>NC_136071.1:509939157-512864157 GCF_964261635.1 Lissotriton helveticus | reverse complement strand
GACAGTGGGTTTCTTATTAGCAAGAGGGAGGCAGGTGTTAATAGCCTCAAGAAGCCAGGAATTCACTGAATTGGCAGCCGCATCCATGTCATCCAAATCAAGTGGAAATTTAGACATAAGGTCGTACAAGCTTTTATTAAAGGCAACAATATCTAAATTTTTCCAAACACGCTTCTTGATGTTCATTGAAGGATTGAATTGGGACTGTGCTTCATTACTCGCTATAGTAAATTTAACGAGGTAATGATCAGACCAGGAAACTGGCAGTGCAGGAAGACATATTAATTGCGTGGTATTAAAAAAGATAGGATCTAAAAGATGGCCACCTTTATGGGTGGGACCTAATATTCTATGTTTATCCTGCGGTCCCATATTGGGAAAAACGGCTTCCAGCTGGCTTGTTTTCTGTGCTATCCAGAACGGAGTATGCTCCTGGCCGTTGGGAACTTTTCCCATAATGGCATTCAGTGTTTGAGGGCTGATACCTGTAGCAGCCAATTGAGGTTGTGCATCTTGAGCCGTCCGCCCAGAGTTAAACTGTCAGTGTTCGCATAATATACTGTGTGAGATTTCAGTAAATCTTTACTAAGTCTTCATATAGTGTTGTTATTTCTATTAGGATGTGGTGTATAAGCAGCTAAGCCCGGCCACGTGACCTCTTCTTTACTGAGTAGACCAAGTCTCACATTTTCTAGGGTATGGGGAGGGCACCTTTAATCCAATTTAAAAGTTCTTAGTAAGTTAATGGAATTTCTAAGTCCACATTTGTAAAATATTCCTCTGGTGTTTTATCTTCAATGTATGAGTGAAACAATTTTGTACGAGCATCTGCAGGCTGGAATTTAACCCAAGAGTAGAATACCTCTGTTTTGAATACTTTGTGTTCTTCAACCATGAAGGTAACGTTACCACTCATTGCCGGGAGACCGTAATGTAATAATTTCAGAGTAACTGCATGTCTTGAATTTTCTGTAATATTTAATCTAACTTGCTGTACTTCATCCTCTCCACCAGGTTCTTGGTTTATGGACATTGAGTGAAGGTAGTAGAATTTTAGAATATGAATTTATAGAGATAGAGTTAGCACCATGTGAGAAAAGTTTATCCTACAAGCTTGTATAAACTATAGCTAATAAATAGGGTATACCTACCCAGCTGAGGCGGATTTTTGCTTCCCACCACGTACGTCTACAGTTTGGAGGTCAGTAGTGTTCTCTGAGCGAAGCACAACTGAAATACTCAGAAAGACTGTTGAATAAGAGCCCAAGCAATGTTGGTGGCACCATGTCTTGTGGTTCAAACTAATCCATAGGACCTGTGTGTTTATTGGACAACAAAAACATTAGCCAAGGTGCCTTGACTGATTCTGGGCACCCTGCAGGATATGTTGGCCCTAGAGACGAGCTTGCTCACTGTGCCACCACAGGCTCCTCTAACCTTACCAGGGAGTGAATAGTTTTGGGCAACCACTGATAATGACAGCCCTGACTTCTCAGGGATCGTGGAAATGTGGAAACAGATCAGGACCTTTTGCCCAGTCACTCATGCTTACTGTGCTCATAGAAATATACAGAGAATGCACTGTGGGACGCTCTTTCAATATATTTATTGAACCTTCGTTAGTCTTGTATAGAATGCTTGTGCTGTAATAATCAGTAGACCGAAGCAGATGAAAATGATTACAAGCACCAAAAGTATAAATAGTAGATACAGTTCTACCATGGTGCTAAAGCAGTGTATATATGCAGGCATAGGATTCAACAAAGTAATCAGGCACACTCCTACTATGCAAACCCTACTCTAAGTGTACCTAAAGTGTATGTAGGTGTGGAGCCAAGAATCTCCCCAAGGGATGATCTAACCCCATATGAAGAACCCCATTTGGTCACAAACTGGACACCCCTCACAAGATGTTAGACCGCTGTTCGGTAAAGTCTCAGCATGCAGGGACCCTCAGTGTCAGGTGAAGTGTCTCCTCTACTAATCTAGCGGAATGCTCCTTTTTTATAATAGAAAGCAGCCTTGTGATGTACATTGTAACATTGTAGATTAGCAATGTTATGGATATGTAAATGGCTCTGTCACGATGTGGATGAAGATAGAACAACATTTGTACATAGTGCTTAAAGAGGCCATGTACATGATGTCCGAGGCATCTTGATAATCTGCAAAGCTAGATGTGTAAACAAAGCAGTTTCAAAGAAACAAATCCAACATTGTCCTGCATGCAAATATGTGCAAAAGTTCACAACAGAAATGTTATTGTGCAAAAGAGGACACAGTAAGAAATTAGCAGCTTTGCTACATGGGACTAACCCAGGAACATAATAACTAATGGATGCAGCACACATTGTGCCACCAATGGAGCTACAGTGCAAAACGTGATTACAGGCCTACCACTACTGCAGTTTGTGCAGTTTTAAAACTGCAAATTGCACCTGTCAAAATAAGCCTTTTTGATAGGCTAAACAATCCTTTTTAGTTATTAATAAGTCACCCCTTATTAGGTCATGAATACCCATAAAATAGAGTGCATGATATTTTTAAAAAAATAGGGCATGTACAAAGTTTAAAGTTAAACATGTCCTTACAGTGAAAACACCCTATAAGCTATTATAGTGTAGTTCCTATATTCCCAATAGGCTCTGCGCATTGGAATAATATAAACAGCAGTGTAGACGTAGGACTGAGGTCGACTAGGTCTCTACTGACTATATTAGACTTAATTAGTTTTGCCAGCTAGCTCAGAGGTCACTAGAAACGTTCTCGAATAAACAAGGAGGAGTTTAACTTCCCTGGATAGACAAGAAGGGATTAGCTTCTGACAACCATAAACATGACAACTTTGCTCCCTCAGAATAAGAGTGTATCTCTAGAGTCGTGTGAAAACAATAGACAGCTATTTTACTCAGTCAATCGTGCATACTTAGTTTCACCAGAGTGCAGAGAAAAGAGAGACGGGCGTTTTCAATAAAAGGTGTTATTTATTGAGCAGTCTTCTTTCTCATGCAAGAGAAATGAATTGCCATAATTGCAATACTTAATGTAAAGTAAAGTGCGTACAGTAAAAGGAGTATTATGAAATAATACTGTAAAAGCATTGATATGGTTTCTTAGCCATATGATACTTTAAAATGGATAAAATATATACATACATATATACATTGACTAAAGTACTCAACTGGTGCTGCTAAATACGCCTACCCTGGTGTACCTGACCTAAGCCTAATACGTGGGAAGGAGTAAGTAAGTAGCAGTTTAAGTTAAGTCGGTTTTTGCCAAGAATCTGAGTCAAGAATTCCCTTTAAGGGTTTAGTCAGCTCCGTACCTGGGTAATAGAAAGCAGGAGGTCTGGTATCTCTCTTTCAGGACTCGATATCCCATCAACCCGCAAGGGTATCTGGAAACACCGGAGCTGGATTTTCTCGGCTGGAGAAAAAGACAGCGTCTTTCTCAGTGCGTCAAAAGTGAGGGGCGGCGTCCGTGGGCTCTTGCATCAGCTGGGCTCTCGGGAAAGTAGATAGCCGCTCTGCTCCAAACCACCGTGTGTTTGCTTAAGGCAACGTTGGTATATTTATACCTGAAAGGTGCCGGGTTTGACGTAAGGTTGGACATAAGACGTCAATAAAGATGTCACTAAGAACTGGCCGTTCTTTCAGTGTTCGCAGGAGTTCTAGGACAAATCAAAACAGAAGCATGGGGATTTCCCAGGTTGCTGGAGGTTTGTTTTGTTTAAAGAACTCGTTGTACTCTCTAGGAGTCTGGGGAAGTAGCCTTGCTTAAGTTGGATTGCATGGGCTACGACTAAATATGGATATGATTCTTATGCCTTTATAAGGATATTATTTATTATAACCACATAAGGGCATAAATCAGGAATATCGAATTAGGGTCCTAGATAGAAATACAACACCCACTCCACGATCTAATGTCCCTCATTACTTAAAACTAAGCAATAGTAAACATATAAGGGTGCATGTGTTTTCCAACCTACCCCAAAATACATAATTCGCATTTGAAATGGTATATGGTAAATACACGAAAATGAGTATTGGTACTGTACGCTTTTCAAGCAGTGGTATCATTCAGTTTAAAAATGCATATATATATCAGCTGAATGAATTGCGAAAATTACACATGAAATGGCTCTTAATACAGAAGAGAAGGTCGAGACCATTCCATCACATATTAATACAAATGCTGTACATGTGCTAGAGGCTGAGGTAAAATATTGTCTCTAGAGTTCCTAAAATAGAAGCTCTGTTCTCTAAGAATAGTTCTACTTTAAGCAGAGTACATGTGCCAGAAAAAGGTAAATATTTTGGAAGTAAAAAAGAAATAATGTTTGTTTTTCCCGGGGAAAAAAATAGTTCCAAATGTTTTCAGTAGCTTTTGTTTATCAAAGCTGAAGGCCGAATTCAGAGTTCAGGGAACGCTGTGTGCTTTTTGCTTTAAAGTTATTCTTTCTGTTCAGGGGAGAACATCATTTCAGACAGACTCGCAAAAAATTGGTCTACGACATCAGGTGAAAGTTTGACCAAGTTTGAAAATGCCGAAACAGTGCATGTGTGAGAATGATTGCTATCATCGATGTCAGGATCAGCAATGCTCACAGAAGGTTGTACCTGGGTGATGCTGCTCTCATCTCGTACTTCACTGCCACATACTCGTAGTGGTGAAGTCTCAACAAATGCCGTCATCAGAATGGGTAGCCGCTGGGGACAACACGATGCATGAGCCGTTACAGGACCTAGCAAAGTATCTGTATCCAATGGTACTGCTGATGGTAGTGTAAGACAGATGTCCAACACGCATTCTTCTCCGCATAGCATACATCGAAGCACAGGTAAGATGCAATATTGCCAGATAGGTCTGAATGAAAGAAACCAGGTCATATTCAGATCTCTTAGCTGGGCTAATCCGAGGACTTTAGTTATGCGGTCCTGATATCTTATAGCTAGGATCGTTTCTTCCATCGTTGCTGGAGTCTTGTCTGCGACTTGGCTTGCCATATCGGAGCAGAAGGATCAAAAATAAGATTCCTGCCACGAGTCCCAAAAGTAGAGGTGGGCCGCCAAAGACAGAATGGACAAAATTGGGAAAAATGCCCAGAACTGTTTTGAAGGGTGTTAACAGTCCCGAATAAATTGTCTTAAATACATGTGCGATGCCACTGGTATCTGACATGTTTAGGATTTGGCTTAGCATTTCTACGAAATTCACGGGGCAATTTGTTGATAAAAGGGAATGTATCTCTGCGGTTGTCCTTGCAACTTGCAGATCATACATTTCTCTGGACGAGGTCAAAGGCACAGTTGTCTGTAAAAGATTGGATTTCATTCTGCTTAAAGTATCAATTCGAATAGAAGAGATATTCAAATAAGGCCATGCCGCCTCCATGTCTGGAGTGCTGTTTGGATACAATACTTGCATACAGCAAGTGACCATGGAACTAACGCTGACGAGATAGGCTTTCCCTGGCACCATGCCACAACAGCTGTGGTCATTTATTAGAATATAGCTCCCGTTAGAAAGCTGTCTAAAGAATGGCTCTATCTGTGTTGTAGGAGTGCCGTGCAGGTGACATGAAAGGTTATTCGAAGACCCTTCGCAGCCTCCATGCAAGTTAATACCTTGACACAGAAGTGTACCGCTTAGTGATTGTTTACAATTTTTACCACTAAGAAATACATTCTTTTTCTTTTTACTGTAACATGTGTGTGTATAAGGTCATTTCCATGTTGACTTGATGTACCCTTTACCCAACCTTTCATACTGGCCTGCTGGTATATATTCTTGGCAATATATAAATTGGAAAGTTGTTATCGGAATTGTAATTATTCCGTGTATTATCCATTCAATGACAGGTCTTTCTGACATTGTCAATGGTAATCTCTCAAGTTTTTTAATGCTCAGAATCGTATAGTCTGCTCCTTTTTGTGCCAAACTCATTTGGTTATCAGTAAGGTTAAAGATAGAGAATAATGACGTTGAGTTGATTAAACGTCATGGTACGTAGCCTGAACGCAGATTTTGCAACGTCCAGCCAAGCTGTACAATAGAACGTAATTGGGACTGACCATGTTGTAACATTAGTAAGTCCTGCTCTATTATATCAATAGCAGATGATACGATACTGCCCAGTGAATATATTCTGGAGGACAGAGTCGTTAACCCATTGTCCACAACAGAAAGCGATTTTTCCAAATTAATACGATCAATTTCTCGTATTTTTTCTGCTGTTTCAATTTGCATTACTTTCCAAGCTTCGTTGTGTGGTAAATAAATAATTAATTACCGGTACTATTTTTGAATACATTAAATAAAACAGATAGCTCAATAAATAAGAGGCAGGATCCGGGGTATCTGAGTCGAAACAGGCTTTAATCAGGCATAAGGGAAGGGACAGGATCGGAACAGCCTGAAATAGAATGGCATGGACTGGCAGCTGCAACGTCTCATTAACAGTACATGGTATATATAGTAAAACATTATAATTGCATTACATACAGTAGGCGTAACAAGTGACAAACGTAAGATAAGAACAAATGGGCGTCCAAAGAAGGCGTGCACAGGGCGTGCACGTAGACATGTGATGAGAACGTCCCAGAAGTGTCATAAATGGGTGGATACATGGAGGGGGCTACCCGGGCAGCTGGAACCTTTAACCTACTGGTGCGCGCAAACGGGCCATGACGTGTAACTAGGGAAAGCTGGGGGCTCTGACTTCTGCACTAGAAGAGGAGACTAAAGTCTACGATGTCAGGACGACATGTACCTATATCATATCTGGTATCTGGTGTTTGGAGAACATGTTGATAGAATCTAAAAGTTATCAGGGCAAAGGCTACTTGACACTAAGACTGGTGCATGCATATATTCTACGTGTATTGCGTGTGCTATGAATCTTCTATGGATATTAATTCAGTAATTCACTTGCATGGAGACAGAAAGACTAGACTATAGCTGAAGATGTTTATGCGGTTCGTTAGCTTAGGAATGTGAAGACGGAGAGCTGAACTGATAACTAGAGGCATAACATATTCTTGGCAGACAGGCAGGCAGAGCCAGGCCGGGCACCGCGCTGCGCGGCAGAAAGTAAGCGAAGGGTCAGGGATGCGGGAGGGGGCTGCATCGCTCCTCGGAATGGTTTCAGGAGACTGGAGCTTGAATCTGGTGTTCAGGCCCTTTGAGGCCTAGAAACGGGGACAGTTCGATGAATTAACGTGCAGAATGTAAAACGTGGGCAACATAGGCCTAATACTCGTTGCTTTCACGGGACTGGAAACTGGCATACTAAAGTTGGACACAACTATAATTGCGTCTTTAATCGATCATAGGGGGACATATATGCATATCGATCATGCACATATAACATAGGATGGGGAACACGTAGGCACACATGACAAGGCAAAATTCAATTTTCCTCATTCCCTCCTTGTGCCCTACGTTTCCTTCAGGAAACATCAATATTCATGATTCCATCTATCTGTTCATAGAGCATCATTTGCTCGTCTCGGATTGTCTTGGAACGGGACTTAGGACTAGGAATACAAGATGTAGCGCACAAGCCGCAAATCGCAGGGCCACATTGTAAACAAAGACAGCAACTGAAGATGATCATTACTGCTATACCCAGGAATGACAATACTTTCCATCCCCAGGCAGATATTATACTCCAGAGCCAACCGGACCATGTCCAGGTGCCTGGATTCTGGTGTAACTGATGGGCTATTTTATGAAGTCTGGTTATAGCTGAATATACAGACGGTGCGTTATTAGGAATGAAAATGCAGCAACTAGATCCGATGACTCTACAAGCTCCGCCCCTATCGGCCAGTATGACGTCAAGGACGAGACGATTTTGGAGCACGACAAATCTCATAGCAGATTGTTCTTCAGTTAAGTTACCTAGAGCGGAAGTAGTCTCATTCACTACTGCTTCAAGGGTTCTGGTTAGCCTACGTATTAGCTTACTATTCTGGACAGGACCTATGAAGAAAAAGAAACCTTTATTGAAGTCTTGATACTGTTCTAATGTAGTTTCAGTTTGATCGACAATTGGGGACTCGATCTCCCTTCTATGTCTAACGTGTACTAGATATGTATTTCTGTGATAATCGGATGGGGCTAGGAAAACTGGTGGCAGTAGGAAGGCAATGTAACATGTTCCATCCCAATCCAGGGGCAGACGAACATATGCAGTCTGACCACATACAAAATACGAATGACGTGAGGCTTTGAAAGTAGATTTCCCACTGTCACTATACTCGACCACAGTGGTACAATCACTGTGTCCTAGATGTACTGAACCATTCTTTCTGACACATAATTCGCCTTTCACTGGTAGAACTGTAATAGCAGGCAAATCTGGAGTAGTCTCGGACTGAACATTCAGAACCATGAAATTTGAGGAATAATTACCTAGATCATATACTTCATTTTCTAGATCTAACCCTGTTCTATGGGAAAGACCTTCCTTGTCTGGGAAACATGTTCTATTCAGAAAGGACATATCGTTTGAGGATGACGTTAACGTGGACCATGCTCCACACGAACCATTGTGTGAAAACGGATAGGGAAAGAGTGGCAGAACTCCCTTCGGTGTCTGGAAAGGGGGGAGTCGACCACACACCCAACAATTAGTGGCATTGCTAGTCTGGTGTGAATAGTGTAACATTCGAATGAAGGTATTATTGCGCATAGCAAGACGATAGGATAACTCGTGAGGAGGTAGTTCACTAAAAGTGTGCTCTACTGTAACATTAGAAGACAAATGTACATGTGAAACGATAGGAAAACATAGATGTAAGGCATAACTTATGCAGGTAACCATAAGACTCAGAAATAACAAAAATAAAAGAGTCACAATGCAGCGACTTCGAAGATTCTTACAATAACGTATTCTCTTAGAGCTTTGACTAACTCTCTCACTATGGGGGTCTATCTCATACATGTCAGGAACCTGTCTAACCGCTTCACCCGAGAGGGACTTAGACAATTAAACTGGCTGACTTACTAGACCTTAACTTTTCTTTATACTCCTGCTGCGGAGTTTTCTCTAACAGGGGAAGTTTAGAGTCAGTATCTGGGCAGTCCTTGAGAACTGGGCAGTCTTTGAAAAAAGTTTTTGGAGGGAGTCCATGAAATCGCTTCACGTGACTGGAATGCAACCAGCCTTTTCGACCCTCGACCTTGATCGCCGTTCTTGTTGTCATCAGGACGAGTTTTGGTTCTTTCCATCGGGGCTCCAGCGGACTTGAACGATCAAAGTTCCTAATCAAAACGAGGTCGCCTGGTATGACCTCGTGCGGTTTCACTTGAGTGTTGTCTGGAAAAGCAGCGGCAACCTGTGAACGACAAGAGAGTAGTGCAGACATCAAGGAAGCCAGGTAATCTGTCAGCATATTACTGTCAACATCGGTAATTGTACGTGGTCGAGGTGTACCCCACATGTTTGGGGGACGGCCGAAAACTACCTCGAAAGGGGACAGACCTGAACGGGAGTGTGCGACCATTCTCATGTAAAAAAGGGCGACTGGCAGTGCTACCATCCAATCTACGCCTTTCTCTGCGCATACCTTGGCAATGCGGATTTTCAGGGTCTGATTATGTCTCTCGACGAGACCAGCTGCTTCAGGATGTCGTACACAGTGGAACTTCCACTGGTACCCTAACAGAAGGGATACTTGTTTCATGAGTTCGGATGAGAATGGCTGGCCGTTATCTGAATACACGACCCTCGGTAATCCATAGCGAGGGAAATACTCACGAACCAACTGCCTAGCAGTGGTCGCGGCAGTGTAATCTGGGACTGGATATGCTTCCGTCCATCTGGACAAAGCGCATACAACTACGAGGACATACTTGAAACCTCGGCATCGATCCATCTGAATATAATCCATCTGGAGGACTTCAAAAGGGTGGTCAGGAGGATGGAATCCACCTTGTTCCACCGGAATACCTTTACCTGGATTGAACTGACAACATATCATGCAGGTACGTACTTTCTGTTTGGCTGCTGCTCGTAAATGCTTGTTAAACCAGAGGTTCTGAATACTGTCTAACATGGCTTTTTCTCCTAAGTGTGCTGGACTATGTGCAGTGTTAATAATGACTTGAACCATAGAGTCGGGGAGAAACCATGTGGCTTTTCCCTTCGTCAACCATCCCTGATCTGTCTGGACCCCTCCTTGTTCAGACCATTTCTTGATTTCGTCTGGGGTAGCATGTGACTGTATATCTAGTACGTCTTGTGTGGGGTCCTTAACTGTCATACAAGTAGTCTGATCTGGAACGTCTGTCTGAGTCGTGTTAACTGGAATGTCTGGAGTCTGGGCTGTAAGCTTGGCTGTTCGATCTGCCAGGTCGTTACCCTAGGAAATTATGTCAGTGACTTTCGTATGTGCCTTGCACTTCATGATAGCGATAGCTGTCGGTAAATGTATTGCATCTAACAGAGCTTGAATGAGGGGGCCATGCTGAATCTTGGTTCCATGAGAAGTCATGAAACCTCTTTCTTGCCAGAGTACTCCAAAGTCGTGAACGACTCCGAATGCATAACGTGAATCTGTATATATGTTTACTTTCAGGTTCTTGGCTCGTATGCAGGCTTGAGTCAGAGCGATGAGCTCTGCTGCTTGAGCAGACAGGGTGTCAATACGATGTGTTTCTATAACTTCAGTTTCAGTAGTCACTGCATACGCGGCTACTAGTTCTCCTGTATTTGTTCTCATACATGAACCATCCACATAAAGTGTCAGGTCGGGGTCAGGTAATGCAATGTCTGTCAAGTCTTGTCTTGGCTTTGTCATGGTGTTAACAACTTCCACACAATCATGTGTGGCAGGATTTGAAGTAACTGAGGGTAACAGTGTAGCGGGATTTAAAATGTTGCAGCGTCTGATTTCTATGTGTGGCTGAAACAATGTCA
The DNA here is from genome assembly GCF_964261635.1 of Lissotriton helveticus. NCBI lineage: Eukaryota > Metazoa > Chordata > Amphibia > Caudata > Salamandridae > Lissotriton > Lissotriton helveticus. The sequence continues at coordinate 512,853,224 of NC_136071.1, read as the reverse complement.
GTTCATAACCTGTTAAACGTGCAATTGTCAAGTGCTGAGTCTGTGTTCGGTTCAAAAGAACTTCCACGGAGTGTGGAACTTGTACTGTCAGGGAATGTCCTAACACTATGGAATCACTCTGTCTGATAGCTAGGGCTGTGGCTGCAACTGACTTGAGGCACGCAGGCAGAGCCTGGGCTACTGGATCTAATGTGCTAGAAAAATAAGCACAGGGCTTGTGTTGTCCTGCTTGATCTTGTGTGAGAACAGATAATGCTGTACCATCACGTTCAGTGACAAAAAGTGTAAAAGGCTTACTGTAGTTTGGTGTCGCTAGAACAGGTGCTTGGCATAAAGCTTTCTTTAACTCATTGAAAACAAGTGTATGTTCTTAGGTCCAAGGGAGGACAGTCAATGTGGCTGCCTCCTGTGTCGTTAACTGTATCAGTGGCTTGGCTAGATATGCGTACTGAGGAATCCATTGTCTGCAGTAAGAAGTGAGGCCGATAAAAGCTCGTACCTCCTTCTGAGTCTTGGGCTGTGGAAGATGTGCTATTAACTGGATACGGTCTGGTGTCAACTGCCTACCCCTCTTGGACAGTAAGTGTCCTAGGTAGACCACTTGCTGGACACAGAATTGCAGTTTCGAAGGGGACACCTTGTGCCCCATCTCGGCCAGGAAATACAAGACTGTAAGTGACGCACGTTCGCAGTCACGTTCAGAACGGGCTGTGATCAATAGATCATCGACATACTGGAGCAGGGCAGTGTCAGTTGGCATGTGAATATTGTCTAGTTGTCTTTTAAGTGCTTGACTGTAAATGCTAGGACTTTCCGTGAAACCTTGAGGAGCTCGTGTGAATTTATAGCTTCTTCCATTTAAACAGAAACCGAAAAGGAATTGGCTGTCTGGATGAATGGGGACACTAAAGAATGCGTTCTTGAGATCAATAACAGTAAAGAATGTAGCTTCGGAATCAATGGTAGTTAATAGGGAAGAAATATCTGGAACCACTGGGTACTGGGTTATGATACATTTATTAAGTTCTCGAGGATCGATCACTAATCGATAAACTGGAGGTGCATTGGGATCAGTACGTTTCAGAATCGGAATGATAGGAGAATTACATACATTGGAGTCAGTTTCTACAACCATTCCTTGAGCAATGAGCTCGTCAATAATTTTGGATAAGGCTGCTACAGCCTCAGGTGGCAATTTGTACTGTCGGATTCGTGGCAATACAACACCTTGTTTCAGAGTGACACGATAGGGTGTAATGTGCATACAACCTACATCAGTTGGACCTTGCGCCCATAAATGCGGTGGTACATTCAATAATCTTGGATCAAAATCACGTAATACATAATGACCTTTAAAATCGCGCAAAAACAATCGTACTCCTTCTGGGGAACAGCATATAACTGCTCCTAATTCTTTCAGGGTTTTAATACCTAGTAAATTTTCTGGACATGATTTCGTAAGTAACAAGTCTGTAGTTCGGGACAATGGACCAACTTCTAGGGAAACTGGTTTCGATATTTCAATAACAATAGGCTTTCCTGAAAATCCAAGGGAAACATTTCTAGAGCCTGAGAGTGGAGCCCCTGGAACCTCGTCATGACTGATGGTAGTCCTACTTGCCCCTGTATCAATCAGAAACTTTCTGTCTTTCCCTAATACTTGACTGTGTACATAGGGACCCTCTTGATCTACAGGAACCTCGATGAGAGGCAAGCCAACCTCCCTCTCTAGGCTGTTTCATGAATACTGCTGATATTCTGGATAATCTGACTGTGCGTACTGGTACATCTGTTGTGTAACGTGTTGTGTGGCAGCTATAGGCTGCGGTACTGTAACTGTCTGTTGTGCGTTCTGCGGTGGCTGGGCATTCTGCGGAACGTGTTCTTGTCTAGGAGGACGTGGTCTCTCTTTTGTTTTACCAGTAGCTATATTGTGTTTCAGAACTGCACATTCGTTTATATAATGACCTGGCTGTTTACAGTAATTGCATGTCCCTTTAACGGGAGCTGCAGAATGACTAGTTTGACTCGGACCCCTCTTCTGACTGTCTTGTGGAACAGACTGTGCAACTAGTACTTTCATTTTCGTGTCTTTCATACGTCTCCTTTCGTGTTCCTGCTCTTCCCTGATTCTGTTCTGGTGATACTGTAGCATCTGGAGCATTTGTGATGGAGTATTTGCTTGCCAGGTACTTTCGACTTTCAATACTCTATTTTTAACTTGCGGTAAAGAATTCTCAACTAGTTTGGTAACAAAAAGATGTGGATACGATTCACTACTTGTTTTCAGACCACTATTAATAATGAAACATTTCTCAAATCTAGAATAAAAATCACTAGTGTCTTCGTCCTGTTTCTGTTTACAGGCTGAGATGGCATCCCAATCTTCCTTTTTCGTGGCTAGTAATCTTGGCAAGACTTGTATCAGTAACTCGGGCAATGCTTTAGCTTTATCCCCAAGACCGGTACCTGGAACTCGTGTGTTATCTTCAGTCTCTAATGCGGTCCAATCTATCTTTTTCTCTCCCACCTCCCATTCTTTTTCTTTGAGTTTTTCATATATGCCCGCAGGCAACAGGACCTTTAACATTTTAATGATATCAGGATACGTGTATTCTCCCATACGGAGCATGTCCTTTAATTCACGGTGGAACCCTGCTGGATCTTTGTCGTGATAGGGTATTAACTTTTTCATTTCCAGAAGCTCTATTTTCGTGATAGGGGTGTAAACAAATACTCGTTCGAGATTTCCTCCCTCTCCCTTAACTGGATGTACTTCTCGCAACGGATTCTGTCTGTCTATGTAGAATGATTTCCTTACTGGGGGTGGAACAGGAACAAAATGTGGATTCAGGAACGTTCTATATTTGTGGCGCTGTTCTAGAATGACACTAATTAAATCGGTACCTAGACCTTTCCATCGGTTTAGGAGTAACTCGTTCAGTACATCATGTAAAGGACCTGAATCAGAATGCTGATCCTCATACAGTGTAATGAGGTGCTGGATCATATACATACCCACCAGTCACTGCTCGGCTGGCGGTAGTTTCAGAAACGTTTGGGCCACTACTTCGTCTGGAAACGTGGCAGAATCACTAACCCATCGGACTGCTGATCGGGCTAGTTCTTGTTCATGCATGGTACTAAGCTCACTATAACCTATTCGTAATTTCAGAATTGTATCGGTGGCCTGGAATACTTGTTCAAGAGAACACTGTTCTGGTACGGGAGGAGGAAAAACTTTCTTGTAATCTAGACGTGAATGTCTGTCGGAAAATCTAGTTCTACCTACATACGCTATTCTGGCGGGATTCTCGCTGTCTACCTCTTCACTTGAAGAGTCATTCTCTTTCTCGGTTGCTCTTTTTGCTTCCTCCTTCTGGTGTATACTTATAATTTCCTTACGAATTTTCCTGTACATACTTTCTATACTACCTTGTGACTTGTGTTTTCCCTCGGCTATATTGTCACTCCACCTAGTCAGGCCTTTCATCTCGTCTTTATCTTTATCAGGATAATCTTGTTCTCTTATTAAACAGTTAATCAAGAATTGCAAAATCATGCCTTGAATCTCGACTTTCCTGTGTACCATAGCTTCGTGAATACTTCCTGGGTTCTCACCAGTACGGATAAAATGATATATTCTGTCTAGATGTTCCTTCATCTCGGGCAGGGTGGCCAAAAAGTTGGCAACTCGCCTTAAACGTACTGAATATAATATCATGTGATCTTCGCCTGGAACTGAATCATATATGCAGTCAGTAAGATGTCGCTTGAGGTCTGCGTATGTAGTCACTTTTGGCGTGTGCTGTAACGCTGCGTCTCTCAGCGTCAGTCGTTTTACTTGAGGCGGGGTGATAGGAGCACCTCCCCCTGCTCCTCCTGAACTGGAATCGTTAACTAATACTGAATGTGCGGGTGCTGGTAAAGTGACTGGTACAGTAGGAGTACGTAATGTGGGTTGATCCTGGGGGACTGGCGCATGGACAGGACCAACGACTGGAGGCACAGGAATTACATTAACTGGAGGCTGGACTTGAACTTGGACTGGCGGAGTAGGATCTGTATTAGCATATTCTGGGACAGTGTCGTCTAAATAGGACAAAAGGAAAATTTCAGCTGCAGTCGGTTTATGACGTAGCTTAATCGGGACCAATGGTGGCGGTAAATTACAGGGTGCTTCCGGGGTTGCCTTCGGCAAGCCCTCGGCAAGAAGAGGATACATACCTCTAATTAGGGCATTTCTCTGTCTGTCTGATTGTTCTGTTCTAACTCGTTCACCTTCTTCTAGAAGTTCCCTTTCTTGGGCTTTTTCTGAGGATTCCCTACTTAATTCTGCTTTTCTGAATTCTTTTTCGGTTCTTCTATGAGATTCTTTGCGCCATAACTCGATGGCGTCTTTCTGGGACTGTCTGGCTTTCTTTTTCCATAATGCTTCTTCTACTCGCATGATGCACTCGGCATCCCATGTACCTGATACAGGCCATCTATATTTCTCTTCAAGATTCTTTGTATAATCTACCCATAAGTCTAGATATGATATGGCATCTAAGCCATGCTTGTGATACATAAAATGTCCAGGACTGTCCCTAGGAGGGACAGGAACTGCTTCTTCGAGTAACCCTTTTCTGGTTTTTATCTGACATAACTTTGAAAACAGAGGTATTTTCGAGTCGTACTTGAATTAAACACAATACACAATAATCACAGTAATGAAATGGCAAACAAATCACTCATACCACGACATAGAGATACATTAATAACAGTTCGAACAGAATACTACCTGATACACTGAAAAACATAACACTTGAATTTCTCGAGAAACGGACTTACTAGAATTACTGGATGCACTGCTAAAACAGTACAGAACATACCGGTCTCATAAAGAGACACGTCATACCGTATCCACCTAGATGGACACGTCGGACTGGATCTGTGTACCCAAACCCATCGGACCGGAGACAAACTAATGACCCCGTCTAGATACTCCCCCAGCAACGGTACTCACCGGGAAGCAAAACTTGAAGGCCTCGGACTGGACTGGACTGCTACTGGACTGCTACGACGTCGGACTACGAACTTCGGACTTCAGAAACAGGTGGGCCTCCGGATACCTCGGACCTTGCTCTCTCGGCTTGGGCTCTGGTCGGGACGAACCGCATTCCTCACCGCCTCGTCTGGATGCCGGACCGCAGTCTCCGTCTCCTCCGTGGGCCTGAGGGAGACTTGATGAAGCAGAAATATCTGCAAGTGCACGGTAGAGTTCCGTCACGGCGCGTGGGGAAGGGGCTCGTTCCTGTTCGGGCGCCATTATGTGGTAAATAAATAATTAATTACCGGTACTATTTTTGAATACATTAAATAAAACAGATAGCTCAATAAATAAGAGGCAGGATCCGGGGTATCTGAGTCGAAACAGGCTTTAATCAGGCATAAGGGAAGGGACAGGATCGGAACAGCCTGAAATAGAATGGCATGGACTGGCAGCTGCAACGTCTCATTAACAGTACATGGTATATATAGTAAAACATTATAATTGCATTACATACAGTAGGCGTAACAAGTGACAAACGTAAGATAAGAACAAATGGGCGTAAAAAGAAGGCGTGCACAGGGCGTGCACGTAGACATGTGATGAGAACGTCACAGAAGTGTCATAAATGGGTGGATACATGGAGGGGGCTACCCGGGCAGCTGGAACCTTTAACCTACTGGTGCGCGCAAACGGGCCATGACGTGTAACTAGGGAGAGCTGGGGGCTCTGACTTCTACACTAGAAGAGGAGACTAAAGTCTACGATGTCAGGACGACATGTACCTATATCATATCTGGTATCTGGTGTTTGGAGAACATGTTGATAGAATCTAAAAGTTATCAGGGCAAAGGCTACTTGACACTAAGACTGGTGCATGCATATATTCTACGTGTATTGCGTGTGCTATGAATCTTCTATGGATATTAATTCAGTAATTCACTTGCATGGAGACAGAAAGACTAGACTATAGCTGAAGATGTTTATGCGGTTCGTTAGCTTAGGAATGTGAAGACGGAGAGCTGAACTGATAACTAGAGGCATAACATATTCTTGGCAGACAGGCAGGCAGAGCCAGGCCGGGCACCGCGCTGCGCGGCAGAAAGTAAGCGAAGGGTCAAGGATGCGGGAGGGGGCTGCATCGCTCCTCGGAATGGTTTCAGGAGACTGGAGCTTGAATCTGGTGTTCAGGCCCTTTGAGGCCTAGAAACGGGGACAGTTCGATGAATTAACGTGCAGAATGTAAAACGTGGGCTACATAGGCCTAATACTCGTTGCTTTCACGGGACTGGAAACTGGCATACTAAAGTTGGACACAACTATAATTGCGTCTTTAATCGATCATAGGGGGACATATATGCATATCGATCATGCACATATAACATAGGATGGGGAACACGTAGGCACACATGACAAGGCAAAATTCAATTTTCCTCAGTTGTACGCAGCGTACATACCGGCCGCTATGAAACGTTTTTGACGCTGTTTGCGTGGTCCCAGTATGACATCACGTAAGTCAGCACCGTCTTTAAGTAAAGTCAAGTGTTGCTTAATTTCAGCCAGTGTGGATTTTTGTAGCCATTCGAGGCATAGTTTCCCTACACTGTATGTTGTAACTATCCCTGGATGTTGTCTCTGGGAGTATCTTGGGTTTGGCCTGTTCAGTTTTAACCCCTGTATTTTGTTCAGGAATCTATCTTGACAGTTATTTGTGTCTGTGGGCCAGATCAACCATTTTTTCCAATCAGGATGTGTTCTGTTTTGGTATAAAATATGGGATACGTCTATCTCCATATCAGTAGTGCTATTACTATCAGGTATGGGCTTTGGAATAGACAGTTTGTTTAAGTCCTTAATTTTGGCTAGGCCAAGACAGGTAGTCTGTTGAATGGTGTCATTCAGGAATATTAATTGTTCTGGGATCATGCAGGCTCTAAACCATGCTTCTAAACCTTGGACCTGTCATTCTTTTGTACCCCAGATGGTTTTTGTTTCAATGTTTTTGTTCCAGAATTCAAAACCAAATGTAATCATTTTTTCATAAAATGCTTCAGAATAAATCAATTTAGTATTTGTCAACATTGTTTTCATTCCTGTCTTATTTATCATTGTAAAATAAAACGCTTCTGCATCACTTGTGTTAAACCCTGAGAAGTATGGGAATTTCTCATAAAATGTTTTAGAGCTGCTTTTAGGTGGTGTTGCACAATGTTCCTATTGGTTATACTTGAAAACATTTCTTGGTTGAGCAGATTTATGCAATTAGTGATGACCAAAATGATTGTAGCAATACATTTCTTCATAATTTGATGAACCCTGTAAATAATCATGTTCTGTAAATTTTGCTAACATTACTAAATCTGACATCATATTATTAATATTTTCAAAGTCCCAATCATCAGAGAAAGTAGTTGGTTTTACAAAGTCACTTAATGAAACCTTAAACTGGTGTAGATATTTCAAGAGCTCAATCGGGCCATAATTTCATAATCCCTTTTGTCCCATGCTACCCCACCGGGTATTGGATTGGCTGTGACGTTTACTGATGATAGTTCTCTTTTCTCGATGTGAGATGATTTGTGAGGATTTAGGACCAAGTTGATGTTCTGACTTGCTGTGTCCATTGTACTGTATTTTCCTTCAATGAATTTTCCCAAACAAAGAACCATGATGAGCCAAAGCAGGAGGAAAAGTACACCTAACACAATCCAAAATTCAATCCATGGAGAAATCAGATAGGTTCCTTTGAGTTGATGAAAGAGTTCTGTTACTTTTTCTTTGAAAGTTTTTGTGGCTGGCTTTTCTTCAGGCTCGCTTGAATCTTCAGAAAAGTCATCGAAATTGATGAAGTAGCCAGATGCAGTTCTGTCAATTGTTGGAATTGCTTCCGGATTTTCAGTTGCTTTTGGATTTTTCTTTGTTTCATTAGCATAGTCTGAAGCTACATCGTTGTAGACTGGTGTTTCTTGACAAACTGTTGCAATTTGGGTTTCAAGAGGCACAATTTCCATGGCTTTGTTGCATAGTCCTTTTTTATTCACTGCAGGTTTATCGAATGTGATTAGTCTCTCAGTTTGAACCTCTTGTATTGTAGCAAATGTTGGTACTCTGCTATTTCTTGGGAGTCCACTGGGCCTACTACTTATTATTGGCCACATGATTGTGGTTTTACCAGGTCGATGGATACAACTTGGTTCTCCTTTTTACCAGCAAGGGGCGGTAGTACAACTGATCTTGTTCCGCTGACAGATAAGACAGGGACTGCTTTTCTGTAAGAAGGCCCAAATTTCTTCTTCACCGCGATCTTCTCTCTGACCAGATCCCCAATCTTTGGAATCCAGACAGGTCTTGCTGGGACAGGTGGTTTCTCTTCAGTGGCTGTTGGCTGTTGTTTTAACTTTATGTTGCTCAGGTTTCGTCTTGTTTCATTTAAGTCCTGCAAAACAGCCAAACGGTCTTTGATATCAAAGCATTTTTCTTCTACCACTGAAGTGTGACTATCAAGGTCCTGAATATGCATTCTAGTACCAAACAATAGTTCGTACGGACTGAGACCTTTTAGAGAATTTCTTGGCAGATTATTAAGACTACGTTGGACACTTGTTAAATGTTGGACCCACCCATCCCCCGAACCTAATACCCTCGCCGTTATAGATTGCTTTATGTCCCGGTTTTTTCTTTCCACTACCGCATTTCCCTCAGGATGGAAGGGACAAGAGTACCGCAATGCAATGCCCATGCTGGCCATGGCCTCCTTGTAAGCCCTAGAGCTAAACGCAGGACCCTGGTCAGAATGTAGCATGCCAATTGCGTATGTGCCGATAAAGACTCGCAAATCTTTTATAACAGTTCTGACGTCAGCCGAGCGCTGGGTCTACATTTTAAGTGAATCTAGTCTTAAACATTAATGGGACGCATTTCTCCTGCTGGATTTTTGCGTATAGATAGCCTTATGCTTTCTAATAGAAGGGTCCTGGCAATACTCCGGTCGGTTCACGACTGCGATCTCTGTTGTAGTTTGTACAGCCCATTGCAAATTTGTAATGTTGCAGGCTCATCCCCGGCCACCAGTATTCTGATCGTAATTCTTTCTGAGGTTCCTTGATCTCTCGGTGCCTTAGACCCAATCCCATGTGTGCGTCTGCTATTAAAAAGACTCTCCTGTTCGTGTTTGGAATTACTCTATCCCCCACTCCAGGGATTTGAGCAAAAGGAATGGAGTTTGCATCAATTATGTATGTATTACTGAGTGGATAGTTCAGAGGTAATGCTGCATAGTCACCTTTTAAAGACGCTTTTACCGCCAGCATAGTTTCTCCGTCTATGTATTTTTCTGAACGCTTTTTTATGGCTACGGAAGCCGGTTGAGCTGCTTCCGCTGTGGCTCTGTGAGCCAATGAATTCCCTGCAACGTGAACGCCATCACGTTGATGAAGCAGTGTATGTATCACGTGAGTCTTTCGTAGTTCTTTCTGTAAAAGAACTACCTGTTCCCAAAGCTTCTTATGCTTTATTGTGGCACCTGTGTCATCTTTGTAATCGTTTTGAACCCAGTTCTGCAAGTCATTATTGTAAGACTTGACGCAGTAATGCGAATCGCACACTATTAGTGTGGGGAATTCGCGATCGGCATTTTCAAGCGCCATCTTGAAAGATCTTATTTCAGCTCGCTGAGTTGAGCATTTTCTGAGTGATTCCGTTTTGGTAATTAATGGTTTGAATTTACCAAAGCGCCAGCGACCTTTAACAATCGCGCACGCTGCGTTGTAGGATTTTTTTCTCTACATCGTAGTGTTGTGCAAATCTGTCCATGTAGATTACACATGTGTATTGTTCGAGAGGCAGAATTTCGATTGGCAGAGGATATTCTTCTTCGTATTCTAGATTTTCTAGTTTTTTCATTTTCGGGTCAAAATAGTATTTCACGTCTTCTGCAGCAAGGGAATTTTCCCATTGTATCCATTTTGGATCTAATGCCACAGCAGTCAAATTGCGTGGGCTTGTTAATGCCTCAAGGGCTGATTCTGCTGTTAAAACAGTTATCCTTCTGCCATGGGCTTGGGCTCTTTCTTTTGCTACAGCAGTTTGAACCGCTATTATAATCTTTTCAGTAGAACTGAACTTCATTTCAGCTTGTGTGTACAAGTGTGATTTGTAAGCTATTGGTACCGTTTCTCCCTCATTAGAGGTTAGGTACGTGAATCCGCATCTTCCTGGGATGACTCGTATTACAAGGTTGCGTACGTTTTCGCGTGTTTGCAATTTTGTTTTAGCTAACATGTCTGTTTGCAATTATCTTAAAATTTCTGTGTGTTTCTGAGTCCAATTGATTGGTTTGAAATCAGGTTTTATTAATTCATAGAGAGGTTTAACCCTCTCTGCATAATTTAGAATGTATGTTCTTCCGAAATTCAGGAAACCTAGTATTGATTGTAAGTTCTTCAGCGTTTTAGGTGCTTGGAGTACCGCACACTTCTCCAAGAAGTTGTCTGCTAGGCTTTTGTCTTCACTTGATAATTCATATCCTAAAAACAGGACAGTTAGATGGGCAATTCGTGACTTTTTAAAGTTGAATTTGTAACCCTCTGCTGCGAAACCAAGTATTATGGTGTTCACTCTTTTCAAGTGAGTCTCCAGGTCATCATCTGTGAGATAGATGTCGTCGACATAAGATAATGCTTCATCATCATATATTTGTAGTAACTCTGTTACTCTTGCTGAGAATAATCCTGGGCTATTCTTGAATCCCTGTGGGAGTCGACAGAAGTGTTTTTGCGACCCCATTATTGAGAACGCGGTCAAATACCTGCTCTCAGGTGCAATGTTCTGACAAAAGAATCCATTAGAGATGTCTAATGTCGTTTTATATTTTTTGCGCACAATGTTATTCATTAGTGCTGCACTGTGTGAGTTTTGTACTGCAAATGTTTTGCAACATGAGTTTAAGTGTCTGTAGTCCAAAACTAGACAATATGAATCGTCTGGCTTGGAGACAGGAAACAAAGGATTGTTCATTTGTGAGGTGCATGTTTCAATCACCCCCTGATATTCAAGTTGTTTTAAGATCTCCCTGACTTGCTTTTTAGCTTCTTGTTTAACTGGGTACTGCCTTTGTGCAGTGGGTTGATATTTTAACTGGATTTTGTGAGGAGGAGAATCCTCATCCCATCCTACATGATTTTTATATAATGCAGGAGCTTGGGCCACTGCCCATTTTCTTGCAAGTGTATATTTTTTATGAATCGGAATATGATTTGAGAAGGCAGGCATAATCATTTCTTTGCCATGAGGGCACTCCCTGACAAACTCTGGTGGCCAGTCTTTCTCAGCTAAAAGGATGTCATAGCCTTTCGAAAGGTTATCCCAAAAGAGACCCCTTACTTTCCTAGTCTTGTCCCCCTCTATACGCAGTGTTATTTCGTATATTTTATGAGGTCTGCTAAGTCTGCTATCTGCAGTTTCCACTTGAATGTATTCATTCGTGTCCACTGTCTCCAGAAGATTCATCAGGATCTTGCGAGCTATGGTCACTTCTGCTGCGCTGTCTAGCATTGTCTGGGCCCACTCTCCGTTTTTCAGTTGTGTCCTCAGTATCCTCGGCATGTTTAATTATTTTAATACTAGCTACCTTCTTTCTTGGAAATTGTAATTTTTTACTTTGGTGAGCAGGTTCCTTGTCTTTGGACTTGACGTGCTCTTCCTTAGGTTCTGACCGTCCTCTTCTTTCCGATTTCTGTGAGGAAGTCTGAAAAGATCGAGAGGGACGTGTATCAATATCTTGATATCTATCAGGTTTTCTCAATTTATCCCTATCTCTAAGGTTGTATCTTTTCTCAGAGGGCTCCCTCTGGGGAGACTTGTTTCCTCGGTCTGGAAATCTTTCTCTCCGTTGAGGAGACCTTCCTCTGGACTGGAATCGTTTTTATTTGGGAATGGATTGTTTATTACCATCCCAACTCTTTTTTGGAGTGTTTAGATTATTTTTAATAAATGTTTTTTCAGGATTTTCAGTTAGTTGGGGTTTTACTGGTTTCCCACCCAAACTATCTCTTCCTAGTTCTTCATAGGATTTTTCTATGATTCTGGCAAGTTAAAAAGGTTGTTCTGCTATATCTGTTTCTTTCAGTTTCTGGCGGATCACCACAGATGCTGCTTCTCCTTTTATGTTGGCTAGTAATATAGCCGAGACCTGCTTGAAGTCTTTCAGTAATTTCATACCCAGAGTTAAAGCAGGTTCTGGACGTATTCATTTTGAATTTGTCTTAACACATCTGGTATTACCGCCATGGACGGAACACCATGTGTTTTTGTGTAGATGGAAGCAAAGACTGTGCCCCAAATGTCACAGTCCTCCACATGTGGTGCGATCCCCATTGGAAGACAGATAGTCAGAATTCTGTGTTTCTCATTGGCTGTAGTATCAGGAAATACTGCCTCTATTTGAGTGATTTGTTGTGCTAACCAGAATGGAATTTGTTCCCGTCTTGCGGGTGTTTTACCAAGACATGATTGTATGTTCTGTGGTGTAATTTTGTTTGTGTTCCCCTGATGAGGGGTCAGCTGTGGAATGTTAATTGCTGGTTGGACTGTTGTAGTTTTCACCCTAGGTCACAAAAAGATTCAATCCCATTCTCCCAGTTTCTAAGGGTCAGGCGCAACTGCACAAGCCTTGCAGATTTCGACAGACAGGCAATGGTGATGAGAAGCAAATTCATCGAGAGAGGCTATCCTCACCGATTAGTGAGACACTCCTATAAGCGTGCCCGCTATTATGACCGTGATCACTTGCTCCAACCAAAACCTGCAAAAACTACTGACCAGGTGGTTTGTGTAACTAAACATTCTACCCTGGACACTAAAATTAAACAAGTCATAAATTCAAACTGGCACATCTTAAACAGCAACTGTACTCCAGAATTGAAATTAGCTAAGCCAATTTTTGCCTACAAGAGGAACAGAAATATTAAGGAACATATCGTTCGTTCACGCTTCCAACCTACATCTGACAGAAATCATTCAGTACAAAGGTCGATTGTATCAGGCAATCCAATAAAAGGAACCTTCCCTTGTTCCTCATGTTCCTCTTGTACCAACATCATAAGAGGCAAAGAATTCACACACAATGGCCATACAACAGTGGCGAAAGAAATGTGGAATTGCAGATCCTCAAATCTGATCTATTTCATACAGTGTCCGTGTCTCCTCGGGTATATAGGAGAAACATCCCGTGCTATACAAACACGGCTAAACGAACATCGTTCAGCGATAAGAACTCACAAACTTGCTGCCCCAATGGTGAAGCATTTCTTGGAGAAGGGACACCAAGCAGATGACTTCAAATGGAGAGTGCTGGAAAAAATTCATATCTCAGACTCCAATGGTGGATGTGCAATTAGAAAAAAGAGGGAGGTGTTCTGGATATTTGTCTTTAACACCTTTCGGGAAGGAATGAATAGTGAATTGCCATGGGAGCACGCTATTTGCTAGAATAACCGCAGATTTTTCCTACTTCAGGAATATTTGTTTTGGCTCTATCTGATGTAATGTTGAAGATCCATTCCGTTTATAAATTGACAGTTATGTATAGTGTGTCCTGAGTAAAATAATTATTAAGAAGCTCCAAAGTATTTCTCCTCATGTGATATCACGTATTATATCACATACACTGGGGTCCCCTTTCTTCCTCTTCTAGCTATTACTACCATAACCATTCTTTCTTTCTGTCAATTTATATTATTTATGTATAATCTTTTAAAATAGTAAATGATATAGATTTCCATCATGTTGACATCTATGGTTCTGTCAAATATACTATTTAGTTGCACTATTCTCTTTATGGTTTGATTTTCACATCCATAAAATAGAGCGCATACCGCTTTATAACGAGTCCAGATTTATTCCCGCATACACGTGCGGTGTGTCACTGATAATTCCCTGGTTTGATTTTTACAACAATAACAATTGAGTTCAGTGCCCACCTAAGATGCAACTTCCTCGTGCTATCTTCCATTATCCTGACTAGGTGGAATTTTCCTTGCGTTCCACACTGTCGTTTATGTTGATTTAAGCAACATTAGATCTGAGAAGCATTGATCTAATAATTACTAAAAGTATAGAAAATCTGGAGTTTCTTCAAGTTTACACGTATAGTGGTATCAAACAGAGTTCCAAGCCTTATGAGATTCCGCACGATTTGACCCTTTCTTTTGCAAATTATTAGGTAGATCGCTACTCAATACATAACGTGCCTATGGCTATATTTGGAATCATTCTTGTTGCGCTATGTACATAGAGTTTCCTAATTTGTATTTGGTCAATAGGTAAAATTGACCTTAGTGCCCCTTGAAAATATGGCTCCCTTCTCCGTTTTTACTCTTCTGTTGAGTTAGGTGAGTCTAATCGCTCCACACCATCATCTATGTCTATTCAAGTGACAGTGTACTTGGAAGCCATCTTGGTTATCCCTTTAGAGAATCGAGTCCTCTTTCTACTTCCCTGCAATTGGTGGTCCTTTCTCCATTCCCACACACAGGTCAGGTGCACTTACTTATCCAATCAAGTAGGGTATATAAACAGCAGTTGATAGAGCTTTCAGTTGCCATCGTTCGTGGAAGGAGCATAGAACCCCCGTGTCCCGCCGCCGGATTTTTGGAGCCCTGTTGATATCTATTGGGTGAGTCCTGGGAGAAATCCTTAATGCGGCACCTTCAATCTAGTCACTCTTTAGTTGACTCGCAAGTTTTAAATAATGAGCGAGTAACATAACTTCCCTACCATTTTTTCTATTTTACAGACAGGGAGTTATTTTAAAATCATCTGAATCAACCGCCTCTGAGCGCAACCAAAAAGGTAACCATCAGTCCTTCCTCTCCTTAAGAGTTTTAGTTAAGAAATTGCTACCCTGTGACTATATAGTATAGATGTTTATGCCAGTTTTCTTTCTATCCATTCTGTAGGCAATCATCACAATTAACTATCCCCACATCAGGAGGATCATATCTTTCAAGTTTCACATAAATACGCATCACTGCGGCCACTACTTTTTAACTCCGGGCGGCGGGTCTAAATGAACCCCTACTCCTTAATTAAGGTACCTTCATCTTCTAAAGTAAAAAACTATATCCTTATTAATTGTTTAGTTAAAATTAAAAAATCAAAAGTTGAAAGATCGAATATATTGAAAGATCCTATAATTTCTTTAGGAAATATAGAAATTTAAATCAACATTCGAGACCAACGAATCACATCAATGTTTATGGAATATCCATCTGCAAACCTCAATTAAAATAGGTAATACACCAATCTTGTTCGTCTATTAAGTATTGGCCATGAAGAAATCATAAGACTAGGCTATAATAATAAGGGCTCAAATGTTCATTTACTGTTTCTTTATGGTTTAGAATATCTACATAACATAAACAAAAGAAAGGGTACTCGTTGGACGTACAGACCAGATTGCGTCATCGAATTACAGCAATATATTTCGTGTTTTTAAAGTAAGTGACCTTATTTATGATATAGATGCATTGCATATTATTATTTAGGTCCTGCTAGAATAACTTCCTGATAACTGCGACCATCTCTAGTGTTCTCTACTTCATCGTTCACGCTAGTTAGAGGTTCAACTAGAGAGATACAAATATCAGAATCCCTTTTATTAACCATCCAATGTAAAAACCCTTTAAACTTACAACATTGGGAATAGTCAATCTATGATTATAAGACACTGTCTTCTTTCTGTGACCACTAGTGCAGATAAAAGATTATGGGTTCAATGATCTACCACAGTTACGCATGTATGATTACCTTCAAGGCAAGGAAATGAAATCCTTAATAGTAATGTTATAATATAAAAACGTTTGGTCAAAACAAAATGGAAAGTCTGAGACTACTACAATAACATTGGATTGTTCTGAAGTGTTTTTATGTTACACAACAAGAGTAATATTGTATAAAATGTTTCTTTATATGATATTTTCCTTTTTGTAGATACTATCGTGGCTGCTCCAGAAGAAGGCGCTGGTTCGCCGAAACGCGCGTAGAGATTAATTTAGCCACATTTTTCTCTTAAAAATTGTGTTCATTTTATGTAACTTCCATCTCGTTGAATTATTTGCTTCTTTTTAACAGTGTTGTTGTGTATTCTCAATTCATTGAGTTACATGTGTTTAATGTAAATTGTAAATGTGTATTATTATTTCAATGTGTTTTAATAATTTGTGAATAAAATTGAACTCCCCTTTTTTACAAAAAACCAATGTTTTAGCTCAGTTCATTTCGACCTCTCGTTACGCTCTGTTGCCTAGATTGATACATATCAAATTATTTGGACTGTTGAAGTCCGCATTACATATTGGACCAATTATCTATGTATCTTAATTAGTATTTTTAGCTGAGCTAAAAGTTCCTGGTCTGACATTTTATCAATGTCTGGGTGAGGTGTGTAGCTGGCTAGAACCGGCCACGTTGCTCCTGGTCTACCTAGAGGACCGAGCCTGGTGATGTGATTTTTATGTTTTAGGGCGCCTTTAAACCAGAGCAGGTGCTCTTGGTAATTTAATGGGATTTCAACCTCCTCGAAAGGAGTGTATTCATCCGGAGGTTCCTCTATTTTGTAATAGTGGAATTCTCTTGTTACAGCGTTTGCTGCTGGAAAGTGTATCCATGAATAGAATACCTCTGTCTGCCGATATTCATGGGCCTCTACCACGAATATGACTGTACCACCTCGTGATGTCAGTCCATTTTCTATAAGTTTAATAGTTATAGTTCTTCTTATATTTGCCGGAATGTAAATAGCATTTGGGTCATTCTGTTGGATATTCGTGTCATCCAACAACTGTGGAGACGCTGTAGCATCTCTTTCTTCGTCTCCGTCAGGCATTTTACTGACAGAATTTTTTTTGTTGCAGATCAAGTTTCAAGGGAAACAAAGATTCGGTGCACAATATTTTGGAACACTGTATCCTTCAACGTTGACTAAACCAAAACTATACATAGGAATCTCTTCCTACTAAGTTCCGGCGGATTTTAACCTTTTACCCACTCCAGACGTCTTTTGGAGTATTTACGGGAAAAAGGGTTCTGTGTGAAAAAGCACGACTGAGTTACTCTAGTGTCTTGCCTTAGATTATCGCCTTACCAAACTTTGGGCGCCATGTAGTGTAGTTCCTATATTCCCAATAGGCTCTGCGCATTGGAATAATATAAACAGCAGAGTAGACGTAGGACTGAGGTCGACTAGGTCTCTACTGACTATATTAGACTTAATTAGTTTTGCCAGCTAGCTCAGAGGTCACTAGAAACTTTCTCGAATAAACAAGGAGGAGTTTAACTTCCTGGATAGACAAGAAGGGATTCGCTTCTGACAACCATAAACATGACAACTTTGCTCCCTCAGAATAACAGTGTATCTCTAGAGTCGTGTGAAAACAATAGACAGCTATTTTACTCAGTCAATCGTGCATACTTAGTTTCACCAGAGTGCAGAGAAAAGAGAGACAGGCGTTTTCAATAAAAGGTGTTATTTATTGAGCAGTCTTCTTTCTCATGCAAGAGAAATGAATTGCCATAATTGCAATACTTAATGTAAAGTAAAGTGCGTACAGTAAAAGGAGTATTATGAAATAATACTGTAAAAGCATTGATATGGTTTCTTAGCCATATGATACTTTAAAATGGATAAAATATATACATACATATATACATTGACTAAAGTACTCAACTGGTGCTGCTAAATACGCCTACCCCGGTGTACCTGACCTAAGCCTAATACGTGGGAAGGAGTAAGTAAGTAGCAGTTTAAGTTAAGTCGGTTTTTGCCAAGAATCTGAGTCAAGAATTCTCTTTAAGGGTTTAGTCAGCTCCGTACCTGGGTAATAGAAAGCAGGAGGTCTGGTATCTCTCTTTCAGGACTCGATATCCCATCAACCCGCAAGGGTATCTGGAAACACCGGAGCTGGATTTTCTCGGCTGCATTAAAAGACAGCGTCTTTCTCAGTGCCTCAAAAGGGAGGGGCGGCGTCCGGGGCCTCTCGCATCAGCTGGGCTCTCGGGCAAGTAGATAGCCGCTCTGCTCCAAACCACCGTGTGTTTGCTTCAGGCAACGTTGGTATATTTATACCTGAAAGGTGCTGGGTTTGACGTAAGGTTGGACATAAGACGTCAATAAAGATGTCACTAAGAACTGGCCGTTCTTTCAGTGTTCGCAGTAATTCTAGGACAAATCAAAACAGAAGCATGGGGATTTCCCAGGTTGCTGGAGGTTTGTTTTGTTTAAAGAACTCATTGTACTCTCTAGGAGTCTGGGGAAGTAGCCTTGCTTAAGTTGGATTGCATGGGCTACGACTAAATATGGATATGATTCTTATGCCTCTATAAGGATATTATTTAATATAACCACATAAGGGCATAAATCAGGAATATCGAATTAGGGTCCTAGATAGAAATACAACACTATTTTCACTATAGATGGATTAACTGTTCCATAGGAGAGCATTGGAATACAAACTTAATAATGTTATCTCCACCTGGGAACCAGCTACAAAGTTTATTCTTGGACTTTTTAAAATATTTATTACAGCCCCAATTCACAACTAAAGTTGCATTCATACTGAGTATTTTACAAAAGGTACCCTTAAAAAGTCACCTTTTACCCGCCTAAACCCTTTTGAAGCCCATTCGCATGCGCTTCCAAATGTCAACCAGAGGCTGAATTTCCTGTCTGATGAGATGTGAACTTGCTCCCAGAGCTGAGATAAAGGCCCTAGTGTGGGGATGTATTTTGTTCCTATGAGTGGATGACCATCTGGCTGTGACCAGGAACTTAATTAACTTCAACCCCGTCACAGCTTAGAGCAGGTAACATCTGGGCCTGCCCTTGCCATCAGGCACCAATCCCAGTGGGTGAGGAGCTGCCCTGCCCCCAGAGCCTGTTTTGAGTGACCACAGAGGGACTGACTGCTCATTTCCCTTGCCATACCTCTGAGGTGGGCACATGAGTTCTGCACAAGGGAAGAAAGGTTCTGCCATGTTGGATTTAGGTAGAGAGGGACATGTGGGATTGTTTGCAGTAGGGCAATCAGGTACTGCTGCAAAAGTGGTTAGGGTTACCCTTGGGAACTTTTTTCCTATTGGTTAAGAAGGGGTCAACCTATCCCATAGGCTAGTGCCAGACATAAATGAGGCACCTCTGGGCATGCGCTTCACAGCACTACTTGACCTGTGCAAGACAGAAGAAGGACTTCACCTGCGGTCAGCACCTTTGGTGAGACCTGAAGGGTAGACCTTCTTCCACTCGTGCCCAGGACAAGAAATGGACTGCAAGGGTCAGTTAAACTACAGGGACACAAAAAACAGCAAGACGCCCTTTTTTGTGATGAGCCCAGCTAACTAGTTCCAACTAGACCTGGACTGGACCCAGCTTGTGGCTGTCCTCTTCCTTCTTCCTTATTTTATACTCATCACACACACTTATTCTTTTCACGTACAGAATTATACACTTTCTATGCACCTCGTTCGGTATTTACCATTTAAAGATGCCGCCGAATTACAACCGACATCACGTGACCGTTTTAGTCACTTTCTATTTCACTTATATTCAGACGCCGATATCGCAATGGCGCATTGACAAACTTTTCCAAGTGCTCACCGACCGAGCAAGCTCCGTTCTACACGACGGTAAGAATAGATAACTCAAGCACCTTTTTATTACCTAGAAGCTTACGTATGAAAGCTTCACCGATTCTTATTGTTAGCGCATGCTCGCCTTAACGGAACACTTCTATTCGCTTTTTTAGCTTGCACCGATCATGACGCTTTCATCACGTTTTTCTAGTACTTCAGGTCCTGCACTGTTTACCCTTCCAGGTTCACATTTTCCCGAGTTATGTGGTATTCTTTACGAAGCTTTCAGCACCTAACGTTTGGTATCTTTTCCAGCATGTTTCTCTTATCTCACCAGCTGTGTTACTCACTTTTTACCACCATTCTTTATCCTTCTACTTTATTTATATATTTATTTTATTTGTTAGGCTTATAAGGCGCACAGCTACCCAAAAAGGGTTTCCCGGCGACAAAACGGAGCATACAGCAGAGCAGAACCTTACGTGGATGTTACTGATCAAACAGCCAGGTTTTAACATTTTTGTGAAAACTTAAATAATTGTCTTCTTTACGAATGTGAGGCGGTAGCGTGTTCCAGATACAAGGACATAGGTAAGAAAACGATCTACCACCCACTCTGGAGAGTTTAAACCTAGGCACACAAAATTTAGCTGCGGATTGAGATCGTAGCTGACGAGCAGGAGTATACGGGTGTACTAGCGCTTGCAGATATTTTGGGGAAGTGCCAGCTTTTATCTTAAACATATAGCTCAGGGCTTTGAACTTGATACGGTTCTCCACCCTGAGCCAATGGATATCGCGTAGGTGGTCAGAGATACTAGAAGTTTTTGGAACCCTGCAGAGCAACCTGGCAGCCGAGTTCTGGATTAGCTGCACTCTATGCACCACAGCCGTATTTGACCCAAGACAGAGGATGTTACCGTAGTCAAGTCGAGATGTAATAAGAGCAGTGACTACGGTCTTTTGGGTGGAAATGGGCAGCATCCAAAGGATTTTTCTGAGCCATTTCAAAATGGTGAAACATAGAGCCGCTACTTTTCCAGTTTGTTGGTTCATAGACAGAGTACTATCCACAATGTCCCCAAGATTGCGGACATGGCTGGTCGGAATAGGAAGATTGCCCATTTGAGTGGGCCAATGGGAGGACTTCCAGAGATCATCATGTTTTCCCAAGATGAGGACCTCCGTCTTGTCTCCATTTAATTTTAACTGGTTGATGGTCATCCAGTCAAAGATATCACTAAGGCCTTGTTTAAGAATGGAGGGAGACAGAGGACTGGATTCAGCAAGAGAAAAGATGATTTGCGAATCATCCGCGTAGGTCATGAGAGTAAGACCCGCTTTGTCGGCTATGTCAGCTAAAGGCTTAACGTACAAATTAAAAAAACAAAGGGCTAAGATGTGAACCCTGGGGAACTCCGTGAGATGAAATAAAACTTTTTGAGCACGCTGAAGCTGACATAATTTGGAAGGTGCGATTTTCTAGAAAGGAGCAAATCCACTTTAGAGCTCCACCACTTATACCTGCATTTTTCAGTGTATTTATCAGTCTTTTGTGCGAGATGGTATCGAAGGCCGCACTAAGGTCTAATAAAATGAGGGCAACTGTTTGGCCATTATCAAGGAGTTTGCGGATCTTTTCCGTAACTCCCATAAGTGCGGTTTCTGTGGAGTAGCCGGCACGGAAGCAAGATTGTGAAGAGTGCAGGGAGTTATTAGATTCTGTAAATTGTGGAAGAGCCGAATGAACATGTCTTTCTAGAATTTTCGAAAATACTGGTAGAAGTGAAATGGGTCTGTAGTTGGCTAATATTTCGGGGTCAGCCATAGGTTTCTTCAGTAGAGGATTCTCCATCGCATGCTTCCAGAGAGCTGGCACCGTAGATTGTAAGAGAGAGGTATTCAAGGTATCCAGGATTACCTCCAAATGCGGGGACTCCAGTTGTTTTAGGATATTAATAGGAATGGGATCCATAGGGGATCCTGATTTGATGTTATTTTGAATGATCTTAAAATCATCCATTTTGATGGGAGGCCAACACTCTAAAGTGCCCGTAGAGACAAAGGCAGTTTCAAAATCTTCTTGACTAATGATGTCAGGGTTAGAGCTATTTATTTCCAGGATTAAGTTGTCAATTTTCCCTATGAAGAAATGGGCAGGATTATCACATTGTAGCTCATTTAGAGGTCGAGCAGTTGGCGTCGTTTGAGCGCCAGCCAGTTCTTTGACGATATTAAGCAAAGTTTTAGGTCGATTTGTAGCTTCCGTAATAGTTTTAGACACATACAAGGCCTTAGCTTTTATACAGAAAGTATGGTAATTATTTCTTGCCTTGTTATATGTCGCCTTCTTCTCAGGTGAGTAATATTTTCGCCATTGTCTCTCCAGTGCTTTGCACTTGGTCTTTTCGGCTTTTAGTAAATCATTGTACCAGGGGGCTGGGGACGATGGTTATTAACTTTAATGTGTGGTGTGGACAGACATGTGTCAACGGCTTCACAGAGCCACTTATGAGTGGCTTTCGCTGCACTTTTCATATTTAGCCCCTTTGGGGGTGGGTTCCCACCAAGAACACTATTGAAAGTTAAAAGATTCAATTTTTTCCAATTTTTCCTTGATGTGGTCTGTGAGGGGAGCTGAGGAACTAATAAAACTGGTAGTTCGAGAGTAAATGTAACAAAAAAATGGTCAGACCAACATAAGGGGATTGCAGGATGGCATGCCATCTCTGTAAGACTCGAAAAAATAGGGTCCAGTAAATGTCCCGCTTTATGGGTAGGGCCAGAGTTTAGAAGCTTAATATTCAAGGCTGCTAAGTCATCTATCAGGTTGGCACAGGCAATGTTGGAAAAAATTATTGAGCCCAAATGGAATGGGGTGATATAATTAGCCAAGGTAGTTGTCCACTGAGTGGAATTTCCTGGGGGCCGATAGATCAACATGCCAGATAAAGTGAAATTAGGAGTCAAAGTTAATTTAAAAACAGCTGCTTTGCAGTCTGGGATGTTCACAGGATCAAGGCTACATTTCAGGTGGCTTTTAAAAATAATTGCAATACCACCTCCTGTTTTCAGTGCTCTATCTCTCTGCACTATAGCATAATTAGTAGGAAGAGCTGTCGCTATATCAGGGCCAGCACTGTCGTGTAACCAAGTTTCAGTCAGAAAAAGGGCGTTAGGCTGCTCATCGACTAGAAGGTTAAAAATGTCCAATTTGTGTGTGGGCCAAGGAGCGGCAATTTAGACCGAAACACTTAAAATTTCCAGCAGTAGAAGCAATCTGCTGGGCATGCGGCGTATAATTAGTGTTATTGGGGGAATAGGGCTGACGAATCAGAAGTGAAAATGTACAATTTGGGCAGTTAGCACTACCTGCATGGTACGTCCTAAGTGTAGTATTTTATTTATTTTTATTTTATTTTATTTATTTAGAGAGTTTTATATAGCGCGAACGTGACCCTTGGGTATCAGAGCGCTTCACAGTTACATATATATGGTGTAAAAATATAATTCGCATAGTACTGCATACAGTTAATGAGGTAGGTAAGTATAGAGCTATATAGTAAACATTTTCCTGAAAAGAGGTAGGTAGGCAGTCTAAGGTATAGAGCTATATAGTAACAGATACATATACATATAGTTTGTATAACATTTCCATATCGTGAGTGAGGTAGGTAAGTACAGCAATATGTAGTGAACATTTCCCTTGGCAAGAGGTAGGTGGGTATAAGTAAATATATAAAGCTATATAGTAAACATTTCTCGTTGATATGAGGTAGGTTAAGTAAAGTCTATAAGGAAGCTATCCTAGCATATGTACAATGGATTCGTAGGAGTAGTACAACCTTTTTGCTTAGGGGGACGCAAGGCCTTTATTTGGTCAAAAGACCATACCTGGATGCTAGGTGCTATTGACCCAGGGGTTATGACCCCATGCCCCGGTCTGGCCCGGACGGGTACAGACAGGCTAGTCTTCGGCTAGTCTTCGGCTCGAGGACGGCGCGACCGCTGCGCGCATCCGCTGCGCGTATTTTGTGACATTGGGTTATATAGAGGACGGGCTCTAAATCAGCTCCGCCTCACCACACTCGCCCAATCACGGCAGGCAGCAGTTAGAAACCAGGAAGAAGATACCGCCCTGCACCCTCCACAACAATCAAGCCTAACGCTTGCGGTGGACCGGGGTAGCAGAGGCGAGGATGAGTAAGTGCCAGTAATTTTGGTATGTTAAAACCAAATGAACATTCGCAATATTAAAACAAAATCACAGTTTCCTTCACACGTTTCAGGTCGCGCTGCAGTTTAAAGAAATGCGAGCGTCATCTGAGTGTGTTGACTGACATCAGCTTTTGTAGAGGACGGGCTCTAAATCAGCTCCGCCTCACCACACTCTCCCAATCACGGCAGTCAGCAGGTGGAAACCAGGAAGAAGATAACGCCCTGCACCCTCCACAACAATCAAGCCTAACGCTTGTGGTGGACCGGGGTAGCAGAGGCGAGGATGAGTAAGTGCTAGTAATTTTGGTATGTTAAAACCAAGTGAACATTCGCAATATAAAACAAAATCACAGTTTCCTTCACACGTTCCAGGTCGCGCTGCAGTTTAAAGAAATGCGCGCGAAGTCAAGAAGTCAGCTTCTTGAATAGTTACACTTTAGTATTATTGCTTATAATTAATTAGTGTGAATATAATGAAGGAACCACCTTTATTCCTTTCTATTTATTGCTCACTTTATATACATCAGTATATGCATACTTGTGTCCTCATACACACATTCCTTATTCCCATTAGATTCCCCTGATGAAGTGCCCTGAAGGCACGAAATGCATTGGGATCATTAGTATTACGAAGTCAAGATCATTTGGATTAAGAAATACACTGTAATATGTGATTTTCAACATATGGAGAAGATCATGGAATAGATTGAATTATTGTTTCATTGAACATTGCATTTTTCAACTTTATTACATTTGGACTTATATTGACAAATCGGAGTTTGCGATCCTTCCAAGTAGTGCCCAGAGGGACGAACTCTAAGTTTGCGGGACGCCTTTTGCAATTCTATAATTAAACACCTTATGGTCTACAAGGTGATACCTCCGTGGCACGCTACACAGTTTGAACTCTTTCGAATTAATTTCTAATCAAGCTTGTGCGCAATCATACCTTAATTTTGTAGTTCTTCTGGATTGAGTCTTACCCCCCAAGAGCTGTTCCTGAGGTCCTGGGACGCTTTGACTGTTTCAATGTGCATGTCTCCTAACATCCTGAAAAACCTGGGACTTGGAAATGTTTTGGCTCCAAAGACCTCTGAAGAACGCGGACAAACCTGGGAAGTCAATCTGACCAAGGTGCATTAGACTGTGCCAAGGATTCTGGTTGCTCCATTATGGAGCTTATCTATGCCGGAAAATGTGTTACAGTGGGACGTCGTGGAGAATGTATCCTGCCTCACGGAGCACTATTTGGTTACAGCTTCTATCCTTGCAGCACTGAAGGAATTTGAGCTCCATAAAAGGGACTAAGTACAAAGGTAGAAATCTTCACCGGTCTACAGCGCCAAACGTTTCCTGCTGGCAAGAGACCTTTCCCGGGTGCAATTTTAAATTCCTCCCACTCAGAGCATCATGCCAAAAGTCAGCTGCTTCACTGGGGCTGTGTCCGACGAATGTCTGGCCATGTGGAGTCCATCCTGGCTATTGCCTGCTGCCTTGCCCCGTTGAGGATATTTGACTTCTACTTTAGAGAGTAAGGGTCTTATTTATATTTTGGCAAAGAAGGAACTCCATTGCAACAGCGATGGATATCTGCCCCCAACATTATGGTATATCCGCCCAATTTAGATGTGGGCAGGCTATGAGTGTGGCTACAGCAGTGATTACTCCATCACTGCCGTAGCCAAACTTCTCAGAGAGCCCAACAGAGAAAGGAGCGATGGAGAATTAGCTGTATGTCCACCCACCCATTTGGGATGGGCAGACACATACTGTTCGTCACTGCTAGGCAAACCCTGGTAGTGAGGAGAGTAGAACATAAATAATGCTCCTCTTGCCATGGGAGATAACTTCCATGGAGAGCCAAGCATTTATTTTAAAAAGCAAAATCCAGTGTCTTTATTTTTTGGGGAAAAGAAAAAAAAGAAAAGTGCTTGATACAAGGCTCCAAACAGCGAAATGGATGGACAGGAACGGCTGTGTCTGTATTTTTTTGGGAGAAAATAAAAAAAAGAAAAGTCTTTGATGCAAGGCTCTGGTTGACAGAAACCTGCTCCAAACAGCAAAATGCATACTAAGGAACTGCTGTGATGGAGGTTTCTGCCAATGCTCTATAAATGACCGACAGGTTGGTGGTCATTTATAAATTTAGCGGTCAGATATTTGACAGGGCGATGGAGTAATTTACACCATTGCCCTGGTGGAACAATGGCCTGACAGCCAACACCTAAATCTGGCCCTAAGTCAGAAGCCAGTTTGGCCATAAGCCAAAGGTAAAACTTCAGACCGCATCAAACCTGGTTTGTGTATCCAACCTGCACTCCATTGTGGCCAGCCCTAAATAGTGCCTAGGTACCAGTCAAGCCCTAACAGATGACCACAGTTGGCACTTAAATGCTTTTTTGTGCTATTTGTATTTAAAACGTGAAATATTCATATCTCTTTGGTTCCCAGATTGGATTTTTGTCGTTTTAGCATTGTGGTGTTCTCTATTATTAAAAATTGGAGAGGGATTTTTATTGCTATGTATTTTCCACTTTTTAAGTTGTTTGGAATTTCTAAATGCTTTACACATTTTTTTTAAATTAAGCCTGTCTGCTCTATGCCATTGCTACCAGGGTTTGAGCTCAAGTTTAAATTACCGAAACCTTTACTGACCTTAACAAGAATACAGACATTATTCCTTGTGGTGGACCACCATCCACCCCAACTAATAATTCAAGTTTCATACAACATGTCAAACAATGTGTCTAATAGACTCTCTGAAAAGCTTTTTGTGAAGCAGTTATGCCTGAATATTGCTATGCCATTAACTGAAGATGACCTGCCAGAAATTGTGAAGGTTGTCCAGGCGATTGAAGAGGAGATAGTGGATATCTGGTAACAAATTGGGAAGGTCCATTGCTATTTGAAGATCGTCTGGGAACCATATTTGTGATGGCCTAAAGGGAGTTACTAAAAGGCACACAGATGATGGACGGAATGCTGAGCAAATCAAACATTCTCCCCCGTCAATAAATCTGGGTTAAATCCATAGTTCTTTTGCTCACTATGCCACTTCAGTTTAGACCCAGCCATATGCAAATCAGTCTTTACCCTGTGCCTCATGGGAACAGTCCAGACCGAACTGCCAAGCCAGGTCCTCCCTGGACCAGGAGCAGGCATCCTGGGACCGGTTTCGGGGCATCAACAAAACCGCTCACATGCGAGTTACTATCATAAAGGTGATCAATTCTCTCCTGCCCTTGGTCAGGAAAGTAAGAGAAATGGAGGGAAGGCTTAAGGAAGACATACACCCTACAGTTCTATGAAAGCATCAGTTGCAATAGTTAATGGATCCGGCTTTCAACTTCAGAACAGAGTAAGAGCAATGTTGAACCTCGAGGTAAATATATCTATTGAAAATGAGCCTCAACTATATAATTACATGGTTAAAAAGGAGTATGAAGTTTTCAGTTGCTGTGATCTTACAAATGGTTCGAATTCCATTCAGCTATATAATTGAAGTGACCAGGAAGGTATTCCGCAGTTACTTAAATGAAATGAGCAAGACAAATCTCTCAAAACTGTTTGGCTACAGAAGCTACTATGGTTAATCCAGTACCTCCTAAAGGGTTGATGTACTGACTGCTGTGAAATTGCCCATTGGCGCACTCTCCTCAAGCATCAAATATCAAGTTGAAAATTTGCACAACAACTCTTGTATATTTTCTGTTGCTTTCCCTGTGACTCAAGACGCCTAACCATTGCGGGCCCGAGCTGTTTCCTGGAGTCTTTTTTTGTCCCTCAACACCAAGAACATTAGACATTTGCCTTCATTCTTAACTTTTGTCTGTCTATCCCTCTTTGTGCCTTTAAAGTCACAATGATCAGCCACTATGGTTGATCCAGTAGTGCCTCCTAAAGGACTGATGTACTGACTGCTGTGAAATTGCCCATTCGAAGAATTACTGAACAGTGGGGCATAACTCTTTTTGATAATGTGTACTGCAAAGGAACATGCAAAAAGTTCTAAACAGTTTATATGCAGACAAAACTCCTTTGCAGACCATGAGCCGCCAGTCAAGGACGAATCCTAATGAGCTCCCCTCCCAGACATTCTGGTTTATTACTTTATTACTAGATCATGGGCAGAATTGAAGCTAGTTCTTCTGCTCCAAGCATTGAGGTATTCCGACCACCAAAGTACCTCTTCTCTTCATTCAAAATCTAAGATCTAAGTCTGAGCAACTGAAAGTTCCTTTCTGAGATGACAAATTTCTAATCTCTGAAGAGCATGATAATGGAGAGGGCCCAGAAAAAACTGCTTGGATTGGGAAGGAAAGAAAACAAAGTGGCAAAGGAAAATTTGAGATAGGGTTAGGAAAGGAGATTATTTTTTTATAAGAACCAATTTTGAATCTGAACGTTTAAGAGGACAGGAATGGAGTTTACTGAAAACCCTAGGAATTCTTTCGCCTGGAATTGAGTCAAGATTGTTTTAGTTTGTTTATTATAAAACCCAGACTTTCAAACTGAGATGTAGTGACCTGAAAGTGTACACTACTCTCAATCTGTTTAGGCACATTATTAGAAAGTTGAGCTGAGGATCTCCGGGATCTGTATGATTACAACCGAAGTTCACAGTAACTTTTGGTAAACCAGCAGAACATCTCATTCTGCTTTATTGATTAATTTGAGGTGATAACTAAACCTGTGTCGTAATCTCCGCAGGCAGAGTTGACAGTTTTTGCTACTTTGCACTCCGCTTGGAACACAACGTTTGGCAAAAGTCTGTCTTCTGCCTTGTAGTGGAGTTTACCTGCACCCACTTCCAACCACTGGAACGAATTTGGCAGGAATTACTTTCCCTAAATGTTGCACAGGGCATAGTTAATCATTAACGAGGTGTCAGTTACTGGCTTCAGATCTGTATAAGTTGAGGCAGACACGCTATATCTGTAAGGCTCACCAATGTACAGTGTTTCACTACTATCCTTCTGGCCATGCAGTTTCCAGTTCATTCCCATTCCTTAATCACGGGTAAACCTCCCAGGATCACCCATGGTCTGTCAGTCAGCAACCCCTTTCACAAAATGAGCTATAGTGGGAAATATCGCAGGTTGCCCTCCACTCACAACTCTTTCATCAACAAAACCTGCTTATGTCTCGGGATAAACATCATGAGCCTACCCCAAACCTGTTCATGGTTATACTACGTAGGTACTAGCTCAACAATGCTGTACACACTGGGTGCTCCTATCCCTGTTTAAAATTCTCACAAGTGTCTATCTCCCCCAGGAATTAAATTGTGTGTGTTTCTGACTCTCCACAATTTCTCACATCCACCAACAAACAATATGTGAAAGGTGTGGAGGCACCTCACAGAAACACCAACCAGGGAGCTACTGATAGGTTCTCATCAGTGTGCTCCGCATATAAAAAATGTGTATTTATTTTTGTAGTACTGGTGGCATGCTGCGCTTTAGATGAATATGTTTAAAAGTAAAGTGCGCCATACTGCGATTGCTACAATAGCTGGTGGTGTGTGTGTCTGTAGAAATTGTGCACTGATGGCTGGTGGTGTGTGTGCCTGGTGGTGTGTGTGCCTGGTGGAAATGTGCACTGCCGGCTGGTGGTGTGTGTGCCTGGTGGAAGCGTGCACTGACGGTCGGTGGTGTGTGCCTGGTGGAAGCGTGCACTGATGGATGGTGGTGTTTGTGCCCGGTGAAAGCGTGCACTAACAGCTGGTGGTGTTTGTGCCCATTGAAAGTGTGCACTGACGACTGATGATGTCTGTGCCTGGTGAAAGGGTGCACTGATGGTGTTGTTGTGTGTGTGGTTGTGTGTGTAGTTGTATGTGTGGTTGTATGTGTGGTTGTGTGTATGGTTGTGTGTGTGTGTGTGTGGTTGTGTGTGTGGTTGTGTGTGTGTGTGTGTGTGTGGTTGTGTGTGTGTGGTTGTGTGTGTGTGGTTGTGTGTGTGGTTGTGTGTGTGGTTGTGTGCGTGGTTTTGTGGTGGTTGTGTGCGTGGTTGTTTGCATTTGTGTGTGGTTGTGTGTATTTGTGTGCGTGGTTGTGTGTGTGGTTGTGTGTGCTTGTGTGTGTGTGTGTGGCTGTGTGTGTTGTGTTTCTGGTTGTGTGTGTGGTTACGTGGTTGGGTGTGGTTGTGGTTGTGTGTATGTGTGGTTGTGTGTGTGGTTGTGTGTGGTGTGTGGTTTGGTGTGCTTGTGGTTGTGTGTGTGTGGTTGTGTGTGGTTGTGTGTGTGATTGTGTGCGAGGTTGTGTGTGTGGTTGTGTGCGTGGTGGTGTGCGTGGCTGTGTGCGTGGTTGTGTGCGTGGTTGTGTGCGTGATTGTTTGCGTTGGTATGTCATTGTGCGTGTGGTTGTGTGTGTTGAGTTTCTGGTTGTGTGTGTGTGTGGTTGTGTGTGTGGTTGTGTGTGGTTGTGCGTGTGTGGTGTGTGTGTGGTGTGTGTGTTTGGTTGTGTGTGTGCGTTGTGTGTGTGTGGTTGTGTGAGTGTATGGTTGTGTGTGTGTGGTTGTGTGTGTGGTTGTGTGTGTGTGGTTGTGTGTGTTGTGTTTGAGGTTGTATGTGTGGTTGTGTGGTTGGGTGTGTTTGTGTGTATGTGTGGTTGTGTGTTGGTACTCTGAGCTCTGCATGTTACTCAGCCCCCTGTCCAATAGGGACTAAATACAGTTATCGGCAAGAGGAAAGGGCGGCCGTGTGTTTGCACATCAGCATTTGATGTCTGCCAGTGGGCTGGCATTCGCTCATTACAGCGTGTGGGCATGGCAGCCTGCATCAGAGAAACTGTCTCCAGACGCACCCATTCGAGTCCAAGAATGGGCTCATTCTAAGTGCAGTCTGATGCTCAATTGCAGTTGATCCCTAATCTCATAGTGGCATAATGTCTAAAGCATCTTTAAGTATTAAAAGCGTACTAATTTTAAAAGTGGCATGGTTAAAATGTTCAGAATGTTATGTGTATATTATCCCAATATTCAACATATGTCGGTCACACAATGGTAAAGTGTTTATAGTGACAAGCAGAAACAAGCGGGTCGGGCATACGAGTGCAGTGCGGGCAGGAGAGCCTTTCAAGGAATGCAGAGTCTGCAGGGGGCATACAATGTAAAAAAAAACCAGAGTGGTGAAGCCACACTAGACATGCAGTTTTGTATTAGTTTTTCGTACGGCAGACATTTATTTACATATTTAAAAAACGAGGCGACATGCAGGGTTAATAGGAGACACAAGCGGGTCGGGCAGACGAGAGCAGTGGGGGGCATGAGAGCCTTTCACGGAATGCAGAGTCTGCAGGGGGCACACAATGTAAAAATAAAAACAAAAAGAAAAATAAAAGGCATTATCATTTGCAATGTCAATAGCTCAAACTGTGCAAACCCACATATATTAGCTGGCTAAAACCAGTTCATTCACTGGTGCAATCTCACCTTGATGATACCAACACCATGCTAGCTGGCCTCCCAAATACTCAGCAGCACCTCTCAGCCATGTTACACTGCTTCACACTTGGTGAAGGGAGCAATACAATAGACCTACACAGGCAGCTACATGATGCTAGAAATGAATTCAAAATAGTCTGTTCACAGTGTTATTGACCATAGCGGCTCCTGCACTAAAGGAAAGTGACACAGGGACACGTGATGGTGCACTGGCAATGGTTCTTGATCTGCGAGTCAGTGACACACGAGCATCCTGCTGTTGCCTTGAGGCTGACTTGTTGGCAAATTATATCTAATTGTACACTCGCATGAGTTTGTGAACTGACACTGATTTCAGTGGTGTGTGTGCTGACAATGATTTCTTGTAACACAGGGATCTGATTGTGCAGTGACACTGCGGTACAAAAGGGGGTGGTGATGGACGGAGCATCTGAACCAATCAAACACTCACACCCAGTCCATAGATCTGGGTTTAATCCATCACCGTTCTTTAGCCCACTCTGCCAACCGAGTTCAGACATGGCCATATGCAAATCAGTCTGACCCTGTGCCTCATGGGAACAGTCCAGCCCGAACTGCCAAGCCATGCCTTCCCTGGACCGGAAACAAGCTTTGCCACTGGATTCAAGATAGCCTGGCTGATGAGGATTATGAATCTGAAACCGGTCCCAGGATGCTTGTTTCCGGTCCAGGGAAGATATGGCTTGGCAGTTTGGGCTGGACTGTTCCTATGAGGCACAGGGTCAGACTGATTTGCATATGGCCATGTCTGAACTGGGGTGGCGGAGTGAGCTAAAGAATGGTGATGGATTAAACCCAGATCATTTTACTGGCGGTGAGTGTTTGATTTGCTCAAACGCTCCGTCCATCATCCCCTTTTGTATCGCTTTGTTCGCCCTAAGTGTGGCAGGGTATGCTCAGACGTGTGTCACTTGCTCACTTTGCCACTGGATTCAAGATAGCCTGGCTGATGAGGATTATGAATCCGAAACTGGTCTCAGGATGCTTGTTTCCGGTCCAGGGAAGATATGGCTTGGCAGTTCGGGCTCAACTGTTCCCATGAGGCACAGGGTCAGACTGATTTGCATATGGCCATGTCTGAACTGGGGTGAGCTAAAGAATGGTGATGGATTAAACCCAGATCATTTGACTGGGGGTGAGTGTTTGATTTGCTCAAACGCTCCGTCCATCATCCCCTTTTGTATCGCTTTGTTCGCCCTAAGTGTAGCAGGGAATGCTCAGACGTGAGTCCCTTGCTCACTTTGCCACTGGATTCAAGATAGCCTGGCTGATGAGGATTATGAATCCGAAACCGGTCCCAGGATGCTTGTTCCCGGTCCAGGGAAGATATGGCTTGGCAGTTCGGGCTGGACTGTTCCCATGAGGCACAGGGTCAGACTGATTTGCATATGGCCATGTCTGAACTGGGTGGCGGAGTGAGCTAAAGAATGGTGATGGATTAAACCCAGATCATTTGACTGGGGGTGAGTGTTTGATTTGCTCAAACTCTCCGTCCATCATCCCCTTTTGTATCGCTTTGTTCGCCCTAAGTGTGGCAGGGCATGCTCAGACGTGAGTCCCTTGCTCACTTTGCCACTGGATTCAAGATAGCCTGGCTGATGAGGATTATGAATCCGAAACCGGTCCCAGGATGCTTGTTTCCGGTCCAGGGAAGATATGGCTTGGCAGTTTGGGCTGGACTGTTCCCATGAGGCACAGGGTCAGACTGATTTGCATATGGCCATGTCTGAACTGGGGTGGCGGAGTGAGCTAAAGAATGGTGATGGATTAAACCCAGATCATTTGACTGGGGGTGAGTGTTTGATTTGCTCAAACTCTCCGCCCATCATCCCCTATTGTATCGCTTTGTTCGCCCTAAGTGTGGCAGGGTATGCTCAGACGTGAGTCCCTTGCTCACTTTGCCACTGGATTCACGATAGCCTGGCTGATGAGGATTATGATTCCGAAACCGGTCCCAGGATGCTTGTTTCCGGTCCAGGGAAGATATGGCTTGGCAGTTCGGGCTGGACTGTTCCTATGAGGCACAGGGTCAGACTGATTTGCATATGGCCATGTCTGAACTGGGGTGGCGGAGTGAGCTAAAGAATGGTGATGGATTAAACCCAGATCATTTTACTGGGGGTGAGTGTTTGATTTGCTCAAACGCTCCGTCCATCATCCCCTTTTGTATCGCTGTGTGCAGTGACACTGACATAATGACTCAAACATTTGATTGTTCACTGAAGAATGTGTGGGTGGCATAAGGGCTTCTTATTGTACACTGACACTTCATGACTCAAGAGCATTTTACTCACACCGACTCGTGACTCGGCGTTTGATTGTGCACTGATATCCTCGCATGATATTATGGTAAATGGTTACTGGGAAAACACTGACACTTTTACATAGTATTGATTGTGAGCTCAGCCTGTTCATGTACATAGTGCTCTACCACTAGTGTACCGGCACTTTTTCACTTACACGTGGATGAGGGTACAGGACATCTAATTGTGCGCTGACACTTCCTGGCAAAAGGATAGCTCAGTGCATGAGGGAAAATTAGTGTTTTTGTGTGTGGTTGTCTACTGAGAGCGGATCGATAGTGAACAGGCAGAATATACAGTTGCACTGATGCACACACACATGTATGGGCCTACGGGCCACTGAATGGACGTGATCACGTGGATGAATTTCTGCTCTGACACTGTATTTATTTGTGAAGAGTTTTGTAAAGCGCTGCGGGTGCCCATTGAACTTTGGGGCGCCAATTGCTGAACATGAAAAAACCCGCATCTCATTTACTACTGGCAAGTCCAGCATTGCACAGAGGAATGTAATTTTGCTGCATGGCACTGGAGTCTGAGTGTGCAAGTGCAGTAACTGCATGTGGTCGTTAATTGTGCACTGACACTGGGAGCTAAGTGTGCGTGCACAAATGATAGTGGATTGGCCACCTATTTTGGGCAAGTACTACCCGGTACAGGGACAACCAAAGCTGATTGTGCACTGGTCCTTTATACACGAGCACTTTGACTGGTGGTCGTGCACACATGCCACCATCGGAATGTGCACTTTTAGAGCTAATGACGCAATGTCCAGACAGCATCACTTTTGCATCACTGTATATTGAATTGTGTGCATTCTGGTGTGATAGTTAAGCATCACTTATGCTTAGGACTGTCCCCTAAATATTATTCAATGCCCCTTACAATATTTAAGCATCACTTATGCACAGGAGTGTTGCCTATATACGTAATGCCTTGTAGAGTATTTACATTTGATTACACAGAGCAACAAATGTTAGGCCAGGCGTGTTTTATTTTACATATTTGGCTAATTCACAACTGATGCGCGCGCTCTGAGTGCATGTGCGACAGCATTGCTTTTGTAATTTACTCATAGATTGTTTCTCCGTGCAGGTCACAGCCAGATTTGCCTCTTGGTGTGTTTCTTTGTGTGAGTTTTACCCCCCTGAACGACGAAAGGTGAGTCGGTCACCTTCTGAGATAGCTTTTGTTTAGTTTTACGACTGTCACAGTTGATGGACTTGGAGCTCCCTCAAAGGGGCACTTTTGTGTGTTTTATGGCACATTGTGACAGCCAAGCTTTTCCACTCACCTCAAAAAATGCTTCAAATTGGGCACACTAAAGCATACTTTTAGTAAATATAGTTACAATATTTAATACAAAGGCTGGCTCTTTTTGTACATGCTCCCACATTTTGGCAGGTAAGGTAACCAAGGAAGTGTGAGCCAATGTTATTTGTCCACGATCACATGGTATGTTATGGGGAGAAGCTAGGATTGTAAATCAGCCGCGTGGTCCAGAGAAGCCTCTAGATCACGTTACCAACCAGAAACCACGGACGCCCCTACTAGAAAGGAACGTTGACCGGTCGAATGACAAGGCAAATCAGGACAGCCATTGAAACCGGGTATATTTTACTTTCAAATACAAATGAAAACATTAAATATAAGATGAAAAAATGTCAAAAGAATGTTAATACTGTCTAGAAGTGACTATTGATTTCTAAATGGATCAAAAAGAGGTAGAATTGTGTGTTAAAAGCAAATTCAGGTGGTTTCATACAAACTGTTATTCCAGTTTCTCAAAGAAAAACGTCAACCCTAACGCCAACCGAGGGGAAGTGTCACCACTTGACCAATATTTCACCTACCAGGCCAGTATTTTCAGGAAAAGACAGTTAAAACACCAGAAACAAAACAAAAATCGGTATTTTTGAATGATTACATGTAAACTTAAAGCATAAAATTAAAAGATAAAGGTACACCAAATGTGTCCGTGCCTTAACGATTCCTAAATTACGTTAAAGCACGCAGACACTTCGGAGGTCACACCCTGACCCTTCTGTAACCCCCTAGCTCGTACAAACAAATGGCCGTTATTTTTTTGTGAGAAAGGTGACAACATTACCCAGAGGTGGCGGCTGGGTCCCCGGCCCAGCTGGGGGCGGCTTATCTCGCGGAGAGCAGATGGCACCAGGGGACGGTCCGTGGCTAGCACGCGCGTGAAAAGAAAACATGTCTATGTGACAATCAGCAAATGTACGTTTTTGCATGAAAAAGACTGTTTGTCAAACGCTGCCTTTTGGAGTGCGATAAGCGCGACTCAAAGGACCATGCTTGATAGGAAGGAAACAACAGAAAGAGAGAGTAAAAGAGCATCTAGACACATGTATGCGTATTTGAGCATTGATGGAACATCGCAGAATTTACAATTCGAAGGAACCTGCGAAAGAGAGCGTGAAAAGGATACAGACAACGACGCACGCAACATGGATGAGAAGACAAGGTTGAGAATCCAAAAAACATGTTTTAAAAAAAGATATGATGAGTGGTGGTGGAGAAAGAGAGACGGTGACTAAGATAGACCTGATAGTGAAAACTAAAGAGTGTGAAAAATGTTAGCTTAAAAAGCAACAAACGGCGAGAAAGCAAAATGAAAGAAATACACAAGAGATTGAGGAGTATAAAAAGTAACAAATGGAAAAGAAAGAAAAGGAGAAAAAAGAAGGCAAGAAATTCAATGCAAAAGAAAGAAAAGGAACAAGCAGGAAGTGGGATAAGGGAGGGGGTAGCAAATGGTGAGCACTTTTGCGGCCGCTTTGATGTTCTCAGTGGCCGTGCGGCTCACTGAGAACATCAAAGCGGCCGCGAAAGTCCTCCCAAAGGCTGCAGGCGGACAAATGGTGCGCGCGCCCGGCGCACATGCACTGTACCTGATCCGCCTGCAGACTTTGGGAGCATTTTCGAAAGCCCTTACTTAACTCTTGCAGAGCAACGCATGCGCGTTGGCTCAGCGAGACCTAAAAACGAGCTAAAAAGTAGCTGCCACTATTTCCAATGTTAATCACTGCTGTGTGTTTGCTCACGTTTAAAACAAGACCTACTGTCGTGCTCCATCAATTTGATAAGAGAAGCCAACATGTTTCATTGCCTTTTGATGCTTTTCTGCAATTTCTTCAGGGCTAGGGGTCAATCCGTGCCACACTGTAAATTGCAATCAAATACCTAGGGACAATAGACACAAACAACACAAAACAAAACACTGAGCTACACAATGCTCACATTGAGATCGCTCCACACAAAGCATGTACTTCTTTGTATTACTGCTCACTGACAGTCATCAAACCAGCTTTCCTGATTGGACCCTCTCCGTGTCTTCACTCTTCAGTACATAATGTGGGCTGATCAGGTTGCCTTGGCTCCGGGCACCTCAAGGCAGGCTGATGTGGCCCTGGGGAAAGAGCATGACCTTCCTGGGGATGGGCGCTGACTGCTGCTTGGGTTGGCTCTTCATACTGGTGCTGGTCTTGTGCCGGACTCTGCTAGTGCCTTGGGACAGAGTAAGGACTAACAAGGGAGGAGACAGCGAGCTGGTACGGGCCGTGTACCGGGAGCCAGCGATGCTCAGGGGCAAGGTAAGGGTCCAGGGGCTCTGTGCACATTTGCACATCTTTAAAACTTCTGTTTATTGATTTACTTACTTTGGTGATGCTATCTTTGGGCATAATCTACTGCCTACTACAAAATATTGATTACATTGGAGCTGTTCAGGCAGTCATGTTGAAACAGGCGCAGGGACATCAATGACACCTTCTTGTTTGTTAAAGGAATGGCAATCTGCATTCCAGTAGCTGCTGC
This sequence comes from Lissotriton helveticus, assembly GCF_964261635.1. Taxonomy (NCBI): domain Eukaryota; kingdom Metazoa; phylum Chordata; class Amphibia; order Caudata; family Salamandridae; genus Lissotriton; species Lissotriton helveticus. Next base: position 512,815,742 of record NC_136071.1, on the reverse strand, counting down.
TGGGTGGGCTGAAAGTGACATTGGTTAACCACTATGCATGTGCAAAACTCTGCGAAAGTGCACTGAGTTTTTATGTTACTCCGCCGGATTCCATGGATATGCCCACCCTTAGTTATAACTTAACCTAGGAGCTGTGTAGTTTTGCTTTAAGTGGAGTAGCCCTTTCTCCACTGAGGCTTAGCTTTCCTTCTGCTGAACTTGAGATTGTACACCAATACTGCTGACTAGCAATACTGGTAATGGTCTAGCAGCATTTCACAGTAGTACAGTTGTACTTGTAACAGACAGTGCCTGCACTTTACAGCAGGGTTGCTATAGGAGTAACTGACAGCCCAAGCACTTCTTAGTAGAGCAGATGTACTTGTAACAGACAACACCAGTACCTGTCAAAGGGAGAGCTATGCTTACAGGTAACTTTCACATTTCTTTTCAGAGCTCAGCAGGGTAGCTGTGTTTGAAACAGACAGCACCTGCACTTTGCAGGAGAGATGCTATAAGAGTAATTAATGGACAGCCCAAACAGTTCTCAGTAGGGCAGCTGGACATGTAACAGACAGCACCGTTACTTGTCAATAGGGATGCTGTGCTTAGAGTAGCCTTAGCATTTTTTGTAAAGGGATGTTATGTTTGGAACCGGCAGCACCTGCACTTTGCAGGAGAGATGCTATAAGAGTAATGGACAGCCCAAACACTTCTCTGTAGGGCAGCTGGACATGTAATAGACAGAACAATTACCTGTCAATGGGGATGCTTAGCATCATTGTTTTGCAGGGTATTTATGTTTGTAGCAGACTGTGGCTGTGCCTTACGGCAGGGAAGATGTAACTGTAACACCAACTCAAGCACTTCTCAACAATGCGGCTGTTCTTGTAATGATACATCTCTGCAGGGCTCAGTGTGGGCTGATGTATTTGTAATCCACAGCCCCAGCAACTCTGAGCAGGGCTCCTGTAGTTTTTTCTGGACAGTATTAGCACATCTCAACAGAAATGCCTTACTCACAGGAGGATGCTAAACGTTTTTCGTTGCATAGCTGCTCTACTGTTAGTGGGACAGTACCAGAATGTCTTGGCTCGGCAAGTGCTATTACTTTTCTGTAAGACTACCATCGTTTTATTGCGACACTGCAACAAATGTTATCCATGAAGTATGTATTTAATGACTAGTTGAATACGTCCTGATTTCTCAGAATATGATGTGATCAAATACACAGAAATCTGTCACTTTTTAGGTCGAAACCTACCAGACAGGCTAAAGACATATTGGGGGCATTCAGACAGCTGACCTAAGAATGCATCCCACCCGTTGCTTACCATTGGCTTTGTGGTTTGTCACTCATATTTTCTGGGATGGGTGGGATATACTGGGGTAAATTAGGGTAGAGTGCGGTAGACTGGAGTGGAGTAGTTGGGGATGAAGTGGATTGGGGTAGACTGGAGTGAGGTAGGTTGGGGAAGAGTGGGAGTGCAGTGGATTGAGGTAGATTAGATTGTGATGGGGTAGATTGGAGTGGAGTGGTGTTGATTGAAGTGGAGTGGGATACATTGGAGTGAGATAGGAGTGGGGTAGATTTGGGTGGAAAAGATTGGAATGGAGTAGATTGGAGTGGAGTTGGATAGAGCAGTTTGGAGTAGATTGGGTTATGGTGTGGTAGACTGAAGTGGGGTAGATTGGGGTGGAGAAGATTGGAATTGAGTAGATTGGAGTGGAGTTGGATAGAGCAGTTTGATGTAGATTGGGTTATGGTGTGGTAGATTGGAGTGGGGTAGATTGGGGTGGAGACTATTGGAATGGAGTAGATTGGAGTGGAGTTGGATAGGGTAGTTTGGAGTAGATTGGGTTCTGGAGTGGGGCAGACTGGGTTAGAGTGGGGTAGATTGGGTTTGATTGGGGTAGATTGTAGGGGGTATTTGATGGGGTAGATTTGACTAGGGTAGTTTGGGATGGAGTTGGGTGGATTGGAGTGAAGTGGGTTAGACTGGACTAGAGCGGAACACGGCTAATTACAAAACAGGCTTTCTAGTGAAATGGATCCACACAGTAGTCTGACATTGTAACACAAAATCTTTTGTAACTTTCACCCTCTAGATAGTTTACTGACCCTGATAGTATATGTGCTTTGTAACCCAAGGGTGCTCCTTTTTCAACCTCAGAAGGATGAAAGACTCAGTGGCCGCACTCTCAGTCAGAGCACCAAGATATTTGAGCTCGGATTGAAAAACAAATTGCAGCACCAAGAATCAGTGCTTGAGTCGGGGTACCACGCGGGTGGACGGCGCGTTCCCCCACTTATTTTACCGGGAGCTCGATAACTGGAGCAAATGGAACCACACATTCACTCTTTGGCCTCTCTGGGGCGAGATCGGAGCTCATTCAGAACGCTGCTCACGCGCTGGCTTCTCTGATGCAATCGCATCCAAGGGGTGAGCGAGGGGAGGCAATGAGTCTGATGGTGCAAGCCACCTTTCGTGACGTCAGCGTCCCCCCACTTCTTTTTTTAGGACTTTTACGGCATTTTCCTTTTTTGGCATGTTATTAAATTTCCTGTTATTACTTTTTGCAAAGCTCTGATTCGTGAGGTACATTTAGTAGTAGCAACGAAGTTAATAGCCCCGGAGTGTTCATTCCTAGGCTGTGCTTCGTGGATACTGTGAAGCGGAGAAGGGATGGGCCAATGAGCTCGGCTCTGTCATGAGCAGGTTTGTTAACTAATATGTCACAGCTGAGAGACATACACCTCACTTAGAAAGGCAACACAGTTGCTGATAGAAGGGAAGAAACAGAGTGCCGTGAAATCCAGCAACTGTGCAGTGCATAGCCATAGGTTTTTTTTAAGGAATAATTGTGCTAGTGAACAAGGACCAGCATGAAAAACGCTACACATTGCCCAGGAACGCCCGGGCTGTTGCAGAATCTTAAAACTTGAACAAATGGCCAGTATTTTTCTGTGGGTAAGGTGAAGTCCTCTCACTCCTCTCTCAGGAGGATGGTTCTCAGAGGGAGAACAGACACTGCTCTGCATGGTAGAAGAACAAACAAGCATTGGCAAAGCCAATGGGTCTCAACTACAAGAGGTATTTGCTAAATCAATTTGCTTAGCCCTGTTGTACAGCAGCACACACCAGTATCATTGTGGATTTTTTTATTGCTGGCAGAAGGGAAGACAGATGGGAGTCACTCACCCTACCCTCACCCTACCACTTACCCAACCCTATGCTTGCCCTTCAATTCCCTGTCCTCACCTCTCCCTTACTTTACCATTATCCTTACCTCACTGCAACTTTCCATAACCCTTATCTTACCATTACTTCCCTTCCCTCACCCTTACCCCAAACTTCCCTAACCTCACCCTTCTCTCATGCTTCTCCTCCCTTACCCTTCCTTTCCCCTGAATTCCTTCAGTTCCCTCGCCTTACTTTTGCCTTCTGTTCTCTCATCCTTCCCTTCCCTCTTCACTCTCTTTCTTTTATTTTCCCTACCTCATCCTTTCCTACCCCTTCCCTATGTTCCCTTCACCTCCACTCACCTCCCCTCCCTTCTATTCCCCTTATTCTTCCCTTCTCTTTCCTCCCCTCATCTTCCTCAAATCTCACCCTTCCCATCCCTCACCCTTCCTTTACCCTTGTTTCCTTCACCTTCCCTCACCCTACCCTTCTCTTAGACTTCTCTCCCCTCACCTGTCAAACCCTTTCCCCACCCTTTGCTCACCTTACCCATTCCTCGCCTTTACCATACCCTTACCTTCCCCATCCTACCCATCCCCACTCTCTCCTCCAGATACCCTTTCCTTTCCTTCTCCGCTACCTTCCCAGAAAGCTGGAAACACGCCGAACTCAGCGCCCTTCTGAAAAAACCCACAGCAGACCCCACTGAACTTAAGAACTACCGCCCCATCTCACTCCTCCCATTCCCTGCCAAAGTCATTGAGAAAGCCGTCAATAGTCAGCTCGCCGCCTTCCTTGAATCCAACAATTCCCTCGACCCCTCACAGTCCGGCTTCCGAGCCAAACACAGCACCGAAACCGCCCTCATCGCAGCTACAGACGACATCCGAACGCTACTGGACAACGGAGAAACAGCTGCCCTCATCCTACTTGACCTCTCCGCCGCCTTCGACACAGTCTGTCATAGCACCCTCATACAACGCCTTAGCAACGTCGGAATACAAGGAAAAGCTTTGGACTGGATCATCTCGTTCCTCGCTGGGAGAACCCAGAGAGTCCGCCTTCCCCCATTTAAATCAGAGGCCACCGAAGTCATTTGCGGCGTACCACAGTGATCAGCACTCAGTCCCACCCTCTTCAACGTTTACATGAGTCCCCTCGCATCCATCGCGCGACGACACAACCTCAACATCATCTCCTACGCAGACGACACCCAGCTGATCCTCTCCCTCACCAAAGACCCAAACACCGCCAAAACCAATCTACACGAAGGAATGAAAAAAGTAGCCGAATGGATGAAAAACAGCCGTTTAAAACTAAACTTGGACAAAACGGAAGTCCTCATCTTAGGATCACCCCCCTCTGCTTGGGACGACTCATGGTGGCCACCGGTCCTGGGAACATCACCCATACCTACAGATCACGCACGTAACCTGGGCTTCATCCTGGACTCCTCCCTCTCGATGACCAAACAAGTCAACGCCGTCTCATCATCATGCTTCAACATCCTACGTATGCTCAAAAAAATCTTCCGTTGGATCCCCACCGAAACAAGAAAGACAGTCACCCATGCACTCGTCACTAGCCGACTGGATTATGAAAATACCCTCTACGCCGGAACCACAGCCAAACTACAGAAAAAACTCCAACGCATCCAAAATGCCTCAGCCAGACTCATATTGGACATCCCCCGTCAAGCTCACATCTCCGGTCACCTGAAAGACCTCCACTGGCTCCCCGTCAACAAGAGAATAACGTTCCGTCTCCTCACCCACGCACACAAGGCCCTCTACGACCTCGGACCCGAATGCCTCAACACACGATTGTCCTTCTACACACCCAGCCTCCAACTACGATCATCCAATCAAGCCCTCGCTGCAATTCCGCGCATCTATACATCCACAATGGGAGGAAGATCCTTCTCCTACTTAGCAGCCAAAACCTGGAATTCTCTCCCCACTCACCTCCGCCTTACACAGAACCACCTCTCCTTCAGAAAGCAGCTAAAAACCTAACTATTCGATAAGTAATGCACACACCCTCCCTCAAGCGCCTTGAGACCCTCTGGGTGAGTAGTGCGCTATACAAATTCCTGAACTTGAACTTGAACTTCTCATTCTCTAATCTCACCCTTCCTTCATCCTTCCCATCCGTCACTCTTCCCTTCCTTCACCCTTCTTTTACACTTCCTTTCCTTCACCCTTCTCTCATCCTCCCATTCCCGCAACCTCCCCTTCCCTCACCTGTTTCACCAATTCCTCACCCTTTGCTCACCTATACCTCACCCTACATCTCCCTTCTCTTTCCTCATTGGTCTCTAATCTGACTCTTTTGTCTACCTTCCCATCCCTCACCCCTCCCTCCCTTTCATATCGTTTCCTTCCCTTACCTCACTCCTCCTTTACAGTTTCTTTCCTTCATCCTTCCCTCTTCTACCCCTACGTCAACCTTACATTCTTTCACCTGTCTCACCCTTTCCTCACCCCTTTTTCACCTTATCCTTTCCCTCACCTTAACTTCACCCTACATCTCCCATCCCTCACCCTTCTCTTCCACATCCTACCCTTGCCCACTATCAGCTCCACTATCTCCTTCCCTTCTCATTCTCTAAGCTCACCTAATCTTACCCTTCCCTCAGTTTCCTTCCCCATCCCATCCCACCCTTCCCCACTCTCTACTCCAGTCACTCCTTCCCTTCCCTTCTCATTCTCATTCTCTAATCTCATGTAAGCTTGCCCTTCTTTCACCCTTCCCTTCCCCATCCTACCCTTCCCCACTCTCTACTCCATTCATACTTTCTTCCCCTTACCTCCCCCTCCCCCTTGCCTTCTTTCCTTCCCCATCCATTCTCTTCCCTCACCCTTCATTCACCATTCCTTTCTTTTACCCTTCCCTCACCCTACCCTTCCCTCAACCTTCCCTTTGCTCACCTTATCCTACCCTCCCTTCTCTTCCCCTACCTTATCTTCCCTCACCTATCCCTTGTGTTCCCTCGTCTTTCTCTAATCTCATCCTTCCCTCACCATTAACATCCCTTCCCTTCCTTTCTCTTCCCTTCCCTTCCATTCTATTCCATTCAATTTCATTTAATTCCCTTCCCTCCAATTGTAGTCCCTTCCCTTCCCTCACCCATCCTTTGTGTTCCCACATCTTTCTCTAATCTCACCCTTCCCATCCCTCACCCTTCCCTTTCCTCAGCCATCTTTTCCATTTCCTCGCCTGTTTACTATACCCACTCTTCCCTCTCCCTTCCATCTCCCTTCCCATCCCTCACCTTTTCCTTTGATCAGCCTTCCCTCATCCTTACTGTTCCATTCCCCTACCGTGCCCTTAACTCATTTTACCCTCCAGTCACCCTTCTTGCAGCCTTCCCTTCCTTCACCCTTCACATCCTCTGCCCTGTCCTCGCTCTTCTCTCAACTGTCCCTTCCCTTTCCTTCCCTCACTCTTCACCCCAGTGACATTTCCCTTCCCTTTCCTCACTCATCCCCCACTGAAGGGTCTTTTCACTTTCCTTCCCTCATTATTTCTGAATCTCACCCTTCCCTTCCCTCTGTTCTCCTTCCCTTCCCTTCTTTCTGTTCCCACACCCATCTTTTCCCTCACCCTTTCCATCCTTCACACTTCCCTTGGCTTATTTTACCTTTCCCTTACCTTCCCCTTACCATTCTCTTATCTGTCCAACCCGCAGCCTACCCTTATGTTCGTTCCCATACCATCCCTTTCATTTCCATCCATTCCCATTTCCTACCCCTTCAATCTCTCACTCTATCCTTCCCTGACCCTTCCCTCCGCACACCCTTACCTCACCCTTTCATTACACTGCCCTTCCTTCACCCTACCCTACCCTTCATTTCCCTTCCATTCATTTAATATCCCTTTTCTTTCCTTCCCTTCGTTTCCCTTCACTTCACTTCACCTTCCTTCTTTTCCATTTTCTCATTCTTCCTTTCCATTCTTCATCCTGCCTTTCTCGGTTCATTCCCATTTCTTCCTTTCTCTTCCCTTCCTGCCTTGTCTTATTTTTCGCTCACCTTACCCTCCTCTACCCTCCTTCCCCTACCCCCTTCCCCTTTCCCTTCCCTTCCATCCCCCATTCCTTTTCCATTCATTCCATTCCCTTCCCTCAGCCATCCCCTGCCATTCCTTTCTCTTCCCTTGCCTTCCCTTCCTGACTGTCCAGCTTGCTCTTTCTTCACCTGTCCCTTTCCTCACCCTTTCCTTTCCTCACCCTTCCTTACCTTCATTGTTCCATCACCCTTTCCTTACCTTAACCATCCATTCCCGCACTAATTCCTTCCACCTGCCCCACCCTCATCTTACTATTCCTCACCTTTCACTCTCCTTTAACTTACCCTACATTTCCCATCTCCTTTCCATCTTTTCCATTCCCTCATCCTTCCCAAATCCCCCTTCCCTTCTCTTCCCTTCCCTTCCCATCCCACACCTTTCTCTTCACTCGCCCTTCCCTCACCCTTACTGTTCCATTCCTTTACCTGCACGTCCCTCATTCTACCTTAGTTACCCTTCTTGCACCCTTCCCTTCCCCTACCTTCACTCTTCCCTCCACTGTCCCTTCCCCTCACTCTTTACTCCAATGACATTTCCCTTCCCTTCCCTCACCCGTCCCTCCAATGGACGTTTCCTTTCCCTTTCTCTTTCCTTACCTTTCCTTCCCTTCCCTCATTCTTTCCTAATCTCACCTTCCTTTCCCTCATACTTTCTTCACTCTTCCCTTCCCTCTTTTCCCCTTCCCTTCTGTTCCCTTCCTTCTGTACCCATCCCAGCCATTCCCTTCCTTTCCCCTCCTTTCCCTTCCCTTCTGTTCCCTCGCCCATCTTTCCCTCACCCTTTCGATTCCCTCACACTTCCCTTAGCTTATTTTACCTTTCCCTTACTGTTCCATTATTTTTCTACCCACAGCCTACTCTTCCCTTCCCTCACTAATCCCTCCACTGGCATTTTCCTTCCCTTCCCTCACTAATCCCTCCACTGACATTTCCTTTCCCTTTACTTCCATATTCTTTCCTAATCTTATCCTTCACTCACCCTTCCCTCACCCTTCCCTCATACTTCTCTCACCCATCACTTCCTTCCTGTGCCCTTCCCTTCTGTTCCTTTCCTTCTGTTCCTATCCCATCCCTTCCCCTTTGTCCCCTCACCCATCTTTTCCCTCACCCCTTTCCACCCCCCCACTTCCCTTAGCTTATTTTATCTTCCCCTCATCTTTCCCTTACCATTCCCTTATCTTTCCTACCTGCAGTCTACACTTCCCTTCCCTCACTCTTCACTCTACTGACATTTCCCATCCCTCACTTGTCTCTCCACTGACATTTCCTTTCCCTTTCCTTCCCTTCCTTCATACTTTTCCTAATCTCACCCTTCCCTTCCTCTCACGCTTCTCTCACTCTTCCCTCATATTTTCCTCACCCTTCATTTCCCTCTGTTCTCCTTCCCTTCTGTCCTCTTCTGTTCCATTCCTTCTGTTCCCATCCCTTCCCCTCTGTCCCCTCGCCTGTCTTACCCCTCACCCTTTCCACCCCTCACCTATCCATTACACTTCACCTTACCCTTCATATCCTGTTCCTTCATTTAATTTCCCTTTTCAATCCTTTCCTTTACTTCCCTTCATTTCCCTTTCCTTCCCTTCACCTCCCTTCCTTTCCTCTTTCTCACTCTTCCTTTCCATTGCCTTACCCAGCCTTTCTCAGTTCTTTCTTGTTTCTTCCTTTTTTTCCTTTCCTGCCTTTTCTTTTTTCCCTCACTCTTCTCTTCCCTCACCTTTCCCTCATCCTTGCATTGCCTTCCGTCGCCCTACCATACCCTCACCCTGCAGTTCACTTACTGGTTCCCTTCCCTTCCCACACCTTCCCTCACCCTACCCTTCCCTCACCCTTCCATCACTCTACCCTTCCATCTCCTTTCCCTTCCCTCACCCTTCCCTCATCCTTCCTTTTTCCTTCCCTCTACCCTTTCCTTCCCACCCTTCCAGTCCCTTCCCTGATCCATCCATTTCCCTCCCCTCACCATCTTCCCTTCCCTTCCCTCACCATCCATTTTATTCCCTCCCCCTTCTCACCCCTCACTCTTTCCTTCTTTTAACCTTCACCTTCTCTTCCCTCACCTTCCATTTTCCATCACCAGACCATTCCCTTCCCTTCCTTTCTCTTCCCTTCCCTTCCTTTCTATTCCATTTAATTTCATTTAATTCCCTTCCCTCCAATTGTAGTCCCTTCCCTTCCCTCACCCATCCTTTGTGTTCCCACATCTTTCTCTAATCTCACCCTTCCCATCCCTCACCCTTCCCTTTCCTCACCCATCTTTTCTATTCCCTCATCTGTTTACTATACCCACTCTTCCCTCTCCCTTCCATCTCCCTTCCCATCCCTCACCTTTTCCTTTGATCAGTCTTCCCTCATCCTTACTGTTCCATTCCCCTACTGTGCCCTTAACTCATTTTACCCTCCAGTCACCCTTCTTGCAGCCTTCCCTTCCTTCACCCTTCCCATCCTCTGCCCTGTCCTCGCTCTTCTCTCAACTATCCCTTCCCTTTCCTTCCCTCACTCTTCACCCCAGTGACATTTCCCTTCCCTTTCCTCACTCATCCCCCACTGAAGGGTCTTTTCACTTTCCTTCCCTCATTATTTCTGAATCTCACCCTTTCCTTCCCTCTGTTCTCCTTCCCTTCCCTTCTTTCTGTTCCCATGCCCATCTTTTCCCTCACCCCTTTCCATCCTTCACACTTCCCTTGGCTTATTTTACCTTTCCCTTACCTTCCCCTTACCATTCTCTTATCTGTCCAACCCGCAGCCTACCCTTATGTTCGTTCCCATACCGTCCCTTTCATTTCCATCCATTCCCATTTCCTACCCCTTCAATCTCTCACTCTATCCTTCCCTGACCCTTCCCTCCGCACACCCTTACCTCACCCTTTCATTACACTGCCCTTCCTTCACCCTACCCTACCCTTCATTTCCCTTCCATTCATTTAATGTCCCTTTTCTTTCCTTCCCTTCGTTTCCCTTCACTTCACTTCACCTTCCATCTTTTCCATTTTCTCATTCTTCCTTTCCATTCTTCATCCTGCCTTTCTCGGTTCATTCCCATTTCTTCCTTTCTCTTCCCTTCCTGCCTTGTCTTATTTTTCGCTCACCTTACCCTCCTCTACCCTCCTTCCCCTACCCCCTTCCCCTTTCCCTTCCATCCCCCATTCCTTTTCCATTCATTCCATTCCCTTCCCTCAGCCATCCCCTGCCATTCCTTTCTCTTCCCTTGCCTTCCCTTCCTGACTGTCCAGCTTGCTCTTTCTTCACCTGTCCCTTTCCTCACCCTTTCCTTTCCTCACCCTTCCTTACCTTCATTGTTCCATCACCTTTTCCTTACCTTAACCATCCATTCCCGCACCAATTCCTTCCACCTGCCCCACCCTCATCTTACTATTCCTCACCTTACACTCTCCTTTAACTTACCCTACATTTCCCATCTCCTTTCCATCTTTTCCATTCCCTCATCCTTCGCAAATCCCCCTTCCCTTCTCTTCTCTTCTCTTCCCTTCCCTTCCCTTCCCACACCTTTCTCTTCACTCGCCCTTCCCTCACCCTTACTGTTCCATTCCTTTACCTGCACTTCCCTCATTCTACCTTAGTTACCCTTCTGGCACCCTTCCCTTCCTTCTCTCTTCCCTTCCCTTCCCTTCCCTTCCCCTACCTTCACTCTTCCCTCCACTGTCCCTTCCCCTCACTCTTTACTCCAATGACATTTCCCTTCCCTTCCCTCACCCGTCCTTCCAATGGACGTTTCCTTTCCCCTTCTCTTTCCTTACCTTTCCTTCCCTTCCCTCATTCTTTCCTAATCTCGCCTTCCTTTCCCTCATACTTTCTTCACTCTTCCCTTCCCTCTGTTCCCCTTCCCTTCTGTTCCCTTCCTTCTGTACCCATCCCAGCCATTCCCTTCCTTTCCCCTCCTTTCCCTTCCCTTCTGTTCCCTCACCCATCTTTCCCTCACCCTTTCGATTCCCTCACACTTCCCTTAGCTTATTTTCCCTTTCCCTTACTGTTCCATTTTCTTTTCTACCCACAGCCTACTCTTCCCTTCCCTTCCCTCACTCTTCACTCCACTGGCATTTTCCTTCCCTTCCCTCACTAATCCCTCCACTGACTTTTCCTTTCCCTTTACTTCCATATTCTTTCCTAATCTTATCCTTCACTTACCCTTCCCTCACCCTTCCCTCATACTTCTCTCACCCATCACTTCCTTCCTGTGCCCTTCCCGTCTGTTCATTTCCTTCTGTTCCTATCCCATCCCTTCCCCTTTGTCCCCTCACCCATCTTTTCCCTCACCCCTTTCCACCCCCCCCCACTTCCCTTAGCTTATTTTATCTTCCCCTCATCTTTCCCTTACCATTCCCTTATCTTTCCTACCTGCAGTCTACACTTCCCTTCCCTCACTCTTCACTCTACTGACATTTCCCATCCCTCACTTGTCTCTCCACTGACATTTCCTTTCCCTTTCCTTCCCTTCCTTCATACTTTTCCTAATCTCACCCTTCCCTTCCTCTCACGCTTCTCTCACTCTTCCCTCATATTTTCCTCACCCTTCATTTCCCTCTGTTCTCCTTCCCTTCTGTCCTCTTCTGTTCCATTCCTTCTGTTCCCATCCCTTTCCCTCTGTCCCCTCGCCTGTCTTACCCATCACCCTTTCCACCCCTCACCCTTCCATTACACTTCACCTTACCCTTCATATCCTGTTCCTTCATTTAATTTCCCTTTTCAATCCTTTCCTTTACTTCCCTTCATTTCCCTTCCCTTCCCTTCACCTCCCTTCCTTTCCTCTTTCTCAATCTTTCTTGCCATTGCCTTACCCAGCCTTTCTCAGTTCTTTCTTTTTTCTTCCTTTTTTCCTTTCCTGCCTTTTCTTTTTTCCCTCACTCTTCTCTTCCCTCACCTTTCCCTCATCCTTCCATTCCCTTCCCTTCCCTCACCCTACCATACCCTCACCCTGAGGTTCACTTACTGTTTCCCTTCCCTTCCCACACCTTCCCTCACCCTACCCTTCCCTCACCCTTCCATCACTCTACCCTTCCATCTCCTTTCTCTTCCCTCACCCTTCCCTCATCCTTCCTTTTTCCTTCCCTCTACCCTTTCCTTCCCACCCTTCCAGTCCCTTCCCTGATCCCCCCATTTCCCTCCCCTCACCATCTTCCCTTCCCTTCCATTCCCTCACCATCCATTTTATTCCCTCCCCCTTCTCACCCCTCACTCTTTCCTTCTTTTAACCTTCACCTTCTCTTCCCTCACCTTCCATTTTCCATCACCAGACCATTCCCTTCCCTCATCCTTCTTCACCCTTCCCTCACCTTAGCCTTTCCTCAGCCTACCCTTCCCTCACAGTTCCCTTCCATCAGCTCACACTTTCCTTTCCTCATCTTTCCTTCACCCAACTCCTCCCTCACCCTTCCCTCGCCATTCCTCTAACCCAGCATGCCCTTGCCTTTTCCTTTTCATTTCCCTCACCTTCACCCTCACCTTCCCCTTCCCTTCCCTTCCCTTCCCTTCCATCGCCCTTAAGTTTCCTCATCCAAGCAAATGAAAGGAAAAAACAGAAAGATGATAGTGAAAGGTTATGCAGAGGAAAAAAAGAAAAGGAAAGGAAGGGAAAGAAGGGGTAGGTAAAGGAAAAGGAAACAAAAGTAAGGAAGGGAGAAGAAAGGGAGGGGAGGAAAAATACATTCAAAATAAGGAAAGGGCAGGAAAGGGAACGATGAGGGAAAAATTGAAGGAAAGGGGAAGACGAGAAGGGAAAGAGAAAGAAGAAGGGGGATTGAATAGGATGGGAAAGGAAAGGACATGAAAGGAAAGGAAAGAGGAAAGAATAAAGAAGTTGAAAGAGTAGAATTGAGAGGGAAAGGAAAGAAGTTGAAGGGAAACAAAAGGAAGGAAGGGAAAGGACAGGGAGGGGAGGGAAAGGAAAGTGAAGGAAAGGAAAGGAAAGGAAAGGAAAGGAAAGGAAAGGAAAGGAAAGGAAAGGAAAGGAAAGGTGATATGTGAGGTCAAGCATAGGCAGACAAATGAAAGTGAAAGGAAAGGGAAGGATAAGGACAGGAAAGGAAAAATAAAAGAAGTGCACAGAAAGGAAGTGGAACAGAGGAGTATGGAATGGAAAAAAGTATGGCAGGGAAAGGAGAGGATAGGAAAGGAAGGGGAGGGAAAAGGAAATACATTAAAAAGAAGGAAGGAGAGGAAAGGGAAGCAAGATGAGGGAAAGGACAGGAAAAGAAGGAAGGAGTATGGTGAAAAAGATGAGGGAAAGAAGAAGGGGGAGAATAGGGTTGGGAGGGAAAATATAGAAAGGTAAAGAATAGGATTTGGAAGGAAAAAAGAATAAGGAGAGGAAAAGTAAGAAAAAAGGAATGGGGAGGGAAGGGAAAGGAAAGAGAAAGGGAAATAGAAAGGGACAATAGAAAGGGAATGGGAAAGGACAAGGGGAGGAGGGAAGGGAAAGGAAAAGGAAAAGATGATGATGAAAAGGGAACGGAGAAGAATTGATGAATAGGATGATGAGGTACAAAATAGAAAAGAGGCGAAAGGGAATATTGGAAGATTTGGGAGGGAAAAGAAAGGAGTGGAAAAAAAGGGACCGGAATGTAAGGGTTGAGGGAAAGGAAAGGTAAAAGGGAAAAGGATAGGTATGAGGAAATGGAAAATGGGAAGGGAAGACAGAGAACAGAAAGAAAATAAAACAAGGGAAATGAGATGAAATGAAAAAGAAAGGAAGTGGACAGAAAGGAAATGGAACAGAGGAGGAAGGAAATGAAACGAAAAGTAAGGTAGGGAAGGGAAATGAAGTGGGAAGGGAAAAGGAAGTACAGTAAAAAGAAGGAAGGGGGAAAGGGAAGCAAGATGAGAGAAAAGAGATGAAAAAGACAGAAGGTGTAAGGTGAAGAATATAAGGAAAAGAAGAAGGGTGAAAGAATAGGATGGTGAGGGAAAGGAAGGTAAAGGATAGGAAAAGGAAAGAGTAGGATTGGGAGGGAAAAACAATTAAAAGAAAAGGAAAAGTACTGGAAGGTGAGAGGAAAGGGAGAGAAAAATGAAAGGGAAAAGGAAAAGACAAAGAAAGGAAGGAAGAGGAAGGAAGGTAGATGTAAGGAAGATGATAAAAGGGGAAAGAAGAAGAATTGATAAATAGGATGATGAGGGACAGAGGTGTGAAAGGGAAGGTTTGGGAGGGAAAGGAAATGAGTGGAAGAGAAGTGACAGGAATTTAAGGGTTGAGGGAAAGGAAAGGAATGGTAAAGAGAAAGGAAAGGAAAAAGAGAAAGGAAGGGAGAAAGGGAAAAGGAAGGGGAAATGGGAAGGGGATGGGAATGGGAAAGGGAAAGGGAAAGGGAAAGGAAAGGAAATGAAAGGAAAGAAAAAATAAGAAGGGGAAGGAAAGAAAATGAAATCAGGGGGTTAAAGGGTACAGCAGGGGTAAGAAATTGCATAGTAAGGAGGAAGTGAAAGGAAAGGAAAGGAAAGGAAAGGAAAGGAAGGGAGAGGAACATACATTAAAAAGAAGGAAGGGGAAAGAAAGGGAAGCACGGTGAGGAAAAGGAACAGAAAAATACCAAAGGGGAAAGGTGAAAGAGTAGGATTGGAAGGGAAAAGAAGAAAGTGGAAGAGGAGGAAAAGGAATGGAAGAATGAGGGGAAGGGAAATAATGGGGATGAATAGCGAGGAAAATGGAAGGAAAAGGAAAGGAAATGAAAGGAAAGGAAATGAGAGGAAAGGAAGATGATGGAATGGGAAGGGAGAAGAACGAATACATAGGATGACGGTAGAAAGGATGGGAAAGAGGGGGAAGGGAATATTTAGGAAGGAAAGGAAAGGAGTGGAAGAGATGGAACTGGAGTTGAAGGGCTGATGGAATGGAAAGCAAACAAAATGCAAAGAATGGCCAGAAAGGAAAGATAACGTGATATTGAAAATGAAAAGCAAAGGCATTGAAAAGAAAGAAAATGAAAGAATGGAAAGAAATGGGAAAGAAAGAGAAATGAAGTGGGTAGAAAGGAAACGAAATGGAAGGGGAGTGGGAGTGGGAAAAGAGAAGAGAAGGAAGGAACGAAAATACAATTTTAAAGGAATGACAGTAAAATACATTAAAAAAGAAGGAAGGGGGAAAGGGAAGCATGATGGGAGAAAGGACAGTAAAAAGAAGGAAGGGGATAGGTTAAGCACATGAAAGAAAAGGGAAAGTGGAAGGGGAAAGATGAAGTTTAGGAGGGAGAGGGAAAGGATAGGAAAGGGGTAAGAGTAGGATTGGGGGAAATGAAAGATGTGGAATGGGAGCAAAAGGAATGGATGGTGGATGGGAACGGAACGAAAGGGAAGGGAAGGGGACTGAATGGGTAAGAATGTGAAAGGAAAGGAAAGGAAAGGAAAGAAAGGAAAGGAAATGACAGGAAAAGAGAGGAGATGAGAAGAGATGGAAGCATAGCAGAAGAACGTTTATGGCAATAAAGGACAGGGTTGGCAGGAAAAGAGAGGGAGATTAAAGGGTAAAATAGAGAAAGGTAACACTAAAGAAACTGTTGCGATAAGAGATGAGGAAAATTAATGAAAAGGGGGAAAAAGGATATTGAAGTGAAGGGGGTCTCTTCTATCCCATTCATTTTCATGAAAATTAGAAGCAGGGGGAATAGAGAAAAGGGTCATCAAAAAAAGAAGGATGTGAAGGATATGAAAGGGGAATGGAAGCAATGGGGAAGAGTTGGGGAAATTTCGGGGAAATTAACTGATGGCATTGAAGAGGGTGAAGAGAACATAAGGGAAGAAGTATGGGTGGAAGGATCGGGCGGCTCCTCCGCTAAGGCGGAGGAGCGTCAACCCACTGTGGGTAAAAGGAAAAATAAAATGTTAATAACGTTATGTTAATATTATTATTATTACATTTATAGAGCGCCTGGTTACACTAACTAGTATGTCCCCGCGCTATGTCTGGCCCAAATTAACTCGTTCCGAAGATCTTCAACGGCTGGTCCGGTGTCATCTCTGTCCTAATCTTTTGGGAACAGGAAGGTTTTTAACTCTTTGCGGAATATCTGCTCTGATGTTTCTAGGCGAAGCTTCTGTGGGAGCTTGTTCCATTGCTGAGCTGCCATGACTCTATAGGAGTGTCCACCCATTCTCATTCTGCTAAACTTAGGGACTGATACCTGTCCCGTCCCGCTAGATCTCAACTGCCGGGTTGGATGGTAAGGGCTTAGCAGATTACGGAGATAAGTGGGTCCTTTCCCCTGTAGAATGCGATGTCCTACACAGAGGGCTTTGAATGTCACTCGCTCCCTAATAGGTAGCCAATGCAGAGATTTGAGTGCTTTCTTAGAAGAGGCCTTCCTGGGCAGCAGGAGAATCAGGCGAGCTGCCACTTTCTGCACGTGCTGCAGCATAAGAATGCATTTAGTACTGGCCCCTAAATACAGGACATTTCCATAGTCCAATCTGGACGCAATTAATGCATGGACCATGGTTTTTTCTGGCAGGTAGAGGGAGTATGTCCAGCGTCTTCCTCAAGACCCTCAAGATGCCAAAGCAAGTCCCTTCCCGTTGTTTAGTCTGATGCTCAAATGATATTTTATTGTCGAGCCATACCCCCAGATTTCTCACTGGGTTGCTGGGGGTAGGTGGGGGACCCAAGGCAGGGGGCCACCATGACGAGGTCCATACTGATGGAGCCTTCCCCACTATCAGAACCTCCGTCTTATTGCTATTGAACTTAAGGCAGTTACTTGCCATCCATGCAGCAAGCTGCTGCAGACAGGAGATAAAGTTAGTGGCAGCCAGTTCTTTCGATTGTGTCAGGGTCACGACCAGCTGCGTGTCATCAGCGTAGGACACGGCTTTTACTCCAAAGGAGTCGGTGATTTTTGCTACGGGAGCCACGTACAAATTAAAATGGGTCAGGCTCAAACTAGACCCTTGCGGCACTCCCTGCTTTAGGCTAATGCTCTTAGAGCGAAATGACCCCTGTGCTACTTGGAAACTCTGGTCGGACAAAAAGGATTTCATCCAATCCCATGCTTTACCCACCACTCCTCCATTCTTCAGACACTGTAGCAATGTGTGGTGGGCTACAGTGTCGAAGGCGGAATGAGATCGAGCAAAGTCAGTGCCGCCGTTTGACCCTCGTCAGCATATTTCCGTAAAATCTCTGTAGATAACAGAAGTGCTGATTCTGTCGAGTGGAGGGCGCGAAAACCCGATTGTGTGGGGTGGAGCAATCCGTTTGCCTCAATATGGGCTGACAATTGGTTATTCACAACCTTTTCCGCAATCTTAGCGAAATACGGCAGGAGTGAGATAGGTCGTAGGTTTTCAAGAGGTTCCACGCTCAAGTGGGCTTTTTCCTCAGAGGGAGAACCACTGCATCCTTCCATGTTTTTGGCACCTGCCCTGAGTTAAAAGAGAGTTCCAATACGTCTCTGATAGGGGGCTCAAGGATGTCCAGACTGCCTCTCAGTACCTTAGGCATAGCCGGGTCCTTCGGAGAGCCTGATTTGATGTTATTTGCAATACCACACAGGACTTCCCTAGAAGAAACTCTGAAACTCTCGAGGCATTCTACCACAAGGTCGGTAGAGATTGCCTCACTGGGGCGTTTTTCCCTGGCCGTCTCCGGGAAGAGTATATTTTTTCTACCTTTTGAGCAAAGACCCGCTCATAGGGGCCGCCACACTTGAGAGATCAGATATCTCTTTATAAACTGAAAACAGTTCCTTCATTGAGTTATCCGCTCCCTCAATTCTGCTACAGTAGTGTACTTTCCGGGCTTTCCTAATTAGGGCATGGTAGTCCTTGAGTCCGGTTTTATATTCAATCTTTCTTTCCTCAGTGTAACTTTTCCTCCAGTGCCTCTCTAGCCGCTTACATTCAGATTTCTTGCCACGCAGTTCGGCATTGAACCAAGGGGCGGATTTAGTTTGTCTCAGAGGCGCATTATGCGACCAAGGCGCCGTACTATCTAGTGCCTCCGAGATTCGCCTGTCTAATGCCTCACAGGCTGAATCTATTTCTGTTCCCATACCCACCAGGTTCCCACCCTGGGCAAGGGCGTTGTTAAATGCTTCCGTAGAGAAGCTTGCCCATTTCCTGCGTTTGGTTTGATCTTCTAACCTGCCCTGTGTGGCCGTCTCGGGTACCACCGCCTTAAACGAGACCAAATAGTGATCTGACCAGATCATCGGTATCGGGGGTTCAACTGACAGCGTATCCCAGTTTGCAAAAATAGGGTCTAGCAGGTGCCCGTGGCAGTGGGTTGGGGCTTTCGATTTCAGCGTTAGTTGTATAGCTTCTAATTCCTGGCGTAGTTCCTGCGCTACCCCACTGATGGACTCCTCAAAATGGAGGTTCATGTCTCCCAGGAGCAGAAATCTCTCGTACCTTAGAGCAGGTCGCATAAGATTGTCCATCAGGCTTGCAGCAAATCGTGTCCCAGACCCAGGTGGTCTATATACCAAGAATCCTTTTAGGATATGGTTATGGGCTGCAGAGATGGAGAAGAATCCTGATTCACTATCCACAATGTCCACGTTCTCCAGACTGCATTGAAACTCGTGTTTATGGATTATAGCAATCCCCCCCCCCCCTTCCAGCTGGCCTATCAATCCTATTTATACCATATCCTGAGGGAAGAGCTTCAAGCACTTCTGTGTCGAGGTAATGTTTAGCCACGTCTCGGTGAGAAAAAGCACGTCCACTTGTCCATCAGCCAGATGGTCATGAATCTCCACCCTATGCTTTCCCAATGAGCGACAATTAATGAGGGCAAGGGTAAGTGTCTGGCCTCTGACTCTGTTCTTCAACTGGCGAGTCAAGGAAAAGGGACAGAACGTGCATTGCCTTCCACGATTCTCTACATTTATATTGTACTTACAGTTTTCCCAGTTTGCTTACAGAGTTACAGTGTTTTAGCTCCTGTGAGCTAAAACACCTTCTCGAATCTGAACTGACATAGGTCATGGCCCCTGGTCCCGGCCGGTCGCGGACGGGCGCAGACGGGCTTGTCTTTGGCGCGCCCGCTGCGCACGTCCGCTCCGCGGCCGGTTGGAGGCATTCATTTATCCCCTGGCGCGCAACAACTAGCCCGCTACCTGTTCACTACCCCCAAAATGGCAGCAGTCTTTGTTTGCATGCTTGCCTCCAGGCGCCCCCGTTCAGCTCCTATCTCGGCTGAGCGGTGGGTGAGGCTGCGTGCAATTTATTAAAGAAAAGGTGAGTGCAATTATTAAAAGAGAATCTTCCGTGCAATTTTTAAAAAGAGTCTTAGGTCCACAAATCATCAAATAGCGCGTTAAACACACACAAACAAACAACCTCCCGGCTTCCTCCTCAGGAGTCAATCGGGCAGCCTTGTATTTGTCTCTATGGAGCCCAAGCCAACCTGGCAGGGCAGGGCTGGGCTGTGCCACAGGGAGATGGAGGAGAAGTGGTATATTGTGAAGTGCGCATGGTGGTTTGGCCGGCTGTTTTGAGCAAGCTAAATCGTCATGTGCACATAGCATGTTCTTCACCCGGCTATGTTGTACAGCCTGGGTGGAGAACATGCACAGGCTACCAGTCCCTGTCCGATCGCCAAACCATGGCACTCAGACCAATCAAAACACTGTTCTCATGCTGGTGACAGTAGCGTCATGATTTGCTAGGGGGAGTCTGGGTGGCCTGTGTGTTTAGGGGAGTCTGGGGGCCTGTGTGCTTCCTGTTTCCTGCATCTGATGGAGGACAGCAGCAGCCCTCCAGGTAATCAACCTTTTTTTTTTTTTATCGAGCATCCCCTTCCCCTTGTCCTACTACTACTTTCAAAAGCGGTAGCCACTGGAAAGATTTGGGGAAAAGTTGACAGATGGAATGGAAGGTGAATGCCTCAGAGGTAGAGGAGACTATAGGAGGGCTAGAAGAGAAGATATATAAATATTTGGAAGCATGAAGTTTAGGGAAGGGTAGTACAGGGAAGGCTAGAGGAACAGTGGGTGGATAACAGGCATGGAAAGAGATAGGTGAAAATAGGTAATGGGAGAAACAATACCAGAGAGAAATTATATAAAGTGAGATGAAGAGATGGATAAGGCAGAGAAAGACTGTGGATGTGAGAGGAAAGAAGTGATGAGAAAATAGAGGGTGCATAGAAAGGAATCAAACGGAATTGAATGGAGAAGGTTAGGAATAAAAGGGAGGGAAGGGAATAGGGGGGAAGTGGGGAGCGAAGGGAGGAATTGCTTGGTGGAGGGGTGTTTGGAGCTGGGAGGACCCTCGGGGTGGGCTACGTGAACAAAAAAATGAAGGGTTAGAGCAGTTTGGGATTTACAAATGAGTGTCAAGTCCGTCTTCAGCTTGGTTTTCATGTCAGTTTTCATTAGATGTATTCACTCACCTTGTTCCCTTGCACCCACCCCTTGACCATTTCCTTTTTGCGACCCGGTCCGCCCATGGGCTTTTGGCCGCTCGGTGTCAACATCTCTAGCGCCCAGCGTTATCCTTCCTGCCTAGTGTGTGTCCTCGCGCTGAATGCTGCAGCGCCCAGGTTACAAGCCTTTTTATGGAAAAGGACGCGTCACAATGAAGACCCTTCAACATGTCATCGTGACATCACTAATTTGTGGGTGAGTCCATGCACTCCCGGATTACGGGGGGGGGAGGGTTGAAGAATGTGGAAAATATATCCCATTTCTTGGAATGATGAACTATTACGTCACTAGAACTGATCCAGGCGCGTGTCAGTAAAATGATACCCCCACCGTTTAATGTCTCTAACTTCCTCTCTGCTGCAGTCGCGGCCTCCCCTGTTCAAGCCCCCTTTGTATACGTACCCTGGGTCTCGTGATGTCACGCCGAGGGCCTATGACATACTAAATGTTCCGTTCAGAGTTCTGCTTCTGGTGCTGCTGTGAAGGGTCGTGCGGTCTCAAATCAATGTTAGAGTCTACATTGTTTTCAGCCTTTGTGCACAAGAAATGGTATTTTAAAATAATACTCATCCTCGCAATTTGGAGGTCCACATGTGTTAATGTAAAAGTCTTCTAAGTGGCCACACCCACATCTCTGTGAATGCGAGGGTCCCAAACTTTTATTATTTAATCTAGTATCCACGTGGTCTTTCAGTCTCCCTTCGGGAGGTCTCTACTTCAAACCTCGCAACAGCTCTTTGTACTTCTGGAGATGCGGTTTCCGCTGTTTGTTGTGGTGCTTCTGGTGAAGTCTGTGGTGAGTGTTCCTCCTGCGCCCTAAGAGGGCACTGGTTGCCCATCTGTTGCTGATTGCACAATTTGACGTCACAAGCTGTGAAACAGGGCTCTATTCTCAGGCCAAGCAAAATATCCTACTTCATGAGGGTTACGTTCAAGATTTCGAAGAAAAAGGGTTTGCAGAGCACAATAGGTATGTAAATAAATTTAGTGGCAAAAAAACAAAAACTTTCAAATATATGACGTTTGTGTCCTCGAGCATGAGCTGACCACCACACAACTTCTAGGAAAAAGGCTAAATATGCATGACTTTCCTTCTTGACATTTCCTCATTTCTCAGTAGTGCATGTTTGTTTCATTGTACTTAACGAAGCGTGGCTTCTATGAGCCATATGGAGCCAGAGTAAAGTGGTGAAAATATGTTCGTGTTAGCATCCTAACTGTAAATCCACATAAGAATGGTAGTAAGCACAAACGTCTACTACAGATATAAGTGGTTAGAGTTACATATAAACAAGTTGCACATTTACTCAAGGAAAAGATGCAAACAGATAAACTTTAAATTCACATTAGAATGGTAGTAAATACATAAGTCCACTACAGATATTAATGGTTAGAGTTACATATATACAAGTTGTGAATTCACTCAAGATTACATTTTAATGAAAGTTGAAGTGGTTAGGGTTTGACAAATATAAAATATATATTTACACAGCATGATCTTCTCACCATCGTTTGGGCTCTTGCTTTCAGCCAGGCCTTCTGGGTGTTGTTCCACTCACAGGTGATCTTGGGCCTGGAGGGATCCCCGAGCTGGTGATGTCCAGAGTGCTCTGCATGCAGCAGGCGAGGTCCATTGCGGGGCTCCTTTTTGCCATGTTGTTTATGGGGACAGGAAGTCCCCCACTGGCAGGAGTGCGGCTCCCCCATGCTGCAGGGCACTAACCCATAGATTCATCAAGCATCCATTTTGCGGTTCCTTATTAGCGAAAAATAAGGATTCGCTAATAAGGAATAGCAAAATGCTATGTATTAAGAACTCGCTTAAAAAATAGCGATTTCTTAAAATTTCTTAATAGCGACTCGCAAATTGCGAGTTGCAATTAAGGAATACCTCCCCATTCATTCCTATGGGCCTAGAGGCCCATAGGAATGAATGGGAAGACAATCTCAATTTACGATTCTCAATTAGAGAATCGCAAATTGAGATTGCAATTTCAATGGTGCCAGGGTGTAAAAAGGACACCCTGTTGCACCCCTGAAATCTGTATATGGGTACATCTTGCACACACACATGCCCTAAGGGCATGTTTGTGTGTAAAATGGAACTTTGAAAAATGCACTTTAGTGCATTTTTCAAAGTTTTTGCAAATTACCATGAAGTTCAACTTCATGGTAATTTGCTCCCCCTATTAGCGAAATCACTAATTTTTTAACTTTAATGCATTGCATTTAAGGAATCTCAATTTGAGATTCCTTAAATGCAATAGCAATTTAAGTAATCGCAATTTTGCGATTTCTTAATTGCGATTTTTGCATTTGGTATGATGCATCCCAAATGCAAAAATACCAGTCGCAAAGGGGCAGATTCTGAGAATCTGCCCCTTTGCGAGCGGTGTTTAGCTTGATGCATCTATGCCTAAGTGTGCCCGTACAGCACCTATCAGCAGCAGGTGAAGTCCACAGCAGGGCTCCTTCCCACCTGGGCATCCACCTGTACAGGCAGTCCCTGGCCACAGGACAATGCAGGGCATCTTCTAGAAGCCCCAGGCATGAAATGGCGACTGGCCTCTCCTCAAGCAGGGAGTATGTGTCTTGTCCCCAGGCAGATCTTCTGCAGCGACGGGGAAGGGAAAGCTCCTGAGGGTGGCGTGACCAGGGTGGTCGGCTGGGTTAGAGTCTCCCCCCTGCGGTCTACCTGATAACCACTGGGTAGCTTCAAATCCCCCAGGCTTCAGGCACATCTTGATAGGCAAATCTTATCACCCTCTCTGCGGGCTGGTTACCTGAGCGTTTTATATTTTGTTTAATTAGCTTTATTAAGTAATAATACATGTCACAATGAGTCTGCAATAAACACAACATATGAAAGCAAATAATACACGAGGAAGCAAGCCATAAAGACAGAGGAGAAAGCTATTTACATTTTAAACAGCATCAGAAAAATAAAAAGGGGGGAGAGAGGGAGGGGGGAATACTCTTACAATTGGAGCTCGAGTAATATTGCATAACAGTATATATCATTTAGAAAATTGTAATATCACATGAGGAAAAAATAACAAAGATAAAACTTAAATAAGAAAAGAGCAGAGAAACTTGATAGTTCACGGAGGTTTAAAATTCTCAGAATATGTACGAGAGAACTTTGATTTTACAATCTGAAGAACCGGATTTTCTTAGAACCCAGCGGTGCCAGGGACACACCCGAAGTCTTCGGATTCTCCTGTCTTGGCAAACAGAGACACGGAATACTTCTAGGTGGCGTCAGAGATCAAATTTATTAGCTGCAGCTAGTAACAGTAAACCAAGCAATACAACACGGTGTACAACTCAGGAAACTGCTAAATTTTCGTAGAGCAAGACATCACCTTTTATGTTCAATTTCAGTTCATTATGAATGCACACCCTCTGCGGCAAATTCTGACCAATGAAATACATTTTACATACATTATTACATTCGAAGAAGCTCACTTTACATCGTACCAACCCACAAGTTAATTATTAGGAATGTCCCAAATTCAATTTCCACAAGTTGGACAAACCCATAATTGAAAGCACTACCCATGTAATGAAAAGTCGTAAGGAAAGAGCAATTCAGATGTTGAGTAGGATAAGATATGTGCAAGAACACTAAAAGTTAACGATATCCTGAACATTGATCGGCAATTACAGACAACGATCAGTTAAGGAAATTGGCTTCGTGGAAGGGTCAGTTTCAGGTGACGGGGTCAGCATCTTACAGTTCACTCGCAACTCGAAAAGGACAAGTTAATATGTACATGGACAACGAAGCCCATGCAACTTTGTTCGTTCGTTTACTTCCAAGGCCTACGTGAGGGCAACATAAAATGGCGTCTTGAGCAACGCAAACAAAATGGAGTCCGGTCCCGAAAACCACGGAACCTCAGACCCTCCTTTTGCCATTACGTAGGCAATAACCTAAACTCACGTCAATCTGAATCCAGGTCTATATCTATTCTCATCAGGTCATCACGGTGTTGCTGTAACATCATCTTATTATCCTTTACTTCTCTCGGGACGGGTCTTCTCACACAGATCGTAGAACAAAGACTACAAATGGTGGGACCACACTGGATGCATAAGCAACCCGAGAAAAGAATTGCTAAAGCCATACCAAGAAACATCAGAATATTCCATCCCCATTTGGACAGCAGTTCCCAAAACCATTCTATCAATGACCAGTTCCCTTCGTCTACATGTATAGACTCAGAGGACTTATGTAACCTCAAGATGGCTTGGTACTCTGTCTGGGCGTTATCTGGTATGAAAACACAGCAACTAGACCCGATCAATTTACATACTCCACCTCTATCTGCAAGTATAATATCTAAAACAAAGCGGTTCTGTAATGTCATAAGGCGATCCGCTTGAAGCTCAGCTGTAATATTGCTTAGAGCACCTGCAGTCTCATTGATAGTGGCCTCGACCACTCGTAAGCTGACGAATATTCCTACCATTAGCCATAGGACCCCAAAAGTGCAGAAAACCCTTAAAGAAGTCTCCAACTTCTTGTGCGACAGTATCTTTTGCATCGATAACACCTCTACCATATCTTGTCTTATGGTAATCAAAAGCAGCTGTATACGTAGGGGGAAGCAAAAATGCCACATAACATGTGCCTGAAAAATCAGAAGGCAACCATGTATATGCTCTGTCGTGACAAACAAAATACGTGCCTTTAGCTAGCAAGAACGGAGGAGATTTCTGGGACGTATAGACATAGGTGTGAACGCACACACTGTTACCAAGCTGAGCTCTCGGATTCTGACCATTACCTTGCAGACAAAAATGACCTCGGTGGGGTACTATCCAAATAGGAGGAGACCTTTTCTGTCTCTCCTTTTCTGTCAGACTAATGCTATATCTCGTCTTGTTCCAACCAACATATGCTCGTACCTCGTCTTTAGGGATAGCATTATAAGCATCGATATCTCTAATCATATCTACTATTCCCTGTATCAAGGCATTATTACTCGCATTATCTTTGACGGAACGTACAGGAGATGCTTCATTCGCATAGATAAACATCGATTGGAGTGCCCAAACTGACCCATTAGGCGAAAAAGGCAAAACCAAATATGGCATTCCCTTATCTGTTGTATGTGGCATAAGACCACAAACCCAACAATTTGTGGTATTTACGACTAGCTGATGCTGATGCAACATCTGTATAAACGAATTGTTCACAAATTCTGATCTTCGTGTCTGTTCATGTTCAGGTAATGTATGAAACTCATATGGAGAAACAGTAGAAAAAGAAAGAGTAGGTTGGGAGGTAGATGCAAGCGTCTGTTGTGTGACATAGAAAATCCAACCCACACATGCTAACGTAACATTCAAAAGCATTAGAAAACACATTATTAAAAAACATTTGTTACGAATCAATGTACACAGTTTCCCTCTAAAATTAACTCTCTTAACACCCTTGTCGGACTCAAAAGACTCCATCCTCTAACGTGCTGCTCATGGCTATTACCTTCTTCACTTAAGTGTGCGCCAAGATCGCACTAACGATCCTGAACCACAGACCTTGTGTCAATACGCGGCTCACCCCTTAAGGCTGTACCGCAACACTGCAGCTGAGTCCGGATGGTGACTCGAAAAAGAAAAAGCAAAAAAGTCTCTTGATCCGACAAGATGTAATTCACTACATAAAAAATTCCAATCTTTATTTGTCCATAGCAATAGGCTTTCTTGGCCTCAAATCGTAGCGTTCTTTACCAGGTACAGTTGGATCCTTAAATAAAAGTTCCGGATTGGTGGTGCCGATCTTTAGATGAGGAGGCACAGCAGCTTGCAGAACATCATCAACCTCGCGCTCCGATCGTGTCCATGTCAAATGAGCATCACTAAAAGGCACAAATCTAGGAACCCTTTCACACTCTGAGTCTGCTATTCCATCCCTCACCCACTTATCATACGGTAAGGGCAAAGGAACTTGTTTGCAGTGGGTGTCATGCACCCAATTCTTTTTAACAGCTACTCTAACAGCAGTCCGAGTTACCAGCAAAACTAAATAGGGACCAGTCCATCTCGGTTCCGAATTTTTGGCTCGCTGAAAGTTCTTGATTAGGATATATTCTCCAGGTTGAATCGCATGGCCTGGATCTGCAGTAGCTGTCGGCAAACTGTCATAGACCTGTTGGTGGAGAACACGTAATTTAGCAGTCAAGTCATGTAAGTAATCCACCAACATAGGGTACTCAATACTGCTGTATTCTTTTCGACGAGGCACACCCCCAAACATTCGCTGGACGACCAAAAACTATTTCGTATGGGCTAAGTCCCACACGAGAATGCACTGTCGTCCTTGTTGACAAAAGACGGATACGTCGGAGGAGCAAAATAACCAGCTGGAGTTGGAGTTCCCTTGCCAGGATTATGCATCAAGCAAATCATACAATGCTTCACCACGTTCTCAGCACATTTCGGAATTCCAGCATTCTGCCATACTGGAGCCAACAAATTGCATATTCCTTTCGAGCTAATGTGAGCCATTCCATGAGCCATAGTAACCACTGGGAGCACATACGCATCAGGCAACAACCATCGCTGGTGTTCGGACAACTCAACCCAACAACCCGTCGAATCCAACATACCCGTACTTTCTCTCCATGTACTCACTTCCTTTTCCGTAGCTTCAGCCTGAATTGACTTCACACTTTCTACTGTGTCTTCACACATTCCACCAGCCATAACCCATTAGCAGGGCCCGCAACATACATACGGCTCATCATATCTCTCGCCGTTTCCTTCGCAACTTCATCCGCAAACGCATTCCCTCGACCTACAACATCCACAACTTTCTTTTTTTTTTTTTTTACTTTTCAAAGTTTTATTGCAAGCAAAATCAGATACATAGTTCAAATTAACAAGAAAAATATCAAAACATAGCCAACAGAAAATGAAGGTTAAAGCGCAGAAAAAACAAAGTGGGTTACAGTTTGACTTATACTCATATCTTAAATGAAACAGAGTAGAGAACCTATTTTAGTAAATACAATAAACAAAAAAGACCAGAGAATATAAAAATAAGAGGTTAATTTTACAATTCTTTCTGTATCCCTTGAAAAATTGGATCCCAGATTTTCCCCCCCATTAGCTTTTTAGCTCGACCCTTCACAGCATATATTGCCTGTTCTAAATTATACTTTGCTAAAAGCCGAGCCCTCCAAGTATGAAATTGTAGTGGGTCTGGGCTAATCCATTCCTGAGTAATACAGGCACGGTAAGCCGACATACATGTAAATAAAAGTTTTTTTTCATCTTCAGGAATGTTAATAGAAGAAGTACCTAGCATAACAATCTCAGCTGTGAGAATAATATTACATTTGAAAATTAAAGATAAAAATATCTGTATCTGGTTTAGTACTGATGTGAGCATCGGGCAGAAAAAGAACATATGGGTTGCATCCGCAGCTTCTAATGTACATCTCTTACATGCGGTACCTGTGGATGCTCCCCACTTAGAAATTTTCCCAGGGGTATGATATAAGTCATAAAGAACCATATAATGTTGATTACGGGATCTACCCATAAGTAGAATAGAGTTAGCCAACATAATGGAGTCTTCTATCAATACATTTGTCACTCCCAATTTTTCTGCCCAACGATCCTGAACTACAGATAGATCTACTGAATATGATGAAATCAGTAAATTATAAAGAAAACCTATCTTCCTTTTAATATATAAAGCTTCAATCAAAGGTACTTTCTGAAGCCCTAAACGTAACTCTGAAGATAAGGTATTAAAGTAGCTGTGTATTTGAAAGTATTTATAATAATCTGAAGTCAAAATATTAAACTTAGCTTGAAGATTCGAGAAAGAGATGAATTCCTCATTAAACCATAAATCATTAATGTCGTTAATTCCTTGTTTATTCCATTTTACCATGATTTGATCTCTAAATATATCAGGCAATAGATGTTTAGATGACAGGGGGGTATATCTTAGAATTTTCGGGATCCCTAAATGTCGCTTAATGATTTTCCATGCCCGATATGCTGCTATTACAGTCTTAAATTTAATTTTCTTGAAATAGCTAGGTTCGATATTTTTTTTAAAAACAGCCACGAGCTTCTGACCCTAAAAAAATTCATAAATGGAGAGGAAGTGTGCTTCATAAATTGGTGCTTTTATGCCAATAATTAATGGTTTGATAAACTGCAGTATTGATGCTAAATAATAAAATAAGAAATGTGGTGTACTCCATCCTCCTCTATTCTTAGGAAGAGTCAACTTTTTAAAGGCTCTACGATGGCCTTTGTATCCCCATAGGAATCTTCCCGCCATTCTCTCGAGCTGTTTAAAAAATTCTATAGGAAACTCAAGAGGTATAGTTCGAAAAAGATATAAAAATCGAAGAACTATTAACATTTTTAATACATTATTTCTGCCATGTAATGACAGGTGTAGATGATTTATCCGTTCTAGAGTAGTATTTGCCTTTTTAATAATGGGGGTGAAATTAAGCTTGGGTATATCAGAGATTGGAGTTGTGATTTTTATACCTAAATATGTTGCAGTGGGTACTATGTTAAGGTGTGTCGGTGGATTTTGACCTACAAATAATATTTGGGTTTTTGAAGAGTTTAGTTTATAGCCCGAAAAAGCACCAAACTCTATCGCTATCTCATCAATTTTTGGGATTGTCTTTAAAATATCAGTAGTAGTCACTACCACATCATCAGCATATGCTAAAGCCCTATACAAAGTCCCTGCTACCTCCACAGGTTTTATGTCTTCTTCTTGATTAAGTTTGTTAAGATATATATCGATGTAAATAGGGAATAACAGTGGAGATGATGGGCACCCTTGACGGGTACCACGGAAAATAGAAAATGGACTAGACCTACAGGATCCGATTTTAATGTGTGATGATGGTGATAGATAAAGGGTTTTCAAAGGCTTAACCATTTTTGGACCAAAGCCTTTCAAAGCCAATATATCCCATAAATAAGGCCAGGCCACCCTGTCGAATGCCTTCTCGGCATCCAACAGGGTGATTCCAATGGGTGTATTAGTAGTTTGAGCCCAGTCCATCAGAGCAATTATTCTTCGGACATGATCCGCAGTGTCTCTATTTGGGATAAACCCGTGTTGCCATCGTGAAACAATAGATGATATTACTGTTGACATACGGGTGGCCAATATTTTAGAAAAGATCTTGCTATCGGCATTTATTAAAGAGATCGGTCTGAAGGACGCTGGATTTAGGGGAGGCTTATCTTTTTTGAGGAAAGCCATCAATGTGGATTGACTCCACGAAGCAGGTGGAAATCCTCTCTGAGCTTCCTGAAATGTCAATAAAAGGTCTTCTTTCATTACGTTTCTGAACGTCCTAAAGAATTTGAGAGGAATACCATCAGGGCCCATGGCTTTTCCCATAGCCAAAGAGAGTACTGCCGATTCGATTTCATCCCATGTAATGTCTTTTTCGAGAGAATTTGATTGTAACTCATTTAATTTTGTGAGATTATTTTCTCCTATAAAATTTAGTAGTGTGTCATGGGAATATACCATATTATCTCTTTTATATAATTGGGAATAGAATTGTCTAAATACCTCAAGAATTTGATCTGGATCATCATAGACATGACCTGCCTCATCTTGAATCGCGCTAATAGAATTTAAAATTTCTTACACTCAGAGGCTTTTTGCAAGTATCTTTCCAGAATTTTCGCCCATTTCATAGATCTGAGAGCGAAAAGTAGCTATTTAACTGAAAATATTTCATAGACCTTAGCCTTATGTATGTCTAGTGTAGTTTTAATTTGTTCGGTATCTTGACGTTTAGAGATAGCTATAGCGAGTTTTTCCTCCCATTCTCGTACTCGATTAAAGTTGTGTTCTGTTTTTTCTTTAATAATTTTTTGTTTTTTAATTGAGTAAGAAAGTGTTTCCCCCCGGACCCTTGCTTTAAAAGCATCCCAGACTATCTGAGTAGAGGCACTACCTCTATTAAAACAAAAAAAAGTCTTTAATCCAGCTACTCATTATTTATAAGTATGATGGATCCACAAGTAGTTTCCGATCAAATGACCAGGATCTCAGGGTTGACGATGAGCCAGTCATTGTCGGAACTTCTATTAGTATTGGGTTATGATCAGAAATTATTCAGGGAAATATTTTAAATGATGTATTGTTTATTAGACCGGTATTCAGAAAAAAATAATCTATACGTACAAATTTCTGATGGGGATTAGAAAAAAAAGTCGATCCAGGCTAAGAAGGGTTTTTTGTGAATCCAACGTCTTTTAAGCCATATTCTGTTTTCAGCCCTTTAACAGCGTTATATGTCTTTTTTTTTAGACCTGGGTATATACTATCAGTAGATATGTCAAACCCTCCTGCAAGATGTAAATTCAAATCTCCACAAAAGATTAGCAAAGCTGGCCAGTCTGCTAATTCTAAACTAAGATAATCTAAAATCTCAGGATCATCTGAATTTGGGGCATACACATAGCAAATTCTCCATGATTTAGCATTAATCTCGAGCTCGATTATTTCCCATCTTCCATACTGATCTACTTTTGCGCGTTTTAAGAGCCCTCGTCCATATCTCATAAGGATTGCCACACCCTTTGTAGTAGTACCTTGTTTAGTACACGTTAACAATTGCAAGCCTAGATCCTTAAACATATATCTGTCATTCCACCTTATATGTGTCTCTTGCAGACATAATATATCTATATTCATGCTCTGTATAATCTGATTACAGATCCCCCTTTTTTTTCTATTATTCAATCCACAGACATTCCAAGAACAGATTCTAAGTTTACCCATCATCAACAATTAAACAATTTTCTTTTTTATCCATCTGTATACTTCCAAGCTGTCTGAAACAATGATCATTTAAAGGCATATTCAAATTTTTGTATTCACCCCCCTCAGAAAAACAGATAATATAAAGCAATGATAGAGCAACAATCCAATAACGTAACAATTTTCCACAACCTTCTTATGCGCTCTACACTTCACAATTGCAATCTGTTTTGGGAGAGTAAGTGATTCCAGAAGTTCATTCACTAACTGCCCATGCTGAATTTTTGTGCCATGGGAAGTAAGGAATCCTCTTTCTCTCCACAAACGTCCAAAACTATGGGCAACACCAAACGCATACTGGCTCTCAGTATAGACATTCACTCGCTTTCCCTCTGACAACACACACGCTCTAGTCAGTGCAATCAACTCTGCTGCTTGCGCAGAATTCTGTGCTATGCGTGCTGTTTCAACAACTGTATGTAAAGTTGTGACAGCAAATGCCGCAGTCGTCTCACCATTCGGAAGCTTGAAACACGAACCATCTACCCATAAGGTACCATCAACATTCTCAAGAGGAGTATCTTTTAGGTCAACTCTAGCCTTCGTTTCCTCCTCTGTCCGGAGAACACAATCATGCTGTTCTTGAGCATCCGTCTCTGTAGAGATCGGCAACAACTTAGCTGGATTCAACACATTACATCTTTTAATGTGAACATGGCTAGCCAAAAGTGTCAACTCATAACCTGAAAGACGTGCACTAGTAAGGTGCTGAGTCTTGGTCCTGTTTAATAAAGTATCCACTGCATGTGGGACCATCACAATCAACGTATTATCCAATACCAAACCAGCAGACTGTCGGATAGAAACAGCCGATGCCGGTGTAGCTCTCAAACAACTTGGCAATGCTTTAGCTACTGGATCTAACGTTGCTGAAAAATACGTACATGGGCGCTGCTTGTCCCCGAATGGTTGTGTCAACACTGGCAACGCACAACCTTCTCTCTCGTGCACGTACAACGTGAAAGGCTTACTATAGTCTGGAGTACCCAACACAGGAGCCGAACACAATGAATCGCGCAATTCAGGAAAACTTTTCTGACAATCATCAGACCAGGAAGGAGGATGCGGAGTATCTTTCAGAGTCAATGCTAACAGAGGTTTCGCTAACAATGAGAAATTGGGGATCCACTGTCTACAATACGATGTGATACCTAAAAAGGCACGCACTTCTCTCTGTGTAGATGGTACACTCATTTGCGCAATCGCTTGATTTCGTTCTGGGGTCAACCTTCTTCCCTCCTTCGACAAGAGATTACCTAAGTAGGTTACTTCTTGTTGACAATACTGTAACTTTGATGAAGGTCAGACAAATACCGCAACAGAGAAAGGGTAGCCTCTTTACAAATCTTTTCGTCATCAGCAGTAATCAACAAATCATCAACGTACTGAATAAGAGTAGCACCAACAGGCAACACAAAACCATCAAGCTGAGTTTTCAACGCTTGACTATAGATGGAGGGACTTTCACAATAACCTTGGGGAGCTCTCTTAAACTGGAAGCTTCGACCTCCTAAAGAGAAGCCGAAAATATCTCTACTTTCCTCGGCAATCGGAATACTGAAGAAAGCATTCTTCAAGTCGATGACAGAAAACCAGGCTGCCGAAGCGGGAATCAGAGTCAACAAAGCAGTGATATCAGGGACAACAGGAAACTGTGGCACAACAATCTTGTTGACCTCTCGAAGGTCGATCACAAACCGGTACACAGGTGGCTGAGAAGCATCAGTACGCTTAAGGACAGGCAAAACCGGACTATTACACACATTACCTCCCATTTCTTCAACTACACACTTCTCAATCAAAGCATAGATAATCGCTAAAAGAGCTCTCTCACCATCGCTCGAAATCTTGTATTGTGGAATACGAGGTAGCCTAGCATTCGACTTAAGGGTAACAACATACGGTGGAATCTGCAAAAGACCAACATCATTTGGACATGTAGCCCAAAGTGTATCAGGAAGCGAGCGCAATTCCAGTGGCAGACAATCTTTAGACAAATACATTGGAGAAATCACTTTCTTACCAAGGGTAAGTTGTACTCCTGAAGGAGAACAATGCAATGTTGCATACAATCTTTTCAGCAAGTCCAAACCCAACAGATTCTCACCACAACCAGTTGTTAGAATAAGAGGAGCTTCCAATTCACAAGGACCAATGGAAAGGGACAAAGGACTAGAAACCGGATTACGAACTGGGGCGCCTGAAAATCCTCCTGAAACATTGGTCAAGCCAGAAAAAGGTGCGCCAGGAAGTTTAGAGTGCATAATAGAACTCTTTGTCGCACCAGTATCCAAAAGAAAAGGTTCTACCACACCTGATGTAATCACTTCAACATAAGGTCCACTCTGGTCTACTGGAACTGACACTACTCCCTCTCTTTGCCCATGGCTGTCCTAACTATCATTATAACCAGCACTCTCACCTTCAACATAGTAATCCTCAACATAGTACTGAGCAGACTGACCACTCGGAACATTCTGTCTGTCAAAATAATTCGCAGAATTCTGTAGGGAAGAGGAACGCTCATTCTGGGGTAACACACCACGTCCCCTACCCCTAGGAGCTTGCTGGAAACCACCACGACCTCTCTGACCAGATACGCCATTCGCACGTTGTAACAAAGCTGGGCAACTATTCTTGAAATGACCTTCCTCTCTGCAATAAGCACACTGATTAGGACCAGGAAAGAATCGCTGAGCATAAGGCTCAGGCTTCTGTAACAATCTCTGAAACTGTGGAAGTTGCTGAAACTGAGGCTGATTCTGACGAGGCAGATAAGCTTGCTGCAGAAGAACTTTTGTCTTTAAATCTTTAGTTTTCTTCTCCGCTTTATCCTTCTCATCTTTATCCCTATTCTCATAATATTGTGCAGTCGCCAATATCTGGGCCGACGAAGAAACAGCCCATGAACTCTCTGAGTCCTTTAACTTATTAGAAAGTTCGGGAAGCAAATTAAAGACAAATTTGTCCACGAACAACCTTTGACCACCTTCCGTGCTCATGTCCTGACCACTATGATCAATAAATGTTTCTTCAAACCTAGTGAAGAAATCAGATACACTCTCGTCTTTCTTTTGTTTGCATGCTGCTAACTTGTCCCAATTCACTCGTAAAGGAGGCATTATAGTTTCATCAAATTAATAATTCTACCAGGTAATTCTGCAACTAAAGGCTCAGGTTTGGCACCTCCTACTTGCCGACCATCTTCAGCAACAATATTAGCCCACGTATCTCCTAAGTCTTGCGCATGATTCTCATGACGAATCTTCGCCCACAAAGGTTGCGGAACTACATTACCCATCAACATATCGATGTCAGCTAAATTCATAATACACGCATCAACTGTCTGGGACAACTCCTTGTAATAACCAGCAGGATTCTTACGGGGGTCAGGTAAGGTCTGCTTAAGAGCCAAGACCTCTGCTCTTTTCCAAGGAACATGTACCCATTCTCGCTGAAAATGTGCCAGTACGGCATTAATGTTATGAGCGGCATCAGCCTGAACTGCGTCTCTCCATACAGGAGGAACCTCTCTCATAGGATACTGCTTCACTTTCCTCCTAACAGAAGAATCAGGTTCATATAATGGCTGAGGCGGTAACCTAGACCTGAAAGCAAGTATCGTCTCTACGGCATCTGTAACATGGGACTCCACTATCGTCCCTTTAGCAAACTCTGACTGAACATCGAGCACTTCTTGCGGAATCTGACCCAACTCATTATTTTCCCATTCCTGACGCAGAAAAGTACACATTACATCAAAAACATACCTTTGCTTAGGCGGTTCCCACTGAAAGAAAACATCCATAACCGCAGGCAAAGTATCCATCTACGAGCCAACAAATCCAACACTGCCCGTTCCTCGGGACCGGGAAGCTGACTACGACTCTGCTTAC
Source organism: Lissotriton helveticus (assembly GCF_964261635.1). Lineage (NCBI taxonomy): Eukaryota > Metazoa > Chordata > Amphibia > Caudata > Salamandridae > Lissotriton > Lissotriton helveticus. The sequence goes on along the minus strand of NC_136071.1, from coordinate 512,780,399 downwards.
GTTCGGAAACAGGGGTCATATTCAATGCCCCAAAAAGTGGAGACAACAAATTAGCCACAGTCTCAGTCATTCGTTTTCGAGCAGAAGGAGAAGAAGTAGATGTAAAAACAGGAAAATGAATATCTTGAGGCAAAGTAGGAATAAGAGCAGTAAAAATCTGAGATGCAGACGTAGAAGGCAAAGGAGTTTGAGGCAAAGCTGGTAGCAAAGCTGGCGACCCTAGAGTGGGTTGCGCAGGAGGAGGCAAAACCATCTGTGGAGCACCGGGTGGCTGAACAACAGCAGGAGATGGAACAACAAAGGGTGGAACAACCAGGGGTAATAGAGGCACAGTAGCACCCTGCACGTAAGGGGGTGGCAATCTCAGTAGATGAGAGATCAAAGGATCTTTTTCAAGGTCTTCAATTACTTTCGGAGGAGAAGGTGGCAAGGCCGGATAACATTTATCTATGGCCATGCAATGGTGTCTATCTGAAACTTCACTCGCACGCTCTTCTCCATCTTCCCTAAACTGCCTAGCAGCTTGTAGTATTGACATATTCTTATCTCTTTTAACTTGCTTAATTTCTCGCTGTTTGGCTTCCTTTCGCCAAAGGCGGAAAGAGTCAAACATTGCCGGCCGGGCTTTCTTCTTAAATAGGGCAACTTCCAGATTATCTAAAATATTTAATTCAAAACTACCATATTGGGGCTATTGTAAAACACCATCTTTTTTAGTATAGCGGACCCACACTTCATTATAAGCAATGGGACCCACTCCGTGTTTTGAATAGAGCTCATAAGTCGGAGTTCCAACCGGAGGTATCGGACACGAGTCCTCCAATCGGGAATCCCTGTTACAACCACACCTAAACCATTTCCTAATTTTGCTAAGACCAGGCATCTTATAGCTCACTAATCTAGCTTCAAACTTAAAGGGGTTATCAACTATCGATACACTCGTAAATATACGAGCCCCTCGGCTTCGGCTATTGCAACATCCGAATCAAAACGAAGAACCAAAACAAAGTCGTGGGAGCGACCCACTTATACTTAACCAAAATATCTGTCACGCCACCAGAAGACCGTCTATCGTCTCGCTCTACAAAGGATCAATCAAGGGTCCAAGACAGGGCGACAGTCAGGGCAGCAGTCCTTCGTAGCCGTTGGAAAGCGGGAAGCCTCGTAGAAAAGACCTTTGGTCCACGTCGACATGCAAGGGTCAATGAAGGGTCAATGAAGTGGGGGGCCTTCCTCCAGAATTTCCTCACGTGGCTCCTCACGATCCTCAGGCTTGGACCGGTACCGCTGAAGTCGCCCCATGTTGGGCGCCAACTGAAGAACCGGGTTTTCTTAGAACCCACGGGTGCCAGGGACACACCCGAAGTCTTCGGATTCTCCTGTCTTGGCAAACAGAGACACGGAATACTTCTAGGTGGCGTCAGAGATCAAATTTATTAGCTGCAGCTAGTAACAGTAAACCAAGCAATACAACACGGTGTACAACTCAGGAAACTGCTAAATTTTTGTAGAGCAAGACATCACCTTTTATGTACAATTTCAGTTCATTACGAATGCACACCCTCTGCGGCAAATTCTGACCAATGAAATACATTTTACATACATTATTACATTCCAAGAAGCTCACTTTACATCGTACCAACCCACAAGTTAATTATTAGGAATGTCCCAAATTCAATTTCCACAAGTCGGACAAACCCATAATTGAAAGCACTACCCATGTAATGAAAAGTAGTAAGGAAAGAGCAATTCAGATGTTGAGTAGGATAAGATATGTGCAAGAACACTAAAAGTTAACGATATCCTGAACATTGATCGGCAATTACAGACAACGATCAGTTAAAGAAATTGGCTTCGTGGAAGGGTCAGTTTCAGGTGACGGGGTCAGCATCTTACAGTTCACTCGCAAGTCGAAAAGGGCAAGTTAATATGTACATGGACAACGAAGCCCATGCAACTTTGTTCGTTTGTTTACTTCCAAGGCCTACGTGAGGGCAACATAAAATGGTGTCTCGAGCAACGCAAACAAAAGGGAGTCTGGTCCCGAAAACCACAGAACCTCAGACCCTCCTTTTGCCATTACGTAGGCAATAACCTAAACTCACGTCAATCTGAATCCAGGTCTATATCTATTCTCATCAGGTCATCACGGTGTTGCTGTAACATCATCTTATTATCCTTTACTTCTCTCGGGACGGGTCTTCTCACACAGATCGTAGAACAAAGACTACAAATGGCGGGACCACACTGGATGCATAAGCAACCCGAGAAAAGAATTGCTAAAGCCATACCAAGAAACATCAGAATATTCCATCCCCATTTGGACAGCAGTTCCCAAAACCATTCTATCAATGACCAGTTCCCTTCGTCTACATGTATAGACTCAGAGGACGTATGTAACCTCAAGATGGCTTGGTACTCTGTCTGGGCGTTATCTGGTATGAAAACACAGCAACTAGACCCGATCAATTTATATACTCCACCTCTATCTGCAAGTATAATATCTAAAACAAAGCGGTTCTGTAATGTCATAAGGCGATCCGCTTGAAGCTCAGCTGTAATATTGCTTAGAGCAGTTAAAGAAATTGGCTTTGTGGAAGGGTCAGTTTCAGGTGACGGGGTCAGCATCTTACAGTTCACTCGCAAGTCGAAAAGGGCAAGTTACTATGTACATGGACAACGAAGCCCATGCAACTTTGTTCGTTCGTTTACTTCCAAGGCCTACGTGAGGGCAACATAAAATGGCGTCTCGAGCAACGCAAACAAAATGGAGTTCGGTCCCGAAAACCACGGAACCTCAAATCTTATTTAAATAGGTTGTTAATGGTAATCAGTATACGTCTCAATTAACAAACGGTTTACATGAAGAGGCAAAAGCAGATTCCAATCAATGATAATGAAATAGATTATTCCACCAATTCTGAACCGGAAGATTAACTGAGTTTTTCAATTAAGTGCACATTTTTGGAACGCTAAAGACAGCATAAGGTCAAATAAACCATGTTCATGTTTAGTCAAACCCTAAGTATACCTGAGTGTTTTAGTGGATTAGTATTTGTTGTGGGGACCCTGCATGTAAATGTGTTTGTAAATGTAAATGTGTTTGTATTTATATAGCGCACTTCTACCCAGAGGTCTCGTAGCGCTGTAGTCATACCGCTGTGGAACCCTTCCTGGCTTTCCTGGGAGATGTCCACTCCTGGACAAGCCAGGCATCCAAGTGCTGCTGGGGCCGTTGTGGAGATTAAGCAAGCTATTGCCCAGAGTCACAGAGTGGGACCCATGATTAGACTAGGCACCGAGGCGAGAATTATCAGGTCCGGGGAGATTGAGTCCAAGAGCCGCCGAGAAGGGAATTGAACCCTGGTCCCGGGCCAGACCTCTGCATCAGGGTCTGTCGCTCTAACCATTGAGTCACGCTTCTCCACACTGTGTGGCTAGGCATGTGGCATGTGTGGCTCGTAGTCTGATTAACCTGTATGTATCACATTCTGGTTTTCTGGGGCCCCACCTTGCTGTTTACTTTAATGCTGGTATATTGGCTAGCAAAGGTCACCCAAACCACAGTCTTCTCGTCACAGAGACTCTATAGCACAATATATACTCCTGTTCAACATAGGCGCTGGCCCCACAACCTAAGGTTGCAACATCAGACACTCCAATGACCAGTGCTCACTGCAGCTCCCAGACCCCTGGTCACCTTTGTTGGCACCTGCAGGCCCTGGACCCCCTAAAGCTCCTGGAACCCTTGCTCACCTGTCATCCTTGCTGCCCCTGCCTCCTACGTGTATAACAACTTCCATTTTCCCTTTTTCAGCAGAGTTGGGATCAAGTGTACCCATGGAAAGAAGACAGGTGGGTCAGAACAGGGGAAGAGAATCAAGGAAAAAATGATCAGACTTCACTGGATGGAAGGAGCAGTGCTTTGTTTAGCACTTTAGCAGCGAGGTTGTCAGGAAGAGGGATTTATTTGGGATTACGAATATCCTGCAATTAAAGCTACAATTCCAACTCACTGTGTGCATATATTTTATTTAAAAAGCTAAAGATCCATCAAGCACACATATTGTGCCTCTCTCCACAGAGGGTAACTCGTTTTAAAACTCCTTCCTGGAGGAACTGAGAAGGACTCTCTCAACAGTTTGGAAAGCTTTTCAAACCTTCCTGATTTCTTTCGTTTCAGCCTTTGGATGCCCCCTTTCGATTCAGCTCCCTTGCTCCAAACCCAGTGCGCCAGCCACCCTTTCAGACCTACTTTCCAAGCACCTCCGCGAGGTTTTTTTTCCGGTGAGTTTTTCGGGCACACAGTGTGATCTTGGGCACAATTATTTATTAGCCTGTTCCTACCGTCAAATCAACTGTAATTGATCAAGGCTTTGAAACCCGCTGTGCTGGAATGATGAGAACTGCAGGCCGTTCCCTTTATTGAAAACGTGAGCCCAGAAACCCAGCTGTGTAACGAGGATCATGTGAGCGTGCGGTTAGAAGTTGAGCTAGTGCCATAGCATTTAAATTGTTTTTTGTTAAGCCCGCCACCTGCCAGGCATTTTACTGTCGCGGCTGGTATTTTTATATGAAATCTAGTTAAAAAGATGTTGAAAGTCATCAAAAGGCAGGACTTTTTTTTCCTTTTACAATAAGAAAGAAAAGTGAAAACCAGCCCCTCGGGGCACATGTAGATTTGCAGTCTCGTCTCTGGACTTTGCCAATGAGAAGGGGGCGGATTTTCCATGAAATCGTCTGTGTGTGAGGAATTTTGTACCTTCAATAGGTGTTAAAGTAAACGCTGAACAGGCTCTCCCACACCCTACCTAAACGCTCGACGCCAGCCGGGGCCTGGTTGTCCTGTCTGCGCTGCTGGCTGACACCGGGCAGTGGCGCGGTCAGGGCGTCAGGCAGCTCAGATCTTCTTGGCCTCAAATCAATCTCCCTGATTGGCTCTCACCAAAATCTTTCAAAAATGTAAAGAATGCAAGATTCCCTCCCTAAAATATTAGCCAGGTCAAAATGAAGAGATTTTAAGTTCCCCAGGCTCATGCAGGCTATGAGCTCCATCCATCCATCCATCCATTCATCCATCCATCCATCCATCCATCCATCCATCCATCCATCCTTCCACCCACCCATCCACCCATCCACCCACCCACCCATCCACCCATCCATCCATCCAACCATCCATCCATCCATCCATCCATCCATCCATCCATCCATCCATCCATCCATCCATCCATCCATCCATTCATCCACTCAGACCCACCCACCCACCCATCCATCCATCCAACCACCCAGACCCACCCATCCATCCATCTATCCATCCATCCATCCATCCATCCACCCATCCACCACCCATCCATCCATCCATCCAACTACCCAGACCCATCCATCCATCCATCCATCCATCCATTCATCCATCCATCCATCCATCCATCCATCTATCCATTCATCCATTCATCCATCTGTCTTTGCAGTTATGGTCCAGGCACTCTGCTCTGAAGATGCATTTTTGTTGATTTGCCTACGGTTTTTGACCCCGTGGACAGATTTGCAGGACACCTGGCAGTTTACTGCTTTTGTCAGCTTAATTACGGCATATGTATTTTCATGCAGATCCGTGCAGTTGGAAAATTTAAAGGGAGGGCTGTGAAAAAATAAGTATTTTCCCCTCATAACTCCCTTAGGACATTTTGCTCATGCCCACAACCAGATCTTCTGAATGAATATACGCACAATTTGGCATAAAAGTAGAATTTTACTTAGAAAGCATGCCTTCATTGGTTTTGTGTGAATTCGTTTAGTAGTTTTTGAGATATATTTAAAAAAAAAAATCAAGAAAGGGTTAACACTATTGTTATATTTCTGTGTTTTTAAAACGGGAGTCATGACTAGGCCACTGAAATTATGTGATTATGGGGATGCAGCGTTTTCTTTGCATAATTATACATTTGACGCATTTGCCACACAATCCACAATCTCCTGCATAATCTGCAGATTTAAAAAAAATGTTTCCAGCTCAAACAGTTCACAAAGTTCATAAAAACACAGCTACATGGTGGAAGGCTCTTTTAAAAGGTTGACCGGCCCCCTTTCTGTTGCTTATTGGTACTAATGAAGTTCAATCAGTGCCTACACAGCTTTAACAAGTCTGAAAATGACAAAAGAATGTCACAAAATGGGCTACATTATACAGTTTATTTGCCTTTTCGTGCTGTATAATTTACTCAATCTTGCTGCTCCATATGGCCCTGCCCTACCTCAGAATTCCAGTGGCCTTGGCCATGACTCACCATTTCTGTGAATCACCTTCCCAGTCTTTTTAAAAATGTTGTTGGCTGGAGATGGGCTAAAAAATAATTTTCAGCCACATTGAAACCCAAAATGGGTTTCGAAGCTCAAGAATTGTGATTCATTTAAGAATCTTGGTCCAGAGGCAGCCATTTTAGGTGCAGCAAAATGGCATGTTTTTTTTGCCGAAACCCTCAGTTTCTATGAATATTGTGAGTTTTCAGCAAAAATGAAAATAAATATATATGGGAAAATTTTTTTCTGATTAAACAAAAGATGTTTACTCCCACAATAAAAAGAACATTTGAGAAAATTGTTCTACCAGATAGGAAAGAAAAATAATGAAAATGGACAACACATCCTTCGCATGGCTGAAGGCTCTGCGGAGTCGGGGCTGGCTGGCTTTGGTGAGTTGGGCACACATCCTGGCCACGGGCAGGGCTCTGCGGCCAACCCTCACAGTGCCTGGATGAAAGATGTGTGTAACTGGGGTTTGGCGGCAGGTCCTTTCCTAAACCCCACTCTGCACAGTTACTATTGAGTATGGCGGAAGGCTGTGAGGGGTGTGTTATAGGAACAGGCTGGGTGCAGAACCTGGCCACAGGCTATGTGCAGCATGTGATGGAAATTAAGTACAAGCAGAGGATGGAAATTAAGTACAAATTAAACAAAAAATGATGGTCTTCTGGCTCAAACGCGTAAAACCATTGGAATTTGCCAGTTATGGTTTTCAATGTACATAACTTGCACTCACCGCTTTGTATATGACACCAATTTGCCAACAGCAAAGACACATAAAACAGCCATGTGATAACGTCATGGTGGGCAGCTCGATCTATGGCTTGTGCTCCTATAGCTGTGCCCAGCACATGTTAGTTGTAGGGCCTGTGCCCAGCCCCCCATGGCCTGTGCCCAGCCCACCAGGGCCTGTGCCCAGCCCACCATGGCTTGTGCCCAGCCCACCATGGCCTGTGCCCAGCCCGCCAGTGCATAGCCTTTGGCTGTATGCACTGGACAGTTGGGTCCACCCCATCTGCTCTTGGTTTCTATCCCCCAGTGCCTGTATCTCTAACTCCGAGGGCTCGAGTCGGGGTACCACGCGGGTGGACGGCGTCCCCCACTTATTTTACTGGGTGGACACCGTCCCCCCTGCCAAACAGCTGGTCTTCACTCTTTGACCTCTCTGGGATGACTCCACTTCCTGTCCTGACGTCACTTCCGGTGACAGAGGGCTCCCGCTTCTTTTTTTAGGACTTGTGCCCTGCTAACTCCCTACGTAACATGTTTCGCCGTGGTTAGGTTTAACCTGCAGCTTCGTCAGGGCTTTGAGTTTTCGACGACGTTCAGTACTTCGCAGGAGTGTCTCCAGTCAGTACTGTTTGTTTTTATAATGAAGTCATTGCTTCTCAATAGATTCGGAATTTTCAATGTAGAATCAAATAATATCCATGTATCTCGAATACATATCATGTGAATTCCCAAAGTGAATTATATGCCAATCAGTATCACGGTTGGGAAGTATTTAAATTCCAGGAAGTCACTTTCTATGCAGTTCTACCACGATGTGTTAGTCTCATATCATTCTGCAAGTCCTCCATTTGTTCACGTCTCGCCTCCTTCTACAACCAGGCGACACCAATGCCCAGCACACAACAGCATTGAAAAGAGCTGTTGGGTCCAGGAAGGAAGCAGAGGTGGATCTGTCCGGCAGACTGGGTGAATTTTAAATACTTTGTTATTTTGATTGGACAGCACTTTAAGGAACCCTTGGGGTGCAACTTTGATTGCAGTGAAAAACATTAAAGAATTGAGGGAAAAGACTTGAGGATGGATTGTTCTTTATCAAAACTGAGCCTCCCAAAGGATACAGCAATAATGCTTTTTGGGCAAGATGGCCGAAGCCACGTGGCTGGCAACGAGGGGTTGAGCAGGAGAGGACAGAAGGGGTAGTGGTAGAAGGGATCAAGAGAAGGAAGGGTAAGCACGCAGGCAGTTAGGGTACCATTTAGAGCAACAGTTAATAGCTGTGGTGCCAATCAAGGTACGGGGCAGCTCTGTGTAAATGTGGTGACATAACACACCACTAAAAGAAATGCTGCGAATCAAAGATTGAAATTCCAAAGCTGCACACTCAGGGCCTCATTTACAATGAGGCTGTGCCACCAGATCGTCGCTTTTTGGGAAGCTCCGGTGGCGCTGGAGCCCGCTCCATATTTACTAGGCAGCACTAAGTCACTTTGCGTGGCTTAATGCGTCCTTGTTAAAACAGTTCCCTTTAACGCAGTTTCCTGCATTAAAGATGCGTGCAATGGGTGTTGCTGGGGGCTTTCCCAGCAACACCCATCTCTTTTTGACGCTGCCCCAGATTTACGAGGAATCGTAACTCCGAGGCAGTGCCAACAAAGTTATGCCTCTGTTTCCCTTCCTGCGCAAAAACAATCATGACTGCAACACAGGCACCCTTGCACCACAGTGAAAAGGTGCCAGCGTTGGCGTATGGCAGCCCATTGTGCAACAGTGCCGGGGAAAGGACAGGAATGTGCTGTATCTGATAGATAGGTGCATTCCTGCCCTTTTCTTTTGCCACAGGGCAGCGCTGCTGGAAGGCCTGCGGCGCTGCCCTACTGCAAAATCTTGTAAATAAGGCCCTCAGCCTTTAATTCTACCACATTTGACCAAATAAGTACGATTGTCATGGAAATAGTAGCACTCATTAGACACAGCACTACTGTACTGCCTGCATACATCACTTGAGAAGGTGGGGGCTGGCAAGCTACTTGGACTTATGCATCGCAACCATGTATATATGAAGGGAAACAGCCACAATAACAAAACTTTTTTAATGCAGGCTCTTACAACACATGCCATCATAATGCATTGCATTACAATGCATGTCATTACAACGCATATACCTTTATCACGCATGCCTTTACAATTTATTTTGTTGAAAAGGTATGGGTAAAGACATATGTGTTTTATATGTAAGTATGAGGCAAGTATATTAAGGTTTAGGGTGGGTTTGGGTGAGGAGGGTAATTTTAGGGTTTAGGGCAGGTTTGGGTTTTTGGGTGGGAAGGGTAATTTTAGTGTTTAGGTTTTTAGGTGGGAAGGGTAATTTTAGGGTTTAGGGCGGGCTTGGGTTTTTGGATGGGAAGGGTAATTTTAGGATTTAGGGTGGGTTTGGGTTTTTGGGTGGGAAGGGGTATTTTAGGGTTTAGGTTTTGGGGTGGAAAGGGTAATTTTAGGGTTTAGGGCGGGTTTGGGTTTTTGGGTGGGAAGGGTAATTTTAGGGTTTGGGGCAGGTTTATGTGTTTGGGTGGGAAGGGTAATTTTAGGGTTTAGGGCGGGTTTGAGTTTTTGGGTGGGAAGGGTAATTTTAGGATTAAGGGTGAGTTTGGGATTTTGGGTGTGAAGGGTAATTTTAAGGTGGGTTTGGATATTTGGGTGGGAAGGGTAATTTTAGGGCTTAGGTTGGGTTTGGGTGGGTAGGGCAATTTTAGAGTTTAAGTGGGTATAAGGGTATATATGGAAATTTACACACCTACAACACTTTCACCAAGTGTATGTCTTTACCACGCATGCTTTTGCGTTGTAATGGCATGTGTGGTAGAGACATATGTGTGGTAAAATGTTGCGTTGTAATGGTAGGTCATTGTAAAGGCATTGGCATAGTAATACCCGTGTTGTAATGGCATGCATGGTATTAGTACGCGTTATAACGTCTTACATTCATATATGAAACCGCATTTGCTCTATAACGCAGTATCTCAGCTCATAAATCTGTGCATGTTCATATTAAAACTGAAACTGGGAGGAGGAGCTACGCGGGCATTCAAGATGGTCGCGTGAGCACAGAGCTCCCCGGACCTGTGCCACCTCCTACGATTATCCTGGCAACATCCTGATTTCATCGACGGGCTTTTGTGCGCATATCCTCGCTGATCATCAGACACTTTGAAACATCGAAATTGGACGTCGGGGTCCACTTTTACGCTGTTTCTACATTCTGAGGCCCACCCCGAGGCGGACCGGGGGTTCGGTTTTGGAGCGAGCCGAGGAGCAGTTGATCAACAACGGCTGCGAGGGTCCCCGCCGGGTCGACCTCCTGACTTTCAGTTTCGATTCCCCAACTCCACTGGTAGGGGTGCAGCCTTTCACTGGCTTCAATCGTCCCGTTGCCCTCTCTCCTGTGTGGGGCTCCCTGGCTACCTGCCCACGGCTCAATTTACTTTGGTCCGCAAAGTCTTGGACTTGGTCTTATTGATTGTTTGGACGCTTGCTCCCGGCCATTTTCACCAGGTCGCAGGGACCCCTCCGAGGTCCCTTTTCCAAGATGGCTACCTGTCAGCCTCTCGAGAAGCGGAAGACCAAGGCACCTCTGCGTGGCAGCCAACATCAGACCAACACCATGGACCACTATGCACATGCCAAGGGTTCGCCCGGCGCTGTGAGCCGTGTTTCGGACGCCTCTAAGACCCTCTTTCCGGAGACTTCTGACCCGTCCTTGAAGGACGTTATGGGAGCCATTGCCGCCATGCAGGCCTCTATGGGGCAACAATATGAGGCCTTGGCGACCAAGATCGACACGGTGGCCATCGATATCACGCTGATTAGAGCGGATCTTTCGAAAACCAACGAGAGAGTGGAATCGTTGGGCTTGAAGACCTCCAGTTTGGTCACTGATGTCTCGGACGTCCAAGCGGAACTTGGTAATCGCCGATCCTCCCATGACCAACTGGCCCGCCGTCTTGAGGATTACGAAAATAGGGCCCGCCGCAACAACGTACGTCTTATTGGCGTTCCGGAGGATTCTGAGACCGAGGGGGCTGATCTCCTGGTTGAAGACTTGATTTCCAACCATTTGGCTCCTGCGGGACTTAGTAAATTTTTTGCGGTGGAACGGGCTCATCGTGTTCCCGGCGGGAAGGCCAAGCTGGGTGCTCCTCCGAGACCCATCATCGCCAGGCTGTTCCATTTTCGAGATCGGGACGCTGTGCTGCAGGCTTCGCGAGACAAAGGACCGGTGAAATTTGAAAATGCCTCTATTTCCTTTTATCCTGACTATTCGTCGCTTGTTCAGAAGCAGAGACTTGGACAGGGGGTCAAGAGTCGCCTGCAAGACTTGGGTTTGAAATACTCCTTATTGTTCCCCACCAGACTGAGGATTGAGTATCGGGAACGTACATTCTTTTTTGACCGCCCTGATAATGTCAGTGACTGGCTTGATACACTCCCTGAGGGACAGGATCGTTCCGGACACCCTGGCGGCGCCGACGGGGGTGTGGCCGAGTGAGGACTTTGCCGGTGGATCCCGACATCTGGACTTTTTGTCAGCTGAGTTTGTCCTTGGGACCTTTTAGACCCTGTTCAGCCCGGGGGTGGCGGGGGGTAAACGGGGACTCTTCCTCCTCCTGGGTTCTTAGCGTAGTTAGTTTAGATATGGGGCGACAGGCACACTGCAAGTTGGGGTGGCTTTTTAGTCTTATGCAGGGGTGCAGGGTGGGGGGAGTACCGTGGGTAAGTTTGTGTGTTTTTGTTTCTTCACGAGGCATCGTATTGATTGTGGTGTTCTATGTGGGTTCTGCTCCTCTCATGCATTGGGGATGGGGGGCGGTGAGTTGAGACTCTTATCCTGGAACGTCAATGGTTTGGGAGACAGGATTAAGCGGGGTGTTGTCTTGAGATACCTTAAGCGGCATTCCCCCGATATTGTCCTCTTGCAAGAGACCCATTTAATAGGGAACACTTGTCAGGCTCTTAATCGACGTGGTTACCGCCTAGTGGCCCACGCGGGGTTTACCTCTGGTTCTAGGGGAGCTGGCATCCTTCTTCGGTCCTCCCTTCCCTTTGCAGTTGATGACGTCACACTTGATGACAGGGGGCGCTATGCTGTGCTCACTGGTAGATGGGAGGGGAAGACCTTGTCCATTCTCTCGGTTTATGTTCCCCCGGGCTTGCAGACCTTAACCTTCGCTGACTTATGTGGTGTCCTTTTGGGTTTACCGGAAGGGCTTCTGATCCTGGGTGGGGACTTTAACTCTGTTGTATCTGGCGCTTCTGACCGACATCCACCCAGGGACCTGCCTAGGGCGCACAGGTGGCTTAACGACTTGCTGGAGACTTTTGGGCTTGTCGATGCTTGGAGGCTGCTACACCCTACACAGTTGCAGTACACGTTCCACTCTGGGGCCCATGGCAGTTTGTCCAGACTGGACTACTTTTTATTGCCCGCAGTTCAGTCTACTTCTATCAGGGAAATTCGTCAGCTCCCCAGGGGTATCTCGGACCATTCCCCATTATGGCTCCGTTACGAGGTTGGTGTGGGAGTCGAGCGTAGAGTGGCTCCGATTAACCCGTGGTACTTTCATGATCCCCTGACCCGCTCCAGCCTTGTTAAAGCCATCGAGAACTATTTTGATGAAAATGTGGGGTCGGTCTCTTCGTCTGTTTCGTTGTGTGAAGCGTTTAAAACTGTGATACGTGGTCAGTCCTTGTCCATGATTACCGCAGCGAAAAAGGCCGCCACTGTTGAGGTTGTTTGGATGGAATCTGAGATTGCTGCTTTGGAGGAGGATCTTAGTCTTGATGTATCTAGCGTAAAGCTTCACACTCTTGCTTTGAAACAGGCGGACTATAAGGCTCTGGTTACGGATGCAGCGAAAGTGATATACAGGGAGCAGCAGGGACGATTGTATGACGTGGGTGATAAAGCGGGCAAGTTGTTGGCGTGGTTGGATAAGAAGGAGCGAGTGAATCGTGTGGTCCCAGCGGTTGAGAAGCTTGACAGTGAGTGTGTCACAGACCCCGTTGGGATCGTTCAGTGCTTCGCGTATCACTTTGAGACTGTGTACACCTCAGTCTGTGCTCGAGACGAGGAAGACTCTCGTTTACTGCTGCGGGACATAGCTCTGCCTTGCCTTTCTGACTCAGATAGGGATCTCTTGGATGCTCCGCTAACGGTGGATGAAATCGCGGTGGCGATCCGATCGCTCCGCTCGGGTAAGGCGTTGGGCCCCAATGGTTTACCTATTGAGCTTTATAAACTGCGGCCCGACAAAATGGCGCCTTATTTACGAGACATGTTTCTCGAGGCCCTGGAGTCGGGCTCCCTCCCCGTGGACCAGCGCCTTGCCACTATTGTCGTTATTCCTAAAGAGGGTAAGCCTCGAGACCGTTGTACCTCCTACAGGCCTATCTCTTTGCTCAACGCCGAACCCAAGATATTGGTGAAAACTCTGGCTAATCGATTGGTCACTGTGATCGGGGACCTGATCCATCCTGATCAGTCCGGTTTTATCCTGCACCGCAACACTGCCTTGAACCTGCGTAGACTCCATGGGATTCTCGCGAGAGCTGGGACGCTTACGGAACCGGCCATTTTTGGTCTCTCTCGACGCTACCATGGCCTTCGACACAATCGAATGGCCCTACCAATGGGCGGCCCTCCTGAAATTCGGGTTTGGGCCAGGCTTTATAGCCTGGCTGAAACTTCTTTACGAACATCCCCTGGCCCAGGTGGTTGTTAACGGACGAGTTTCTGGCGTCTTTGAGCTTGGACGGGGTACCCGGCAGGGCTGTCCGTTGTCTCCACTGCTCTTTGCTCTCGCTCTTGAACCGCTGGCGGAATGGCTCCGTTGGGAACCGTCCATGCGGGGCATTCGATGGTCCCCTGATTTCGAGGATCGAGTCTCTCTATATGCAGATGATACCCTCCTATATCTTACCTCGCCGCGGAAATCCCTTAATGTACTTTTCGATGTGCTTGCTTCCTTTGGCAAGAACTCCGGTCTCGTTATCAATTGGGCTAAATCCTGCGTCTACGTTTTGGCAGGAGATCTCCCTCCTTTGCCCCGTAGATTTCCAATTCAGGTGGCGAAGACCGGTTTTAAGTACTTGGGGACCTATATTTCCCTAGATCCCGTTCTGCGCTATGACCTCAATCTGTTGCCCCCCCTTCAGCGGCTTAAACTTGATGTAGTTCGCTGGCGTAAGTTGCCATTGTCGCCCCTCGGCAGAGCGGCGCTCTTTAAAATGATGTCTTTGCCCCGTTTCTTGTACGCGCTACAGAACTCCTTTGACCCGATTGCCTCCAGCTTCTTTCGTGAAGTGGAAAATCTGCAGAGGCAACTTATCTGAGACGGACGTGCCCGTATCGCCCTATCCAAGCTCATACTTCCGTGGTACGATGGCGGTATAGCCCTCCCGGACATTAGACGTTATTACTGGGCGTCCCAACTCAGCGCAATTAACCACGCAACTTACACTCCGGGCCCATCTCCGGCTTTTTCAATGGATAGGCTTATCCTTCCGGGAGGGTCTTTTAGTAGAACGCTGTACTCCGGTGGTCGCCGGGGAGCGCTGACCGGTCCCACTAAGATTTCTGTGAGAGTGTGGCGTGATGCGACTGCGGCCCTGGGCTGGAGTGGTAGATTCACTCGGGCCACCCCCCTGTATGACTCAGAATGTTTGGGTTCTTTGTGGCGGACGAAAGGCTTTGACAAATGGGACATGATTGGCATCTGTAGAGTGGGTGACTTGTGGTCGAAGGGGACGGTCAAGTCCTTTGATGCACTGCGTCTGGAGTATGACCTGGGCGGCACTGAATTCTTTCGATACGCTCAGGTCCGTCACGCTTTGTTGTCTGTGTTCCCTGTGGGTACTGATATCCCTGAGTCGTCCCCTTTGGAGGACCGCATTCTGGATGGACATGTGCCTGATAGTACGATCTCCTTAATTTACAAAAAGCTCATCAACAACAGAGCGGATTTACTGATTCGCCTTAGAGAAGCATGGTGCTCTGACGGCCTGGAGTTAGACGACGAGGATTGGCAATCGGCTTTGTCCTCGCCTAAGGAGGTCGCTATCCCTGCCCGTTTGCTGTTTGTCCAATTGAAGATACTACACAGGGTGTATGTCACTGGGCCTTGTTTGGTTCGGATGGGGTTTTCCATGGATGGGTCATGCAAGCGTGGCTGTGGTATGACTGGTACCTTTCTTCACATATTGTGGGAGTGCCCGGAGATGGTACGATTCTGGGCCCGAGTGCACGACGTTATGAGGATTGTTACGGGTGTGTCTCTGCTGCCCGAAGCCAGGTGTTGCCTGCTTAATGTTTGGGAGCCTAATAAATACAACTCCGCACAAATTATCTGGGCGACCCTTGGTAACATGGTTGCTAAAAGGGACATTGCCCAGCTTTGGGGTTCGCATAGGCCACCTACCCTGTCCGCCTGGAAAGACAACATGGATTGGTGCATGTTCCGAGAGAAGACTGTGTACCTTTCCCGGGGACGTCCCAAGAAATGGGGTCATGTCTGGTCCCAATGGAACGCATATCGGGGTAATATATGCACTCCCCCCCACGATTTGTCTACTGATGTGTCCTTATCCCCCTAATTGGCGTTCATTTGTTATCACTGATGCATTTGTTGCTTGTCTCCTCGCTTGCCCCTACCCCTATTTTAACCGATTGTCATGTGTTGATTTTATCTTGAGCTCTGCCCACATGAATCCATGATATTGCTCTGTATATATTTTCTGCCTTGTGAAGTATTGTTTGTTGTTTGTTACTGTTCAATAAAAGTTTATAAAAAAATAAATAAAAAAAACAAGGCCACTAAAATCAAGAAGAGAGAATTGGGGGTCACTTCTAAGTTTTACTTTTGTCTGAAACTCATTCACATGTGACTGACCACGTCTCCGTACTAACACAAATGTAATTAGTGGCACATTGTTTGTAATACAGAGCGGTAGCCTTTCTAGTGGTCTATCCCAAGAAGGGGCTAGAATGTGTTTACAGCATGCTACAATTATGCTTGTCTGGACTGGAATTAACAAGTCACATTTGCTGAAAAGCACATTTCTGCCTGAAAAATAAAACCATTCAACGCTTAAAAAAAAACAAAAAAAAAACAAAAACCTGAAACTGGAATGGACTTATATCAGACATTTGCAGCTATTCCTGCATGGGTGAAACTGAAATGGACATAGATGGCTATACCTAGGCATACAGACTTGTTGCTGGCCTTTGAGACTCTGCTTGGTCATTCCAACCTCTGCATTGATGGTCGTTTTTTGGTCTTGTGATGGTTGTTTCTTGATATTTTTTTTTAAAAACAAATTTTTATTAGTTTTTGGCAGTTGACAGCACAATAGAAATAATCCACCGCTCCCCTATTATCAGAGAGGCAGTGGGCATAGCAAAAACAGCATATTCAAATACAGCCAGCTAAGATTCCCCCAGTACCCACCCACCATTAACCCACCCCGAACCCTCCCTCCACCCCGCACGGTGTCTGTATTGTCCATCTAGAGGAGCTTAGCAATCGTAAACGCTGCATGTGAGCCACGTCACCCTAAGCCAGTTCAGACGCGATCTGCGTCGGCGACCCGAGGCTCCGGGGGGTCCAGCAGAAGGCCTCTGTAGTCAGCCCATTTCTTCCAGCTCTTATAATGTTTTGCAGGACACCCCCTCGCCTCAAATATCGGTCGCTCTAGTCCCATGTTAAAGTCCAAACCTCGTTTCTTGATATTTGAGGTTGTGCCTGTGGAATTTGGGCTGTGCCAAAGCATATGTGTATTTTCGTATAGCTCATACTAAGCCAAAAGGAAGCAGAGAGCTGTACAACATCAAAGCATTGGAAGCTAGTTCTGAGAATGTATGTGCTTGTGGTTTGGCATTCGAAGATATGACTGGGCATATCATAACTAATTGGTGTGCACATCCAGCCAAGATGCTTAATGTCTTTGGTATGGAGAAGGTCCCCTGCATGGCTCTGGGGAGCGTGCACCCTCTGCTTTGAATTTCCCATAGCAAATTTCTGTTTTTTGATCTTTTGTCTCAGCAAACAAGACACTCATGCGTGTGCACCGAGGGCTTCCTGTGACACGGAATAAGACCGAGAGCGGGGCTCTGTAGACGTGAGGGGCGCTCCTTCACTGATCATGACTATTATCAGCTCACTGGGCTGTGGAGGACTGACAGTGGTGGCAGCATCAGATTTTAGTGGCAGGACTGACCTTTTTACCTGTTGCCTTCCAGGGAGAGTTGGCTGATGGGCTCTCATATGTACTTTTAATTGATCTGCAGGTCCCATGCAATGGGCTCCTGCATTCCATCCATATGGTACATGGATGATGCTTGTGTGTTTTCATTGTTTATGTGCAGTAGGATGCACGACTGTGAGCAGAGCTGTACCCGGAGAGGGCCTTTGATATCAATGTGAATTGCAGTCCTTCTCCAATTCATTTCTGAGGTCCTTTGCAGTGGATCAGACTCTATGGTGTGGAGGATAACAGACAGAGGGTCTCCTCTAGTTTAGGGTAGGCCACCTGTCCTTCCCTCGCCCATTGTTTCCCTGAAGTGTTACAACAGGTTGAGTAGTGTTGAGCGAGCAGGCCTCTTTCTCTTTTGTGCCTTTGCTTTGGGTCTCCCTTAGCAGGAGACTCCCAGCTTCACCCCTCCCTCTTCATGCTGACACTGAGAGAAAGACTATGTGGCAGATTTGTTTCGTTTTCATACAATAAAAAACAGAAACCAAGGTTGCTTTGCTGCATTGTGTGAAAGGGAGAGCAAAACACTGATATTTGCCAAGGAATGGCACCTGATGTTCACTCCCCTAGTGCTGGCGCATGTTAGGGTGTCTTGCACCAGTGCGCACACCCTTGCACAATAGTGCAAGGGTGTGATTGTTATGTGAGGCATAGGTTTTGTAAGGGAAGGATACCCTTCTAGTAAACAATATTATGCATTGACAAAGTTTAAAACGTTTCCCACTTTTTAATTGTGCAGTACAGTACAGCATACATGCAAAGTTGGAAACGTTTGTGTAAAAAAAAGGTTTCACCTACGTAATGCCTGCCTCTTGGAGGCATAGAATTTGGGTGCAACGCCCTATTTAACTGTTTCTTGGGAAATAGGGCTTTGCATCAAAAACCATGGGTGGTTGCTTGGGAACGTCCATGTGTCACCAAGGGTATGTCCTCCTGATGCAAAGTACAGCAAAGTCACACATAGCAGTAAATTGTGTTACTCCAGGGATCCTTTCCAGTGCAAAGCAAAATGCAGGAACAGCCCGAAACGAGACCAAGAGCTGAAATTTTGGAATACATAAACTCTGTCTGCAAATGTGGTATTAGAATGGGACATAAGCTATCATTAAGTGTGCCAAGGTTCTCTATTTAGAATCCAAAGTCCTGCACCAGCCTGGACTGAGAAATTATTTTCTGTGACAGGGTTGGGGTATTGATAACTCCTCTTCACTAGATTTGGCACCCGGACCCTGGAAAGTTCTGCAGACTGCCAGGAGGGGCTGACTTGTGCCTACTTTGAGGGAATGAGTCGAATGACTGCTGAGGAGGGGTACAGGAGGTGCCTTAGCACGAAGAAGCTGCTATATAGGGGAGGAGGACAGTGGAGAACTCAGCCCACGGACTTCCAGGGAAGGATGTGCACTACCTGGCATTGTGGTGAGGTCTTAGACTCTGTGGCCACTGTGGCACACCCGTGAGTTAAGGATCTGTGATGCCTTGGCCCTACTGGAGTTCACAATCTCGTCTGTGGTCTCCGTGTATCAAGACAAGGGCCCAATTTAGAGTTTGGCGAAAGGGATACTCAATCACAAACGTAACGGATACCCCGTCTGCCATATTACGATTGCATTATATCCTATGTTAGTTGTAATACGGGGGACGGGATAATTGTCACATTTGCAGTGCTCTAAATGAGGCCCAAAGTGTCTATGATGGCATGACACCTGAAGAACGAAGACCGCGTGTCTACAGTCACATCAACAGAAACCAAAACACCTAGAAAAGGTTGACACTGTAACAGTGACGCATAGAACAATCATCATTTCCATTGATTGACCTCTGTTGAATCACTGCAGTGACTAGTGTGTGCTCTTCATTTTGGTTTAGCAATAGTTTGTGTTTGGGCCCAAGGAAGATCAATCCTGCGAGGACCCATCTCATGCATAGTTGCATCGGAGGACATGGCCTTCATCTCTCCAGTGTGTGCACTGCCACTGGTCCCCAGTCATAGCAAGGGCCTGTGCACTAGACACGAGGCTGGAGTCACCATCCTTTCCACAGGACCGGACAGGGAACTCAAATCAGCCCTGGCAATGTTGTCGACCAGCCCCTGGTGGGGGAAGGGTGCAGGAGTGAAGCACTGCTGCTTTTGTTACTGGGGGCCGATGTTGGACCACCGCTGCAAAACCAGCCCCCAGTAACAAAACCAGCCCCTACTGCCTGCAAACCCAGCCCCCTCCCTTCCAGGCTCCCGGGCAAATGATCGATGCCGCCTTCGGTCAGTCTGGCCCTGCCTTTCCATCTGGGGCTAGGTCAGAGTGATGTCTTCTGATGGGCTGTGCAGACTGCACATCACCGGGGTCTGGCCGACGCCTGCCCTTGGTTCCTGAAACCTAGCTCCATCTTAACTTGTGGGAAATGAGGGGGAACAGGTGAGGATCCAGAGGAGCTTCAAGTGTTCCACAGCCATCCATTCTCTTCATAGTTCAATTTTACATATCTTGAGATTTATGGTTGCAAAATGGTGCACACAAATTTACTCTTGCGGAGTCCACTTCTTGTCTGCTCGCATCAATAACAAATTGATGTGACAGGAAACTACTGGTCATATCTGTTAACTTCCTTGACCAACTCGCAATGTGATATTTGCTTTCATATGTTAACATCCATAGATTTTTTTGATTTTCTCTCTCCTCTTGCACAAAATATTCAACCATTTCTAGTGCACTTTCCTCTGCACTTCGCTGATATACTCATATACTGAACTCTACCGTCACTAAGTTTGGCAGCATTGGTGAAAATCTCTACCACTTCCAATCGTTCCGTGGAAAGAACCTCTCACCCTTCTTAACCATACCATGCTTCTTAACTCAACCTCTGTCTCCCTCGTCTAAAACCACATCCTTCACTCCTCATCTCTTATCACAAACTTTTTACACGCGCCTTGTGTTTCCTTGATATTTCGCATCTTCACCTCTGGAGGCCATTTCTTTAGACTGCCTCCCCCCGCATAATGGTAAAAGGGCAGTACTGCATGACAGTCATGGGGATGCAACACTCCCAAACAATTCTTTTTACCCCCAGGACCCAGTTCCTTTTCTGTCTCTAACTAACAGTATAGTACCTTTTATCACTTTATTGAACCTCTCAACTTCTGTCACCTTATGAATGTTAAAATAATGTAAATTTGTGTCCCTATCATTCCTCTCCAAAAATTCTTCCAACCCCTCTGCAGTGAGATGAGACTCTTTGTCTGTGATTGCCTTTCTCTTCAATCTTCTCTTTGGAATACCTCATCTTGAAACCTCACCAAACCCTCAGTAACTGAATGCTCTGCAAAACCAATGTCTAGTCATTTGGAAAAGTAACCACAATAACTATTCATGTCACCATTTGCTATGCCCACAGGTTCTACCACATATTCACCAATCTTCTCCCAAGCCATGTCACTTCACTAGACATAAAAAGGGGTTTGTGTTTAACTTTTGACTTATCAGCACCCTCCCAATTCATGCAAATCTGTACCAAAATGTCCATCTCTCCATTAGTACCTGGCCACCAATACAACTCTCTCACTCTCCTGTTACACTTAATAGCGCCTATTTCCATTATTGTTCCCCTTAACTGAACTGGAGGAACAATCTTCATCCCTCTTAGCAATCTGTTCTCTTTCACTCAAAGTTCACTGCTAATTTGCCAAATCTAACGCCATTCCTTTTTGAACTCCTGTTCTGTGGCCATCAATATTCGGCATATTCGTACACAAACTTCAAATCAGCATCTTCCGACTCCTCTTTCTGTATAAAATCACACTCCTCTTACCAACCACGCAACACCGTAATCCTCTCAACCATCTTTAGGAACTTCTCCCAGCAGCAGTGGCAGCCTACTTTAACAATCAGCAGTCCTGTTCTTGACACTTGGGATGTACTGGATTTTATAATTGTAGTCCATTCGTCTTGTGGAGAAGTGTGCTATCCCAGGAGTTTATTTTATTTTTATTTTATTTATAAAGTTTTATATAGCGCGAACTTGATCTCGAAGGATATCAGAGCGCTTTACAATTTGATGCAATTAAATAACTTCCCACCCTATTCCCCTATAAACCCACATCCCACTATGGAACTAAAAATGCAAAATTAGAACAAAAAAATTTAATAACTACTGGCAGTAAGTAATCCTTCAATAGATAAACATACGGGCTAATGGTTTGTGATCACATCTCAGTAAGATTTCCAAGCTACACAAAAATTGCAAAAAATATTCAAGACTCCAAACAACTGCCAGTGTCTCTTTCTCTATAATGGAGTATCGGTCTTCTATTGGTGACAAAGGTATTGACGCAAATGCTACAGTTACTTCCCTTCTGCCTGGTTCTTTTTGCGACAGAGCCGCTCCAATTCCCTTGTAACTTGCACCCATGATTACAATGCAGTTTGTAGAAGGATGGAAGCCTTGTAAAGAACCTGCTGAAAAAAATGTGCGTTTTAACCCTTCCGAAATCATCCTGACAATCATCGGACCAAACAAATTTAGCTTTGTTCTTTAACAGTTGCCTTAAAGAATATGATTCTTCATGAAAAATTCAATCAAAGTTTGCATAAAACTGAACTGATCCTCAAAACGCTTCCTCATTTGAAGGAGTAGGAGTTTGCTTGTTGTCATTCAACAGCTGGATCCACTCTTTATCACATCATGTCCCAAGTAAGTCAAACGTATACTGCTGTCTACCCATGCACCTTAAGAATGTTTAACACTTATCTACGTCGTTGAACATGCTGCTTCTTATGTACCTGTATCAGCCGGATATCATCTTGAAAATACAGGATGCCTTTAGTAGACTTAAATAATCTGTTCATTGGCTTCTGGAACACTGCATAGTTACATAGTTGGAATCTAGGTTCCCCAACACCACGCTCATTCACCCATAAGAGATGTAAGAGCCCATACGGAGCACACATATACCCACCTACTCTGTCCTAAATTGCTTCAGTGACAAAATACAACACTCCACTTATGGATACTGCCCAAACTCACCGGATCAAAACTAGTGCCTAATCCTACGCTCACTGAACAGTGCAAAGCAGATGCTTCACAGTCCTAGAGCTCCACCTGTAGACTCTGCCTAAGCAGTGGTGGCTAGCATGTAAGGAGGGTGGTGGGACAGGTGTGAAAAAAATAAAAGTTATAAATAAATGTTTAAAAAAATTACACTCACCTTCAATCCTGGCATGACGTCCTCCTCGCTCGGGTCTTCTCCAGGCAGGCAGGCTCCAACGTGGGACCAGTATGCTGCAGTAACCAATCCTGGCGCTGCTCTCATGCAGCATGAAAGCAGCGCCAGGATTGGAGGGAGCGGCCTCTCTCGCCGCTCCTGAGGGCACTGCAACCCTCTGGTGTCTTTAATCCAGCTGTCCAAGTCATCTGAGTTAGAGAGGTTTAAACTGTGCATGGCTGGCTGGCCGTCTCAAGACGGATGGACAAAAAGACATGCGCACTGTAAACCTAAGTGCCCTACCAGCCCATCACTGCTTTCTGCTGCTGCCTGACTGACAGCAGCAGAAAGCCCCACCCCTCTGTCCTGATGCTTACCATTTTATTTTTAAAACCCTGGGGGAATTTTTCTAGTGAGGCGATGCTACTCCACCTTAACCCTTTCAGTGCTGCACACGTTCAGCTGACGTCGCGTGCACTACCTCGTAGTGCTGCGCACGTCCGCTGAACGTCGCGGCCCCCGCGCAATAAAACGTTCCGCACCAGAGCGGTAAGTGCAGCGGAGGGGTTAAAGGAGGATCCGACCTGTGCCTATGGATCATGCTTCCTGCAGCTAGCTGCACTGAGGCTGGCCATCAGGGGAAAACATCAAACTCATCTTTTGGAATCTCTTGTACATCCTATCAATCAGCTAGAAACGAATTTGAAGCTATTCTTTTCGAAGGATCTAAGTATAGAAATCATCACTCAACTCATCCAGATAGCTACCCAATGTCCACTCTTCCATCCACAGACCCATCCATTTTACAACTCTAATACACACCCCCATTTTCTATATTTACACCTACCTTCGTACTACGCATCCATCGACCCACGCATGCGGTTTCATGCTGGTACATGAAAAGTGTGTGTATTACCAATTAGAAATGGTTTATACTATGTCCAGTTGGAAGCCTGTGAGTATTGTGCTTCTTATAAACTTATCTGGAGAACATCCTGGTGTTTCCAGTTGCACCCTGGAACTGGTTACTGGTGTTAATACGTGGCAGTAAGTTTTATTTGGAGTTCTTGATTAAGCAGACTCCGTGCTCTGTTTTAAAATGGACACATATACCGCAGTACCCCAAAAACCGCATCCACCACTCACCACTTGTAACTGGTTGACTGGAATTTCAAGAGGAGAGGGCTTGGCAGGGCACTGGGGTGTCCTTACAGCTGTGTGAGTGCAAAAAGCGTAGGACCCCAAAACCTGTTTTTAGATACGTCATGTCACACCTATACAATGCCCCTTTGAAACATTAATATAGTATTAATAGTGTTTATTGCTGTTTACACTGGGGCTTCTGTGGTGATTAGTGTGTCTCACAGACCGAGCTCCAGAAACCCAAGCAAGGCTTGAAGCGACTTCTGTGTGGAGGGCAGAAGGCAGAACAGATTTATTTGTGTTATGGTTTCTGTAAAGCGCTGCAACCCGTAGGTATCGAAGCGTGACGCTGTAATGACTGTAATAAAGTGCGTGACTCATGCGCGAGGCACAGGTGATCCGAACAGGATCATACTTCATTAATATCAGCTTTAATGTTGTTTGGTGTGGCCATGAGCAGCTCTTTCATATTTTTCTTCGAAACCACAGTGGAAAGGCGTTACTTTCAGATGGAGTTCGTGCAGGGTGAGAGGGACAGTGGGGCAAGCCATCTAAGAGGGCCACAGCTGCAAGCCAAGCCCTGGCCCCCACTTTTTGGGTTGTCTGGTTTGTTACCTTCACTTTTCCTCCCCAGGTTCCAGTGCAGAGGGCAGTTCTAGACAGAAAGTAATACTAGAAAATCAGGGGCCATATTACACACGGTCACTGGCAACAGTCCTAAAAAAAGAAGTGGGGGGACGCTGACGTCACGACAGGAAGTGACATCATGAAAGGTGTCTTGCACCATCAGACTCATTGCCTCTCCTCGCTCACCCCTTACATGCGATTGCATCAGAGAAGCCAGCGCGTGAGCAGCGTTCCGAATGAGATCCGATCTCGTCCCAGAGAGGCCAAAGAGAGAATGTGTGACTCCAGTTATCGAGCTCCCGGTAAAATAAGTGGGGGGGGCGCCGTCCACCCGCGTGGTATCTCGACTCTGACCCTGCTGGTACGTGTTTTGGCACAGTGGTATATACAGAATGGGGAGCCGATGCTTGTGCGTTACCTCATTTGCACGCACGTGTGGCTCCCTGCAAATGATAGAACACATTTGACCCTGTGCCCATGCCATACTACAGAGCAGGCACAGAAGCAAGTGTTGGTAAGTGCATTGATTGTGCAATAATTATGAGGTGGCACACAGCCTGTGTGCCTTGCAATTATTTCCTTTTGGAATGGGATCTGTGGTTCCCAGGGTAACCAATGCATCTCCCCGTCCAGGAGCTGCAATCATGCACTGCACTAGCTTGACGGGGCATCCATGGTCCCCTTAAATCTGAATCTGGTTTCAACTAGCCAATCCCCCTTTCACGAATGCGCTGTTTCCAGTGCAGGTGTAAATTCACAGGTGCAAGTAAGCATTTACACTGGGAAGGGCACTTTTCTTGTGATTGGGCTCACAGTTATGGAATTTGTCCCCAAAATGCAAAAATGCTCCAGGAGCCCTTTTATGTAAAGGGCGCTCTGTCCCTGTTTGCGCCTGGTGCACCTTAAAACAGGTGCGCCGGGCGCAACCAGGGGAGGTGCGCCCTGTTACCATGAATGTGCTGCCCACTCATACGGCCCTAAGGGCAGAGAAATTCTTGTGAAAATGGAGCGGCTGCTTTAAAGCCGCTCTGTTTCACAGTGCAGCCCGCCAGCACTTTTAAAGGAGATTCGAGACCTCGTTGCAGGTTGGTGCAGTGAGTGACTGCACCCGCCTGCAAGGGGATGTCTGGGGGGTCCATGGGACTCCTTTCTCCCCCTGCAGAGGGCTGCCATCAGTGGGCACTCTGACAGTACGCCTCCATACAGCTTCTTTGCCTCTGCACCTGCATCTATAATACGGTGGGGGCACAGAGGCAAAGGGATTCACTCACTTGCATGGGGCCATGCCCCTCCCTGCAAATGTGGGAACACCCTCTGAAGATAGCCCTGGGACTTTATGTGCACCAACGCTAGCAGTATTACAGAAGGGGAAACACAAGCGTCTGTGGCCCCTTCTGTAAAACCAAAGTGCCCTAGGGGCGAGCAAAGCAGGCGCAAAACCATAATACAGCCCCAAATGTCACCTCTGTGCTTGCAGGTGTGTTGGATTTGTAACTCCTGACCCTACTAGTCTCTTTGGAGGGCACTGGAGATGTGACGTTCCCTGGCACTTATAGGTTCCAGCAGAGTAGTGTGCAGTGTAGCTGTAAACTTTGGGGCCTGTTGTAACTTAGGAGGTAGGCGGCACCTCGGGTATTGGCAGTGATGAGCGGTGAGGCTGTTTGTGGCCACCAATGTTTTGGCATTGTATGTCACTTGTCCTGATGAAAAGTGATGAGAATGGGCAGTGCCACCCTGTCTGGGATTTAGAGGTGAGTGAGACATTAGGGGCCAGATGTAGGTCAGTCGGTAACGGCCGAAAATCGGTATTTTCGGCCGTTACCGACCGGTATATCAGAAATGGTATGTAGGGCC
The DNA here is from genome assembly GCF_964261635.1 of Lissotriton helveticus. NCBI lineage: Eukaryota > Metazoa > Chordata > Amphibia > Caudata > Salamandridae > Lissotriton > Lissotriton helveticus. Next base: position 512,754,247 of record NC_136071.1, on the reverse strand, counting down.
CTGTATTTTACAGATTCGGTAAATTTACTGATCGGTAAATTTACCGATCCTGTAAAATACCGAATCGGTATTTTTACCGATTCGGTAAAATTGATATGTAGGTGGGACTCTTCTGAGTCCCACAAGCATTACAGAATCGGTATTTTACCATCAAATTCAATTTGATGGTAAAATACCGATTCCGGTGTGCATGCACATGTGTGCATGCACACCTGTGCCATATGACAGGCAGACCTGCCCTTAGGGCAGGCATGCCTGCCACATGGCACCCAAACCTCTTTTGGGGGTGCTACAGGGTGTCAAAGTGACACCCCCTGCACCCTTGTGAAATTCGGTATTTACCGATTCGGCAAAAATACCGAATCGGTAATGCCCATTCATTCCTATGGGCTTCAAAGCCCATAGGAATGAATGGGCATTACCGGTCGGTATTTACCGAATCGGTAAATACCGAATTTTACCAATTCGGTAAATGCACATCTGGATTTACCTACATCTCGGTACTTCTATTTTACCGATTCATAAATACCGAATCGGTAAAATTCGGTATTTATGAGTCGGTAAAATAGAATTACCTACATCTGGCCCTGAATCTCTGGCTCTGTCTCAGCTCGAGGTCCTTTTCCGCCCTCGAGCCCAGAGAGCTCAACCTTTACGTCGTTCTGGACGCGACCCATGTTCAAACCTCATGTGCCAGGAATTAGATGCAAAGCCTTAACCTTTGATGTAAATGGGAGAGAGAAAGAGCTACTCATCAAGTGGCTAAATTGCTTAATGTGAAACCAGCAAAACTGAAATCAATCCCAGCTTCCCTTTTTTGACCAGCTTGTGTGATTCTAGTCAATTATTTGATTTCACTGCCTCCTTTTTCTTCATGATCACATATGAAAACAATATGTAATATGCGAGTTCCGGATGTGCCTGTGTACACAAATCGTATACTTGGTTTAATAAACCCTCATGAGGGGGGCTGATGCCTTTTGAGTCCTGTGGGCGTTGCGCGCCTGCCATGTGGTGTATTTCAGCGCTGAATTTGCTAAGGAGTTCGGATCTTTTGAGCACCTTGGCTCCTCTATTCAAAATAGACGTCTTTATCGATGAGACCCAATGGACAGCAGGGGGCGCTCGAACTCCACAATCGGCACAAGCGCAAGGATTCTCTGTTTCCTCTTCTGTTCGAAAGGGCGAAGGGAGGTGAGCATCTTGCACGAGGGCCACTTTTAGCTATGCATTGATATCGATTTGTTTAAACATAGAGCGAATCACATGCGTCCTAAATATTGCACACAGCGTGGGTTATGATATGAAACGTCATGCATTGTGAAGTGTGAGCATTGGGTCTGAGTTTCATTTAACCAATCAATGTATTCTGGGAGTTGTAGGCTTCGTTCACTTCACCCACCTGGAGCTACGCACCTAAAAGCAATGATCTGTGAGAAAGGAGAGGCCAGGGTTCGTAATGGTGTGTCCGGGGGATTTGGAGGGAGCTGGCCACCCTAACCTGTAGCATCAGAAATCACCCACGGATTTTTAATTATGCCTATAAAGCGGGCGCTCTTTCAAGATCGGGACAACATTACCTCCTCGTCCAGTCTCCCCGTCCCATTCCTTATACGTGAGCAGCTAGTCTGCTCTACAGAACCCCTACCTAGCTGAGCTGTTTTCACTTCCCCTTATGATGACGTCACCATCACGTGACTATAAAGGGGGAAGTGCATCCACTAAACATCCTGTTCTTTTTTTCTGCGATCTACGACCGCGTTTCCTGGCTGTAGCTGTTCGGGGGCTGCCTGTGTATCTGGTGAGTTCCCTGCTGTGTTTCCTTTCTAGGTGTGGCGGCGTGCTCTAGCGGCCGCCTTTTTTCTCGCGCTGCCTTTACCCCGCGCTGTCTCCTTTTTGGGGTCTCTGCCTTGCACGCGGCTCGCGTTAGCGGCTGTCTCTGTTTGGGGCTTCCTTTCTTCACGCGGCTCGCGTTAGCGGCCGTTTTTGCTCTTCCCACTCGCCGCCACTCACCGGGCTCTGGTTGGCCTGCTCCAGCGGCCGTTCCTGGGTGGTCTCCGGCCCTTTTTCGCCTTGCTTTAGCGGGCAGGGGTTTTTGGTGGTGTTTGTGTTGTGCCTCTCAGATGTGCAATTAGGGGGCGTGTTGGCTGCTGGCTGGGCCTTTTGTACCGGCCTGTTGAATTTCCTGCCACAGGTGTTCGGGTCCTCGACCTGTATATATGAGGTCCTTCTTGGATGTTTTTTTGTCCTTGTTTTTGCCTGTTGGTGTGGTGTTTGTACTTCTGCTTCTGTGATGGATGCTGAGGCTTCGTCTTCTGCGGCCCCTCTGGATGCCTTGCGCCTCCTTGTCAGCGAGGCTGTGTCTGCTGCTTTCCTGGCTAGGGATGCGGCTGCTCCTCCTCCCAAGAGACCTCGTGTTTCTGTGGATCCGCTGGCTGACCCTGAGGAGGTCTTGGGTCCTGAGGAGGATGAGGGTGTGCGTGGCCGTTTTGTTCAGGGTGCTGAGCTTACTGAACTGTTCGCACATGTTCGGTCCAATTTGGGGTTCTCTCCTCCTGCCGCTGATGTTTTGGAGGATGACTTCTTCACGCAATATGTTCAGCCTGTTCCGGATTCTTTGCCTTTGCACAGTGCTATTCGCAAGGTGTTATCCCACGAATGGCGGGAGGTGGATAAGTCTGCCTTTCCTCGTTTCCTGTCTCGGCGTTACCCTCTGGAGGGTTTTTCTGCTGAGTTCCCTCAGGCTGTGACGGTGGATAATCTGATGGCTGGCCTCTCTACTCAAGGTTTGGTCGTTTCTGAGGACGCCTTGCCTGCGGACGCTGTGGATAAGCGGATTGAGGGTGCTGTGAAGCGTTCTTATGCTGCTTCCAATTTTTCCGTCCGTGCGACTGCCTAGTCAGTCGCTCCTTAAGGATTTCCAGTCCCTGTCGGTCTTGCTGCAGGACGGCGAGGATGCCACTCCTCTTTTGTCTTTGATGGAGCAACAGGTGAGGTACCTGTCGGATATTTCCTTTGACAATTTGGGGGCGGCGGCGGCTGCTTCTGGTGCTTCCATCGCTGCCCGTCGTCATATTTGGATGCGTTCCTGGAAGGCGGACTCTTCCCAGAAGTCGGTTCTCCTTAAATTGCCTTTTGAGGGTTCGAAGGTGTTCGGTCCTCAGCTGGAGGGCATGGTCAAGCAGTCGGCGGAGAACCGCAAGTTGGTGGCCCCGGTCCGTCCTCATTCTCGGGGGCGTGGATTTGGTTATCGTCGCGCTTTTGGGCCTCCTGCTCGTGGCGCTTCTCAGCCCTTTCGTGGCAGGGGTCGTGGCCGTGGGGCCCCTGGAAGTGCCAAGCCCCGGGCCACTGCCGGTGTTGCCGCCCCTGCTTCCACCTCTTCTCAATGACTGTCTGCCCTTGCCGGTTGGTGGTCGCCTCCAGTCCTTCCGCACCCAGTGGTTGTCGGTTCCGGATGCCTGGGCGGTTCGGACTGTTTCAGAAGGTTGCCGGATCGAGTTTTCCTCTCCTCCGGGTTTTGTTCGGACTCCCCTGCCGCATCTTCCTTTGCGCAGAGATGCTTTGTTGGCAGGTGTGAAGCTCCTGCTGGCGAAGCGGGCTGTTGTGGAGGTTCCTCCGCTGGAGAGGGGCCAGGGTTGCTATTCGATTCTCTTTCTGGCCTCCAAGAAGGACACTTCGGATCTTCGACCTGTTTTGGATCTGAAGAGGGTCAATCGCTTTGTTGTCCATCGTCCGTTCAAGATGGTGACGCTCCAGTCCATCCTTCCTCTGGTCCTGCCGGGGGGTTTCCTGGCGTCCCTGGATCTCATGGATGCCTATCTCCACGTTCCTGTGCATCCGGACGACCAGCGTTTTCTCCGATTTGCTGTGGGGACCCTTCACTATCAGTTCCGGGTGCTCCCTTTCGGCCTTTCCTCGGCGCCCAGGGTGTTCACCAAGCTCTTGGCCCCTCTGGTGGGTATCCTTCATTCCAGGGGTCTTCTGGTTTTTCCATACCTGGATGACTGGTTGATAGTCTCTCCTTCTTTTTCACAGGCTCTATCGGATGTGGACCCGGTGTGTCTTCTGCTGGGGTCCTTTGGGCTCCTTATCAACCACAGGAAGTCCTCCCTGGTGCCCTCCCAGTCCCTGAAGTTCCTGGGGGCTCTCTTCCGCATGGACTTGGACATGGTTTTTCTCTCACAGGAGCGCCAGTTGACTTTGTTTCGTCACCTCTCCTGGCTTCTGTCCCAGTCCCGGGTGTCTGCCCGTCTCTGGCTGCGGAGTCAGGGGGAGATGGCTTCCACTCTGCATCTCCTTCCTTGGTCCAGGCTCCATCTGTACCCCCTGTTGCATCATGTCCTGTCGCACTGGGATCCTGCCTCCTTGGACTACGAGACTCTGATCCCTGTCACTCCGGGGATTCGGGCAGATCTCCAGTGGTGGTTGTCCCCTCTCTATCTTTCCCGGGGGTTCGATCTCCTTCCTCCTCGGTCCGTGGTCGTTTTTTCCACGGATGCCAGTGCTCTGGGGTGGGGTGCCGTTCTGGGTGCCTCCAAAGCTCAGGGTCGGTGGTCCAGCTTCGAGTCCCTCCAGTCGTCGAACTGGAAGGAGTTGAGGGCGGTTTGGTTGGCTCTTCTTTGGTTCGCTCCTCTCCTTCGGGGTCGGGCGGTCTCTGTGCAGACCGACAATCAGGTGGTTCGTGCTTATGTGAATCACCAGGGGGGCATGTGTCGTGCCCTGTTTCTCCTTTCCCGGAAGATCGGCCTGTGGGCCGAGTCGCATCTCTTGTCTCTGACGGCGGTCTATCTTCCGGGGACGGATAATGGGCCTGCGGACTCTTTGAGCCGGGTGTTCCCGTCCTCGGTGTCCATCTGTCTGTCCCCGGTTCTCTTCGATCAGATTGTCCTCCGGTTCGGCCTTCCTTGGCTGGATCTTTTTGCCTCGGAGGAGTCTGCCCTTCTTCCTCTATTTTGCAGCATCGTTCCCTCTCCGCTGGCATGGGCCACCGATGCTTTCTCGATTCCTTGGTCGGAGGGTCTGCTGTTTGCCTTCTCTCCGTTTGCCTTAATTCCGAGGGTCCTCCGGAAGATTCGTTGGGATCGGGCGGAGGTTCTCCTGGTTGTTCCGGAATGGTCTCGGCGGTCCTGGTACCCCCTTCTGCTGGCCTTTTCTGTTCGCCCTCATTGGAGGTTTCCCCTGTGTCCCTCCCCTCTGCGGGTTCCTCTTCTCGGCCTTGCCTCCCTGCGTCGCCTCCGGCTGGGGGTTTGGCACTTGAGAGGTTGAGTTTGCTGGATCTGGGTTGCTCGGTGGAGGTTGCACATTGTCTTCAGCTTTCTCGGCGTCCTTCCACTTTGCGATCGTATGCCCGTCTCTGGAAGAATTTCTCTTCTTGGTGCCTTGGGAAGGGTCTCTCTTCTGCCTCCTGTGAGGCTGTGCGGGTGTTGGACTTCCTCCGGGATGGTTTCCTCCTGGGTCTTGCTGTTTCTTCCCTGAGGGCTCAGTGGGCTGCCATTCTTGCTTTTCGGGGTTCCTCCGTTACCTCTGTCTCCCCGTTGGTGGCTCGCCTTCTGCGGAGTTTCTTGCTTCAGCGTCCTGTCTCCCGTTCTCCTGTGCCTTCTTGGGATCTTCCCCTGGTTCTGCGGGCTTTGACGGGTCCTCCTTTCGAGCCTTTGGACTCTGTGGCCCTGAAGTTCCTTTCTGCGAAGGTTATTTTCCTGCCGGCCATTACCTCTGGCCGGCGCGTTGGTGAGATTGGGGCGCTGATGGCTTCCCCGCCCTTCTTGCGCTTTTGCGAGGATAAGGTGATTCTCCGCCCGAGTCAGTTCTTTCTCCCTAAGGTGGTGTCTTCCTTTCACTGTCAGGAGGATATTGTTCTCCCTGTGTTTTTTCCGGCTCCTGCCTCTCCTGAGGAGGTGCTCCTCCATTCTTTGGATGTGCTGAGGGCTCTCCCCATCTACTTGGATCGTTCGGCTGCGTTCCGGAAGGTTGATTCCCTCTTCGTCACCTATGGCCTCTCAGGGATGGGGCTTCATCCTTCCTTGTCCACCTTGTCTCGGTGGGTACGGGCTGCTGTGGTTACCTCTTACGAGTCTGCCCGCTGTCCTCTGCCTTCCTCTGTTCAGGGTCGGTCGACTCGGGGCGTGTCGTCCTCCTGGGCCATGTTTAAGGGGGCCTCCTTGCGGGACATTTGCAATGCTGCCACTTGGGCTTCTCCCCATACTTTTGTTTCCCATTACCGGCTTCAGTTGGGGATGGCGGCCTCTGCTGCCTTTGGGGCTCTTGTCCTTTCTGCGGTGCATGATGTCTGACATGTACTGTTTTCTGTGAATTAAATGGACCTGTTTACTTTATCGTAACCTGTTTTGGTCTGTTTTTTTCTGTTAATCACCGTGTGCTTGGGTATGGGCTCACGTATAAGGAATGGGACGGGGAGACTGGACGAGGAGGTAATGCCCGGTTACTCACCGGTAATATCCATTACTCCGAGTCCTGGTCTCCCCGCCCCATTCCTGAGCCCTTCCCTCCCTCCCTGGTTTGGGTTTTCTTTGGGTGATTGTCTGTTTTTCGTTCTGGGTTTCTTTGGTATTCTCAGGATGTTTAGTGGATGCACTTCCCCCTTTATAGTCACGTGATGGTGACGTCATCATAAGGGGAAGTGCAAACAGCTCAGCTAGGTAGGGGTTCTGTAGAGCAGACTAGCTGCTCACGTATAAGGAATGGGACGGGGAGACCAGGACTCGGAGTAATGGATATTACCGGTGAGTAACCGGGCAACAGTGACTTCAGAAACACAAATAAATTGTGAAGCAGTGGGTCAATAATGGTTACCTTAAATACCAAGATTTTTAATCCGCCTCATTTTAAGAGGGATTATTTCCATTATTTTGCTGCTAAATTAGAGAAAGGTGAAATTGTTGCAAAATGTCTTCATTTTGGAATAATAAGCGGAGCTTGACTGGCCAGCCATTTTTAGGTCTCGCCTAGCATCGTAGCACATGCGCTGTCCGCTCTGCGAGATCTTTTGTCATCAAGTCGAATTCTGAAGTGGACTGGAAGTTCCGCCCATGTTGTTGATTTTCGCGCGTCATCCATTATGTTAAACGCTGGCCTCTGATTGAAAGTGAGTCTTTTTGGTGACAACCCTGTCTCCTTTAGGCCCCGCCCACCTGGACTGAATCTTTTGCTGGCTGTGTGATGCTGTCTCCTTCAATTACTCTCACCACCCCATCCGATGGCACTGCATCCTCGCTCCCCCTCATCCCTACATCCCTGTGCTGTGCCGCAGGTACCGCAGTGTCACAAACGCAGCAAAACACCAGCTGGGGCAACAAAAACATTATAACAGCACCAATTGAATTACGGCGGCACCCTATTTGCAAACGCTCCATTGCAGGTCGAAAGCGCTTCATCTGCCCCCCCCCATCAATACGCCACCACAACTGCAGGCACATGGGGGCACAGCTCTGCACAGCATGACGGACGGCCGACACTTCCGTAGGTGTGCTTCGAGCTGCATGAGCATCAAACTTGCCTGCCCCAGCCATCAACCCCGCTGATCACCGCTCACCGCAACTCCTGTGGCAGAACCCCAATGCCCTCGCGACTGACCTGATGTTGTCACCGTGGAGCCACCCCAACCGCCGGCATCCCTGCAAGAGCATTCCCAAGGACGGCGCAGTCCACAGCCAGGTACCAGGTGTCATCCCCCAAATTCTCCTTCTTCCCACGGTGAACTAAAGGGGGGAGCCTGCATGCACTCCGTGCACGCCACCCCGCACTACTGGACCGGCGCCTCTGCCCCCCATGACACATAAGCATGAAATGAAAAATAAATAACAGATTAAGTATGGCCTCGGGATACTTCCCCCTCATTCAATTCCTGGCTTCGCAGTAGTGGCATCATCTCCCATGCATAGGAAAGGACTGGCTTTGTTTGCACACCGCAAACCAGCATGAGATAAAAGCATTCTCCATGCGCACTAGTGCTCACTGTGCATCAGTTGCACTAGAAGGCCGTGCACTGCGCCCATTGCATTCTGTCCTCGGTCCGACATTTCCCATTCAATCATTCTCCTCTTTGCTGTGACTGCCAGCCAGAGGAGAGCTTTACACAAGTGGACACATGACCACAGGGCAATGGACTCAGGCCAACAAACTGTATGAGGTCGGCCAGTGATCTCGCGCCGGGGAGGATTAGGTGCGACCTGACCACTGAGCACACTCCTAATTCCTGACTGAAAAGTGATCAGTGAACAACTCACTCTTAATATTGAGCCCACTTTTATTATTGAACTCGTCCCTGCCCCTGATCCCAAACTCTTCTAACTATAGCACATAAATAATCTTGCGTAGTGGTGCGCTACACAAGTGTTGCCTACCTCAAACCCTCCAAAATCATTTAGATTTTTCACTTTGACATTGGTTCCACTGCTGGAACAAGCCACCTCTCGCCCCGCCCCTGTGCTTTCAGACACTTTTAAACACACTGGGCTGTCATTTTCAATGGCAGTAGCTCAAAGTAGCGTAAATGCGAGACCTATTGCATTGCAAATGCTTGTTATGTACTGATTTGGGAACCAAACATTAGTGTTTAGACCATAGGTACTCACAAACATTTTAACACAGGCCACCAAGTTTGGTTGGTGATGTGACAGAGGACCGCAATGATGCTAGCACGGTGGTGGTCACAAAGGGGGCGTTTTGTGAGGTGGGGGTGTAGGGGAAGTGAAGCATGTACACCTAGTGGTTGAATTGGACAATGCGAAACCAGAAAACCTGGGATTAATCCCAGCTTCTCACTTTTCCAAATTGTGTGATCCAAGGCAATTGTTTTATTTCACTTTTCCTCCTTTTTCTTCATTATCGCATATAAGAGAACCTCAAAATGCATGAGTTCTTGATCTGTACTGTACAAAACCACCTCCTGAGCTTGATTTAATGAACTATAATGATGTTCACGTATAATAGGCACCCAGGCCACCCAAAGAGTGCACATAACCGCTGACCTGCCTCTTCGTTCACTATTGATATTCTTTTCAGGTTGGGGAGATGAATGTTTCTGAATTTATGTTTGAAAACTATCACTTAAAAAGAAAATACTCCTCAATGCACTGACATGATCTGATGTACTAAGGTGAAATGGTTCTGCATGTTAATGATATACACTTTTTTGATTTTTGAAGAGACCTTATCATATCTTTTAACGTTTGCTGCAATGTGTCTTTTAAAATAAAGGTGTTCCTGAAGTTTAAGCAGTGCAGGACAATGTAGTTACTTCCTTTTTTAACTTCAGTTAATGCTTAAATAAAGGATTGCCTGTTTATTTAACATCTTTTTAATCATAGCTGAGTAAAGTAAACAGCATCTGAGTGCTGCTGTTGACCAGGGGGCCACATGTGTTGGTCAGGAGGGCTGCATGTGGCCGCCGGCCCTTACTTTAAGTACCACTACTTTATGTACTCTTCGTTTAGCCCCTGGACGCTGCTGTAACTTGGCAAGTTATTTGAGGCAGAGGGGTTGGATCAGTTTAACTACACCATAATCTGAATGTTATCAGCATGGAAATCTACCACCAGTCTAATTTTTTTAATCAGAGTTGCCAGTGGTGCTATTTTGATATTCAATTATTGGGGGATCCTAAAAGGGTACCAAGACTCGCCACATGAGAGGTTCTTAACGCAGAATGATAGGGTAGCCCAAACTATGCTTGGGTGCGCTAGACTAAAAGGACTCCAACCATTGAAGAATGCTGATTGTAATTAAGGCTCCTGGTTTTATGGAATTTATTTTTGAACATTTCCATCTGTGTTTATCCATAATTTTTTCCATCTTATTGATATTACCCAAATTTATGTTGTAAAAAAATGAAGTAATAACTTTATATTTCCACATTTATTTAATCGATAAATACACACTCATACTTTTATGCCTGCCTGGTTTTAACACATTAAGCAGCTGGGAATAACAAAACAGTGCACCCACGTGAAAATATTAGCACTATACAGTGTTTGTATGCTGAGATATGCAGTTATTTAAGGAAACCTCGTCTTAGTTTATCATTCCCCATGCATTCAATCTGCTCAGCTGTTGGCGTGGAATTCACAAATGACAGCATGAAGAGTCACTCAAAAAAAGCCCAATTTTTTGTACATTTCTATGGTTAAAAATAAATACAGGCATGAAGTGCATTGTTTTCTGTCTGCATTTTTCTCTAAAAATCTGTAAATATGGAAAACTGGGTGCCTTAATTTTACTGTTCGTGCTTTGGGATCTATTGACCAGCATTCCCGCCCAATGCTGTTGACCGATTGAGTTGTATCAGGGATTTGACTCTGCACTATCCAGGGCTAACCTGATGTGGTGGAAAGGAAAGCTGTCACTAAAGCAGTTTCAGTGACATGGCAGCCTGAAAACCAGGCACAACAGCACATAACATCTTAAGTTTAAGGTATTCTATCAATTTCAAGCAGGAGGGTCTATTGCATACAGATGGAAAGGGCAATACTCCTTTGTTCGGATCCAACAACAAACATAAATCGGTGCTTTATCTTTTGGATTTCACTAAATCTCCCAGTGTTATGTAAATAGTATATCTTGTTCGATCCAGCACACCAGATGACTTATGTAGCTGATCCAATTCAATGAAGGTGGGATAGAGTTTTTTATTTCATATGAACTTAGTTCTTCAATTCAAATGCACTTTAACAAGATTCTTGGGTTCAAGGACTCAAGGTTTGCGTGTAGATTCACCATACAATGAAGAACAAATGTTTAATTGAGCAATGCTCAGCTTTTCATCATTCAATGGAGCGATATATTCTATTCATCTGTGGTCAGCCGGCATGTATTTCACTTGGGACAATCATTCCATGAGTTTACTCAAGGGGCTAATGAACCAAGTTGTGTGGTTTACACATATAAGAATGTAACATGATGGTACTACCAGCAAAAGGCTCACCCTTGGTTAGCTGTAAGAGGACCAACAGATATCATGCATCAAATTGAAGTGATATCTGTTAAGACTTATGCCCAGAATGCTTGGGGCATCAATTATTAGTTGATGCGTACTCGAAGAAGCAAGATAATATTGAAGCCGGAAAGAGCCACCCAATGGTTGGTTTTAGGGAGTTTGTATTATGAAGATAGGCATGTTGATGAGGAGCCATTGGTTAATTGGGTAGTCTAGGGAAGTTAGTATTTTATCTGTTTACTGAGTGATCATCGTGTGGATAATGTGAATTTGTTTTAGTCCAAACGTCTATGGGTCCATATTAACATCTGATTAATCATACAGAGGTTATTGTGAATAGATGAGCTCTTCGATCAGGAGCGGCCCCCCTCCCCCCCAGCGCCTTGAGACCCTCACGGGTGTGTAGCGCGCTTTACAAATGGAGTGATTGATTGATTATGTGGCTAACTGCGTGTATATTAATGGGGGTGGCGACTCGATGTACGGGAATACAGAACATACTATTGTGTGTTAAAGTAGGACATCAGACCCTTTACCCATAATTATATTCGTCATACATTTAACAATGCCATGCATTTACACATGAGCTTTAAGAGACTGTTTGAGGGGCTATGGGTCAGCCCTGTAATCTTGTCTGGGTTTCGAAGCGTGCATGACGTGCCTTCCTCTACGGTAGTGTTGGAGAATTGACATCCATTTGGACTTCTTAGGGCAGGGCCAAACCTGGGAGAGTCATTGCATTTTGGCATTTCATTTGATTGAGAAGACCTTTCTCTTATTCTGTGTTATTCACGTTTTCTTAGCACATGGAATCTTCTGCAGTCCTTCCTCTCAGAAAGAACGCAAACTGTGGAATTGGACAACCTCAGGTCAAAGGCGTTTTCTCTTCCGTGTGGGGTGCCACAGGGATCATCTTTAAGCCCGATGCTCTTTAACATGTAGGGGATATCCTTGTCAGGCTTGATAAGATCTTATGGCCTCCAACGTACCTCCTATGCAGACAATACTCAAATAGTGTTGTCACTTAGGGACGGGGAAGAGAATGAAACAGGGGCTCACTTCCACGATTGTATGAAAGCTATCTCAGGGTGGATGTCGTCCAATTGCCTAAAACTAAATTCAGGCAAAACAGAGGTCATCATGTTTGGGAATAACCCTAACTTATGGACGCCAGACTGGTTGCCAGAAGATCTGGGTATCTGCCCCGCTCCCACCAGGAAAGCAAAAAACCTGGGGTTGATAGTGGACAGTAAGCTTACGTTTTGCGAACACATAAGGTCGGTGGTCTCAGCATGTTTCCTAAAACACAGTATTATAAGGAAAAGAAAGTTTTTTCTTCCTGAAGGCAGTCTTAAGAAAGTGATCACGGCACTCATTATGACATGGCTAGACTATTGTAACAGTCTATATTTGAATGTCCCAAAACAGCACATTGATAGGCTTCAAATCGCGCAGAAAGCAGCGGCCAGACTGCTGGCAGGGACACCAAAATTTGTCTCTGTAAAGAATGAGTTAAAACAACTACACTGGCTCCCAGTGAAACAAAGCGTGCATTTTTAGGCCCTCTGCATGGCTTTTAAAGCCCTCAATGGAGTAGGCCCCGACCACTTGAGGCAAAAAATTAAGAGGGATGCTCCTGGAAGGACTCTTCGGTCCACAGGAGCAAAACAAGTCCTAGTTCCCCTGATTAAAAAAGCCAGCCTGGGGGGGGCAAGAGTTTTATCGCTTGCCCCTCTAAGGCCTGGAATGATCTCCCGTTCCATTTAAGGAACTCAGTAGTTCACCCATTAGCCTTCTCTGCCCTGTGGACAATACCCAGTGCTAGCCCTGCCCACCTGACCCAGCGAGGATGTGCCAGATATGATTTTCCTTCGGTATGACCCATCGTAATACTCTGCTTTGACAATAGAGGTCAACTGAGGCCCCATTGAGAACTTTCAATCAAGATGGCTCTTAGATTTGGAGACTTTGTTCCTCGACTAAGGCATTTCCCAAGGTCAGTAATCCCCAGAGATGTGTGTTAAAAGGTTTGACTGTGGCCTTACATGGGAACTGGTTCAAGGGTTCTTAGCCAGATGTTACTGGCCTCCAATTATGACTATTTGAGTATTGTCCCTCTAGTGGCTTAGGTCCACCTTAATATTGGGTTAAGATTGAGCACCAAGAACACCCCTTCAGCATTTGACTCTGAAAACAGAGTGTCAGAGCAGTCCAAAAATTACTCTGAGAAGTGGTGTGGGCTGTAAGGCTAAAGACGCACTTCTTCCCCTATTCCTGGAGTAATCCTAAGCCTCATTAAACCATCTGATTTCACCTCTTTCCTTTCCTTCTGGCTTCATCCTAGTTGATCATGACACATGGCCCGACACCCACGCGATGCTGTGACGTATTTTGCGTTCATGTTGTGGGTTCATCTCTTCTGTATGTCACGTTCTTTTTAACTGTAAAGCAACTAAATGCCCCCAGGCACTAGCACTCTATATAAAAATATATAGTAAATAAAGAAATATAATGAATTTTGATGGTGTAGCATTCTTAATTGTGTCTTACATAACATGTATATTTGTAAAGCGCACGTTCACCTGTAGGCATCTTGGCGCTGAATAACAGATGGTTATTGTTACCCAACTCAATGGTACTCATTTTATCGACCTCAGATGGATGAAAGGCTGAGCGGTCCTGCTGGGTTTTGGAACTGTGATGTTGAACACAGGCCCCTGCATTGGGTGCATTAGTCCTCTGAGTCACCAAACCCTTCACTGGGTTTTAGCAGCAAGTGCCCTTACTGCAAATGGAATAATATGTCATAATAATATACACCACTCTTTTCTTCTCATCTCCATCAAGGGTCCCACACAAAATGAAGCTGCCTGCAAAACCTCCCGTCTTTTGAGCAGTATCCTCCTCTGCATCCTATGCACTTCTTGTTGGACTAACCAGCTAGGCTCTACTGTGTACCTGTGTCTGTCTGCTTTTACCGCTTTCTTTTCTGACCTGCATATCAGAGTCTCTTCTTCGCCCTTTTTTCGAGTTTCTTGTAGATTTTGAGTCTGCTACTTGCAAGAGTTTTTGGGTAAATGGGTTGAGGAATGCCGCACCCTCAGTTTTTTACTCCAACATGTTCTCCCAGTGTAGGGCAAAAAAATAAATGCAGAGAAAAGTTCCAGGAATGAGGGAAACATATGCAAAGATGTGTTCCCGAACGCTGAATTCCACTGGTACCAGTGCTTTAAATAAGCCCGTACTGCCCAGCACTTTTTTATTTTGAGAGGGAGAGAACTGCACTTTTCAAGAGTGACGTAATACTTTCAATTGGAGTGTATCAGCACTTCTTAGAAACAAGCAGGTACTGTGGTACAGAGTACCTGCACTTCTATTTTTCCAATTCAAGCACTGAAAGGTACTCCCCTTACTGAAGATCAAAACTAGCAATGGTGCAGTCCTACAGCACTGCTGATCACCATGCCCAGCAACAGCAGACATTCTTTATGAGGTATGGATTAAATGTTTTTTAATGCGGGGCTCAAATAAACGTCCTCAATAATTTATCTTTTCTCACCACTCACAGTGAGACCTCTCCCTTCTCTGTACCGCCTCTACCTGGGGATAATCCTCTGGCCAAAACAAATGCAAACACCTGCCACAGAACACCTTGTTCCCAGAGCCAACTAAAAAGACATTTTTCTCTGTAAAAATATATTAGAACATTGGAATGTTGGGAGACGCGCAAGCGCGTCAAACAAGATGGCCGCCGCCGCTGTTGCTCCATAAATTCATCGGCCCGTTTTCATCATAAACGACGAAGTTTGTGTCAAAATTAGAATGCAAAGGAGAGCGCTTGATTCCTGAAGCGATTCTTTACCTTTGTGTCGGTTTGTGGGATAACATTGGAATGTTGAGAGTTCCAGTGAAAAGTTTCAGTGCCCGTAATGGCTGATTGAGACCTCCTGCTCCGACCTTCTAACACTGGTCTTTTTGTTTCGCTCTTTTCATTTAGAATCTTCTAACCATTTTCTAATAGCTTTTTAGCCCTTCTTCCTTGGGCTATAATATTGTTAAAGACCCTGGGGCATATTACCAACGATTAGCGATATTTATCGCTAATGAGGCTTAGCAACGAATTTTTTATCGCTAAGCATCGCCGGAAATTATCGCAGAGATAACTTGCTATTAGCAAGGTTTATCTCAGAAGTGATAAAAATCCTCGCGCTAACTGCCAAATGAGAGATTATCGCTGGAAAACCAACGATAATCTCTCGAAGTTTGGCGTTAGCTTGATGATAGGGGCTCACAAACTTAGCCATGATATCCACCTTCCATAGGATATCATGGCTAAGTCAGGAAAATACCAGGTGTAAAAAAAGCAGCGCTAACCGCGGTTAGCGCTGCTTTTTCTATCACTAACAGGGTTAGCAAAATCCTTGATAATAGGAGAAATGTCGCTTAACAACATTTCTCCTATTATTTTTCTCTGGAACACCCCCTTTGCATCTCATTAGAGATGCAAGAGGAAGCGTCGAGAAGAAGGGTGCTAACATGCGAATTTGCGTGTTAGCAACCTGTTGCTGATAGGGAGATTATTTTATCTCCGCTTTCTTGGCTTTTAAAGCCAAAAAAGTGGAGATAAATCCCTTGATAATATGCTCCCATATCCCTTGTTATATGCTCTGGCCTTCTGCTTGGTCTTTAACTCAGAAAGAGGTTCTTTAACAACTATTATAGTCATCAGTAACAGGCTACAATGTTATATTACATCTCAATATTTAAGTATTTCTGCCTTTAGTCATTCTATGGGCTTTATTATCCAGCAAGGTAGTATTGCTATACTTTTCCATGTCAGGAAGATGTTACTAATTCTGGCCTGTGTTGTTTTTATTGTTTGGAAGGACAAATAATTATCAGGTATATTAGTTCATTTGGGTCAACAGGTTTAAATGAAAACGGAAACTGGCTCAATGAACTAGTTTGCTAATACCACAAAATGTACTACAAATCCTACTGCAAAGTGTAACTTTTGCCAATACTTATATGGGCATAACTCTCTGCCCTGACTGCGGAATCTCCGCGCATGTAAGTATAGATTTTAGTCGTAAATGTGGGAGGGGCACAGGGAAGTAGGTGGGTAAAGAGCAGACACACTACTAAAGGGGACTATGTTAGTGGGGAGTAAGAGTGATTCAGAAGGAGCAAGAGAGGAGTTAAGGGAGGTATGTCACCCACTCACACAAGATTAGGCCACC
Organism: Lissotriton helveticus; assembly: GCF_964261635.1. Lineage (NCBI taxonomy): Eukaryota > Metazoa > Chordata > Amphibia > Caudata > Salamandridae > Lissotriton > Lissotriton helveticus. The sequence continues at coordinate 512,738,056 of NC_136071.1, read as the reverse complement.
TGCATTACTCTGGGGTTCGAGACTTGTAATTTACACTTTTGTATTAAGTTCACACTTGGAGTTTGTGAATACCAAAAGTAGTGGATTTACAACAAAGTGTAAACTTACTCAAAAGCGTAACGTATATTTGTGAATCAGACCCATGGCAGTGTCGTGCTGATATGGCAGCCCTCATCCAGAACAGGGTGTTTCACAACACCTTCAATAATAACTCACTACACTATTTTACACAGCACTTGCACCAGCATAATTTGCCACTTTGTATCTCTGGAAATACTAGCAGTTGCAACAGTGTTACTCAGCGGCACTCATTATATCAGCCTTAAAGTGCTGAATGGGCGATTTAACCAGGTCTGGATTTCAGTGCTTAATTTGAGCCGGTGATTTCCGATGCTCAGCACCTGCACTTAATTGTGAACACTAGCTCTTGAAACAGTCTGCCACAAGATGGCGCTGCATGGCTCATTTCGAGATTACCATAAAACCAGGTAATTATTAATTCAATATACATTAAAAATGACAATGAATTGCAGCCCAAGACATCCTTAATGCTTTGGAGGCCTGAAACAGTCCGAATTGTCACGCTTGTAGGAGTGTGATGGTTAATAGTTGTTTGGCAGCATGGCAGGGGCAATGTGTGGTGCAAGCTGCAGTGGCCTCCTGACAAGAGCCCTGGCACCTATTTATTTTGACATATTCAGCACTGCTGGGGTTGGCCTTACAACCTCCATTTTAAGTGCAGATCTCGGCAACAGGCACATGAATCCACTGAACCCCTCTGCCAGTTACAAGAATACATGTAATATCACTGCAAGAAGCTGCATACTTTGGGAGCAGGTTTGGAGCTGTGTGTGGGTGGGTGCCACTTGCCTCTGTTCATCACAGACACCAGCTGTCCATTCCTGTGGCAGCACTCACTCACCGCCACGACTTCAGGTGAATCGCATCCTGGAGTTCCCAGGTATGTCAGTCGTCAGTGGGCAGAAGATTGCATCACGTCACTCAGCCCCTCGGCCCTGCACTGAGCTCCCTGGCTGGGGAGCAGCAGTCTCCTTCAGAGGCGATGAGCTGAATGAGGCTTCTTTTGCGCATATGGTGTTCCAGGTGCATCACAATCCAGAGGACTCGCAGCGCCTAAACCCTGCCAGAGAGGACTCGCAGCACCCAATCCCCACCAGAGTTTTTTTCCTTTTTGATTATTTAATGCATTTTTATATCGCGCAGACTTTACCCGAAGGTGTACAATAGAACCAGTTACCTTACGTGAGAGAAATGTTACAGAATAATAGAACGTTACAAAAATAAACAGGAGACTAGAAGAGGTAGGGTAAAACCATAGAAGACAAGAACACAATATCGAGCACAGCAAGCAAAGGGTGAGGAATGTACAAGAAAATATTACAAATTTACAACGATGAACGAACTTCCTAGAAGGGTCTGAGAATGAAAGTATTAGATTGGCTTAAAGCACTACTGTCCTTGAAAAATAGATATATTCACAGAGATCTCAACCTGCCCCACTCTCAGTTCACCCAATGACTTCTCCTATGCGTTTTGGTGCTTGTGATTTTTTTTTGTCTCCTCAGGAAAGTGCCAGAATGCAGAGAAAAGAGAAACATGACAGGCCAATAGTTGTGGCTTTAGCAGACTGCAGTGACGGTTATTTTTTGTAATTATTTTTATTGCAAGCGTATGCCAAAAACGAAGAGAAAAACAAGTAAAACTTGCAGCTGCTTAAACTTGGGGGGCTTTATGCGAACAGTAAAATATTTAAATAAAATAAGAAAATGCAGGGAATTATCATAAAGCAGCATGAGTGCTTCAGAGCAAGTCAGGGCTACTTTGTGAAGGTGTACAAGTCCTTTTTAGCTTTAAAGCACATCCTGGGACGGATTGGCACAGTGGGCAGTCGGGCATTGGCCGATGGGCCCGTGTCAGTGCCCTCTGTGGGCTTATTTTTTTCCCCCCAGCCCACAGAGGGCACTAGACTGGGAGAATAAAGCAGCCTCGCGGGGGGGCCGTGTGATAGGGCTCTTGGGCGTCGATCATCTGTGGCCTCTCCATGGACCCCTGCCTTGCCAAAATGTCGCCCTGATAGTGGGCTGGGGATCAGCAGTAGCGGCCGGTGGTGGGAGTGCTGCGGGGCGGTGGAACGGGGCGGGGCAATCAGGGTGGGAGGTAGTAAACTATGGAATACGGCCCGGAGGTAAGTAAACAAATAAATGAATAAAACGAATTTCGTTGCACGGGCTGCATCGCATTTGGCAGTGCAGCTCGCGCAATGAAATTTGTTTTATTTATTTATTTGTTTACTTACCTCTTTTGGGCCATATGCCACAGTTTACTGCCCCCCACCCTGCTCCTCCCCTGCCCCGGACCACTGCCCACAGCACGCCCACCACCGGCCGCTACTGGGATCAAGTGATTGCGCGAGAATCGGCTTCCCTGGGGGCCAGGTGTTGCTCAGGCCATTGAGCCATTCTCAGCTCGCCCCCCCCCCCCCCCCTGTCCACGCAGCTCAGAAACAGTGTTCGTACTTTACACTTCGCCCACAGCCCTTCTCATTCAGGGCATGGTGGCGGGGTAGGGTAGGTTTATGCTGGGGCCTCGCTGTGGGGGCCAGATGATGTTATGGACTTGGGCCATCTTTGCCTCAACCCCGCCCCTATGGATGGCCTGGCCAAGAAGCTGTGTTTCATGCTTCTTAATCCCCTCGCCTGCCAGGCCATTTCTCGAAGGCAGCGGAGGGGTGGAGTTATTTAGAAATACAAGGGGGTCTGGCAGTTGTTCTATTGCTCGGGTGATGGAGGGCTGGGGAGGGATTGATTAATTATGTAAACTAAGGGGCCTCCCTGTTGTTCTATTGCTCAGGGTGTTGGCCATTGTCACCTTGACCCCAATGTCCTTCCCAAGAGCAATATCCTCCCACTTTCATGCATTGCTTATGCAAAGGCATATGTGACCTGAAGGTCCGAGTTGCACAGATGAGGGATCAGGTTCGAGTCCCGGCGCCTGCTCTCAACATCTTCTCATTCTGGGCAAATCATTTCATCTCCCAGGCCCTTAAACAAAAAATCTGATCTTGTGAACTGTAAATGGTGCTCATGATTAGCGCCCAAATTTGCCTTGGGATGAATTCACATTATATAAAAGAGATTTTTTCTTACCTTTTCCCCTTGACTTTGTACTAGATTTCTGATTTATGTGATGATGAGAGTCAAGGACATAGCTGGTTGGGAAAGAGCATCTAACTAAATTGTGCAGGGTGTTAAGACTGTAAGTAAGTATTCGCTTTCAGAACTGCAGTGCTCCTAGTCTTTACCAATCTTACTGGCTCTATAAGCTTCAAAGGGCTTAATTTACCAAACATTTCTCTACAAATTAGACCTCTGAGAGTAACCAAATGATGTTTCATGAAAGTGCACTCCCAGCGAAAGTGGGACACTTTTTTTGGGCAGTACCTGGGCCAAATTGTGGTCCCAATCTGACCCTGAGCACATCATATTCTTTTTGGCAAAAATGAAAGGTACTGTTTGCTCTAAATTACACTAACATGAAGACCTAGTTTAGCAACTCAAGCATGACTTAAAAAATAATTAGCATAAAGAATGGAACGATGAAAGCATGACTTAAGTAAAGTGTTGGCCCACCAGCCATGGCACTGACGTGCACTTTTTTTAGACTGATATAAATATGTAATCGAGATAATGGCGTTAAAGTGCAAGAGAGCTAATGCTGAGGTGGGCTTGGCCACCTGCCCCATTTTGTGCGCTGTGGTGGGCAGAAGCAAAATGTGAAGGAGAGTTGAACAGACCAATGGATGAAGCAGACTGTTACTATGTACCTATGTACTACTGCTTTTTTCAATTATATGAGGCTGCGCTATAGCTGTCTTTATGACAGACATAGAAACAGGACTGGCTTTAGTACTGGTAAAAACATAAAGAACCTATGTATCTTAATGTTGATCACACTAGAGTCCATATTTTGGGTGCAACATGGGGGTGGAATCCACCCTGTGTTATAGCTGCTAAGTGACCACCTTCCACATGTAGTACTGCTTCAGCGAAGTCGGGGATTTTATGAAGAGCATGTTACATTCTGGGATTTATCATTTTTCTTTTAATAACACACAACATAAAGGTTTAAGGATCCAAGCAAGCAATCTGCTGTCTGATAAAACTCTAGATTAGTGGAAAGTGTCACCCAGGGCCACTTTGCAGCTAAGCCCGTATATTTGTTTGACAAATCCATGTCCACATTGAAACCATGCTCCAAAGTGAACTTCCCCATAGCAATGCTTTGTGTTTTATGTGTCAATCTAGTCCTTCCAGTTGATGTGAACCAGTGATGCTTCGCCCAGAAGCATTATGGTGTTTAATGACGCCCAGGTTTGGGAGGTGCTGTTCAGCTGATAGGGGGTCATTTGCTCTCCTTGTACACAATCAGCTTGCAAAGTGAATACACCTGTCTGACTATGAATTTACATAACACTTTTGGCAACGTTCTCAAAAGAAAGATATTCATTGGTATATGATGTAATTCGAGAAGGACGTCAAATCCTGTGGTCAGGGGGAGTGTGAGATAAGATAGTGGCTCTTAAAATGACGAAAGGAGTGCAAGTTAGTGATTGATGTCATAGCCACTCTTAACCTTCTACAGAACCAATACAATTGTGTCAAGTTTCCCAGGTCGGTGCGTGACTGGCTTGTCAGTTCAAGTTTTCCCTTTGTATTCTGGGACTTGTAGTCTTGTCATCCCATTATAGAAAACAGAACTACAAGTGACAGAATCTAAAGAAAGACCTGGACTGGAATACCTAGTCAGGCATGAAACTGGAAAATATTCACTTTTATCATTTACCATGCTCAACCATGAGGAGCTCCTCCCGTTCAGGTTTTCTATTCTAATTGTCCGTGCTGCAGTCCTGTTTATCACATTGCAAATTCGGGATTGCAAGAACCCGCATTCAAAGAGAAACCCTGTATGGGATATTCTAAGCACACGCATGGACCGAGACCCTTGAGATGTCCGTCAATGCCTGGAAATGTTCAGGCCTGACCTACAGATTATATTTTTCTTGGAAGCACTATGGGGCAGATTTACAAGCCCCTTGCGCCACAGTTTTGTCACTTTTTGTGACGCATTGCCGGCGCATTTTACTGCTCCATACTTACAAGGACAGGAAAAGCCACCCTGCGTGACTTTTCCTGTCCTTGTAAATACGGCCCCTTTGTATGCAGCACTTTGCGTGAAAGGGGCGTTCCATGGGTGTTGCTGTGGGTGTTCCTGACACATTTCCAGATTTACGAGAAATCGTAAATCTGGAAATGCGTCTGAATACTACGCCTCCGATGCGTAGGGAAGCGCAACAAGGAGAAATGTGTTCATTTCTGATTGTTTATGTGCAGGACGGGAACACCATGGTGCAAGGGTGCCTGCGTCGGAGGATGGCAGCAGTTCCTGCGCCAGCGCAGGGGGAAGCACAGAGATACAACATATTGTAAATATGTTGCAAAACTCGCAAACTGACTCAGTGCTGCGCTGCCAAATGGCTTGTGGCACGCACTGAGTCACTTTCCTTGTAAATCTGCCCCTATGTGTTCTAGTGCTGACGAGTCCAACCTAAGTCCACTAACAGTGGATACATGTCATATTTTGAGACATTCATGTAATGTAATTTTACAGACAGCTGGTCGTGAAGAAATTAATGTATTTTGTCAGTGATTATCCTGAAAATCTCGCTTGTTTCTATCTGGCCTTCACGACCTATGTTAAACACCATGGCTGTTACGCATTCTTGTGCATACAACCTTAACACAAATAGAAATAACCCAAGACAGAAATTAGATATATTCAATAAAGAAAAGATCACATGTCCTCCCGAAGACAGTGGCCAGTGCCACCAGAACTATTATTTTAAAAAGATTCAATTTGGCGCTGATGCAAAGTGGGTTTTGCCAGTGATGAAAGAAACTGGTGCATTTTCCTGGTTGACGGAAGAGGGCGGTATTACTCCACTTTACGTGATGAAACAGATTGACCGATCCTGCTGTTAACTTTTTCTCTTTTCTCCTCCTTTATTTTACTCTGCTAAAATACTCGAGAGTAGATTTACTGATATTCGCACAAAGCAAAGCAGCAATTGCCCGTGAAAATGCAAATAATGGAACAGCCTTGCCCGATTGCGCTGAGCGTGAAAAGAATACACACACCAAAGGGCTGCAGGTACCCGGGACGTGAAGAACAGCAGGGAACCAATCAGGATCGCCCAATATAGTCAAGTATCCAGGACAATCATGAGCATACAGGGTCCCAAGAAACTCAAGCCAGTGATGGCAGGAACAACGAAATGTGGTCCCTGGCGAGGAGGCGGAAGGGAAGTCTTCATCGGTGAGGTGAACAAACAACATGACCAACTTTTTTTATATCCTCCAAAATCCCACTTGCAATGAAAGCTGCCCCTGAAATGACACTCGAAAAAATGAAGGTCAAACCCACCAAAAGGACTGTAGATAAAATAATTTTAAAAAAATGCAGCATACTATGCGGCACTTACACAGCTGACATGGAGGAAGAACATACTCCTGGTAAGGAAATCCAGACACACCCAGATGGAGCCAACTGCTTTCATGGTCACATGCAGGTGTGTCATACACAGCTCGCAGACATGCAAGAAACCAACTTGAAATGACCCATAGTCAGGGCTTTAAGGGGGCTGAAAAAACGGAAGGGGCAGGGGTGTCTCTCGAAGGGCCGTGTCCTATGTCATTAAGGGCGTGGCTTAAAACACCTTAAAACTTAAAACACCTAAGCTAAAAACCTGTGCTTAGCATAGTGTGCCGCCCCACTGGTATTTTGCTTTTTTAGTCATTGCATCCAGGAATAATACAGCAAGTGACATTATACCTACAACAAGCCAGGACTATTGGCTTTCTCAATGGTTGTTAGCTGCATAAGATAAATAAGCACCAATTATGGCTTCCTTGGATATAATATTGAGAATGCTTCAGATCAGAAATGATGAGACTATGAAAGACCTACAAAGAGTCTCTTCGAAGTTACATCAAAGGCAGTGAATGGTGGTACAAAAATGGAGAGACCGATAGGGACCCGTCTCAGCACCTGCTTTTTAGAACTGCCGTTGCTGCCGGTGCTGACCACCAGCAGGACCCGGCCCACTTAAAGCTCTGTCCAGTTAAATGGTAATATGTCACACAGGAGCAATGAATGACGCAACTGCTATACTACAGTGTGTGCAGTACAGCCTAATCACACAATGTGTCAGCACATGAAGACTGTGCCACACACCCGCATGATTGAACCACGTATGGCACTCAGTTGTTAGTTTGTGCTGGAGGATGCTGGTGGTGGGCACCCATACTCATTTGGGGACCGAGACTTGTCTTTGATCATCAGACTTTGGCCCAGAGTAAGAGAGAAAAAAAAGCAGAAAAGGTAGAAAGATGGAGAAAGAGAAAGACAAGGAAACAATGACAAAGGAAGAAAACAGGGCTGAAAAAGAAGCTGAAATAGGAAAGAGGAGTGAGATGGAATTAAGACTATGCGGTCTTGGGGTCCTTAGCCCTGGCATTTGGCAGCACTTGTTATGACGCCTACGAAAAAACTTTGGGCCCCTTTTCCAAGTTTAGCTCTCATAGGTCCATGAAATATGCATGTGTCACGTGCTAACTGGAATATTGTAACCCAAGCAGCATCCTCCATCTGAAACCAGGACTCTCCAAAGTCGGTCTTGGAGGGCCAGATCCATGCCAGATTTTTAAGATAACTACATTTATCTAAAAGGTGATATGCTAAAATTATGGCATGGATCCTGCCCTCCAGGACCTACTTTGGAGAACTCTGATCTAAACCATGGAATGTAATCAGTACAGTGCCGAATGGTCACTGGCCATTGCAAGGGTGAATGTCCATTCCTGTCCCTTCTGTGCTGTACAGCTCACAACACTTCTACAAGCGTAGACCCATCATCACTATCTGTGTAATGTAACAACACTTCACATTGACTGATAGTCCCTTTCTGTCCAAGTGGAACCACATTAGACAATGCCACAGTGCCCATGAAGATGCCTCAGTGACAAAGACACCACTCCTCCCACGCAGCAATGGTGCCACTTGGATATTATTGCTGGATGGGACCAGAAATGCACCACTTGATCTAACAACTGGTAGCCTTGGATTTGGGGGCATCATATCAAGAACATGCATGCCAGCAATAGTCAAAGTTGCAGCCCTTCAAAGTTAAGGTTGTCATGATGTCCACTGATACTGAAGACCAGATCCTAGAATTTCACAACAGAATCATATAGCATCAGATCCACAATGCCAATTTTATTGAAAAGGGTCTAATTCTAGAATCTATCCAAATATGCTTAAAGCCCCTGAGTTCCATGTTCCAGTACTAAGAGCACCTCAACAATTTCTTGATGAAATTTAGTGACACCTTGAAGGACATCAAGGAAGCCCTTGTGAACAATCCACCAGCCAATGCGGTTAAGAAGACCCTTGATGAAATGTCTTCTAGTGCAGGTAAAACTGTGCATAAGGTCCCAGGCAGTTTTTGAATGAAAAATCACCAGTCTGACATGGGCAGTACATACCAGGTGTGACCAGATGAGCAATGACCAAATTGTAAAACACCAGGAGGAAATAGCAAGTTACCCTTAGTGCAGCACTGATGTACATGGATTTGCAATCCACACCAAAACCCCACAATGGGTCGTAAACCAGAAGAAAAATAATAGTCTCTGATGGTTTCATCCTCTACCCCATTGGGCAGTCTGGTAAAGAGAGGCACATAGCTCCATAGTAAATAATACAATTCGAGGAACAGTGGTCTCTTGGCTAAAAGAGGCACTTGCATGTAAACTTCGGAATCTGGACTTGAGTACACCAAAAGATATGTTAATTGATGCCACATGTCCTTCTGTGGGCTGTGCTGTTGGCTTTTGCTGGGGTGTCGGGATTTGTGTACGGAGTCATCAGCCATCCTCTTAAGGCATTACCCTGGTCACCTGTGGAGGGGAACTGAGTACAAATGACAGATTTTGCATTTAATCTGTCCTCTACTCATGGGTTCCCTGTCCCTGTGTGTCATGCACACTTACAAGTAGGCCTTTACCGTAGACACCACTATCAAGGCGTTGACTAATGGTACAGATTTGAATATATATCTTCAATGAGTAGTCCAACACTGGTGAAGCAGTGATTGCATAGTAGAATGCCTGTACATGTATTGTGTGTGTGTTTTCGCCTTTGGTATCTGGGTGCCATATCAGCATGTTGCACTAATATGACATGTTATGGTATGCAGAATTGTGGAGCGCACTATCACCTGGGAGAGTATACTGTCGCTGAGTAGGCATGAGCATAGCCAAACTTTTGGCTTAGTGGGACTACTCAGAAAACAGGTCTTCAGCTTCCTGGGGATTTCAAGAAGTGCTCCTATGTGTAGTGACAGGTTGTATCATGCTTGAGGAGTGAAGTGGGAGAAGGCTCGACCACCTGATCTGGATTTCCGTATGCATGATATGTGTGCAAGTAGGAGTCCAGACAAGTGGAGGTGTCTGGAAGGTGTGTGAGAGCATATTGTTGAGGTATGCTGCTCCAGTGTTGTGTAGCACCTTCAAAGTGTGGGTGAGCAGTTTGAATTGTACTCGTTTCTGTATGAGGGGCTAATGGAGTTGCTTCAAGTGTGGTGTGATGGGAGCGCAACATGGGAGGTTGAGAGTGATTCAGGCTGCAGAGTTCTGAAGAGTCTGCAGCTTTCTGGTGAGTTTTTTGTTGACCCAGCATAGAGGGTGTACCCATAGTCCAGCCTGCTTGTGATCAGGGTTTTCTTGACTGTTTTCCGGGTGCTGATTAGGAGCCATTTGAAATTCTTTCTCAGCATCTCCAGGGTAGGCAAGCATGAATCGTTGAGGAATTGACTTAGGTGGTCAAGTTGAGTTTGCTGTTGATGATGATCCTGAGGTTCTTGGCATGGGTCATGGGGGTGGATGCCAACCCTAGCTCTGTTGAATATCAGGCGGAGTGCCAGGGTGAAGTACTCTCCCGAATATCACAATTTCGGTCTTGTCAGAGTTCAGCTTTAAACAGTTGATCTTCATCCTGTGGGCGATTTCAGTTGTGCAGGTATTGAGCATGATCCTATCCTGGGTTGCTTGTGTTCCGGTCAGGCAGGACCTGGCTTGGCAGTTTGGGCAGTACTGTTCCTATTGGAGTAGGGTTAAGATTGATTTGCATATAGCTGTTCAAAACTGAGGTGGCATGGTGTGCAGAATAACAATGGTTTGGGATGCGGTCTGAGTGATTACCAATGGCTGACATTAATTCAAGCATTCTATCCATCACAGTTTTGTATACTTATTGTGTAGCCGTAAATGAGACAAGTATGCACACTGTGTTACTGGACCCACGCTGTACCCAGATGATGAGCTCATATCTAGGGTGAAACCAGCCCTGGGTTGCTTGTGTTCCCAGTTCAGGAGGATCTGGCTTGGCAGTTTGGGCTGAACTGTTTTTACTGGAGCAGAGCCATAACTGATTTGCATATAGCTTTGTAGAAACTGAGGTGGCATGGTGCACAGAATAACGATGGATTAGGGTGTGGCGCGAGTAATCACCAGTGGTTGAGCTTAATTCAAGTATTCCATCCTTCATTGTTTTGTATAATTATTGTGTCACCCTAAGTGACACAGGTATGTCCAGACGTGGGTCTGGTGCACACTGTGTCACTGGAACCAAGCTGTACCTAGCTGATGAGCCCAAACCCAGGACGAAACCGATCCTGGGTTGCTTGTGTTCCTGTTCAGAGAGGACAAAACTTGACAGTTTCAGGCTGGACTGTTCCTAGTAGAGCAGAGTGTTATCTTTCATGGGGTACCCCAATATATAGACCTGAGTAGTCTCCTGACCCTTCACCTACATTTATCGTACCATTACACTACATAACGGGTTTTGGTATTGACCTTTTCCCTAGTTAAGCACTGCATAAGATGTCGTGTGGTTTTCCCTGAAACCCAGCCTCGTTAATTATGCATGAAGATTCTCAGAATCACAGCAGGATTACCATCTTTTTCATAATAACTATGTATAAGGATCATCCCATCCGTCATCCTCGGCCTACATGACACAGCAAGGTAGAATCCCCTGAGGGTACCTTTTGGGAATATATACACCATATCTTTGCCAAAGCAGGCAGAGGAGAAAGACTTCCATGCTTACACACTGACGTGAGACGCTGAGGTTCCTGCAGGCTGACACTCCAGCTTGCAGTGGTCTGACATTCCTCGCGGGGTGTCCACCTCGAGACCAAGAAAGGGTCCCGCAGGAAATGGGGTTGGCTTCATCCTAGGGGAAATCTTGGCTCTACACCTACATACATGCTAGATACAAGTAGGTACATCTAGTTAGGGTTGCATCATAGGAGTATGAATTGTTACCGTCAAGTATTTATATGCTCACATATATTCATTGTTTTTAGCACTATGGTAGAAATCTACCATCCATTTCCTCTGTGGGTGCCTTTAATCATTGATATCTGTTTCTGTCTTATGGTTATTTCAGCACACCAATTTTACACTAGAATGACGCTGGTTTAATAAATACTTATTGAAAACGTCCCCACCGTTTATTTCTTTGTATCTATCTGAGACAAAGTGAGCATGAGCGACTGAGCGAAAAGTACTGTACTTTTTTCCATGATCCCTGATGGGACCGAGTTGTCATGTTTGATAGTTGCCAAGAACTATTCTCTCCTTGGTCAGAGGAGTTGACAGTGGCACTGTAAGCTACCTGGTATAAAGGCGAACATACCCGATGGGGGTGTCTGGAATCAGTCTGGACACCAATCCCACAGTCTATGTTGTCTAAACGCGCAGATTCTATATAGGTTTATAGAAACTACACAACAAGGGTGAAAACGGATTTGCATATAGCTGATTACAAACTGATTTGGCATGGTGTGCAAAATAACAATTAATTGGGATGCATCCCCGAGTGGTTACCAGTGGCGGAGATTAATTCAAGCATTCCATCCATCACTATTTTGTATGCTTATTATGATTTACATGTGTGTCACCTTTAAGAGTGATGGGGACAGTAACCATGCTCAAATAAAATTGTTATATGTTTAAACAATGCAGTCATATTGTCAATAAAGCATTGGTATTAAAAAAAAACACAAACATATGTGTCAGAGTCTTTCTTCACTGTCTACATATCACAGATTGCAGCCATAGGACCAACCACAAGAGTTTCCTGCACTCAGGATCCCGATAGCAAAAGATCCAGCTCTTGGGAGTGCTTAAACTTCAGTAAAACCTCTCCTCGGGCAATTGTTGCAAGTCCCCAGGAGTCTTAGGGTTCATGTTTAAAAACCTTTCATGAGGTTCTGTTGCACTTCTTGAGTTCCACAATGCAATTTTTACACATCAGTATTGTCCGGGAAGGTGAGTAAGGTAGCCTCTGCCATGTTCTTTTTTGTTTCTTTTCTTACCCTTCTTTAAGTTGTGGTGCCTCGATACCTGTCACCTTTTGCTTTGAGGACTGTGGGGGAGCCAAAAGGGTGCTGCAACCCCCTCCCTGCACACCTTCCTGGTTGGTTTAGATTGGTAGGCGGCAATATGCTCCTTTCCTTGCATCTAGGGTTGGAGCCAACAACACTGTTTTTGGCTTCCACCTGCAGGTGGAAACCACTTTGCTCTCTTCTGCCCATAGCACACAAGATTAAGGGGCATATTATCAAGGGGGTTTATCTCTGCTTTTTTGGCTTTAAAAGCCAAGAAAGCGGAGATAAAATGATCTCCCTATTACCTAGCTGTCGCTAACACCAGTTTGCGACAGCTAGTAGGAGATAGCGACCATCTTGGGCTCCACTTTGCATGTCAGTGATATTTATCACTAATGACATGCAAAGTGGGCGTGCCAATATGTTAGCGACTGCAAACAGTCTGTAACATCGCTATCTCCTATTACCAACTAATGGAGATATTTGCGCTAAGCGCGAATATCTCCAAAAGCTAACACCTGCCCTGAGCAGTTCTTAGCCACGTTATCCTACGGGAGGTGGATAACATGGCTAAGAGCATTAGCTCGGTAATGCATGAATATCGCTGACTTTTCAGCGATATTCATGCATTGCGGCCGATTTTTATCGCATTCGCGATAAACCTTGGTAATACCAAGGTTTATTTGCGATAAAAATCGCCGCAGCTCAGCAGTAACTTTTTGTCTCTAACTTAGCAATAGCGATAATTATCGCTATTGCTTGGTAATATGCCCCTAAGTCCTCCCGGGACATTTTAAATTGTGGCGAGCTCAGAAAATGGGGTCCACAAGCCCAAAGCAGGCTCAGGGAGCGTGGCTCAATGCATGCCCGTCTCCAAAGAAATTATTGAATAAATGTTGCATGGACCCCCATGGGGCTTGGCCCTCCCCATGTTAAATTTTGAATAAATGCTAAGAGCAATGCAAATATTTTGGGGGGGGGGGGGCAAAGGCCTGGAATCTGATTATGAGCAGATCCAGAGAACTATGACAATTCGTGAAGTCCCATAAGATGCATATGTAGTGTGTTGGGAAATGCAAATTCAAACTTGACATGTATTATTTAACCCAGTTTGGTGCCTTGCTGGACGCTGTAGGCCTATGTTGAGCGAAACTGTACTTTAGGGCAGATTTTGCCAATATGTATGATACAGTGAAAACACCACAGATTTTCCAGTAAGCACTACAGATGCAGAATAATACTCTATGCATGTAAAGTCATATTATAAGGCCTACTTCGGGTCAGCACCAGTGCTTGCAGAGTTCCTTCTGCTCCTGGCTACCTGTGTGCAATTACAGGGCTGTTCATGACAGTAATCTCAAACATGCAGACCACACATTTGCGAACAACCCAGTGCCTATTACCCTAGCTGCTCCGCAGTGGCCTTATCTTAAAAGACAGACACTGGCAGTAAACACACTCAGTCCAATCGCTGTGAGTTTTCCATGAGTGAGACTCAGGTAGTGAGCTTCACTCACAATAAAAAGAGTAAAAAACAGGTGGTTATTTGAAAAAAAATCCTGGTGAACTAAAAACAAAAACTACAGTGCAGCTTGTGACACTCCAGCTACTTCTATGCTTATTATCTGGACGGACCCTGATGCCATTAGAGTCAACGCAGCAAGGTATTTATTTCAGCTGGTATTGCATGCAGCGGCCTGTAGTCGGCTAAAGGGAGAGTGCACTTATTGAAGGAGCTTCAATATTACATTTCCTACTAAGTCTATAACTTTGATCTCTTCCTGAAGTTTGCTTAGATTTTTTTCCCTGAGCTGTCTTCTTCCTACTTCATTCCTAGTGAATTGCATCATTCAGTCTCTGTCAGCATACTGCAATGTCCATAGTAAACTTTTCTGGGAATCAAAAGGGGGGCGGGTCGGGTGCTTTTTATATTGTTTCCCAAAATGTGGGCACCAGCTTTGCATGTTTATATCATGCTGTTGGTTCTTGTGATTGTAAGGGGTCTATGGATCAGGGGCGTGGCTTGGTCAGTTAGATAGGGGGTTGAACTTCAAATTTTCCTACAGTCAGACTGGCATATGATGTTTAAATACATTATACGACAAGCAGGGTGCATGAGAGGAGCATAAGGGACAGTGGAAAGTGAGAGGAATGTGTATTGGTAAGAGTACTAAGAGAGAAAACACAGGGGTAGATTTACAAGAAACTGAGGTATCTATAGAGATGAGTCAGTTTCCCTGCACCAGGCTGTGGTACCCTTACGCCACCATAAAATGCGCAGTATTTAGAATACGGAGCACAGTGGGGCAAGGATTGACAGATGCTTCAGAAATTCTGACACATCTGTTAGTCCAAAAGTCACGCATTGCTGGAGTTGTGTTGCAAGCACGACACAACTCCAGCAATGCATGTTAAGGCCAATACTTATTGTACTGTGTCACTCCTTACGCCTGCTTCAAGCAGACATAAGATTTTTACGCAGTGGTGTCCTAGAAGTAGCGCAGTGAAATCTTGTAGATTTCCCTGCGTCTCTTTTACAAGGCTTTCCTGCGTTGGAACGCCCACCCTGCATACATTATATCTGACGCAGGTATAATGTGACGCAGGGCTTCACAACATGCCGCATCTCCGTAGATACGTCACGTTGTAAATTGGCCGCATTGTTTATGTCGCCGCTGCATCACAAAAGTGATGCAACAGTGGCTCAAAAGAGTCGCAAGGGGCTTGTAAATCTACCCCACAATATTTTGTAAAATAACCAATATTTTTGAGGACTTTCTAAATAGAGAGGGAGAACGTGGGTGTTTTTTTTGTCTGTGTGTATGTAAACATTCCTGTTGAAATCTGACAGACGTCTCACCATACCCGACTGAAAGCACCTGGACCCAACTTTTTGGTGGAAAACACATTTATTGGGGGGTGTAATACCCTGTACACCCCCCCTCTGAAGCTACACCCCTGCTATTGGTACCTCCACTGTTCCAACACCGCACATCCTCATTGGCTAATATTTTGTGTGACACAAAGCCGTGCATTTAGGTGTTGTGCACTTGTCAACATTCAGGGCAAAAATCCTTTGCATGCAAAAGTTAATTTTTCTTTTTGCTCCCCTGTGAAGGGTTGTTTGATTCGGGCCCTTTTCCGCACTCACACAATCTTAAATGTATTGGTTTTGAAACTCACTGTGAGGTAGGACCTCGTGTTATAGGAGGATTCACAGACTACATAAATAAGGCCTTAGACTGATAGATGGATGGGTATAAGTAGATCATTTACACTTTTCCGGCATGCTGGTGTAGGGCCAGCTTTAGCGCAGGTGGCACCTAGTGCGACAATCACCTTTGGAGCCCCCACGTGACCGCCAACTTGGATTCTCTCACTACCACCTGCAAAAAGTGCCCCTCATCTCTCATATCATAAGATACTGCTAAACACAGCGCCCCCTGAGGTCACAGCACCTCCCTCCACAGGTCAGCGTCCAGTGTGGCCGCACCAGTCGCACTGCCCTAAAGCCGGCCCTGAGCTGGTGCGTCTGAAGGGCTGGTAGGACAGGGGCTGAGTCACTGCAGGCGGATACCGCACTAGGTCAGTGTATGCAAGAATGGGTACATTAAAAGTGACGTGCCACAAAGAAAAGTTAAGGTGGCATAAAAACAGAGGAAGAGAAAAAAATTAGAGTTAGTCTGTTTCCGCAGCATTTATGACACAAGGGATAATTTAGGGGATTGAAACTGCATGTAACTGACACAAAGTATTTCATGCCTCAGTAGTTGCAAAAGTGTCACTGTAAAGACTGTTTTTAAGGGAATGAGGGACAAGAAGGAGGAACAATTGGGGAGAGGAGTTGGTCTAACAGCTAGGGCGGTCGACCTCGAATCTGGGGAACTGGGATCGAGTCTCAGCAATAACGCTGAACATCCTGTGATTCTGGGCAAATCACTTAGGGCTAGATGTAGGTAATTCTCATTTACCGACTCTAGAATACCGAATTTTACCGATTTGGTA
Organism: Lissotriton helveticus; assembly: GCF_964261635.1. NCBI lineage: Eukaryota > Metazoa > Chordata > Amphibia > Caudata > Salamandridae > Lissotriton > Lissotriton helveticus. The sequence goes on along the minus strand of NC_136071.1, from coordinate 512,721,519 downwards.
TTCTAGATTCGGTAAATGAGATGTAGTTAAAAATTCAGTATTTTTTACCGAATATGTAGGATTCTGTAATTACTGAATCGGTATTTACAGATTCGGTAAATTTCATTGATTCCTATGGGCCTTGAGGCCCATAGGAAATGTCAATTACCGAATCGGTAAATACGATTTGGTAAAAATACTGAATTTGCAAGGGGGACAGGGTGTCACTTTGACACCCTGTTGCACCCCTGTTTCTGGCTTGTGTGCCATGTGGCATGTATGTGTGTCACATGGCACTGGTGTACATGCACAGATGTGCATGTACACAGGAATTCGTTATTTACCATGGAATAGTATTCCATGGTAAATAACGATTCGGTGAGGGCCTGTGGCACTAATTACAGGGCCACCTACATGTAGATTTACCGATTCGGTAAATATACCGATTCGGTATATTACCGAATCAGTAAATTTACAGAATCGGTAAATATACCGATTTGTCACTTTTTCTGGCCCCTACATCTCCATCTGCAAATACCGGTCGGTAACGGCCGAAATCGGCCTTTACCGACCGGTATTTGGCCTCCTACATCTGGCCCTTAATCTCTCCGTGCCTAACAAAATATGAATGTGTCCTCATGTAATGCAACTGGTGCTATGTAAAGCGCTCTGATACCCGATTCAGGTCAAGTTTACGCTATATAAAACTGTAAAAAAATATAAATAAAAATAAGAAAAACAATGACAGGGCATTTATTCAACAGCAGGAAGGATTTGTTCAATGTGCTCTCTCAGGGCTTCGATATGAAACAAAAACTACACAGCAATTAGGGTACAGCAGTAATGCTAGGGTGATAGTGAAAAGCACATGTGTGTCCATTTGTGGGAAACTACCCGGTGAAATTTGATCAGAGACCTACTATGTCTCTGCTACATGTATATACATTTCTTCTAGAGTGTATCATTTACATGTGACATCACCACTCCTTACAGAACAGCTTGTATGTGTGTAAAAGGTATGTCTAAAGCGCAAACCTAGCCAAAATGCAGGAGAGCCCTATGAGGGTCACAGACAAGCATTAAAGCAATAAGGACCTGATCTAGATCTTGGCAGGACTCGTCCAACCGTTATTGTTTTTCTGACAAGCTTCCCGACCACCTTGCCGGCCGGCCCGCCTGATGTTGTTGTTGGCTGGGCATTGGAAGGAAGACATCCGCAGTCCCGCCAACTCCCCCAGGATCTGTTTCCTGCGTTGACAGCGTCAGAGGCTGGATAGACTATTGGAGTGAGGCCCGCTGACATTCCCGCTGTCCAGATTATGAAGTGCCTTTCCGTCGAGGCTATTGTAGTGGGAAACCTCCAAGCTCGGGTTGGCGGAAACTAAGAAAAAGAGGTGCAGTATGATGGTGTCCTGGCTGCAGTTGAGTCAAGAACTACCAGAGATGGTGAGCTTGTCTGCAGTGCAAATGAGGGTGTTGGTGGTAATGGCTTGGTAAAAGATGCTGCTGGTTTTGAAGATGGTGCGAGCTGCCAAGGTTAGCAAATGAAGTCCATCAGGTTGGGGGTGGTGCAATCATAGTTCTTCAAAAAGAACACAGGACAGACGGAATGCTGAACAATGCAAACGTTCACCCCTCCAGTCACAGATTTGGGTTTCATCCATCGCTTTTTTGCTCACCACGCCATCCCAGTTTGGATCCAGCCATATGCAAATCAGCCTTGACCCTGCTCCTCATGACAACCGTCCATCCTGAACTGTAAAGCCAGGCCCTCCATGGAGTGGAAACAAGCACCCTGGGGAGCTGTTTAGGGGTCTCACTCCTCATCCTCCAGGCTAACTTGAATTTAGTGGCACAGAGAGCATGGGCTATGCCTCTGGATTTGGGCCGAGTTGGTGATGCGGCAAGCTCAAGGTAAGTGTTTTTTTATTTTACTTTCACTATCACGTCATCTGTCCACTTCACCCACACCCGTCACGCACCCACCCCACTACGGTTACCTGTGCCAGCCACCCCCGTCTCCTACTCATCCCAAATCTGCTCCTGCTGCTATGATCTCTAAATGAACACTTTCTAGACCCCTCCCTCTTCTATTCCTCCACTATCCTTTTTAATCCAACTAACAGACTCACATGTCCACCGCTTTCCCTATGCTAATTCACCACTAATCCTGTTTGGGTTCAGAGCAGCGTGCTAATCCTCGAAAAACCCTTTGATGCCTCTTCAGGGGTACCAAGCGATATATAAATGTAAACCCCGCCCTCTTCTATCTCTCCACTATCCTTTTAAACCCAAATAACAGACTCACATGTCTACCGCTCAAATGTATTTCATATTTCCGTATATTAATTCACCACTAATTATTTTTGGGTTCCGGAGTAGTGTGCTACTCACCGAAAAGTGCCTCGATGTCAGGGGTAGAAAGCGCTACATAAATGCAATTAAAATTACAATGTATGTTGAAGCCAAAAAGTAAAAATGTACAGAATTTTCTAAGGGCAACACAATGCAAGAGAGCACACTCTCAAGAGCTGTACCAGCTATTCCATCACAACAGCATGTCTTATTCAGTGATGAGTGATACGAATACAACATAGAGACACTTGTAGCTGAATCACACTCCAGAATATAGGAGATAGTCCAATATTAACTTGATAAACGTCTATTGACTTGAAAGGCTTGGTACAATCCAGACAGAAGCAAAGATTTACTGGCTTATTTGAACGTCAGATGCAAAGGAGGAAGGAATTCTGAGAATGACATTGACCTGTGAAAAATGTAAGAGCCCTTGTCTGAGGAAACTCAGTAATTGAACTTGGTGATGTAACAGTGATGGCTAAAGTGGTCCTACCTGTGTCTACTTCAGCGTCACCGGATGCCATGGGTTGAAATAACCTATGAGCTAACAAAGACACACAACAGATAAATCTCGAAAGGATGGGCTTTCCCAAGAAGGGGATAAATCAAGATGAGCCCATCAAAATGTAATTATTTAATGACGTGTTTCTGGTTTCCTATAGGCATTATTGCCACCAAACTGAATGTATAGCTGCCTACCATGGCCAAACAAGAAATAAATATCGCTTTATGTTTCATGCTACATGAGGTAGTCATCTTATGAGCCCAGTGGCAAAAACAAAGTCATTTGCACTGATGCCTTTCATTGCCACCTAAAGAATTTAAATATTATTATGAGGTAGATGGAAATGACTATACCTTGGCTCCCAAGAGCAGATGTCACATTCAGTGAATACAGACAAGGAATCACCCCATCTGCTGAGAGAAGAGATTCCTTCTTTGATGTAGAAGTAATAGGATTAGGAGGTTCAAGAACCAACATAAATTGGACTGAAACAGAGTAATCAGAATAATTTGGCGTGCTTGTCTCATCTGTGATTTATGAGTCAATTTAAGAGAGAGATTCACACTAGGGATGCATATAGAGCTTCTTCAGCAGTTGATCGTGATCATACACCCATACAGTCATACACACACCTAAAAGGCCTAGGTTTTGATGTCTGCTAGGTGGGCAGATATTCTTGTCCTGGGGCCACATGCATAACTCTACTGCGTGAATGATTACTTTGACGTGGCAGAGGGGCTATTTGTTTTCTGTGGATTGGTGAAGAAAATCTTTGCAATGCTATTGATGATGTATGTCAAATGTCTCTTACAGTGCTCCAATTCTGCAGAAATCTTCAGCCAGAGTGATTTCCCTGATCTCTTGCTTGCTCTGGTGGAATCAGTCTGATGTGGACCATAAGGAATACATACAGCCCTGACCCACAGTCAAGCGAATCTCCAGGTCCAGAGAGAAGAATGGGATAACAAGTCAGAGGATAGCAAGTCAGAGGTTGTCTATGGACAACTGCCAATCTAAAACCAGGAACCTGCCCCTATGGAAGCCTTCCAAGAGTAACTCACAGGTCATGTGCTGTTTCCAGTAAATATATTTATGTCACACTATTGACAAGAGTGTAATTGTCTATGGTGAAGTGTAACTTAACTGTTCTAACTTCACACCTACCTACCTTGACAATATAGTGTAAGTAACGGCTGGTATTAAAATATTGTGACCTCAGTATTTGAATTTAGCGCAACAAAGGTCAATGGGGGGAAATCAGAAGACATCATATCTGGGCGACTCGGAAATCACCATAGTGTTGTTGTGAAACGTTAGGAGGAACGGGGAGGTATTAAGTCTTGCAACACGGCAAGCAATATCCTACAAAAGAAGCAAGATCACCCTCACTGCACTGTCCATGCAGGACTACACAAGATTAAAGTTACCACGTTCCCCATCACTGACAGAAGGCACACTCTCCGCTTTGGATAAAGGACATCTATGGGCCAATCTTCCTTTACTCTGCCTGATACTGCACCACTGATCAAAGAAGTGTACTGGGCCTTTAAGCGTACAAAACAGTGAGCATTGCTTCACCTGCTCACTACTAGCAAACTACCTAGCCCACAATGAGGAAATTACAGTCAGTAAAGTATTATAGAATAAAATGGGACTAAGATTTATATGTTGATGGTTGACATGATTGTGATTTTGTGAGCAGGTACACTAGAATGTATTTTTGCTGTGTTGCACTATTTTAGTAGGAGTATGTAGGAGGCTGGCTTAGTATATGGTGCTCACTCATTTAAGAAGCCTATGGAGTCAGAGTTGAAGCGTTCCTTGCTCACGCAAAATTTGTTGTGATACAGAGACACATTTGAGTGGGTTGGCCAAACCAATAGAATCTACTGGGCATTATATGGTCCGATATTTGCCCGTCACCGGAGGTACATCCCTTTTGAGGATTTTTTCAGAAGTGGGGCAGTATTCGAGCAACTGTGACAACGTCTTTTGATTCAAGGAATTGCTTTGCATTTGAACTCCGGAAATTCTACGATAGTATTTAGCAGTTGTTCCTTTTACCCCAGTCCTGATGAGCCCAACTAACGGGCCTGAAACGTGTCGACAATTGGAGAAGGAGGAATCCATTGAATATGACTTAATAATGGACATGCACACAGGAAAAGCTTTGTAGTGGTGTGTAAGATACCTCTAATGTGCAAAGGATTACCTCACAGTGGATCGCATTGTATTGTACTTTTTTGTAAATTTGGGGTTTAGGATACAAATATTTTTATTTTGTATAATTTGGTATGTTTTGGAAATGTATACTGCACATATTTGTTTCGTTGGATTTTGTTGATCAAATTTGACACATAAAATTATTTTTGGTCCTAACCAGATATACAATTAAAAGAAATAAATTGTAGTTATGACCTGGAATGAGTGGTGTGACTCTATTGAAATATATGTGATTTTGATGGGACATTGAACCAGTGTATAGGAGTAATTGAATGTTCCCTATTATGAACCCTTAGGATATTTGTTCCTCCCCATAACTTCTGTTTGTGTGCATATTTACAGCCCAGATAGTGGAGGATTACTTGGGCAAACCCCCTGTATATTTGGTGCACTTATTTAAGTGAAGCACCTTGCACTAATACAGGCAACCCTTATGGTGATTTTAGTAGACAACCGTAGAAAGCTATCGAAGTGGTAGCTGTGGTGAGCAGCCTTCAGGCTTATCCAGAAGTTGTGTTGAGCAGCTTGTTTTACCAGAACTAATTATGTAGTGCAAGTTAAATGAAAAAGAACCACACTGTGTATATATAAAAATAATTATATTTATTACATAACACTAACTAACACATTGATATATCTCCTACCCAGAGATATAAACACCAATACACAACAGCACTTCAATTGTAAATAGGTAAGAAAGGTAAGTAAGCACAATCTGCAGTGGTCTTCGTGGGGAGACCAAACCATACACTAAAAAAATGGAATGTGAACTACGGCCGAAATTGGGACTGGGACCAGGAGACTCAGAAGAGCAAGAGACCCAAGGAACCACTGATGGTAAGTACCCCGGAAGCCCACTGGGGCTGTGTGCAGAGTGAAAACACAGCTGTGTACTGAGTGGAACGGAAAAGTAGCGGTTGCAGTTTTGAAGAAGGACCCTTCCAAGAGGTTCCTGCAGAAACCCTATGGAAGACAGAAGGTTGAAAAGTCCCCCCATCTGTGGAGTCCCCAAGAACCTAGCTACCTACACCAGGGAAGCAGAGTGCATAGGTGCGAAGTGACGTCTGAAACCGCTGTAGACCACAACGAAGGGCTTCAACAAAGATGCTGCTGGGGAAGACTGTGCAAGATTCTGGTCAAAGCCAAGGGTGGATTCTTGAAGAGGAGAACCTGTAAGCAGAGGGGACAGTGTCTGTGCCAGTCGGAGGTGACCAGGAGGCATGGAAGAGCAGTGCCCACAGATGACGGACAGTTCAAGGGAGTTGACGGTGACCTTTTTGCTGCAACTGTGAGGACCAGGCAATGCTGTGAAAGGCCAGGAGCTGTGCACGAGCTGTCCCACATTGAAAGTCGAGTACCAGGGGATTGGTCTCCAGCGGGAGTACCAACAAGCCTTGGCAGTTGCAACAGGCAAGGAAAGCGAAGATGGAGCAGGGTTGGGACCAGCAAGGTCCAAGGGACTCACCACAAGCAGGAGAATTGGAGTAGGCCCCAAGCAAGCAGGGGAGCCCACTGAAGCAGAAGAAGACCCTCAAGAGGACCCACAGGCCGAAGGCACAGGAGTTGCAAGACCATGCTAGAAGGATCCTACGTTCCTACAGAGTACAAAAAAGTGTCTACTTCCATTAGATAGAGCGTGCCAGGTAACAAAAAGCACACTTACACAACTAGACAGCAGAGAGCTGGTTCATTCCAAGATGCATCCAAATGATTACTCTAATCAATGCACACATCATAAAAACTAAAAGCACTACTAGACACCCAAAATCCGAATTTTATATTTCTCAAGGTTGCACACACCTGCCGAAATAATTATGCATCCCAACAATGCATGTATCAAAAAACACATATTTGAAAAGGAGGCCAATAATTCTCTGACTATCAGGGGCTGAGAAAAACAGATCTCATAAATTAAAAGCTTCAGGCATAGAAACAATACTTAATTTGTTCTGGTGGTTGCAGGTGAGGCCCAGCCACACTCCTTTTTGGGGACCTGGACCTATTTTTCATCACCAGATTTTGAACCAGAACAAGCCAGAGAAAGACAGAAAAGGGGCTAAGAAGGGGGAAAAAAGACTGAAAACAATGAAAAAGGAAGAAAGCAGAAGAAAAAGAACCTGCAAGAGTGAGATAAAGAAACAGGAAGTGTAGAGTGGTGGATGAAAAAGGGATGAGGTGGAATCAAGACTAGGCAGCCTTGGGGGCGTGGCTACACTAGCAATGGAAGAAGACATGTTAGTGTAGAGCTCCGCTGGAGGCTCTCTGAGTTGACCCCCATTATCCGTAAGTAGCGGATCTGTTGGAGCTGAAATCTCTCCCATCGACTGATGTGTCTACCCTGCGGCCCGATGCGAGCTTTGAGGCGATCAAGCAGTATTCTCCATACCGGGACCTGCAGCCCGGCGAAATGCCACTGAGCCAGCGAGGTCGCCCACGTGAGCTCGGGGTCTGGCCCCGCCCACTGGACCTCGTGATGTGATGCACCTGGAGCTGGCTGCCGCCAACTAGATTGCCGTGGCCGCTCATTGTCCCACCAATAACGCGCTGCCTTTGTGGACACTGTCGGATGCCTGCCAACCAGCTCGGGGGATCCGGATGCTGCTTTTGCCCTAATCTCCTGCAGATGAACCTGGGGTAGGAGAGGTGGACCTACAGGGTGTCATGCCGGAGCCGCGCTGGTGCTGTGCTGAGCGAGGCGGCTGATGCCGGAGACCCCCCTCCTGCGTTGGGTGCTTGTGCCGCGGGCTTCGTCTCCTCCTATTTCAGTGGAGGTATATGAGGCGGTGGCCGTGCACAAACCTCAATAGACCCCGGCTGGGGAGGCGGCGAGCCCTGGTGACCTATGACAACCCTGCGGGTACTGGAGTGCCCCAGAACCAGGAGATGAGGGCCCAGCAGGCGTGTGGGTACCGGGTGGCGCACTCATGACCCGGCCCCCAATGTGTTGCCCCAAAGCAGGACCTTGTGCACACTCATGCCTCGACCCCAAAGACTGAGCCTGTACAAGTGCCATTCAGAGCCGGCGAGGGAGTGTGCAGGTGTGAAGACACGGCAGCAGCCACTGGGCCTATATGCGTTGGGGATGGTCCTTGGGACATGTGTATGGGCCCAATTGTATATCTTTAGTTCCTCTGGATGCTTGACTGAGGTGCATCAGGCCTGACCCGCAGACTCACTTGAATAGATGTCGCGGGGCAGATGGAATAAAGCAAACGTGACCGACGCATCAGCCCCATCCCCACAGACAAGATCCAAAGTGGGAAAAATGGCAGTAGCAGAGTCTTCGGCCGTCATGTCTGGCATGTTGGATGCGGTCCTGGTGGCTGTGGAGAAACTGGGGGAGACCCTGAACCACACCCGTACTGCCTTGGAAGGTAAAATTGACAAAGCAGTCATTGATCTAACACTTCTCCATGCCGACCACCGCAAATTGACGGACCGAACAGAAGCGCTGCAAACCACAACGGCGGAGATGACCCCACGGGTGGTGGCAGCGGGCAAGCATATACAACAGCTTCTAAACAGAGTTGACTTCCTCGAAGACAGGGCGGAAGACACAGAAGGCCGGGCCCGGTGCAACAATGTAAGAGTGGTGGGGCTGCCAGAGGGAAAGGAGGGGAGGAATCCTGTAGCTTATGCAGAATCATGGGTGCATGCCCTCTTTCCAGAAGAGGCCCTATCCCCGCATTTTGTTGTGGAAAGAGCACCACAGGTGCTAGCCATCAGGGTCTAACCCTAGACCGCTCCTGATCAGGCTACTGAACTGTAGGGACAGAGACACAATTTTGCAGGAAACTAGGAAGTCGCACGACATTCAAGTAGGCAACCAGAAAGTGATGTTCTTTCCTGATTACACGATCCAAGTACAGAAAGAAAGACACTCTTACATGGCAGTGAAGAGGCGCCTCAGACAGTATGGTTTAAAATATTCCCTACTATTCCCGGCGTGCCTGAGAGTAGTGGCAAATGGTAAAACGCACTTCTTCACCACCTCTGAGGAGGCTGAGAGCTGGCTTGACACCTACTCCGCCTCGGGGCCTGCGCCTCTACCTGATCACATCAGAAATAAACCAGCTAGCGAGACATCCCGTCATCGACGTCCCAGGGGGAAAATGCTGAAGCAATTACTAACCTCACAGACGGTGGGACCAGACCTAGACCAAGTACTGTGAGGCCAACGAGGCGCTCTCCAAGCAGTAGCAACTATCAGTGGGTCACAATTGGAGGAGAGTGAGTCCGTCACCAGCCAGCAAGATCATGCCAGTGACACCGACGACCTTTCGGATGACCCTCTCACCACGCAAGACTCCTATGACCTGCCGGTTGTCACTCCATAGACTGCTGACAATATAACTTGATAACTGTTGCCGTTTCACTTTATCCGAACTATTCCATATCCAGTGTCTATACACGCAAGTACATGGTCGAAAGTTGTATGTCATTGTGAAATGCCTGCTACGCAGAAAATTGTATATTCTCATGCTTCACTATAACCTTGTCATCCGCGACCACTCTCTATTTTGTGTCACAGAGATATGGCACGCATAACATGACAAATACTGCCCCATGGTTTTTTCTGCCGGAGGAGATCACAGGAAGTTTCTGGTGGGCACTGCACAGGTGGGATCATGATTGGCTGACTATAGGTGGGCCCCGAGGAGACTCTTCTTTCCCCTAGACATTTATAGGTTGTAAAGCACAGTTCACTCCGCGGACATAGATTGTACGATGTTTATATATGCAGTTTGGACGATTGCCTGTTACATATTCGCCCTTTTGATATTAATTTTAAGTTTATGTGGCTGCAGGTTGCATTGTAGTCCGCGTGGCATTGTTTTTTTGATTGTCATGACTTCTGATTGTTTTATTGCCCAAAGTGCCATATTTTGCATACTGAGGTGGGACACCTGCGACATTGATTGGCGCAGGGAGATGAACTCTGGATGTGCAAAACACTTACCTACCACACTTTCTGGTCCGATTGGATCACATACATTGCTAGCCTTCTAAAGTCATGACACCTATCAAGATTGGGACCTGGAATGTGCAAGGCATCCATAGTCCATCACGCCAATATCTTATTTACTCCTATCTGAAACGCCATCACGTTCAAATAGCACTATTGCAGGAAACACACTTGCAAAAATCAGAAATAGTACGGCTGCATAGGCGCTGGAGGGGTCAACTTTATGCAACAGGCTACTCAGCATGTGCGCGTAGGGTGTTGGTGCACGTTAGACCAGGGATTCCCTTCCGGGTGGTGGATTCCTCCATAAATGCAGAGGGCCGATATGTCATGGTCAGGGGTGTTTTGGATGGGAGACAGGTTATACTTGCATCACTATATGCGCCCAACACGGAACAGTCGGCCTTCTTAGAACTGGTCTCCATTAGGCTAGCTGAATGGCATGATGTTCACATGATTCTGAGTGGGGACTATAATAGTGTAATGGTTGTGTCGCTGGACTGTTCCTTCCCTCCCCTGCCTGGCACAGCTACACATGCGGCTGCGAAAGCGTTAAACCAGTGGGCCAAGCATTGGCGTTTGTCTGACGCCTGGCGCCACCACAACCCACAGGAAAGGGTATATTCATATTACTCGGAGCGCAGGGTCTCCATGTGCGTTTGGACCGCTTTATGATGTCAAACGATCTTCTCCTGAGAACATCTGGTTCCTATTACTTAGGGCGAACACACTCAGATCATAACCCCCATATGGTAGGATTACAATGAAGACACAGTGCCACCAATACCTATGTGGCGACTTCAGCCGGATGTTCTACTCAATGCATCCTTCAAGGGGCTTGCTGGCTACTAATCTGGCACAATATTTTGATGAGAATGCGGACACGGCTTCATCATCCCTGCTTGAATGGGATGCCCTTAATGTAGTAGTGAGGGGTCACTGTTTGGGTGCACAGGCGGGCATTAGAGTTCAGCTGGATAAAGAACTCACCACATAGAGAGGAAGCTGATGGCCGGGGAGCAGGAGGCGGTAGAGGGATCCCAGGGCCAACTTGATAGCTATAAAGAGGAACATGCAAGACTGCTATAACGGCTATGATGTCTCAATTATGACACGCACTCGGCGAGAACACATCATATGGGGGACAAACCTGGGAAATTACTTACGCGGCTTATACGCCAAGATGAATATTCATCTCCTGTTACGTCTGTATGCACAGCGGCTGGGGGCGTAGTATACACACAGCTGGACATAAATGAGGCATTTATGGCTCATTACAAGGGTCTATATGTGTCTTGTGGGCAGGGTACGACCCAGGAGCTACAGCTCTAATTAAACGGGATAGATCTAGCGAAAACCACACGCGCACAGATGGAGGAATTAAATGATCCTCTTATTGCGGAGGAAATATGAGACAGCATATTCTCCTTAGGAAACGGGAAGTCGCCAGGACCGGATGGCCTACCGGCAGAATTCTACAAAGCAGATGCGCATGTGTATTAGGTCATCAACTGCTGAAGGTGTATGAGATGGCGCTGGTTGAATCCACGCTCACTGATATGCAAAATGAAGCTCTGCTAGTATCCCTCCTCAAGCCTGACAAAAACTCAGACTCGCTAGGCTCCTATCGTCCACTTGCACTTCTCAACACTGATTATAAAATGTTCACATCCCTACTCGCTAAGCGTCTTTCTCCTTTAGTGAAAACATTGGTGCACCCAGTTCAGAACGGTTTCGTACCAACCAGGAACACCTCACTTAACCTCCATAGATTTTTTAGAATACAGCAGTATGCGAAACATAGATGGCCTCGTTCTGGATGACTGGTGTTGGACCAGTAGAAGACCTTCGGCTCTCTAGAATGGCCTTATCTGGCGGCGGTGGTGAATAAATATGAGCTAGGTGATCTTTTTTTTAAATATGATCCAATTACTGTATCAGCGCTCTGCTGTCCATGTTCGCACTGGCAGGCTTGTATCTGATCCCATTAAAGTGAGGAGAGGGACACGCCAGGGATGCCTGCTGTCCCAACTGCTTTTTTCTCTAGCCATGGAGCTGTTGGCAATTCTACTCCGCAGGAGTGGTGAGTAGTGGGGCATACGGCTGGGGGATGGAACGCATGCCGTATCTATGTATGCTGATGATTTATTGGTATATGTATGTGATGTCACTGACATTTCCGCATCCATAGCAGATGTGCTGAAGGCATTTGAAGAAATGTCGGGCCTTAGGGTTAATTGTGCCAAGTTCAGAGTATACCCCTTTAGCGTGGACACGAGTCTTCATCGTGGTGTGGAGGCACTCCACATGGACATGGACACGTCCAGGTCACCATTGTAGCTAAGAAAGGCGTCTGCTGGTGCTGATCGGTGTTGGATCAAACCCAGATCTTTTGACTGGGTGTGAGTGTTTGATTGGTTCAGATGCTCCGTCCATCACCACCCCCTTTTGCACCGATGAGGAGATTTGAGCATATCCTTTTTTTGAAACTGTTCATTGCTTTTCTTGTGCCACGCTGATGTCTCATGTCTTTGTCCACTCCACCTTTCTCTTTGGTTTATTGTTGCCATGTTTCTCTGCAGCCCCATTGGCTGCTGGCTACTCCTTGCTGCTGTTCTCTTTCGCCTCCTGCTCCCACTGAACCTAGTGCCACCTGCCCCCCCCCTTTTTTCTTTCTGTCCCTGTCTTGTCAGTGATCCGGGGGATCTTGCTCCCCTGTATATTGCTGGCTGGGGTTTGCACTTCCGTTGTCTGTCCCACCGTGGCTGTCTACCTGGTCGTGCTTTCCAACTCTCTGCCTTACTCCCATGGGGTAGCTTTAACGTAATTTCCTTCACTACAGCTGGCTCACCATGGGGAGGCCGGCTGCTTCCTGTCAGGGTTTAGCCCACCTTCCATGTCACCTTTTTCATATTTCTTATATGGTGTAGCAGACAGGGGTGCTTGGTGTGTGCTGCCAGAGCAGTCCCGATCCATACTCTAAATCAGTGTTCTCTGCTGGGCTCTGGCCCTATTTTGTTTTGATTGTATCATCCTTGGTTTTATCCCTTCCCTGCCCCCATTTCCTTCCCACACTGTACGGCTCCTGGAGTACCCTGACCAAGGGCCCGCCTTGGCTCGATTTTGGGGGTCTCCTTTTCTGCCCCAGGACTGTGCTCTCTCCTAGTGCTCCGGAGTTCTTTCCTAGCTTCGATGGACCATCTGTCCCCTCTTTTCCTTGTGCTATATCATCCGCACCCCTTTCCCTGAGTTCTAGGAATGTCAACAGCCTGTCCCACTACGTCAAGCACAAGAAGTTTTGCACAATCTTCATACCAAGCATGTGGACATATCCCTCCTGCTGGATACCCATCTGTACCCTGTTGAGAGTGGGTTGGCACAGTTATTAGTAGTAGTATGTCAGTGGCTGATCCCAGTGCAGCTTCCCCGTTGTGCAAGTGCTAACGGAAGTGTGGCATGGCCATCCTTATACGTAAATCTTTTCCCTGCTCAGTGCTTAGAACCTGGAAATACATAGGGGATCGTTGGGTATTGGCAAAGTTGCAGCTTTTAAAAAGACATGTGGTGGTTGGGCCAGCTTAGGCTCACACTGCAGGTAAATCTGATTTCTATGCCCAGCTTTCCCACCTCCTGCCCTCCCCAGCAGAATGCCGGTGCTGTTGGGTGGTGACTGGAACTTGGCGCCGGACCCTGTCCTGGATCGGACTGGTGGGGTGATATGCACAATAGATGGGACAGGACGCTCTTTGGGTACTTGGTGTCCAGCCAATCTCTAGTTGATATGTGGCGCTTACTGCATCCTGGAGACCGGTAGAATATGTTCCTGTGCTACCCACATCAGACTCAGTCCTGAATTGATGACTGTTTGATGCATGGTCGGCTTTTACCCTGTGTTACCTCCTGCACCATTTTGGGGGCAGGACTGTCCAAACATAGTCCAGTGTTGCTTGAGCTGGATGTGGGATGCGATGCATCCCTCCCGGTCGCTGGTGCGTGCATGCCTTTGCCTACTGGCAGCCCGAGGAGAAGGCTATGCTACACAATCATATCCAGTCCTACTTCTCAGACAATGAGGGCACTTTGTCACTGGTAGGATGCTGTGGTTGGCCAGCAAGGTGACTCTTTGGGGCAATATGATTGCCGATATGGAAGTTGCCAAATGCATGGAGCGTGCGGCCATGGATCTTCTGGAACAGGAAGTGCGCGCTTTCACAACTCAATACATGGCCTTCTCCTCCTACGGCTGGAACTTGCTCAAATCCAGCTTACTTTGTAATTCACGAAGGCTGTTGGGAAGGACTTAGTCAAGCTGTGGTGGCGGAGTTATGACCATGGTGAGAAGGCGGGCCGTCTTCTAGCCACCCAGTTAAATCAAATGGAATCTCAGCATACAATCCTGGAGGTCCATGATCCTGCAGGTGCCCTCCTCATCTACCCTAATGACATCTCCACCTGGTTTTCTTCCTATTATGCCTCCCTTTATTCTTTATTAAGCTGCTACCCTGGAACAGGTGGAGGTTTTCCTGGCCCACCGAATTTGCTGGTGCTGTCTGCTGTAGGCTGGCAGGCCTTGTTGGGGGCCATCCCTATGTGCAAATACCCCAGGGAGGACAGTTTTTTCAAGCAAATTCCATAAAGCAGGGAAGAACCTGATTAGGGCATTCCTGAAGGCTGAGGAGGCGGGCATGTTGGGGTATAACTCCAAAAAAGGCCACAATTACCCTTCTCAGGCAGGTAAGGACCCCGTGGACCATGTCAGTCAACGCCCGGCATCACTGTTAAACATTGATATGAAGGTGTTGGCCACGGTCCTGGCTACTCGTCTGGGTAAGGTCGTACCTCTCCTGATTCATGAGTCCCAGGTGGATTTTGTCCTGGGCCACAGCTCTCGAGACCATCTCTGCCTTTAGTCCTTTTTATTGTGGCAGACAAAGGATGGTCCTTCCGAATTTCTGGTGCTTTCCTTGGATGCAGAGAAAGCATTTGATCATGTTGACTGGCACTTCTTTTCCACATAATGTCACATATGGGTTTCGATGAGGACTTTATCTGGAAGGTGTGTCTTCTCTATGACGCCCCAGAGGCCGTGGTGTTATGCTACAGGCGGTCTTATTGCCCTGAATCCCCTGATGGCTGTGATCCGGCGTTCACTGTGAATGTCTGGCATCTCCATTGCTGTGGGTGATGTCAAGGCCCTTCTATATGTCAACGATATTTTGTTACTTTTGTCCAGTCCCCGAACATCTATGGCATTGATGATTTTTCCTTACTGCTAGGGTACAAAATCAATTGGTCTAAGCACAAGACCCTTCCTATGTCTGGCTCCACCACTGTGGCCTGCTTCAGTGACTACTGTGTCTACTGGGTTCATTCTGGCCTCACTTATCTGAATGATAAGGTCAACAGAGGCCACCCCCAAATGGCTGAGGATAATCTGTTACTACTGCTGGACCGCACAACGTGGGAATTTCTAGAAGTAGTCCCTCCTGAATCTCTCCTTCTAGGGCAGGGTGCAGACCGTTAGGGTAAGATGCCGGCCACGGCTTCAATTATCTGTTTGGGATGTCGCCTCTATGTATTCCATGGTTATTATCTGCCTCTATTCTGCACTTACATTTGGAGCAGCTCTAAGCCTAGGCTCTGGGCAACACATCTTTGGGTGGACAGGGAGGCAGGTGGACTGCGATTGCTACATATGAATTGACTGACATTCCAGCTTTCTCAGGTGGCGGCACATTCGGGCCCACCTCGAAATGCCCCTTTCTGGACGTGGCTGGAGCATCATTTGCTTGCTGTTCAATCCCCGCCCCTGCCGCCCTACCTGGTTTCACACTCGGTGTGGTGTCTTCTAATCTTGTCTTGGTATTGACGATAGCGGCCTGGCGGGATGTACACTGATTGTTGGACGTGGCTCCGCTATTCCATGTGATGGCCTTGTTAGGGCACAATTCTGCCCTGCGCATTGGGGGGCGCTGCTCTCATGGGAGTCCTGGCGTGGGCAGGGCCTGCTATCGGTGGATCAAATGTACGATGGTGCTGTACTCAAGACCCTCCCACTTCTTTGTGTGCAATTTGGCCTTAGGCATGTGGACCACTGCCGATTCTATCAGTTGACGCGTTGCAAGGGAGGAGCACTTTGGCTAGCTCCCCACCTTGCCTGTCCTGCAATACCTTCATGCTCTGACCTGCCCCTAGGGTCTGGTCTCAGGTATTCTTGGGGTACTCATCAAAGCCTTGTATTCTAGTCCCTTGAGCGCTGCAATGTAGATGACATGGCAGATGGTGCTTGGTAAAGCCTATTTCCTGAAGGCATGGTCTTCATCCTGGTAGAACATGGGCCTCCGGGAATCCCAGCTTAAATTCCTGTTCTTCAAAGTGCGCATGATTAGTACTGGTCACAGTGGAAACTGAAGCAGGCCAAATTGCTTCCTCGTGACCGCTGCTGGTGATGCGACTTTGATCACTGTGATTTGTTTAATATTTTCTGGACCTGTCCATCTCTTGCAGCCTACTGGGCTAGTATATGGTCTTAGCTCTGCCATTACTGTACCTTTCCAGTTCCATCCTTGTCTCACTTGGCACTCCTTCATGATACCTCAAATCTCCCAAACCTCACCTCCCAGGAACACAGGTGGGCTGCCAGTGCACTCAATGTGGCGAAGCTGTGCATCCTCTGGCAGTGGCGGAAGCCAGTGGTCCTGCCATCAGATGGAAGCTGGCAAAAATGGGAGGCCGCTCCTTTTCCACTCTTGGTCCTAAATACTGGAACTCCCTCCCATTGGCATTAAAATCTGAGACCAACTTACTCCGCTTCCGTAAGGCTTTGAAGACCCTGCTCTTTACTAAGCGTGACCAATAGTCGGCAGAGGCCTTAAGTCAAGGTGACATTCTCTTTTCTTCTACAGTCTATCCCTGGCGCCGGGAAACCCATTGTGGGTAGCTGTGCGCGGTACAAGCTTAAATAAATAAATAAAATAAATAAATCAGGGAACGACATACACAACTTCATTGCATCGCTACTCATGAACGAATGACATACAAACTCAATGGCAATCTGGATGCCTTTGATCTGATCTGAGGTCCTTTTCTTGCCTTTGTTGGCCTGGACCTGTCCTGAAATGGCTGGAGCCATCTCCACTTAGGCCCCACACACCTTGGCTGTACCTTGCCATACTACCTGAGTGATGTCATCCTTGTTCCATATTGTGTTCTACTGTCGGCATTTCCTCCCCCTTAGCAACCATACTGATATCTCATATTTCCCCTGCCCATCTGGACTTATTTGCTTCATGTTGACTCCCCCTCAATGCCAGTTTGTCCTGCCTTTTCATCTTTGCCCAGGATTTTGTGATAGTTTGCTCGCTGTGCTCCATTTCTCTGATAGTGCTGTTTTCACTGTTCACCGTCTGCTGCTTTGCCATTCATCTTTTGCCCAGTGTTTGTGATAGTGCACTTGTTTTGTTCCTTTTGCCTCAGAAGGTTTTCATCACTGTTCTTTGTCTGCTGTTATGCCATTCGTCACTTGCTCAGTGTTTACACTAGTGTGCCATTTTGTGAATTTTGCCCGAGAGAGCTGTTTTCACTGTTCCTTCCTTGATGTTCTGCTATTCTTCTCTTGACCAGTGTTTTGTGATAGCTTGCTCGTTGTGTTCCATTGCCTGAGAGTGTTGTTGTCACTGTTCTGTTGGCCCCGCCTCCCGCTTCCTTCCTGCCTTTCCTGCCTCCCTTTCGCTTCCCACTTCCTGAAGGCCTCGCCCACTGCCTCCCAGCAACTCCTCTGGCTCTCAGCACCTACTTAATGGAGGTCGCATCGCAACCCCATTGAGTAGGTCCTGGCTTCTTCTCCCCCTCACTGCCGTTTTGTTCTGCCTTTTCGTCTTTGCCCAGGGATTTGTGATAGTTGGCTCACTGTTAGATCGGGCACCATTGGCGTGGGTCTCCCTTCAATTTTTTGCTTTTGTCTCCTCTATGTTTGCTGGTGTTAGATGCTCTGGGCGCTGTGCCACTGCCATTCAGTGCCACAGCATGAATGCTCCCTATTATAAATTGACTGTATGAATTGGTATGATCCTAATTGACCCAAGGAACATGATAGGAAAGTCGAATTTAGAATGCCTAAGCTCCGAATATTAAAGTGCATCTTTTAGTGACGATTATTTTTATATTCTGTGTTTTCTTGCCTAAACCTTCCAGTGTGCTCTGCTGTTATGTGTATTGGCTGTCTGGTTTTGGAGGGTCAGGGCAGGTAGAGCCCGACCTGGATTGAATAGAGAGATCTGCAGTTGGAGTATGGGGAGGGGTGACCCTTTGATCTAAGCAGGGCTGTGCCTGGCAAGGTGAATTAAGGCTCAACCTCCCACTGTGCGTCTGATGGCAGACCCCCTCTTCCTGAAAGGCAGGGTGCAGACTTGTAAACAAAGTGCTCTAGGACGACACCAAACTGGCTCTGGCTGGGTTCAGTGATTTGTGACTTTTTGAGAACAAAGACTTTTGGGGTATAAAGATCTGTGCTATAACTCCTACACGTGTGTTATTTCTGGATGTCAAGATGAACCTCTGTCCGTGTAACTAGAGGGAATGGACTCTGAAACTTTTATCCTTCCTGCTGAAGCAACTACCCAAGAGCCTGATTTGAGCTTGCTTCCTGCTGAAGTCTCAGGGACATCACACTTCACCCATCAGCCGTCCGGATTCCTATTTGAGGGGGATTCTACTCGCAGGTAAGGCCTTTGTTGAGAATTCCAGAGCCTCTGGTTCTACTGCAGGCAATGCGGGCTGAAAGTAATCGTATCGCTATTGTGGGCCGCCACAGCTGAGGAGCTGTTGCCGCTGAGAGCCCGCACTTGCCTGTGATCCCAAAGTCATCGTTATTGCTATTGTGGGCCGCCTCAGCTAAGGAGCTGTTGCCGCTGAGAGCCAGCATTTGCCTGTGTTACGAGAATCATCGCTATCGCTATTGTGAGCCGCTGCAGCTAAGCAGCTGTGCCACTGAGTGCCCGTATTTGCCGTCCTACGAGAATCATTGCAATCGCTATTGTAGGCCACTGCAGCTGAGGAGCTGTGCCGCTGAGTGCCCGCATTTGCCATCCTACGAGAATCATCGCAATCGCTATTGTGGGCCACTGCAGCTGAGGAGCTGTGTCGCTGAGTGCCTGCAATTGCCATCCTATGAGAATCATCGCAATCGCTATTGTGGGTCGCTGCAACTGAGAAGCTGTGCCGCTGAGTGCCCGCACTAGTCCCCACTTCGAGCATCTTGTGCCCGCCTTTAAGCCCCATACCAGGATTATCGTGAGTGCACGCCGCAGACCGCTATAGCTTGGAGCTGTGGCCGCTGCGAGTCCACCTGTCATCACTGCGGTTTCCTTGTGAGGCTGGATGCCGTGCCCCTTTAAATCTCAGGTACATTGTGGACCCCGGCCTCGAACTAAGTTCGTTCCACACGCTTTCTGAGTGCCTTTATTGCTTTTGAAGTGAATCTGTAATTATGTGCATTTTGGCTCCTTGTGCACTTTTAAGCCTCGTGTTCAGTCTATAAAGATAACTATTTTTCTATAACTGCTTGTGGTGTTCGTTTGTAACTTCTTCCTTGCATTATTGTGTATGGTCATAAATGCTTCACACACTGCCTCTGAGATAGGCCTGTCTGCTCGTGCTATGTTACCACAGGGTTGAGCAGGGGTTATCAAAGGGTGTAGCCCCCTTTCTCTGACTTAGGAAGAAGGATCCCTATTTGGGCCTCGGAGCCAGCCGCTGCCAACTAGAGAGACCCATTTCTAACACTCATTGTGCTCCATTTGCCTGATAGTGTTGTTTTTACTGTTCTTTGTCTGCTGTTCTGTCATTCGTCTCTTGCCCAGTGTTTGTGAAAGTGTGCCCATTTTTTTCCATTCGCCTCTGAGTGTTGTCTCCACTGTTCTTTGTCTGCTGTTCTGCCATTAGTCTTTTGCCAAATATGTGTGAAAGAGCACTTGTTTTGTTCCTTTCACCTCAGAGTGTTGTCTTCACTGTTCTGCGTCTGCTGTTCTGCCATTTGTCCCTTGCCCAGTGTTCATGACAGTGTGCCCATTTTGTCCTTTCCGCCTGAGAGTGCTGTTTTCACATATCCTTTGTTTGCTGTTCTGCCATTCGTTAACTGCCCAGTCAATGTTTTGTGATAGCTTACTCGTTTGTTCCTTTGCCTGATTATGTTATTTTTGACTGCTGCTTTCTTCCTGCTATTCCTCCCTCCCTCCCGCAGGCCCCACCCTCCACCTCCCAGTGACCCTCACAACCCCTCCAGGACCTGCCTAATGGACATTGCAACACAACTGCACCGCCGGCACTCCGAAGGTGTGCCAAAGGTAAGCTCATCTGCACCTGTCCGTACCTGGACCACGCCAAGCCTCAGGAGCCCTGGCACTCCTGCCACCCACAGATACTTCGTCACAGAACTCTGAGCCCTGGGCCCCAGACACTGCAACAACAACTACTGCATCACATCTCCTTGATCAGCGGTAGGGCCTTTTACCTGCTACTGCTGCCTCTTCACAAGCAACTCTGGACCTCCATCCCTCATGGAAACCCTAATCTCACTCACCTCACCACCCACAACCACCCCGGAACTATTCCACTGCCTCATGCTCAATGTCCGATCACTCTGCAAATATACCACCGAAATCTGGGACACCATCACCAATCTCACCCTCTATGTGATCATCACAGAGACCTGGCTCAACCCCTCCTATTGCACCGATATTGCCACCACTATGCCCAACGGTTACAAGATGTTACTCCGGGACTGCACCAACAAACATAGATGGGGCTTTGCCAT
Source organism: Lissotriton helveticus (assembly GCF_964261635.1). Taxonomy (NCBI): domain Eukaryota; kingdom Metazoa; phylum Chordata; class Amphibia; order Caudata; family Salamandridae; genus Lissotriton; species Lissotriton helveticus. The sequence continues at coordinate 512,700,675 of NC_136071.1, read as the reverse complement.
CATCCACAAAGAAACCATTTGTTGCACCACCACTGAAGACAACACCACACCAATCATGGAGCACCTCAACTTCCAACTACAAACCAACGGAACGACCATCAGACACACCCTCGTCTACAGACCCCCAGGACCATGCCGAGGCTTCTGCAACACCATTCCAAAATTCATTGCCCCACTAGCCATTGACTCCAAGCACTACATCTTCCTTGGTGACCTCAACAACCCCAAAGACTATTTGTTTGTTGTATATTTTTTAAAGCAAAAGAAACAGTTGATGGACGGAAAGCTGGACAATGCAAACATTCACCCCCAGTCACAAGGATCTTGGTTTAATGCATCATTCTTTTGCTCACCACACCACCCCAGTTTGGACCCAGCCATATGCAAATCAGCCTTGACGCTGTTCCTTGTGGGAACAGTCCAGCTGAACTGCCAAGCCAGGTCCTAACTGCACTGGAAACAAGCATCCTGGGACCGGTTTCAGGGCATCACCCTTTAGCAGCCAGGCTAGCTTGCATCCAGTGGTGTAGTGAGCACGGTACCCACGTCTGGGCATACCCTTCCCACCTAGGGCTACATATGCAAAAGAAATAGTTGATGGACGGAATGCTGGACAATGCAAACATTCACCCCCAGTCACAAGGATCTGGGTTTAATCCAGCATTCTTTTGCTCACCACACCACCCCAATTTGGACCTAGCCAAATGCATATCAGCCTTGACCCTGTTCCTCGTGGGTACAGTCCAGCCAGCACTGCCAAGCCAGGTCCTCCCTGGACCGGAAATAAGCATCCTGGGACCGGTATATTTTTTATTAGCATTTCACGGAAAATGTTACATACATCAACTTTGTGGAGCCAAAGTGTGGGTCCCAACTTAGCGAACATACAGTTCTTTTATTAACTATCCCACCTCCCCCAGGCTCAGTTTATCATATACCAAGGAAAAGTAATTCCGCACAGCATTGCATTAGGGGCACACATAAAGGACCAGAATTAACATCAACACATATGATTTGAATGAGATCATCATTGACAGTCTCCCATGACCAGTTGTTTAACGGAGCATCTGAGTTATATATCTGCCCATCCCTTAATCTACAGATGTAGTTCATCCAGCGGCATCAATAATTCCGCAAGCATTGCTGCCCAGGCCCTCATATCATGGACTAATCTTTCATCCCAGCAGGTCTTTTTCATGTGCCACCCCATAGCATTTATCCACTCAGCCTTATCTCTCAGCCAAACGTCAATATCAGAGTGTTTCAGAGACAACCACCCACTCACAATCCTGCATTTAGCCAGCAGTAACCCCAGGACTAGAAACTTCCTGCTGAGCAACAACCCCAAAGATGCTAACTCCGCCAACCTCCTGGAAAGCATGGGCAACATCAGCATCACTCAATTGGTCACAAACCCCTTATACAGCGCAGGGCACACACTGGACCCTATCTTCACTTCCAGTGACAGAGTAATGTACAGTCATGTCACCAAACTTACTTGGACTGACCACGCTATCATCCACTTCACTATCACAGGATCCCCGTGTACCACCTGAGGTTCCGTGAATTCTGAACCCGTGTTTTAAGTGTCATGGTTCCGTTACGATTTTGGTAACAATGAACCGTAACTAATGAGTTCGACAAGTACGAGTGTTTTCGCCATGTTACACACAAGGATTCACAGTGTATTGGAAGATTCCGTTCTGAACCTTGGTTTCCATTTTGTGCAAGGCAGCCATTTTGTGGTTGCCCTCACATAGGCCGATGACTGCGGCTGAATGAGTTTTTAGGACCCAAGTCCTTTAGCTGGGGTTTGTGTTGACTTTTACATGAGCCAAAGTGAACTGACCTCGTTGCCTGAAGCCGACCTTGCTGAGCCAGTTCTTGCCCGCTAGCTGATCAAGACTAAGATCAGAGCGCAGGACATCGTAAAGTTTTACTACACACAAATATGCCTTATCCTACTCTTACATGTTTCTGTTTCTTTCTTTATGGTCTATTTATGATATGGGTTGTGGCCTCTTTTATTATGGGTTCGTTCGGCCTGTCTAAAGAAGAATGTTGGGTTTGTCCGATGATTGATCATGGGCCGGGCAATTGAAAAGTGGGTTTTACCGTCATGCGATACCTTTGGTATGAATACATGTGATTGGACAGCTCATAAGTGTTAGGTATTTGTCTGGAATGTGATTTTTGGCATAAAAAGGGATGACTTGCTTTGTAAAATGGAGCCGTCTCCTGAGAACTCATACCGTGATGATTTCTAGGACTTCTGTTACTGGCTGCAGTCAATAAATTCGATCTTTGACGTCACCACGAAGAGTCCCGTGTCTTTGTACTCTAAGACAGGTGAACCCGAAGACTTTGGGCGTGCCCCTGGTGCCGCGGGGTCCTAAATAACCCGGTTCTTCACACCACCAGGTCCTCCCACCACAGCTGTAACAAAGCGACAGAGACCCAATCGACCGACACCCTCAACACCACCCGGCCTGACCCCGCAACCAACCTGGAACAGGTCACCCGGAACTTCTTTGCATGGATCACCAAATGCGCTGAATGAGTCACCCCCCATCAAGCCATCAAGAAGATCCATGAAACAAGCCAAGTGGTATGCACCAGAACTCAAGACAACAAAACACAACTGCAAGTGACTAGAAAGATGATACCACACTAGCACAGATCCCACAGACTGAGCCGCCGTCAAAGCAGCCCTCAACAAATACCACCAATGCCTTAAAGACATGAAAATAGGTGCCCTGGCAGACTGCATTGAAGCAAGCTCCAACAACAGCAAGGAACTCTTCAGCATCATCAGAAAATTCTGCCCATCAGCCAAAGATAACATGATCTCCCCTTCCCAGGAACTCTGCAACACCCTGGCGGACTATTTCCACAACAATATATCCACCATCTACAGTAACTTTGAACCCCAACCCACCGACCTCTACAAACTTCTCACACCAAAGGATGCCACCCTCAACCACCCGCTCAACGCATTGGAACAGCTCGCCACAAAGGACACCACAGCCATCATGAACTTCATTCAATCAGGAGCACGCACAGACCCCTGACCCCATCACTACTTCAACCTCGGGAGCAAGGAAATCAGCTGTGAACTCACCTCCATTGTCAATGCATCCATCACCATGGCTGTCTACCCCAAAGGATGGAAACACACAGAAGTCAGACTTCTCCCCAAGAAACCCTCCACAGTCTCCAGTGAACTCAAGAATTACTGCCCCATGTTGCTGCTCACCTTCCCCGACAAAGTGCTCAAGAAGCCCATCAACTGCCAGTTCATGAACACCTGGAGAGAAACAACCTGCTGGATGCCTCTCAATCTGGATTCTGCGCCAACCACAGCACTGAGATAATCCTGATCACCACCACCGACAACATCAGAACCCTCCAACACCTCCTCGCAACTACAGTGCTTCCCTCCACTCATTCCAGCAGAAGTTATATCTCTTCTCACCATAATTAAATCAGGCTCTCCCCTTGATATCATCCCTGCTAAAATATCTTCCAGATTTTCTGCTCAGCTAGCCATGCCCATTTGTTCCATTCTCAATAGCTCCCTGAGCTCAGGTAGACTCCCTCTTGAATGGAAAAACGCTCAAGTTGTACCCATACGCAAAAACCTCAAGATCCCGACCACCGAGTTGACTAACTACTGACCTATATCTTTGCTCCCTCTGCAGAGCAAGCTCATTGAAAGACACATAAACAAACATTTGTCTGAGTTCATCGAATCCTTTCACCACCTAGACGACTCCCAGTCAGGTTTTTGGGCCAAACACAGTACCGAATCGGCTCTTATAGGGTAACTGATAACATCAGAATGGCACTAGACAATGGTCAGGCAGCACTCCTGGTGCTGCTTGACCTATCAGCTGCATTTGACACCATTTCACATCCAATCCTACTGGAGAGACTTCGAAACATCGGTGTTCAGGGGCTTGCACTGAAGTGGATGACTGACTTCCTAACTGATAGAACACAGACCGTTACTCTAGGGACTTACAAATCTACACCCACCAAAGTGACCAAGGGAGTCCCGCAGGGCTCGTGTCTGAGCCCCACCCTTTTGAATATTTATGTTACCCCCTGGCTAAACTCATGAGATCCTTAGGGTTTAATCCCATATCATATGCAGATGACACCCAGCTCCTCCTCACATTTGATAAAAACAGACCAGATATACAGCTCATCTTCTCCGAAGGCATGAAGGCTATTGCTGCCTGGATGCGGATTAATTTTCTCCAATTAAAAAATCCCAAAAATCCAAAATCATGCTCTTTGGAGAAGCAGCTATATGCTGGTCGCCCAGTTGGTGACCCGAGGAGCTGGGAAATGCCCCGTCCCCCAAGGAAGTGGTCAAGAACCTAGGCATCAGGATCGATCAAAACCTCACTCTTGACTCTCATGCCAACACCACTGCTGGCACTTGCTTCTACATTCTTAGCCTACTTAGAAGGACCTTCCCCCTTCTAACCTCTTCCACCAATAAAATGTTGATGCAAGCCCTGGTACTAAGTAGACTAGATTATTGTAACGCTCTGCTATTTTCGGCAAACGAAGCATCCCCATATAAGTTACAAGTGGTGCAAAACACGTCCGCCCGTCTCGTAGCAGACGTCCCATCCAGAACACCCTCTGTTCCCCTCCTCAATAAACTCCATTGGCTCCCTGTGAGAAAGCGGGTAAAATTCAAAATAGGCTGCACCATCTTTAAGGCCCTTAATGAACAAGGTCCTTCCTATCTCTCTAATAAATTGATCAACTACACCCCTTCACATCCTCTTAGAACAGGCTCTAAACTCTTATTATGCACCCCAAGAATTAAAAAGGGGCGCAGCGGCGGCAAAGCTTTCTCTTACCTTGCCCCTGCCTTCTGGATTGAGCTACCCCTTCAGCTCCGTAACTGTCAGAACCTTTCTCAGTTCAGGAAGCTTCCGAAAACCCACCTTTTCTGAGCCCTTTGCTCTGGCTGAAACCCTCCGTCCTAAGCGCAGAGATACCCCTCAGAGTGATTCAGCGCTATACATATCAATAAAATAAAATCAAATCAAATCAAATCCTCAGCTGTGGGGAAACAGTGGCCCTGATGCTTTTTAACCTCTCTTCAATACTGTATACCACCATACGCTCATTCAGAGACTCCACCACATGGGGATCCAGGGAGACACCTTCAAATGGATGACATCCTTCCTCCCAGGACAAACACAATCTACCTACCACCCTTCACCTCGGAACCAAAGAGTACCATCTGTGGCATCCCTCTAGGTTCATCCCTCAGCCCCATCCAGTTCAACACTTACATGACACCCCAGGCCGACATTGTTAAAACCCATGGCCTCAACATCATATCCTACACAGGCGACATCCAGCTCATCCTCGAGTTCTCAGAAGACAACCACTAGGACCCACTTCCACAATGATGAGTGTCGCTGGCTGGATGAAGACCAACTGCCTGAAGCTCAACACAGACAAGATGGAAGTACTGATCTTTGGGAACAACACCTCTCCGTGGAATGACACCTGGTGGCCCTCTGAACTTGGACCCACACCGACAGACCACACCTACAATCTTGACATCATCTTGGACAGCAAACTCACCATGAAATACAAGGTCAAGACAGTCTCCTCTGCCTGCTTCCACACCCTCTGCATGCTCCTAAAGATCTTCAGATGGCTCCCTGTCAAAACCGAGAAAACCATCACACAAGCTCTAGTCACCAGCTGGCTGGACTTCATCAATGCACTTTATACAGGAATCACCACCCAGCTCCTGAAGAGACTCCAGATGTTACAGAACTCAGCTGCCTAACTCATCCTCGACCACAACAAACGGGCCCACATCATTATAACTTCAGGAACCGCCACTGGCTACCCATCTAGCAAAGATGCCAATTCAAGATGCTGACACACGCCTACATGGCCCACCACGACCCAGGGCCAGCATACTTCACCACCGCCTGAACTTCCACTAACCCTCCAGGCATCTGTGCTCTGTCTCCCTTGCAATCGCACACACTTCCTGTATCCACCGCAGCTACAGTGGATGATAAACCTTCTACCTCACCACCAAGTCCTAGAACAACCTTACTCTTCACCTCTGAACATCATCCTCCCTCCTGGAATTTGGAAAGGGACTCAGGACCTGGCTACTCGACTGATACCAGCGAGACCCTAATGCCTGGATAACCTCGCAAGTGACTGAACCTGCTCTACAAATCCGAATTGATTGATTTGCCTTTCTCCTCTGAGGCCCACTGACTCCTACCCCACACCAACCATTTGCTACCGGATGTTGTGCAACTATGGCCCACTAAGTCAGAGCTACATCACGGTACAGGACCATAGCCCATTCTTCTACCCCTTTGAGTCTTGTGTGTGCTTTGACTGTCTCCAGGAGCCAGTTGCAGCCGGCATGGCTAGGGGGAGGGGGGGGGGGCGGGCGTGAGGGGGTCGCTATGGGGGATTTGCGGGGGTGTCGCGGGTTGTCGCAGGGGGTGTCAGAAAAAAAAGATTAATATTAAACTTACCTTTCCTCCAGTTGGGTCCCACGTCTTCTCTGCTCCTGCTCTCCTGCCTCCGGCAGGAACAGGAAGCAGGAAGTCAGGCTCCCTCCCTTAAGCCAATCACTGGAATGCTGCCCAGCCAGGGGCTAATCTGGAGGCCATGTTCTCCATGCAGGCTGGAATGCAGCCTGCATGGAGAAGGGCTAAGTACGCATTACCGACCAAACAGTCTTTGCGCACTCAGGGGTGGGCAAACCACTCCTCCCCTGCCCTGCTCAAAGAGCAGAGCAGCCCGTCCGCCAGCAATGCGCAAAGCAAACATAAAATGGTAATAACTTAAAGTTATTACCATTTCATGTTTCTGCTTCTCCATTGCAAGAAAGCAGTGGGGCGACGCTCCTCCGCCCTAGTGGAGGACCCGCCCCTGCCAGTGGCTCCCCTCCCCCTTGATGTCTGACTTTGGTTCCTATGCATAATGTTTGATTGCTGTATTACCTGTTGGTGTTTTGGAAAAAAACCAATAAAGAATTGTTGCGAAAAAAGAAATTTACTAAGCCAGTTATAGGCAAGCTCACATATTTCGAGAATGAGGCCTGCCACTCCACCTTGGCCCAGAAGCACACGCAGTTCCTTCTGAACTGATATGAGCACAACTTCAGTGTCATGGTTTGGATGAAATCCAGCCTGGAAATAATTTAAGAAAGAATTGGCTAGAACATTTTCAGACAACTGCCTATTGACAATATTTTCAGCTGCTTCAGAGCAAAATGTAAAAAAGAGCGAGATAGGCCGATCATTGGTTTATATGTTTAACAATGGAACCACACAAGCCTGCTGCCACTCAGATGGCAATGTGCCAGACTGAGGAGAAGCACTGATAAGCTGACACAAAGAAGGTGCAATTGGTGAAGCTAGCTTGTAAAATGCTCTGGCTAGGCAAAGGCTAGAGTAATAGATTTTCATAAATGTAGAATATGTTCCCCTGAGATAGCCTCAAATTCAGAGAAACACCACCCCATGTCTGAGCTGCACCCCAGTGGTGAGGAGGCATCTATATAAGTGGAGTAAAAGGAACAATAAATATTCTAGATTTTTTATCAAAGAAAGATGACAGAGTCGCAAAGATCTTGAGAAGGCAGAACACCCATAGGCACTGCACCACGCCCAGAATAACCAAGCTGTAGTTCAAAAGGTGAATGAGCAATACAAAATGCCTTTAAATTTTGTTTTATCTTCTCACAATTGCTGTGCATTCAAAGACAGAGGTAAATGTCAGGCTTTGTCTTCTGACAAGTTGCTGCTCATTCTTTTAACAGGGAGGTTGGTGTTCACTTTTCTTTCTTTTGTAAAGTGAACTATACTGAAATGTTGCTGTGTACAGTGAGTGTGAGAGGAAAGCCTGTAGGACGTTGTGTGTTTCCTAATGCAACAAAATGTAAATACCTGTAAATGAACTGTACAAATAATTAAGAATATATCAGCATTTAGGAGAGAAGAAATGAATAATTATTTTGTAATTCTGAAGTGTGATGGAAACAAAGGTTTTAATATGATCAAAGCAAAGCAATACACCAGGTTGCATGCAAATGAAATATTTTCTGAAACCCGATTTGCACACTCTATTGTTTGTTCACTGTACAGTTTAATCAGCAAAACAGTATGTCACTATGCCTACAGTGTCATGAATATATTTGCAACTGTCTGACCACCAGATACATACTACATCCTTACCACTCTCCTCATAAATGGGATGTACGATGTTACAACGGGATCAAAATGATCGCGGTACATCACAACGCATCTTTCACAACGCAAGTCGTTACCACGACTTGCGCTGTAGGGTGCTGGACTTAGGAATAGTAAAATTTACTATTCCAACTCCAGCCTACGTACAGTAGGGAAGGTGTTGGAATAGTAAATCTACTATTCCTTAGTCTAGAGCGCCCTCCAGCGCAAGTCGTGGTAACGACATGCGTTATAAAAGACGCGTCGTAATGGCACCGCGGTGTTTTGACCGCGGTGTAAAGGTTGTAGACCCATAAATGCATTTGCTACTCTTGTTCTTTGTGTGACGCATGGCTTTTTCGCAATCCTTGTGACTTTGGTGATGTAACATTTATGGCAAAACCTCCACTCTGAAAATTGTTTCAGCACCTCTAGGCACATCGGGTAAAGCATGTATTGCACTCAGATATAGGATTCCACTTTGCGAGTCCAGTCCGCTAAGTGCTACAATTCACTAAGCAATGCATTGTAATTCAAAGTTAAACCTGTTTCCAAGCCTTATCAATCTCCAAGCACTACATTGGATTTAGAATGTAACCCTATACATTATGTGCTATAATCCACCAACCACCACATTGTATCTTCGGTGTGTCCTGCACTATATTTTCCCATTGAGGTTCTGCAGTTCCTGGCCACACACAAAAAGTAAAGTCATGTGTTCAGTGTCATAACTTGTTTATTGATGGCATTGTTGCTTGAAAAATAATGCAGAATTATTGCGCAGTTTTTTTTAGCAAAGATTTGAAATAAATTATTATTATTCTTCGCTTAAGTATACAATGTAGACAAACGATTAATAATTGGTAGATTAATTTCACTTTGGTTTTTGGTGATATCTGTATTACTGTTATCTTAACAAGATTAGATTATGGAAGGTTTGCTATCAAATCAATGTTTATATTACCATAATTCCATCATGGAATGATTTCAAAAGTTGCATTAGATGAATGAGTCAGCTTTAATACATTGAGGAGAGATAGAGGAGAGGAGTTGGCCTAACGGCTAGGGCGCTCGACCTCGGACCTGGGGATCTGGGTTCGAGTCTCGGTAACGACGCCAAAACCTCCTGTGATTCTGGGCAAATCACTTAATCTCCCCGTGCCTAAAATGAATGTGTGTCTGTCCTCATGTAACGTAACTGGTGCTATGTAAAGCGCTCTGATACCTTATTCGGTTCGGGTCTAGTTCGCGCTATATAAAACTCTGTAAAAAAAAAAAAATAGCAGGAACTCGACCCAAAGGTATTGGAGTGCTTTACATGAGTACACAAGGACATATTCATTCTCGGTAGGGATGGGGAGATTGAGTGATTGTGAGTATGGATGTCCTAGTTTCAGGCCTCATGCACAGTCCCTCCATGCCTGACAAGTAGTAGCAAGAACATCAACATCCTGACTGGCTATATGCGCCAGTGGTGCACAGACCCGTCTCTGGATATAGTGCATTTGGGTGATCACACATTACACTTCTACCTGCATTGATGTAGTCTGGGGCTGTGAGAAAGTGCCACATTTTACATGGTTAGCCCCCACTTTTTGCCTGAAACATGATGTGATTTCGAATTAAAGTGCACTTGGTCCCAGCTAACTAGGCCCCCAGTGAGAGAACGATTTACGAAAACGGTAACACGATTGGCACAACTTCAGCAACCCTTGTAAGCCCCTAGTAAATGGTACCCAGGTACCTAGGGTATAGTGACTGAAGAGGGTCCACTAGGACTGCAGCACAAAGTGTGCCACCCTAAGGACCCGTCACCAAGACCATGCAAACTGCTGTTACAAGCTGAGTGTCTCGGTGCAGAGAAAATGGAAGAGTCAAGATGGCACAAATCCCTGTGTGAAATTGCCCACAGACACAGGATGATGTATAGGTAAGTCACCCCTACAGCAGGCCTTATTGCTCTAAGGCAGAGTGGACTATATCACATGTGTGGTCATATCTGCCTGAGCAGATTTGACCATACAATATCTAAATATTTTCTTGGATATTGTAAGTGCACAGGGATGCCGTAGAGGGTACATGGGCTGAATACCCACCATTACGAGTTCCCCAGCACTATGATGGCTTTACTGTACCTAGGGATTTTTGGTACCAAACATCTCAACTTAATAAATCCCCACTGATGCCAATTTTGGATTTATTAATAAATGCACACAGAGGGCACTTTAGATGTGCCCCTTGAACATCTACCAAACAAGGGGGTGGTCTCTGACTAATCGTAGCCAACCTGCCACCACCAGACATGTTTCTGACCTCATGGGGTGAGAGCTTGCGCTCTCAGAGACCAGGAACAATGCCTGCTCTGTATGGAGCTGCTTCACACCTCCTCCAGGCTGGAACACCTTCCAAGGTGGGTAGCTTCAAAGGCGATACCGCCATTGAAATGCAGCACAGGCATTGATAGTGGAGGATGCCAACCCCCCTGTCACATTTGGTGGGAGGACAGGCAGGAAAATTGGTTATATTAGGAGGTGGGCCCACATTCAGCTAGCACCACCCTTAAGGTGGGGCAGGTGATGTGGACCCCACTTTTTAATTGTATCCATCTTGTTTGAGAGGGCTTTAGCCAATGAGTGTCAGGGTTGTGTCCACTCCCAAAAGTAAGTGGTTACATAGAGGGTGTAGACACCCTAAAGGTAGGTAGCCCATTGTTTACTACCTGCTTCCCCCTTTAACACCCCTAATTGTAGTATTTAGGTGGCACTCCTGGACACTGAACATTAGATTCAATGGACCTAAGAAAAAAACATACAAAGAAGAGCTGCTGACCCGAGAACAGAGTACCTGCTGCAGACTTTTTTGCGGGGAAACCCTGCCTGCTGTCTCCAAGCACTCGACCATTGTGGTGCTCTGTCTTGACCAGCTAATGTGAGGCCTCCAAGAACCCCGGAACACCTCCAGCCCTTCGTCAATTGCCAGAGAGCTCCTTTGGAGTAGAGGAGCTCCTCCCCTGCAGTCTGAAGGCACCGAAACCCGTCGAGTCTCGTTTACTGACTTACAGCTCCCTGTCGATGCTGACGCAATAACCAAATCAGAAGCAGTACACCAGATCCAGAGGGTCGGATCTGTCTCCCCGCCAAGTGCGGATAAACTAGGATCTGCCAAAAACGTGCAGCACCAATACCCGGGTATCTGACCCCCTGCAAAATGGACCAAGACAAAGAGTCCAATTAATGCTCCAACTGCCCAGGAAGCAAGCAACAGTCAAGGGACATCAGAACCTCTGAGACCCACTTTGTGAGTGGCCCAGCTGTCCGGAAATCATCCCTGCAACTTGCTTGCCTCTGACTGCGAAGACCGCCGTGACACAAAAAGCCTGGTTGACCTACCTGTTCTGCACCCAGCCCGCCCAGCCTGAGTAACGATGAACCAGCTGTGCCCCCATGGTCCTGAAGCCCTTGCGACCTGATCCCTTATTTGGGGTCTCCCCAGACTTACCTTTAAGTCCCCTTGAGCAGTCTGTTTTGAGGTGGCCTCCTACTCTGTAGCGCACCAACTACCAATGACTTCAGCACTCTGCTCCTGGACGAATCTGGGACGGTTCCAACGATCCGCTGGTGGAGCAGTGGAACTTGGCTTGCTGCTACCCTAAATCCAGAAGATAAACCCTGAGAACCGACTGTATGATTTTATATGCATTCTTGTGTTTTTCTCTATAGACTTCTATTGTGCGTGATTGAGCACAACTGTGCATTATTTTTCGAACTTTGAAAATTCATAACTTAAAAAGTACTTGCCAGTGAACGAAGTTCATGTTCTTGAAAATCATACAAAAATCAGTGTTCTTGCAAATTGGTCTCAGATTTATTCTTGAGTATGTGTATCATTTATTGCCTCTGTGAGTGCATTAAATGTTTAGCACTGCCCTCTGATAAGCCTAACTGGTCACTCACACTAACTCAAATAGAGTGTTAGTATTATCTACTTTTACCTCTGTATATTAACCTGGCTCTCCCTGGACTCTCTGCACAGTTTACTACATTTTCGTACACTTTATAGAGAGCTGGCTTACTGCATTGGCATAGCCTAGTATTTCAAGTAATGGTTCTGAAGTCAGGATTTGCAACATTAAATGTGATGGGAGTGAATCTACCACTTGCCACCCCTTAATTAATTGGTCAGTCAACTTTATGTGATAGCCCAATCTGCCAGTTTTAGGTATTAACCAAAAGTTTTGATTTTGCTAGAATTATATACAAATTGTAAAAGCTTGTTTTGTCATGATTTTTGTAAAAAATGGTTTAGTTGAGGGAACTGCTGGATCTTCTCCAATCTAGGAAAAATTATCTAAAGGCAATAACTATTTTAGTTTAAAAAAATCACACACTTGTATAATGTTCCCTTGCACTAAATAGACCTACTTTTTCTGTGCAGAAGTACCCACTGTGAAAAAGTGGAATGTTGTCAAGCGCAGGGAAATCGGCCAATGGCTAAAGGGGGCTGCTCCTTGCTATATGCTGTGGTGGGTGGAAGAAAAATGTGAATGACACAGCAACAGACCAATGAATGAAGAACGCTGTCTGTAAGCCCCTGTTTACAGAGGTCCAGAGCCGGTGCCTGTCTGCCGCCCTCAGCCGAGGGAGCCGGCGGCCCGCGGCGCCGCGGGACATGGAGGGCGCGGAGACAGGTCAGAGGCGAGTCGAGTCTGAGCCTCGCGCCCCCTGAGGCGCGTCAATGAATGAAACTGAAAGGAGGAGGGGAGGAGCCGAGACAGACGGGACGTGGACCGTCTCGGGTCCCGGTCCTCGCGCTGCTCCAGCCTGGATCCCAGCATCTGAAGGAAGCCCTCCGCGATGCTCACGCTCCCTACCTGAAGCGGAAGGTATGGGGCACCTGCGGGGCTGCTCAGATCGCTGTTGGTGCCACTGAAGTGGCGTAGATTTATGGTGCGGAGAGACGACAGCGGCGGCCAAAATGGCAACCGGAGCCCTGCCGAGAGCACCGATGGCTGCATCCCTCTGCCGGAGGTATGTCCAAAGTGCGCATTTCGAGGGACACAGCAACTGCCACTAGTGGAACACTACCTCGGGGGCCTCGGTAACGGCTTGACACCGGAGACGGCCCCGCCGCAATCGGTTCTCCCGCGCCTGCCTGACTTTAAAATGGCACCCGGAGGTGACCCGTAAATGCCGATCGGCGCCTCTAATTGATGACCTGGGCCCTGCGATTACTGCCTCTCCCACAACATATACTGCATCTGTCACCACGAGCTGCTGCCCCTCTGCCTATGCTGCAGCTGAGCTGAAGAAACCACTGGCCTGTCCTGCCGTTTCCCCGCACCTCCGACACCTCATACACCCTGTTTTCCAGCAGACCTCCTGTACCACTTGCTCCTCTCCCCTACCTGCTGGCTCAGCCTCTCACCCATGGAGGAGCTCCTGATTAAAATGGCGGCTTTGTTCACCGGATCCTGTGGTGCCAGCGGAGGTTGCCACCTGAAGACCTTGGCCTCCAATTTTACACCAGCACTAGAGGTGAGTCGGGCGCCACCGCAACTAACGCTGCTCTCCTCAGAGAAGCGCTCCAGTCTGCTCTGCCCCGGGGCTTGCCTGACCCCAAAATGGCGGACATCGGTGCAAATGACTCCCTGGGCAGACTTCCAAGCTCGCGATCGGCTGCTGCCAAAGCACAGCCTGCAGAGCTCTCCTCCTGTGCCTTCCTCCTGTGCCCATCCAGCGTCGGCGTTGCTGAGGCTCCTCCATTTGGCCCCAGATGATGTGGGACAGCTTTGTGGCGTGTTCTCCCCTGCTCCCGGGACTGCCTCCCGTTCTGCGAACAGCTGTCTTGGCGCCCGTGGTCTTTCTTCCCCGACCCCTGGTCTCCGGATCAAACCTCTCTGCCCCAGCTCCTCATGGACGATGAGGCTGTGACTTTGCTGCGGACTGCCTTTCTCCCCCCTGACTTGCTGGCTATGGCAGCACTCTTCCTGGACTTTCGGACTTGGACCTCTGCACTCCCCGCCATTTTCTTTTCTTTTTATGACTCGCCTCTTCTTCTACCTTTCTCCTCCGCCATTTTAGCGAACTCTGACCTCTCCCCTCTCTGTCCTAGAGACCTTTCTATTGTCACTCCTGTTGCCTCTGACACACTCCTCGCTGTCTTAATCATTACTATCTGCTTCCCTCTCTCGTTTGTCTCACTTTCCTGCCCTTCTCTGTCCCTCCCCTGGTGATGTGACTACATCCCCCCTCCGACTGCATTCCCCCTCCAACCCCACTTAATGGAACTCTGCTTTTCTGTATATAGAGATAACTCTAATCACTCGTATATACAGTAGACCGTTGTGCTCTCTACCATTCCTATGTGACTCTTAGAGTATATCCAGTCATTTCCCTTCCCTATGTATATAGAGATAACTCTAATCACTAGTATATACAGTAGACCGCTGTGCTCTCTACCTTTCCTATGTGACTCTTAGAGTATATCCATGTGTATCCCTTCCCTATGTATATAGAGATAACTCTAACCACTAGTATATGCAGTAGTCCGCTGTGCTCTCTACCATTCCTATGTGACTCTTAGAGTATATCCATGTGTATCCCTTCCCTATGTATATAGAGATAACTCTAATCACTAGTATATGTAGCAGACCTTTGTACTATCTACCATTCCTATGTGACTCTTAGAGTATATCCAGTCATATCCCCTCCCCATGTATATAGAGATAACTCTAATCACTAGAATATGCAGTAGCCCGCTGTGCTCTCTACCATTCCTATGTGACTCTTAGAGTATATCCAGTCATATCCCTTCCCTATGTATATAGAGATAACTCTAATCACTAGTATATGCAGTAGACCTTTGTACTATCTACCATTCCTATGTGACTCTTAGAGTATATCTATTTGTATCTCCTCCTTGTGTGACTTTACATCTTGTACATTTGCAATTTTTTCTGTTTGTATCCTCTATGTAACACATGTAATCCTAACTCCTTATGTTTTTCAACTGGTTCTTGTTAGACTTGGCACCTTGGCGTGAGTCTCCCTTCCACTTTTTTTTGCTGATGTGCCTCAGAAGTTTTGCTGATGTTCGATGCTCAGGGCACTGCGCCACGGCCAATCCGGGCCGCAGTGCAAGTGCTCCCAATGTAAAGTGTATATGTAATTGATTTCCACAATTGGCTTATTTGGTTTACTGTCAGTCCCCAGTAAAGTGCACCAGGAGTGCCGTGGCTTGTAGATACAAATGCTGCTAGTGGGCCTGCAGCGCTGGTTGCGCCACCCACAGAAGCAACTTCGTAAGATATGTCTCGGGTCCGCCATTGCAGACATAGCGTACAGTCCCGTACTGTCACGCTGACTACGCAAGTGCCCACACTTGCCAGTCCCTAAACCTTCCCTAACCTTCATGTCAGTCACACCTATGGTAGGCCTACGAGCAGGGTGCATTGTAAGCGTAAGGTAGGACACGCCTAGAGTGTGGCATGTCCTAGTAGTGAATTACCGCCCTTTTCGTTCTTCACTATTGAAGGGCTACCTGTTCTCTTAGGCCAGATGAGCTGTCGGAGCTATTACACGCTATAGTCCCGGCAGGCTCAGGGAACATGGTTGCACGTCGAGTTTAGTACGTCTGAACTCAGAATAATAAAATACTTCCTTTAGTAAGGTTTATTTTAATATCCTGTGTTTGCAAACGCTACTTTTAGAAAGTTAGCCTTTACTCGCCTAACTATTTAGCCCGCCTCTGCCAGGATGTGTATCTGCTGTCTGGGTTTGTGTGAGTGACAGGGCTGGGAGATTCCCGGGGACAGTTGGGCCCCCAGGTGGTGAATAGGGTGCTTACTCCAGGATGGGTGGGCGGAGTAGTCCTTGACTCTGAATAGGGTTGTGCTCCACCACCACAATGCTGGCTCCACCTCCTGCGGTGTGTCTGATGTCTCTGCCCTGCGCCCTGAAAGAAGACGGCAGCGTCCTGTCAACAGAACCGGGTTGAACCAGGCTCAGGCCCCCTGTCCTGCAAAGACAAAAGAAACGCAGTATAAATATAGGAGCTCCGCTCCTTACAAATCAGATCCAGTTTTGACCACGACGAACCTCTGCCTGACTAAAAGGACCAAGAGAAGCTGAAGGACGGAAACCAGTCTGTATCCTGTAAGACTGGCCTGCAGTGGTGCCTTGCTGAGAACGGAGAGGAAAGGACCAGAGAGGACTTTGTAGACTTGTGCCTGAAACGATCTCCAAGGTCTTGATCGAGAGCTTGCCCCCCTGAACGGAACCCCACGTACATTGGGTTCTATCTGCTTGCGCCCATCTGCTGTTGGGCCTTAGTTCTTATTCCCTCGCCAGAGTTGTGACTCGGGTGCCTTCGCCCCCTCCCAGGTCGTGACAGCTCGGAGCCTGGTCGCCCCGCCGTAGAGAGCCCCGCTCATCCCTGAGTCGCTCTCCGCTTCAGTGCCGGGCCGCCCGCTATCCTGTCACCTCGCCGCTAACGGAGCGCGCTGGGTGCCTCTCATCTTCTCCAGCCGGAATCTGCACGGAGCGCATTCCCTATCCTCGGACGGTCCTTACGTTGTAACGTACCCGACTGTCTCGCTTTGCCCTCCTGCATACCAAGGCTCGTGCCGTACCTCAAGAAAGGCCTCCCCGTACAGTGGTACCGGAATCCTGGTGCTGCACCCGTCTGCCCGAGAACGCGACGCCCCTCACAGATCCACGAGTACGACCCGGCGTGCTAAGAAGTAGTACGTCCCGCAGGCCTGAACGGCGCCGCGCCTCATGAGCTGCCTCGACCCCGGATCGCCGCAACCCTCCACAGTCTAGCTCCCCCACCTCGCTCCTCGAGGGGGACCGAGCCGGAGAGATCCTCTGGAGAACCGTTGGCCTCGTCCGGAGTCCGCCCTCACCAGTAGCCGCGCCTGAAATGCCTCGGACTTCCCCAAGCAACGTACACTTGAACTCCGTCCCGAGTTCATATCGGATCCAGGGTCCGCAACGTTCTTATTTCCCTGCCGTCGTACCTTGCTGAACAACGAACATTTAAAGACTAAGCTTGCCTATTGTAATCTGGTGGCCTCAAATCGTAAACGTTATTTTGGTCTTGTGATAATCCTGCTTGAATCTATCTTTTATATAAAGTATACGTATTTTTTGATACAACCATACAACTAGTGTCCATTTGTGGTGGGTCAGTGGGTTTACTGTGTGTGATCATGAATGCTTAACTTACTATCGCCCTGAGGATTAGCCTTGTCTGCTCGCTCCACACTACCTAGAGGGTGAGCAGGGGTTATTCGAAGGAGTAGTTCCCTTGCCCAGACGTGGAGCTGAGGGTCCCTGCTTGTCACAAGTGCATACCTGTGCCAACCAGAGACCTCCAGTTCCAACATTGGTGGCAGCGGTGGGATTTTCGGATTTGCATTTATGATTCATATACAGTGAATTACTGATCACCACGTAGTGAGAGCAGACCAATAACGAAGTCACAGATTACGTTCTTGCAGAGAGATCTCCAATCTCTAAACCATGCCTGGTTCACTACCCGCAAGAGCACCCTCTGTTATCTCTGGAATCGACGATGTTGACTGGGAAGGGCTAGAAAGTTGCAAAGCCGAGCAATTGAAAGCCCTATGCGAAAAGTTTCGAGTTTCCCAAGCGGGCTGCAATACCAGAGCCCAGCGCATCACGGCACTGAGAGCCTGGAAAGAGTCGAGAGAGCCAGAAAATCAGGTGGTAGTGGATCCACCAGATAGCCTTGTCGAGGTGCAGGGAGGCCCGTCATCAGAAGAGCTGGTGGACAGGGCCGCAACCAGAGTGCATGAAGTAGAGATGGCCAGATTGAAAGGTCAGGTGGCCATGGAGGAGAAAAGGCTCCAGCTGGAGCATGAGATACGCCTAAAAGAATTGGAGCTGAAACCAAAGAGCTTGGACGCAGCTCCTGGTGGCAGCACAGCGCCAGCCCAGGTAGAGTCAAGGGTCTACGTACCGAAAGAGGTGGTGAAGGAGTACTTTAAGGGAGATGACATAGGGCAGTGGTTCCGGGCCTACGAGGTAGCCATGTCTTCCCACCGGGTCCCTGAGAAAGATTGGGGAGCGGGGTTGTGGGGACGGTTCCTGACCGAGGGGCAGGATACCCTGCTGGATCTTCCTTCTGAAGAGTCCATCTCCTACCCACACATGAAAGATGCCCTGATGAATCGATTTGGGTTAACTCCTGAAATGTACCGACAGCGGTTTAGGAAGTGTGTAAAGATTCAAGGGGGTACGTATGTGGAGTATGTGAACTTTTTTTGTAGAGCGCTGGATGGTTGGGTGAAGGGCAGTAAGGTAAATGATTTTCAAGGGCTGCTTGATTTGATGGCATGGAGCACTTGTCGGATAATTGTTTTCCTGAGTTACGCCAGCACCTGATCGATAGCAAGCTGTCCAACCCGAGGAAGCTTGCTGAGGAAGCGGACCGCTGGCTCAGCACCAGGGTCCACAAGGGTCCAGTGGGAGACTCAGCCAAAGGTGGGCAGGGTCCCCAGCAGAAGAGTGGAGGGGACAGGGGAAAACAGAAAGGGTTCCACAAAGGCCCCCAAAGTAATCCCCAAGGGAACCAAGGGAAAGGTTCTCAGCCTCCTCCACCCCCGAAGTCAACCGGGGCCCGACAGGTAAACCTGTTCAAAGAGGGCCCATCACCTGTTTTCGGTGTGGTGACCTGGGTCACGTTGCCTCTGACCCTAAGTGTCGCTTGTTTGCAAAACCCGCACCCACTGGTGCTCCACCCCGGCAACTAGCTAATGTTAATTTTGGGGAGGAAGTAGCCGTCCAAATGGGTGGGGATCCCGTTCAGATGACCCTAGTCTCGCTAGGAGACAGTGAGATGGTCCCCGAGAACTACCTACCCAATAACACTAAGAAATATGGGCAGGTAGTGACCATCAACGGTAAGAAGGCGGAGGCTCTTCGAGATACAGGAGCCAGTGTGACTGCAGTGAGGCAGCACCTGGTGTCTCAGGAGCAGGTGGTACCGCACGCCTACTGTAGGGTTGTCAATGGTGACAATTCTGAGAGCCAGTGTCCGATGGCTCAGGTTCCCTTTGAGTGGGGGGGGTCTCAGGTACTCTGCAAGTCACTGTGAGGACCTCCATGCCAGTAGATTGTCTGCTAGGGAATGATTTGGAGAACTCCCCTTGGGGAAAGGTGGAGAAAACGACTCATCTGCGGATGGTGGGTCTACCCGACTGGGCGTGCGTGACCACACGGTCCATGGCAGCCAGTAGGGGTGTTGAAGAAGTCTTGGAGCCTGAAGGAGAGGCCCAGGAACCGGCCTTAGAGAGAAGGCGCAGGGGGCGCGGACAGCCGGCTCCCGAAGTTCCCACGGCCCAGGAGGAAGCAGACCCCGAGGGGGATGCCCTGGAGCCTACCGGGGAACAGATCGCCAAACTGGGAGACTTGCCTGAGCTGACCCATTGGCAGCAAGAAGGGGGTCCTCCAGGGAGGAATTCTGCAAGGAGCAGAGAGAGTGCCCTTCTCTCGTGGGTATGCGGCAGCAGGCTGCAGACCAGGCCAATCGTGTTCAGTCCGGAAAGCACTTGGTCTACTGGGAGAACGATCTCCTGTATTCAGAGGCTAAGGCTGCTGAACCTGGGTCAGCCCGTGTGCTGGTGGTACCCCAGAAGTTCAGAGCCTTCCTACTGGGTTTGGCTCACGATTTGCCGTTAGCAGGACATCTGGGGATGGACAAGACCTATGACAGGCTTGTCACCCACTTTTACTGGCCCCAGATGCACCGGAGCTCAGACGCTCACTGTCGGACTTGCCAGACTTGCCAGGCAAGTGGTAAGTGCGGAGGGAAGAACAAGGCTCCCCTCCAACCATTCCCCGTCGTCAGTACCCCATTCCAGCGAGTGGGAATTGACATTGTGGGGCCTCTGGACCCCAAGACAGCCATGGGCAACAGGTTCATCCTGGTCTTGGTGGACCATGCCACCCGGTACCCTGAAGGCATCCCTCTGAGGACAGTGACGGCCACCGTGGTGGGACGAGCACTGATGGGAATTTTCTCACGAGTAGGATTCCCTCTAGAGGTGGTGTCTGACAGGGGCACCAATTTCATATCGAAATATATGAAGTCCCTTTGGCAAGAGTGTGTTGTAACGTACAAGTTCACCACCCCTTACCACCCCCAAGGAAACGGGTTGGTTGAGAGATTCAACCGAACCTTGAAAGGCATGATTATGGGCCTAGAAGGACCGATGAGGCGTAAGTGGGACGTCCTCTTACCATGTCTACTGTTTGCGTACCGAGAGGTGCAGCAGAAGTCGCTCGGGTTCAGTCCCTTCGAGCTTCTGTACGGGCACCCGGTCCGAGGACCTCTGAGTCTGGTTAGGGAAGGCTGGGAGCAATCTCCCAGGAAACCTCCCCAGAATGTATATAGCTACATGCTGGCCTTCCGTAACCAGACCCAGCGATTCAGACAACTTGCTGAGGCAAACCTGGAAGCCAGCCAGGAAGAGATGAAGCGGTGGTACGATCAGAATGCCACTCTGGTAGAGCTTCAACCTGGACAAAAGGTGTGGGTCTTGGCCCCGGTGGAGCCCTGTGCACTTCAGGATAAGTGGACGGGTCCATTTGAGGTTGTGGAGCGCAAGAGTCCTGTCACCTA
The DNA here is from genome assembly GCF_964261635.1 of Lissotriton helveticus. Lineage (NCBI taxonomy): Eukaryota > Metazoa > Chordata > Amphibia > Caudata > Salamandridae > Lissotriton > Lissotriton helveticus. Next base: position 512,679,778 of record NC_136071.1, on the reverse strand, counting down.
CCTGGTGAACTTGCAAACTCCCATGAACCCTTTGAGGGTCCTACATGTTAACCGCCTTAAGCCCCACTTGGAGAGGTACGAAGTGGGCATGCTGTTGGCAACCGATGACAGAATGGAAGAGGAGACCGAGCCCCTTCCGGACCTCTTGGTGGCCTCCGAGCTAGATGGGTCAGTGGATGGAGTTAACCTCTCACCCTCCCTGACCCCTGAGCAGCAGAGTGATTGCCGCCAGCTGCTGGGGCAATTCTCTGACTTGTTCTCCCTGGTTCCGGGTATCACAGATTGGTGCGTCCATGATACGGACACGGGAGACAGTTTGCCGGTAAAGCACATGGCTTACCGCGTGACTGACAGGGTACGAGCCTGCGTCAAAGAGGAAGTCTCAAAGATGTTCGCTCTTGGGGTGATTGAGTCCTCCAGCAGTCCTTGGGCCAGCCCAGTGGTCTTGGTCCCGAAGGCTGCGACGCCGGGAGCCACACCCGAACTACGGTTCTGTGTGGACTATCGAGGACTCAATTCGGTCACGAAGACTGACGCGCACTCCATCCCCAGAGCTGATGAGCTCATCGATCGGTTGGGGGCTGCCCGGTACCTCAGTACGTTTGATTTAACGTCTGGGTACTGGCAGATCGCCTTAACTGACGGGGCCAAAGAGAGGTCAGTGTTTTCAACCCCAGATGGGCACTACCAATTCCGGCTTATGCCCTTCGAGTTGAAAAACGCCCCTGCCACCTTCCAGAGGTTGGTCAACCGGGTATTGGTTGGACTGGACGCGTTCAGTGCCGCCTACCTGGACGACATCGCAGTGTTCAGCGGTACGTGGGAAGAACACTTGCGACACCTGTGGGAAGTGTTGGCGGCTCTGCACAAGGCAGGCCTCACGATCAAGGCCAGCAAGTGCCAGATCGGGCAGGGTTCGGTGGTGTATTTGGGACACCAAGTTGGGAGCGGCCTGGTGGCACCCCTTCAACCCAAAGTTCAGACCATCCTGGCTTGGGAAGCCGCCAAGACCCAAACGGAGGTGAGGGCCTTCCTCGGACTCACCGGTTATTACAGGAGGTTCGTCAAGGGATACGGCACCATCTTTGCCCCCTTGACCGAGCTGACTTCGAAGAAGCAGCCCCGGAAAGTGATCTGGACTGACGCCTGTCAGGTAGCATTCGACACCCTGAAGACAGCCATGTGCACGGCGCCCGTGCTCCTGGCTCCTGATTTCTCCAAAGAGTTCTTAGTGCAGACAGACGCTTCAGAGCATGGGATTGGGGCTGTCCTTTCACAGACGACTGAGGAGGGCTGGGATCACCCTGTGGCCTTCATCAGTCGGAGGTTACTTCCACGGGAACAGAAGTGGAGTGCGATTGAGCGAGAAGCTTTCGCTGTGGTCTGGGCCCTGAAGAAGCTAAGACCCTACTTGCTTGGGTCTCACTTCCGAGTTCAAACAGACCACAGGCCCCTCAGATGGTTGATGCAAATGAGGGGTGAGAACCCGAAACTGTTGAGGTGGTCCATTTCTCTACAGAGTATGGACTTTACGGTGGAACACCGCCCTGGCATAGACCACGCCAATGCTGACGGTCTGCCAAGGTTTTTTCCGCCTTAGTGATGAGGAACTCCCTGGGCAAGAGTAGTTCTCCCCACATTTCAGCTGGAGGGGACACGTGTTAGACCTGGCACCTTGGCGTGAGTCTCCCTTCCACTTTTTTTTTGCTGATGTGCCTCAGATGTTTTCCTGGTGTTCGATGCTCAGGGCACTGCGCCACGGCCAATCCGGGCCGCAGTGCAAGTGCTCCCAATGTAAAGTGTATATGTAATTGATTTCCACAATTGGCTTATTTGGTTTACTGTCAGTCCTCAGTAAAGTGCACCAGGAATGCCGGGGCTTGTAGATACAAATGCTGCTAGTGGGCTTGCAGCGCTGGTTGCGCCACCCACAGAAGCAGCTTCGTAAGATATGTCTCGGGTCCGCCATTGCAGACCCTGCGTACAGTCCCGTACTGTCACGCTGACTACGCAAGTGCCCACACTTGCCAGTCCCTAAACCTTCCCTAACCTTCATGTCAGTCACCCCTATGGTAGGCCTACGGGCAGGGTGCATTGTAAGCGTAAGGTAGGACACGCCTAGAGTGTGGCATGTCCTAGTAGTGAATTACCGCCCTTTTCGTTCTTCACTATTGAAGGGCTACCTGTTCTCTTAGGCCAGATGAGCTGTCGGAGCTATTACACGCTATAGTCCCGGCAGGCTCAGGGAACACGGTAGCACGTCGAGTTTAGTATGCCTGAACTCAGAATAATAAAATACTTCCTTTAGTAAGGTTTATTTTAATATCCTGTGTTTGCAAACGCTACTTTTAGAAAGTTAGCCTTTGCTCGCCTAACTATTTAGCCCGCCTCTGCCAGGATGTGTATCTGCTGTCTGGGTTTGTGTGAGTGACAGGGCTGGGAGATTCCCGGGGACAGTTGGGCCCCCAGGTGGTGAATAGGGTGCTTACTATAGGATGGGTGGGCGGAGTAGTCCTTGACTCTGAATAGGGTTGTGCTCCACCACCACAATGCTGACTCCACCTCCTGCAAAGCGTCTGATGTCTCTGCCCTGCGCCCTTAAAGAAGACGGCAGCGTCCTGTCAACAGAGTACTCCAAAACCGGGTTGAACCAGACTCAGGCCCCCTGGCCTGCAAAGACAAAAGAAACGCAGTATAAATATAGGACCTCTGCTCCTTACAAATCAGATCCAGTTTTGACCACGACGAACCTCTGCCTGACTAGAAGGACCAAGAGAAGCTGAAGGACGGAAACCAGTCTGTATCCTGTAAGACTGGCCTGCAGTGGTGCCTTGCTGAGAACGGAGAGGAAAGGACCAGAGAGGACTTTGTAGACTTGTGCCTGAAACGATCTCCAAGGGCTTGGTCGAGAGTTTGCCCCCCTGAATGGAACCCCAGGACCATTGGTTTCTATCTGCTTGTGCCCGTCTGCTGTTGGGCCTTAGTTCTTATTCCCTCGCCAGAGTTGTGACTCGGGTGCCTTCGCCCCCTCCCAGGTCATGACAGCTCGGAGCCTGGTCGCCCCGCCGTAGAGAGCCCCGCTCATCCCTGAGTCGCTCTCCACTTCAGTGCCGGGCCGCCCGCTCTCCTGTTACCTCGCCGCTAACGGAGCGCACTGGGTGCCTCTCATCTTCTCCAGCCGGAATCTGCACGGAGTGCATTCCCTAGCCTCGGACGGTCCTTACGTCGTAACGTACCCGACTGTCTCGCTTTGCCCTCCTGCATACCAAGGCTCGTGCCGCACCTCAAGAAAGGCCTCCCCGTACAGTGGTACTGGAAGCCTGGTGCTGCACCCGTCTGCCCGAGAACGCGACGCCCCTCACAGATCCAGGAGTACGACCCGGCGTGCTAAGAAGTAGTACGTCCCGCAGGCCTGAACGGCGCCTCGCCCCGTGAGCTGCCTCGACCCCGGATCGCCGCAACCCTCCACAGTCTAGCTCCCCCGCCTCGCTCCTCGAGGGGGACCGAGCCGGAGAGATCCTCTGGAGAACCGTTGGCCTCGTCCAGAGTCCGCCCTCACCAGTAGCCGTGCCTGAAATGCCTCGGACTTCCCCAAGCAAGGTACACTTGAACTCCGTCCCGAGTTCATATCGGATCCAGGGTCCGCAACGTTCCTATTTCCCTGCCGTCATACCTTGCTGAACAACGAACATTTAAAGACTAAGCTTGCCTATTGTAATCTGGTGGCCTCAAATCCTAAACGTTATTTTGGTCTTGTGATAATCCTGCTTGAATCTATCTTTTATATAAAGTATACGTATTTTTTGATACAACCATATGACTGGTGTCCATTTGATGTGGGTCAGTGGGTTTACTGTGTGTGATCATGAATGCTTAACCTACTATCGCCCTGAGGTTTAGCCTTGTCTGCTCGCGCCACACTACCTAGAGGGTGAGCAGGGGTTATTCGAAGGAGTAGTTCCCTTGCCCTGACGTGGAGCTGAGGGTCCCTGCTTGTCACAAGTGCATACCTGTGCCAACCAGAGACCTCCGGTTCCAACAGTTCTTATGTAAAGCGCTCTGACACCTTCGGGTAAAGTTTGCGCTATATAAAATTGCATAAATAAATAAATAAATAAGCATCTATCTATCTATCTATCTATCTATCTATCTACATGTAGATATATATAGAAGAAGGAGAAAAGTAAGGATACAGGTACTGGTTTACAGAATAATAATGTAGTAGGATGCTGAAAAGATGCTTACAGGGAGGGTATGGGCAGGGATAGGAGAGGCAGAGATGAGAGTGGGCAAATTGGTAGAGTGGAAAGGTGTGGGAATTACTCACAGATGGCGCAGCATGTTTGTAGTTACCTTGTGATAAGATGTTGCTTAAGAGATATTTTTTCCACTTTTTGTGAAAGAGTAGGATTGTGTTCCAGGTCCTACAAGTATAGTAGGAGAATGACTGGTGTTTTTGCTCTTTTCCTTCCAGCATTTTCTGATTTCCATTCAGATGAAACTACTACTGTGAGCCATGAGTGCTCCAACGGAGGTCCTAAACTTGACCACATATGATTGCCTAGTAGAGGGTACAGCATGTCTTGAATATGGAGCGAGTTGGAGTGCAAACCAGTGAATCTGTCTGAGGGTCTGGACAGTCCTTTCCTACAGTGAAGACCTTTGATGAGGCGCACGGCTGCTCAGAACACGCCTGACCTTAAGCAAAACTAGGAAAGCAGTGTTTGTCGCTGCCAGCTGAAGAGCCCATACAGGACTGGCCCTAGGGCGTTGCGACTGGTGCCACCGCACAGGGAACTGACTTCAGGTTGGGGCACTATATATTATGGTTTTAAAAGGACCTGCTGCTGCTTTCTTTGCCTCCAACAATTTTCAGGCAACAATAAAAATGTAAAGATAAGTCAGGTGACTAATCTTCCTGGAGAGAGAAAGATATTGGAGGTTCGTCTAGTGAAAGTTTTGATTAATCTCAAAGTAGCACAGAGGGTTAATATGTCTGCTGCAAAAAACGTGTACCATGCAGATCACAAAGTGCATATAATGTAAATAGGTCATTGCTTTTGTCAGAGAGATTGTTACTTTCAGTTTATAAGCTAATATCCTAATGTAGAACAGCGAGCAATTAACTGCCATCAAAGAACTGCATGCAGACTGAAAGAAATAGATTAGAGAGTTATGATTTTTTCCACAGTCTTTCATTAGCCTAATATTGCAAAATGGGTTCATGTGTGTAGAATTCAATTCTTTTTAAAGAGAACCCCCAAACATGGTGTTACTTTTTAAATTCAGAGTTTGTGCATCCCCAGGCCAGGCAGTCTTAAACCATACTGCCTACCAGTATGGATGACATGTCACACTCTTAAACCATACTGCCTACCAGTATGGATGACATGTCACTCCTACATCATATAGTTGTCTGGCTTATGTAACGTTTCTTATACACTGATTTGCACATGTATGATTGACTGTCTCTGTGTAATGTGTGCGTGATGTAAAGTGCTCTGACACCCTACACTGGTATGAGTGGTGCTATAAAACTAATTAAATGCACCAGAGAGAGAGTGGTTATGGAGACTTGAGGGGCACTGTCAAAGGTTGGTAGCGAGGGAATCCATGGCAGAGGTGGTCATTGGGGGGGCACAAGCAACCATTGTCGAAAAGTGCGCCACCAGTGGTAAAGCCAGCCTTGAATACTTTTCCTAGTGTCTCTGTCACTTTGCTTGGCATATCTGACATAAATGAAAGGCTGAAAATCACAACTAAAAGATCTAATTGTGCAAAGTAGTGCAAGTTCCTCCATGAGGGTTCCTCATAGAAATCAGACTTGCATGCGCTTTGAAAAATATTTTATTGCTAGGTTAGTGAGGCCGTAATTCAATCAACACGTGTTTACATTTGAAAACATTTAACTGTAAAAACGTTGGCTACAGTTTACCATGCTTCCTGTTTCTTTTCTCGTGTTTCATGTTCGCGGTGTGTGGCAGCCGTGGAGAGACCGCTCCAAGCCACACGCCCAGTGTGAAGCCATTTCACCAGGCTCGTCGCCAGATCATCATCGGCCCAATTACGCTCCCAACAGCCAACTTATCGGGCGCTTGTTAGCCCTTGTTCCCTGTGCATGTCTGACAGGTCATGGAGGAGTTGGGTGGGTGCAGTGTGGTTTTCCGTTATTACAACTTGGGAAGAATTCCGGATGGAACTGAGTTTATAATAGCTCTTCAGATTTTATTGTCTGCCTCTATCCATTCTTCTTTACCTATTACAGAAGTTCTAGCAAGCATTGGTGAAGCCTGTATGTTTCTCCTTTGGTATTTATTGAATGTTGAAATGCCTTTTGGCATTGAGGACTTTTCTGTAAAATGCTGTGCAGCATGGCCAAAAGTACAAAAAGGAGCACAAAATAAAAACGGCGAAGATGTGGCTGCATCAGTGCATCAGTTTACTGGTGTTATTTTTATGCATCATTAAGCATTCGTGCAATAACCAGTCCACGCTGATGTTAAGCGTAAAAATCCATTTATTAGGACCAGGCTGCACAACATATTACATAACCAATAACATCAAATAACCAATAACAAACCACCCAACTCACCTCTCATTCCACTCCATGACCCGTTCACTTCTTCATCCACTTCTTCACTTCTCTTCTAGCATCCCCCCTGAATCACCTGGCATTACACTCATGCCTCTGGCCCCCCTATCATTCACTCTTCCCCCCTGAGGGATGGGTGCACATGTCAGGGACTCCCCCACCCCTCCTAAGTACAGCCAACCAGGAAACCCTCATTAGGGCGGTTACCTGCCCCCCCCGGTCATACTGTGCATCTTTCGCCCACCTAATCAGACATTCCTCTTACACCAAATAGACTCATTCCACAACTTGCTGACCATATCCCTCATCTCCATCATATGGTATGCGTTTCCCAGTCTCGAAAGATGCACGCCGTCATCCCTGAACAGTAGGGGTTCCTCCAGTCTCAGTCCTGAATGAGCAATCACTCTAATGTCTCTCTCCCCACAAAAGACCCTCATTGCTTTGTTAAGTTTTCTCCAGGCTTTTTCAACAGCCCCATGCTTTATTGCCCCCCTCCATACTCTCTGAGGAACAAATTTTGTCCATGCTATGCAGGTCCACAACATTGTTTCATGATCTCCAAGACTCTTTGCATCAGCTGTAAGAGCGCCAAACCTGACAGCTGAATCAGATCGTTTTCTCCCAAATGTAGTATTAATAAGTCTGGGCATCCTTTCTGGGAGACCATCTTCACGAGCCAGGGCAATAGTGCCCCCATCACATACCCCCTTCCCCCACCAATGTACCTCATGATGACTTCCTTTGAGTCCCAGATTACGGCCATATACCTGTTGCTTCGCATAGTTGGAGGCCCAATGCATGAATGAGTGACCGACAATCCAGGTGACTGTCTTGGACCCCGGGCCACCCACGCAACCTACGGCGAGAAAAAAGCATTAGTACCACACTCTTCTACCCCAATCTCCCCCCGCCAGCCAATACCCCCGTCCCCATCCCATTCATTTATGCACATAGGGCTCGCAGCACCTAGACTTCCTCCGCCCAATCTGTCGAATCCTGTCCCAGGACCACCCCAGATGCGCGGCTGTCATTGCCGCCCCAATACGGAAAGAGTGAGTCCGAAAACCAGAGGGATTCATCCCCAACCTTCGCAAAACCATGCGTGAAACTGCCAATAGTAGTGACGCCGTCACCCTCGCCCCAGACGCATGACAAAAGACTTCCCCCACCGGAACCTGGATCACCTGCAGAAATCTCCACCATTTCGTCACTGGGCATGCTCCCACGCAGCCACTCTCGTTCAACCAAACCCATTTGCCATGTCCCAACTGATCCATCTTGGACTGTCCCAGTCAAATACCCAGATGACCCTCATCCAACCTGACCTCCTCATACCTCCTCCCACCTGCCCCCCTTGTGCCCAGCAACTCAGACACCCTGAAAGCCTCAAAAACATCCACTTCATACACAAACGAAAAACCGCAACCTGAGGATCCGTGAATTCTGAACCCGTGTTTCTAATGTCATGGTTCCGTTACGATTTTGGTAACAAGGAACCGTAACCGATGGGTTCATCAAGTACGAGCATTTTTCGCCATGTTACATACGAAAACTCGCAGTGTATTTGAAGATTCTGCTTCGAAGCATAGTTATCATTCTGTATAAGGCAGCCATTTTGTGGTTGCCCTCACATAGGCCGATGGCCGCCGCCGAATGAGTCTTTAAGACTCGTGCCCTTTTGCTGGGATTCGTGCTGACTTTTACATGACCCGAAGTGAACTGACCTCATTGCCTGAAGCCGACCCTGCCGAGCCAGTTCTTGCCCGCTAGCTGATCAAGAATAAAATCAGAGCGCAGGGCATCGTAAAGGTTTACTACACACAAATATGCCTTATCCTACTCTTACCTGTTTCTGTTTCTTTCTTTATGGTCTATTTATGATATGGGTCGTGGCCTTTTTTATTATGGGTTCGTTCGGCCTGTCTGAAGAAGAATGTTGGGTTTGTCCGATGATCGATCATGGGCCGAACAATTGAAAAGTGGGTTTTACCGTCATGCGATACTTTTGGTGTGTATACATGTGATTGGACGGTTCGTAAATGTTAGGTATTTGTCTGGAATGTGATTTTTGGCATAAAAGGAATGACTTGCTTTGTAAAATTGAGCAGTCTCCTGAGAACTCATACCGTGATGATTTATAGGACTTCTGTTACTGGCTGCAGTCAATAAATTCGATCTTTGACGTCACCACGAAGAGTCCCGTGTCTCTGTATTCTAAGACAGGTGAACCCAAAGACTTTGGGCGTGCTCCTGGCGCCGCCGGGTATTAAATAACTCGGTTCTTCAGTTGGCGCCCAACGTGGGGTGACATCAAGCGGTACCGGTCCAAGCCTGAAGATCGTGAGGAGCTTTGTCAGGAAATTCCGGAAGAAGGGCCCCCACTCCATCGACCCCGGTATGTCGAACGTGGACTGAAGGTCTTTGCTGCGAGGTTTCCTGCTTTCTAGACGGCTACGAAGGACTGCTGCCCTGACTGCCGCCATGTCTTGGACCCCCCTTTGTGCAGCTTTGTAAGGCGAGACGATAGACGGGTCTTCTGGTGACGTGACTGATACCTTAGTTAAGTATACATGGGTCGCTCCCAGTTCTTTGTTGTTCTTTGTTTTTTGGTTCTTTGAATACTTAGTTTTTGGGTCTTTGATTTGGGTATTGCAATCTCCAAAGCCGAGGGACTCGTATATTTGCGAGACTATCGTTGCAGATAATCCCTTGAAGTGTGAAGCTAGATTAGTGAGCGCAGATGCCTAGTCTTAGCAAAATTAGCAGAATATTCTGTTGTGGTTGTAACAAGGATTCCCGATTGGAGGAATCATGTCCGATACCCCCAGTTGGGACCCCGACTTATGAACTTTATTCTAAACATGGCGTGGGCCCCATTACGTTCAATGAAGTATGGGTCCGCTATACGAGAAAAGATGGGGTTTTACGATGGCCCCAATATGGTAGTTTTGACACTGAGATTTTAGATAATCTAGAAAAAATAATTGTTTAGGAAGAAAGCCCGGCCTTTGGCGTAAAGAAGCCAGACAACGAGAAATAAAACAAGCTAAAAAACTCAAGCTCAAGCTCAAAAACATCCACTTCATACACAAACGAAAAACCGCAACCTGAGGATCCGTGAATTCTGAACCCGTGTTTCTAATGTCATGGTTCCGTTACGATTTTGGTAACAAGGAACCGTAACCGATGGGTTCATCAAGTACGAGCATTTTTCGCCATGTTACATACGAAAACTCGCAGTGTATTTGAAGATTCTGCTTCGAAGCATAGTTATCATTCTGTATAAGGCAGCCATTTTGTGGTTGCCCTCACATAGGCCGATGGCCGCCGCCGAATGAGTCTTTAAGACTCGTGCCCTTTTGCTGGGATTCGTGCTGACTTTTACATGACCCGAAGTGAACTGACCTCATTGCCTGAAGCCGACCCTGCCGAGCCAGTTCTTGCCCGCTAGCTGATCAAGAATAAAATCAGAGCGCAGGGCATCGTAAAGGTTTACTACACACAAATATGCCTTATCCTACTCTTACCTGTTTCTGTTTCTTTCTTTATGGTCTATTTATGATATGGGTCGTGGCCTTTTTTATTATGGGTTCGTTCGGCCTGTCTGAAGAAGAATGTTGGGTTTGTCCGATGATCGATCATGGGCCGAACAATTGAAAAGTGGGTTTTACCGTCATGCGATACTTTTGGTGTGTATACATGTGATTGGACGGTTCGTAAATGTTAGGTATTTGTCTGGAATGTGATTTTTGGCATAAAAGGAATGACTTGCTTTGTAAAATTGAGCAGTCTCCTGAGAACTCATACCGTGATGATTTATAGGACTTCTGTTACTGGCTGCAGTCAATAAATTCGATCTTTGACGTCACCACGAAGAGTCCCGTGTCTCTGTATTCTAAGACAGGTGAACCCAAAGACTTTGGGCGTGCTCCTGGCGCCGCCGGGTATTAAATAACTCGGTTCTTCAGTTGGCGCCCAACGTGGGGTGACATCAAGCGGTACCGGTCCAAGCCTGAAGATCGTGAGGAGCTTTGTCAGGAAATTCCGGAAGAAGGGCCCCCACTCCATCGACCCCGGTATGTCGAACGTGGACTGAAGGTCTTTGCTGCGAGGTTTCCTGCTTTCTAGACGGCTACGAAGGACTGCTGCCCTGACTGCCGCCCTGTCTTGGACCCCCCTTTGTGCAGCTTTGTAAGGCGAGACGATAGACGGGTCTTCTGGTGACGTGACTGATACCATAGTTAAGTATACATGGGTCGCTCCCAGTTCTTTGTTGTTCTTTGTTTTTTGGTTCTTTGAATACTTAGTTTTTGGGTCTTTGATTTGGGTATTGCAATCTCCAAAGCCGAGGGACTCGTATATTTGCGAGACTATCGTTGCAAATAATCCCTTGAAGTGTGAAGCTAGATTAGTGAGCGAAGATGCCTAGTCTTAGCAAAATTAGGAGAATATTCTGTTGTGGTTGTAACAAGGATTCCCAATTGGAGGAATCATGTCCGATACCCCCAGTTGGGACCCCGACTTATGAACTTTATTCTAAACATGGCGTGGGCCCCATTACGTTCAATGAAGTATGGGTCCGCTATACGAGAAAAGATGGGGTTTTACGATGGCCCCAATATGGTAGTTTTGACACTGAGATTTTAGATAATCTAGAAAAAATAATTGTTTAGGAAGAAAGCCCGGCCTTTGGCGTAAAGAAGCCAGACAACGAGAAATAAAACAAGCTAAAAAAGATAAGAGAGAAAAGGGGTTGTCGATAATGCAAGCTGCCAGGCAGTTTAAAGAAGACGAAGAAGATAAAGCAATTGAGGTATCAGATAGGCAACATAATATGGCTATTGATAATTGTTACCCAGCATTGCCACCTATTCTTGAGAAGGCAACCAAGGACCCTGAAAAGGACCCTTTAATGTCGCATCTATTGAGATTACCACCCCCTTATGCACAGAACGCTACGGTACCTCCCCCACCTCCAGTTGTTTCGCCTCCTGGTCTTGCTCAACCGCCAGCTCCTCCTCAGTTAGTTTCTCCTCCTGCGGTGCAGCCTCCTCTGGGGCCGCCGACTTTGCTATCAGTTCTGTCTCAAACTTCTTCATTTTACTCTTCTGTACCTTCGACTTCTCTTCTGCTGCTGCTACGTTTCTATCACCTCAAAATACTTTGTCTCCCGTCCTTATGACAGCTTCTCCTTCTGTTCGACAAAGAATGACTGAAACTGTTAATGGTCTTTTGTATCCTTTCTTTGGGTCGTCGAGTATGACCCCCGTTTCTGCGCGTAAACAACTGCGTAGCCAGTTACCTAGTCCCGAAGAGCGGACAGTGTTGGATCTCGTGGTTCGCAGGTGGATTTCGAATGTTTTGAGGTATAATTTAGAGTCAGTTATGGATGTCTTCCTGCAGTGGGAAGCACCCAAGCAAAGATATGTGTTTGATGTAATGTGTACCTTCCTCCGTGAGTAATGGGAAGATAATGAGTTGGGTTCAGTCCCAGTAGAGTTGCTAAATGTCCAGTCTGAGTTTGCGACAGGGACGATAGTGGGTCCCCGGATTGAGGATGCGGTTGCGATGGTTCTTGCGTTTAGGAGCGATTTCCCTTCTCAGCGACTGTTTGAGCCTGATTTCGCAGTTAGGAGAAAAGTACGACAATATCCAATGAGGGAGGTTCCCCCAGTTTGGAGAGAAGGGGACGCAAACGCTAATCCGCCTGTTCTGCCTCATTTTCAGAGAGTATGGGTACATGTGCCATGGAAGAGAGTAGAAGTTTTGGCCCTTAAACAGCCTTTACCTGATCCCTGTAAGAATCCAGCCGGCTATTACAATGAATTGTCCGAGACAGTTGACGCATGCATCATGAATTTGGCAGATATTGATATGCTGTTGGGTAATGTAGTACCTCAACCTCTATGGGCAAAGATTCGTCATGAGGATCATGCAATTGAATTAGGTGACTCATGGGTCAATATTGCTGCCGCGGACGCTAGACAAGTTGGTGGTTCTAAGCCTGAGCCTCTAGTGGCATATCTACCTGGCAGAATTATAGATCTTATGAAAACAATGATGCCAGCGTTACGAGTGAATTGAGACAAGCTAGCAGCATGCAAGCAGAAGAAGGACGAAAGTGTATCTAATTTCTTCACTAGGTTTGAAGAGGCATTTATAGATCATAGTGGTCAAGATATGAGTACGGAAGGTGGACAAAGATTGTTCGTAGATAAGTTTGTCTTCAACTTACTTCCTGAACTATGTAATAAGTTGAAAGATTATGAGAGTTCTCAGAATTGAATTCCTATTCCTCATCGCTTCCAGTAGATCAGAGTGGGCCTTATGTTGCAGTAGTTACATCAGGTGTGGTAGCGCCTTTTCTTTTGGATACCGGTGCAGCGAAGAGTTCTATCATGCACTCTAAACTCCCTGGCGCACCTTTGTCTGGCTTAACGAATGTTTCGGTAGGATTCTCTGGCGCCCCAGTTCGTAATCCAGTTTCTAGTCCCTTGTCTCTTTCTATTGGGTTTTGTGAATTGGAAGCACCTTTCATTTTAACGACAGGTTGTGGTGAGAATTTGTTAGGTTTGGATTTGTTGAAAAGGTTGAATGCGACATTGCATTGTTCCCCTTCAGGAGTACAGCTTACATTGGGTAAGAAAGTGATCTCTCCGATGTATTTGTCTAAAGATCGGCTTCCACCGGAATTGCGTTCTCTCCCTGATACTCTTTGGGCTACTGGTCCTAATGATGTGGGTCTCTTGGAAATTCCACCTTACGTTGTAACGCTTAAAGCAAACGTTAAACTGCCACGTATTCCCCAATACAGGATTTCTAGCGATGGTGAACGAGCGCTTTTAGCAATCATTTATGATTTAATTGAGAAAGGTGTTATTGAAGAAACAAGAGGTAATGTGTGTAACAGTCCCGTTTTGCCTGTTCTGAAGCGCACTGACTCTTCTCAGCCACCTGTCTACAGGTTTGTGATTGACCTTTGAGAGGTTAATAAAATTGTCGTGCCACAGTTTCCGGTTGTCCCAGACATTACTGCTTTGCTGACTATGATTCCTGCTTCAGCTGCCTGGTTTTCGGTTATAGATCTGAAGAATGCTTACTTCAGTATTCCAATCGCTGAGGAGAGTAGAGATATTTTTGGCTTCTCTTTAGGAGGTCGAAGCTTCCGGTTTAAGCACGCTCCTCAAGGCTATTGCGAAAGTCCTTCCATTTATAGCCAGGCTCTAAAAGCTCAGCTTGATACTCTTGTGCTGCCTTCTGGTACTGCTCTTATCCAGCATGTTGACGATTTGTTGGTGACTGCTGATGATGAGGAAACTTGAAAAGAAGCTACTATCTCTTTGTTGCGACATTTGTCTGACTTGCATCATAAAGTGTCACCTTCGAAGTTGCAGTATTGCCGCCAAGAGGTGACCTACTTAGGTCATCTCTTGTCGAAGGAGGGAAGAAGGTTGACCCCAGAACGAATTCAAGCGATTGCTCAAATGACTGTGCCTAAAACGCAGAGAGAGGTACGTGCTTTTCTGGGTATCACGTCGTAATGTAGACAGTGGATTCCGAACTTTTCTTTTTTGGCAACACCTCTGTGGGAATTGACTTGTAAGGATATACCGAACCCTCTTCCTTGGTCTGACGATTGTCAGAAAAGTTCTTCTGAATTGCGCGATGCGTTGTGTTTTGCTCCAGTGTTGGGTACTCCTGACTACAGTAAGCCTTTTACACTCTACGTCCACGAGAGAGAGGGTTGTGCATTGTCCGTTTTGACTCAACAATTCGGTGATAAGCAGCGTCCATGTGCGTGTTTCTCGTCGACTTTAGATCCGGTAGCTAGAGCATTGCCAAGTTGCTTAAGAGCTACAGCGGCAGCGGCAGTTTCTATCCGACAGTCTGCTGGATTGGTGATGGATAACAAGTTGGTTGTGATGGTTCCACATGCAGTGGATACTTTGTTAAATAGAACCAAGACTCAGCACCTTACTAGTGCAAGATTGTCGGGCTATGAGTTGACGCTTTTGGCTAGTCATATACACATCAAGCGGTGTAATGTATTGAATCCAGCGACATTGTTGCCGATTTCTGTGGACACAGATAGTCAGGAACAGCATGATTGTTTTCTTAGGACGGAGGAGGAAACGAAGGGTAGAATCGATTTGAAAGATACTCCTCTTGCGGATCCTGATGGTACGCTATGGGTTGATGGGTCATGCTATAAGCTTATATACACAACAAACAATTGGAGGAGGGTCTAAGGGCAGGTTTATCGACCAGCCAGGTACATGCCCCAAACATAATACTATCACAACAAAAAATACCTGGGGGTCAAATGACCCTCATGCTATAAGCTCCCAAATGGCGATACAACCACAGCATATGCCGTGACGACATTATGTACGATTGTTCAAACAGCACAAGTGAGCTATATTTCGGCGCAAGCAGCAGAATTGATTGCATTAACGAGAGCGTGTATTTTATCTGAGGGAAAGAGAGTGAATGTGTATACTGATAGCCAGTACGCGTTTGGTGTAGCACACAGTTTTGGACGCTTGTGGAAAGAAAGAGGATTTCTCACATCGCGTGGGACTAAGATCCAACATGGGCAGTTGGTGAATGAGCTTCTGGAGTCACTTACTTTGCCAAAGCAAGTTGCGATTGTGAAGTATAGTGCTCATCGGAAGGTTACGGATGATGTTGGTCGTGGTAATGCGTTTGCGGATGAAGTAGTGAAAGAAACAGCGAGAAATTTGATGAGTCGAATGTATGTTGCAGGCCCTGCGAGATGGATTGGTGCAGCCGGAATGTGTGAAGATACGATTGCGAGTGTGAAATCAATCCAGGCTGAAGCCACTGAAAATGAAAAGAGTGTGTGGAGAGAAACTACGGGTAGATTGGATTCGACTGGTTGTTGGGTTGAGTTATCAGAACATCAAAGATGGATGTTGCCGGATGCATACGTGCTTGCGGTGGTTACGATGGCACATGGTTTGTCTCACATTAGTGCGAAAGGAATTTGTAAGTTGTTGGCTCCGGTATGGCAGAATGCTGGAATTCCTAAATGTGCTGAGAATGTGGTCAAGAATTGTATGGTGTGTTTGATGTATAATCCAGGTAAGGGAACTCCAACTCCAGCTGGTCACTTTGCGCCTCCGAAGTATCCGTTCGAGGTTCTGCAATTGGATTTTATCCACATGGAAAGATGCAACAACCTGAAATACGTCCTCGTAGTTGTTTGTGCCTTTTCTAGATGGGTAGAGGCATACCCCCTCAAAGATAATACTGCCTTGTCCACAGCTAAAGTCTTGCTCAAAGAATATTTCCCTAGTTTTGGGTTGCCAAGGATGGTGTGGAGTGATAACAGAAGTGAGTTTGTGGGGAAGATCATGAAGAGAGTGTGTGAGGGTTTGGGCATAAAACAGAAATTCCATGCTGCGAATCACCCCCAATCAGCTGGATTAGTGGAATGTTACAATGGCACTTTGAAGCTAAAGTTAGCCAAAATTCAGGCGAGTTATGGCCTCCAATGGCCCGATGCTTTGCCGTTGGCACTTTTGTCAACTAGAACTATAGTGCATTCCCGAATCGGACTTAGTCCGTATGAAATTGTCTTTGGCCGACCGGCAAATGTGTGGGGAGTGCTGAGACCGACAAAGTTTAGTGATATTTATTATCCAGTGTTGGTGGACTATTTGTATGACCTAACGGCTAAATTGCGTGTCTTGCATCAACAGGTTCACGATAACCTGTCCTGGTGACTGGGTTCTCGTGAAAAATTTTCAACGGACCAAGAACGACCAGCCCCGCTGGACGGGCCCTCATCAGGTGTTGCTGTCTACAAGAACCTCTGTAAAGGTCTTTGGGAAGAAAAATTGGATCCACGGCGTACACTGTAAGAGGGTACCTTTACCTCTGCCGTACGACGAGTGGATCCTCGACGGTATTGCAGACACCGAGACCGAAAGGTTGCCAAAGTTCACACCGTGCAGCGACGCTGAGTTAGTATGGAAAAGGACTGGCAAAGAAGACGATGATGTCTTACAAGCAGCTGTGCCTTCATCTTTGAGATTGAACACCACCGAGCCTGAACTGCTATTTCAGAACCAGACAGAACTTGGTAAAAACCGTTATAATCTACAACCTAGAAATAATGGACTAATAAAGAGCAAATAATTCCTTTTTGATTTTAGACCTGCACTCTCTCAGCTAGAAAACTGCTTCGATTTTTTTTTCTCCTTTTTCCAACCGCTGGGTTCAGCTGTAGGGTCGCGGTGTAGAGGCTTGCAGCCGTGTAGACACAATGTCGACGGTTCTGGTTGGTCTTAGGGCGTTCCCTGGGCTGACAGACGCACTCCTTAGCAGAAGAAAACCAACCGCCGTGAACAGCCCAGTTAGAGGATGGAGTTTTTTGAGATCGAGAGAGCTGCTGAGAGAAGGAACTTTAAGATGAAACTATGTAAAATAATGCATAGCAAATATTTTCTGATTACCTGTGTTCTGATGTTTTTTAGCATGACGTTAACTTTGGTGGGTTGGATTGTTTTTTCTACTCAATTGACTTCTACACCCATTTCCCAACCTACGACCTTTCCTACTACTACTTCTTTGCATTCTTTCCATATCTTACCCGAACACGAGCAGATTAGAAGGTCAGAGTTTGTACATAACACATTCATACAGCTCCTGCACCAACATCAGTTGATAGTGAACATTACTAATTGTTGGGTGTGTGGTCTTATGCCACATACTACAGATAGAGTTGTTCCCTATCTGGTCCCACCGTTTAGTCAGAATGGGTCGCTATGGGCGTTTCAGACGATGTTCATTTATGCCCTGGAAGTCTATCCTTTGCATTCCATGAGAGATAACTTGAGTAATCAAGCCTTGGTGAAGGGAGTTATGAATATGAGCAGAGATATCGATACATACAGGACTATTCCCAAGGAAGAGTTATCGGCTTATGTTGGATGGAACACAACAGGATACAGTGTTAGTCTGAG
Organism: Lissotriton helveticus; assembly: GCF_964261635.1. Classification (NCBI taxonomy): domain Eukaryota; kingdom Metazoa; phylum Chordata; class Amphibia; order Caudata; family Salamandridae; genus Lissotriton; species Lissotriton helveticus. The sequence continues at coordinate 512,662,192 of NC_136071.1, read as the reverse complement.
TGAAAGGCAGAAACAAAAGAGATCACCTCCGATTTGGGTAGCACCCCACAAAGGTAAATTTTATCTGCAAGGTAATGGCAAAAATCCGAAAGCTCAGCTGGGGAAGAGTGTTTGTACTCAGACGTATGTTTTTACGTCTCAATCTTCCCCGCCGTTTTTGGCAGCTAAGGGCACGTATTTTGTTTGTCACAACAGAGCATATACATGGTTGCCCCCTGATTTTTCAGGAACATGTTATGTTGGATACTTGTTGCCTCCTACGTATACTGCTGCTGCAGATTACCACAAGACAAGAGTTGTTAGAGGTGTTTTCAATCGGGAAGATACCGCTGGACAGGAAGTGGGAGACTTCTTTAAGGGTTTCTTACCGTTTTGGGGACCTATGGCTAACAGTAGAGGCTTACGGCCATTGACGAGGGTGGTTGAATCCACCATAAACGAAACTGCTGGTGAACTTAGTAATCTGACAGCTGAGCTTCAAGCGGATCGCTTTATGACGTTACAGAATCGTATAGTTTTAGACATCATACTCGCGGATCGAGGTGGAGTATGTAAAGTGATCCAATCGAGTTGCTGCGTTTTCATCCCGGATAATGCTCCGACAGTATACGAGGCCATTTCCAAGTTACATAAGATCTCCGAGTCTATACATGTGGACGAAGGAGATTGGTCGTTAACTGGATGGTTTTGGGGACTGTTATCCGTTTGGGGATGGAAGATTCTGATGATCATTGGTGTGGCTCTAGCGGTTCTTTTCTCGTGCTGTCTTTGTTTACAGTGCGGTCCGGCCATATGTGGCCTTTGTGCTACTGCGTGTGTCAGGGGACCGCCTGTCTCGAGAGATACACAGAGAAACAAGATAATGCTTCAACAGCCCCTCGGTGATCTGATGAGAATTGACATCGACTCGGCTATAGACTGAGTAATTGCCTATGTAAGGGCAACAGGAGGGTCTGAGGTTCCTTGAATTCTGAACCCGTGTTTCTAATGTCATGGTTCCGTTATGATTTTGGTAACAAGGAACCGTAACCAATGGGTTCATCAAGTACGAGCGTTTTTTGCCATGTTACATACGAAAACACGCAGTGTATTTGAAGATTCTGCTTCGAACCATAGTTATCATTCTGTATAAGGCAGCCATTTTGTGGTTGCCCTCACATAGGCCGATGGCTGCCGCCGAATGAGTCTTTACGACTCGAGCCCTTTTGCTGGGGTTCGTGCTGACTTTTACATGACCCGAAGTGAACTGACCTCGTTGCCTGAAGCCGACCCTGCCGAGCCAGTTCTTGCCCGCTAGCTGATCAAGACTAAAATCAGAGCGCAGGGCATCGTAAAGGTTTACTACACACAAATATGCCTTATCCTACTCTTACCTGTTTCTGTTTCTTTCTTTATGGTCTATTTATGATATGGGTCGTGGCCTTTTTTATTATGGGTTCGTTCGGCCTGTCTGAAGAAGAATGTTGGGTTTGTCCGATGATCGATCATGGGCCGAACAATTGAAAAGTGGGTTTTACCGTCATGCAATACTTTTGGTGTGTATACATGTGATTGGACGGTTCGTAAATGTTAGGTATTTGTCTGGAATGTGATTTTTGGCATAAAAGGAATGCCTTGCTTTGTAAAATAGAGCTGTCTCCTGAGAACTCATACCGTGATGATTTCTAGGACTTCTGTTACTGGCTGCAGTCAATAAATTCGATCTTTCACGTCACCACAAAGAGTCCCGTGTCTCTGTATTCTAAGACAGGTGAACCTGAAGACTTTGGGCGTGCCCCTGGCGCCGCCGGGTCTTAAATAACCCGGTTCTTCAAACCTCAAAACCGTCGTAGCAACACAAAGGCAACGCCCCAAACAGCCTGACCAACAATTCAAAAGTAATCGCTTCCCGTAGCCCCCCTTTCCTCCCCCTTCCCCCTGCTCCAACCCTTGAGCACTCTGTTAATGATCACATCCTTTGTCGGATCGAACCCAAAAAACTAATTGCAATAGAACGACACTCCTGCCAACTTCCCTGCTATTGTCGCGGAAGACAGACCCTTGTCCATGCAATGTAAGACAAACTGTAACAATTCCTGTTCCGTAGTTGAGTGGGCTCCGGTTGCTGTCTCCAAGCACCTGCCCATAAAGGATCCAAACTCCACCCAGGCCAGTCTGTAGGTCCGTCCCGTGGTGTCGGCTATAGACTTTTCCACCAGGCCTATCACCCTCTCTCCCCCAGGCCCAGATGCCATCCGACAGCTTGGTCTTGTACTGATCTGCTCCAGGTGCCAGTCGCCGGAACCTTCGCCACTGCGAACGAGACCAAGCATCCGCAATATCATTATTCGCCCCAGGGACATGCTTTGCTTGAAACACCACATTCAATCTCAAACATTTTAGCATAAAGTTGCGCAACAGTCGCAGTACTCTCAGATCCCTTGCTTTCTGCCGGTTGACCAACTCCACAACAGTCATGTTATCCACATGAAACAGTTCCGACCGATTCTGAAATTCAGAACCCCACACCTCCAGCGCTACCAACAGGGGAAAAAAATCAAGAAACGCAATGCTTCTCCCTTGCTTCACCCAATGAGCTGGCCAGTCCTCCGCGCACCACCTGCCATCCCAGAAGACCCCAAAACTCACTGACCCAGCTGCATTGGAGTAAATTTGCACTTGCAAACCATTTTTTCCTTCACAAAATCCAGGGACACCCCATTGAAATCAGTCAAGAAAGTCAGCCATGTTCTCATATCCGCTCGGACACCCATGGAAATCCGAACCCTAAGGTGCGGTAAGACTGCACCCGACATGACCATGCTGAGTCGTCTGCAGAACGTCCGTCCTGCCCTCACCACCCTGCATGCAAAGTTCAGGAAACCCAAAAGTTGTTGCACCGCACTCAACGCGATCCTCTTCTCCCCAATTGCCCATAAAGGCACGCCTTTATTTCTGCCTCCTTCGCATCAGGGAGCCGGGCCAGCCACTGAACCGAGTCCAGTTCAATTTCCAAGAATTTCAACCTACAGCTGGGCCTAGCCATTTTCTCAGTTGCCAGAGGGACTCCAAAGCGATGTGTCATCTCCTGAAACTGTGACAGCGCCCTCCCACTATCCCCCGAATGTGCCCTTCCCAGAAAGAGAAAGTCATCCAGGTAGTGAGAGACCTCCCGATGCCCACTGATCTGTGTAAAAGCCCATTGTAGAAATGTGCTAAACATCTCAAACAGCATGCAGGTAATCGCACACCCCATGGGCAGCACCTTGTCCACGTAGATAGCACCTGCAAATTGCATCCCCAGGGTGTATGGGCAGCAGGCGAAAGGCCGAGTTCACGTCGCACTTTGTAGCACCAAGGCCACATATGGCCGGACCGCACTGTAAACAAAGACAGCACGAGAAAAGAACCGCTAGAGCCACACCAATGATCATCAGAATCTTCCATCCCCAAACGGATAACAGTCCCCAAAACCATCCAGTTAACGACCAATCTCCTTCCGCCCTGGCCCACACACCGGCACTAGGCGGACCACATCATCCACGGAGGCATAGAGCACTCTTAAGTGTGCTTCAGCGATGAAATCATTCACAGACTGCCCTTATGGCCACGAGAGGGGATGTATCATGCAAAACTCACCCTTCTCCTTTTTAGGCACCACACCCAGTGGGAAGATGATCAAGTGATCCCCGGGCCAGTCGATAAATGGGCCCGCTATCTCGCCTTTGTATACCTCTTTTTTCAGTTTGGCAGCCACCACCTCCGGCAATTCCTTGGCTGATTTCAAGTTGTCTACCCATCTCCTCTCTCTAAGGCCCTGATACCCTACCCGTAAACCCTCTGTAGAACCCCACTGAATCTTCAATGCCTCCTCCCTGTCGGGGTAACGCGAGAGCTAAGGCCCCATCGCCTCAATCTTAACTGGTGTAGACACCCTTCTGCCCAGCTTGTCCCCTACCCCGTGTGGCTCGCCATTGTTCTGGGGGCGTGGCCAAGGTAAAGCATTGTGTAAGTACATGTCGGCCTCCACACTTGGAGCACTCATGCTTGAACTTACAGGGGTACCGTGAGCAATAACCCCTGTTGTAACTCCAACACGCTCTGGTATTTCTGCCTCCAGGTTTGGAAGGTGTCTTTGCGGTCCTTGAACTGGGATTACGTCCTCCCACCCCACCATGGGCCGGACGTGACTGGCAAGCCACTGGCTGTGTGGGTGGATGCTGATGATTGTGTGCATGACATCCACTGCACCCACTGTTCTTGAGCCACTTCCCCCCAAGGCTTATCTGGGTTCACTCTAATCCTTGCCCGGAATTCTTCGTCGTAACTAAGCCAGGCAAAACCCCCAAACTGCATCTGGGCTTTCCTAATGATATCCATATATTTCAGAAGTGCTATGGTATATTTCAGAAGTGCTATGGCCCTGTCCAGATGTTTCTCGCATTAAAGACTAGCATAAATAAGAAAGGCTGATGTCCAGTTTTCCATAGGCCGTCTCGTAAGTTCCCATTCTTCCTCCTTAGAGCCCTCCTTTGCTTGTATCTCCCTGTGTAATAGCTTAAACACGTCCACATATTAGTGTTTCCATATTCTATTCTTAGTCTTATCCAACAACTGCGACCCCAGTGGCATAGCCAGTCCCATATAAGGCAATTTTTGTGATGTTTATCATCGCCTTTCTCCCCTTTGTCATCCGTCCTGTCCATCTTGTCAGTCTGTACTCCCGCTACTGACACCTTCTTGCCCTCCCCGTCCGCCTTAGCACCCCGTGCTGCTCCGCCCTGCGGTATCACTATGGTGTCCCTCATTGACCCATCTCCCACACCTACCGACGAGCAGGCTTTCTTCCTACTTTCCTTCGGCTCACTGTCCGAAGCCACCCACCATGCCCCCTCACCTGTCAAGGCTGTCTGTGTCTCTCCAGTCCTTCCTTTGGTGCTGTTCGATTTGGGGTTATCCACCTTCGCCTTGCCCTATGTTGGTTTCTCTACCTGCAATACACCAAGTCTGCTGTTGCTCTTCACCCCCCTTGTCCTGTCCTCGTCATCCCTCACCTCCCATTCTTCCACCTCCCCACAGTCAGTGTCATGATCCAATTCCACCTCAGGCTCTCTTCACACCCTTGCTCTTCTTCGCACTCTGTCCACTACCACCTGCCACACACGATGCCGTTGCCCTCCCCCACACTGGAGGGAAGGCCACCGCGGACCCCACTGCCACTTCAAGCCAGCATCAAGGGGCCGTGTTGCACTCCGCTGTGCCACCAAACACTCTGCCGACCTCCGCCAGCTTGGATCCCCCTCGCCCCCCAGGTCGCTCCAACCTGGGCGGGCCCCGGCACCATTGGGCCTCAGAGCCGTCTTGGCTGTCCCTGCCCCTGACTGAAGATGCCCGTCATCCCCTACCCACACCCACTTGCCCCTAGCCTCCCTGTCACTCTCCTCCTCCTCAGAAGTGGGCATGGGGGGGCCACTCCACCTCTTCGTCCCAACCTACCCCACCCCTAGCCGCATTCATCGCAGCCCACCGCACCTCAGACTCCTGGGTGATCAGGCATTGCTCCCTGATCCTTTCGGCAAGTGACATGCCTTGCCAAAGGGGGAGGATGGGGGGAAAATACCCACCTGTCCCAACCCATTGTTCTAGATACCAAGGCCCCGCCCCTGGAGGAACCTGCCTCGGAACCCCCAATCCCCCACCCGGCCAGTATCTCCGAACCCGTTCTCTGTGCCCCCTCCGGGCTTAATGCTGCTCACCTTTGCACCCTGGGAAAGGTCAATGGGAGTGTCCACCCATTGCCCTTCAGCACTGCCCTGTGCCAGGTCTCCCAAACTTAGCAGTGGCCGCTGTGCCCCACTCACAGCTTCCACCCACCCAGGCCCTCCAACTGCCTCATGCTGGGCCCAGTGACAGCCGCCGTTGGTGGAGTCCCTTCCCCCCTCACCCCTCCCATCCACGTCTCACAAGCCTCGGGCCCCTGCAGCCCTCGTGGCCTTCCCCCAGGGACCTTCCCCCTCACATTCGCCCAAGCGCGGAGGCAGGCTCTGGTGCCGACCTCCCCATGATGCGCCCCCATTTTTTATCCCTCCCGGCCCCTCCAGATGTGCCTTTCACGCCGATGGTGGCTCCTCCATACATGCCACCACTGCAGCTGCTACGCCAGCTGATGCCACATGTGGGGCCCGAGACAGCCCCACCCACGCCTCCTCTAAAATGCCGGGCCGAAGAAGGTCCTCTCGGCCGGCGCGGCTCAAGACTCGCAGGGCCTCCCTCACCTTTTCGGCAGACACAGCTGCCATCACGCGACCCTCCTGCAGATCCGCTTGCTCCTCCGCTACACGAACGCCGCCAAAACCACCAACCGGTGGCTCTGCCGCACACCGTCGCCCGCCTACACTACCGACTCTACCTAAATTGGCCCAAAACCCTTTTCTTAACCTAACCCCCCGATGGTGCCAGAATGCAGGAAGAGGACGTCGCCTTCTTTACCTGCCTTCTTATACCCCACCCCTTGACCCCAGCCTAGCCTTCCTGCACGAAAGACCCCAGGGGAAGACAAGTCTGCGGCTTTGCTTCCCCCGGGGCCCACCGGAGGGCCAACTAAATGACGCAGTCACCATTTGAAAATGCTGATTTTTTTAAGGTAGACTGACCAATAGTAATTTTGCGCCCGGTCCTACCCAATAAAAAAAACATTTTAAAAAGAGAGCAGACATGTGGGACAACATAGGAGGTGGTGGGGGAGGAGCAATGGGAGGGTCTGAGGAGGGGAAAAGCAGCACGTTAAAGAGAGCAACAGAGAATTCAGGGGATAAGCAAACAAGCAAAAAAGTAACGTGAACTGCTGGATAAGGATAATTTTGGAAGGAGGAGGAGCACACAAGAGCAGGCTTTGAACACAAAGCAGTCAGCCACGTGGAGCACAGGAACTGGGCTTCTGGCAGGGGGAGAAGCACATGAGAGAGAGAGCTGCAAAACACATGCACTCCCAAAGAGTGCTTATGGAAAATGAAAAAAGTAGTTCCCTAAAGTTGAGGAGCGAAAGGATAGAGGCTGTGCATTCAGAGAAATGGTAAACAGATAATGCTCTGAATGAACACAAGATGCGGGGATAAGGAAACCCATCAAATGAGAAGCCAGCAAATTAGAGTGACAATAAAGCTAACCAATGGCAAGCAGTGGGTGGTCTGTAGGCCCCTGGAAGTTGTTGATAAACCCACAATAGGTCTTTAGTAACCAGACAGCTTGTGCTGTCTGGTAGGGCTCGACCTAAACAGTGAGGGACGTCGGGCTTTGCTACTGCTTGACCTAGCCAGATATGGCTTCATTATGATTTGCCTGCCTGAAGTTAAAGGGATATACTAGACTGTAATTACTGATTTCATGGCAAGACTGGAGACTGGGATTATGCATCAAGTTTTATTCACTCTTCTGAGCACCAACAATTTAGAGATCCATGATGTAGACCATTCGATGTGCACAATAGGAAATACACTCCTTCAGTCCATATAAGATCCTTGTACTCCATGTTCTTCACCTTTTGATCCCAAATTCCGGTTATGCTGCCTGAAATAAAGTTGGTGATGTAGAATAACCAGATCAAAAACTACAAATTGCAAATGTGAGTGGATGGGCCCCAACAGGTTGCTCTGCGGGATGTTAAGGGTAGAGAAGGCACTGATGGCAATGTAGGTTTAGGGGCTGCTAGGGCTGATGCATTATGTCCCACCTCTGAGCTGTAGTAGATGGTCTGTTGAGGCCATATAAGTAAATGGCCCTCGAGCTGAATGCCTAGGAAATGAGAAATCATTTGAATATATCGGAAGAAGGCAAAAAGCTGACTTCACATTGCATTTTCCTTTATCAGCACCTGACCCACATCCCTTCACCATCTCAATCACCTTGTCAGTGTTAGAATAAGGCACTGTTCTAACTTAACTAAACTGACCACATGTTGTGAATTATTCTAAACTCGCATGAGGCCTTCTTGGGATAATGGCCAAAGTTAACATCATCAAATTCCATAATGGACAAAGTTCTGCAACTTTCCCCTTCTGCAGTTCTGTAATCAATTTGTGTCAAACAATATCACTGTTTCCAAATGTGTGGAGCCTTCCTAGCCCACCTGCCATCTTTGAGGGCCATGATGAGAAATGCTGAACCCATATGTGTCCCTCAATCCTTCCTTGCTCATCTTGTCAGACCAAACCACTGCAGCAGAGCAGATATCTTACCTGGTACATGTGCATTGTGTACCTACTTGCTTTCCGCCATACCACTGATATTCTTGTTTCAATTTGCATGGCTGTTGGGTGTATAATAACCTGTTGAATGCCATTAGGAATCCCCCAATTGTGCGCTGGTCTTCGTGAATGGCCCATGCTTCACTGGGTGAAGTTCATCTCAAGCATTTCAGAGAAATTCAACGGATTACTGTAATTTTGATAAATACCATGCCAAAACATGCCATTCAAAAATGAAATTGTATAGATTGAATCTATTGCTTCTGAACATGTGCCTGAGGTGACAGAGTGGTGCCAGTGTGAGTGACAGCCATGCGTTGCACGCAGATGGCTGAAAATCTGTCTAAAGCTCTGAAGCTGTCGACTGGTAGTACCTAACTTATGCATTCGCTCTGTGTGACTTGGTAACATGATAACTCAGGTAAAACTTGCTGTAAGATTCAACGTAAAAGGGTAGGTAGGGAGGGAATTAAGGCAGTTATGCTGAGACTAGGTTCACAGATATCTTTCTTTATCAAAATCCCTATGCTAAGTTTTTATTTTCTCTTTTAAAATAGAGGCTTTACTGCACAATAGGCCCTTGGCAGGTTCATTTTGAAAACTTACGCCATGACCATTCTTGTCCTGAGCTATGGAAAGAGGCCTGAGTCGAGTAGAGAAGACGGATTTTTCCAGGTTTTCCTTGGTGAATATATGTTTTATTTAATCTTATGAGAGGCATATTCAGTTAAATACAAAGCAATACACCTTAACGTCACATATTATATCACTCATGACATGGTCAGTGACATCACTGATGACATCACTGATGACATCATCCTTGTGAAAGAGTGGCAGACCTCCTCTCACCGTAATATAGCCTTTGATACACACATTCAAAAGTAAAAACTAACATTTTCAAAAAAATGGAGAAACCAATACCAGTTACAACAACCTATTCAGTAATTCAGTATCGCGGCTCCTGCCCTACCATAGCAAACTACAGTGTCCAGGGGGTGGGCACCCCGGGACACTGAGGAGCCCCTGGGGGGGTGGCTGTCCCCATGGCCACCACAAGGCTCCAGGAGGGGGGCATGCGGCCCCCTCCCAACATTTAAAAGCCCAGGGGGGTGGTGGTCTCCCAGACCACCCAATTTAAATATGTAGTGCCCCAGGGAGGTGTAGGTCCCCGGGGTGTGTGGGGGGGCTTGAGTCCCACACACACTTTTAACATTTTTTATTTTTTTTAAAGGAAGCCCCGGGTTGGCGGTCCCCATGGCTTGGGGGGCCTTAGAGGCCCACCATCATTATACATTTAAGCCCCGGGGGGTGCCGGTCCCCAGAGCTGCGGGGGGGCCGTGTGCCGCCGCTATAATACATACTTTGCCCCCGGCAGTGTGGGTGGATTGGGCCCCTCCGACACTTTATTTTTATAAAGCCCCTGGGATTTGGCCCCCCCGGGGGCTAATTAACATTATAGCGCGGGCCCGCGCTTCATTTTTTTTGGGATCGGCAGGGTACGCGTACCCTACGCGGATCCTGCGATTTTTTTAATAAAGAAAAATAATTTTTTGGGGCCTTGGGGGTCTTTGTGGGACTCCCTAAGCAGGCCTAGGGGTCAGGGTATTTCTACCCTGCCCCCTTTTCTTGTTTTTCGTGTTTCTTTTTCTGTTATCTTGTGCCTCGGTTCTACCGAGGCACAAGATGGCTGCCAACACCTCCTGGTTAGGAATGTTGACAGCCAGTTGACAGCCAATTAGCAAGCAGCTTGTAAGGGTACAGGTATAATCCTCGGACGGTACTTCGTCTATAGATATATCAATGATTTTACTTTTGATTTTCTCAGGAACTACTGCACAGATTTACACCATTTAACAAAAAGTGTCATTTGTGAACCAAACTCTACCTTTTTGCCAAATTTGGTGTAATTCCGTTCAGCAGTTCGGGCTGTAGCCCGTCTTAAAGGTCCCTATGGAAAATTGCATGGGGAAAACATGTTTTGGGATCCCCCTTTTTTCTTGGCTACCGCTTCACGAATCACCCCAAACTTTCAGGGAAGGACCGGAGCGGAGCAGGCCATCTTCTTGGAGAATTTCGCGAAGATTCGTCGACCGTCGCCAAAGTTATTCCAAATAGAATGTTGCGGATTTCCTATGGAAACTAGGTCCTAACTATAACTACCTACTGGCGACTGCCAGTACGTTATATATATATATATATATATATATATATATATATATATATATATATATATATATATATATATATATATATATATATATATATATATATATATATATATATATATATTAAAAGAGAGACAGGACTAAACTTTGTGGATGAAGGTTTTCAATCGGTGTAGGGCGCTGAGGAAGGCACATTTTTAAGCTGAAATGCATTCGCCGCCACTGACTTTTGTTTCGAGGCAATAAAGGCATCTCTGAAGATTTCCCCTCTGGCCTCTGCTTTCTTTACGGAGGGAGTTCCTGTCATATCGTCTGCGCCAGCCAGAGGCACAACACAGATGGCCCTGCTACATAAGTGACTCCGTTTTCACTGGCATGCTTCATGGCTGTTTTGCAATCTGAGGAATCAGAAGGTCCGGTGTCCGCCACAACGCCTGGGTTGATTACAGTGGTCAAGAGGTATTTTACCTCTGTTCTGGCATTATGTCGTCACATGATTGCCCCCGCTTACTCACCTGGGCTGAAAGGCTGTAGCAGTTTGAGGGGAGCTGAGGAGGCGCCTTTTGAACTTTGGTGCAATCTTGGGACTTTTCGCCACAACCTGCATGTATATCACCGCGTTTATCCATGTAAAACACCTCCCCACACCACCGACCCAGATGCATGATCACGTTGCATTCTGGGAGTTGAAGTATGATATTATATCGCTACGAGCAAGAGGTGAGCCTTAACTGCTTGGGGAGGAGCGTGTGAATCTTCATGACATTAAAAGAGAAACAGGACTATACTTTGTGGATGAAGGTTTTCAATTGGTGTAGGGCGCTGAGGAAGGCACATTTTTAAGCCGAAATGCATTCGCCGCCACTGAATTTTGTTTCGAGGCAATAAAGGCATCTCTGAAGATTTCCCCTCTGGCCTCTGCTTTCTTTACGGAGGGAGTTCCTGTCATATATATATATATGCATTACCTACTGGCGGTCGCTAGTAGGCAGTCATAGTTAGAACCTAGATTTCATAGGAAAAGCATTTTTTGATTTGCGAATAACTTTGGCGTCGTTTGACGAATCTTCGCGGAATTCTCCCAAAAAATGCTATCCAGGTCAGCTCCTTTCCTGATAGTTTTGGGGTGATTCGTCAAGCGGGGCCTGAGAAAAAAGGGGGGCCCTATATCGCGTTTTCCCCATGTTAACTTCCATAGGAAATTTTGAGACGGGCTACAGCCCGAACTGCTAAACCGAATTGCCATAAATTTAGCAAATAGTAGAGCTTGGTTCAGAAAGCGACCTTTTTTTTAAATGGTGGAAATCCATTCAGTAGTTGCTGAGAAATCAAAAAAATAAGAGTCAAAAAATCAATTTCCCATTGGAAACTTTGGGCAAGGCTACAGTCAAAACTACTCAACGGAATAACGCCAAATTTGGCAAAAAGGTAGTTCTTGGTTCAGAAAGCGACCTTTTGTAAAAGGGTGCAAATCCTTTCAGAAGTTGCTGTGAAAATCAAAAATAAAAATATCGATATCTATGGCCACGGTGGGTTTGCGACCCCTCCCGACCACGCGCTCCATTCTTATTGGCTGCGAACACTCCAAACCAAGAAGTGTTGGCAGCCATCTTGTGACTCGGTAGAACAGAGTCACAAGAAAACAGAAAAACAAAGGTGAAAAAAAGGTGAAAAAAAAGAAAAGGGGGCAGGATAGAAACACCCTGACCCCCTAGGCCTGCTCAGGGGGTCCCACAAGGACCCCAGGGCCAGAAAAAGCATGTTTTAATGAAACATTTCGGCGAAATTCACGCTAGTGTCGCGAATCCCGATGACATTTTTAAAAAAAATTATGCGTCCCGGGGCTTGATTGACATTATGTGTGGGAGGGCTCTCGGCCCTCACGCAGTCCCAGGGATCACCACCCCCCGGGGCTTCTTTTTTAATGTTTTAGGGGCCTCCAAGGCCCCCCCAAGCCCCAGGGACCTCCACCCGTGGCTTTTAAAAAAAATAAACCTGTGTGGGGACCACCACCTCTCCGGGGCTATGCACTAGGTGGAAAGGGGGCCGCGCTTCCCCCCTCCTGGTGCCCTCCATGGCCCTGGGGGCCACCACTCTCCAGGGTCGGCTCCTGCAGTGTTTTGGGGTACCCACCCTCAGGACACTGCTGTTTGCTATGGCAGGGTGGGAGCCGTGTGGCTCCCGCCCTTCATAGCAAACACTGGTTTTGATTTTGTAAGCGAGAGCAGGTTTCCTGCTCTCGCTTACATAATCCAAACCAGATTGCTTTTTCCACACAGGGAGCTGCATGTTAGCAGCTCCCCTTGTGGAAAAGCAATGCCGGCCCCCACAGGAGTCGGGGTGCCGGCAGGACCATGGGGCATTGGGGCACTCCCACGGTCCCCAATGGAAAAGGCCGGCCCCGGGGGATGGGGTCCCCGCTGCCAGAAGTGGCCCAGGAGGGGGACCATGTGGCCCCCCTCCTTAAAAAACAATTACAAAATAAATAAAATGTGGCCATGCCCCAGGGGATGAGGTACCAGGGCCGAAATTGGGAGGGGGGGTGCGGCCTCCTTCCCGTTTAAAAGAAATAATTTAAAAGCAGGTCCTGGGGGCTGGGGTCCCCAGGGCCCCAATTATTGTAAAAGGAGGGGGGCCACACAGCCCCCCCGTAAATTAAAATAATAAAGAAAAAAGCTGGCATTGTGGCGGAGGCCCCGCCCCCTAACTGCATCACTCAGCAAACGCACCCCCGGTGCGTTGTAAGTGGGGGAATTCATTTCCCCTGAATACTGAGGGTCCCTGGGGCCAACTAGCCCACCAGGTACCTCCAGAATGCGCCAGGGAGCTGCGTTGCAGAGAGGTGTTCAGAGGCCACACCCCTTTTTACACCTCTCTGCAACCCAGCTCTGTAGCGCTTACTGGAGGTACCTGGTGGGCTAGTTGGCCCTCAGGGACCCTCAGGACTTAAGGGGAATTAATCCCCCAATTTACAACACGCCAGGGGGTGCGTTTGCACAGTGGTGCAGGGAGGGGGTGGGGCCTAACATTTCAAGTGTGAGAGTCAATGATTTATTATTGATGCTATAAAATAAAATAAACAACTTGTCAAGGTCACTGTACTTTATAACTAGGTCCCATTTGAGAATACATTTGAGTTGCCCTTGAATTTGTCTTAATTGGGCTCATTAGCCATTGTGTAATTATAAAATCACCCCAAAACCCCGAGCTTCAGCAAATAATTGATTAAAGGACAAATAGGTGTGTGTTTCTGCTGTTTTGATGTCTTTTTTGTCTCTGCAGGTTAGAGTATTTCTGAGCAGTGTAAAGATCAGCATCCTTCTAAGGCCAAACCTGGGATTGTATGTACACTAGGCCTAATCAAGTTTCTATGCCCAGGATTAAGCACGAGATTATTAGACCGACACAATAGTGTGTGATGTCAGATCACAGGCCATGAGTTTCACTGGCAGGTGGTCGCGTCAGTGTCATCCACTGAAGTCATAGGTCATAGTTAGCTCCCTTTGTACCATTATTTTGTCTTATCCCTTTCTAAACTGACATTTCTCATTGTACTTCAACCATACCATGCCTCTAAAGTTTGTTTGTTCCTGATTAATCACTTGCATGTATGTAAACAAGGAAGCACTCCTATCTCGGTCTTTGTCGCAAAGGGCACTTGCATAAATGATGTATGCCAAGGTCCAATTGTCGATGGTGGCTTGGAACTTTGGGCCTTCTAGCTAGCTCCCTGTCTTCTTCCTTAAACCCCTCTTAAAATCTGCCTGATTTCTCTATCTAGATGCTTGAATAGGTCTAAGGGATGTATTATGACCTGTACTTACCCTGCCTATTGTTCCTTTAACTATACAGTGTCATCAGCTGGAACCTAAGAGTGGATGAGGTTCTAGCAGGGACAGTTGGAGGACTGAGGCCATTACTGGAGATCGGCTGGAAGTGGATGCAATAAACAATATATGCTCCAGAGAAGTGTATGTCTACTTCTGTTTAGAATCCCTTGTCTAATTGGTTCCTTTGTAGCTGCCATCAGATGCTAACCCAGTGGCTTAGTTACCCCCATGTATGACAATTTATATTGTTTACTATACTTGATACATCTTCTGCATCGACACTAACCACTTTGTCAAAATTGTTTATATGATTCTTGACACCACCAAAGAACTGCTCGTGCTTATTCACTCTGCGTTCCCATCTCTTGCAATGTGTTACTGTTAGATATTGTTGTGTACCCAATGTCAAACCCAGTGCTCTTTCTAGTGTTTCCTCTCTCCATATTTGTGTCCACAAACAATCTTTGTGATTAGATACCAGCCCCCAAGCCTGTGGCGTCACGACTAATACACTATTCCATGTTTTCCACCAGAGTCTCAGAAAACTGACTTCTTAAAAAACAAACAGTGTCTGGTCCTCTGCATCATCTACCCTCTTGACATGAGTATCATCAATGGAGTTCTCTAATGCCCATTCTGAACTACCTCCTTGTCTGTATTAGACCATGATACCGTGCAACATCCATCCAGACACTTGAGATGTGTTTTTCTAATACTGCCTCTGACTTGATGTCCTTCAATTCATCTTGTCCCATCTCTCATGATTCTCTTCCTTCTTCTGATGCTTGAAAGGTTGAGGCTTCTGGCACTTGCTGATGGCTGACCTGAGACACTTTTTTGGCTTTGCTAGCACTTGAGGACTTCCTCCCTCGGATTATACCTTGAAACTTCTCGAGGCTCATGTCCTTCTCCTGTGGTCTCACTATGCATTGCAGTAGTGGTGTACCAGTCATGTTTCATGTCAACACTGTTTTCATGCCTAATGGAATGCTACTCTGGGCAGCACCATGTTTTCTATCGCCCTGGGATCTTTGTTATCTGCTTGACGTTGCCAATACAATTTCAAGGTTAAAAGACACTACTTGCTAACCTCATATCCATATGCAACATCCATATCACAAAATGAGCACTTTCTTTGGTGGGTGCTATCCACATCCTTTCTCCAATAACCTCACAAAGTACTGCCATGCTCAGTTAACGGCTCCTCTGCCATATATATTTCTTTCAGTGATGTCCACACAATCACAGAAGCTCTGCTTCCTGAAGCCTGATCATTCACTCCTTTGTCTTCTCTCGGGCCTCAAGGTTGCCTCTCACCTCATGTCTCAGAGATGTTGCCTCAAGTCCACCAGAACCTCTAGTACCAACCAGTGGTGTTACAAAACTTGAGGGGGCCCTCCTGCAAAGTACATGGAACCCCCCCCCCCCCCCTGGCGGCCCGGCCCACCACCTACCACTTTGCCCTACCACCCAGAAATCTGGTATATTTTGATTTGAAACCTCCAACATTTAAATGAAATGCCTCTATATTGTCTCTCTAAGTTCTAATGAGAAAGTGGGAAACACTCTTAACATACAAGCTATGCCATTTGTAACAATACTGTCAAAAGCAGATTATTTAACTGAGGTAGCAATCAGAACAATGCCAAGGAGCGTTCCTATTGTCTCAGGTACACTGTGGCTGAAGAACAAAGAACAACCATGAAGGGTCTGAAATAGAATTGACATTAATGGACAATAACTTGAAACTTTGAAAGACAAACCCAAACTTGGAGTTCCATAAAAACTCGACTGACAATATACATGGGAAGTACACAAGATAGAACTCAGTATTGTGACAAAGTCAAGAGAAATAGACTGGCATTTTTCTTTTGGCAACCCTGCTTTATATTCATTTTCATGAAATGCATTCTCACTGTCATACTACAGCAGTAAATGTAAATTTCAAATGTAAGGAATACACAGAGTGGGGGACCCGAGGATACTGGAACCAGAAAAAAACTAGGCGTCTGTAACCAGTTTACAAAGGTATATAAATATGCAAATGGTCTCTGGCCTTGAGGGAGTTGACTTCAACTCCTTTGCTTCTGGGCCTGGAAGCTCAGGTCACCTGCACCCACCACACACGGCACGCACGATTTAATTTATGAGGTAGGACTGTTAAGAGCGTTGCTGCAACCAACGCTGGCGAGAGAGTGTAGTGCTGCCTGTGTGCACTACTATATATTTATTTTACAGCCTAGTAATAAAAGGGAGCACTGTGCGTCAATCATCAGTCAAATTACTGCTAAAAAGAATGCAGCTGTACCGATGCCGTGAGACGAGTAATGATCATGTCGTCAATTTATGCCAGATCTTCAATGAAGGACAAGACGTCACCAGACAATCTTCGTGAGGCCCACAGAGGGGGGCCGGGAACATTTCACAGAAGGACCCATAACTTGACACCACAGGAAATATCTTCATCCAGAAGCAGCTTCACTAAACAACGGTGGAACCTGCTAATGAGCACACAATGTCCTACCGGCCCTGGGCTGGGGCAGGGCTAAGTGCTCCAGAGGACGCTTGCCATTCTACTGGAGAATGACTCCATGCACCTCAGTACATCACTAGTGTAGCCACTAAAAAACACAGGGCGCATCTCTCTGTGGAAGCGCCTACTGTGTGATCTAGCACTGTAAGTAAGGTCCTGTCTTCATTATAGTACCTCAGAAACAGTGATCTACCACTGTAGGTAAGGCCCTGTCTTCATTATAGTAGCCCCAGAAACAGCTGACCTCAGCTGAATGAGCAGAGAAGAGGGACTGGCTGAGTGCTCCGGACTGGCCTCTCGAGTAAGGTGAACTGTCGACGTCACTGTAATGTTCTTGGAAGGAGCAGGGAGTTGTGTGTGTTGCTTTGACTCCTCTTGGACTGAAAAGCATGGACGTCACTTACAGCTCGGCAAGGGTAGTTGCTACGACACCTGGCTAGCCCCTTGCGACCCCTGGTACTGCCTTTGCGAGTCCTGGCCCCAAAGATGGCCAACACAGTGCCAAGAACAGAGGGGCAACTAATCCTTATATACATTGGTTGGTTGGCACTCCACTTTCTTTGTTTTGTGTCAATTCTTTATTGCACTAATAGTGAATAATAGTATATTATTCACTATTGGTGTATTAAAAAATGAAGTAGAATTAGCTCAAATATGACCCTCCATAGCAATGGAGGTAAATAAAAAATGCTTTTAAATGTATGTTGTGTGTGTGCTTGTGGGTGAAAGTGTTTATGTGAGAGACAGTGTGTGTTTGTGTGAATGTGTGTATATGTGTAGGTGTGGGATGTATGTCATTACATCGCATACTAATACCACGCGTGCCATTACAACGCGGGTATTACTATGCGATGTCAATGACAACGACATGTTACAGAAAATCAGACCCTGCGATTTTTAAGGAATAGATTCCAGTTACTGATTTTTAGGCGAGTCTGTAGGGGAGTGGACCTATGACGGGTCCCAGAGGGCAACTATAGATCTAGTGCTAATCTGGAGTTGTGTCACTATGTAATAAGCAAAACCAAAACATTTCAAAAACATACATCAAGACAATTGATTAAAAAAAGTTTTACACTTTATTAAATACCTCCCTTAAGGGTTACATTCTAAAATTAATAAAACACATCTTATTGTAATGTATATATTCGTGTATAAAAAACAGTCAAGGAAAAGAGTCGACGCGGCGTTTCGGTGTAGTTAAAAATGGTGTCACCTTCATCAGGACATTGACATTAACTGCAATCTAAAAAATTAGAAAACAATGGTTTAGAGATCTTTACTTTATGACTATGACACAGTACAATAATTCTTTTCTGGCCTCCCTTCTAAATAAGGTTTTTCCACAATGATTTATATACCCCCACTACATTCGCAATTTTTTACAATGACTCAACTGTGTCCATCGCATGCATTAGATGGTCGATCTTATTATTGTACCACTTCTGATTAATAGGTACCTTCGTCTGGAGATTTATATGGGCCGACTTTGAAGTTCGGTTTTTATGCGGTACCGCTTGGGCTTCACTTGTGTTTTATTCCTCATGCGGACTGACAGGTTTAGTATCTAAAAAGAGAACACTGAGTATCATGACTACAGTTGGCTCTTGATATTAGGACCATTTTTTATCAAAGAGCGCAGTTTTACCTTAGTGAGAATTTCAGCCTTTAAACTTGGGCACGTTGAAGCCACCGTTATGCAATATCAGGTGTAGTCTTATGCGACTTGTAGATTCCTTTTTCAATTTGGAATCACTAAAAAAGGGGTCGAAATAGAGAGCAACATTGCAGTCTGAATTTCTGTATTAAAACCCTTTTTTTTAAATCTATCTTGATTATGAGCGTACTCACCGGATTTAAATATCGTCTTTCATCTGATGGGGATAGTGAGTCAGTTATAACTACTTCAAGATCGATATTTTGCTCCTCAAATTGTGTACCTGTGGATATAAGCAAATATATCTACTGAGCTTACTAAGTTCAATACACAGATTGTTAATACTACTTTTAGATCTATGGTCTTAATTTCAGAAATGCTATGTTTTACAGCTGATCCACTCCTTTCTTTCCTCAAAATTTACTTATCGTTCAAGCCCTTATTTTTGGTGTATATAATATACATAACGACTTGAACGACAAAACGGGGCCACATCTATATCTCAAAAGTAAAACATAAAATAAAACATAAAACTTTTCGGGCCTCCTTTAGATTTAACAGAGGATTTATGACCTTACTCATAGTTTGTATTCAAGTCCCATGTGTTGTAGAATTAAAGTTTAGGACTTGAGTTTAACATAAAAAAAGGGGCGAAGCCTCATCTGTAGCTGAGAAACAAAATGTCCCAGTCTCGTTTTAACGCTAACAGGGGTTTTCGATTGTTTCACATACCTGTATTAGAGGATTCGGCCTCCCTGCTTCAGCGTGCCCGTGTCTTCATAAGTAATTTTTGCACGGCCCGCGTGGTGCTTTTTATGCTGACTCTACTTAGACTGAACCGGAAGTACCTGCCTAGGTCGTTCGGATAACCTCGATAAAATAATGCTGTTCCGTTTTTAATACTGGCGTGTTTATGGCTACTGCTGATTTTGTATAGGGTTATTTTTAATATAGTCGGGATTTAACTTCGTACGATCGGTCTGAGATGCTCCGGTTTCGGTAATCTATTAGCCGACCCGGAAGTGTATGAATCTAATGTCCGCAAAAGCGATATCTTCTATAAAAAGTTCCTTAATTGTATGTTATTTCCCAAATGTAGCAACTATATGGGTTTAGATCTGAGAAATATGAAATTTAGGGCCATTGTTATCAAACAACACCGTGGTCCCGTAAATATATGAAAATCATAGCGGCCATTTTGGATTGGGGTTGCTTTGCATAATAAAAGCTTATTTAAATTTGTGTATACAATTGAATCCTGTATGCATGATAATTTAGTAAGTATGACAGGTGTCTTTACTATTCACAAAACATACGATATAATGGGGCTGTTGGCATAATTACATATAGTATGAGAATACAGACAATGCTAACAGTTATTGCATTATCAACCTTTTTATAATCACAATCATTATTGTCTCTCTCTATACAGTGATTCCACATAATTCCGATATTCTATGTATGTTCTGTGTGTGAA
This sequence comes from Lissotriton helveticus, assembly GCF_964261635.1. Lineage (NCBI taxonomy): Eukaryota > Metazoa > Chordata > Amphibia > Caudata > Salamandridae > Lissotriton > Lissotriton helveticus. Next base: position 512,642,308 of record NC_136071.1, on the reverse strand, counting down.
CAGCCACAGTAAATTTAAACAATCATTGATAACATCTTAAGCAATATTTTTTTGATTCCAGCATTGTTGACCTTAATATACATTCTATTATTTTCTTAATCCACAGTATGCATTATTACATCCTTGCTGATGATGTAACCCACATTGTTGTGCTCGTCGTTGGTTGACGTTCTATGCGATTAAACAGTGCTACATATCATTTCGAAGATTGATTAAACAGTACAACATGTTATTTTTCAGAGATTCAGTTACAGTTTTCCATTCCTCTCTATTGTTAGGCCGGTTCTAAACGTATTAAAAAGGGACATGAAAAACTGTTCTCTCTTTTTCCTCTTGATCTGGGTATTACCTCCTCTCATGCTTTATTGAGTGACTTCTAAGCCACACCATTTCAAGTCATCAATCTCATGTTTATGGGTCAACCAGTGATCCACTATTGGTGCTGTCTTTTTCTTTGTCCTAATTGCTGACTTGTGTTCTGTAATACGCGTTTTAATCTCTCTCGATGTTTCCCCAATGTACTCTTTGTTACATGGGCAGAGGATAAGATAAATCAAATTTTTAGTTCTACAATTAATGAAACTTTTTATATTGTGAGTAATTCCATTATATGTTACTGTGTTTAGTTTCATTTGGTTTTCACAGTTGCTACACATATTACAACGACATGTCATTCCATCGCAAACTTTTACCACGAGTATGCCTTTACCACGCATGCCATTACAACGCAAAGGCATGCGTGAGAAAGCTATACTCATTGTTAAAGTTTGCAAGGTAAGTGACGGCTCTATCCCTACACCTACACAACATACTACTCCCATCCCTACACTTACCCTAAAACACTACTACACTACAACACTACCCACACTACTCCCACCCCTACACTACCCTAAACTCTAAAACACTATTACACTACAACACTACCCACACTACTCCCACCCCTGCACTACCCTAAACCCTTAAACACTACTACACTACACACACTACTCCCACCCCTACACTACTCTAAACCCTAAAACACTACTACACTACAACACTACCCACACTACTCCCACCTACCCTAAACCCTAAAACACTACTACACTACAACACTACCCACACTACTACTACCCCTACCCTAAACCCTAAAACACTACTCCACTACAACACTAACCACACTACTCCCACCCCACCCCTACACTACCCTAAACCCTAAAACACCACTACACTACAACACTACCCACACTACTCCCACCCCTACACTACCCTAAAACATGACTACACTACAACACTACCCACACTACTCCCACCCCTACACTACCCTAAACCCTAAAACACTACTACACTAAAACACCACCCACACTACTCCAACCCTTACACTACCCTAAAACACTTCCTACACTACTTCAACCCCTACACTACCCTAAACCCTAAAGCACTACAACATTACCCACACTACTCCCACCCCTACACTACCCTAAACCCTAAAACACTACTACACTACGACACCACCCACACTACTCCCACCCCTACACTACCCTAAACCCTAAAACACTACGACACTACCATACCCTAAACCACTACCCCGACCCCAAGCACAATCAGCCTTACCTCTTTCCTCGTGGTTTCATCGTCGCCATCTCTGCTCCCGGTTTCTGCTTCCTGCGTCGTCAGAGGTCCGCGTCGTTGTGAGGAAACAGCCTCAGTTTCCTCACAATGTCGTGGATAGCCATTGCATCGCATGTGTTGTAAAAGCGCATGCGATGTGATGTATGCGTGGTTCTTACCACACGTTGTAACATTGCATGCGTTGTAACGCATGCAATGTAATAGCAACGCGTGGTAAAAAAAGCGTTGTAATGGCTGTTCTCTGTAGGTGTGAGTGAATGTAAAGGTCAAATGGTGTGTGACATTGCTTGTGATGTCATTTCTGATACGCCTGTCATTTTGGTGAAATTATGTCCATGCTGAAAAGCTGCCTTTCTCTAGATGGGTTGCGCCTGCTGTCAGTCATCCCTGAGGAGAAAGGAAGATCTTGCCGCAGAAGTATTTCAGTGCTCTCTCTGTGGTTTCGTCATTGAACTGGCCCTCGTGCCTCGAACACACAGAGCAGAAACAGTGTCGTAACGCACAATGATAGCCCCCCTGCAGAATGTGATAACAGGCCCTAGTCTCAGATATCTCCCAAATATTCATAAGCTCTGGGCTGAAAAGGGTTCCCTGAAGGGTAGAGGAAAGGCGCACCACAAGGGTAACAGGAGCTGCAGTGGCCTGTGTTACGCCCCAGAGAGGAAATATTCTTAACTCAGTTGAGCAATATTTGCCCTGCCTGGCTGTTGTCTAAATCAAAAGCTCCCCATTGTTATTAAAAAAAAACTATCTTTACCTTAACCCCTTGCGCGCTCATGACGGAACCATTCCGTCACGAGCCACGGTGGGGCTGTGCTGGTGACGGAATGGTTCCGTCACGGCCCGGCCGCCACGCCTGCGCTGCGCGTTCTATTGAGCGTGCGGGGCCGTGACGGAACCATTCCGTCACAAGCACAGCGCCACCGTGGCTCGTGACGGAGTGGTTCCGTCACGAGCATGGTGGCGCACCGTGGCCCCCCTCCCCCCTAGAGCCACGGCGGAATTACCGCCGCGGCCAAGGGGTTAAAAGTGGACCCTGAACCTCGCAGTGTTCATTCTTTTTCTACAGTGCCTCAGTGTGTAAAGGCCTGCAAGACGCGACCAGGCCTGGTTGCCGCACATGGAGAGCTCACTATGCTTGTGAAGTCCCACCAGGAAACAGGGTATCCAATCTCGGACCAGGCATATACCTAGGCCCCTGCAGTCTCCTCTGTACTAGGACTCCAGAGGCCACTGATCCTCCATTTTATTGCGAGCCGTAAATACAGGCTGAAGCAGCAACTTTCAGCAGAGGCCTAATGCTCTGGCATACTGTATAAGTGAGGCTCTCTTCTACCCGCTTGCTTCTGCCTCACCTCCTGCTGTCCGAATCAGAAGGGGATGGCCACTTATCATTTTCATAAAATGTAGCAGTGTCTTTTATTCATAGTACATGTACTGTGAGGAAAAAAAAATGAAATGAGAGAATATCGTAAATAAGAGAGGCCTTAATCAATGGCTCAATTTGTGCCTTTCCAGAGAGTAGGTTATACCTTACCTAGCAAGAACCCCCATGTATTGCGTCCGGTGAACTAAATATCTTGTGTAAGGTACATCAACACTGAGGTGGATATATCTGAAATTAAATGAGCTACATTAATGCCAATTAAGAAAGAGAGTAGTAAGCGTAACTACACAGATTACGGGACCCAGACATCTACATACCGTTTTGCCTGGGTCCGGGTGTTTTATTTAAATATATTTCTCACATTGGGTTATACTAAACAAGGTGGCTCCTCAAGTATTCAGTGGTGGAGTATTTTCTCTCAAGGATAAATTCCGGTTAATTTCTAAAACGAAAAAGATATAGTGTAATGTAGCCAAGAGTAACTGGAATGTAAAAAAAAAATTAACTACATAAATCGCAACAAGCATGAATGAGCCCTGCATGTGCATTGCCTCTCCACCCAAAATCCAGTGTGCTACAATAAAAAGGTCAGCTACTGGTGACCCAAGTTCATATGGGTATAATAAACAAACAGAAGGAAGAAGTCACGATGGCTAGATAGACAGGTAGACAAACTACTAACGGCAGCCACAAGCTCACCTTGCTGCCACAAACTCACCTTGCTGCCGTGTCCTGCCGCCTGCACCCTGGTCCACCACGGGTTATCCCGATTGTTGTGGAGGGTGCAGGCTGACACAGGCAGCAGTAACTCTTCGGTTGCAGTTGGGTGCGGAGTTCCGCGATTAGGGTGGGCCCGCTCTCTATATCTGCTGAACCACTTCTTTCTGCATTCAGGCGCATGATAACAGATCGGAGCAGATGTGAGTCTGAGTGTAACCTCCGTCAGCCACAACCTTTTTAAAATAACGCTTTGACCTTTATTTTTAACTTTTTAAGAATTGTGTTGTAAAATTGATTGCTAATTTGCACACCACTCGTAAGATCGCCTCTCTCACCTGCACTTCCTGCCGTTTCCTGCCGCCTGCACCCCGGTCCACCACGGCTTATCCCGATTGTTGTGGAGGGTGCAGACTGACACAGGCAGCAGTAACTCTTCGGTTGCAGTTGGGGGCAGAGTTCCGCGATTAGGGCGGGCCCACTCTCTATATCTGCCTATGTGCTACCAGTCGTGCAGCGGACGCGTCGCTGGCACGCCGAAGGCGCGCCCAAGGCAAGCCCGTCCGCACCCGACCGGGGCCAGGGGCCATGCACTCTGCCCAAGTTCCCCGGTATTACTCCCGATCCAAACTGCTGTCATTACGGGCACGCCAGGCCTTATCCCCACACACCCGCAACTCTCTAAAGGCAAATGGACTATTTGTACCTAAAGCCACGGCCAGACATGCCATCACCCCCCCACCTGACCTTCTCACACGAACCAAAATCCACAGGGACCCTCTCCCCACAGCCTTTCGGACAGCACAAGCATGCGATAACTTGGCCATTTGGTACCTCAACACTCGATCTATGGTCAAGCACCAATTAGAGATTTTTTTCTTGTTAGACACCCACAAACCAGACATTTTAGTTTCTTACCGAAACATGGTTACATGATGAGTCCTCCCCAGATATGTTGGCGGCTATTCCTAATAACTACTACGCTCTTCACGCCAACAGATCTGAGACTAAGGCCGGTGGTGGAGTTGCTGCCATAATCTTGAAAACTCATCCTCCGAAATCCCTCATGTGGACTGCCATTTGTTCAAACTTCACTCACTAACCGCCCCAATTGTGTGTGCCGTAATTTACAGACCCCCCACTTACATGCCTACCTTTCCTCAAACTTTTGGAAACATTATAGCTGAACTCGCCATTAATCACGCCAGACTTCTTGTAATTGGCGATTTTAACTTTTGGCCAGGTGACACTCGTGAGTGCCCAACGTCGGTAGCCTTCACAGAGCTACTCAGTGGGATGAATCTCACACAGCATATTAAACTAGCCACCCACATTAAAGGGCATACTCTTGACCAGGTCTGGTCTGCTAATGTGGAGATCTTAGATCTACAGATCACACCATGCACCTGGTCAGATCATTTCCTCATCTCCTTCTCCCTTCCCATTCCCCCCTGTGCCAAAACCCCTCACTCAGGGACTAGTAAGGTAAGGAACTGGAGCCGGGTCGACATCGCCGAATTCTGTTCCTTTCTAGCCACCTCTAAACCCTCTAGGCCCTCACCCCACGACCCCCATCCCTCTCTCCATGCTCAGGCTGATAATCTCAATGCCTGACTGGCCACAGGCAGAGATAGCCTGGCCCCACTCAGGAACGTAAACCATAAAAGACCCCATGATGCACAACTCTGGTTTACCAACAACCTGAAAGAGAGGAAACTGTCCCTGCGCCAATCAGAGTGAAAGTGGAGACAGAAATATTGCCCCATATTGAAATCCTCCTTCGTAACGGCTTTGCAAGAATATAAAGCCGCTATTCTGAAAGCAAAAGCCGACTATTTTTCGCAAAAAATTCTCAGTGCTGACAACAAAGCGAAGGAAATATTTTCCATTGTGGACTAGCTCATCAAACCTGATCGGATCACCACCAAACCAGCCCCCTCCCAACAGCTCTGTGACTCCCTCAACACCTACTTCTTTGACAAAATAGCCATGATTAAAGCCAGTATTCCCAAGACCACCTCCCCCCCGAAGCCCACCCAGACATACCACAATTCGTCCTCATTTGATATTTTCCCGCCCATTACACAAGAGATTTTTTTCTCTCTTCTTAAAAAAGTCCGCTCTGGTTCCCCCACAGATAGCTGCCGCCCCCCCACATTGCTCGGGAGATTTTCCGTCAGCTACCTGAAACTCCATTGTCTCTTCTCAACAAATCCCTATCTTTAGGGATTGCCCCCAACTGTTTCAAAATGGCAGAAGTAAGACCTATCTTGAAAAAAACAGGCGCAGACCCCTCCGTACCCAGCAATTTCCGACCCATCTCACTTTTACGTTTTCTGGGAAAGATCCTGGAGGCGTATGTCACAAGTTGCCTTAGCACATTCGTGGAACACTCACACTACCTGGACCCTCACCAGGCAGGTTTTAGACCTGAGCATTCCACAGAATCCATCTTACTAGCCGTCCACGATGAGCTGAGACAAGACGCGGACCATAACATCTCGCAGGCACTTGTCCTCCTGGATTTGTCGGCTACCTTCGACACCGTTGACCATAAACTTTTGGTCAAATGTGTCGAAGGCGCCGGCATCCATGGTGTCCTCTTAAAATGGATCTCCTCCTTTCTCAGTAGTCGCCATCAAGCCGTCCGTTTATCCGACTTTATATCGGAAAAAAAGGAACTCACCTTCGGTGTTCCCCAGGGTTCTTCCCTTTCCCCACTCCTATTCAACCTCTACATCCGGCCACTAATATCAGATCTACGGAAGAGGGACGTAGTCATCTTTAACTACGCTGATGACATTCAGCTCGTCTTCCCCATCGAGCCCTCTCCTCCTGCAATCGAATCCTTCCAGTCCACCTTGACGTTCATTCGAACCTGGATGAACACAAGTCAACTCAAAATAAATCCAGACAAGACTGAGCTAGTACTAACCAGGCCCTCATTAAACCCCTGGAACTCCAGCTTCTGGCCACCCACCCTGGGCCCTCCGCCTATCCCTCCCGAAGCAGTTAAAAGCCTTGGGGTCACCATCAGCAGTGACCTCACCCTCAAGACTCAAGTTAATTCCGTAGTCTCTTCCTGCTTCTTTCACTTGCGCAGGATTAGAAAAATTAGTAAATTCCTCTCCTTCGAGGCCCTGGTTCAGGTTACCCTGGCCTTAGTAATGTCACAAATCGACTATTCTAACTCCCTGTATGCCGGGATTCCCGCCTATCAGCTGCAGAGGCTTCAACTGGTTCAGAACCAGGCGGCCAGACTTGTACAAGGCCTGTCTAAATCTCACCACGCCAAACCTCTCCTCAAGGGCCTCCACTGGCTCCCCGTGGCGCAACGCTCCCGTTTCAAGATTGGCTGCTTGACCCACAGAGCTCTTTCATCTCATGGGCCAGCCTTCATCGCCAACAGAGTCCAGCGCTACATCCCCCGCCGTACCCTCCGCTCTGCCAACGCGAATCTTCTGACACCCCTCGCCTTCAAGCGTAAGAAACACGGGGGCTGAGATTTGCGTTCCTAGCCCCCCAGCTCTGGGACTCACTGCCACCCTCACTACGTCAATTGGAGTCCTACCCCATGTTCAGGAAATCCCTCAAAACCTGGCTGTTCTCTCAGGCTTATGATCAATAACTCGCACTGCCCCCATTGTTCACGCCTTCCTACCCCAGCGCCAAGAAACCGTTGGTGAACGAGCGCTATATAAATCCTTTTATTATATCATATCACATCATATCAAGCTGCCAATGTGAAACCTGCCTATAGACAGAGTATCAAAGAATACCACCCCCATGTGGACTCCGGTGCGAAAGTCAACTCGGGTCAACAAGTAAATGCATACAATATTATAAAGGTGCAGGGTTCGTTCCTACCTACAAAAGCTCTTGCAGGCGAAGTCGTTCGCCAAGTCAGCCAGAAGTGGAGTTGCACGTGGACAGTTATGCTCCATTTTTGGACAAAAGAGGAACTCCTCGCCACCAACGACCACTCACTCCTGCCACGGCTGTGACAGACACCTGCAGTTTCAGTGGCAGTCACGCTCATGTGCACTTTTAATTGCCCTGCGCATGACAATGGCATGCTCACTGTAACATTCAGCATGCTAACTCACCAGCAGCCCCACCCTATCCCCCACCCTGCAGACACGAACTCGCGGAGACATCTTCTGCGCACCGCAGCAGGAGCACCATATTGAATAAAGAACCTGCCTGAGAGGCCGGCCCGGGGCCCGGCGGACCATTTAATTAATGAAGAGGCCGGGCGTGCGCCGCCGCCGCAGTGCGCACCATTTTATTAGTGAGGGGGCCCTGATTGCGGAAGTTCTGGTAATTGCACACATGCGACAATGTGCTGCCACATTACCTCACTGCTCCTTGCTCAGTTTTTGTTCTCCAAAACGTTCTTTTTCTAAATGTAATATTCTCACACCTAAGAAACGTATTTCCTACAGGGAGAGGAGATACAAGTAAATTATGGTTTACTGAAGTCAGAGCAGATTTAACAGTATTCCGCTGGCGCGTGCGGGGTTAGCTCGAGTAGGTGCAATGGAGCACGGCCCCCCCCGCAACGCTGCTGCCGGGGCCTCCTGTGTTATGCCCTTGGCCGTGCCCGCACCATTTAATTAATAAAATAGCTGTTCGCTCACCTATGGCTGTGCGCACCATTTAATTTCCCCACTGAGTGAGGGGGTCTCTGGAGCGAAGCACGGGGGTCGCCGGCAACGCGGGGGCTGCGGGGGGCTGTCTTACGCCCCTGGTTCCAACCTCATTTTGCTAGTCTTTGGCTTCTGCAAAACCATTAAATGATTACCAATCTGCACCTGACTGAAGAGGTCTAAGTAGATCGAAACCAGTTTTGGGTTGCTTTTGTTCTGGTTTGGAGGGTGAGGTTCTGTGAGAATCATTACGACGTTTTGGGCATGCTCGGATATGGACAAGTTTGGTATCTATGAACCGTAAATGATGAGATTAGTAGGTGTACGCGTTTTCGCTACACTACCCAGAAGGGTTCGTCTCATTTACGGGTTTTTCCATCTGAACCCTCGGGTTCCATTTTAGATACGGCATCCATTTTGTTTCTTGCCCTCACGTAGCCAGCGAAGGGACAATGTCCGCTTCGTGACCCTGGGATTCCCAAGCTCTGGCGGAAGATGAAGATTCTTTGGGGTCGTCTTTACGACCGGGGGAATGACACGGCAAAGGCAGATGGCTCAGCTTGAGGCTTATTCTGCCGCGTTGGTCTATTGTTTCAGCTTTACATATGTTAGGTTTGAGTCCTTTGATCCTGTGATCACGCTTCCGATATTGCCCCCACACTCTTCTGTTACGGTTATCTGTCTTTCTTGCACCTTTTCCTGTCTCTTTCTTTCGCCTGTTTACAACTAGAGTGGAATGTGCCCTATGGCGAGATGATGTGCTTTTACAGTTGGGAACCGGCAAATGTTACTGTAATCATGTTCCGGGCTTCTGAAAACATGAATGCAATCCTTTTGAAGTTTACTGTGGGAACTGAGTTGTAACCTTTTGTCCGTTATGTCGAGCAATGACGAAAATGTGTATAAAAGGAGCGATTCCCTTTTGCAATTTGAAGCAGACTCTCAGAACCTACACTATGTTGTACTTCTTGCGATTTCTGTATCCCTGCAGTAATAAACGCTGATCTTTGACGCCGAAGGAAGTGTCCCGTGTCTCTGTCACTTGTACGCCAGAGCAGGTAACCCACGAAGGTTTTAGGTGTTGTTCCCTGGCACCGCTGGGCCTTAAAGAACCCAGTCCTTCAGTTGGCGCCCAACGTGGGGCAACATCAGCGGTACCGGTCCAAAACCTGACGATCGTGAGGAACTTCGTGTGAAATCTCCGAGGAAAGGTGCACCCCGCTTCATCGATCCTGTTGTCGAAATAAGTGGTCCGAAGACTTTTCCTGCGAAGCTCCCCGCCTCCTGACGGTTGCAACGGACCGATGCTCTGACTGTCGACCTGTTTTGGCGCCTGGCGTAGTCCTTTGTACGGCGAGACGATAGACGGGCCTTCCTGGTGACGCCATTGAGCTCTCAGTTAAGTATTTGTGGGTCGCTCCCAGTATCCTTGGTTGTTGTTGGTGCTTAGTCGTTTTTGCATGGTTCCATTGCATTTGTGGTTCTTAGTTGTTGGTTCTTAGTTGTTATTTGATTGTTGCAATTGCCAAAAACCGAGGGTTTTGTATTTCACGAAGATTTTGTACTTCGATAACCCTTGAAGTTTGATACTAGGTTAGCGTGCAAGATGCCTGGCCATAGTGGTTTCCTTGGTTTCTTTAAATGTTACAGTATGGACTCCCGGTTGGAGGACTCGTGTCCGATACCTCCAGTTGGAACTCCGATATATGAGCTCTATAGTCGACATGGTGTGGGCCCTATTATATATAATGAATATTGGATTCGTTATACGAAAAATGACGGTGACCTTAGTTGGCCACCACATGGAAGTTTCGACACTAAAATGTTAGATAATCTCGAAGCGAAATTGTTTAAAAGAAAATCTAGGCCGGCTATGTTCGATTCCTTTCGGTTATGGCGCAAAGAGGCCAGGCAGAAAGAAATCAAACAGCTTAAGAAAGATAAGAAAGAAAGTAGTATCATTACGATAATGCAAGATGCAGAACGTCACCATCAAGATAAAGCAGATAAAGAAACGGAAGTTTCAGTTAGACTGCATCACATGTGGGCGGATAAATGTTATCCGGTGTTATTGTCAAATCTTGATAAAAAGGAAGAAGACTCGAAAGAGGATTCTTTGTTAGCATATTTAATGAAATCACCACCTCCTTATGCACAGGGTGCTACAGCTCCTGTAGTTCCTCCTGTTCCCCCTCCTGTTGGTTTGGCGGCTGCTGGACAGCCTGTTGTTGGTCCTGTTCTTGCTCCTCTACCTGCTCCTCTTCCTACTGTTTCTTTGCCTGTACCTTCTCAGTCTATTGTTCCTGCTACCCCCACTGATCCTACAGCCACTTCTAATGTTGTTGCTCCTGTTCTTTTTTCCTCTTCTCCTTCTGTTCGTAATCGTATCCCTAACTCTGTTGCTACCCTCTACTCCCCACTTTCCGGATCGTTGCTTCAATCCGATGTCTCTTAAACTCCCCAGAGACGAAGTCAAATCCCTGGTGGAAGGGAGAGAGCAACGTTAGAAACTATGGCGCGTAGATGGATTAGACACCCTGCTAAATAAACTCCACGCATAGTTTTCGACACATTTTCTCAGTTTAATGAGCCAACACAGAGATTTGTGTTTGAAGAAATGTGCAACTCCTTGAGAGAAGAGTGGGATAATGATGACTTAGATGATGTACCGCCCGAGATGACCGAACTTCAGAGTCGTTTTTTAAATGGTATGATCGTAGGTGCAGATGTACGACGTGCATTAGAGCGATTATTAGCCTTTAGGTCCACAGTGCCTTCTCGAGTGTCGTTTGATGACGATTCCGATACTCCAAAAGCGAACTCCGGTCAATATCCCATGAGAGAGGTTCCGCCAGTTTGGATGCCAGGGGATGCAAACGCTAATCCTGTGATTCTGCCGTATTTACAAAGGGTTTGGATACACCTCCCATGGAAGCGATCAGAAGTCTTACAGGTGAAGCAATCCTTGCCTGATCCACGTAAAAATCCGGCAGGTTATTATAAGGAGTTATCCCAACTGGTGGATGCTTCTATTATGAACCTTGCTGACATCGACATGTTGTTTGGTAATATTGTACCGCAACCGATTTGGGCAAAAATCCGCCAAGAGAATCATTTAGCTGAGTTGGGTGGTGATTGGGCTACGCTATTAGCGGCTGATGGTCGACAAATTGGTGGGGCTAAGCCCGAGCTGTTAATTACGGATTTGCCCCAAAGAATCATTGCGCTCATGAAAACGCTTATGCCAGCGATGAGGGTGAATTGGGACAAATTGTCGGCTTGTAAGCAAAAGAAAGACGAGAGTGTCTCCGATTTCTTTACTAGATTTGAGGAAGCATTCATTGATCATAGTGGTCAGGACATGAGTACGGAGGGAGGCCAGCGGCTATTTGTTGATAAGTTTGTGTTAAATTTGTTGCCTGAACTATGTAACAAATTGAAAAATTCAGAAAGTGCATGGGCCGTTTCAACCACTGCTCAAATACTAGCGACGGCTCAATACTACGAAAATAGGGAAAAAGAAGAAAGTGATCGTTCAGATAAGAAAACGAAGGAGCTTAAAACGAAGGTTTTGTTGCAACAAGCGTATCCTCCGTGTTCAAATCAAAATGATTCGCAACAACAGTATCGGCCACAGGCACAGTCTTCCAGGATGCAGTCACGCTCTGACTCCTCTGACTTTAGATCTATGCTTGGATATAACCAGTGTGCATATTGTAGAGGAGAGGGACATATCAAATTTAATTGTCCCGCTTTGCGTGATCGCTATAATCATGTTTTGGCTCGAGGGGGACGTGGTGGTCCCCAACAGACATTTCGAGGTAGAGGTCGTGGTAACTCTCAAAGTCAGAATGAGCGCTCTCCTACTTCGTTGGATGCGAATAATTGTTTTGACCAGCGAAATGAGAGGTCCGATAGATCGGCACAGTACCATGTGGACGATTATTACGTTGGACATGAGATTGAAGCAGGTGATCGTTACTAGGACAGCCACCGACAAAGAGAGGGAGTAGTGTCAGTTCCGGTTGATCAGAGAGGGCCTTACGTCGCAGTTGCTACATCTGGAGTAGTTGAGCCTTTTCTGTTGGACACTGGTGCAGCAAAAAGTTCCATCATGCATTCAAAACTCCCTGGCGCACCTTTGTCTGGCTTAACGAATGTTTCCATTGGATTCTCTGGCGCCCCTGTTAGCAATCCTGTCTCGAGCCCTTTGTCCCTTACAATTGGTCCTCGTGAGCTGGAGGCTCCATTGATTCTATCCACTGGTTGTGGCGAGAATCTTTTGGGTTTGGATTTGCTAAAACGGTTATATGCGACTTTGTATTGCTCTCCTGCGGGAGTGGAGCTTACATTAGGTCAGAAAATAATCTCTCCAATGTACTTATCGATCGATAAGTTCCCACCGGAACTGAGTTCCCTTCCTGCATCACTATGGGCCACGGGCCCCAATGATGTGGGTCTGTTGGACATTCCACCTTATGTGGTCCAGTTGAAATCAAATGTGCGATTACCGCGTGTACCTCAGTATCGAATTTCTCTTGATGGTGAGCGAGCGCTATTAGCGATCGTTCATGACCTGATCGAAAAGGATGTCATTGAAGAAACTTGGGGAAATGTGTGTAATAGTCCTGTGTTACCCATCCTGAAACGAACTGATCCATCTAAACCTCCTGTGTACCGTTTTGTAATTGATTTAAGGGAGGTGAATAAGATCGTGATTCCACAATTTCCTGTGGTGCCAGATATCACGGCCTTATTGACCTTAATTCCAGCTTCTGCCTCCTGGTTCACGGTGATTGACCTAAAGAATGCTTTCTTTAGTATTCCGATCGCTGAGGAAAGCAGAGATCTATTCGGATTCTCATTAGGTGGTCGCAGTTTTAGATTTAAACGCGCACCACAGGGCTATTGTGAGAGTCCATCGATCTACAGTCAAGCCCTTAAAAGTCAACTGGATGCATTTGTATTACCGACGGGTGCAGCTTTGATTCAGTACGTTGATGACTTATTAGTGGCTGCTGATACCGAAATTATTTGCAGAACTACTACAGTATCGTTGTTGCAGCATTCATGTGACTTACATCACAAGGTGTCACCTTCTAAGCTGCAATATTGTTGTCAAGAAGTAACCTATTTGCGTCACTTATTGTCAAAAGAAGGGAGAAGGTTGACCCCAGAAAGAATTGCAGCGATTGCGCGAATGACTGTGCCAAAAACTCAGAGAGATGTGCGTGCCTTTCTAGGTATTACGTCATACTGCAGACAATGGATTCCAAATTTTTCATTATTAGCGAAGCCATTGTTAGCTCACACGTGCAAGGATGTTTCGACTCCTTTGCCTTGGACTGAAGAGTGTCAGAAAAGTTTTTCGGAATTACGTGATGCGTTGTGTTCGGCTCCTGTGTTAGGTACTCCCGATTACAGTAAGCCGTTCACACTGTACGTTCACGAGAGGGATGGTTGTGCGTTGAGCGTCCTGACGCAACAATTTGGCGACAAACAACGCCCATGTGCGTATTTTTCCTCAACCTTAGACCCAGTAGCTAGAGCATTACCGAGTTGTTTGAAAGCAACAGCGGCAGCTGCGGTGTCCATTCGACAGTCCGGAGGTTTGGTCATGGATAATATGCTTACGGTTATGGTTCCGCATGCAGTTGACACTCTTCTGAACCGAACGAAAACTCAACACCTGACAAGCGCAAGGTTGTCTGGTTATGAGCTGACACTGTTGGCAAGTCATATACGGATAAAGCGTTGTAATGTGTTGAACCCAGCAACATTGTTGCCGATCAACATGGAATCAGATGATGTAGCACCACATGATTGTTACTTAAGAACTGAAGAAGAGACGAAGGGTCGCATTGACCTGAAAAACACTCCATTGATAGACCCCGATGGTACTTTGTATGTTGATGGCTCTTGCTTCAAGTTGCCGAATGGTGATACGATGACTGCGTATGCTGTAGTGACGTTGAGTACGGTTGTGGAAACTGCGAGATTGAGTCCGAATTCGGCCCAAGCAGCTGAATTGATCGCGTTGACGAGAGCGTGTGTGTTGTCTAGAGGAAAGCGGGTGAATGTGTTTACCGATAGTCAGTATGCATTTGGCGTAGCGCACAGTTTTGGTCGATTGTGGAGAGAACGTGGGTTCTTTACGTCGCATGGCACGAAGATACAGCATGGACAGCTTGTGAATGACCTTTTGGATGCACTTACATTGCCTAAACAGGTGGCAATAATCAAATGCAGTGCGCATCGGAAAGTGACAGATGATGTTGGCCGCGGTAATGCGTTTGCGGATGAGATTGCTAAGGAGACAGCTAGAGATATGACAAATCGAATGTATGTTACGACTTCAGTAAGATGGCCAGCGGAGACTGGTATGTGTGAAGACACAGTTGAGAGTGTGAAAGAGATACAGAATGAGGCTACTGAGATGGAAAAGACTCAGTGGAAAGAAAGCACGGGGAAGTTAGATGAGAATGGATGTTGGGTTGATTTGTCAGAAAGGCAGAGATGGATGTTACCGGATGCATATGTGCTTGCCGTTGTTACCATGGCTCATGGCACGTCACATATTAGCGCAAAAGGCATATGTAAGTTGTTGTCCCCAGTATGGAAGAATGAAGGAATTACTAAGTGTGCGGAGACAGTGGTTAAGAATTGCATAATATGTTTGATGTACAATCCTGGCAAGGGCACTCCTACTCCACCTGGTCATTTTGCCCCTCCTACATGTCCCTTTGAAATTATTCAGTTGGATTTCATCCACATGGAGAGATGCAACAACCTGAAGTATGTCTTGGTTGTAGTTTTTGCATTCTCTAGATGGATTGAGGCTTACCCCCTTAAAGATAACACTGCCCTATCTACAGCAAAAGTGTTGCTCAAAGAGTATTTCCCTAGGTATGGCATGCCACGGATTGTATGGTCGGATAACGGAAGTGAGTTTGTGGGAAGTGTGATGAAAAGTGTATGCAGTGGCCTTGGTATTCATCAAAAATACCATAGTGCTAATCATCCTCAGTCGGCGGGTTTGGTGGAAGGATACAATGGTACCCTGAAACTGAAACTTGCCAAAATCCAGGCCACAACTGGCTTATCATGGCCAGATGCTTTGCCTCTAGCCCTCTTATCGACCAGAGCGACTGTGCACTCTCGAGTAGGGCTTAGCCCATATGAGATTGTGTTCGGCCGTCCTGCGAACATTTGGGGAGTCCCAAGGCCTAAGGAATTTAACAGACTTGAATATCCAATGCTGATTGACTATCTTCATGATCTGACTGCTAAATTGAGTTTGATTCACCAACAGGTTTACGAGGCTCTACCGGCACAAACAGAAGGTCCTGGTCGTCGGCTCCAACCTGGCGATTGGGTCGTTACCCGAAATTTTGGACGAAAACGCAATCTTGAGCCAAGATTCGTGGGACCCCACCAGGTGTTATTGGCGACGAGGACTGCAGTTCGGCTGGAAGGAAGAAAGCACTGGGTGCATGCCACCCACACCAAGAAGGTTCTGCTTCCTTTGCCAGTAGACACATGGATAAAGAAAGGAGTCGCCTCGACTGAAACAAAGACCCCCTTGCACTATGTCCCATTTAGTGATGCCCAGCCTGTAGGGAACGATTTAGTTCAGTCAGACATCCCTGTTGAATCATCGAAAGCGATACCGTTGTCTTCTGCATTGAAGAGTTCAAGTTCTGAACTGTTACCTGAACAATCGAACACTGTTTTGCCATTGGAACCGTTATTTGAGGATCAAACTCGACCTGGAAGATATCGTTACTCTCTTCGATCACGAAATAAAGACTAATGCATTTGTTTTTTTGAATTCACGTTACCCCTTACAGTTGCCATGAATGTTATGATTTTGCATATTGTGTGTGTATTTTTTTTTTCTCCCTTGCAGCTAGGAGACTTATGTTAATTAAAAGATAAATTGATTAGACCTACCATCTGGGTTGACCGTAGGGCCGTGCGGGTACCTCCTTCTGTTTAGCAGGTTTCTGACACTAGGTCGCTTGCCTTTTGTCAATTTCTGGGAACTCCTGGGAATTGATAATCGCTACTCAGAACGAAGTGCGTCAAGAACGTCACGGACGGTTTTTTAGAGGATGGAGTTTTCTAAGCTGTCGGAAATAGAGAAAATTGCGGTGCAAAGATCCAAATTGCATAAGATGTTTCGAACAAAATGTTTTCTGTTTCAGGTTTTTATGTTGTTCCTGACTGTTTCTATGCTACTAGTGGGTGGAGTGTACTTTGGGATTCAATTATTATTGCCTTCCATTTCACCCATTTCCTTTCCACTTGATCTAAATTCTGTTTCCACTATTTCACCACATTCCTTTCATCTTCTGCCTCAACATGAACAAGCCAGACGTGCGGAATTTATGAACAATTCCTTTGTCCAACTCCTGCATCAGCATCAGTTGGTGATGAATACTACCAATTGTTGGGTGTGTGGGTTAATGCCACATACCATGGATAAGGGTATTCCGTATTTGGTTCTTCCTTACAGCTCCCAGGGGTCAGCTCGAGCATTCCAAACTATGTTCCGTAGTGCACTAGATTCCTACCCCCGTCGAGAGCCTCGCTCCACAGACCTTAGTCCCGGCCCGTACCACAAGCCTTTGGCGATAGCAATTGCTGATTTAGATAAAGATATTTTTGATGCAACAATTATCCCAGAGGAGGAGGTGCGAGCTTACAAGGATCTGAGTGAAGTTGAGTATAGTATGTCAGTAAGTGATAGACAGCTTAAGAGCTCATCTCCGATCTGGATTGTACCTCATCTCGGCCATTTCTGTCTGCAAGGCCTCGGTCGAAATCCGAGAGCTCAGCTTGGGAAGAGTGCTTGTACTGAAACGTATGTTTTACCGATGCTCTCTTCCCCTGTCTTTCTGTCTGCCAAGGGTACTTATTTTGTGTGTTACGATCGTGCTTATACATGGTTGCCTCGTGACTTTTCAGGCACCTGCTATATCGCGAATCTTTTACCACCGACCTTTACGGTTGCCTCAAACTATCACAAGACCAGAGTTGTGAGAGGCGTCGTTAGTAAAGAGGACACTGCTAGTCAAGAGGCAGGAGACTTCTTTAAGGGTTTCCTACCGTTTTGGGGTCCTATGGTTAATAGTAGAAACTTGAGACAGTTGACTCGTGTGGTGGAATTGACTGCTAATATCACTGCAAGTGCCCTTGGTAACCTGACAGCAGAGCTTCAAGCGGATAGACTTATGACGCTACAGAACCGTATGGTTCTAGACGTTGTACTTGCAGATAGGGGTGGTGTGTGCCAGGTAATCCATTCGAGCTGCTGCATTTTCATCCCTGATAACGCTCCAACTGTTTATCAAGCCATCTCAAAGTTGCATAAAATCTCGGAGTCCATACACGTGGACGAGGGAGATTGGACGCTTCTAGGATGGTTTTGGGGTCTGATGTCGACTTGGGGTTGGAAACTTCTGATGATCATAGGGGTCGTTATAACGTTTCTGTTCACGTGTTGTCTTTGTGTGCAGTGTGGTCCTGCCTTATGTGGCCTTTGTGCTACAACGTGTATAAGAAGGCCATCTGTTACCAAAGAGACATTGATGGATAGGATGATGTTTCAACAACACCTGAATGATCTGATGAATATCGAAATTGATTCTGATTTCGACTAGTGCTTGCCTACCTGAGGGCAAAAGGAGCGTCTGAGGTTCTGTGAGAATCATTACGACGTTTTGGGCATGCTCGGATATGGACGAGTTTGGTATCTATGAACCGTAAATGATGAGATTAGTAGGTGTACGCGTTTTCGCTACACTACCCAGAAGGGTTCGTCTCATTTACGGGTTTTTCCATCTGAACCCTCGGGTTCCATTTTAGATACGGCATCCATTTTGTTTCTTGCCCTCACGTAGCCAGCGAAGGGACAATGTCCGCTTCGTGACCCTGGGATTCCCAAGCTCTGGCGGAAGATGAAGATTCTTTGGGGTCGTCTTTACGACCGGGGGAATGACACGGCAAAGGCAGATGGCTCAGCTTGAGGCTTATTCTGCCGCGTTGGTCTATTGTTTCAGCTTTACATATGTTAGGTTTGAGTCCTTTGATCCTGTGATCACGCTTCCGATATTGCCCCCACACTCTTCTGTTACGGTTGTCTGTCTTCCTTGCACCTGTTCCTGTCTCTTTCTTTCGCCTGTTTACAACTAGAGTGGAATGTGCCCTATGGCGAGATGATGTGCTTTTACAGTTGGGAACCGGCAAATGTTACTGTAATCATGTTCCGGGCTTCTGAAAACATGAATGCAATCCTTTTGAAGTTTACTGTGGGAACTGAGTTGTAACCTTTTGTCCGTTATATCGAGCAATGACGAAAATGTGTATAAAAGGAGCGATTCCCTTTTGCAATTTGAAGCAGACTCTCAGAACCTACACTATGTTGTACTTCTTGCGATTTCTGTATCCCTGCAGTAATAAACGCTGATCTTTGACGCCGAAGGAAGTGTCCCGTGTCTCTGTCACTTGTACGCCAGAGCAGGTAACCCACGAAGGTTTTAGGTGTTGTTCCCTGGCACCGCTGGGCCTTAAAGAACCCAGTCCTTCAAGGGGACCTGGTTTGGCAGTTCAGTTGAAACTGTTCCTGTTGGAGCAGGGACAAGGCTGATGTGCATATGGCTGGAACTAATCTGAGGTGGCATGATGGGCAAAACAATGATGGTCTGGGATGGTGACCCAGGTATATACCAGTGGCTGAGATTAAGTCAAGCTTTCTATCCATGACTTTTTTCTATCTTTTATCCTCACATACAACACACACACATTTTCTAAAACAGATTTCTGGTATATATTGGATCCTCTTCTGGATCAGTTGAGTAGAATAATTATTGTTGTGCAGCTTCAACACCTCATCAGGGATAGCAAGCACTGTATCAAGGCAAAACCTTCCCTCTTCTCAATCAATCAATCAAAAATAGCTTTATTCGATTTAAAATGTAATTCATAAAAGCACAATTTTAACAGACATTTAAAAGCATTTTGCAGACAAGTAGACATAAATGATGGTTACAGTAAAAGATTTACAATTATTATTAAAGACTAGGGGGCATATTATCAAGGGGGTTTATCTCCGCTTTTTTGGCTTTAAAAGCCGAGAAAGCGGAGATAAAATGATCTCCCTATTACCTATCTGTCGCTAACACCAGTTAGCGACAGCTAGTAGGAGATAGCGACTATCTTGGGCCCCACTTTGCATGTCAGAGAAATTTATCACTAATGACATGCAAAGTGGGCGTGCCAAGATGTTAGCGACTGGACATCGCTATCTCCTATTACCAACTTTTGGAGATATTCGCGCTAAGCGCGAATATCTTCAAAAGCTAACACCTGCCCTGAGCAGTTCTTAGCCATGTTATCCAATGGGAGGTGGATAACATGGCTAGGAGCATTAGCTCGGTAATGCCTGAATATCGCTGACTTTTCAGCGATATTCATGCATTGCGGCCGATTTTTATCGCATTTGCGATAAAAATCGCCGCATGTCGGCGATACTTTTTTGTCTCTAACCAAGCAATAGGGATAATTATCGCTATTGCTTGGTAATATGCCCCTAGGACTCATGTTCCACATTGTTTTCCTAGAGTTAATAACACATTTCAAATAAGCAACAATGGAAGGTGTAAACATTTCATTTTCTAGAAATTGATTCTATTAAGGGAGATGTTGAATGCAAGTTGCTCCACTAAATCCCCCTTACTGGACGCAGAGCTCAGTAGTAGGTGGATAGATATGCTCAATGCTGAATTGCATTTGAATGAGTTTCGAAATTGAGCACCCTACTTGAGTGGCGATTCGTAACTAATATAAAATCAATTATGGAGCCACATCCTCTGCCATTAAATGTACACCTAAATGGAATTGATGGGGTGCATAATTCATTAGCGAACCCCAGATCGAATAGAAACACAAGGGAGTTCAACAGGTCCCCGGATGTTGTATGTGGGAAATGAGCGTATTCAACACCTCTTTCATTACTTAGGCCACAAATGACCCACATGGCGTGTTGGCACAAAACATGATTAAAATACCCACCCCAGATAAAACACATATCTTTAAGCGTATCGTCCTGTCGTTTCGAGAGATCGTTCTGTAATTTAATCAGCACACACCCTGTCTGCTCTTTAGGAATATTATTATAAAAATTTAACAGAACGACACAGTGCTTCTTATCCACATACAGTTATACAATCTGATAATAGGTGGCCGAAATCTTGAAAAGTATCTTATTTACATTATCACAATTAGATACATAGGTACACAGCCCACCATTATTTCTCCCACAAACCGAAGTTACCGCTGGTGAGTGGAATTATTTATAGCCATTAATTTGTAGCTCATTCTCCAGCCAAGTCTCTTGCAAACACAGTATGTAGAAATCTTCAACAATGGTTACCCACTGTAGATCATTTACTTTCAAAACGCAACCCTGCAACATTCCAAAATAGTGTATTACATTCAGGCAGACTTTTCACGAGATCTACTCTCTGAGTCACTACTGATGTGTGACAGTCGATTGCGTTTTGATTGGTAGGTAGCCCGGCCCAGTGAGTTTGGAGAAGTTACAGAAGACCCAGTTGGAGCGAGAACGCGGGTCCAGTGGGCAATTAGCTGAAGTGTTTTTAGAAGTACTAGGTGTATCAGGAGAGGCAGACACAGCACACCTCCCTGTCTGAACACATGACAGCTCCCTCTTCTATCCCTCAACCATCCTTCTCAATCCAAATAATAGACTAACACGTCCACCGCTCAAATAAATTGCATATCTAACTATACTAATTCACCACAAATCCTTTTTAGGTTACGGAGTAACGTGCTACACGCGAAAAAGCGCTTTGACGCAATTGCAATTACAATATAGAGAATAAAGTACTTTTGCTTATTTAAGTCAAAGCACAGACTGGAACTCGGTTTATTAATTATTACAAGTATATGTATTGACTTCTGAGTTCCTGGCCAACACTATCTGCCTAAATAAACCATGTTTAGTTCTGCCCAGCTATCTTTAGGGTCAAAGGGGGGGCAGTTATGGGGGCTCAGGTTTGGATCAAATCTCATGGAGTTACTAGGGCAGCAGAAGTGAAAGGCCCCACCTGGTACAATAGAAGCAAAGTAACTCCTGTTTCCGGCGTGACCCCCACCCCCCAACCAGTTCCCACAAAGCTGCTAACTTCAGATAATAAAGCTGGGTTGATAGTCATATTTATTGTGTGTGTAATAATTGTTTGATATTGTATGTGCTTCACCCTGCACCACACCTCTCATGATTTAGGCCTTCACCACTAGACCAAAATAACCAGGAGAGGAACGGGTATTTGGATGCATCACTTTAATCAGAAACGCCGTACCCAGCATTGTGGTCATTAAGTAACACATGGAGCCTCACCTTGGCGTTACTAGATAGCTCCTTCAACCACATGATGCATGGAAAGGCCTGACATGCTCTTGACTCCATCTCTTTCCCAAGGAAGAACCACATAACTTAGATCTGATGTCATCCACTACTCAAATTACTTCATATTTTTTTACTATACTAATTTTCAACAGTAATCCTTTATGGGTTCCGGAGTGGCGTGCTGCTCGCCAGAAAAGCGCTTCAACACCCATCAGGGGTAACAAGTGCTATATGAATGCAAATCTTTCTTCCCCTTTTATCCCTCCGCTATCCTTCTCACTCCAAGTAACTAACTAATATCCACCACTGAAATGACTTCATATTTCACCATATTAATTCACCACTAATCCTTTGTAGGCTTCTGATTAGCGTGCGTCAACAAGCGCTATATAAATATAAACGTTTGTCCTCCTCTATCCTTCTGCTATCATTCCAAATCTAATTAACTGACTAACCTATCTACCACTTAAAATGTACTTGCATGTTTCACTATACTAATTCAACACAATTATCCTCTATGGGTCCCGGAGTAGCGTGCTACTCACCGGAAAAGCGCTTTGACACCTCGTCAGGAGTAGTAAGCGCTATATAAATGCAATTACAATACAATACAATACAATCTGTATTCAGTCCCCATCAAAACATGCAGCTTTTCCCCAGTCTATTGGTCACAAGGTTCAATATGTCATTCCACCTAATAGTTCCCGCTCTCCACTCTTTCTTCTTCCTCATGGCTTGAAGAACTGTAGTCTTCATTCTCAGGGAATACCTACTAATAGAAAAAAGAACTTGGCACAGAAGCTGAAAATATGAAAAGACATCTTTATTAAATTTAATAAGTGAGGCCACGTCACACAGAAGCCGTAGCAACTGAATGAGGTGGTCTGAGGAGTACAGAGAACAGAGGCCTTATATATGCTCAGGGTTACAAAACTCAGCATAAAAGTAATGGGCAGTCCTAGCTTTTGCAAGCATGCAAAAATGCCTTACATGGACATTCAAGGTCTGCCAAACATTAGCCAATAGGACAAACACCCACTATTTACAATTGTCCAATCATAGGTATTATTACGCAAGGTATCGCATGACGACAAACCCATTTTACAGTTGTCCGGCCCATAATCAATCATTGAACAAACCCAACATTCTTCTTTAGACAAGCCGGACAAACCCATAATAAAATGGACCACGACCCATATCGTAAATAGACCATAAAAGAAGAAACAGAAACAGATAGAAGTAGGATAAGGCATGTTTGTGTGCAGTAAAACTTTATGATGTCCTGTGCTCTGATCCTTAATCTTGATCAGCTAAAGGGCAGGAACTGGTTTAACAAGGTCAGCTTCAGGCAACAGGGTCAGTTCACTCAGGTCAAACAGGAGTCAGCATGAACTCGAGCTAAGGTGTACATGTCCTTAAAAGACTAGTTCAGCCACAATCATCGGCCTATGTGAGGGCAACCACAAAATGGCTGCCATACACAAAATGGAACCCACGGGTTCAGAATTCACAGAACCTCAGACCCTCCTTTTGCCCTTACATAGGCAATCACTCAGTCTGTATCTGAATCGATGATGTCAATATTATCTGTTATTCCCTTCACTAAGGCATTATTACTCGAGTTATCTTTCATGGAACGCAAGGCATAGACTTCGTTGGCATAAATAAACATCGTCTGATATGCACATACAGACCCATTGTAACTAAATGACAAAACCAAATAGGGAATACCTCTATCTGTAGTATGTGGCATAAGACCACACACCCAATAATTAGTGGTGTTCATTACTAACTGGTGTTGATGCAGAAACTGTATAAAGGAATTATCAGTAAACTCTGACCTCCTAACCAGTTCATGTTCAGGTAAAGTATGGAAAGAATGTGAAGAAGTAGTAGTAGGAAGAGACATAGGTTGGGAGGTGGGTACAGATGTCAATTGGGTAGCAAAAACAATCCAACCCACAAAAGACAACGTCATGCTTAAAAATACTAGAAAACATAATATTAAGAACATATCAACAACAGGAGAAAGTAATGACCACTATTACAAACAAAATTATCATTTTTCACAACTCTAAGCAGAAAGCAAATCCTAAAATTATCTAGTAACATTTTTATGGCTCCTATGCATTTCAGTAACTTATATGTTCAGGTGAAACAGTGGTGATCCTCATCAATGCTCTGAGGTGAAAAAGGGGTACTCTTCCACAGAGAATGGATTTTATTCTGCTTTCACTAAACAGAATACTACTTTAAAACAATGCCAGCAAAACAATAAGAATCAGTCTCCTAAAACCCATTTTATGCAATCACACGGAAAATACCCAGAGTCCGTCCAAGCCTCTCCGGCAGGCTTCTATTGTTCATCAAATCCTCTTCTGTTGTTTTCTTCCACATGGGCCTCTTCATTCAGGCCTTTCATAAAAATGGTCCTTCTCAGTATCCGTTGGAGTGCCCTCCTGGCAAACACTCGCAGCTTATTTGAAAGTCTCAATGTCTCAAGGCAGTGCACCAATATCTCTCCTCTGCGGCAGGCACTACAGATAGTGTGCTCTTCATTGATCAAGGGCACAGATCATCTTATGCAGATCCGGGTCCACATTCTCAGGCTCCAACACTCATTACTCAGTGTCAGAGAACGCTCAGGCTGCTCTTTCATGGGCACCATAATGTAGTGCCTTTTGCCACTCTTGGATCCTCCGGCGCACTGCACTTCCGTTGGAGCAAAGGAAAAGGGGTGTGTGGCCAAAACTCAGGCCAAGGGGCTCAATGGACTGCCTACTGTCAGAGGTTACCAGCACATGACAGGTGAGAAAAATGAAGCCTCAAAACAAGAGAAATCCTTCTCTTTTGCTCTTTTGCACTGAAACTTGTTCTGTGATGTCCAATGCCGTCTGATGAAGCAAGTACGATTCTTTGGAGATACCATGGATGGCGCTCTGGCGATCACTGTCCAGCCTTGCTGCTTTTCTGGGTGCTGAGACTGTCACTGATGGGAATTTGCTTTTCATCAAAGGTCCGCAGGTTATTATGACTTAATCCCGCAGAACCTAGTGACGTAGGAAATGGGACACATTTGTTATTTTCCTTCAATTTAGTACAAAAACAGTTTGTTTTTAACAAGAGGATTGCAAGCAGGTGGCCTGCAATCTGCGAGGGAGTGGCCATACACCATGAGACAATTCTGGTCCAGAACACACTGTCATTCTCATAGAATACAAAGACAAAGGCAATAAGCAAAACAGTGCTTCTAATTTCTTCAATTGGGTTTCCAGGTGAGAGCATATCCTCTACCATCGAAGGGTAGATAACTATATGAGAATTTTATCTAAATGGATGTCCTCACACAGAGTGACATCGTCTAATGGGGTAAACACATTTTTTCTTTCAATGATTAAGTCTAGGTGTTCCTAAATTCCTTATCTAGAACATCTCAAAAGAGAAATCACATGATACAGATTATCAGGGATATGTAGATACCTCCCTTTTAATAACTGTGCATCAAGTGCACTATGCAATACACAGGCTAATGATCAAAATGTGGAAACTTGTCTTATAATAGCATTGAGTCAGTTAACCAGTCCATCATTACCATGACGGTCAGACTGGAAAACATCGAGGTAGGCCTAAAGAAAATTCTTAAAAAACAGTCTAGTTATACAAAAGGGATTTTTACATAATATGGGGTTCCTAGTACATTACTGCAATCTGGAAGTGTGAACCTAATACAATAATAACAATAAAAGAAGGCTAACTGGTGAAAGGAATATGGAAAAGGGAAAATGGGACTAGGACACAGCAAAATCCCCAATTACTAGGCACGATGCAACATCAATCAGGGGAGAAGTGACGAAAGAAAAATCTATAGGGAGAACAAGAAATTTCTTGGGTGATAGTCAAGCATGTGACACAACACCAAAAGTGTGTGTGTGGGGGGGGGTGATACACAAAAATCAAAATAGTTCACAAATGTTAGCTCTACCGCTGGCCTCTACACCATATACGGTAATCTCAGCTAATGTTCCAGTTCCTTCTTCAGGGACAAAAATTAAACATTGTTTCCTTTATGGTACAAAGCCATACACTACTTAGGAAGCAGAACAAAACTGACCAATGTAATATAGAAATTAGGTCACCATGTACAAGAGTCACAAATCTATAATTTATCCTTACGTCCAATCAGGATACATAAATTTAGGGCTGCCTGTTCCTTAAGGGAAGGGGGGCAGTAACATGACTAACTGTAGGTGAAACCTTGTTTCCTGTATATCTTTTTTATTTTTGTTCAAATACCATTATAGCCAAATTTGACATGCACTGGTGAAGTGTTGTCTGTCTTGCTCACAGGATGAAAAAATATCATATCTGTGAAATTTTGCGCAAATTCACCCAGCTGTTGTACAGGATACACATCGTCATGTATATCCCTTCACAACACAGGTAAACTTGTAATAGTATCATAAGCAGCAACATAAAACAAAAAACATGCAAAAACAAAACCGCACAAAACGGACATGTCAAGCCATCAGATATACTTGCTGTATATCAAGCACAAAAAAACCACATAAACAAACAATAGCATATGTGAATGAGCGGTGACGCACACACTTCCAAGTCCTGTATTTTATGCACTGTGAACCTGCAGCCCAAAACCCGCTATTCAGGCCTTTTTAATTTGTCAGGTTTAAAATCATGATTCCACTTTCTTTTACACACCTTCTCTTACTTTTCTTCTCTTACTTTTCTCACACTTACTTTTTCTTTCCTTACCCTCCTTTTGACAGCTGATCACTAGTTAGTCGTGATCGGCTGGCAATACAATCTTCTATGTCACTTCTGACATACAAGACCATCAAGAAAATGTCATGATAGGACCAAATACACAAACATGAAAACCACCTGAACATTCCTTTCCAAAGGAGTTACGCAAAAACACATCCCTTTTTCAACCAACCAAACTCACGTGTCTTGTCAGCCTTAAAATCACCCAGAACAATCCATGAATGATCTGCGGGCAGAAGCAGAGAAAAACAAATACAACACACAAAAGAGAGACATTTCTCATAACAAACAAATATCCTTTATAACTTGTAATCAGAAGACAAAGCATGATACACATTAACAGACACATAAATAAATTTTCATTACTTAACTGTTACCATCTTGTCGGTCAGCTTGCAACATTAAGCTAAAACTAAAATTCTTTCGCTGACACTCCATGTTAGCTTTGTGCCACAATTTCCACTTTGAAAAATAATTCTTAATTGGCAAATCGTTCTCACTTAGGCATGTAGCCTTCAAAATTTGAATAAAGAGCTTCCTCTTATTTTCTGTGTAAAACTTAATGCAATACCTCATTTTCTGTCAAATAAAAGCAACTGTTCTTATGGAGAAACCAGAAAACCCTCCCTTTAGAGGCCTATTTAGCAAGGTCATTCTGCATTTCACAGAGACAAGGCCCTAATTTAAAAGGTCACAAATGTCAACATGACAGCCTCCTTCCATTGTTAACAGGGAAACTAAAGATAACACCTCAGCGCGACTTGAGCAAGCCTCTGCAGCTCTACTAGCCCCCACCCTCTGCTCATTCTGAGGCTGACAAAGGCAAAAGGCATTCCTAATTCCTCCTAACCTGCAATAATTCACTCTATTTTGAAAAATAATGTCTCCTTTTTAGGTGCTAAAAAATTATCTCTGTTTCCAGATTATTAAACAACATTTACCGTGAATAAATCACAGAACCTAATAACACACATACCAATTTTAGAACAAGTGCTTGTTGCAATGGTACTTATTTCATCAACCTTAAATGAATCTCACTGGGCCATTTAAAAGCAAACCCCAAATGAGGACAGCCTGCAAATTTGTATTATACCTAAATGTATGCATTCACTGAAGCCTAAAAGCACTTTAAAGCTATTATAAATGGCAAAAATACCCAAAATCGACTTTTATATTTGGGGCACTTAAAAATAAATATCCTATAAGTATGTTACATATTAATCATCCTCAGAATGTTCTTTACACATTACACATATCTCATGCAAATCCTTAGAAAAATGAGTTTTTTACGCCTGCGCTAAGTGAGATGTCATATGCTAATGTCCTCATTATGCAGTGCAACACAACTCAAATTAAATTATAATGCTAGGAGGTCACAGTATGAGCATTGAGTTTCATGAATAGTAAAAAACGAATTTTGTAGCACTTATTTTTAATAATTATTTTTCATAATTTAATAATTATTTTTAATCAACCCAATCATTTTTGATAATACCACATATAAAAGCAAGCTGCATCCCTTGCCTATAATTTTTAGACACATTCATTTATAAGCCTAAGCACAGAAGCCTAACTTAAAACATGACAAAATTTGGCGCCACATTTTTCTTTCTAAAAAGGACAATTTTTATTTAGCAACAGACCCAAGAATATGCGTACAAAAATGCTTAAAGAGAGGAAACCCTTAATTGAAATGTCTTCCTGTAATACAAAATATTGAAGAAATGCTATAAGTTGGTTTTTCTACAAAAAACACACCATTCGTTTTTGGGGGCCTTTTTATTCCTAGTCAATGTGAATTTTTATTTTTTTATTTTAAGCATTTAGGCATTTTGCTTAATAGACTGAAAACATAAAAAAACACAAACACACATTTGAGCTCATTTCAGACATAAACAGAAAGGGGTGAAACACTCAGGACACACAATACGGCGCGCTTTAGCCATGCATTTCATAAATAGCGCCATCGCTATGTACTTACAGATGTTGCACTAATGGGAAAACCACATAGACATTTAAACACACATTTAACCCACAAATCAATACTCAGAACAAAAACAAAGGACAGCCCACAGACTGTACTTAAACCAAACTATTTGCAAATACTAGTTGTAAGTCATTTTTACAAGAAACGCTTCTCAATAGTGTTCCAAAAGAATGCAAAAACAGACTGCTGCATATCCAAGAAGCCAAAACACACTTAATTCACTAGCTTTGGCTGGCAGAACACCAAAAAAATTGCTCTTCATATCTTCATTTATAAAATTGCGCAGAACAAAGGATCCTTGTTTTGTATTATGTCATATTTTAATTCCCTGGGGATACAAAATCACCAAGGAAGAAATATGTTTGTATACTTAAACCTATTTAAGTATTCCTTCTAGGAGAGCCGGCTAATTAATTTCACATCACACTATGGTACCACCAAGAAAAAGCAACACATTTTTCCATGTGAGCTTAGTAAACAGGCAAGCCAAAAATATTTGCAGAATTATGCAAATATTATAATCAAAGTAGTGCTTAATGTACTTTTCGTACATGCACCGTTCAACAAAACCAAATAGAGAAAAATCTCATCATTACCTGCCTATACAAATTGCAATTTGCATATCCAAAATCCAAAACATATCTAAAGTTGGCCAACACAAATTCCAAAATTCCAAAGTTACAGTCCTAAATTTGCTAAGACCAGGCATCTTATAGCTCACTAATCTAGCTTCAAACTTCAAGGGGTTATCAAAAACGATGTACTCGCAAATATACGAGCCCCTCGGCTTTGGTAATTGCAATAACCAAATCAAAACCAAGAAACCAACCCCTCGGCTTTGGTAATTGCAATAAGCAAATCAAAACCAAGAAACCAAATAAAGTCGTGGGAGTGACCCACTTGTACTTCTTATTCTTCCTAATCAAAAGGTTATCCAAATTCTGACTGTCAAGTTCTACATGACCTAACGGTCTTTTTTAGAATACTCACGCCAAAAAGGTTCTCAGTCAGGAGTGACATCATGTGGAGGATCAAAATCAGGAAGATCAGAAATATACTGGGCTGCAGAAACAAAGAATCTCCAGAATCCCTGTGCACCGAGTACCTCCTTAGTAGAATCCTGTTCTGTCCTCCTCAGTAGATTTCAGTCCTCTGACAAGATCACTCCCACAGATAGTCACTACTCTGATGAAGCCCACGTTGGCCGCGCCATTTGAAGAACTGTAGTCTTCATTCTCAGGGAATACTTACTAATAGAAAAAAGAACTTGGCACAGAAGCTGAAAATATGAAAAGACATATTTATTAAATTTAATAAGTGAGGCCACGTCACACACAAGCCGTAGCAACTGAATGAGGTAGTCTGAGGAGAACAGAGAACAGAGGCCTTATATATGCTCAGGGTTACAAAACTCAGCATAAACTAAGGGGCAGTCCTTGCTTTTGCAAGCATGCAAAAATCCCTAACATGGACATGCAAGGTCTGCCAAACATTAGCCAATAGGACAAACACCCACTATTTACAATTGTCCAATCATAGGTATTATTACGCAAGGTATCGCATGACGACAAACCCATTTTACAGTTGTCCGGGCCATAATCAATCATTGAACAAACCCAACATTCTTCTTTAGACAAGCCGGACAAACCCATAATAAAAAGGACCACAACCCATATTGTAAATAGACCATAAAAGAAGAAACAGAAACAGATAGAAGTAGGATAAGGCATGTTTGTGTGCAGTAAAACTTTATGATGTCCTGTGCTCTGATCCCTAATCTTGATCAGCTAAAGGGCAGGAACTGGTTTAACAAGGTCAGCTTCAGGCAACAGGGTCAGTTCACTCAGGTCAAACATGAGTCAGCATGAACTCGAGCTAAGGTGTACATGTCCTTAAAAGATTAGTTCAGCCACAATCATCGGCCTATGTGAGGGCAACCACAAAATGGCTGCCATACTCAAAATGGAACCCACGGGTTTAGAACTCACAGAACCTCAGGCTACTCATTTCTGGAAATTCAGTTTGAGGGTGAAGTCACCTTATCCACTGCCAACACTTGATGTCCGTCCAGCCCCATTCAAATACCTCTATCAATACAAAGCCCTGTCCACTGTTGATGGAGTAGTCACTGGCATGCCCAAATAACCAGTTGGTGATGCATCCATACGAGCATTTACTAACATGAATATGTTCATGGGAGTACATTTATTCCCAAAAGTTTAGAGTGGGTATTAAAGAACTAGAATTTCGTATGAGTTTGTTCACATCTACAAACTTACATTTTGGTGGGTTTAACTCCTCTGTGACAGTTTCTCACCCAGGAAAATGTCAAAAACGTAATCCATTTTCAATATGAGACTGTAGAGGAACGAAGTTTTCTTTGAAAATGTTTTCACCTGTGGAGAAAAAGAAACAAATGCTACTGCACAAACGAGATAAATTTGTTGCATATGTAATTTTTACATGTTTTGCGCATGTTGAAATGACTCTTAATTATTGAAACGTGAATTCACAGACATTTCCGAGGTGTATGCCTGGAAACCTGCTACTGTTACTAGTTTACCAGAAACCTGGGAGAATACCAAAAAAGAGACAACTGCACCCATTCAATACTCAAGATTAGATTTACCTATTCATTTTAGACTCAACAACTCTGTATTTTGGCACAGTAATGCCACTTCTATGAGCCTTTTGTGCGTGGGATTGCCCACCCTGCATACATTATACCTGACACCCAGGGCTTTTCAAAGTGACGCTCGTCATTTTGTAAATAGGGCGCAGTGTGGCACATTTTTTCTGCCACCGCAGCGTCACAAAAAAGCGACGCAACAGCGACGTAGGGCCTCCTAAATAAGCACCCATGGAGCGGTAGCACCAGCCATATGTCAGACAGTCCTGAATAAATTAAATCAAATAAAACAGCAATTTAACACCAGTCTTTGTCATGCATGGTTGCACCCCTCGGGCGCACATTTGGATAGTCTTGTGTGATGGGACATATTGTTATGAAGAGTGCATTCATCATGTGCGTAGGTGTCCACCTGACCACACCTGCACTGTTTCACAGGTGTGTGTCCATGTCAGAAATTGCTTGTGGAAGTGATTTGCGTTCGAGTTGAGGCAGCTAATGTGTTTTGACCTCCTGACGATCAGAGAATGTGCTGTCATCTCCCCATGTGATGTCTACGTTTCATGAGGCATTCTTTAGAAGAACCAAGGGCAGAGTATATGTAGTTTGGGTCACAAAGAAGGCAGTGCTTTTTCACACTGACTGCTTGTGACATGATTGAGTTTTGTACTTCGGCTGATGTACTAATCAGTCCCAATGCAAAACCAGCAGTTGCAAGGAGACACAAACACTTCTGGCTCGTTCATATTTATGATACAGAAGTCTTTTTGCTATGCCCTATGAATGACTGTGAATGCATAGATGGAGATCTGTGATAGACAGCATATCTATAACTTTGCATTTGCTGTCAGTGAATGCAGACTTTTTTTTAAAGCAGCCTCTTTTCCTTTAAGCAAAAAACAAGCATTAGCAAAGCAAAAGATTTTGCCTGAAGACCTAGGCGGTATTGGCAAATAAAAAAAGCATGATGGCATGTTTGCTGTTGCAGGCCACATTATTATGTGTGCATGTGCATGTGTTATGAGGTATGTGCCTTTATGAAATAATGCAGGCCCCGTTTTTATGTCGAGCTAGACAGCGCATGCGCTGTCTCTTCGAGATGTGCTGTAATCAGCTTGTTTGCTTCAAGTCCATCTCCCTTCTTGCCATTGCTTTTCATTTGTCTATGTCAGTGTTCTTTAAAAATCATCTGTGCTTGCTATTGGGCAGTCCTGCCTCTTTGTCCCTCCGTTCTCTCTTCTGTTTCTCCCAGGAGCAGGGACTTAGTACTGTTTAATTCCGCTGTGGTTCTTTATGGGGGACTATTTTTTTCCTGGTTTCCTTCTCTGTCACTGTTTGTCTGTGTTTAGCTTCAGCGCACTAGCTGCTTACATTTAAATATAGCATCCTTCCTCCCACCTCCTCTTAATGCCAGAGTTATGTAACTGCTGCCTCCCCTGCTGTGCCTCCAGCTCCGTTGCTTGCATTTTTTTAGGCTTTTTGCACTTTTCAATGCCCACCGTCAGTTGGGCTTTTTTTGGTAGGATATTCATTTGGTTTGGGCTTCCTTTTAAGGAGGATTGGGCTTGTTTTTTTTTGCCTCTGCTCAAGTGTTCTGTTTAGTTCCCCATAACAGCTTCATTTGCCTGCCCCCTTAATTATTCCTGTGCCCTCCACACCTCCCACAACAGTGCTTGACAGCCCCCACCACCCCTTCAATATCAATGCTTTTTTTTTTTTAAATAGTGCATTTTAGGGCAGCCAAGGGGAAAGTAATTGACTTGCCCACAGTTATTCACAGGATATTGAACAAATGCCAAGGTTCGAACACGAATCCCCTGCTCCCAAGTTGGCAGCTCTGACTGCTGTGCCATGTCCTCTAACTCTGGGGATCCATGTTGGAGTCTCCCTTTGTTCGCCACACATTCGGAGCGTTTCAGCTCGCTCTGCAGGCTTTTTGTTTCATTTTCTTTTTTAAATTTATATATAGCGCAAACACAACCCGAAGGTATTGAGGGCTTTCCAAGAGCACCAGTTAAGTTATGTTATAACAATTTATATAGCGCATTAATACCCTTAGGTGTCTAGGCGCTTTTGGTCCGCATACTGTGAGAGGGAAACTAGTTTTTTAAAAGCCATATCTTAAGGTGTTTCCTAAATTCAAGCAGGAATGGGATCTTCCTAAGAGAAAGCGGAAGAGAGTTCCATATCCTAATGGCACTATGTCTGAAACCCCCCCCCTCATCGTTTTGACTCTGGGGGTGAGCATTAGGAAAGCATTGGCTGAATGTAGTGATCTGTACCAGCTAAAAGCGTGCCCAAGAAATTGTGGACCTTCTCCGTAAAGTGCCTTATGTGCGATACAAAGTGCCTTGAATTTCACGCGCTGGCCGACTGCCAGCCAATGCTGATCTTGAATCCCAGCCCTAATGGACTGGTGTTTAGGGACATCTAGCACTAATCTAGAGGTGGCATTCTGTATGGATTGTAATCTTCTGAGTTGATTAGACTGTAAGTTAATATATAAGGCAACTTTGATAAAACCAGAGAGGTTAAAACAGTTTTTCTGGCCTTTTAAGGAATGTACGGTAGAATTTTATGCACTGTTCTGATAGTGAAGAATGCAGAAGACACCACCTTTGAAGTCTGAGATTTGAAATTAAGCTTCTCATCTATTTTGACCCCCACATTTTTAGCTTTTACTACCGGTGTAGGAAAGGGGCCCAGAGTACTTAGCCACCAAACTAGTGACCATAGAGGAGAAAGCTTTCCAAATAGCACCACTAGGTTTTACTTGAGTTAACTTCAAGCAATGCTTACTCATCTAATTGCTCAGGAGACCATACAATCATGAAGTTTGATGGAGTAGTCCTTGTCTATGGTTGAAATAACCAATTGGATGTTGTCGGCATACAAGGTCGGGATTAGATCAAAACGTCTGATCAAAGGTGCTAATTCGGACGCATAAATATTAAAAAGCGTAGGGCTCAAAGAAGAGCACTGCGGTACTTCACAAGGCAGGATGAAAGGTGCAGATTTAAAATCTCCTAATTGCACTGTCTGAGTTCTATCTGCTAAAAAGGATGTTAAAAGCGAAAGGGCCTTTCCTTCCAGACCTATGATCTTTAAACATTCTAGCAACAAGGTATGGTCTACGGTATCAAATGACGCGCACAGTTCAATGAGGATAAGAGCCGCTGACCCTCCGCCATCTAATGCAGTGCGGATTTCCTCCGTGGTCTTTATCAGTGCCGTCTCAGTGCTGTGACATGACCTAAATCTAAACTGACTGTGGTCTAAAATGTTGTTTTCTACAATGTGCTTGCAGAGTTCCATGTTCTCCAGCATTTTCTCAGGAAGCGGGAGCCTCGCAATAGGTCGATAATTGGCCAGATCCGTTATATCTAGATTGCGTTTTTTTAGTAATGGTAAAACGCAGGCCCGTTTCCACAGTGTTGGAAATATTCCCTGTGAAAGTATCTGATTCAATATGCCAGATAGCTGAGGACTAATAAGATGGCTAATATTATGGAGAATCCTCGGAGGACAGGGGTCATCCGGAGAGCCAGATTTAGTCCTTGCAAGAAGGGTAGTAATTTGCACTGGGGGTGTAAAGGTAAAATCTAAGAGGGGTGTTATGGTTTTACCTTCTTGTTCTGTAACATTAGTGTTAGGTGTATACAAGACAAATTGATCATCAATTTGATCAACCTTTGATTTAATTGCCTGAGCCAATGTGTTACAGCCATCTTGAGTGCAGTTGGCAGCATCATCCTTTTTTGCAGTTGTCAGATTGTTTATGACCTTAAAAAGTTCTTTACTTGAGATGTCCGCCATCTCTACTCTATTTTCAGGGTATAGTATTGGCTCTTCTCAGTAATATTTTTTTTCTTATAATCAGCTAGCATTAGTTTATATTGCTCTTTATCAGCTGCATCATAGTTTTTCCGCCAAGTTATTTCTTGCCTCCTACAGGCTTGTTTGTGTAATCTAAGAGCTTCGGAAAACCATGGTGCAGATGGAGTCTGGGAGATTAATTGACAACTCAGACCATTACTGCCTGGCACCACACCGGCGACTGGAGTCCTACCTGAGGCAGAGCGTCGACGGTAGAACCTGCCGCCCGTGGTGAGACCTCCGCTGGCACCGGCTTCCTTGCGGCGAGGAGTGGGGATGCCGGTGTAACTGGGCTGCCGGACAGGCCCGGTGAGCACGCTGAGGCCTGGAGAAGACAGCCCGTGCACGCTCCCACCAACACTGATGTGAGGCGGACGTTGGATGCCCGGTTAGAGTGCAGCGAAGGGCCGGATCGGGCCTCGCACGTAGAGCGGGGGCCTTCTAGATGTGAGTCGTGTGATGCATAGCAGCTGTGTCGGCGGAGCGGACGTGGCCCGGGGAGCGACACCCCAGGGAGCGCTGCAAAGGGAAACATGAGACCCTTGGAACAGAGGGCTGCGCTTGGACATACAGCCCCCAGAGGGGGGCCTGAGGTGAGGCGCCCTGCACAGGGTGGATGCGCTGCTGCAGCGGGGGGACCGGGTGGCAGAGATGAGGCTGTTTGAGACGTTGCCGAGGGCTGGGCTTCACCCTGGGTGCGGCCCTGGATCAGTGAAGCCCTGGGAGCTAGTAAAGAATCCGGGGAGTGAACAGCACTGAACCCCTAAAGACGTATTGAAGGAAGCACGGGAAGGACCATATTGGGGCTCCCCATCCCCACTCTGGACTCAAAACAAAGGGGCACATGCATCATTGTAGGATTTTGCACTTCCTAAATTGCGAAAATTAAGGAATCGCAATTTAGGAATTGCAAAATCCTATGCATCAAGAAATCCTAAAAGTTTTTAGGATTTCTTAATTTTCGGAAATTGCGATTCCTTAATTGCGAATCGCAATTAAGGAATGGCATTACATTGATTCCTATGGGCCTAGAGGCCCATAGGAATCAATGCCATTTTGCATATTTTTTTTTGAACTCGCAATTTGTTGATGCATTGCAAGGGTGCAGAGGGGGGTCCAAAGGACCCCCCCCTGCACCCCTGAAATGTATTTTAAAGTACATGTTTCACTCACACATGTCCTAAGGACATGTGTGTCTGTAACATGAAAGTTTAAAAAATGAATTTTTTTGCTTTTTTAAAGATTTTCGCAAATTAACACGAGGGTCAACCTCGTGTTAATTTGCACTTCCTATTTCAAAATTCGCTTTTTTTTAAAAATGGATGCATTGCATTTAAGGAATCGCACAAATGCGATTCCTTAAATGCATTCGCATTTTTAGGAAATGCAAAAAATAGCAAATTTTGAAACATTGTTTCATGCATCCCAAAAACGTATTTAGGAAGCGCAAACGGCCGAATTTACTGATTCGCACCGTTTGCACTTCCTAAATAGGTTGATGCATGTGCCCCAAAGATACTACATTAAGAAATATGCAAGGGGGTACAAAAAGCTGTATCGGAGGGTCCTGATCCTGATCCCCCTGCAGCTAAAATGAGCATGCTGATGCATCATTACAAACGCAAACAAACTTACCGGTAGTTGCAATAGCGACAGCGCATGAGCACAGAGGCCCCTCACGGCGCAGACAATTCAAGGGCCCTGTAGGCCAACCCCCGCTGGAGAGAGCAGCGGAACATAAACTAGGTTCCTGCATGACCAAGAGAGGCGAACCTGCAGTGTAGTCCCACTCGATAAGATAAAGGTTTGCAAAAATTGGCAAGGACAGGCCCCAAAGAACTGCACAGCAGATGAAAATGGATTGCAGATAGTCAAAACAGTATCAGCACGATTGCTTATGTGCCGCGTTCTCTAGTAAATTAATTAGGAGTTCCCCATGTGGATCCGGGTATCGAACAAGTTGCTCGTCGTGTCAGTTAGCCGGCGAAGCAAGCAAGTGAGCAATCGTGCTGATACTGTTTTGACTATCTGCAAACAATCAACTCCAAAGGAAAGCCCGGCTGGGCTATCTTGGAGGCTGCCACACCCTTCCCCGCACCCCATTTCAGCAGTCCTGAGGAAGACCCGCTCAGACGTCACAAGAGCGCGATAGTAGGGTCGAAACGTCGACAATCAAACTAGTGGACCATATTTTGAAAGACTCTGTACTTAAACTAACGAGTGTGGTGTACAGAATACTCTGAAGAATTGTATAAATATCGGGCACGCCTCCCTTTCCCCGAACACTTATCCTCCACCTGTGGCACCAATTGCACTGTATATAATGTATGGCACAACACATTGAGCACTAATTGTCACAAACTGTCACCTCATGTATCAATGTATGAAATTTACAGAGTTACTTATAAATGAATAACAATTTATAAAGTATATTAACAAACTCGATAGATGGTTTGGATTCCTCTCTTTGTGAACCAATTTGCAATGGTGTTTTGAGCAACCTATCACTATGAAGTATGAACATAGTATGTATAATGAAATTAAATATGTACCCGAAAGAACAAATTGTTTATTCCGGACCTTATATAGTCCAGAAGGTTACAGAAGCCGGGAGGGAGGAGGAGAGGTGAGTTGGTGGGAAATGTTTATGTTCAATGGATTCATAGGAGGTCATTCTACAGTTAAGATGAATTGAAAGGGCGTTGCAAATATATTGTGATTTGATAGGTCGTAAACAATGTGGCAGGCCATTGTATACTATAACGATGTAAGGAAATGTAGAACAATGCTATAAGATGTGATATAAAGCAATGGTATCAATAAAAAAATACTTGTGAAAAAAAATTCTTTAACAGAGCCTGTAAATAATGAAATAGTTCAGCGTTTATGTTTTCATTTGGTTTGTTTTCATTGCTTAGGCTTTCATGCGCATATGCAATCTGTAAAAGAATAAAGCGTCACACTTGTTGTGACCGCTAGCTTTAATGAATTAGTTTCCACGCAGGACATTCTTGGGGGTGCGTGAATGCATATATTTCTAGTGTGTGTATTGTTGCCAGCTGATCGCATGAGCGTGGCACAGGCTTTGCTGGTACTGACTAATTAAGCTGAAGGAAGCCGTGTTGGGATACTGAATGAAACAGTCCTTCAAGGCCAGCACAAAGTTTGACATTAAACAACTTTCTGGATTGCTGAGTGCATCATTTCCCAGCAGCTTGTTTATTATGGAAGCTGTGCACTTGCTTGAAAGAGTTGTGCAAGATATCTTCAAAGCAAACACCACTCCCCTCAAATGTTTCATAATAAGTTGACAGAAAGGGAAAGGCTTTCATATATCACAGTGTTTACAAACTAATTCTTAAAGCAGGGGAACATAAAAGAGATTCTTATAGTAGTTCACAGACAATTTTTTCTTGGTCAGATTTAGACAGATACAAAACCAGTTGACATCCACATAAGGCATTGGTAAAACTCCTAGGCCTAGCTATGATAAGCTTGCCATCACTTTTAAACATTAGTATATTTATGCAACCATGCAATTGCAAGGAACTTTGGCAAAAATATAACAAATATTAAAAAGTAGTGAAGCACTAAAGGCACACAATCCTTGGATCTTTGGGTCTTTGTGCATGTGCAAGTGCAAGTGCTATGCTTAAGTCAAAAGATGTGCTCTGATCATTGAGCACTCTGCTAAAAACAACTCAAAGTAGCAGACATAGGTATGAGCGTAATCTGTTACCCCCCCCCCCCCCCTTCAGCGGCTCAAATTGGATGTTGTGCGCTGGCGTAGGTTGCCGTTGTCGCCCCTCGGTAGAGCGGCGCTTTTTAAAATGATGTCTCGGCTTCGATTTTTATACGCATTTCAGAATTCTTTTGACTCGATTGCCTCGGGATATGTTCGTGAAGTGGAGAGTCTGCAGAGACAACTGATCTGGGATGGGCGTGCCCGTATCGCTCTTTCTAAACTCACGCTTCCGTGGTATGATGGCGGTATTGCCCTCCCGGACATCAGGCGTTATTACTGGGCATCTCAGTTGAGTGCGATTAATCATGCGACCTACGCATCGGGCCCTGCCCCGACTTTTTCCATGGATACATTTATTTTGCCTGGGGGGACCTTTAACAGAGCGTTGTACTCCGGAGGACTCCATGGAACACTGACTGGTCCCACTAAAATTGCTGTGAGGGTGTGGCGGGATGCGAATGCGGCCTTGGGTTTGTGTGGCAGATTTACTCGGGCTACCCCTCTGTATGATTCTGAATGTTTGGGACATCTGTGGAGAATGAAAGGCTTTGATAAATGGGATATGATTGGTATAAGTAAGGTGGGTGATTTGTGGTCGAAAGGTACCGTCAAGTCCTTCGACGTGTTGAAAGCGGAATACGAGCTTGGTGACACGGAATACTTCAGGTATGCTCAGGTCCGTCACGCTCTATTATCTGTGTTTGCAGCGGGTGATGATATTCCTGAATCCTCCCCCCTGGAGGACCGTATCCTGGATGGTCATGTGCCCGACAGCACGATTTCTTTGATTTATAAGAAACTTATCAATAATAGAGCTGACTTGCTGGTGCGCCTCAGGGCCTCGTGGAGCGCTGACGGACTAGAATTGGATGATGAGGACTGGCAATCTGCTTTGTCCTTGCCCAAGGAAGTTGCTATTCCTGCTCGCCTGCGGTTCGTCCAGCTAAAGATACTCCATCGAGTGTATGTTACCGGGCCGTGTTTGGTTCGAATGGGCTATTCCTTGGATGGGTTGTGTAAGCGTGTAGCTGTGGAATGTCCGGCACCTTCCTTCACATACTATGGGAATGCCCGGATAAGGTGGAGTTTTGGTCCCGAATACATGTTGTGATGGCGAATGTTACGGGTGTGTCGCTGCTGCCCGAGGCCAGGCGTTGTCTGTTGAATGTTTGGGAGCCCAATGATTACAGTACCGCACAGATCGTATGGGCGACCCTTGGAAATATGGTTGCAAAAAGAGACATTTCTCAGCTTTGGGGTTCTCACAGACCGCCCACCATATCCAGGTGGAAGGAGAACATGGACTGGTGCATGTTCCGGGAGAAGACTGTGTACCTTTCCCGGGGCCGGCCCAAGAAATGGGATAGGATCTGGTCCCAATGGAACGCTTATCGTGGGAATATATGTACTCCCCCACAGGATTTACACCCTGATGTTTCTGCGTCCCCCTAATTGGCATCCAGTTTTCATTTAACGTTAATATTTTTGCTTGTTAAAACGATTGGTAGCCCCCTACCTTAGGTACTCTTCCCCTCCCGAAAGTAACAGTCCGACTCCAGTACAGGTTTTTGTTCAGACCAGTAATGCATTATGGGAGATGTAGTCAGTGAAACCCCTTTCATGCCAGGAATTGAACTGAACAACAAGGCATGTGAGACACATCAGCGATAAGTAGGCATAGGACAATGAGATATTGTGGCAGAAATGTTTTTTTTTATTG
The DNA here is from genome assembly GCF_964261635.1 of Lissotriton helveticus. Classification (NCBI taxonomy): domain Eukaryota; kingdom Metazoa; phylum Chordata; class Amphibia; order Caudata; family Salamandridae; genus Lissotriton; species Lissotriton helveticus. The sequence continues at coordinate 512,601,773 of NC_136071.1, read as the reverse complement.
CAATACAGGGCAGAAGGAACACAGAGCTAATGTACAATTTCTGTCCACAGGTGAGACATCGCTCAGGACAGCTCAGGACAAGGGAGAGAGGGCAATCCGGAAGGACATCACTGAGAAGGCCAGTACAAGTGCAGGACACACAACACCACCTCAGCCAGCCTCACCACCACAGCCAGCCTCACCACCACAGCCAGCCTCATCACCATAGCCAGCCTCACCAGCAGCAACACCACCTGCAGTGGTTAGGCCTAGGAAGCATGCAGTTGCCAGACTGCAGGTGTTTGAGTCCTCCTCAAAAGACTCGAGGGGGGGAACTTCTACTGTGCCACTGGATGACAGCAATGCTGGTTTGCTGTGCACTGCTGAGAGAGCACACACAGGTGCCAGACGCCACCACAGGGCTTGTGAGAGCAGTCCACCTCCACAGGGAGAGAGCCATGGTGTCTTCGGAGAGCTGGAGGCGAACATGGTAAAGGTGCACCACCTACAAGGCAAGGCAATCCAGTCAGTCCAGCGCCAAATGAAGCGCCTAAATGACAACATGAGCAACATTGACAAGGGCATTAGCTCAATGGCTGAGGGAACGAAGGAGATGGATGAGGGCATGTGGGACATGTCCCAGTCAGTGATGCTGCTGTGCAGCAAGATGGATGAGGACAGGCTAACACTGCACAGGGAGTGGTAGAAGTTGGAACGCCATACAAGGGCAGTGAACCGCCTAGCAACTGCCACATCTCTGCTCTGCAGGTGCTCCGTGGCCATGCAGGAGGGGCTGGCCCACTGCAGCACTGATGTTTCGAGGGGGCTGGTAAGGGTAACCAGTGCACTTGAACTGCTGCTGACAACACAGTCTGCGATTACTGGTGCTGTGGAAGTTTGCGACAGCGAGGAGATGGCCAGTCGGAGCAGCCTTACCCCCCCTGAAACAGACACCCGGAGGAGCAGCAGATGGCATGGGGCTGGCACTGGATCCACAGCCAGTGAGGACAGCCAGCTGATGGCATTCAGCACTGTTGTGCGTGGCCGCAGACGCTGATGCATCCTGCACGTTCAAAACTGCACTGGGTGAAGTAACCCATGACTTACATCACAGGATGTCACAAATCGGACTTGCAAGTTTAGCCGTTTGTGTTGTGGCGTAGTGCCCAGATATTAAAACTACAACATCTACATACAACAACAGGCTGTTTCTCCTAACTTACTTAAAAATAGTTGCCTGTGATCTCTGCCCGTCTTAGTCTCCCATCTGTTGCAGGCGCTACTCCTGCTTCGTTGGGCTCTGGCTGTGCAAGGTCATCATCATTGTCCTCAAAATAAGTTAATTCAACTTCTGTACCTTTCTTTGTGGCAAGGTTGTGCAGCATAGCACAGGTTGCAATGATTTTGCAGCAGATGATGGGTGTGTACTGACATGCGCCTCTGCTTTTGTGGAGGCAGCGGAACCTGCTTTTCAATAGTCCAAAGGTGCGCTCCACAACGTTGCGTGTAGATTTGTGTACCACATTGTAAAGTCTCTCACTCTGGGTAGATGGGTTTAGGTAGGGAGTGAGAACAAATAACCGCACAGCATATGCGCTATCGCCTTACAGTGATTTACCTAGCAGGTATCCTTCCCCAAATTCTCCCGCAGCCAGGCGTGTGTAGATCCCACTGTTCTGGAAGATGTATGAGTCGTGGGTGCTCCCAGGAAATTTGGCCACAATGTCGGTGATTATGTTGCCAGCATCGCTGATCACCTGCACATTTATGGAGTGGGTGGACTTTCTGTACCTGTAGATATACTCAGTGGCTGCAGGTGGGCAGATTGGAATGTGTGTACCATCAGTACACCCTATGACATGCGGGAACTGTGCCATCTTGTAAAAGTCTGTCTTGGTTTTCAGCAGTTCCGCCTGTGTGTTTGGGAAGCTAATGTAATGATGCATTCTCTGCATCATGGCATCCAGGAACTTTCTGAAGAAACGGGACAGGCAACTCTGAGACACCCCGCCTACCCCAACTATCACTCCCTGGTAACTGCCAGATGAAAGTAGATGTAGGCTACGGAACACCTGCACATGTGGTGGTATGGCGTGCGCCCTTGGTGTTGGGTGCTCCAGTAGTGGGTGCAGGCCCCTTATCAAGTTCAGGATGTTGTGGGGGTGTAGCCTGAACCTTTCATTGATCTCAGCCTCAGTCTATTGTAAGAGTGTGATGCGCTGTCTGTAAATGTGCTCCTCCCGGCTCCAGATCCCCACTCCTGCTGCTTATAGACGTAGACGCCTTGCTATCACATAGAAAGCCGCCATGGTGATCACACTGTTGCATATTGGCATTACTTATACACACTGTAGCTGATTACCACCTGCTTTCAGTCAGTGTTAATTACTGACTCTTAAATACCGAATTTCATGGAATTCGGTATTTCCGATTTTACCTACATCTCTTTTCTCGATTTTACTGTTTCTTATTTACCGATTCGGTAAATGAGAAATCGGCAAATACTGATTCGGTAATTTAGAATTCGGTAATGAGGAATCGGTATTTACAGATTCATAATTACCAAATCCTTCTTTTTGGCCTCCTACATCTCAGATGCCTAAATACCGGTTGGTAACGGCAAATTTACCGAATTTCGGCCTTTACAAACCGGTATTTATATACCTACATATGGCCATTGTCATTTACAACGCCAATAGCTCTAACTCAAACAATTACGAGACCTTTTTTTTATTGATAGATCTAAAATGAGGGATGCCACTTGCAGCTAGATTCAAGAAGCCAAATTGCGATCGCAATAGCTGTGAAATCGCAATTGCGATCGCAATTTGACTGGAAGGAATTCAAGAAACCCAAAATACCAAAAAAGCGAAATCACAAAAAAAAAATTGCGACTTCGCAAATAAATTCGCAGAATCCTGGAGGATGGGCATTAGCGAATCTCAAATAGCGAGAAACCATGGATTCTGCAAAATCATTTGCGAAGTCGCTAAACAGTCGCAATCGCCATTCATGAAAAATCGCAAATTGCGAAAAACGAGAAAATCGCAATTTGCGACGTGCAAAATAAGAAGAACTCAAATCAGGTGGTAACCAGTACTGAAATTTTGTTTTTTTTCAAAAAACAGTTAAGTTACTCCCAACAGGTGCTGGGCTGACCAAACACATTTAAGGACATGCAGCTGGAGCCTGGGGATTCCCACAATGCCTGGACTCTACATTCTGGTGAGGAGGCGTAGGCTGCAGCGAGCTGCACGTAACAAACGGAGGATACAGGAGCGGATTTTCTGCCAGCGGGTCACCCTTCTGGGCCAAACCAGGGAGCAAATCTATGCTAAGTACCGCCTGAGTGGGGCTATGATAATCAAGCTCATCCGGGACCTAGACCCCCTGATGCAGCACCCTACAAGGAGGACCAATGCTGTGCCCACACATGTGCAGGTATTGTGCTGCCTGCACCTCCTGGCCTCTGGAAGCTTCCAGGGGATTGTCACAGTTGCAGGGGGGATATCACAGCCCACCATGTCCCGCTGCCTAAGGAGTTTCCTGGAGGCAATGCTGACCCGGCTACACCACTATATATCATTCCCCACCAGCCAACAGGACCTCAATGAGACCAAGCTGCAATTTTACAATGTAGCTCAATTCCCACACGTCATTGGATGTATTGACTGTACGTACATCCATATTTGCCCACCTGCTGAGACGGAGTACATGTACCGCAACCGGAAAAGCTACCACTCCCTCAACATCCAGATGGTGTGCAATGCAAAAACAATCATAACGGACATTGTGGCACAGTACCCGGGGAGCACACATGACTCCTTCATCTTCAGGCACAGCGGCATCAACACACGAATGGCTAGGGGAGACTTTGGGGAAGCACACCTACTAGGTAAGTACACATGCCCCAAAATTGTCCACTGTGATCATGTAGCTGCGCAGAACAGGCACTCACCCTCTGCTCCTTTCATTCAGGTGACAGCGGCTATGCTCTCCGTGAGTACCTCCTCACCCCGTACCTCAACCCTGCAACACCACAGCAACGGCGTTTTAATGCATCACACATATGCACAAGGAATTGTATTGAGAGGACATTTGGCCTGTTGAAAAGCAGGTTCCGCATACTGCACAAGACAGGTGGGGCCATGAAATACAATCCTGAGGTCTGCTGCCGCATCGTGGCCGTGTGTGCAATCCTTCACAACATTGCTACCAAGCGCAGGATCCTTGTTGACATCTCTGGCAGTGAGTCTGAAGGGGACCAACGCCCACCTGCACATGCCCGTCATGCACGCGGGGAAAATCCTGCTGAAGGACATAGACGGCGCAACCAAATCACAATGAACTGTTTCTAATTCACCCACTCCCCTCACCCAACACTTCACTCATGCATGACACTGGAAATAATGACATGAGTCTGATGTACTATTATTGAATAAATATTATTGTTGGTTGCACAATAATATGGCATTATTTCAAACAGTAACATTAGAGGAGTATTGCGTCATACTACTGGAGAATTTGTAGTGGGCATGCTTATGTCAGCAGCATGTTCCTGCCCTATGAACATTAATGTCATTGGCACCTCCGGCGCGCGGCTCCCAGTCGCCTCTCGGGCTCTTCCTCCGGCTAAGCACGTGATGCCGCAGCGGGCCTGCTGCTGCGGCGTGGAACACTAACCTGTGACGAAGACAGGCTGCTGTGAGTAGATGTCCCCTCACTTGTGTCATCCCCTCCTGCATGGCCATGGCCATTTGGCTGCAGAGCCTGAACAGCAGTGGTTACCTGCTCGAGTGCCCGTGCCACGTCCTGACAGCATTGGACCATCTGGAGTTGCATGGCCAGTGACCTACGGGCAAGCTGGGAAGTGGCGTTGCCAATTACATAATTGGAGCGCGTGTACGCCGTGAGGCGTGTGAGGAGCTGGCGGTGGCGCCGGCGGCAGAGGTTTCGCTGCCTAACCATGGCCGCAGTGTTTTCCTCCATAGCTGTGGTCATCCGGTCCATCCGGTTGGACAGATGGGCAACATTCCTGCCTGTATTGTGCAGCTGCAGGTGTATAGCTGCAAGGTGTCGTGCCTGTAATTGGTGCACGCGCAGCATACCGTACTCTATTGAGAGCCCTGGCACACGCACAGTCATCCCCCTCCTGCTGGTGCGTGATGTATTTTGGCGCCGCTCCCTGACCTGCCTGCTCGGCTGGGTGGGCACAGTAGGTGTGCGTTCTGTCGCTGGTCTTGCAGCTCTTGGGATTGCCGATGCCACTGGCAAGGGTCTCACTGCTGACGATGGTGGTGCGCCTGTTTTAGCTTGCGTTGCAGGTGGTGGTACGCCTGCTGGCACTGGTGCTTGGACAGATGGAGCTGGTTGTGTGGGTGTATCTTCCTCACCCTCAGGATCCTCTTGTGTTTCATCAATTTGCAGCCCCTCACTTTCGCTGCTGGTGTTATCAGCGCCACCTGTGATGGAAAGTGGACGTTGATTAATTACATGTATCTTTGACATGTGAGGTTTCTACATGCATGCTGGCTACCATTCCCTGACTGGCTGTTGCATTGAGTACATTAGGACATGTGGTTAGACTACATGTCCCACAATGCTATAGGGTTATTCTGGTGTGCATGGGCAGCATGGCTGGGGTTTATTATGAGTAGCTATAGGGTCATGGCCATTGTTAGGGGACAGGGTCGCAGTCGCATGGCACTTACCTTGGCTGTCTTGGGTGGGTCGGGATGAGTCCAGGCGGGTTACCCCCACGCATGCCTCAGGTTGCAATGTGTCCTCCACACGATCCTCCAATGGGGTGTTGGGAGGGACTGTAGGCTCTCCCCCTCCTGTTGCAAGGCGCTCACCCAGCCTCTCAGCCACCCTCTCCTTGGCACGACCTCGGAGGTCGTACCACCTCTTTTTGAGGTCGTCTATTGATCTCTGTGTTACTCTAACAGAGTTCACTTTCGCGCGGATGCGCAACCACAGTCGCCATTTCTCGGCCTCTGGCACCCTCCTGGAGTCCGTGCCGAAAAGTTTAGCATGGTCTTTACAGACTCCATCGATGAGATATTCCAGCTCCTGTTCGGAGAATTTCATTTCGCGCTTTCTCCCTGTGTCACTGGGCCCTGCTGCTTCCTGTGACATAGCTGCAGCCTGCAGTATCCAAATGCAAAAACTGGAGGTGGTTGGAGTGGAGCTCTGAGCTCTGCTGCTTCTAATTCTGCCTCAGTATTGTGAATGAGGGAGGGAACAGCCTGCTTCCTGGTTGTGATGTCATCACAGTGCTCGAAATGCAACTTCCCGTTTTTGAGATCTCGCTATTAGCGAGATCGCAATTTGCGATCTCACTAATAGCGAGATCGCAATTTCAACACGGAAGTTGACCGTTTTTGCGAATTTTCAGCGATTTTAGGATAATCTCTATCGGCTTTTGCGGCCGAATGCGAATCGCTATATTTTATCGCAGATTTACATGAATCCCATTATGCGAATTCTAAATTGCGATTCGGTATTAATCGCAATTTGGAATTCGCAGAATAGGGTTTTCATGAATCTGGCAGTTTGATTGGTAAATATTTTTTTTTTTATTGTAAGCATGCAAAAGAGTTTTTGCGGAGAGGAACGCCAAGCAGCAAATGACAGCTGCTGGACCCACTCAAAAACTAAAAGTAAGAGAAAAATACTTATAAAAAGAGGAGGAGCAATGGAGGAGCGAATGGGGGCAATGGCAGGTAAGTACAATCAATCAATCAATCAATCAATCAATCTATCAATCAATCATAGCATTTGTAAAGCGCACTACATACCCGTGAGGGTCTCAAGGTGCTGGGGGGGAACGCTGCTACTGTTCGAAGAGCCAGGTCTTGAGGAGTCTCCTGAAGGTCAGGAGGTCTTCGGGCAGCAAAGGGCGGATGGGGAGGGTGTTCCACGTCTTGGCGGCGAGGTGGGAGAATGATCTGCTGCTGGCGGTCACTCTTCCGATACGGGGGGCGGTGGCGAGGGCGCGGTCTGTGGAGCATAGCTGGCGGGCGGGGGTGTAGCGGATGAGTTGGCTGTTGAGGTACACTGGTCCGGTGTTGTGGAATGCCTTGTGTGCGTGGGTGAGGAGATTGAAGGTTATCCTCTTGTTGATGGGGAGCCAGTGCTGGTCCTTCAGGTGGGGTGTGATGTGGCTGTCAAGGATCAGGCGTGCGGAGGCGTTATGGATGCGTTGGAGTTGTTTCAGGAGTTTGGCCGGGGCTCCTGCGTAGAGTGTGTTGCCGTAGTCCAGTCTACTGCTGATGAGGGCCTGGGTGACCCTGAGAGCAGCATCTGGATTAGGTGGGGAGCCTGTGCTGGTGTCCCAGGGACTGCTGGGATACCACCAAGAGTGAAGTGGAGCACTGACATGTTGGATGCTGGACAGGTATGTTAAAAAAAAATTATATCTCCCTTACCCTCCCAGCCCACCACGCCTGCCCCCCCACTGGAGTTTTGTGGCAGCCGCCACTAGCAAACTCATGTGTTGGGCTTAGCCCAAAAAAAATATAGGTCCCTAAAAGTGAGCATTGGAAGGATACGCATCAGCCAATCAAAAGGTGGTAAAGAGGCTATGCTCCAACAGAGGGACATACGCAAGAACAGGAATGCAAGCCATCAAATAAGAAGCAAGTAAATGTCAGCGACATTAAAGTCAATCAATAATGAGCAATGATCAGACTGTAAGTTCATTAAAATGTTTTTAGCAAGCCCATAAAGGTATTTGGTAATTAAGCAAAGTGCTCACAATGTCTGATAATGAGATCTGGGGAGCATGCAGTGGTACGCTGGATCACTGTTTGCTCCCTCAATTCCAAGCATACATATCCACAGGTGGTAACTCTCCCACTTTGCTAAAAGAATGCCATTCCCTTTAGGGAGTTGGTATCAGGTCATTGATATATTCCATTGTGAATCAGTAGGAGGAAGGGATGCCCAGTGCCTGCCACTTCCACCTACAGATTTGCGAGGGGTCACAAAGTTTTTGGATCGCAAAGTATCCTTTGAACATTGCAACTCCTGGTTTTACAGACGCAGAATTTGTTTTTGTGTAGACGCTGTGACTACAGTGCAGTTTTTCATATCGGGCTCTAAACTCTTCGGAAACTGCTGTGCCACTTCAAGGCCATGTGCAATTCTGTTGGATTTGGGGAAGATGCCAAACATTAAGATGTCTAGCTGAGAAACAATATTTATAATGTTACTGGCACTGTTACCAACACAAAATGAGTTGGCAGGTGGCTTGCCGTACCCAGGGTGGAGGCTTGTTTTTTCCAGTTCCCTTTATGACTTAAGAGCATTGAAATAAATGTTTTAACTTTATGCCCATTCAACATAAGCCAGGGACAGCAAGTGCCTTTACCGACTTCTGTGAGAGACCTTGCAAAGCAAAGAGCTTTAACCTGGAACAAGCTGGCTGAGAACTCCTGATCCGGTTCTCTTGGAATGGTAAGGTTTGTCGCTGATCAATGATCTCACAGGATTCTTCCGTCAGGTTTAATGTTTATGATGGACCTCAGGGGGGACCAACCAAGCTCTAGACGCTAACTTGATGACTGGACATCCTCTCAAATCTTAATAGGGTCATCTTCTTGTCTGCTGGGCGGAGTTATAGCGGCTGCTACCAGACAGGGTTAGTATGGTGGTGGGGGGGAATGGTGGTTAATTAACACAAAAAAATCACTTACCCTGGAACAGCCGGCCGGCTCCGCTGCGTCCTCTTCCTTCTTCAGTTCTGCAGTCCGGCTGGCACCAGGAAGCACCCAGCACACAGGCTCCCCAGAGCCAATCATCCCATTGCAATTCAGCGTTGTGGTTGGTCTGAGCGCTATGGATCGGCACTCAGACTGGAACAGGGAGCCTGTGCTTATCCCTCAACAGGCTGTGTAATGACGTCCGTTGGGGCAATATGCAAAGTGCTCATGAACTGTTAGGTCAGCCCAAGAGTGCTGGCGAAACAGTTCATGCGCACCTTGGGAGTGCAAATCACTCCTCCCCTACTCTGGCCAGCCCGGCCCACACTGCACACAGGCCACTGACTACATGCAATAGGAAAAATAAAATGATAATAACGATACGTTATTGTCATTGTATTTTTCCTTTTTGCGCAGTGGGGCAATGCTTCTATGCCTTAGCAAGGAGGAGCCACCACTGGTGTGGAGATTGCCTAGTTGATCACATCATGAAATTGGTCAAGGTTTTTTTTTCGGCTCACAGGGATGATGGCTACTGATTTATTTCCCTCCTCAGAAGGCAAAAATCAATGCAGTCATCATAACCCGAACCTACGTAAGTGCTTAGTGATGTTTGGCTGGTATCTATACACTGCATATTCATGTTTGCAATCTGGCCCCTATCCCACAGCAGCATTGAGTTTAATCATATAGAGAGCTACTTTCTTATGTCTGGCTTGGGAATGAAATACAACTCATCAAAGCCCAACGCTGTTTCCCCCGTTTTACCAGGGAAAGAGCCTGTTAATACACTCAGTTTTTTCCAGCGGCAGGGCTTGTAAAATTTGAAGCAGAGCTTATTGTTCATTGGGAGTTGACCTTCTGTTCAGCTTCCCTTTTCTAGGTGAGGGCTAGCACTTGGCCGCCACTACTTAAAAGAGCTACACCCTCTGTTTGTATCTGTGCAGTGCCTTCTAGGCATCCAAGCTGTCCTATGGCCATTTGCGCTAAAGTGGGGAATTGCGCTGGAAACATGTTCTTCCTGGACCCTTTTTTGAAGGAGCTGTCCTACGCGAGTGAAGGTGTGTGGGCCAGAAGCAATCCCCAGCACAAGGAGGACCTCATCATTGCCCCTGCACCAGTTGTACCACCCCCTCCTGAGTTGGCCCAAATAACAAGGACCAGCCATGCCATGATAAAAACAAATTTGGCATTTGACCTTGTTGGAACTCTACATGCCTATCATCAATTAATTTATCTACCTCTCTAGGGAACTCCCCACCTCCATAATGTGGTACATTCAATCCATCTACGTTACAGTGAGCCAAGGCAGGCCATCCCTTAGTGCTGAAAGAGTGGCTGATATTATTGGTGCCGCCACCCCGTTAATGCCTGCCTTACTTGGAGTCCTGAAAAATGGACCTGAGAGGTTTCAGTTTTCTGGACCTATTTACACTAAGGCGCTCATTATGACAGGCCCAGGAAATTGGCCAGTATTTACCCACCCTCAGAGTCACCTTCTTTGGGTACTAGTACTGGGGGTAACAGTAACTCCTGGGGTGTGAAACATCCTGCCTATTTTGAGTTGGACCTTGATGGTCCACGCAGAAAGGAGAAATTTGAGGAGAATGAATAGGTAATTCCAGTTTGATACACGTGTTAAAATCTCATTTTAGCTTAGATGTACACCTGGATCTTTCTAATGCAATTGTGCCAAATTCCTTGCATGCTTGCTGCTCAGTATTGTCTGCAGACTTCGATTATAGTTCAGCCAGGGAAAGGTTTACACATTGCCATGTGCGTGCCTCTTTGCAGCTATTGATTAGGACAGTGTGAATTTAATTGTGCATCGTCTGGTAAGCAACAGCATTGATTTGTCTGTAGGTACAAAATCTGAGGGCTTGGCAGACATTGTAGACTCCAGTGATTCCCAGTCTTCACAAAGCCTGTGTGGTTCGGCATAAACAACATTGTAAGAAATTGGGTTATTAGTTGAGAGAATAAGTACCTCACAATTCTTATCAGGGTAAACCAGTAAAGTCACTTAATAAACCTGAGCTCAACCAACCGGTAGGTATAGCAAAGAGCTGACAGGCTTAACTTAGAGGCAACGTGTAAAGGATTTATGCAGTGCTAAAACAGTAATGAAGTACAAATGAAACACAATAAAAAGTCTCAAATCAAATTTTAAAAAATGGAGTAAAATTTAATAACCAAAATGATAAAAATCCAATATGAGAAATGGGAGATATGATTTTCTAATGTTTTAAGTAGAACTAGCACCAAGAAGCCAATGATAGTCAATGGTTGCTGCAGCCCAGATCCTAGGCTGGATTTGACGCTGACCGTGATTGTGCATGGGTTAGATATATCGCTTGAAACCCGCGAGGATCCGATCCCGAGTAGAGGCCGACATTGCTAGTTCTGAACAACAGAACACGTGGAACCAATTCCAATTGTCGAAAAACTCAGCTCACTGCCCTTAATTGACCGCCGGATAGTGTGAGGACCGTCTGTGCCGGCAATTTGACTGGATGCTGCCTGAAATATGAAGTTGACTCCCGTATGAGATCTGTTTAATGGGCTTGTCGAAAGAAATCCCTATTACGGGTCTCTTTTGGATTGGTACGTTCCCCATTCTTGGGTTAGTGATATCAACTGTGGATAATATAACGGCGTTATCCTGACTCAGATACGAGTGACAGAGATTGGTCACGGGTTATTTCTATGTGTTGTGTTCGCCCCACTCCCTCAACGTGAGAGCCCTGATGAAGGTGCGCCCTCCGATCTAGGCTTTGCACCGATTATGCGCGTTGGCTCTACGTGTTTCTTGGATCCTGTTGTATCAACTTGGACACTCTGGCAATTTGCTAGGAGGACCCTGCAGGATCTGATCCTTGTTGTCACTCTAGGGATTACGTTGAGGACTATTGTGATAAATGTGTATATAGTGTTTGGGTTATTAGTATATTTGTGTGTGTGTGATTGAAAGAGTAGTATGTGTGTGTACGTTCTGAGGCGGTGTGGGGTGTTTGTATTGTGCTTTCGTTGATGTATATGTACCAGTATGTGTTTTATGAATTGATCAATTAATTTATTATGTTATTAAATATTCTGGACAAAAAAGTGTGTTGAACAAAATATGACAAAAAGAAAATAAAGATTTTGTACATTTATATTTGAAAATCGAGTGTACCTTGTGACCTGTTTGTCGCCCCTTGGTGAGTTCCTTGTTGTGTATGAAAAGTATTGGACTCTACATGGGCCAGTGTCTGATCCGGTTCGGTGGACCTTTTCTTGTTTAGTGGGTTGGATATACCAACCAGGTTCATCCTGGCCAAAGGGTCTATCTTCTTACTTTAGTCTGTTAAGTCCCAATCAACCACAGGAGTACCTTCTAAAGCCCCCAGGACATCAGAAGAGGCATTAGAGAGACTCCCATGGTGGTAGGCAGAGTCCAGTCCAGGTCCAGTTGCCACTGATCAGCTGGGTAGTTGCAGGAAAGGCCTCTTGTAGCATTTTGTTTCCTTGTAGCTTAAACATGACATCAGCCTTGTGACCCTTAGGGATCACTTCTTTGTCCTGAGTACAAGAGGGAGAGCAGGTCCAGCACATAAGGTTCTTCTCAGGTCTGACACAGCAGGTGCAGTCCTTTTTTGATCTTCAACAGGCGAAGAAGTGTTCTAGAGTGGATGCTTGGAGATGGCCCCTATGTGCCTGGCCCTAGGTTATGGGATTGGGGGTGAACTCAAGGGAGTAAACCCAAGGGGGTAAGGCTCATGTCTCTAAGCCTACCCACTTTAGGCATTTTCAAGATGATGGAAACCACTCTCAAATTGGACTCTGAGGGCCGGGCAGGTGTGTATGGGAAGGTAATATAGTAATCTAGTGTCCTCATGCATCTAGCACTAAAATCCAGGTAGGTACCCACAACAAATTCAGAGAAAATGTCTGGTACAGCAAAGATGAGCTTTCAGCAACTAGACATTGGATACATAAAAATTGCTTTGGCATTCTGTTTCCCTCCTTTGTAGCGCACCCTAAGTATCATATGAAAAACTATAGAAGACCTGTCAAGCACGTCCTGACACTCTCGTAGAATCTAACACTGTGATGTCAACAAGATGCCCTCTGAGGTGGAGACCAGTCTGGCTGGAGGACAAAAGACGAGTGCAAGTCTGTGTGTTAGCTACATCTGCTTGTGACTGGGTAAGCCTCTTTAAAGTTAACCAAGTCCTTTGGCCCAGCCCACAGACGATCCTGTCAAGAGCACAACAGCACCTCCCCACACCCAAGGCCTTTCATCTTTGTCCTGGGAGCAAGTTCACACCTTATTCATACCCATTGAAATACTAATTACAGTGTGGCACAAGCTGGAGAGAAAAAATGCAGATTTAGCTTTCAGGCTGGGCAAACGTAACTTTTTAAAATTACTTTCCCATAATATCTAGAAAAAATCGGACTTCAATATTATGTTTCTTACTAGTCCCATTCCTCAGATACAGTATCAGTATTTAATATTGTATCCCTGTGCTTTCCTATGGATCAGCCAATCCTGCTACAGTGAAAATAGCTTGTGTTAGACCTGACCTGACAGCCTTAGGGTGGTCTTCCCTCAAACGTTTTGCCTTCACCAGCCCTATTTTTGCTGCTTTCATTTCAGTTGGCCTTAGGACTCTGTGCATTTTACCACTGCTACCCAGTGCTAAGTGGTTGTGCTCTCTCCTTCACACAAGGTAAATTTGGCTTACACCCAATTGGCACATTTAATTTACTTGTAAGTCCCTAGTAAAGTGGTACTGCATGTACCCAGGGCCTGTAAACTAAATACCACTTAAGTAGCCTTTTCAAACATGTCTCAGGGCTGCCATTGCAGCCTGAGTTTGCAGTTTCAAACTACCATTTAAACTTGGCAAATAAATCTGTTGCTACCCAAACATTCCTTTTTAATACATATGTCATCCATAGGGTAGGCCCTGGAAAGCCCAGAGGGCAGGGTGCAGTGTATTTAAAACGTTGTGGCATATAGTTTACATGCCCTGGTAGTGAAAAACTTCTATATTAGTTTCTCACTCCTGCAAGGCCTATCACTCCCATAGGATAACATTGGGTTCCCTTATTACATTTAATAAGTGATAACATTCCATTTGAGGAAGGTAGACAGTCCAAGTTTGGTGTTTAAAGAATTGTAATTTAAAGCTGTCTTTAATGGTAAAGTCGGATTTTAAGTCACAATTCTGAAAATGCCACTTTAAGAAGTTTGGCATTTTCTTGTCCTAACCATTTGGTGCCTGCAGCCTGTTCCTGGGGGAAAACATCCATAACAACGCATGTCTTACATAGCAGGCCTTTACAACGCGGTCACTACAACAACCACGTTGTTACAACCCAAAACCATTACATCACAAGTTGTTTCAACGACTTGCTGTAGGGAGCGCACTGGTGTTGGATTTACAATACAGCACTTTCCCTGCTATTGCACAAACTCGAGTAGGAATAATAAATTATACTATTCTTAAGTCCAGCTCGTCCCCTACAGCAAGTCATTGAAATAACTTGTGAAGTAATAGTTTGCGTTGTAACAACGTGGTCATTGTGACAACCACGTTGCAAAGGCAAGTGATGTAAGGCATGCAAAATAAAGGTATATATTCGTTCCAGGGTCACATGACTGTGTAGCTTGCTGTCGGTCTTTGTATATTGCTCCCAGACAGTGAGACAAAGGAAAACTAGGTGTTGGCAGGATGGGCCACTCTGACTTAATGAGGGGGAGAAGCTGTCACCTACCACACTTGCACATCACAAAGGTTCTGACTGAGCACTCTTACAAAGAGTTTGTCACTGGTCTTATGTGTCCCCAGACAAGCTGGGGCCAGAGCAGGGCAGAAGGGGATGCCTGACACCTCAGTGGGGTGGAAGCCTTTGGAAACTTCTCCTACACCAAAGAGTGCACCAGATATAAATATTGGACCTCATATACCAACTCTTCAGGGCACATCTGGACTGGTGGAAGACTCAGAAGAAAGACACCTGTGCTGCTTTACAGGTAGAAGGACTGCCATTCTGTGGCCCTGCTGTGCTGCCCTTCTGCCTACTGCTTGAGTGAGAAGGACTAGACCTGCATCTTGAACTCAAGATGACCAGAAGGACTCCAAGGGTGAGTTGGCTTGCCTCTTGCTCAGAAGCCTCAAGGACAGAACAGACTTCCTGCATATTGAACCAAGTTCCAGGACTCAGCCAGCTGTGAGTCCTGCCCTTCCAAGTGATGCCACCCCAGTCCTGGACCCTTGGAAGTGGTCCCTTGAACAAGATTGGATATTGCTATTTCCCTTTCTCAATAGAATTGGAAGCATTACTGTACATAGTGTCTACAAGTAATATCATATTGACTTGAAATTCAACCTTCTTTACTAGAATGGTGGGAATACGAGGGGATTGCGTGCTAAGTGTTGTCAGCACGAGGACTGAGGCGTAACATCCAGTATGTCTTTTTTCAATTCCTGGACCTCTGTCATACTCTTGTTTCAAAGAGTATAAATCTTTCCAGATCTATTTTCCCTACCCTAAAACTTTACTACAAAGGTTTTTCATAACATCATCACAGGGTTTAATTTCTAAAATAAAAA
Source organism: Lissotriton helveticus (assembly GCF_964261635.1). Classification (NCBI taxonomy): domain Eukaryota; kingdom Metazoa; phylum Chordata; class Amphibia; order Caudata; family Salamandridae; genus Lissotriton; species Lissotriton helveticus. The sequence goes on along the minus strand of NC_136071.1, from coordinate 512,586,484 downwards.
AATGCAAGAGCCCCAAATTACTCTTAGAAACCTGCTGCCTGTGCTACAGAATATAAGGCTTGATCAATTCCAAGCCTCCTTAGACTTTACACCGATTATGCCTCTTTCTTCCATCCTCCTACACTACTTATCTTCCTATCTCACTCTTACAGTTTCAATGTCATCCTTGTCAGAGTTTTATTATTATTTATAACAATATTTGTATGTTATTGTCCTTGTGGATTTAACTGTAATTGCAATCATTTATCTGAAGTGGGTGTGTGTTTCCTTCACTTTACTTTGCATTACAATTTGAGTTTTTGTTTTAAAATGAACTAGTGGAATTAGTGCGTGCACAGCTAAGGGTTCTGCAGTAGTTAAAGTGGTTCTTCGTGCTCCTGGGTATCACTCTCCGAACCAGAGTGTGTTTAAATGAACGAGATCGCATCCCCATAAACGTGGGGTATGTCCCCAGGGCACAGGTTCATATCTCTTATGTGAGATTTTGTCAAGTTCAAAATGTTTTATACACTTTTTTTGTTTCCGAGTTGGTTTTATTTTAGTTTCTCATCCAAGGGAAATTATGTTCCATTTCCCATAATGTGTTAGTTGTACACCATTTCATATATGACTTTCAATCATCCCAATGCATTTCAGCCTCGTTGGCGTTCATCTGGGGAATATTAGTTCAGTTGAGAGTGTGTTGGTTCAGGTCCTGGTGTCCCCGCGCAGAATGCAGAACACATCAGGACCCGAACTAACACACTCTCGACTGAACAAATACGCTTAGAATCGAACCATTTCCCAGCACGTATCACTGTATATAGCTGTTGTTCACATAGAATAGTTTTTAGGTCTCACTGAGGCAGCACATGCGTTGCTCTGAGAGACATTTAGTAGGTGAGTTTTCAAAGTGCTACTGGCTGGCCTAGCGTTTGTGTTCATGCGCGCAGCCTCCATTTCTCTCCTCCGTCACGGGTCATTCAGTTGCTTGTTTTTATTTCCCGTGCATCGCTTTTGCCTCTGCTCTCGTGTGTTTCTTACACCCCCGCTCTGCATCCTCCTCCTTCTCCCAGTTCTTTACTTCCTGAAAATCAACTTTTTAAAAAATTCATTTTTCCCGCATTAAGCACATCTGTTGTTCCCACCCCCACTTTCACTTTTGCGGCCACTTTTTAAAAAATGCATTTTTCCCGCATCAAGCACATCTCTTGTTCCCACCACCACTTTCACTTTCGCTGCCGTGTCACTTTCACGGCTCCACGGCCAATGCTTGTTTCCTTTGTCATTCAGCATTCCCATTCCCTTGTGTGCAGCACCCCCTTCAAATACCCACCCCATGAGCCCTGAGTGTTGCTCCCTCATTCTTTGGCCCCAATCTCATCCACCGCTTTCGCCTCTGCTCTCGTGTGTTGCTTCCACCTCCTCCTCCTCCTCCTTCTCACAGTCCTTTACTTCCCGAAAATCAACTTTTGAAAAAATGCATTTTCCCACATCAAGCACATCTGTTCCCACCACCCATTCGCAGTTGCTTTCCCTGACCCATTTCGCTACCTCTTGTGGTCTTTAAAAAGGCCCAATAGCTGCCATTTAGTGTTGGGCTGCTCCATTCAAAAAACATTTAAAAGGCGCTTTTTTTTCTAAGCAAGTAGCATAAACTATCTTGAAACAGTAAATAAATGAAACCGCTCAAGGGGCACATAGCTGGTGCATGCATACTTGATGATGAGTGCAGGTACACGTTGCAGGCATACGTGGGGATGAATGCACCATGATGTAACCACCATCAGCTTCATGATATGTATGTGCTGGTTCGTACATTTGTTTTTTGTTTTTTTGCTGATGCAGCATCGGCAAAAAGCATTGGCAAAGATAGTAGGACTAAAAGATGAGACCCACTGGCTTTGCCAATGCTAGTTATATGTGCATCTCAAATCTTCATTCACACAAGGAGCCTCATATCCTGCCCCTACAACCCTATTTCGATACAGTTTGCTTTCAGGCCGCTAATATTTTTGGCACTTAAATAGATTTTTTTTTTTTTTTAACTATAAAGGCTAGTACGCAGGAAGTCCCCAAACATGTTTTAATGTTATGTATGGTGGTTTATAGGCAAGCATATGCAGAATGACAAAAGGCTTCATGAATAACAGTCATTATTTATTGCATGCTCTTCCACTATCTGGGATTGGTGTAAATAAAATTCAGACAAATGCTTGCATCATTTGAAAGTAGTTAAAACAAAAATATAAAGCAAAGCATATCAAGAGAGCATTTGCTCTATTCCCCTCTCCACACTTACACCTCATTTCAAAGTATAAACATCATAGCCATCATGCACACCTTCAGCTCTGTAGTTTTCGGAGTCCCTTAACATGTAAAATCAGCAGAGAGGGAATGGCGCACTAGCTATTCTTCTGACAGACGCCAATGCTTCCAAACGTTTTAGAAGTTACTAAAAATAAGTTAGGTTCGCCACAGCCAATTATTTTTACAATCACATTTTTCAGGCCAAAAATTCCATTAGGGCGCTTTTTTAAACCGTTTCTAAACTCAACAGCTCAGATTGCTGTAATACTTTAATCCAGCCTCATGCAACTATCTTTCACCCTCTTTTACAGTAAAATCAGTTCAGTCTTCGAGGTCCTTTTTAAACTTGCTCCATGATCAGTAACAGATAGCCCTGAATGAATCGGACTGCTGTCCCCAACCTGTCTCTCGATCTTGTACCTCTAACACAAGAAAGCATTTAAAGACGCCCCCTCTCTGTCAAATCACGGTTAACATTTGACCTATGTTCAAATTATATCTCTCACATGACCACAAATTTCTTTATCCTTGCCTTGATAAGCCCTACAACTTATCTTCGGTTCAAGGAATGGTGCCTGCTATTTGGAAATAAGCAATAGTTTTACCCTTGTTTAAAATACACTCTGCCGATGAGTAAACCTTCAGCAACTGTGGCACCTTTTCCAAACAAAATCCTTGAAAATAAAATTATTGTAAAATGATCATCCTTTATATAAAGCAGTGAGATTCTCAACCTTGCTCAGTCATCCTTTTACCCACTTCATAGTAAGGAGATTCACCCGAATTACATTCTTTATGATATACATCTTCAAATAGACTAAGGGCATTTGTCTCAGCAGCCTTTCATACTGTGCCCTTCGAAATTCTTCTTATTGGTCTTTCCCATATGGAGGTTCAAGGAAAAGCCTTGACCTACATTTTCTTCTACTTTCAAGATTGCACCCAAGCTCTTCACCTTCCAAATTTAGGAAACTCAAGCAGAAAGTACGAGAAGAGCACCTTGTAAGCCAGATATTTTTCAATGTATACCTCTACCCTTCAGCCCAACGTATCGATACATATTGTTTATCTTTGATTTACATGGAAGATGCAAATACCTTTTAGCCTCCAGTCTTTTCTCTCAACTTTATGTCTTAATTTTAAAAAACGTTGTTACTACTGTTGTATCCTTCATAATATCTTTCTTAAAATCAAGACAAGACCATAGTTGCTGGGAAAACTGACCTTTGCCTAGTTCTCATATTGGTGGCCACAGAAATAGAGTACTTCCCTCTACTCTTCTCATCAAAGTTTGTAATTTAAGATTATGGATAGACAAAAATCGTTCTCCAATGACTCAAGTCAGCAAAATCTCTTTGGGATGTTTCTACCAACTTCTTTGCAAAATCCTTTCTTTTCTTACCTTTGTCATCCAGGCGGATAGTATTCCTGACCCTGATCTCATCCAGGTTGCACTACTGTAATACTCTGTTTGGGAGTGCATATTAAGCTCCTCTCTGAACTTCAACATATTAATACAAGGCAGGATGCCCTATGTTTAATCTTTCTCAAGATTCTCCAAACTTTCCCTTTATAGCCACCTTTCAATGACTTCTGATTGCTAAACGTATCATCTTCAAGACCCTTTTCTTGTTCATTGTACCTTGTATATTTCTAGTCCACTCTGGCTGGAAGATAATTTGATCTCACTCTTACCTACTAGCCCTAGCCTACTAGGTCTCTCAGATGGGTTTCACTCAAGCAGCTCCAGGTCCCATGTATTCGGTATCAGAGAACTGGAGGAAGTACATTCTCATGCCTGGCTACTAAACTCTGGAGTTTACTTCCACTGAATTGCTGTTTGGCCTTCAACCATCTAACCTTTGAGAAGGCCATCAAAAGATGGTTCTACGCTTCTTAACCATTGGCGTCATGTTGAAGTGCTTTCTTTCGCAATGCATTCAGCGCAAAGATATCCTTTTGGGCTATTGTCACACTATTCTATAAGCATTGGCATAGCCAATAGGTCTCGCCTTTGGGACCTTAGAAGTGTTTAGTTATCCAGCACAATATCCTTGGTGAAACAACATCAACTGTTGCATGGCTAAACACTAATAAGGTCCCAAAGGCGAGACCTATTGGCTATGCTTATGCTTGTTGATAATGGTTGACTTGTACAAATTGTCAAAACCTTGTATATAAGACTCACATTGTCACTTAGGTTTAGGTTCCCATTCTCCCTTGGGCCGCAATACACAAATGTTTCCTTGATTGACAACAATGTATATATCTATTTTTGTTTGAAAATGTATAAATGTTACACTGAATCTATTGTGTTAGTCGTTCCTTCGCCCTCTGCCATTACATAACCCTCTATATTGTGATTGTGCTTTTGTATCATAAGTATATCGATGGGCATGTTGGCAATGCACAGAGGACGATTATTGTTATCAATTCAGTGGTACTCATTTCAGGACTGAGAAGTTTGTAATGAGGGCAGAAGAGTTGATTTAGAACCAATAGCACCCCACCCAATCTCCTTTTGCAGGTATTTATGCCATCTTCTACTGGAAGAGTGGAAGTAGCTGAAAGGGATGAGCTCTGCAGAGGTGCAACAACATGATAACTCTGATGGGTTCATTCAGAGATTATGTTGTGCCTCCCCTACTACAATATTTGTAACCTTATTAAGCTTTTACAATGTAAAATTTTTACCACTAGGGTTGATGCAGGTTTATTATATCAACCATTGTTATAATCACCAACAAAATACAGGTGGCAACTGCGGGGCTCATTCTCTGTCCTGAGGTAAATTGAGGTGGCAATGCAGTTGACAATAGTACAGATACAGTAGGATTCATTTTTCAGTGAGTTCTATATTACCCCTTCATTTTGAGTTATATGCACCTCGGAAAGGGGAACAACGTTCTAATAAGGCCTGATTCCTGCTGTGTATATGTTGAAACTCTGAATAATCAAGTTTGGACTGGGACACAAAATAGACCAGAACACCAAAATAAAAATGCCCCCCCTTAGTGAGTTAGATTCCTAAAGGGGGTGGGCATGTTTGCAAATTGGGGCAGTTTTTAACTTGTAAAGACAATATGTATAAGCGTTTTTCAATGTATGGAAGAATGCACAGATTTGAGCTTGCTGCAGGAAATGTTTGTTTTAATATCAGGGAAATCAACAGTAAAAACCGGGCCAGAAGACCATAAAACAGGCCCACAAACAGCCAAAAAGACTGGCCCACATATTGACCTCTGAGACCAGCCCTACAGGCCAGTTCGACCCTGGGAATAATTGCATTTTTCTACACACAACTTCAGCCATGAGAAAATCGTGCAGGTATAAATCAGTGGGTTGTGGTAATTACAACAAACTATGTAATTCACATTTGCCTGCCGACGTCTCTTTATGTCTCAGTGGAGAATCCGCAGTACAGAGAAAGAGGTCCTGTGTGGGAAAAAAAGTGACGTCATGTTTTTATTAACACATTACTTCGCGTTCTTTCCCTCAAACACATAACTGAGGCGAGCATTCCTAGCAGTATTGTCTCTTCTGCTTCAGGGTAGTTCCTTCAGATACACATGCATGCGCGCGAACACAGCACATGCCCGGGGTGGGGCTTCCCACCCAGGCTATTTTCCAACAACCACTGTTTCTGAACAGTAACAGGGCTGGCATGTGCCAAACACAACTTCATCTTTTCAGTATTTCTTTCCCCCGTTTATTGCAAGTACAATCCACTGAGGTTTTCAGTTAAACAACTTTCGGACTGAAAGGCGCCATATCAAAATAGGACAATTTCCATACAATATCCGCTTTGCATGTGTGGTCACTGGGTGGTCTGCATGAGTTGTTTACTATAGCGCGCACTCGGCCGTGGGGCGTTGAAGCGCTTTACAAGAGCACCAGATTACATTACAAAAGGCCAGATATTTTTTTTCTCAGGCACAGGGAGTTTCAGTGATTTACCCCCAATCAAAGGATGTTGAGCCAAAGGCGGCACACGAACCCCCAGCACCAGAGTCGCCTTTCATCCTTCATTGTTAGGATAGAACTGTTCGACTCTGTATTATAAGTTTGGCAAAATGACAATGATGTCTCTAAAATTTTAATTAGGCTGGTAATTTCTATGGGGGCACATGCATCAATGGAAATTGCATTCGCAAATGGTGCGAATCGCAAAATTCGTCTGTTTGCGAATGCAATTCAATTTTTTGGGATGCGTTAACATTTTTGTAATTTTCGCAATTTCAGAAATCGCAAAATTGCGATTTCTTAAATTGCAATTGCATTTAAGGAATCTCAAATTGAGATTCCTTAAATGGAATGCACAAACTTTAAAAATTTGAGAATTCGCAAATAAGGGGAGCAAATTACCATGAAGTTGACCTTCATGGTAATTTGCGAAAACTTTGAAAAATGCACTAAAGTGAATTTTTCAAAGTTCCATTTTACACACACACATGAGTGTGCAAAATGTACTTCTAAGCAGATTTCAGGGGTGCAACAGGGTGTCCTTTGGACACCCCTGCACCCTTGAAATTGCATTCTTAACTTGTGAATTTCTAATGGTGAATTGCAAATTAAGAATGTCTTTCCATTCATTCCTATGGGCCTCTAGGCCCATAGGAATGGATGGGGAGGTATTCCTTAATTGCGATTCTCAATTAGAGAATCGCAATTAAGGAATTTTAAGAAATCGCTATTTTTATAGCGATTTCTTGATGCATTGCAGTTTGCAATTCCTTAATTGCGATTCCTTGTTTTTCGCAATTAAGGAATCGCAAAATGCAATATTGATGCATGTGCACCTATGAAACAGACGAACCTTGGTTTGAAGGTGACCCATAAGAGGTGGACGGGAATGCAGTATGCAGGTTTTGCTGCAATCTTCCACACCTATGCAAAACTTTTTTTTAGCAGAATTCTTTATCAAACTTTTTTTGAGGGAGATATCTCCCATGAACCCGCAGGTGAAGTTTTGCAAAGAAGACAATCTTCACACCTTTGAAGTTGTTTTGACCTCTTCCTTAAAACTTGCCCCAGTGGAATTGTGATTTTTTCACCCTCTTGCTCACTATAAGAAGAGGGCTCTCAGTATGCAGTCATGGCGATGTAGTTGACCTCAATCAGCCCCAAAATACTTTCAGACAGGTGGACCATCTGGCTATCTCAGGAAGTCTCTGAAGGTGGTACCTTCCAAGCTGACCAATCTGCTCCTACTGAGGTTGCCTGACCAGCCCCAACTCCCCCTCCAAGAGCCCCGCTCCACCTTGCCAGCCCGCCTGAAGTCATTTATTTGGATTCACCTCAATGCATCACATAAGGAGACCAGATTTGCTGCGTTCCGTCAGGACCTGGAAACAAAGACCTAGTCCAAGGAAAAGAAAGCAAGATAGGAGAAAGAGCGGGATGTCTGTGTTGGTGGACGCATTCCGCGATCGCATCTGAAGGCCTGCCAAGCGCCTGCTAGAAACCATACTAAAAACAATCTTTATTAATAGAACGCGGGGGCAAGCGGAGGAGAAAAACGTGGTTTCTGCTGGCCCGCTTGAGGCCTGCGAGCCTGGTTTTATTTATTTCTTGGTTTTGAAGTTAGTGCTGGTGACAGGTGTTAAAATAGTGAGCAATGGAGCCTGAAGTTTTTCACATGGTCGATAAGGAGGGAATGGCACAGAGCAGCTGTGCAAGCCACTGTCTGCTCTGCAAATGTGCAGTGTAGGACAGGCCTCTAAGGCAATCTGGCAGGACCCAAAGGGTTGCTCTGACAGTCTGTGTATGGGCTTCTTTTTGGCTCTTTGGGGGACCGTTTCATGGTCTGGTCCTCTGGGCTGTTTTTACTGTTGGTTTCTCTATTACTATAAACATTGGATGAAAGTACAAATGCATGCAGTCTCCCATACCTTGAAAAATAACAGTACAGCTTGTCTTTACATGTTTAAGAGGTGTGGCGCCGCGGCCAGGGCGACTGACGCTGGAATCTGGGGACCACGGTTCGATCCCCGGCTCCGGCGGCAGGTTAGCCCAGCACCATGTGACTCTGGTCAATAGCTCGCTTAATCTTCCCGACGGCCCCCAGCGCCTAGAGACCCTTATGGGTGATTGTGCGCTTTACAAATGTGGACTTTTAAACCTGCCCTGATTTGCTAATGTGACCCTCTTTGGTTTGCTAAAGACATATTGGGGACATTCGGTAAGCTTCAAGGAGAATGCATTCTGCCTATTGCTTAACATGGGCTTCGAGGTTGGTAACTCACATTTGCTTGCTTTCTATTTACTGGCTTTATTTGTTTCAGGTTGTCCAGCTTAAGTTCCTGCCTCCCATGGACCATACCCTGTTTAATATATTCTTCCACTAGGTGCTTACTTTGTGTCAAAAGCCCTATAAATCTTGTTTCTTATATTGTCACATTTGCTATGCATTCGAAGACAGAGGTCAAATGTCAGGCTCTGTCTTGGTGTTTACTTTTCTTACTCTGACTTCAATGTGAGAGGCTTTATGTGACAATCTTGCTATGAAAGAATTGCCTTTTTCTAGCATACAACAATATTTAAGTGTCTGTAAATGAACTGTACAGATATTTCAGAATATATCAGAATTAGGAAGCACTAAGGAAGCACAGTTTTTTTTAATTCTGAAGTGTGGTGGAAACAAATATTTTAATACCATCAAAACAAATCAATACAATAGGTGATGACATTTGTGCACATTATTATTTGTGTGCTGTATACGTTTATCAGAAAAACTGTATGTCTGTGCCAATGTAATGGTCATTTCAAATGAAAATGTGTTGTCTGTAATGCAGTGCACTACCTCACCACACATATTCTACTTTACACTACTCCTCACCAATCCACACTGCTGCACTCTACTCTGCACCTCTCCGCTCTATGCCACTCCACGCAGGGTCACTGCACTGCACTCTACACCACTCCACTCTACACCTCTCTGCTGTGCACCACTCTATTTTATGTCAATGCACTCTACACCACTCCATTCAAGGCCACTCCACTCTACTTAGCACCACTCCACGCTGTAATCCTCTATGCAACACTGCAGTCTGTGCCACAGCAGCCAGTGCCACTGCACTCTACGCCACTGCACTCTGCACCAATACACTCTATGCCAATCCACTCTACTCTATACCACTACACTCTATGCCACTGCACTCTATGCCAATCCACTTTACACAACTCTAATCTACTCTGCACCACTGCAATCGATGCCACTGCACTCTACCTTGCACCCCTCCATTCTACCCTGCACCACTCAACTCTATGGGATTGCCACCTGTTAGTTGGGGTTGCACTGTTCCTGTTGAAGCAGGACCAAGACTGGTTTGCATATGGTTGATCCCCATCTTGAGCAGTTCATGGAGTAGAAATTTTTTTCCCTGTGGGACACAGGCCCAGGTCCTTGGGTATGCTATGATCCAGGTAAATTATTAAAAGCAAAACCTTCATTAACCAATAAACATCAGAGAGATTTGAGGACTTGGCAAATGCGATCTTATCTGGACCAGTCTAGGACTGTGATATGCAACCTGAATCAGGTACAGAAGGAAATTTGTGGATTCACTTCCATCACAATACATTCCTATATGAATTAGATGGACTACTCCACTGGTTATTTCGGCTGGCTACCTCCTTGCATGTATCACAAACAACCAAGTACATTCTAGGGGCTCTAGTCTTGGCTTAATGCCATTAAGGAAATAGACAAAAGAAATGATTTGTAAGTGAAAACTCAGCCCTGGAAAACCAGTGTCTGTCGACGTGGAAAAAGGCAGCCTCCCTGTCCCTGTTGTTTAAAAAAAAAGAAAACATTTTTTTAATGTAATGTAAAGTGTATTCATCAAAGAGAATATGCAATCAATACATAGGACCATATGTATACATTACATCATCACTGGCAATCTCAGCCAGGAGCCAAGTCCAGTTGCTGTTCACAGTGGTGACCTTCTCTTTGCAAACCACAGCAATCAGTGCCCATAAAACACAGTTCCAGGAGAGTACACAAATAAATAGGGGAGAACAGCTGAGAGAATCCTCTCTATGGCTGTTAACACAAAGGGAGGGTTTGCAGTTCCTGGATCATGAGGGGTTGCTTGCTACCTGTTCTGGTGTTGGGGCTAACTTGTAGCATTCTTAACTGCAACCTATACTACATTAACGCAATTGGTTATCCAGCAATGCATTCTCTGAGTCTAAAAACGTACATTTTTACATATGCAGTTCCTGGAAGTGCAACCGAGTAGCACTTAGCTGCAGGTTCTTACAGGTTAACTAATGGTAAAGGCTCAGTGCTGGTTCTCCAACCTACAGGGCTGTAAGAATTTGTAGTTGGTAGGAAAGGACCCTGGAGTGCACACCTGCCACACAGCCTGGATGTGGAAGTCCCTGTCCATCTCAGGATCAGTGCCTCAATTTCACGACTCTGCATAAATGTCAGAAATATGTCAGCTAATGGCTAACTCGCCATCAAGTTCCTCCCACCCCACCTACTTATAGTCGGTGTTCTAAGATGGCAGCTATCTTGAACCCTCACGATTCTTGCACCCCCAGTACTAAACGAGAGTTTGGGCTGATCACTTTCGGAGCGCTGTCTGACACCTCTGATCATGTTTCAGCAGTGAATTGATGTACACTAGACATTATCACCGTTTTCGGACATTCAACATGATTAAAGCAAGTAAACCCACTGAATATTTTCTAAAGGTTTTTTACATTATCATTTTTTTTTGTATTTCTTGTCTTTCTCTTGCTAAAAGCCGCTTTCAGCCACTTCCTCTCCAATCTGTCACATTTCGCGTACGGAACAGAGAGGGACTGTAACGAAAGTGACTCGTTGTTCATGGAGTGTAAGCACTATTCGTAAATGAGTAGGCATTTAGGCTACTGACTATTAGGCTACTATACCTCTTTCAAGTGGACTAGAATCAGGAACTTAAATGTGCCTGTGAGAGACTTACAATTCTTACACCTAGAAGGTATGACTGCCTTGGGTGTACCAGTACTTTTTTCAATCAATCAATCAATCAATCAATCAATCAATCAATCAATCAATCAATCAATCAAGCATTTGTAAAGTGCACTACTTGCCTGTGAGTGTCTCAAGGTGTTGAGGGGTGGGGGAGTGCTGCTACGGTTCGAAAAACCAGGTCTTGAGGAGTCATCATCATCATAAACTTTATTCAACAGTTAAGTCATAAAAGCACAACAATAAAACAATAAAAACATTCATCATAGTTCATTACGATTTAGAACTCCCATATTAAAGCGTTATAAATAAATAGTTAAGAGGTGATTAAATTCCATAAGTAACCATCGAATACATTTTTAAACTTTTTCTTTAAAATAAAATATAATTACTTCATTAAGACATTCATACATTGATATCGCCTCACATTTCGATATTTCATTATCAATTTTAAGTTATATTTATGAATCTAATAATTTATCATTAGAAAGGAAAACCTCATGTACCCTTTATGGTACAGAATATGTATCTCCACTATCAAAGATGCACATCATAGTATTTTAGAAGGATAAGAAAAGCCCACTCCTAGCTGTTCGGAGGTAACATTTTTGATCTAATAGACCATGCCCAGTTCAAAAACTTCGCCATGGCTATGGCTAGTGGAGGAGAAGGGTCAGAGCATAATATTCTCATAGCCTCCACATGTCTTCCAATACCCAATAGATTACAAATTGGTTTTATCCACATTCTGTGCGGTTGGGCATATGACGGGCAAAAAAACAATATATGACTTACTGATTCCTGCTGATCCAAGCACCTGGGGCATTCATCAGTATTAGCTCCAACCCATTTACCAGTGAACAACCTTGTTGGCAAGGTGCCCACCCTGAGCTGGAAATACAATTTTCGGTCATAGGGCTTTTCAATAAGATCCCAATAGTTCTCCAGCGCTGGCCAAGACTTATGTTCCAGAAACCGGGCAGTGAGATGGGTGGAGAGGCCTTTAGAACAAGTTGCTGAAAGGACCATTTCCCAATATCTCTCCTTCAGGTTCTTTTTTGAAGGAAAGTCAACATTGAGAGGATCCTCCCATAGCACAAGCATATCCATTCTCACTAACAATGATTTTATCTCTTTCAGCCATTTTATTTTATGGAACGTATCAACTTTGATAATGTCCATTAGGCCCTGGGCGTAATGAGATAATTCCTCCGTACACCATATTCTGCGCCAAAATAGTAAAGGTCGAAGTTTAGCCAGATCTTCTACTGATTTCCTACCTAGATCCAAAAAAAGAGGTCTGAGTGGGGTACTTTTTGGGACACCGGTAACTTTACGGAGAAACACGTTCTCCGACAGGGACAAATCCTTCAGATTTTCAAACCCCCACAGTTCGGCCCCGTATAGAGCCAAACTTAACACCTTCGTACCATATATTTCTAGTACGGGACTAATCGGTTTCGTTCGTGAGGATTTGAACTTTGAGAAAAGAATCCCTGTTTGTTGTTGGAGTTTTAGAGCAGCCAAATCAAGTTGGCTTTTCCAGCGCATATCCTTCTGTAACGTAACACCTAAATAGGTGAAGGCCTTAACCTGTTCCAGGGGAAGTTTGTTGATATACACGCTGCCTATAAAAGATCCATGCTCATTGAAGGACATAAATATGGTCTTAGCAGTGTTTATTTCTAGTCCACGTAAAAGGCAGAATTCTTCAAACCTTTTTAGGGCCCTCTGGAGACCACTTGGAGTTTTGGAGATGATCAAGGTATCGTCCGCAAACATGAGGATTGGGATATGATTACCTGCCAACTTCGGCGCATCCGTGGGGGTCCGGGAAAGATGGTCTGCCACCCTGTTGATGAAGAGGGAGAACAGGGTAGGAGCCAGAACGCATCCCTGCCGCACTCCCGGGTCAACGGGGAAGGTTTCCGTTACCTCCCCCTGCGACCCCCACCGGACCCGAGCGAAGTTATCCTCATGTAAACGGATGATCAGTGAGAGCAGTTTCGGGGCCATCCCCATGTCCTCCAGAACTTCCCATAGTTTGCTACGGGGTACTAGGTCAAAAGCTGCCCTCAAATCAACGAACACTGCATACAGCGCCCCTTTCCCCAAAACCACTGTCCTCCAATAAAGTGTAATAAAACGGAATACTTGTTCAGTCGTGCTTGTCAAAGGACGTAATCCAGCCTGTAGTGGGGTCAAGCTGTTAGATTCCTCCATCCATCCATTTTATTTATTTATTTATTTAGCTGTTTTATAGCACGCTCTATTACTACCAGAGTATCCTGGCGCGAAAAGAAAAAACAAGCAAGTGGCCAGCAGAAAAGAATTATAAAAGCTAGTAAGCAATTCTAAAAAGATAAGTTTTAAGTGCCTTCTTAAAAGGAACAAAATTTTCCATCGATCTCAAGAATAGAGGTAGAGTGTTCCAAGTCCGAGCTGCGACAACAGCAAGTGACTGGCCTCCCAGACGTACTCGCTGAAAGCGGGGCACTCTCAAGAAATTGCAGTCAGCTGAGCGTAGAGACCGAGTAGGGATATAGCGGCTAAATCTTTTTCTCAGGTAAGAAGGCCCAAGGTCATTGACTGCTTTGAATGCTAATGTAAGGATTTTAAAAGTTATCCGTTGCGCAACCGGCAACCAATGTAGTTCCTTCATATGTATTTGCACACTTTCTCTACTTGGCACATTGCACAGCAAACGTGCCGTCGCATTTTGGATAATCTGCAGTCGCATAACTAAGAAGGCAGGAGTTCCGCTAAGAAGAGAGTTGGCATAGTCGAGCCGAGATAAAATTAAAGCCCTCGCGACCGACTCTCTTGCTGAAGATGGAAAGAATTTTCTCATGGCTTTAAGGGATCCGAAGCACACCCCTGTGAGTTTTTTTATGTGTGCCTCGAATCTCAGATCCTCTCCAAACCAAACTCCCAAGTTCTTTGCAGGGATAGTAACTGATGTCTGAACCTTACCCAAAACTAATCTACCCATCACCTTTTGCATTGAGTCGATTAGGCTAATAGGCCTATAGTTGCCTGCGACCGACTTATCTCCCTTTTTATACACCAGAATAATTTCTGCCCCCTTCCAGGACGGGGGGACAGCAGCACTGTGTGCGATAGCATTAGCCAAATAGGCAATATAAAAGCGCCATAATTGCTTATCATTTAAAAATACATCGGCTGGGATGCAGTCCATACCTGGAGCTCCTCCCTCAGTTACTGCATCTAACGCCTTATCAATCTCTTCAAGTGTGAAGACCTCCCCTTCATAAAATGTGTGTAGATATATTTCATTGTTCCCTTCCCTATCACATCTTGCATACTGTGGCTTAAAGTAGTCAATCCATGAATGTTGAGCTACATTATTCTGGGGACGATCCGAGCATGCTCCCCTATCCCATTTGAAAGTATCCCAGAACAATTTTGGGTTCTTTGCCCTACATGCTTGTTTGCGCTAATCCCATAGCTTTTTTGCCTCTCTCTGTACTTTCCTGTAACGGCCCGTGCCGCTCTTACATTACTTAGATCCCTTTCTCTCAGTGCTATGCCCAGCATAGCCCGTGCTTGCCGGCATGACTCGTGATACCAGCCTTCGGGATTCTTATTATTTTTCCTCCTAGCTGGACCTGACAAGCAAAAATGGGATTTTAATCGAGCAAAAAGTTTGGTATGAGTGTCGGCCATCAGAGAATCAAGATCCTTGTTACTAGTGCACGACCCCAACTCTGCTAATACGTCAATAACATCATTATTTATAATAGCCAGGGTCTCGGGATGTTCAACAACTTTGCTCCATTTGAGGTGGCGCATGTCATTGGTTAAGATAGGGTCAGGTGCTATTACACCCTGGTTTGCTGGTACCATCTTACCCATACTCAAATTAAATAATGAGGTAAGGGGATTGTGGTCACTTTCTACACGTCCCAGTATAGCCATATCCTTGAGACAGTGCCACAGTTCTAAATGCACTAGCAAATAATCTATGCGACTAGACCTATGGCCATTATCATATATTCTGGCACCCTGCCTGTCGGATGGTGTTCGGCCATTAGCGGCCCTCAGTCGCTTCCCCATACATAACCCCTTCAATTGTATGGCCGCCTCTGTCCACTTTTTTATAGGTGACATCTCCAGATGGGGGATACCCCACCTACTGTCTTCCATCTCTGTGAGGCACTGATCTTCTTGCCCTAATGGCTCAAATGTCGTGTTGAAATCCCCCGCTATAAGTGGCACTGCATTATTAGGCAAGTCATCCATTCGTTCGTCTAAGGCTGAGATTACTTCTGACTTGAGCCCCCCTGGATGTCCTCTTGCATAGATGTTGTAAATGTCTATAAGGTGGCCTGATGGTAAATTAAGTCTCACTGCTAAAATATCATTGTTGGATACAGTGATTTTCCAAACTTTACAACTCAAAGCCTGCCTGACCCATATTACTAATCCGCCATTCGGTCGACCTTTATCCTTCTTAACAGCTGGGACATAAAAGTTAAGGTAGCCCAACCGAAAAGCAGGATCCACTAACCAAGTCTCCTGAAAAAGACAAATATCGTATTTTTCAATAAAGTCAGACCAGTCAGGCAAAACTAGTTTGGATCCCAACCCCGCGATATTCCAAGATAGGATCGATGTTAAACAAATATTGTTGGGCGAGTCTTCTACCTTATCAGACCAACTACATAAATGAGACGAACTATTTACTTCTCTATGTTCAGGGGGTAAATTTTGGTTTAATTCTCCCAGCGATAGAATCGGTTGTGATTCACAACCCCCTCGATCCAAAACTGGTCTCTGTACATTAAGTTAGATTCTATTACTCTGGGAGTCTATTGCCCCATTCTGGATTCTAGCCTTTCCCACAAATCGCCAAAATGGCGTCGCACACTGCTAGTACACCAGCGGGATCACCCCTAAGGACCATGGTAACTGTCGTACTGTTCTCTGCGATGCATCTTCTTTCGAATTCTCGCGTATCTTCAAATCTTCGCCATCCCTGTACACGTGTTTCGGGGTATATACCCCTCATCAGCGGGGATTAGACCATCTTCTTATCTTCTGGGGTTGCTGCGTGCTGCCAAATATTTCCAGGTATAGTACCACACAAAGGCGCGCAGGTGCGGGGTCCCGAGCTCGCCAGCTCAAAGCTCCAAGGAGCATAAACATTCACCAAAATGGGGTCGCACACTGCTGGTACACCAGCGGGATCACCTCTAAGGACCATGGTAACTGTAGTACTGTTCTCTGCGATGCATCTTCTTTCGAATTCTCGCGTATCTTCAAATCGTCGCCATCCCTGTACACGTGTTTCGGGGTATTTACCCCTCATCAGCAGGGATTAGGCCATCTTCTTATCTTCTGGGGTTGCTGCGTGCTGCCAAATATTACCAGGTATAGTACCACACAAAGGCGCGCAGGTGCGGGGTCCCGAGCTCGTCAGCTCAAAGCTCCAAGGAGCATAAACATTCACCAAAATGGGGTCGCACACTGCTAGTACACCAGCGGGATCACCCCTAAGGACCATGGTAACTGTAGTACTGTTCTCTGCGATGCATCTTCTTTCGAATTCTCGCGTATCTTCAAATCTTCGCCATCCCTGTATACGTGTTTCGGGGTATTTACCCCTCATCAGCAGGGATTAGGCCATCTTCTTATCTTCTGGGGTTGCTGCGTGCTGTCAAATATTACCCGGTATAGTACCACACAAAGGCGCGCAGGTGCGGGGTCCCGAGCTCGTCAGCTCAAAGCTCCAAGGAGCATAAATATTCACCAAAATGGGGTCGCACACTGCTAGTACACCAGCGGGATCACCCCTAAGGACCATGGTAACTGTAGTACTGTTCTCTGCGAAGCATCTTCTTTCAAATTCTCGCGTATCTTCAAATCTTCGCCATCCCTGTACACGTGTTTCGGGGTATTTACCCCTCATCAGCAGGGATTGGGCCATCTTCTTTTCTTCTGGGGTTGCTGCGTGCTGCCAAATATTACCAGGTATAGTACCACACAAAGGCGCGCAGGTGCGGGGTCCCGAGCTCGTCAGCTCAAAGCTCCAAGGAGCATAAACATTCACCAAAATGGGGTCGCACACTGCTAGTACACCAGCGGGATCACCCCTAAGGACCATGGTAACTGTAGTACTGTTCTCTGCGATGCATCTTCTTTCGAATTCTCGCGTATCTTCAAATCTTCGCCATCCCTGTACACGTGTTTCAGGGTATTTACCCCTCATCAGCAGGGATTAGGCCATCTTCTTATCTTCTGGGGTTGCTGCGTGCTGCCAAATATTACCAGGTATAGAACCACACAAAGGCGCGCAGGTGCGGGGTCCCGAGCTCGTCAGCTCAAAGCTCCAAGGAGCATAAACATTCACCAAAATGGGGTCGCACACTGCTATTACACCAGCGGGATCACCCCTAAGGACCATGGTAACTGTAGTACTGTTCTCTGCGATGCATCTTCTTTCGAATTCTCGCATATCTTCAAATCTTCGCCATCCCTGTACACATGTTTCGGGGTATTTACCCCTCATCAGCAGGGATTAGGCCATCTTCTTATCTTCTGGGGTTGCTGCGTGCTGCCAAATATTACCAGGTATAGTACCACACAAAGGCGCGCAGGTGCGGGGTCCCGAGCTCGTCAGCTCAAAGCTCCAAGGAGCATAAACATTCACCAAAATGGGGTCGCACACTGCTAGTACACCAGCGGGATCACCCCTAAGGACCATGGTAGCTGTAGTACTGTTCTCTGCGATGCATCTTCTTTCGAATTCTCGCATATCTTCAAATCTTCGCCATCCCTGTACACGTGTTTCGGGTTATTTAACCCTCATCAGCAGGGATTAGACCATCTTCTTATCTTCTGGGGTTGCTGCGTGCTGCCAAATATTACCAGGTATAGTACCACACAAAGGCGCGCAGGTGCGGGGTCCCGAGCTCGTCAGCTCAAAGCTCCAAGGAGCATAAACATTCACCAAAATGGGGTCGCACACTGCTAGTACACCAGCGGGATCACCCCTAAGAACCATGGTAACTGTAGTACTCTTCTCTGCGATGACACGTGTCCAGGGATGGCAAGCACACCAGTGAACACCCTCAAGACTTTAAACTCGGGTAGAAGCGCACCCGCTGATACCGACTACATCGACCATCATGCTCCGGGGTCACACGCTGATGGGACGAGCAGTGTGCGACCTCATTCGGACTTACTATTTATACAGGCTCCCTTGAGCCGGTGGAGGTGACGACCTCGAGACAACGCACCTGAGCGCCTTAAGAGGTATCTGGACCTATGAATATTTTCGGCAGCCCACGCAGCAACCCCGTGCACATGCCTAATCCCTGCTGATGAGCGTTAATGAACGCGAAACACGTGTCCAGGGATGGCAAGCACACCAGTGAACACCCTCAAGACTTTAAACTCGGGTAGAAGCGCACCTGCTGATACCGACTACATCGACCATCATGCTCCGGGGTCACACGCTGATGGGACGAGCAGTGTGCGACCTCATTCGGACTTACTATTTATACAGGCTCCCTTGAGCCGGTGGAGGTGACGACCTCGAGACAACGCACCTGCGCGCCTTAAGAGGTATCTGGACCTATGAATATTTTCGGCAGCCCACGCAGCAACCCCGTGCACACGCCTAATCCCTGCTGATGAGCGTTAATGAACGCGAAACACGTGTCCAGGGATGGCAAGCACACCAGTGAACACCCTCAAGACTTTAAACTCGCGTAGAAGCGCACCCGCTGATACCGATTACATCGACCATCATGCTCCGGGGTCACACGCTGATGGAACGAGCAGTGTGCGACCTCATTCGGACTTACTATTTATACAGGCTCCCTTGAGCCGGTGGAGGTGACGACCTCGAGACAACGCACCTGCGCGCCTTAAGAGGTATCTGGACCTATGAATATTTTCGGCAGCCCACGCAGCAACCCCGTGCACACGCCTAATCCCTGCTGATGAGCGTTAATGAACGCGAAACACGTGTCCATGGATGGCAAGCACACCAGTGAACACCCTCAAGACTTTAAACTCGGGTAGAAGCGCACCCGCTGATACCGACTACATCGACCATCATGCTCCGGGGTCACACGCTGATGGGACGAGCAGTGTGCGACCTCATTCGGACTTACTATTTATACAGGCTCCCTTGAGCCGGTGGAGGTGACGACCTCGAGACAACGCACCTGCGCGCCTTAAGAGGTATCTGGACCTATGAATATTTTCGGCAGCCCACGCAGCAACCCCGTGCACATGCCTAATCACTGCTGATGAGCGTTAATGAACGCGAAACACGTGTCCAGGGATGGCAAGCACACCAGTGAACACCCTCAAGACTTTAAACTCGGGTAGAAGCGCACCCGCTGATACCGACTACATCGACCATCATGCTCCGGGGTCACACGCTGATGGGACGAGCAGTGTGCGACCTCATTCGGACTTTCCCACAAATCGGTTCATACTCATTTCTACATTAACTTCCTTTGACACTACTCCATAGGTCCTCAGGCTATGCTTAGGTAGTCGTCAATCACAATCTTCCAAGCCTGACAGCACTTCATATCTATTGGTCGTCCTGATTCCCCTATGTTATTCCAATTCTGCCTCCCTCCGTCTAGTGTCATGTTTCTGGGGCAATACATGTAGGGGGATAAAAATAAGTCAGGGATAAAGTTTGTATTAGTGTAGCAGGGCGACCCGAAACCCATTCATTGATATGATCAGCAGACCTTCAGTCCCTAAAATTAATGATTATACAGTCTCCCTCGATAGACTTTTTCCATGGCCCAATCCAATCCACACGCCTTGCAAACAAAATTTTAGTTGATACCATGGGAGGGAGAGGCCTGTTGTAATTAAGCCAATGTATACATTTATTCTTAAGCTCCATGTACTCCTCCCTTCTATCTTGGCTCAAAGGTGGAACCCCCACAAGAACCACCACATATGGTGTGGCTTCCGGGGGAAGATCTATGCGCGGTAGTCCCTTTGTTAAAGCAACAGTAGGGATAGTATTGACCGTTTGACGTGTTTCGGTTATAGCACTATTCCCTTCTCCCATCTCCGCCCTTCCACTCAGCACAATTTGATTAGTCTTTGCAATGACTCTAGGACGAGATGATAAAAGACTACGGGCAATTACATCAGGGGCACTAATAACAGCTGCATTACTCATGGGCAATGGGGTAGGGGGAGAATCAGATTCACCAGATTGCTTAGATAGTCTCTTTTGCTTTCCTATTGTCCCTTTATTCCAATTCCCACCCCGTGCCTGCACCGAAGCAACCGAAAGTTCAAGACAAGCAAGTCTGCTTTCAATCAGGTTTAGTCTGTCATAAATGGGGAGACATGTCTTTTTGAAAATGTGTTCCAGCGTTGTCCAGAAATCCAGTCCTAACTCAGCAGGAAGCACATCCCCATAGCTTGAGGGCAGTGTGGGCTCTTCCGTGATGGGCTCGCATGTGGCAGGACTATGCAGAGTTAGTGGCATTGTACTGCCCCTTGATTTATCAGATTTTTAAATTTTGGCTTTCCTTCCTTTCAGGGGTGCCCCCTCCCCCTCTTCCTTTTAGAAACTGAGGCAGTCGCTGGGACAGATGACCCCAAATTAGAGCTACCAGCAGATCTTGTTTTGACACTTGCTATCGGGGATCCAGAATGCACAATATTGGAGATCGGGGCATTTCCAGTACTTAACATAACGGCTTCACATACTGGGCAAAGGCAAATCACCAACAATTTGTAATGATTGGGACCCCTCTCGCTCATCATTGCCATCTGGTCTTGAGAGATCAATATTTGATGTGGGGTTTGGTGAAGTTGCCCGGGCCAAACTTCCCATTGATGGCCGTTTGTTAAAAACGGGGTCAAGAGATAATCTTCATTCTGTCAACTCTATTTCATGGGCCAGGACAGAGGAAGCTCTCGTAAGGAACTGGTCCAGAGTACTCACTATTGATGCGCCATTGGCTGATTTCCCGCCTCTCCCAGCCTTAGAGCTAGTCATTTCCAGAGAGGGTTAAAGTGACTTACTCCTTTCAGTGCTTAAATAATAATTGGTGATTTAACAACCTGTAGTAGATGACAGGGAAAATATCATACACTGACCTTGAGGTAGAAATGTTAGGGGGGGGAGCCCCGTCCCGTACTCAATCGTTCTCGGACGGGCTCAAACGGGCCCGCCTTTGGCCCGGGCTTCCCCCGGCGCACGTCTGCACGGCGGAGGTCAATGCTTCCTGAAGTACTGCCTGTGTAAGGAAGAGGGGCGGGGTGGTCTCCTGACGGCCCCCGCGGCTCTCTGGGGCTTGGAGTCCCTTGTAGTCTTCCTCGCGGTTTGTCAGATGCCCAAGTACAGTGTGCAGCATTTCCCGCGGAGCGGGAGACGCAAGAAGTTTTTAAATGCCCCCGGTGTGAGGAGGAGGGGCGGGCGGTCTCCTGGCGGCCCCCTCGGCTCTCTGGGGCTTGGAGTCCCTTGTAGTCTTGCTCGCGGTTTGTCAGATGCCCAAGTGCAGTGCGCAGGAGTCTTCTGAAGGTTAGTAGGTCTTGGGTCTGCCGTAGGTGGATGGGGGGGTGTTCCATGTCCTGGCGGCGAGGTGGGAGAATGATCTGCCGCTGGCTGTCACTCTTCGGATACGGGGGACAGTGGCGAGGGTGTGGTCTGCAGAGCGGAGCTGGCGGGTTGGGGTGTAGAAGCTGAGTCAGCTGTTGATGTACGCTGGTCCGGCGTTGTGGAGTGCTTTGTGTGTGTGGGTGAGAAGCTTGAAGGTTATCCTCTTGTTGACGGGGAGCCAGTGCAGGTCTCTCAGGTGGGGACTGATGTGGCTGCGGCGAGGGATGTTGAGGATCAGGCGCACGGAGGTGTTCTGGATGCGTTGGAGCCGTTTCAGGAGTTTGGCCGAGGCTTCTGCTTAGAGGGTGTTTCCGTAGTCCAGTCTGCTGCTGACGAGGGACTGGGTGACCGTCCTTCTTGTTTCGGTGGGGATCCACTTGTAGATCCTGCGGAGCATGCGGAGGGTGTTGAAGCAGGAGGAGGAGACGGCGTTTTCCTACTTCATCATGGAGAGGGTCGAGTCGAGGATGACCCCTAGGTTGCGTGCATGGTCGGTGGGCGTTGGAGCAGTTCTTAGTGCGGTCGGCCATTAGGAGTTGTTCCAGGCCGAGGGCATGGATCCGAGGATGAGGACCTCCATCTTGTCCGAGTTCAGCTTCAGTCGGCTGTTTCTCATCCAATCGGCGATGGCCTTCATTCCTTCATGGAGGTTGGTTTTGGCAGAGAGGGGGGTCTTTGGTGAGGGAGAGGATCAGCTGGGTGTCACCAGCATAGGAGATGATGACGAGGTCGTGCAGTCGGGCGACGTGGGCGAGCGGTGCCATGTAGATGTTGAACAGCGTTGGGCTGAGGGATGAGCCCTGGGGTACGCCGCAGATGATCTCGGTGGCTTCGGAGCGGAAGGGGGGAGGAGGACGCTCTGTGTTCTGATGGAGAGGAAGGAGGAGGTCCAGTCCAGGGCTTTCTCTTGGATCCCGGCGTCGCGGAGGAGTGTTCGTAGTGTGCGGTGGCAGACCGTGTCGAAGGCGGCTGTCAGGTCCAGGAGAATGAGGGCCGCAATTTCTCCGTTGTCTAGCAGGATCCTGATGTCATCGGTGGTGGCGATGAGGGTGGTTTCGGTGCTATGGTTGCTGAGGAACCCGGACTGGGACGGGTCTAGGATGCTGTTCTCCTCAAGGAATCTGGTCAGTTGTTTGTTGATGGCCTTCTCGATGACCTTTGCTGGGAACGGGAGCAGGGAGATGGGTCGGGAGTTCTTGAGGTCCTTGGGGTCCGCCTTGGGTTTCTTGAGCAAGGCGTTGATCTTGGTGTGCTTCCAGCTTTCCGGGAAAGTTGCTGTCTCGAAGGAGATGTTAATGGCTTTCCGGAGATGGGGTGCGATGGTGGTGCTGACGTGTCTACAATAGTCATTAACATTGCTAGCTGTTCCTTTTCCTGGGCAGAGGCTTCTATTTTAGAGCACTTTGTCAGAAGACTGTTAGTCAGTTTGACCAGACCAGCAAAAGAGCGAGAAACCTGCTCATAGGTCATCACAAAGTAGGACATCACCGATCAGAAAACAAAGCGGAGGGGGCAGGGCGGCTAGTAGAGGTGGAAGACACACCTGTGAAGTCTGGGGCGAGAAGTAGGGATCAGCAGTTCACCCTGAGTCAAAGAACCAATCAGGAATGCCCTCTGAGGGTGAGCATGTCCATGTGACTTTACCTAATAACAGCAGGAAAAAGTCTGTGCCTTGCAGCTTGCTGTGTTGTAGGTTTCTCGTACCTCTCACTTCGCTCATGGTTAAGGTTTCCGAACCATTATTGTTTCGCCTTTCTCCCTTCCTGTTTCATACCTGCAAAGTGGTAACTTTGACAGTTCCATTAGGTATCTGACTGTTTCACATGCTACATGCTGCAGCCTCCTGATATTGCCCTGGTTTTGCCAGACGCGTGTTATTTGGAACATGGGGTAAGCCTGTATACTCCTTGAAAGCAATGTTCTGTGAAGATATTTATTACCAGATGACAAAATATTCTGTTTCCTCGAACATGCCATCATTCTACTGTGAGCCTTTTTTATAATCTGTTATGAATTACCTCCTAATCTGAGTCCAGCAGAAGAGGTGCCACATCTGTGTTTTGCCTTCTTTCTCTCTCAAATCCCTCACCACTTTTTCTATAGGACAAGGTCCTTTGAAAGCACAGGGTGGAGACTGTGGAATACAGAACCTGCTTCAAGTTTGCCCCTTGTCTGATTCCCGACACGCTCTTATGATATACATTGAGCTAGACATGTTTGCTCTATGTAATTAAAAATGGCATCTCAGAAGAGGATAGTTAAGACATATAGCTGATGTCCAAAAGGAGGCTGCCAAGAAAGATGATGTGCACTGTGCACCGATGAATAGAAATAACAAAATCATCTACTTTAATAAATGAAATACAAGCATTAAGATGCTAAAGCTCCATGTTAGGAGCTTTATGTCATGCATTTGGTTGGACGTCAACAGATCGGTTGCACATTATCTGCCATTAGTTTAAACTCTGAGCCCATAAAATCCGGATTGGTAAATTAACAGTGGTACCTGTTTGTCAAAATTTCCATACTAGGTCAAATACTTTTGATTGTCCTATCTAGGGAAAGTGAAATTATTGTAGTAGGGATCTACTGTATATACAATAAACCATGACTACTGTGGAACCAATACTTCAGTTTGGGGTATCTATGATTTGGATAACCACCCTCTTAATTGCCTGCCCTCCTATACCTGAGGGAAAGGGCTATACACTCTGGGTTGATAAAAGAGGTTTCTTTAATGTGCAGGAGATCATAAGGACCCCATACTCAAACAGCCTCCAACTGCCACATTTCCTCAGCCAAACTGATCCCTAACATTCCAATCACTAGAGAAGCCTTTACAATTCCAGAATACCACACCACCTCCCCCATACAATATACAACATATTGATTAAACAATATTACTTAAAATGCCTAGAACAAGATGAGAATTTAGAGAGAAATAACATCAGATATAAGCATACACAAAATCTCTATATACAACGAATTACACAGCATGCATATTTAATGGTCTTTTCCTCATACGTTGTCTCTTCCTTACACGTTCACACTGAGAACCTGGAATCTGCAAACCCAATTCAGGTTGCAAATGATGATACTTGGCCAAGAGTCCAAATCCTGAGAAGACACTGTTGACGGAACATGGCGGCAGCAGGCTAGCGGCTGTCGCGGAGCTCTTTACCTGAGCGCATTGGATTGATGGATGTGATGTCCCGACAGAATCCTTTTGGTGAGAATAGGTAGCGCGAAGCTTGCGAGCTACTTTTAGGCAGGAAAAACGAGGTTTTGTTTTCCCCTTTCATGTAACTAACGAGGAGAATCGAGGCGGCGGTAAGCAAAGAACAACGGGGAGCAGCGGTCGGCGCTAGGACCTTGGACCTTGGGGATGGTTGCAGCGGACATGAGCTGGGAGGACGCGGAGGAAGGGCGGACGCAGGACACGAGAGGCGAGGCAGTGAGAACGGCGAAAGCAGACCCGGGAAACGAGGCGGAGGAATTTGTTACGAACGCGGAAGCTTCTCCAAGGCAGCCCCACATATCAAAGATAAGTTCTAATTTGAGACGCTGCAGTGAAATTCGGGAGGGGGTTATTTGGAAGTGGGATATCTGGCATCACATGAGAAGTGTTTTTCCGCTGCAACATTACAGAGGACCTGTTTGCTGGGGGCATTTTTCAATTAACAGATACCTCGTCCCAGTTACTCCAGTTACCCCTGCTAAAGGTAGTGTTCGTATGGAGGCAGCTTCATCTGCAGCAGCAGCAGAAGTAGTAGTGCCAGTTCTGTTGAATCAGAGGGAAGGAAGCCCAGATACTGTGTCTGATACCGATACTCTCACGCCAGTAGACTTATATTCAGCTAAAGCTACTAGAGTCTCAGAGCATAAGGGGAAAGACCGGGCAAACAGTAAACAGGCTGAGAGTCGAGGAGAGGTAGTTAAGAACAGATACCAGTTGAGGTCAAAACAAGAATTAAAGCAGCAGGGGGTTCTAGATTCAGCTGAACTCGGTGAGAAGGTGAGACCCTCACCTCTATTTCCACATAAAAGTAAGAGGAAAACGAGTTCTAAGAAAACTATTAGTAGTAAACCTCCTCAGCAGATTTCAACGCTAAAAAACACTCCCTCTCTTAAAAGTTACTTCAAGGTGTTAGAGAAAATGAATTCTTTAAAAGAAGGAGCTAATATGGAAGAGGCCCAGCGGTCCTTCCAGAATATGGTGCCCCCCTCCTTATCTGGTTCAGTCTCGGTTAACAGGTATTCCCCATTAGCTGAAATTCAAACTGAGGACATTTTAGAAGACTCAGAGAGTCCAGTCAATACAGAAAATGACATACCAACAAGGTGTAACAATACCAATAATCCCTCCGAGAATCCTCCCTCTCATCAAGACTCCTTGAATCTACAGACCTCAGAGACAGCGGGATGTAGTCATATTGAGTCTGTGGAAAACCTCAAAAGTGCATCCACCTTAGCTCCTAAAACTCATGTTACGTTAGAAAAAGTCACAGAAAAAGACACAGGTCTGATCTCTACTCCCCCCCAGGAGTTTGACAAGATTGGCCTTCTGCTTCATTCTTTAAGAAGCGACCTGTTGGAGAAGTTCGAAATTTCTGAGACAAATCAAAAAAGACTACACGACAGGTTTGATTTATTAGAAACCAGATTAGAAGGAGTAGAAGCACGAACAGTTACCTTGGAGAAAAAGGTCTCTACCCTTTCAGTTTCCACAACAGAAAATAGTGAGGAACTAAGTGCCTTAAAGAAACAGAATAAGGCTTTAATGATGGATATGGAAAGACTGGAGACTCACTCGAGACGGAACAACCTCCGCATTTTAAAGATTCCTGAAGGAGAGGAAGTAGGGGACATAAAAGCTTTTGTCTGCAGACTCCTAAGAGAGGGGGTATTGAAAGATCGTCCGGATATAGACCTTGAAGCTGAGATTCAGAGAGTCCATAGAGACCCCTTTAGAATACACCAAGATCGTAAAGGGCCCAGGAAAATATTGGTCTATTTCCAGAGCTATACTATTAAAGAGCTGATATTGAGTAGAGCTCTAGCAAGTGCCTCTCTCCATTATCGGGCCAACCCATATCAGATCAGGTCAGATATAGGAGGCAGAACGGCTCAGAGACAATGGGAACTGGGATCAAGAAGGCCGGAGCTGAGATCATTGGGAGCAAAAGTGCAGATGAAGTTTCCAGCCCCGCTTAAGGTTATGTGGGATAATAAAACTTATACCTGTAATCAGCCGGAGGAGGTAGATGAATTGTTACAGAAAATGAGGGAGTAGGTTAGGCAAGATATAATTTAGTGATTTAGTGGTTTAGGATAAATGCAAAAACTACACATTAAACTGCACGATGCATATAAAGGGGAAAAAAAAATATAAAAAAAAAAAACACACACACACACAATAACGGGGTTCGCACATCACATTTGACTAAATTAACTACAAAAAAAAGGGGGAGAAAGTAGGTATGGAAAGGGAAAAAGGGAAGTACTAAACTACACCAATTTACACTAACTCACCTTGACAATAGCAGATGTAGCTAACGGGGCAAGGGATAAGATAGATAGATAGGGCGCGGTAAGGTGGAGAACTCCACAGGGGCAGGACAAACGCCCAAGATGAAGGGAGGGTTCCTTGGGGGAGGGAGTGGGGGGGAGGGGAGGGGAGGGGAAAAAATGAAAAAAGTCCTCATTCATGTACAGAAACTCTAAAACTAACATCCATATACATAGACAACTACAGACATATAAACACTTATATAGATATCTAGACAATACCCTAGAGATTAACTGGGAAAGTAAAAAAAAAATTTTTGGCCATGGCAGTAAATCCCCATACAAGCAGTAAGATTATCTCCTGGAATCTTAATGGAATAGGAAGCTTCAAGAAACAACAGAGAATATGTGATTTTTTAAAGAATCTCGAAGCTAGTATATATTTACTTCAGGAGACCCATCTCGAAGAAAAAGAGTGCAAGAAGGTTTTTGAGAAAAAGTATTGGGTACAGGACATTTTATGCTCAAGGCAAAAGGGAATATCCAGAGGAGTTGCAATAATTATTAGAGCAAATAAGGGTATTAAAGTACAGAGATGGGATACAGATCAGACCGGGAGGTGGTTGGTAGCTGAGCTCTTAATTGTTGGCTCACCATATACTCTTGCAGTGTTTTATGGCCCGAATGAGGATAATGAAACTTTCCTGGGTAAACTTGAGAGGGTCTTAATCCCTAGTAGGGCACCTCTGATTCTTGGGGGGAATTTAATCTTATTCTAGATATTCAACTGGATCGCACCTCTAGAGCAAAATACATTCTGCCTAAGAAATCCCTCTCTGTTCTTAAAAATATAATGAAAGAACATAACTTGCTGGATGCCTGGAGAACCAAGAACGGCAACCTTAGAGAATATTCCTTTTATAGTAAAAGATACAAACAATTTTCGAGAATTGACTTATTCTTGGTAGATCATTCTTTGGAATCAGTCCTGGTATCTGTTACTCATATTCCAGTGGGCCTTTCTGATCACTCAGTAGTACAACTTAACATTAACTTTGCAAATATTGCTACAGAAAGAAGATGGACCTTAGATAGAACTATTCTCCTAGATGATAATATTGGAGTCAAAATTAGAAATAGTATAAGGGAATATTTTTCATTTAATGTGGGCTCCGCACTAGAACAGATTGTTTGGGAATCATTTAAGGCCTTCCTTAGAGGTTTATTGGGATATCACATGAGACTAAAAAGAAAAGAGATAAAAGATATAGAAACTAAAGAACTGGATTCTATTAAAAAGAAAGAGCAGGACCTTCAGCATGCAGCCTCGGAGGAAAGGGAGAAGATTCCAGAATTAGAAAAGGAGCTTCAAGGGTTACAGTTGAGTCTTAAAGCTAGAGCTGACAAACAGATTCATGACAGATGGGAAATTAGTAAATTAAAAAACTTTGAATATGGAGAGAGGTGCGGGGCACTTTTGGCGTGGAAGGCCAGAGCGGATAGGACCAGAAATAACATCGACACCTTGAACCAAAGGACTTCTGGAGATCAGCTAACTAAGGAAGAAGAGATCAGGGATGAAGCCAGAGGATTCATGGAAGAGTTATATCGGGAAAATATCAAGGTTGGAATAGAAGACTTGGAGAAGTGGTGGTACCAAAGGGCTCTACCCCAATTGAATGAAGAAGACAAAAAGACTTTGTCGAGAGACATTACTGAGGGGGAAATTAGAGCTCAGTTAAAAAAGATGAGTAGGAATAAAGCCCCAGGCCCAGATGGCCTGCCAACGGAGATTTACAAAGATAATGAGGATGTGATTATTCCACACTTACTATCCCTTTTCAACAATATTTATCACCAAAGAGGGGATATTCCATCCTCCTGGTTCGAGGCCACCATCACTTTAATAGCAAAACCAAACAAGGACCCAAAGAATATAGAATCATACAGACCTATATCCCTTTTAAATTCGGACCTTAAAATATTTTCGGGGATTTTGGCCGAGAGAGTATCCAAAGTTATTAAAACTGTCATTCACCCTGACCAAAGGGGTTTTATTCCAGGACGACAACTGAACGAGTTGACCTTTCAGGTCATCGGTGCAATTGATTAGGCCGAAGTAAAGGGATTGCCACTTACCATCGTGGCAATAGATGCCGCGAAGGCTTTTGATTAAGTTAATTGGATGTTTCTGTGGGACACCCTAACAAGGTTTGGCGTTCCACCACCCTTTATTCAGGCTGTTAAAAATGTATACGGGCGTCCACGAGCTAAGGTTTTAATTAACGGGGCACTGTCAGATTGGTTTGAGATATCAAGAGGGACGAGGCAGGGTTGCTCCCTGTCTCCTCTCCTTTTTGACTTATATATTGAGCCTTTTGTGACAGTGATACGATCTGGCCCAACAATTTCTCCCTTTAATATGGGCGGGCTGGAGTTAAAGACCGCATTGTATGCTGACGATCTGTTGCTATATACTATTAACCCTTTAGATGCTATCCCGAAGCTATTTAATCTAGCAGAGGAATTTGGAGCAGTCTCAGGTTATGGTATTAACAAAAACAAAACAGACATAATGAGTTGGAATAGTCCTGTTCCCATACCAGATACAAAAACAAAGATCAGATATCTAGGTATAGACATCACTCAAAAACTACAAGATACACCCAAAGTATCCTGGCAGATCGTGGTAAAAGAGATAACTAAACTTCTTCAAAGATGGTCCAATCTTCCTCTCAGTATCTACGGAAGAGTTAATTTAATTAAAATGGTAGTATTACCTAAAGTGACTTTCCTATTCAATAACATTCCACTGACATATCATAATAAAGACATTTCAAACCTTCAGGGAAAAATTAGCTCATTTATTTGGGCATCCAAGTCACCAAGAATTGCTTGGAAGAAGCTGAGGAGGGGGCTAAAAATAGGAGGATTAGCTCTCCCAGGTATGCTATTCTACTGTTATGCATTTCAGTTGAAAAATGTTAGACTCCTGGCCAATAAGTTAGACTCATCGTCACATGGTAGTTTGTTTCAAGCTTTGTTATCCGACCTTCCTAAGGGTCTTGAATTTTTTTTGTTTAAATTTGGCGCCCAAAAATTTTACAAAAAAGTCCGCCTTAAAATTCTACTAACAGCCTTAAAACTATGGCAAACAGCCTGCAAAATTTGGAAAATCCCCTACTATAACTTTTTGGCACCAATTTGGGACTCCCCCGGAACACCGGAATGTCTACTAGATCGACTCTCCCTTCCCTTGAGAGAGGCCGGTTTAAAACGATGGGGAGATGTCCAGGTAAATCAAGAATTATTAGATTGGACATCTATATCTAATCTGACAGGAGGGTCCCTCGCGAGGTTTAAATACTATCAACTATCATCATGGTGGGGAAGTCAAAATTGGGTGTCAGAAACAGCGGGCTGCGAATTCTTAGATCTAGTTAACAGACAAGAAGGGTGGAAGGGTGAGGTCTCAGCATGGTATAACATACTAATTGGGGCAAAGGACAGGCAGGAGGAAGAGATCTCGAAACTCTGGGGGGATATAATAGGAGATGACCCGGAGAAACAATCGGAGGTTTGGTTAGACTCATTTGTAATATCTAAAAAAACAGTAAAACCTGCCAACCTCAGAAGAGACCCTCTTTACACGGCACACAGGGTCTATTGGACTCCCTCCAAGCTCTCAAAAATATCGGGAACACCGCACTTCTGCCCCAGATGTAAAAATACAGAGGCAGACGATTTACATATTTTTGCAGACTGCATAAAGATTAAAAACTACTGGTCATCGGTCTGCATCTTTTTAGAGGAGGTACTGTCTAGATCAGTCACGTGTAGCCCCAGACTGATCTTTATGGGTTTGCTACAGGAATACGATACTAGAGACAGCATCACCCAGTTTATATTCTATGTGATTGTTATTGCCAGGAGGGAGATCTGCAGAGAATGGAAATCTTCAACCCCACCTAGGTTTGCAGACTGCCTAAAAAACATCATGGCTATTAGTAAAATAGACCTCTTGTGTGGAGGAGAGGAGGCGGCAAAGATTTGGGCTCTGTTGATAAAATGGTCGGATAGTTAGACAACAAACGTCCAATGATTATGCCAGGGGTTTGCGGTCTGGTCCTTCCCAAGATAAGGTATAGAGACATCGATCAGGGGAGTTGGACTAGTAGAAAACCTACCTCTGGGAGATTTCTCGAAAGCCAAACATAAAATAAAGTATTCCAGGGAGCACAGTTAGGTATTATGTTGGCAGAATTGAGAGTTTCCATCTACAGTCATTCCATCTGGTGGCAAATATGAGGACACAAAAAAATATAAAAAAAAAAAAAAAAGAGTCCAAATCCTATGATCATTTGAACTGAACACCTTGATCACTCTCAATGTTTGACTAAACTTAGAAATGTTCCCATCTTTTCTTGGAGATTTAATATTAACCCAATTCCCCCCCCCCCTGCACAATAGATGCTTTGTCTGCTTTTCTTCCATTATAATACACTTTCTGTTTTTATAATTTTAGCACACTCTCTCGCCTTCCACTGTCGACTTCCACCCTCTTCTCATTCACCCACAGAGGACACATGACACTATTGACTATCCTTCTCCTAAACAGCAGAAAAGGAGTGACATCATTGGTGGAATGTGACATCAACCTATAATTCCTTACCTACTTCTTTAGCTCAACCATCTAATCAGCACCACACATCCAGGAATACTGTACAGACTCTTTCAACACATTGTGACAGCGCTTAATCATGCCATTAGTTTCTGGATGATACAAAGCTGTTTTCTTATGCTTTATGCCCCTTGCGATTAATAATTCCTCCATAACCCTAGAGGTAAGTTCCACAGTCTTATCAGTCATCAGTGTAGATTGAAAACTCTCTTTCAAACAATTCCTCAAGTAAACTTGTAACATCTCGAGACTCCACGAAGTTCATGACCTTCACCTCCGGCCAATGAGAATACATCTCCATACAAACAAGAACATAAACGTCACACAATGTTATTCTAATGGGACCTAGAATGTCCAATGATTTAAACTCCAGAGGCAGGTTCCCGTACAACCCATACACTTCAACATCTTGTCTCTCTGCACACACTCCACGCAATTCCTCACCGTAATGAATTCAACCCAGATCTGTGACTGGTTGTGAGCGTCTGAAAAGTTTCAGCACTCCGTCCATCATCTCCTTGTGTTTACTATAATATTCTGCCATGCCAAGAAATTTCACCAAATCGTCCTTGATTTGTGGAGAAAGCAAATTCTTGATGGCATTAATAAGCTCCTCCTTTGGGCGAATATTGTACCCGACACCACATGCCCTAGATACTCTATTTCCGCAACTTTAAATTTGCACTATTCTGAATTCAAAGTGAAACCACTCTCCTTCAATCTTTTTAGTACCTCATTTTGTCTCACGTCGTGTTCCTCTATCATTTCTCCATACACTAAAACATTATCTTGATTAATTTTGAATCCATCTATTCTTTTAAAAACTTTTTACATTGCTTTTTGAAAAACTGATGAAGCAGATGTTAAACCAAATAGCATTCTCAAAAATGTTTACATGCCAAAAGGTGTTATGAAGCAGTCAATTCTTGACATAGAGAAAGCAGCTTGATCTGGTGATAAGCTGAAGCTAAATCCAGGGATAAAAAATGTGTGGGCCCATTGACTGAACATAACGTCTCATTAGTGTTAGGAAGGGGATGATGATACACCACAACTGATTTGTTATGCTTCTTGAGATCGATACATAATCTAGCCTCCACAATCGCTTTACATGCCTCCACCTCCTGGTCGATACCACATTCAATCAATTTATCCACCTCCATTTTCATACTATCCCTCACCAACAAGGGAACATGTTTAACCTTTGCTATCTTAGGTTAATAATTGGGTTAAAGTTTGATAAAATTAACATAATCTTTTTGACACTCCAAACCTTTTCCACGCACATCACGAATGCCCTTCACATAATCTTTGACCACCATGGAAACTTTAACAACATCAGAACAGTCTCTAACTCTAACTCAGGAGGTTTCAATAGGCTCAAGATAAACACATGTCTTTCTGATTAAACCAACTTATTAGTGAGTTGCCACTGATGGAGATATTTCTTTCCAGGAATAATGCTATTTTTTACCTTAATCGTTTTCCAAAAATATCCTAATAACTCAATAGGCTCTCCGCCATGACCTTTACTTTTAAGTCTGGTTTCAACAACTTTACTTTAACCTTGAAGCTCTTCTAAAAGAAATTGTACATATTAATGTCACTTTTGCATCTGAATCAAATAACATGCTAACAGGTGCACCATTAACCTGCACAACCTCAAATGGTCATTTGCCTGAATTCCCCATTAGTTTTAAAAGTACTTCCTCAGAATCCACCTCATCCAACTCACACTCCACTTCTATCACTTTTTTAGCATCACATCCAGTTTTACAGCATTTGGCAAAGTGCCCCTTTTGCCCACACACCTTCCACCCCGAAACAATCTTTAAAATTTGCAACATGATCTGTGTTTCCACAGCAAAAACATTTTCCTTAAAACCCTTTAAAGTTCTTAGCATGCTGGATAAATATTCCTTTCACAACTTTGACAGTAGCAGTGTCTCCGCTGTCATAATGAAAAACATCCTTGGGAATAGTGTCAACACAAGCTTTGTTCATACATTTTGCTTTATTGATTACTTTCTGTAATGAGGGATTGTCTCTCTGCCACATGATTTCTCAGCTTTCTCCACAACACACCCCAACTTGAATTGATCACGTAAATGTTCATCAGTAGCAGAACCAAAATTACATTTTGAGGCCAATCTGTGTCCTCATGTAATGCAACTGGTGCTGTGTAAAGCGCTCTGATACCCGATTCGGGTCAGGTTCGCGCTGTATAAAACTCTGTAAAATGAAAAAAATAAAAATATATTAAAAACTCTACGTAATTCAGAAATGTCTTTATCCACAGATTCTCAAATGTGTTGCATTCTTTTCCCAAAGTGGCAAAGTTCGAGAACCGTATTCACTCTGATGCAAGTCTAATATTTGTAAACAAATTTGTACTCATTCAAAGAGCGGCATCTTTCTGAGGTAGGTCTGGCAGGTGTTCACAGATATCTTGCCCTTCCAGGCCTAAACAGTGAATCAATATTTACATTATATGCTCAGCACTTAGTGAAGTGCCACGCAATCTTACATAATGATGGAACACTTTTATCACTGTATGGGAGGGTCACCAATGATAGAGAGAAAAAATGGAGGAGCTGTAAAATTTTGCATCTTAAGAAAATATAAAAACGAAAATGAGAAGAGAAAAAAGCAGAAAAGGAAGAAAAAAAGGAAATAAAGTGCAATAAAATCACGCTGGTATTCAATATCAATACCCAAATTTTTCCACTCTATACCAAAATTCACTGGTACCCCTTATGATACCTAAAATGCACTTGTCCTGAGAAAAAAAGAATCCAAAATTAGGACCTGATACAACCTTGAAGAGATGGAGGAATTTCAATTGAGAATTTGAGAATTACGGCTTTTGAGAGATGGAGGAATTTCAATTGAGAATTATGGCTTTTGAGGAAAATTCAATGTGAGCACTTCAAATTGCTTTAGAAATGATATGTAGTTAAATCCCAGCAGGTCCCCAAAGTAAAATGGCACCACTAGGGCAAGCCCGAGTCACATGGGGTGTGAGGTCACTGGATGCCTGATGTGTCACATGATGCGTGGTGGTCACAGAGTATTGTTCCTTTTCTCACTGCTCCGTCTTCTACCTCGCAGAAGGAAGAGTCACATAGTGTGTCATGCACCAGCCACAGTTCCAGCCGCAGATGCGCTCTCCGCGCATCCAGTACAACTGTCTCACAAAAGTGAGAAGAGAGAACTGCAATGGCGCACACAAAGCAGGCAACTTTGAAATAGTAACCACCACTGTCACAATGTGGCTTCACGCTGTGGCATTGTACAATTAGCTCCAGTGAACAAATATAGCATCAAAGTGTGTTGAGGTCTTAGTTCCCCGGTTCTTTATGTTTCCAAGGTTGCTTGTCACCAATGTTGAATTCAAGAAGTGCTGGAACACTTTAGTTTGATTAAAGAGGGTTCTTTAATGGTCAGGAGATCAGAGGAACCCCATCCTCAAACTGCCTCGAACTGCCACCGCTTTCTCAGCCAAACTGATCCCTAACATTCTACTGACCAGGCCACCCTTTACAATTCCAGAATACCACTCCTCCAAATTAAGAATCTCCCCTAAATCCATTGGGTCATTTTTATCCAACTGAATATTGTATATTTGAGTGAATTATTAACAAGAATAACAAAACAATTTACAAATAACTTTATGGCAAATGTGTTTTTAATAAACAATAGGATTGTAATAAATGATCATCACTACATAATGAATGAAAATAATTTAAGCTGAATTGTATTACTTAAAAGTTGTTTTTTATGTGGAAGCTACCAGACAGTGCAAGCTGTCTGGTTGCAAAAAACCTATTGTAAACGCACAGTGGGCTTACAGCCTGCCCATTGCTTACCATCGCAGATTATATTATCACTCATGTTTGCTTGCTTCTTGGTCAATGCTTATCTTCCTTTTCTTGTGTTTGTCCCTTTCCTGGACCATAGCCTCTTGATGATTTTTTTTGATTGGCTGGCTTGTATCTTTTAACTACTTACATTTAGGGAGCTGCTTTTTAATTTCTCATTAAGCACTCCATGGTAGCAAGTGCTTTCTAACTCTCTCTCCTGTGTGCTGCTTCCTCAATTCAAATTCCTGATCCACGTGCTGCATTGCTCCATATCAACATTGCTCTTCACAGTAGCAGGGATATTTTTGATGGTTTATGACTGGGAACAGATATTAAAGGTTGTTTTTGTTTTATCTCCATCTTGTATATTGCATGAAAGCTCAAGCTTTGGCACACAAAGTCATTAATGGCATTGGGAGAAAGGCCATCTGCTGTTCTAACTCAGCTGACGTCTGAAGGAGATGGTGTACTTTAGCATGATGCTTCCACTCAAGCCCTTAAATCTGATTTCTGTGCTACTGTAGAGGACCAAATAGCTGAAAACGGTGGAAAGTAAATCAGGCCTTGGCACACATTTCCTTTACATTCTGACATTTCCTTTTCTTTTTTAGAATTCTGTTCAGCATTTACTGAGTGAAATGTTTTTGAAAAATATACAGTGACATAAAGATTTAAAACATTGAATTCCATGTACAGTTTTGAGATACCAAGTTATGTTTGCTTTTCCTCCAGTAAATTGAAATGTTTTTCTCGTCTTTGATTTTTAAAAACAATAATTTATAGACCAACATTGTCAAAGCCAAACGCTCAACAATCACATTATGAATAAAGGCTTGTTAAAATGCTGTCGGCAGATGTGGATCGTAAGAAAATCATAGATTTCTCCTTGTTTTGCATCCACACACAGTCAATAAATATATATATATATATTTTACCAAAGAGTGGTTCTACTTGAACCCTGCACACACCTGTTTGCCCCTCAGAGATTCCCTTCACTCTTGACATGCTGACTGCACCCCTTGACAGGCAGGTAGACTTGTGTCAAGTAGCTAGAATCACTGAATTTCTGGAATCAAAGTTTGATGACCCTCACCTGAGGCAGACAAGGCTACAGAAAAACTGGGAGATTTGGTGATTGCCAAAGCCCCTTGAACGGCCAATCTGCCAGAGAAAGAGATAGCAGCATGCCAAGTAGAATGGCTCTACCCTATCCTGCATACCTTCGAGAGAGGCTGCCCTCTTAAGAAACTTCAGCTGCCAAATGGGCAATTTCACTTCTACAAGGTTTTTTACACCTCTCTAATCTTTTTGTGTGTGATTAGAATTTTCCCATCTACCTGAATTCCTGAGATTCAACCGTGTATTATCGAAGGCCGAGAGGTGGTCACTGATGCCCCTAAAGCATTTGACATGCATGGTTCCTCCCATGGTCACATGAGATGACTTCAGTCCCTTCAGTGCAACCAAACAAAGTGTGTGTATTTCTGGGCCAGGCACTTGTAGGTTCACCGCTATCGTAATCACATTGCAGCCCCCTTGGCCATCACTACAGCAGGGATCCAACAACTGGAAATGAGGATAGCTCTCTCTCCATGCCACTTCACCCCTTGCTGCTACCTGTGCCCTTCTGCCGCTAGGAGCTGCGACCTACCCCGGCGGCTCCAGGGATGGCACACCTCCTACCTACCCAACTACTTGAGAGTCTCAGCACTGCTGGGGTGCATTCTGACTGCCTATGGAGGCTGTCGGCACAACACCTTGTCTAGTGCTATGCCTCAGGCTTTCCTGGCCCCTCAGACCTGCCTTTTGACCACCGAAGATGGCAACCTGTACCAAGCTTCGCCCAGCACCACATGACAGGCCTACCTGGTCCCTCTGGCCAGACCCTCCAGGATTCACGATTTGCAAATAAATTGCAAAATCAATGCTTTTGTAAACAAGCATTGGCATAGCCAATAGGTCTCGCTTTTTGGACCCTATAAGTATTTAGTTATGCAGCAAAATATCATTGGTGCAACAACACCAACTGTTGCATGGCTAAACACTTATGAGGTCCCAAATGCGAGACATATTGGCTATTTGTAAAGCATACTGACACCTCTGCGTAATATCCGCTCTATATAAAAATGCACAAATAATTAAATTAGGGGATGGTGCCGCAATTCTGATAAGATGAACACAATCTTCTCAGGGGCATAGATTAGCACGGGGTAAAAATTTTCGCAGGATATAGCACCAGGTACGATGAGCTTATTTGGGGTAGGTAAAAAGCTGCACTGAGAAGCAGAGCTTTTTGGGGAGGGTGCAAGGAGTGGCACAAGACGTTTGCAGGGGGAAGCACCTGGTAGGTTTGAGCTGTGGACTACACAGGACGAACGGAGGTAAACCTTTAAGGATACTGACCTGCACTGCACAGGCCTGGAATATCAATTTAATAGGATGCAGTGGCGAGAAGCAGGCTACTTTTGGAGGTGATATTGAACAGATTAGGCTGCCTACAGCCCTGTCCTGCAGGGATAGCGCTTATGTGCAGAGGATGCGCACGGCAGGGATAGCGCTTATGTGCAGGGGATGCGCTTAGCCAAAGATGGGAGCCTGGCAGCCCTGTTAAAGTTTGGCTTACAGAGAAAACTAAATACTATTGTAACAGGTTACAGGGAGCCTTGCAGTCTCTCACGCAGTTCCCAATGGGCGCTGTGACTCACGAGGTCGGGCAGTCGAAAAAGGGCTTTTTCGGATTAGGGGCTCCAGCCATTTTGTGTACAAACCACTCGGCCAAAATCCAAAGGCACGTCGGGAAAGGACGTTTCACCAATGGCAAAGACAGTGTGGCGCATGCGCGCTTCCAACAGACCACTGTAGCGAGTAAATTTCAGAGAGGAACGAAAACAAGCAGAAAAGTTTGAAGACATCTGCTCTGGCTGCAAATCGAAACAAAGGAGTCTTGTGTTTGAGTTGAAAACAAGCAAAAAAGTTTGAAGACATCTGCTCTGGCCGCAAATCGAAACGAAGGAGTCTTGTGTTTGAGTTGGATCGGCTCTGGTCGCGATCACGTGACTTCAGCGAAAAAGGAGGCGCTGGCATGAAAAGATCAAAGCTCTAACCCTCAGCCCCGGATGCGCTCTGTGGTAATCACGTGAGTGGTACCCGCGCAGCAGTGATCGCACTGGAAAGTAGGCAGATGGCGGCAGTGCACGCTCGCGTGAACACAAGCGCTAGGCCGACTGTGGCAGCACTTTGAAAACCCGTACACTAAATGTCTCTCCGTGCAGCGCATGCGCTGGCTCAGGCGAGACCTAAAAAGCGACACTTTTTTAAAAAAGTGCCCACAAAATCTGGGCTCGCTGCACCCCCATAATGTTTTTAATGCTCTGTGATCGCTGCTTGGGACACGGAGCATGAAGCAAGCACCACCTTCAGCTTGAAAAGCTCAATGATTTGAAGAACAGCTCACACTAACTGAGTTGCGCTCATGTATGGCGGCCCCAGCGGGACACATGAGTGACTGAAAAGCTGTGTGCAACCCGGGGAAAAAAAAAACCTGAAAGTACACGCAAAACAAATGTGATGGAAATTACAAAATCTGCTATCACACAGGGCAGGAAAATAATGACTTCTCAACAAAATAGTAACAATCCAGCAAAGTAAATAAGGAATTGAGAAGTTACCTAACTGCCTCTCCTGCCTGGCCGCCCACTCTCCCTCTTCTAGGAGCTGAGACTCCCCAGCAGGCCAAGCGCTTCACTGGCAAACTGTGTAATGTGATGGTAATGTGTTCGGGTGCGACTAAAACCAATCTGACTTCTTTGATGCCACTTTGTCTTGTTTATTTGTTTATTTTTATGGATTTTGACAATTTTTTTTCTTTTTTTTTTTAATCTGTCCAGAGTCTGCACTTTGCAGGGGGAAAATGTCCAAAAAAGATGACATTTTAAAGCAATGTGCTATGTCTTTTTTGGATCCATTTCACAGGCGAACGAATGAAGGAAAGGCGAGAAAAAAGAGAGTAAGTGCCATTTCTTGAACTCACGGTTTTCAGCAGGTGAGGAGGAGCGAGATAGCTACAGGATGCAGGGGGAAGAGTGAGAGCAAGAGGAGCGGGAGAGAGAGGAGAGACCAGAAGAAGGGAGAGAGCAGGCAAAAATAAGCGAGCAGCAAGGTACATTTTTAATACTTGCTCCGGTCCTCAGCCTCTGTCCTCTTTTTCAGAATCAGCAGACATTTTCTCCATACAGGTATAGAAAAATGCTCCAGTATGTCAGGTCAGAGGTCCCTCGGTGAATATGCGCTCATCTTAAAACATGAGCTTCAGAGGCTGCGCCTGTCAGGTTTGAGGAGCATTGATTTAGAAGAGCTGTATGCCTTGGCCCCAATCAGACCACCAGGATTTAGTGATTTGCAAAAGAATTGCAAAGTGGCAGTTTTGTAAAAAGGGTGCGCTTTATACAAA
The DNA here is from genome assembly GCF_964261635.1 of Lissotriton helveticus. NCBI lineage: Eukaryota > Metazoa > Chordata > Amphibia > Caudata > Salamandridae > Lissotriton > Lissotriton helveticus. The sequence continues at coordinate 512,546,104 of NC_136071.1, read as the reverse complement.
GGTGCCCACGGAATTCCTTTTATTGGCCCAGTGTTGACTACTGAGCCAAATAAAAGGATGGGATCAGCAAGCAGGCAAGGTGTTTGTTTACTCACCTGTTGCGTCAAATCCCCCTGCCTGAAGGTGCCTGGAGAACACTGCTGCTGCTCGGACCGGGACACCCAATTGTAAGTAAGTTTTGTTCCGGGCCGGCAGGATATGCAGCTTCTCTGCACATCTTCCCCTGCCCTCAGCACTCCAACCATTCACAGGCTAATAGTGGCACTATTTCAAAACATTGAAATAATTTGAGCCCGCTGCCTGTGGCATGCGGCGGGACCGTTGGGGTACTATTTTTGTTATTTTTTTAATTCTGGCCCGCTGCCCATGGGCATGTGGGGGGACCCGCTGAAAAGACAGAATTCAGGCCCGCCACCTATAAGCATGCGGCAGGACCCGCTGGGAGCAATATTTTAAAAAAATTGAGAAAGAATTTGGGCCAACCAACCATGGGCAGGCGGCGGGACCTAGTGGAGTCATATTATGTTTTGTTTTTAAAAGAAACTAAAATAATTTCCCCGCTAAAATACCTCAAAATGTCACTTTTTCCGCCGTTAAATTCCGGTTTTTGTTTTGCTAACTTTACTAATTTATGCCGCAATATCCAGAGGGGGGTCAGACTGGCCCAGCATTGCTGCCAACTAATCTTTGAGATAGCTACAAGGGCTCTCAGAGTCACACTTCCCCGCGGATGTCAGGTGCCCCCCGGCAGTCCATCGCCCACAGCCTCCAGGCCCATCTGGTATTTGCCCCTGCCTCAGCGTGGCTGCCGATCAGTCCCGCAGGTGTCACAGAAAGGCGTCGTAGGCACTGCACCCCCGGAGGACTGCTGAGGCACAGGCTCCCGTACCTCCCACGCCACCATCAGCAGCTATCAGCTGGGCGCCAGCCCCCGTGTGAAGGAAGTGGCCCGTTCAGGGTCACCCGGGTAACTTGCGACCACCACTCAGCCTTCCATACCAAATGAAGAGTCGTCAGACAGTAGAGAATACAAACCAAGTAAATGTTTATTCAGATACACTCACGTAGAGCCCCGTCTGCCCAGGCACCTAGGGGTGCTGCAGAGAGGACTGACTTCAGCAAACACAGATACATTATGTACATTTCAGAACCATTGAAGACCCGCCCATAATGGAATTTTCCAAGCAGGTGCAGCTAAACAAAGAAGTACAGTAGTATGGTTTTCGACTCTGAGACCGGGCACACAGTATCTTATACCCAAGGTCGCTATGTCCGTGCCTGCCACTAGACTAGTGGGAGAATGCCTCTATCTAGTGGGAAAGGTATGTGCTAATAAGAACAGTGTATTCATTAGCAGAGCAAGGCCTAACCTTGGAGAAATGAAATTTTCCACAACCCGTTTCACGAGGAGGCAATAAGCAGTTAATGGCATGATTCAAAATGGCGTCTAAACATAAAATGGTGCAGTGAATGCTAACTTACGTGGAAGAATGCACGGACAAAATAGCAAAAACATTTTCATTTCATCACGTGTGGTGCCTGCCTCCTGGACCAGGAATGATTTGCATGCAGAGGTGCAATCATTTGGCTCTATTTTACATCCCCATCAGAGCCCAACACCACTTTCTCTTCTCTGCTGCACCATGAGATGCATTGTCTCCCACTCCAGTGGCTCAGCCCTTGAAGCGTTACAGCCTGTGTTTCACCATAGCTCTCAAATGCACTGACTCTGCGCCTGCTGAGTGGTAAGATGACGTCTGTCCTGACCATCGAACCAGTCATCATCTCTAGTGCCTCCTTGCAAGCAGCTAAATGGTCCGCCTGGGTGGACCATCTAAAAACTTACTTTGTGGCATTTAGCCGTGAAGAAGACAGATGCCGCACCATGTTCCTTCATCTAGGTGGCATGCACATCCATAAACTCTCCAAGATGATGGCTGAGGTTGGCCCAACTTAAACATACACCACACTCAAGGCTGTACTGACTGCCCATTTTGCACCTCTGGCCAACCTGAACTATGAGTGATTTCTGCTCTGCCTGGCCCGGCAAAAACCAGAGCAATCTGTTGAAGCATTCCACGTCGCTCCGAGGACTTGCCAGTACCTGCATCCTCCCTGATGAGCTTGATGAGATCCGGGCACCGTTCATCTGGGGATGCTCCTCAACCAAACTCCAAGAGCAAATCCTGCAAGTCTCCAGGATGAGCATTCCCAACATCCTAATGCTGGAAATGTCAAAAGATCTTTCAAAGGCCCGTGTAGCTCACATGGAGGCAGCCCTTCATCGCACCATCAAAATGGAGCTCGTCAATCAGATGACTGGTGACAACATGCCCAGTAGCAACAGAAAAGGCTGCCAGCGGAGTCCCAGCCTAGCAGGCCATGTCGGTGGTGCACAGGTTATAACTGAAACCCGAGGTGTTGGGTAAAGGACCTAGTCATAGGTTAGGGATAGGGCATCTGATCAGTGAGATCTGGAAATGCCTCCAGGAAAGAAAATGTATTTCGTGAGTCCCCTCACTCACCAGCGTTTTTCCCACGGTGACATGCTTCATCATTGGGGCCATCCCAGCTCTCTACGAACTGGGGCATGCTGCAACTTGCGAGATTTACGTAGGAGCACTTATGTGGAAGACTATGTGTATTGCAGAAAATGTGGTGGAGTGGGCTACAGTGATTTAAAACTACCTTGCTAGTGGGCCAAAATACTTTATTATTGCTCCTAGATTGGTATGTCTAAAATGGGGTGATACAAGGAAAAACTAACTATAATGGGTTAGAGATTCAGTGTATAGATCAACATGTTTCAAGCCTACGCCAAGCTCTTCGTCAGGACCACACAGGGACCAGCCCTGTGTATGCCACTCCTAATCAACCTAAATACGGAAATAAAGATATTTAAATAAATTAAATAAACGCTGCAACTAATAAAGCATGTGTTACTTGTATACATACGATCAAAATTGTATCACATAGTATCTGTGTGAAAATAGAAAAATAGACATGGTTAGGGGAACAAAAGCCCCCTCTCTCTCAGAGTAGGTGGGTATACATTTGTAATTCAATGCGCTTCCATGCTCTAATGATGCTCCTTTATGGTGCGTGCAGTAATCCAGCTTGGAGCATGGTTTTAACCTGTGTAGGAAAAACAGCATGCTGGAAACACGGTGCCGCTTGGTGAATGACTAATAACAAATATAAAAACAAAACACACACCTTGTGATTTACAATCAACACACACATATAGGACAATATTGGTACTGCCTGTTGAGTATTTCATACTTTAAGGAAAGCAAAACTGTGCTTCATGGACCGTAGGGATCGAGGGTTCTCTGAATGTACTTTCTGAAAAATGGAGAAAGTGGAAAGAGCGGGGAGGAATGTCCTTGTTAGAATGGGCAGAGACTTCAGGTATTGGGGAACAGGTCTTTCATGCTGCCGTGAAATACCTGTTGAGGAAAGAAGAACTTACTTCGTTATGTTATGTTAATAAAAATGTATATAGCGCGCATACACCGAAAGGTTTCTTGGCGCTTAACTTGGACCATATCAATGCAGCAGCAGATTACGCATGAGCCTACTGCAACAGCCATATCTTGAGCATTTTTCGGAACCCTAGGAGATTGCTACAAGACCGTATCCCTAACGGTAGTGAGTTCCAGAATTTAGGACCCAGATAGGAAAACCTCCATCCTCTCTGGCGTTTGAGCTTGAAGGTGGTGATGGTTAGCAGCTGGAGATGCGCTGAGCGCCAGTTGCGGAACGGGACACGTCTTAACATAAGACAATTTATAAATTTAGGACTCCTGCTGTGGAGGGCCTTAAAAATTAGGCACCCTGTCTTGAAAGCTGCACGTTGAGCAATGGAATTTTACTAGTAAAGTTTGTTAGAGAAAGCCTTGCAGTTAGTCACCTGAACATCTCCCCACCGGACCGCATCTTAGCATGTCGGCGGTGGGAGATCGATTAAATACTTCCTGCTCCAACCGCGGGAAAGTCTAGAATGACTAGACCGCTGGCGGGTCTTCTCAAAATAGCCACCGCTATGGCAAATGGTGTCGGCCAACTTGGAGGGATACCCGAGTGGGCTCTGCGTTATCCTTCATTACCTAACTAATGCATAGAGGTGGTGCAGAGGTGCCACCCCACACAATGGTGAGTACCCGGCCAAAGGGAAAACGTGTTCAGCATGTGGAATAAAGAATCATTACAACAAAATCTGCCACTGTGCGCCACAGCAGAAGAACCCCAAAAATAAAGCAAACAAACGTGTGGACATGGACTCAGTGGTGGCAGACAACAATGACGACGTGGAGGATGACTGGAAGGCATGATACACGTTATATATACAGTGGATCGGATAGACAGACAAAGTTCCCATGGACCCAGATGCCGGATCACCGTGGATGATCAGCTTCCCATGGCACTAGTGGACACTGTGACCTCCATCAAAATATTGCCCCTATCACTTTTCCAGTACATGCCTGTGCCACCTGTCTACCTTCCTACAACCACCAGAGTATATGCCTTTGGCACCACCACCTGCCTCCTGCACGTCGTAGTCTTTATGTTGGTCATTGGACATCCCGGCCTCTCCACCACATCAAAGGTCTACGTGAACAAGGGTGGATCGGACATGCACCTTAGCTGCCACACAGCTGAACGCCTCCATTTTGCTTTCAGAATCCATGCCAGTGCTGTAGACACACTGCTCAGCAAGTTTGAAGCCTTGTTCAAATGGATATATTGTCTAGAAGTCCACGAGGTATGTCTGCAGATTGACCAATCTGTGCAGCTGGTGGCCCTATACCACAGGAGGATTGCATTCGACCTTAGTTCAAAAGTGGACGCCGAGCTTCAAAAGCTTGGAGCAGAAGGCATCATTCAAACGGTGGAAGAGCCAACCCTGTGGATCTCCCCTATTGTAGCCACAATAAAGCCAAAACTGCTGGGGGAGGAACAGATATGTGTGGACATGCGGCTCCTCAACACCGCAATCAAACAAGAGAGACATTTAACGACATTGTGGGAGAGCTAACAGGTCCCCGTGGTTCTCTAATATAGACCTGAATTTAGGTTATCACCAAATCTCCCTGGCACTTGCGTTCCACCACATCACAACATTCTCGTCCCACTTTGGTTTGCGGCATTACAAGCGCCTCAACTTCGGCATTCCCATTGCAGCCAAAGTGTTTCAAGACATTGTCCAAGGGGTGCTAGCTGGCCTCCATGGGGTGTTGAATGTCATTGACGACATCTCCACAGGCTAAAGGCAGTGTTCAAGTTCTTCCAAGAAAGTTGTCTCATCCTCCACCAAGAAAAGTGTGTTCCTTATAGAGGACATCTGTTTCTCCAGCTACTGTTTTTCAGCTGAAGGCGTCACTCCTGACCCAGCAAAGGTCAGGGACATACAAGCAGCACTGGCCCCCACCACAGTCACTGAAGTCAGGAGCTTTCTAAGAATAGTGAAATACTGTGGTCACTTTATGCAAAAGCTTTCACATCTCATAGAACCACTCCCATACCTCACTAAACCATCCACTGCCTTGCAGAGGGGTGCCCAGGCCACAAAACAAGCACTCAGAGGAAGGTACCCGTGCAAACTTTGACCCAGCCAAAGACACTGAACTCTCCATGGATGCCAGACTTACTGGCCTTGGAGTCGTCCTGCAGCAGTGGGCTCCCATTGCCTATGCAGCAGGGCACTAACCCCAATGGAGAAGAGGTCCTCCAACATTGAGAAAGAGGCAATCACAATTTATTGGGGGTGCCAGCATTTCTATCGGCATGTGTACGGTCACCAGTTCCAGGTGAACACTGACCACAAGCCACTCCTACTACTGTTCAGAGGGTCTGCGACAAAACCCCTTTCATGGATTGAGTAGTGAATCCTCCAGTTACAGGAGCAAAACTTCTCTGTGAAGCATAAGCCAGGGTCTCACAATGGGACAGACTATCTTTCAAGGCATGCACAGCCAGCCATTACCCTGGAAGAGCAGAATACAGCAGACATGGACGAGTGCATCAAGTTGGTCGTGGAATTGTCTTGCCCTTTTTCTATCTTCCTGGCAGACATCACAGAGGCAACTGGAACAGACGCCTGCCTCCAGTCCGCCATTGCTGTGATCCGATTAGGCAAGTGGGACGATGTACTGGCATAAAAAACATCTGAAACCCACAGCACCCTACGATCCCTACACAATGTGAGGGCAAGCTCAAAGTCCCTGAAGAGGGTTGTCTACTGAAGGGACCCCGGTTGGTGATACCCACCCGTTTGACACAGCGGATGTTAGACCTTGCCAATGTATCCCACCAAGGAAATGTCAGAACCAAGAACAGGCTAAGTAGAAAGTTGTAGTTTCAGGGCTTGGACAAGCTAGTTAAATGCACTATCTGGCTGTGCGACTTGTGCCAAACCACCAGAAAACTAGACACCCTGCCCCCTATCGTCACTGAGCCCATCCCGGAGATCCCCTGGAACTGTGTCAGCATGGATTTTGGTAGGTCCCCGATGGCCGTCACCTATTTATCATCTTCGACGATTTCTCCAAATACTCAGAGGTGGAAATTGTGCAATCCACGTCAGCAGAAGAAACAACAGCAAAGCTTGAAAAGGTCATAGCCACCATGGCCTCATAAAGGAATTACGCACAGACAACGCCACCCCTTTAAATGTTCAGGATTTCGTCAGCTATCTGCTTTCACGGAACACCAAGCATCACAGGATCACCCAGCGTGAATCTTCAGCCAAAGGGGAGGCTTAGGTTCATGTGAACCATCAATTCTTTCCACCACCACCAAAGGGGTAGCACCCAGCATCTTCTGTTTTGGTAGGAGAGTGGGAGATGCAATACCAGACCATAGCCAGTGGGAGAAGAGGCCACTTCACAACAGCCTGGCCAAGTCCTGGAGCATGTCTGATACCAGATGTTGCAACGCAGATGGGCACAGTCCCAAACATCCAAGTAGGAGACGAAATGGCTAAAACCCATGTGCCTTACACTGGGAACAAGACATTGTAATGTGGCACTAAGGATATTACTTTCAGACACTCGCTCATTTTATGCATGCGCCACCTCGAAGTATCTTGGGTGGGCATGGCGGATTCGGTCAAAAAGACTTAGACAAATTGTTTAATCATGTTTTTTAATTCTTGGGTCTGTTTAATGAATTCAACTTTTTTAGGTAATTTATACAAATTCTCCCCCAAAAAATAATAGTAAGAATTGCTGATTTTCATCATGCAAGGGGTCTTTTTTATACGTTTTACTCTTATTGCTCAAAATGAATTTTATATGTATGTATGCTTTTTAAGATATTTTTATGTCGAAATAAAGCCTTTTTGACTTGACTTGACTTGAAAGTAGGAGACTGTGTGCGTGTACGCAGGGCACGAGTTGGGGTACACACAGGTACACGGCGTCCACTGACTCTTTGCACAGGGTGGACGCTGTCCCCCCTGCCAATAAGTTGGCCCCACAGAAATATGCTGAACTTGTCCTGGTGTAAGACACCGGGACATGTTCAGCAGTGCCTGCACGTTGTAGGCTTTCCATTTCCAGCAGCAACGTGCAGGCAGCGAGGGGTGTTTTTTTTTATCTCCATCATGGCTGAAGTTATGGAGCCATCATGCCTCCTTTTGTTTGAATATCTGAATAGAATGTAAAGTAACATAAAAAGGCGCAGTATATAACTGTCAAGACTACAATGTATAATTTTATTGTCCTGAAGATGATGCCTGGTATTTAATAGGGGCATCGAAACGTCGTCGACACCGAGACACCTTATTGACCAAGATTAAGCTGTATTAGAGTGTGCAATTTAAAAGTTGATATATGTCTGTGTAAACGGAGTACAAGTATACAGACCCATTTTGGCTTGCCTTTTGGCCAATCCCTTTCGTTGTTCTGTCTTGTGTTTTGTGGGTCACGGCTGTGCCCACTTGTTATTAATTGTTTCTTAAATGCTACTTATTGAAATATCTTATGAAAATAAATTCTTGTCCGGCTGGACAAAAGTCATACTGTCTATCTAGTGTATGATTATCTCCCCTTGTTTATTATTTTTTTAGAATAGGGACCACTGTTCTCTATAATACAGAGGGAAATAAAGGCACACAGCTTGCTAGCACTTCACAGGCACTTAAGAGATGTGTGCTTTTGCCTCTGTTCTGTCCTTGTACATAAGTGCAGACACTTTAAGACTCAGATGGGTGGTCTGTCCCAGTATTTACACAAATAGTTTAAATAGACTATTTTATTTGTATTATAGTGCTACATTGTGATGTCATGTGCCGTATGGCATGCGTCATGATGTCACTTGCACAGTGTCTAACTTGGTCAGTCCCCCCACTTCTTTTTATAGGACTTGTGCCCTGCTTGTACGAGATCGCCATTCCGAAGCAAATTTAGTTTCCCTTTCCAAAGCTCGCCGTGAAAAGTCACAAACAAAAAAGGGATGGTCACGGGATATGTTCATGAAAAATGGATATGTTTCATACTTCATACTTCAAGAGGTTTGGGAATACACCTGCAAACACACCAAGAGGTGATGTCAGTCCCGCCGGACATGGATGGACCCCTGGGGGCAGGTTTACAATAACTGGCGCATCCCTGCATATCAGCAGGGAATGCGCCAGGTATTGTGCGCCGCAGCTCCGCCACCCTGGATGTGCCTTATTTACAATGCGGCACACCATGGGGCAATAATGGCACAGATGCGTCACGCATCTGTGCTGTAAAAGTGGCGCATTGCTGGAGTTGCGTCGCAAGCGCGACGCAGCTCCAGAAATCCTCTGGGGGGCCCTATCTCCACAATGCTGCGTCAATCCTTACGCGTGCTTCGAGCAGGCGCAGGGTTTTGACGCAGCATGGGTCTAAAAGTGACTGAGTGAAATCTTGTAGATTTCACTCAGCCACTTTTGGGAGGCATTCCTGTGCCGGAACGCTCCCCCCTGCGATGAAACGCCTCCTTCTGGAGCAGGGCTTTACAGCGTGACGCATCTGGGAGATGCATCACATTGTAAATACCCCGCACCAAGGTGCATCTTTTGCGCCACCGCTGCGTCACAAAAGTGACGCAACGGCAGCGTAAAAGAGGCGCAGGGGGCTTGTAAATCTGCCCCCAAGTTTCTTGCCAGGGCCCCGAATTGCAGGCCAAGGCCCCCTAGCAGCGAAACCCTCAAGGTGAGGTATGCCACGATACAATATCTGGAAGAATCCTCCCACTCCATGTCAGCGGCTTCAGGACTATGTAAGAGACTGACTGAATGGATGGAACCAGTCTAAACGAGAACCTCCTGAGTGACCACCTCAAGAACTGAAGAAAAGCGGTTGTTTGTGTGTGTTGAAGTCAATGAATGTTTGGTTTTCTGTTTATTCCAAGTTAAGGAGGAATGTAAGTAATATCGAGGGCCGACCTACGCCCCTGAAGAATTAGGCACGCATGGTTCCTCCCAAGGTCACATGAGGAGATGGGAGTATAATAAAGGGGCGGGGCCGCGGACCTTAGGTAGGCCCCGTAATGGAAACCTAAAGATGATGTTTGCGTGGGTGTGTATTACCGGGCCCGGTACTTGCAGGCCTGGCTGCACCCTGTAGCATCCCCACTTACGTAACAACAAAGCGTTTGTAATTTTTTCACTCTTTTATCCACTTTGCTGTCCTAATGAGCAGATCCCGACGATATTTCAATTCAGCACTCCACATTGACTTCGGAATATTCCCCAAAGCAGCCGTGGAAAGGAAAGTCTCCTTTGAAGGCCTGCTCGTGCACACGGTTTACGCCTCACCACCCAGCTGCATTCCTGTCCGAGAACTGGCAGATGAAACAGGCCTTTCCAGAAGGAAAGAATGAAGCACGGGGCTGCCCCACTCCTCGCAGGAACACGCGGAGACGGTTACATTAAATTAAACTATAAATACTAGAATGCCAGAAACTGTCGGCCGTCCAATCGCAAGATCCTGAGCGGCTGAGCGGCGCGAAGATCTGTCAAACATCTTTATTCCTGATCAGATGTTAGGATCAAATGGCGGGGAATCAAAGCGCGTTCTCATGCACCTACCTCTGCGTGGCCTCGGCTCGAGACCGGCCTCTGCACAATGCCAGATACTCATCAAGGCCTCACCCTGAGCCTGCCTGAAGACGACTTTCATTTTGATTCACTAAAGTTTAATATGTACAGGGTTGGATTGGGACAGGGCTTTAAGTGGGCCGGGTCTCAAGGGGTCTGAGCACTGGCAGTTTTTTTTCAGGGGGGCTCGAAACGGGTCTCTATCGGGCTCTGTTTTGAGCCCTGGCACAGGCGGTCTGTTTTTTTCCCAGACTGCAGTGACAGCAGTTTGCTGTCACTGCAGTCCAGAAAAAAAGTGCCAGGGCACAAAACAGAGCCGATAGAGACCCGTTTCTAGACAGCAGGCACTTAGATGTGCGCTGCTCACACTGCTCACTTCTCACTAGTTGAGAAGTTACTGCATGACGTCATGCCAGGTGAGAGTTGTGTGGGAAGGGAAATCCTTTAAAGAGTAATTTTCTTTCTGGATTTCCCTTCTCTTTCTAAAACGCAAGATTGTGGTAGGGTCAGCAGGGCTTTAATTGGAAGCTTTTTCAATATTATACACAAACCATAGTTGCAGCTTATTTATCTTATGCAACCAATAACCAGTGACAAAGCCAATAGTCCTTACTTGTTGTAAGTATGATGTTACTTGTTGTATTATATATCTGGATGCAATGACAGAAACAGCTAAATACAAGTTGGGCGGTACACTATGCTAAGCACAGATTTTTAACATAAGTGTTTTAAAGCCACACCCTTAATTACACTGACCACGCCCCTTTGAGAGACCCCCTTGTTTTTTCATCCCACTTAAAGCCCTGGATTGGGATCAAAAACTGGCAATAGCACCCGAAAAAAAGTGCCCACTGTTGAGGATTGCATCTTTTTTTCAAAACACTGGTTCAGTATTTTAAGTGGTATAAAAAGAAAATGGGGTGGGGGGGTCTATAAAAGAAGCATGTTTTCTTAACTTTACTAAGATAAAAAAAGGCAAATGTTGCCAGCACTCTTTGTTTACTGATTAGTTTACAATGGTGAACCTCACCTGAATATAAGTATGGCCACTTCTGCTAAGGCCCCCTGCTCAATCTGCATACATTAATGGGCATGCCCAACAAAAGATTTGGAATTACACCTCCGTCCCTTTGGCAAAAGGGAGGTAATAGAGGCCCATCTGCCTTCTGAAAGGCCGCCCAAGCACCAGGGCCGGACTGGGAACAGAAACTGGCCCTGGTAAACTGCTCAGCTGGCCCTCCCTGGGGTGAGGGGGAGTGCAGCAGAGCAGTTTGCGACGGCCGGTTTCGGCCGATTTTCGTACAAGGGGCCAATATTGCCGACCCCGATAACAAAAACGGCTACCAAGGGTCCCAAAACCAGCCCCCACCCTAGCGGCCTACCGGGGAAACGCCCGGTGCCCGCTATGACCAATCCGGCCCTGCCAAGCTCCCACGGGGCTGGTGTTGCCATCTTAACTGCACAGGCACAGCCCATATCGGCTACCATGCTGGCAAAAAAAGCGGCCCACAGCTGAATCTCGTATACCGGCCCACCGCCTATTGCTAGAGTGCCTGCCTTACCAATCCGACCCTGAATGTGAATCAAAGTAATCATGGAAGTAGCTGATATTTGTACTTTTTGGGTGAAGAAAGAGGGTGCGAGAGAGGAAGAGGAGAGAAGGAATGTGATCATAAAAGGGGAGAAAGAACGAGAGAGATACTGAAGGAAGAGTACACGATTGGAAAGAGCTCTTCAGCATCGTCAAGGAACTCTCCAACCCCAGCGCCAACACCAACGACATCCCGCCCTCGCAAGAACTGTGCGACTCACTGGCCACTTTCTTCCACCGCAAGATCATAGACATCCACGACAGCATCAAGGCACCGCCAGCCCCAACCACGACTGACCCCACCCTGAACACCACCTGCACCAACCAGCTGACATCCTGGGCCCACGTCAACGACGACGAGACGCGAAAGATCATGAACTCTATCCACTCTGGATCACCAGCAGACCCCTGCCCACACCACGTGTTCAACAAAGCAGACGCCGTCATCGCACCCCAAGGTCATCACCATCTCCTTCGACTTGGAGACATCCCTGGAAAGCTGGAAGCATGCCGAAATCAACGCCCTCCTCAAGGAGCCCAAGGCGGACCCCAAGGACCTCAAGAACTTCCGCCCCATCTCCCTGCTCCCCTTCCCGGCGAAGGTCATTGAGAAAATCGCCAACATACAGCTGACCCGTCACCTCGAGGACAACAACATGGCCCCCCTCGCTCAAGTGGCCCACCAACACGACCTGAACATCATCTCCTACGCCGACGACACCCAGCTCATCCTCTCCCTCACCAAGGACCCACACACCGCCAAAACCAACCTCCATGAAGGAATGAAGGCCGTCGCCGAGTGGATGAGAAGCAGCCATCTGAAGCTGAACTCAGACAAGACGGAAGTCCTCATCCTCGGCCCCACCCCGTCTGCTTGGGACGACTCCTGGTGGCTGACAACGCTAGGAACAGCACTGACGCCCACGGACCACGCACGCAACTTGGGAGTCATCCTCGACTCCTCCCTCTCCATGTCCAAGCAGGTCAGCGCCGTCTCCTCCTCCTGCTACAACACCCTCCGCATGCTTCGCCGGATCTACAAGTGGATCCCGACCGAAACCAGAAGAACAGTGACCCAAGCCCTCGTCAGCAGCCGGCTGGACTACGGCAACACAATCTACGCGGGAATCCCAACCAAACACCTACAGCGACTACAACGCATCCAGAATGCCTGGGCCCGTCTGATCCTCAACCTCCCCCGACTCAGCCACATCATCCCCCACCTCAGAGACCTTCACTGGCTTCCCATCAACAAGAGGATCACCTTCAAGCTCCTCACCCACGCTCACAAAGCACTCCACAACTCTGGACCAGCCTACCTAAATAACAGACTCAACTTCTACACCCCCGCCCGCCATCTCTGCTCTGCCAGCCTCGCCCTCGCCGACGTCCCACGAATCCAGCGTACCACCTCCGGAGGCAAATCCTTCTCCTTCCTCGCTGCCAAGACCTGGAACACCCTCCCCACCCACCTGCGGCAGACCCAGGATCTGCTCACCTTCAGGAAGCTTCTCAAGACCTGGCTCTTCGAGCAGTAGGAGCAGCCACCTCCCTCCCCCCCCTCAGCGCCTAGAGACCCTCACGGGTAAGTAGCGCGCTTTACAAGTTCTGTGATTGATTGATTGATTGAAGAATGGCAGGTAAAAAAGCAAAGGGAAATAGAAATCACAAAGGAGAGGTTGAGACAGGTTACAAAAATGGGAGAAGAAGAGAGAGTTAAAGAAAGGACAGACAGAGGTGCAGAAAGTAAAGATGCAAAGAGTAAGGGAAAGAGGTCAAGTAAGAAACAGGAGAGGGTATGGATTTATGGTTAAAACTGCATTTTCTCTCTTTTTTTAGGTCCGGTGTTAGCCAAGACCCTTTGGGAGATATGTACAAGGAATTGGAGGAGAGAGGTGTCTCTCTCCTCCACTTCTGAAACGCTAGGCTGCACCATATTTACAAGAATGTTGTGCAACCTTGAGTTTCCCCCTGCAATGGCGCTAAGTTTAGCAACTTAGCGCCAACGCAGGCACCCTTGCACCAGATTGCAAGGGTGTCTACGTGCAGGGGAGGATTGTTTTTGTGTGGGAAGGTGTCCCTTCCTGCTAATAAACAATCCTAGAAATACCTTTCTGTCACTTTCATGCATGCTGCTTCATGCAGCACACATGAAAGTGACAAAATTGCAATTTTTTTGAAAGTTTGTTTATGTACAAGAAGGGACACCTTCCTGTACATAAACAAACAATGGCATTTTGCTTTTTGCATGTGTGCTGCACAAATCAGCACACATAGAAAAAGCAAGAACGAGGGAAAATATTTAATATTAAGACCAAGTTTTTACCTGGTCTTAATTATGGCACTGCCTCCTATGTACGCCACCCTTGTACATAGGGGGCAGCGTCAAAATGAATGGGTGTTGCGGTGAAACGCCCACCGCCACACCCGCTGCCACCCCTTTCACACTAACCATAGCTTGAAAGGGAGCCTTATGTACAAGGCAGAGTTAAGCCACATTAAGTGGCTTAACGCTGCCTTGTACATAAGGCGCAGCCCCTATCGCCACCACAATGTCAATATAGGTGATAATGTGGTGGCGATAGGAGCTTATACGTATGCCACTTTGATTTTAATAAAATGATATATTTACAATGCACTTATAGGGGTTTTCATCCAGCCCTCTTTATCCAGTGTGCCATTCACATTTTTCTTCCACACACTGCAGCATTTGGGCAATGGGTCAGCCAAGTTCAGCCATAGGTTAACTTAACTGTATGGGAAGGAATTCTTCTGTTTCAAAAAGAGCACATCTACACACAAAGTAGTTCCCCTCAGTTCTAGGGACTACGTTGGCAAAGTTTACTTTGTGTATCAAAAACATTTTTGCTTTTATCCAGTTCTTTTTATACATTGCCAAGGGCCTGGCAGCTCATGCAATCTGCCTCCACATACTTCCACATAGTGATTACCAAGCCAGTGGGAGTTACTGATTTTTAGGTCAAGCATTAGCCAAGACCTTTTAATTGTACTAACATTTTAAATATGTAATATGCTTATAGGGCTTTTCATCCAGCCCTCTTCATCCATTGGTATATTTTTATGTAAATCACATTTTTATTCTGCCCACTACACCATGGTGCAACAAGTCAGCCCACTTTAGTCATTGGCTAACATCACTATGAGGGAAGGCATTCTGCTCTTTCACAAGGAGTACATCCATACATAAAGTGGTTCGCTTCAGTACCAGGGACTACCATGGCGAAGTGTGCTTTGTGAGATCCAAAAACATTTTTCTTTGGCTTTTGCTGCTCCTCAGAATAAAAATGTATAAAAAATAAAAAATAAACTATTGGCTTTGCTACTGCTTGCTCTCTATTTGTTTCCTCTGTAGTCTGGACTACCTGTGCTTCAAATTGAAAAAAATGCAGCAAACTCTCCAATGCTATCGTACTCAGTGCAGGGCCAGTATGTAACCCCTTGGCTGCGGGGCGTTTTCACCTGCTGTGCGGGGGGCCGTGCGCGGCACCGCCGTGCTTGTGACGAGCCCAGCTCGTCATGAGGCACAGTGGAGCTGCACTCATGATGAGCTGAGCTCGTCACGACCACACCCATTTTGGAACGTTCAGCACAGCGGGGAAATTATCCCCACGTGTGAACGTTCCAACGGTCATGACGAGTTCAGCTCGTCATGAGTGCAGCTCAACCATGGCTCATGACGAGCTGAGCTCGTCATGAGCACGTAACGGGTTAAGATCCAATCTTGTTAACACTGGTGCCTCCTTGAAGCACCTCCTTTACCAGGGACCTTTTATATCGAAAATGATTATGTCCTTGTGATGTGATCCACAGCATTAATCCCTGTCTTATAACCTACTTAAAATATTTCTGGCTCATAGATATCTTCTGATATTAGTGGTTCTCATAACGTGTGATGACACACACATTTATAATAAATTTCTGAAGATGGAAGGTATTAACACTGCAGATTATCCTTTTCAAATCCTGAAAGCCAGGTAACTGCTTACTGATAGATAATTCCAAGCCTAGAACATCATGTTTAACTGCAAAGCTAGATCAGATCAGTTCTTGTCTTATTTCCCACATCTGATCTGTTTGGGTACCACTTCCCTGCTTGGACCTAAGTAAAAAAACAGTGGCGGCTGGCATGCAAGGACTGTAGTGGGGCAGGAGGGAGGCAAAATAAGTTATAAACAAATAAAATGTAAAAAAAGCACTGACCTTTGATCATGGCACAATGACCTCCTCGCTCGAGGTCCAGTTAGGCAAGCAGGCTCCAACGTGGCAGGACCAGGAAGCTGCAGTAACTAATCCTTATGCTGCTTTCAAGCAACATGTAAGCAGCGCCAGTATTGGAGGGAGCGGCCTCTCTAGCTGCTCCTGTGGGCACTGGAGCCCTATGTGATCTCTAACCTAGCTGTCTTAAGACAGCTGGGTTAGAAAGGTTTAAACTACACATGTCTTGCTGGCCATCACAAGACGGTCAGCCAAAAAGGCATGCGTAGTTTAAACCTATGTGCCCTACCTATCACTGGTTTCTGGTGCTGCCTGACTGGCAGCAGCAGAAACCAGAAAGCCTTACTCCGTCCTGACGCTCGGCTCAATACGGGGTTTGGAAAAATAAAATGGTAATAAATTAAGTTTATTACCATTTTATTTTTCCATATCTGGGTACAATTTGATTAGTCGGCGACATTCCTCCGCCCTAACGGAGGAATTGCCCATGGTAAACAATCTGTATTTAATCTTTGAATTAGACCTTTCACTAACTTCACAGGTTGGTGGTGTTATGGTTAGCTACTTCTACCACATTAATAAACAATTATACATCATTCGTTTATTATGAGGCGTCCTTAGGCCTTGACACACTGAAACACTTTATATGTTGACAACCTGGTACTAGTTAGGTGTGGCATAGATGCTAGAGCTGCTGTCTTTAGAACTGGGAAACTAGTCTCAAGTCCTGGCCTCAGCTCAAAAGCCTATGATACAAAACGACAAAGGCAGATGTGATGTAACCGAGTTCTCTTCTAAAGTGCTCAAATGCTCTTGGGATAATTTTGTGCTCAATAATACAGAAAATTTTAATTATACCAAGATTCCCCCCTGTATGTGTCCTTAGAAGCAAACATGTTAACATAGTTATCCTTCGCTTCATCTTGTCTCCAGAAGGCAAAGGGCTTTTACCCACAATGACAGTACTGCAGTTAAAGCCAAGGCCACTGAAATTTGGTGATTTTGCATATCAGCATTTTCCACATAATCACGATCTGCTGCATTATCTGCAGGTTTTTACAAAAATAAAAAATAGATAGTTTTTATCCCCAATGGATCAAACATTACTAAAACTTGTTTCAGTGACAAATCTTTAAACATATTCACTGACTTCACTCCTTCGTATACTTTTATTATGAAGGGCGTTGAATGGTTTCATGTAAGAGGCCATTTTAAAACTCCTAGAAAATAGGGCAATGTATGGTGTCCTTAAATGGGGGCAGACTGCTACTGTTTGAAGGTCGTTTTGAGCAAACACTTTCTAATGTTTAAAAGCCAAAAGTGACAACTTGAGACATCTGGTCACGCTTGGCTGGGACAAAGTAAGTCAAAGTTTCAGGCCAAACGTGATGGAGCGTGGGTCAAATACAATGAACTGTAGGGCCCGGTCAAGTTTTTACCTTCTAACTTAGTCACTTTTTTGGAGCTTTTTCTCTTGAAATTGAGCAAGTCTTCTCGATAGTCCAAGTTTGAGTTCAAAGAGAGCAGCTTGCTTCAGCGGGGTCGATCCTGGAAGTCTCATCAAGACGAAGAGCTCCAGTGCCTCGGCGGAGCAAACCTAAATTTCAGTATGGGTCGTGGTTCGACGACGTTGGCTTGACTTTCAACAATGGGTCGTGACCTTATGGAGCTTTTTGGTTAAAATGTTCCAAATTATCTCAAACTTCTGGTGATGCCTCCAGAAGGTCCCTTTGGTTCTTGATTGGTCCACAACACCAGCCAATGTTCCAAAACCTCCGAGTTGCTCCTTGGAAAGTTGAGATTAAAGTTCCAACAATGCTCCTGGCCAAAGCCTTTAAAGTCCAGCTAAAGGTGGTCAGCTGGTTTCTTCTTGGTGGAGATGATGCAGGTGAAGCCCTTTTAACCTGTTGCTTTCACGGAGTCTACTCCTTAAACTTTCAGTGCAAGGCAAATTCCTTCTTTTTCTGTAGTTCCAAAGTTTGCAGCAGGTGCAGTCAATCAGAATGCAGTCCTCTTGGTGCAGGCCAGGGTTCAAGCAGGACAGACCTTCTTCTTCTCCTTTTGTCAGACAGGGATCTAAGTTGCTGGGCAGCTCTCCCATATTTATCCATACTTCTGGGGTGACAAGCAGGGGGCACACCTGATCAATGGGGTACAGAGTGCCAACCTCAGGTATGACAACTTCCTCCAAAGTGTGGCTTATTTTTGTTCCAGAAAGCACTGTTTTAAAATGGAGAACATCTCTCCTGGATCTTAATATTGGGCTAACTCAACCTGCTGGTGTGGTTAACTTTCCCCAACCCTCCCCTTCTACCCCTCTGCTAATTTAATTACTGGGGCTCCCATCTGATTGGAAGTGCAGGAAATAGGGGTAGGCCTGGGCCGTGTCCTAAGTGTCATTCCCTCTTGAAGACAGCCCCCGTCCCATCCTGTATTTAGCAGCAGCAGTTCTTCTCCCACCAGATGTCTCATTTGTCTCAATGCAGGCTACTTCACACCTCATCAGAGACTTGTATGTAAATATAAGGTAGTTAAGACTTTGGAAGTACCTTTAAGTACAAAGTAAAATTTGGATATACTTTTAATTTAAAAGCAGCCTGAAAAGCAGAACTTACTGTTAAAATGACAGCAGGCCACACAGTAGTGCACACTTAAGTGCATTAAACTGCTCTGCCTCTAAACCTGCATACCCTACCTTGTACTAGGGACTTACAGGTAGGTTGGCAGTACCCATTGTAACTACACCTAATTACCATGTGCTTTTAATCAGAGCACAGGCCCTGGGTCTGGTTAGCAGAGCAGAGGGCACAATCAGAGTCTAAGGACCAGCATCTAGTAGTGCGGCAAAAGGTGGGGTGGGCACTGCAAAATGCCCTGGTTTCTCACACCTACCAACTTTAATGGTGATTTTTTTCTTTGCTGTTTCAGTATATATATATACAATATAACTTCTCTCTTAGCAATCAGAGAATATTGTGGAAAATGTCAAAATGTATACACAATAGGTAAAAGCTATATCTTCTGGAAATTTATAGACAATATATTCTTGTTTTTGCACTAACACTTTTATTCCAAAATCACTTTTTCAATACTTTTTGAAACAACAGTGTCTGAATGTGTACTGTGAAATTGGTAATATCACAATAATAGTGTTTTCCACATTTTGAATTCAAGACTTTAATCATGAACTCTGATTATACAAATTGATGCCTCTTAACTTCCAATCTTGACAAAGGTCCCTCGGGATCGCCATGCACTGATGAACTTCTTTTATAGCCGATAAAATAAGCTAAGAAAACATACTCCTGGCGAGTGTGATTGCTGTCTTCATAATCAGAGGCTACATCAAAGCCACACACACTCAGAATGCTTCTAAGACATTACGGAGAGGTCTGGTGGGTTGAAGGCAAATACTTTAAAACAATGCACCGTGAGCCTGATCCTTTAAGGACATTATTGGATAAAAATCAGCCCCACAAGGCTGTACTTTCTCTTCCAATCCTGATGTAACTTTCTGGTGAGAACCATCAGCCTGTTACAGTGGGATTCACCTAATGAGGGAAAGACAATAGCTTTCACAGCCTGCCAGACCTTTGAATGCAGCTGGGGGGTGGCCTTTCACACTACTCACACTGATAAATCCAGGCAGAGACATACTGATAGGGTGCAACCACTCCCACACCCAGCAGATTAAAAAGCACAAGTGACCCTGCTGTACACCTGCTGGCCTTTCTTGTGTAACAAAAGGGCCCAATAGAAGCTGGGACCTAAAAAGGAGGGATTAAATACATACTGCCTACTGCACTGTAATGTTACTGGTAAGCCCAATTTTACTCCTAAATATGTGGAAACACTTAAATTCAGTGAGATGCAGCTTAGCTTGGGTCTTGGGCTGTCATGTTTCTGAGACTGTGAAGTGTGTGTATGTATATATATTCACTGAAAGAAACAAAAGGTTCAAGTAACATCATATTTAGGTGAATATGCCAGTGTGAACATTAACATTTTGAAGCAGAAAAACACAGAAATTCACCAGTTATTGTTAGCAGCCCGCCATGCACTGCTTATGACCACAAATATCACATCACTCATGACATTTTCTATGACATCATTTATGAAATCACTTATGAAATCTCAAATGACATCATTCATGACATCACTAAAGACATTACTGATGACGTCATCCCAGCTTCATTTTCCCACATAATGCTGTATAAATTGGTATGGCTTTACACATAGCATAGATCACATTAACAGTCAACCACATATATATATGGGAAACCCTCATTGAGTTCTGTGTTCAATCTGTATACAACTGTTAAGGAAAACCAAAATAGTGAATGCCAATTCCAAAACAAATGCCAACCTATGGACAGCTGTTATCTGTATCATACCCCTGACACACACCACTGAACCTATATTAAGAAATTAAGCTGATATCAGTAGAGACAGTGTAAACTGTTTTTACTCTATGGAGAGAGTTCATTCTATACCACAATGTTTGCAAAAAGTGAAACGCTCATGAGAAATACACCACAGAGTGTTTAAAAGAATCTCCTAAGCACAATATACAGTCAATGCAGCAGTTGTAAAAAAAAAAAACACTATTTGCTGAAAATAACCAAGATCTGAAAGTGCTAAAGATCATGCTACCTGTACCCTTCATACTGTGGGGAAAAGTTTACAGATAGCCATTCTTCTGAAGGAAAACAAGCAGACGTGCTTAGGTTAGTACCTGGTGCACACACTGTTTCATGTTGACTAAAGTCTCTCTATAACCTCAAAGCTAGTCACAAAAGTCAGTCTCTACTATGTAGAATCTTTCTCCTTTTGGAAACTTTTTCTGCAGAACCAAAAGTTTTGTGGAGCACAATGAATAGAAGTCAATTGTCACTTGCACACAGAGTTACTCTTGACTGCAAATATTTATAATGTATTCAATAACTCAAAACATCTATGGTGCATTAGGAGCACACATGTTTTGTAAACTCTTAAACCTCTGATGCACACTGAACCTACATTAAGAAATGAAGTTGATATCAGTAGAGAACTACATACTGTAAACAGTGTTTACTCTATGGAGAGGGTTCATTTTATACCTCACTATTTGCAAACAGTGAAACGCTTATGAATAATACACCACAGAGTATTCAAAAGAATCAACTAAGAACAGTGTACAGTCAATGCAACAGTTGTAAAAAAATAACAACATTATTTGCTAAAAATAACAAAGATGTGAAAGTGCTAAAGATCATATTACCTGCACCCTTTATACTCTGGTGAAAACTTCACAGACAGCCCTTCTGAAAGCAAAACAAGTACACATAATTAGGGTAGTACCTGTGCACACACTTTTTCAATTTGACGCAAGTCTCTCTAATGAATCAAAGCTGCTTACAAAAGTTAGTATCTACTTCGTAGAATCTTTCTCCTTTTGGAAATTATTTCGGCATTAGGAGCACACATATTTTGTAAACACTTACACCCATTAGTTACACCCAAGTTGTACAAAATAAAGTAGAACTAATATGGTAGTTACTCGCCACTGTGTAAATTGTAAATAAGTGAACATATTCATTGGATGATATCGTCAGTGATGTCATCAGTGATGTCATAAATGATGTCACAGAACATGTCATGAGTGATGTCACAACCAGAGCATGGAGGAGGCACAAGTTACAATAATTCAAAAAAAGAACATGGATAAACTGAGAAACGTCCCTGCACTAGTCTCACCCACAAATGTCAGTTTATCCTGCTGACATAAGTTACATATTTAAAAAATGGATTTGGGGACTAAAGGGCAGCATTCAAAGTGTTAAATATTCAAACATCAACAAGTTAATTTAATCTGATATAGTTATGTTACTTATTTGAGCAAACAAAATTCATATTCATATAAGAGTTACATCATATCAAATAAAATGCCTCATGGCAGTATCAATTTTCACAAAAACTTAATTTAAATGAATCATACATCAATTATTTTCCCCGGGGGATGGGAATCTATCAGATAGAAACATGGAGAAGAAGCGGAGGGTCCCCTCTGAAAAGCAAGTCCTGCCATCAGGTAGAGGACAAGAAGTTTAAAAGGGAGCAGGGAGAAGATGAGGATCCAACGGAAAAAGAAGTTCAGGATGGAAGTAAACAACAATCTAGTAATGAAACTTTCAAATAAACAACTAAACTATAAACGTTTACATTTATTGAACAAAGGCTTGACATTTTGTCCCCTAGTGAAGATAGACTTGGCAACTGCCAGGATAGATTTATATAATTTTTCAAGAAAACTTAAACTCAAAAAGTATTTTCTGCAAAAAAGGAACACAATATCTGTAATAATGTCCAAGGATGTAACATATCGGAAAGCATTAAACTCTCTGGAGATGAAATCAACAGACATGCCATCACAAGGAAGCACAGAGGACTTGTCTACTTTACAATTGTTTGAAACAATGGGAATAGCAACAGAGAATTCAATCACAAGCAAATGCAAGCCCAAATTGAAGTTTTGTTTGCATATCCCTCCGGGTAACAAAATAGATGTCTTTCAAGAAATTGTAGAGGAGGGGCTGTAGAGCATACACAACAAGCATTTGCAATGCAACAGGTCTCACATTACTGATAGTTTGAGGTATTGGCGTTGCAAATAATAATTCAACGCCCATAGCTCATACTTTCAGTAATGTGAGACCTAGTACATTGCAAATGCTAGCATAGTGAGCCAGGAACTAGCATTGTATATCTCAGTGCAGTACCTCAAGCTGCTCCTAGAGGTCCCTAGTGAAAAAGGCAACAGTACTGCATGTCTAGGTGCAGTACCGCATGCTGCTCCTGGAGGTCCCTACTAAGCAAGGCACCAGCTCTGCATGTCTATGTGCTGTACCGCAAGGTGCTCCTAGAGGTCCCTAGTTAGCATCATAAACTACCTAAGCAAAACAGTACACAGCTACCTGAAATATGAGCAATTATATGTTTAAAGTTGCACGGCAGTGGTGACATCAATGGACAGCTGATGATCCAGTATAACAAAACAAGCGCGCCTATGTTCAGGTAAGAGAATAGCACGTCGGCCATTATCCCATCTGAGGTGGCCGTGCTGCTTAAATTTTAAAAAAGTGTTGTGAGAGAGAGAGAGAGCGAGAGAGCAAGGGAGAGAGTGTGTCCTTCCTGCAACAGCAGGCAGAAGTAAACCAATAAAGAAAATAGTGCTCCCAGGCTCTAATTAAAGTGTACGTGTATCAACCGAAGATTACAAATGAAGACAATAGTCTGGACAATATGAAGATTATTTGCACTGTTGTTCATTTTATACTAAGGGCAGCCAGGCGAAGGAAGGAATAAGCAAACTTAGATGAACTATTGCATGATAAAAGTGATCATATTAATTAGTAAAATATCTGCAGGCACCTAACATTTGAAATTTTCTTTTTTTTAACAATTGTATGTATAGCGGTTTGATATGTATATTAGGTTTGTCTGCCGTATAAAGATAAGTTTGCATACTGACCTGCCCCTAGAATAAAATGTATTTATCGCTGTACTTAATATTGGTTTGGTAGAATGTATTTTGTAGAATATATATTGATAAGATATTTATGTGTGGCACTAATTCCTGTCTGCGACCCCTAATATATTCTGTTTAATGATCCCCTGGAATTTTTATGAAAAATTAATTGTAAATGAACTGAAATTTTAAATGTGTTTATTTGTACCCATGATCGATTTTATTAATGGTTTTTAAAAGTATACTTTTATGGATGTACATTTTACACCAAATAAAGCTGTTTTGACAAGGCGGTACTAAGGAGGGACTAATAAGCCTGTTAACCAATCAGAAGCCAGCATTTACGAAGGACAATGACACAAGCCAATGACAAATTTGAGCAGTGAGTTGGTGGGGCTACAAGTACATACTACAATGCAGCTTGCCTCACAGAGCAGCGGATGTGTGCTAAGTCTAGGCTTGACCTAAAAAGGAGGGAAAAAGGGGTGAGATGAAATCCTATAATATGATAAGATGATTTTTAAGCAAATGCTGACTTACAGAATGATGAAAGTGTCATCATAAAACCCTTGGACAAAAGAAGCAATATTGCCATCCTCAATATATTACAGAAGCCAACAGACAACTAAAGAGCAAGAAGCATTATCAAAAATTGTCAAGAGATTCCACATTAGAATTCATGCAGGAGCACCATTTAAAGTTGTCCGATTGGCATAAAAGAGAGCTTTTGGATGATGATGAGTATCAATAATCAAAGACAGAACATCCTGTGACCCCACAATCTACTTTCTGCCCAAAGTCCCAAAGGACATCAGAAACCCACCTGGAAGACCAATTGTCAGCTCTATTGGAGTATTTTGGGAAAACCCCTCTAGATTTATTGATCTGTTCCTGTTTCCATCTGTAATAACACTCTTGTCATATCTCAGAGACTCTCAAGAATTTCTTAACAGGATTAAAAGCATACTCTGGAAACCCGGTATTGGATGGCCACCGTGGATGTTGTGTCTTTGTACACTTATATTCAACATGAAGATGGAATAAGTGCTTGTGAATATTTCTTAAAATCACTCTCATTATCTCTGTTACAACATTCAAGAATGATAATGGACAAGTTGGATTTTGGCTCCAACAAAATGTGTTTCTGTTTAACAACAAACGTTTTCTCCAAAAACAAGGCACAGCCATGGCGACGTCCTTTGCACCAACCTATGCAAATCTTGTAATGGGTTGGTGGGAGGCAGAGACAGTGTGAAAATCAGACTAAAGTGGATCAGACATAATGTGGGTCCCCTACATTGATGATTTATTTCTGATATGGGAAGGAGAAAAAGAGGACTCTAAGCTATTGATTGAGTCCTTATATGAGAACCCATAGATGTCAACATTTACCTATGAGATTAGTAACACGTGGACACATTATCTAGTCATTAATGTATATATGAAGGATAAAAAGCTGTCCACAAAAATAATCAGAGAAGTACCAGCAGCAACAGCATCCTTCATGCAAACAGTGGACATCCACATGCCCTAAAATGGAGTGTCCCCTACGGAGAGTTTCTCAGTGCAAGGAGAAATTGTTCCAAAATGGAGGAATTTGATGTACAAGTAAAATAAATGTACCAGTGTTTTGAAGTCAGGGGATATCCAATAAAGGTGTTGGAGGATGTGCTAATGAGAGTCCAAAAGAGAAATAGGGGAGACCTTTTGATGGTCAAAAGCAAAAGATGTGACCAACCAAGAGGGTGAAGTACCCATGAGATATAAAAGGGATTATAATTTATCGCAACATGAGATAAAAGAACTCCTCAAACAAAATTGGCAGATCCTAAAAATGGATTTAACCTTGAAGGATCTACTCCCGGACCATCCCATGATTATATACAAAACTGACGTCTTCTTTAGGAGATAGACTAACAAGCAGCTATTTGCAACCGGAAGGAAGAGTAGGAACAAGGGTTGCAAATTGGCTCACAAAAAATAAGAAGGGGTTCTGGAAATGCCAGATATTTAAAGCTCGCCCTTATGCCGAGAATAAAACCCAATTTGAAAACCATAATGGCAAATTGCATAACATTAAGGGATGAATAACTTGTGACACCCCATTTGTCATTTATTGTTGGAATTCTCCTGTGGTAAGAAAAATGTCGGGAGCACTGTAAACAAGCTACAGCTACGAATACTTTAACTCATAAGAGCAATATGGAATAAAGATTTTACATATTCTAAGGCCAGACATATATGGGATGCCAATGAAGGAGACATAAAGAAATTGCACTATTATGGCATCCAGAGCATTCAAAAGAAACCCTGAGGTGGGGCTGGAGAACCGGATCTGTGAAGGAGGGAATCCAGATGGATTATAGAGATTGGAACTGAACAACCATGGGGACTAAACTTGGACGCAGAATAACATGTGCATCTTCGAACCAACTGTGTTAAGGCGTTCTTATGGTTTGGGGTTCCCTTTAATGAGTTACAGCAGGGTGCCACTCAATCTGTTTAAATGCAATCTACAACTATGGGCACCATTGTTGGTAAATGTTTTTAAATCTGTAATAGTGGGTCATATTCCCAGTTCGTGGAAAGAGGCAGTGGTGGTACCAATATATAAGAACGGTAGTAGGCATGACCCTGTGTGCTACAGGCCCATGATGCTACCTGTAAGGTCCTGGGGAGGGTAATTCTTGCTCGCCTGGAATCGTGGGCTGATGATACTGGCCTAATGTCCCCTACCCAATACGGTTTAAGGAAGGGAAGGGGGACAAGCGAACAGTGTCTTAACCTCTCCCTAGTTATGGGTAAGTACATGAAGGCCAGGGGAGGTTCAATCCACCGAGCCTTCATGGACTTTTCCAGCGCATTTGACACAGTGAGGCGAGACAAGATGTGGACACTTATGGAGAATATGGGTTTTTTGGAAGCTCTTATTACCTTGTTACGCAGGTTACATGCGTCAACCACCGTCTCTATCTGTTACGGCCCAGGAGGAGAGAAAACCAGGCCCATTGCCTCAACAGAGGGCGTTCGACAGGGCTGCATCCTGGCTCCTTTTTTATTTCTTTTATATACAAATGGGGTGGAGAAATTTTTACTAGACCAGCACCTGCATTACCCCAGTATAGGTGGGCAGTTGGTACCCTTATTGTCATATGCGGATGATACGGTCTTGATGGCCTTGACTGCCAATAGCCTTCAAAAAGTGTTGATTGCTTTCACTGATTTTATGATGGGTCTGCACTTGAAAGTAAATTTTTGTAAATCGTTTGTCATGGTATGTGGCCCAAAGCAGACTAAATCGCGAACATCTGTGGTAAACAAAAAGTCTATTGATAAGGTACCCAGTTTTACATACTTGGGTAATGTTTTTAATAACAAATTAAACTGGGACCATCTGATTGTAGCCAGGGCACAACACACTAGCAGAATTATAGAGGGGCTGTTCCGTTTTTCGTCCAAATTGGGTCACAAGCCAGTGGCAGAAATGCTGACCTTATATAAATGAAAATGCCTCTCTGTTGCAACATTTGGGGCAGGCGTATGGGGTCACCAAAAAAGCGGCCAGATACAGATTTTAGAAATAAATTCTTGAAAAGATTGTTGATGATTCCAACTAGTTCTCCTACAAATTTTTGTCACTCTGAAGTGGTCTTAGACTATGTGAGAACCAGAATAAACATTGCCCCATTGATTTTATGGGAAAAGTTATGGACCTCAGATGATCTACTATTTTCAAGAGCGATCATCAGAGATTGCATGAACTTGGAAAAGTCCCTGTCCATCCCCTGGCTTTGTTACGTCAAAAATACTTTTCACAGGATTGGCTTGGGCCACTAGTACGATAACCCCGATGGTATTCAACCTAATATGAAATCAATCATAAAAAACGCAAACTATAAAGAAATAAGCACCGCAGACCGGGTAAAAGTTATTTTTATTGATGGATCGTTATTCCATCAGCAATTTTGTTTGTCTTTCTCTATACAAACGCAAGCTTGTTTCCTCCTGACTAGGTTTCGTCTCTGCACTTTGCACTTTCTTGTGGCTTTTCCTAAACAGGCGAGTTGGTGTGAGAGACTGACCCCCTGTCCTTGTAATAACCTGGCCCAACAAAGTACTATGCACTTTATGCTGTTTTGCACACTTTATAAAGTTACTAGGGCACGCTTCCTTAAGCCTCTTCTAAAAGAAAT
This sequence comes from Lissotriton helveticus, assembly GCF_964261635.1. Taxonomy (NCBI): domain Eukaryota; kingdom Metazoa; phylum Chordata; class Amphibia; order Caudata; family Salamandridae; genus Lissotriton; species Lissotriton helveticus. The sequence goes on along the minus strand of NC_136071.1, from coordinate 512,518,505 downwards.
TCGCCCCTGTTCCTATCAAGAAGGTTTTAATTATTTACGATCTTTGTCCACTAATGTAATTTGTAGTGCTGTGCTTAACTTCATTAGAACTTCGCTGTCAATTAGGAAAAGGTATGAATTGTTACTGGAAAATTAACTTGTTGGAATCTCATATTTTATTAAAAAAAACTGTTTTTTAAAACTGAGGACTTTGACATGAACTCACGCCAATTTTTTTATACGTTTTTATTTAATTGTTTTATATGTATATAGTCCACTTTTATGATTCTTGTGAATCGAATAAAGTTATTTGATGATGATAATGATGAGTTACTGCAGGAAATTGATCCAGGAGAATCTAAATTTCATTTTAATCAATCAATTTACAGCTTTTGATTTTATATGTGTTGTTTTATGTGTATGGTGGTGTGTAAATTAGGTGTCTATCAAAAATTGCCCCCTAAGTGGGTAATCTAGGGTCAGGTCTGATGTGAAGATCTGAAGATAAGAAATGTCATCACAATAGGAAAAAGGAATTGCTACAAGAATGATTTTAGCCTTCTGTTTTTTTACAACTAATTAAAGTTAGTGTGCTTTGTAGGGAGAGAGGTAAAAAGTCCTTTCTTTAACATTCAAGTCTGAACAGTTTGAGTACTGTCCAAACATTTTCATTTTCATGTTGTCATTCAGTTGGATGATCGAGATTGACACTTTACTTAGGGCACAGACACTTTACATTTGCTAATTTTTGCAAAATTATGCAATTTATCATTTTATGTTGAAGGGGTGCTTGACCTGGATGGTTAAACTAATCCTGATATTTCATATTATGTGAGATTTGCACTGTTATCAACAATGAGATCTTTTGTTCTGAGATTATATAAATAAGTGTGTGCACATGCTTGTTGGTTTGAAGTAAAATGATTCAAATTAGCTGATAATCCAGTATATTTAGCAAATTCTGAACAGATTTTGTAATCAGTCATCTCATATTATATTGGTTCTAACTGATGTTAAGTGGAAAATTGATATTTTTCAACATGCAAGATTTGCCCAATACCTTAGAATGTGATATTTTGCTCTAGTTCAGTACTGTAAAAAGCACATGCACGTTTTCATGCATTTTTAGAACCAGAAATAACAATTCAGTGAACAGATAAATCAACTGGCAATTATTTTCGAATTTTATTATGATAATAAAAGTGTGAATCGATTCATCAAATTTGTTCCGGTACTCAACCAGGAGATAAAGTCAGTGTATGGCAATGAAATTATATACAAAGATGCCTTTTAGGGCTTTTTGGTACTAAAACTGGAAATAGTACCACTAAGAAAATGTTGTAGATAGATTTGAAATCAGTGATGAGTTAATGCCAAGTGATATTCAAAGGTTAACAATGTGAAATGCATATTGTTGACTTCCTTATTGCCTTACTCTGAAGAGATTGAAAGTATTGACACCCCAGCACTTTCTACATTACATAAAACAGAGAATATGAAAATGTAAAAATCTTCTTTTGCACTATTGGACAAGAAATGTGAATTGAGAGAAAAAACACATATCGTCATTGTGGTTGGTAATCTTCAATAGAGCTCTTTACTCAGAACACCGAGCAATGGCAGTTGAAAATGGTCACTGAACCGCCTCAGAAGTTGACAGTCCAGTTGTTTTTAATAACACTGTGGAAAAATGGTGGTGGTCTCTTTAAAAGGAACAGTCTGTACATAACACACTCTATGACCCTGTGGAAGACAATAGCCTAAACGTGTCGGTGTTTTTTGCCCTTTCTGTATATGTTTATGTTAATATAATAAAATACCATCACTTGAATGGAGCTTTGCCGCTTGTCTCCTTGGATTCCTGTCTCGGAGTGAGGATGGAAGTTGGGAGCTGATCATATATATATATATATCTATATATCTATATCTACATCTATCTATCTATCTATCTATATATATATATATATATATATATATATATATATATATATTCACTGAAAAAACCATAGGTTATAGACCATATATAGTTAGGAATTAGCATTTACAAAACCTTGAAAATTCACTGAAAAAACCATAGGTTATAGACCATATATAGTTAGGAATTAGCATTTAAAAAACCTTATTTTACTCACACAAAACCATTGAAATTACATATATAGTTAGTTGCACTAACTATATATCGCGCACCTGCAATCCACTGCTGATGATGTCACATATTACATCATTCATGACATGGTCAGTGACATCACTGATGACATCACTGATGACATCTCAAATGACATCACTGATGACATCACTGATGACATCTCATTTGACATCAATGACCACATCACTGATGATATCATTCATATGACAATACAATGCATCTCCTCACATTTTAATATAACCTCTGTTTCACCCAGTGTTAAATACAGAATATAATTTTTGAAACCATTGACACACCAATACTAGTTACTACATACGCACTCACTGATTCCTACGTCTACACACACCTTCACTCATTCACCCATACTATCATTCATACATACAATCACTCATCTTTACAACACTATCATATGCACTCATACACCTATACAGACACTCACAGTCTGCCACTCATCCATGGAGTTACTCACACACCTAGTCAGTCCTGTAAAGAATCAATGACACTTCCATTTTCTTGTCTATACAGTTAAACATAGAGCACCTTACATTTTCAAACATATACTAACACATACTTACCTTGTTATACAATCATTGATACAAGTACACATTGATCTGCACAGAGTCACACACCTCCCAGCCAGCCACACACACACTCAGTCTCCCATACAAATACTTGGACAATCAATCAGTAACCCATATAGTTAATTATATAGCTACTGATCAAAACATGCAGCAGTTTACAGAACAACAGACATAATGATGCACAAATTAAGACACTTTAGTCACTAACCCATGCACTCAGTGAGACACATTTAATCACTCACTCATGCATTCAGTCATGCACCTACTAAATCCTTTGTCCAGACACTTATACTTCCACTCATTCTTCAATATGTAAGACACATTTTAACTTTACAGAAACATACAGTCACTGGATGTTGTCATCAGTGATGTCATCAGTGATGTCATTTGAGATGTCATCAGTGATGTCATCAGTGATGTCACTGACCATGTCATGAATGATGTAATATGTGACATCATCAGCAGTGGATTGCAGGTGCGCGATATATAGTTAGTGCAACTAACTATATATGTAATTTCAATGGTTTTGTGTGAGTAAAATAAGGTTTTTTAAATGCTAATTCCTAACTATATATGGTCTATAACCTATGGTTTTTTCAGTGAATTTTCAAGGTTTTGTAAATGCTAATTCCTAACTATATATGGTCTATAACCTATGGTTTTTTCAGTGAATTTCAATGGTTTTTTAATAGCAAATATCATAAGCTGTCGAATGTCAAGTACGTGGTAAGTGAAAACATTTTCGTGTTTATGCACACTGATCTGCTTTGAATGGTGCCCCCCCCCCCTCATTTCTATTAGGAGTACTCTCTCTTTGCAGATAGTGAAAGGTAGTTAACGCAGGCCTTTGCCCCCGTTGTAATCCGTCGTGCCTGCTTCTCTCTCCATTTGATTGATTGTTATGCAAGTATTTACTGTTTTAGAATTAGTTCTCTTTGGTTCATTCTCTATTTACAAACAAACACAGAGTCGCAATACTCTGTTTAGTCTTTGCAGATAACGAAAAATCGTGTAAAAAAAAAGAAAAGGAATCGAGCAAAATCAGTAGGCCACTAATGGGATCTCTTTTTGACCTCGCTAAAATAGAAACATTAGGAACAACCCCTCATGACAAATACAAAACTAGTGAGATGAACTGAACTCCACACAATGATGGCTGCAAAACAGCTCGGCTCCGCCACCCACCCCGCCCAAAATAACGATAAAGAGCGGCTGCCATGATTGGTTGCGGAATGGCCACGACGGAGCTACGAAATGATGCTGCTCTCATGCTAACCCCAGCTTCAGTCTGAAACATCCAGAAACACTGTAGACTACCAATTCGATCAGTTCCGGTAGCGCCCCAATGTAACCCGGTAGAGAAGAACTAGCCCTCCCCTCTTTCACTGATGGTTCTTGTTGCCTGTCCCTTCTGTTCTCATTTAACAGAACTATTTAGCCTGCTGAAAGGGGTTGTGTTCCGACCGCTGGTTGGTGGAGACATTTTGACTATATTCTGGACCTGCGTTGTCGCGTAATGCGTCATATGACGCGCCGCGTTAGCGCATCCGGAAGTCATCCGGGGCGCGCAGCGCGTAACGTAAGCATAACAAGTCATGTGACTTGTTAATAAAACTTTTCATTGGTTCATTTTACTTTTCTTATTGTAATGATGAAAGGCTTGCTCATATGACCTAAAAATTACGCTTTTCATTACTTCCGAACATTATTTTTTCTTAAATATATGTTATAATGTTCCAGGCTAATGTACTTTCCCGGAAATTTTACAACTGTCCTGCAAGTAAAATATATTCTTTTTTCGAGAAAAAGAGCGTTTCTTCGTCCCATGATGGAGCCGTTGAGCAAAAGAGGGTCGACCTGCTGTCTTAGTCGCCGATACGCCTGAATATGAGATTCTTATCGATCACTTTATGTTGCAGGAATAGAAAACACAACAGCCCTTGACCATTTATCTTTACTGCGTTCCTTCGTATTATACCTTTTACCCTTCATGTAATTGGTCTGCTTTATTTCACTTGCCTTTTAATGATTCTAAAACAGTGACTATTATTACAAACTTTACCAATGTATATACTACTACCATGTTTTCTTTTAAAAACCTTTATTGTGAAAATTTCATTATACAAATACGAGCCTATAACCACGTGGGCCTGCCACAGAGCAAACTGTAATCGTATATGATGAATAGACATTTACACTGTAGAGGAACGTAACGGGCGGGCCATTAGGTTGCAAGAACTAAGGTGTCTAACAGTTATGGAATCGGTGGACGTACATTTTATAATTAAAATACGACAGGGCCAGTTACAATAAAATTATCTAGATATACATTTGCGGGCAAGTACCATGGGTGACGTTAATTCGAACTTTCAACAGTACAGTAATCAATAACACATCAGAACTTAATATCAATAGGGATGTCGAAATATTCAATCAATTCTCGTCCCCGCCCGCCATGTGCTTCAAAACTGCATACGTATCTCGTGATTTCAAGGTTCTGCAACCAGTACACAACAAGGAGTTACGAGTCCCATTTATTCCGGCGCCATTTTGGGCGAGGACGGGCAGGTCCAGGATATAGTCAAAATGTCTCTACCAACCATCGACTATGATGATGTTCATATGCTGTATTTATTAGAGTAACACTCATCTGCCCACATGAAATTAATTTACCACAATCTAAACATGTCATTTTAATCTTTCCAAAGTTCTTCTAAATATTTGGGACCGTTTCCCTTGCCTCTGAAGCTCTCAGTGCCACTTCTTTGATGAATGTACTAGCAGGTCAGGGGTTCTCCTCCAAATCTCTCTTTTATGCAGCACTATAATTAATTGGTGCCACCTCTCCATATGACGATGCATGGTATAGTTACCACAACTATATATTTTTTCGTTTCCTCTGGAGAGTTCATCGTGGCAGATGAAGCGTGTAACATACCGGGCATTTACCTTTTTTTGCATGTACAGGAAAGGAAAAAAAAATCGAGCGTTCGAGTTCTTAGGTGTCCCAGGGCCATTTTAGTGGACCAGGCCCAAATCCAAAGAACAGCTATCTCACAGGCTAATGGGGCGACCCACGCCGAGTTTCAGCATTGTAGGATGACCACACAAGCACAGCAACTTGCTAGACATCACCTCGGTGCCATCCGGATCTCGGCGCCCCACTGCAGATGAAGTGCCTCTCAACTATGAAACCACCAGAAAACGCTTGAGTCAGCTTTGTGTGAAGCCGCCATTTTGATTCAATCAATAGCGTCCCCCTGCACACATTCAGGGACCTGGTCGTGTCTTCAGGTCAAACGAATTTGGGACAAGATGCAGAAAGGAAAAGGAAAAAAGTTCCGCCGGACCCCGGGAGGTGGCCGCCTATGTCATGGGCGATCTTAGGCCACACCAGGGCAATAGTGAAGCTGCAGCAGGTGCAAATAAGCTTCAGACAGTGTTACAAGCGCTGCTCAGAACTCTCAACTATGACACCACCTCGGTGCCATCCGGATCTTGGCGCCTTGTGCTGGTTCCGGCCTATTCACACATCGGTCCGCTACTGACGCCACCTCACAGGCCAACGGGGCACCCCACGCCGACTTTCGGCGCAGCATTGTAGGATGGCCACACCAGTGCGGCAAATTGCTGGACACCACCTCGGTGCCATCCAGATCTCGGCGCGTTGTGCTGCCTTCGGCCTATTCGCCACAAGTGCGCACGCAACTCAGCTGCATAGCGAGTGAAACACCAAGGGGCGCCCCACTGCAGCCGAGGAACCTCCATCTTGGGGGCGACGCACAGCATCACATTGCTTTCCAATGCAGTCAGATCCTCAAACAGCCCCCACTGACTGACGCGAACTCACAGGCCAACGGGGCGCCCCACGCCGACTTTCGGCGCAGCATTGTAGGATGGCCACACCAGTGCGGCAAGTTGCTGGACACCACCTCGGTGCCATCCGGATCTTGGCGCGTTGTGCTGCCTTCGGCCTATTCGCACATCAGTCCGCTACTGACGCCATCTCACAGGCTAATGGGGCGACCCACGCCGAGTTTCAGCATTGTAGGATGACCACACAAGCACAGCAACTTGCTAGACATCACCTCGGTGCCATCCGGATCTCGGCGCCCCACTGCAGATGAAGTGCCTCTCAACTATGAAACCACCAGAAAACGCTTGAGTCAGCTTTGTGTGAAGCCGCCATTTTGATTCAATCAATAGCGTCCCCCTGCACACATTCAGGGACCTGGTCGTGTCTTCAGGTCAAACGAATTTGGGACAAGATGCAGAAAGGAAAAGGAAAAAAGTTCCGCCGGACCCCGGGAGGTGGCCGCCTATGTCATGGGCGATCTTAGGCCACACCAGGGCAATAGTGAAGCTGCAGCAGGTGCAAATAAGCTTCAGACAGTGTTACAAGCGCTGCTCAGAACTCTCAACTATGACACCACCTCGGTGCCATCCGGATCTTGGCGCCTTGTGCTGGTTCCGGCCTATTCACACATCGGTCCGCTACTGACGACATCTCACAGGCTAATGGGGCGACCCACGCCGAGTTTCAGCATTGTAGGATGACCACACCAACTTGCTAGACATCACCTCAGTGCCATCCGAATCTTGGCATCTCAACGCCTAGTGGTATCTTCCATACAGAAAATATTGTTACGCTACCTTTGGCCCCATTCGCACATCAGTCCGCAACTTAGACATCACCTCGGTGCCATCCGGATCTTGGCATCTCAGCGCCTTGTGGTGTCTTCTCGTCAGAAAATATTGTTGCGCTGCCTTTGGCCCCATTCGCACATCAGTCCGCTACTGACACCATCTCACAGGCCAACAGGGCGCCCCACGCCGACTTTCAGCATTGTAGGATGGCCACACCAGTGCGGCAACTTACTAGACACCACCTCGGTGCCATCCGGATCTTGGCGCGTTGTGCTGCCTTCGGCCTATTCGCACATCGGTCCGCTACTGACGCAAACTCACAGGCCAACGGGGCGCCCCACGCCGACTTTCAACATTGTAGGATGGCCACACCAGTGCTGCAACTTGCTGGACACCACCTCGGTGCCATCCGGATCTTGGCGCGTTGTGCTGCCTTCGGCCTATTCGCACATCGGTCCGCTACTGACGCCGCCTCACGTGCCAACGTATTTTCTCCGCATTTTATACCCTATGCCGCATAACAGGTCATGTAACTTGTTTATAAAACTTTTCATTGGTTCATTTTACTTTTGGTTTCCTAATGATGGAAGGCTTGATCATATGACCTAAAAACAACACTTTTCATTGGATGAAAACTTTTTTTTTTTCCAAACGATGAAAGCCCCACCTTGTTTCTGGATGTTTCAGACTGAAGCTGGCGTCAGCATGAGAGCACCACCATCTCGTAGCTCCGTCGTAGTCATTCCGCGAGCAATCATGGCAGCCGCTCCCCACCAGAAGCCTGCAGGAGTCGGGGCCCCCAAAACTTTTGATGAATTCTCAAGGCGGAGGGGACGCTTTCGAGAATGGGGTCCAAGACCTAGCAGACAAGCGTCCGATTTCCAAGGTGTCCCAGGGCCATTTCAGTGGACCAGGCCCAAAAAGGAAAGAGCCTGCCGCCATTTTGAGAGTCCTGTGACAGCCGCCTATCGCTGCACCGCAAGAGTGGGCGCAACTCAGCTGAATTGCGGCTTTTGACACAGTGGACCAAAAACGGACGGAATGGCAACTGAAACGGTAAAGGGGCGCCCCACTACAACAGATGACACTCCACCTGGAGAGGCCCGTTCACGCCGCCTCCCCCGGGGCGCCCCACGCCGTTATTCGGAGCAGCATTGTAGGATACCAAAACCAGTGCGGCAACTTACTGGACATCACCTTGGTGCCATCGTTCTGCTGCCTTGGAACTATTCGCACAACAGTTTGCTACTGAAGACCCACCCCCCGCGACGCCCCACGCCGTTATTTGCTGGGTGGCAACTTACTAGACATCACTTTCGTGTCATCTAGATTTCAGCGCGTTCTGCTGCCTTGGAACTATTCGCACAACAGTTTGCTACTGATGACCCGCCCCACGCCGGAAATCTGGACGTTGTGCTGCGTTGGGACTATTCGCACAGCCGACCGCTACTTCGTTGTTTTTCCCTAAAAATGTTTATATGTTATTACTATTTTTGTTTTCTTGTATATATTTATAAATTATTAAAGTTTTATAATCTTACTACTTTGTCGGAGTGCTATATATTTTTAATGTGACACATAATTGTAAAAACTTTGATGTACAAAGAGTCATCCCTGGAATCTTCCGCTTCACGCTCGGTCCCCTCCCCAATCACAATACAGGATGGTTTTCAGATAATAGCAACGCTTCTGCTGTGACGGATCTCATCGAGTGTGGGCCTTGATCTACTATAACTCCTTTGAAGAGGGGTGAATCTTTACAGCTGTGGCCATAAACTACATCTGCAGGGCTAGCTGATACCCTAGGACCAGCCTGGACAATCGGACACAGAGGAAAAGGAGTGTCAGAGGGTGCAGTAGTGAATAGGGCGAAAGGGAGGTGTCGGGCGGGCACAGGGTGTGATTCTCAGGAAAGAGCAGCGCAGATGGGGGGAGGTTTATTACCCATGCATAAGACAGAGAGCGGGGGTGACCACTGCCTGGGGGAGATGCTTGCGAGGGTGGGGAGCCATGCTAAGGATCGACAGCGTGCACAGAGTGGGTCTGGTCAAGGCATCTAAAATGGCTGCCGTGCACGACAAAAGTGTGGCATTTGAAAAAAGACAAGATGGCGCAGACAATGTTTTTCAACACTTCCTGATTTCCTTCGAATCGAACGTTAACAGACGTTGGGGCATATTACCAAAGTTAAGCGATATTTATCCCTAACGATGCATTGCAAAGATTTTTTTACCGTCAGAAATTATCGCAGATAAACCTTGCTATTATCAAAGTTTATCGCAAATACGATAAAAACCGACCGCAATGCATTAATATCGCTGAAAACTCAGCGATATTCATGCATTACCGAGCTAATCCTCTTAGCCATGTTATCCACCTCCCATAGGATAACATGGCTAAGAACTGCTCAGGGCAGCTGTTACTTTTTGGAGATATTCGCGCTTATCTCGAATATTTCCAAAAGTTGATAATAGGAGATAGCGATGTTAGCGACTGTTTCCAGTCGCTAACATCTTGGCATGCCCACTTTGCATGTCATTAGTGATAAATATCACTCACATGCAAAGTGGGGCCCAAGATGGTCGCTATCTCCTACTAGCCGTCGCTAACTGGTGTTAGCAACAGCTAGGTAATACAGATATAATTTTATCTCCGCGAAGCGGAGCGCTGTTACAGATATATATCTTGTTTTTGAACGTTAATTTCTCAAAATGCACTGAAGCACATATATTGAGACCTAGCAAAGGCACATCGGGCTACCAGTCCCTAATATTTTACCAAGTTTCGTGCAAATCCATTCAGCCGTTCGATTATTATTATTATTTATTTTTTTTGCCCCGCGGGGCCCTTTTAAAACCTCCACATCAAACCTAGGGGATCAGCGAGGATCTACTATGCCCCCTTATGGTCATTTGCCCCTTCGCTTTGGCCTCCTCTTGTCTCTCGATCCTACCGAGAGACAAGATGGCGGCCGCTACGGACTGTTTGGAATGTTTACAGACACCGGAGAGCCAATCAGCTTCGCTTCGCAAAGCTCCGTAACGCGAAAAGTACGCGAAGCGGTGCGCTGTTACAGATATATATCTTTTTTTGAACGTTAATTTCTCAAAATCCACTGAAGCACATATATTGAGACCTAGCAAAGGCACATCGGGCTACCAGTCCCTACAATTTTGCCAAGTTTCGTGCAAATCCATTCAGCCGTAAGATTATTATTATAATTTTTTTTTTTTGCCCCGCGGGGCCCTTTTAAAACCTCCACATCAAACCTAGGGGGTCAGCGAGGATCTACTATTCCCCCTTATGGTCATTTACCCCTTCGCTTTGGCCTCCTCTTGTCTCTCGATCCTACCGAGAGACAAGATGGCGGCCACTACGGACTGTTTGCGGCCACTACGGACTGTTTGGAATGTTGACAGACGCCGGAGAACCAATCAGCTTCGCTTCACAAAGCTCCGTTGCGCGAAAAGTACGCGTCCTAGGCCGCTGCCCGGTCCGCGCTTACAGATATATATCTTTTTTTAAACGTTAATTTCTCAAAATCCACTGGAGCACATATATTGAGACCTACAAAAGGCACATCGGGCTACCAGTCCCTACAATTTTGCCAAGTTTCGTGCAAATCCATTCAGCCGTTCGGTCTAAAAGTGAGGCCAACCGCCCTATGGAAATTAACATGGGAAAAACGCGTTTTGGGACCCCCCTTTTTTCTCGGCCCCCCCTTGACGAACCCCCCCCAAATTTTCAAAGGCTGCTCAGAAACAAAATGTGCCATTTTCCTGAAAATTTCAGCCAATTCCGTCCACAAACGGCAAAGTTATTAGACATAGAATTTTCAAAAATCCCATAGAGAAAAAATCCTAACTATATATACCTACTGGCGACCGCCAGTAGGTAATATATATATATATATATATATATATATATATATATTCACTGAAAAAACCATAGGTTATAGACCATATATAGTTAGGAATTAGCATTTAAAAAACCTTATTTTACTCACACAAAACCATTGAAATTCCATATATAGTTAGTTGCACTAACTATATATCGCGCACCCGCAATCCACTGCTGATCATGTCACATATTACATCATTCATGACATGGTCAGTGACATCACTGATGACATCACTGATGACATCTCAAATGACATCACTGATGAGATCACTGATGACGTCATCCAGTGACTGTGTGTTTCTGTAAAGTTTAAATATGTTTTACATATTGAAGAATGAGTAGATGTATAAGTGTCTGGACGAAGGATTTAGTAGGTGCATGACTGAATGTATGAGTGAGTGATTAAATGTGTCTCACTGAGTGCATGGGTTAGTGACTAAACTGTCTTAATTTGTGCATCATTATGTCTGTTGTTCTGTAAAATTGATGCATGTGTTGATCATTAGCTATACGAGAGGCTATATGTGTTATTAATTGGTTGCCCAAGTATTTCTATGGCAGATTGAGTTTGTGTGGGGGTGGCTGGAAGGTGTGTGACTCTATGCATAGATGTGTGAGCAGTTTATTCACTAGGTGTATGAGTTCAAGAGTGCATGTGGAAACAGCTACATGGGCAGTTGACTGTGTGCATGAGTGTATTGATGAGTGAATGGATATCTCAATGCTACATGTCATAGTAAGTACATATGTAAAACACAGTACATGTGAGAGTTGGCATATATAAATAACTGTGCATGAGAGCCACTGAATGAGTGAGTGGTTGTATCGATCATTGTGAACTTGTATCAGGGATTGTATAAGAGAGTAAATATGTGTTACTATATGTTTCAATAAGTAAGGTGTGTTTAACTGTATAGTTGAAGAAATGGAGGTGAGATTGTTTCTTTGCATGACTGACTGGGTGTGTGAGTAACTCCATGGATGAGTGGCAGTGTGTGAGTGTCTGTATACACTGAGTGTATCTAAGGTTATATTAGAGTCTGAAGAGGTTTATCGTATTAGCACAAGAATGATGTCAAATGAGATGTCATCAGTGATGTCATCAGTGATGTCATTTGAGATGTCATCAGTGATGTCATCAGTGATGTCACTGACCATGTCATGAATGATGTAATATGTGACATGATCAGCAGTGGATTGCGGGTGCGCGATATATAGTTAGTGCAACTAACTATATATGGAATTTCAATGGTTTTGTGTGAGTAAAATAAGGTTTTTTAAATGCTAATTCCTAACTATATATGGTCTATAACCTATGGTTTTTTCAGTGAATTTTCAAGGTTTTGTAAATGCTAATTCCTAACTATATATGGTCTATAACCTATGGTTTTTTCAGTGAATTTCAATGGTTTTTTAATAGCAAATATCATAAGCTGTCGAATGTCAAGTACGTGGTAAGTGAAAACATTTTCGTGTTTATGCACACTGATCTGCTTTGAATGGTGCCCCCCCCCTCATTTCTATTAGGAGTACTCTCTCTTTGCAGATAGTGAAAGGTAGTTAACGCAGGCCTTTGCCCCCGTTGTAATCCGTCGTGCCTGCTTCTCTCTCCATTTGATTGATTGTTATCCAAGTATTTACTGTTTTAGAATTAGTTCTCTTTGGTTCATTCTCTATTTACAAACAAACACAGAGTCGCAATACTCTGTTTAGTCTTTGCAGATAACGAAAAATCGTGTAAAAAAAAAGAAAAGGAATAGAGCAAAATCAGTAGGCCACTAATGGGATCTCTTTTTGACCTCGCTAAAATAGAAACATTAGGAACAACCCCTCATGACAAATACAAAACTAGTGAGATGAACTGAACTCCACACAATGATGGCTGCAAAACAGCTCGGCTCCGCCACCCACCCCGCCCAAAATAACGATAAAGAGCGGCTGCCATGATTGGTTGCGGAATGGCCACAACGGAGCTACGAAATGGTGGTGCTCTCATGCTAACCCCAGCTTCAGTCTGAAACATCCAGAAACACTGTAGACTACCAATTCGATCAGTTCCGGTAGCGCCCCAATGTAACCCGGTAGAGAAGAACTAGCCCTCCCCTCTTTGACTGATGGTTCTTGTTGCCTGTCCCTTCTGTTGTCATTTAACAGAACTATTTAGCCTGCTGAAAGGGGTTGTGTTTCGACCGCTGGTTGGTGGAGACATTTTGACTATATTCTGGACCTGCGTTGTCGCGTAATGCGTCATATGACGCGCCGCGTTAGCGCATCCGGAAGTCATCCGGGGCGCGCAGCGCGTAACGTAAGCATAACAAGTCATGTGACTTGGTAATAAAACTTTTCATTGGTTCATTTTACTTTTCTTATTCTAATGATGAAAGCCTTGGTCATATCACCTAAAAATTACGCTTTTAATTACTTCCGAACATTATTTTTTCTTAAATATATGTTATAATGTTCCAGGCTAATGTACTTTCCCGGAAATTTTACAACTGTCCTGCAAGTAAAATATATTCTTTTTTCAAGAAAAAGAGCATTTCTTCGTCCCATGACGGAGCCGTTGAGCAAAAGAGGGTCGACCTGCTGTCTTAGTCGCCGATACGCCTGAATATGAGATTCTTATCGATCACTTTATGTTGCAGGAATAGAAAACACAACAGCCCTTGACCATTTATCTTTACTGCGTTCCTTCGCATTATACCTTTTACCCTTCATGTAATTGGTCTGCTTTATTTCACTTGCCTTTTAATGATTCTAAAACAGTGACTATTATTAAAAACTTTACCAATGTATATACTACTACCATGTTTTCTTTTAAAAACCTTTATTGTGAAAATTTCATTATACAAATACGAGCCTATAACCACGTGGGCCTGCCACGGAGCAAACTGTAATCGTATATGATGAATAGACATTTACACTGTAGAGGAACGTAACGGGCGGGCCATTAGGTTGCAAGAACTAAGGTGTCTAACAGTTACGGAATCGGTGGACGTACATTTTATAATTAAAATACGACAGGGCCAGTTACAATAAAATTATCTAGATATACATTTGCGGGCAAGTACCATGGGTGACGTTAATTCGAATTTTCAACAGTACAGTAATCAATAACACATCAGAACTTAATATCAATAGGGATGTCGAAATATTCAATCAATTCTCGTCCCCGCCCGCCATGTGCTTCAAAACTGCATACGTATCTCGTGATTTCAAGGTTCTGCAACCAGTACACAACAAGGAGTTACGAGTCCCATTTATTCCGGCGCCATTTTGGGCGAGGACGGGCAGGTCCAGGATATAGTCAAAATGTCTCTACCAACCATCGACTATGATGATGTTCATATGCTGTATTTATTAGAGTAACACTCATCTGTCCACATGAAATTAATTTACCACAATCTAAACATGTCATTTTAATCTTTCCAAAGTTCTTCTAAATATTTGGGACCGTTTCCCTTGCCTCTGAAGCTCTCAGTGCCACTTCTTTGATGAATGTACTAGCAGGTCAGGGGTTCTCCTCCAAATCTCTCTTTTATGCAGCACTATAATTAATTGGTGCCACCTCTCCATATGACGATGCATGGTATAGTTACCACAACTATATTTTTTTTCGGTTCCTCTGGAGAGTTCATCGTGGCAGATGAAGCGTGTAACGTACCGGGCATTTACCTTTTTTTGCATGTACAGGAAAGGAAAAAAAAATCGAGCGTCCGAGTTCTAAGGTGTCCCAGGGCCATTTTAGTGGACCAGGCCCAAATCCAAAGAACAGGCCGCCATTTTGAGAGTCCTCTTGCAGCCGCCTGTCGCTGTAGCATCAAGAGCAGCCGAAACTCAGCTGAATGGCAACTGAAACGGTAAATGGGCGCCCCACTACATTTCAGCATTGTAGGATGACCACACCAGTACAGCAACTTGCTAGACATCACCTCGGTGCCATCCGGATCTCGGCGCCCCACTGCAGATGAAGTGCCTCTCAACTATGAAACCACCACGGTGACATCCGGATCTTGGCGCGTTGTGCTGCCTTCGGCCTATTCGCACATCGGTCCGCTACTGACGTCATCTCACAGGCTAATGGGGCGACCCACGCCGAGTTTCAGCATTGTAGGATGACCACACCAACTTGCTAGACATCACCTCGGTGCCATCCGAATCTTGGCATCTCAACGCCTAGTGGTATCTTCCATACAGAAAATATTGTTACACTGCCTTTGGCCCCATTCGCACATCAGTCCGCAACTTAGACATCACCTCGGTGCCATCCGGATCTTGGCATCTCAGCGCCTTGTGGTGTCAGTCAGAAAATATTGTTGCGCTGCCTTTGGCCCCATTCGCACATCAGTCCGCTACTGACACCATCTCACAGGCCAATAGGGCGCCCCACGCCGACTTTTACCATTGTACGATGGCCACACCAGTGGCACAACTTGCTAGACATCACCTCGGTGCCATCCGAATCTTGGCATCTCAACGCCTAGTGGTATCTTCCATACAGAAAATCTTGTTACGCTACCTTTGGCCCCATTCGCACATCGGTCCGCAACTTAGACATCACCTCGGTGCCATCCGGATCTTGGCATCTCAGCGCCTTGTGGTGTATTCTCTTCAGAAAATATTGTTGAGCTGCCTTTGGCCCCATTCGCACATCGGTCCGCAACTTAGACATCACCTCGGTGCCATCCGGATCTTGGCATCTCAGCGCCTTGTGGTGTCTTCTACTCCGAAAATATTGTAGAAAATATTGTTGCGCTGCCTTTGGCCCCATTCACACATCAGTCCGCTACTGACACCATCTCACAGGCCAACAGGGCGCCCCACGCCGACTTTTACCATTGTACAATGGCCACACCAGTGCCACAACTTGCTAGACACCACCTCGGTGCCATCCGGATCTTGGCATCTCAGCGCCTTGTGGTGTCTTCAAATCAGAAAATATTGTTGCGCTGCCTTTGGCCCCATTCGCACATCGGTCCGCTACTGACGCCATCTCACAGGCCAACGGGGCGCCCCACGCCGACTTTCAACATTGTAGGATGGCCACAGAAGTGCGACAACTTACTAGACACCACCTCGGTGCCATCCGGATCTTGGCGCGTTGTGCTGCCTTCGGCCTATTCGCACATCGGTCCGCTACTGACGCAAACTCACAGGCCAACGGGGCGCCCCACGCCGACTTTCAGCATTGTAGGATGGCCACACCAGTGCGGCAACTTGCTACACACCACCTCGGTGCCATCCGGATCTTGGCATCTCAGCGCCTAGTGGTGTCTTCTATTCCGAAAATATTGTTGCGCTGCCTTCGGCCCCATTCACACATCGGTCCGCTACTGACGCCATCTCACAGTCCAACGGGGCGCCCCACGCCGACTTTCAGCATTGTAGGATGGCCACACCAGTGCGGCAACTTACTAGACACCACCTCTGTGCCATCCGGATCTTGGCGCGTTGTGCTGCCTTCGGCCTATTCGCACATCGGTCCGCTACTGACGCAAACTCACAGGCCAACGGGGCGCCCCACGCCGACTTTCAGCATTGTTGGATGGCCACGCCAGTGCGGCAACTTACTAGACACCACCTCGGTGCCATCCGGATCTTGGCGCGTTGTGCTGCCTTCGGCCTATTCGCACATCGGTCCGCTACTGACGCAAACTCACAGGCCAATGGGGCGCCTCACGCCGACTTTCAGCATTGTAGGATGGCCACACCAGTGCTGCAACTTGCTGGACACCACCTCGGTGCCATCCGGATCTTGGCGCGTTGTGTTGCCTTCGGCCTATTCGCACATCGGTCCGCTACTGACGCCGCCTCACGTGCCAACGTATTTTCTCCGCATTTTACACCCTATGCCGCATAACAGGTCATGTGACTTGTTTATAAAACTTTTCATTGGTTCATTTTACTTTTGGTTTCCTAATGATGGAAGGCTTGATCATGTGACCTAAAAACAACACTTTTCATTGGATGAAAACTTTTTTTTTTTCCCAAACGATGAAAGCCCCACCTTGTTTCTGGATGTTTCAGACTGAAGCTGGCGTCAGCATGAGAGCACCACCATCTCGTAGCTCAGTCGTGGTCATTCCGCGAGCAATCATGGCAGCCGCTCCCCACCAGCAGCCTGCAGGAGTCGGAGCCCCCAAAACTTTTGATGAATTCTCAAGGCGGAGGGGACGCTTTCGAGAATGGGGTCCAAGACCTAGCAGACAAGCGTCCGATTTCCAAGGTGTCCCAGGGCCATTTCAGTGGACCAGGCCCAAAAAGGAAACAGCCTGCCGCCATTTTGAGAGTCCTGTGACAGCTGCCTATCGCTGCACCGCAAGAGTGGGCGCAACTCAGCTGAATTGCGGCTTTTGACACAGTGGACCATAAACGGACGGAATGGCAACTGAAACGGTAAAGGGGCGCCCCACTACAACAGATGACACTCCACCTGGAGAGGCCCGTTCACGCCGCCTCCCCCGGGGCGCCCCACGCCGTTATTCGGAGCAGCATTGTAGGATACCAAAACCAGTGCGGCAACTTACTGGACATCACCTTGGTGCCATCGTTCTGCTGCCTTGGAACTATTCGCGCAACAGTTTGCTACTGATGACCCACCCCCCGCGACGCCCCATGCCGTTATTTGCTGGGTGGCAACTTACTAGACATCACTTTCGTGTCATCTAGATTTCGGCGCGTTCTGCTGCCTTGGAACTATTCGCACAACAGTTTGCTACTGATGACCCACCCCCCGCGACGCCCCACGCCGGAAATCTGGACGTTGTGCTGCGTTGGGACTATTCGCACAGCCGACCGCTACTTCGTTGTTTTTCCCTAAAAATGTTTATATGTTATTACTATTTTTGTTTTCTTGTATATATTTATAAATTATTAAAGTTTTATAATCTTACTACTTTGTCGGAGTGCTATATATTTTTAATGTGACACATAATTGTAAAAACTTTGATGTACAAAGAGTCATCCCTGGAATCTTCCGCTTCAGGCTCGGTCCCCTCCCCAATCACAATACAGGATGGTTTTCAGATAATAGCAACGCTTCTGCTGTGACGGATCTCATCGAGTGTGGGCCTTGATCTACTATAACTCCTTTGAAGAGGGGTGATTCTTTACAGCTGTGGCCATAAACTACATCTGCAGGGCTAGCTGATACCCTAGGACCAGCCTGGACAATCGGACACAGAGGAAAAGGAGTGTCAGAGGGTGCGGTAGTGAATAGGGCGAAAGGGAGGTGTCGGGCGGGCACAGGGTGTGATTCTCAGGGAAGAGCAGCGCAGATGGGGGGAGGTTTATTACCCATGCATAAGACAGAGAGCGGGGGTGACCACTGCCTGGGGGAGATGCTTGCGAGGGTGGGGAGCCATGCTAAGGATCGACAGCGTGCACAGAGTGGGTCTGGTCAAGGCATCTAAAATGGCTGCCGTGCCGACAAAAGTGTGGCATTTGAAAAAAGACAAGATGGCGCAGACAATGTTTTTCAACACTTCCTGATTTCCTTCGAATCGAACGTTAACAGACGTTGGGGCATATTACCAAAGTTAAGCGATATTTATCCCTAACGATGCTTAGCAACGATTTTTTTACCGTCAGAAATTATCGCAGATAAACCTTGCTATTATCAAGGTTTATCGGAAATACGATAAAAAACGACCGCAATGCATTAATATCGCTGAAAACTCAGCGATATTCATGCATTACCGAGCTAATGCTCTTAGCCATGTTATCCACCTCCCATTGGATAACATGGCTAAGAACTGCTCAGGGCAGGTGGTAGCTTTTGGAGATATTCGCGCTTATCTCGAATATTTCCAAAAGTTGATAATAGGAGATAGCGATGTTAGCGACTGTTTCCAGTCGCTAACATCTTGGCATGCCCACTTTGCATGTCATTAGTGATAAATATCACTCACATGCAAAGTGGGGCCCAAGATGGTCGCTATCTTCTACTAGCCGTCGCTAACTGGTGTTAGCAACAGCTAGGTAATACACATATAATTTTATCTCCGCGAAGCGGAGCGCTGTTACAGATATATATCTTGTTTCTGAACGTTAATTTCTCAAAATGCACTGAAGCACATATATTGAGACCTAGCAAAGGCACATCGGGCTACCAGTCCCTACAATTTTGCCAAGTTTCGTGCAAATCCATTCAGCTGTTCGATCCTACCGAGAGACAAGATGGCGGCCGCTACGGACTGTTTGGAATGTTTACAGACACCGGAGAGCCAATCAGCTTCGCTTCGCAAAGCTCCGTAACGCGAAAAGTACGCGAAGCGGTGCGCTGTTACAGATATATATCTTTTATTGAACGTTAATTTCTCAAAATCCACTGGAGCACATATATTGAGATCTAGCAAAGGCACATCGGGCTACCAGTCCCTACAATTTTGCCAAGTTTCGTGCAAATCCATTCAGCTGTTCGATTATTATTATTTTTATTTTTTTTTGCCCCGCGGGGCCCTTTTAAAACCTCCACATCAAACCTAGGGGGTGAGCGACAATGTACTATGCCCCCTTATGGTCATTTGCCCCTTCGCTTTGGCCTCCTCTTGTCTCTCGATCCTACCGGGAGACAAGATGGCGGCCGCTACCGACTGTTTGGAATGTTGACAGACGCCGGAGAACCAATCAGCTTCGCTTCACAAAGCTCCGTTGCGCGAAAAGTACGCGTCCTGGGGCGCTGCCCAGTCCGCTGTTACAGATATATATCTTTTTTTAAACGTTAATTTCTCAAAATCCACTGGAGCACATATATTGACACCTACAAAAGGCACATCGGGCTACCAGTCCCTACAATTTTGCCAAGTTTCGTGCAAATCCATTCAGCCGTTCGGGCTAAAAGTGAGGCCAACCGCCCTAAGGAAATTAACATGGGAAAAACGCGTTTTGGGACCCCCCTTTTTTCTCGGCCCCCCCTTGACGAACCCCCCCCAAAATTTTCAGGGGCTGCTCAGAAACAAAATGTGCCATTTTCCTGAAAATTTCAGCCAATTCCGTCCACAAACGCCAAAGTTATTAGACATAGAATTTTCAAAAATCCCATAGGGAAAAAATCCTAACTATATATACCTACTGGCGACCGCCAGTAGGTAATATATATATATATATATATATATATATACATCACTGTATGGGAAGACGCAGTCACTGAACAGGTGTCTTCAGCCCATGGCGACCGGAGGGAAAGGTGTGCTGAAAGTTGAGGACACAATGACTTTTGTTGTAATCACTTACCAAGTCCTCTCCCTGGTACCACAGGTGTAAACAACATTCTTTAAGACACATTGCTACCAACATACTGCATTGTGGGGTGGGTGGTTTCTTCATTCAAACTACTGTAATGTAACATGGTCGAGGTGCGCACCTCACCATATGGAAGGAGGTGCTTATTTAAGACACAGTTTGGAGAGACTTCGATAAGGAAAAAGGCATCTGATGAAGGCTGTTGCTGAAACACGTTATGCCCTATTCTTCGAATAAAAGTCTTTCTGAAGCCCCGCTGTGACCCTTGATTTTCCTCGGAACAGAGGAGAATTGCGTTGGATATATATATATATAGCGGAAAAATCTTAAACAACAAAGAAGTGTAAAAACTATGGACTCAACAAGAACAATTGAAGTAACTGTAAAAAAATACCCCAATGGAATGCAGGGGAACATAAATTAAATTATCTCTACTTTATGAGTATCAAATGTTCCGGAGAGAGACACCTTCGAACTGCGACTTTGCACAATATATTTGCACACTGCACCTGTCACTTTTTCTCCTGACTTTGAAAAATATCTCATGAGATTCTGAAGATAGACTTTTGGAATTCTAATATGTACAATATATTTTGCATTAAGTCACTTTACTCTCCAGATAAGAATTGAAATTTAGGAATCCTTGGGGGCTATTTACCTAACTTTGGGACCTTGACGTTTAGTTGTATATTGCTTTTAATCAGCTTTCTGTGTAGTATGGACTAAATCTGGATCTTTAAGATCATATATATATATATATATATAAGGTACTTTAAAGAGATGAAAATGATCTTTTTTATCTAGAAATATATCTATCTACCTCTCCCCTCTTAAATAAATAAGACCTTCTTCTCCCTTTTTCCTCCTCACTGTTTCTCTCTCCCCTCATCCTTACTCCTCTCTCCTCTCTTTCTTTTGCCTTTCCCTAGTTCCACCTTCTTGCCCTATATGGTTAAGTAGAAAACAGCCCTCTTGAAAAATTAAAAACGAGTTTCCTGTATTGATTAGAGTACTTTACTGATAATGTCCTTAAAAAACTTTGAACAAATCACCAAAACAATGTACATAGTGAAAATGTGAAAAAGTAAAAAAGGAAAAATGGCAGCCACTAAAAGCCAAAAGTCACTTTTTTTATATGTGGTTTAATAGTCTAGTCTATTTTGTAATGGAAATAAACAAGGGATCTATGCACTTAGTCACTTTAAATACACAGCTTAGACGGCGGGACTCTATGGTCCAGTTGTCGACCGTTGTTCTTGTTTTGCACTGATGGTGTTAAAGGAATAATAAAAAAGTACCTTAAGCGAATTGCTGTGGACTCCCTCTGTGCCGTGTGGATCTGGTCCTTGGGGAGTTGTTTTGATATATATATATATATATATATATATATATATATATATATATATATATATATATATATATATATATATATATATATATATATATATATATATATATATATATATATATATTTATATATATATATATATATCCAACAAAACCAGACCCCAAACTTGAAGAAGGCCAGCCTGAAGATTGGTAGCAAGGCACAAGGTTTATTTGCAGCGTGCTGGTGGCAAATAGGCTCAGGAACACCACTTAAAACTTACATCGCCAGACGCGTTTCGGGAGGAACCAACTCCCTTCTTCTGTGGCGTTTCATGCAAAATAGACGAACTTGCTGCAGTCTGATTAAATGCAAAGTCCCTGCCCCTAGGGAGGGGCGCGGCCGTAGAACAGCCTCCTGGGTATTGTAGTGCAATATATTATCCCATGTGGGTGCGCAGTTCAGTCCCAATAAGCAAAGTAAAATCCTTTGTGGGATAAGGGGGTAACTGGCCTCATGTCACCCTGCTTTGCCGGTGCAAAACGTGCCGCAGTGAGCACTCACTGGAATACTGCTCACTCCTCTTCAATCCTTAGCGTCAAGTCCCAGTCGGCACTGACGGATCCGTGTTTCAACGGGGAGCCTTCTTCGCGACCTGGAGCGGCCGCTAAACATCCAACAAAACCAGACCCCAAACTTGAAGAAGGCCAGCCTGAAGATTGGTAGCAAGGCACAAGGTTTATTTGCAGCGTGCTGGTGGCAAATAGGCTCAGGAACACCACTTAAAACTTACATCGCCAGACGCGTTTCGGGAGGAACCAACTCCCTTCTTCTGTGGCGTTTCATGCAAAATAGACGAACTTGCTGCAGTCTGATTAAATGCAAAGTCCCTGCCCCTAGGGAGGGGCGCGGCCGTAGAACAGCCTCCTGGGTATTGTAGTGCAATATATTATCCCATGTGGGTGCGCAGTTCAGTCCCAATAAGCAAAGTAAAATCCTTTGTGGGATAAGGGGGTAACTGGCCTCATGTCACCCTGCTTTGCCGGTGCAAAACGTGCCGCAGTGAGCACTCACTGGAATCCTGCTCACTCCTCTTCAATCCTTAGCGTCAAGTCCCAGTCGGCACTGACGGATCCGTGTTTCAACGGGGAGCCTTCTTCGCGACCTGGAGCGGCCGCTAAACATCCAACAAAACCAGACCCCAAACTTGAAGAAGGCCAGCCTGAAGATTGGTAGCAAGGCACAAGGTTTATTTGCAGCGTGCTGGTGGCAAATAGGCTCAGGAACACCACTTAAAACTTACATCGCCAGACGCGTTTCGGGAGGAACCAACTCCCTTCTTCTGTGGCGTTTCATGCAAAATAGACAAACTTGCTGCAGTCTGATTAAATGCAAAGTCCCTGCCCCTAGGGAGGGGCGCGGCCGTAGAACAGCCTCCTGGGTATTGTAGTGCAATATATTATCCCATGTGGGTGCGCAGTTCAGTCCCAATAAGCAAAGTAAAATCCTTTGTGGGATAAGGGGGTAACTGGCCTCATGTCACCCTGCTTTGCCGGTGCAAAACGTGCCGCAGTGAGCACTCACTGGAATCCTGCTCACTCCTCTTCAATCCTTAGCGTCAAGTCCCAGTCGGCACTGACGGATCCGTGTTTCAACGGGGAGCCTTCTTCGCGACCTGGAGCGGCCGCTAAACATCCAACAAAACCAGACCCCAAACTTGAAGAAGGCCAGCCTGAAGATTGGTAGCAAGGCACAAGGTTTATTTGCAGCGTGCTGGTGGCAAATAGGCTCAGGAACACCACTTAAAACTTACATCGCCAGACGTGTTTCGGGACGAACCAACTCCCTTCTTCTGTGGCGTTTCATGCAAAATAGACGAACTTGCTGCAGTCTGATTAAATGCAAAGTCCCTGCCCCTAGCGAGGGGCGCGGCCGTAGAACAGCCTCCTGGGTATTGTAGTGCAATATATTATCCCAAGTGGGTGCGCAGTTCAGTCCCAATAAGCAAAGTAATCCTTTGTGGGATAAGGGGGTAACTGGCCTCATGTCACCCTGCTTTGCCGGTGCAAAACGTGCCGCAGTGAGCACTCACTGGAATCCTGCTCACTCCTCTTCAATCCTTAGCGTCAAGTCCCAGTCGGCACTGACGGATCCGTGTTTCAACGGGGAGCCTTCTTCGCGACCTGGAGCGGCCGCTAAACATCCAACAAAACCAGACCCCAAACTTGAAGAAGGCCAGCCTGAAGATTGGTAGCAAGGCACAAGGTTTATTTGCAGCGTGCTGGTGGCAAATAGGCTCAGGAACACCACTTAAAACTTACTTACAAGACGCGTTTCGGGAGGAACCAACTCCCTTCTTCTGTGGCGTTTCATGCAAAATAGACGAACTTGCTGCAGTCTGATTAAATGCAAAGTCCCTGCCCCTAGGGAGGGGCGCGGCCGTAGAACAGCCTCCTGGGTATTGTAGTGCAATATATTATCCCATGTGGGTGCGCAGTTCAGTCCCAATAAGCAAAGTAAAATCCTTTGTGGGATAAGGGGGTAACTGGCCTCATGTCACCCTGCTTTGCCGGTGCAAAACGTGCCGCAGTGAGCACTCACTGGAATCCTGCTCACTCCTCTTCAATCCTTAGCGTCAAGTCCCAGTCGGCACTGACGGATCCGTGTTTCAACGGGGAGCCTTCTTCGTGACCTGGAGCGGCCGCTAAACATCCAACAAAACCAGACCCCATGGATGTTTAGCGGCCGCTCCAGGTCGCGAAGAAGGCTCCCCGTTGAAACACGGATCCGTCAGTGCCGACTGGGACTTGACGCTAAGGATTGAAGAGGAGTGAGCAGGATTCCAGTGAGTGCTCACTGCGGCACGTTTTGCACCGGCAAAGCAGGGTGACATGAGGCCAGTTACCCCCTTATCCCACAAAGGATTTTACTTTGCTTATTGGGACTGAACTGCGCACCCACATGGGATAATATATTGCACTACAATACCCAGGAGGCTGTTCTACGGCCGCGCCCCTCCCTAGGGGCAGGGACTTTGCATTTAATCAGACTGCAGCAAGTTCGTCTATTTTGCATGAAACGCCACAGAAGAAGGGAGTTGGTTCCTCCCGAAACGCGTCTGGCGATGTAAGTTTTAAGTGGTGTTCCTGAGCCTATTTGCCACCAGCACGCTGCAAATAAACCTTGTGCCTTGCTACCAATCTTCAGGCTGGCCTTCTTCAAGTTTGGGGTCTGGTTTTGTTGGATGTTTAGCGGCCGCTCCAGGTCGCGAAGAAGGCTCCCCGTTGAAACACGGATCCGTCAGTGCCGACTGGGACTTGACGCTAAGGATTGAAGAGGAGTGAGCAGGATTCCAGTGAGTGCTCACTGCGGCACGTTTTGCACCGGCAAAGCAGGGTGACATGAGGCCAGTTACCCCCTTATCCCACAAAGGATTTTACTTTGCTTATTGGGACTGAACTGCGCACCCACATGGGATAATATATTGCACTACAATACCCAGGAGGCTGTTCTACGGCCGCGCCCCTCCCTAGGGGCAGGGACTTTGCATTTAATCAGACTGCAGCAAGTTCGTCTATTTTGCATGAAACGCCACAGAAGAAGGGAGTTGGTTCCTCCCGAAACGCGTCTGGCGATGTAAGTTTTAAGTGGTGTTCCTGAGCCTATTTGCCACCAGCACGCTGCAAATAAACCTTGTGCCTTGCTACCAATCTTCAGCTGGCCTTCTTCGAATTTGGGGTCTGGTTTTGTTGGATGTTTAGCGGCCGCTCCAGGTCGCGAAGAAGGCTCCCCGTTGAAACACGGATTCGTCAGTGCCGACTGGGACTTGACGCTAAGGATTGAAGAGGAGTGAGCAGGATTCCAGTGAGTGCTCACTGCGGCACGTTTTGCACCGGCAAAGCAGGGTGACATGAGGCCAGTTACCCCCTTATCCCACAAAGGATTTTACTTTGCTTATTGGGACTGAACTGCGCACCCACATGGGATAATATATTGCACTACAATACCCAGGAGGCTGTTCTACGGCCGCGCCCCTCCCTAGGGGCAGGGACTTTGCATTTAATCAGACTGCAGCAAGTTCGTCTATTTTGCATGAAACGCCACAGAAGAAGGGAGTTGGTTCCTCCCGAAACGCGTCTGGCGATGTAAGTTTTAAGTGGTGTTCCTGAGCCTATTTGCCACCAGCACGCTGCAATTAAACCTTGTGCCTTGCTACCAATCTTCAGGCTGGCCTTCTTCAAGTTTGGGGTCTGGTTTTGTTGGATGTTTAGCGGGCGCTCCAGGTCGCGAAGAAGGCTCCCCGTTGAAACACGGATCCGTCAGTGCCGACTGGGACTTGACGCTAAGGATTGAAGAGGAGTGAGCAGGATTCCAGTGAGTGCTCACTGCGGCACGTTTTGCACCGGCAAAGCAGGGTGACATGAGGCCAGTTACCCCCTTATCCCACAAAGGATTTTACTTTGCTTATTGGGACTGAACCGCGCACCCACATGGGATAATATATTGCACTACAATACCCAGGAGGCTGTTCTACGGCCGCGCCCCTCCCTAGGGGCAGGGACTTTGCATTTAATCAGACTGCAGCAAGTTCGTCTATTTTGCATGAAACGCCACAGAAGAAGGGAGTTGGTTCCTCCCGAAACGCGTCTGGCGATGTAAGTTTTAAGTGGTGTTCCTGAGCCTATTTGCCACCAGCAAGCTGCAAATAAACCTTGTGCCTTGCTACCAATCTTCAGGCTGGCCTTCTTCAAGTTTGGGGTCTGGTTTTGTTGGATGTTTAGCGGCCGCTCCAGGTCGCGAAGAAGGCTCCCCGTTGAAACACGGATCCGTCAGTGCCGACTGGGACTTGACGCTAAGGATTGAAGAGGAGTGAGCAGGATTCCAGTGAGTGCTCACTGCGGCACGTTTTGCACCGGCAAAGCAGGGTGACATGAGGCCAGTTACCCCCTTATCCCACAAAGGATTTTACTTTGCTTATTGGGACTGAACTGCGCACCCACATGGGATAATATATTGCACTACAATACCCAGGAGGCTGTTCTACGGCCGCGCCCCTCCCTAGGGGCAGGGACTTTGCATTTAATCAGACTGCAGCAAGTTCGTCTATTTTGCATGAAACGCCACAGAAGAAGGGAGTTGGTTCCTCCCGAAACGCGTCTGGCGATGTAAGTTTTAAGTGGTGTTCCTGAGCCTATTTGCCACCAGCACGCTGCAAATAAACCTTGTGCCTTGCTACC
The DNA here is from genome assembly GCF_964261635.1 of Lissotriton helveticus. Classification (NCBI taxonomy): domain Eukaryota; kingdom Metazoa; phylum Chordata; class Amphibia; order Caudata; family Salamandridae; genus Lissotriton; species Lissotriton helveticus. The sequence continues at coordinate 512,491,445 of NC_136071.1, read as the reverse complement.
AATCTTCAGGCTGGCCTTCTTCAAGTTTGGGGTCTGGTTTTGTTGGATGTTTAGCGGCCGCTCCAGGTCGCGAAGAAGGCTCCCCGTTGAAACACGGATCCGTCAGTGCCGACTGGGACTTGACGCTAAGGATTGAAGAGGAGTGAGCAGGATTCCAGTGAGTGCTCACTGCGGCACGTTTTGCACCGGCAAAGCAGGGTGACATGAGGCCAGTTACCCCCTTATCCCACAAAGGATTTTACTTTGCTTATTGGGACTGAACTGCGCACCCACATGGGATAATATATTGCACTACAATACCCAGGAGGCTGTTCTACGGCCGCGCCCCTCCCTAGGGGCAGGGACTTTGCATTTAATCAGACTGCAGCAAGTTCGTCTATTTTGCATGAAACGCCACAGAAGAAGGGAGTTGGTTCCTCCCGAAACACGTCTGGCGATGTAAGTTTTAAGTGGTGTTCCTGAGCCTATTTGCCACCAGCACGCTGCAAATAAACCTTGTGCCTTGCTACCAATCTTCAGGCTGGCCTTCTTCAAGTTTGGGGTCTGGTTTTGTTGGATGTTTAGCGGCCGCTCCAGGTCGCGAAGAAGGCTCCCCGTTGAAACACGGATCCGTCAGTGCCGACTGGGACTTGACGCTAAGGATTGAAGAGGAGTGAGCAGGATTCCAGTGAGTGCTCACTGCGGCACGTTTTGCACCGGCAAAGCAGGGTGACATGAGGCCAGTTACCCCCTTATCCCACAAAGGATTTTACTTTGCTTATTGGGACTGAACTGCGCACCCACATGGGATAATATATTGCACTACAATACCCAGGAGGCTGTTCTACGGCCGCGCCCCTCCCTAGGGGCAGGGACTTTGCATTTAATCAGACTGCAGCAAGTTCGTCTATTTTGCATGAAACGCCACAGAAGAAGGGAGTTGGTTCCTCCCGAAACGCGTCTGGCGATGTAAGTTTTAAGTGGTGTTCCTGAGCCTATTTGCCACCAGCACGCTGCAAATAAACCTTGTGCCTTGCTACCAATCTTCAGGCTGGCCTTCTTCAAGTTTGGGGTCTGGTTTTGTTGGATGTTTAGCGGCCGCTCCAGGTCGCGAAGAAGGCTCCCCGTTGAAACACGGATCCGTCAGTGCCGACTGGGACTTGACGCTAAGGATTGAAGAGGAGTGAGCAGGATTCCAGTGAGTGCTCACTGCAGCACGTTTTGCACCGGCAAAGCAGGGTGACATGAGGCCAGTTACCCCCTTATCCCACAAAGGATTTTACTTTGCTTATTGGGACTGAACTGCGCACCCACATGGGATAATATATTGCACTACAATACCCAGGAGGCTGTTCTACGGCCGCGCCCCTCCCTAGGGGCAGGGACTTTGCATTTAATCAGACTGCAGCAAGTTCGTCTATTTTGCATGAAACGCCACAGAAGAAGGGAGTTGGTTCCTCCCGAAACGCGTCTGGCGATGTAAGTTTTAAGTGGTGTTCCTGAGCCTATTTGCCACCAGCACGCTGCAATTAAACCTTGTGCCTTGCTACCAATCTTAAGGCTGGCCTTCTTCAAGTTTGGGGTCTGGTTTTGTTGGATGTTTAGCGGGCGCTCCAGGTCGCGAAGAAGGCTCCCCGTTGAAACACGGATCCGTCAGTGCCGACTCGGACTTGACGCTAAGGATTGAAGAGGAGTGAGCAGGATTCCAGTGAGTGCTCACTGCGGCACGTTTTGCACCGGCAAAGCAGGGTGACATGAGGCCAGTTACCCCCTTATCCCACAAAGGATTTTACTTTGCTTATTGGGACTGAACTGCGCACCCACATGGGATAATATATTGCACTACAATACCCAGGAGGCTGTTCTACGGCCGCGCCCCTCCCTAGGGGCAGGGACTTTGCATTTAATCAGACTGCAGCAAGTTCGTCTATTTTGCATGAAACGCCACAGAAGAAGGGAGTTGGTTCCTCCCGAAACGCGTCTGGCGATGTAAGTTTTAAGTGGTGTTCCTGAGCCTATTTGCCACCAGCACGCTGCAAATAAACCTTGTGCCTTGCTACCAATCTTCAGGCTGGCCTTCTTCAAGTTTGGGGTCTGGTTTTGTTGGATGTTTAGCGGCCGCTCCAGGTCGCGAAGAAGGCTCCCCGTTGAAACACGGATCCGTCAGTGCCGACTGGGACTTGACGCTAAGGATTGAAGAGGAGTGAGCAGGATTCCAGTGAGTGCTCACTGCGGCACGTTTTGCACCGGCAAAGCAGGGTGACATGAGGCCAGTTACCCCCTTATCCCACAAAGGATTTTACTTTGCTTATTGGGACTGAACTGCGCACCCACATGGGATAATATATTGCACTACAATACCCAGGAGGCTGTTCTACGGCCGCGCCCCTCCCTAGGGGCAGGGACTTTGCATTTAATCAGACTGCAGCAAGTTCGTCTATTTTGCATGAAACGCCACAGAAGAAGGGAGTTGGTTCCTCCCAAAACACGTCTGGCGATGTAAGTTTTAAGTGGTGTTCCTGAGCCTATTTGCCACCAGCACGCTGCAAATAAACCTTGTGCCTTGCTACCAATCTTCAGGCTGGCCTTCTTCAAGTTTGGGGTCTGGTTTTGTTGGATGTTTAGCGGCCGCTCCAGGTCGCGAAGAAGGCTCCCCGTTGAAACACGGATCCGTCAGTGCCGACTGGGACTTGACGCTAAGGATTGAAGAGGAGTGAGCAGGATTCCAGTGAGTGCTCACTGCGGCACGTTTTGCACCGGCAAAGCAGGGTGACATGAGGCCAGTTACCCCCTTATCCCACAAAGGATTTTACTTTGCTTATTGGGACTGAACTGCGCACCCACATGGGATAATATATTGCACTACAATACCCAGGAGGCTGTTCTACGGCCGCGCCCCTCCCTAGGGGCAGGGACTTTGCATTTAATCAGACTGCAGCAAGTTCGTCTATTTTGCATGAAACGCCACAGAAGAAGGGAGTTGGTTCCTCCCGAAACGCGTCTGGCGATGTAAGTTTTAAGTGGTGTTCCTGAGCCTATTTGCCACCAGCACGCTGCAAATAAACCTTGTGCCTTGCTACCAATCTTCAGGCTGGCCTTCTTCAAGTTTGGGGTCTGGTTTTGTTGGATGTTTAGCGGCCGCTCCAGGTCGCGAAGAAGGCTCCCCGGTGAAACACGGATCCGTCAGTGCCGACTGGGACTTGACGCTAAGGATTGAAGAGGAGTGAGCAGGATTCCAGTGAGTGCTCACTGCGGCACATTTTGCACCGGCAAAGCAGGGTGACATGAGGCCAGTTACCCCCTTATCCCACAAAGGATTTTACTTTGCTTATTGGGACTGAACTGCGCACCCACATGGGATAATATATTGCACTACAATACCCAGGAGGCTGTTCTACGGCCGCGCCCCTCCCTAGGGGCAGGGACTTTGCATTTAATCAGACTGCAGCAAGTTCGTCTATTTTGCATGAAACGCCACAGAAGAAGGGAGTTGGTTCCTCCCGAAACGCGTCTGGCGATGTAAGTTTTAAGTGGTGTTCCTGAGCCTATTTGCCACCAGCACGCTGCAAATAAACCTTGTGCCTTGCTACCAATCTTTAAGCTGGCCTTCTTCAAGTTTGGGGTCTGGTTTTGTTGGATGTTTAGCGGCCGCTCCAGGTCGCGAAGAAGGCTCCCCGTTGAAACACGGATCCGTCAGTGCCGACTGGGACTTGACGCTAAGGATTGAAGAGGAGTGAGCAGGATTCCAGTGAGTGCTCACTGCGGCACGTTTTGCACCGGCAAAGCAGGGTGACATGAGGCCAGTTACCCCCTTATCCCACAAAGGATTTTACTTTGCTTATTGGGACTGAACTGCGCACCCACATGGGATAATATATTGCACTACAATACCCAGGAGGCTGTTCTACGGCCGCGCCCCTCCCTAGGGGCAGGGACTTTGCATTTAATCAGACTGCAGCAAGTTCGTCTATTTTGCATGAAACGCCACAGAAGAAGGGAGTTGGTTCCTCCCGAAACGCGTCTGGCGATGTAAGTTTTAAGTGGTGTTCCTGAGCCTATTTGCCACCAGCACGCTGCAAATAAACCTTGTGCCTTGCTACCAATCTTCAGGCTGGCCTTCTTCAAGTTTGGGGTCTGGTTTTGTTGGATATATATATATATATATATATATATATATATATATATATATATATAACCTACTTGCGGTCGCCAGTAGGTATATATAGTTAGGATTGATTTTCATAGGGAAATCGCAACATTCTATTTGCAATAACTTTGGGGCCAGTTGAGGAATCAGCCTGAATTTTTCAGCAACATTGCCTCGTGCCTCTCCGCTCCTTCCCTGAAAGTTTGGGGGGGATTCGTCAAGCGAGGGCCGAGATAAAAGGGGGGTCCCAAAACGTGTTTTCCCCATGTTAATTTCCATAGGGCGGTCGGTCGCACTTTTAGCTCGAACGGCTGAATGGATTTTCACCAAACTTGACAAAATTGTAGGGACTGGTAGCCCGATGTGCCTTTGCTATGTCTCAAGATATGTGCTCCAGTGGATTTTGAGTAATTTAGGTTTAAAAAAATTTATATATCTAGAGCCGCGCCCCGGTACGCGTACCGGGGAGCGATCCGGGCGCGCCACGCGACTTGCGCACGGCAAGCTGATTGGTTCTCGGGTGTCCGTAAACATTCGAAACAGTCCGCAGCGGCCGCCATCTTGTGTCTCGGTAGGATTGAGACACAAGAGGTGGCAAAAATCAAAGGGGGAAATGAGCAAAAGGGGGCAGGGTACACCCCCCCTGACCCCCTAGTTTTGATGTGGGGGTCATAAAAGGGTCCCGCGGGTAAAAAAAAAAAAGAAAATTCAAATTTCCCGGGGGGGGGTGAGCGTACCATGGAGATAAAAAATGACAGACTTTTAAAAAAAATATAGCATTATAGAACTTTTTTTTTATTTTTGTTGTTTTATATTTTTTTAGACTTTTTAAAACGATTTAATATTTTTTTTGGATTTTTTTCAGGGGAAAAACAAAAACAGGGATCCAAAACTGCTCAACAGGAGCAAAAAAATGTGAAAATGTAGGGACTGGCAGGGCAGCGGTGTTGCTGTTTCTTTATGGCAATGAGTTCAACACTCTGCTCCCCATAGCAGAGCAGTTCGTCACACTCCGTGCACAGAAATTTGATGCCTGCAAACACCGGCTGTATGTTAGGGACCATTCTTCCACGGGGTGGTCCCGAAGGTGTTGCTCCACCAGTGGAGGTGCTGCCTCCATCTGTGGGTAAATTCCGTGCCAGCTCCCTGACACTCTCCCTGGCAAAGTTGTTTGGGTGTCTTCTTTTGACATGCCTGATTAAATTGGCATTTCCGAAGCTATATTTTTTTAGAGGATTGCCTCTGGATAAAGTACTGCCACATATTTTGCAGGTTACTTTTGGAGCATTTACTTTTTTTTGTCCTTCAGGGATGTCATAGAATTTCCAGATGAAATGGTCCTTTTTCTTCTGGTGAGGAGGGTCCTCATCCAAAAATCCGTTGGAATCACTGCTGGATGACTCCCTTGCAGCCATTGCTGTAGATCAGGAAAGTAGGAGATGAAGACAGTACACAGAACAGCTCTTGCTCTCTCCAAGTACAAAGCAATAGTGAGATAAATGGGTGGGTTTCACACAATTTGGAAAAAAAAAAGTTCTGAACCAATGAAAAGTGTTATTTTAAAGTCACATGGCTTGACGCGCTTACGCTACGCGCCCTGGGGCGCGTCCCGGGGCGTGTATCGTAAGCGCATCGGGGCGTTTACGTTGCCCGATCATATGCGCTTCCGGGTGCGCTTACGCGGTGCGTCATAAGACGCATCTCGCGGCTACGCAATACGTGTCTTATGACGCAAGGCGTGGCGGCTACGCGATACGTCACGATGTTGTTTTCGTTCGCGGCAATAGCGCTATCGGGACGCTCACCGGTACCGCCGCAACATTGCGCTTACCCGTGCGTTCACCGGTCCGCGCCCCGGGAGCGCCCCGGGGTGGAAAAATAAAAATAAAAATTTAAAAAACGACATAATTATACAATATAAAATTCGCTTTAAAATTTATTATTTTTTATAACTATAAAGATTTGCTATTAAAAAACCTATGAAATTCACTGAAAAAACCATAGGTTATAGACCATATATAGTTAGGAATTAGCATTTACAAAACCTTGAAAATTCACTGAAAAAACCATAGGTTATAGACCATATATAGTTAGGAATTAGCATTTTTAAAACCTTATTTTACTCACACAAAACCATTGAAATTCGCATATATAGTTAGTTGCACTAACTATATATTTCGCGCACCCGCAATCCACTGCTGATGATGTCACATATTACATCATTCATGACATGGTCAGTGACATCACTGATGACATCACTGATGACATCTCAAATGACATCACTGATGACATCACTGATGACATCTCATTTGATATGACTGATCACATCACTGATGACATCATTCATGTGATAATACGATGAACTTCTTCAGACTCTAATATAACCTTATATACACTCAGCGTAAACAGACACTCACAGAGTGTCACTCATCCATGGAATTACTCACACACCTAGTCAGTCATGCAAAGAATCAATCACACCTCCATTTCCTCAACTATACAGTTATACACACCTTACTTATTCAAACAGATACTAACACATATTTACTCTCTTATACAATCCCTGATACAATTTCAGAATGATCCATACAGCCACTCACACATTCACTGGCTCTTATGCACAGTTATTTATATATGTCAACTCTCACATATACTGTGTTTTACATATGTTCTTACTTTGACATGTAGCACTGAGATATCCATTCACTCACCAATACACTCATGCACACAGTCAACCGCCCATACAGCTGTTCCCACATGCACTTTTGAACCCATACATCTAGTGAATCAACTGCTCACACATCTATGCACAGTCATACACCTCCCAACCACCCACACACACACTCAGTCTCCCATACAAATACTTGGGCAACCAATCAATAACCCATATAGTTACTCATATAGCTACTGATCAATACATGCAGCAGTTTACAGAACAACAGACATAATGATGCACAAATTAAGACAGTTTAGTCACTAACCCATGCACTCAGTGAGACACATTTAATCACTCACTCATACAGTCAGTCATGCACCTACTAAATCCTTCATCAAGACACTTATACATCCACTCATTCTTCAATATGTAAGACATATTTAAAGTTTACAGAAACATACAGACACTGGATGTTGTTATCAGTGATGTAATCAGTGATGTCATTTGAGATGTCATCAGTGATGTCACTGACCATGTCATGAATGATGTAATATGGGACATCATCAGCAGTGGATTGCGGGTGCGCGAAATATATAGTTAGTGCAACTAACTATATATGCGAATTTCAATGGTTTTGTGTGAGTAAAATAAGGTTTTAAAAATGCTAATTCCTAACTATATATGGTCTATAACCTATGTTTTTTTCAGTGAATATATATATATATATTTTTTTTTCACCAATTCGTCCTTTAAAAAGAAATGCGCTCTCTCTCACAGCCGGTGCGTGCTTCGAGGTCGGACCAGACCTCGTAAAAAATGCTTCACCAAACACGCCAAGAAAAACACGCACTCCACGGACCTTGAAGTTGACGATTTATTTCAGTGCCATTCCCCCTTCACCAACGTGTATCACCCGACAGGGCTTGTTCACGGTGCAATCTATCAATAGTCCATTATCTCTTTCTACATTAAATACATTTTTCCACAGTTACACATTAGGATGCATTGTGGGATATGTAGTATCATGTGTATACACCCAAATTTTGAAGAAATAAATTACTTATTGTATTCTTATTTTTTTCATTTACAGCCCTGTAGAAAACCAGATTGTTAGCCTCTGAGAAAGAGAATGGCTGCATTCTTCATATAAATTGTTGTTACTCTCTCACAATGTCAAAAAATTCTAGGACTAGGGGCCAGATGTAGGTAAATCTCATTTACCGATTCTTAAATACCGAATTTTACCGATTCGGTATTCATGAATCAGTAAATGAGATGTAGATAAAAAATCGTTATTTATTACTGATTCGGTAAAATGCGGAATCGGACTTTCGGAATTTACCGAATCGCTATTTACCGAATCGGTATTTACCGAATCGGTATTTCCCAATCATTTCAATGGGCCTAAAGGCCCATAGGAATGAATGGGAAATACCGAATCGGTAAATACCGAATCGGTAAATACCGATTCGGTAAATTCCGAATCGGAAAGCAAGCAAAAGTGAAACTTAAGAAAACAGCCAATCAGGTGCTACCACCCTCCCCCTCCCTACCAGGAAGTGGCTACCCAGGCAGCTGCAACTAATTAGAAGGTTCTGGAGAGGCAGTCAGAGCTGAGCAGAGTCACAGAGCAGCAGGGAGAGTTTTTTTAAAAACTTTACCAACTGAAAAATGGCAAGCAGCAGTGAAAGCCAGAAGGCAGAAAGAAAAAGGAAAATAAAGTTCAGCAGCATGGAGCTGCAGGTACTTGTGGAGGAGGTCGTGAGGGTGCACAACAAACTTTTTGGCAGGCACTCCCTCACTGTTCCCGAGTCTGCCAAAAGAAAAATCTGGCTTGCAATTGTTGAAAAAGTGAATGCTGTGGGAGTCACAACCAGGAATACTGAGGATCTCAAAAAAAGATTCTATGACCTCAGGAGCCTCACCAAGAAAAAAATGGCTGAAATCCACAAGCAGGCAGGCCTAACCGGTGAGGCAGGAACACAGCGCCTCCCCTGACTGACCTGGAGGAGTTGGTGGCCTCAACCATTGAGGCAGACAGCGTCTGCGGACTGGGAGATGTGGACAGCTCAGCCAGAGCTGCAACAAAAAAAGGTAAGACGCATGCGCTGCATTACACCCCATACCAACCTGCTTCCCTTTACCCTTTGTGGACAAGCAAACCCCAGTCCAGTACTGCTATCACTATACAGGAGCAATGCATTATGGGAAATGTAGTCAGCAAATGTAAGACCATGTGTAACAGCGCAGACATCAGCAAGTTAGTGAAATGAATGCAGATAAATGAAAGTGAAATGTGTAAAGCATTTATTGTAGTGACTTTGACACAGTAGCACTCAGTTGATATACGGTTATTTATACCTAGGGGCCAAATCAGGCAGTCGACCCACTGACACAGAAGGGAATGCACCAGCGAGGGAGGAGAGTGAGGAAGCAGGTCCAAGTCAAGTGCAAGCCTCGCAGGAGGAAGATGACACGACTGGCATCTCCCATGAAGATGACACTGTACAGACCCCAGAGTTGCTGCACTCCCCACAGCTTTCCCAATCCCCTCCCTTGGTATTCTCACCAGAAACTTCACCATCACTGCTCTAGTCCACTCCTGCAACCCCACCAGCCAGGAGCCGTGTCGTGGCCTCACTACCATTAATGGAGGCAGCAGAGGGTGAGGGGGAGGCTCAAGTCACCGTAGATGTGAGTTCAGCAGCACTGCAATCCACAGATGAGACAGTCACTGCTCGCAGAAGACAACGCAGACCCAGCAGTGCAGGTGGACGTGGTGAGGGCACTGTGTTCTGTGGGCTGGAGGGGAGCATGGTGCGCATTCAAAGGATGCAGGGCAAATCCATCCAAGCCTGCCAACGCCAACTCAGAGCCCTGAATGTGCAAATAGGAGACATGGGGAAGGGCATGAGAGACATTGTGGAGGCGAATAAAGAGGTTGCCAAAACAAATACGGACATTGCAGCAGGGATGCAGCAGATGAGCAACTCAATTACTCAGCTATGCTCCAAACTTGACAGTCTGTCACACACAAGGCGCAGGGATGCCCGTGCCCACAATACGGCCATCAATCGCTTGGCCACTGCCACATCCCTGCTATGCAGGAGGGGCATAAATATGCGGGAGGCTTTGACACAGAATACAGCTGAGGTCACCAGGGGCATGGCCAGAATGACGAGTGCACTAGAGGCAATGTTGATTTCCCACTTTTGAAAGAAGCAGAGGCCACGCAGGGAAACTTAAGGAAGCGCTTTAATGGACAGAACAGGCATGATGCATTTCGGCCTCCCGGCCTTCTTCGGATGCCTCTGTGTTCCGGATGCTTTCCCACCCGCGTTTTAAGTTGTCCTGCCACTTTCCCATCGGTGGGAATCTGCTCCACCCAAGGTCATGTGTTCGTCCACTGTATGTTGCTCGTGGGAAACAACAAGTCCCAGAATCCATTGTTCCGGGTGAGTGTTACAAGGGGAATCTTCGTTGTTATGCCCCAATTGGCTTGCAGAGTGCAGGGCAATATGCGATGTAGCCAGGTGTTAAAAGTCATATATATATATATATATATATATATATATATATATATATATATATATATATATATATATATATACGAAACAGCAAATCCTGGCCCGTCTACTTCCAAAGGGAACTTCCAGGTACGGACCTCGCCTCGCTGAAAAATAGGCAGCTACAGTGATTTCTTTTTGCAGTGCAGTGCATTATTGCATTATTAAAAACTCCAATGCTGCTCAGGCATAGTTCCTGCCATATATATGTTCCCCAGGGCCCTAAATCCCAAATATCAATAGCCCGAGTTCCTTTGAGGCAATTATCTCTGGATGTCTTAACACCACTTTAAGCTCTAGAGTGTGTGACAGTGATTTAAATATTGTCCTCAATCCCAGATCAGATGAAGCTAATATAGTTAGAATGCCTTTGGCTGTATTGAATGCTTTCAAAGCAGCAACATGAGCTAGTCGACATATCAGGAGTGGTTACACATACTATGACATAATCCAAACTCTTTAAAAGACTACTGTTGCCTCACTTGTGATGTGTGCACTTGGGTGATGGAAGTCAAGATTCAACCCTACACAGTATCCAACCACTAAACTCCTCATATAATCCCTAATCTCCTTTATGTAATATCCACAATTTATGGCATATTCTGTCAGAGCCACTCCTGGATGCAGTGTTTGAAGAGGAGAGGAGGCAGTCTACCTTTGAGCACTTTAAGCTAAATGCAGACGGGTTTCTAGTACAGGCATAGTCTGAGAGGCATTCAAGGCCTACGTTAGAGGCATACAGATTGCAACAAAGGCAGAAAAACTAACCCTCAACAGATTAAAGGGGGATATTAGGGAATTATAAAATGAGTATACCAGAATGCACAAGCCAGAGATACTGGGTAAACTCACTAAGAAGATTTGAGACAAAGCAACCAAAGAGGTCAAATACTTATATAAATATTCAATGGCCAGGCAATACTGTGAAGGAAAAGGTCCAGGGAAGGCCCAGGCCTGGTGACTAAATCCACAGTGACTCACAAGCGGCAATAACATCTTACCAACCAAATGTATAAAGAGTATGGGAAGATGCTACCTGTGCAGCGCTACGATTTTAAAATCATTTCTGGAGCTTATTTTTGTTGTTTTAATTAGCGTGCGCATTTGGGACATCTTAGCGCCCCCTTTCCTGCACTTTAATCGGTACCCCCACCGCCGCTTGGCCGGTGTGAGAAGTTGGCCTGGTAGGGGATGTTTCCAATTCTGGAACCACCTACTACCTGACCAAACAATCCCCTTATGGTGTCTGGTTGTAAGTCAACCTTATTAGACAAGCTATCCTAGTGGTAGCATGGACTAAGCAGCCTAAAGGCTTAACTTAAGAGGTCGTGTTAAGCGAGCTGTTTTACCACATACAATCCTGTAATACCAAATGAAAGGACACCACACAAGTATATATTATAAAAATATATGTGTTTATTACTAAAAACAATCCCCAGTATTCTTTATGAATAAAGGGGCACAAGCGTTAAATCAAAAGCACTGTTTAAACATACAAAGTTGCACAATTATGGATGAGGGCAGGGGGCCACTCAAACCATATACTAAACAAGTGGTATAAGAGAGGCCACTCGAACAGTGGTTAGGCCTAGGGCCTAGGGAATCGCTGGGAGCAGTCAGGACAAGCAATGCTGAAGTCGGGAATGGCCCTCGGGATTCGGGAGATGTGCGGAAAGCGCACGCATGCACCAATGTTAATCAATGGTGCGTAAAAGTCAAATAGTTAAAGTTTAAGGACACTTCCGCTGAACCTAGAGGAACAAAACTTAACACACAGACCCTAGAGGTGTGCACCAGTGTGGGAACACCGGCGGAGCAAAGTTACCTCACCCACAGGAAGTGGGTGCACAGGGTCGAAGTGGCGTCGGGTTTTGACACGCAGGCTCTTGGTGCTTGAAGCTGAAAGGGCTGCAGGCAGGGTGAAGACGAAGTGTCCGGTGGAGTCCAAGGGTGGACTCAAGTTGTAGAGTACCTGAAAGCAGAGGGGACAGAGTCTGGGTCACTCAGCAGTGACCAGGGTGGAACCAGGACGGAACCAGGCAATGTCGGGCGCAATCAGGTGGTCGTCGAGGCGCTTCTCTTCGCTGTCACGTGGGCTCTGGGGCATCTGCGACGTCCAGGAGCAGGTCACGATCTGTCCCACGCAGGCTCTCACCGTCGGTGCAGTCGGCTTCCGGTTTGGAGCAAACAAGCCTTGGTAAGAGCAATCCACGCGGGATTGGAAGATGGCGTCTCACTCGGACCAGGAAGGTCAGAGTCGGGGCTCCCTTTCAGGGGAGCTGGTGTGGATCTGGAGCAACCAGAATCACGAGTCTTCTTTTGTAGTTCGTCGGCACAGGGACCACAAGCCAGCTGGCAAGTGACCGGGCCAACGCGTTGAGCCAAATCGTGCCAAAGGGCCCCACGCAGCACTCGTCGAGTGTGGAGGGCTGAACTTCGGCTCAGGAGTAGCTCAGGGTGGGGGCTTCTCAAACCCCGGTGTACAGCTTCGAGGGTCACTCGTGGGCTGCACGGTCAGCGTCTCGTGGTCACTTCAAGATGGCGTGCCCCACGCTTCCGGTCGCCTCCACGGGTCTCAGCTTTGCAGGGACTGTGGATCGGGCTGTTAGAAGCTGGGCAGGCTTGATCTCGTCGATCTCAGTCGCTCGAGTTCCGGCGGGAACTGCAACCAAGTAGACGTCGAGGGCTGGATGGTGCCTGCTGCTGCAGGGTGGTCACTCCTTGACCACAAGGGAGATTCTTCGGGCTTCCACGTTGAGATGGAGGGCGAAGGGTCCAGAATATCGTTTCAAATGTTTCTTCCAGGAAATCTGATGTGCATTGGCACTGCTCCCACTCTTATTCGAATCTGGTGGGCGTGATTACCTGCTAGGTCCCCTCCTATGGGTGGGACCCAGGAAGTGGGTGGATACACCCCCTTCCTTTGATCCAGGCCGCCCTGGCACGAGGGCTGGAGTGCCCCAGAACCGGTTTGGCCGGATTATGCAAGGGGCAGCCTTGTGCGCCCCAGGCAGTGTCTGGTTTCTTTCAAACCTCCCTGCTACAATACACTATCTCCTGTCTGGAGGGCGGTGACACCCTCCTGTGACAGGAAACCCTTTGTCCAGGACCCCCTTGACTGGGTTTCGGTCAGCTCCAGGGGTCCAGACATTTGTCTGTGGCAGAGGCATCCATTTTGGGGATCTTAAGGTCTTTGGAGAAATCAACCGCATTAAAGTAAAGTAACATGTCTTACCCCTCTAGAGGGGTGGAATGCCATCCCCGTCGCCAGAACTGGCGAGGGGATGGTATTCCAAAGCGTATGACACCTTACACGACATGTTTTGATAAAGCCAAACCAGAGTTGCTAAATAACCGCGAGGATTATAAGGCACTTAATAGTATATGGTATGGCATTATCCTGAAACAGCTTAGGGATTTGTTCCCGACGGCTGCAGACAGGCTCAGCTCATGCTAGAGCTCCATCTCACATAAAAACCATGCACCCAGCCTCCAGGATTGGTGAGGCCTGTCTATAGGAGTGGCTCACAGGTTTACATGTGTCCAGATATAGGTTTAGACATAGGTATACTATATCTAAGCAAGGGGTGTGTACACCACCTTACCCCAGCTGAGTGATCAGCCAGTTGTGTCAATTTAAGAACCAGCCAGGGGTGGCAAAAGATATGCTGCAGCCCCTGGTAGGCCTTAGTGGCTCCTGTGCCCTGTGCACCTATAGTGCATTCTACAGGGGCTGACAAGGAGTCCATTTCCAATTGGTATGTGCCTATAGCACATGTGTCATTAATTTAGTGAGAGAACAGCAGGCTGGGGGTCTGATCAGCAGGCCCACAGCCTCAGTAGTCGAAAACCAGTGAAGCAAAAAGCAAAAATTTGGGGTGACCATAGGATAGCAGACCCTACTCTCCTACACAACCCCCCCCCAAACGCAGGGACATTAAACTAACCTTGACCAGATAAGTCTTCATGTTCTAAGTGGAAGTACCTGGAGAGACCATCTGCATTACCATGGTCAGTCCCTGGGCGGTGCTCCACTGTAAAGTCCATCCCCTGTAGGGAAATGGACCACCTGAGCAGTTTGGGATTTTCACCCTTCATCTGATTAAGCCATAAGAGGGGCTTATGGTCTGTTTGCACCAGGAAGTGAGTTCCAAACAAGTAGGACCTCAACCTCTTTAATGCCCAAACCACAGCAAAGGCCTCCCTCTCAATGGCTGACCAACGTTTTTCTCTTGGGGTTAGCCTCCTGCTAATGAAAGCAATTGGCTGGTCTTGACCATCTTGATTAAGTTGTGAGAGTACAGCTCCCACCCCCAACTCAGAAGCATCTGTCTGAACAATGAACTGTTTGGAGTAGTCAGGACTCTTTAGGATAGGTGCAGAGCACATGGCCTTCTTCAGGTCTTCAAATGCCTTCTGACAGCTAACTGTCCACTGAACCTTTTTTGGCATCTTCTTGGATGTCAAGTCATTTAATGGTGTCACTATAGACCCATAGTTTTTCACAAACTTTCTGTAATACCCAGTCAGGCCCAAGAAGGCTCTGACTTGTGTCTGGGTAACTGGAGGAGCCCAGTCCTGTATGGCCTGGATTTTGCTTTCCAGTGGCTGAACCTGGCCTCCACCTACTAGGTGGCCCAGGTATACAACCTTACTCTGCCCTATCTGGCACTTTGTGGCCTTGATAGTTAGGCCTGCCTTTTGCAGGGCCTCCAAAACTTTCTTCAGGTGGATCAGGTGATCCTCCCAGGTGGAGCTAAAGACAGCAATATCATCCAGATAAGCTGCACAAAAGTCATCCAACCCAGTAAGGACTTGGTTCACCAACCTTTGAAAAGTGGCAGGTGCATTCTTCAAACCAAAGGGCATTACCACAAACTGATAATGTCCACTAGGGGTAGAGAATGCTGTTTTGGCTTTTGACTCCTCAGCTAGTCTGATTTGCCAGTAGCCAGCTGTCAGATCAAATGTGCTCAGAAACTTGGCAGAAGCCAATCTGTCAATGAGCTCATCTGCTCTTGGAATGGGGTGAGCATCTGTCCTAGTGACAGCATTGAGACCCCTGTAATCCACGCAAAACCTCATTTCTCTCTTACCATCTTGGGTATGAGGTTTTGGCACCAGGACTACTGGGCTGGCCCATGGGCTCTCTGATGGCTCAATCACTCCAAGCTCCAACATCTTTTGCACCTCAGCCTTGATGCAATCCCTGACATGATCAGGTTGCCTGTAGATCTTATTCTTGACAGGCAGACTGTCACCAGTGTCCACAACATGGGTACACCAGTCAGTTTGGCTGGGTGTGAGTGAAAACATTTGCCTGTGAGCCTGCAAAACTTGTCTGCAGTCCCTCTGTTGCTGGTCAGTGAGGCTGCCTGCCAAGGCTACTCCATCAACTGAACCATCATCAGGGTTCTGGGAAAGCAGGTCTGGGAGAGGGTCACTCTCTTCCTCCTGTTCCCCATCTGTGGCCATGAGCAAGCTCATGTCCTCCCTGTCTACAAATGCTTTCAAGCGATTCACATGGATTACCCTGTGAGGGCTCCTGGGTGTTCCAAAGTCTACCAAGTAGGTGACTTCCCCTTTCTTCTCAATAATAGGATAGGGTCCACTCCATTTGTCTTGGAGTGCTGCCGGAGCCACTGGCTCCAGTACCCATACCTTCTGTCCTGGTTGGAACTCTACCAGTACAGCCTTTTGGTCATGCCAAGCTTTCTGCAATTCTTGGCTGGCCTCCAGGTTTTTGGATGCTCTTTCCATGTACTCAGCCATCCTGGAGCGGAGACCAAGTACATAGTCCACTATGTCTAGTTTGGGCTTTTTGAGAGGTAACTCCCATCCTTCCTTCACCAAACACAATGGACCTCTCACAGGGTGGCCAAACAAAAGTTCAAAAGGGCTGTAGCCAACCCCCTTCTGTGGGACCTCTCTGTAAGCAAAGAGCAGGCAGGGTAAAAGAATGTCCCATTTCCGCCTGAGCTTCTCTGGTAATCCTTTTATCATGCCTTTAAGGGTCTTGTTAAATCTCTCCACAAGCCCATTGCATTGTGGATGATATGGGGTGGTAAACTTGTAGTTTACTCCACATTCCTTCCACATTGCTTTTAGATAGCTGGACATAAAATTTGTCCCTCTATCTGATAGTACCTCCTTAGGAAAGCCCACTCTTGAGAAAACTGCAATGAGGGCTTTGGCCACCACAGGTGCTGTGGTGGTCCTTAGGGGAATAGCCTCTGGGTACCTGGTGGCATGATCCACTACCACCAGTATGAATCTGTTCCCAGATGCTGTTTGGGGGTCCATTGGACCCACAATATCAATTCCAACTCTCTCAAAGGGGACCCCCACCACAGGTAGTGGTATTAGGGGGGCCTTTGTTGTGCCACCTGACTTACCACTGGCTTGGCAAGTGACACAGGAGCGACAAAACTCCTTGACATCCTCTGACATGTGAGGCCAGTGAAAGTGTGGAACAAGCCTGTCCCACGTCTTGTTCTGGCCTAAGTGTCCTGCAAGGGGAATATCATGGGCCAAGGTAAGGAGGAATCCCCTAAACTGCAGAGGTATCACCAACCTCCTGGTCATGCCAGGCTTGGGGGTTCTAGCCTCTGAGTAAAGGAGTCCCTCATCCCAATACACAGTATGGGTACCTTGGGCATCCCCAGCAGCCTCAGCAGCAGCCTGCTGTCTGAGGGGTTCAAGGGAAGGGCAATCTAATTGAGCCTGCCTCAGGTCTGCCCTTGAGGGTCCCCCTGTCCCCAGAAACTCAACCTGGTCAGGTTCAAGCTCCTCAGAGACAGTCTCCTCTTGGACTGCAGAATCAGTTTCCTCTGAAACCTGATCCTCAACCTGGGGCAAGGTGGAAGGCGAGGCCTTTCCTCTCTTGCTCCTTCTCTTGGGTTGTGGCTGGTCTATTGTCTCAAGATCCACCACTGGTTCAGGAAGGCACTTCTTAGCCTGAGCCCTTGTCATGGCAAGGACATGCTCTGAAATCCCTAGCATTTCTGCATGAGTCCTGTACTCCACTTCTGACCATGCTGAGCTTTCAAGGTCATTGCCTAACAGACAGTCTACTGGTAGGTCTGCACTCACCACAACTTTCTTTAGGCCATCAACCCCTCCCCAGGAGAAGTTCACAACTGCCACACTATGGGAGGTAGTGGAGTTGCTTGCATTGGTTACTAGGTAGCTCTCTCCTAGTACAATCTGTCCAGGGTCCACAAAGCCAGGGGTCACCATGGTGACACTAGCACATGTGTCCCTGTAAGCTTGAGCCAGTTTCTCATTTATTAAGGGAGTCTGCCTGTATTTGCCCAGGTTAGTGGGGCTTACTGCAGTGGGCAACTCAATGTCCACATCATACAGGAGAACTGCCTGTGTAGGGACTCTGACTAGGCCAGATCCTACTTCAATACCCAGGGTCAACCCAGCTACACCCTTGGACTGTGTTCCACCACTGCTTACTGTACTTGGGGTTGCAGTTGCTTTAGGAGCTGTAGTGGTGGGAACTGGATTTGCCTTGGTGCACTCACTGCCCCAGTGTGAAACTGATTTGCAGGTATTGCACCAAGGTGTCTTTGGACCTTTGTTCTTCTTCTTCTTGTTACCATTTTGGGAACCACCCTCCTTACTATTAGTTTGGGGGCCTGAAGACTTCTGGTCTTTTTCTTTATCTTTCTGATTCTGATTACCACCCTTCTGGTCTGTTTTCTTCTGGTCACCACCTTGGTTCTGGGGTTTCTGCTTAATCCTTGTTCTGACCCATTTGTCTGCCTTCTTTCCCAATTCTTGGGGAGAGGTCAGATCAGAGTCAATAAGGTATTGATGCAACAGCTGGTTTGTACAGTTATTAAGGATCTGTTCTCTCATCATAAGATTGTACAATCCTGTATAGTCTGAAACTTTACTTCCCTGTAACCAACCCTCCAAAGCCTTAGTGGCACACTCCACAAAATCAGTCCAGTCTTGAGTCTGTGCTTTCTGGGTGTCTCTGAACAACAACCTGTATTGCTCAGTGGTTAGGCCATACCCTTCAATGAGAGCACTCTTCAAAACAGAGTAGTTTTTGGCATCCTCAGGTCTAACTGTGAGGAGCCTGTCTCTCCCTTTCTCAGAAAAGGAGTACCACAAAATTGCAGCCCACTGGTTCTCAGGAACCTGCTGTACCATGCAGGCTCTCTCAAGAGCAGTCATCCATTTGTGGATGTCATCCCCTTCTTTAAAGGGGGGCACAATTTTGGTCAGGTTTCTATTATCATAGGCCCTGTCTTTTTCTCTTGGAAAATTGCTGCCACCAGTGACATCTAAGCCACTTAATTTCTGCTCTCTTGCCAAGGCAAGTCTAGCTTGAGCCAAGGCTACCTCCTCCCTCTCTATCTGGAGTTTGACAGCCCTCATTCTGGCCCTATGCTCTAACTTTTGAGAAGCATTCATGCCTCTCTGTGATTCCCTGGAGGCACTAGAAAGATGAGAGTCTCCTGAGGGAGATCTCACTCTTCTGTTGCCTGGGAGAATCATTTGTTGGGATCTGGGGAGGTGCTGGCCCTCTCCATTTCCCAGTAGGTCCAAGTTGGCCTGGCTAAGCCTACCAACTGGAACCTGGCTACCCTGATCCTGTACTTCTAAGTCCCCAGCATCTGAGTCCTCATCCAAGTCATCATCATCCTCCTCTTCAGGGGGATCAACTGCAGGGGGGTTCCCTCCAGTTCCTGTATCTAGGGAAGCTGCTTTTGCCCTCTCTAAGTCATCCTGTTCTAGGAGTTCTATCAGGGTCAGGCAGGTGGGGCTTCTGCCCCTTTTTAACCCTCTTGCTTTGCACAAGACAATCAAGTCTCTGCGGGTTAGTTTGTCATATCCAGAAGTTGCCTGGGTAGGGTCAACTGTCACAGGACTAGACCCTGAGGCCTTTCCTGTGTCGGACATGGTTACTAGTGAGGTGTAAGTGGTGCACTTACCTACACTAAGTGTTTTCCTACTGGACCTTGCTAGTGAGTTGTAGTCAGGGGTGTGCTACTCCCTTCAACCTACAACTACTAAGTTCAGTAGAACTTAATATGCTAAGCTTTTGATTTTATATGTACCTAGAGGTACTTGATGTGATCTTTCAATTTGATATAAAGATTGCAATGGTAAAACAACAGCAAGCTCAAATCCGCACCGCTGCTCACCAATGTGAGAAGTTGGCCTGGTAGGGGATGTTTCCAATTCTGGAACCACCTACTACCTGACCAAACAATCCCCTTATGGTGTCTGGTTGTAAGTCAACCTTATTAGACAAGCTATCCTAGTGGTAGCATGGACTAAGCAGCCTAAAGGCTTAACTTAAGAGGTCGTGTTAAGCGAGCTGTTTTACCACATACAATCCTGTAATACCAAATGAAAGGACACCACACAAGTATATATTATAAAAATATATGTGTTTATTACTAAAAACAATCCCCAGTATTCTTTATGAATAAAGGGGCACAAGCGTTAAATCAAAAGCACTGTTTAAACATACAAAGTTGCACAATTATGGATGAGGGCAGGGGGCCACTCAAACCATATACTAAACAAGTGGTATAAGAGAGGCCACTCGAACAGTGGTTAGGCCTAGGGCCTAGGGAATCGCTGGGAGCAGTCAGGACAAGCAATGCTGAAGTCGGGAATGGCCCTCGGGATTCGGGAGATGTGCGGAAAGCGCACGCATGCACCAATGTTAATCAATGGTGCGTAAAAGTCAAATAGTTAAAGTTTAAGGACACTTCCGCTGAACCTAGAGGAACAAAACTTAACACACAGACCCTAGAGGTGTGCACCAGTGTGGGAACACCGGCGGAGCAAAGTTACCTCACCCACAGGAAGTGGGTGCACAGGGTCGAAGTGGCGTCGGGTTTTGACACGCAGGCTCTTGGTGCTTGAAGCTGAAAGGGCTGCAGGCAGGGTGAAGACGAAGTGTCCGGTGGAGTCCAAGGGTGGACTCAAGTTGTAGAGTACCTGAAAGCAGAGGGGACAGAGTCTGGGTCACTCAGCAGTGACCAGGGTGGAACCAGGACGGAACCAGGCAATGTCGGGCGCAATCAGGTGGTCGTCGAGGCGCTTCTCTTCGCTGTCACGTGGGCTCTGGGGCATCTGCGACGTCCAGGAGCAGGTCACGATCTGTCCCACGCAGGCTCTCACCGTCGGTGCAGTCGGCTTCCGGTTTGGAGCAAACAAGCCTTGGTAAGAGCAATCCACGCGGGATTGGAAGATGGCGTCTCACTCGGACCAGGAAGGTCAGAGTCGGGGCTCCCTTTCAGGGGAGCTGGTGTGGATCTGGAGCAACCAGAATCACGAGTCTTCTTTTGTAGTTCGTCGGCACAGGGACCACAAGCCAGCTGGCAAGTGACCGGGCCAACGCGTTGAGCCAAATCGTGCCAAAGGGCCCCACGCAGCACTCGTCGAGTGTGGAGGGCTGAACTTCGGCTCAGGAGTAGCTCAGGGTGGGGGCTTCTCAAACCCCGGTGTACAGCTTCGAGGGTCACTCGTGGGCTGCACGGTCAGCGTCTCGTGGTCACTTCAAGATGGCGTGCCCCACGCTTCCGGTCGCCTCCACGGGTCTCAGCTTTGCAGGGACTGTGGATCGGGCTGTTAGAAGCTGGGCAGGCTTGATCTCGTCGATCTCAGTCGCTCGAGTTCCGGCGGGAACTGCAACCAAGTAGACGTCGAGGGCTGGATGGTGCCTGCTGCTGCAGGGTGGTCACTCCTTGACCACAAGGGAGATTCTTCGGGCTTCCACGTTGAGATGGAGGGCGAAGGGTCCAGAATATCGTTTCAAATGTTTCTTCCAGGAAATCTGATGTGCATTGGCACTGCTCCCACTCTTATTCGAATCTGGTGGGCGTGATTACCTGCTAGGTCCCCTCCTATGGGTGGGACCCAGGAAGTGGGTGGATACACCCCCTTCCTTTGATCCAGGCCGCCCTGGCACGAGGGCTGGAGTGCCCCAGAACCGGTTTGGCCGGATTATGCAAGGGGCAGCCTTGTGCGCCCCAGGCAGTGTCTGGTTTCTTTCAAACCTCCCTGCTACAATACACTATCTCCTGTCTGGAGGGCGGTGACACCCTCCTGTGACAGGAAACCCTTTGTCCAGGACCCCCTTGACTGGGTTTCGGTCAGCTCCAGGGGTCCAGACATTTGTCTGTGGCAGAGGCATCCATTTTGGGGATCTTAAGGTCTTTGGAGAAATCAACCGCATTAAAGTAAAGTAACATGTCTTACCCCTCTAGAGGGGTGGAATGCCATCCCCGTCGCCAGAACTGGCGAGGGGATGGTATTCCAAAGCGTATGACACCTTACACGACATGTTTTGATAAAGCCAAACCAGAGTTGCTAAATAACCGCGAGGATTATAAGGCACTTAATAGTATATGGTATGGCATTATCCTGAAACAGCTTAGGGATTTGTTCCCGACGGCTGCAGACAGGCTCAGCTCATGCTAGAGCTCCATCTCACATAAAAACCATGCACCCAGCCTCCAGGATTGGTGAGGCCTGTCTATAGGAGTGGCTCACAGGTTTACATGTGTCCAGATATAGGTTTAGACATAGGTATACTATATCTAAGCAAGGGGTGTGTACACCACCTTACCCCAGCTGAGTGATCAGCCAGTTGTGTCAATTTAAGAACCAGCCAGGGGTGGCAAAAGATATGCTGCAGCCCCTGGTAGGCCTTAGTGGCTCCTGTGCCCTGTGCACCTATAGTGCATTCTACAGGGGCTGACAAGGAGTCCATTTCCAATTGGTATGTGCCTATAGCACATGTGTCATTAATTTAGTGAGAGAACAGCAGGCTGGGGGTCTGATCAGCAGGCCCACAGCCTCAGTAGTCGAAAACCAGTGAAGCAAAAAGCAAAAATTTGGGGTGACCATAGGATAGCAGACCCTACTCTCCTACAGCCGGTCAGGACCCTCGGGTGGGTTGGGATCTGGGCGCCATATTGGAGTGGTGTGGACCCGGCTGGGCTACATCGGCGAGCGCTCTAGCGCTCAGGCTGAGGCGAGGGACGCCTACTTAAAGCTCCCCTTACCGCGCAGCGGGTCTGCGCAGCGGGTGTGCCTGCGCTGTGCCGGAGTCTTGCCAGAGTCTTGCCAGAGTCTTGCCAGAGTCTTGCCAGAGTCCTGCCCGTCTGCGCCCGTCAGCGCTAAGGAAGCGCGGGGCGCGGCAGGACTCTATGACTCTCACCGTTTAGGATGACCACTACGGCGATCAGGTACTTTAGGGATGACCTGCTGGCAATTCGAGGCCGGTCTTTTGAGTGTTGCCCGCCCCCAGTGGGGCCGTTATGTGGCCCATATCACTGCACGTGTTGCAGCTGGATGTTACCATCTCCGTCCTGTATACGATCTTTTGAGGTACCAGCGTTGACCAAAGGATCGCTTGGGGTGCGCGACATTATTATCTGCAACCTGAATGTCAGGTCCCTGGTTAAGCATTATGTGGAGATTCATGAGTTTTTGACTAATGAGTCTCCCGACTCTCTTTTTATGACAGAGACCTGGCTGCAGGATGCGGACACTTCTGTTTTAAACCTGGCCTTCCCCCCGGAATATGCAGTGTTCACTCTCAATCGTGGCACGAGAGAGGGTGGAATCGCGATGGCGGTTAAGAAGTGCTTCCCCTGTGATTGGAAGGACGTGAAGCTTTCTGGCTGTGAATGTGCCCGCTTTAAAATTTCTTTTAGTCAACAATATACCTTCTCTGGTTTTTTAATTTATCGTCCTCCGGGCTGCGATGCTGCCTTTAGGGCCGCTCTCCCGGACTATATTAGCTCCGAGGCGTTGGGATGTGCAAATTTCAATGTGCTCGGTGATCTTAATTTGCACTTTGATTGTCTATCCCTACCCTCCATTCGGAGTTTTGTGTCTGACCTAGAAGCTCTGCAGCTCTCCCAATTGGTGATTCTCCCCACACATCGAGATGGGCATGTGCTTGATCCATTCTTCACCAATTTAGAGGGAGTCCAGTTATTTAGCCCCACTCGGCTGGTGTGGACCGATCACTTGTTAGTGAAAGCGATCATCCCCATGTCAGAGCCTCTTTTTACCCCTCAGAATATAACCACTCTCGCTCGACAGTGGCATAAATTGAAGCCAGAGGATTTTTATCTTCTATTGGAGAAGGCTCCGCTAGTTCCTTTCACGAATGTGGATGGGGGCTATGATGCGTTCTGTGAATGGATTTCCCATGCGCTTGACTCTCTTGTCCCATTGGTTTGGTCGAAACGCCGGGTCAAAGATCATAGCCCTTGGTATGACAGCACACATGCATCTCTCAAGAGAGAGTGCAGGCAAGCCGAAAGGCGCTGGAGAAAATCTTTCGACCCCACGCTTAAAATCTGCTACGCGGGGAAAACCAAAGCATATCACAAAGCGGTGTGTAGAGCGCGTGCAGCCCACTATGCACAGGAATTTTTGAATAGCTCCAACCCCTCTAAAGTGATATTTAAGGTGTTAAAAGACCTTCTGGCTAAGAGAAGCACTGCTACAGAAATACGTTCAGACTCCCACTGCGAAAACTTAGCATCTTTCTTCATTAGCAAAGTGCAAGCAATTTACCGCACTTTCCCCACCGTCCTGCCGACTCCAGAAGCATGTAGTGGTGTGGAGCTGGATATGCTACCCCCCTTATCCATGGAAACATTTATCTCGCTGAGCAGGAAAATTAAGTCGGGCTCCCCTATGGACCCACTTAAACCGGCTTTGTTGAGGGATATGTCGGCGGTGTGCCGTGCTCCGGTATTGGATCTTATTAATCTGTCGCTGGCCTCCGGAACTGTGCCCACTAGGTGGAAACAGGCTGTAGTCACGCCTATCTTAAAAAAGACTACTCTGGACCCTCTTAAGCCCGAGAACTACCGCCCCATCTCGTTGCTGCCATGGGTGACCAAAGTGGCTGAGGCCCATGTGAATGGGATCCTGGCAGACCATCTTGCCAGAGCTAACATCTTGGATCCCACGCAAAATGGATTCCGTGCAGGTCACAGCACGGAGACTGCTCTACTGTTTATGGTCGAGCACTTGCGCTCCGTGCTGGATTCCGGTCGGACTGCGGCACTCCTGTTATTAGATCTGAGTGCCGCGTTCGACACGGTTTCACACGGTATCCTTTTGCAGCGACTTGAGGAAGCGGGAGTTAGTGGCTCCGCGCTGTGTTGGTTTTGTTCCTTTCTGTCGAACAGATCGTTCCAGGTCGCTATCCCACCCGGCAAATCTAAATCATACCCGCTGATCTTAGGGGTCCCACAGGGGTCATCTTTGAGCCCCACTCTATTTAATCTTTACGTTAGACCGCTGGCTGCGGTGGTCAAACGCTGGGGCCTGACAATGGACTCCTATGCGGATGATACGCAGCTGGCGGTCACGTTGAGTGGGGACTCTAATGTGGAGGCCCTTATGTTTCGCGAGGGCATATGTGCCGTGGCAAATTGGATTAATCAGAACTGTCTCCAATTAAACACTAAAAAAACGGAGGTCATGGTGCTGGGAAAACAGGCCGGGCTGTGGAACGATAACTGGTGGCCGCAGGAATTGGGGACGACTCCCTCTCCTGTAATTGAGATAAGAAATCTTGGGGTCTGGTTGGACCCGGCGCTTAGTTTTACGTGCCATACAAAGAGAGTGGCAGGCTCTTGTTATGGCGTCATCAGAGGACTTAGGCCAATACTTAAGTTCTTTGATGCTTCCACCAGACAGCTGGTGGTTCAGGCGTCAGTCCTGTCTAGGTTGGACTATGCCAGTGCACTCCTGGCCGGGATCAACCATGCAGAACTCACCCGATTACAGCGAGTGCAGAACACCGCCGCTAGAGTGGTGGTGGGACTGCCTAAACGATGCTCTGTCTCTAAGACTCTGCACTCCTTACACTGGCTCCCGATGAGCCAGAGGATTAAATTTAAGGTACTCTGCCTGGCTTTTAAAATCCTTAAAGGCATGGCCCCACAAATTCTGACTAACCTCCTAAGTCCGTACGTACCTCTGCGACCCCTGAGATCTCTGGGTATGCACCTGTCTACGGTCCCTCGCTTTAAACTTAGCAGAATGGGCGGACGCTCTTTTCGAGTGGTGGCCGCAAAGCTATGGAACTCCCTTCCTGCTGAGCTTCGGGCGATGGATAACCTTCTGCAGTTTAGGCGAGCAATAAAAACTTTTTTGTTTCTCTAAATCCGCTTGACGGAGCACGCTCCTTTTAGATGATGTGTTGTGTTTACCTCTCAAGGCGCCAGGACGCCCCTTTGCTGGGGCAGCTGTGCGCGGTACAAAAAAACAAATAACATAACATGCTGGCTTCCCAGTAGATTTGTTTGAGGAGGCAGGAGGGATAGGGATTCTCTCATGAATGCTGCTACTCAGTTATAATCACTCTTTTTAAAACAGGTAAACAACTCTCTCCTCTCTGTGTCCACCTTCTAGACCACTCTCACTACTAAACACAGAGGCTAACATTCTAACTGAAAGTCATTGCTGAAAACGGTATCTTTTACCACAGGTCTAGTGCAACCAGATGAAGAAGGGTTCATACAGGGTCGCTCCACAGCACAACAACTTTTGCAGTTGTGTTGCTCTGATTCACCAAATTAATTCTGAATTCTCCACTATGGTGGTTTAATTACACATAGAAACATAATTCCATAGCATAGAATGGGATTTTCTTTTTGCAATCCTATGGAGATTGATTCTGGAATAGGGCACTGTGGGCTGAATTGTTCAGGTATACATTGTGCATTGAGCTCACTTGAAGGTAATTGGGCGTGCATCATCGTGCATAGAAATAACTCTAGGCACCTGATAGGGATGCTTGCCATCCCTGTATTATTTGCTTTTGCGCTCAAACCCCTGGCGCCTCGGTGGCCATCATTCTTGCAAGGACCTGCAAATTAGTAGCTTTTGCTTCCTAATTTCACTCTACACTAATGATATCTTGCTCTATATAAGGAAGCCAGATTGTAGGCGTGCACCTATTAGCGGAGAGTTTATTGACTTTGGATGACTATTTGGTTTATAAAGAAATTTGAATACATTGGAGGTGTTCTTCCTTGACCCTGGTCATTGTAACTTAGGGCCATATGTATCAAGCTAATTAGCATTCTGCGAATTTCGGCCTTTGCGAATGCTAATTAGATAAATGGTATGTATCAAACATGTTTGATGCAAAATAAGGAATTGCAAAATTTGCTATTCCTTATTTTGCGATTGCACTTAAGGAATCGCAAATTTTGCGATTCCTTAAATGCAATGTATCAAACAAAAAATATTCAAAAATTGCCATTAAGGATTCGCAAATTACCACCAACTTCTAGTTGGTGGTAAGTTGCGAATTCTTTTCAAAAAGCTTTTTTACAAAAAACAAAGGTGCCATATGACGCCAATACATGCCCTTAGGGCATGTATGTGCGCCATATGCCCCCAAATGTCTTTTTCAGGGGTGCAGCAGGGTGTTCTTGAGACACCCCTGCACCCTTGAAAAAATTGCTAATTTGCGATTAGCAAATTGCTAATCGCAAATTGCACTTTCATTCATATGGGTCTCCTTGCCCATGGAAATGAATGGGTAAATTTGCGATTAGCAATTTGCTAATCGCAAATTAGGAATGCTAAGGTATCGCTATTGAAAAGCGATTTTGTACATACATACCGTTTTGCTAATTCCAAATAGCGATTCCTTAAAATTCGCTATTTGGAATTCGCTAAACGGAAGTATGACACATTTGGCCCTTAATCCCGATGTTGGCTTTCTCCTGTCATGGAGGGAATACTCAGTATGATACCTAGAGATAAAAATCCATGATGTCGAGATGAAGTTTAGGGATAACTGTAGCCCAGTCGGGTCTCTCATCAACATTGCCACCCTCCCTAAGCTACTTTTTCTTTCTGTTAATATCCCAATTAACCCCACCAGATAATTAAAAAAACAAACCTGATTAATCAGGTGTGGGCTGGGGATAGCTCCAGATGTGCTGGGACACACTTACAATGCTATGCAGCAGAATTGGATTCTCGATTCCCAACTGGTCGGGTTGAGCCATAGGGTCTAATTCAACGAAAAGGGCCGGCCCGCCGAGAATCCCACTCGTACATCTTTTCCAGTTGAATGAAAATATTTCAATTAGGAACCAGGGGGACAATGTAGGGGCGAAGAGAACCCCCTGCTTTGGCAGCTTCAGCAGGGTGGAACTCTTGATGGGCCTCTTCTGCCTGCAGCTCGCAAACAAAATCTCATAATTAACATTATGAAGGAATACAGCGTCAGTAGACGGACAAGTGGTGGCAAGGAAAAACAAAAGATGGGCACATAGTAAAGGAAATGAAGGAAGAAATATTGAATAGAATGAAGTGAGGGTGGAAGGATTGAGTGATGAGTAGGTGGATGAATGTCTGGGTGGAAGAAAGAGTGGGTGAATAGATGTGTGGCTAGATGGATGAATGAGTGAAAGAACGAGTGAATAGATAGGTGAATATACAAGTAAAGTGATGGCCCAGTGGATGGATAGATGGATGAATGGATGGATGGATGAATGGATGGATGTGTGAGTGAGTGAGTGAGAGAATGAATGGATAGGTGGATGGCAGGTCAAAGGATTGCAGAGTAAAGGGATGGATGGGCAGGGGAAAGAATGGTAGGGTAAAGAGATGGATAGATAGATGGATGAGTGAGTGAGTGAAAGGATGAACAAATGGATGGCAGAGTAGATGGGAGAGTGAAAGGATAGCAGAGTGGATGGATGGATGTATGGCTGAGTGGATGGATTGAGGGAACGAGGAAAGATTGAATAATGCATGAAAAAAATGAATGGATGTAAGAATGTATAGATGCATGGATGGAAGAGATAGGGGTGCACTTATAGGGAAGGGTCAGCTCACTTCCTTCGTTTGCTTTGTGCCATAAGAGCTTTTATTTTAAGGTGGGGTACTTTAATTTTCTGGCTACTCCTTTGCTCCTGCACTACATTAGGAATCTCACAACATAACTCATTGTTTTGGCTACTTCGCTGAGACTTGGGGGCATATTATCAACAACTAGCGATATTTATCGCTAAATAGGCTTAGCGACATTTTTATTATCGCCGAGCATCGCCGGATTTTATCGCAGAGATAACGTGCTATTAGCAACGTTTATCTCTGAAGCGATAACATTTCCGGCGATAGCGGCGAAATGCGTGAATATCGCTGTAAATCCAGCGATATTCAGGCATTATCGCTAACAGGGACTTAGCCTGAATATCCACCTCCCATTGGATATACAGGCTAAGAACTGGTCTGAGCAGGCGTTAGGTTTTGGAGATATTCGCACTTAGCGCAAATATTTCCATCGCTACGCCTGCGTTGATAATAGGCGATAGCGATGTTAGCGACTGCTTTCAGTCGCTAACAGGTTGGGTACGCCCACTTTGCATGTCATTAGCGATAAATATCGCTGACATGCAAAGCGGGCCCCAAACTGCGCGCTATCGCCTACAAGCTGTCGCTAACTGCTGTTAGCGACAGCTTGCTAATAGGGCGATAGAATTATCGCCGCTTAGCGGCCGAAAACGGCCGTTAGAGCGGTGATAATCTCTTATCGCCCGCCTTGATAATATGCCCCTCAGTTCATCACCGACTTCGTTGTTTGCCCTTCTGTTGCATTTTCACTTTCGATTCCCTCCCTTTCCCTCCCTTTCCCTTCTGTCCTACCTCTGCTTTCTGTTCCCTTGTTCTTGAATCCTGACCTTTAAACTGCCTCTCGATTTGTTTAACCTTGGCGACCCTGTTTCAGAATCCTTTGGCTAGTTCCAGGTCGAACACGGAGCGTAGCACGGTTTATCTACACTGAGAAAGGGGTAACTTTATTACTGAATGCAAAATATACCACACTGGCTACTTGTGGCTACTTGTGTTATGAGATTGGGGATTATTATTTCATGTTATGTTATTTTCAAAGACTACCGAGCTATGGGTCCATGAAGGCTCTCAGCCGATATCCAATGACTGTCCTTATTCAGTTTCTCCGGTGTCTCATAATTCCCCCATTTTTCCAAGTCAGTAGCCAGAAAAATGAAATACCCCCCACTTTGAGCTACATGGAACGAAATGTCCTAGAAAAATGAGCGATCCTGACCTTATTCTATTAAGGAGATACAGCACATCTGGAGCTATCTTCCAGCCCAGACCTTATTTATCAGGGTTTTTTTTAATTATCTGGTGGGGTTAATTGGATAATGCCTCAGAATGATGCATGTTACTGCACCATTAGAAAGGAATGTGGCCACCAACTGCGCAATTACCAGCATTGACTTAATTCTCTGATTTATTAATTCCTTTTTTCTCTCCATTCTTCTTTCCTACTTTCTATTTATTTATTTCCTCCCTTCTCATTCTCCTCTGATTCAGTTTTTTAATTTTTCTTTTGTTATGTCCATTCTTCTTTCAAGTGTCTTATGAGCTCTTTGTTCTTCTTTATATTCATGTTTAATGTGTTTTCGTGCCTTCCATCTTTCCCTTACTTAGTCCCATTCTCACATTCTTGTTTTATTATGTCCTGTATTTCCTTTGCCTCTTCTCTCATCCCTCTTTCTTCTTGAATTCCTTCCATTTGCAAATGCTTTATTTTCTTTCCTTGCATCGACCTTGCACCCATCTCTCATTTCTTCTTTCTGATATTTTATTCTATTTTCATTTTTACTTTATTTGTCTTTTCCCATTTTTGTTTCTTTGTTTAGTCCCACAACACCTTTGTCCAAATTTCATTCTTTTCTTCCCCCTCCCATTCTTTTTCCCTTTCTCTCCTTCTTTCCATTGGTCTTTTGTGCCTATGTTCTATCCTACTCCCCTTTAAAGTTTCTTCTTTCTGTTCTTATTTGCATTTTTCTTTCCTTCCCTCAAGCTATTTAATTGTATTTGCCTCTAACTTATTTTTTCTGTTACATTCCAAACATTTATCTTCCATTCTGTCACCATTTTAAGCTTTTTTTAACAGGCCATAAAACAATTACATTTGCCCAGGCACCCCTGCTTAAGCTGCAGAGGGGAGGCTTCACTACGCCCTTGCCCCAAATAGCAAAAGGATTTGACCCTAGCTATTGGTATGCCCTCTAAATAAAACAATTTTACAATTTTGATGCTTTCCCATAAACCATTATAAATGTATCGCATTTATTAATCTTTAATTCCTTAGAATCCATAAAGCTTGCAAAAGAATCCATTAATCTCTGCAGCCCGAAGGCGGTCCTTGACAATAGGTCTGTGTCATCTACATTGAGGAGCACCGGTACCGGATGAAGAGCAGAAATTGGCGCATCAGCCTGCAAGGACTAAAGAGAATTATCGACCCCATTTATGAATAAAAATTAGAAAAGGCATCAACACACCCTCGTGTCGTACACCCCACCTAAATCTAAGAGAAGGGGAAAGTTCTCCTTTAGGAGGATACCGTAGTTTGGCTGAAAGATTCTCAGTTAAAGTACTGTATAGAGGAAGCTGAGCAGAGAATTTGAGATGTTCTGGATAATTTTAAGAATACTGATATTATTCTGTCAACAAAATCCAAAGTTGAGATAACCGATCTGAAGGCCAAATTTGACCAAATGAAGGATAGCGCATGACAATTTAATTTATGCGTTGTGGGTATACCTGAGGGCAGCAAAAACAGCCAAAACACTGTAAAGTTAATAACTGATTTAATTAGACCTCATGTTGCTCCTGTGCACCTGGCAGATGACAAAGATCTTACAATTCTAGTCATATTCGGGGACTATTGTGTCAAGGAGTAGATCATCACCAAAGCGATACAAGCAAAATTATTTTAAACTTCACATAACTATTCTTTACAGATTTATCCGGTATGTCACTAACTGCAGCTTGTAGATGGAAAGAAGTTAAAGGCATGAATGATTTGTTCAAGAAAACAGGTGCCCAAGCTGGACTCATCAAAGCTGAAAGTGATTTATAATGGTCAATTTCTGGTATTTTTCTAAGTACCATAAGCCACTAAATTTCTGGAATGTATAAACTCCTCCAGAGCCAAAAACTGAGAACTCGTAAATGTTGTTGTGTAGTACCGTTTATATGCCTGTTTCAATCTATTCTTTGGTGCTCAATTATTATGTTTGTCAGATGACTGAAACAATGAAGATTTAGTGATGCTTTGTTTATTATGCCCTGCCCAGGTAGAGGCGAGAATAAGGGGGTGAGAAGTTTCAAGGCCACATGCCTTCACGATCCGAGAAAACAGTTCTGGGGGGTGGGGCGGTTTCAAAGAGGAGACACGCTAAGAGGGGTTTCAGAAGGGAGGGTTGAGTGATACCATTCTCAAGAGCCATGACAGGTGGGGCTCAGGGAGGACTCATAGGATGAGAGGGGAGGAATAGGACACAGGGAGGGGGGCTTCACCCCAGCAAATACAAAGTAGAAAAGTCTTAATGAAACACTTCAGACATATACAGCTAGATTCATCAAAGACCCGTTTTGCGAGTCTTTAATAGCAATTCATAAGGAATCGCTATTAAGGACTTGCAAAACGGGATTCATGTAGGAATCGCAAAATAAATTGCGATTCCTACAGCTTCCTTATTTGCGATTAGCAATTTGCTAATCGCAAATAAGGATGCGATTTCAAGGGTGCAGGGGTGTCCAAAGGACAGCCTGTAGCACCCCTGAAATGTGAATTTACACTGATGTTGTGCACACACAATTCCAAAGGACATGTGTGTGTGTAATATGCAACTTAGAAAAATGCATTAAAATGCATTTTTCTAAGTTTTCGCTATTTACCACGAGGTTTGACTTTGTGGTAAATAGCGGTCCTAAATTGCGAATTCGCCATTTTTAAATGTTTCATGAATGGTATTTAAGGAATCTCTAATAGAGACTCCTTAAATGCGAATCCTCGCAAATGTGCGAATTCTTTATTAGCGATTTTTGCATTTGGGATGATGAATCCCAAATGCAAAAATTGCACTCGCAAAGGGCCAGATTCTCAGAATCTGGCCATTTTGCGAGCGCATTTCGCTTGATGAATCTGGCTGATAGTAGTTGGAGTTATGCTAGAGACATTTTACATTCAACATAAATGTATGCATGTCTTGCACAGTTCCTCAAAAGCGGAGTATGATGCTGCCTCAGCCTCAGTCAGGGTAGCCAGAAATGATAAAAAAACTTATGACCATAAAACCCATAAAGGTGGTTTCCTGCAACGTTAATGGGCTCAATAACAAAAACAAAATATAGATCAGTTTTGGCCGGTTAAGAGCATCCAATGCAAATATAACTTTTTCAGGAAACTCACCTCAAAGCCATTTTGCCCCTGTTGAGCATCCCGGGTTATGTCATCCACACATTCTTTACAGCTGCTAATGCAGCAGTAAGAGGTGTGGCCATATTGATTTCTAAGGAGCTGCACTGTGAAGTTCAGCAGGTAATAAGGGATCAGGGCCAAGATGGATCTGATTCAGAACATTGATACAGAAGCAGGTGGTCATTTTCATAATCTATTATGGCTTTATTCATAATTCGCCATGAGATCAACAGGGTCAGTCATGCTGGGGAAGATTTAAATGTAATCCAAAATGTTAGAGTCAATTGTTTTTGATTTTTTATAAAGAGCAAAATAAGTCAAAATCCATCAGATTTTTTAAGCAACGAATACATGGTCTCGCTTTAATAGAACCATGGCGAGAATTCACTTGCTTTTCGAAACGCTTCAATTTAGCCTTTTGAACTAATTTCTTCTTAGTATCATGCTCAATGTGTCAGGGAAATGCGGATATCTTAGATTATGGCATGTCAGACCACTCAGCCGTTACTATTGAGTTAATAATAGAAGAGCCTAATGCAATCTATTTTATATGGTGCTTGGATAAGTCTTGTTAGTTAAAAGGCATGGATTTCAAATATGCCTATCACATTAGAACAGTTTTTAGAATGGAATATTGGTACTGCCTCCTCTTTTTCCATCTGGGGAGCCTTAAAACCTTTCATTCGAGGTGAGGCAATTACTTCCAAAACTAATAATATCACGCAAAAAAAGAGAAAGCTAGTCAATTGCAATCTGCATTGAACATTGCAACACAAGCCTTCACCACATTAAATATATCTGAAGCCAAATTACAGCTAAGTCAAGCTCGGAAGAATTTAAAGACCACTTTACAGTGGCTGAAATAGTTAACCAAAATACTTGTTTCCATAAAAGCTATGAAGGAAGCGAACATGCTGGTTGATATATCTAGCATGGACTTCAAAGCAAAAAAATAGTAATAATACTATCAAATTAATCTTTGACACTGTTGCAAGCAAAGTCTAGATCTAATCATGGAGGTTTTTCTTTAGCACTCTTCAGAACTCTATTCTGTAACAGACAAACTTAAGCTAGAAATCCCCAATAACGCTTTGAGAGCCACTAATCTCTCAACTTTGTCCACTGATCAATAATCAACAGTTACGTGTTTGAGTGGAGAATTCAATTAAATCTTCGCTACTGCTTCGCAAAACCTTGCGGTAGCGACGATCTACCTGTTGAAGCTTACAAATTATTCATACACCAAAAAAGTAAATTTTTGGTCAATCTGTTTAATTAAATTCTTACTAGTGGTGAGATTCCCAGCTCTTTTATGGAGGCGGACATGGTTAGCTTTTTGAAAAAAAGACAAGCCATTGGAGAGTCCTAATTCAGACCACCCGATTAGGCTAGTCAATTGCCCCGACAACATTTTAACTGAAATAATAGCAAAGATTGGCCCAGCTAGCACAAATGTTGATTCATCAAGATCAAAATGTTTTTTCCTGATCAGGCTGAGATCAACTAATATTAACTATTTGATGCAAGCAATCTATTATTATTCAGCCAATAATATCAGGGCAGCCATTATCATGACTGACGCAGAAAAAACATTCAATTTGGTGGAGTGAGAGGTGCTAATCACAATTGATTAGTTATGCAATCTATATTGGAATGCAGAAGCAGAAATCACAATTAATGAAAAACTAGCTTGACCAATCGTCGCTAGTCGCTGGAGTTAACAGAGTTGTCGATGTACCCTGTCTTTTTGAATTATTTTATGAGCCCTTGGCCTGTGCAATTCAACAAGATACTAGCTGCCTACCCTGGGTAATGGTGCTGCAAGTTGAAGCTAATCGCAGACGATATGATACTCCATTTGGCTGCGCAGGTAATGACTATCAAGAATGCATTTACCAGAATAGAACCGTTCACATGTATTGGAGGATATAAAAAAAAACTTTAAAAATTGGAGGCTTTCTAATTTAAAAGCTCCTCATTGGTTCTATCCATCGAAGTGCAGGCTCATTCTCTATAAATCATCTAATTAGGTATCTGGACATCTAAGTGACAGCACATTCTGCTCACCTTTTTGATTGAAATATACCTCAATACTGAATAAGGCACGCAGATTATTGCACCAAAGGCAGTCTCTAGCCCTCACTATTACTAAACAGGTCATATTAATCAAAATGGCCATTCTTCCCTTGTTTTTAGTCTTTTTTGCCAATGCTACTATTAAAGCCCGTAAGTCTTTTTGTTGTTGAATTTGATAGAATGATATGACATTCTCTATGGCAAGGAAAAAAACCTGCACCAACTTAAAAACACTACAATTAGATAAGAAAGAGGGCTGACTTAAAGGTATCTTGGCGCCGAATAACAGGTGTTTACTGTTACCCAACTCACTGGTGCTCATTTTATCGACCTCAGAAGGATGAAAGGCTGAGTGGACATGCCTGAATGTGAACCTGTGACCATGAGATTGAACACATGCTCCTACAGTGGACGCATTAGTCCACTAAGCCACCAGACCCAGCTGGTATTACCAGGCTGCCTTATTAGATATGATAATCCATAGACAATATCCCCACTAATCGTCTAAATCATATTTATTTAGACGTAATGATGAGAGAAGCAGGCTCTAAGCTTTGGACGTTTTTAAAAATACCTTGAGTTCTGAAGAGAACCTAGTATAAGATGCCACTAGTCATAGTTAACAGATTTGACACCGTTTGGCAGGAATTCACTTAACTCTACATCTAAATGATTGCACCTCACTGGGGCTCCAGCTAAATGCATCTGTTACAAGCAAAGGGGAAAGGATTAGACGTCCTAAACTTTACAATTTGTTCAAGCTGGATCAAGTAATACCATGGCAGCAACTAAGCAACATTCACCCAAATATAACCTTCAATTTCTAGTTCAGCTATATACAAATTAGGATTTTTTTGCAATGGTTGTAAACAAGAGTCCAACAAATTAGTGTAAAGAATAAATTAAGCCTACTTTGTATTACACCTCAATGGCATGGGCAAGTAGTATCACACATTCATCAGAAATTATATGAAGAAGTGATACCCCTCTTTTTTAACTCTTTTTATTGACATTTTGCAGTACAGTAGAACCACAAAACCAATGCTCTGTCTCCGTCTGGCTCCGGTGCTGGTTCTAACGCGTTAGAACCAGCACCGGAGCACCGGAGCCAGACGGAGTCACGGGCCAATGGCTGTAAGGATCTACACGTTCTGTTGTGAAAGCATTCTTGAACCTTAGAAATGCCACTGAAGCGTGTATGCCACTCTCTTTGAAATTGACTGAGTTTTTTTAACAATACAATGTAAGGATTCGACCGCTATAAGAAAGTCGAAAGCCCTGAAGAAGTCCGGTAATGGACGAAACACGTTGGCTATCCACTGTGTAAAGAAATTTGAATAAAAGAAACAATTTTTAAATTGAAGAGTCTTCACCTGAACTTCTTGGGAAAACGATTTTAACATTGTAATGGTGTGAACAGTGTGGCGATTTTGACAACAGGATTGTGCTAAACATTTGAAGGGTGCAGGGCATTTGTGCATATCTTTTTAGGTAAAATGACAGCCACTACCAGTTGTAAGACTGATTCAGCTCTTTGGAGGTTTTACAACAGAATGAGCTGCAAAGCAACCCGAGCCGCGAACTATAAAAGAATGTCTCTGTTTAGAAAGTGGATGCTATATCCTAGTCCGCAGCTCATCCATAAAATGTACCCTACAGTCTCATCAGGAACATGCTTTAGATGCGCAAATGCCAACGTTGATTGGCTAAATATATGCTTTACATGCCCTCAAATTTACAGCTTCTGAACGAGGTTTTCGGTATTAGCCTTTACAACCTGATATTTGTTGTGCTATATTCTGTATTGGGTCACAGTGCAGTGAACTTGCTGTTTGGCAACAACAATTTGTTTTTGTAGCACTGCTTATTGCAAGGTCCTTAAAACTACAGAAGTGGAGAACCGCAGCTGTACCTAATTTTAGTCAATGGCTGAGTAAAATTAAATGGGGGAAGCAATATGAAAACTTAAATGCGGCAAGAACTGTGTTCCTTTTTCTAAGATGCCAGGTGTGGATGAAATGAACTTAGGCCTTTATTATGAATATGGCAGTTCATAGGACCGGCGCACTCATGGTGGGGGTCCGACCACCTCCGTATTATGAGTGGGGCGGTCAGACCGCCACAAGACCACCGGCTCCACTAGGATCAAGGATCCTGCTGCGCCGGCGGTCTGGAATGGCACACTAATATGCTGGTGGTGCCAAAGCCGGAACCGCCGTCGCAGTCACATGGGGACCGGGCGATATTAGATATTCACTGGGGAGACTCGGACCCTACTCTCAACGTAGTGAGCAGCACACAGCCAATTATTACCATTACCAATATTGCGTGTAGAGTACAGTGTACTCTAGACGCAATATTTGTAATGTAATAACTGTCCGTGTGCTGCTCAGCGTGAGAGTGAAGACCCGGCCCTGAGAAATAAGTGCCGGTGCTTAGCCCCGGAAAGCACCGGCACAAATTAAGCTTGACCGCCGAGCATATTAGGAGTTGCCTTTCCATCACACTGTGCCTGCCATGAAAAGGGGGCCCTAACAGGGCCCCTGTGCCACTCCTGGGCCTGGTTTTGCATGCAGGGGGCACAAGTGGTGCCCGCTGGAATGGCACCCCTGTTACTGCATGGTGTGGCATGCATACCACACTATGCAAGAACATGCAGTGGGCACTGTCTGCATGTTATCCTCTCCTATAAGCCTAACATATCACTCCTGCACCACCCACCACCATGGATTATAATTGTAATCTGGCAGGCAGGCGCACAATGGCCTTGGCGGTCCTCCTGTCGCTGCACAGGTGGCGGGCCCACAGGAGGACAGCCAAAGTCACAATAAGGCTCCAAGTCTATTTCCCCACTCACCATTGCAATTGAAACCCTGCTTTTTTAAGCACTGATAACAATTATGTATGTGTAGGACTTCAGTCGACTATATTGTTTCTCTTTTTTGGGGGGGAATACAATAATTGTTTGGTTTATTTGTAATTTAGATGTCTGATGTGGAAAAACAATATATTGATTAATGAAATGACTACTGTACTTGAAGAAAATTAGAAGAGGAAAAATAAAAATTAAGAAATAAGAATGCTAACATTTTAAAGGAAATTTCCTTCAAAGAAACAGCATTGAATGAAAAAAAAATAGACAGATAATGTACTAAATTTGATGTAAAGATCAGCAATTGTTACAAAAATCTTGGAGGCATTTGGAAGCTAAAAGCAGACTTTATAAGATATATTAACAATACAATAGGCTGGTTGTAATTTTAAAAAAAACACCCATGGGGGTATATGTTTGAGCACTGTTATAAAACATTGCCCCGTAGAAATTGCCTAACGGAAAATAGCTTTTCCTGGGGCCAAATACAATACATATTTGGAGGGGTGCCACGTAGCCACCATTCTCAAGCCATCTTGGCCCCTAGGGACCCATCCCCTTGGGCCTAAGTCTAAGGGGAGGGAATATGCAGCCCCCCTCCCGAACCTTATTAGGTCCAGGAATAGTTAAAATAAAACAGGGGAGTGGGGCCGCACAGCCC
Organism: Lissotriton helveticus; assembly: GCF_964261635.1. NCBI lineage: Eukaryota > Metazoa > Chordata > Amphibia > Caudata > Salamandridae > Lissotriton > Lissotriton helveticus. The sequence continues at coordinate 512,453,203 of NC_136071.1, read as the reverse complement.
TTCTCTCTGAGCCTTATTGGGCCCTGGTGATTTCCTCACCTCTGGCCTAATGTATTTTAAAAGAGACGGAGGACATGTGTCCAACCTACTGGAGCATCATTAGGCCCTGGGGACCCCATCCACCAGGGCCCTATTTTTTTTACAAAAGGGAGGGGGCTGCATGGTCCCCTTCTCCGAGCTTTATTGGGCCCTGGGGACCCCATCCTCCAGGGCCGTAATTCTTTTTATTAAGTGGAGGGGGACCACATGGCTCCCCCTCCCCGAGTCTCATTAGGCCATGAGGACTCCACCCCGCTGGTGCGTATTTTTTGTAAAGTGGAGTGGGGCCACGTGGCCCCCTCCCTGAGCTTGATTAGGCCCTGGGGACCCCCCTTCTGAAGCTTATTAGGCTCAGGAACCCCATCCCCAGGGACAAATATAATAAAATAGGGGAGTGGGACCGCACAGCCCTTCTCTCCGAGCCTTATTTGGGCCTGGTGATTTCCTCCCCAATGGCCTTATGTATTTTAAAAGATAAGGAAGCAATGTGGCCAACCTACTGGAGTCTCATTAGGCCCTGGGGACCCCATCCACCAGGGCCATATTTTTTTTATAATAGGGAGGGGGCTGCATGGTCCCCTTCCCCTAGCCTCACTGGCCTCTAGGTTCCCCATCCCCCAGGGCTGTAATTCTTTTTTTTTAGTGGAGTGGGGCCACATGATCCCCCTCCCCGAGCCTCATTAGGCCATGAGGACTCCATCCCACTGGTCCGTATTTTTTTTTAAGTGGAGTGGGGCCATGTGGCCCCCTCCCTGAGCCTGATTAGGCCCTTGGTACCCCAGGGCCTTTTTCATTTAAAAACAGAGGGGACTGTGTGGACCCCCTCCCTGAACCTCATCAGGCCATGGGGACCTCACCCCCCAGGAGCATATTTTTTTTAATGGGGAGGGGGACCACACGGCTTCCCTTGCCGAACCTCAGTGGGCCCTCAGCACCCCACCCACTGAACCTTTTTTTTAAATGAGAGGGATGCCACATGGCCTCCATCTCCAAGCCACATTATTCTTTAGGGACCCCATCCCCCAAGGCCTATGTACTTTAAATGGGATGGAGGCCACATGGCCCCTTTTCTGAGCCTTATAAGGCCTTGGCGACCACATCCCACTGGGCTGATCTTTTTAAAAGGGGAGAGGGCCACATGTCCACCCTCCCTGAGCTCATCAGGCCCTAGCGACCCATCCCCTAGGCTCTTTTTTTAAGGGTGGGGGACACATGGCCTCCTACCCGAGCCTCATTAGGGCCTGTGGACCCGATCACCCAGGGCCTTATGTTTTTTAGATTGGATGGAGACCAAGTGTCACCACTCCCTAAGCCTCTTCTGGCCCAGGGGACCCCATTTAAGATAGGTGGGCGCCCTGGTACCTACCCAGGGCTCCCAACATACACAAGGTTGGCGCCACGGGGGAGCCCCAGGGCCTCTCTGACCCTAGCCAGCTCACTTGATACAAATTACTGGGGTAACACAAGAAGGCCATAGGACCTGGGTAGCATATGGTACGTACAAGCTACGTGGTCCTACTGGCACATAATCCTAAAGAATTGCAAAGTAAGCAAGCAAAAAATAGGATTATGATAAATCACACTTAATACTGAGTAGAAAAATCCAACCAAATTTTATATATCAAAATCATTCATAATATATACAATGCACCTAGAATGTATTCTATAGTGGTTGCTACAAATAGAGTGACGAGAAAAGTGGTTATAGAAGTGCTCATCTGCGCAGTGTTTAGAAAGAAAAGTAAAAAGGAATTAATAGCTGTTCACAAAGTAATCATAGTTCTATAAGCATGGCCTTGAGAAACTGAAGTTAGCCAAGGCCGAGAAGCCTGTCTGATTGATTTATACACTTTTATTTTTCCTTATGTTCAAAAATAGGTGGTGACTTAATCAAACCCACACCTCTCAAGGGTATTACATATATATATATCGTCAATTCAGGCTGGGATGGTCAATATTGTCAACATTTCGTCCAGACTGCTGCATTAGGTAAATATGGACCTGGGGATGGAATCCCTGTGGGTCATTAGAGTCTCAGGGAGGGTGGCCCCCTTCCTTTTTGTTAAAAGTAGTGACCCTGGGGGATGGGCTTTTCAGGGCCTTTTAAAGGTGGTCTCCCCAGGGACATTAATGGTTTCCAGCGGGGGTCCTGCAGCCCCCTTCCCTTTAATTAAGTAAATCGGCCTCGGAGGTAGGCTCACCCGAGCTTTTGCTTAGAATGCTTAGTGGCTATTTGTACTCATCTGAGTGTTATATTGAAATAAATTTGGGAGTATTTCTGGAGTCGTTTTGATGGCAGTCATTGAGTGTGCAGAAAAGCCTCAGAAGAAGGACTTAGCCAGAAACGCGTAAGGCTCTGCTGGCGCTGGATGCTTCTGTTTCTTGCCTCATTTTGAACGCGCTGATGCAGAGTGCGCCCCGCACCTTTGGGTACTTGTGGACTCTAAATAAATTCCGGTCGACCCAGTCGGGGGCGCACCGCCGTGGATCTCTGGCGGTTTCGCCTACTGGTGTGTTGATCAGTGTGGCAGAATCATCTGGCCTTAACTGGAAAGGGTGAGAACTAAGCAGAAGCACCCGTGAATTTGAACTTATTTTACTTTATGACTGCTTCCAGCCCACTGGGGTTTTATGTCAAGGACTACCAGTCCCAGAATGCTTAGTGGCTATTTTTACTCACCTGAGTGTCATATTGAAATACATTTGCGAGTATTTCTGGAATCGTTTTGGTGGCAGTCATCGAGTTTGCAGAAAGCCTCAGAAGAAGGGAGTAGCCGGAAAAGCGTCAGGCTCTGCTGGCGCTGGATGCTCCTGTTTCTTACCCCAATTTGAACGCGCTGATGCAGAGTGCGCCCCGCACCTTTGGGTACTTGTGGACTCTAAATAAATTCCGGTCGACCCGGTCGGGGGGCGCACCGCCGTGGATCTCTGGCGGTTCCGCCTACTGGTGTGTTGTCAAGGACTACCAGTCCCAGAATGCTTAGTGGCTATTTCTACTCACCTGAGTGTTATATTGAAATACATTTGGGAGTATTTCTGGAGTCGTTTTGGTGGCAGTAATTGAGTGTGCAGGAAGCCTCAGAAGAAGGGCGTAGCCCGAAACGCGTCAGGCTCTGCTGGAGCTGGATGCTCCTGTTTCTTGCCTCATTTTGAACGCGCCGATGCAGAGTGCGCCCCACACCTTTGGGTACTTGTGTAAATATATAAATATATATATATATTACCTACTGGCAGTCGCCAGTAGGTTGTTATAGTTAGGACCTAGTTTCTATAGGAAAATCCACAACATTCTATTTGGAATAACGTTGGTGCCGGTGGACGAATCTTCGTGAATTTCTCCAAGAAAATGGCCTGCTCGGTTCCGCTCCTTCCCTGAAAGTTTGGGGGTGGTTCATCAAGTGGGGGCCGAGAAAAAGCAGGGGTCCCAAAACGTGTTTTCCCTATGCAATTTTCCATAGGAACCTTTAGCCAGGGCTACAGCCCGAACGGCTGAACGGAATTACACCAAATTTGGCAGAGAGGTAGAGTTCGGTTCGCAGATTATGCTTTTTGTTAAATGGTGTAAATCCGTTCAGTAGTTTCTGAGAAAATTGAAAGTAAAATCATAGCGATATCTAGAGTCGGAGTTCAGTACGCGTACTGAAATCTGTTCAATTACGAGCGCGAGCTGCACTCTGATTGGTTGTGAACTGTCTGTCAACACTCAAAACCAGGAAGTGTGGCCATCTTATGCCTCGCTACAACCGAGTCATAAGAAAACAGTAAAACAAAGTTGAGAAATAAGGGAAGGGGGTAGGATAGAGACATTCTGACCCTCTACGCTTGCTCAGGGGGTCGTACATGGATGTTGAGGCTCTATTTTATTTTCAAAGAAAAATTGTGGCGTACACACATGTAAACACCTACAATTACGAGCAGGAGCTGCATGCTGATTGGCTGTCAATACTACAAACCAGGAAGTGTTGGCAGCCATGTTGTTTGTCGGGAGAGCAGAGTCACAAGAAAACAGTAAAACAAAGTTGAGAAATAAGAAAAGGGGGCAGGGTAGAAACATTCTGAGCATATAGTCTTGGTCAGGGGGTGGTACATGGATCTTTAGGCTCAATTTTTTTTTTTAAATAAAAAATGGCGGGGTACTCGTGCAGTACTTGTACGCGGTGGAAAAGGTGAAAAAAAAAGTTAAAGTCCATTTTATTCATTAGGTCCCGGGGGGCAAATTACGGGGGCAATTTTTCTGGTATGTAACGTTTACAACGCAACTTTTACAACGCACTACCATTACAACGAAACTTTTACAACGCAAAAACTATTACAACGCATACATTTACAACGCATGTTTTTACAACGCAGATACTTTTACAACGCATACCATTACAACGTAAGTATTGGTAAGTATATAATTATATTTAAAATGTTATATGTTTGGTATTTTGGGTAAAGGGGTATTTTTAGGGTTCATGGTCAGTTTTGGGTTTTTGGGTAAAGGGGTATTTTTAGGGTTCAGGGTCAGTTTTGGGTTTTTGGGTAAAGGGGTATTTTTAGGGTTAAGGGTCAGTTTTGGGTTTTTGGGGTACAGGGTAAAAAATTTTTTTTGTTAAATAAATTAATTAAATGAAATGAAATTAAATTAAATTATATTAATTTTACTTATATTACATAAAAAAAATAATTATATACTTACCAATACTTACGTTGTAATGGTATGCATTGTAAAAGTATATGCGTTGTAAAAAATTGCGTTGTAAATGTATGCGTTGTAATAGTTTTTGCGTTGTAAAAATTTCGTTGTAAAGGTAGGCGTTGTAAAAGTATGCGTTATAACGTCATACATCCAATTTTTCTGCATAATGGGGGCTTGTATGGTGCTCCGAGGACCGGGGAACGGCACTTCCCTGGTTTTATTTTGAAGTATGTGGGGGGGGTTACGGTCCTCCTCCCTGCAGTCTCGGGGAGCGGCACCCCTCGGGTCTTTTTAAAAAATATATATATTTTGAGCTCTCCCTCCCTCTCTCATTGTACACTTCGCGGGGAACGCGACCTTTCTGGGGCAGTGATTTGTAAAATGACCTTCCAGCTCCGGGTACCTGCATTATCTGGAGTTTTTTATTAATGTTGGGAGGGTGGGCTTGATAATACGTCCTTTTTAATTCCCACAGAAGCCTATGTTCTGGTGTTAACATGGGCTTCTATGGGAAATAACAAGGCCGTATTATGAAGCTCATATCACAGTTTTATCGACAGTTTCCTGCCAATAAAACGGCGATAATTTTAACACCGGTCCTTGATAATATGCACCTAAGTTTACTGGTCAAAAAAAGAGCAATGGTCCATATTATCAACAAAAGGCGATACTTTATCGCTGCTTTTTGCTGCCGAGAAAGCGGCGATAATGGTCTTGATAATATGCCCTTGTGAATTTCCATAGCAGCCCAGGTTAACACCAGAATCTGGGCTGCTATGGGAATTTACAAGGGCCTATTATCAAGCCCATTATTACCGCTTTATCAGCAGTTTTCTGTTGATAAAAGCGGCGATAATGTATCACCTTATGTTGTTCATAATATGCCGCTTCGTTCCTTGCCATGCATGGCATTTTGCGATGCAGGGCACGTTACGAAATTTGGGGCATATTATCAAGGACCGGTGTTAAAATTATCGACGTTTTATCGTATTCGTAGCGTATGCTGAGAATGATTAGCAGTAGAAACTATGGTGCGATCACTCTCTCACTGTCAAATGAGAGCACAGGGCGTGCTATGAGAATAGTTAGAAGTGGTCACTCATTGGAGATCCGATTCAGCTGTGTGTCTTATTGTGTGATGTTAGGCAATGCTTACATGATTACGGTAACTGAGCGTGTGGTTTGATAAAAAAAAAAGTTGTGTTATCTCCTCTGCATGGGAAGTTGGATGTTTCCATCTGGCTGTCAATTTCAACCTTGAAAGCAGAGTCAACACAATGAGTTGTATAAGAGCGCTATTGTCTCAAAAAGAGGTCACTCTTACATCTGCTAGAGAAACATTTGTCCTTCATGTGGCAAACACCCGCACAGAAGTGTATGCTTTGTTAAATACAGACGTGCCATGGAATTTTAGGGAGTTAATTTAGACTATCTTTAATGCGTCTTCGAGTAGGGGGTTAGCTTACTCTTTTAAAATTATAAGAATTGGTCTTGTGACTTCTGTAGAAAGTATATTTGGTGTCTTGTCGGTGTTTTTTCATTGCATTTTTTGCAGCATCTTTGGTGAATTGTGCCTAATGGTCACATTAGTTGCCAGTGTGCTTGTATTAATTTGTTTACTTAAAAAATGGAAGCACATCTTGCAGCAGACGACAATAATTCTCGGTTGTTGCTGGTCCGCAACCGAATGCTTCGTTACTATGGCGCGCTGCCTCTTGCAACGTTGAGTGCAGCTTATGGATTATCGTTTCGATTCTCCTTTTTCACATGCGTTCAGCCTGTCTTCCATTGCCTGAGCTGTGATTTCGACTTGGCCCTGGATTTGTGTCTCTGCAGTACGGTGTCTCCCAACGCGCATTATGACCAGTTGATGAGTCCTTTAGTGGTTCATGACGTGCTCTGTTCTGGTGGCGGGATTATGGCATTAGCAGCGACACATGGAATAATGGGACGTTGGAATGTTTTTGCAGCGGCGCTTGAGTTCTTGGCACGCAGTTACATTGAAGATGACCCGAGTTTTCCTCCGATGGTGATAGAGGCTCCGGTCATTGAGGAGGTACAAAGGGGGTGGTGATGGACGTGTATGTTCACTTCTCACTATCGAATTGGATGGCTGAAATGTTTTCAGATGAGAACAATGACTTCCTGTTGGAGGCTGTTGCTACATACTGTGCTTACACGCTGTTGGATTAAGACTCTTTGATTTTTCTGCGTATTCTTTATTTTTTAGCTACTGCTCTCTATCAAAGAGCGAATAACTTTTTTTTGGAAATGTGAACTTGACTCTGGTTTTTAGTCTTGGAGTGTGCGTTTCTAAGTGGCACACGTTTATATCATGTGCTTCGATAAAGAAAGGGTGCCGTGGGGCAGAGGCTTTCACTCACACCCTGTTAAGTTAGCATGGGTTTATTCGAAGCTTACACGCTATTTTTGCTTTCCTGCTCTGCTTTGCACATGACACATACTTGTGATATTGTTTAGAGAAGGCTGAGTATTTTATTTTATATGAGAATAATTTGGTATGCTAGATTTGTAAAGTGCCTCGCTAGTTTTGTGTGTATAGTGAGATCATGGAACATCAAAGTTATCTTGAATACTGTGTCTGTTCAGAATGTTCCTCGGAAGTTCGAGCCAAAATACATATGCAATTCAAATCAAATTTAGCTTTATTCGAGATTCACTCATAAAAGCATGGTAAATTCCATATATTTCAAGAATATTTAATCATTAAAAAAAATTAATTAAAAGATAAATTACAAACAGATAAATAAAACACAGTCCATAAACAACCATTAAAAAAGTTCATCCCGATTGCTATATACAAATGACCTATAAATTACAAATACTAGTTTTGTACATTGTCTAACATAATGAATATTCCTTTTTAGACAAAAACACATTCAGTGATTAATGCCTAAAAGCTTCTGTCTAACCACCCATGCCCAACCTAAATATTTAGCAGTTGCTATTGAGATGGGCAATAAAGTGCTAGTGCGTATGATTCTTAAGGCTTCAGAACTACTAAAAGTACCTAAGGACTTGCACAGTGGAGTTAACCAAGCTCATCTTGGGGTTGCATAGACCGGGCAAGCAAATAAAAAGTGGCCAATAGTTTCCTTATAATCTCCGCATGCAGGGCAGTTGCTAATAGTCGAACTACCCCACCTGCCAGTCAAAGACCTAAGGGGTAGGGAACCTGCTCTAAGTTGGAAAAAAAGCTTCCTGTCCCCTTGGTTTGGTAATGGCATCCCAATAAAGCTCTAAGCTGGGGTTAAGCTTTGCTTCTAAAAAACCTCCAGCCATAGTCGGGGAGGTAGTAGCACTCCAATTTCGATGGGCCACCTTCTCCCAATAGATTTCTTTTAAAGCTGTTTTTGATGGGAATAACGCTGTCTCCGGATTTTCCCACAGCATTTGCATACCTAGGCCAACTAAGGTGTCTCTAAGTTCATTCAGCCAACTGACCTTGTGGAAAACATCGGTTTGATAATATCCAGGAATCCTACCACATAGTGTAGGAGCTCTGGAGTAGTCCAGAGCCTGCGCCAATATAAAATTGGCCGCAGCCTTGCTAAATCCAAAATAGCCTTCCTGCCAAGATCATACCTAAGTGGCAGTTGTGTCCACCTTTGATACTTGCGCTTTTCATAATGCATTGTGGAGGCAAAGTTACACACAGTTGGAGAACATTCATAACTTGATAGTTTGTGGAGCACTGAATGTGATCTATTACTGCTGAGTACCAGAGGTATGGATCTGACCATGTAATCCTATAAGACTTTCTGTAGTTATAAACTAATCTGCTAGGTAGGGAGTGTGAAATGTAGGTATATTTTAAATTGTTTACCTTTAGTATTATAGGATGCTTTTTCCGTTTGTATCTTATAGAATAGTAACAATGCTGACAACCTTGTTTGTGATAATATGTTTGGTTGTATTATCTAAGGTACTGTGCATGAGATTTTGGCGTTAGAAATAAACATTTCAAAGTTGCATGTTTCTTTATTTGCATCTTGTATTGGACTAGTGTAAGAGTATAATGAAAGAGTGCTATTGTTATCCATGTTACTTCATGTAATCTAAGTGGCATGTTCTGGGTTGACTAGTCGTTGGTGTTTTTGTTGTAGGGTAGTGGTTCCCAAACTTTTTACTCCTGAGGACCCCCCATAGAGTCAAAACTGGAAGCTGGGGACCCCCAAGCAATTTGTAGGATTTAAATTTCAAACATTAAAACCGTAATTCGGAAAAAATTAACACATATGTGCCCACAAAACAAATACTCAAATTACTAATGATTTTAGTGGCATATGTACAAGCCCCTATCACCATGGGAACATCACTTTCTGAGAGTTTTCTGTGGCGATAGGGGCTTTGCCTTATTTAGAAGGCAACATTAAGCCACTTAACGTGGCTTAACGATCCCTTGTAAATAAGACTCCCTTTGACACAATGCTTAGCGTGAAAGCAGTGGGCAGTGTGTGTTGTGGTGGGCGTTTCCTCTGCGACACCCATTGATTTTGACGCTGCCGCCTATTCACAAGAGCAGCGTAAATGGGAAGCAGCCCCAAAATTAAGGCCACGGAAAACCTGGTCTTAACTTGGCTACACAATGAGAAATGCTTCATTTCTCCTCGTTTTTGTAAAACGCCTTGGATTGTTTATGTTCAGGAAGGCGACCCTTCCTGCACATAAACAATCTTCCCCTATTAAATGTAGCCCCAGTGCAGGGGAAACGCAGGGCTGCACCATATTCTTGTAAATATGGTGCAGCCTTGCGTTTCTGAAGTAGTAGAGTGTGTTGTGAAGCCAAGGAGGCTGGTCTGGAGAAGCATAAACTTAAGGAGTGCTGGTCTGGAGAAGCACACACTCAGGATTCAGAACATAACACAGTGGTTAGCATTGACTTGAACAATAAAAATGTATTTCCACCCAAAGAAACCTTTTTAGAAGCATCAGGATACTGAAAGACTGAAAAAAAGCATGTCACTAACTTGTACCTTGCAGTTTGCAAGCAGTTGTTTTCTTTGTAAAGGAAGTGGGTGTTTAGTTTCCAGTGCATATATATATTCACTGAAAAAACATAGGTTTCAGGCACGTTATAGTCAGGAATTAGCATTTAAAAAACTTTAGAAATTCACTGAAAAATGTCATGAGTGATGTAATATGTGATGTCATCAGCAGTGCATTGCGGGTGCGCGAGTTATAGTTAGCTGAACTAACTATAACAGGGGAATTTCAATGGTTTTGTATGAGATAAAATGTCCAGCTAACTATAACATGTGTGAAACCTATGGTTTTTTCAGTGAATTTCTAAGGTTTTTTAAATGCTAATTCCTAACTATAACGTGTGTGAAACCTATGGTTTTTTCAGTGAATATATATATATATATATCAATCATCGCTCATCCTGCACCAAGCTCACGCACTCTTGGGCAGGTGCTAATATGGCGGAAGGTGCATTCCCCAATATTTCTGCTCCTTGTCCCCTCTTGCTCCCAGAACAGACACAGCACTCGCAGGGGAGAGTCTCCTACTTTATTAAGACTCTTTAACGCACCAGACGTGTTTCGGCAGCCGCCTTCCTCGATGGTGCGAGGGCAGGCCAGAAATTGCCCCTTTTTATACTTTATTTACAAACCACACTTCCTGTTACCATACATCAACATGGAAGAGGGACCAACATTTACATCACAATGTGAGCACCATCTTAACTTTTCCTGATATTTTGCAGCTCAGGGCACACAGAAATATACATCACCGATATCGGCACATAACTTTCTCTCCTTTCACTAAATAAAATTAAATAATAAACTGTCATGAGCAAGTCTGCAAAATCCAGCCCTGGATGGGCCAATTCATTGCCATATCCGCAACATGATAAATAAAGTCATCCTCTGTGCCACACCTTCATAATACAGCCCTGAATAGGCAGGCTCCTACATGATAATTGCAATTACCTCTCCTCATATTTTTTGTGATCCCTCCCACACCAATCCCCCTACACTTCACCCAGTGACATTTCCAATTCTATATATACATCTTCAGGATGATTGCAAAGGAAATCCTATGTTCAACGCAAGCAAAAAAGAAAACAATTCATGGACTTTCTCTAAATAATGCGTCACTTCAATCAATTCATTATCCCGAATTTACAGCAAATCAAGTCCTTGAACAATTATTCAGATATATATATCCAGAACATCCAAGGGTGCCCGTCCTTTGCTTCCTCCTCAGTACGGCCGCAAAAACAAAAGGACACAAACTCCAATTTTCGGTGCGTAATTCTTTATTTATTTTGCATAAGTTGTCACTACTAATTTCGGTAACAGCCGTTACCTTGATCACATGGTTAAACAAGGCATTTTTGTATTCCCTAAATACTACCGCCTAACAGTGACGCCACTTAATTGACATGGTGAACAGACTATTGGGGCTATTTTTACCCCACGAAAAAAAATGAATTATCCTCTTGAAAATTTGAGAAACACCCGTGTTTGTTTAGAGGGCCACTACAACTTATTCCAACTTACAATCGATTTAACACATTGTCGGGCCCAGATGATAATGAGTGACTGGACTCGGCACGAGCAGTGGAGAAGTGTGGCTCACTGGTTAGAGGAGGCAGACCTGGAAGCAGAGGTCAGCCCGGGACCAGGGTTCAATTCCTGGCTCGGCGGGGTCTTGAGTCCTAAAATGTCTATGGACTCGACAATTCTCGCTCCGGTGCCTACTCGATTCACGGGTTCCCACTTTGCGACTCTGGGCAATAGCTTGCTTAATCTCTACAACGGCCCCTCACGGCGGGATGCCTGGCTTTCACCTTGCGGATACCCTGCCGGGGTTATCTCACAGGGGAATACCAGGACGGGTTCCCTAAGCAAGCGCTTAGAAACCGGTTGGTGATTTGCGCTATATAAATTCCTGTACGAGTAGAATCAACGGCAGTGAGTCCTGTGGTGCCCCGTAGTCAGTAGGAAATACCAATCTCAGAGTCTTTAAGCAATAGATTAGAAGCAGTAAAATCCCCTATATATTGTACAAATAATGGGGATAGGACCACACTGTGCGGTGATGTGGATTCCTGTCCCAAAATGGGAGAATTGGTAAGAGATATGTTAGTTCCAAGGCCAATTATAGAGTACTCGCATCAGGGAGTGAGGCCTCACCCCAAAACGAAAGGTTTAAACTTAGAGATTGTCTTTTGGAATGTTGCTGGCTTGCTTTCTAAAATTACAAATGGAAATTGGATAAAATTATCTAGAAAGTATAACATTATATGTCTACAGGAGACATGGCTTTGTTCCCCTGTTCACTTGGAGGGATACAAAACTTATTTTTCAGAGGTGATCCAAACCTCTTCGGGTAGGTCAAAAAGGGGGCTAATAATGTATATATTGAATGTTCTAACAGCTACCAAAATAGAGGCTCTGAGGCTAGAAAGTAATTATCAGGTTCTTTTGATATCTGTAAATAAGACGTCCATTTTCTTTGTAGTAAATTTTTATAACAATTTAAATCAAGTTGATTTAACTGATGTTTTAAATGAGGTTTCCTTTTTACTGCAAGATTTGTGCTAAAAATATATTAATTATTCGTTTGTATTAATTTGGGGAGGTGATTTTAATTTGTCACTTTGTAAAAAGAACAGTACTAACAATTGTGGTATTCAGGATGAGGGTGGAAATAGTTTAACTCATGTTACGCATACAAATGTTGGTACCCGAATGAACGAGATAATGACTTCCTTCGAGATAGGTTTCGGAAATGAATTAGTTAGTCCCCCTGTTCCTTTTTCTCCCACTTTTAATGGGAGAGAGCTTACAAGTACAATTGATTTTATACTTGTTTCTTACGGCATTGCACCTAATATCCAAAAGTTTGATACAACTATAAATGCAGTAAGTGATTACTTTCCCAACACTATCTCAATAAATGTCCCTACATCATTGAAGGAGTCAGCTTATTGGAGTCTTTTGGATCAACAATCCTTGAAAATAAATAGACTTAATGGCCTTTCCTCGAAATGGATAAAACTAGACCAAGAGCAAGTAATGGCCAATGTGGTCAAGCGAGCTTTGCCGTATCTTGAGATTTGTCTCGATCTTAATTCTACATCGGAACAAATACTGTCTAGTTATACAATTATTACCAAAATTATTGAAGAAGAATTACTTGGGAGGAAAATAGGAAAGGGGCCTGCTCAAAAGGGATGGTTTAATTCAGAATGCACAAAAACTTACTCAACACTAAAAATCGCACTGAGTAAAAGTAATAGGGATAAGGAAGAAATTATTAAACTCCGAAAGGCCTACAACTTGGCCTTAAAAAAACGTAAAATACAGATTAAAAATGGCCTATGGAAGCAACTACATGATAGCTGTTCTGTAAAGGATAGTGCCACATTTTGGAGAATAGTTAAATCTCCCTTTCTCTCTGAAGCTAGCGATTCCCCGAAATTAGACGTAGCGGTAGATGCAAACACTTGGGTTCAACACTTTTCAAAAATGTTTAGTAAGACGGGAGATATAACTCTGGAGCAAGTTGAGGGCACAGAGAGGGAGCCTCATCCAACTCAGTCGTGTTTCCCCATACACCTAGGTTTTACCCATAAAGAGGTAATAAATGCCCTGAAAACATCTAAAACAGGGAAAGTGCCTGGTCCGGATGGGGTTCCAGTGGATCTTTTTAACCATAAATTAGACCTATGGTCCCCAGTGCTTACAAGAGTGTTGGAAGCAGTCAATGAGGTGGGCCTAGTTGATTCATGGTCCACGTCAATTTTGGTGCCAATTTTCAAAAAGGGCGACCGCCATAGCCCAAATTGCTATCGGCCTATATCCCTTCTGGATTCCTTAGGAAAGGTCGTTGGACGTATCCTTCTAGATCGACTCCAGGATTGGGCGACAGATCATAAAGTAATCTCTGATCTACAATATGGGTTTCGTGAGGGGCTGGGTACCGTGAACCAGGCCTTGAACCTTTCACTCTTAATTGGGAAATATGTTCAAGCTAAAGAAGGGTACTTGCACATGGTTTATGTTGACCTGACTGCAGCCTTTGAATGCGTCAGTCATACTAAACTGTGGGCAATTATCCTAGCTATGGGGATGGACCCTGTGTTGGTAAACTTTTTACGGGAACTCTATTCCGGGGCATCGGCTAAAGTCAGGTACGGAACGGGGGGAACTTACTGAGTCTTTTCGGATAGAGAGGGGGGTCAGACAAGGCTGTGTTCTGGCCCCCTTCCTATTCACGTTATATACAAATGGGCTCGAAGCGGCGATGGTGGAAGGAAGCCAGGACCTGCCAACAATCTGTCGTCGGCCTATACCAGCGCTACTATATGCCGACGACGCAGTGATCCTGGCAAGAACCCCCCTCCAGCTTCAGAGGTCGCTAAATAAGTATTGTACTTTCATGAACTCCCTGAACCTAAAAGTAAATATAAAAAAGACCTACGCCATGCATGCTGGCCCCAGACCAAAAAAAATCAAAGCCATCTCTGTTAATCACATCGTATTAGAGTGCACGGCAACCTATCCCTATTTAGGAATTCTGATAGATAACAAGTCCAAATGGACAATAGCCATGAATGCAAGGAAACTCTTGTTTCTGAGGGCTACCACTGCTTTGGTGGTATTTGCTCAGAAGTTGGGGTAGAGACCCTCGCAAGAAATGTTAAAGATCTTTCAGGCTAAATGTGTCAGTGTTGCCAGTTACGGCTCGGGGTTATGGGGACATCTGAATACGGAAACACTACAGAGGGTTGAGAACTCTTTCTTGCGATATTTATTAGCGGTCCCTCAAAGCACTTCAACATGTGGCTGCCATATAGAACTAGGGTTGGATTACATATCGGATATTCTAAAAATTCAACCGATTATGTTATGGCGCCGCATTTGGACTACGGTCCAGTGCGATTTAACACATGTCTCCTACAGGAGTGCATGACGCTCGATAATATGCACAAGATTAAATGGCTAGCCTATGTGAAGCCCTTTTTTAACGATTTAGGTCTCCAAAGATATTTTAACTATCCATTAACTATTTCTGATATTCCCAAGAAAGAGCTGAAAAAACGATGTCTCTTTCACCTAGGCCAGTTACGACTAACAACTGAGATAGGGAAAAGCTCAGTTCAGCATTCATTGGCCATTCAAACTACTTTTTCTATTCAACCGTACCTAATATCCAACTTGAACCAATATGAACAATTTTTGCTAACTCGTTTTAGATTCGATATCTTTTTCCGGTTAATTTCCTTCCCGCAACAGAATGACTGGTCAAGGAATCTACCACCATGCCCATGCGACACTATTTCTCCACAATCCTCAATCCATATAATTCTGTTTTGCAGATTCTATGAAATTCCACGTAGACGTTGGATTGTCCCCATACTAAGATCTATGGGGCTGCGAGCTTGCCGCCCAGCATTTTTAGTGCTCCAATTTTTGGATAACGAGGCACATGCTAAATCTATAGCTTGTTTTTTGAAATTCTGTATAAAACACTGCCCCAGCCTTAGTTAGATGCTGATATATATGTATATTTAATTTGGAACATGAAGTTTTAAACCTTTTAAAAGTTGAACTAATTATTAAGTATGTAAATGGATTGTTGTATGACTTTTGTTGATTTCAACTTATGCAACATATTGTTTTAATTGTACTTTTATGGTTTTTCTAAAAATTATGGAAACCGAATAAAGAAAATTTTGACTTTGAACAGACTATTGAATAATTTCAAACAGTGCAGTTCCTCATTACAAAGTATACAACCTTGATCTGAAGTTCAGAATGTAATAATAAATACTTATATTCACTGTGCATCAGTTTGTGACACACATATATATATATATATATATATATATATATATATATATATATATATATATATATATATATATATATATATATATATATATATATATATAAATAAATAGATATATTTTATAATAAAACATGAGTTGAGTTAAAATTTACATTGGGTCAATAAAGTTCATCCTGAACACTATTCGGCAGGCTGAATTCGATATTCATTATATTAGTTTTGACTACAATAAAGCTATCCGCATAAATGCATACTGTGCCAATATTTAGCTGTAACGATTCTGTCTGCCTCAATGCGTGAACCAGCATTATATAATATACTGATCTTATGTGATACTCATACACAAAACCATGTGCCTAAAAATGCATTTTATGAACTACAACAAGGCTGAATAAAAAATATTTCTATATATAATCTTTTAGCAGCTACTATAAGTTATAGACCTAATTTCTGGTAGGATAAAGTGCAAATGTGCTCACTATTTATCAAAGTGCAAGAGCAATATAAAAGTGCTAATGTGCCTAGATTGTGCAAATGGTGTGTGTTCCTTTATGGTGGATTGATAATAATATTTTTTATGTAATTTTTATTATTAATAGACAAAGGTTTTTTAATATATGTTTTTAAAAAGTTTTTATGTTTTATAATTTAGGTTAAAATACACAGCAGAATTTAGAACAGTAAATAATATGAACTGAAAACATATATAAAATGTAGGATAATAGCACAATAGAAACATAGAAAGATTTAATAAATACAATAAATTCAAATCTCAAAGTCTAAATATGTATATGAATACAATGAGGTGTTTATTTTTACAGATAGTTGTGCAAATCTTCATTGTTGTTCAGCCCTTTAGGAGTCTTACTGCCCAGCTCTAATATCAAACGAGTTTCAAGCTTGTGCAGCAGTTTCTCTCTATTGCCTCCACGTCTCAAGATAGAGACTGAATCAGCCACAAAATATTTTCAGCATTCTAGTTTGTTATCATGTATGGCTTTAAAATGCCTGTGAGGAAATGTGTTTTTAAATGACAATCCCTTTTTAGGCACTGATTTTTGCCTTGCCATCTCGTGGCAAAAACGTCCGCAGGACCCACTTGATTGTTTCCCCTTGAATCACGAAAAGAAATCCCATCACCATGATAAAAACTCATTTTTGCAGGACTGCATTTTCTGCCCAGTGACTGTCGCCCACCCAACCCCCGTTCTCTGCAGCCCGTCAAAGAGCAAAATGGCCTTCACACCGAGTTAACGATTCATTGTTCCTGCTCCTGCTCCCAGCCTAACAAACATCCCTGACACCATGGTCGGGTTGTCTGGACAATGGTCTGATTACCGCATTCTCATCCAGGACAATCGGAGAATGGCTTGTAAAGCGGGGGCTTTTTGATCAAGGCGGCTGGGCAAAGAGACCTGAGGAAAACAAGCCCTGATCAAAGCAGAACCAACATTTGACTGTGTGCTTTTCCTTGATCAGGTCACTAGCTGCAAATACCACCTGGATCCGGCTAGTCAATATAAACACTGCTATGATTAAACAATGGTCATGCAGCTAAACGGCTGGAGTATGACATGTATAAAAGGCTTGTTAGCTACGGATTTAAGTAGCAGCCTCCTCTGTCTTGTCATTGACTAGCTTTGTACTCTGTTCCATAGCCCGGGCTATTGCAATAAATCTGGGTTCCTCCTGCAGACGAAGGCTTCTGTGTCTCCTTTTACTACATATGAAGGGTATGGGAGATTTGAGCGGTTCCCCCGCTGCCGAGACCCTGTAAGTGGGTTATTCCGGTTCTTCAAATGGCACCCGAATAGGGACTCCACGAGTACGGAGGTCAGGCCTGGTGGACGTGAGGAGGTGCGCGGAGAGACTCTGATGGAGGCGCCCTACCCAAGGATTCTCGTTATATTCCGGTACACCCGACGACTCACCCGGTGTTCCTCCCCACCCGGTCAGGGCCACCTGACCGCCTTCTCGCTGGAGTCCCCTAGCAAGTAATTTCTGGAACAGGACACAGCCCTACGTCTGCAGAAGAGAACTACCCCTGTAAGGTAAGGGTGGACTGATCATCCACCAAGTCTGTCTGTTATTGACTTTCGCAAAAGCCAATTTGTTATTGACTTTTGCCAAAGCCAAGCATGCAAGGTGAGTTTTTAAAAACCCGCTGGTGTCTGTTCTGTATGAAAACTGTATGAATAATTGTCCTTTGCAAAAGAAAAGCAAGTAAGGTGAGTTTTAGGAACCCGCTGGTGTCTGATATCTGTTTTTAAGCATGCCGGTCAGTAGTAAGTTCAAGAGGTTCTGTTGTTGTATGTGTACCCAGGACTCCCAGCTGGAAGAAGCCTGCTCGCTTCCTCCAAAAGGGACTCCTGGCCATGCTATGTATATTAAATATGGCCCTGCTGCCATAATGTTTTCCTCGTTGTGGGTGAAATACACCAAGAAAAGTAGCGCAGAGTTACAGTGGCCATTTTTTGGCGCCTTTGATTCCCAAGTCCTTGCAAACTTAGAGGAACAATTAATTATAAGAAAAATGTGCCCGTCCATGTTTGAGTCTGTTCGATTTTGGAGAAAAGAGGTAGAACAGAGAACTAGGAAACAAAAGGCGCAAGAAAGAAAACAAGAACGAATGTCTATGGCCGACCACGCCAGAGGAAATTTGCAAAATAGAATGTCCAAATCGGCAGAAATAGCCGATAGGGAGCATGGGGCCCGGGTACAGAAATGTTATCCAGTCCGTGAGGAGAAAATAAAGGTCCATGTAGAGGGGGTAGAAGAAAGCGATTCTTTACTTGATACCATGCTAGAAAGCCCTCCTGCATATGCCCCGATGTATCCTGCCCTGACGCCTCATACCCCGCATGCCCCCCTACCACAACCCGCTCCAGCCCCCACTGCCCCTCCTACCGTCTCCCCTGTCACACCAGCCCTCCCGAGTTTTCCCATGACTTCGACCACACCCATTAACTCTGTCCCTACCGAGGGAATGACAGCAAGTCACCACCAGTCCAGCCCTAGCGGCTTTACCCCTACCCATCCTTCTCCTACTTCCGCGTGGTCTACAGTCAAGCAAGACTTATGTAAATTATTTAATTCCCCCTGATTAGCCTCCTTACGCTCAGCAATCAGCTTTTCGTCTCTTCAAGAGAAAGACCTACAGAGGCAACAATGTGAATGTTGGATGAATAACAAAAATATTTATTCCTTTAAAGAGATATGGTCCACCTTTTCACAATGGACAATTATGGAACAAACAACCTGGGATGAATATATGTGTGTTTTAATAATGCAAACATTTGAAAATGTATCTGTTCAGATACCTACCGGATTGAAGGACCTTAGGTCACAAGTAAAAAGGGGTGATGTTCAGAGAGAGGGGATGTTTAGTGCTATATCTGTTTTAATAGCTTACCGTGACATGACCACCTTTTCAAATGCCCCTTTAAAAACAGCTATGCCCATGAGAGAGGCAGCCCCTGTCTTTGTTAATGCACTTACCGACGCCCAAAATAATGGCCGAGGGGCAGTCGAAGCACACTGTCGCAGGCTTTGGGTTCATGTCCCTTGGAAAAGTTCAGAAGTAATGCAATTAAAAGGTCAGTTACCAGATCCCTGGAAGAATCCGGCTGCCTTTTACCGAGAGTTAGGTCAGATTATATCCGCAGGTACTCTTGTTCTGGAGGATATAGATTTACTTTTTGGTACTGTTGTACCCACTGAAATTTGGGATAAGATTCGTGTTGGACCTGTCAGCCCTAGGGTGGTCTTTCCCTATTTTTTTCGCCCTTGCCTCATTTTTCCCACCTTCTTTTTGTTGGCCCTTAGGTCTCTGGGCACCTTTCCATGGCCAATCCATGTTAAGGTGCAGGTGCTCTCTACTCCAAACATGGCTGCCACTGGACCCTGCTACTGCAGCGTGGTCTTTTTCTAGTAGCACCCTAGTTGCCAGCAGCTGGCTGGGACCCCATACATTGTTGCAATGCCAGCCTGCCATAGCCTACCCATAGGTAGAGTGGGGAAGCTCCTGGAACCTTCCAGAAGAAAGGCAGAGCCTATTTTTGCCGCCTTAGAGAGTGGTCACCTGACCTGGGCATATATAAGCAAGAAAGGGAACTTTTTTAGTCAGTTGGGGCATCACTGACCTGGGGGACCCACGCAGGAGATTTAGGCGGTAGGGCCTAGTCAGGGACCTATGCCACTGGGAGTGACAGGGCTTAGGTGCTGCCTCCCCAGTAGAGTGAGGTATCCTAGGCTAGCCCACTGATCTGGCCTGGCGGGAGGGGAACCCAGGGACCATCCTCAGTGACCTTGTGAGGAAACTTGCCAAGCCTCCAACTCAAGACCCCCTCCCTCCTCAAGAAACCACCTCATAAGGGCGCATAACCAACCAAGCGCCGAGAAGCCTACTTGCTGGTGTTACCCGGGCCGCTGGGGGATCGACCAGGTACTGTGTTGTGCCACTTCTGTGCCCCTCTGCCTCCACCTGGGCCTGCACTGTCCTGCCTTGCTCCCCTGCCTAACTGCCTGGCCTGCCAGCGCTCCCTCTACCTAGCGCTGGAACACCGACTGCCTGAATTGCTGTACCCCACGCTAGCTTCCTGAACTGACTGAACTGCCTGCGGCGCTGTGGTAATTGCCCCAGAGAAGCGCTGCCATTTGCGCCCTGTTGACTGACCCACAAGCGCCGTAAAACCCCCGGCGCTAGGCCTCTTGGAAGAGCGCTGTGTTGCCCACTCAAGCGCTCACCAGCCTCGTCCCGTTAAGCGCTGTGATTTTCCCCCAGGCGGCCCCCAGTGCCAGGAGAGGTCCGCCGTTACGTCCGGAGGAGTGGAGGAGAGAAGGCGCAGTTTTCCGGCATACCCAGGGACCGCTATCACCGCCGCAGACCGGCCAGAGAGTGAGGGAATCCCGCGGCGGCCTCCGGAGCCCGAGGTAGGCGGCCGCGTCTGAGAGAAGGCCGCGCTAGCCCTGAAGCGGTGATCCTGCCTCACGTGACGGGGGGCTGCCCGGCCGTGTCATCGGCCATGCCCCCTGCCATCAGTGCCTGTGACGGGAGGAGAGGCTGCCTCGCCTCACGGGCCGCGCTGTCATTGGCAGCCGCGGGCGCACCTCCCCTCCGCCTACTGCGAGTGGTCCGCGGGCCCGGGGAAGGCTGAGAGAAGCCCGAACCCGCCCTGCTGCCGCCGCGAATGCTGCTGGACCCCAACTGGTTCCGAGGCCTGGGACTGGTCCTGCGAGCAGCAAGGAGACTGCGGGAGGGCCGCCCCCTCCCCACCAGCCTTGGGAATCAGCGCAAGGGGCCCGGAGGAGGCCCGAAGAGTGCAGGTAAAGCCCGGGGGAGGGAAGAAGATCCTGGTAGATGCGGGGCCTCCCCGGAGTGAGCAGGAGACCCCGGAACCGCCCCTCCCCTCGGGGTAAGCTGTTGTTAGGCCCGGTGGCCTTCATTAACTGCCGCAGAAGACCGCGAATTGGGGACTGGGCCCTGTTGGCCCTAATCTAGCCAAGGAAGGCCCTGAACTGGGCTAGGGCCCCCAAAAGCCACCGGGGGTCCTCAGCTAGTGAAAGTTAACCCCTGGCTAGGGGTCTGGTACTGCATAGGGAAGTACTGTCGCATGTTCCCTGAGGCCTGAGTTAATTATTGAGTAATGAAGTACCTTGGCTTGGTGCATTAATTATTCTTAACGAGGAGCACATCGTACCTGAATGCCTACAGTGATATAGAGAAATGTTTAATGCCTGCTAACTGAACTGATAATTGAATGCCTTGTATTGAGTTCCTTACAGGGGCGGGCTTCTTGGACTATTTATGGAGATGTGCTTTATTGCTTATTGACTGACCCCCTTACTACTTCAATGGAATGGTTATTCTGGATGAAATGATTTAATGAAATGTTCTGCTTTTGATTAATACTAGGGTTACCACGACAGGTTATATTGAATACTGAATTGCTCTCTGGATGAAGGAATCTTATGAAATGTTTACCCTTGATGCACTCCTCTAGATAAAATGATCTGATTTTTACTCAAGCTCACTTTTGTGGTCTCCATCTTTGTGTGTGCACTTATTGTCTCAGTGGGTGTGTGTGTTGTATAGTCACTTAACACCTGAGCTTTCGGGTGCCTACCTGCTCGTGCCAGGCTACCCCCGGGGAACTGGTGACCCCAGTTCTTACAATTCAGCATACTGATCATGAAGTGGCATTGGGAGGTAAATGGGCCCACCTAGAGGCTATGGAAGAAGCAAGGATAGGAGGGGCTAAACCAGAAGCTGTCATCCTGACTTTGCCCGGTAAAATAATGACATTTATGACACTTTTTCCGGAAACTGTCATCAATTGTGATAAAATTAACGCCTGTAGACAGCGAAAAGATGAAAACGTGGCTGACTTCTTTACCCGTTTTGAGACTGAATACAAGGGACATAGTGGTCTGGACCCCCGGACCCCAGGTTCTGGCCCAGTGTTTGTCGACAAATTTGTCAGCAACCTACTTCCAGAGATCTCTGCCAGGCTCAAGAAGGTTGAGAGTACATGGTCTGCCCAAACTATGACCGGTATCTTGGCTATGTGTCAATATCATGAGAATAGGGAGAACGAAGATAAGGATAAGGAAAATAAGAAGGTTAGGGATCTTAAGACTAAGGCCCTTTTACAGCAAGCTTATCCTCCCCGAGGTCCCGATGCCCGCGGAAACGTTAGACTGCAATCCCAACCCCCTCCAAGGGCTCGCCAGTCCACCCCCTCCAGTCCTCAAGGCAAGGGAGCCCTCCAAACTGATCAGTGTGCTTATTGTAAGGGGTACGACCATTGGATAGATGAGTGTCCTATATTAGCCGAAAACATAAGAACAGGGAGGACTCGGCCTCGCACTCCTAGGGAAGCGAGGCCGACTCGGGATCATGGCCCGTCCCACCCACAGGATAAAGAACCTAGGCCCAGGGATGACACCCCCATCCGGCAACGCCCGACCAACAGGTTTGATGGGAACGAAGCAACACGCACTTATTATAATGATGATTATGATGAAGTTGATGAAACAGGATCCTACCAAGCATAGGACAGCCAGGAAAGGGGTATTACCCGAGTGCAAATTCCAGTGGATCAAAGGGGCCCGTATGTTAAAATGTCAGTTGTGGGGAATGATAAAAATGTTCTTTTGGATACTGGGGCCACCAGGTCTTCTATTGCACGTCTGTCAGTCCCGGAGGCACCCCTTTTTGGCAATATGAATGTCTCCGTGGGTTTTGCAGGGACGCCCGTAACCAGTCCTGTCTCTGACCCCTCCCTCCCGACATTGGCCCTGCACATGTTGACGCTCCCTTGGTCCTTACTACAGGTTGCAGTGTGAGAACTTGCTAGGTTTGGATTTATTAAAAGCCCTGTATGCAACCATATCATGTAGTCCCCAAAGTTTATCCCTAACAATCTCCCCGACTGCAGCTTACTACATGTATCTGTCCGATCCTCTCCCACCTGAGTTGCAGTCTTTACCTTCCTCCCTCTAGGCATCATCAGACACTGATGTAGGGTGTCTCAACATTTCCCCTCATGTGGTACGCATCCAGCCAGGCGCACTTCTCCCCTGCCTTCGAAAGTATCGACTACCGGCGGAAGGAGAAATGGCCCTGTTGACAATAATATCCGAATTGATGGACAAAGGCGTAGTGGTGGAGACACGTGGAAATGTCTGTAACAGTCCCATTATTCCCGTTCTTAAAATGACAAATGGAGATTCTCACTCCCCTAAAATATACAGATTTGTGATTGACCTAAGAGCCCTTAACAAAATAACAATATCCCAATATCCTGTTGTCCCCGACATCACTGCCCTCTTGACGATGGTTCCCTCTGACGCCACACACTTCTCTGTCATTGACCTAAAGAATGCCTTCTTCAGTATACCCATACATCCTGACAGTAGACAATTTTTTGGTTTCTCCCTTGGTGGGTGGAGTTTCAGATTCTGCCGCGTCCCCCAAGGATTTACTGAGAGCCCTAGCATCTACAGCCAAGCCCTAAAAAGCCAACTAGATTCCTTGGATCTTCCTGAGAATGCAACACTATTGCAATATGTAGACGACCTCCTCATTGCTGCAAACTCTGCCCCAACATGTAAAGAAGCTACTCTCTGTCTGTTACGCCACCTTGCCCTCCACAACCACAAAGTCTTTCTGAAAAAGTTTCAGTTTTGTCAAGAGAAGGTGACCTATTTAGGTCATCTCCTCTCGAACGAGAGAAGGCAGCTCACCGCTGATCGTGTAGCCATTATCAACGCTATGACGGCCCCACGAACACAAAAGCAGGTACGAGCTTTCATAGGCCTAACCTCATACTGCAGACAATGGATTTCAAATTTTCGGCCATGGTCAAACCCCTTCTTGCCCTCACCAACAAGGAAGTATCAGACAGTTCTTTTCCATGGACTACAGAGCATGCACAGGCCTTTGAAGATTTGAAGAAAGCCCTGTGTACTGTTCCAGTCCTCGGTACCCCTGACTATGGCAAACAATATTTTCTTTTTGTACATGAGACCGACGGCTGTGCATGCGCAGTCCTGACCCAGATGTTTGGAGGTCACCAACGGCCATGTGCCTATTTTTCAGCCACCTTAGATCCTTTTGCGAGGGCTCTCCCAGGATGCTTACGGGCGACAGCTGCGGCAGCCCTCATGATCCGTCAGAGTCCGGAATCGTCATGAACTACCCTCTGACCCTGATGGTCCCCTATTCTGTAGACACCCTCCTTAACAACACCAAGACACAGTACCTCACTAGCGCACGACTTACAGGGTATGAACTAACACTCTTTGCCAGCCACATTAACTTCAAAAGATGCACTGCACTAAACCCCGCCACATTACTTCCACTAGACACTCCAGATGCCCGCTCAGACCCACATGACTGCATTTTAAGGACAGAGGACGAGACAAAGGGATAGGTTGACTTACAGAATACCCCGATGGTGGACCCAGAAGGTACACTATATGTAGACGGATCATGTCTCAGGAGGCCAGATGGTAACACTTCAGCTGCCTATGCACTCACAACATTAGAAAAGTTAGTCGAAACAGCTCAAATTCCGCAGTGTTCTGCCCAGGCCGCAGAACTAGTGGCCCTCACCAGAGCCTGTGAGTTAAGCAAGGGTATCACAGTGAATATCTACACCGACAGCCAATATGCCTTCGGGGTGACTCACAACTTCAGGAGGTTATGGAAAGAAAGGAATTTCCTTACTTCCCATGGGACCAAGATCCAACATGGCATCCTAATACACCGATTGTTAGACTCTCTGTCACTCCCCAAAAAGGTGACCATTATGAAATGTCAAGCCCATAAGAAGGTGACAGACGATGTCGGGAAAGGCAATGCCCTAGCTGATCAGACGGCCAGACAAACAGCGCTGAGGAAGAGGGAAAGAATGTATGTAGGAGGTCCTGCTAGGTGGGTGACAGAAACGGGCATGGTTGAAAATACAGTGCAAAGTGTGCTTGACATTCAGTCCCATACTACTCCTGAAGAACTCAGAGTGTGGGAAGATCACTTAGCAAAGGAGGGAAGTGATGGTTGCTGGGTCCATACAACCACGGAAAGACAATGGATGTTGCCTGACAGTCATGTGCTGGCCGTAGTTACAATAGCCCATGGTCCCACCCACATTAGCGCGAAAGGAATTTGTAAGCTATTGGAACCTACATGGTACAACTCCAAAATACCAGCATTTGCTAAAAAGCTGGTTAAAACCTGTATGGTTTGCCTAATGTACAACCCCGGAAAAGGCACCGTTACTCCTAAGGGAGGATTCTCTCCTCCTACCTTCCCGTTTGAAGTCCTCCAAATGGACTATATCCAGATGGACAGGTGCGTGAACTTAAAATATGTCCTGGTAGTGGTCTGTGCATTCAGTCGATGGGTGGAAGCCTACCCCGTCAAAGACTGCACCGCTATCACTACCGCCAAAGTACTACTCAAGGAGTACTTCCCATGCTTTGGTTTGCCCCACTTGGTCTGGAGTGACAACGGGACAAACTTCACCACTCAAATAATGGATCATGTCTGTACAGCACTGGGCATAAAACAAAAATTTCACACCGCTAACCACCCCCAGTCAGCAGGTCTAGTGGAAGTATACAATGGCATTCTAAAAACAAAAATGGCCAAAATAGTAGCTGAGACCGGTGTCACTTGGGTTGATGCTCTGCCCTTGGCCCTACTGTCCACTAGAACAATGGCCCACACCAGGATAGGATTATCCCCACATGAGATTATATTCGGGAGGCCTGCCAATGTCTGGGCTGTCCCTCGACCTAAGAAACTGTCAGATGTTGAGTACCCTGCATTGACCGATTACCTGTACAATCTAACTCAAAACTTTCGTACTCTTTACCACCAGGTGCACGAGGCCATACCGGACAAAAGTGAGGGTCCAGGACACGTCACCCAACCTGGGTACTGGATCCTCATCCGGAATTTCCAGCGGACCAAGAGCTCCGAGCCCCGCTGGACACAGCCACGCCAAGTCCTGCTGGCCACCCGCACCGCTGTGAAAGTGGATGGTCGTAAGAACTGGGTACACTCTACCCATTGTCGGCGTGTCCCTCTGCCACTCCCCTATGACCAGTGGGTGAAGGAAGGACTGGGAGACACAGAAACAGAGACAGTGCCAACCTTCATCCCGTTCAGCGACGCCAGGCTACATTCCACGTCCACTGAAGCAGAAAGTGACAATGTTCTAAGAGGAAGGGTGGAACCTTCCCTTAACACTGCTCAAGAACTACTGTTTCCTGACTACACTATACCTGCCTCCAACAGATATAATCTACGCTCCAGGGGGAAGGTTTGCCCTTGACTTCGCAAGGTGCCAAAGGCTGCAGGGCTGTGATCCTCCCAGGCTGAGAGTAGCGCCGCATGTAAGACTGAGGTAAACCACAAGGGCCCTCAGCCCTCTGCATTCTGGGCGACGCAACCACCAATCACATACAGCCACTAGGGGTCCCTGGCTTAGCACAATGGCCGCCTTCCCAAACACACGTATCCAGAAATGAGATGCCAGTCTCCTGCATAGCAGATGCTTCCTGGTCACCCTAGTGACACTGTTTGTCTCCCTCCCCCTCTTTATCCTTGGTTGGCTCTTACTGATCTCCCATCCTGCTACATCACTGACTCCTGTCCTGACTCCTGCAGAGCATCAGTACTATTCTTTGCCAGCCCACGAATTACCCCGCCGTGCAGAATTTTTGAATAACACCTTCATCCAAATGCTACATCACCATCAACTCATCATGAATACTTCCAACTGCTGGGTGTGCGGACTGATACCACATTCCATGCTACATCCTGTCCCTTTCTTTCCTTATCCATTTTCCATCTCTGGGTCTTGCCTTGCATGGTGGATGTTGATGCAGGAGGACTTTACTATCAATGGCACTGCCCATCCTGTCCTTGGAACATTCCGTGCCGACTTCTGGCGGAGCAGATCTGGCAATACCAGTGCTCCTTTTTGCCCGACCAGCTCTTCCACCTTGCTACTACCACCAGATGAACTCGGTGAGATGGTAGTATTCAATTCCACCACTCGACAAACATTTTCAAGGTTCCGTACAAGAAAGATACTGCCCAATGATAGAGACACTCTGAATGTCATCAATGTGCAAGGCCGTGTCTGCATCCATGGCCTAGGGACTAAAACAGTTGGCACCAGTACATGTGACATCACTTAGACACTAAACTCTACATCTCCTCTGAAGTTGGTGGCATCCCCCAACACTTACTTTATCTGTGGAACTGCTGCCTACACTTGGCTCCCTCGTAACTGGTCTGGTACCTGCTCTCTGGCCTTCCTCCTTCCACCAACATATTCCACCCATGGAGACTACCACCTGACAATGAAGGGCACCCTGCGACGCTCACGTAGGGGTGTCATATCAGCCGAAGATACAGCAGGCCAGGAAGCTGGGGATTTCTTCAAAGGTATACTTCTATTCTGGGGCCCCATGGCAAACAGTCGAGCTATCCGAGGACTGACCAGGGTCCTTGAGAACATCATCACAGTAACAGCTGGTGCCCTCTCCAACATCACTTCTGGATGTCGTCCTGGCTGATCGTGGTGGCGTATGCAAATTGATCGGCTCCACCACCACGATAAAAACTCATTTTTGCAGGCCTGCATTTTCTGCCCAGAGACTGTCGCCCACCCAACCCCCGTTCTCTGCAGCCCGTCAAAGAGCAACATGGCCTTCACACCGAGTAAACGATCCATTCTTCCTGCTCCTGCTCCCAGCCCAACAAACATCCCTGACACCATGGTCGGGTTGTCTGGACAATGGTCTGATTGCCGCATTCTCATCCAGGACAATCGGAGAATGGCTTGTAAAGCCGGGGCTTTTTTTGATCAAGGCGGCTGGGCAAAGGGACCTGAGGAAACCAAGCCCCGATAAAAGCAGAACCAACATTTGACTGTGTGCTTTTCCTTGATCAGGTCACTAGCTGCAAACACCACCTGGATCCGGCTAGTCAATAATAAACCCTGCTATGATTAAACAATGGTCTTGCAGCCAAAAGGCTGGAGTATGAAATGTATAAAAGGCTTGTTAGCTACGGATTTAAGTAGCAGCCTCCTCTGTCTTGTCATTGACTAGCTTTGGACTCTGTTCCATAGCCCGGGCTATTGCAATAAATCTGGGTTCCTCCTGCAGACGAAGGCTCCTGTGTCTCCTTTTACTACATATGAAGGGTATGGGAGATTTGAGCAGTTCCCCCGCTGCCGAGACCCTGTAGGTGGGTTATTCCGGTTCTTCACCTGGCTACAGGATATGTCACATCCTTATTCACAACAGCCCTTAAATGCTGCAATCTTCTCACGTGCACCTGCATCTTGGTGCCACCCACATATTTTAAGCCATATGTGCATGTGAAAATATATACAGCAAAGTCTGTCCTGCAATTAAAATTCCCTCTAATTGCTACCTTTTCAGTGGCAAAAGCTGTCTCATAGTGTGTTGTATGTACACCAAATTTACAACCTCTACAAGATGAGCACTTGAAAAAACCATTGTGTGGTTTAAACCACGAGGTAGTCGGACTTACTTCAGGGCTAGTTTTTGCCAACTGTGTCCTCATTGAAGGTGCCCTTCTAAATGTAATAGATGGGACCACAGGTAATCTAGGAGCTAGAACTGCATTCGTCAGTAAAATAGGCCTGTTTTTCTTAATAATGGCTTGTATCTGTCTTTGTTGGCCACTATATTTAGTAATAAGCCTTGCTATGGCATTACCTTCACTGTAATCAGACATTGTTGTAGCTACATTGGTACTTATCTGACTGTATTGAGGTAGTAGTGATTCTCTCGTTCTGATTTTAGTTTTGTAGGCTGCTTCTGTTAGAACTCTATTGGTGTACCCTCTCTCTTTGAATCTTACTATGGCCTCCTCCATATTTTTAGCCAGTTCACCCTCTGTGCTGCAAATTCTTTTTAATCTCAGAAATTCTCCATAAGGAATACTGGTTATGAGATGTTTAGGATGGGCACTCTGTGCATGCAATGAGGTGTTACCAGCCGTATTCTTCCTATGTAAAGTAGTTTCAACCTTCATTTTGTCTGAAATATATACTTTTACATCAAGGAATTCAACTGTCTGCCTGCTCACATTAGATGTAAACTTGCGATTAACATTGTTTTCTTTGATGTCATTTATAAACTTTGCCGCACTGAGCTTACTCCCTTTCCAAACTATCATCTATAAATCTAAGCCAGTGCATCACATGGGTATTGTACTCTGCGGCGTGCGTGACTTTGAGAACCCGCTACCCCCACCAGCCCACATGTAAACACACATAGCTGGGGGAGTAGCAAGCTCCCATCGCCACACCTTGTTTCTGTAAGTAAAGTTCTTTGTTAAACCATCTGATTAATTCAATCAACATAACATTATGATTATAATACATTAGAGGTCTGTTGCTCAGAAAGTGCTTGACCGCTCCTAGTCCCTCTTCATGATTAATGCTTCTATAGAGGGACTCTATATCCAAGGTCATAAGCAGCATTTTGTCTGTCCATTTGATGTTTCTGAGTTTTGATAAAAAGTCTCCAGTATCTTTAATGTAAGATGATAAATGTTCAACATGATCTTGAAGGAAAAAATTAATATAACGTTCAATGTTCTCACTGATACCCTTAATCACTGAAAATATTGGTCAGCCTGGAACAGGTAAACGTTCTTTTTGTATTTTAGGAATAACGTACAAAGTTGGTAACCCTGGCCATTCATTGTGCATAAAGCTTAGAAATCAGGCCATTTCTCTTGTACTGCAACAGGTCCTTTTTCAGTCCCTCTTTTGCCTTATTATATTTTTTCATTTGAGTTTTTTCATAGAATTCAGCATTGGTAACATGGTGGTATGATTCCTGTATATAGTCCTTTTTCGGCCAGATTACTATATTGCCGCCTTTATCTGATTTGTTGATAACCAACTCATTGTTGTTTTTCAGCTTACGGATTAACTGATTGTGTTGCTTATCTCGATATGTGGTTGGGTCTCGCCTACGCAGCACGCATGCACTGCATAGGCAAAAAGACCTGTAGCAATCGCTAAGGCTTTTCAGCCAAAAACGTGTACGCGTTATATTGCCTTCAAAGGCAACATGCGCATGTCTGGCGATTCACTTGTGGGAGCGAGCACCACCATATTGTAGCAATTATCGCTCCCGCAAGTGAATCGCGCAGGCCCCCCTCCTACCCCCCGCTGCCGCGCGAAGCGCGCGCTAAGCGCGCGCGCCTCCCCTTGCAGCCTGCCGTGCTTGTTATCTCACTTAAAGCCCTGGCTTTGCCAACGCTCTTTACTAGTTAAATGGAACATGAATTTGGACAGTTACAACTCTTCATTGACATAGGCGAAAGCACAACGCCACATTCAACTGTACAGCGCCTTTACATTTGCAGGTTAAAACTAGATGGGTAACGTACGCTTTGACACATGCAAGATGGCGTCTTTGCCCACCCCGCTGCTGTTGAAGGATCCAAAATTTCATTCCAGTGGACTACACTTACCAATAGCCCGCATACATATATTAGTATCAATAATTCAGTCGGCAATGGAGAAGGTTCAATCGTTTATTCAGAAAATACAAACCCTGGCAGGGGAGCCTCAGTCTACACGACCCTCAGAGGTGCGCAGAGGAGACTGACTACATGTTCAAACACAAAGCATATATACGTTTTCATGTGTTCAAGATGACACCCTACAAGGAAAGATACAGTTTGTCAGTAAGCCAAGAGGAATGCCCATATAAGGCACAATTGATTGCTATTAGCCTGGGCCTAAGCTATTCCGGGGGCAGGTCAATGAGGTGTCTCCGTGTCTATCTGAAGCCTGGGGAGTACAGGAACGGGCTCTACTAGAATGTGCGCATCCCACAAGAAAGGCAGGTGTGACCTTGAGTCTCCCTGAGCTACCAACTAACAATCATAATCGGCCTGGCCGCCATCATGGTTTCGAGCAACGAGGGTGATCACGTGATTTCGGGGAAATAACATGGGCACACGAGGAAACGAAACAAACTGACTCTGGTTATATCAATAGGAACAAGCGAATAAAAATTGCAATTACGGTTTATAATGTATCCTACTGCGTGATTATGTAATTACGAGATTACATTGGATATATTAGGCCAATAATGCATGGTATCGAAAATTCAATCCCAACAGACGGCCCTTTTGGCCTACTATAGCCAATACTATTCTACGAAAATTCCCTCATCGATCTGCATGAGATCTGATACTTCCTTTCGGATCATCTGCTTCTCGACTTTTACTTGTCGAGAAAAATTTAAAGCAGATGTCATTCTATCTGCACAAAACGAGCATCAAGCCGGGCCACACTGAAGACATAGGCAGCACGTGAATATTACTCCAAAAACTCTGGCTAGAACTATGAATATTTTCCAACTCCATGTGGCCAACAGACCCCAGAACCAGCTACTAAGGGACCAGGTACCGTTATCCACATGGGCTTCACTTGCTAAACGATGTAATTTCTGTATAGCTAGATGAATGGTAGGGGCCGAATCTGGAATAAACACACAGCAAGAGCTGCCGATCACACGACAGGCTCCTCCCCTATCTGCGAGGATGACGTCAAGAACCATCCGGTTCTGGAGCGAAACAAGCCTCGTCGCAGCAAGCTCTAGAGTGATATTAGTCAGAATCCCAGTAGTGGTCTGAACCACGTTCTCAACTATTCTAGACAAGCGTCGGATGCTGCGGCTATTAAATATAGGTCCCCAGAAAGGGACCAGGCCCATACTAAAATCTTCGAATTGTTGGAAGGAAGTGTCTGTTTGGTTAGTACTATCAGTGTCGTAGCTTCTAACATTTCGGCTAACTACTGCTTCTTTCTGCACTAACTGATGAGTTTGGTGATAATCGGGTGGAGCAATGTACACAGGGGGGTAGAGGAATGAAAGATAGCAACTTCCGGCCCATCCCCGGGGAAGCCATGTATATGCATTCTCCCCACAAACGAAATATACATCGGGTGGAGTAATCATAGGTGGGGTACTATATATCTGTAAAGTGTAGGTGTAATTACATCTGCTCTTCCCTACCTTAACATGTCCCCTCCCCTGTATACAAAAAGGTGAAGTGGTATTAATAATGGGAATCGGTAAGGCCTTATCATTGGTAACATTTCTTTCTTTAAAATGCTGAAAATACACGGTGTCATCAAAGAGTTCAAAATCCTGCATTTCTTCCATTAGCCATGTGCATTCTTGTAATCTGTATTCACGTTCATGCAAGCATTCGGGTCCAAAGAACCCTCTCCTCCATTTCCTGTTGCATCAAATCCTTGATGTTTTTCTATGTACTTTAAAATGGCTTCATAATCTTTTTCAGTATAAATTTTCGGTTCAGCTACATAATGTGAATACATTAAGGATAACAACTGGAACCAGGCTTCACAACTAGCTAAATAAGACATCGGTAGAGAAATAAACAATTCATGCTGATGCATAACAGAAGGGAGTAACCCACACACCCAACAATTCGTTTTGCTCGTAGTACTATGTGTCTGATGCAACATTTCAATAAAAGCATTTTTCATATATGTTTCTCTATGTCGGGCCTTGTGAGGGGGCAAAGAATAAAAAAGATGCTTTTCCGGGGCAACAGTAGTTCCTACCAATTTCTGTGCTGGGTGCTGAAATTCCAAGTATATGAATATACACATCATAATAACGGTAATAATAATGATAAAAACAATGAATACCACCTTCACTCTGGTGGACCATCCAGAAAATAAATGCATATTATCCACATATCGACGAGGGGCCAAAGGCTTTCATCCTCCATTGCAAATCGAGCAAAGGGAAACATACTCTCTATAAGTCCAGGTATAACTCGGTCCCTCTCTACAAGTCCAACAACTACCTTGTATCCACAAAGCACGCACGCCACCAGAGGGGATCTTCTTCCCGTGTCCGTTCAGAGCCTCACGGGCAGACTCTCTTCATCCTTCAGATGGGAAAAGAAAAGTATCTTCTTGGTCTAAGAGAGCAACCGCGACCCCCAACTTAGTCCTTCTTTCTGAACAGAGCTACTTAGCACAATGTTCCAAGCTCTCAACGAGTTCAGTCCAGTGTCTCGCTCAGTACTCCAGTAGAACTATCTAATGTTTTCCAAACGGAGTCTTTCCCTATCTTTTCCCACGGAAAACTGGGGTACCGCGCTGTTTTCGGGGCCGCAGGTCGTACTTACAACGGCCAGGTTGCTCCTGGTCAGAAAACAAATCAGCTGCGGCAACATCAGATGTGTTTGATCCCAATGATATATCAGAAACAACGGCCTCTGCCGTTCGAGCCGCCACCTTATCACCTGTGGGCAATGCTTCGCTTGCCTGTCCCTTCTCTTGAGCTTCAGAAAAGGGCACAAAGCTCTGTAGCGCCTCTCCTTCTTGGCTAGGAATTTCTTCACGGTTTTGCAAATCAAAAGGTAAAGGAAGCGGAAGGCGCTTCAGAAGGGACGCATGAATCCAGTGTTTGCGCCCATGCACCTTCACCGCCGACCTCGTAGCCAGTATGATCTGGTAGGGTTCAGACCATTTTGGTTCCAAACTTGATTTCCGTTGATAATTCCTTACCAAGACCCACTGGCCGGGTTCCAACCGATGACCTGGACCCTCTGGTAACGACCGCAATGTTTCGGATACCTGTTGATGAATAGAACGTAAATCTTTAGTTAATGCATATAGATAGTCTGTCATCAAAGGATGGTCAATATCTCTAAAGGATCTGGGCCTTGGGACTCCCCACACATTGGGCCTACCGAAAACCACCTCGTAAGGGGATAAACCGGTTCGTGTGTGTGGGGTAGTTCTTAAAGATAACAGAGCCAAGGGTAGGGCATCGGGCCATGTTAATCCTGTACTAGCACAAATCTTGGCCATTTTTAACTTCAGTATGCCATTATACTTTTCAACGAGGCCTGCCGATTGAGGATGTCTGGCTGCATGAAACTTCTGCCTGATTTGTAATCCATCACAGACACTCTGGACCAGGGTAGCATTGAAGTGTGAGCCATTGTCCGACCAGATAATTCGGGGCAAACAAAAGCGGGGAAAATACTCCTTAATCAGAGCCTTAGCAGTAGCCACTGCTGTGGCTTCCTTAGTGGGGTAGGCTTCAACCCATTTACTGAACGCACAAACCACCACCAGTACATATTTTAAATTATTCACTCGTTCCATCTCTATATAATCAAACTGAAGCACTTCAAAGGGTAAAGATGGGGGAGCAAAGTTTCCACCCAGGACAGTCTCTCTACCCCCCGAATTATAACGTAAACACACTGTGCAATACTTGACCACATGTACTGCTGTTTTAGGAATGTTGGGGTTATTCCAAACTGGATCCAACACTGCACAAATACCTTTTGCTCCTATGTGTGCTGGACCATGGACCATGGTCACTACAGCATATACCAATGCATTGGGGAGTAACCAACGTTGTTTCTCTGTTCGATCTACCCAACATTCATTTTTATCCAATTGTCCCACTTCTTGTTCCCACTTCTGTATCTCATCTACCGTGGCTTCCTTCCGCAAATCTTTCACACTTTCAATGGTATTATCAAACACAGATGTTTCCGCCACCCACCGGGCTGAGGCACTAGGGAACATAGGAGTCATTTTAGTTTGTGCGTTTTCTTTTGCTACCGAGTCAGCATATGCATTTCCCTTTCCTGCAGAATCAATGATTTTTTTATGAGCAGTACATTTAATGATGGCAACCTTATCTGGTAAAGTCAGGGCATGCAATAAACGATCAATTAAAGGACCATGTTGAATTTTCTGGCCATATGTAGTAAAGAAACCCCTCTCCCTCCACAGCCTCCCAAAGCTATGGGCGACACCAAAAGCATACTGGCTGTCTGTGTAAATATTTACTCTTAAACCTTTACTAATCTCACAGGCTCGTAGTAGTGCTATTAGTTCAGCTGCCTGGGCTGAGTGATGTGAAATCCTAGCGGTTTCCACCACCGTTTTTAAGGTTGTAATGGCATATGCAGCTGTGGCCGTACCATCTGGTAATTTAAAGCAAGATCCATCCACATACAATTCTCCCTGGGGTTCTGGTAAGGGGGTGTCAGTAAGGTCTACGCGACATTTAGTTTCTTCCTCAGTTCTAAATATACAGTCGTGAACATCATTTGTTTCAGCATCGGAAGGGAGAGGCAATAGTGTGGCTGGATTCAATGTAGCACATCTTTTGATTGTAATGTGTGGTGCAAACAATGTTAATTCATATCCTGTCAAGCGCGCACTCGTAAGGTGCTGGGTCTTAGTTCTATTTAACAGAATGTCTACTGCATGTGGTACCAGGACTATAAGTTCCGTATTCAAAACAATACCCTCTGATTGTCGGATGGCCACCGCTACTGCCGCAGTGGCCCTCAGACAACTGGGAAGGGCTTGAGCAACCATGTCTAAGCACAGGTTCTCTGTTTCCCTCCGAAATCCTGTGTTAACACTGAAAGGGAGCAACCGTCTACCTCGTGCACGTAGAGTGAGAAAGGTTTTCGGTAATCTGGGGTACCCAAGACAGGTGCAGAACATAAAGCAGATTTCAAAGAATCAAAGGCTTCTTGACATTCATCCGTCCAGGGTAGGGGTTCATGCACATCTTTGGCGGTCAAATACAACAAGGGTTTAGAGAGAAGTGAATAGTTAGGAATCTATTGACGACAGTAAGAGGTTATGCCAAGAAAAGCACGAACATCACGTTGAGTACGAGGTACAGACATGTTAGTAATCACAGATATTCGTTCTGGTGTTAGACGTCTCCCCGCTTTCGACAGCAAGTGGCCAAGGTAGGTCACTTCCTGTCGACAATATTGAAATTTAGAGAGGGAGACTTTATTTCCATTGACAGCCAAATGATGTAACAATTTTACCGTTGCTTCCTTGCAACCGTCCTGCGTATCAGAGGCCATCAAAATATCATCCACATATTGGATGAGTGCGTTGCCTGCAGGCAAAATAAATTCATCCAGGACCGCTTTTAGAGCCTGGCTATAAATGCTAGGACTTTCTGTATAGCCTTGGGGTGCGCGCGTAAATCTGAAGCTTCGGCCTCCTAATGAGAATCCGAAGACATGTCTGCTATCAGGATGGATTGGAATACTAAAGAAGGGGTTTTTTAAATCTATCACAGAAAAATATTGAGCCGTCGGAGGAATCATTGTCAAAATGGTTGTTATGTCTGGTACCACTGGGTACTGAGGAATGACTACTTTATTGACCGCTCGTAGGTCAATCACAAAACGATAGGCAGTTTTATAATCAGGGGCACCATCAATCGGGGTCCTTTTTAAAATCGGTAAAATAGGACTATTACAAACATTAGTAGCCGTCTCTTCCACCACCCCTCTGTCAAGTAGATCATGAATGATTTGTAACAAGAATACCAAAACAGAATGGAAGGTGCACTCGAATAAAGTCAGTATCAAAAGTGATTTTTATATTAATTCTTCTTTATTCAGAATTTTTTTTCAAGCAGCATAGGCACAGCCAACGCGTTTCGTTCCTCTTTTTGCCTTTGGGAACTTCGTCAGGGCTGAAGTTCCCAAAGGCAAAAAGAGGAACGAAACGCGTTGGCTGTGCCTATGCTGCTTGAAAAAAAATTCTGATTAAAGAAGAATTAATATAAAAATCACTTTTGATACTGACTTTATTCGAGTGCACCTTCCATTCTGTTTTGGTATTCTAATCATTTTCGCATCCTACGGCAACGGATGTCGGAAGAGTTTGCACCATTACTACTTAGGAACTAAATGATCCGTAGTGCTTGACCTGGTCTGCTGCCTTGGTCCTTTTGTTCTGTTGATTTGTAACAAGGCCTGTTCACCTTCTGGTGAAATTTTATACTGAGGAATGCAAGGCAGCTGCGCATTTGGTTTCAGGTTTATTGACACAGGAGCTATTTTCAACAAACCAACATCGGTATCCCCCGTTGCCCACAGTGTCCGAGGAATGGTGGAGAATTCAGGAGGCAACGTCTCATTTTTAGCAAAGTATTGGGCCTCTTTTACAGATGGTTTCTGCATTGTCAAATAAACACCATCAGGGGAGCAATAAATACGAGCATGCAATCTTTTTAAAATGTCTAACCCTAAAAGGTTTTCACCACAATTAGAAGTCAGAAGGAAGGGGGTATGCATGGAAATGGGACCTATCGTAAAAGGCAGAGGTTTTGAAACGGGGCTCACTACCGGTATTCCAGAGAATCCTACTGATACATTATTTTGGCCAGGCAGAGCTGCCCCTGGGACCAGTGTACGAGCGACTGAACTACTCATCGCCCCAGTATCCACTAAAAACTTTCCCGATGTTCCCAACAGTTCTCCTTGTACATAAGGTCCCTCTTGGTCAACTGGTACAGTAATATGGCCCCCGCTCTGTCCATGGCTATCTCATGCATAATCCCGTTCATCATATCTATCATCCTGGTAAATCTCATTGTAATATTGTCTATTCTGTGGGTCATCGAAATAATTTTTCCGAGAACCCTCACGTTGTGACTCTTCTCTTCCCATGCTATTCCGATCCATATTCCCTCGGCCTCTTCCTCGTCCTCTACCAGGTCCATTCCTTGCCAATAACAGAGGGCAATCTATTCTCCAATGGCCTTCCTCCTTACAATAAGAACACTGATTTATTCCAATATTCGGCGGGCCTCCCCTTCCTCTTCCTGTTGCCTGACCTTTCTGAAAGGAACCTCTTACTCCCCGTCCCCAATTATTCCCTCTACTAACTTGCTGCAGTAGCACCCGAGTCTTTAAATCCTTAGCCTTTTTCTCTGATTTCTCCTTACTTTCATTTTCTCGATGTTCATAATATTGGGCCATGCTAAGAATAACAGAGGGTGCAGCCGTAGTCCATGTGCTTTCTGCCGATTGAAGACGAGTCATAACCTCGGGAAGCAAATTTGTGACAAATCTATTTACAAATAATCGAATTCCACCCTCCGTAGAAAGGTCCTGACCACTAAAATCTATGAACACTTTCTCAAACCTGGTGAAAAAATCGGACACACTCTCGTCCTTTTTCTGCTTACAAGCTGTCAATTTGTCCCAATCTACCTCCCTTGAAGGGAGGAGAGTCTGCATATAGGTAACAATTTTTTCTGGCACTGCTAATATTTCATCCCGGGGTTTCTCACTCGGCTTTCGTTCCTTTTCCCAATCCTTTAATTGAGTCCAAGTTCTCCCCAACTCAGGGACGTGGTCTGTATCATGTATCTGTCTCCAAATATCCACCGGAATTAGGAGACCAAAAAATAGCTTGATGTCAGCTATAGTCATAATGGCCGAATTGGCAGCTTCTGTCAATTCTTTATAATATGCAATAGGATTTTTACGGGGGTCAGGAAGCTGGGCTTTTAACGTAAGGACCTCACTTCGTTTCCAAGGGGTGTAGACCCATTGTTCCTGAAGTCTAGCGTCCACTCGTGCTCTTGTGATCGTGCCCCCATTATCCCTGATTTCAGGTAGCTCCGGAAAGAAAAGAGGATACACCTCTCTCATGGGATGCTTTGCACCCCATTCAGCACTCTTTCGGTGAATCCGTTCCCTATAATGCAGAAGGGTGTTTACATTCTGATACACTTCCTCGATTTGGAGATGAAATTTATGAGCCCGATCCCTGATGTCATGCAGTATCTGAGGAGGTAATCCTTCCTCAAAACACTGTTCCCATAGTGAGATCAATCGAATCGCCATGCTCTCTAGAGCCAACTGTTGCGCAACAGGTTCAAAATCCTTCGTAGTACTCCAAATATCCTCCAAAGTATAAATAGGATTCCGCATCCTCTGGGATGCCTGAATTATAATAGCTCTCCTCTCCTCCTGTCCCAACAACGACCGAGTGAAAGCTCGCTGATCACTCAAGTCAGACATCGGTCGCTTGCGCATGGCACCTGGACCAAATAGATCCCGGAGCTCGGAAGTGGTCTGAGTCGGAGGAGAAAGAAATACGGGGTGCAGGGGAGAAGGAACAGCCGCGTCCGGCTGAAGGGATGTTAAGGGCGAGGTAGTTGGTCGAAGAGAAGGAGGGGAAATCGGAATATCGGGTCCCGATCTACCGACGGGGGCCGTGGCAACCAGTCCCGACGGGGGTCGGACGGCCGAGACGGCACCCGCTTGATCAACTCGTACCACAGGCACAGCCGGATAAAAGCCTTGAGGGGCATAAGGGGGAGGTGGTCGAGCCTCCAATAATTCCTCTAATTCATCCCCTGTCTCTGGTCTAGCCACATAGCTTTTATCAGTTTCCAACCCGAACTGCCTATCCATTCGTTCAATATTCTTCTCCACCTTATCCTTATCATACGCTATTGCTTTCTGTGTGACCGTTTGACTCGACTTCATCTTTCCCAGCTTCTCTTCCCTGATTCGTCGTCTCTTCGCTTCCTTCAACCATAAATTCAAGGAATCAAACATAGATTGACGACTCTTCTTCATGAACAATTTATTCTGTATATAATTAATCTTTTTCTCATCAAAAGACCCCGTAAGAGGCCATTGTAAATCCGAATTGTCCCTAGTGTACTTATTCCACAAAGTATTAAGCAAAATTGGCTGTAAGCCATGCTTGGTGTACATGTCGAAACTGGGGCTGCCTTCGGGAGGGGCAGACTGTCTTTCTTCGAGCCGTGTTCCTTTCCGACAGCAGCACCCAAAACACAATTTACTAAAACACAACATTGTGCTTTCTTCTACTCGCTCTTTTACATATAATCACACACACACAGTCGGACGCATCCTTTCATAGCAGTCACTCATGCAATCGTCTTAATAAAGTGCTGTAAAGCAGTGCAAGGCAATTAGTTATTGTAACCTGTTCAAATGCAAATGACGTCTTCAAATACGAACATAGCCCGTCGACTCCTGTTCGGGGAATCGATTCAGAAGAATTCCAGACCAACAGATTCACAAAAAGAGACAATCATTAGAGTGCTCCGAGACCCTTAGATCGGCGAACCACAAACTCTCTCACGCGCCATCCTATGGTCCTGTTCTGGTTGGGCCGGGTATCTGGACACGTCTCCAGACCCCTAGCTTACCTAGGTGCTCCCAGAGGTTTCCCGGAGAGAATTCGGCCGAGCGAGCAACACCGTACTCTGCTAAGGCATCAGAGGTGGTCTCAATTAATCACAAAACAAGTCCAAGAGATCTCTGCTCGTGCAGCCCCTTCGCCGCAACGACAGGTCCCTCGATTCCCTCATGGTCCGGCTTCCCCGGCCACCTTCAAACAAAAACAGCTAACTGTATATCCAAAAGACACACTTCCCCGAAATGAGTCTTATCCAATTCGATTTAAAAAATCACTCACCTGGTGCACTCAGGTCAAT
The DNA here is from genome assembly GCF_964261635.1 of Lissotriton helveticus. NCBI lineage: Eukaryota > Metazoa > Chordata > Amphibia > Caudata > Salamandridae > Lissotriton > Lissotriton helveticus. Next base: position 512,412,753 of record NC_136071.1, on the reverse strand, counting down.
TGTGAATTCTCCACTGCCGACACCTAGCCAGACCGACACAGTCTGTTCTTCTCTCGGGTTAAGCCCATAGGACTTCAGCTTAGGGTCTTCAGCAGCTGGGAGGGAAACTGGACTCGAGGGTGGAACAAGCTTGTTTTCGTACCGAAAACGGGTGGTTCAAATCAGGATTCGTTTTCCGTCCACCCACTCGGCCAGAACTCCTCCCTGTCCCATCACCCCTGTTTACAGGAGGGGACGACCCTATCGCGGAGTCCCGGCGGAGTCGCCAACTGAAGGATCCAAAATTGAATTCCAGTGGACTACACTTACAAATAGCCCGCATACATATATTAGTATCAATAATTCAGTCGGCAATGGAGAAGGTTCAATCATTTATTCAGAAAATACAAGCCCTGGCAGGGGAGCCTCAGTCTACACGACCCTCAGAGGTGCGCAGAGGAGACTGACTACATGTTCAAAACACAAAGCATATATACGTTTTCATGTGTTCAAGATGACACCCTACAAGGAAAGATACAGTTTGTCAGTAAGCCAAGAGGAATGCCCATATAAGGCAGAATTGATTGCTATCAGCCTGGGCCTAAGCTATTCCGGGGGCAGGTCAATGAGGTGTCTCCGTGTCTATCTGTAGCCTGGGGAGTACAGGAACGGGCTCTACTAGAATGTGCGCATCCCACAAGAAAGGCAGATGTGACCTTGAGTCTCCCTGAGCTACCAGCTAACAATCATAATCAGCCTGGCCGCCATCATGGTTTCGAGCAGCGAGGGTGATCACGTCATTTCAGGGAAATAACACAGGCACACGAGGAAACGAAACAAACTGACTCTGGTTATATCAATAGGAACAAGCGAATAAAAATTGCAATTACGGTTTATAATGTATCCTACTGCGTGATTATATAATTACGAGATTAAATTGGATATATTAGGCCAATAATGCATGGTATCGCAAATTCAATCCCAACACTGTGCAGCACTTTTAATGTTCCGACGTGGTCCCGTCGCAGAGCGCTGCATGGTTCCGGAGCTAGCTTTAATGTGGCAGTATGGATGGAAGAGCTCAGCTGAGCCTCAAAATATCGTATGGACAGGAGGGGGCAGCAGAGTAGACTGTACCTGTGAGTACCTAGTACTTTATAGGTTCAACACTTTGCCAAGCAGGAAGGCCCTGTGAAATTCGTGTATTGTCAGCCAAAAGGATGACGTCCATGTGTGCATCATGTGCCTTCGTGCCTTCATGAACTATCAGGTGGGTCATGTGCGCAAATACAGAATGGAGGAACCCTTTGTTTCGCATTTTTTATTCCTTCCTTTGCCTTCGTCCGACTGTCTTTCTTCTGTCCTGCTTCCCACCTTCTTTTATTTTGTCGGCGATCCCACATTTTTTAATATCTCACAACTTTCAGCCTCTTTTCTTGCTTAGCTCTTTGGATATTTTCATGTTGCATCGGCTTTCCTTACTTTTAGTATACCCCATGCTGTTCTTGAGCTGTGCTGATGCTCCCCTCTCCTCCCACAGTGGTCAATAATACCCACTGTTTAGGCTGTGCTTTCACCCACTCACTCGTATGTGCCAAGTTTACCAGGACCATGAGTGACTACCTAAGGCCGTCCCGAATTTAATTAGGATTCGTAAACTTGTAGTCTTACAGCCAGATTCATCAAACAAAAATCCGCTCGCAAAGGGCCAGATTCTGAGAATCTGGCCCCTTGCGAGCGGTATTTTTGCATTTGGGATGCATCATCCCAAATGCAAAAATCGCAATTCTAGAAATTGCTAAATTGCGATTATTTGCATTTAAGGAATCTCAATTTGAGATTACTTAAATGCAATGCATGAAAGTATTTAAAATTGCGATTTCGCAAATAGGGCATGCAAATTACCATGAAGTACAACTTCGTGGTAATTTGCAAAAACTTTGAAAAATGAACTAAAGTGCATTTTTCAAAGTTCCATGTTGCGCACACACATGCCCTAAGGGCATGTGTGTGCACAATATATGTGCACATATCAATTTCAGGGGCGCAACAGGGTGTCCTTTGGACACCCTGGCACCCTTGAAATTGCGGCAAATTTGCGATTAGCTAATTGCTAATCGCAAATAAGGAATGACTCCCCATTCATTCCTGTGGGCCTTTAGGCCCATAGGAATGAATGGGAAAGCCATTCCTTATTTGCGATTAGCAATTAGCTAATCTCAAATTAGGAATCAGTAGGAATCGCAAATAATATTGCGATTCCTACATGCATCCCGTTTTGCGAGTCTTTAATAGCGAATCCTTAAAATTCGCTATTAAGGACTCGCAAAACATGACTTTGATGACTCTGGGGGTTAGTTTATACTAAGGCTATAAGTCCCAGAATTCTAAGAAAAAAACAGGACTGGACTAACTAGTTACCCATGGATCTGGGAAGAATGGCAGCTGTGCCCACTGCAGGTCCGCATTTGGCGCAGGTGAAACCAACTCATGGTATTTATTTATGTTCCAAAGAGCTATGCTGGCTTCATGACACGAACTCACAAACAGAAACAAGCATTGGCATAGCCAATAGGTCTCGCCTTTGGGTCCTTATAAGTGTTTAGCCATGCAACAGTTGATGTTGTTGCACCAAGGATATTGTGCTGCATAACTAAATACTTATAAGGTCCCAAAAGCGAGACCTATTGGCTTTCATGTGCTAATGTGGATTTCATGATAACCAATTTCTAACTTAAAAGGATCCTATCATAGACTTAAAAGATCAGCTGCCATACTTTTTAGCCCCTGATTGTATATTAAGTCAGGATCAATAAGAAGTGTCCAGCCTTATGTCCTGGATAAGATGGAGGCAAGCTGTAATCTTTTGATGTGTGTCGACTGAACCATGATTGCCACCACTATGCAGACCGTCCATTGTGAGGAGCCACACACGACTGAAGACCCCCCTTTCAGTTTCAGCAGTCTCCAAACCTTTATTATGCTATACTAGCCTAAATTTGTGTAGTTCCTAATAACTGACCATCACGTAATATAGGTTTTCCTCCCCCTGTAAATTACAGTTTGAAACAAAACATGCCGAAAATGTAGAAATAATGTTTCTTTTACTATCTACCAATCTGAGAATACAATATCAACCTTTTTTTTAAAGTCTGGATTTTTCTGTAAAAGCCCAATTACGCAGATCTGTGTGACCCGCAGGAATTTGCTGTAGGTTGTGTGTAAATAGTGCAAGGGTTGCGAGAAAAACCTTAATTTGCACATCCTCCAGTGCCACAGTCCCACGTGGGAGCAAACTCTAAACTCTCCTCCTGCAGTGAAAATAAAATCTGAAAATCGACCACTAGCTGCATTTTCATATATACAGTAGGTCCTGGACGGAATTGCAAAAAAGACTGTGGACCGCCGAAGTGAAACCACAACTTTGAACTTCTCAATTGTTGTTGATAAGAGACCACTGTTGTCACAAAGGTGCACAAAATGTCGCAGAGTACATTTCGCACGGTGGAAACACACCATGGAATAATCAGCGACACTGGCGGTCCGCTGTGAGCTCTTTGTACTTTGAACTGCTGCCCATTTCTGACCTTTGCCCCCTCCGAGGTCAGCGCATGTCCACCATACTTCAAGCGGATGGACACAAATTCTGAGACGATCTCCCCTTGCTATGGAGGTCACTTCAACACTAATACTCTTGAATTGTGCCTCCTCACACCTCTTCAAAATGACAATCTCTTAATGAGAGAGCATTGATTTATTGCACCTTTACTGTATGATATCAGCTTTATTTTTGGTACTGTCCAGTTTTGCATTTTAAATACTTTACATTTTGTCTGACAATGCAGTCTTTGTCCACGGCAGGAAGTCACTAGTCACAGCAAATCAGAGAAAGGAAGTAACATGAGAGTCTATGGAAGGTGTATGTATGGAGGTCTGTCTTTGGTCATGGGCAAGGTCTTTTAACTGTGTTACTTTAAATCACTTCTTTCACTGCCTGAGCCCCCATTCCCCCTCTCGCTTGTTTGTTCGTGGTAGAAAAACAAAACTTTGACCAAGCAGACTTTATTCAAACTGTCAAGAGTTACAGCAATTCAGATGAATTATTGTTGCGGTATTCCTTGGAATTGTGGGCGCCAGTAAGATACAATATGCACTTTGTACCTGACAAGTTTCAATAAGAAGAGGTGAAAAAACCATCTGGTTGGGAAAAGGCAAACTATAATTTTCCAACAAACTGGCAGGATTATAAAGTTTTTAAGCCCCCAATGTTTTCTGTGGCTATCTAGTTCTGCTCTCTTGGAACCACAATCAAGGTGTCTAGGTATGGTCAGAACAGCACCTGTGGCAGTGTGGCACCATTCAATTTGAATAAAAGGTTCCTGTCCAAAGTTAAGAGTATTTCGGACAAGGGATTCAGAAAAAACCTTCTTGAACGAAATTTGCATAATTTGCTGTTGCATAATTGCAAACAAATTCTGAAAATTATACAAAATGACACGGAATTACATGAAAGGCAAAATCAACATTTGGCGCTATATTTTAGCATTGAATGTGTCTGCTGTAAGCAGTGGCCGGAGCCGAAGATTTAATGTTGTCCAGTATGGGGGCTTGAACCCGCCCCTCTTCTCTATTGGCTGGCCTCGTACATGCTGGCCAGCCATTGGAGGAGAGGGGCGTCACTCGGTTCAGGCCCCGTCTTTAGCAGATTCGGGGGCGTGTTTTTCTGCAGTTTTTAAGCAGTGACGTCATCCGTCACTCAACTGCAAAAACACGCCCCCGAATCCGAAAATGGCCGTGTGTTTCTCCGAGACATTTTCGCCTCGCCTCGGAGAAACGTGGTGGTTTTTCCGGAGCTGCTCGCCTCCCTTCCCTTCTGCTTTCAGGAGCTGCTTGGCTCCGCTCGCCTCCCCCCCTTCCCTCTGTCCTCCTCCGTCGCGCTCTCGCCTCCCCCCTCCCTCTGCCGTCACGCTCTCGACTCCGCTCTGCCGCTCCCCCGGGCCCCCACCCCTCCCTACCTCTCCAGCGGCCATGCTGCCTCGGCTTGTTTTCCTTCTCTCCTGCCACGTCTTTGGTTTCCGTAATTACAGTCCTTTCTTTCCCCGTGTGTCGGTCTCTCACAATGACGGGCCTTTCATGTCAGGATACTGCTGTCCCTTTGCTCTGCTCTTTGCCGTAGCGCTCTTAGGCTGTCTATGAGTGCGGGAGCTCCGCCGCCCTCGCTCAGTCTCCGCCGCCACTGCCCGGTCAGTGCACAGCAGTCTCCCGTCCTTGGCCGTCTCTCACCCCGGATCTCCCAGGGGGCGGGCTAGGGAGGGCAGGCCGAAGTCGCACGGGAATAGGAAGAAGCCGAGGTTGGGTAGGGAGAGGGATCCGCTCAGGGTGAGCGTCCTGCCAGGCACCAGGGAGGCCTTGGGGGCGCATAGAGCCATGTTCAGCCGCCTGAGTGCCCTGCTGCAGCAGGCATTGGAGACGGTGAGTACCTGGGAGGGAGAGCAAGGCTAGGCAGAGGCACGGGCGGCCCAAGAGAGGAGGGGAAGCCGGCGGAGGGGAGGCCGGAGTCAGCCCTAGCTCCAGCATATAGTTCTAGGGGAGGTGAGCCACTGCAGGCCGGGGATTTGGCCTCTGCACTTTATGGGACAAGCACGGCTGTAGCAGAACTGCGCCATGCCTTGTAGCCCCAGAGAAAATAAATGACACGTACAAGTCGAGAATATTGGCCCGATCTTTCCGGGTGTACAAAGCTGCTTAGTCTATACGAGAAAGTAAACCTACTTTCCAACTCTACATCAACAGTGTAAAAATACATTTGCACCTTCGAGTCTTGAGTTTTTTTCATCAGAATCTGCAGGGTGGGATTTTTTTTCTCTTCGTATTTAACATTTTACGAGGCCCAGAATACATCGTTTGTAGACTGACCCCTCTGCTGCCCCCACTCCCTGGGGTGGCACCTGAGCGGACTTCTCCTACTATCACAGCTTATTTACCCGTAATAATGTTGAACATGTTGCCCGATTGCTCACCCGTGATGTACTGAGATTGGCCGGAATTTGCTACCCTTTCTCCGACCTGTTTCTTGTGTCGACATGGGTACTTGTTTCCCTTGGTGACTTTTCTGAACTGATGTTTGCCAATCTGCAACTCCTCCATTTTTACTGTGATGTTCCTTAGTCATTAATCATATCGTACATCATGACGGCCTCAAGGGTTTTTCTGGCTCCAATGTTTTTTCTGTTTGATGCATGCCCCTTGATTGCGCTCTTGTGCCCCCCCAAGCCGTTTTTGCCATGTACTAGAACATCTGATGTAACGAGTAAACCTGACTCCGGACGTTCCGATTCACTGGTCCTCAACCAGTTTATGGATTCTCACTTTGAGTTTTTGGTTTATGTTTTTTCACGCTTGCTGGTCACCCGGATTGCCACCCATTCCCATCCCTCCTTACCTTACTCCTCTTCCTCCCTTGCCCCATTTGTTCTGTGAAATGTACCATTGTAACATTGCTGTTTTTTGTGTTTGTATTGCTATGCTCCAGCAACTGTTTGTAACCATGTAACTTGCAAATCCTTATGTAAAGCACTCTGATACCTCCGGGTCTAGCCAGCGCTATATAAAACTTCTCAAATAAAATAAATAAAATAAAATAATGCCTGGCAGTGCGCCTCAAAGCCAGAGTGTGTGTTCTTTCCCCGAGTTTATGGGGCCAGTTTAAGTACCGCGCTGGCAAGATATATACTTTTTCATATATATTTTAGTGATAATGTGAGCGCACCTTCAGATGCGGGGTTTATCACACAGCGCGTCGGCACGTTGCTGAAGCAGCAGGGCCGGCTCGCAGCAAGGCAATCTCGGCTTTTACGAGGACGGGGGGCGGGGGCCGTGCTGGCCGGTTAATGGGTGCTCGGGGAGACGTCTCTGTTTCTGGTTACCGCCAATTGTCTGTGGCCTTTGAGTTGATTCACGGCATTGAACGTCTCTTGGTCCATCCGTGTATCCGTGCACTTCCAGTCTCTGAATGTGCTGTTAGATGTCTGCGGGATTCCTGTCTGTCACTTGGGCAGTACCTGTATCAGTACTGGGGGCTACTGAAGGTTACCAGATATCTCCATGTTACCGGGGACACTACAGTACATTCAGGTCCAGATCCAGACTCCTAGTTTTGTTTAACTAAGACTCAGGTCTGGAAAATAGCACCCCTTAACCGTAAGAATGGCAGTCTGCCTGTTTGAGGTTGTTTCCTGGCAGAAGTACTAGCTGCCACTGACTCTGTAGTTGGTTTTCTGCTTTGGTACAGTCCTTCACGAGGTCTGTAGTTGTAACATTATGGGAAACGTGTCTCTCGATCTGCAGTTGTCTTGACACTGGCTATCTCGAAGACTGTAGCTGGATGCTGACAGGAAAATGGACTGTCTCCAGGCTCAAAGCTATAGCCGGTCTTACTATTGGCCGTCTCTCGGGTTCTGGTTGTACTTATGTGATGGCTATGGCTGTCTTTAAGACTGTAGTTGTATGTTAGCAAGTCAGATGGCTATTTTGACCCTTTTTTTGGTTAAAATCTGCTAATTGTGCGGCAGATGATGGATAATATGCAGGGCCACTGGAATTATGTGATTGTACAGTCATGGTGATTTTTGCATAGTTGTAGATTTGTGTGGCTCTGTGTGTGTGTGGCTGTGTGTGTGTGTGGCTGTGTGTGTGAGTGTGGCTCTGTGTGTGTGAGTGTGGCTCTGTGTGTGTGAGTGTGGCTCTGTGTGTGTGTGTGGCTCTGTGAGTGTGACTCTGTGTGTGTGTGTGGCTCTGTGTGTGTGTGGCTGTGTGTGTGTGTGTGTGGCTCTGTGTGTGTGCGTGTGTGTGGCTGTGTGTGTGTGTGGGTCTGTGTGTGTGTGTGGCTCTGTATGTGTGTGTGTGGCTTCTGTCTGTGTGTGGCTCTGTGTGTATGTGTGTGTGTGTGTGGCTCTGTGTGTGTGTATGTGTGTGGCTCTGTGTGTGTGGCTCTGTGTGGGTAGTTTTTTTGTAGGTGGCTCTATGTGTGGCTGGGTCTGTCTGTGTGAGGGTGGCTCTGTGTGTATGTTTAGGTGGCTCTGTGTAGGTGGATGTGTGTATGTGGATGGCTCTATGTGAATGACTCTGTGGGTGACTCTGTGTGGGTGGCTCTGTATGTGTGTGTGGCTCTGTGTGTGGGTGCAAATGCAATAGGTTTCGCATTTGCGAGCGATGAAGCTATTGGCATTGTAAATGACAATGCCATTTATTTATATGCTTTAAAAACAAAAACATAAATAAAAATGTCATGAGCAATGCCAATAGCTCTAACTTTAACAATGCCGAGACCATTGCATTGTAAATGCTTGTTTCAAGTTAAGATGCATTCCGCATTAAAAAATGATGCAGAAAAACACAAGTGCTGCAAACAGCAGCTGGTCGCTTTCTGGTCTTTCGGGTTGTTCCCATGCGGTCACGCTAAATCTTTGCCATGAACGATGTGTAATTATGTGAAGTTGCGTTATAGCATATTTTGGCACAATTTGTGTAACAAATTATGCAAAATTATGCCAGGCTAAGGGAAATTTCTCCCTGCCCTAATCAAAACATATATGACTAACCTGTTCCATGTCATAACATTAGAATGCTTCTAAGCCCGCTTACAAACTTCTCGCATTACTGCGTGAAACCTAAAATGACACTGCTCTTGCTCTCTTGGGAAGCTCCAAGTCCATTGTTGATTAGTTCTTAGGTTGGAGAGGGTATCCTTTCCTCCATTCACAGGCTAAACAAGATAGAAAACAGGCTGGGTCTGACCAGTCCCGAAAGAGACGCCAACACTTGCAGGAGGATTGGTGTATTACATCTAATGGCAGGTAAACTTTAGGCTGTCTTCCTCACTCTGTGCTCTTTGGGAAGGGTGGCAACAAATGGCATAATTTGTTCTTGGGATGGAGTAAATAAAGTAGTTTCCTAAATAAAACTAAGGTTTTTCTGGGATAGGTCAATGTATCTGCAGTCAAAAGGTCCTGCAGGTAGGTGACCACTGATTGGCAGGCACCCATTGTTCCTAGGTTTCATGCAATTGGGGAAGTGTTGGAGGGTTATAGCTAATGGCCAAACAGGCCTAATAAGTCAAAAAATCAAATATAGCTGATGAGAAATATCAAGGGTTCAAAATTATAATATTTGAGCAGCTACACAATTTTGAAAAATAGACACCAAGCTGTTGTGGTGCATTGCTCTGGGAAACAGCATACAAGGTAATAGCCCAGAATGTATCTTTGATTATTCACTGTCACCAACCATGCAGACAGTTGTGTGAGAGCTACTCAAAAGAATTGTAGGGCCACCTTTGCCAAAAAGTATAAGGCTTATGTGGCTCATATACACAGTTGTTATCATGTGATGTTTATGGTAATCAAAACCTTTCTGCTAAAAGTTAGGCCTGGGCAGTGAACTCTGCTCTGTTTGCTTTGTTTTTCACACTCAGTGCTCCACGGAGCTTGCAGAGTTCCGAACAAGTCAGATCTGAGTTTTTTCCTCGCTCACACTTACCAAGGTTAAGTTCACGAGAAAGGAAAATCTAACACTAGACCACTTCCCAATGAGATTTCTCAACACAGGCAGTCATGGATGGTCACTACCGCTCGTGAAGAGACACCTTCCGTTCGTGTTGAGGAAGCTGCCACTCGAGTAGAACTTCTACTTGAGCAGCAGAAAGAAGCAGCGCCCACGTGCGCTGCAAGTAGTGCCATTTGTGCTGATTTTACAACATGGGACAAACACCCAGCACTAAAAATCTCCGCAAATGGCATGATGTAACGCACAACGCCGCTTTAGGAACTCTGCATAGCGCAGCATAGATTTTTTTGTCACTTTGTTAAGTTCCACAACTCCGCTAATGCCTACTAAAAGTATAAAACCAGAAACATAAAATATACTGGTGAAACAGTGAGCATTCAGCGGGTCAGGACTATCTGACTCACAGATGAACATTCCAATTACTCAAGGTTGGCAGTCTGATCCTCACCCGGTAATGCCACAAATGAGGATTGCTCTAGATTATCAGATGGAAAAGTAATGATTTTAGTAAAGACAAAAGAGGCTCTGATTATTTGCTACACACATATCTTCAAGAGGTATATACGGCAGATCCCACCCGGGCAGTGAAAAACGCCCCTATGATTGCAGGAACTATTTGCTCCTAAATTACCACGGGTTCGCTCACCATAAGCTGTGACCTATAGCACTTCCTATAGAGGAAGTTGTTGGTGTGTCACACTTGTTACGTCACTTGAAGCCTGGAATGCGGCTGGCAGGACCAGACTGCACACTGCACTGCCAGGCCGCAGGGTTGGCTGCCATTGTTCTCGTCTGTACCGCAGGCTGGCTAATGTATTGCTACAAGTCAGTCCCACTACTTCTGCAGCTAGGGTGTGCAGTGATTCATCCCCCCGGCAGCTGCACCCCCTCCTACTGGTAGGGTTGGATTGTGTACTAGGCTAAAAGTAGGGCACAGGTCTGAAGTACACTTGAGTAGACAGCGTCCACCCACTGTTTTCACCGGGTGGACACAGTCTACCCTGCCAAGAACTTTGGCCCCACTGAAACATGCTGAGCTCGTCCCGATGTGATTTTCAGACACCGGGACACAAGTGGCAGCGTGCACGTGGCAAGGGATCCTTGTTATTTTAAATGTTATCTGGGCCCACATAAAGGCTGCATTAAAGGGCCAGCAGACCTACTATTGTTCTAGTATTCTTCACACCTCGATGCAAATACAAAGGAGGGAAAATAAAGTTGCACACCTTGTTATTAATTCGCAAGTAATTCAGAAGTACATGGTTTTGACTTTGTTCAGTCCCTGTATATAAGACAGATGCATGCACTACAAGGATGTCAGACAAGATGGTCTGTCCCACTATTTACACAAATAAGAATTTAATTATCTCTAGTTTGTTTTACTTCTTTTATGGGAGACGCAGACTGAGATGGTCCAAGATTACCCCAGATTTGCTGTATAAAGACATTAAAGTCATATGTGCAGATTAAATTAATACTTGTACCCAGGAAGGCACAGAGCCCAGAAAGGTGCTCGGGGCGTTTCCGTCACTCTCAGATAAGGTCTCGAAGCTGCTGTCGGCACCAGCTAAAAATCAGGCTAATGTGGGCCCAAAGTGGTTTAATCATGACTGCACTAAAGCAGCAAGTAACCTCAGGCTGGCTTTAGTAGCTAAACCAAGAGAACAGGAGACTGTACAACTTTTCCAGAAAGAATATAAATCTATTATAGCCAAACGTAAGGAATCCCTAAGGGAGAGGCCTGGAACGAGATATTGGACCCCATAACTCTAAAGAGTAGCTCTAGAATTTGGCCCGTAATGAAAAAGCCTTTTCTTGTCCAGGAGACCAGTGATGGCCTTGAATGCCACATACCCAAGGGGGACTGGGAAGTGCATTTTGAGCAATTATATTGTAGTCCCATGGAAGAAACTTCTAGCCCGGCACCTGCCATTAATGGAACAAAGAATAGCATTGACAGGTGTGAAATTATTGAGAGTATCATGGGACTAACAGCCGGGAAAGCACCCGGACCAGGTGGGATTCCTCCGGACTTATTTAAGTCTGAGCCTTCCTTTTGGGCTCCTATCTTAGAGTCTGTTTTTAATGCCGCAGTGCAAAGTGGATGCCCACAATCCTGGGGGGTCTCTACAATTGTCCCGGTCTTCAAAAAAGGGGACAAATGCAGTCCACATTGCTACAGACCCATCTCGCTTATCGAATCCTTGATAAAGATAATAGGAAGGATACTACTGCAGAGACTTTCAGGTTGGGTGGTGGAAAATAATATCATGTCCATCTCCCAGTATGGATTCTGCAGTGGTCGCTCAACAATAACCCAATGCCTTAACCTATTCTTAATTTTAAGTAAGTACACAGTGGCTCATAGGGGTACCATCCACCTCGCCTTCATGGATCTGTCCTCAGCTTTCGACTGTGTGAACAGGCTGAAGCTATGGCAGTCCATGAGGGCGAAGGGGGTGGACAGTGGTATTGTTGATTTTCTTATAGATCTTCACAGCAATATCAGAGCTAATGTTATATACTCTCAGGACCTGAGCGTGACAAACAATTTTGATATCAAAAAGGGAGTCTGCCAAGGATGTATCTTGGCTCCTTTCCTTTTTAATTTTTATATTAATGATCTGGACAGCGTTTTACAGGAGGTGTCGGCTAACTGTCCCAGAGTCGGTCGGCGGGGTATTCCAGTTCTTTTATATGCAGATGATGCAGTATTAATATCCAGGACTGAAAGGGGCCTTCAAGCTCTTTTAAATGCTTTTAAGTCCTTCATGACAGATAGAGACCTAATGATTAATAATTCTAAATCATTTGTCATGCAAGTAGGTCAACAACCCAGAAGAAATTTTCTATTTAAAATAGACGAAGCAGTAATCCCCATAACAAAAACGTTCTCCTACCTTGGGGTCCTTTTTGATACTAAACTAAACTGGGGCCCGCATCTCCTTAAAAAGAAAGGAGAACTGGTCAGGGTGAACGCCTCTATTTTCAATTTTGCTTCGAAATTGGGGAAAAAACCTACTGGCACCATGCTGCAACTTTATAACGCCAAATCAGCGGCCACGGCTATATACAGTAGTGAAATATGGGGGTATGTCGGTGGTGAACAGCTGCAGATTGTTGATAATTCTTTTACGAAGCGTCTCCTGTGTGTCCCCTCAGGTACGTTCAATCTTGCAGTTCATGAAGAATTGGGGACAGAATATATATGTGACACCTTCTCCCTACGCCCACTGACCTGCTGGATAAAACTGTGGTTGTATCCTGACATCTCATTGACACATCTGATTGTGATGGACTGTTTGTCTCAGGACAAGGCACTGGCTATCCCATGGATAAAATATCTGAAATCCAGTTTCTCTAGACTGGGGCATCCCGAATTGTTTGAAAATCCCAGTCATATTGTCAAGGGGGACCTGGAGGCAACGAAACGGGCCTTCCTCATGGACAGGAAGACCCAGAGGGAAGGCATAGAGCTCCAGAAGCCGAGTGTCAGAAAATATGGTATGTTGAAAACGTGTGTAACTACTGAGCCGTATTTATTGGGTTCCCTGACCTCTCATGAACATTTTTTATTAACTAGGTTCAGGTTGAATATTTTTCATCATTTGCTTATTAGGCCAAGAACTGCTAATTTTAATAAGACTGCAGCTCCCTGCGGCTGCGACGGAAAGTCTCCGCAGGACATGCTGCATTTTATATTTTTATGTCGTTTTTATGAATACCTCCGCAAGCGTTATCTGGTGACTCTTTTAAGAAAGCTTAATTTTACTCAGATCAGACCAGCCTTGATGCATTTACAACTTTTGTACAATGATAGTATTCTCCAAGTTACTGAATTTTTAAAATTAACTGTTAAATATAGAAAATGTATGGATCTGTAACGGGCCTTATGCAATGAATTCTCCCAATCTTCGGGTCTTATGTAATGAAGAAATTATATCCTTGCACCTTTGCACTTTGTTAGGATATGTGTTTTTAACAAAAAGTATTATGAATTGCTAGCATTATTGTATATGTACTTTTATGGTTTTGAACAAAAACCGAAATAAAGTTTTATTGATTGATTGATTGATACTTCTTTATAGCCCTACTCGTTTCAATGCAGGATGTCAGAGTGATTTACATCACAGGTACACATTAGACATTGACAATACATCCTATGTGTGTACATCAATTTAAAGCATGTGTCACATAAGACAGTAAGGGTTACAAGGTGTAGGAGTCACATGTCCTTCATAGCTCACTGCGCTATATTAGAAGGGCTGCAATTTATGACCTGCAAGTAACGAAAGGATCTCTGTTTTTAAACCAGTGCCCACTTAGTTATCTACATAAAAAAATGCAGACTATGCAACCAATTAAGCAGAACAGATTTACTACCACTTGTCTCCTTGTTGCCAATTTTTTTGTGGCAGTTATAAAAAAAGAAATGTATAAATTGAGGCCCAGATTTTGCGTCAGGACTACGTCACTTTTGTGGCACAACCCTGATGTAAAATCTCATTTGTTAAATCTCGTAATACACTCAAATGTCCTCATGCTAGAACTGCTAAACGTATGTTTGAGGTCTTAAGATCTGATATCACTTCTTGTGATGTCACTTCCTGTGAGGTCATGGGTTGTGGTGCTACTTCCGGTGATGTACATCCTGTGGTTCCACATTAGATCTCACATTCTGTGATGTCACACACTCTGATGTTATGTACCATGATGTCACTGGCATACTGCCTAATTTTGGTAATTCTCCCAACTTGTGCTCTGGCTAAAAGGCAGGTGTTGGAGCACCTACAACAGGATGCTGGGTGAGCTGTGGCCAGGACTGTGCTACATATGTGAGTTGAAACATCCAACCCTTTCAGACAAGTGATGCACCTGACAGTCCTCAAATGACGTAATTAGACTAACACACCTGAAATCAGTGATTTGCAGGTAAAAAGTTCAGGACTGGAGACGGTGTCCGTAAGGACCTGGATGGCGCTGTTCAGCTTTGTACCCGTGCATGTTTATTTGTAACACTTCTTAAATATTCTGAAGCCTCATAGCTATAGTGAATGTGTCAAGCCTATAAAATTGATTTTTCCATCCCACGATTACATTCATGGCTCTCATAGTTTGTTGAGATGTCGACGATTTTAGAAAGTCAGAAGGATGGATTCATGTTGAGTGCAGGAGGATGCTTTTGATTTAACCCCCCATCAGCACCCCAACTCCTCACCAGGAACCAGTGTCCTCAGACCAGTGTCCTCACAGTGCCTGGCCCTCCTGTGGCCTTCCTTGTCTTTATTCCTAGTGTTATCTATGGCAAAAATTGGGAAAATAACAGCTAAACTTCAACACTGTGAGCTAATTCCGGGACCCTAAATGATGCCAGCCTGTGGGCCTGACCTCGGCTGCTGCAGTGCTGGCTCGCTGCTTCACACAACACCTCCACCGGTTCTGATGTATGTGAGTTGGCACCGAGATGGCATCTTTATGTAAGTTAAAACCCAGCAAGAGAGGTGTGCCAGTCTAAAAGGTTGGCACGATACCCACAGCAGGTTGCATTTGTTTTCCTTGTGTGTGTGAGCTAATTCGTGGCAGTGTTGCAGGCATGGCGATCAGGATGTACTCGTGTGACATAGGCAAAAAGTTATATTTTTCAAGACTTAGTTTGACATGCTTTGCTTGTGGCAATTGCTGTGCTGTTGACAAGTATCGTGCCCCCTACGTCATGCAGGATGCAGTGATGTCACAGTGTTAATGGCGCAGCTGCGCAAACGTCCTATTGGTCCCTGCCCTGGAGGGTCATCCAAGGTAAGGCGGTGGAAAGTAATAGAATTTAATGGCAGATTATACTCGCGGAAGCTGGTCTAGGTGGCCTATTTCACTGCCAAAGAGTGAGGCATGGAGCCTACAGGTTCTTCAGCTTTGCTGGTGGGTGGCTGTTTCCTGGATACCTTCCCTCCTCATTTCCTGTGTCCCCCAAGGGCCACATGCAGGTCGTGAATTGCGAGGCTAACGACTGCTAACAACCTGTCACCAGTGCTTAATTTTGTAAAAAAAATAAATAAAAATTCCGTGTGTGGTCCGAAGTTTTGGTCAGAAGCCCACAGCCGGTGGTGTGGAATGCTGGGATTGCCCAACCCCAGTGCTGTTTAGTCGTGATTTCACCTCATGACTTTAACTTCCACCACCCTCCACTTTCTCCCTCTTTCCTTCACTGCTACTTGTTCTTTTTCATCCCTCCTTCCACGTTTAACAATGTTTCCCATCTTCCAATTCCTCCTCATTCCCATTTCTCTGTCTTTCTCTCTCGTTATCTGAGTTAAAGTCTGATAATGAAAAATAAGAACTTGCCCCCAACCGTAAGTGGGCGCCAACTGTAACCACCGACTCAAAATAACCACTTCCTGCTGTCCACCACTGAGACACTTATTCACTTTGACCATCAGCCCCGACCCCGACTGTCACCCAGCCTGCACACTCCTTGTATATAATCTGGCACTCTTTAACTCCCCATAGCTGGAAATATAATATAAAATAATTCACCACTGTGGTAGAAAGTCTCTACAATATGTTCATTCTATGTTATTGAAGATGTGGCCTCTAGAACTGAACATGACCCTGTAGATGACACATCATTAAAGACGTACAAAATGTTCACACCACGGATTTGTTTTCTAATTGACACGTCATTAAGGTTTAATTCTTGACTTTCCGCTGCGTTTGCCATTGTTTAGCTTACTTTGCATAACTAGACACCTTAACACGAAAACCCAGTTCCCGTCTGAGTTCCTTTTGACCGCATTCCCGGTCCAAAAATAATTGTTTGAATTTGTCATATGTGTATTTATAAACTTTAAGAGTTATTTCAGTCAATGTGGTGGCTGTGACGTAACGCAATATATGGTGCCGGCCCCTAGTGCTGAATGCGAAGAACAATCCTTGAGACTCCCATATCTCACAGAAATTCCTTGACCTTGCAGGTTAAGGAGGGGGCAGAGTAGTTTTGTCCCCCCCCCCCTCCCGCCCCCCCGGTGTCGCGTGGGCTTCAGAGACCTCCGTCATGTCCTGGGTATGATCACACTCTGGTAGTCACTTCCTGGATTTGGAATAATTTCCCTGTTGTGTGCCGGAGGAGATGACGCAATTCTAAATATAAGGAAATAGAGAATTCGCCATCCGGCCATGTATCGATGTTCATTAGTTGAAAAATTGACAATGCTGTGTTCCAGTTACGATCAGAGTATCTGGTGAAAGTGAATAAAGGATGATGTTAATGATTTGTGAGATCAATGTTTGTAGGAGAGTAGGGTCTGCTTTCCTATGGCCACCCCATTTTTTTGCTTTTTGCTTCACTGGTTTTCGACTTAATGTGGCTGTGGGCCTGCTAATCAGACCCACAGCCTGCTTTTCTCTCTCTGAATTCCCATCCATGTACTTTAGGTACATCACCCATTGGGTATTGGATCACCTTATCAGCTCCTGTACAGTGTACTATAGGTACACAGGGCATAGGTGCATCCAAGGCCTACCAGGGGCTGCAGCATATATTTTGCCACCCCTGACTGGCCATCCAAACTTACACAACTGGCTGATCACTCAGCTGGGGCAAGGTGGTGTAATCATCCCTTGCTTAGATATAGCATACCGATGTCTAAACCTATATCTGGACCCATATACACCTATAAGTCACTCCTATGGTAGGCCTTAACAATCCTGGAGGCAGAGTGCTTGGTTTTATGTGAGATGGTGCTCTAGCATGAGCTGAGCCTGTCTGCAGCTTTTTGAACCATGTCCTTATAGCTGTTCAAGGGTATTGCCATACCATATACTCTTAAGTGCATTATAATCCTCGCGGTTAGATGCTATCTTTGGTTTGGCTTTATCAAAACATGTCGTGTAAGGTGTCATACGCTTTGGAATACTACCCCCTCGCCAATTCTGGTGATGGGGGTAGCATTCCACCCTTCTAGAGGGAGAAGACATGTTAGTAACAGTAAACGCGGTTAAAACTAACCCGAGCTCCAGCATCACAAAATGGATGCTGCTGCCACAGACACGGGTCTGGCCTCCTGCTTCTGACCGAAACTCCAGCAGAGGAGGCCTGGACAAATGGTATCCTGTCACAGGGAGGTGTTACACCACCCCAGACAGGAGACAGTGGATTGAGGCAAGCAGGACAAGTGAAACTAGACACTGCCTGGGGTGCACAAGGCTCCCCATGCATAGCCCAGTTCAAACCGGTGCTGGGGCACTCCAGCCCCAGCTCTAGTGCGAAACTGGACAAAGGGAAAGGGGTGTAACCACCCCCTTCCTGTGTCCCACCCATAGGAGGGACCTAGCAGGTAATCCAGCCCCTTGATTTGGAATAAAGGTAGGAGCTGTGTCCATAGACTTTAGATATCCTGACTGAAACTTTGAAATGAAACTCTGGACCCTTCGACATCCCACTCGACGCGGAAGACTGAAGAATCTCCCTTGTGGTCAAGGAGTGACAACCCTGTGCAAACAGGCACCATCCAGCGCCCAACGGTTTGCTTTGTTGCAGCTCCCGCCGGAGCTCGAGCGACAGAGATCAAAAAGAACCGGATTCCCAGACATCCAACAGCCCGATCCATAGCCACAGCAAAGCTGAGACCCGTGAAGGCGACGTGAGATGTGGGACCGGCTATCTTGAAAAGACTACAAAGTGCTTCTCTTGCAGCTCCCGAGGCACCCTTGAAGCTGTGCATTGGAGACTGAGAAGCGGCAGCCCCGAGCAGCTTGTGCACCGAAGACCACCCCTCCACACTCACCGAGTGCTGCGTGGGGCCCTTTTGCATTTTCCTGCTTGACGCGTCTGTCCAGTCACTTGCCCGTTGGCTAGTGGCCTCTACGACGACGAACCTTCAAATTTACTCTGCTGGTCTGGTTGCTCCAGACTGGCCCTCGCTCCCCTGAAAAGGAGCAGCCATTCAAACCTTGCTGGGCCGAATAAAAAGCGATCTTCAAATCCTGCGTGGGTTGCATTTGCCCAGGCCTGTTGACTCTGATCCGGAAGCCGACACCGCCGACAGCTAGAACCTTTGTGGGACAATTCGCATTCCACTCCTGGCCATCGTTGATGCCCCCGAGTCCATGTGGCAGCAGAGACAAGCTTCACGACAACCACCTGATTGCGCCCGAAATCGCCTGGTTCCTTCCTGCTTCTATCCTGGTCACTGGCTACTGAACCAGACTCTGCCCCCTCTGCTTTCAGGTACTCTACATCTTCGAACCACCCTTGGATCCAACCGGACTCTTCTCTCCTGGCCGCCTGCAGCAATCTTCATCTCCAGGCTCCATAGAACTCCACAACGAAACCCGACACACTTTGGCACCTATGCACCCGCGTCCTGTGGGTGAGGTAACGAGAATACACCGGTGCTCCTATAGTGGTTTACACCTCTAGTGTCCGAGTTTAAAGTGGCTAAGTTCTAGTCCAGTCGGAAGACTTCCAAAACAGTAACTTTGTAACTTTTACGCACCATTGACCTTGCATTGGTGCATGCGTGTGCTTTAAGCACTGCACCCGTATCCTACGGGCCTCTCCCGTTCTAACTGCTGTTAGTCCAGAGTAGTCCCAGCGATTCACAAGGCCCTAGGCCTTACCATTGTTCGAGAGGTGGTACTTATACCACTATTTTAGTGTATGGTTTTAGGGGCCACCGGGCCTATCCACAATTGTGCAACTTTTGTATGTTTAACTGTGCTTTTGTTTAAACGCTTGTGCCTCTGGTCTCATAAAGAGTACAGAGGATTATTCTAGTAATAAATACATATATTTTTATAATATATAACTTGTGTGGTGTCCTTTCATTTGATATTACAGGATTGCATATGGTAAAACAGCTGGCTTCACATGCCCTCTTGAGTTAAGCCTAAGACTGCTTATGTCCATGCTACCACTAGGATAGCTTGTTTATAAGGTTAACTTTACAACCACCACCATAAGGGTTGTTTGGACTGATACAAGGTGCTCACTAGAATAGTGAACATCATATATCAGGCCAACTTCTCACAATGTTGAAACATACTCCTCTAGTAGTTTCAACACATGGCACATAAGTACAATGGTGATGGTGAAGGAGACGGAAACCTGGACCAACCCCTGCTCTGGTCCGAACATCATTACCGCCATCCTCGACAAGTACAAAATCGCCAGCAAGGACTACACCAACCGACCAGGAAGTGGCCCTGACATCGTCCACAAGAATACCCTCCGCCTGACCACTCACCTGAATGACCCAGCGAAACCATGGAACACCTCCATTTCCAGATCCAGATCAACTGCAACACCACTCTCAGAGCACCCTAGCCTGCAGGCCTCCCGGCCCTCGTCCGCCCTTCACCGATGCCATCATAGACCTCATTGTACTCCAGGCTCTCGCATCCACCAATTACATACTACTCGGCGACCAAAGGTTTCCACCTGGACAACCCCAGTGACCAGAACACCACTTCCATTTTAGAGAACTGAGCCAACATCGGACTCAAGCAGCTAGTCACAGCTCTCACCCACACAGCAGGACACATGCTCGACCCCTTCTTCTCCACCAGCAGGAACATCACCTACAGCCACACCACATAACTCCTCTGGACCAGCCATCACTGCGTGCACTTCGGCTTCACCACCCCCAACGTTCACCACTGCCCTCTAAGCCCCCCCCCCCGTCGTACCTAGAACAAGGCCACCGAAGAACATCTCATCGCCTTCCTCAGCATTACCACACTGCCAACATCAACAGACGCCAACACTTCAGCATGCAATCTTCACTCATGGATCTCCAACAGCGCCGACCCTCTGGCACCCTTCAAGAAGGCTCTCGCAATTAGGAGCTATAGAGGGAAAAATTATCAGGTCGTCCTCCACTCAAAGCAACCATCAATAAAAATCAAACCTGGTCAGCAAAATCAGAGCTGCAGGGGCGACTCTCCCAAAATGCAGCACAACTACATAGCATGCAGAGCATGGGCGTCCGCAGAAATTTTCCAGGGGGGGGGCAAAATGTTACTTCATTACCATCCTCTGACATGATTAAGCACTAGTATTAAATAAATAAAGTTGCATCACAAACACACAATGCGCCTCCTCTCAAGTTTTGCCTAACCAACTGAAACCGTGACCCCTAATACATAGCATAGCATTCATCTATGTACCTATATTTCACAGAGCCCGAGATGGTCTTTAACAAAAATAGGCATCTTTCCCAATTAAGTAAACAATTTATCATACCGACACTTTGAGGATACCAAAAATAAGCAAAACATGCCGAAATCCGACTGCTATTTTAAGCAACATTTTGTATTTAAAAGGTGTAAACCAACTCCAAAAAGCAAGAAAGTCAATGTCTATTGCTTAAATCCTTACAAAACATAAGGAGTATGGTTTTAAATGACCACATTCATGAACATAAAGCTGCAGTACACATTTTATAAACTAATATAAGGAAAACAGTTGATAAGGATCACATTTTTTCTCTCTCTAGTTCTGCCACTCTTACATTGCTCTTGGTCTTAATACCTCCATGCTCTACTCTATACCTCTCATCTTTCCACCTTTCCTCTCATATTTGATTGCTCATTCTGCCCCTCTTACATTCACATCTCTTCCCTGCCCTACTCTTCACCTCTCAACTCTCTACCCAGTAGTTATCTTCTCTGTTGGTTATGCCATCCTAAATACAGCCATGCCTTTTCCTTCTCTCCTTTCCTTTTATCTTCTCTTGCTGTTCCTACCCCATACATACACCTCTCCCCTTCCGCCTTCCCTCTCCTCTTGCTGATTTTCCCTTCTTACATCAAACTCCACCTCCTTGATCTAATCTTCATCTCTAATCTCTCACTAAGCCTTTAACGTTCTTTTGCTGGTTCTGCACATCTTACATCCACCTTCTCCTCGTCTTTCCCTCTTCATCCAACCTCTTAATATCTCTTGGTGGTTCTTCTCTCCTCCATCCACTTCTCTCTCTTGCCACTCTGCCTATGTGCCCTTGCTGGTTAGGTCTCTCTTAAAGCCATGACTCCTATCCTTGCACTACCTTCACTGCTCATCTCTCCGCCAGCCTGATAACTTTTTTCACTGGCTCTGCCCCATTTACATCTTCTCTACATTTTCGTCCTCCTAAACACTCTATTAGTTTCTCACATATTTTGCCACTTACACCACCTATTTCCATTCATCCTCTACTCTTATTCTCGTCTCTTCCTCAAACCTTATTTTGTGAATTGTGCCCTTTAACATCAAACTCTCTGCTATCCCAACTTTGTTGCTTCTCTTTCTCATTATGACCCTCTTATATCCACCTTTCTCCTCCATGATGTATGCCTTGTCTCTCCCCTTGCCTCTTACCTTTCTCACTGATTCTGGCCTTCTGCATCTACTTCTCACCATTTCCTCTCTCTTCTCTGTGTAAGGTTTCTTGATTGTTCCGCCTCTCTTACATTTACATGTCCCATGCATGTACTGCCATTCACTTCTCATTTCTTCCTCCAGCCTCCTAGTGTTTTTTGCTGGTCTACCCCCTTTACACCCACCTCTTCTCTTATACCTCCCTGCCTCTTACCTTGTCTCACTGTTTCTGCCTCTCTTATATCCGCATCTCCCTTCCACGCTCGACACTTCACTTTATCTCTACTACTGTCTCTTTCCTTTCTCACTAATTCTGCCTCTATTACACTCACCTCTTACCTACCTTCTGAACCTTTCACCTCTCATCTCGTCACAGCCTCTAATGTTCTCTCACTGGTTCTACATCTCTATATTCTACCTCTCCCCTGCCTCTCTCCCCCTGCCTCTTACCTGCTCTTGGTTGTCCTGCCCTCTTACATCCAACACTCACCATACCCTCTCCATGACACTTAAGTTCTGCTGATGGCTCGGCTTCTCTTATGTCTGCCTCTCCTATCCAAGCACATCCTTTCACCTTTCATCTTTCTCTCCAGCCTCAACTTTGTTTACTGGTTCTGCCCCATTTATGTCCACCTCTCCCTTCCATGCTCAACTCTTCATGTTTTATTTCCTCTCACCTCTACCCTCAATTCACTGTTTCTGTCCCTCAAGCTTCCACCTCTGCCCTACTTGCACTGCTATTTACCACTCTTCTCCTCGGCCTCTTACCTTGCTTCACCTCTTGTGCCACGACACAATACAGGCCCCTGCAGCAAAGATGGTCCCACAACACTTCAGGAGGCCCCCAACCCATCACGGGGCTCCCATTCAGCCCAGGGCCAATGAATATCTGTGAGATGTAGGAGACTCAGAGGCCCGTTATCACATTCTGGGGAGAGGGACCCCAAAATTTTGGGTTACGCCACTGCTCTTGTTTTATTTACAACATTCTCTCCCCTTCCATCCTGCCACTCTCCTCAAGCCTGTTACATTTCACTTTTGCATGCTATTCCTTTTACCTAACCAAGACTCTTCCCTTCTCTCATTGATTCTGCCATTACATACACATCACTTCTTCCCATCTCCCTTTCCTTAAGCGTCTTGTTCTATGTAGTTGTTTTGCCCCTTATGTTCAGACCTCACCTCTGCTGCTCTGTCATCTCCCCCACCTATTAGCTTCTTTTGTTTGTCTAGCCCCTTTTAGATGTGCTCGCTACTTCTATTAAAAGCAAAAGTGGACACCAGACCTCCTTAGATGTACCCAGGAACACGGGAATTCAGTATTTCAGATATGAACAAACATGATGCCGGGGAGTAGAGCAACCTTTTCAGATGTGTAAAACAAGTAATGGAGAGTGGCTTGAGGGGTTATAACTTGGAAGTATCTTGGAGAGTTTGTTGCACTCCTCTCAGGGTGGTAAGAATGGATGTGGGGTCACCCCTCCTTACCTCCTACCAACTCAATGTTGTCATTTCTACTATTATTTTACCGACCCAATTTTTCATTATTCCTTTTTTATGTAAATTACATAAAAATAAAAAAACACATATGGGCAGATCCACAAGAAAGTGCTGCAGCGTGGCACTGCAAGGCCTTTGGCTGCGCCTCGTTGCGGAACTTTCAAAGCACAGGAATGTGACATATCTACAATGATATGTCGCATTAATGTGCTCTCCCCTGCGCTGGCGCAGAAACAGCTGCCATGCGCCGGCGCAGGCACCCTTGCACCATGGTGCAAGGATGCCTGCACCATGGGGAGATTGCTTTTGTGAATTGCCTTCCTGCACAAAAGCAATCACTGCAGGCATTTTCCTCTTTCAGTGTGTGCTGTAGAATGCAGCCCGCATTGAAAGAGGAAAAACGAGGAGAAATTAAAAAATGTCTCCTCGTTTCTCTTGGCTACGCCACCCCTATGGTGGCGCAGCAAACTGACGCATTTTCCAGGTTTACGATTTCTCGTAAATCTGTAAATGCATCAGTGGACATGGGTGTTGCGTGGGAACACCCATGTCCCGCCCCTAACACGCAAAGTGTTGCGTCAACAGGGGCGATATTTAGAAGCACAGGTTAGACAGCCGTCTTTACATCGCACACACATTCACAACACATGCTGTCACAACGCAACCCATTACTTCGCTCTATCATTTAAATGCATACAAAACACAATCCCTATACATACAAACACCCCGCATGCTTTAACATTGCATTTTTCCCCCGAAATAACACACACCACCCCAGCACGAGCACACCCCTCCGGAGTGGCGGTGGCCCTGGTGCTGGTCGCGACCAGTGGAGAGCCCCTAAGGAACCCGTGCGTGTAACTACCATGTCCCGGAGAAGACCCTGTGACCCTGCTGCCAAGAAGAGTGTGCAGCGAGGTGTTTTGGGCCTGGGTCTGCCGTGGCGCAGGGCCCGGATCACACTCACGCAGGGCTAGCTCCAGAAGCTTCTACAGCTCATTTGTCAGTGCAGTACTCCCGGAGTGTCCTGGTTAATCTACACACCACACAGTGTCCCCCTCTATGGGCTTGATTATGCATGCATGGTGGCACTTCAGTGGTAGGGAGCCTTTTTATTCTGCTCTGTGGTGGGCTTCAACTGTGACCTTGAGATCAGTGTAGTTTACATCGGCATCACTCAGCTGCCTCACTATCACCCAGTTGGCGTCTGCGACACGTGCACTTGCGCCCAGGTGCGCTGGCTACTGACAACGAGTAGAGAAGTTGAACAATTGTCCCCTGGCTCACTTTAATGACAAGAAGGGTCATCCTCCCACATTCACAAGTATCACGTTGTGGTTTCTCTTTTAAGACTAATACAATACCAGCTACATGCCAGCAGACTCAACAACATCAAGTAATACTTGATGGTTGCTACCAGCCTGAAGTTGCCATCCATTGCAGAAGCACAAAAGAGCCAGCAACGGTGGCAGGATTATCAACTCTTCAGGTAAAATAAAATTTTGCCCTTGGAGCGCACCCCCAACACTAATTTTACAATGCCAATTCCTATCCTCTTCATTTGATTTGGAGCCACGGTCTGGTTGTAGCCTAAAGCATCAGCTGTACCCTGCCTTATGGAAATTCTGGGGCCAGTCAAGGCAAAACTACAGACCTCTGGTTTATGTAGAGGTCCAGAAACAATGGTACAGTATAGGAACTATTCTGGGCATTGGAACAGCCAGAGGACATCTACCGCGCCGCTGAATCAAATATTATTTTAGATTCCGTCATAGCTTTGTTTCAGTGTAAATGTTCACCCAGTTGCGATGTGATGGCGATGGTTCACACACTTGTGTTGTGTAAATGGTTTCTGCCCAATGCATTTTGGGCCCTTCTGGCCCTTCTTCGGGGGCTATATCTCAATCCTGTTGGTGCTCGTTCAATTAGAATCGCTGCAAAGTGCATTACTTTGAACCTGATGCGAAACGAGAAACTCTCAACAGTTTCACAACACTTCTTTACGACTACACCAGCTGCTCCACTACCGAAAATGTTTTCTGTGATAATAACAGATTATATGATGTTGTCTAGAGTGACTATGTCCATGAGATTTTTTGTTGATCAAATGCACAGATAAGAATTTTACAAGGAAAAAGTTTGTATTGTAATTAAGTTGTGTGATGTGTAAAACCGCGATGTTTAAAAGTAACATTGTTGTGCGATGCGATGGCGATGATTCACACACTTGCGTAGTGTAAATGGTAAATTATCAAGTGCGATTGAAAACCGATGCGATGGCGATGGTTCACACACTTGCGTAGTGTAAATGGTAAATTATCATGCGCGGTTGAAGCCGATGCGATGTAACAGCATGGCGATGCAATGTGATGCAATGTAACAGCATGCGTGATGTAAAAGCATGCACTGTTAAGGTTGTCGCGATGTAAAATGTGCGTTGTAATGCACCTGCGATGTCACTATTTATGTTTAACTCTATTTCTCTATTTATGTTTCTTTTGGATGCACATGCTTGTTTGAAAAAAAAAACAAGAAAAGAGTTGCGAAAAATAGAATAGAATAGCCTCTCTCTCCATTTTCTGCTCTTCTCCTTTTTCCTTCATTGAAACTGTGCAGCGCCGATTGTGACACTAAGGCCACTCATTATTTTTTTTGGTTGAGAGCCCTGCAGGATGCTCTGCCTTTCATTAATGCAGGGGCAGGGCTCACTTCACACCTAAGGCCAGTTCAAGCATCTGCAATTATCATGCAGATGCAGCGTTTAGGATAAGAGAGAGTTGCTGATCACGGCCCCAAAACCAGCCCTGCCCAGTCTGCCACAGCTGAAAGGAATCTGGGGGTCATATTACACTTTCAGCCCATGGCAGCCTGGCCCAGGAGAGGGGGGGCCCCGCCTCGGGCGTTGCAGCTGCACCTCGACTGAACACATCAAGGGAGGGCGCTGCCCACCGGACGGACTTGTGATCCAGGGGGGGGCAAGCGCCCCTCCTTGCCCCCCCTGCGGACGCCCATGATGCAGAGCATATCAACATTGACAACAATGTGGTACAAACCGCAACACGTTCACAACAGACCAGAGGACAAAACTGGTGCCGCTTGTGTGTAGAAACTGGCCAATCACATTTGGCATAGCAGGGAAATGTGGGTTGATAATGTACAAGTACAAACACACATCCGTGATGTTGCTGAAATTTCCACTGTCCCGCTGAAAGTAGTCAGCTCCTCCCAAACAGTCACAATGTACACTGTCATCTAGTCTGTATGTAAAGATGTACAATGCGTCAACATACATGTGAACACAATGTTAAACTGCATTTCCCCTTCACATTGCAGAGGGAGAATCAACACATCCTGCAGAGCAGTCCCAACAACTCTTCACTGGTGACGGGGAGGACCTCGCCACCTTCGACCCCAACGCCCTCCAACAGCTCATTGAGAGCCTCTGCACCCCACATCCAGAAGCAGGGCAACCCAGCTGCATCGAGGAGACCCCACCCCCCTCACAGAGAACACAACAGGAAGCACCAACCACCACAGCTGTCTCCCAGGACCCACACGAAAAACACATGGCCTTCCAACGACATGTGTTGGGGTGCCAGGAGAAGATGGCTGAACAGGTGCGGGTGGGGTTCAACCTCATGGCATCCAAACTAGATGCCATATGTGGGTGTCTAAGTCCCATGAGGGACCACTCACAGTCCCTAAAGGACACCCACAGTCTGCTCCATGCTCTCCAATGATCCATGGCTGACATCGCTGGAATCCTGACTCTGAGACAAGAACAACTGTCTAGTCAGAGTGGCCCCAGCAATGTCACCCGGGAGTTGGGATGCATGCGGAGGATCATGGAGAACATGGAGCGGATGCAGGTGGAAAGAGCGGCTGCCACGGCTGCACACCAGCGAGAGGTAGCTGGGTTCTTCCATGCCCTGCAGACCCTCATCAAGGAATTTCTGCCACAGGACTGGCGCGGATGAATGCTGCTGCTACCACTTCATCCACATCTCTGCCCCCTGAAGTGTCAGTGCCACACTGTGCGGCAGACATTCCACCTCTAGCCCGTGATGTGTCACTGCCACACAGTGCTTGAGACAGAACACCACAACCCACATGTGAGGCACATGAAACAGCAGTGGACGTTGATGCGGATGTATCTGCCTTACTGGTAAGAAGGAAGCAGTAGCATTCATCTCTGCCATATGGCTGTTTCTGGTTGGTTCTGCCCTCTGAAACATCACCTTCCCCTGTCCCCCGATACACTCTGCGACACTCACCTTGGATCTTGACATCGACTGCCATATTCTGTTTGGTTACCAATGATACAGCAATCAGACTGCAGACTGAACTCTTCCTCTTCCGATGAACTTGTCATTCCCTAAATGACTCTGGCTGGCCCTCCACAGGGCAACAATGTAAAGTGGGGTTTGCATGGCCCTGTACTGCTCCAGCTACAACACTCCACTGAATGTGCATTAAAAATACATATTCACACAGATGTGTCATATCTGTGATCATTCAAGTGTGGAAGTATGTATGAATGTAGGGTCAGTGATCCCCCCTCACGTCCATGTTGCTCATGTTGTGCGACTTTAGTCACAGGGTTCAACATTACCGATTGTGGTCCGGGTGGCACCAACACTACAACAGAGACACAACCATTAGTTACTTCCTTGTGCAGCCCAGGATGAAACCACGCACAGAGCCCTGGGGTCATTGTTCACACCCCTACGCCGGACTGGCATACGCCAGGCCAGCCCACTCCGCTTACGCTTACAGGGGAGGGCGACAACGCTACATGTTCCAGGCCTTCCCTGTAGTGATCTGCTGATCACAGGACTAGTTGTCAGCATGCCACAGCCACTCCCTGAGAGCTGGAATACACCCACACCCCACCCATCCAGCACAGGCGTCACAGGACATGTGACCCTGCAAATTAAAAGGGCCGGGCGCACGTGCTTGAGGCCATTTCCGCTGTCTATCTGGGTGTATCTGCTTGGTTATTATTTATGCATGAGGGCCTAGGGCCCTACCACATCAAATTCCCCACTGCCAGAGGTGACATGATGGCGTCCGCACCACGATACTCAAGCATAAAGGGCCCATGACTTGAGGTGCACAGAGTTGGTGGCAGCCGAGTCACTTTGGCCGACACGGGCCACCCGCCACGTGGTGATGACTTGTGGTGCACTGATTTAGTGGCACCAGAGCTGAGTGGGTGTGCAGCAATGATTCATAGGCCTCGATATGCTGTCCTCAAGGTTCGATTTGAATTGTGAGCCCAGCTGGACTGCAGTGTGTGCCGAAGGCAGCAGGCTGCACAGACATGACTACACGGCATGGTGCAGCAGGGTGCGCTGAGGGTCTGTGGTGTGGAATCCAGCGACGGCTGAGGAGGTTGCACCAGCATGTGGTGGGCCCTCTTGAAGACACGCAGGTGGCTTCAGGTGAGCATTGAGGCTTGGGTGCACAGGGTTGGGCAGTAATTGCTGGCCGGCGGACCGGTCTGGGGACCAGGACTGGGTGCTTGCGTAGATGAAGGAATCATGCACACTGCGTGGGAAGTTTGCAACAACATTGGTGAACAGGCCCCGGTGTCCAGTTTTGCCTACACATTGTTGGAATGCGTGTGGTTTCTGTTGCGGTGATTGTGTGCAGTATCGGCAGGGGGCACAAGTAGTACATGTGTGCAGTAAATTGGCCCCAACACGTGCGGGAAGCCTGCTATGGCGTACTTCCCTTGCTTGGTCTCCAGCTGGTTCTGTACGGTGTGGGTGAAGTGAAGCTGCAGGGGTATGAAGCTGACACAAACCGTGATGCTTACAGGTATGATAGATCCTGCCTAATGAGACCGTAACAGAAGTTTGTGTGGTCGTAACCTTCCTTTACTTTCCATCGAGGTTACAACCACACAAACTTATGTTACAGTCTTTTTGTGCAGGATTGATAATACCTGTAAGCATTACAGTTTGTCTAACTGCAATACACTGTACCATATTACGTTTGTGACTATACGGACGCTTGTCACCATTTATCCCACAGGTTTCTGAATACAGACTTTCGGAATATGGAATTGTATTGGGGATTTCACAGACGATATGCAATTAATTGGATCCACAAGTTGCCCTAATGCAGTTCCCCGTTGGGAATAGAACTCGTTGACTGATGTTTTCGTGTTGTTAATTTATGTTTTTCTAATAAAGTACTGTTTTCCCTCTACTGTTGACTACTGGACTTCATGACCTGGCGCACACCCATTTCTGAAACCACAATCTTGGATCTGGAGAACAGAGGTGCCAGGCAACAGCTGGGGTTGGGTTTGGTTGCGCAGGAACACTACAAATTGGGACTAGCGTGTGGTGCGGATACAGGGGCTGGCTGTTGCTTTTGTGGCCATGCATCCAAGACATGTGTGAGGAAGTTTGATAGGGCTGGCTGTGAGACTCCTCCGACTCTGGCAGTTGTTGGTTGGGAGGTACCAGAGGCCAACAGGTGCAGCACAGCCGGCAGCTTTGTCTGCCGAGGGATGTTGGTTGTTCGGTGTGTTGGTACCGTTAGCCTGTGGGCAATGATGGTCAGGATGTGGAGGATGGTGGGCAATGACATCCTCTGGCATTTAGTCTATGAAGGCTGGTGCATTTTCGGGAGGTCCGCTGTCTTGCTCTGTGCTGCCTCGGTGGTAGCCCAGGGTGGGGGTGGTCCTGGGGGTGGTGGCGGTGAGTGTTGTGGCCCTCTTGGGTCTCCATGCTGCATGATCATTGGCTCCATGGCATCTGTTGGTCTTCAGATGTGGCTCTGGGCTAGGATCCCTTTCATGCTGCAGGTAGTCGTCCTGCTTGACACCAGTAAAATTATTTACAACAAGGGGTGGTGATGAACAGAGTCTCTGAATTAAGCAGAGTACTCTCACCCACTCAAGAGATCAGGGCTAGATCCAACACCGTTTTTTAGCTCATTGCACCATCCCAGTTTCAGAACCTGGCTGTATGCAAATTAGTCTGTCCCTGGCCCAGTGCATCATGGGAACAGGGCAGACCAGACTACAAAAGCCAATTCTTACACTGGGAAGGAAACAAGCTTCCGGGGACCGGTTTCTGCCATTTCAGGCGTCTTCGGCCCGGCTTGCTTGAATCCTGATGGTGCAATGAGCAAGGGACTCACATCTGAGTATACCCTTCCACGCTTAGGGTGGACAAAATTATTTACAACAAGGGGTGGTGATGGACAGAGCCTCTGAATTAAGCAGAGTACTCTCACCCAGTCAAGAGATCAGGGCTAGATCCAACACCGTTTTTTAGCTCATTGCACCATCCCAGTTTCAGAACCTGGCTGTATGCAAATTAGTCTGTCCCTGGCCCAGTGCATCATGGGAACAGGGCAGACCAGACTACAAAAGCCAATTCTTACACTGGGAAGGAAACAAGCTTCCGGGGACCGGTTTCTGCCATTTCAGGCGTCTTCGGCCCGGCTTGCTTGAATCCTGATGGTGCAATGAGCAAGGGACTCACATCTGAGTATACCCTTCCACGCTTAGGGTGGACAAAATTATTTACAACAAGGGGTGGTGATGGACAGAGTCTCTGAATTAAGCAGAGTACTCTCACCCAGTCAAGAGATCAGGGCTAGATCCAACAACGTTTTTTAGCTCATTGCACCATCCCAGTTTCAGAACCTGGCTGTATGCAAATTAGTCTGTCCCTGGCCCAGTGCATCATGGGAACAGGGCAGACCAGACTACAAAAGCCAATTCTTACACTGGGAAGGAAACAAGCTTCCGGGGACCGGTTTCTGCCATTTCAGGCGTCTTCGGCCCGGCTTGCTTGAATCCTGATGGTGCAATGAGCAAGGGACTCACATCTGAGTATACCCTTCCACGCTTAGGGTGGACAAAATTATTTACAACAAGGGGTGGTGATGGACAGAGTCTCTGAATTAAGCAGAGTACTCTCACCCAGTCAAGAGATCAGGGCTAGATCCAACACCGTTTTTTAGCTCATTGCACCATCCCAGTTTCAGAACCTGGCTGTATGCAAATTAGTCTGTCCCTGGCCCAGTGCATCATGGGAACAGGGCAGACCAGACTACAAAAGCCAATTCTTACACTGGGAAGGAAACAAGCTTCCGGGGACCGGTTTCTGCCATTTCAGGCGTCTTCGGCCCGGCTTGCTTGAATCCTGATGGTGCAATGAGCAAGGGACTCACATCTGAGTATACCCTTCCACGCTTAGGGTGGACAAAATTATTTACAACAAGGGGTGGTGATGGACAGAGTCTCTGAATTAAGCAGAGTACTCTCACCCAGTCAAGAGATCAGGGCTAGATCCAACACCGTTTTTTAGCTCATTGCACCATCCCAGTTTCAGAACCTGGCTGTATGCAAATTAGTCTGTCCCTGGCCCAGTGCATCATGGGAACAGGGCAGACCAGACTACAAAAGCCAATTCTTACACTGGGAAGGAAACAAGCTTCCGGGGACCGGTTTCTGCCATTTCAGGCGTCTTCGGCCCGGCTTGCTTGAATCCTGATGGTGCAATGAGCAAGGGACTCACATCTGAGTATACCCTTCCACGCTTAGGGTGGACAAAATTATTTACAACAAGGGGTGGTGATGGACAGAGTCTCTGAATTAAGCAGAGTACTCTCACCCAGTCAAGAGATCAGGGCTAGATCCAACACCGTTTTTTAGCTCATTGCACCATCCCAGTTTCAGAACCTGGCTGTATGCAAAGGTGTTAAAAGGCAGGTGTTAAATCCCTGTTGTTAACGCGCCTTATTGCCTGTTTTTTTTATCGCATCGCAGGTCTGGCTGGTCGTTGAGAATATTGCGTAGTGGTGTTTTCGTGTGTTTTTGCACAGGAACGCCTACTCTGCATATCATTAGCATTAGTTGTCGGTCTCATCCGTGGTGATGTTTTTTGCAGAAGCTATCGCTGGAAAACAGACAATATCAGCAGTTTGCACCAGCTTGAGAATGGGGTGATAATTCTTTCACCACTTTTGCTCTGTTAAAGTGCCGATAACTCTGCGATAAGTCCTTGAGAATATGCCCCTGAGCATGTTCTACCACTTTGCTAGGATAAAAAGCTGAGTATGTTCTGCCTGTATGTTTCGATGAAAGGCTGAGTATGTTCCATCACTATATGTTCATATCCAGGGTACAGAGACCTGAGATGCAGGCAGTCCCCAATACTTGAGCAAGAGAAGAGAGGGGACATGTGCAGTGTGTGGCTCGGAGCCAGTGACCTTCATGTACAAAGCGACTCGAAGTAGCATGTCTGACAGCCTGTGGGCTTGATATAAAATCTGCTGCACTCTAATTTAGCATCAAGTGTTTAACATTACACACCACTCATTAGGAAGGTGCCCGGGTATGGGAGAGAATCAGCTCACAGATCAATGGCGGCCAGCATGAATCGGGTGTAGGGGCGGGGATAAGTGCAGGGGCAGGAGGTGGCGGTAAGGGGGTTTAAAAAGAAAAGAATTTAAAAAACACTTACCGGATCGCCAGTCTCTCCTCCATCTCTCTGTCACCTTGTCTCTCCGGCCGCTGGAACAGGAAGCATCCAGGCTCCCCTAAGCCAATCACAACACTGCAATGTAGCATTGTGATTGGTCTGAGCACCGTGGTTTGGCACTCAGCCAGGGAATAGGAGCCTGGGCATATTCTCACACAGGCTGTATTGAGAACATGCAAAGTGCGCATGAATGTTTGACAGCCCGAGAGGGCCAGCCAAACGTTCATGCACACTTGACGTGGGCCATCCACTCCTCCCCCTTCTCCTCTGTCATCAGAATAACCTCGTCTGCAAATCTGATGAAGCAGGAAAACATTAAATGATAATAACATTGAGTTATTATCATTTTATGTTTTCTTTTTGTCACTGCTTCAAAGCACTGGGGCGACGCTCATCTGCCTTAGTGGAGGAGCTGCCGCAGCATTTCACGTACCCGCCAGACAACTTTGCTCTGCCCAACTCGCCCTGGCCTACAGATTCACAAGACTAGAATCGGAGGAAGATCCTTCTCCTACCTCGGCGCCAAAACCTGGAACACCATTCCCCTCTACCTCAGGCAATCCCCGTTGCTGACCCAATTCAGGAAGGATCTCAAGACCTTGCTCTTCGACTGAACCTCCGCACCCAGATGGATAAGCAGCCTCCCCTCAGCGCCTTGAGACCCTCACGAGTGAGTAGCTGCGCTTTACAAACTCCTGATTGATTGATTGATTGAAGGAGAGGACAGCAACATCAGTAGTCACAAAGATAATGTGGGCAAGTTTTTAAATGCTTCTTAAAGGCCATCCAAGTTACTTCTGCATGGGCTGGTACCAGGGATGTACATTATATATGAGGCATGGCTGGATACACCATCAATATGGCCAGAAAGTTGGGACACTAATCTGATGCTTCCAAAAGCCACATGTTGAGGGCTATTAGATCCAAATTTCGAAAAAGAAAGTGAACAAGCCCAAATTATGTAAATATATTTTCAAAAAACCAAGAGTTTGAGAATCAAAAGTTAGTAAAAAACAGATTGTGAAAAACAACCTAAATTGAAAAAAAAAACCATTTAAAATGGGTAGGAGAGAGAGTGTTAGCTTTAGGCAGGGACACTGGAATTATGTGGCAGGAGAGGACAAAATTTTGCGGCATGTATAGGTCGGCATGAATCGGGAGTTGCGGGGCAGGCCGGGAAGTGGGGATGTAAAAAAACCCAGACAGAAACCATATCTGCTCGCCACTCTCCCGCGTCATCCGGGCTACAAGAGGAAGCAGCCAAGCTCCCTACCCTAAATCAATCACAATGCTGCAATGCTGATCCACTGCACTCAGCCAGGGAATGGGGGACTGGGCATTGTCTCCAAGCAGGCTGTAATGCAGCCTGCATGGAGAATATGCAAATTGCCCATGACTGATCTCGGGCCGGCCGTACAGTCATTGCACACTTGGAGCGGGCAAACCGGTGTGGTGTGGCGCCGCGGCCAGGGCGACTGACGCTGGAATCTGGGGATCACGGTTCGATCCTCAGCGCCGGCGGCAGGTTAGCCCAGCACCATGTGACTCTGGGCAATAGCTTGCTTAATCTTCCTGACGGCCCCCAGCGCCTAGAGACCCTAATGGGTGATTGTGCGCTTTACAAATGTGATTATAATTATTATTACTCCTCCGTTACTCTGAAAGCAGAGTAGCCCCGCACAGGAACAAATTCAATGATAATAAAGTCAAGTTATTTTCATTTTATTTGTTCTTTCTTTCACTGCTTTGCAGCAGTGGGGCGAAGCTCCTCTGGCTTAGCAGAGGAGCCACCACTGGCAGGGCTGAGTAAATTATGCTGCAAGAAAAGGCAAATTGTGCGGCATGATGCAGCACATTTTGTAATAGTATTGCTTCTTTATTTCATCATTTTTAAACTAGGTAACACTGTCTGGTCATTGGTTGAACCTCATTAGCGCTTGTTTAACACCCAAATATATCAATAAGCAACAACAAGGTGACCAGTCCATCTTTGCTAAGGACCTTCCACTGTGGAGCAACACATGTTGCTGCAGTTGTAGTAGCTTTTGAAAAGTTTGAGCTAGAAACAAATTGTGTTGCTGTGAAAATCTTCAGATTATGTGGCAGACGATGGCTTATGTGGCTAATGCAGCAAATCTATAATTATGTAAAAACCGATGAAGCCGCAAAATCACGTAATTCCAGTGGCTTTGCCTTTAGGGGAGTGGTAAAGGTGAACAGTATGTGTAGTGCTAGGAAGGATAAAGTACAGAGCCACCTCCATTTTCTTGTGAAAAAGTACCCAAGCCATGTGTTTCAAGGTGTGGAGAACAGACAGATTTGTCTTGGATTTACGAGGTATAGTTTGTTCATCAGGAATCTTGTGTGGTTTATTAAAGGATGCACATTGCCAACCACTATTAGTTTTTTGTGGGCTGCATTCGGGTTTTTGAAACCCTTCCAGGTTCCCTTGACTTCAACATGGTGGTTTGGCTCTGAGCTCCTGCTAAGTAGGACCTCTTTTGGTGCCATGATTTATTAATGTGAATCCAAGGACCATCCGCACAACTGGTCCCTCTTCATTTGTTACCTTTTTAAACATTTGTTGATTTTTTTTATTAAATTGGGTTACTGACAATTTCTGAGACTCCAGCTATTACTCCAAGCTATTACTAGCAGTCAAAAATCGACATTCCATGCCCAAGGCCCTGGGAGTAGACAAAGCCATACCTCTAAGACTTGTCATACCACTAAAGTCCCACATCACACAATACTGTTTGGACTAGATATGCTACTGGTTTCTCTTATGCACAATATGCACAGAAAAAGAGGCAGGATTTCTGGACCAACAGCAAGGGAATTTATGAACACGTAGGTTTTTTATACTAGAGATGAGAGCGGATGTGTGATGCACCAGGAGCCACCTGCCCTACTCAAAGGTCCAAGGGATATAGGAAGAGTGGAATGGCTACATCTATCACATGTCATATATAACCCTAACAGATTGTCTCCCTGATTATTGTGGTATCTCGTCAGTCACAAATACATTTTTCAATGTATCTGTGCCTCTAAATGGGAACCCACATCCTGCAGTCCTTAATTTGTGCAGATGGCTACTGGGGGTGAGCAACAAAACTTGTGTACCAGGACTTATTGTTTTCATCACTGAACCCAGAGAAAGAGAGAGCAAGGTCTGAAAGAGAGAAAGAATGAGATGAAATAAATAGGGAAATGATAACAGGGTGTGAGAACACCGGCCTTTTTGCAGTGTCCCCCCACTTTTTGCCCCCATTTGTAATGCTAGATGCTGTTTTTTGACTTTGACAATGCAATGGGGCCTGCTAACCAGGCCCCAGAGCCAGCGCTCTTACCCCAAAATTGATATATGGTAATTGGTAATCCCAATTGGCAAGTACTTTACCCCCTTATAAGACCCTATTATATGGGTGGTAAAGGGTCCCCTAGGCATGCAGCACTATCTGTACCACACTGAGTAACCCGCTACTGAATGAAGCCCTGCCATTGCAGACTTCAGGAACAGTGTAAACTGCTCAATTTCAACTTTGCCCTCACCACATGTGGCAACGTCATTGCACTGCTTTTAGTATATGTCAGTCACTTCTAGAGTAGGCCTCCGGAGCTCAGGAGGCAGGGTGCAACATATTAAGGGAGTAGGCATGTAAGTGCAAGCTTATATGTCTCTATAGTGGCCTTTCCCATTAAAGCACACAATAAGAGATAGGCGACCCATAGGATAACATGGGCTTGCTCCCGGGTAGACAAGGGGTCGCTAACTATATTATGGTGCCATCTAAATATGTTGAGTTTGGTATCAAAGAATCTGAATTCTCACCCCTGACATGAATTCCATGCCAGAAGTGATGTGGCATGGACCCAGGTGTCTACCTGAGAGATTGTCCACCTGGTAGCCCTAGCTTTCCTGTGCTCTGGCTGGCAGCCAGAGCTTACTGCTGCCAAGACAGGATTATGGCCTCCTGCCAGTCAGTGAGAACACTCCAAAGAGTCAGGACCAAAGGCCTGAACAGGAAGGAGGTCATACCTCCCCCCTCCAAGGCAGGCTAGTGAAGTGGTTCATCAAATTGGTGAGCTTCAACAGCTGCATTGCCTCTGATATGCATCCGGGCAGTCTCCCAGAGGAGTACACAGCCCTCCCACGGCCCCAGGCACATGTTACCCCAAATTAGCTATGCAGTAGGTGTACACCCCCAGAAGGCTAGTCTCACCTCCAGGGTGAATTGCCTTGTCTGTACAGTTAAGGAAAACTTCTGCCATTTTTAAGAGTGCTAGAAATTGTTGATTTTGGGTGGAAGAGGTCACCTACACCCTTGGATGTAGTAACTTCAGGGGCGTGTTTGCTGCAGGGACTAGCTGCCCATTGGCTACTTGCTCCCACACCCCTAACTCCCGTAAATCTAGGATTTAAGTGGCACCCCTGACACCATAACCATAACCTCAGTTCTAAACATCCTGCATTGAAGAGGACAATAGAGGAGACCCGTGTCTGCGACAACAGAACTTGCACAAAGCAAAACAGGGATATTGTCTCCCTGTGGCAACGCGCCTGGAACTGCCTTAATGAGCCTCGCCCTTGTCTATCTCTTGGTTCACCCAGACAGAGGGACCAGTGTGGCAGCCTGAAGCGCCCTCAGACTCCCCTGGACTAGTGGTACTAGTCCCCTGCAAACTGCAGGTAAAATAACGCTCCGGATCCAAAGAATCACTGGCCATCAGGCCTTCAGCGGGATCACCCAAATACTGATGGTCTGGTGCATTGTGGGAACTGTTGTCCTGACTTTCACGAAGTAACAGGCAACTTCTGCTTTACCGGGTCCACCAGACGTCGAACTAAGCATCTGCTCTACTTACCGCTGCCAATGCTTGTTGGTTGCCAGTCTGGCAACCGCCCCCTGCATTTGATGCTGCACCAAGCAGGAACTCCATCCGACATTCATCCAACATCAGCAGTGGCCCCATTGTTGTGTTTTTGCATCTTTTTCCCCACATCATTGTTTTAGCTGTAAAATCAGCACTCCCAGGCTCCCGTTCAGCACCAGGGTCAGCCGGGACAACTCTGAACCCAGGCTCCAAGGGCCAGGTAAAATGGAACTAACTGTTGTGGCTTGGTCCTGGGACCCACATCACCTTTACCCTGCAAGGGTTCAATGCAACTTGACCTGCAAGGGACCCATTGGCACTAGTGGCTCTTCCCACTGACCGCAATGATGAATTTTCACTGTATTATTTTGCACTGATTTTATATTGCTTAAAAAATCTATAACTCCGGTTATATTTATGCTAATCCGTTCATTTTGGTGTCTAAATTAAGTTAAAAACCTGGTTTATTTTTTATTAAATTAATGTTGGATTACTTATCGTCCATGTTGGTACTCTGAAATACTTAACACATGTTCCTCTAATAAAGCCTGACTGCTCTTTGCCACACTAGCAGGACTGACCTCATGATTTATTAGTGTGAATCCAAGGTCCCTATTTGGGGTTTGTGATAGTATTGCATAGTGAAGCCTAACCAGCATCACCACATATTACTCCACCTTCCTACACAGGGGGAAAGCAGGGATTAAAATGAACCTACAAGAGTGACATAATTAGACAGAAAGGGTAGGCTGGGGGAAAAAGAGGCATGAGTTGGAATCAAAACTAGGCACACCTGATATTTATTAACTTTGAATACAATCGAATCTCTAAAAAAAGAACTAAAAAGAGAGATCAATCTGGCAAAGCGAATGCACAGGGAAAAACTAGCGTGCTCCATACTCCATGCAAGCAAATTGCAGAATTCAAAAGATTTTTGGGCAAAAATAAACTTTATGCTAAATGGCAAACATCGCCAGTTTAACTCAGACATGACGGACCAGATCTGGAGTAGCCACATCGACCATTTGTACAACTCCTCGTACAATTCATTTACGGACAATAACACCGAGCATCTTGTGGAGCTTCCCCGGTCCAGCCCGAGTAAAATGCCAGTTCCAAAAATCACTGGGAATTTACCGACACCAAAGACTATAGGAGACATGGAATTGTTCTCACTAAAGCAAGTCTCAAATACTATAAAATCATTGAGAGCAGACGGAGCGCCCGGTCCAAACGGTCTTCCAAACGCCTTATTTAGGAAAGACCCATCGTTTTGGGCCAGCCAACTAACACCTTTATTCGGTCAGATTCTAATGAATGGAAACATTCCGGAATCATGGAGAGGCAGCATTCTGCATCCTATCCATAAATCCGGGTCCCGCTCAGACCCTAACAACTACAGGCTTATAGCCTTAATAGACGTGGAGGCTAAGATCTATGCTTCCAACTTGTTGGCAGAACTGGAATCCTGGGTGAGCAGTACAGGGATAATTCCACGGACACAAACAGGCTTTCGGCCAGGACTGGGCACCTTGACCAATCTATCCGCATTAACCCTCCTTGTTAACAAAGCCATCAATAACTCCACCCCGCTGTACACCTGTTTTCTGGACCTTAAAGCGGCCTTTGATAAAGTGCCTAGATCTAATCTCTGGGCCAAAATGAAAGCCTGGGGCGTGCCGCCAAAGTTGCTGGGAGTAATTATCGAGCTCTATACAGATACTTGGGTCCAAGTGAAAAAAGGAGACGGGCGACGCCTGACAAGGAAATTCTATACAACCAACGGTTTAAAGCAAGGCTGCGTTCTGGCCCCCAGCCTCTTTAACATCTACACCGCAGACCTAGAAAGTGACCTAAGCACCATCCAGGGAGACCCACCAAAATTGGCCCACTCACCTATAACAAGTCTTCAATACGCAGACGACATCGTGCTCCTTTCAAAAACCCCCATCGGTTTACAACGCTTGATCTCCAAACTGTCGCAGTACCTCGCGAACGCACAACTGATTACAAACTTAAAGAAAACTAACATCATATGCTTCGGTGGTTCCGAAAAAAAAAAAAAAAACTTTCGTCTGGAGGATAAATTCTACCCTTTTAATCCAGGTAGATCATTATAAATACCTGGGAATCTTACTGGACCACCGTTTAAAGTTTAAACAGCATTTAGAACAGGGGGAATCCAAAGCAAAGCAGCTTCAATTTGCTTTCAAAACTGTTCAAAAGTAATTAAAAGGTCATTCCACCGGCCACATCCTTAACATCGTAGCCGCCAAATTTCTGCCATCATTGACATACGGCTCTGAACTACTGGCAATCCGGGACGCCACAGCGTTAAATCTCGCCCAATCTAGGCTGTTCAAAACTCTATTCTCAATCCCGAGACATATTTCGCAAGCCCAAATTCGTTTGGAGTTCGGTCTCACTAACCAGCTCCCAGCAAGACAAGGAGCACTCGCCAAATATTATTGGCGTATGAGGGACGCAGAAGACGAATCCCTGGCCCACCTATGCTGGTTGGAAGTCGAAAAACAGGCCGGGCTACCAGACTCAATTTACAAGATCTTGAGGCATGCTTTGGTGACATTAAAACTAGAAGAATCTTGGCATCTGTCCATGACATATTCCTCTTTCAAACTGATAGTCAAGAAAGCAGTCAAACAATCATCACTATTCATGGACAAAGCAGCAGTGGCTGGCAAAAGCCATGCCTGGATCGTTTTGCCATCCTATACCTACCTAAAACCACAGGATTATCTGAAAGAATGCTTCAGGGACCACTATAAAAGGAAATTAAGCCTTTTAAGGCTGGGTTGCTTCTCGTCCAAAGACCTCACACCCAAATGGCTACGGCTGTGGGCAACTTCCGAGTGCCGCCTCTGTGGCAACGGCGTAGAGTCTTTACTGCATCTTATATGCATATGCCCGGCACTTCAAAATCTAAGAAAAACGCTTCTTCGATCTCTCTTAAGAGAAGCTCAGGTGAGAACTTGCAGGGCGGCGGTGATAAGATGCCTAAGCGGTTCTTGGTAGAACTCTCATGTAAAACTGCTAACGCGGGATTACTGGTTACTAGTTACTTTACCAGCTCCCAAACCAAGTCGACTGGAACGTTGGTACCTGTCATTGAGTAAAAGGCAATCTAACAATAGGTCAATCAATTTAAGAACTTACACCACTCTAAATGACCACTGACCAAATTTAAGTTTCAAAGATTTAATATAAAGTCAAAGATAACTGAAGATACAAACTTCTCAAAATGAGATTCAGAAGATAAATTGGTATCACTATGAACATGAACTTTTTGAATAGTCTGAGTCTGAAAAACAGAATAATGAGTACAATTTCAAATAACATGAGCGTTGCCAAAATGGATACAAGTTGCAACCTCAAAGTCATTACAGAAAAGAAAATTCAGATTAGTCTGTCCCTACACTATACTAAGTGACATCCCTACTTAACAAGATCTTTACCCCTCTAGGTGTCAGCCGTGGTGACTTCCTAAGAAGATCACGCACTTCTCTTTGTCTCTTCTCTGATAATGGGTCTCTCCTGATCAGCCTATCTGCCTACCCATCCGCTTCCTTAGGCTCCCAAAATCATCTGCTCTACCCTCCTCCCGGGTCGCTTTCCCTAATACCAAATCACATTTCCAATAGAAACGCCCCTTGGGACGCCCCTCACGTGGTACATCTTTGCGCGGTAAACTCCATGATGGTACTCTTCAAGACCCTCGTTATAGTTGACCTTGGTTCCCAGGCTTCTTCTCCAGTGCGCTGATACCCCCTGAAATTCCTGGAAACTCCTACAGGCCTGCGCCAAGCGCCACTGAACAAAGCCCCTTTCATTCTAGCTGATTAGGACCCTCGCACCTGCATACAGTCCGTCCTGCAGTGGGCCTCAAATTCCAGACTCCACCATATCTATAGGTCGTAAAGCACACGCGAAGCTCTGTGCTAGACACCTCTCGACTTCTCTTCTAACGAGCACATGGCACATCAAAAGGAGATGACATTATCAGTTCAGGCCTACTTGATTTACACGAAGCGAGTCCCTGCACTCTAAAACATTAACTTGATTTAAACAACATTCTTAACTAGCATACGTTTCTAAAACAACACATCTATAAAGCATATATTTCAAACTTAATTCGATAATACATTTTTGGAAGAACCATGTTAACCCCATCTCACATTATTTTAGCAGCACGTTTAGATTTGCTGTGAATTGCCCTAAGGCCTACACAATATACTGGTTTTCAGAGTTCTATTCAACTCTAACATGATTCCTTTAACATGAGAACATGAGGTTTTCATATTCATTCCAACACTTCTACATTAATCTCACACAGTTATGATTATTGTTACTCTACTTAAACATTCTATACACTTCACTACTGAATATAAGACACTCTGTGTATTTCACTTCTAAATATAAAACACTCGTGTTCAGCGCATGTTTAAACTAACTACGTGCTTGTAAATATGGTGCACTTATACATTTTTCAGACTTGTGCTCTCTCAATCCCCCCTTTGATGACCTTCAGGGGTCATCACCATCAGGACATCATCACAAAATGTAGAACCCTTCAAAGTGAAGTCGTGGCAGTGCCACCTCTTTTCATTGTCTCTAATGCCTTTAGACTCCTGTATTGAGTGTCCTGCATCGCTGTCAACTTTTCCTCC
This sequence comes from Lissotriton helveticus, assembly GCF_964261635.1. Taxonomy (NCBI): domain Eukaryota; kingdom Metazoa; phylum Chordata; class Amphibia; order Caudata; family Salamandridae; genus Lissotriton; species Lissotriton helveticus. The sequence goes on along the minus strand of NC_136071.1, from coordinate 512,370,283 downwards.
TGTTTCCTCATAGATCTCTGCAACCTATTTGCTCTATACCACTGATACAAACGCACCAATCCCCACAAAATGATTACGCAAATCACAATTATGATGATGGGTTTCAGTATGTACCAAACGATACCCTTTCCTAAGTTGGCAAACCAACCTCCAACTTTACCCATTCCATGACCTACTTTTTCCCACACGTTTATCTTTGTCAGATCCTCAATTTCGTAGTGTATGGCAGTGATGTTTCGTATATACTTCTCTAGAGGTTTTGAATTGTCTGGAATGTAAGTGCAACATTCCTGGACCTTCAAAGCCTTACAGACTCCTCCCTCTTTAGCTAACAGAACGTCTAAAGCAAGTCGGTTCTGAAGAACCATTGCCCTAATCGATTGCATCTCACCTTCCACCAGCATCAATGATCTAGCAGTACTGGCAGAAAGCCTATCTACGACTGTAGCTAACCTCCTAATCTTAATGTCATTCAGTATCACTCCTAGGATAGGGAATGCAGCACCGAATACATCCCCAATTACTTCTGCTGCACCCAGCCCTCTCTTCCCTCTAGTTGGTATTTCTTTCTTCGTCGTTTCTAAATTCTCAACATGATATATTTTAGGGAAGACAATAGCCAGATAGCATGATCCGTACCAATTATCTGGTAGCTTCACATAGGCATTTCTTCCACATACAAAATATACATTTGGAATTGCTTGCATCTCTTTCAGAAAATCCTTAGAGTAATACTCCAGTTGAAAGGCATGTTCACAATTGACTTGACCTACATACAAATTCTCATAATAGGAGTAACTCCTGTGAATGCACAGTTTCCCCCATTTCTCCTTGTCTAAAGCAATTGGACCAAAGCTACCCTTTCTTTGATGTATCCTTTCCTCCTTGGTCCAATCTGTTTCCCATTGTCCTGAGGCCTTTAGAATCTTCTGCCTCCTGTATCTAGTATCTACCTGCCCTATAAACTTTTTCTCAATTTCTGACACTTGACAAGTCAAATTATTTCTTCGAGCATGTGAAGTATCTAACGTTTTCCATGGAATAAACCATTTGTGTAATCTGTCTTCACTTTTGTAATAGTCCCACTTGTTCAAATGCTTGTAATTTGGGACCTCTGGCAATGTCGAGTCGAAATTCGAGAAATAATACTCAAATCCTTCTCGTCCATAAAATATGCTCAACAACAAACTGCATGTGATTCCATATGTCAATGGAAGATGATGGTATCTGATACCCTCCTCTACCGAAGCTGGTAATTGCATACAAACGTAGCAATTCTTCGCCTCCATGACATCAATGTACTCATAAAGCAATTTAGCATAAGCATTTGACCTGAAATTTCCCTGTGACTCATCTGTGTGTAACCTTTTTATTTCTGCATCTAACAACGCTTTGTCTTTATCATTGATGTTTCCCTTATCATTAACAATAGTGGTTCTCGGTGTTGACACTCCCTTGACCTCCTTGACTGTAGTTGCATCTCTCTCGTGTCCCACTATGTATGAGACAGTAACCACTAAAACTATCAGGGAAATCACCACTCCCAACAATGTGCCAACTATACATTTTGCCCTGCGGTTCGGGTTGCCAGCCTCCATGTTCTCAAACAGTGTAGCTCTTGACGTTCTTCCAGCATTCGCTTCTTCTTCTCTCTGAACAAAGTCTTTCTTTTACATAATGTCTCTCTTTGGAACACTTGGAAGCCGACAATTTACTCCGCAAAACAGTTTAAAGTCCTGTAGAAAACAGACAACCCTAGCCCTTCTCCATCCGCTAAAAGGAAACCCCTACCATTTTTCTTCTTCCACTCGGCCCTAGGTTATCTTGCAGTAATTTTCCAAAGTCCTTTCAAAAAGTCTTTTTGCAACAAAGTGTTAGTCCAAAACAATGAGCATTCCAAGAACTTCCACTACTCGCTCAAGCATTTCTAACCGAAGGAGCGTTCCCTCCAACACTGGATATCGTGAACAGCAAACTGGAAATTCGACTGTTTCTAAAATCAATTTTCTTATTCCGCTTAGGAGAGGAGGATAGACGATGTTGAGTGTCAGCAACCTTTCAGTCTCCGCCCCCGGTAGCAGGAACAGTATTTGTACAGTGATGATTGGGTCAGTTCTGATCAGGTTCACTTCCCTGACCCTCCCGGTTCTGTGCCCCACCGACATCTGCAACGAGGTAGGTCCAATCAGGAGTAGAGTATCTTCTACTAGGCACTCGCACCCTCCTTGATCTTCTAGGGCCCTCCTCGGTTCCCTCCTGGGTATCTTCTTCCTGATCCGAGTCTTCGGATATAGGAACAAGTGTTTCTTCCTGGGCCGACCTCAAACTTAGCCTCCTGTCTCTCCCCGGCCAAGTGGCAGCCTCACACCTTGTTCTCCTATATCTCGTCCTCACACTCGGTTCTTGATCACTCTGGTACTGATCTGTGTCTGTTTCGTATTCACTGCTGCTCTCTCCTTCAGTTGCGTCTTCAGTCTCACTGCCGCCCTGCCTTCGCTCTTCTTCTGAATCCGATGCGTTCCCAACTTCTTCCGACACCCCCTCAGCTGCTTCAATCCCTTCTTGCGACTCTTCTTCCACTTCCGGGCTTTCGTCTGGGATAGGAGCTGTTTCTTCTAGAGGTGCTGGAACTCTTCGAGTATGGGATGCATGGATCCAATTTGGTAGCCCCCCGCACTTCACCGCGGTGTTCGTGATCAGGATTACCTGAAAGGGCCCACGCCAGCGAACATCTAGGCAGTTCTTCCGGACGTGCTTTTTGACCAACACCCAGTCCCCTGGGTTCAGGTCATGACACAGGTTCCTCGATGCTGGAACTTCAGCCGCATGCACCTGAAGGGACACAGAATGGATGGCGTCAGACAATCCTTTACAATAATCCAAGATCAGATCATCTGTAATATTCAATAGGGCAGCAGTTGGAACTGTGGGAAGTCTCATGGCCCTCCCCATCAGAATCTCGTGTGGAGAGAGACCTGTCCTCCTGTCAGGGGTACTGCGCATGCTCATGAGCACTAAAGGAAGAGCATCTGGCCAACTCAAAGATGTGGATGCCACTACTTTAGCCAATCTATTCTTCAGAGTGCCGTTCACTTGTTCCACAATTCCTGAAGCTTCTGGTCGATAACTACAATGCAGTTTTTGATCGATATTCAGTGTGGAGCACAACATCTTCACTATTTCGCTGTTAAAATGTTTTCCTCTGTCCGATTCCAGAGAGGCAGGCACCCCGAAGCGCGGTATCAACTCCCTGAGCAACAATTTAGCCACTGTGAGTGTATCGCACCTACGTGTAGGGTACGCTTCAACCCATCTGGAAAATACGCATACAATCACCAACACATACCGAAGGCGATTAACTCTTGGCATTTCGATGAAATCTAGTTGCATTCTATTGAAAGGCCCCCCCGACCTCCCAATGTGACTCAGGGTGACTGGTGTTCGTTTGCCTACGTTCAGTTGTTGGCAGGTAACACATCGCTTACATACTGATTCTGCTGCTATTCTAAATTTAGGGCAATACCAAGTTTGCCTAAACACTCTCATCATAGCATCCCTTCCTAGATGTACTGGACCATGTATTTCCCTCGCCATGGGATTAGCTAATTCTTCAGGTAACACAGCCCTCCCATCTGCTGAAACCCAAAAATCCATTTCGCTTCGCACGCAACCTGCTATTTCCCATGCCTTTTTCTCTGTTTCAGGTGCGTTCTCCTGCATCATTCTTAAATCCTCCCAAGTGTCTACAGTTTCTAACATCATACTTAATTCAGTCTTTTCTTCAGCACCATCTATTTCAACTTTTGAGAAAGAATAATTTTGTTCTGCACAATAACGTGCGACTTCATCAGCGTATCTGTTGCCTTGTGACACAAAATCTGTATTCTTAGTATGAGCTACACACTTTACTATTGCAATGTCAACTGGACCTTGTAATGCTTCTAACAACAGTCGCACAAATTCTCCATTTCGAATGGGCGAACCAGAGGAGGTCATGTAACCTCTCTGAGACCACAACTGCCCGAAATCATGAACCACACCGAAACCATATTGGCTGTCAGTGTATATGGTGACTCTCTTTCCGTTTCCTGCTATGCAGGCACGAGTTAGGGCAATAATTTCTGCTACCTGTGCGGAATGTACTCCTTCCAGGCAAGCGGCTTCCACAACTCCAGTAATGGTACAAACAGCATAAGCTGCTCTCAACCGACCAGTATCGTCCCTTAAACATGAGCCATCAACAAAATAAATTTCATCGGGGTCAGACAACGGCTCATCCACAATATCTGGTCTGGGTTTCGTGCATAGTTCAGTCACATCAAGGCAATCGTGGTCTTCACATCCTTCGCCTTCTATCACAGTAGGTAATGGCATTAAAGTAGCAGGATTCAAGACAGAGCATCTCCTGAGTGTCACGTTCTCCGCGGCAAGAATAACTTGCTCGTAGCGCGTGAGCCTACTATTAGTCAGATGCTGCGTCTTCGTCCTGGTCATTAGCAATTCAACTGAATGTGGTACATACACCACCACTGGATGTCCCATCACAATACTCTCGCTCCTTTCAATGCTGACACCCGTTGCAGCAACGGATTTGAGACATCCGGGCAACGCTGCGGCTACTGGATCTAATGTAGCCGAAAAATATGCAACTGGTCTACGGGCATTTCCGTGGGTCTGTGCCAAGACTGACAAAGCACATCCCTCTCTCTCACAACAATAGAGTGAAAATGATTTCTCGTAATCAGGCATTCCCAGAGCCGGAGCACGACACAAATCGTCTCTCAGCTGCAAGAACGCCACCAAGCATTCTTCGTCCCATGGTACCGGATCACTCACCTCCTTGTGCGTCAGTTTCTGTAAGGGCTTTGCTTTCAGTGAAAAGTTAACTATCCACTGTCGGCAGTAACCCACCATTCCTAGGAACATTCTAACTTCCCTCTGTGTTGTAGGCGCATTCATCTTCATTATCGCCTCTATCCTCTCTGGTGACACCTTACGTTTTCCTTTCTCTAACCGGTGTCCCAAATACTGCACTTCAGTCAGACAATACTGTAACTTGCTCGGAGATACCTTATGTCCATTTTCGGCTAAATGGTTCAGTAAGGCAATTGAGTCTACTTTACAGGCTTCCTCTGTCTCTGACGCCACAAGTAGGTCATCTATGTACTGGACCAGAACCGAATTCTGCGGCAGTACTAGATTTTCGAGATTCTTCTTCAACAACTGGTTGAAGATGGATGGACTGTCTGTGAATCCTTGTGGGATTCGACACCATGTTAAAACGCGATCTTCCATTTTAAAAGCACAAAGATATCTGCTCTCTTCATCCAATGGGATGGAAAAGAAAGCCTGGCAAAGATCTATCACTGTGAACCATTCTGCTTGACATGGTATTTGAAACAGTATCACTGAAGGATTCGGTACCACGGGACAACATGAAACGACTATGTTGTTAATTTTTCGTAAATCCTGCACTATCCTGAATTTCCCGCTAGGTTTCTGCAAACCCATAATCGGGGAGTTACAAGGACTACCCACGATTTCTTTCAGTATTCCCTGTTGTATCATTGACTCGATCACAGGTTTTATCCCTGCAATCGTTTCCTGGGACAATTTGTATTGAGGCGTTCTTGGAAACTCGGCATTTGGTTTTACTAGTATTTTTACCGGTTCTACCCCTTTAATCAATCCTATTTCTTCTCCTGTGAAATCCCATACCTCTGACGCCACTGCATCTCGTAAGTCTTGGGGCAGATCCTCTACTGTCAGAGTAGGATATAGTTCTACACAGGATTTTGAATTGGCCACCTTAAAGGTAGCATCATCGTCGGTAGTCTGTACCTCCACTCCTTGCGGGGTGCAGTATATGGTGCAGTTCAATTTGCACAACAAATCCCTTCCTAACAGACATACCGGACTCGAATCACAAACCACAAACTGATGTTCGTTCATATGGTTTCCTATCTTCACAGACACTGGTTCCGTCAATGGACTAGTCAGCCTTTTATTTGCGACTCCTACCACCTGAATTGTTTCCCCTGACATTGGCAAGTCAGGAACCACCACTGACCTCAGAGTTGATCTGGTAGCCCCAGTATCCACCAAGAACGTTGTGGGACACCCTGCCACTTCTGCCTCAACAAATGGCCCTCTTTGATCGACCTCTAGGACTGCCCCGAGGGTACAGTCCTCTTCACTGCTCACACGTTGTCCTGTCAATGGATCAATGTAGTAACACTTTTCTTCCTCGATGAATAGAGGCATTTGTTTAAAGACCTTTCCCCCTGTCGCTACCTTCGGTGGCTGTGGGAACTGGGCCCGTGGAGCCGAAGTCCCCCCTTTGGCCACCTTGCTTCCTGGAACTGTCACCTTTGGAGTTGGGACTTCTTGAACCTGCTCTTCTACTTCTAGCTCTCCATTTTCAGGGTTAAAGGGACACTCACGTCGCCAATGCCCCACCTGGTGACACTGATGGCACTTTGTCGTTTTCTTTAAAGTGGCAAAGTCTATCCTAGGTCTCTGCCCTTCTTCATTATCCTTATTCTGACCGTTTGGTTTTCGTCCCATCCCCTGCTTCTGCTGGCCACCCTTCCCAGCGGACTGCATTTGCACCACCATCAATTTCTCCTTTAGATTCTTGGCTTTAGAATCTATCTCGTCACTACAGTATCTTGCATAACGTAAAATCTCATCTAGTGGTTTGTTCTGCCAACAGATTAAATGTTGCTGTATCATCAAACAAATATCAGGTCTCAACCCCAAGACAAACTTTGACACAAACTGCCCTATATCTTTGGGATCCATTACATCTAGTCCACTGTATTGCTTGAATGTTTTCAATAATCTTTCATAAAACTCGTGAACTGTCTCCTTGGGTTCCTGCCTCGTTCGGTCTATTTTCACCCAATCTATATCCTGTGGTCGTACCTTATCTTTCAACCAAGCTATTACCCTTTCATACTTTCGCATGACAATCTCGGACGGTCCATTAGTCCGAGCATCCCTCACTGGTTCAGTATTTGGCCATTCAACACTAGTCTTGCACGGGGTCCACAAATCAGATGGGACCACGATGTCAAACAACGTGTTCAAATCAATCCACAATACTTTCGAGATCTTGACAAACCTTTCTACCTGTTTATACCACTCAACTGGATTGTCCCTTAACTTCGGAAATGAGTTGGTAAATGCAGCTAAGTCTCCTCTACTCCAGGGCACATGTACATAATTTCCGTTTGATATTTCTCGCAAAGGGAATGCCTCCATATGCATTACCCTTCCCTCGGGGGTCATCACATTTGCACTTCGTCTAACTGTGCCCTTTTTCGACCACCTTTCTTCCCATTTGTCCAATTCTCTCCACACTCTTATCCCTGATACCAGCTCTCTTATGTGTGTTTTTAATCCAGTAGTTCTCTTCTCATCTAGATCCTGGTCTGCGTACTGTAATCTGTGGTTACTCTGCAATGCCCTTGTCCTAGATAAATCCACGGCATACCTGTCTGCCAAATCAGTCAGTTTCTCATGAAACGCTCTAGCTTTCCTAGTAATATCCTTTGCCATGAACAATAACTCATCCTGTTCATACAATTCTATCCTTTCCAAAGGCAATGTTCCATCTATTATCTCATCAACATCTGATTTTAAACTAGTAACATCGAGTCTCTTTGCCTTAATTTCAGCTTTCAAGACACTAAATTTAGTTCCTCCATCCGCATCTCTCCCATCCCAGCTCCGAGATCTACGTTTAGGTACTGGTGAGTTATAGGGAGTCCTCCCCTGTTCCCATCTCTCTAGGTCCCATGCCTTTCCATCTTCTCGAGGTGGGTGGTGAAACACTCCTTCACGCCTCATAGCCCCTCTCTCCCCATCCTGGCTAGTTTCACGGGATGCATGGTAAGATATTCCATTACTCCCTCTTTCTTCACTACTTCCCTGTGATTCCTGATTATTCGAGGCGTGGCGGGACCTATCACTGTTCTCCTTTCTCCAATGTTGAACGTCTTCTCCGAGTACATGATGAAGGCACCTAAACCTATTCTGAAAAGCCTGTACCATTTGGTCTCCTCCTTTCTCCCAGAGACGGGACATCTCTTCACACTCTACACTCCTACTATTTTGTTCCTGCTGCTCCCTCTCATCCGTAGGACGTGTAACTCCTCTATTCTCTTGACTTTGGCCTTCCCGCCCCTGACTGCTTTCGCTGGCCCCACAATGAGATACAGTCCCGTTACCTCTGGTTTCCCACTCTGGTTCTGTTCTTGTCCTGTTGCTCGGGGATATTGCGGACCCGTCCCACTCCCTCAAATCAGCTCTTAATTCTGAATAGGGCCTTGGCCGCGGTCCCCTTAGGTCCATCGGTCCTCTCTGACCTCCCTGTCCTGTGTTGGGACCTACAGATGTATCTAATGGGGTGTTCCACGTTACCGAACCTGGCAATTGCTTCCATGCATTTGTCACGTTATTCCTCCTTTCCATTTCGATCCTTTCTCTATCCAATTGCCTCTGTTCTTCCTCTCTATCTCTCTCTGGGTTATAGATCGATACTATAGGTCCTATAGTAACAGGCACTTGAAGAGCGTCTGGCAATCCAAAGGACTCAACCCTTTCGGTGGCTGGCGTTTTCTGCACCACAAACCTTCCCACTACACTCTGTACTGTGCTAGGTTGAGGTGTCTCCCCACCTTTGGTAGGTGTCCATTCCGATATAGGGAGTGGTGTATACCCCTCTATGGCATTCCCATCTTCCCTTGCGAGCCCCCTATCTTCTATCACCCCCACTCTCGGAGGTGGTCTATCCATTAACAATCTGTTTATCAGATTGTCTTCCGACTCGCTTTCCTCATCTTCCTCCATGAGGTTTCCTCCTCCTGCCACCTCCCTCATCGGATACATTTTTTCCACCTCAATAGCCTGTACCCTCCACCGCTTTGCTTCCTCATCCCATTTAGAATCTCGCACTGCTCTTACCGATCGCGTCAGTCTTTGTTGACGCCTGTTCAAATTTCTGTCGTGTGCAGCCCTAATCCATGCATTAAGGGCCTCAAACTGTGTTGGTCTGGGCGAGGGTTTCAGTGAGGACATGGTTGCTTTTAGCCGATGTAACACCTCTAACTTAAACGTCCCGTACTTCGGGAACTGCATTTCTTCATTCCCTTCCGTAAGCTTATTCCAAGCCCCAATCCATAATATGGTATGCAACCCCACATTCGTTGCCATATAATGAGCTGGTGTACCCTCCGGCGGAGCCTCTTCCCCATAATAATGTTCACTTCGTTTTCGTTTAAAAATCCCCTTTAAACACTTAAAACACTTCATGATTTCGCTCTTTCTCCGCGTTCGTTTACTTCCTGATGATATTCCACCAATCTCAGCCCCGTTCTCACTAACTGGCCTATCCGTACGCGACTTTCCTCCTACGTCACTCTAGCCGCCCAACCAGAGCGCGGCTCTAGCTAACGTCACACCAACCGCTCAATCACAGCGCGGCTCTAGCCGACGTCACCCATCCCCCTTCGCAGCAGTTCCCCTCCTTTCTCAGCTCGTCTCCTCGGTCATGCACGCGTCCCATTCATACTCTGAAAAAAAATGATTACTTCCGTACAAGCGATCACCTTTCTTGACTGTACGCCCACAGTCTTTCTGTAGTTGTCACCTTAACTTGGCGAAATGTCTTTCCGTTTACTTCCAGACAATCGCCTTCTCCGATAGGTTACTCACACGCAGTAACTTTCGACCAGCGTCCGTTACTCATACACTCACTCTTACACTCCCCCTATCTTGGATCCACGGCGGTCAATGGTACCTCGTGACCTCCGTACTATGGTCGACAACTACCCTGGATGTTCGATACACCCAAAACCACTTAAGCTCTGGCCTGAACTTAAGATTTCACCAGTTCACCCGTTTACCAGGTAACCAGTTTACCAGGTTGCGCGCGCTCACAACTTTCTCTCATTCACACTACAGGCATTCAACTCCGCAAGACATTACAATACAAATACAACACAAAACACCGCAATCTGTTCACGCATGACCCTTTTTATACTCACTCTCCTCCGATACTGCTGCTTTTCTCGCACCGTCTGCACCTTTCGGCACACGATTCTTCCGCTGCTCGTCTCTCGACGTCTAGGGGCCTTGGGGTAAACTAACCTCTCTAGATTACCTTCCTCAAGAAGATAACCATCCTCACTCTGCTACCAACTGCTAACGCGGGATTACTGGTTACTAGTTACTTTACCAGCTCCCAAACCAAGTCGACTGGAACGTTGGTACCTGTCATTGAGTAAAAGGCAATCTAACAATAGGTCAATCAATTTAAGAACTTACACCACTCTAAATGACCACTGACCAAATTTAAGTTTCAAAGATTTAATATAAAGTCAAAGATAACTGAAGATACAAACTTCTCAAAATGAGATTCAGAAGATAAATTGGTATCACTATGAACATGAACTTTTTGAATAGTCTGAGTCTGAAAAACAGAATAATGAGTACAATTTCAAATAACATGAGCGTTGCCAAAATGGATACAAGTTGCAACCTCAAAGTCATTACAGAAAAGAAAATTCAGATTAGTCTGTCCCTACACTATACTAAGTGACATCCCTACTTAACAAGATCTTTACCCCTCTAGGTGTCAGCCGTGGTGACTTCCTAAGAAGATCACGCACTTCTCTTTGTCTCTTCTCTGATAATGGGTCTCTCCTGATCAGCCTATCTGCCTACTCATCCGCTTCCTTAGGCTCCCAAAATCATCTGCTCTACCCTCCTCCCGGGTCGCTTTCCCTAATACCAAATCACATTTCCAATAGAAACGCCCCTTGGGACGCCCCACACGTGGTACATCTTTGCGCGGTAAACTCCATGATGGTACTCTTCAAGACCCTCGTTATAGTTGACCTTGGTTCCCAGGCTTCTTCTCCAGTGCGCCGATACCCCCTGAAATTCCTGGAAACTCCTACAGGCCTGCGCCAAGCGCCACTGAACAAAGCCCCTTTCATTCTAGCTGATTAGGACCCTCGCACCTGCATACAGTCCGTCCTGCAGTGGGCCTCAAATTCCAGACTCCACCATATCTATAGGTCGTAAAGCACACGCGAAGCTCTGTGCTAGACACCTCTCGACTTCTCTTCTAACGAGCACATGGCACATCAAAAGGAGATTACATTATCAGTTCAGGCCTACTTGATTTACACGAAGCGAGTCCCTGCACTCTAAAACATTAACTTGATTTAAACAACATTCTTAACTAGCATACGTTTCTAAAACAACACATCTATAAAGCATATATTTCAAACTTAATTCGATAATACATTTTTGGAAGAACCATGTTAACCCCATCTCACATTATTTTAGCAGCACGTTTAGATTTGCTGTGAATTGCCCTAAGGCCTACACAATATACTGGTTTTCAGAGTTCTATTCAACTCTAACATGATTCCTTTAACATGAGAACATGAGGTTTTCATATTCATTCCAACACTTCTACATTAATCTCACACAGTTATGATTATTGTTACTCTACTTAAACATTCTATACACTTCACTACTGAATATAAGACACTCTGTGTATTTCACTTCTAAATATAAAACACTCGTGTTCAGCGCATGTTTAAACTAACTACGTGCTTGTAAATATGGTGCACTTATACATTTTTCAGACTTGTGCTCTCTCAAAACCATAACATTTTTTAACCTCGCCGCCATAGAGTTGGAAAAAAGGGCACCACCCAAAGAGGTCTCTGGACAATAGACCAGGCTTTGGCAGACCACAGACTTTTCCACTCCCCTCCCTTTTCTCCAAACGGTTGTCTTTTTGTATTATACGTAAAAAATAACGAGCTTTTTTTGTATAATCATTATTCTTTTAAACTTTTTCCTTTTATCATGAGTCAAAATCAATGTGTCCCAAGCAAGAACTCACATCATTTGTTTATTCTTTTCCTTTTAGACCTTTTTTCTGTTACTTTTGTAGAGCATGATATCAATTTTTAACTTGATTCAAGTCAAGTCAAGTCAAAAGATCTTTATCCGGAGTAAAATAACATCCATAAAAGTACAAACAGAAAAAACACAATACATTTTTAAAAACATTCATCAAAAGTTGCAATTGGAGAATTATCCGAACAAACGAGCAAAATCAGAATCCATTTAAAATGTCCCAGCTATACAACATATATCCATCCGTGGTGATAAATCAAGAGGAAAATATCTTACAGTATTATTTAAAAACACTATATAAAAACATTATTAAAATTATTAAAACCAGTATTAAACCATTATAAAAAAGGTATCAAAAATAGAAAGTGCAGTGTGCGATGGTTAAACATCAATATTAAGGGTGATTCTCGATCTAACAGCAGCTTTCAGAAAACAACTCATCCTAAAAATGACTTCATCTGATCCCAATACCAAAAAGGACCGAAGTGCCAATTTAAAATTGGTTAATCCGTTTTTCTTGCAATAGGGCATAAGAAAATGTACGGTGAATTTTTTATAGAAACCACAAAAGAACAAGAAATGCATGAGACTTTGCTTCAGGTCAGGGTTACAGGGGCAATTTAAAGTTTCGAGATGTTTGTTGTATCCCATCGGGAAGTTCAATAGATTGACTATGCTCCCGTCTCGGAAGCGAAACAGTAAACCCCTTACCCATCTACCAAGATGCAAACACAAATATCTATACGGTGGGCCAGGTTTTTTAACGTGTGGTTCAGAATTGGCCAAATATTTTACAACCGTGCATTTAGTCAGGTTCTTTCTGTCACGCTCTTCTCTATATAAGTCATACAGTGCCCTAGAAATGATGGTTTTATGGGAGCGATTTATTAGGTTTGGTGATGTAAACAGAGAGACCAAACCCACACTTATAAGGCACTCTTTCACTGCTTTCAGCCATGGTATATGGTGTCCCCTATCACACTTTAAACAATCCAAAATGATTTCACGGGTTAATGTAGCAGCCGTGTTATTCCAGATCTTTATCCAGAATAGGGCTGGTCTGGACTTCACAAAATCTTCAATATAAGGGATATTTAATTCATTATGGCATACATAGGTTGAAGAACAGATAACCCCACCCAATACCTTACGACAAAATCTATTCTCTTCTGTTTGAATAGGGGAGCAGTTGGTATAGCCCCAAACCTCAGCGCCGTAAGTGCCGGTTGGCATACATTGGGTTTGGTATATCTTGGCCAGGGAAGGTATTACATCAGCTTGGTTGGGCTGTCTCAAAGAAGTTACACAATTAATAGATTTGCCCAACTTGTTCCTGGCATAAGAAACATGTGCATGCCACGTACCACTGTTTGAAAATAGCAGCCCTAAATAGGGAAAAGTGCTGGTGCTTTTTAAAACATTTGACCCTGAAATGATCTGGGGAATTTTGTGGTTTTTTGGACCACAGCTCATAATTAGTGATTTTTTAAAATTAGTTGTTAGGCCTAAATCGGCCATAAAAAGGACAAAACCTGAAATTAAAATACGGAGTGCCTTAGGAGTGCGGCCCATCAGGACCGCGTCATCCGCATAAAGAAGTGTGGGTATGGAGACTCCATTGATGTAAGGCACATCACTAGTTAGGGTGCTCAAAGTGCTGCTTAGCTTATTGATATACAAAATAAACAGGAGAGGGGCCAGCACACACCCTTGTCTGACCCCCCTACCAATGCTAATATCATCAGAAACTTCACCCGTTTGATTCACACGTACACAAGCTTTAAGATCACGATGTAAAAAAGCTAAAAAATGTACCAGATGGACATCTAAACCATATTCAAGAAGAGTAGCCCAAAGCCGGGAGCGATTAACAAAATCAAAAGCCGAGCTCAAATCCATAAAACCAAAATATAAAGGGGATTTCTTCGCGATATTGTATTTTGCCATGATCAGGTTCAAATTCAGACATTGCTCCACCGTTCCGATGCTGCTACGGAACCCAAACTGGCTCGGGTGGAGGATGTTATTCTCATCAGTCCATGCTCTTATCCTTTTAAATAAGATCCGCCCCAATACCTTTACAGTATTGTCTATTAAAGAAATTGGGCGGTAACACCCAGGGTCCAGCCTATCGCCCTTTTTAAAAATAGGAACAATAATACTACGTGACCATGTTTCCGGGATCTCCCCTTCCGTTAAATTGTTAAAAACATTGCACAGCAATGGGGCCCAAAAATCTGGCTCGCATTTTAACTGGTCTATAGAGAGCCCATCAGATCCGGGCGCTTTATTCCCGGCACTTTCTAAAATGGCATCAAATACCTCAGATATGGAGATGGACATTGGGTGTGGGGGGGGTAATAGTAAAGGAGGGTTGTCTGGTGTTGCATAGATTTTACCAAAGTGTGCAACCCAGATAGGACCAGTAATATTACAATTAATTTCGGTCAGGGTCGAACCGATAGATCTTATTTCCTTTACCTCCTTCCAGAACCCAGTGGTATCTTTTAGGTCAGCAGATCGTGCCAGGGAATCCCAGTGGGTTTTCAGTAAATCGTTTGATCTAATGCGTAAAGCACGCTTGTACTCTGCTCTGAGCAACCTTACCCGTGGTATATCCCTCGGTTCAACTTTTAGGGCAGCTCTAAGCATCCTATTTGCTTTTGAGCATGGGGCATCAAACCATCTAGGTAATTCCGCAGCCTTATTTGAGGATGGTCTGGAAATTTCCGCTCTAATTGTGGTGCAGAGTTCAGAGAACGCTTTAACCACATTAATCCCATATTCCTCAGTGCTTAGACAGTCATTGATCAAACTTGGATGTTTTTTACAAACTCCTGCCAGGATTCCCTTATTGTCCACCCCCTTCCAGATTACCCTTAACTTATCTGTAGAGACTTCCAGTCCCATTGCACCTATTTCACGTCTTGGGCATTTGCCATTCGGCAATAATAAATGGATGGCAATTGGATAGTGGTCACTATAAATTTCACACACTACCTCTGCCCTTATTAATGAATCTGCAATGGCATGTGAAACGAAAACATAATCAATTGTTGTTCCACCCCCATGTCCAATAAAAGTAGGGAATGGGGATGCATAGTCTTCCATACCTGCATGTTCCATGCAGTTGACAAGTTCGCTAGTAGCAAGGAGATCTAACAGTTCTTTTCCTCTTTTACATGGGGGGTTCCTGAGGTGTACATGTGCATTAAAATCCCCCCCTAAACAAATGCCATCAAATTTCCCATATACCTGTCCATCCATGATTTCATTGATAAAATCAAATAAAAGAATAAAATTTTGGTTATGTTGGGACGAAAAATCATTATTATAGAAATTGATTAAACACAGTTTTATCCGCTCGGTATACGAGAGTGCCATAAAACTTGGACAATTTGTCTGTAGCGCGTCAATTTTAGTTCCAGCACATATTTTTATCCAAATGGACAATCCACCACTAGCACGACCAACCAAAGGGGCAGGGACAGTCCTGTTATGGCAGCTATACCCCTCAAACAATAGATCCTCCACACACCAAGTTTCTTGAAACATCAATATATCATAGCAATTTGCACAATCCCTCCATGACGGAATTCCCAGCTTGGACTTCAGGCCCGCAATATTCCAGCTGAGGATACTTAAGTTATTATCTTTATTGTTCCTCGAACTATGACCCTGGAAAGTACTTGAGGCGGATTTAGATTCAACATGACCCTGTTGAACACATAATGGACTAGATGGAAAAATCTCCTGTGTTAACGGTTCCGCCTCTCGAGATGGTTCCTTTAACTGAGCTACCTCAGGGCATACCGAGAATAATTTGGTCTTCTTAGTGGGCAGTCAGTCCAATGTATCCAAGTCCTGGAAAATTCCAAACCTGTTCTGCAATGGGAAAACTGGAGGGAGTTGCATCATCTTGTGTGGAGGACGATAGAAATATTTTAGTGGTAGTGGTGTCACCACAGTAGATGGGCCGTAACGACCATGATTATGGTTCAACAGGAATTTTGCAGTACCCGGGTTTCTAAAATTGATTACAATACAGTCCCCATTAATGTTTTTGTAAAGGGGACCGATCCAGGTTACACGCCTTGTGCTAATGATTTCTTTTGAGATATCATACCCCACTCCCTTGTGCTTCGTTAACCAGTCTATACACTTATTGTGGAGTTGAACCCATGATTCTCCTTGGTCTTCCTTAAGCGGTGGTATACCAGCCAGAACTAGGACATAGGGACAAGCCTCGGGTGGAAGATGTAGAGCCGGGCCTTGATGTTTATTAGGTCTATTGTCCTCATGCGTGATCTTTTTAACGTTCTGGCTGGAATTAACAGGGCCCTTCTGTACTAGTGAGGTCTGCTTCACTATAATACCCTTTTTTATAGAATTAGTAAATACTCCGCTTGTATCGTTAGTGGAGGCAGAAGGTTTGGATGAAGTAACATTCCCATGTATAGGGTTACATGGTAATAAGGGAATGTTGGTTTGACAATCAGGCAAATTACGGCCAGTTGTACCCTTATTGTTAGAAGCCTTAGGTGTAACAGACTGTGTGGGGTTAAAAATAACTTGTTGTTCCACTGTCCTGATATTACCGTGGTCACCAGTGGTGGTGGCACGAGTAGTGGATTCAAGGTCTTTTAACAGACGTTCTACTCTCATTTTGTCCAGGTTTGCTATGCCTTTTCTCTTTGCATCCTCGTTTTTAATTAAATTCTCCAATTTATCAAGTCTTTTAAAAATATTATTAAATTGTTTGATCATTTGACCTTCCAAATTTTTAAAAATTGTCTCTGCAATAGTCTCGATAAGGTTCCCCTCTGATTTAGCATAATGACTAGGTTTGTCAGTTCCACGGGGAGGCTCGGTCTGGGTGGAGATAGATATATGATTTGACCCCTCATCATTTATAACAACCATATCACCCAAATGCGGTTGATCCTGTATAGGTGCTATGTGTTGGGTCAACTTCTGTCTCTTCCCCTTATTCCACATGCTTTGTGGAGTTGGTTGGTTGACAGTCCTTAGTGACTGCTTCCGTTTATTATAGGTAATTTTAGCAGGGCCCCTCTTTCTCTTTGCTGCAACTTTACCAGGTGCCTTATTAGCGGCCTCAGTAGATGTTGTTTCTGGGGCATGGCCAAGAGTCACTTCTGGTGCTATATACGTAACGGTGTCCTCATCGTCTAAGACAATAGGTATTTCAACAGTAGGATGTGAGGATTTTACGACAATTATTTCGGGATTTATATGGGTATGGGTATTGCCGTTGAGTCTGCTCACGGCATGCAGTTGATTTGTACTCAATGGCCCCATAGAAAATCTCCTTTCAGTCTCAACAATCTCGTTGAATGCAGTGTCTATCAATGCCTCAAACGACGTTAGCAATGTTACAGGGGACTCTGCATCTTGAGTAAGGATGTCAACATTTATGCATGTAGCAGTACAATCCGCCATTATGGGAGACCTATTTAGGGACTAACCTTTTCCAGTAGTGTTAGTGGGGTGGCCCGCCCGACCACTGTAGACCTCTGAGGGCCTCAGAGGGCCCGCCCTTTGCCCGGGCTTAGCCCCGGGCGTCCCGCTCGCGTCCCGCGACGCGGGGTCTGCCGGCCTTTATTCCCGCGTTGGCGCTCTCTGTGCGCGAGGCGCGTCACTCTGCACGCGCCGCCGCGTTGCCTGCCGGGATTTGTGGTCTCCCGGAGCGGCGGCGCGGAGTCCGGTGCCTTGGGACTCTTGGCGGTGGCGGCGGTGGCTGTTGGAGCTTCCAGGTGCTCCCTGCTGCTAATTCCGACTGACTCTCGGCGGTGGCGGCAAAGGTAAGAAAGTCCCCCTCCGCTCTGCCGGGTCTGCCGGCCTTTATTCCCGCGTTGGCGCTCTCTGTGCGCGAGGCGCGTCACTCTGCACGCGCCGCCGCGTTGCCTGCCGGGATTTGTGGTCTCCCGGAGCGGCGGCGCGGAGTCCGGTGCCTTGGGACTCTTGGCGGTGGCGGCGGTGGCTGTTGGAGCTTCCAGGTGCTCCCTGCTGCTAATTCCGACTGACTCTCGGCGGTGGCGGCAAAGGTAAGAAAGTCCCCCTCCGCTCTGCCGGGTCTGCCGGCCTTTATTCCCGCGTTGGCGCTCTCTGTGCGCGAGGCGCGTCACTCTGCACGCGCCGCCGCGTTGCCTGCCGGGATTTGTGGTCTCCCGGAGCGGCGGCGCGGAGTCCGGTGCCTTGGGACTCTTGGCGGTGGCGGCGGTGGCTGTTGGAGCTTCCAGGTGCTCCCTGCTGCTAATTCCGACTGACTCTCGGCGGTGGCGGCAAAGGTAAGAAAGTCCCCCTCCGCTCTGCCGGGTCTGCCGGCCTTTATTCCCGCGTTGGCGCTCTCTGTGCGCGAGGCGCGTCACTCTGCACGCGCCGCCGCGTTGCCTGCCGGGATTTGTGGTCTCCCGGAGCGGCGGCGCGGAGTCCGGTGCCTTGGGACTCTTGGCGGTGGCGGCGGTGGCTGTTGGAGCTTCCAGGTGCTCCCTGCTGCTAATTCCGACTGACTCTCGGCGGTGGCGGCAAAGGTAAGAAAGTCCCCCTCCGCTCTGCCGGGTCTGCCGGCCTTTATTCCCGCGTTGGCGCTCTCTGTGCGCGAGGCGCGTCACTCTGCACGCGCCGCCGCGTTGCCTGCCGGGATTTGTGGTCTCCCGGAGCGGCGGCGCGGAGTCCGGTGCCTTGGGACTCTTGGCGGTGGCGGCGGTGGCTGTTGGAGCTTCCAGGTGCTCCCTGCTGCTAATTCCGACTGACTCTCGGCGGTGGCGGCAAAGGTAAGAAAGTTAACTTGATTCAAAGTTTATCTTGTGTTGTTTTTATGATGTAAATACCGCTTGCATCGTGGTAAGTCCACCCTTTTATGAATTTAAAAAAAATCAAATAAAGTACTTAAATCCTTATTAACTTTGACATCCAGCAATGCCAGGGGCAGTTTTTTCTAGAGAAACATAGGGCTGATAAATGTATTTTTCACAAATTAAGCACTGAAAACTGATATGTCATTTCCAGCTAGATGGTACATGTTTTTTGTCTTCATTCACCTCAGGCTTATACCCCAAAGATCCCTTTCTGTGCCCTTATCTCACAGTATTGCCAGATCAGAGAGGTGTTTTGCTTGTCCTTCTATGTACATCGGTTTTCCACCAAGTATTGAAGTGCAGAAACAAAGATGGGTGAAATCATAGGACAACATTTTTTGATGTGAACAACACCCAAGCTTCATGCTATGTTCCCTATAATGTTGCGCTCTAACCAACTCACTAGCGGCAGCCAAAACTTGTACCTTTTAACAGCCAAGTCTATAGCATCCATTTTTAGTAAGTATGTATCTGCTTACTGAGCCATTCAGCATGTTGTTGATAGTCCACTTACCCACTTCCTACAAATTTCACTTCCAGCCAGAAAGATCACATAAAACAACAATTTTGTTCCATCTTTACTCAACTTCACCTGGCATTCCATGGTCCCAAAGATAATTAGGGAAAGGCTTACCTTCATGTTTATTCCACAATGGTCCTCAAAGCCTTAACCAAGTTTTCCCAAAAGCTGTAAATCCTGGGGCATTCCATAAACATATAAATATAATTGGCCTTTTCTATACCACATTTCGCGCATTTAACTGCTCCCCCTTTTCCCATCTTCAATATTGTCTATGGCATTCATTATGCTGTGTGGAGGGAAAAGAGATGGTTGCTCCTTAACTAGCAGGTTTCATGATACTGTATAGAATTTTCATCGATACTTGCCATAATTCTTATAACTATGTCTGCGGCAAGTGTCCTCCCCAGAACTTCTCCGGCAGTGTAAACTTTCAATCAGCAATATCCATCAGTAACCAATACCCTCTCAAAACTGCCTTCCTCCTTAACATTCCTTGCATAAGTTTTCCTCCACTATGTTGGTTTATCCTATTTCAAAAGTCAAGCTCTGGTACCAGCTTTTTAATTGTAAGTACTTAAACTTCGATATGTTCCCTTCCGCCATCACATAGAGATCGTCCCATGGAAGAAGCTTTCCATCCTGTATGAGTTGGCCCCCTCTCTGAATACCCACCCTTTTTATGGGGAAGGGACAGCTTTTCATTAACACATTCTAGTGTGTCTGGAAAGTCCCAAATAGGGGCACATTTACTATATTATATTGGTGGTACTATAGTACATAAGCCTGTTGGTCTAATATGATGCCAGAGTTAAGCCATTGCTTGTAGTACCTTAAGCATCACCTTCTTGCAGAACTTAGGGTCTCCAAATATGTACAGAAAATTAGCCTCTCCTCCCCTGATGTCCTTTAGCATTGCCTTGTACAATCTTGTGATTGCATAGGAGAGGGCAGAGGAGTGGGTTTGCTGAAGAGGAATTAGGTAAACTTAGTGAAGATAATAAGATTCCACATAACAACAATATTAAACTCAGCTAAGTCAAACAGGCACTAGATCCAGCAAAGCAGGAAAGGCAGCAGGTCCTGATGGCTTGCCAGTAGAATTATAGAAAGCCCTAAGTGACATAATACTGCCTGTAATGTCATATACTGCTCCACGTTGCCTCCCTCTAGAGACCACAACAGCATTAACAATCAATCTCTGGCATGCAACTCTGTGAAAATTGGGATGGGAGAAGATTATGCATGCCACACCTCTGCGGGATGCTGAACAGTTGGGCACCATGGCAAAAAGGCAGGGACTTGACAAATGGGACCTGATTGGGTTCTCAACAATGGGGGACCTATGCAGCGCCGAAGGAGTGATTCCCTTTGCAGATCTACAAAAAACCTATGTATTAGCTCACTCAGAGACCTTCTGTTATTTACAAATCCAACATGCTCTCCGGATGGCGCTGCCCACTAGTGGAGAGATACCGGAGTTGTCTCCACTGGAGAGCAGATTATTGGAGGAACACCTCACTACCAAAGCGATTTCACTCACATATATAAAACTTATAAAGAATTCCCCAGACACTCTCACCCATCTCTGGGAACGTTGGGAGACTGACTTGAATGAATTACTGGATAAAGACTGGACTGAAGCCCTGGCTTCACCACATGAGGGGACCCTGCAACTGCGCTTTCGCTTAGTGCAGCTTAAATTATTACATAGAGTTTATACATCATGTACCACACAGATGAAAATGGGTAAAGACATTAGTTCACTGTGTCTCAGGTCATGTGGACAGGTGGGAATGTTTGTCCATATCCTGTGGGGATGCCCATTGTTCCAAACCTACTGGAAAGCGGTGATATCATGTATGAGTGAGTTCTCTTGAAACACCATGTCCCCGTTGGCCAAATGGTGCCTCCTTATACATATGGGACGCCACTGACCTGTCGTGGGCCGAACAAACCTGGCCAACATTGGGCATGACGATGGCCAAACGCAACATCGCACCAAAATGGGGGTGGTGACAGCCCCATACCTTGGGGACTGGAAGAGGGACATCGATTCGCGCATTTTAGCAGAGAAATCTGTTTACGAAAGTACAGGATGCCCACAAAAATGGGGGGAAATTTGGGGAAAGTCGAATGTATAAAGAGGGAGCCCATGTGCCGCCTGAGATCTTGTGTGCATGGCCCTATATCACTTGAGAACATAGTATCAGCAGACTCAAGATACTGAATGTAATATCCCTCTTGCTTGATCCAGAAATGAAAAAAATGACTGCTGCCTTCTGTATTCACTAACTATATAGCATTGAGTTGAGTTAGAACTGTGAAATTGACTTTTGCTGTGCTTGCTGTTGATCACAAATTGTATAATAATGTGACATATGTGATGATGTGACTATTTTATGTTAATAAAAAGATTTATAAACAAAAAAAATACTGCTTGTAATAACATGGTTATTTGGGGAGATCTTCGAGAAAGGGTTACCTCTGCCCCTATCGTGGAATGAAGCCATTGTTCCATTAATTCTTAAGCTTCAGAAAAACTCTCATGGTTGTGAGTTGTATAGAGCCATATCACTCCTCAATGGTGATTGCAAAACCTTTGCTAAAGTTTTGGCTGAGTGCTAGTGTTGTGTGGCGTTTTAGGCTCCGAGTGAATTTTCCCTGGTTCATGCCCTTATATAGGTACAATTCACATTGCTCTTATATAGACTTAGAATACAAATACTTATTTAGGCATAGCTCATGCTACCCAAATACAGGCATGGCTACTTTCACCCGTACCAAATGCCACAACGATTTCTTGGAAAACCAGCTTAAGAAGTTAGGGAACTTCCCCTTGCTTGAATATTGATTTCTCCAAGAACTCAGTTACTTTACAATGAACAACTATTCCCTAGGGGTTCATTCCTGACATTCATATGCCCGACTTTACGTCAAACTATGGCATTCCTAAACACCTTCAAGGTATAAGTATGCCCTTCTCCTGCCAAGAATCCAGCTCCAGTGTTTCCGGCTCCCCTTGCGGGGTGTTGGGAAATCGAGTCCCGAGACAGAGCTCCCAGACCTCCTTCATTCTAACCAAGGTATGGAGCTGATTAGAACCTAGAGAAACCTTTGGTAGATTCTTGGCAAAGAAAACTAAAACCTGTGCTACACAATACTTACTTCTTCCCGCGTACTAGACTTAGGTTAGGTACATTGGGGTAGGTGTATTTTAGAAGCACCAGTTGAGTATTTTAGCCTGTGTATTTATGTATGTATTTTTATATGACTTAGAAACCATACAATGCTCTAACAGTATTATTTTATAATACCATTCTCGCTGTCCGCATTATACTTTGCAGTCTGCATAACGATTGTAGAAGTTCACTTCTCTTGCATGAGAAAGAAGACTGTTCAATAAACCTTTTTATTGAAATCGCCCATCTCTCTGTTTCTCTGCAACTCTGTAGAAACGAAGCATGCACGATTGACTGAGTGAAATACTTATCTATTGTTTCCGCGACTCTGAGAGATATATTCTTATTCTTGGGAAACAAAGTTGTCATATTCATGCGGTTGTCAGAAACTAATCCCTTCTTGCGAATTCAAGAAAGTATCTAGTGACCTCTGAGCTAGCTGGCACTCACTATTAAGTTTAGTATATTCGATAGAGACCTGGTTGACCTCAGTCCTACGTCAAATCTATAGGATATAATATTCCAATGCGCAGAGCCTATTGGGAATATAGGAACTACACTACATGGCGCCCAACGTTTGGTAAGGCACTAATTTAACGCTAGATACTAAAGTAACTCAGTCATGCTTTTCTCAGAAACCCCTTTTTCCCGTAAAATACTCCAATAGACGTCTGGAGTGGGTAAAAGGAAAATATTCACCATAGCTGAGTAGGACAAAAAATCCATTGTATTAGTTTTTGGTTTTTTCAACGTTGAAGGATACAGTGTTCCAAAATATTGTGCAGCTTATCTTTTTTTCCTTGAAACTTGCTCTGCAAACTTTCAGTCAACAAAATGTCGTATAACGGCAACAAAACCGAGAACGGTGGAGCCGCGGTCGATGCACTCATCGCAGCTCTTGACATAACAGGTTTCCAAGAAACCCGCGAGGATGCTATAAGCATTCCAGAAAATTTAAGGATAGCCAATCACTATAAAACGTATAAGAAATGGCCTATCAGCAAGAGGTGGTAGGGTAGTTTTTGTGATACAGGCACACGAATATCACCAGACAAAGGTATTCTATTCATGGATAATCTTCCCTGAAGCTAATGCAGTAACTAAATAGTTTCACTTCTATAAAGAAGATGAACCACCAATGGGATACATTCCGTTCGAGGCTATTGAAATTCCACTAACTTACCAAGAGCATGCGCTCTGGTTTAAAGGCGCCCTAAAAGATATAAATCACATTACCAGGCTCAGTCCACTAGGTAGACCAGGAGCAACATGGCTAGCTTTAGCCAACTACAGACCGGATCCTGACATTGAAGCAATGTCAGACGATGAATTACTAAGTAATATACAAAGATTAGTAGAATTACACAGTTAAAGGTCTTTACTAACAACACTCCTACTCCTCCTAAAAGAAGTGGGAGAACACTAAACAAACTTCTAAAGAGAAGCGTTCTCAATCCAGAGGTAGGTCTCCTCAAAAGGAGCCCTCTGAAAAGAGGTATAACCTCAGGAATAGGGATAATTTGAGAAAACCTGATAGATATCAAGATACTGATACACGTTCCTCTCATACCTTTCAGACTTTGTCACAGAAATCTGAAAGAAGAGGACGATCAGAACAGAAGGAATAACGCGTGAAGTCCAAAGACATGCCGAGGATCTTGAGGACACAACTCAAGAACGGGGAATGGGCTCAAACGATGTTGGACAGCGCAGCAGAAGTCACCATTGCTCACAAGAACTTGAAGGATCATCTGGAGACAGTGGGCTTGAATGAATACATCCAAGTTGAAACTGCAGATACCAGGGTTAGTGTCCCACATAAGTTGTATGAAGGAACACTTCGGATGGAGGGGGATATAACAAGAAAAATAAGAGCACTCTTTTGGGAGCGACTCTTTCAGGGTTATGACATTCTTCTGGCTGAACAAGACTGGCCACCTGAATTTGTCAGGGAGTGCCCACATGGCAAAGAAATAATTATGCCAGCTTTCTCCAACCACATTCGAATTCATTTAAAATATACTTATGCCAGGAAATGGGCAGTACCCCAGTCTCCATTATTATACAAAAATCATGTAAGATGGGATGAGGATTCTCCTCAACATGAAAAACCAGTTAAAAAATCAACCAACTGCACAAAGGGAGTATACAATTAAGCAAGAAGCTAAAAAACATGTCAAGGAGATCTTAGATCAACTTGAATACCAAGGGGTGATTGAAACATGCACCTCGTCAATGAACAATCCTTTGTTTCCTGTCTCCAAATCAGACAATACATATTGTCTAGATTTCGATTACAGACATCTAAACTCTTGTTGCAAAACATTTGCAGTACAAAATGCACACAGTGCAACACTAATGAACACCATTGTGCGTAAATTTTTTTTTTTTTAAATTAGATATTTCTAACGGTTTCTTCTGTCAAAACATTGCATATGAAAGTAGGTATTGGACCGCTTTCTCAATTATGGGGAAACAGCGTCACTTCTGTCGTCTCCCTCAGGGATTCAAGAATAGTCCAGGGTTATTTTCAGCCAGAGTAACAGAGTTACTACAAACCTATGATGATGAGACATTATCATATGTCGATGACATCTATCTAACAGACGATGACTTGGATAGGCACTTGAACAGGTTGAACACCATCATACTTGGCTTTGCCTCAGAAGGGTACAAATTCAATTTTAAAAAATCGAGAATTGCCCATCTAAACGTCCTTTTCCTAGGATATGAATTATCAAGTGAAGGCAAAAGCCTGGCAGCAAACTTTCTAGAGAAATGTGCGCTGCTCCAACCTCCAAAAACGCTGAAAAACTTACAGTCGATTCTAGGTTTCCTGAATTTCAGAACAACATACATTCTAAATTACACAGAAAGGGTTAATCCTCTCTACGAATTAATCAAACCTGATTTCAAAAACAGTTAATTGGACTCAAAAACACACAGAAATTGTGCGTTCATTGCAAACAGACATGTTAGCCACAAAACATTTTCAAACATGCGTAAACATACGCAACTTAGTGATCTGAATCATACCAGGACAATTAGGATTCACGTACTTAACCTTTAATGAAGGAGAAAAAGTACCAATAGCTTACAAGTCACACTTGTACACACAAGCAGAAATGAAATTCACTTCTACAGAAAAAAGTCTGACAGCGGTTCAAACTGCAGTAGCAAAAGAGAGAGCCCTCACACAGGGTAAGCGTATAATGGTCGTTACTCCTGTACCTGCCTTAGAGGCAGTGACAAAAGCGAGCATTCCAAATGCAAAAGCTTTACATCCGAAATGGATACAATGGGTTAATTCTCTTGCTGCAACAGACGGTGAATACGTTTTTGACCCTTATTTGAAAACACAAGCATTTCTACAATATGAACAAGAATGTCCTCTGCCTACTGAAATTCTGCCTCTAGAGCAGTACGAATGTATACTTTATACTGATGGCCCCCGTAGCCCAACCCGCTACTAGGGGGTAAACAAGCTTATAGTGCTGCGTGCAAGATCATTAAAGGTCGCTGGAGAGATGGTAAATTCCGACCTTTGGTCACTAAAACTCAATCTCTAGGGGATTGTACAGCTCAGCGAGCTGAATTACAAGCATTCAAGATGGCGCTTGAAAATACTGATCGCGAATTCCCCACACTCATAGTGTGCGATTCGTATTATTGTGTTCAATCTTACAATGAATACTTGCAAAACTGGATTCAAAATGGTTACAAAGATGCAAAAGGTGGCACAATCAAGCATAAGTTACTTTGAGAGCAAGTAGTTCAGTTACGACAAGAACTACCAAAGACTCATGTGATACATACACTGAGTCATCAACGTGATGGCGTTCACGTTGCTGGGAATTCATTGGCTGATGAAGCAGAGAAGGCAGCTGTGCAAACGGCTTCCGTAGCTGCAATCACTCATTCAAAAACGAAAATGGACAGCAACATATTGTTAGCTGTCAATGCTTCAAGCAAAGACAGTGGTAAAACATTACCAAAAGGCTTTCCACTCAAATACTCATACATAACTGATGCAAATAATGTTCCTTTTGCTCGAATCCCTGGAGTGGGGTATAGAGTAATTCCAAACATGGAACATAGATTAGGACTAATTTTAGCAGCACATGAAGGGCTTGCCTCTGCACACGCAGGTGTTTCCACCACAGTGTCATTATTAAAACAGAGATACTGGTGGCAGTGCATTAGGAAACAAACTAGAAACTATGTTTTGGAATGTGAAATCTGCCAAAAGATGAAAGTGTCTCAGGTGAAACGTCCTGCGCAGACGCCCCTGTTAATCTCAGATAAACCATTAGCTTTCGTTTATCTGGACCACTGCGGTCCCTTACAGAGGGATGGTAACTATAAATATATCATGGTTGCAGTGGATTCGTGCTCAATATTCATTTGGATGTGGCCTCAGCGCTTGGCTGACGCTCAAACTGTAATAAAAGATTTGCGAGTCTTTATCGGCACATACGCAATCGGCACTCTATATTCTGACCAGGGTCCTGCGTTTAGCTCTTGAGCTTACAAGGAGGCCATGGCCAAATTGGGCGTTGCAATGGGGTAGTCCATTCCATCCTGAGGGAAATTCGCTAGTGGAGAGAAAAAACCGGGACATAAGGCAATCTATAACAGCTAGGGTATTAGGTTTGGGTGACGGGTGGGTCAAACATCTAATAAGTGTCCAATGTAGTCTTAACAATCTGCCAAGAAGTTCTCTAGGGGGTATCACTCCATATGAAATCCTTTTTGGAACTAGAATGATTGTGCCGGACCTCGATTGTCACACTTCAGTGGTGGAACAAAAAGCCTTTGATATCAAAGACCGTTTGGCTGTTTTGCAGGACTTAAATGAAATAAGATCCAGACAAAGTAAAGTGTTCCTGAAGCCAACAACCACTAAAGAGAAACTGATCGTCCCAGTAAGGCCTGTCTAGATTCCAAAGATTGGGGATCTAGTCAGAGAAAAGATAGCGGACAAGAAGGAATTTGGGCCTTCTTACAGACAAGCAGTACCTGTCCTAGCCATCCACGGATCAAGAACAGTTTACCGCCGCCCCTTGCTGGTAAAAAGCAGAACAGGTTTGTTTCCATCGACCTGGTAAAACCACATCATGTGGCCGATCATAAGCAGTAGGCCAAGTGGACTCCAAAGATGTAGCAGATGCCCAAATCTGGCTACTATCCAAGAGGTTCAAACTGAGAGACTCATCACTTTTGAAGAATCTGCAGTGCAAAGAGAAGGACTATGCAACAAAGCCATGGAACTTGTACCTCTTGAGACCCAAATAACAGCTCGTCAAGAAGCGCCTGTACACAAAGAAATAGCATCCGACTATACAAATGTAACAAGTGATCACGTGGTTCCAGCAATTTCAACGAATCCTGATGCAATTCCCACAATTGACAGAACTGCCTCTGGCTATTTCATTAACTTTGATACATTTTCCGAGGATCCCAGCGAACCTGAAACAACGCCAGCAAAAAGAACTTTCAAAGAACAAGCAACAGAACCTTTTCATCAACTGGAAAAGACTTAGCTGATTTCACCATGGATTGAACTTTGGATTGTGTTGGGCATACTTTTTCTTCTACTTTGGTTGACTCTGGTAATAATTTTGGGAATGCTGATAAATGGAAGATATGTTAAAAAGGACACAGCAAGTAAGAACATCAATTTACTCCTCAAGCCACACAAGTCATCTCATCGTGAACAAAGAGAATTGTCTTCAGTGAACATCACAGCCGTTCCTATAACTGGTGGTATAGCTTGGGACAGAACTGAATATGACATTTTTGGCCCGTCGGAGCTGTTGAAGATTCCACACCAGTTCAAGATTTCCTTGAGTGACTTTATTTCATCTAGTACCTTTTCTCATGATTGGGACTTCGAGACTGTTAATAATATGATGTCAGACTTAGAAATGTCTGCAAAATTTACAAATCAAGAATACTTAGAAGGTTCATCAGATTATGAGAAAATGTATTGTTATAATCACTATGGTCATCATTTCTTGCATAAATCTGCAAATCCTAGACATATATTAACTTATAACCAATGGGATCATTGTCCTACGCCACCAAAGGGTAGCTCAAAGACATTTTATGGCAAATTTCCATACTTTATAGGTTTTAATACTTCCAATCCAGAATAATTTTACTTTAAAAGTGCTAATAGGACAGGAAGGAAAAGTATGTTGACGAATACCAAGCAAATTTATTCTGCAGCCTTTTATGTTCAGTTGCCTTCATTAGGTTTTGACTTTTGGAAAGACAACATTGAGACAAAAACTGTCTGGGGCACAAAAGATTGGCAAGTGCAGGGGATGGAACCCTTAGTTTAGAGCCTGCATCATCCCAGAGCAAATAATGTTTTTAAATTACACTGTTCAACAGACATCTTGGCTTGGGTTAGCCAAGATCAAGGAGTTAAACTAACCGTCCATACCTACACTTACACCTGATAGTAACAACACTACAGAGGGGGTGGTCGGCGTACATACTATTTTGCTTCACAACAGAACAGATCCAGATTGGAAAAAATGGTTAATCAGGCCCACAGACACAAACAACTGTCAAGATAGATTCCTGAAAAAGACACAAGGGTTCACATTCACTAGGCCAGAACCAAGATATGCACAGAGACAGCATCCAGGGATAGTAACATCATACAGTGTAGGAAAACTGTGCCTTGAGTTGCTACACAAATCTACACTTAAGGAAGTAAAACAACACTTATCTTTACTTAAAGATGGCGCTGATCTGAGGGACTTCTTACAAGGACCTACTAAACCGCGTCATAAATGTTTTATATACGCCGGTATCTATGCCATGTATAATGAAGCATGGAAGATCACGCAAGCAGAGACTGCAGAACGAATATGAGAAATTGATTGTATTAATTTAGAGAAATCTCTCTCTGTAGTTGAGAATGGGTTAATGACTCTGTCATCCAGGATCTATTCTTTGGACAGCATAGTATCCTTTGCCATAGACATAATGGAACAGGACTTGGTCATGTTGCAACATGGTTAGTCGCAATTATGTTCTATCATGCTATTAGGCTGGACGTTACAAAATTTACGTTCAGGCTATGTGCCTTGGCATCTAATCAACACCACGTCACTGTTTTCAGAATTCAATCTCACTAATAAACAGATCAAATTGGCACAGATGGGAGCAGACTATACGGTGCTGAGCATTGAAAAACTGGAAACATTGCCATTAACTGTTGCTAAAAGACCAGCCACAGAATGGATAATACACTGAACAATCACTCTGCCTGTTACAATTTTCTATTTTCAGTATTGCTTAAAACATATACCAGCAGGCATATATGAAAGGTTGGGTAAAGAATACATTAAGACATCCTGGGAATTACCATATACACACAAATGTTGGAGTGGGGGAAAGAAGTATTTCTTAGTGGTAAAAATTGTGAAAACGCACTAAGCGGTTCTCTCCTTTGTCAGGGTATTACTTTACACGGGCCTGTGATGGTTCCTCTAACAACTTATCCTGCTACCTGCAAGGTTCACCAGCTGCAGTGATTGTTCCAATTTTTGGACAACTTTCTAATGGAAGTTACCTCATGTTGAATGATCACAGCTGCTGTGGCATGTTGCCAGGTTTACCCTATCTCGTAACTGTGTCAGCCAGGGTCACTTGCTGTATGCAAGTATTGTTTCCAAAAACCAAGACAGAACAGGAGTCGCCATTATGGCCTTCACTGAACATCTCTTCTATTCGAATTGATACTTTAAGCAGAATGAAAGCCATTCTTTTACAAAAAACTGTGCCATTGACCTCGGCCAAAGAGACGCATGATCTGCAAGTTGCAAGGACTTCAGCAGAGATACATGCCCTTTTAACCACAAATTGCCCTATACATTTCTCAGAAATGTTAAGTCATATCTTAAACTTGTCGGATACGAGCAGTATTGTAATGTATTTAAGACAGTTTTTTCAGGACTGTTAGCACCTTTTCAAGCAGTCCTAGGCATATTTCCAAACTTCGTGCACTCTGTGTTTGGCGGACTGCCTCTCGTTTTGGGACTCGCAGCAGGGATACTATTTTTGCACCTACTGCTTCGATATGGCAAGCCAAATCACCAGCGATACCCAGTTCACCGTGGAGAACACTATACTGGCAATGAAGTGTCGTGAGCGTAAAGTCCAAATTTTGGGATTAAGTCATTTAAGAGAATTGAATACCACATGGTTTATGTCATTTAGACCAATCTGGCAAGATTGCACCTTACCTGTTCTACAATGCCTGTTATGCGGAGAAGAATGCGTGTTAGACATATGTCTTACACTCCCATCAGTCCTGCTGATGGGTGTGTGAGACAGATGTTGATACTTTGCTTGGACCAGTAACGGCTCTTGCACTGTGCTGTCCCCAACGACTACCAATCCTGATGACGGCATTCATTGAGATCTCACAGATCTCAACATGCTACTGCCGAGGTACGAGAGGAAAGCGGCACACAAGTACCTTCCAATTCGAACATTGCTAATGCGACAAACGCGACGGCGATGCTTCACATCTTTGTGCGATTGATCTTCTTAACGAGGTAATCCAACTTTCACCTACAATGGTAGACAAATTCTTTACAGACTTAGAAGACTTGATGTTTTCCCCAAACACTAACACTGACTTTTGAGTTAGCCCACTGTGTTCTGAGAGTCTCTGAATTCGACCTTCATTTTTTCAAAACAAAGTTTCTAACTTAGAACTCTTTTTCCTATGATTACTTTTAGTTTTGCCAAATTTGTACTTTTTCATTTTTTTTGGCACAAAGTAATCTTCTTAAAGTAGAACTATTCATAGAAAACTAGAATTCTTTGAAAATACAACTTCCAGAGACAATATTTGACCTTGTCCACATTAGACCAGTTTATATAATCTGCAATGAAATGGTCTCGACTTTTTCTTTTGTATTTAAGAGCCATTTCATAAATGTATTTTCGTGATTCATTCGGATAGCATTTTCAAATGTCAAACTGTATGCTTTGAATGAAACATTGCTTTAAATGCGTACAGCACAAATGCTCTTTTCGTGTACAAACATTACCAATGCATTTTTTTATGTATTTTGGGTGGTTTTTTTTAACACATCATGTGTAGATATGTTTTAACGTGTTTAGAACTTAGTAATGCCGTACATAAGAAAGTGGAGTGGGTGTTTGGTGGCGTTTTAGGCTCCGAGTGAATTTTCCCGATTCATGCCCTTATGTAGGTACAATTCACATTGCTCTTATATAGGCATAGAAATCAAACCCTTATTTAGGCATAGCCCATGCTACCCAAATACAGGCATGGCTACTTCCACCTGTACCAAACGTCACAACGATTTGTTGGAAAACCGGGTTATGCAGTTAGGGAACTTTCCCTTGCTTGAATATTGATTTCTCCAAAAACTCAGTTACTTTACAGTGAACAACTATTCCCTAGGGGTTCATTCCTGACTTTCATATGCCCGACTTTACGTCAAACTATGGCATTCCTAAACACCTTCAAGGTATACAAATACCTTCACTTGCTATGGCAAACTACGGTGTCTCGGAGCAGTTCGACTATCTAATTGCCTGACGGAGCTCGCTACAGCAAGTGCCGAAGGAAGCCGACTCTCCAGCTGATACACTGATCAGGAAGCTGCCCTTCTCCTGACGAGAATCCAGCTCTAGTGTTTCCGGCTCCCCTTGTGGGGTGTTGGGAAATCGAGTCCCGAGACAGAGACACCAGACCTCCTTCATTCTAACCTAGGTATGGAGCTGATTAGAACCTAGAGAAACCTTTGGTAGATTCTTGGCAAAGAAAACTAAAACCTATGCAACACAATACTTACTTCTTCCCGCGTACTAGACTTAGGTTAGGTACATTGGGGTAAGCGTATTTCAGAAGCACCAGTTGAGTATTTTAGCCTGTGTATTTATGTATGTATTTTTATATGGCTTAGAAACCATACAATGATCTTACAGTATTATTTTATAATACTATTCTCGCTGTACGCATTATACTTTGCAGTCTGCATAACGATTGTAGCAGTTCACTTCTCTTGCATGAGAAAGAAGACAGTTCAATAAAACTTTTTATTGAAAACACCCGCCTCTCTGTTTCTCTGCAACTCTGTAGAAATGAAGCATGCAAGATTGACTGAGTGAAATACTTATCTATTGTTTCCGCGACTCCAAGAGATATATTCTTATTCTTTGGAAACAAAGTTGTCATGTTTATGCGGTTGTCAGAAACGAAACCCCTCTTGTGAATTTGAGAACGTTTCTAGTGACCTGTGAGCTAGCTGGCACTCACTATTATGTTTAGTATATTCGATAGGGACCTAGTTGACCACAGTCCTACGTCAAATCTATAGGATATATTATTCCATGCGCAGAGCCTATTAGGAATATTGGAACTACACTACACTAGGAGGCCTCCTACATGAAGATCAAAAGGGCTTTCTAAGGGGGAGAGCATTGCATGATCAACCTCCGTCCTCATATGCTTGATAGATCTGGCCACTGCCTATAAGGTCCATTGGCAGTAGTGATCTTGGATACTACAAAATCATTTGATAAAGTAAATTGAATCTGCAAATTTGATTACACTACTATAATCTGGGGGAGAATTTCTGTAGAACACTATTAGATTTATCAAAATCCCTCTGCCCGAGTACTGCTAAATATTAACCTCACCACAGCTTTTAAAATATCCAAGGGAAAGAGGGAAGAATGCCCATTATCACCTTTATTATTCAACCTATACATTGAGCCATTGGCATGTAAAATTAGAATGGAGAACTCAATGTTCTCCTTTGCTTACATTAGCTGGGAAAATAAGGTCTTGTTGTATGCAGATGAACTCATGGCCTATAAATCAGACCAACAGACTGCTTTGCCGATTATTGAACAGCTTACTTTAGACTTTGGCCAGGCGCTACAACGAAAATTATGGTTGGGAACAAGCCAATGGGCAATGGCCTAATCAAGGACGAAATAAAATACTTAGGTTTAAAGATCATGCAAGACATTAGGAAACTCCCAGATGTATATTTTTCGAAAGCTGTTACAGAGTTGTGTAAACCGATGAAGGGCTGGTCGCATTTACGTCTTTCCATTTTTGGTAGAACTAACGTGGATCAGATGATTATACTGCCCAAATTTATGTTCCTTTTTAACAAAACCCCCCATAAGCTTCAAGGATTGGTTAAATAGATTGCAAGGCCTCAAAAGGAGCCCAAATAGCCAGACGGATGCTTCGGAGAAGAAGAGAAGAAGAGATAAGGGGTGGGTTCAGCTAAGCAGTACTATGCATGGGCTTCCCAACTAAAGAATGGGAGAATGCTGTTAAATAGCTCGGATAGCTCCGAGATAGGCACAAATGTTATCAATGGTCTTTGTATATATTCATAATTCATTTCTGATTTCTGTTGTCAAGTGACAGTTGATGTTGGAGTGCGACTCTGTTCTTTCATCCATGACGACAGTCAAACTGTTTTTCATGGTATCACATAGATGATGTGATAGCACAGTGCAGCTTAACAATTACTGGTTTGAAGCTTAAGAATTACCGGTTGAACTATCAATGCAGAAGTTCCCACACCAAAAAGACTTCATTCATTTCGCAGCAGTTCTCAGGTGGGTAATATAAGATCTATAGCAACACAAAAAGATGATGGACGGAATGCTGAACCTTGTCAAACATTCACCCATTAGAAGTAGATCTGGGTTAAATCCATTGCTTTTGTTGCTCCCGTGCCACCCCAGTTTGGACCCAGCCATATGCAAATCAGTCTTGATCCTGTTTCTCATGGGGGCAGTCCAGCCCGAACTGCCAAGCCAAGCCTCTCTGGACCATAAAGTAGCATCCTGGGACTTTTCTCAGGGTATTACCCCATCATCGGACAAGCTAGCTTGAATCCAGTGACACAGTGAGCACAGGACCCATGTGACTTATGGTGAATGTTTTACAATGTTCAAAAATCCATCCATCATCTTTTTGTGTTGCTATAGTTGCCCTAAATGGAAAGGGTATGCCCAAACTTGGGTCCCATGCGCACTGTGCCACTGGGTTGTACACAGGGTCAGGGCTGATTTGCATATGGCTGGGTACAATCTGGAATGAATGGTGGGCACAAAACAATGGATTTAGGCCCAGATCTCTCTACTGGGGTGAATGTTTGACATTGTTCAGCATTCCATCCATCAGTTTTTCTTTCTGCATTTGTTCCCCAAAGTGGGACAGGCATCCCCAGATGTGGTTCTTGGGCTCTCCATGCCACTGGAGTCAAGCTAAGCTGGCTGATGAGGGGTGATACCCTGACACCAGTCCCAGGATGCATGTTTCCAGTCTAGGGAGGACCTGGCCTAGCAGTTCGGGCTGGACTGTTCCCATGGGGAGTAGGGCCAAGCCTGATTTGCATATGGCTGGTTCCAAACCAAAATGGCATGGTGAACAAACAAATTTTGGATTTAGGCTCTCGCTGTACAGGCGGGTGAATGTTTGACATTGTTCAGCATTCTGTCCTTTAATTGTTCTTTTTGCATTTGCTCCCCATAGTGGTTCAGGTATCCCCAGATGTGGGTCCAGTGCTCACAATGCCACCGGAGTCAAGCTAGCCTGGCTGATGAGGCGTGATATCCTGAAACCGGTCCCACGATGCTTGTTTCCAGTCCAGGGAGGACCTGGCATGGCGGTTCGGGCTGGACTGTTCCCATAGGGAGCAGAGTCTAGACTGATTTGCATATGGCTTGGTCCAAACTGGAATGGCCTGGTGAGCAAAAACAATGGCTTTAGGCTCAGATCTCTGTATTGGGGTGAATGTCTGACATTGTTCAGCATTCGGTCCATCAATTGTTTTTAATATAAGATCCAACAAACTGCTGCAGCACTGCCCATAGGGCCCTCTTTGAGTGTGATTAGGGTGCACCTTTCACACATTCGTGCCTTCCACTGGGAAAATTCAATGGACTCCTCCAGAAGATTACCCAGTCCTTTGAGGAATGCCCACTTGCACCATTTGGTTCACATCCTAGTAGAGATCACACTGGAGAAGACAAACTCAGAAAACATTCATGGAAACACATGTGGGTTCTGACTTATTCTTTGAGTACCTGTACAATTTTTGCATTAAGTAATGAAATTAGGCTGGAAACCACCTTTTTGTAAAAAGTGGAGATTGTCTGGATTCTATTGCCAGAGGTTATCCTTAGATAACTACAAAGTTATGGCAGTTAGCTTGAGGAAGAAAGGCCATGGTCACACATGAAAAGGGTAGTGTTAAGCAACTTTACTAGTTTTCATAGAAATGTTTTGGGATCAAATGAATGAGAAGTAATGCCAAGGGAAATTGCTGCATCCTTCCATAAGTTGTGGAAAGAAACATAAATGCTTCATTTGTGCCAGTTGTTGCATGGGGTGGGCCCCGGCACTCGTTTTTGGGTACCAGGATTTATTTTTCAACATCAGACTTTTGCTCAGAGCAAGAGAGAAAAAGGCAGGAAAGTGAGAAAGGAGGAGAAAGGGAAATATAGGAAAAATAGACAATGGGAGAATGTAGGGATGAAACAAACCTTCAAGAATGAGACAAAGACAGAAAGAGTAGAAAGAGGAATGGACTATCTAGACTAGATAGCCTAGTATTCAGAAAACCCAGCAATCAGCAGCCATGGCAGCAGTTTCCTCAGAAAAATGTTGGACCCCTGCACTTATTAATTTATTTATAATTAAGCACTGAACAACAAACATTTTACTGAAGTCGGAATCCTGATTTATACCACCACTTTTTAAGTACTGTCTTTGATCAAGTAGTAACTTTAAGCTCATGGTCGGTGACGTGAGCATGGGCCCAATGAATACAGTGTAACACAAATGGTATCAAACACAGAGCAAATATGAAAGAATATGCACATCGAGTTTGGGTTATTACTTTTAAAACCAATTTAATTATTAATGTAGAACCTCACGTGTTACACACTAAAAGTGTTGAGAGGAATGTTTACAAATAATCTAACCACTGTCAATTGCTCGGGGTAGCATGTCAGCCCATTGTTTTTTGCCCGCGATGCTACCTCAGATTAGATCCCACCATATGCAAATCGGTCTTGGTCCTGCTCCAGTGGGAACAGTCTAGCTAGCACAAACTGCCAAGCCGGATCATCCCTAAACTGGAACACAAGCAACTCAAGACCAGTTTTGGCTTAGTTAGGTCTCTTCAGCCGAGTGCAGCTTGGTTACAGTGGCATGGGACACAAGTTTGTGCATAGCTGTGACCATTTATGGCACTTCATCAACAACTCAAAAAGTGTTGGGAGGACCTCTTGCAAATAGTTTAACAACTGACAATAGCTCTGAGTAGCATTCTAGTCTATCATCTTTTTGCTCATGGTGCTAACTCAGATTAGACCCAACCGTGTGCAAATCAGCCCTGGCCCTGCACCAGAGGGAACAGTCCAGCTGATTAACTACAATTTCCTGTGGTTAGACTATTTACAAGCATTCCTCTTTTTTGTGTGATTTCTGTAACTCCCTAAGTGACCAACAGTATGCCAAGATGCGGTTCCCTTGCTGACTGTGCCATAGGATCCTAGCTGTACCTAACTGTCGAGTCCCAACAAAGCTAAAGCCTGTCTAGAATTGCTTGTGTTCGCTTCACGAGGGGGCCTTACCTGGCAGTTTAGCATAGGCTTTTCCCATGATGAGCAGGGTCTGTACTGATTTGAATGTGATTGGCCTTTGTCCATAGTGGCACAGTGGGTGAAGAATTATGGGTTGGAATGCTACCCTGAGTAATTGCAAGTGGTTAAACTATTGCAAGCATTGCTTCCTTCACCTTTTGTGTGATTGAAGTTCCCCACATTTGACATGTTCACACAGGAGGGGATGCATCTTTAGTCTTCACTGTCTAAGGCCTGGTTACGAGTCTGGGGGTCACAAGACCGCCAGACTCGTGGTGGGACAGCAGTGGCAGTCTGCAGTATCATGACTTACAAAGTCGTGCCGGCGGTGGACTGTGGGCTGGGCCAGGGAACCGCCATTCCCTGGCGGTGGAGCTGCTGCACCACAATGCAATTTGCTGAGCGGGGACTGATGCAGTCCCGCTCAGCAAATGACGTGTTTGTCCACCGCCAGCATTTCAGGAGCCCCGCCATGAAAAGGCTGGTAGTGGAGCAACAAAGGGGGCCCTACAGGCCCCTATGGCCGCCTTGCTATGGAGATACATTCAGGGTGGCACAACATGTGCCCCCCTGTCTGCATCTCCATAATTTCCAGCACAGAATTGATGTCACCGTCCATGCCGTTCTGGAACTTTATGACCTTTTCCATTGTGGTGCCTGTTTTCAAGGCACAGC
The DNA here is from genome assembly GCF_964261635.1 of Lissotriton helveticus. Lineage (NCBI taxonomy): Eukaryota > Metazoa > Chordata > Amphibia > Caudata > Salamandridae > Lissotriton > Lissotriton helveticus. Next base: position 512,332,400 of record NC_136071.1, on the reverse strand, counting down.
CATGGGAAAGGCCATAGAACCGCAGACTCGATTTCAAGTTGGGCATTTCCAACTCATACTATGGTTGGCAGTCCTTGGGCGGCCTTGCTCTGGTTTGGCGCAGCCGAGGCGGCATTGCTCCACCTCTTCTGCGCCAAACTCATAATCAGGCCCATAGATTCTCTGGGGCATAATGGTTGTTGTCATTTTTTGCACAGGTAGGACCTTCTAGTATTGCAGAAAGGGGGCAGTCCTGAAGCCTCTTCTGTAACATGGGTTGCAATTGGTCCAAAATATGGTCTCAGGCAAATGAGACTACATCTCAGTCCTGCCCTTATGCCTGCCTTCGTATTAAACAAGTGGGAAAGTGAGCAAACAAGCTGTCAGAGGGTGCCTTGATCGTATATGCCAATGTGCACTGAGACATTAGAGCTGGTTGTTTGTGCAGTTGCAAATTTCTCCATTGGAGTTGGAGCATTAGAACTAAAGCTTTGGGATGAACCTGCTGGCACTTTGGGGTTCACCACTGTGTTATCCCCCTATGTCAAACCAGATATGACTGCTATAACTCAGCGCTCCATACTACCCACACTTGTTCTGCTGTCCATATTTGTATATGCCACTAGTTACTTCAAGTTGTTCCTCATACCCAGGATATGCTACTCACTTCCTGATGTCTAGTCCATTTTGATACCGACGGCACACAGGTTTCCTGATATTATATGTTTTTACTCAGATCCTAGTATACTGTCTCTGAGTGGTGCTATGGATTTTTAATCATTTTGCTTTTTTATATACCATTTTTTATTATGTTAAAAGTTCATATGGGTCTCAGATAACTGTTATATTATGGTCTGGGCAAAAAATATCCTGTCCTTTTGAAATGTAATGGGACATTTTAATGTATTTATGTTTGTACTGCATCGTTGCATGTTTAATGTAGTTTTATGGTCTTAAAAATGAATAAAGTATTGTGATGATGATGATGATGGTATGCCACAAATCACATAGAGCACAGTCAGTGTCATCCATCCCTCCAAGGATGTTTCTTTGAAAGGGCAGTTGGGCTCATAGGCACCCACAAGCATCTCTCCACAGACAGGTGCAGTCACACACTTCAACTGCCTGCAGAAGTATCAATGCCCCACTCTAGAAGCTGAGATGGGATCCACTGCCTGTAGTTAAAGGCAGGCTGGTCTTTTCAAAGAGCTAGTCGACCTTTCACTAACACGCTTTTCTCAGTGCAGGGTCAAGTTCACACAGTATCTCGTTCCAAGGATATTAAGAAGAAAAAGTCTTGCTAAGCGGTTTTTTTGTTGCTTTTTTTTTGCTTTTCATGGATCGTTCTATTGTTGGTTCAGCAAGACATTTTGCTGATATTCCTCTCCTGCAATTGAATGTGCCAATATATATCCTGAATTCTGAAAAGGTTCGACATGAGACTCCTTGGAGGTGCTCCAGGAGGTAGAATAAATCAAATTCACAGGAGAGTAGACTCATAGGGTATCACTGCGGTGTAGGCCTGTCTGGAACTTAAAGTGTCTTTTTGAAAATTATTCTGAGTCAAACTGGTATGTAATTCAAATAAAAGTAATTTTAAGACAATTTCTACTAGTAGTGGTTAAAGTATTTTAGTCATTCCAAATATAACGTCTAATTGTGTCTATCTGTTGTGGGCAAGGGTTACTATAGGCTACTGAGACTGATATATTTTTGGCTATTGGTTGCATCCCAGTGTTCTGTGCTGACTTTCATGGGGGAATGTGGCTCCAAAACAAACAAATACAGGCAAAGTCCATAGGTCTGGTTTTGGCCATCAGCCTTATGGCTTTGTCATTTTGCTTGTTGTGTCCTGGTGTATGCAAAACCTTATTTTTGGAAAATCTGCCAGGCTTCTCATTAATCTTAAAAAATCATTAGCTAACAGTAAAAATATTTTCTTTGTCTCAAAAAGCGCAAATTGCCATAGTAGTTCCTTGCAATTTAAGGAACTACTTTCAATGTAGCTCTTCTCCTTGTGAAAAGGCAGAACACTGTCATTAACAGTGAGGTCAGTCAATGACTGAAGTGGGCTGACCCATTGCTCCATACTGTTTGCTATAGACAGGGGAAGAAAAAGTGTGAATTACACATTGACAGAACAATGAATGAAGATGGTTGGCTGAAAGCCCCAGTAAGTAAGTATATTATACATATAGGGCCTGATTACAATGTCAGGCGGAAAGCCTCCTCCTGACAGAAGATTCTCCTAGACCGTGTCGGAGCCCTTCAGCCCGACTCGGTTGGGTTACAATCCGCCTGACCGATTACGTTGTTCGCAGTGAGATTGTAAACCGCACAGTCTTTCCGAATCAGTTCCGGAACCGCATCATACAGCTCTATGGACTGTGTTACAAACTAAGCAATTACGATGCCAGTTTTCAACAGCCTTTCTGAGTCCGCTTGTTCTAACACAAAAAGACTGTCGGAAACTGACTTTGAGGGTCCCTAGCAGGGTCCCCTTCAGCCTGCGGTCTCCGGTTGAGGCCCGAGGGGGTACGTAAGGGACCTCCCTGTAAAAGCCTGCACTATGTGGCAGGCACAATGGGGTGTCTGCGATGGGAAACAGCATTTATAACGCTGTCAATACCACGCGGGTAGGTAACAACACAGATGTTCCATCGTCCCCGTTGTTACCGCGCATGGCATTATGTTGGGATCTATGCTTCTTGGAATTGTGGGGGTGTTGCTAGGAGGTTAGAATGTTATGATGTGAATAGCAGACAGTACAGAGGAAGCTGTGGAAGGAGCTGGAGGTCTCTTTACTTCTAACTAATAAAGTCTAACTTCAACTATATACCTTGGATTGAAGTTATCTTCTTTACACATTACATCGCAATTCGTTTCTACGAATTGTGCTAGATGGAGCGCAACACCAAGGAATGTGTTGGATTTTAAATCCAACACATTCCCTACTGTTGCGCTAACTGGAGTAGGAATAGTAATTTATACTATTCCCAAGTCAAGCGCGCCATCTAGTGCAAGTCGTACAAACGACTTGCGATGTAAAGCCATGCGTGGTAACAACGCGGACGATGTAACTTCTGAGTTGCAACCTACTGCATGGTAATGTATGTCGTAGTAACATCATATATTTGACTGCGACAGGGTACAGGGTTTGCAGCACACACCCCATTTCCCCATAGGAGCCTGTGTAGTAGGGCAGAACACAAGCTTCAATAGAAGTCAATGGGAATCCAACCGACCAGTGTTGGGTTGCATTGTAATCGGTTGGGTGGAACCTCCAACGACAAGTCGGTCGGTTCCAATTCTGAGACAGAGTCGGGCGGAAACTTCCCGCCCAACATGGTAATGAGGCCCATAATTTTAGTAAAATAAAATGTTCTTGTCTAATACCAGACCTAAACATGGCAGCTTCATTTGAGAGTCCTCATCAGTTAAAACTAACAGTAGCACTTGGCTTCAGCCGCACCCAATTGTGCCTTTGTTACCCTTAGCAGCTTTTAAGCCTAAGTAGGACATTATCATCATAGTCATAGGGGATAGACTGGCTCAACTGTTGTGGGTTTAGAGCCTTTAGCTTGCAGGCAAAGGTGGTTGAAAAGGAAGATTCTTAAAGGTTAACTAAATAAAGAATCACAATTTTATTAAAGACAAGGAGGCTAGCATTAGGCATCAACTTTTAGTCACTCCTTTTGAGCAGCAACTTTAAAAGCTTCCAAAACAGCATTTCAAAACATCACAATAAACGTAGAACTTTCAGTCCCATAAATACTCCTTGTTCTCCATCTTCTTCCTCTTTTGTTTGATTCATCTAGTAAACTTCTTGCTCTATTATTCTTCCACATTATGGGCCAGATGTAGGAAGCCCTTTACCGGTCGGTAACGGCCGAAAATCGGTATTTTCGGCCGTTACTGACCGGTACTGAGCTTTCGGGATGTAGGAGACCGAAAATAGCCCGATTCTGTAAATTTACCGAATCGGAAAAGTTACCGAATCGGAAAGTTTACCGATTCGGTAATTTTACCAAATTGCAACGGTTTGCGATTCAGTAAATTTACCGAATCGGTAAATTTACCGAATCGGTAACTTTTCCGATTCGGTAAAAAAACGAATCGGTAAATAAGAAGTGGTAAAAATGGATATTGAGATGTAGGGAAGCTCTTAAATACCGAATTTGCTTCAAATTCGGTATTTAAGAGTCGGTATTTACCATGGATTGGAATCAGGTGGTAACCAGGTGCAACCTATAAAAATGGACCCAAAATGCAATTCTGTTTGCACAATGGCGGCATTTTATGTCATTGCAAGACGGCTACGGCTACAGGAGGAAGGAGAGAGGGAATGGCAGAGAGAGGAGCAGGTCTACATGCAGAGGGTCACCTTGTTCATGCTCACAGAGGCAGAGATACTGCAGAGGTACAGGTTGACCCCAGACACCATCTTGGAGCTCATCAGGGACCTCCAACCACTGTTGCAGCACACTACCCCAAGGGCACATGCAATTCCACCCCATGTGCAGGTGCTGTGCAGCCTCCACCTGCTTGCGTCTGGAAGCTACCAGAGCGTGGTTGCTGCGGTAGGTGGGGTGACACAGAGCAGCCTGACAAGGTTTTTCCACAAATTCCTTGACGCCATGTTACACAGGATGGAGCATTACATTTCTTTTCCTGCTACCCATGCTGAACTGGTGCAAACAAAATCTGACTTTTACCAGATGGCTCGATTTCCAAATATAATTGGCTGCATAGATGGCACACACATTCCCATTTGTCCCCTTGCTGACACAGAATATATCTACAGGAATAGGAAGTCAACCCACACCATCAATGTGCAGGTGATTTGCAATGCAAAGTGCACCATCGCTGACATTGTGGCAAAATTCCCTGGGAGTACCCACGACTCCTATATTTTTCAAAACAGCGGCATCTATGCACGGCCGACTGCAGGGGAATTTGGTGAAGGATACCTCCTAGGTAAGACACAGTGTCTGACCCCCATAATACCTATTGCAGTAAGAAGTAAATGTATGCATGTGAGTAACGTATTACCTTTTCCTTTTAGGAGACAGTGCATATGCCCTCCGCTCTTTTATACTCACCCCCTACCTCAACCCCTCAACACCCAGCCAAAGGAGATATAACCGGGCCCACAAAAGCACACGGAATGTTGTTGAAAGGACCTTTGGTATCTGGAAAAGCAGATTCAGATGCTTGCACAAGAGTGGAGGTGCAAGGCAGTATACCCCATCACCTGCTGTAAGATAATTGCTGCCTGTGCCATGTTGCACAACCTTGCTGTTAAGAAGGGTACTGAGGTGGAGTTGTCTGACTACGAGGATCATGACGACGACATTGCTGTGCCTGAAACACAACCTGCTGGAGTGACAACACCAAGTGATGGCAGATACAGACGTGAGGAGATTACACGCAACTATTTCTGAGTAAGTAATGAGACACAGACAGGTTGTGAATGAGAAGAACGTAATTTAATGTTGCCACAACGTTCATGCACTGAAATGCAACAAATTAAACAAAATAAAGGTGGGGACTACATGTCCTGGGTTACATCACCTACACCGGCAAAGTCATTTGCGCCCGCGCTTCCCAGAGCCACTGGGATGTTGGTCACTGCTTTCCTCATGGCCTGCAGCCTCAGCTGGGCGCCTGCTGCTCCTACGTGGCTGAACTACAGCGCTTGCCAAGCTGCTGTGGCTACTGCTGTCATCTCCCTCAGCCACATCCAGGACAGGATTCAGTGCAGTGTGTGATATTATCATTGCCTCGAGGGCACTAGTGATCCTGGCCATGCCCCTGGTGACCTCGGCCGTGTTCTGAGTGAGGCTCTCCTGCATATTAATGCCTCTACGGCATAGCTGTGATGTTGCAGTGGCCGGACGATTCGTGGCCCTATTGTTGACACGGGCGTCCCTGCGCCTTGTGTGCTCCAGGCTGCCAGTTTTGAGCACAGCGGGGTGATTGAAGTGCTCATTTGCTGCATTCCTGCAGCAAGGTCAGCATTTGTTTTTGCTACCTCTCTGTTGCTTTCTACAATGTCTCTGATGCCCTTCCCCATTTCTCCAATTTGTTCGTTTAGGACACGAAATTGGCGGTGGCAGGCCTGTATGGATTTCCCCTGCATGCGTTGGATGCGCACCATGCTCCCCTCCAGCCCACGGAACACAGTGCCATCTCCAGGTCCACCTGCACTGCTGGGCCTGCGTTGCCATCTGCGCGATGTGAAAGACTCAGTGGAGGGCTGCAGTGCAGCAGGACTCACAGGTGCAGTGGCTTTAGCCTCACCCTCTGCTGCCTCCATCACTGGCAGTGGGGCCACGACTCGCCTCCTGGCTGGTGAGGTTGCAGGTGCAGGCAGTAACAGTGATGGGGAGGTCTCAGGAGAGAAAACCAATGGAGGGGATTGTGAAAGGTGTGGGGAGTGGGGAAACTCGGGGGTCTGGACTGTCTCCTTTTCCTGGGAGATGGCAGTTGTGTCTTCTTCCTCCTGCGAGGCATGGACATGGCTTGGCCCTGCCTCGTCACTCTCCTCCCTCGCTGGTGCAGTCCCTGGTGTTGCTGTGGCTCGACTGGCTGATGTTGCCCCTAGGTATAAATAAGCGTATGTCAACTGAGTGCTACTGTGTCACAGTCACTAAAATAAATGTTTTACACATTTTACTGTCATTATTCTGCATTACTTTCACTGCCTTGCTGATGTCTGTGCAGTTACACATGGTCTTACATTAGCTGACTACATTTCCCATAATGCATTGCTTCTGTATAGTGCTAGCAGTACTGGACTGGGGTTGCCCTGTGCACAAAGGGTTAAGGGTAGCAGGTTGGTATGGGGTGTCATGCTGCGTCTTACCTTTTCCTTTGGCTCTGGCAGAGCTGTCCACATCTCCTAGTCCCACAACACTGTCTGGCTCGATGGTTGAGGCCACCAACTCCTCCAGGTCAGTCGGTGGGGCGCTGGGTTCCTGCCTCCACCGGTGACACCAGCCTGCTTATGAAGCTCTGACATCTTCTTTTTTGTGAGGCTCCTGATGTCATAGAAGAGTTTCTTAAGGTCATCAATGCTCCTGCTTGTAACTCCCACTGCATTGACCCTTTCTCCAATAGCAAGCCACATCTTGCGTTTCGCTGACTCAGCTACAGTGAGGGAGTGCCTGCCAAACAGTTGCTTGTGGACTCTCACCACCTCCTCCACAAGTACCTGCAGCTCCATGCTGCTGAACTTAACTTTCCTTTTCCTCTCTGCCTTCTGACTCCCACTGCTGCTAGCCATTTTCACTGTGGTAAACTCTCAAAAATCACTCCCTGCTGCTCTGTGTCTCTACTCAGCTCTGACTTCCTCTCCAGAACCTTCTAATGAGTTGCAGCTGCCTGGGTAGCCACTTCCTGGTAGGGAGGGGGAGGGTGGTTGCACCTGATTGGCTGTTTTCATTAGTTTCACTTTTGCTTGCTTCCCGATTCGGATTTTACCGATTCGGTATTTACCGATTCAGTATTTACCGATTCGGTATTTCCAATGCATTCCTATGGGCCTTTTGGCCCATAGGGATGAATGGGAAATACCGATTCGGTAAATACCGATTCGGTAAATTTCGAAAGTCCGATACCGAATTTTACCGAATCGGTAAAAAATACCGATTTTTTACCTACATCTCATTTACCGATTTTTGAATACCGAATCGGTAAAATTCGGTATTTAAGAATCGGTAAAATCTGATTACCTACATCTGGCCCTATATTCTTTATCCACCCTTAGGGCCTGATTACGATCCGACCGCCATCACTGAGGGCAGGTGACCGTCTGACAATGAATCAGCAGTCCTGCCTGTCCTATGCCGTGGCACACAGAGCATGGATGAGTAGGGGGAGGGGCACCACATGTGCCCCCCAGGCCCCTTAGCAGTGGCTCACGGGGAACAAAAGTCCATTTTGCTGCCTTTTTATGACGGTGGGACTGCCATGAAAAGGCAGTCGGAAAGTCAAATCTTAATCCTTATTGCGGTGCCTGCGCAGGCACTGCCTCCATTGGAGGGATTAGAGCCCGACTGCCTCCCCGAGGGGCTCATTGAGCCTGTTGGAGGCAGCAGTTTTCCCCCCAACATTATCACTCAGACTGCTGGTATTGTTATCCAGCAGTCGGACCGATGACCTAGATGTCGGGCGGAACGTCACCGATGCCTGTCGGTGGCAGTCTGCCTGACATCATAATGAGGGTCTTAGTTACCTGCAAAATAAATTAAAAACATACATCCATGTCTTCTTATCCCATCATTCACCAATGTAAACTCACTCTAAACAATCATGCATTTTAAAATTATACATTATTTCAAGAAAATATTTAAGTCCATTCAGTTTCTCTTCCCACGAGAAACTTCCTCTGATATGGGAAGGGTGGATTGGATAATGCTAGCCTCCTTGTCTTTAACAAAATTGCGTTTCTTTATTCAGTTAGCCTTTAAGTATCCTCATTTTATGTCAAGACAGGAGGCTAGAATAATGCATGTTCAAAGTTTTTCAAGGCATAACTTCAAACATGTTCTACAGCTTTAAAATAGAATCTTCAAAAGGTGTCTGCATTAGACGAATCTGCTGCTTTTAATACGTCCTCTATTTGTCCCCCTAACATTAACAATTCACTCACCGTTGCTCCCCTGACTGAATGAGCTGTACATCTAGATAAATCTACCCTAGCTTCTTTCATTTTTACTGATTTCACCCTTCTTGGCATTGCAGCATTTGTTACACCTTTATATGGTTTGGCATAAGAAATAAAAAGTTAATTTTCTCCATCACATCTCTTCTCTGACTCTACACCTCGTCACCACGGACAACTTTGGAATGTTATCAAAGCTTGGATAATAAAAGAAACTGGACATAGTTTTAAATATTTTCCATATTCCAAAACCTACCCCATTTGGTTGGTAAAATGTAATAGACACTTCCAAAGCTCTTATATCAGAAACTCTTCTGAAAGAAAACGCAATCATGTTTTTTCCCATACACCTAAGTATTTGTTAATAAAGCTTTTATCTTGAGCAACTGTCCAGTTCATATCATGTCCACAAATGTGCTTTCATAGAAATCTTCTACACTTTATTTCTAATCTTGCATTATTCCAAAGTCAACGTTATAGCAGCCAGTCCAGAAACCATAACTGTAGCCAACACGTGTTTTGTCTTTTGGATAGTATCCCACGGACTTCCTCAGGACAAAATAATCATGGTAAGGACAACATTTCAACGTATATAAATGCAACTGGAGGTCCTCTCCGACTCTTACAGTTTCATAGTCGTCGTCCTGCTCAATGTTTCCAGCAATAAAGTAGTGGTGTACTTTCTCAAACTTCATGGGAGAGTGCTCCTCGTAAATCGATGGCGTTGGGTGACTGAGGTTACCGGATGGCAAGTTTAAGTATCTGGGGATACCTTGGATATACCTTTCTTTGACAGCCACATGCAGTGGTTATCAATCCACCGGAGCGGTTTTGATCATGATGCATTAATATTTTAAATGGGCCTTCTTTTTTGTTTTTAACCGTGGGACCTATTTACATTTATTTGAATTAGATACTAAGCAGCCCCGCATGGCGGATGACCGAGCAGTGTGTCCAAACATAGGATGGGGTGAACTCGGAGTTGTAATTGACCCGCTTTATCTATCATGGGGTCACATGATGTACTCGGAGATCTAGGCGTCTTTATTATGGGGCCATAAGCTCTGTGGTATATATCTCACATTGTTTTTTTCATCTGAGTTTTGATGCCTGTCTAACTCTCAGTATCATCCCAAGTCTCGAGAAATTGTATGTAAATTACATACCTTATTATCACTATGTGAGATTTGGCATTGCACTTTCCTGCAGTTCTGTACCTCTTTGGTGACTTCTCTCAATATGGTGACTTGAGCATGCACCATTTTTGCCTTGTCACCGCAATGGAGGATATAAGTTCTCTCATATTGCATACTCTGAACCATGATTTACAATACATTGACACCTTGGAATAATGTCTGCGATCTGTAATTGAGTCTTTTGTTTCACTTAACTAGTTTGTTTCGGTAGTAACTGATTTTCACTTGTCCTGTTAATATTGTTTGGCCAGATGCCACCTTGAGTTTTTTGAGCCAAGGTAGAGATGGGGTATTTTACCTGACATCATCAGGTAAGCTAATACATCTGAGTTGCTAGTTGACAGCGTATGGATAAATTGGTCCCCCACAAGAATTGCTAATTGTTCTGGGTTCCAGGATTTTCCTGTGATCTAGAAATTGCTGGTTTGAGTGCTATGATTTATCTAGTGAGGTAATTGCATGTCATATTGAAATATGTTGTGTTTTTCAAGCTATACCTACCAGTAGACATCTGATTTTGTATATTGACAAATTTCTTATGTTTGGTTACACACGCTTTTTGTAGTAGCACACATAATGTCCTGAAGAAGGCCTTCACAGATCTTATGAGGGTACAAGGCTGAAACATGCTGACCTACTTTTTACTCTACGACAGGTTCAATCCCCCCTGTTATTGCCTGGCTTTTATCTTGGTCTATGGATGCCCTAATAAAGTCTATTGTGTGCCCTGGAACAAGGTTTATTCCACATCAATTTTTGTTTGGCACCCCTCACCACACCTATCTCGTAGGGTATTTAGTATACATCTTTTCACCAAAATAAATAAATAAATAAATATCCCTGAGCTCCTTCCTCTCAGAGAAGGGGTTGTGGCCCGCATTATGACTAGTTTCAGAATGCGAGGAGGTTACTCTATGATGAAGTATGCCACCTTCAGGTGGGTGAGGGAAACCGTCTTTTAAAAGGTACACTCCATTAGCACTCATCCGCACCTTGTAGACCCAGGACTTCTTTTATGGTTTTAATTTTTTCCCCATACCACAAACCCCTGGACAGACCTAAAGTCCTCAAACATTGTAGAGCTCTGTAATTTAAAGGCCCTGGAAATCTTCTAGCCTCTGCTGTATCTTTGCTGAATACCAATTTGTTTGGTTCTCTTATTTGGTAAGATTGTGTTGAAAACTCTATCTGATAACCTTTTAGGGTTTCTAAAACCCAAAAGTCTATTGTTATTTGTCTCCAATGATCCTGTAACAATGTTAGTCTTCCTCCCACTTTAACAGGGTAAAACCAGTAACAGTCTTCATGCCGACTTTGTCCTGAATTGGATGCCTACCATCGACCTCAACCTGATTGATTTCTTCCTCCTCTTCCCCTTTGGGGATAGAACCCCCAACATCCTTGTTTGCCTCTGTAATTTCCATAATCTCCACTGGCTTGGTAACCTGTGCAATGGAAATTATAGTTTGCCCAGCTGAAAGGTTGCCCTCTCTCTCCAGCCCTTCCGGAAAAACTATTTCTAGTAAAGAGTTTATTTATATTAAATTGGGACTTAGCCAAACTTGTAAAAGCCTGCATATATTTCCCTAAGGAATTTACAATTCCTACACCAAATAAATATCCTTTAGTATCCTGACTTGCTTCTCTCATTGACAAATCACCCAATTTTGGGTTTATGCACATTAAAATTGCTCTGCACCTCTCCGCTAGGAGTCTTGCATTCGCATTGCCCAAAAAACACATTGCGCATTGGCACCAGCCTCTTAATAAATAAATATTAAAACCCTTTCCTTTGAGGTATGTGTCCTCAATTAAATTAAAAATTCTTGCCAGTGGTCAAAGCATGTCTAAAATCCTATCTTGGCATTTTTTGAGGGATCTTTCCAAGCCCTTTCTTGGGTCTCGTCCCAATTTAAATAGGTGAGCGATCAGCTCCGGATCTAAATTTGGAGTCAAAGTCACCTTCTCATCAATCACTGGGTGAGAACACTCTGCCCTCATTACATCACGCTCCTCCTTTTCCAGAGGTTTCCTAATAAAATGTTGTACATATTCAGAAACGTGGTCTAAGGGCCACCAGACTTTACCCCTTTGGATTCTGATATCCCATGGGTGAAACGTTTTTTCCTCCTCATATGGTCTGTGACTGCTTTATCTTTTTTGATTTTTCATCAACACTTTCCCCAAACTCATCATCTGTGCCATCATTATAATCAAGGTCCAGAATATATTCATCCATATTGGATGCGTCTCCTCTCATTTCCATCTCATCTGATGGTATGGCATCACTTGCAGGGCTAGTCGGCTTTTATTGTGTACTAGCAGCCCGTCCCGACGTTGTCCGAGTATGAATTGCTGCCGGCCAGTAGTATATTGTTTTGTAGGATTTCGTTTTGATAGCATTTCTTATCTGTGACAGGCCTGTGACACTTTCAGATTCACAGTGCACTGCTGATGCACTTAAGAGTGCGCGTTCAGTAGTGTGTAAACTTGAGTTTCCCTACTTTATTTTTCCTTGCAATATTATATAGTGCAAACTCGACAACATGGCATGAGCACCACTTACATTACAGAAGAACACATTCATTTGTGGTAGGCACGGGGAGACAAAGCGATTTGCCTGGAATCACAGGATGTTGAGCTGATGCCGAGATTCGTACGTTGCTCCCCAGCTGTAAAGTTCGCAATTCTAGAACTTGTGGCGGGAGGTGTGTCTAAAAGCGTATGTCGGTGCTGGCCATCAATGAGAGAGACCTGTGCATTTTTCAAATGGGTAGTGAAAAAATATGAGTATGTTGCTGGAGATGTGGGCCGCCGTGCCACCAATGTACTTACCGGGGGAGGGTAAATACCCAATATTCCGCAACTTTCTTTCCACATACCATCACTCCGCATACTTTCATTACGAAAGTACCATGACTCCGCAATGCCATTATAACGCATGGCATTACATTTTAAATGCTTTTACCATGCATACATTTAATAATAATAATAAGTTGTTTTATAGAGCGCCTGGTTACACTGAGGCCAGTCTGTCCCCGCACTATGGTGTGGTTAGCAACAGTTAATCAAGCATATCATCCTCTTTGGCTCCTCCCATGCAAGCCTCCTCACTCTCTACCCAGAGGGAAGAGGTAGGTTTTCAGTTGTTTCCGGAAAATGCGTTCCGAAGTCTCAGAACGCATTTCGGGTGGGAGTCTATTCCAATGTTGAGCGGCTTGTACTCGGGAGGAGCGCCCACCCATCCGAGCTCTTCTAAACCTAGGAACCATCATCAGCCCTTTCCCGGAAGATCTCAGCTCGCGACCAGGTATATATGAGCTTAGCAGTTCCAACAGATAGGATGGCCCTTCTCCTGCATGATACGATGGCTAATCAGCAGGGTTTTATAGAGCACCCGTTCTTTAATCGGCAGCCAGTGAAGGAATTCCAGGGCTTTCTTAGCTGACGCTCTTTTGGGCAACATCAGGGTCATGCGGGCAGCCGCATTCTGTATACGCTGAAGCCTGGTGATACATTTGACATTGGCTCCCAGGTATAGGACGTTCCCATAATCCAACCTCGAGGTAACAAGAGCATGGACCAGGGTTTTCCTGGCCGCGGTGGGAAGTAGGTCAAGTGTTTTCCGCATGTTTCTCAGGATACCGAAGCATGTCCTGCCACACGAGTAGTATGGTGCTCAAATGAGATTTTATTATCTAGCCAAATGCCCAAGTTCCTGACTTGTTCACAGGGAGAGGGTAGACGCCCCAGAACCTGCCGCCATCATGCCGATGTCCACACAGATGGTGCATTCCCCACCACCAGCACCTCCGTCTTGCTACCGTTTAATTTCAAACAATTGTTGGCCATCCAGGATGTTCTCGCTTTTAGGCACATCGAGAAGTTATTGGCTGCTGCTCCATCTGATTGGGGAAGAGACACCACAAGTTGGGTGTCATCAGCGTAGGTTACTACTTGCACCCCAAACCTTTCAGTAATCTCTGCTATTGGTGTTACGTAGAGATTAAAAAGGGTGGGGCTCAAGCTGGACCCTTGGGGAACTCCCTGATTCAGCCTGACACTCTTCGACTGGTAAGGCCCTGGGCTACTTGAAAGCTGCGGTTCTGGAGGAACGATTCCAGCCACTCCAGAGCCCTGCCGCTCTGGAGTGTAAATGCATGAATGGTAAAAGCATGTTTTTTTAAATGTTTGGATAAGGTAAGTATGGGTATAGGGGTATGTGTTTTGGGTACTGAGGTATATGGTTTGGGGTGTTTGGGTATTTTGAGGGTTCAGATATAGTTTTGGGTTATGGGGTACAGGGGTAGTTTTAGGGTTTAGGGATAGGTGTGGGGTTTGGTGTACAGGGGTATTTTTAGGGTTCAGGGTGATAAGCGTGGCTCAAATCCACCTGAGCGACTTACCTCACTCATCTATCATTATCATATAATAAGCCAGCCAGGCAGTGGAGAAGAATTAGAAATATATTTATCAGGACATAATATTCATCTGCAGAAGGGCCCTGTCAGGTCTACACCCCAGAGAGTGCATCGAGAGGACTGACTCATCCTATCATGACAATACATTATAACATAACATGGCAGGGTAAAGACACGCCCAGCCTGGAAAATTACAGAACTAGGGAAATGGTGAACAATGAACTCATACATGAGGCATCTGCGCCTGCGAAGGCACCCCTGTTATCTCCCCTCAAGGTCACAGAGCCGAAGCTCTGCTTCCCCAGGGCATGGAAACATTCTCTGCAAAACTAACTCAAGGCAAGAAATGCTGAAATAGGGATTTTCTGCTCATAAGGGAGGGGGGAAAACTGTACCATGAGACATTGGAACTGCAGAGCAAATGTCAGCATCAGAAGCCTATCTGCCATAGACAAGTCCCTCACTCCTATGAGAGAAGTTGAAGCTTGCATATTACAAAAATAGCTCAGTGGGTTGCAGCACATGAATTTTAAGCTGTACCTGCATATTGGTTAGACACATCATGCTAACTCATAAACGTAATATATACAGTGGGCGGGGCATCGAAAACTGAAATCTATCAGACCCTCCTTTTAGCAGGATGTGGCTAACATGAGTGCAGCCTTTATTAACCAAAAGGAGAGTCTTTACACAACGTGCTAAGGGACAGGGCGCTACACTAGTCAAAAATATCATCATCAATAAGCATCAACCAGTGTATATCGTGGAGCTCAACGTCGTTGGAAACAGGATATTGGCGTGTTTGTCTTTTTAGAAACTCGGATATTGCTGGCACACATGGAACAACAAGGGGGAAGGCAATAAACACATAGGCAACAAGTCAGTAACACTCCCACAATTCCTACAACCCCCATCAAAATTTTCCAACCAGTATCCGTCTGATCTACGTCTTCAACTTGGGGAGCCCTCCTTTTACGCTGCCCAGGCATTATAGCAAACCGTCGATGAGTCTTATGATAGTCTGAGGGGGAAGTAAATAAGCCAAATAACAAATCCCACCCCATCCCTCAGGCAACCACAGATATCCAGTGTCCCCACACACAAAGTAAATGTTCGGGGGAGTAACTAAGGAAGGACTAAGGGGTAGACGAATTGAGGCAGTGGCATTGCAGGAACTGTTTCCAACCTTTACGGGACCTCCTCCCTCAATACAGAAGAATGGTGAAGGCCCAACAACCGCCAAGGGTATCAAGGAATGACCACTACTATTTGTCGAAGGAGGGTGTCTATAAGTCAGAGAGGAGTTCAACTGTAGGAAACTCTCCCTCACTTTATCAGTGTCGTTAGGTGTGAGAAATCGTCATACCTTCCTCGAACATGTCTCTATAAATGTCTGATCGAAGCGTCCGTCAGTAAACAACCGTCCAAGAGAAGAGGGGGGCATAGGGCGTACACGCATCGTCAAAGTCGACCCAGTACCAGGCAATCGAGCGTCCAAGAAATCAGGCTGTTGAAAATATTTCACCAAACCTATTAAGGTGTACCAACCCACACAGCTATTTACAGGCGTTACAGGAAGCGCCAGCAACCTATCTTTCTCATATGCGGCTGAAGGGAGCAACCCACAAACCCAACAATCTGTCACATTATACACAGCATGAGCATGGTCACAGAAGTAGTGCAGCATACTACAGGGCAGGAAATGCAGAGGCAACAAGTAAAAGAACAACCCCTGCAATACCTACTAAGACAATAATTATTCTCTGGGTGTGAGGCACCCTCCTTTTTGACTAATCTAAACATATGTTCGCGGGGTACCATTTCTCTATAACACTATGTCATGATCGGACTACTTACATCACATTTTAAGTCATGAGCAGGAATTAATGCAAATAATATCAAACTGTCACTATCAGGGAGAACACCCTATTGAATTATATACTGAGGGCTCACTTGCATTATCAGCGAAGACCTATATCTAACATCCATGAAGCAGATCTTTATCGAGCTGAGAAATGTTTTTTACTAAACTACTCGAAGTATACTAACCCTCACAGCTACTTCCATAGGGCAAGAATACAAGCAACAATTTTCCACCCCTGTGTATATATGAAGGCAATGACCCACACACCCAATGATTTTTTTGCTGTTCTATGTATAACATGTATCAGGTGCAACATTTGAATACTACATCATCCTAATGAACTTCCCAGTACTCCTCTTCATGAGGATCTAGAGTACCAATGACATTCTCAGGTGGCGTTGAAATAATACTCATGTAGGTATGCGCCAAAGTCACAAGAAACTAATTCTCTAAAGAGAAATATGAAAGCAACAGTTAGGATACAAACAAACATAATATTAAATTTGTAGACCATGAGAACCAAATGATCAGGGACATCTGGACAAGGAGCCGCAGAGGCTGCTCCTCCTTGGGAATAGGAACATTCAAAAGGACTCATTTTCTTAGCTAAAAGTCCAAAGTAAACTAAAGGAAACAATCTGCAACACAGCCAGCCAGAGGGGAGTCTTCTCCCTGTGTCCGTCTGAGCCTCACAGGCAGGCTCGTATTGTCCATCAAAAATTCAAAAATCATCTGCGTTGGAGCTGCACTTGCTAACAACTAATCAAAAAATTAAAAAATCATCTACGTTGGAGCTGCACTTGCTAGCAACTCAAATGGAAAACAATCTTGGCCAATGATGCAAAGTCTTTCTTGCAGAATTTTAGCAACCACCAATCCAGGTAGTGCCCTCTACAAATTCTGTCCAGTGTCTCGCTCAGTACACCAGATATGAATCTAACAGATATTAAGAGCACTGTATCTGTACCCTAAGACTAAAGTCTCTCTCTACCTCCTACTTTTCTTCTCCTGGTGCACCGCTCTTCTGTCGAGGCCATAGATTGTATAAAGTGTGACCAGGTACCTCAGCAGACAAAACTGTAGATTCCAAAACAGATGGGGAACAGGGAAACCTGGAGCATAACCGCTGGAGAACTGGTGGCAGCCTTTTCCACAGACAAAACTGCCCCTCTCAAGTATTTCTGAGAAACCAACCACTGGAGAACTGGCGGCAGCCTCTTGCACAGACGGAACTGCCCCTCTCAAGTATTTCTGAGAAACCGTTTCCAACCATTGGGAAATGGCACAAAAGCAAAGAGTGAGTCCTCCATCTCGGTCAGGCCTGCCCTTTTCTTACCCAGGAATCACACACCTACAGTAGCTTCAGCGGTACCTTGGCTCCAAGCAAGACTTTCGTTGGTATCTTCTGACGACGAGACTTGGTCCCCTCCAGCTCCGGGGGTGTGATACATTTCTATTGATGAACAGAACAAAGATCTTTAGACAAGGCATATGAATAAAATTCAAATTCAAAGAAACCAAATGAGGTCTATTCTGTGCTTTCATATTGCTCTAATAAATGTGTGCACTGACAATAGGTAATACATTACATATCTGACTTTTCGCTGTATTACCTGTGAACGGACGTATGCATTTACTGAATTCTAAGAGAAGAGAAAAAATAAAACAAAACAGACATGTTGTATTCCCGCATTTGCACTTGGGAAACAGCAAAAAGGGAAGTTCAAACCGCTCTTCCTATAGCGAGCACACAGCGTCTACTTTGTGAACCTTCACTGTTGTGCAAAACTTCAAACACTTCTAATATTCTTTTTCTTTACTCAAAACAACTATATTTTTGCTCATGACCATGCTCACATATTATAGAGGCAGCAGGAAACTAACTTCTACAAATCTTTAATTTCTAAAAATATTTTTGCTGAAGATCACACAAGCATCTTTCACCTTTCTCACTATTTAGACCATGTAACATTTTATTTAGGGGAAAACTTGTTCACCAGCTCTAATAGGGAATATCAGCTCAACTATACCGGCTAACTGATAAGAGACTTGTACACCTTTACTTAGTGCTGCACAATAATGATGTTGTTACCTAGGAATGTGACACAAAGGTACCGACCTATTGTTCCCTTCAAAGGTCAAATAAGGAAACACTAATCAGGAGACAACTCAAGACCTGGCTGTTCGAGCAGTAGCGGACCCCTTCCCCCAAGCGCCTTGGGACCCTCCCGGGTGAGTAGCGCGCTATACAAGTGTTATGATTGATTGATTGATTGGGCTGTTCCCTTCCTTTCATCCCTATCCAATTAAAATAATTCGATAATAAAAACTATCAGTTTACCCAACACTTGTAGAACAAAACTACCCACATCTAATTCCCCTTTTAGATCAAAGCAGGACAGGAGGGAGCAATATACATGTTACCTAGTTTTAATTTATAGGAGAGCTAGAGGGGAGCTAGCCTCCTCCCCCATTTTGACAGAAGGAAATCTGAAACATATTTCAGTTCAGTCAACACCATCAACCACTGGGTGTAGCACTGAGCATAAACAAAATTCTAGGGGATACATAGCACTTTTGAGAGAACTCCGGCAGGGTGTTATCAATTTAGCCCACGAGGGTCAGAGAGCGAGTATGGTTCCCGCTACTTGACCAGATGGTGGAACTCACTCTAAAAGACTGCCCCCAGTGCCAACTAGTTAACCAAGGAGATCCTCCAGCACCCCTACAGATTTCAAGGCTACCCAGTGGTGTATGGCAGGAGCTCGCCATGGACTTTTATGGACCCATTCAGTCGGGCAAATATGTCTTAGTAATAATGGACGAATACTCCAGATTTCCAATAGCACAATTTGTGTCATCTACCAGTGCCACCAGCACCCTTGCGGTGTTGGATGAAGTGTTTTCTGCCAGGGGTGTTCCTAAAGAACTCAAGACGGATAATGGCCCCCCCTTTAATGGGCATGAATTTTGAGAAGTTGCGAAACACTTAAACTTCAAGCATCGCAAGATCACTCCCCTATGGCCTCAAGCCAATGGCATGGTGGAGCGGTTTATGGCAACTTTAAAGAAGATGTTCCAGCAGGCCACCAGTGACAAGAAGGATCTACAAGTGGCCCTCAACGAAGTTCTGAGAGCATACCGAACGACACCCCATGCCACTACGGGAAAATGTCCTGCCACCCTCATGTTAGGACGACCAATCAGAACAAGGATACCTATGTGGGAAGGGGCCCTGCGACCGGTGTCGCCTACACATACTGAGCTAGTGGTGGCTGACCGAGAACGCAAGAACAAAATTAAGTCTTACGCTGACACTCGGAGGAGAGACAGATCTCCATCAATGCATGAAGGGGACTGTGTTTTGGTCAAGCAGGAGCAGCAGAAAAAGACAGATTGCAAGTTTAGAGCTGAACCCCTAATGATCACTAAACAGAAGGGTACAATGATAACAGCGGAGTCAGAAAACAGGAGGATCACTCGAAATGTTTCACATTTTCAACGGTGCACCCCTGCTGTTACAGATGCCCTCAGCAAAATGACTGAAAGACTGGGCCCAGAAAGAGCTGGCAGTACGGCCCCAGCACAAAGGCTTGAGACTCCGACAGAAACTGAATCTGAGGAAGGAGGTGTGGTCCTACGGACCCAGACGAGACATTCGACGACCTGTGCGGCTGATTGAAGAACTATGAACAAGTCAGACTTTTGTTTTGTTTTGTTAACAAAGGGGGAGATGTAATGATGTGGGTAGTCTAGTGGTTGGTGGGTGGAGATATGGGAAGACAGCAAGAGGAGGAGCAACGACAGGAAGAGGGCAGTTAGAGTAGGGACAGGGTCGAAGGTGGATGTACTGAATAAAGCTCCTGTTAAAACACATCCAGTGTTTGTAATAATTAGTAGCACGATGCTACACATCCTCCTCCATTTGTTCTGTTGCTTAGCAGACAAAAAGTATTGTATGTCTTAAATAACATTATGATCTTTTTTTCCCGCCAGGTTCTGGGAAATATGCCTCCACTAAATTTCTAGAACTAAAGAGCGAAAACATTGTTGCTGCTGGAGGGTGGAAAAGGTGGCAGGGTCAGCTGCCAAACTGCACTGGCATTGGAGTGCAGTCCTCATGCCACAGTAGGCATAGGGCAGCCAGTCCCTACACATAAACAGAGACCCTCACACTCTCGGCTGTGGTGACTGGTGCGCGAAAAAGTTACTCTAAATTCAAACTACGCAAAATCCACTTTAAAAAAAAAACTATGGGGCAGATTTACCAGACAGTGACTCAGTGCATTCCGCAAGCCATTTGGCTGCACCACACTGAGTCACTTTCAGAGCACTGGAATGTGACACATTTAAAATGATATGTCGTATTCCTGTGCTCTCCCCTGCGCTGGCGCACAAACAGCTGCCATGCGCCGGCGCAGGCACCCTTGCACTATGGTACAAGGAGGACTGCGTCTTGGGAAGATTGTTTTTGTGCAGGAAGGGGCACCTTCCCACACAAAAACAATCACTGCAGGTATTTTCCTCTATCAATAAGTGCTGTAGAATGCAGTACGCATTGAAAGAGGAAACAAGCATTTGCAATGCATTAGGTCTCGCATTAGGAAAGTGTGAGCTGTTGGTATTGTAAATGACAATTTTCTTTATTATGTGTTGGCTTTGAAAATATATAAATTAATAGCATTGTTATTCACAAAGCCAATAGCTTACACTTTCCTAATGCGAGTCCTATTGGCTATGACAATGCTTGTTGGTAGCAAGCAAGAACAGTGCTGATATGGTGGTGCTGAGTGATGATGTGGTTGGGCTGAGTGATGTGGTGGTGTCCCATAGTGATGTGGTGGTGTCCCAGAGTGATGTGGTGGTGTATTAGAGTGATGTGGTGGTGTCCCCGAGTGATGTGGTGGTGTCCCCGAGTGATGTGGTGGTGTCCCCGAGTGATGTGGTGGTGTCCCCGAGTGATGTGGTGGTGTCTCCGAGTGATGTGGTGGTGTCCCTGAGTGATGTGGTGGTGTTCCTGAGTGATGTGGTGATGTTCCTGAGTGATGTGGTGGTGTCCCTGAGTGATGTGGTGGTGTTCCTGAGTGATGTGGTGGGTGAGGGTGTGTGGGGGTGAGGGTGAGTGAGGGTGAGAGGGTTGTGAGTGTGAGGGGTGTGAGGGTGCAAGGTTGTGAGAGTGTCCCTGAGTGATGTGGTGGTGTCCCTGAGTGGAGCCCCTGAGTGATGTGGTGTTGTCCGTGAGTGATGTGGTGGTGTTCCTGAGTGATGTGGTGGTGTTCCTGAGTGATGTGGTGGTGTCCCTGAGTGATGTGGAGGTTTCCCTGAGTGATGTGGTGGTGTTCCTGAGTGATGTGGTGTGTGAGGGTGAGGGTGTGTGGGGGTGAGGGTGAGTGAGCGTGAGAGGGTTGTGAGGGTGAGGGGAGTGAGGGTGTGAGGTTATGAGAGTGAGTGAGGGTGTGTGAGGGTGGGTGAGGGTGTGAGTGTGAATGAGGGTGTGTGAGGGTGAGGGGGTGTGAGGGTGAGGGAGGGTGAGGGTGATGGGGGTGAGGGTTAGGGTGTGTGAGAGTGAGGGAGTGTGAGGGTGAGGAGGTGTGAGGGTGAGGGTCCGAATTAAATGGTGGCAGGGCAGACATCATCAGACAGAGAGAAGAGACTGCGTGGTGACTGCGTTGGTCAGTTTCAGAATCAGGAGGGGCAGAGTCAGCACAGTCTGTGAGGGATCAACGTATCTAGAGGCAAAGTATAGCGGATGTAGCATTGCAGCTAGCAAGTCGAGTGTTTTCATGCTGAGTGCCCCTAGAGAGATGGCAACACAGCAACAGCATTTGAGGAGCAAGGCTCCTGTAAACAAGCACGGTAGGCTTTCACTTTCGTCCAGAAACAAGCTCTCTGCATTGCTGTGGTGGGGGGGGGAGCGGCAGCCTTTGAAGTCTGATGCAGAGGCACAGACAAATGATGGTGTGTGATATGGCTGGCTTTGTGCACATGCATAGATGACATGAACTGTATGCGATCCGCAGCTGTTTCGGTAGCTTGTTCTTTTCGTCTTACTATAATCTCGCCGGAGCAATGCGTAAGCGCATTGGCTCAGGCGAGATCTAAAAACGAGGAGAAATGAAAACATATCTCCTCCTTGTGCCTCGCTACGCCACCCCTAGGTGGCGTAGCATACTGACGCATTTCCAGATTTACGATTGCTTGTAAATCTGAAAATGTGTCTGGTTTCATGGCAATAACACTACGGTGGGGTTGGGGCCCGAGGGAGTTTTAGAGACCTAGCTTTGACACTTTCCCTTACGTAACTAAAAAAACACACAAGTATCAAAGGTTCTGGACAAGAAGCCTAAAAGTGATAAGGATGCTTAACAAAAAACACTATGAATCCTCAAATCAAAGGTAAGTTGTCAAACCTTGACATAGGGTCAACAGAAGGTACCCATCAGTCACCATACGGAACTGCCCTTCATCGTTTGGGATCCTTCGTTAACCAAAGGATGGCACACCCATCTTTGAAAAATGAGGATAGGATGGAAATAAACCTCTTCTATCAAGCTAGGTGTCAACTAAGTCCTGTTACTCTTTATCAGAGTTGAGGAATAAAGCGAGGTGACTAATGTTGCAGTGCAAAAGAAATGTGAAAAAAGGGATATGTTAAAATTGGGTGAGGGAGTACTGAAAGAATTTATTCTGGTGCTACCCACTCCTCCAATGTTAAAAAATTACAGGCAGTGTGTTGATATATGCCTACAAGTAAAGAGAGGACAACATGTTTCAGCAACTTTTGGACAACTGTGTCCTTGCTTTCTTCAAGACCTATGTGATTATCGCTACTGCAAGTGTGAAAAACAATAAAAATAAATATTAATACAATAATAACGTGTGATTCCTTTGTTATTTTTAGGGAATCTTTATAAGACAAAAATGTGAGAACACCTGATGTATTAGGTGTCCCTTCTTCGTCCTATTCCTATGAACTGTGTGTTTCACTATAAATAAGAAAGAGAAAGATAAAAGTGAAAAATGTGGGCATCACATCACAGAGACAAAAGTTAGTGTGAAACAGAAGTTTTAAGTACACTTGGTATACGAAAGATATACCAATGAACTCACTGTTTGAGTATCTTTTATCATTATTAAGGATATACATTTTATAAGCCCCGCCTGTTATAATCCTTACTACCATCCAATGAAGAGATGGCTTTTAGAACACCATCTTCCAATGCGGGATTGCCTCAACCAACCCATGTGACTACACTGGCCAATAGCCTGACGGCTTTTATAGCCTGTGCGCATCCTGACCCGGTACCTCCCCGGTCGGCTTGGATGCCGGCGGAGAAGTACCGACGGACAGGCAAGCGCCCCGCTTTCTCACCGAGAACAGTACTACTCCCTTATGGCTAGTTGGAGCTTACTTTACAACGTTATGCTGCACTCTTAGACCTCCATTGTACGACTGGGTCACGTCTGCTTTTTCCTTGCGCGCTTCGCATTTGCGGGGACTATGGAAGGGTCATGGAGGCAGTAGAGTTTCAATCTCGTTACACCATTTTACAACCAAACCCATTTGTATATAGCCGGGATGGTAACTTGATGTCCTTTTACTATTGTTTTGTCTATGCACTAGTTATCTTTAGTTTAATACCTAAGGAGGAAATGTTCAGTTCACTGCATATTTACCCCCTTTTTTATCAGAGCGATGCTTCATTCATTTCCTGAGCCGCAGCCAGGAGGGGTGAGGTCTCTATTTCTTATGACACTGGTAAGATGGAGCTTGATCATTTGGATTATAAAATGTATATCCTTAATAATGATAAAAGATACTCAAACAGTGAGTTCATTGGTATATCTTTCGAATACCAAGTGTACTTAAAACTTCTGTTTCACACTAACTTTTGTCTCTGTGATGTGATGCCCACATTTTTCACTTTTGTCTTTCTCTTTCTTATTTATAGGGAAACACACAGTTCATAGGAATAGGACGAAGAAGGGACACCTAATACATCAGGTGATCTCGCATTTTGTCTTATAAAGATTCCCTAAAAATAACAAAGGAATCACACGTTATTATTGTATTAATATTTCTTTATAATTGTTTTTCACACTTGCAGTAGCAATAATCACATAGGTCCTGAAGAAAGCAAGGACACAGTTGTCCAAAAGTTGCTGAAACATGTTGACCTCTCTTTACTTGTAGGCAGGTATATCAACACACTGCCTGCAATTTTTTAACATTGGAGGAGTGGGTAGCAGCAGAATAAATTCTTTCAGTACTCCCTCACCCAATTTTAACACACCCCTTTTTTCACATTTCTTTTGCACTGCAACATTAGTCACCTCGCTTTATTCCTCAACTCTGATAAAGAGTAACAGGACTAAGTTGACACCTAGCTTGATAGATGAGGTTTATTTCCATCCTATCCTCATTTTTCAAAGATGGGTGTGCCATCCTTTGGTTAACGAAGGATCCCAAATGATGAAGGGCGGTTCCGTAAGGTGACTGATGGGTACCTTCTATTGTCCCTATGTCAAGGTTTGACAACTTACCTTTGATTTGAGGATTCATAGTGTTTTTTGTTAAGCAACCTTATCACTTTTAGGCTTCTAGTCCAGACCCTTTGATACTGGAACACCCACAGCAACACCCATGGAACGCCCCTTTCAGGCAAAGTGCTGCGTGTAAAGGGGCCATATTTACAAGGACAGGAAAAGTCACAAAGGGTGGCTTTCAATAAAATACGCCACCAGTACGTCACTGAAAGTGACGTACTGGTGGTGAAGGGGGTTTGTAAATCTGCCCCTTTGCTTTCAAAACGAATCTGCTCTCCCAAATGTGTTCCCCAAATGCCACAAAACACCACAGAGATGAAATCTTGCATTTTTACGGGAAAGCTGTAGTGAATGTTGCATTTAACGAAACAAAGGTTCAGCCAGAACCCGTTGGAGGTGAGTGTTTGCTACTATATCAGAGGTACAAACCTTGGTGGCAAGGTAATTGACACTAGACTACGACTCTTGCTGGCACCGGGAGATTGAATACCAAAATGGATGGTCCAGTGTGAGGTGTGGTGGTTCATGACTGGCCATAAGTAAGGACCAATCAATCCATGAAATTAGCCACTTCTCACATTATTCTGAACTGTGAGTTGAAAGTTGTGTGCCATTACACAAGTGCAATAAAGGTTGAGGACAGGCTAAAGACACAGGGCCTCATTTATGAAAAATGACGCATTGCTGCATGAGAAAAAAAGCGATGCGTCACTTTTCATTGTGCCCTTCTTGCAACATGATGGATGCGCTGTATTTACAGTATGGTGCATCATGTCACAAGGAGTTACAGATACACAGGTATTACTGATATGTCTGTAGGCGCAGTATTGATGCATTGCTGGAGTGTGTGGCAAAAGTGAGGCAACTCCAGCAATGGGTCATTACACATGGGCAAGTCCCGTGTTAAATGTGCCTGCGTCAGTCTTAAGCCTGCTGTAAGGCAGGCGTAAGATATTGACGTAATGGCGTCCTAGAAGTAGTGCACTCAAATCTTATACATTTCAATGTGCCACTTCTACGTGGCTTTTTGCTGAAAAAAGCTCACCCTGCATGCAATATACCTGGCACAGGTACAATGTGGCGCAGGGGTTTACAAAGTTATGCATCTGCCTAGATGCATCACTTTGTAGATCTAGTGCAACATAACATAACATGTGTATGTGTAAAGTGCATGTTCAGCCGGAGGTATCTTGGTGCTGAATAACAGATGTTTATTGTTACCCAACTCAATGGTAGTCATTTTATCGACTTCAGATGGAGGAAAGGCCGAGTGGACCCGCTAAGATTTGAACCTGTGACCAAGAGGTTGTACGGAGGTCCCTGCAGAGGACGCATTAGTCCACTGAGCCACCAGACCCGGCAAACATTGTGTGTTTTTTACGCTGCCGGTGCATCACAAAAAGTGACGCACCAGCGGCACAAAAGCAACGCAAGAGCTCATAATTAAGCTGCCTAGTGCTTCACAGGTCTGCTAAGTTAATAAAATAGTTCAGTCTTTTAAAAAATGGCCTGATGTAGTTTCATGGTCTTTTTCCTGTGTAAAGGAGCGATTGTGTCATTTTAACTTCTCTGGAAGCTGAAAAGCTTGCTTTGTTCCCTCTTAGTTTTGTATACTCTTTTGTGGCATTTGTTTAGGCTTCATAACCCACTGTGGGGCACTAAAGTGCATTCTCAGATGTGTAGCGTGCACCTGGTCTGGATTAAGGGCCGTAGTTGTGATTCGTTAGTGAGCACCTGTGGTAGACAAAGTTAGGCGAGGTGGGCGGTGTAGAAATGAGCACTGCACGAAATAAACACTCAGTTATCACCTTTACATTTCCCTCTCTGGGCGACGGCATTGCCACAATTTGTAGGCAGGCGCATGTCCTTAACATTTCTCAGCCACCACTGCTGATGATTAGCAGGAGACATGGGATTCATGATTCTCATGTTAGTCCTTATTCAGAGTCACGGGATTTAACAGCCTCATAGGGATTCTGAGATGTACGGTAAGTCTGCGGGTGGTATTACTGCACCTTCAGGCTTTTTGGGGGGACATGTCCCCCCGTAAATGTGGTGCAATATCTCCCCCAAAAATGGCAAATAAATGTAATTATAACTGCGACTGGATTTGTTACAGTGCTTAATTTGTAAAAAGAAATAATTGCTGGGGCCCTTATCAGGTGGTCACGCAGTTTACACCACACATTGCCACTCTACTTATACAACTACTATCACGCTGCTACAAGTGTGACAGTTCAGGCTGTTCGAGGCCGCCAAAGCTTTAGCAATGGCTTGGGTGGCAGATATTAGTTGTTTTTAATGTATATTGAATCAACAAACAACTGTTTTTTCTGGGAAACAGCGTTTACAATGCTGTAAACACAATGCAATAACTTTACAACGCGGTAGTTACAATGACCGCGTTGTTACCACACGTGCCATTACATCGCAAGTCGTAACAACGATTTGCTGTAGGGGGCATGCAACTCCAGGGAATGTGTTGGATGTTAAATCCAACACCTTCCCTGCTTTTGCTCAAACTGGAGTAGGAATAGTAATTAATACTGTTCCTAAGTCCAGCGCGCCCCCTACAGCAAGTCGTTGTTATGACTTGCAATGTAATGGCATGCATGGTAACAACGCAGTCGTTGTAACGACCGCTTTGTAAAGCCATGCGTGGTGAATGTATGCGTAGTAACATCATACATTCCTTTTTTCTGCTCGTCTTTAAATTACACAAACAGCCTCACCGTGTGGCAGCTGTCATGAGTGCAGGTTTCAGCAATTAAATGCCGGTGCCTGCAATTAAGTGCGGTACTGAGCACCGGAAACCACCGGCTCAAATTAAGCACTGGTAGTGCTAGCTATTAATGAGGAAGCACTGAAGCACCTTACAGGGAGTAGCTTTCTACTCCGGATCCCAAGGTTAGTGGTTAATTTTGTGGTTATTGTGATTAGAATTGAAATCACAGAAAAAATCATAAAAACATAAAGTGAGAATTACTTATGGAAATTGACACATAAACACTGACTTCAGTGATAATTCCTCAGTGGACAACTCAGAATAGTACAGTAATTCTACACCTGGAAATTACCACACCCCTCAGTGTCAGAATTTTAGGTATTAACACATTGGAAATCCAGCAGCACTTGGAACTTGGAATGAAAGTGAAAAGATCTTCTTTGCCATGTCCTTAGGTACCAGGGACAGGTCTCAGCGTCAATTGGCTCACCTGTTCTTTCCAATGCGAAGTGTGTTCGCTGATTTGCTTTCTTTACTCCAATATTCCCTCAAGCATCTGATGTTCATCGGTAGATGTGCAGTCTTCTCTTCTACTATGTCCATGGCCATTGAGAAAATATCACCACAGCATTGGCGGATTCATATAATCGTGTTAAAAGACAGTTAGACTCAAGATGGAAGATGCAGGTAACACACTATAGGGTGTAGGTGGTGAGTGGCATGTCAATGAACTGAAACTTAGTGACAGCCAGAGCTTAATTTGTACCATTGTTGCCAGTGGTCGGTTGTAGCGCTCATTTTGGGGGATTGGGATTAATTCACATCTTCAGATAGAGCAAGAGAGAGTGAAATAGAGAAAAGGGAGAAGTTAGGAGGAAAAGAAAAATATGCAAAGAGTGACAAATGGAAAAAGCAGTAATTAAGAAGCATCTGCAAGAGAAAGCTAAAGTATCAGGAAGTTTAGAGTGGGGAGAGAAAGAGGCTTGAGGTGAAATTAAGAATTAGCAACATTACTATTCGGCAACTCTGGTATTCAGAAACAATGGTTCCTAACAGAAGCTTTAGGCCTCAGCACTTACTTTTTCAACATAGTAAGCACTGGGAATTCTACTCTGCCTTGTGGTACATAGGCATCTCATTATGCAAGCATTGGAGTTGGCACCATGATGATTCATCTTGCGGCCCTGGATGAAGTGGTGTATACATGGTGGCCTGGCTGTGAAAGGTTGCCATAGCCACAAGTCTGGCAGCCAACTACTAGGAAAGCAGATTATATATATGGATAACTCCATGTTATGCACCCCAAAAAGGTAATTGATTGTTTGGTACTACTACACCAATTACTGACAAGCCTGATGAGAGATTAGGTCGTTGCACTTATATAGCACTCCAAGCAGACTGGTCTTTTTTCTAGGCACTCAATTCAGAGAATCGAGGAATTGGCAATAAGTCTGTGCATGCAATAAATCACATTGTAGCTTTAAAATTCATTTCTTTGTGTGGTCTCGTTATTGTGTCAGTGGCTCGTCAAGCCCTCCCCTGGCGCCCGACCATCTCACCCCTATCCCTACCGCTATAGTTAGTCTTTCCCTCGCCCACCCCGGTGTCTTCGACATTCTTTACCCTAATTCTCCTCCACTTTTCTCTCCCCTTCATCTCACTTCCGCTTTGCTAAAAAGAATGCTATAAAGGAAACCTCAAGACATTGGTGGCTGTCCTGGCCCTCCACACTCGCTCATACCCGGCGATTATAGTTATGTGCCTCCAGCCCTGTGTGCCAGAGCTTCAAACCACAACAGCAACTATAAAGCATTTACATGTTGAAAGGAGAAGCAAAACCTCCTGACAGTGTTTGGATTCAAGTTTGGGCAGCAATGCCATGTCGCATTCCGCGTCTGTCTCAACCGCACGTGGTGCATAGTTGACTATGCTTCGCAAAGAGGTCCAACCGCCCAGAAGCTGCGTAACATGCCCACACACCTGAAAGGAAATTGGAAGAGAACACACAGAATGGCCATTTTGCAGTCCTGAGGCCTCTGGGTTCACTTGAGAATTTGTAGGCATGGACTACGCCTTCAAAGAACTCGAACCCTGTCACTTGTCACACACCTTATGCTCTTTTTGTGTCTCACCTGCCCCTCATTCAACATGCACACTTTAATAGAGTGTCCTTCTTTCTCTCATGACTAAGTTCATAAACATTATTAGAGCATCTTTCATCCTGCCCTTGCATAATTGGTATGTTTCCCAGATTTATCTAGGACGGGAAATAACCTTTACAACGTAACTTTTACCACGCAGTGCCTTTACAACGCAACTTTTACAACGCAAACCATTACAACGCATTGCGCTGAGGGGCGCTCTAGGATAGGGAATAGGTATAATTTACTGTCCAACACCTTCCCTACTATCCACGGGGACTGGAGTTGGAATAGTAAATTAAACTATTCTCTACCAGCGCCCCAAAGCACTATGCGTTGTAATGGTATGCGTTGTAAAACTCGTGTTGTAAAAGCATGTGATGTAAAAGCATGCGTTGTAATGTCGTACATCCATCTAGGACTGGGAGTAGTTTTAATTACGCTTGAGTGAGCGGAGTAATTATTGTAATTCCGCGTTATTCATTGACTTGGAATTACCAATTATTAAGTGATTACTCCTGCTCACATAATCATAACTAAGAGTAATCTGTGAGAGCACCTTTAGAGAGTGTGAGCTGCTGCTTGCACTGCTATTAGTGTTCTGTTGCATTTAGTCCTATTTTCTTAGCACAAAGCACATTCTGGCGCCCATTTTGGATGTGAGCATGCTTTTTGTACTAAGAAACTAGTGCTAAATGCCGGGAGAAAGTTAGGGGAAAATCCTGTCTCAAGAGCACATTTAGCAAATGTGAGCGGCTGCTCATGCTGCTACCCATGTTCTGTTGCGCTTAGCACTATTTCTGAGCTATGGACATGAGGCGTTATTTCTGTGCTAATAGTACCAACTACAGGATTACTCTTGTTACATAATTCAGTATAATCCTGTGGAATTTTAAAGTAATTCTGAGTCATTACACTACCTGGAATTACTCGGATTATGGCATTACTAGATATATGTCCTAGATATATCCCTCATTTTCCCACTGCTATGTTTATAAACTTCAATAGTATATCTCTTGATCTCACATCATTCAATGCAGTGTCTTCGA
Organism: Lissotriton helveticus; assembly: GCF_964261635.1. NCBI lineage: Eukaryota > Metazoa > Chordata > Amphibia > Caudata > Salamandridae > Lissotriton > Lissotriton helveticus. The sequence goes on along the minus strand of NC_136071.1, from coordinate 512,301,810 downwards.
TCAAAATTCAGTCTCCGTTTTAATGAAATCTTACAGGTTCCTCAATTTTAAGTGTTTTAACTTCAGTAATGTCTTATTCGTTCAAAATGATTAACCTCACAATTAATTCAACCCTCCACATGACCTGGTTACTTTGAAGGTAATGTCACTCATTCCTCCAAAACCAAGTTCAAAGACATGGTTAGAGTATCCCTCATTTCCAATGAGCAAGATGATATACATCATTCCTCCATCACGGCTCTCATACACATCCAAAGGGTATCCCTCATCGCCCCATAACTGATCCAACATATACAATGGAGTATCCCTCCTTCTTCCATAACTGACCTCATGGTTATCACTGGAGTACCTTTCATTCCTGCATCACGGATTTGGTACATAACAGTAGAGTATAACTGATTCCTCCACAACTAATATGATAGTTATCAAACACCTCATTCCTGTCTCACATAATGCACAGATTTAAAAGGAGTATCCCACATTCACAACGCCTAACCTCTTGGGCTTCACAGGAGTATCCCTCATTCCTGCATAACTGAGCATATTGACAACAACGGATCCCTCCTTCCCCATCACCAAGCCTGGGGGTGTTATTGGAGTGCCCCTCAATCAGCCCACACCTCATAGACAATTATTCTAGTAACCCTCATTCTTACGCCATCGACCTCATGAACTTCAATAGTATAATATTTAGTTCCAAATGTCTGACTCTCGCAGGGCTCAGTTTAATTGAGCTCCTTTTTCATCACGGGACATACAGACTTCAGTACAATTTTACAAGATCTTCACACATTTTATTCAACTCTAACTCACCCTCCCCACCTTGTAAAGCTCATTAACTTCAAAGAAGTATCATTCATTTGGCCTCAGCAGAGTTTCTCTTAATCTCCCCCTCATATACTTCATTGAAACCCTGTTCACCAATGACTATCTCACATTGCAGCGCTTTTTTCACTAATTCACTTATATGTGGCTCCACAGGCCAGGGGGTGCAGAGGAAACCTCAGTGCCCTTTGCCAATTTCTAGTTTCATAGCAGCTCTATATTAAGGCTCTTCTCTTAGAGCACAATTCCAATCTTATTGGCCGAAGCAGTGGCTCTTGACCACCTAGAGGAAAGTTCATCCAGACCACCCTTGTTAGATTTTACTGGCATGCGTAGACCAAAGATTTTCTGTAAAGGACATCGCCTTTTGGAATTGCTCTCCTTACTCTCTCCAGCTTCTGGTGTTCTTTTACCCAAGGGTAAAAGCAAACCAAATGGCGTCTTCTAGATGGTTGTATCCCTCACAACACAGTCACAGTAGACCTTTCAGCCTGCTTAGATGCTTTTGTTGACAGTCTTTTTTTCATGAGTAACATATTCATTGATCCTTTCATTTCTCAGAAATCAGCACCATTATATAACCTGTCCTCCAATCCTGCTCCAATGTAGAGTTAAAGACACACACCTCTTTAACCTCATCGCTGCTAGAGAGTTTCCCCTGTTGTGCTGGACAGCAATAAAAACGGGTGTGGTCATGACGAGCTCAGCTCGTCATGAGCACCCGAGAGGTATATGCCATGACGAGCTGAGCTCGTCATGAGCATGAAAGGGGTTAAAGGACACTGCATCACAATTTAGTGATAGACTATCCATTCTTGCTCTCAGAAACCTGCTACTCCTCCATTGTACCTTTGTGTTTGACCCTGTCCAGCGCTCCACTGCCTTTTGCCTTGGCTCACTCCACACATATACCACACACAGAGACACACAATCATAAAAAAAACTTCTAACACACATACAAAAACTTCAAACAGCCTGTGATTTCCAAAGGGCAGGAAGTGCTGGGTGACGGCCAGGTTCCAGTGGGAGACTTAATAAGGAGGTGATTAGGTGCTGCAATAGTTAAGAAGTACTCAGCGCATTCCGTTGAATGGATATATCCTTCAGCTGCTGCTGTCAGTACAGGAGGAATGCTTGAGAGCACAATCTGACCTGGGCACTCAGCTTGCTGCCCTAATTACACCTCGTATACACGAGGCACCTTGTTTGCTGAATGTGTTTTCTTAATGTTGCTGTAACACGTTTGTCATCCACTACGTTTGCAGCGTCATAAAATATGATAGGGCAGACTGGCAGCGTGATGGTGCTATATAACAATTAAAATGGAATCCCAACTGCACAAGGCAAAAAAAGGGATGCTCTCCTTGCCAAATGTGTTAAGGGTCTCTGAAAATCTGCCTTAGATTGACTGTATCACATTCACAAATAAACCTTGGGACAAGTACAAGAGCAATGATGAGGGGTTGTGTTGCATCACAAACTGCCTTATAATTGAGCCTTTCGGATTTTTCTTTCCTTCACCTAAAATAATTGGTTTCTCATCAACTCCACCAACAGTTCAAATAACCTTTGCCTCATTCAGACGTGCTAACTCACACAGTGCCATCTATGTCACACAATTAAAAATTTGCGAACATTCGTGACAAGAATTTTCAATTCTATTAAGGACACGGAGGCAAGGATTATGCTTTCTCATTTCTTTACTAGAAATGCTCAGCAGCCAATCAGAAAACAGTATAGAAAAATAACACTACAATACACATGAATTCTCTGGGTACCACCTGATAACCATAGAGTCACTAGTATAAAATGCCCCTTAGAGAATACCACATCCTCTTTATTTGGTAACGTAGAACAGTTGAAGTGAAGAAAAAAACATTAGTCCAACATGAAGAACTTGGAGGAAAGGATAATCCTAGAGAAAACAGCAGCCCGCAGATCTGGAACAGAAGATGCGACATTTGCAACTGCAGAAACACTGGAACCTGTAGGTCGCCATCAGCTATGTCGAAGAAACCGGAAGGGAACTTTATTAAGGATCCGTACCATAGGAGAGATGAAGGCCTCCATCCGAAGGAGAAATCAACCAGCCAACATGCAACCATGAAAACGTGAAGACATCGTCAAGAAAAACAGCATCCAACGTGAAGCCACAAAGAGTCTCTGCAAAGGTGAAGCACACCCAATTCAACTTGAGGTCAGAACCTAAAATTGAAAGACAAAGCCGTAATACCAGTTCCCCAAAACAAATCACAGCATAACGGGAGGGCAAAAAAGAGAGCAAATAAATACACATTATAAAGTGAACATTGCAAATCAAACAGTACAGTACTGAAATATGGGTGGGATAATCCTCGCCTCCGTGTCCTTAATAGAATTGAAAATTATTGTCACGAATGTTCGCAAATGTTTAATTCTATGTCAGGACCGGAGGCTCCGATTATGCTTATTTAAAGCTGTACCACCACAACAGATGCAATATTAAGGATAGGTTTGTAATAAAACATTCTAAGGGTAGAGTCAGATGACCAATCAGCCATTTTCATAATATCTGCGAAACTTAATCCGCAGACAAAGCTTTGGAAGTCATAGCCCCCCGAGCAGAATGTGCACCAAAGTTAGAAACATCAATACCAGCCTCGCCCATGAGCCAATGCACCCATCTTGCTAATGTAGCTGAAGTTACTGGGCTAAAAAGGCTTTTGGAAAGCTAACAATAATTGACCTGCCATATCTTGATGAAAAACCTGCAGTATTCACCTCATAATCACGGATACATTGAACCACACACAGCTGTGGGTTATCCAGAAAAGCAGGATAAGTGACGGAAGATGTGTTACATTTAGCGCGTCTTGTAATTTGAAAAGTAACACCCTCTGGAGAAAACTGATGACCTGCCACATCAAGAGCGCGAATATCAGAGACGCGATTACAAGAAACTAGACAAAGCAACATAGCAAGTTTGGCAGAAAGTTGCTTATGAGACAAAGACCGATTTACCAGCCAAGAATCCAAAAGACGCAAGACAAGGGAGACATCCCAGAGTTCCGAATATTTAGAGCTGGGCGGTTCAACTAACCGGATACCCCAAAGCAGTTTACATAACAATGGATGTTCCCCAATACGCTTGCCATCAATGGGCATATGGCCAGCAGAGATGGCTGACCGGAAATCATTAACAGTGCAATAAGCCAGACCGGAGGCGGCCAAAGAGGCCAGGAAATTTACTACCAAAGAGACATCTGCCGAAGAGGGATCCACCTCCCGTTGAAAGCACCAATCACACCAACGTTTCCATGCTGTAGCATAACGTTTGTGGGTGTTGGGCGACCAAGCCTCGTTGATAAATCTGGCAGAATCTCTCGAAAGGCCTGGGACGTTCCAGCGGTCCCCGAAATTCGCCAGGCGACCAGCAGCAATTGACCCGATGTGATCAACGGATGGGGAGACTGGAGGGGGTTCAGCAACAGATCCCACCGCTGGGGAAGAAGGAGAGGAAACGCACACAACATTTCCAAAAGCACCGGGAACCACGCTCAAGCTCTCCAAAGAGGAGTGATCAGAATCATTTCCGTCTAATAACATTTGGTCCGAGCCAGGACCCTCGGAATCATGGCAAACGGAGGGAATGCATAACACAGAGCCGGAGCCGGAGGCTATACCTGGAGGAAAGCATCCGTGGCCGAACCCTCCAGAACCGGACGCCAGCTGAAGAACACTGGAATCTGAGTGTTGAGTTTGGAGGCAAACAGGTCGATCCGGCAAGGACCCCACAACCTGGTCAACCACCGGAACACTCGAGGGTGACGCCGCCAGTCGTCGAAGTCCCAAAGATGACGAGAGTGCCAATCGGCAACCTGGTTGCTGCACCATGGAAGATACTCCGCCACAACAAACAGATTGTTCTGAAGGCAGAAGTGCCAGAAGTCAGTCGCAATTACTGCTGGAAGTCGGGATCGCGTCCCGTCCAGCTTGTTGACATAACGAACCGCAGACACATTGTCCATGCGGAGAAGAATGCAACAATTCGTCTGACGGGGAGAGAGACATCGAACTGCAAACGACCCCGCTAGGAGTTCCAGGTAAGTAATGTTGAGAGACAGTTCCTCTGGAGACCAACGACCGCCCGTGAACAGAGGACCGCATTGGGCTCCCCAACCCCACCGACTGGCCTTGGATTCGATGACCACTTCCGCCGTGTGACCAAACAGGGCTCGGCCGTTCCACGACTCTATGTGTTCCAGCCACCACAACATCTCCCACCTAGCTTCCTCTGAGAGAGGAATCTGATCTGAATAGCGGAGGCCTTTCTGGAGATGACGTATCTTGAGCCGCTGAAGTGCCCAGTAATGAAGGGGACCTGGAAAGATTGCCTGAATAGAAGAGGCTAATAACCCGAGGAGTTACAGACCTCAAGGACACAGTCAGCTTGTTCAAAATCGACTTCAACTCTCTCTTGATTGATGTGATTTACTGATGGGGCAGAAGAAGCTGTCAAGAAAGGGAATTGACCAGAAAATCCAGAAATTCCATAGTCTGAGATGGAACCAAAACTAACTTCTGAGGATTGACCCGAAATCCCAGATTCTGCAAAAGGTCCATAGTCCAGGCAAGATGCCTCAATACCAGACGAGGGCACTGCCCCAAGATGAGAATGTTGTCCAGATAAATGATGAGCCAAACGCCTCTGGTGCGAAGAAAGTCTACGGCAGGCCATAGAAGTTTCGTGAAGCACCAGGGTGCTGACGAAAGGCCGAACGGAAGGACTCTGTTCTTGTACCATGTCCCCTGCCATTGGAACTGAAGAAAGCGACGATGAGGTTCGTAAATGGACTCGGACAGATAAGCGACTTTCAGGTCCAGACGGGCCATCCAGTCCCCTTCCTGAAGAAGATCTCGAAGAAGATGGATCCCCTCCATCTTGAAGTAACGATATACAACCCAATGATTTAAGTCCTTGAGATTCAAAACAAGCCTGGATCCACCCCCCTTCTTCTGAACCAGGAAGACGTTGCCGACGAAACCCTGTGGATGGCGTGGACCCCTCTCTATGGCCCCTTTTTGTAGAAGAGACTCTATTTTGTTGGAGATGAAGATTTGATCCTGATGGGAAAAAACAATTGGACGCGGGGGATGAGGTTGAGAAGGGGAATGAAGAAATTCGATCCTGTAACCCTGAACCGAATCGAGGATCCATGCATCCTGCGAGATCTCTTGCAATTTGTGGAGAAAAAACTGTAAGATTTTGGGAATAGGACCGGTCAAATTGAGCAATGTGGCCTGACAGGATCTCTAAGCCCGATCTATACCCTTCTGAGGGTCTTTGGTATATTTCCTCAGATAAATGAGCATCGAAGAATCCACTTCAGGTGAGTCCGCCACTTTGTCTGACAAATCCGGACGGGGGCATTCGGACCGCAAACGTGCCCTGATGTCCTTGTCAAAGGGTTGTGCCAAGTGGGATTGGACATAATCTGCAACTTCTGGAGAAGGCAACCAGGAAGTGGAATTGGGGTGAAAAATGGAAGTAGGGTCAAATGATAACAAGGAGGGATGGGAAGAAGCATCCACAAAGCGGTCCTTACGCTGGTTCTTAGCCAGGGAAGGGGAAGCCTCAGACTCAGATGTCGAGGCAGCAGAAGAGGAGGCGTCCTTATCCCTGCGAGGCGATTCGCTAGACGCACCTGTACCAGAGGAAACATAGGAAAGTTCTGAAGACAGAGACTGAGCAAGCCGTGCAAAATCTGAGGAATGTGGATTTTTGGACGCCTTAGAAGGCGCAGCAGTAGAGCGAGATGATGCTCCAGGTACCCAGCCTTGCTAAACTGCATAATTACATGAATGACGTTTTAGAGGCTTAAGAGCCCTAACCATGGCTCAGTTACCAGAGTGTTGCACACCCACATCCAGAGCTTCCACAAGCTCATGCTCCAAAGACCCAGCGTGCTCCTCCTCAAAATAATCAGCCTCATCATAAAAGTAGCCAGACATTATGGGCACCTTTAAGAGCACCAGTACACCCACAGGAGGAATGGAGAAAAATAAATATTGCCAAAGGAGTAATTAATGGCGAAAGGAAGGCAGTGAAAAGTAAGGGGGAGTGGTAGAAACCCCTGGCAAGCAAAGCAGTTATGGAAGCAAAAACAACCAAATGCGCTTTTAAGAGTAAAATGTGGAGGGAGGGCTTGCTTGACAAACCACTCTAGGCAGAGCCTATGCTTTATTATCCAGACCAAAGGCAGCACTTTGACCCGGGCGTCTCTGGGGAGGCTTTACGAGGATGTGGGCTCTGAGCAGGAAAAGCACCGCTCCAGCGCACCATGGAATGCCCAAATCAGCTGTACTAATAGTGGTAATCAATCAAACGGCCGCCGCACATGCGCGGAACGGCCGAAATCCTCATGAAAGCGATCGAGGTCAGCGCGAGCTATGCAAGCGCGACCTCGCTCCCCGGCTCCCACTCCACTACTGAAGCCGAGGGCACAGCGTGCCCTCGAACCGGGAGGCAGAACCGCGCTCCAAAGCGGCGCGCGTAAGGGCAGAGAGCCGCTGACAGCAGCAGTGCTCGCAACAGACGAGTGTCTCCGTAAAGTGAAAATGGATCGATAGCACACATACACCACAAAGGAACAGACGTATGGAAACGCTGAAAGCAGACATGGCACACGGCAACAAAGCAATGCAAAAACAAGGATTAAAAACAGCGTGAGCAGCGCGGCAACAAGCAGAACATGCAAATGCAGCCCAGAAGCATGTAAACAATCAAAGACAGTGAAATAAGGTATGGAATAAAACTGTAAGGCACTTAACTGGCTGCGGAGCAGCAAAGACAGAGGATGTTGTATTCTCTAAGGGGCATTTTATACTAGTGACTCTATGGTTATCAGGTGGTACCCAGAGTATTCATGGATATTGTAGTGTTATTTTTCTATACTGTTTTCTGATTGGCTGCTGAGCATTTCTAGTAAAGAAATGAGAAAGCATAATCGGAGCCTCCGGTCCTGACATAGAATTTCGGCTCCCTTCTCAGGGTCGCCTGGTGAGGAACCTAAATCACACGGTGGCAGGGAAGACAAGCTGAAAACCACTGAGCAAACTTGCTTTTCAGCTGTCTTTGGCGGCTGTAAGCAACTAATGTGAGATGTGAAAAACACCTCAGGACATCAGCCACCGCATCAACCTCCAACCACCCTTTATTTTTTTGTGTTTTTTTGGAGGGGGTGGGGCTTTGGTGAGGGGCAGAGTGCCTCTTTAGTAGCTTTTGGTAAGAGCACCCCTACCCTCCAAGGCCCCGCCCCTTCCTCACACGTGAAATTCATTTGTAAATTGGCAGGAATGCTCATTAAATAAAGGGAGCCTCATTCATGACCAACGTGTTGACCACTCACATTGTCTTTAGTAGTGTCACACATTCCCAGACCAGACCCATTGATCTAGTTCACATTTACTTCTGACGAATCGATTGAGTCGCACTCTTTCCCCACATGGTTCGCTTCACACAATGACGCTGAGTCACGGGCCGTTGCGCATGCGTGTCCTTGCCGTCACCACATCACTCCCTCGCGCCCTCGAACGCTTGCGCGCCCACTTCTTAGGCCCCTGACCTCACACACTTTGGCGGTGGTTGACTCGCTCCCACATCTGAACGCTGGGAGGAAAGGTGTGGTCTGCTGGTTAGCGCATTCCTGGCAGGCTCAGCGAGAGCCATAAAGATCGAAGCATTTTTCTGCTGTTTACTTTCCTGTGCCTGGAAGTCTAGTGAGTGTGTTGGCACTGGCACCCGCGTGTTTCTCAAGAGCGAATGCTCACTCATGAACATGCCCAGTGCAATTAAATACCGAGAAATGTCTTTCTCTGAGCTTACAGGGCAACAGTAGGGTCGAAGGAGCCGTTTTGGCTCGGCGCCTGTAGCGTGCGGCTGCTAAGGTGCGATCTCGTTTATTCTGATTTAAATTGCATGATAATAAAATGCTTTGTGGACGTGATTGTGGTAAGACAGGACAAATAAGTAAAAGTGAGACTACAGAAGTGCACACAAAAATGTTTACCGATCTGCGAGGGGACTTCAAGAAGAGAGCCCACTCACTGAAGAGGAAAATGTCTTAATTTATAACTGCGAAATGGTCCTAAGTCATCACTGAAACTTCACCAGCCTTCTTCTAATTCAACAGTACTAAACATTTGAGACATGTAGTTATGCTTTTTAAATATAAATCGTGTGCCTAGAGTTTGTAGTCTGCAAAGAATGATGTTAACAAAAAGTCGTGAGTGACCGAAGATTTCACACTTGATTCAAGGTTACGTTATTGCATTGTTGATTCCAAGATTTAATTTCTTTGTCAGACAGGGCCATAGTATCTATCAATCACCTGGGTACCTGATAGTCTTTGCTTAAATCAGGAATACTTTTAAGCTTTTCTGATGTTAAATGCATCTTAATAGTGCAACGAAGCTAGGGGGCATTGTGCCAATGATTCCAAGAACAACCATCATCATTCTAGGGTCTTTGATAAAATGGGATCAAATATGGCATTTAAAGTTGGGTTTGAGACAACTGGACTTCATCCAGTGAACTATTTTAGTCATGCAGGTGGTGAACTTGGGAGTCTTATCTGAGAGGGAGAGTAGGAGTTGTGTGTCGTCAGCATAGGAGAGGATGTGGATGTTGTGGGCGTGGATGACACTGGCCAGAGGAACCTTATATGTATTGAAGAGGGTCAGGTTGAGGGACACACCTCGTGGAACAGACTACAGATGAGGTTGCAGGCGTCTGAAGAGAAAGGGATCAGTCTAATGGCTTGACTTCTGCAGTCAGGAAGGCGTGAATCCAGCAGAGAGCGGGCCCTTGGATTCCAATTTTGTGAATACACCAAATGAGGGTGTGGTAGGAGACTATGTAGAATTCTGCAGTTGGGTCCAGTAGAATAAGGGCTGCAGTGGTGGCAAAGGAGGTGAAAATTGGGTCCAGGAGGTGTCCAGGCGTGTATTTGGTGAGGCTGATGCTAGCTAGGGTTTCTGCCAGAGCTGTTGATTTCAGGTCGACAAGGTCTTCCTGCTGGAAGTTCAGGTCTCCAGGGAGGATGAGGGCCTGGAGTCGATGATGAGGAGTGCGATGAGATCCATGATGGTGCTGGCGAAGTTAGTGCTTGGTCCTGGTGGTTTGTACACAAACATTCCACTCAGGTTGAAGTCACCTGTGATGTGCAGTTTGAACATGATGTGTTCCATGTTGCTGGTAGCTCTGTCTGCGAAGGTGGAGCAGCCAATGGCATCCTTGAAGATTATGGCGACTCTACCTCCGTGAGCATGGTTGTGCAGCTGGTGGCAGATCTCTGTGGTATGTTTGGTCAATGGGTCGGTGCATCTATGAGAGTGTGGACTTTTGGTGGAAGTGAGGTGAGTGTTAGGTGTGGTTAGTGTATGAGACTCTGGAAGTGGCTCAGGGGACCACTCATTCATAGTTGTGCGGTTTGGCAGCAATGCAGTGAGTGTCATCCAGCGATAAGAGTGTGTGGGGGGGTCAAGGCGGGGAAGTGGTGGTTGCAGAGCTTAATTTGAGATGGTGTTTGCCGGTGAGGGCCTACCAGCACTCATTTTTGGTGAGCAGCAGTTTTTTTCCTCACAGGACACTGGCCAAGAGCCAGAGAGGAAAAAACAAACACAGAGTAGCTGAGGAGGAAGAGAGATTTCTGTCACAAAGGGAACAAGCATTTACAATGCAATGGTCTCGGCATTTTTAAAGGTAGAGCTATTGGCATTGCTCATGACATTTTTTTATTTAAAAAAAATCATAAATAGCATTGTCATTTACATTGCCAATAGCTTAATCGTTAAATAAATGGCATTGTCATTTACAATGCCAATAGCTTAATCGCTCGCATATGCATGACCTATTGCATTTACACCCACACAGAGCCACACACATACAGAGCCACCCACACAGAGTCATTCACATTGAGCCATCCACACACACAGAGCCACCCTCACACAGACAGAGCCACCCACACATAGAGCCACCTACAAAAAAAGCTATCCACACAGAGCCACACACACACAGAGCCACACACACACACAGAGCCATACACACACACACACACACACACAGACACACACACACACAGAGCCACACACACACAGAGCCACACACACACAGCCACACACACACACAGAGCCACACACACACACATAGCCACACACACAGAGCCACACAGACAGACTGAGCCACACCCACAGACAGAGCCACACACACAGACAGAGCCACACACACACAGACAGAGCCACACACAGACAGAGCCACACACACACACACACACAGACAGAGCCACACACACACACAGAGCCACACACACAGACAGCGCCACACACACACACAGACAGAGCCACACACACACAGACAGAGCCACACACACACAGACAGAGCCACACACACACAGACAGAGCCCCGCGCTGCAGGTCCCTTCTATACAATATTTCTCGCAAGCGAGAACGTATGCTACGCATGCGCAGTTGCAGGCGAGAACTAAAAAAAATAGACACTATCAACTTGTGGCTCATTGATTTTTGTACAGTAATCCCTCATTGTAAATTATTTAAAGTGAACAGAAACTCATTAAACATGTAAGTAATTTACAACTAAACACAACTCCAAAGGTTTATCAGTGCTGCTTCAAGCAAACTGCAATTTTGCATCAATACAGCACCACTTAAATGTAAAATAAACCAAATATTCACAATTTTACGATGCTTTTGTTGATATTTGGCATCACCATTAGGCTGCTGCGTTTTCTCACCTTTTTGTAAGTGCCAGCCCTGCTGTGTTGAGACTTTTTGGCCAATTATATACTATGTGACAGTGTGCAGAACTAAAAAGTTTGAGTCTTCTGCTTGATAAAATAAAATAACCAATGTACTTGCAGAGAACATGTTCACATAGAGACATATCCTAGTACTCCCTGACAGATAAAACATGTTTATGGTTTCCCAACTCAATGGAACTGAATGGTCCTGCAAACTCGTCAGTGATCATGACATCAAACACAGATCCCTGTAGTGGATGCATTAGTCCACTGAGCCATCGAGACCTGACTGGGACACTAAGGGCATTGCAGCAGTACAAACATGAAGACATAGAATGCCTGAGAAACAGATGACTCAATTCACAAATGGTTTTCTGCACATAACTAAAAGGCATGTGAGGGAAATGTGGCACTTGTGCAAGTAAAATCAGAATGACTGATAAGTCAGGATCTCCTGGTACTCACATGTGCAGCTATAAATGCAGACAATGTGCATGATCTGTGGATTTTCTGCAGTTGAAAGCGACACCCTAGGGAGGGGAAGTCGGTGGTCTCACCCGAATGTCATAGATGTGTGCAATGCATATAGAATGTACAGCCATGAAGCCTATACTTTGCGTATAACCGCAAACCTTTGCAATACTTTGACCACAATTTTCTGGACTTCCAATGTATGCCTAGAGTTAACAATACAAGAGTAGGCAGCACAGAAAGTGTGGGAAGAGGTCATGAAAACCCCAATTTTATACTATTTTACATAGTAAAATGTTTTCCATGGGACAGAAATTATAAAGAAAATTGGTGAAACACCACATGGATTTTCCAGAATTATAAAATGTACATTTGCAAATCCCAAATGTTGCACAGAATGTTTGGTACTCCTAGAACATCAGCCAAATTGTCAAACATCTCAGCAAACTGAAGGTTTATGCCCACACAGATTTTATAAACTGCGTACCTCTTGTTATGTACTATTTAGTGTATAAATTATTACACACCCTTCCCCGACAACACACAATTGGTGGCCGCCAACCTTACCTTCTAGCTAAGCAGGGTTGCGCTAATAGCTAACATTTACTTCAGAAAAAGGCTTGTTTCCACGAAGGGCTTTGGTAACAACAAAATAAATAAAAGACAGTAGACACAGCAAACGCCTCTGTCATACTTAGCCTATAATTATTTCAAAAGTGGCTCATAATGACACTAATAATGAAAACATAATGATGCTAGTCAGTTCTCTCGGATCAAAGCTCAAGTAAGGATATGGCAAATTAACGATGGTGTTCCCAAGGTAACCATTCCAAAGGGATATTAGGCCTCTGTTTGGTGTTGCAAAGTCCACATAGCGAGGCTGTCAATTCCCTGCCGCCACCCGACAGATCACAAACCCATCACCAAGAAGTACTACTGGGGTGGCCAATGGCTGTGCTCAGTGATCTAGGGACAGGGGAGAGCACTAGAAGGGCAGTGCATTGAGCTGCTGGCCATTCTCGCAGAGCGGGGCGACTGCAGACCCCTTTATGGAGATAATCAAATGTTATCAAATGGCTGCACCTGAAGTCCTCTGATCGGTGAATGGTGCGAGAGGGCCAGGACAAATAGCTAAAGCACACGCACCCCATAAATTTCCTCACTTGAAGAATGTATATTGCATGTTTAAGAAGAACTTACTCTCACAATGGCACTGCAATAAAAGTATGACCCGAAATAAAATCACAGGCCTCTAATCATTCCCAAATGAAGAAAGAAAAATTATATCTTAGGGTCGCCTCAGAACCAGGACTAATATTTAGGTAAAAAGCATGCATTTTTTCACTATAAAAAGGATGAATATAGGCAATGTAACCACTTTCAATAACTGAATAAACCAACAAGCAACGAGGGGGTAAAGGTATAAAAGCCATGAAATGCATTACATAAAAAAAGAAAAGAGGGCTTGCCTGTGGCCATAAAGTAGAGTATACATACCAAACAAAGCAATTTGTGCACGCTAGTGCACGAAGACGACACGACCCATGGTAGACCTGTAAAAAAAAACAAAAAAAATGCATGAAGTGAGCAAGAAAGGCAGGAAAAATACATAAAAGCATAGAAAAGTATAACGTAAATAAAATACTATATTGTAAGTAGAAGATAGGAAAAAAATAAAATTGAATACACTTACCGGGAACTTGCTGCAACCCGACAGACAGTACAATAGCTTTGCCAATGTCCGCAAAGATAGCATTGTCGCAGATTCAACAAAACTAAAAAAAACAAAAAAAACAGTTAACAGTATATTCGACACAGGCCAAAACAGTGGTTAACTTAAAAAAAAATGTTAAGAGACGAAATGGTGTCAAGTTATAATAAAAAAAACGCATTACATAAGAAAGAAAATAAAGAGGGCCTACCTGAGACCCACAAACAGCTGCATACATACCGGACAAATCACTCCTTGCACGACGCTGCACGGAATGGCCACGGGCCGGGGGGGACCTGTAAAAGGAACAAAAACTAGCATTAGACAACAAAACAGAGACAAGATGGCTTACCTGAGACCCGCAAACAGCTGCATACATACCGGGCAAAACACTCCTTGCACGACGCTGCACGGAACGGCCACGGGCCGGGGGGGGACCTGTAAAAGGAACAAAAACAAGCATTAGACAACAAACAGAGACAAGATGGCTTACCTGAGACCCGCAAACTGCTGCATAGATACCGGGCAAAACACTCCGTGCACGACGCTGCACGGAACGGCCACGGGCTGGGGCGGGACCTGTAAAAGGAACAAAAACAAGCATTGGACAACAAAACAGAGACAAGATGGCTTACCTGAGACCCGCAAACAGCTGCATACATACCAGGTAAAACACTCCTTGCACGATGCTGAACGGAACGGCCACGGGCCAGGGGGGACCTGTAAAAGGAACAAAAACAAGCATTAGACAACAAACAGAGACAAGATGGCTTACCTGAGACCCGCAAACTGCTGCATACATACCTGCATACATACCGGGCAAAACACTCTTTGCACGACGCTGCACAGAATGGCCACGGGCCGGGGGGACCTGTAAAAGGAACAAAAACAAGCATTAGACAACAAAACAGACAAGATGGCTTACCTGAGACCCATAAACTGCTGCATACATACCGGGCAAAACACTCCTTGCACGACGCTGCACGAACGGCCACGGGCCGGGGTAGACCTGTAAAAGGAACAAAAACAAGCATTAGACAACAAACAGAGACAAGATGGCTTACCTGAGACCCGCAAACTGCTGCATACATACCGAGCAAAACACTCTTTGCACAACGCTGCACGGAACGGCCACGGGCCGGGGGGCACCTGTAAAAGGAACAAAAACAAGCATTAGATAACAAACATAGACAAGATGGCTTACCTGAGACCCAGAAACTGCTGCATACATACCGGCCAAAACACTCCTTGCACGACGCTGCACAGAACGGCCAAGGTCCGGGGGGGACCTGTAAAAGAAACAAAAACAAGCATTAGACAACAAACAGAGACAAGATGGCTTACCTGAGACCCAGAAACTGCTGCATACATACCGGCCAAAACACTCCTTGCACGACGCTGCACAGAACGGCCAAGGGCCGGGGGGGACCTGTAAAAGAAACAAAAACAAGCATTAGACAACAAACAGAGACAAGATGGCTTACCTGAGACCCAGAAACTGCTGCATACATACCGGCCAAAACACTCCTTGCACGACGCTGCACAGAACGGCCACGGGCCGGGGGGGACCTGTAAAAGGAACAAAAACAAGCATTAGACAACAAACAGAGACAAGATGGCTTACCTGAGACCCAGAAACTGCTGCATACATACCGGGCAAAACACTCCTTGCACAACGCTGCACGGAACGGCCACAGGCCGGGGGGGACCTGTAAAAGGAACAAAAAAAAACATTAGACAACAAACAGAGACAAGATGGCTTACCTGAGACCCAGAAACTGCTGCATACATACCGGGCAAAACACTCCTTGCACGACGCTGCAAGGAACGGCCACGGGCCGGGGGGGACCTGTAAAAGGAACAAAAAACAAGCATTAGACAACAAAACAGAGACAAGATGGCTTACCTGAGACCCGCAAACCGCTGCATACATACCGGGCAAAACACTCCTTGCACGACGCTGCGCGGAAGGGCCATGGGCCGGGGGGGATCTGTAAAAGGAACTAAAACAAGCATTAGACAACAAACAGAGACAAGATGGCTTACCTGAGACCCAGAAACTGCTGCATACATACCAGGCAAAACACTCCTTGCACGACGCTGCACGGAACGGCCACGGGCCGGGGGAGACCTGTAAAAGGAACAAAAACAAGCATTGGACAACAAACCGAGACAAGATGGCTTACCTGAGACCCAGAAACTGCTGCATATATACCGGGCAAAACACTCCTTGCACGACGCTGCACGGAAGGGCCACGGGCCGGGGGGGACCTGTAAAAGGAACAAAAACAAGCATTAGACAACAAACAGAGACAAGATGGCTTACCTGAGACCCAGGAACTGCTGCATACATACCGGGCAAAACAATCCTTGCACGACGCTGCACGGAACGGCCACGGGCCGGGGGGGACCTATAAAAGGAACAAAAACAAGCATTAGACAACAAAACAGAGACAAGATGGCTTACCTAAGACCCGCAAACAGCTGTATACATACCAGGCAAAACACTCCTTGCACGATGCTGAACGGAACGGCCACGGGGGACCTGTAAAAGGAACAAAAACAAGCATTAGACAACAAACAGAGACAAGATGGCTTACCTGAGACCCGAAAACTGCTGCATACATACCTGCATACATACCGGGCAAAACACTCTTTGCACGACGCTGCACAGAACGGCCACGGGCCGGGGTAGACCTGTAAATGGAACAAAAACAAGCATTAGACAACAAACAGAGACAAGATGGCTTACCTGAGACCCGCAAACTGCTGCATACATACCGGGCAAAAACTCTTTGCACAACGCTGCACGGAACGGGCACGGGCCGGGGGGCACCTGTAAAAGGAACAAAAACAAGCATTAGATAACAAACAGAGACAAGATGGCTTACCTGAGACCCAGAAACTGCTGCATACATACCGGCCAAAACACTCCTTGCACGACGCTGCACAGAACGGCCACGGGCCGGGGGGGACCTGTAAAAGAAACAAAAACAAGCATTAGACAACAAACAGAGACAAGATGGCTTACCTGAGACCCAGAAACTGCTGCATACATACCGGGCAAAACACTCCTTGCACAGCGCTGCACGGAACGGCCACAGTCCGGGGGGGACCTGTAAAAGGAACAAAAACAAGCATTAGACAACAAACAGAGACAAGATGGCTTACCTGAGACCCAGAAACTGCTGCATACATACCGGGCAAAACACTCCTTGCACGACGCTGCAAGGAACGGCCACGGGCCGGGGGGGACCTGTAAAAGGAACAAAAACAAGCATTAGACAACAAAACAGAGACAAGATGGCTTACCTGAGACCCGCAAACTGCTGCATACATACCGGGCAAAACACTCCTTGCACGACGCTGCGCGGAAGGGCCACGGGCCGGGGGGGATCTGTAAAAGGAACAAAAACAAGCATTAGACAACAAACAGAGACAAGATGGCTTACCTGAGACCCAGAAACTGCTGCATACATACCAGGCAAAACACTCCTTGCACGACGCTGCACGGAACGGCCACGGGCCGGGGGAGACCTGTAAAAGGAACAAAAACAAGCATTAGACAACAAACAGAGACAAGATGGCTTACCTGAGACACAGAAACTGCTGCATATATACCGGGCAAAACACTCCTTGCACGACGCTGCACGGAAGGGCCACGGGCCGGGGGGGACCTGTAAAAGGAACAAAAACAAGCATTAGACAACAAACAGAGACAAGATGGCTTACCTGAGACCCAGAAACTGCTGCATACATACCGGGCAAAACACTCCTTGCACGACGCTGCACGGAACGGCCACGGGCCGGGGGGACCTATAAAAGGAACAAAAACAAGCATTAGACAACAAAACAGAGACAAGATGGCTTACCTGAGACCCGCAAACAGCTGTATACATACCAGGCAAAACACTCCTTGCACGATGCTGAACGGAACGGCCACGGGCCAGGGGGGACCTGTAAAAGGAACAAAAACAAGCATTAGACAACAAACAGAGACAAGATGGCTTACCTGAGACCCGCAAACTGCTGCATACATACCTGCATACATACCGGGCAAAACACTCTTTGCAGGACGCTGCACAGAACGGCCACGGGCCGGGGTAGACCTGTAAAAGGAACAAAAACAAGCATTAGACAACAAACAGAGACAAGATGGCTTACCTGAGACACGCAAACTGCTGCATACATACCGGGCAAAACACTCTTTGCACAACGCTGCACGGAACGGCCACGGGCCGGGGGGCACCTGTAAAAGGAACAAAAACAAGCATTAGATAACAAACAGAGACAAGATGGCTTACCTGAGACCCAGAAACTGCTGCATACATACCGAAGAGGTGTGGCGCCGCGGCCAGGGCGACTGACGCTGGAATCTGGGGACCACGGTTCGATCCCCGGCTCCGGCGGCAGGTCAGCCCAGCACCATGTGACTCTGGGCAATAGCTCGCTTAATCTTCCCGACGGCCCCCCAGCGCCTAGAGACCCTTACGGGTGATTGTGCGCTTTACAAATGTGGACTTTACTTTACTTTACCGGCCAAAACACTCCTTGCACGACGCTGCACAGAACGGCCACGGGCCGGGGGGGACCTGTAAAAGAAACAAAAACAAGCATTAGACAACAAACAGAGACAAGATGGCTTACCTGAGACCCAGAAACTGCTGCATACATACCGGGCAAAACACTCCTTGCACAAAGCTGCACGGAACGGCCACAGTCCGGTGGGGACCTGTAAAAGGAACAAAAACAAGCATTAGACAACAAACAGAGACAAGATGGCTTACCTGAGACCCAGAAACTGCTGCATACATACCGGGCAAAACACTCCTTGCGCGACGCTGCAAGGAACGGCCACGGGCCGGGGGGGACCTGTAAAAGGAACAAAAACAAGCATTAGACAACAAAACAGAGACAAGATGGCTTACCTGAAACCCGCAAACTGCTGCATATATACCGGGCAAAACACTCCTTGCACGACGCTGCGCGGAAGGGCCACGGGCCGGGGGGATCTGTAAAAGGAACAAAAACAAGCATTAGACAACAAACAGAGACAAGATGGCTTACCTGAGACCCGAAAACTGCTGCATACATACCTGCATACATACCGGGCAAAACACTCTTTGCACGACGCTGCACAGAACGGCCACGGGCCGGGGTAGACCTGTAAATGGAACAAAAACAAGCATTAGACAACAAACAGAGACAAGATGGCTTACCTGAGACCCGCAAACTGCTGCATACATACCGGGCAAAACACTCTTTGCACAACGCTGCACGGAACGGGCACGGGCCGGGGGGCACCTGTAAAAGGAACAAAAACAAGCATTAGATAACAAACAGAGACAAGATGGCTTACCTGAGACCCAGAAACTGCTGCATACATACCGGCCAAAACACTCCTTGCACGACGCTGCACAGAACGGCCACGGGCCGGGGGGGACCTGTAAAAGAAACAAAAACAAGCATTAGACAACAAACAGAGACAAGATGGCTTACCTGAGACCCAGAAACTGCTGCATACATACCGGGCAAAACACTCCTTGCACAGCGCTGCACGGAACGGCCACAGTCCGGGGGGGACCTGTAAAAGGAACAAAAACAAGCATTAGACAACAAACAGAGACAAGATGGCTTACCTGAGACCCAGAAACTGCTGCATACATACCGGGCAAAACACTCCTTGCACGACGCTGCAAGGAACGGCCACGGGCCGGGGGGGACCTGTAAAAGGAACAAAAACAAGCATTAGACAACAAAACAGAGACAAGATGGCTTACCTGAGACCCGCAAACTGCTGCATACATACCGGGCAAAACACTCCTTGCACGACGCTGCGCGGAAGGGCCACGGGCCGGGGGGGATCTGTAAAAGGAACAAAAACAAGCATTAGACAACAAACAGAGACAAGATGGCTTACCTGAGACCCAGAAACTGCTGCATACATACCAGGCAAAACACTCCTTGCACGACGCTGCACGGAACGGCCACGGGCCGGGGGAGACCTGTAAAAGGAACAAAAACAAGCATTAGACAACAAACAGAGACAAGATGGCTTACCTGAGACACAGAAACTGCTGCATATATACCGGGCAAAACACTCCTTGCACGACGCTGCACGGAAGGGCCACGGGCCGGGGGGGACCTGTAAAAGGAACAAAAACAAGCATTAGACAACAAACAGAGACAAGATGGCTTACCTGAGACCCAGAAACTGCTGCATACATACCGGGCAAAACACTCCTTGCACGACGCTGCACGGAACGGCCACGGGCCGGGGGGACCTATAAAAGGAACAAAAACAAGCATTAGACAACAAAACAGAGACAAGATGGCTTACCTGAGACCCGCAAACAGCTGTATACATACCAGGCAAAACACTCCTTGCACGATGCTGAACGGAACGGCCACGGGCCAGGGGGGACCTGTAAAAGGAACAAAAACAAGCATTAGACAACAAACAGAGACAAGATGGCTTACCTGAGACCCGCAAACTGCTGCATACATACCTGCATATATACCGGGCAAAACACTCTTTGCAGGACGCTGCACAGAACGGCCACGGGCCGGGGTAGACCTGTAAAAGGAACAAAAACAAGCATTAGACAACAAACAGAGACAAGATGGCTTACCTGAGACACGCAAACTGCTGCATACATACCGGGCAAAACACTCTTTGCACAACGCTGCACGGAACGGCCACGGGCCGGGGGGCACCTGTAAAAGGAACAAAAACAAGCATTAGATAACAAACAGAGACAAGATGGCTTACCTGAGACCCAGAAACTGCTGCATACATACCGAAGAGGTGTGGCGCCGCGGCCAGGGCGACTGACGCTGGAATCTGGGGACCACGGTTCGATCCCCGGCTCCGGCGGCAGGTCAGCCCAGCACCATGTGACTCTGGGCAATAGCTCGCTTAATCTTCCCGACGGCCCCCCAGCGCCTAGAGACCCTTACGGGTGATTGTGCGCTTTACAAATGTGGACTTTACTTTACTTTACCGGCCAAAACACTCCTTGCACGACGCTGCACAGAACGGCCACGGGCCGGGGGGGACCTGTAAAAGAAACAAAAACAAGCATTAGACAACAAACAGAGACAAGATGGCTTACCTGAGACCCAGAAACTGCTGCATACATACCGGGCAAAACACTCCTTGCACAAAGCTGCACGGAACGGCCACAGTCCGGTGGGGACCTGTAAAAGGAACAAAAACAAGCATTAGACAACAAACAGAGACAAGATGGCTTACCTGAGACCCAGAAACTGCTGCATACATACCGGGCAAAACACTCCTTGCGCGACGCTGCAAGGAACGGCCACGGGCCGGGGGGGACCTGTAAAAGGAACAAAAACAAGCATTAGACAACAAAACAGAGACAAGATGGCTTACCTGAAACCCGCAAACTGCTGCATATATACCGGGCAAAACACTCCTTGCACGACGCTGCGCGGAAGGGCCACGGGCCGGGGGGATCTGTAAAAGGAACAAAAACAAGCATTAGACAACAAACAGAGACAAGATGGCTTACCTGAGACCCAGAAACTGCTGCATACATACCAGGCAAAACACTCCTTGCACGACGCTGCACGGAACGGCCACGGGCCGGGGGAGACCTGTAAAAGGAACAAAAACAAGCATTAGACAACAAACAGAGACAAGATGGCTTACCTGAGACCCAGAAACTGCTGCATATATACCGGGCAAAACACTCCTTGCACGACGCTGCACGGAAGGGCCACGGGCCGGGGGGGACCTGTAAAAGGAACAAAAACAAGCATTAGACAACAAACAGAGACAAGATGGCTTACCTGAGACCCAGAAACTGCTGCATACATACCGGGCAAAACACTCCTTGCACGACGCTGCACGGAACGGCCACGGGCCCGGGGGGACCTATAAAAGGAACAAAAACAAGCATTAGACAACAAAACAGAAAAAAGATGGCCTACCTAAGACCCGCAAACTGCTGCATACATACCAGGCAAAACACTCCTTGCACGACGCTGCACGGAAGGGCCACGGGCTGGGGGGGACCTGTAAAAGGAACAAAAACAAGCATTAGACAACAAACAGAGACAAAATGGCTTACCTGAGACCCGCAAACTGATGCATACATACCGGGCAAAACACTCCTTGCACGACGCTGCACGTAACGGTCCCGGGCCGGGAGGGACCTGTAAAAAGAACAAAAACAAGCATTAGACAACAAACAGAGACAAGATGGCTTACCTGAAAGCCGCAAAAAGCTGTATACATACCGGGCAAAACACTCCTTGCACGATTCTGCACGGAAGGGCCACAGGCCGGGGGGGGGGACCTGTAAAAGGAACAAAAACAAGCATTAGACAACAAAACAGAGACAAGATGGCTTACCTGAGACCCAGAAACTGCTGCATACATACCGGGCAAAACACTCCTTGCACGACGCTGCACGGAAGGGCCGGGGGGGGGGGTCTGTAAAAGGAACAAAAACAATAATTAGACAGCAAACAGAGACAAGATGGCTTACCTGAGACCCAGAAACTGATGCATACATACCGGGCAAAACACTCCTTACACGACGCTGCACGGAATGGCCACGGGCCGGGGGAGACCTGTAAAAGGAACAAAAACAAGCATTAGACAACAAACAGAGACAAGATGGCTTACCTGAGAGCCAGAAACTGCTGCATACATACCGGGCAAAACACTCCTTGCACGACGCTGCACGGAACGGCCATGGGCCGGGAGGGACCTGTAAAAGGAACAAAAACAAGCATTAGACAACAAACAGAGACAAAATGGCTTACCTGAGACCCGCAAACTGATGCATACATACCGGGCAAAACACTCCTTGCACGACGCTGCACGGAACGGCCACGTGCCGGGGGGACCTGTAAAAGGAACAAAAACAAGCATTAGACAACAAACAGAGACAAGATGGCTTACCTGAGACCCGCAACATACCGGGCAAAACACTCCTTGCACGACTCTGCACGGAACGGCCACGGGCCGGGGGGGACCTGTTAAAGGAACAAAAACAAGCATTAGACAACAAACAGAGACAAGATGGCTTACCTGAGACCCGAAAACAGCTGTATACATACCGGGCAAAACACTCCTTGTACGACGCTGCACGGAACGGCCACGGGCCGGGGGAGACCTGTAAAAGGAACAAAAACAAGCATTAGACAACAAACAGAGACAAGATGTCTTACCTGAGACCCGCAAACTGCTGCGTACATACCGGGCAAAACACTCCTTGCACGACGCTGCACGGAACGGCCACGGGCCGGGGGGGACCTGTAAAAGGAACAAAAACAAGCATTAGACAACAAAACAGAGACAAGATGGCTTACCTGAGACCCGCAAACTGCTGCATACATACCGGGCAAAACACTCCTTGCACGACGCTGCGCGGAAGGGCCACGGGCCGGGGGGATCTGTAAAAGGAACAAAAACAAGCATTAGACAACAAACAGAGACAAGATGGCTTACCTGAGACCCAGAAACTGCTGCATACATACCAGGCAAAACACTCCTTGCACGACGCTGCACGGAACGGCCACGGGCCGGGGGAGACCTGTAAAAGGAACAAAAACAAGCATTAGACAACAAACAGAGACAAGATGGCTTACCTGAGACCCAGAAACTGCTGCATATATACCGGGCAAAACACTCCTTGCACGACGCTGCACGGAAGGGCCACGGGCCGGGGGGGACCTGTAAAAGGAACAAAAACAAGCATTAGACAACAAACAGAGACAAGATGGCTTACCTGAGACCCAGAAACTGCTGCATACATACCGGGCAAAACACTCCTTGCACGACGCTGCACGGAACGGCCACGGGCCGGGGGGACCTATAAAAGGAACAAAAACAAGCATTAGACAACAAAACAGAGACAAGATGGCTTACCTGAGACCCGCAAACAGCTGTATACATACCAGGCAAAACACTCCTTGCACGA
This sequence comes from Lissotriton helveticus, assembly GCF_964261635.1. Classification (NCBI taxonomy): domain Eukaryota; kingdom Metazoa; phylum Chordata; class Amphibia; order Caudata; family Salamandridae; genus Lissotriton; species Lissotriton helveticus. The sequence continues at coordinate 512,278,051 of NC_136071.1, read as the reverse complement.
TGCTGAACGGAACGGCCACGGGCCAGGGGGGACCTGTAAAAGGAACAAAAACAAGCATTAGACAACAAACAGAGACAAGATGGCTTACCTGAGATCCGCAAACTGCTGCATACATACCTGCATACATACCGGGCAAAACACTCTTTGCAGGACGCTGCACAGAACGGCCACGGGCCGGGGTAGACCTGTAAAAGGAACAAAAACAAGCATTAGACAACAAACAGAGACAAGATGGCTTACCTGAGACACGCAAACTGCTGCATACATACCGGGCAAAACACTCTTTGCACAACGCTGCACGGAACGGCCACGGGCCGGGGGGCACCTGTAAAAGGAACAAAAACAAGCATTAGATAACAAACAGAGACAAGATGGCTTACCTGAGACCCAGAAACTGCTGCATACATACCGAAGAGGTGTGGCGCCGCGGCCAGGGCGACTGACGCTGGAATCTGGGGACCACGGTTCGATCCCCGGCTCCGGCGGCAGGTCAGCCCAGCACCATGTGACTCTGGGCAATAGCTCGCTTAATCTTCCCGACGGCCCCCCAGCGCCTAGAGACCCTTACGGGTGATTGTGCGCTTTACAAATGTGGACTTTACTTTACTTTACCGGCCAAAACACTCCTTGCACGACGCAGCACAGAACGGCCAAGGGCCGGGGGGGACCTGTAAAAGAAACAAAAACAAGCATTAGACAACAAACAGAGACAAGATGGCTTACCTGAGACCCAGAAACTGCTGCATACATACCGGGCAAAACACTCCTTGCACAACGCTGCACGGAACGGCCACAGTCCGGTGGGGACCTGTAAAAGGAACAAAAACAAGCATTAGACAACAAACAGAGACAAGATGGCTTACCTGAGACCCAGAAACTGCTGCATACATACCGGGCAAAACACTCCTTGCGCGACGCTGCAAGGAACGGCCACGGGCCGGGGGGGACCTGTAAAAGGAACAAAAACAAGCATTAGACAACAAAACAGAGACAAGATGGCTTACCTGAAACCCGCAAACTGCTGCATATATACCGGGCAAAACACTCCTTGCACGACGCTGCTCGACGCTGCAAGGAACGGCCACGGGCCGGGGGGGACCTGTAAAAGGAACAAAAACAAGCATTAGACAACAAAACAGAGACAAGATGGCTTACCTGAAACCCGCAAACTGCTGCATATATACCGGGCAAAACACTCCTTGCACGACGCTGCGCGGAAGGGCCACGGGCCGGGGGGATCTGTAAAAGGAACAAAAACAAGCATTAGACAACAAACAGAGACAAGATGGCTTACCTGAGACCCAGAAACTGCTGCATACATACCAGGCAAAACACTCCTTGCACGACGCTGCACGGAACGGCCACGGGCCGGGGGAGACCTGTAAAAGGAACAAAAACAAGCATTAGACAACAAACAGAGACAAGATGGCTTACCTGAGACCCAGAAACTGCTGCATATATACCGGGCAAAACACTCCTTGCACGACGCTGCACGGAAGGGCCACGGGCCGGGGGGGACCTGTAAAAGGAACAAAAACAAGCATTAGACAACAAACAGAGACAAGATGGCTTACCTGAGACCCAGAAACTGCTGCATACATACCGGGCAAAACACTCCTTGCACGACGCTGCACGGAACGGCCACGGGCCGGGGGGACCTATAAAAGGAACAAAAACAAGCATTAGACAACAAAACAGAAACAAGATGGCCTACCTAAGACCCGCAAACTGCTGCATACATACCAGGCAAAACACTCCTTGCACGACGCTGCACGGAAGGGCCACGGGCTGGGGGGGACTTGTAAAAGGAACAAAAACAAGCATTAGACAACAAACAGAGACAAAATGGCTTACCTGAGACCCGCAAACTGATGCATACATACCGGGCAAAACACTCCTTGCACGACGCTGCACGTAACGGTCCCGGGCCGGGAGGGACCTGTAAAAAGAACAAAAACAAGCATTAGACAACAAACAGAGACAAGATGGCTTACCTGAAAGCCGCAAAAAGCTGTATACATACCGGGCAAAACACTCCTTGCACGATTCTGCACGGAAGGGCCACAGGCCGGGGGGGGGGACCTGTAAAAGGAACAAAAACAAGCATTAGACAACAAAACAGAGACAAGATGGCTTACCTGAGACCCAGAAACTGCTGCATACATACCGGGCAAAACACTCCTTGCACGACGCTGCACGGAAGGGCCGGGGGGGGGGGGTCTGTAAAAGGAACAAAAACAATAATTAGACAGCAAACAGAGACAAGATGGCTTACCTGAGACCCAGAAACTGATGCATACATACCGGGCAAAACACTCCTTACACGACGCTGCACGGAACGGCCACGGGCCGGGGGAGACCTGTAAAAGGAACAAAAACAAGCATTAGACAACAAACAGAGACAAGATGGCTTACCTGAGACCCAGAAACTGCTGCATATATACCGGGCAAAACACTCCTTGCACGACGCTGCACGGAAGGGCCACGGGCCGGGAGGGACCTGTAAAAGGAACAAAAACAAGCATTAGACAACAAACAGAGACAAAATGGCTTACCTGAGACCCGCAAACTGATGCATACATACCGGGCAAAACACTCCTTGCACGACGCTGCACGGAACGGCCACGTGCCGGGGGGACCTGTAAAAGGAACAAAAACAAGCATTAGACAACAAACAGAGACAAGATGGCTTACCTGAGACCCGCAACATACCGGGCAAAACACTCCTTGCACGACTCTGCACGGAACGGCCACGGGCCGGGGGGGACCTGTTAAAGGAACAAAAACAAGCATTAGACAACAAACAGAGACAAGATGACTTACCTGAGACCCGAAAACAGCTGTATACATACCGGGCAAAACACTCCTTGTACGACGCTGCACGGAACGGCCACGGGCCGGGGGAGACCTGTAAAAGGAACAAAAACAAGCATTAGACAACAAACAGAGACAAGATGTCTTACCTGAGACCCGCAAACTGCTGCGTACATACCGGGCAAAACACTCCTTGCACGACGCTGCACGGAACGGCCACGGGCCGGGGGGGACCTGTAAAAGGAACAAAAACAAGCATTAGACAACAAACAGAGACAAGATGGCCTACCTGAGACCCGCAACATATCGGGCAAAACACTCCTTGCACGACGCTGCACGGAACTGCCACGGGCCGGGGGGGACCTGTAAAAGGAACAAAAACAAGCATTAGACAACAAACAGAGACAAGATGGCTTACCTGAGACCCGCAACATACCGGGCAAAACACTCCTTGCACGACGCTGCACGGAACGGCCACGGGCCGGGGGAGACCTGTAAAAGGAACAAAAACAAGCTTTAGACAACAAACAGAGACAAGATGGCTTACCTGAGACCCGCAAACAGCTGTATACATACCGGGCAAAACACTCCTTGCACGACGCTGCACGCAACGGCCACGGGCCGGGGGAGACCTGTAAAAGGAACAAAATCAAGCATTAGACAACAAACAGAGACAAGATGGCTTACCTGAGACCCGCAAACAGCTGCATACACACCGGGCAAAACACTCCTTGCACGACACTGCACGGAACGGCCACTGGCCGGGGGGGACCTGTAAAAGGAACAAAAAAAAGCATTAGACAACAAACAGAGACAAGATGGCTTACCTGAGACCCGCAAACAGCTGTATACATACCGGGCAAAACTCTCCTTGCACGACGCTACACGGAACGGCCACGGGCCTGGGGGGACCTGTAAAAGGAACAAAAACAAGCATTAGACAACAAATAGAGACAAGATGGCTTACCTGAGACCCGCAACATACCGGGCAAAACACTCCTTGCATGAAGCTGCACGGAACGGCCACGGGCCGGGGGGGACCTGTAAAAGGAACAAAAAAAAGCATTAGACAACAAACAGAGACAAGATGGCTTACCTGAGACCCGCAAACAGCTGTAAACATACCGGGCAAAACACTCCTTGCACGACGCTGCACGGAACGGCCGGGGGGAGACCTGTAAAAGGAACAAAAACAAGAAAAAAATGGCGGCCGCAAAGCTCAGAAGATTTTCGGATTCGGGGGCGTGTTCTTGGCTTCTGAATGACGGGTGACGTCACTGTCTAAAGAACAGAAAAACTTACGCCCCCAAATCCGCAAAAGACGGGGCTAAATCGGAGTGACGCATCTCTCCTCCAATGGCTGGCCTCCGTTTAGGAAGCCAGCCAATGGAGGAGAGACGGGGCAGGGAGGAGGGTTAAAGAGCACTACTAAGAAACATTAAATCTCCGACCCCAGACTGCGCAAGCGCAGCCTTTAGGTCCGAGACCTAAAAAGGAGAAGTGAGATGAAGGGGCAGGGAGTGACTGATAGTGGATTAAAGAGGCATGAGGTGGATTCAAGACTACTCAGCCTTTGTATTCAGCATGCTGACATTTAATAGGAATGGCCATGGACTTCTGATCACAGCCCTAGGCACCGGCACTTATTCGTTCAATAATTTAGCACTGATGGATGGGAGGAGGACCCATCTTTCTGCTGCTGTGCGAGGACTTCTCCTGGATGGGCGGAGACATGCTTGCTTTTGTCATGCCTTTGGCACACCAAAGTCGTGCTCGCTGGGTGCATCTGCTGCGTGCATCTTCTGCTTGTCTGTTCTGCGGTCCCCATTAAGTAGGTCCTGGTAGGCGGGAGAAGCGCAGGGGTGGTGGGTGGAGCTGGGAGGGCATAGGAGGCAGGAAAGCAGGAGAGTGTGGGAAAAGAGGTAAGATGCGCACAAGGGGCAGAGGAAGGGAAAAGAGCTCCAAAAGGCTCAAGAGGAGCTAGCAAGAGAGATAAAGAGATAAAAAAATAGGCTAAAATCAGCACAAAGAGCTAAAATGGCAAAGAAAGAGGGCAGTAAAAGAGCAAACAAGGTAAGAGAAATCGGCAGAAAGAGCAAAAAGGCAAAGAACACAGACACATGAGTGAGAGTGTGAGCAAGAATTACAAACAAATCAAAAGAAATGAGCAAGAGTGATGAGTGTAACAGCATAGAGACGAGCAAGATGAGACGGGAAATCAGATTCTAACAAAACAAGAAGGCAGAAACAAAAGCAGTGGCACTAAAAGGCTAAAGAGCAAACCTGAGGGAGAGAAACAGCAGCAGAGTAGAAGGAGCAAGCCGAGAGCCTCAGACACACAGGAGTGAGGTCCAAAAGGGCCTTGCATGGCTAGAGGGCCAGGCGCAGGTAAGACCAAGGTGCAGAGTCGGACTGGGAACCGACACAGGCCCTGGCAAACTGCTTGGCCAGCCTCCCTGTGGGGCAGGGGGGTGCGGCAGAGCTGTTTGCTAGGGCCGAGTTCAGCTGATTTTGTTACAAGGGGCCAAACAAAACGTGCCCCCCAGGGGCCCAAAAACGGCCCCCACTCGCTACAGCCAATCCAGCCCTGCCTAGGTGGGGATAGGGTCGCATCTGCCTAATCTTTCTCAAACTTCCTCATACTTATTCTCACTCATTCATTCTCACTCCCAGAGGCATAGTCACAAAGATGAATGACCATGTATATTTTCTCTCATGTGTATTTACTACTACATGAGGCTGTGACTCCAAACTTCTTGTTGTTCACCATTTCCAAGTATAGGCTTACAGTGAGGTGCAGACTTACTTGTTTTGAAACAAGTAGGATTTATGTGTTCAAAATTACTTTTAGCAACGTTACCCACTTATAGGGAGATCTGTTCCGTAGTGGCAGAGATATTCATTTTTTTAAAATAGGGAACATTATTAAAGTTTAATATTTTTTATAAATAATATTATAATTTTTTTAATGTAAAATAGAAATGTAAATGAATTTAAAATATTTGTTTTTGACCAGGTACTAATATCATAAAAAGTTGCAGCACATTAACGATTCCAATTAATGTCTGTTGCACAAGGGGAAGAGGGCGGGTGTAATACTTTGGGCTACATATACCCTCCTGAAAGATTTATCACTTTTAATGTGGTCAGGAGGCAGTTTCTGAAATTTTCAAAACCAGCTAGCATAGCCAGTGAAATATGGACGCGCTTCAGGGATGCCCGCAGCCAAGTCATAGCCATGGTGCCCTGTTGGAGGCTGAATACACTCAACACTTGGTCTCACAATTGTATAAAACACTTACAGCCGATGAGTCAAAAAATCTTTTCAAAGTCTGTCAGACAGAAATGGGAGAATTTACTTGAACCATTGTCTGATCAGGAGTGGGAGGCTGAGTGCTCTCGGGTGCAGACAATAACAAGTAAAACAAGGTTTAAGTTGCCACATTGACATTTCCTGCATCAAACATACCTCACCCCAGTGAGACTTCACAAAATTTATGCAAATGGACCCCGCTTGTATGAGAAGCACTGCAAAAACCACAACTTTTAAACATATGACATGGGACTGTGATCCTGCTCAGGGCCGGACTGGGAAACGAAACTGGCCCCTGTAAACTGCTCCGCTGGCCCCCTGGGGGGAGCTGTTTTTTAGGGCCCGTTTTGTTACAGGGGGACAATATTTCCGACCCCCAGTAACAAAAACCGGGTGGCCAAAACCGGCCCCAACCCTGGCAGCCCACCAGGGTAACACCCAGTGCCTGCAATGACCAGTCCGGCCCTGATCCAGTTCTGCATTACTTGGAGCCAGCCCCGGTTTTAGTGGGTGGGCCAGGACCAACCAAATATGGCCCTTTGGCGCTCCCAGTCGTGGTGAAAAATGCACCTGCTAAATACCTCTAACTTCCTCTATGAAGTCGACTGAAGGTTGTGGTGTTTCTTGGTACTGGAGATGCGTGATTGGCCAAAGTTTCTGTCGCGGAGGAGACTCAATCACGCATCTCATTTTGAAGAGGTGGCCTTATTATCTCCATCTGCTAGTGAACGCACATTAGGGTCATGGAGAGGGAAATAAATATTCTCCTCTCTTCTAACAGTGAGATATGGATTTCCAACTGCTCTGTTTTTTTCGTCTCTAGGGCAACTTGTACTGCTATTTGGGAGCTTCATCCTGCTGCACCTCCTATTCTGTGGGTCTCACCTTTTCTCTCCAGCCCCTGAGGACATAAATTAAGCATGCGATTGCCTTTCACCTTTCCTGAGCTCTGTAGCTACTGTTTTATAACATCATGCCTGTTGTGTGGGTCGGGCTGGTACCTTTCACACAGAAAAAATACTGACCATTTTTTCACGTTTTTAAGGTTCTGCAAAGGCTTGGACATGATCCATCAATAGAACTTAATGTAAACTAATTTGTTTTCATTTTAAACATTCCCTTTCTGATTTTGTTGACTTTAAGTATCAATCAGGTCATATGCAGAACTGTAAACACATTTTAAATTGCATTTTCATATATTTAATATTTAAAGTAAGAAAGGGGAACAATATCGACCTTAGGTGATGTTACAAATTTTTGTACTAGCCGGGACATTACAATTCCAGTGAGGCTGGCATAAAACAGGCTATGTGGCAACCCTGTGTGTGGGATGTAACACCCCCAAATGTTTGAATACTAAGCTACAGGATATAGACTGGGAGGCAGTGATCTATTTTAGAGAGATTGGATTCTTTGGGTGGAAGCTTGGGATGTTGGGGTGAAGATAGGGCAGCAGGATCGGACTGACCTGTAGGGCAATCAAGCAGTGCCCGACGGGCTAGTCTGACAGTCTAGATAATGAGGCTGTCACACACCAACAGAGTCTGTATGAGAGGCAGCATCGGAGGGCCGTGCAGGCTGCTATTAAAGTGTATGGGGCACACAAACGGAATGTGCAGGGGCATCACAGAAATATGCATTGAGGTTGACTGTGGAGGAAAAAGCACTTGGAAAGAGATGCTTTGAGAGAGGGCCAGAGAGGCAGACTGAAAGAGTTCGAACACACAGAAGTAGACTGTGAAAGTCACACACGGAAACGGTGTGGGAGAGGCTCACACAAAGCTAACTGTGGAAGAGGTATGCCTACAGTCAGACTGGCATAGGTGTGATGCCTACAGTCAGACTGCCATAGGCACGATGCCTACAGTCAGACTGCCGTAGGCACGATGCCTACAGTCAGACTGGCATAGGTGCGACGCCTACAGTCAGACTGGCATAGGTGTGATGCCTACAGTCAGACTGCCATAGGCACGATGCCTACAGTCAGACTGGCATAGGCATGATGCCTACAGTCAGACTGTCGTAGGGACGATGCCTACAGTCAGACTGGCATAGGCACGATGCCTACAGTCAGACTGGCATAGGAGCGATGCCTACAGTCAGACTGGCATAGGTGTGATGCCTACAGTCAGACTGCCGTAGGCACGATGCCTACAGTCAGACTGGCATAGGTGTGATGCCTACAGTCAGACTGCCATAGGCACGATGCCTACAGTCAGACTGGCATAGGCGCGATGCATACAGTCAGACTGCCGTAGGCACGATGCCTACAGTCAGACTGGCATAGGTGTGATGCATACAGTCAGACTGCCGTAGGCACGATGCCTACAGTCAGACTGCCATAGGCACGATGCCTACAGTCAGACTGGCATAGGCGCGATGCATACAGTCAGACTGCCGTAGGCACGATGCCTACAGTCAGACTGGCATAGGCATAGTCATAGTCATAGTCTTACTACAGGCATGCGATGCCTGTAGTAAGACTGCCATAGGTGCGATGCTTACAGTCAGACTGGCATAGGCGTGATGCATACAGTCAGACTGCCGTAGGCACGATGCCTACAGTTAGACTGGCATGGTTGCGATGCCTATAGTAAGACTGCCATAGGTGCAATGCCTACAGTCAGACTGGCATAGGCGCGATGCCTACAGTCAGACTGCCATAGGCACGAGGCCTACAGGCAGACTGGCATAGGCGTGATACATACAGTCAGACTGCCGTAGGCACGATGCCTACAGTCAGACTGGCATAGGTGCGACGCCTATAGTAAGACTGCCATAGGTGCGATGCCTACAGTCAGACTGGCATAGGAGCGATGCCTACAGTCAGAATGCCATAGGTGCGATGCCTACAGTCAGACTGGCATAGGTGTGATGCCTACAGACTGGCATAGGTGCGATGCCTATAGTAAGACTGCCACAGGTGCGATGCTTACAGTCAGACTGGCATAGGAGCGATGCCTACAGTCAGACTGGCATAGGTGTGATGCCTACAGACTGGCATAGGTGCGATGCCTATAGTAAGACTGCCATAGGTGCGATGCTTACAGTCAGACTGGCATAGGAGCGATGCCTACAGTCAGACTTGCATCGGTGCGATGCCTACAGTCAGACTGCCATAGGGGCGATGCCTACAGTCAGACTTGCATCGGTGCGATGCCCACAGTCAGACTGCCATAGGTGCGATGCCTACAGTCAGACTGGCATAGGCGTGATGCATACATTCAGACTGCCATAGGAGCACACACACATCCTCCCTCAAACTCCGGCTGTGAGACACACACCCTGTGAGAGACAGGCAGATCGTGGGCAGGGCTGTAGCTACCAGGTGCAAAACGCCCATTGAGCTCAAAGGGCTTCATCCCCCCCTCTTCCCCGTTGTGTGTGTCATTCCGGACTGAGCCAGCTTCCCAGGAAAGCGACCGTCTTATTACAGCCACACCTGAGTACTTCACAGGTCTTTAAAATATCATTTACTTGTTAACGAGGCTTTGATGTGTTTTCACCCTTCTTAGAGCCGCTGCATCTCCACTCTGCCTATTACTGGAAGAATTAGCCCCCTCTGAAATTTTTATTAGCCCGCCCTCCCCGAAATATGGCTCTACTTGCGCCTCTGGTAGCTACCATGGGTGCAGCAGGTGCAGTGGCATCGGGGCCAGAAGAATCCTCATAATTACTGTATTTTTGTACCTCAACAGCAGCCAAAGGGGCCATTTGCCCTGATTGCACCAGGGTCCATGGCATTCTTTCTAAGACACTGATTAGGGCCGGACTGGCCATAGCGGGCACCGGGCGTTTCCCCGGTAGGCCGCTAGGGTGCGGGCCGGTTTTAGGCCCCTGGGGGGCCGTTTTTGTTACCGGAGGTCGGCAATATCGGGCCCCTGTAACAAAATCGGTCGAAACCGGCGCTCGCAAACTGCTCAGTTGCACTCCTCCTCACCCAGGGGGGGTCAGCTGAGCAGTTTGCCAGGTCCGGTTTCTGTTCCCAGTCCGGCCCTGCCACTGATGCCCCCTTCAGAGAGACAATGCCAAGGTGTCCTCGTGAGGCGGACATGGCTGGGCTGGAGCAGCCATGGGCTCAGTTAAGAGAAAGGGGACAGGGTCATGGGGGCATGGCAGCCGTTTATACAGCACCCAGGCATATACATTGGCCCTCTTGCCATGGTCCGCCTGCAAAGGGTGTGTGTGCTGGGGTGGCTGCACAAACCTCGACCTGTTCTCTTTCACTGTCGCGTGCCACCGGGCTTAAAAAGGAAGAACGCACAGCCAAAAATCATACCAGGTAGACCTTTTATTGCAAAGCTGAAGGGGTCAGAGAGGTTTAGGTGGAGAGGGTAAGCAGCCGAATAGAGCACGAAGTTGGATTCATGGCACACAGGGGATTGTTACCCATGAGGTAGCAATAACAGAATAATATTTTGGGACAGTTATTTCGATTCGTTGAAGTAACATTCGTTAAAATAAGAAATCACATACCAAGCCATATTATGTTTTGTTATTTTTGATCGTCATTTTAAATTTAACATTTTAGACAAACATTTTTATAAGATTCTTTACCGTTTCGCTCATGTCTGGCTTGCAAACTTGACTCGAAAACTCCAAAAGCCACCTCCACCAGCTTCACATAGGGAGATCACTGCATCCCCCCACCGCCGACTGTTATCATTACAAACTGGGGCCTAGGACAGGCCCCTGCAGACCCTGGGGCGCGCGGGGAGGGGGGAGAAGGGGCCCCCTCATGAATGTCATTGACATGTGGGAGACTGCCCCTCACCGCATTCCGCAGGGGAGCTCCAGCATTTTGCGTTCTGACGCTGGTTGTATGTGCTGAACACAAGTTGTGTGTGCAGTGCAAAGGTTTCAACAAAGGAGAAAAGAAAGATGCATGTGAACAGGAGTCCATGCATTTCAACACTACAATCTTAGAAAGTCGGGACAAGTTACTACGGCCAGGCCGATGCTCTGAAGCACTGTAAAGAGAAAGTTACCGAGGACTGTTGGTTCTACTTCACACACTCTGTCACTGGAACCGATGAAGATGTTGTCCATGTGGTAGACAAACCAGGTATTAAAAACTAAAAATTTTATTTCATCCTTGCCAAACAGAGAGTGCTCCTTCTGTTATTGTTATATACATTTTTCAGCTGATAATCCTGGCACAGTCACTTATTCTTTTTACATCTCTTAGGCCTGAAAAATAGTGCCGGTGAAAGTATGCTAGTGTGGCTGAATTCAACACCTGCCTGGTTACTGTATTTTTGTTGCAAGCACTTAAAAAATACTTCTAATTTGGGAATGTCACTTTTCGACACTGTCTGATGAGCATAATGTGAGCTGTAGTTCGCACAGGAAGACCAATAGATGATACCAATGCGGGCTTGGATGCACTTTCAAAATTCTTTTAAAACCTCTCTAATCCTAAAACAAGGTATCACCAGGTGAGTGGCTGAAGGTAAAGATTTTCCTGAGTTCTTTAAATGATTAAAGTTTCCCCTTTAATTCCAAAGAGTGGCCAAATTTCGTTGGGCGCAAAGTTAATTCCTGCTTTGGGTAGATGCACACACAACTGGAGAAAAATCTAACTCTAGAAAGCCAGGTTACATAAATCCTTGCACAATTTTTGACAAGTCTTCCATTTAATTACATTTTTTTTGCAGTACACAAAGTTATATATACTGTGTGGTGTCACCATTATATTAGTTGGTAAAGTCTTAAGCCAATGGTTCAAAGAACCTGGTTCATGTCAGTTTGACAGCTGTGCTTTAAAAAAAAAACGAACTAAAAGAATACCGATTTTCATGAACGTCATAGTTGTATACAAAAAGAGAAGTATTACTGTGAAAGTACCCTAGAAAGGATGCACATGCTGGTTCTCCAAGTCTGGCCAAGAGTCAGGCCCTTTGGCCAAACCACGGCCATGCGTAGTGCTGAATGCATACATTGCAGTTGAAGGAAGTGCATTCTAAAAATGTTTTAAAAAAAATAAATGTTCAGCGAAAAAACAAAGTTTAGTTACGATTCAGAAAGCATAAACCAGAAAACTTTCCTTAGTTCAAACTCAATGCACAAAGTACATTCCATACACTATGTTTAGTGTAGCCCTTTCCCAAAGTCACACGAATAAACTGTCTACCAAGCGCAAAACATGACGCGGGGAATTAGTTATAGCATGTGTTTTGTGCGTTCCATACAATAACGGGCACATTTTTTCGGGGATATATATTTTAGGTTTGGAATTCATAGCTGCTGTTTCATCTGTGCTTGTATATATTTGCCATAGAGTACTATTTAAGACTTAATTTACCTAAATAGTGCAGTGGTACATTTATCTTAATTCCAAAATTGTTCCAAGTCTGCAGACAGGGCAGTCAGGCTTGCCATTCAGGCTGAGCAGACCTCCATGTCTGTGGACCATCATAGCACATTCGTCTTCCATATATTATTTTCCTTTTGCTCTGGAATCTATTAAGGGCTGCTGGTTGGCAGCAGCAAGATCATTCTTTGAGGCCATGGTGGCATAAGGAGTGTGTTGCTGAGCACGGTGAAGCACATGAGTCCACGATCTCATTCTGCATGAATAAGTAAATCTTTATCATAACTATCTACAATTACTTCACTATTGAATCACAAAAAAATCTATATAAACAATTAAATTAACTTAAAATACGGCAACACTTGAATATCTGAGGTTATTAAATAGAACTTAAATCTACATATATTACTTTACTTATGCACATATATCTTCCATGAACTTATGTATCTTCATTACTTTACTTCTATTTCAGCATATCCAACGTACTACCCTATACCTCACCTATACGTCTTGCAATATATCTTCTACCTCAACTTATTGTATTTATTTAAAGAGTTTTATATAGCGCTTGCTAGACCTGAAGATATCAGAGCGCTTTACATTAGGTTCCACAATGTTACAGAAAATGATAACAAATTACACATTACGTCAAAAAAATAGCAATATAATGGGAGAGGAGAGAAAAGAGAGACATAAATTGTGGAGGGGGAAAGGTGGAGGTGTGAAGAGGGAGGATGAGGGAAGAGACGACAGGAGAGACGAAAGGAAGTCGGTGTAAAGACCAACTGGGTAGGTGACGTCCGCGGAGGGAATCCACGGCCCGTCCCCCCTTTAGCTAAACAAGGTAGCTCTATCGGGCATCAGTCAAAGTAGCTAAGTCTCAATTTACGAGGGAACGTTCACATATACACAGGGTGAGGACTAAGGCCAAGGACAGGTGAGGGCAAAGGTCAGAAGCTGGAAAGAGGAAAAGAGTAGAGCGGAGAGGGGTAGGGGTATGGGGTAGGGGAAAGGGGGATGGGGAGGAGGGAGATAAGGTCAGGAGAGACGCAGGAGAGTTTGCCCAAAGACCAGCTGGGTAGGTGATGGTCAAGGAGGAAATCGATAGCTCATCTCCCCATTAGCTCGCGAGGTAGCTCCACTGGGCATCAGTCAAAATGGTTAGGTCTCAGCTGTCAAGGGAACGTTCTCAGAGTAAAGGTCCTGGTGGGTGAGCGGGAACAGGGTCAGGTGAAAGCTGGTCAAGGTCCGGACGATGATGTATGATTTTCGACTAGGAGAGGAAAGGGCATCACGGAGGGTCTCACTGAGGCGGCCGACTTGTCAGGCCAGGGGGACGGGTCCTTGATAGTTCGGATTAGTCGGCCCCCATGATTCTCTATCGCCCAGAAGGAAAGTGGGATGGCGGTCATCTTGAGATCAGGTCTAAACGCTGGGGCAGAGATTTTTGATCCAGGTCAGCGTTCTTAAGATGGATAAAACCCCGTGGGGCAAGTGAGGGGGGTGTCCGTGGTCTGGTCCATAGTAAGAGAGCATCAATATTGAGAACCAGAACAAAAAAATTTGAAGGATGGGGTTACGGAAGGGGATTGTGCAGGGGGAGTTCTGGAATCACGAAGTATTTAAAAATGGAGCACAACAACACAAGTACAGGAACAGATCAAGTACTCAAGGCAATGCATGAAAACATTTACATCAGTATAGGAGTACAAAAATAAAATGGAGGGCAGACAAAACTAATGACAACAACATATTAAGAAAAACATCAACAAAAGCAGGTTTTATTTTTTTATCCCCAAATAAGGCTAAGAAAGACCTTTATCCAAGAGTGGCAGTCCTTAATCCAGCTTGGATAAAAACAGTCCTACCTCCACTCTCTGACTCATCCCAAACCTCAATCTACTACTCTCTCCAATGCACTATCATATTTCTCACCCTATATCTCTCTCGATATATACTCTACCTCCACTCTCTTATTCATCCCAAGCCCAATTCTACTACTATGATCCACAAAATAACCCTTTGTAGACTCTTCCTTCCTTGCATCATCTCAAACCTTTTTTACTATTCTGATCTCCCAAGCAAGCCTTTTTAAACCCTTCCCTCAGACTCTTACCCCATCTCCGCCCCTTTACTCATCTCAAACCCCCTTCTACTGCTATGAGCTCCAAGAAAACACTTTCTAGACCCTTCCCTCTTCTATCCCAGCTAACCGACTCACATGTCCACTGCTCAAATTAATTTCATATTTCCCTATACTAATTCCCCACTAAACCTGTTTGGATTCTGGAGTAGTGTGCTACCTGCCAAAAAGCAGTTCGACACCTCATCAGGGGTAGCAAGCACTATATAAATGCAAACCCTTCTCTCTCCTATCCCACCACTATTCTTTTTCAATCCCAAAAATAAACTCACATATCCACCGCTCAAATTAATCTAATTTCTTCCTATATTAATTCACCACTAATCTTTTTTGGGTTCCGGAGTAGCGTGCTACTCACCGAAAAAGTGCTTAAACACCTCGTCAGGGGTAGTTAATGCAATTACATTTACAGTTACATGGACATTGCTTGGAGCACGTAAAACCTGGAAGAATGGATGATCCTGTGGACCAGTATTCTGAGATAGTTCGGAACCTCGAATTAGGTACTGCATGGACCTTGTATTGATGCTTTCTGGACATCAAGGTGCATCCTGCATGTTATCCCAAGGGTTCCACATAGCATTGAACTGTTGCACTTAAGTAGATATGCAATGCAAGGAGGAGGCCATCGTCCCAAAGATAGCTTCGGAGCTATCCCTGGGACTGAATTTATAGGACAAGAGTGGCTAATTATAGCCTAGGAGAGCAAGACATTCAATGCTTGACCAAGCAACCTAGAAGACCCAACACAATTTGGAGACTCCGCATTCCGTCTCAGACCAGGAGCCCGCGAAACGGGCCAGTAGAGACACAGAAATGATCTCACTGTTATACAGCTCGATGGGTCGTATACTTTCACTCACTCACATGGGGTAGGGATACTTTATGGAAGGACAAGAGCATTCCTAGAGAGACAGCCATGTCCTGTTACACTCGCTGCATAGTGTTACCTTACACATGTCTGAAACTCCTTTATATATGATTATTTTGGGTACTGTTACAGTTTTCCTGGTTTTAGACAAATGTGGATCCATTAATAGTGATATTATGAATGTTAATGCTATGTCGCTTAAGCCTTGCTTATGTAAGGAGCTCTGGCACCCATTGGCTCTGCACCTAGTTGGCACTATATACAAACTAATAATACATTAGTAAATGTTCTTCTGTGATCTTTGAGAGGAGCAAAATCAGCTAGCTCCTTGGAATTCACTCTGCTTGACATAACTGTGTACAGAATACCCACCTAACCTGCATACAAATCAAAAAGTATATGTCCTCAAATATTATAGCGCTGTAGTTAGAATAGCAGTCTGCCCAGTTAAAGAATATTACGGGGAACAGCATTTATTTATAAATGCAATTTACATTCAGAACAGCTTCAAATATACTCAGAAAGAAAGAGCATGTTTAAAAAACACAACATGAGCTCAAAGGAAGGCCCAGAAGAAGATCACATCAAAAATTCGAGTGCTGAAAATATGAACCATGGCCCACCCAGCAACAGAAGAAAAATTAAAGGTAGGAGATAAGAACAAACAGAGAAAGACAGAGCATCGAGCTACAAACATAATGTTCTAAAACAACAAAGCAGCATAAACTCCCAGACTCTTATTCCTGCCAAACGTAAGATATATAAGATACCACCCACCTCCTAAGACATCTGTAGAGTTTTATCTACTCCACCTGGAATCATCTGCCTCGAATTAGCCTTGTGTTCCAGTTTTGTTCTGCACCATGATATATGTACCAGGAAAACATATATCTTGAAGATACGTCCATGTGGAGTTAAGAACAGGACATCTATGCTTACCTACATATACTGAGCTTCACAATTATTTAGTAATTGATATTTTAGCTACAACATGCTTGTAGCACAATATTTTTGTACTCAATATTTTGACTTACAACTACAGTTCGTTTATTTTTGTAAACTTTTGCAATTTTAGGCCTAGTTTAGCCATGTTTGTTCTTTTGGCGATGTTATTGCCACTGGCAACACCTCCCTGGATGGTGTTATCTTCATGTCAGTAAAGCATACAATTGCCTTCACGTCTTCTCTTCTTCCATTTATGTCTACACTGCTTTCTTTCATTTGACAAACTGCATCATTGTCGGACCTGTCGAGCTCCTAAAAAGCAATTTTGATCTTCTGGTCTTAATTTCCCCACTCTTATCGGAAGCTATCTATCTATTACCCACAAATTCCCATGTCAAGGCCCTCAAAGCCCCTTCCACCTACCACTTTGATATTGTAAAGGCTTCAAGGATCATGTCTGTAAATAGCCACATAAATAACCATGGGGCATATTCTCAAGGGTTTATCGCCGATTTAGCGGCACTTTAGTGCCGCAAAAGAGGCAAGATTTATCGCCCTATTCGCAAGCTGGTGCAAACTGCTGACATCGCCAGTTTACCAACAGTAGCTGCCGCAAAAAACATCGCCACGGATGAGAGTGACAAATAACGCTAATGAGATGCAGAGTATGCCTTCCCGTGCAAAAACACCCGAAAACAAAACTTCGCGATATTCTCAATGACCAGCCAGATCAGCGATGCGATCCAAAAACAGGCGAAAAGGTGTGTTAGCATCAGGGATTTAACACCTGTCTTTTACTGGTGTTAGGCATTCGACAACCTGCTGTATGAAAGGGAGCCCAGCCCAGAGCCACATCTGTAGACCAACACATGTCATGGAGTTACTCTTCATGCAGCTTGGAGACCCAAGAGGGCCACAACACCCCCCACCACCATCCCCAGGACCATCCTCACCTCCTGGACCACCCCCCGGACTACCACAGAGGCAGTGCAGAACAAGACAGCGGACCTTCCGAAAACGTACCAGCCTCACAGACTTAACGCCAGAGGATGTCATTGCCCACTACAGCGGTACAAAAGGGGGTGGTGATGGACGGAGCATCTGAACCAATCAAACACTCACACCCAGTCAAAAGATCTGGGTTTGATCTATCCCCGTTCTTTAGCCCACTCTGCCACCCCAGTTCAGACATGGCTATATGCAAATCAGTCTGACCCTGTGCCTCATGGGAACAGTCCAGCCCGAACTGCCAAGCCATGCCTTCCCTGGACCGGAAACAAGCTTCCGAGGACCGGTTTCTGGCATTCCAGCTGTCTCCATCCCGGCTTGCTTGAATCTAGTGGCAAATTGAGCAAGGGACTCACGTCTGAGCATACCCTGCCACACTTATGGCGGCCAAAGCGGTACAAAAGGGGGTGGTGATGGACGGAGCATCTGAACCAATCAAACACTCACACCCAGTCAAAAGATCTGGATTTGATCCATCCCCGTTCTTTAGCCCACTCTGCCACCCCAGTTCAGACATGGCTATAGGCAAATCAGTCTGACCCTGTCCCTCATGGGAACAGTGCAGCCCGAACTGCCAAGCCATGCCTTCCCTGGACCGGAAACAAGCTTCCGAGGACCGGCTTCTGGCATTCCAGCCGTCTCCAGCCCGGCTTGCTTGATTCCAGTGGGAAAGTGAGCAAGGGACTCACGTCTGAGCATACCCTGACACACTTATGGTGGCCAAAGCAGTACAAAAGGGGGTGGTGATGGACGGAGCATCTGAACCAATCAAACACTCACACCCAGTCAAAAGATCTGGGTTTGATCCATCCCCGTTCTTTAGCCCACTCCGCCACCCCAATTCAGACATGGCTATATGCAAATCAGTCTGACCCTGTGCCTCATGGGAACAGTCCAGCCGAACTACCAAGCCATGCCTTCCCTGGACCGGAAACAAGTTTCTGAGGACCGGCTTCTGGCATTCCAGCCGTCTTCAGCCCGGCTTGCTTGAATCCAGTGGCAAAGTGAGCAAGAGACTCACGTCTGAGCATACCCTGCCACACTTATGGCGGCCAAAGCGGTACAAAAGGGGGTGGTGATTGCCCACTACAGGCGCAAAAGGACAACCATTCTCCGCATCCTGACCCACAATGCCCAAAGGCTAACGGTACCAACACAGCGGAGAACCAACATCCCTCTACAGACAAAGCTGCTGGCTGTGCTGCACCTGTTGGCCTCTGGTACCTTCCAACCCACAACTGCCGGAGTCGGAGGAGTTTCACAGCCAGCTCTATCAAAGTTCCTCACACCTGTCACACCTTGGATGCCATCATCAGCTTGGTACCCCAGCACCTTCACTTCCCCCACACCTCACAGGAACAGCTGGAAACCAAGCAAGGCTTCTACGCCATAGCTGGCTTGCCTCATGTGTTGGGGGCAATTGACTGCACACATGTCCTACTTGTGCCCCCTGCCGACACTGAACACAATTACCGCAACAGAAAACACACGCATTCCATCAATGTGCAGGCAATAGTGGACCACCGGGGATTCTTCACCAACGTCGTCGCCAACTACCCAGGCAGTGTGCATGATTCCTACATCTTCCAACAGTCCATCATCGACCAGCGCTTCCAGGATGGCACCTATGGAAATGAACTGCTCGTTGGTAAGTACCAAATGAACACATCACACACCTCAACTCCACAATCGTGCAACTCACAACTGTGGGAAAGCACACGTTACAAAATCACATACGACATGCCAAACAACATGCACACCTAACAGACACGACAACACAAGTGACTGTGGTAACCGTGGCCAGCCATGTAGACAAACCATCCACGTCATGGCACCTCTGCCACACAATTGCGGAATGTGGGGAGAGGTGGGAACCAAGAATGTGCGAAGAAGGCAAGTGACCCATGAATAAGAATGTACACAATGCCAAGTGTGGCAGTGATGTACTAGACAAACTTCAGTATGCAGAGCACAGACATGTCCATGTGGACATATACTGCTGGTGTTTGCAGTGTTGTGGACAGTGGATGCAACCATGTGACCTTAGGCAGTGGGGAAGACCATGCACATGTAGCTATGTCATCCCCCCTATAAGCGTAAGCGGAGTGGGCAGGGCTGGCGTATGCCAGTCCAGCGTATGAGTGGGAATAAATAGCCCTGGGCGTGGTTTACTTCCAGGATGGCCCACAAAGTAACTACTGCGTGTGTCTCAGTGTCCGCCATATCCTGACCATAGGCCTACACACACGTGGCTGACCACCTTCAACGGCCATCATCACAGTGTCGTTGTCAGGCTTGTGGACATGCGCATAAAGTCATGACAATGGTGTGTTTTAGGAGTGCAAGTGATGCAACTGCGCAGCGCACAGAAGCAAATAGGCTCAGGGGAGTGAGGAGCAGCTGTGAAGCAAGGTAACATACATGGATGCCGCTCATTTGCCACAAGCAATACATGTCAAACATGAATCCCAAATTCGCATACATCATACACCACTAAGCTAAAGCAATCATGGGACAGGACAAAATGACCACAGGCACTGCATGTGCAAATAAAATTATTCCAACACACATTGCCTGTGTGCATGTCACTCCTCTGCATAATCACATGACTCTGACAAGTGTGAGTGCAACATTTAGTGCTAACAATCTAAAAAATTACCAACAATCTCACAAATTGCAATTAGATAGGGGGGAGTGTCACCTCTGTACAGAGAGCCTGTGTAGGGTGTCACGTATTAAAAATGACAAAGGGTGTCAAAGATAGTACGTAATCCCACTCAGCAGCGTATCACATGTGTACAAATTCATGACATAAAGGCTGTCATTTTTGACCAAGAAAAGACAACAGTGTGGCATTTGGGCTCAAATATGTACCACCATGATGCAGAGAGTTGCACCCTGTGACTCAAGTCCCACAACATTAGCAACATGGACTTGAGGGGGAATCACTGCCACTACATTCATCCATACTTTCATACTTGATTGATCATAGACATGACACATCTGTGTGAATTTGAATGTTTTATTCACATTCAGTGGAGTGTTGAAGCTGGAGCAGTAAAGGGCCATGCAAACTCCACTTTACATTGTTGCCCGTGGAGGGCCAGCTAGAGTCCTTTAGGGAATGACAAGTTCATTGGAAGAGGAAGAGCTCAGTCTGCAGTTTGATTGCTGTGTCATTGGTAACCAAACAGAATATGGCAGTCCATGTCGAGGTCCAAGGTGAGTGTCGCAGAGTGTATCGGGGGACAGTGGAAGGTGATGATGCAGAGGGAAGAACCAAGCAGAAACAGGCCATATGGCGGAGATGAATGCTACTGCGTCCTTCTTACCACTGAGGCAGAATCTTCTGCATCTTCGTCCTCTGATGTATCATGTACCTCAAGGTGGAATGTCTGCCGTACTGTGTGGCACTGACACTTCAGGGGGTGGAGATGCGGAGGAGTGGTAGCAGCAGCATTCATCCACGCCAGGCCATGTGCCAGCAATGCGGGCAAAGTACTGTCATAGACTAAATTCCGCACACTCCTCTTTTTTTTTTATTTGTAAGGAAGTCACAACACGTTTAACCGCCTTTCTTTAAAAATCAATACTTTTGCAATAGACAGTCCTCTTAGAAGGGGGTTCTTTCAACTTAGCCCAGTGTGAACCCCGAAGTCACAAAATGTGAGAACTACTGTGTAAGAAAAAATGTGTAGAGACAAAATGACCCTTGACGTGCGCACCACCAATGGGGTAACTGGTTGGTACTCACCAGTTGTGCCCACTTTTATCATCATCGGTGGTCTTTTTGTCAAGAAAGTAAAAGAGAAGAAGGTGTCCAAACAAGAAAAAAAGTAAAAATCAGTTGCAGTGAAGTGAGACAGGTCACATCACACATTGTAACCAGATGTGGTTAAAAAGGAAAAAAACCTCACAAAGCAATCTCTTTATTATTTACTGAGTGTTTGTTATCAAGTTATAATGGATAGTTTGCCATTCATGCATACCCCTTCCGAAGCCAACATGTTTCTTTGCCGCAGGAATTTAGGCAAATTCTTCAGTGCCAAAGCACTTAGCCAAAGCACCAGTATTGGACACACTGTTTTATAAGACTCCCAAATGCAAAAAAGACATGCAACTTACTGCGTCACTCACCCCTCTACCAATTGAAAAAATGAATGAACGAATGAGCACTATTTTCAACTTGTTTAAATTATAATATTTACCCTCAGATAGCCAATGTCTTTCGTACCGGCTTCCACTTTTGAGGTCAACTAGAAAACTCCATATGTGAGCCCTCCTTATGAATTGACCATACAAGTGTTATATCAATCTGAAGTAGAACCAAAGAGGAAATCAAACACATTTAGTAACATACAGAAAACGGAGTACGAATATGCAAACTGGCCAGTATGAAAGTAAAGAGCATTTCGCCATTGATATTCCAAAGCAGCACGCTCGCATATCACTACCCCCTTCTAATGTACTGCTGATTCACAGCAAAACTGCCGCTTATGCCATGTAACCAACATTAGTAAAAAAGCAGGTCCCTTAGGTCTCTTGTCCGTTTCAGACGCCACCCGTTTATACAATCAGTGCACACCTCCCTGTACCTCCTTACCGCTCGGGGCCTCACGGAGCGCGTAGTCAGCACCCGTAGGTTCCCACTGTGGACACGCCACATTTGAACATCTCCCTAACGGTCACGTGGGTGTGTGTGATCACGTGAGGGGGATTTCGTCACTCTCACGTAGCATAAATAGAGAGCACCATTTTACATTGGGAAAAGCGGCAACACAAACGATTGGTATTTCAAAAGAAACACCGCAATCGCTCGCGCCTTCATGACATTCCTCAATTCCCATGCATCAAAATAGAATCTCGGCATTGACTCAACAAACATATGAATTCTATCAAAAACACATTTCTACGCCGTCCTCATGTAGCGTTTTTAATCTTGTTATTAAAATTTATTTTTATATTAAAAATTTATTTTCTTCAGTGTGACTAGGGCCCATTTGATCGCATACTATTTTAAAGAAACCCAAACACTTTAGTAGTTTCCAAAAGAGATTACAGCAGGATCAATAGCGATCACAGGCATACCAAAGCTTTGTCATCAGAGCAAAAGTCCATGCGCTTGCTTCATAATGGTCTGTGCAAGTTGTTACTGCAAGCAACAACTTATCATTCAGCTATATTGCTCAGTAAGACAACGCTGCTGCATAACAAATGTAGCTTGTAACCCTGTTACCGGGTATGTTGTTCAATATGTCTCCTCAAAGCACATTTTACGGAATCCATAATGGGGGTCATGATTTTATACTTTTACCACTGATACCAAAAAATGATTCCTAAGGCATCCCTTAACATGTCAGGGGCCCCTAACAATAAAAGGAACTTCCCAGAACCCAATGATGGCACAGTAGTTGTATGGCCCACCTTCTTAATGGACTTCTGACTCTCAAAAGTACTAGACCCACTTTAGACTTTAACCAACTTTGTTCCACTCAATAAGTTTGTTAAGTCCATGTTGGAAATTTGTTTCTTGGAATATCCAGCGTGCTTCTTTAAAAGCCAAAGTTCTCTCAACATTCTGTGGGTTCTCTATTACCTTTTCAAGGACTACCCAGGTAAAACAATGTTTTGGTAGATGGCAATGTTGCACCAATTTCGTGGTTAATTTTCCTGACCTTATAGTGCTCAAATGCTCCTGTATTCTAATTTTGATTTTTCTGGATGTGAGCCCTATATATTGGAGGTTACATTCACACGTCAATCTATACACCACATTCGTGGCATTGCAATTGCTGAAGTGTGTGAGAAACCATTCTCTCCCAGAGCTAAGAAACACACTCAAAGTTTTTTTTATCAAAGGACACACCGTGCATGACCCGCAAGGGAAATGACCATGTGGATTTGTAGTTTCATTGTGTTTTTCTGCCGAGGGGAAACGAGTATGAACTAATTTGTCCTTCAAATTGCATGACCTTTTGAAGGCAAATCTTGGAGGTGGCATCTTGAAGTCCTTATTAGACAGAATTGACCAATGCTTCGGTATAGATTTTCTGATTCTAGTTGCTAGTGGATCAAATGTCATCACCACTGGGACACATTCATCTCTCGCTTTCTCATTCTTCTCTAACAATGCACTGCACTGGGTGTTTAAAGCCCTTTTCTTAGCTTGTTTTATTATTTTGAGGGGATAGTTTCTCTGTTGCAGCCTTTTACTGAGTTCTTCAGATTGTTTCAAGTATGTATTAATAGAGGAACAGTTCCGGCGGTAAAGCAGGAACTGCCCAACCGGCAGATTGTCCCTCAATGCTCTCGGATGGAAAGAGTTATATGACAAGAGCGAGTTCCTGTCTGTGGCTTTTTGATGGACACGGGTGGTCAGTGAATCCTCATTGACCTCTATATCCAAATCCAAGTACACAGCAGAGCCGTTACCATATGTGCAGGTAAATCTTAAACTAGGGTCTTGCTGATTCAGCCAGTTTAAAAATTCCAATAGAGCCTCTTCTCCTCCTGACCATATGCAGAGCACGTCGTCTATATATCGCTCCCAGAGGTGTAAGTTCCTCTGGAAGGGGTTGGAGGACTGATAGACGAAGTGCTCCTCAAATTGGCCGACATATATACATGCCAGACGGGGGGCCATCGTAGCGTCCATTAATGTACTCATAGTCTGGAGGTATAGCTTGTCCTTGTAGCAAAAATAGTTTCGAGTAAGGGCCAACTCCACGCATTGCAGCACAAAGGACTGTGGCGCATCATAGAACCACTCTTGCTCCCCCAGGGCATGCGCTGCTGCCACCAACGTTGCATCCCGGGGGATGCAGGTGTAGAGTGATTCTATGTCGATGGTAACTAAGAGTTCTTGATTACGATCAAATCGCATACCGTCTAGAGTATTCAAGATCTCAGTGGTGTCTTTGACAAATGCCTTTTGTTTTATAACTGATTCACGTAGAAAGAAATCGGTGAATTGTGACAGGGGTTCCAAAATTGATTGGATCCCCGACACAATCGGTCTTCCGGGGGGAGGGCATGTTGGTTTATGGATTTTCTGAAGGATGAAAAAAGCTGTGGTCCTAGGTTTTTCATTAATAAGGAACTCCGCTTCCTTCACTGTAATCCATTTATTTTCTATTGCTTTGCCCACCATCTCACGGATAGTCTTTTTAAGTTCGCCAACTGGGTCACGACTCAGAGGCTGGTAGTTGGTGAGAACCTCCAATAGTCTATTGACCTCAGTGTCGTAATCCTTCGTGATTATCACAAGCATTGCCCCACCCTTGTCTGCTGGTTTTATGGTCAGGGAGTGGTTGCTCGGTAGGCTCTTGACCGCACTCCAATACTTCTTTGTCATATTTCTGTGATCTTGTTTGTTATTAGTTTCAAAAGTAGCAATGTCTTGCAAAACTTTGGCTTCAAAAACTGCAACATCCAGTCCTACAGAAGTGGACGGAGGGCAGAACTGTGATGGTCTTTTAAGGTTGGTGTTAAACAATGCAGGGGAGTCTTGGGTTTTATTAGCAAAGAGCTTTTTTAATTTTATCCTTCGCATAGTTTCATGGAATTCCACTCTGCATTTAAAGGAGTCTTGTGTTGGTGTGGGGACAAACCCCAACCCCTTGTTTAAGACTCTCTCTTCATCCATCGTCAGGTTATGGTCAGATAAATTAACCACAATATTATTCAGGTTTGATTCCGCTCGAATGCGTGTTACTCTGGGGGAGAAGGATTGCTGTTGTGGGGCTTGATTGCCCCTCCCTTGGCATCTCCCTGTTTGTCCTCCCACTCTGTTGGTTCTCTGTCCCTGTCCTAAAAAAGACCTGAGTAAGGCACCAGAATCCTCGTTGTTTTTGTCGCTATTTCTGTCCTGTTGGTTGAGGCCGAGGGAGGGGCAGTGGTTGTGATGAACACAAAGGATTATGACGCTGAGGTCAATAGACTATTGTAGGTACGCACCAACTACCAGCCTCTGAGTCGTGACCCAATTGGCGAACTTCAAAAGACTATCCGTGAGATGGTGGGCAAAGCAAAAGAAAATAAATGGATTTGGGTGAAGGAAGCAGAGTTCCTTATTAACGAAAAACCTAGGACCCCAGCTTTTTACATCCTTCCGAAAATCCATAAACCAATAGGCCCTCCCCCAGGAAGACCGCTTGTGTCGGGGATCCAATCAATTTTGGAACCACTGTCACAATTCGCCGCTTTCTTTCTACGTGAATCAGTTATAAAAGAACAGGCAGTCGTCAAAGACACCACTGAGATCTTGAATATTCTAGACGGTATGCGATTTGATCGTAATCAAGAACTCTTAGTTACCATCGACATAGAATCACTCTACACCTGCATCCCCCAGGATGCAACGTTGGTGGCAGCAGCGCATGCCCTGGGGGAGCAAGAGTGGTTCTTTGATGTGCCACAGTCCTTTGTACTGCAATGCGAGGAGTTGGCCCGTACTCGAAACTATTTTTGCTACAAGGACAAGCTGTACCTCCAGACTACGGGTACATCAATGGGCGCTACGATGGCTCCCAGTCTGCATGTATATATGTCGGCCAAATTGAGGAGCACGTCGTCTATCAGTCCACCAACCCCTTCCAGAGGAACTTATGCCTCTGGAAGCGATATATAGATGACGTGCTCTGCATATGGTCAGGAGGAGGAGAGGCTCTATTGGAATTTTTAAACTGGCTGAATCAGCAAGACCCTAGTTTAAGATTTACCTGGACATATAGTGACAGCTCTGCTGTGTACTTGAATTTGGATATAGAGGTCAATGAGGATTCACTGACCACACGTGTCCATCAAAAAGCCACAGACAGGAACTCGCTCTTGTCATATAACTCTTACCATCCGAGAGCATTTAGGGACAATCTGCCGGTTGGGCAGTTCCTGCGATACCGCCGGAACTGTTCCTCGGTTAATACATACTTGAAACAATCTGAAGAACTCAGTAAAAGGCTGCAACAGAGAAACTATTCCCTCAAAATAATAAACCAAGCTAAGAAAAGGGCTTTAAACACCCCGTGCAGTGCATTGTTAGAGAAGTATGAGAAAGCGAGAGATGAATGTGTCCCAGTGGTGATGACATTTGATCCACTAGCAACTAGAATCAGAAAATCTATACGGAAGCATTGGTCAATTCTGTCTAATAAGGACTTCAAGAGGTCACCGCCAAGATTTGCCTTCAAAAGGTCATGCAATTTGAAGGACAAATTGGTTCATACTTGTTTCCCCTCGGCAGAAAAACACAATGAAACTACAAATCCACATGGTCATTTCCCCTGTGGATCATGCACGGCGTGTCCTTTGACTAAAAAAACTTTGAGTGTGTTTCTTAGCTCTGGGAGAGAATGGTTTCTCACACAATTCAGCAATTGCAATACCACGAATGTGGTGTATAGGTTGATGTGTGAATGTAACCTTCAATATATAGGGCTCACATCCAGAAAAATCAAAATTAGAATACAGGAGCATTTGAGCACTATAAGGTCAGGAAAATTAACCACGAAATTGGTGCAACATTGTCTTCTCCAAAAACATAGTTTTACCTGGGTAGTCCTTGAAAAGGTAATAGAGAACCCACAGAATGTTGAGAGAACTTTGGCTTCTAAAGAAGCACGCTGGATATTCCAAGAAAAAAGTGACCAACATGGGCTTAACAAGCTTATTGAGTGGAACCAAGTTGGTTAAAGTCTAAAGTGGGTCTAGTACTGTTGAGAGTCAGAAGTGCGTTAAGAAGGTGGGACATACCACTACTGTGCCATCATTGCATTCTGGGAGGTTCCTTTTATTGTTAGGGGCCCCTGACATGTTAAGGGATGCCTTAGGAATCATTTATTGGTATCAGTGGTAAAGGTATAAAATCATGACCCCCATTATGGATTTCGTAAAATGTGCTTTGAGGAAACATATTGAACAACATACCCGGTAACAGGGTTACAAGCCAAGTTTGTTATGCTGCAGCGGTGTCTCACAGAGCAATATAGCTGAATGATAAGTTGTTGCTTGCAGTAACAACTTTCACAGACCATTATGAAGCAAGCGCATGGACTTTTGCACTGATGACAAAGCTTTGGTATGCCTGTGATCGCTATTGATCCTGCTGTAATCTCTTTTGGAAACTACTAAAGTGTTTGGGTTTCTTTAAAATAGTATGCGATCAAATGGACCCAATCACACTGAAGAAAATTAATTTTTAATATAAAAATTAATTTTAACAATAAGACTAAAAATGCTACATGAGGCCGGCGTAGAAATGTGTTTTTGATAGAATTCGTATGTTTGTTGAGTCAATGTCGAGATTCTATTTTGATGCATGGGAATTGAGGAGTGTCATGAAGGTGCGAGCGATTGCGGTGTTTCTTTTGAAATACTAATCGTTTGGGTTGCCGTTTTTCCCAATGTAAAATGGTGCTCTCTATTTACGCTATGTGAGAGTGATGAAATCCCCCTCACGTGA
Source organism: Lissotriton helveticus (assembly GCF_964261635.1). Taxonomy (NCBI): domain Eukaryota; kingdom Metazoa; phylum Chordata; class Amphibia; order Caudata; family Salamandridae; genus Lissotriton; species Lissotriton helveticus. The sequence continues at coordinate 512,250,185 of NC_136071.1, read as the reverse complement.
TCACATGTACCTACGTGACCGTTAGGGAGATGTTCAAATGTGGCGTGTCCACGAAGGGAACCTACGGGAGCTGACTACGCGCTCCGTGAGGCCCCGAGCGGTACGGAGGTACAGGGAGGTGTGCTCTGATTGTATAAGCGGGTGGCGTCTGAAACGGGCGAGAGACCTAAGGGACCTGCTTTTTTACTAATGTTGGTTACATGGTATAAGCGACAGTTTCACTGTGAATCAGCACTACATTAGAAGGGGGTAACGATATGCGAGCGTGCTGTTTTGGAATATCAATGGCGAAATGCTCTTTACTTTCATACTGGTCAGTTTGCATATTCGTGCTCCGTTTTCTGTATATTGCTAAATTTGTTTGATTTCCTCTTTGGTTCTACTTGAGATTGATATAACACTTGTATGGTCAATCCACAAGGAGGACTCATATTTGGAGTTTTCTAGTTGACCTGAAAAGTGGAAGCCGGTACGAAAGACATTCGCTATCTGAGGGTAAATATTATCATTTAAACAAGTTGAAAATAGAGCTCATTTGTTCATTCATTTTTTTTAATTGGTAGAGGTATGAGTGACGCAGTATGTTGCATGTCTGTTTTGCATTTGACAATCTTCTAAAACGGTGTGGCCAATACAGGTGCTTTGGCAAAGTGCTTTGGCCCTGAACAATGTGCCTAAATTGCTGCGGCAAAGAAACATGTTGGCTTTGGAAGGGGTATGCATGAGTGGCAACCTATCCATTTTAACTTGATAAGAAACACTCAGTAAATATTAAAGAGATTGCTTTGTGAGTGTTTTTTTCAATTTTAACCACATCTGGTTACATCGTGTGATGTGACCTGTCTCACTTCACTGCACCTGATTTTTACTTTCTTTCTCGTTTGGACACCTTCTTCTCTTTTTCTTTCTAGACAAAATGACCACCGATGATGATAAAAGTGGGCACAACTGGTGAGTACCAACCAGTTACCCCATTGGTGGTGCGCACGTGAGGGGTCATTTTGTCTCTCCACATTTTTTCCTACACAGTAGTTTTCACATTTTGTGACTTCGGGGTTCACACTAGGCTAAGTTGAAAGAACCCCCTTTTCAGAGGACTGTCTATTGCAAAAGTTATGATTTTTAAAGAAAGGCAGTTAAACGTGTTGTGACTTCCTTACAAATAAAAATAAAAAAGAGGAGTGCGCGGAATTTAGACTATAACAGTACTTCGCACACGTTTAATAAAGTTTTGAATTTAAAAAGAAAGGCGCCTTAGAAAGCAGGCCTTGGTGTTTTGATGTTTGTTGAGTGGAGGGTGACCTGGTTTTTATTTTCCCTCTGTTGCTCCTTTGTGAATATACTTGTGGCAGCAATGCTATTATGAGGGTCTGCAGGGTATGGAAGAACCCAGCTACCTCTTGCTGGTGTGCAGCCATGGCAGTCATTCTTTCCGCCTACGTCCGCTCCATGTTCTCCATGATCCTCCGCATGTGTCCCAACTCCCGGGTGACATCGCTGGAGCCACTCTGACTAGACAGTTGTTCTTGCCTCGGTGTCAGGACTCCAGCGATGTCAGCCATGGCTCATTGGAGAGCATAAAGCGGACTGTGGGTGTCCGTTGGGGACTGAGAGTGGTCCCTGGTGGGACTTAGACACCCACGTATGGCATCTAGTGTGGATGCCATGAGGTCGAACCCACCCGCACCTGATCAGCCATCTTCTCCTGGCACCCCAACACACAGCGTTGGAAAGCCATGCTTTGTTCGTGGGGGTCCTGGGAGACAGCTATGGTGGTGGGTGCTTCCAGCTGTGTGGTCTGTGCAGGGGGTGGGGTCTCATCGATACAGCTGGGCTGCCCTGCTCCTTGAGGTGGGGTGCTGAGGTTGTCCATGAGCTGTTCAAGGGTGTCGGGGTTGATGGTGTGGAGGTCCTCTTTGTCATCAGTAAAGAGATGTTTGGGCTGCTCTGCAGAAGGTGAAGGGGAGCTGCAGTTTAACATTGTGTTCACATGTATATTGACGCATTGTATATGTTTACATAAAGACTGCATGACAATGTACATTGTGACTGTTTGGGAGGAGCTGGCTATTTGATGCGGGACAGTGGATATTTTGACAACATCACAAATGTGTGTTTGTACTTGTACATTATCACCTCACATTTCCCTGCTATACCAAATGTGATTGGCCAGTTTCTACACACAAGCGGCACCAGTTGTGTCCTCTTTTCTGTTGCGAATATGTTGCAGTTTGTACCACATTGTTGTCAATGTTGATGTGCTCTGAATGTTATGTGTATATGCTGCATTTTGGGAGAGTCGCCCCTGCTGCTCTGATTTTGCTGCCCATTATCCCTTTCAGGCTGTGTGCCTTTGACTTCTGTGCTTATACAGTGCAGAGGTGTTTCATACTTGGGTATATTGAGCTCTTGGTGGGTGTTGGAAGTCTGGGGCATGGTTTGTCCGCAGATGTGTTGTTGACGTCAGTGGTTGTTAGTGCACGTGGATGTGTCAGAGTGTGACCTGCTCCTTTACGGATGTGGTCCACACTCAGCCACCTCAGTGTCGTGGCATGCAACATGTCATGATATATTGACTGCAGCAATGCTATTCGTCATGCAGTGCCACTTGCATTGTCAGTGTTGCTCACAGACATGCCATTTTGCTGGGTTTAGCACATGTGCATGGGTTGGCTTTAAGATTGGTGGTACGTGGGAAGGCCTCCCTCTGGACATAGTCGAAGGGGGCCTACTTTCTGTTTCTAGGTATGCTCCAGTGTGCCAAGGGGATCAGGGACATGATCCAGAGTCATTGTGGGTGTACACTGTGCTATACTTAATTGTGCATGTGTGCCATTGTACCCATCTCCCTTCGTCCCCCCAGTTCCTGGTCGTTACTCACACTGTTGAAGTTGTGTCAGGTCATGTTGAGCAGTGTCCGGACCCCAACTACTGCCACCGTCTCCACACTGATGACTGTGGGCACCATTTCCTCCATCTCATCCAGCTCCTCCTGTGGCGCTGGACTCCCACCTCTAGTATGCGTTGCTGCCTTCTGGTTGTTGCCGAGATTCTGCTTGCTTTTGTGCTTCCCATCATTCCAGCGCCTCTTGACCTCTTCCATTGACCTCCTCAGCACACTGACTGCATTCACCTTGTCCACGATGGACTGGTATATTCCATTTTTTGTTGCCAATGACACAGTGGAGGTGATGAACACTAGTTGATGTTTTTCTTTCACCTACGTTATCAGGATCCTGTTTTCCTGTGGACTGAACAGCGTCTTCTTCTTTTTCTTCTCCTTGCCCTTCCCTGACCCCGAGGTCCCAGGCTTGTCCTCCGTGGGGCTTGTGGGGTTCTGGTTGTCTTCTGTACTTGCTCTGGCTACCTCAGTTGTGCTTCGCAGTTTTTTTGGTTTTGTTTGTGGTTTTTTTTCTACTTTATAGTGATTTTTCCCGCCTGACATGTGTGAATTGCAGGTCTGGCGCAGATTATCACAGATTTTTTTATCGCGGTTGGGCACATCGCAAATTTCTTCACTTTCGGGTTTAGAATTTTATCGCCATCCCAGCGATTTTATCGGGGACATTTGACACCTTATCCGGAAACTATTGCATGTTATCGCAGTGTTGTGAACAGGACGTTGACACAGAGTTATTTTCCCACGATAGAAGGCGATATGAAACATTGTGTTAACCTATTTTGGCGATGATTATCACAAGTTTTTGAGAATATCCCCCAATGCCTCTAAGTCAGATATAATAGTCCAACAAACTAGGGGCATATTAACCAGAAAATGTCAGACAGTGGAACTGCACCAAATTTGGCAGCGCCGTACTCCGACCTTTTCAAAATGCAGGGATGCACCTTATTCACCACTGTGTTGCGGTTTAACACCCACAGCAACACCCATTGCATGACCCTTTCACGCTAATTGATGCATACAAAGGGGCCTTATTTATAAGGTGGCGTTAAGCCACAAAAAGTGTAAATATGGAGAAGGGAATATCGCCACCAAAACTTCTCTAAATGTGATGGTCTGGTGGTGATATCCCCTTGAAAATATACCCCCTAGTTCCAATATTTTTCACAGTATTGCTACTGTGATTCTTGCATTCTAACATTGACTCTTCCCCTCCATCTCTGTCATTATAATCGTGTGCCAAACCCTCACTCAGAAGGCTCAAATCCTCAGAAATGTTCTCCATATTGTGTAACGCCCTCCAGCTTCCCCGAAATGTTGATGTGGGCCATATACTTTTCAATTATGTCTGGGAGAAAAATTATACTGTTCTTGTCCTTGTTTTTTTCCCTCTAAATCACTCTGCTTCTTATGAGTTCATGCCATGCCTCTATGTTGAAGTGGGAGAAAGTAGGTCCATCACTGTACTACCCTCCATGCTCTTGTCGGCACCTGTACATGACACCAGATGCCTCTGAAGCAAGCCACAGAATCTCAACCCTTGATGATCATATAATGAGTCAGCTAAGCTATTATAGGCCCGGGATACCTTGAGTTCTGAAAAATATGTGTCACTTTAGGCAAAGTAAAACTGGTTCCCAGTCATGTTGTTCACTATTTCGACCGCTGCCATACTATGCACAAAAAGGTCACTCGCTGATTGGCTACCTCGCTCCTCAATGGTCCTACAGGCAGCATCACAGGGAACAATTCCAGGAGATATAAGTGATGACTTCTAGCTCTTCATGTTAAAAGCATACACCAGCATACCTTCTTTTATGAGTCAAATCCAGCTGCCCCTGCCAAGTCAGAAGATATTTCATTCCCCTTGTAATGTATCATCCAACAGCCACATAGTAAAGGCAGGGCCGGCCCTAGGCATGTGCAAAGTGTGCACCTGCACAGGGCCGCCAAACCCCAGGGGCCGCCACGACGACGAGGATCGGATCAGAAGGATCTGATAATCGTGGCAGTGGCAGCCCCCTGGTAGGATTTGGCGGCCTCCGGCTCCGACCCCGGCTAGCAATGGCAGCGTTGTTTAGTTGTTGTTACAGTTTCACTTTGCCCAGCGACGGGGTCCCAGGGCCGTCAATCTTAGCCCTACCAATGACCGTATGACGTGACGGCCCTGGGACAGCCCCCGCAGCGCGAGCTGTGCGCAGTGCGGAACTGCACACCTGCTGCCGCTCTGACGTGTCACGGTGGGTCACGCACCCGCGCCACTGCCAGGGAGAGTGCGTGAGCGGTGGTGCCACTGACTGTGCATCGTCATCGTGTCTGGAGTGTGACTGTGAGAATAAAGAACATTTACGCGGCCACCGACGATCATCAGAGAACACCTGTCCCGTGTCCGACTCCGAGCCTCCGGATTGCCAGGTAACTCAGTTTCTTTGTTGAACATTAAAAGAAGGCGACTTCAGGCAGGATAGAATTGGTGCTCACTAGGCAGGTCTTACTTTCGTTCTTGGATCTGACTATGTTGGCAGCACAAACTTCATATCTACAGATGTTGGATTTGTCTTTGTGGATCCTGGCTTGTTTGGCTCACTTATTGTTAAAATTACTTTCACCTCATGAATTGTCCCTCAATGGACATAAAAGATTAACCATTGGTGTTGGCAGCAAGGTAAGCAGGGCCGGCCCTAGGCTGGGGACTGCGTGGTAATGGCATTTTGTTTGCTTTGATACTTGCACAAGTGCCACCAATGCACCATTGCCTTTGCCTACGAACCTAACGTTTGTTCTTGTGCTCGAGTGTCTACCATATATTGCTGTATTATACCTCCTCTAATTATACTTTGTTTTCTCTCGAGCAGGCTTCACTTTAAAATAGTTTATTGCAGGGGATTAGACTGTAGACACCTAGGGGCATATTACCAAGCAATAGCGATAATTATCGCTATTGCTTGGTTAGAGACAAAAATTTACCGCTGAGCTGCGGCGATTTTTATCGCAAATAAACCTTGGTATTACCAAGGTTTATCGCAAATGCGATAAAAATCGGCCGCAATGCATGAATATCGCTGAAAAGTCAGCGATATTCATGCATTACCGAGCTAATGCTCTTAGCCATGTTATCCACCTCCCAATCAATCAATCAATCAATCAGGTCATTTATAGAGCGCACTACTCACCCGTAGGGTCTCAAGGCGCTGGGTTGGGGGGGGGGGTGCCGTTACTGCTCGAACAGCCAGGTCTTGAGCTTCTTCCTGAAGGAGAGGTGGTCTTGGGTCAGGCGCAGGTCGGTTGGGAGTGAGTTCCAGGTCTTGGCGGCCAGGTAGGAGAAGGACGTTCCTCCTGTTGTCGCTCTTCGGATGCGGGGGACGGCGGCGAGGGCGTGGCTGGTTGATCTGAGGAGGCGCTTGGGAGTGTAGAAGTTGATCCGGTTGTTGAGGTAGCTCGGGCCTTGGTCGTGTAGGGCTTTGTGCGCGTGGGTGAGGAGACGGAAGGTGATTCTCTTGTTGACCGGGAGCCAATGCAGATCTCTCAGGTGTCCGGAGATGTGGCTGCGTCGGGGGATGTCGAGGATGAGTCTGGCCGAGGCGTTCTGGATCCGCTGGAGTCTCTTCTGGAGCTTGGCGGTGGTTCCGGCGTAGAGGGCGTTGCCGTAGTCCAGTCGGCTGGTGACGAGGGCCTGGGTGACCGTCTTCCTCGTCTCGGTGGGGATCCACCGGAAGATCTTACGTAGCATGCGCAGGATGTTGAAGCAAGACGAGGAGACGGCGTTTACTTGTCTGGTCATGGAGAGGGAGGAGTCCAGGATGAAGCCCAGGTTGCGTGCGTGGTCCGTCGGTTTGGGTGCGGTGCCCAGGGCGGGGTTCCACCAGGAGTCGTCCCAGGCGGAGGGCGAGGAGCCCAGGATGAGGACCTCCGTCTTGTCCGAGTTCAGTTTCAGGCGGCTGGTCGTCATCCATTCGGCTACCTCTCTCATCCCTTCGTGCAGGTTGGCTCTGGCGGTGGCGGGGTCGTTGGTCAGGGAGAGGATCAGCTGGGTGTCGTCGGCGTAGGAGATTATGTTGAGGTTGTGTTGGCGTGCGATGGCCGCGAGGGGGCTCATGTAGACGTTGAAGGGGTGGGGCTCAGTGAGGATCCTTGAGGGACGCCGCAGATGACTTTGGTGGCCTCTGACTTGTACGGTGGTAGGCGGACTCTCTGTGTTCTTCCGTCGAGGAAGGAGGTGATCCATTCCAGTGCCTTGTCCTGGATTCCGATGTTGCCGAGGCGCTGTACTAGGGTGCGGTGGCAGACAGTGTCGAAAGCCGCGGAGAGGTCCAGGAGGATGAGGGCCGCTGTTTCTCCGTTGTCCATCAGAGTTCGTATGTCATCGGTGGCAGCGATGAGGGCGGTCTCGGTGCTGTGGTTCGCTCGGAAGCCAGACTGTGAGGGGTCGAGGGATCCATTGGATAACATGGCTAAGAACTGCTCAGGGAAGGTGTTAGCTTTTGGAGATATTCGCGCTTAGCGCGAATATCTCCATAAGTTGGTAATAGGAGATAGCGATGTTAGTGACTGTTTCCAGTCGCTAACATCTTGGCACGCCCACTTTGCATGTCATTAGTGATAAATATCACTGACATGCAAAGTGGGGCCCAAGATGGTCGCTATCTCCTACTAGCTGTCGCTAACTGGTGTTAGCGACAGCTAGGTAATAGGGAGATAATTTTATCTCCGCTTTCTTGGCTTTTAAAGCCAAAAAAGCGGAGATAAACCCCCTTGATAATATGCCCCCTAGATCTTTGTTTACCCAACAAATTCCAAAGCATTGTAGCTGTAAGATAACTTTGGTGGTGAATACACTTGCTGGCGACTGGCGAGATCTGTGTGCAGTCTAGTTACAGGCCGGCCTCAGTCACTCATACAAAGTATAAAGAGACAGAGTTAAATGTGATGTCCCAGCTGCAAAGTGAAGCATGCACCATGCAGGTCACAGATTTGTATTTTACGTAGGAAGCTCAGCGAGTTACTGCTTTCATCATTGCAGACATTCTTTAGTGAGATAGGTCTCAGGTTAAATACCACCTTGTAATATACCTGTTAATGAATTATGAACCATCTTTAAGGAATTGCATGGATGGTAACTGCAAGGTATAAGTTTAGAAACAGTGCTTTTTGCTCAGTATTTCATTAATTAAATTTTTCCCAAAAGTGTTCCTTTAGTAATAAAGAAGCATTAGTAGTAATTGCTTTTATACACTGTTATTAGTTTAATTACTCATGTAGATAATTCATCTAGCATTCAGACAGTGGATGTGAAGCTCTTACATTCAGGGATTGGAAAATTCAAAACCTGCCTTCAGTCATCTTTTAAGGACTTGTGTAACCGGCTGCACACATGTCACTTTTTCCTCCTGTAATGCACCGTGTGCAACCTCATGTATTTTGTTTGCTCACAATTGTCACTTTTGCCAATTGTAACTTAACATTTGCTTTTGTAATTTGTTCAATTGTAATTTTCTCCTCATGTTTCATTACTGTTCCTAGCAGCGCGCGTGCCATCATTTTCGCTTTTTTTTTTACAAACAGGAAGGTTTTTTTTTCAAGAGCCAACAACAATTAAAAGAATGATTTGAGCGGAAAGCTAGGGCTTATGGCAAGTGTAACAATGTGTGTGAATTATATGAGTGCACAAACCATAGATTGCTTAAAAACAACAAGAAAATGGCGCCTTGTTAGAACACCGCTGCTGGCATAGTTCCTTCGCCAAAACACATAGGGCCTCATTTATGAAAGCCTTGCGCCACCGATGCGCCACTTTTTCCCATGTTAAAAGTGACGCACCGGCGGCGCAAGGCCTTCATAAATAAGGCCCATAACATTTCAGAGCCAACTGGATTAGGTCTTTTTTTGGGGGGGGGGGAAGGCAGAGCAGATTTTTTGTAAGGACGAAAGGCTTCCTATCTTGGATCTCACTGGACGTGCTCCTTGTTGTTTTTGAAGCCCGCTGGGGTATTGGTACAGTGCCCTCTCACCAGTCTAAGGCAGACAGGCAGCTAGCTGGTGGCAGCTATGACTAGTGAGTGGAACAGGGGGGCTTATTTACAAGCCCCTTGCGCGACCAGTGCATCACTTTTAATATGGGAAAAAGTGGCGCACCGGTGGCGCAAGGGGCTTGTAAATAAAATAAGCCCCAGGGTTTTTACTGGTATCCTTGGTCCATGCGGTAAGTTGTGAGGGGGTGACACCATGAGTTACCCGCACCGGGTGACACCAACCCTAGTGACACCACTGGCTCCGCCACATCCAGATCCCCTCTTCCGGGGCCCCCACCTACGCTCCCTGCACAGGGCCACCATGAGCCTAGAGCCGGTCCTGGTAAAGGAGTGATCAGTTGAAGAATTTCTCCTATGTCCACATGTCTTTCTGGAGCCTGTTCATGACCGTGAATGTGTGATGACGTTTTGTGGTCCATTTCATTGCCACTGCCTTTTCCCTGCAAAATTCCCTGCCGGGCACCACCACTCAGCCCATAAGGTTCGGATGTCCCATCAGTTGCTGAGTCAGTTGCATTTCATACCTCCATTTAATTCTCCATCTTCTGCACGAGCTGTCCCAGTCTCCTATTGTAGGCTCCATCACTAGAGAGTCCTTGGATTCTGAGCCTTCCATCTTTTTGAGAGCTAATGGTACCCAAACTCATATGAAATGTTCTCAAAATGGCTAGAGAGCCTCATGCATACACCTTCCATCTCTGCTCTACTTACAAATAAAAAGTCATTGAGGTCATGAAGCACTGGCCCAGGTACGTATCTCCCTGAACTGTCCGCTCCAACAATGTAATAAATGTGTCAAAAACATAGAAATCCACTAGACATGCTTTTCTATACCTATGTTTCCATGAGATTGAATTCCCAAAAAATGAAAGTACAACAGAAGGAATGACAATAATTAAAAGACAGATTTTGTATCACATTTAGGGGCAGCTTTATCAAGAAGTTGCGTCACCTTTGCACCAGGCAACAGGGCGCTAGCCCGACACAACTACCAAGTAGGAGTTATCAAACCACCTATTATTTTAAATACGGCGCATTCCTGACCATTCCATTTCACGCAGGTACGCTGCATGAAATGTTTGATAAATGAGGCCCCCAGTCTTTAAAGTGCAAATACTAAAACCCCATACAATCTGAAGTGCCTAGCCCACACTGGAATGCACCACATGGCGCTTTTCCTGCTTAGCATAGTCATTCAGCATTTTCTTAGAAGGCCATGACTGGTGGTTTGTAAGTTTAAACTCCTCACTGTTTTTCGAAATGTTGAGTAGTGAAATTATTAAGTACTGTAGGGGTCCCTCCTGAAGGGACCTGCCATCTTCCCTACTTGAACTTCCTTTTTTCAGTTTTATTTTTATGACTGTTCCCTTGACTGAGATGTGGTTCTGAAAATCTGGATTCATATAATAGTTCTGGACTCGAGAATTAAAACTTCGTCGAAACATGACGAATTTGGTATCAAAAGACCGAGAATGACAAGTACATCATGTACATGTATTTTCAGCATACTCGAGTGACGATTTCACCTCTAAATCGTCATTTACATTCTGAACCCTTGGCTCCCATTTATATGTTGCCCTTTACATAGGCCTTAATCCAGTTGAATTTGATTCCACAAGGACACATACTCCTTAATCGACTTTTTCCTGACCTCAGTACAAGTTGGAACCATTGCCCCAGGCCGAACTCGTTAGGTCAGTTCCCTCCCAGTGGCCAAGCAAGATAGCATCTAGGCTCAACAAACCATAAAACCATTTCAGCGCACACACCTGCCATATCTCGCTCACATCTATCTCCACTCTTTTTCTTCACTTACTTTATGGTGGGGAGGTGCCCGTTTTTATTAGGGGTCCAGTGTTATCTGATGAAATGTTGGGCCTTGCCAAATGATTTGTTGTCAGCAGCACGAAGTGAAATATGGACATGTCATCATGATTCTGCTTTTTCTTTGAACCAGAATATGTTAACTATTTACTTTACAACCAAGAATGTTTTGCCTAGGGCCTAGAATCGTGTATAAAAAGAGAAGCCTGACTTTGTAAAAGTGTGCAGTCTCCTGAGAACATACCCGTATTGTACTTCTAGGACACCTGTTACCTTGGTTGCAGCCAATAAACTAATCTTTGACTTCACCTAGAAGACTCAGAGTTTCTGTAGGTCTGGATCAGGAAGAACCCGAGGTCTCTGGGTGTTGATTCCCTGGCACCGCTGGGTTACCGGTTCTGTGCCGGTTCTTAAAAACCCAGTACCTCAGTTGGCGCCCAACGTTTGGGGCGATTCCAGTGGTACCAGTCAGCCAGAAGATCGTGAGGAGCTTCGTGTGGAAATTCCAGAGGACGGCCAACCACCTCATCGACCCCTGCATGTCGACGTGGTCGAAGGTCTTTGCTGCGAGGTTCCCCGCTTCCCGACGGCTACAAGGACTGCTGCCCTGGCCATCGCCCTGATTTTGGACCCTTGAAGTTTCTTGGTATAGCGAAACACTGAGACGAGTCTTCTGGTGACGTCATCGATATTTCAGTTAAGTATATAAGTGGAGCGTCTCCCAGTCCTTAGGTGGACTTACTTTGTGGTATCTTTTGGATACAAGGTTTTGTATTGGTACTTGCAAACACCATAACCGAAGGACTCGTGTATTCACGAGAAATATCGTAATCGATAAATCCTTTGAAGTTTGGAACTAGACTAGAGAGCGAAGATGCCTAGTCTTAGACTTGGGAATTTGTTTTGTCTTGGTAGTAATAATAGGGACTCCCGATTGGAGGACTCATGTCCGGTTCCTCCAGTTGGAACTCCGACCTACGAGCTATACGTGAAGCATGGGGTAGGCCCCATCACTTACAATGAAGTATGGATTAAATACACTAGAAAAGATGGTGTTCTAAAATGGCCCCAATATGGTAGCTTTGATTCTGAAATCTTAGACAACCTTGAAGTAAAACTCTTTAAAAAGAAAGCCCGGCGGGCGATGTTTGACTCTTTTCGCTTATGGCGTAAAGAAGCCAAACAAAAAGAAATTAAATTAGCTAAGAAAAATAAGAGAGAAGGGGGACTTTCAGTAATGCAAGCTGCTGTGCAGTTTAAAGATAATGAGGAAGAGCAGATGAATGAGCAGTTGCACAGGCAACGTAAAATGGCAATAGATAAGTGTTATCCAGTTTTACCGTCTCTTCAGCAAGAGGCAGCAAAAGAGCGTGAAAAAGACCCATTAATGTTGCATTTGCTAAATTCGCCACCCCCCCTATGCGCAGAATGCCACAGCACCCCCACAACCTTTAGTTGCGCAAACTACCCTTCCTGCTGCTCAACAGCACTCACCAGCCGTTCTTCAGCTGGCTCCTACTTCTTCGGTGCAGCCTCCTCCAGGCCCACCGACCACCTCTGTTTCACCTGTGTTTTCTACAATTTTGCCTACTGCACTTTTTACGTCTCCTAATGCTCCCTCTACGATTTTGCCTAGTGCCCCCTCTATTTCCCCTGATGCCTCTTCTGCTATCTCTACCCCCGCCTTATCTCACCCCGTTCTTCCACCTATTTGTCCTTCAGTTTCACCTTCTATTCGGCAGAAAATTGCCAGCACTGTTACTAATCTTCTTTTACCTCTTTTCGGGTCGCCTGCTACGACCCCTAACATGGGAAGAAGACAGTTGCGAAGTCGACTGCCTGATTATCAAGAGAGAGATTCACTGAATAGTTTAGCACGGAAATGGGTCATGGACACTGTAAGATATGATGTACAGTCTGTTATGGAAGTCTTCCATCAATGGGAAGCAGCGACCCAGAGATACGTTTTCGAACAGATGTGTGTTTTCCTTTGCGAGGACTTAGAAGACAACGATCAGGAATGCATCCCACAAGAGATGTGTCGTGTACGATTTAAGTTTGGAGAGGGTATGATTGTAGGTCCCGAAGTGGAAAAAGCACTTGAAATGTTGTTATCATATCGAAGTAAGGGAAACAGTTCTGAGTCACAATCTGAGCCTTTTGCATCTAGTAGGAAAAAGGCACGCCAATACCCTATGAGAGAAGTTCCCCCACAATGGAGAGAGGGTGACACAACCGCTAACCCACCTATTTTGCCACATTTCCAGCGTGTATGGGTACATGTCCCGTGGGAGCGAGCTGAAGTTTTAGCACTTAAACAAACATTACCAGATCCGCGTAAAAATCCTGAAGGGTACTATAAAGAATTGTCACAAACTGCTGGGTCATGTATAATGAATTTAGCCGACATCGATATGTTATTTGGGAATGTTGTTCCACAGCCTTTATGGGGTAAAATTCGTCATGTAGATCATGACCAGGAATTAGGTGATACATGGGCTAATATTACTGCTGCAGATGCCCGACAAGTTGGTGGTGCCAAGCCTGAGCCTTTGATAGCAGAACTCCCTGATAAAATAGTAGATTACATGAAAACGATAATGCCTGCAATACGCGTAAATTGGGATAAGTTGTCTGCATGCAAGCAAAAGAAGGAAGAAACTGTTTCAGATTTCTTCACTAGATTTGAAGAAACATTCATTGACCACAGCGGTCAAGATATGACCACAGAAGGTGGTCAGAGACTGTTCGTCGATAAATTCGTGCACAATCTGCTCCCAGAATTGTGTAAAAAATTAAAAGATTCAGAAAGTTCTTGGGCAGTCTCATCTTCAGCGCAGATATTGGCTACTGCGCAATATTACGAAAATAGAGACAAAGATGAGAAAGATAAAGTAGAAAAGAAAACTAGAGAACTAAAAACGAAGGTTTTGCTACAGCAAGCCTATCCGCCACGTGGTGGTGGTCATCAAAATAATAATGGTCAGAATCACTACCAAAATACTTTTCAGCAGCCTCAACAGTATCAGAGAAACTCGCAAAGACTCGATTACACTCAACCCCGTGTAGGCCCCAACCAGTGTTTATATTGCAAACAAGAGGGTCATTACAAGTATAATTGTCCTGCCCTGTCACAACGTGCAACTGGTGTTTCTGGTGTTAGAGGTCGTGGCAGTCAGCAAGCGCCTAGAGGTAGAGGGCGTGGAAACGCCCCTCAGGACACACGTCCCCTTCCACCACAAAACTCTATGAACAGGTTCGATCAGCAAAATAACGTATCTAACAGGACAGCTCAATACTACGTTGATGAGTATTACACAGAAAATGAGCAGTGGGAGAATGATGAATGCTAGGACAGCCATAGACAAAGAGAGGGAGTTGTTTCAGTTCCAGTAGATCAGAGTGGACCTTACGTTGAGGTGATTACATCAGGTGTGTCAGAACCTTTTCTGTTGGATACTGGTGCTACAAAGAGTTCTATTATGCACTCCAAACTCCCTGGCGCACCTTTGTCTGGCGAAATGAACGTTTCTGTAGGCTTTTCTGGCGCCCCAGTTAGAAATCCAATTTCTGACCCTTGATCTCTTTCTGTTGGTCCTTGTGAATTCGAAGCACCCCTTATTCTGACAACAGGTTGTGGTGAAAATTTGCTAGGATTGGATTTGCTAAAAAGATTATATGCAACTTTATACTGTTCTCCTTCAGGAGTACAACTTACTTTAGGTAAGGAAGTGGTTTCTCCCATTTATTTGTCGAGAGATGCACTTCCAGCAGAATTGTCGGTTCTCCCAGATATTCTTTGGGCTACTGGTCCTAATGATGTAGGTCTTTTAGAAATTCCACCATATGTTGTAACATTGAAGACGAATGTCAAAATGCCACGAATTCCCCAATACAAAATATCTAATGAGGGTGAAAAAGCTTTGCTAGCGATTGTTTACGAATTGATTGAAAAGGATGTGATTGAGGAAACACGAGGCAATGTTTGCAATAGTCCTGTTCTGCCTGTTTTAAAACAAACTGACCCTTCTCAGCCACCTGTGTACAGATACGTGATTGATCTTCGAGAAATAAATAAGATAGTTGTGCCACAATTTCCAGTTGTCCCCGACATCACCACATTATTGACTATGATTCCATCTTCTGCCTCATGGTTTTCAGTGATTGACCTAAAGAATGCTTTCTTCAGCATCCCAATTGCTGAGGAGAGCAGGGACATTTTTTCCTTCAGTTTAGGAGGTCGAAGCTTCCACTTTAAACGCGCTCCTCAAGGCTACTGTGAAAGCCCCTCAATATACAGTCAAGCTCTGAAAACACAGCTTGACACGATTGTTTTGCCTAAAGGTGCCACTCTTGTACAATATGTGGACGATTTGCTCATTGCTGCGGATACTGAGAAAATTTGTAAAAAGGCCACGTTGACATTATTGCGTCATCTGTGTGATCTGCATCACAAGGTGTCACTTTCCAAGCTTCAATATTGCCGACAAGAAGTGACCTACTTAGGTCACCTCTTATCGAAGGAGGGAAGGAAACTGACCCCAGAAAGAATTCAGGCAATAGCGAAATTGAGTGTGCCAAGAACACAGAGAGAAGTACGTGCTTTCTTGGGCATTATGTGGAAAAGTAAATTTTGCCATGTTCTGTGTCCCTACGTGTCCCCCATCCTATGCTATGTGTGCATGATTAATATGCATATGTATTCCCCATGATCGATTAAAGACGAAATTACAGTTGTGTCCATCTCTAGTATGCCAGTTTCCAGTTCTCGTGAATACTACGAATATCAGGCCTATGTAAAGTTACGTTGCCACGTTTCTCAGTGTGCACGTTATTTCATTGAAAAGTCCCCGTTTCTAGGCCTCAAAAGGGCCCGGACACCAGATTCAGCTCCTGTTTCCTGAACCCTCGCTGAGGAGCGATACAGCCCCCACCTGTATCCTCGACCCTTCACTTACTTCCTGCCTCACAGTGCCCGGCTCGGCCTGGCTCTGCCTACGAGTCTGCCAAGAGTATGTTATGATTCTAGTTATCAGTCCAGCCCTCCTTCTCTGCATTCCTAAGCTACTGAATCGCATCAATAGTTTCCGTCATTGTCTAGCCTCTACGTCTCCATGTAGGAGAAATACTGCATTTAATGGTCATTTAATATTCCTCAACACGCACTACATGTAGAATAATGCATGCTCCAGTCTTAGAGTCTGTTAGCCTCTCCCCTCCTGATTCTTAGTTTATATCAACATGTTCTCTAAACATTAGATACTAGATAGGATTTAGGTACATGTCGCCCTGACTCTCCAGACTTCAGTCTCTACTCCTAGCACAGAGTTCATAGCCCCCAGCTTCTCCTAGTAACACGTCATTGTCAGTCTGCGCGCACCATTAGGTTAGAGGTCCCGGCTCCTTAGGTAGCCCCCTCCATGTTTCCGCCCCATTTATGACATATTCTGTTACGTTTACATCACATGTCTATGTATACGCCTCCTGTTACACCTACTTTCACCCTTATCTTTCGTGACTGCTATTGACCACACCCACTGCTCCGCCTACTGTATTCACTGTAATGCAACTGTTTTAGTATATATGCTTGTGCACTGTTATTAAATGTTACCCCATTCCCTTACGCCAGTCCAATCCTGTCCCAGGCAGCGCTGCCATCCTATTCCTGTGCAGGTTGTCCTGTTCCTGTCCTTTATGCTGTATTAAACCTGCAAACTCCTACTACCTCGAATCTTGACTCTTATTTATTGAGCTATCTGTTATTGCTATGTCAAGTCAAACCTAGATCCGGTATTATTTATTTATATACCACATAATGGCGCCCGAACAGGGACTTGCCCTTTCCCCACGCGCCGGTGAAGCCACGCCGGCCCCCTGACCCTCTGCAGCCGTGACGGAACCATACCGTGCACGTGCAGATATTTCTGCTTCAAGTATCCCTCAGGCCCACGGAGGAGACGGAGGTGGCGGTCCAGCATCCAGACGAGGCGGTGGAGGAACGCGGCGAGTCCCGACCAGAGCCCAAGCCGAGAGTCCAAGGTCCGAGGTATCCGGAGGCCCACCCGTAACTGAAGTCCGAAGTTCGTCCGTCCGGCGTCGAAGCAGTCCAGTCCAGTCCGAGGCCTTCCGTTCTTGCTGCCCGGTGAGTACCGTTGCTGGGGTAGTATCTAGACAGGGTCAATCTAATTGACTCTGGTCCGTGGGTTTTGGTGGTACACAGACCCAAAACGAAGTGTCCACTTCGGTGGATGCGGGTCCTGACGTGTCTCTTTATGAGACCGGTAAGTTTCGTACTGTTTTAGCAGTGCATCTAGTTTCTGTTCTAGTCAGTTCTGTTCTCGAGAAGATTCATGTATTCTGTTTTCAGTATTCCAGGTAGTATTCTGTTCGAACTGTTATTTTAAATGTTCTTCATGTATTTTAATGTCGTGGTATGAAAGTGGTGTAGTTATCGTGTTCATTGTGTATTGTATTGTGTCTAGATTACAGTTCAGTCATGCCCCTATTTTCCAAACTACGTCAGTTAAAAACTAGAAAAGGTCTGTTAGAAGCAGCAGTTCCTGTCCCGCCTAGGGACAGTCCAGGTCATTTTATGTATCAGAAGCATGGCATAAGTGCCATATTATATCTAGATTTATGGGTAGAGTATACCAAACAGTTAGAAGAAAAGTATAGATGGCCTGTATCAGGCACATGGGATGCCGAGTGCATCATGCGAGTAGAAGAAGCATTATGGAAAAAGAAAGCCAGACAGTCACAGAAAGATGCCATCGAGTTATGGCGCAAAGAATCTCATAAAAGAACCGAAAAAGAAATCAGAAAGTCAGAATTAAGTAGAGAATCCATAGAACGAGCCCAAGAAAGGGAACTAATCGAGATAGGTGAACGAGTTAAAACCGAACAGTCAGACAGACAGAGGAATGCCCTTATTAAGGGTATGTATCCTCTTCTTGCCGAGGGCTTGCCAAAAGCAACCCCGGAGGCATCCAGTAATTTTCCGCCACCATTAGTTCCGACCAAGCTACGTCACAAACCGACCGCAGCTGATATTTTTATTTCGTCCTATTTGGACGACACAGTCCCAGAATATACAAATCTTGTTCCGCCAGCTCCTGTAAATAATGTAAATCCTGCTCCTCCAGTCACCGGAGTACCTGCTACGGTACCCCCGGTCCAGCCTACATTACAATTTCCCGCCGCGCCAGTACGAAGAGTATCGGTCGACGATTCTAGTTTAGGGGCCGCAGGAGGAGGTCCTCCTGGTACCCCGCCGCCACACCAACGTGTAACGTTGGTCGAGTTACATGAACGTGCGTTACAGCGTACGCCCAAATATAAGTCCGTTGCAGATATCCGACGAGCTCTTACTGAATGCCGCTATGATCCAGTTGCAGGTGATGATAGTACGGTTATATATTCCATCCGTGTAAGACGGGTGACCGGGTATTTGGATACCCTACCGAATATGAAAGAAGATCTAGACAGAATATATCGTTTCATCCGTACAGGGGATGATCCAGAAAGTATTGGCGAAGCCATGTCTCAAAGGAAAGCTGAGATCCAGCTCATGTTATTAAAGTTTCTGATTAATTGTTTAATAAGGGAACAAGATTATCCGACCAAAGATCCGGCCGAAATGAGAATCCTGACAAGGTGGAGTGATAATATAGCCGAGGGTAAGCACAGAACCATCAGTAGTATAGAGAGTATGTACAAGAGAATCCGTAAAGAAATAATAAAGTTACACGAACAACGTAAAGCAGCACAAGTAAGCGAGAAAGAAAATGACTCTTCTACTGAAGAGGTAGAGGACGAGAATCCCGCCAGAATAGCGTATGTAGGTAGAACTAGACTTTCCGACCGACATTCACGTCTAGACTACAAGAAAACTGTTCCTCATCCAGCACCAGAACAAGGTTCTCTAGAACAAGTATTTCAAGCTACCGATCATATTCTGAAATCACGAATCGGTTACAGTGAATTAAGTACTATGCATGAACAAGAACTAGCCCGATCAGCAGTCCGATGGATTACCGATTCTACCACTTTTCCAGACGAAATAGTGGCACAAATGTTTCTGAAACTGCCCCCAGCCGAGCAACGACTGGTGGGTATGTATATGATCCAGCACCTCATTACTCTGTATGAGGGTCAACACTCTGATCCAGGTCCGTTACATAATGTCCTGAACGAGTTACTCCAGTATAGATGGAAAGGTCTAGGTACCGATTTAATTAGTGTTATTCTAGAACAGCGCCACAAATACAGAACGTTCCTGAACCCGCATTTTGTTCATGTCTCACCTCCAGAAAGTAAACCGTTTTACATAGATAGACAGAATCCGTTACGAGAAGTACACCCAGTCAGGACAGCAGATGGTGAAATGCAACGAGTATTTGTTTACACTCCGATTACCAAGATGGAACTCTTAGAGATGAAGAAATTAATTCCCTGTCATGACAAAGATCCAGCAGGGTTCCACCGAGAATTAAAGGACATGCTCCGTATGGGAGAATACACGTATCCAGATATAATTAAAATGTTAAAGGTCCTGTTGCCCGCAGGGGTATATGAAAAACTCAAGGAAAAAGAATGGGAGGTGGGAGAGAAAAAGATCGATTGGGCAGTTCTAGAAGCTGAAGATAAGATACGAGTACCAGGTACCGGTCTTGGAGAGAAATGTAAAGAATTACCTGAATTACTAATACAGGTTTTGCCAAGATTATTAGCAACTAAAAAGGAAGACTGGGATGCAATCTCAGCCTGTAAACAGAAACAAGACGAAGATACTAGTGATTTTTATTCTAGATTTGAGAAATGCTTTATTATAAACAGTGGCCTCAAGACGAGTAGCGAGTCATACCCTCATCTTTTTGTTACTAAATTAGTCGAGAATTCAAGTCCACAAGTAAAGAATCGAGTTTTGAAAGTCGAAAGTACCTGGCAAGCTAGTACCCCGTCCCAGATGTTACAGATGCTCCAGTACCACCAGAATAGAATCAGAGAAGAGCAAGATCATGAAAGAAAACGTATGAAAGACACGAAAATGAAAGTACTAGTTGCACAATCTGTTCCTCAAGACAGTCAGAAGAGGGGTACGAATCAAGCCAGTCATCCTGCAGTTCCCGTTAAAGGGACATGCAATTATTGTAAACAGCCAGGTCATTTTATAAACGAGTGTGCAGTTCTGAAACACAATATAGCTACTGGTAAGACTAAAGAAAGACCACGTCCGCCTAGACAAGAACAAGTTTCACAGACTTCTCAGCCACAGAATGCACAACAGACAGTTCCAGCACCGCAGCCTATTGCTGCAACACAGCATGTTACACAGCAGATGTACCAGTATGCACAGTCTGAGTATCCAGAGTATCAGCCATATTCATGAAACAGCCTAGAGAGGGAGGTAGGCTTGCCTCTCATCGAGATACCTGTAGATCAAGAGGGTCCCTATGTTCACAGTCAAGTATTAGGGAAAGACAGAAAGTTTCTGATTGATACAGGGGCAAGTAGGACCACCATTAGTCACGACGAGGTTCCAGGGGCTCCGCTCTCAGGCTCTAGAAATGTTTCCCTTGGATTTTCAGGAAAGCCTATTGTAAACGAGATATCTAAGCCAGTTACTCTAGAAGTAGGTCCATTGTCCCGCACTACTGATCTGTTACTTACGAAGTCATGCCCAGAAAATTTGTTAGGTATTAAAACACTGAAAGAATTAGGTGCAGTTATTTGCTGCTCCCCAGAGGGAATACGACTGTTTCTACGTGACTTCAAGGGTCACTATGTATTACGAGATTTTGATCCAAGATTGTCCAATGTTCCGCAGCATCTATGGGCGCAAGGTCCAACTGATGTAGGTTATATGCAAATCACACCCCATCGTGTGACTCTCAAGCCAGGTGTAGTGTGTAGTGTTACCACGAATCAGACAGTACAGATTGCCACCTGAGGCTGTAGCAGCCTTATCCAAAATTATTGACGAGCTCATCGTTCAAGGAGTAGTTGTAGAAACTGACTCCAATGTATGTAATTCTCCGATCATTCCAGTCATGAAACGTACTGATCCAAATGCACCCCCAGTATATCGATTAGTGATTGACCTTCGAGAACTTAATAAATGTATTATTCCCCAGTACCCAGTTGTCCCAGATATTTCTTCCCTATTGACAGCCATTGATCCCGAAGCCTCATTTTTTACAGTCATAGACCTCAAGAACGCGTTTTTCAGTGTCCCCATTCATCCAGACAGCCAGTTTCTTTTTGGATTTTGTTTAAATGGAAGGAGCTATATGTTCACACGAGCTCCTCAAGGTTTCACAGAAAGTCCTAGTATTTACAGTCAAGCACTTAAGAGACAACTAGACAACATTCACATGCCAACTGACACTGCCCTGCTCCAGTATGTCGATGATCTACTGATCACAGCCCGTTCTGAACGTGCTTGCGAGCGAGCATCCCTTACAGTCTTGTATTTCCTTGCCGAGATGGGGCACAAGGTGTCCCCTTCGAAGCTTCAATTCTGTGTCCAGCAAGTGATCTACTTAGGCCACTTACTGTCCAAGAGGGGTAGGCAGTTGACACCCGACCGTATCCAGTTAATAGCGAGTCTTCCTCAGCCCAAGACTCAGAAGGAGGTACGTGCTTTTATCGGCCTCACTTCTTACTGCAGACAATGGATTCCTCAGTATGCATTTCTAGCCAAGCCACTGATACAGTTAACGACACAGGAGGCAGCCGTATCGACTGTCCTCCCTTGGACATCTGAACATACACTTAGTTTTAATGAGTTAAAGAAAGCCTTATGCCAAGCTCCTGTTCTAGCTACACCGAACTACAGTAAGCCTTTTACACTTTTCGTCACAGAACGTGAAGGTACAGCATTATCTGTTCTCACACAAGATCAAGCAGGACAGTACAAGCCTTGTGCTTATTTTTCGAGCACACTAGATCCTGTAGCCCAGGCTCTGCCTGCGTGCCTCAAGTCAGTTGCAGCCACAGCACTAGCTATCAGACAAAGTGATTCCATAGTATTAGGACATTCCTTGACAGTACAAGTTCCACACTCCGTGGAGGTTCTTTTAAACCGAACACAGACTCAGCACTTGACAATTGCACGTTTAACAGGTTACGAACTGACACTGTTCCAGCCACACATAGAAATCAGACGCTGCAACGTTCTAAATCCTGCTACACTGTTACCGTCAGTTAATTCGAATCCTGCCACACACGACTGTGTGGAAGTAGTTAACATTATGACAAAGCCAAGACAAGATCTGACAGATATTCCATTACCAGATCCCGACCTGACACTTTATGTGGATGGTTCATGTATGAGAACAAGTACAGGAGAACTAGTAGCCGCGTATGCAGTGACTACTGACACTGAAGTTATAGAAACACACCGTATTGACACCCTGTCTGCTCAAGCAGCAGAGCTAGTTGCTCTGACTCAAGCCTGCATTCACGCCAAGAACCTGAAAGTTAATATTTATACAGATTCACGTTACGCATTTGGAGTCGTACACAACTTTGGAGTGCTCTGGCAGGAGAGAGGTTTCATGACTTCTCATGGAACCAAGATTCAGCATGGTCTCCTTATTCAAGCTCTGTTAGATGCCATACACTTACCGACATCTATTGCTATCATGAAATGCAAAGCACATACGAAAGTTACTGATACTATTTCTCAAGGTAATGATCTAGCAGATCGCACAGCCAAGCTTACAGCACAGACTCCAGACATTCCAGTTAATCCGACACAGACACATACTCCAGATCCGACTACATGTATGACAGTTAAGGACCCTACTCAAGATGTCATAGATATCCAGTTACATGCTACTCCCGATGAAATCAAGAAATGGTTCGAACAAGGAGGGGTCCAGACAGATCAGGGATGGGTAACGAAGGGAAAAGCCACATGGTTTCTCCCCGACTCTATGGTTCAAGTCATTATCAATACCGCACATAGTCCAGCACATTTAGGAGAAAAAGCTATGTTAGATAGTATCCAGAACATTTGGTTCAACAAGCATTTACGAGCTGCAGCCAAGCAGAAAGTCCGTACCTGTATGATATGTTGCCAGTTTAATCCAGGTAAAAGTGTCCCGGTGGAACAAGGTGGATTCCAGCCCCCTGACCACCCTTTTGAAGTCCTCCAAATGGATTATATTCAGATGGAGCGATGTCGAGGTTTCAAGTATGTCCTTGTAGTTGTATGCGCTTTGTCCAGGTGGACAGAAGCATATCCAGTTCCAGATTACACAGCCACGACCACTGCCAAGCAGTTGGTTCGTGAATTCTTCCCCCGTTATGGACTCCCTAGGGTCGTATATTCTGATAACGGCCAGCCATTCTCATCTGAGCTCATGAAACATGTTTCCCTTTTGTTAGGGTACCAGTGGAAGTTCCATTGTGTACGCCATCCTGAAGCAGCCGGTCTAGTAGAGAGACATAATCAGACCCTGAAAATCCGCATCGCCAAAATATGTAAAGAGAAAGGTGTGGACTGGCTAGTAGCTCTGCCAGTCGCTTTGTTTTATATGCGCATGGTCGCACATTCCAGATCAGGTCTGTCCCCGTACGAGGTCGTATTCGGCCGCCCCCCTAATATGTGGGGTACACCTAGACCCCGAAGTATTACCGATGTTTCAAGTAATATGCTGACAGATTACCTAGCTTCCTTGATGTCTGCCCTACACTCTTGTCGTTCACAGGTTGCCGCCGCATTTCCAGACAATACCGAGGTGGCACCGCATGAAATCGTTCCCGGATGCATGGTCCTTGTGAGGAACTTTGATCGTTCAAGTCCGCTGGAGCCCCGCTGGAAAGAACCCAAACAGGTCCTCCTGGCCACCCGTACTGCCGTCAAGTTGGAAGGCAGGAAGGGCTGGGTCCACCTGTCACATGTGAAAAGATTTTTTGGACTAAAACCTGTTACCAAGAACATTTCCGAGGATTGTAAAGACTGCCAAAGTACTATTCTTAAGGACTGTCCCGCAAAAGACAATGATACAGATTCCTCCCCGTTAGAAAAAACTCCGCAGCAGGAGTATAAGCTTAAATTAAGGTCTAGTAAAATAAGTCAGCCAGTTTGATTGTCTAAGTCCTCCCCTAGGTGAAACGGTTAGACCGGTTTCTGACATGTATATAATAGACCCCCATAGAGAGAGAGTTAGTGAGAACTCTAAAAATTGCACTATTATTTTATGTTTTCTGCTATATCTCAGCCTTATGATTACCTGCACATGTTATGCATTTTATTTGTATTTTCCAGTTTCTCATGTAAATAAGTCTGCTAATGCTACAGTAGAACACACGTTTAGTGATCTGCCTCCTCATGAACTATCATATCGTCTTGCTATGCGTAATAATTCCTTTATCCGCATGTTACATTATTCACACCAGACCAGCAATGCCACTAATTGTTGGGTGTGTGGTCGACTCCCCCCTTTCCAGACACCGAAGGGAGTTCTGCCACTCTTTCCTTATCCATTTTCACATAATGGTTCGTGTGGAGCATGGTCCACGTTAACGTCATCCTCAACAGATATGTCTTTTCTTAACAGTACATGTTTTCCAGACAAGCAAGGTCTTCCCCACAGAACAGGGTTAGATCTAGAAAATGAAGTTTATAATTTAGGTAATTATTCTTCGAATTTTATGGTCCTGAATGTTCAGTCTGATACTACTCCAGACTTACCCTCTATGTCAGTATTACCAGTCAAAGGTGAATTATGTGTCCGAAAGAATGGTTCCGTACGTGTAGGACATAGTGATTGTACTACTATTGTCAAGTATAGTGACAGTAGGAAATCTATTTTCAAAGCTTCACGTCATTCTTATTTTGTTTGTGGTCAGACCGCATATGTTCGTCTGCCCCTCGATTGGGAGGGTACCTGTTACATTGCCTTCCTACTGCCACCAGTTTTTCTAGCCCCACCTGACTATCATAGGAATTCCCACCTAGTACATACTAGACACAAGAGAGACCTCCCGATTGTCGATTATACTGAAACTGCTCTAGAACAATATATAGATATCAATAAAGGTGTCTTCCCCTATTTAGGTACTGTCGTGAATAGTAAACTGATACGTAGATTAACGAGAACCCTCGAAGCAGTAGTGATTGAGACTACCTCTGCTCTAGGTAACTTAACCGAAGAGCAATCCTTTATGAGAATTGTCGTGCTCCAGAATCGTCTCGTCCTTGACGTCATACTGGCCGATAGGGGCGGGGCATGTAGAGTCATCGGATCTAGTTGCTGCATTTTCATTCCTAATAACGCGCCGTCTGTTTATTCAGCTATTACCAGACTCCATAATATTGCCCATATGTTACACCAAAATCCAGGCACCTGGACATGGTCCGGTTGGTTCTGGAATATAATTTCCGCCTGGGGATGGAAAGTATTGTCATTTCTAGGTATTGCAGTAGCGATCATATTCAGTTGCTGCCTCTGTATACAATGTGGCCCTGCGATTTGTGGCATTTGTGCTACCTCTTGTATTCCTAGTCCTAAGTCCCGTCCTAAATCCCGTTCCAAGAAAATTCAAGACGAGCAAATGATACTGTATGAAATGATAGATGGTATCATGAATATTGATGTTTCCTGATGGAAACGTAGTGACAAGGAGGGAATGTGGAAAAGTAAATTTTGCCATGTTCTGTGTCCCTACGTGTCCCCCATCTTATGCTATGTGTGCATGATTAATATGCATATGTATTCCCCATGATCGATTAAAGACGCAATTACAGTTGTGTCCATCTCTAGTATGCCAGTTTCCAGTTCTCGTGAATACTACGAATATCAGGCCTATGTAAAGTTACGTTGCCACGTTTCTCAGTGTGCACGTTATTTCATTGAAAAGTCCCCGTTTCTAGGCCTCAAAAGGGCCCGGACACCAGATTCAGCTCCTGTTTCCTGAACCCTCGCTGAGGAGCGATACAGCCCCCACCTGTATCCTCGACCCTTCACTTACTTCCTGCCTCACAGTGCCCGGCTCGGCCTGGCTCTGCCTACGAGTCTGCCAAGAGTATGTTATGATTCTAGTTATCAGTCCAGCCCTCCTTCTCTGCATTCCTAAGCTACTGAATCGCATCAATAGTTTCCGTCATTGTCTAGCCTCTACGTCTCCATGTAGGAGAAATACTGCATTTAATGGTCATTTAATATTCCTCAACACGCACTACATGTAGAATAATGCATGCTCCAGTCTTAGAGTCTGTTAGCCTCTCCCCTCCTGATTCTTAGTTTATATCAACATGTTCTCTAAACATTAGATACTAGATAGGATTTAGGTACATGTCGCCCTGACTCTCCAGACTTCAGTCTCTACTCCTAGCACAGAGTTCATAGCCCCCAGCTTCTCCTAGTAACACGTCATTGTCAGTCTGCGCGCACCATTAGGTTAGAGGTCCCGGCTCCTTAGGTAGCCCCCTCCATGTTTCCGCCCCATTTATGACATATTCTGTTACGTTTACATCACATGTCTATGTATACGCCTCCTGTTACACCTACTTTCACCCTTATCTTTCGTGACTGCTATTGACCACACCCACTGCTCCGCCTACTGTATTCACTGTAATGCAACTGTTTTAGTATATATGCTTGTGCACTGTTATTAAATGTTACCCCATTCCCTTACGCCAGTCCAATCCTGTCCCAGGCAGCGCTGCCATCCTATTCCTGTGCAGGTTGTCCTGTTCCTGTCCTTTATGCTGTATTAAACCTGCAAACTCCTACTACCTCGAATCTTGACTCTTATTTATTGAGCTATCTGTTATTGCTATGTCAAGTCAAACCTAGATCCGGTATTATTTATTTATATACCACAATTACATCGTACTGTAGACAGTGGATTCCAAATTTTTCGTTATTGGCCAAACCCTTGGTGGCATTAACGTATAAAGATACACCCAATCCCATTCCTTGGTCTGAAGAGTGTCAGAAAAGTTTTCTTGAATTACGCACAGCGTTATGTTCGGCCCCTGTGTTAGGTACCCCCAACTACAGTAAGCCCTTCACATTATATGTCCATGAGAAGGAGGGCTGTGCATTGTCTGTGCTGACTCAGTTATTCGGAGATAGACAGCGGCCATGCGCCTATTTTTTGTCCACTTTGGATCCGGTAGCACGAGCATTGCCAAGTTGTTTAAGGGCCACAGCAGCAGCAGCTGTTTCTATTCGACAGTCTGCTGGTCTAGTAATGAATAATACACTAATCGTGATGGTCCCGCATGCAGTAGACACATTGTTAAATAGGACCAAGACACAGCACTTAACTAGTGCTCGACTGTCCAGCTATGAATTGACGCTGCTAGCGAGCCATGTGCATATAAAAAGGTGCAGTACCTTGAATTGCGATTCTCCTATTTACATGACCAGAGAATCTGGATTTCATTAAAGACACGGAGGCTAACATTATGCATTAATCCTTTTAATGCAGCTCTCACACAGCCGCTTACGTCACAAAGGTAAGAACAAGAATTAGGTGACATCACAGTATCCATAAAGGCCAGGTGCCAAGGGAGATCAGCCTCTTTTAAATGCCTCGAGTGACAGGAGAAGTTGAAACGGAGGAACAAAGCTTGAACTTGAAAGAGGAACTGGAGACCATCTTGAATTCCAAGTAGATTCATCAGTTAGAATTGTCTGAAATGGAAAGACGAGGTAAATCAAGGAGAAGGAAGGAAAGTGACTTCATGAGAAGCATGAGCAAAAACATCACAATAAGAAAGCATTGTAAAACTGATTAAATAATTGTAAACCAGATTAAATAACAATTCACAATTACCCTCAGGGAGGGACGGGAGGGATAATGTTAGCCTCCGTGTCTTTAATGAAATCCAGATTCTCTGGTCATGTAAATAGGAGAATCGCATTTTCATTACAAGACAGGAGGCTACATTATGCATGTTGGTAGCCTTGAATAACTGCATCAGAAACATGTTCAATTGGTTTACAATAGTGATGTGCAAAGGTATAGGCGTTAGACCAATCAGCGGATTTAAGGATAGCATCCAACTTACCACCAGACCAGAAAGACTTGCTGGCCATAGCGCTCCTGAGAGAGTGAGCCTGGAACTTAGACAGGTCAATACCAGCAAGGTTCATAGCAATTTTAACCCACCTAGCGATAGAGCAGGATGAGATGGGTTTAAAGGGACTAACGTAAGAAACTAAAAGTTGATTTGCACCAGGAGGACGAAGGTTAGACATTCTGGAATCGTATTCCTTCATGCAATCAACGACACATAGTTTTGGGTGAGAATCAAAACGAGGGTAAAAGATAGAGTCAGACATGGTTTTAGATCTTCTAAATATTTCGAATTTAACACCAAACATGTCGTACCATCTATTAGAGATGTCGAGAGCCTTGACATCAGAAACTCTGCGACAAGAGACTAGACATAAGAGAGAGGCGAGCTTAATAGAGAGACATTTCCTGTTAAGGAGAGAATTATTAGGCCATGAACAAAAAAGATCAAGCAGTAGTTTGACATCCCAAACTGATTGATATCTAGGACGAGGGGGTCTCTTAAGACGAATGCTTTTAAGAACTCTGCAGATAATAACGTTTTTACCTACCGTTTTACCATTGACAAGAGCATGGCCGGCTGAAATTGCAGATCTAAAGCAATTAATTGATCTATAGGAGAGGCCATTATCGTAGATTTCAACAAGGAAATTACCAATAGAGACTATAGGAGCCTCCACGGGAACCAGGTTCCTTTCCAAGCACCAACTAGACCATTTCTTCCAGATGTTATTGTATCTGTAATGGGTTCCGGGTGCCCATGACTCTCCGAGGAGAGTGAGAGCAGACGACGAAAGTCCAGACAGTTGGTGAGATTGCCTGACACTTTCCAGGCAAGAAGGTTCAAACTCCCCGAAACAACCAGGTGATGATCCTCTCCGTCTGCGTTTAGGAGGAGGCCCTGAGTCGCGGGAATCAAGAAGGGAACATCGCAAGAAAGTTCCAGAGCAGTGGGGAACCAGGCTTGAGACGGCCAAAAGGGGGTTATCAGAACAAGGGAGCATTGTTCCTGTCTCACCTTCTGAAGAACCCTCTGAATCATCGCAAAAGGGGGAAAGGCGTAAGGGCGAAGGGGAGCCCAAGGCTGGAGGAAGGCGTTCACAGCTAGAGCACCCGGGTCTGGCATCCAGCTGAAGTACTGGGGAAGTTGGAAGGTCAACCTGCTTGCGAAGAGGTCCACGTCGAAGGGACCCCAGAGAGTGTCCAGGGAATTGAAGATTGCCGCATCGAGTTTCCAGTCGCTGAAATCTAGAAGGAACCTCGAGTTCCAATCCGCTGAGATATTGGATTTCCCCGGGAGGTATTCTGCTCTCAAAGAACTTTTGTGTTCTAGACAGAACATCCATAATTTCTTGGCCAGATCCGATAGGTCTGCGGACCTCGTGCCACCGAGACGGTTGATGTAAGAGACCGCAGACACATTGTCCATTTTCAGAAGGACAGATCTGCCCTGAAGTGAGTGTCTGAAACTCATCAAGGCATAAAGCCCAGCGGTTAGCTCTAAAAAATGTATGTGGTGGGAGGACTCTGAAGGGGTCCAAACTCCGCCGGTGTCCTGGTCGAGGAGGCGAGCGCCCCAGCCATGGAGACTGGCATCTGATTCCAAGACGAAGTCTGGGGTGGAACCAAAGATAGCCCTTCCATTCCATGCGTCCAAATTGTCCAGCCACCAAGCGAGTTCCAGTCTCGCTGGCTGATCCAGAGATATCTTGTCCCCATACCAGAGACCGGACCGGAGGGCTTGGGCTTTCACCCTCTGCAGGGCACGGTAGTTTAGAGGGCCCGGGAAGATAGCTTGGATCGAAGAGGAAAGAAGACCCAAGAGTCTGGCTAGCTCTCGTAGAGAGAGAGATTGATGTTTCAGGACAAACCTGATTTCTTTTCGGATTTTCGCGATCTTCTTCTTCGGGAGTGAAAGAAGACAGCTTGAGGTGTTCACGGTGAAGCCTAAAAACTCCAGGGATTTTGAGGGAGTCAGGATCGACTTCTCTCTGTTTATAATGAAGCCGAGATCCTCTATCAATTCCATGGAGACCCTGAGGTCTTCTAGAATTTGTTCCTGGGTTTGAGACATGATAAGGATGTCGTCCAAGTAGATAATTAGGCGAACCCCTCTTGCTCTGAGAATCGAAACAATGGCTCTCATGACCTTGGTGAAACACCAAGGGGCGGAAGAGAGACCGAAGGGGAGGGCTCGAAATTGGTAGAGGTGTCCGTCCCAAATAAATTGGAGGAAGGATTGGTGTTCCTTGGCCATAGGGATAGTAAAGTAGGCGTCCTTCAGGTCTAGCTTGACTAGCCAATCTCCTTGGAGAAGAAGGTCCCTGAGGAGATGGATGCCCTCCATCTTGAAGTGGCGATAGACCAGGTATTTGTTCACTTCCCGTAGATTTATGACAGGCCTCCAGCCTTTGTCCTTTTTCTCTACCAAGAAGAGGGTACTTACAAAATTCTTTTGTGACCAAGGAACCTCGATAATGGCTCCCTTTTTCAGCATAGAGGAGACCTCCTCCTTGGCGATAGCTAGGTGTTCCGGGGGGAGGTCCAAGGGTCTTGGAGTCGTGGATTGGTAAGGAATATCCACGAAATCTATCATGAACCCGCAGACAGTTTGTAGGACCCACGGGTCCTGAGTATAACTTTCCCAGACATGGTAAAACAATTTGAGCCTTCCACCGACCTTTGGAGGGGAGGGAGGAAGGAGGGCACTTACTTGAGGTGTTGGTATTAGGTGCTCCACGGGAGGGGAAGCCTCTGCCTCGGGAACCACGAGCTCCTCGTTGGGGGTAGAACTGCTTGTTCGAGGGGTAGTATCCTCTTCCTGCACCACCTCTTCCTCTGCCGGAGTTATAGGGCCGGAAGTTGGCACGGCCGAAAGAACGGCCCCTTCTTCCGGCCTGATCAAAAACATTAGATGGAAATACTTTTTTCAGGTTGCTCTGAGCCCTATCAAGCGCCGTAAAGGTCGCGACGTATCTGCCAATTGACTTAATCATATCTTGCCCAAAGAGTAGGCCATGAGGTTCGGAAGAAGGTTCTTTATCGGCCATGTCCCCGAGTTTGGGGTTAATTCTGTTTAAGACAGTTTTCCTCCTTTCCATGTTGAGGCTCGAATTGGCGTTCCCTAGGAGAACGATGGCTCTCTGGCTCGAACCCCTGATGAGCGCAGTGTCGAGGGGAGTATCTGAAATATAGGACTCCTCAGCAAGATCAAGGATTTTGGTGAGAGGGCCTAGGATGTCTAGTAGACGGTCCTGGCAGGATTTAAATGCTCTTTCGAGCCCCTTTCTAGGGTCCTTACCCAGTTTAAAGAGAAATTTAATGAGGTCTGGGTCAAGGTTGGGGGTCTGGCAGACCTTATCCCCAATCCATGGTCTCGGGCATTCAGCGCGCATAATGTTCCTTGTATCAATTTCCAAGGAGTTTCTCAACCATTTGGTTATAAACTTGCCGACATGTTCCTGGGGGGACCACTTAGAGCTATTGGGGCGTGAGATGTTGACCGGAGAAAACATTTCTCCCCCTAGGGGTCAAGGATGGTATCCTTGGAGGAGGAAGGGGGATCTAAATCTGGGAAGGAGTTGGGGTCCGAGTCGGAGAGGTAATCGCTAGGTTCGAAAATGAACTCGTCGTAGGGTTCCTCGAAGGTCTCCTCCAGGTCAGAGTAGGTATCGGAAAGAGCACTAGCACCGTGACCAGTCGTGCCGCTTAGGACACCTTCCAGAGTTGTACCGCCAGGGGTACCCAACCTAGTTGTGCCGCGAGGGGCACCAATGCCTCTTGGAGCGCTAAGGCTTCCCGAATCCAGAGAGGTGCTTGGACCTCCAAAGTTCCCCGCACGACTATCTATAGTGTGCTTGGTTTTTCTAGGTGCTTTGAGCCTTGCAGGGTCATTAGGGTGTTGCCCAGGGTCGCTGAGGGTCCTCTTACGAGACAATACCTCACTAAAGGTATCGAGCATGCATGCTCTCATTTCCTTTTTCAGAATTTTTTTGAAAGCGTCACTATTGTGAGAGGGAGAGGAAGCAGTGGCATCCTCGCTCTCCATATCTGACATTTTGTTTGTCTGATAATGGAAAACAGAAGGCTTAACCTGCCTCTTATCTTTGCTCTTTTTTTTTTTTTTTTATCTGACTGAATGCCACGTTTTTTTTTTGTTTTTTTTATCTGAATGAATGCCACGTTTTTATGCCTGCGCTGGTTATGCCTGGGTGTATTTGGGCAGGGTTGTGGTAAGATATTGCCGAAGCAGCAGTTTGTCGGTAGCTCACGAAAGCCTCGTAGCAACTGACGTGCTCGAGGCAGTGCTGGGAGAAGAGGAATGACCCTTAAGAGGCAGGGGGCGTTGCGCCGCCGCTGCCGAGGGTCATTCCTCTAACGCGGGACACGCGAGGCGGCGCAAGACACCGGGATGGCGTCGGAAGACAGCGCGAGGAGAAACGGGCAGCGAGGGGAAACGGGCAATGGAAGGTAATCCATTTCAGGGTTCAAGGCATACCCAAGGGCCGATTCTGTCGACGGGGGCAAACAGGAGCCGAGTTTTAGCGGTCGGCGTGCAAGGCGGGTGTGATCGAGTGTACTGGGGGGTACAGGGAAGACACACGGTGTGGGGAAGACAACCAAAAATTGGAAGTCTTGAGGGGTCACAGCAGACGGGAGCACAAACGCAGCAGATGGGAACACACGAGTCCCTGTGGGGGTCAGCACGAGCATATATATGTAAGCAAAAAATAAGCAGTACCATACATATGTATAGGCAAGGTTCAATAAGCAGCAATAAAGATCTATCAACATCAACAACCATCAATAACAGTATCAATTGTTAACATTAAAAAAGGCAAGGAGTAGTAAAGGCAACTTATCTGTCTGAGAGCCGCATTTAAAAGAGGCTGATCTCCCTTGGCACCTGGCCTTTATGGATACTGTGATGTCACCTAATTCTTGTTCTTACCTTTATGACGTAAGCGGCTGTGTGAGAGCTGCATTAAAAGGATTAATGCATAATGTAGCCTCCTGTCTTGTAATGAAATCTAGCCACGTTGTTACCAATTGCAGAGGAATCGGATGCTTTAGAACAGCATGATTGTTTCCTCACAACAGAGGAAGAGACAAAAGGGAGAGTGGATTTATTTGACACTCCTCTTGCTGAATGTGATGGTACATTATGGGTAGATGGTTCATGCTTTAAGCTCCCAAATGGGAATGTGACTGCAGCATATGCTGTCACAACTTTGCACACAGTCGTTGAAACTGCGCGAATACCACATGGTTCAGCTCAAGCCGCAGAACTAGTCGCACTTACGAGAGCATGTGTATTGTCTAGAGGAATGAGAGTGACTGTCTACACTGACAGTCAGTATGCGTTTGGAGTGGCTCACAGTTTTGGACGATTGTGGAGAGAACGTGGATTCCTGACCTCGCATGGAGCTAAAATTCAGCATGGTCAGTTGGTGAATGAGCTTCTTGAATCACTGACCTTGCCCCTGCAAATAGCGATTGTGAAATGTAGCGCTCACAAGAAGGTGACTGATGATGTTGGTCGTGGAAATGCATTTGCTGATGAGACCGCTAAGGAAACGGCAAAGAATGTGATGAGCCGAATGTATGTTGCAGGCCCTGAAAGATGAACTGGTGAGGTTGGAATATGTGAGGACACGATAGAGAGTGTGAAGTCCATCCAAGCTGAGGCCACAGAGAAAGAGTTAAGCACGTGGAGAGAGAGTACAGGAAGAATGGATGCAAATGGTTGTTGGGTTGAATTGACAGAGCACCAGAGATGGTTGTTACCCGATGCATATGTACTTGCAGTAGTTACAATGGCTCATGGAATGGCTCATATCAGCCTGAAAGGGATTTGCGAGTTGTTGGCCCCAGTGTGGAAGAATTCAGGGATTCCCAAGTGTGCAGAGAACGTTGTCAAGAATTGCATGGTATGTCTGAAACACAATCCTGGTAGGGGAACCCCAACTCCAGCTGGTCATTTTGCACCTCCTACGTATCCGTTCGAGGTTTTGCAGCTAGATTTCATACACATGGAAAGGTGCAACAACTTAAAATACGTGCTCGTTGTTGTTTGTGCCTTCTCAAGATGGGTAGAAGCCTATCCCCTAAAAGACAATACTGCCTTGTCCACAGCCAAAGCCCTTGTAAAAGAGTACTTCCCCAGGTTCGGAATGCCGAGAATGGTCTGGTCTGACAACGGAAGTGAATTTGTGGGTCGTGTGATGAAAAGAGTGTGTGAAGGGCTAGGCATTAGGCAGAAGTTCCACGCTGCAAATCACCCCCAATCAGCTGGATTAGTAGAATGTTACAATGGCACGCTAAAACTTAAATTGGCCAAAATTCAAGCGAGCACAGGTCTTAAATGGCCTGACGCTCTACCCTTAGCACTCCTATCCACCAGAATGACTGTGCATTCGCGAGTGAAACTCAGCCCGTACGAAATTGTCTTTGGCCGGCCAGCCAACATATGGGGAGTGCCTAGGCCCACGAAGTTCAGCGAGCTGCAACACCCTATTTTGCTTGATTACTTGTATGAATTGACGGCTAAATTGCGTGTTTTCCATCAACAGGTCCACAACACCCTGCCTCCGGTCTCTGAGACTCCAGGTCACTCCATTGTCCCTGGATCCTGGATCCTCGTAAAGAACTTTCAAAGGACAAAGAACGACCAGCCCAGGTGGACCGGGCCGCACCTCGTTCTTCTTTCCACGAGGTCAGCAGTTCGAGTGGAGGGGAAGGCCAACTGGATCCACGGGGTCCATTGGAAGAGAATCCCTTCACCTCCGCCACATGACCAATGGGTCCAGAAAGGTGGCACTGACTCAGAGCCTACAACTGATGACCGTGTAAAAGAAACTAACCCTGATTGTGAAAGCGAGAACATTTTTCAAGAAGCTGTGTCACCACCAGAACAATTGAACTCTTTGGAGCCTGAACTCCTGTTTCAGGACCAGACAGTACCAGGGAGAAGACGTTACAATCTAAGACCGAGAAAAACGAATTGAGAAAAGTGATTCCTTTTTAAGATTTTAAAAAGACCTACGGACTAATAAAAACCTTTTTTCTCCCAAACACTTTTTGTGCAGCTCTCCCATTTAGGAAACTTGCTTATTTTTGTTTTTCGAACCGCCATCCGGGTTCCGCTGCTAGGGCCGCGATTGGTTAAAGTCTTCGGAAGTGCAGCCAACGACGTTAGGTCGGTGCTTCTGGTCGGTCCAAGGGAGTTGCCCTAGACTGACAGAAGCACTCCTTAGCAGAATCAACCTCCTCGTCGCGGGCAGCACCTTAGAGAGGATGGAGTTTCCTGATGTGGAGAGACCTGCTAAACAAATGGACTTTAAGCAGAGACTTTGTAACACGATGACAAAGAAAAGTTTTATAATATTGTGTATTTTTATGCTATCCAGCGTAATGATCTTCTTGATAAGTTATGTTTTATTCTCTTTCCATGTAACATTTGCGCCCACTGCATCACCCATACCTCCTCCTACTGTTTCCTCTCATTCTTTCCACCCTCTGCCTGACCACGAATCCAATAGAAGTTTAGAATTCATTAATAACTCCTTCGTTCAGTTATTACACCAACACCAACTTGTAATGAACACAACTAACTGTTGGGTGTGTGGTCTCATGCCTCACACAACGGATAAAGGTATCCCCTATTTGGTCCTGCCATTTAGTCACAATGGTTCAGTATGGGCATATAGGACAATGTTCATATATGCACGAGAAATCCAACCCCTACGTCTGTAAAAGACAACCTCAAGACTAGCGCCCTAGTCAAAGGTATAGTTGACATGATCAAGGAAGTAACTTCTTATGAAGATACCCCAGATGATGAGATACTTGCATATGTCGGTTGGAACGTGACCGGATATGGCACTACTTTAAGTGAGAAACAGCAAGCCAAAAGATCATCCCCTATCTGGATCGTACCCCATCAAGGTCACCTGTGTCTGCAAGGTATTGGCAAGAATCCCAGAGCTCAGCTAGAGAAGAGTATCTGTACAGAAACGTATGTTTTTGGATCTCAAACTTCCCCTGCGTTTTTAGCCGCTAAGGGTACTTATTTCATCTGCCATGATAGAGCCTATACATGGTTGCCCCCTGACTTCTCGGGCTCATGTTTTGTTTCATTCCTGTTACCTCCCACCTACACAGCAGCGGCGGATTACCATCGGACAAGGGTAGTTAGAGGTGTTTTGGGTAAAGAAGACACTGCAGGTCAAGAATTTGGGGACTTTGCAAAGGGTTTTCTGCCGTTCTGGGGATCCATGGCTAACAGTAGAAACATAAGGCAATTAACAAGGGTAGTTGAATCCACCGTGATTGAAACTGCTGGTGCCCTTAGTAACCTGACTGCTGAGCTCCAGTCGGATCGACTTATGACCCTTCAGAACCGGGTCGCTTTGGATGTAATACTTGCGGACCGAGGTGGAGTATGCAAATTGATCCAGTCTAGTTGTTGCATTTTCATCCCAGATAATGCTCCAACCGTGTACAGGGCCATCTCCAAATTACATAAGATTTCTGAATCTATCCATGTGGATAAAGGAGATTGGTCGTTAATGGGATGGTTCTGGGAACTGATATCTGCCTGGGGATGGAAAATTCTGATGGTCATTGGGATGGTCTTAGCCATTCTTTTCCTGTTCTGTCTATGCATACAGTGTGCTCCTGCAATATGTGGCCTCTGTGTTACATCATGTGTAAGGAAGCCTGTGTCAAGAGATGAACTAAGCACTAGAATGATGTTACAGCAACATCTCAATGACTTTACGAATATCGATCTGGACTCAGACTAACACGAGGATAGATTAATTGCCTATGTAAGGGCAAAAGGAGGGTTTGTGGTTCTGAAAATCTGGATTCATATAATAGTTCTGGACTCGAGAATTAAAACTTCGTCGAAACATGACGAATTTGGTATCAAAAGACCGAGAATGACGAGTACATCATGTACATGTATTTTCAGCATACTCGAGTGACGATTTCACCTCGAAATCGTCATTTACATTCTGAACCCTTGGCTCCCATTTATATGTTGCCCTTTACATAGGCCTTAATCCAGTTGAATTTGATTCCACAAGGACACATACTCCTTAATCGACTTTTTCCTGACCTCAGTACAAGTTGGAACCATTGCCCCAGGCCGAACTCGTTAGGTCAGTTCCCTCCCAGAGGCCAAGCAAGATAGCATCTAGGCTCAACAAACCATAAAACCATTTCAGCGCGCACACCTGCCATATCTCGCTCACATCTATCTCCACTCTTTTTCTTCACTTACTTTATGGTGGGGAGGTGCCCGTTTTTATTAGGGGTCCAGTGTTATCTGATGAAATGTTGGGCCTTGCCAAATGATTTGTTGTCAGCAGCACGAAGTGAAATATGGACATGTCATCATGACTCTGCTTTTTCTTTGAACCAGAATATGTTAACTATTTACTTTACAACCAAGAATGTTTTGCCTAGGGCCTAGAATCGTGTATAAAAAGAGAAGCCTGACTTTGTAAAAGTGTGCAGTCTCCTGAGAACATACCCGTATTGTACTTCTAGGACACCTGTTACCTTGGTTGCAGCCAATAAACTAATCTTTGACTTCACCTAGAAGACTCCGAGTTTCTGTAGGTCTGGATCAGGAAGAACCCGAGGTCTCTGGGTGTTGATTCCCTGGCACCGCTGGGTTACCGGTTCTGTGCCGGTTCTTAAAAACCCAGTACCTCAGAGACCTTAACTTGATCATCTCACCCTCCTCCTTTTGTTCCCTCATATGTTATCTTAAACCGTTCCTGAATCATTTGTAATCTTG
The DNA here is from genome assembly GCF_964261635.1 of Lissotriton helveticus. Taxonomy (NCBI): domain Eukaryota; kingdom Metazoa; phylum Chordata; class Amphibia; order Caudata; family Salamandridae; genus Lissotriton; species Lissotriton helveticus. The sequence continues at coordinate 512,212,579 of NC_136071.1, read as the reverse complement.
TTTCTCAAACTTTATTTATTAATTTATTTAGGCATAAGGTATGCAATGATTGCAATGTCAGATAGAAGACCTGTAGTACATATCAAGAATGCTAACAGAATAAACAGTGTTGATAATTCTCAGGTCTCCCAAGTTGTGGAATTCAAGTACATGCAATATCACTGTTAGTTACATAAGAATACATAACAAGCCATTTGCCCATTTAACACCCCCACCCCCCAAAACCCCCAAAATAACTAACTAGCATGAGTGGTGGTGTGGGTGCTTCGAGCGGCACGAGTGGTGGTGTGGCCATTTAGCTGGAAGATATCGTTTATCAAGGTCGCCGTGCTCAGAAGACGGCAGCTCCATTTGATATCAGGTCTGGAAGAGATGGAGCGCTTTGGTGCATGTTGGACAAGCAAATAACGGTAGACCAGTGGAAACAATTTGAACCAACGGGCCCCAAATGTCTTCAAAAGGTTTCTGATTTTCTAGGAGCATGTCAACAATCCTCTCCATGGTTAGTGCCTGCCAGAGGCTGACATGCCATTGAGACATCCAAGGGTCCTAAGTCTTTTCCCATGCCACAGCTAGGGCTGTCTTAGCCACTCCCACTCATAGCCATAGGATGGAGCAATCGCTAGAGGTCTGGTGTTTGAGGTTCTGATCACGGAGCCCCAGGAGAGCAAACTCCGTAGTGGTCAGAAAGGGGATATACCAAGACTTACTTAATTTGGACTAGTATCTCAGACCAGTACGATGTAATAATGGAACAATCCCACCAATATGTTTGAAGTTCCCAAGTAATCCACAGCCCCTCCAACATAAATTAGATGTGTTTGGGAAGATCTTTTTAAGTTTTATGGGATATAAATATAAGTCGAAAAGGACTTTGAATGATTAAATCCAGGTCTATCTCCCCAAACCTTACCCACTGCTCTGAAGTAAAAGTCATCCCAAGACTTAATGACTCAAATGACTATATGACAAGGTCTTGTGGTGCGAGTAGGAGAAATCAAGAGAGAGTAGAGAAAATAAATGTTGGGGTGAGGCCAACACCATCTATGTACACATTTGTCTATGGGGTAGAAGTCTCTAGTAGCTGCAAGTCTATTTTCCAGCTAGAGTTCCCAATGTTTCATCTAAGTATAGAGATACAGCTCTGTAGCTAGGAGATGGAAGTCTTGTTAGCAGTGTTCAAAAGTGAGGAAGTCTCATCCATGGAATAAGTCAGAGGGGGTTAGGCAGCCCCCTTCCTGCCACAGGTCATAGGGCCTGGAAGCAATGTCGGAGTAAATGCTGTGTTACAAATATAGGGCTGTAAGGAGAGAGGAATGCTGCCCACCCAGCAGAGTGATTCAATAGTCCCATACCTTAAGGGTAGTTTTGGTCGGGGTGCTTAGGTAAGCACTAAATGGCCTGTCTGTTTTGGGTTTCCATAGGACATCCCAAATATACCTGCCCACCACTGCTCTGTCCACGTGGATCTAATGTTTATCTGACTCTCTCAAGGACCATTTAGTTATGACCCTGAATTGTGATGCTTTATAATAGAGTGCAAAGTCAGGTAGGATCAGACCCCTGCTCTCACTCTGGCTGCCAAGGGTTTAATACTTAGAGCAAATAGGAGCGTGGATAAAGGACACCTCTGTCTGGTGCCACGCTCCACGATCCAAGCCAAAAAGATCAGAGGCATTCCCATTCACCAACACTTGCGATCGCAGATGGGCATGGTTAGCTTCGGCCATTTTTATAAACTGTTTCCCGAAGCCAGAGCGAAGTAGTGCGTGAAAAAGGAAGGACCTGTCCACCCGGTTGAAGGCTTTTTCAGCATCTAGTGGCAAGAGAACAGCCTGGAATAATTTGTTTAGTAGCTTTTTCGATTAGATGGACCACCCTCCACAAATGTTTGTGGGTCTGTCTCCCCTTAATGAAGCCATATTGATCCGAATGAATCAATTCTGGCATAATCTCTTCCAGCCTATTGATTAAAATCTTATGGCCATATGTATCAAGCACTAATGCGTTCGCAAACGCCACAATTCACAGAATTTCGGCCTTTGCGAACGCATTTTTGCTAAATGGGATGTATGAAATTACAACGCATGGTTTTACCACGCATGCCTTTACATCGCAGTTTTTACAACGCATGCTGTTACAATAGTTTAATTTACTATTCCAACTCCAGTCCCCGTGGATAGTAGGGAAGTTATTGGATAGTAAATTAAATCTATTCCCTATCCTAGAGCGCCCCCCAGCGCTATGCATTGTAATAACATGTGTTGTAATAGTTGCGTCGTAAAGGCACTGCGTGGTAAAAGTTGCGTTGTAAAGGATGTTCCCCGCTAAATGGTATGCATCAAAGAAATCTGCGTACAAAATAAGGAATCGCAAAATTTGCGATTCCTTATTTTGTGATTGCATTTAAGGAATAGAAACATTTTGCGATTCCTTGAATGCAATGTAAGAAGCATAAAAAAATGCTAATTGACCTTAAGGAATCGCAAATTACCACCAACTTCAAGTTGCTGGTAATTTGCGATTTCCTTGAAAAATTCACTTTTTTGCATTTTTCAAAGTGCAATGTGAAGCACAGCGCCACATGTGCACCCATGCTTATTTCAGGGGTGCAACAGGGTGATCTTTGGACGCCCCTGCAACTTTGAAATTGCATTCTCAATTTGCGATTCGCTAATTTCTAATGGCAAATTGAGAATGTCTTCCCATTCATTTCTATGGGCCTCTAGGCCCATAGGAATGAATGGGGAGGTATTCCTTAATTGCGAATCGCAATTAGCGATTCGCAATTAAGGAATATGTAGGATTCGCAAAATTTATTGCAAATCTTACATACATAGCATTTTGCGATTCTCAAATAACGATTCGCAATAAAATCGCTATTTGAGAATCGCAAAATGACTTCTTGATACATATGGCCCCTAGTATAGAGTTGGCATCCAAGTTTAGCAATGCAATAGGTCGACAAGATGCACAGAAATGGGGGTCTTTCCCAGGTTTCAGTGTAATGGAGACCAAAGTTTCCCCATGGTGTGTGTCACACTATGGGATTCAGCTATGTAATTAGACAGAACAGTCAAGTTGGTACCAAGTCAGAGCTAAGGGTCTTGTAAAATTGAGCCGTAAACCCATCTGGCCCAGTTGAAATATGAAGTTTAAGGGAATAAATGGCAGTTTGGAATTTGTCTTCCCTGATAGGGCTATCGAGGTGGTCATTTTAGTCGTGGGCCACCTGGGGAAGTTCTACTCCATCTAAGCAAGCTAACTGAGCCATCTCATCAGTGGTTTGTGGGGTTGTGTAACTGTTTGTAAAAAATCTTGAAAGGTTGGGGGATTATCCTCTTCTGTAGTTACAGTGTTTCCGCAATTCCAATTGCAACTGACTAACATATTCCTTTTTCTGTTTAACTCAAAGCTGTCATGCTAGATGTGAGCCTATCTTGTTTCCTTGTTCATATGTGGTAATCTTTAGGTGCAATAAGGTGAGCTCTGTACTATTTGTATAGACACCATTGAACTCGCCTCGCAAAGCTGTGACCTTTCCTCGTGAATGCTGTGAGGGGAAGTTTTTCTGTGCCTGCTCCACTGATTGGAAAGCAGCCGCGAGGGCTAACTGATCTTGGGACTTCCCCTGAGATAGTGTAGTCATCAGTGAAATACATTTCCTTCTAATGACTGCTTTAAAAGAGTCCCAGGTAGTGGAGGGGTCAGTATCTAGGTGATTGTTCAATTGATAGTGCTCCCTAATGGCCCTATGGAGCTCATCTCTGAAGAGATGGCCTCTCGTTCGTGGTACTGGAAAGAAGCATCTCCAGAATTTGGATTTCGGAGCCTGCCATTCTAGTATTATCTCCACCAGAGCGTGGGCTGAAAGCGTAATAGAGTGAAATGTGAGTCTGCAATGGTGTGTTGTAGTGACTGACTGATGAATGTGTAGTTGAGCTTTGAATAAGTCCCCCATCAAAATGATGTCCCCTTCCACAAAACCAGCCATGAGAGAAAGAAAAGAATGGATAAACTCAGATTGTCCTGAACTGGGTGCGTACACTGTAGCTATTGTGCAGAGTGATTCTTTAATGTGTCTCTTGACTATTACTATACTCCTATATGTATCAGTTTTGCTGGCAGTGATTTGGAATTTTAAGGAAGAATGTAAAAGAAGGGCCACTCCATTGTGCTTGGCGTTATCAGAAGATTTGTATTTCAGGGGATACGCTCTGTGTTTTAGCCTGCTGTGATCGTGATTACGTTTAAGGTGCGTTTTCTGCATGGCTATGACGTCAAGCTTCTGGTGCAATATATATTTCACAGTTTATGGCACTTAGCTGGTGAATTAAGGCCTCTAATATTCAGAAGCAGTGTATTTAGTACCATTGGTATGGTGTGGTATCTATGTGAGACACAGTGTGTGCTAAGGGGTAGCTGAGTATATAGCTCGGTGCCCTTCCATGAATTTCAAACCTCTCCATTACTCCTGGCTCTTCCCAACAGCAATTCCTGAAGCCCACAACCAAACCTGCCATACTCCTCCACTCAAGGATTAGGAACAAAAACATGGTAACAATAAAAGTGAGGACCCTAATTCCCCAACAGTGAGTTAGGATTACATCTAACATATGAGACTTTCCTTTCCAGTCAAGTCCTGCAAAAGTATTCTAGAGGATGCCATTAGCTATCAAGGAATCCTACCCAGGCGAAAAAAAGCAAGGAATTGTGGGATCCTGTTACCTCCTTGTTTAACACAAGCGCCAGACGCTCTTTGCCAATATCTCCCTTGCAACAGGAAGTTCCCAAACCTCCATGAAGGCCTCTTGCCTGCTCCATATTGTTCCATATGCTTCATGTATCGTATTCTATTTTTGTATTTATAAATTGTATATTTCATATTACTGTTTTCAATTTTCTGAATGGTTTATAGGTATACTTTTTTTTTAATGCTTCTCAGTCATGCTTACAGTCTACTGCGCACTTTCAGTCGTTTGTCCTTTATTTCCCCCTTTATAGGTTTCGACCTGGCGAGGGGCAAAGCCCCTCCCAGATCGAAAACTATTGTCTACAGTAGGGATGTCGGCACCGCCTCTGCCTCTCATTGGCTAGCTCCATAAATGGAGGCTAGCCATTGGGAGACAGAGGCTGTCAATCGCGCTTTCTCTTGAAAACGCGATTCGGGGGCGTTTCTGGTGCTTTTTTTAAGCCCCGCCCCTTTGTCCCGGGCCGCGCTGCGATTGGCTGCCGGCCCGGGACACCCCCCTGACGTCATTCCCGGGCTGCGCTGTGATTGGCTGCCGGCCCGGGACACCCCCGTGACGTCAGCTAATCACAGCGCGGCCCGGGACCTGACTTGTTTTAGTAAGCTTCGAATGTGCACGTGGGCAACACTACAGCTGGTCTAGACGCGAAGGGGTTAATGGAGAAAGCGGCGTTGCAGGCTTTACAGCATTTCTTGAAGCAGGCTGGTGTTTGTGCTCCTGCCGCTTGTAGGAGGCAGAGCGCACCCAGCAATTACAGAGCCGCTTCCACAGCCGAGTATCGCCAGGCAGAGCACACCTCCCCGCAGCCATCCCTCTGCATACCCACAATGCACAGAGACTGACTGTTCCAAAATAAGAATCTGGGCAGGTATGATGGCGGTGCTGGCAGCCGCCCAGAGGTCTCCGTCGTCCCGGGTGGGACCCGAGTGCTTGCCGATTCCCCCCGGACGAGCGACCGGTCCTTGGAGGTCGTTCAAATGGCGAGCGGCATGGCTGCCACCGAGCTTTACTCCAAGGTGAGTTCCCGCTGCTGCCAAAGAAGCCCACGCCTGTGCTGTTGGTTTTTATTCGCTGCGGGCGCTGCCGGTTATTTTGGGCAGGTGTGTCGGGCGGGGTGAGCCCGGTGCACGGCAGAGGGAGGGAAGTGGGGGCGGGCAGGGCGGTCCCTGCTGCGGGAAGAGGATGAGACAAAGGAGTCCGAGCACTGGAAAGGAATGAATGAAGGATACAGTGGAGCCGCTCTGCGAGCGGGCCCTGTGCACCCGTGCCTCGGCACAGCTGCTGCAAATGACAGATGTAGCACAGCGACAAATATATCTGGCATCTGGGCTATACGCCGCTACGTGCGTACGTAACATCTAAGCTGTCTGCTGCAGCCACACACAAATAACATCTCTCTGCTCGTGCCCCAGACCTATGCCACCGGAATGCCTTTTCTATTGTTTTCCCCAATGTTGCCTTGACAACCGTTACCGAGCCGTGGAGCACCGAGGTTGCCGAGTCGATCAGCCTCGTGGTTTAGACCGAGTGCTCCAAGAAAATGAGGATGTTATGCAAAACGTCTGCGGCACCCGGAGAGTCTCCTCTCTCCCCCTTGCCTTTTTTTTCTCGGAGCTCCTAAGCGAACCACCCGCACTTTTTCCAGATGATAGGAGATGATAGGAGATAATGCAGCCAAATCCTCGGTGAGTTGAAAACGGGAAGCGGGAAGAAATAATGTAGCAACGAGAATGCAGTGAGAAAACGGTGAGCCGTAGAGACCCGCAAAAGAGCCATAAATCAAACCTAAGTCTCATGCACTCACAGGTCCTGCCCAGATACACCGCGGCATCTTAACATTAAAGCGGTTATAGTGTTTAATAACATATGCTTCTCTAGACACAGGCAACTGAAGCGCAACGTAAATGTCAGTGATTAACTGCTGCAGATAGGTGAAAGACAATATGCGACATACGAACAAGCAGGTGAGCAGACAAGCAAGCGGGCAGCAGCTTACGATGTGTAGGTGTGTGATACGGCTCTTCAAAGTACTTTTTTTCCCACGGAGTTTCACACAGTCATCTTCTCCAGCCCTCTAATAGCTTTTGACCGACTTTTAGCTTACTGGGAGGTCACTGCCTGGGCTTCTTAGCTTATCTGTGTTATCCTATCCGTATCTGTATCGAGTCACGCCGTGTGCTTATCACCTGCTGATTGTCTTATCAGAATCTTATCAAGGCTTACTTGTTACTTGCTTGTTACTTGCTTGGTTGAAACAGTCTGACCATTCCGAGTCCGTGTCTATCCCCGGCAGACTCCGACAGGCCCCGACAGGCAGGCAGGCAGGCTCCGGCAGCTAAGGTGCATCCGATCCGCAAACTTTGTTTGCTGCTTGTTTTGTAATTCTATCCCAAAATAGCACAACGAAAGAACAATATAAAAATGCAAATTAGGAACATTACATTCTCAGCTGAAGCCAGTCTATTTGAATGAAGAAACACTTTACTACACTATAAAGTAAATCCTCCCTGGCTTGCACTGGAATTGCTGGATAGCAGGGTGGATTATGCGGTGCGTGAAGCCTCCAGTGCACAGATTTATGTCTTGAGTGACGTCACTCTGTGTCTCATCCTTTTGAAGTTGTTAAAGCGGCGGCTCTGGACCCGGAGTACAAACATGCTGCAGCAGTTCTTGGAGACTGTTCTAGTTGAGCGAGTCAGAAAACATCGGCTATTTTATTTCACAATAAGACATGGGAAGTATCTTTCAGATCTTGAGGAGTACCTTAAGGAAGTTCGTCAACAAAGACCGGTAAGTGCCTGAACCGCATTTCAGCAAGAGTTTTGAAGACATAATTATAACACGCATTTGCAATGTAATAGGTCTCGCATTTGCAGAAGTTTGAGTTATTGGCATTGTAAATAACAATGACTTATTTCTGTGTTTTCAAAACCTGGAAGCAGTGTGTAAACACGCACTTTAAACTTATAGTCCTTGCTTATGAGAAGCACGGCTGGCAGTAAAAGAGGTGCAGTTACTGGCAGCATTGCTTCTCCTAAGCAACGACTACATGTATAAAGTGTGTGTTTACACACCTCTTGTCCTTTAAATTATCACTCCACTTTAAAAAACATACCTAAAAAACATTGTCATTTACAATGTCAATAACTCCAACAAATGCAAAACCTATTGCATTGCAAATGCTTGTTTCTTTTTGACTTCTACCAAACTTTATGTTTTTTTGCCATCAATGACATTATTGTATTTTCTTTCTTTTTTTAAATTTTTTTACTGTATTAGTGCTCGATCTTATGTAACATTTTTATTGGTTTATTGTGTTCATTTTGTCTGAAATTACTTTAATAAAAAATTTCTTGAACTTAAAAAAAAAAAGCTATCAAGGAATCCTGGCAGTTGGCAACTACTCGAAATTGCAGCGGAGGGACTGGCAGGAATGCAATCTGAGTTATGTCTCCTGCACCGCCCAAAGGTCTCTTGCATACTGATAGTCTCTTCTTCTGTTTGAATTGGCCCCCCTCCTTAGAGCAGGGGCTCGGAAACCAGAGGTAGCAGTCTGAGAGACTCAGTCCTAGCATAGGGTGGTAGACAAGGAGTACTCCTCACCGGTTACAACCTTTCTTTAGGTCCATCATTTGCCTTAGTACTTCATTCTACGTTGCGATTGTCATTGTCCTATGTTAAAGGTGTTTGTGGAACATGTCAATGTTTCGCCCGTCCCTCCAGCCGATCTACGGCTTACTCGCCAAGGCCAGTGACTGAGACAGACATAGAGTCGGTGCCAGGTCGAGAAAGAGAAACCGCAACCTATCTCAACAACACAAAGCAAGGGACGTCGAGCCCTGCCACCAATGCAGCTGATGATGCTAGCGCTGCCAAAACAGACACACTTTTAGACAAAACTGAGTAGAAGAAGAAGATCCAACCACAATCACTGCTCATGGCATCGGCATTAAAGCCAGCAAGCGGACACTGATCAGAGACTTCCTAAAAGTCTGTCACAGACTCTTGCGCGTGAGCCACAAGGACCTTATAGAGGGCAAGGACCCAGAGGGCTCCAAGGAACTCAAGCAAAGTAACAACAAATCAGGGTCCACTAGAAAAGGCATCGTGGCCTGCAGCAAGAACAGCAACAACAAAACCATGCTCAGGGAGCATCAACATCCGCCCTCCAGGATTGGAAGACCAAAGCAGGCCATTACTTCCCAAAGCCCAAGATCCATCTTCATTTCCTCAAGCCCAACACCCCCAGCTAGCAGAGGCTTTTTTTTAAACTTTATTTACCATTTGGCACTTCATAGTAACTCAAGCATAGTAGTTTACTGTCATTGTCATTAACACTTGAAAAGTAAGAAAATGTAAGTAGTGCATCATTACAAAGATCAACATGTCATGCATTTTGTAAAATAAGAGTCTCAGCGGTGCTTTAGAATGCAGTCTCGAAGGTCCGTCCCATCTCCCAGAACGCAGACACCTGCCATCCAACAGCAGGTCTACTGGCCCACCCGCATGCAACAGTCGCAAGAGGCAACATAATGAAAAAGTTACATACACTGTGGGGAGCAAAGGAGCAGTGTAAAGCAAACATTTAAGAAGAATGAAGCTGGTTACACCACCCCCTCAGGGACTATGCCCCATTCCAGTTGAGAGTCGGAGGCTTGCAGTAGAGGTTTAACAGAAGATCTGTATGGACCCCAGATGTCTTTGGGACAAGAGGAGCTAGGCAGTATGCTGGAGTACACTTCACAGTGAGTGTTACAAAAGGGCCAGACTATTCAGCCAACCTTGCAAAGAAGGGACTGACCTACGGCCCAAGGGAATAGCTATTTCTCTTTTGGCCAGCAGCAAACTGAGGGATATAACCCTCCTAACGCTTCTGGGGAAGTTCACCGCATAACCCAGTAATACCACTACAGGCTTGGGGACGAGAGGCATCTCAATCATGTCACCTAGTGTTCTGTGTACCTTCTCCCAGTAGCATTGGAGTTTTGGACAGGCCCATGTAAGATGTGCAAAATCCGCGTGTGGGGCGGCGCATTTACGACAGTTATGAGGTCTAGACGAATCCAGTCTTTGAGCTTCAGCAGGGGTGATATATATTCTGCGCAGGAACTTAAAATGGAGTAGTTTATGCTTGCTGTTTAGAGAGACTTCTTTTGTTACTGCGCAGCGTTTAGCCCACTGGTCGTCATTGATGGGGTGGCCTAAGTCTTCTTCTCAATCTTTGCGGATCTTGTCATCGTTGACCGGTCTCATCCCAGAACATGTCTTATACAGTTTAGATATGAGATGAACCCCACTCACGCTCTAAATAATCAGCGAGAGTGGAGCTAACAAGTCTGGTTCAATGGGAAAACCAGGCAGCGCGGCGCGTAAAGCCGAACGAATTCCACCTAGTACAAAGCTATCCATAAATGTGACGTCGTGAAAGCGGACATTGACTGTCACCAAGAAGATGTGCCCAGCTGGGTACAAATCTCCCAGTTTGGTGATATCAAATTTAGCCAAAGTGCGCTGCAACAGTTTTCACTGGTAATTGGCAGCCAGCGGGCATTGGGAACAGGTAGGGCAGAGGTATATAGTGTGGTGACGCCGGTGACTCGTCTCAGTTCATCCCAGGCCCAACTGGTTGTGGAAACCGTCTGTATATCATTAGGGTCTCTGGGAACCCCCTGGGTAATACAGTGGACAACTGCTCAAGAAGGACAAAATCTGCCTCTGGGTGGAGAAACGGGATCCTGGCATCAGGGTGAAACCCTGCAATGGCATAGCAGCATTGGGCTACAAGATAGTACAATTGTAGATCAGGCACGCCCTACCCTTCCTTCTCGTACAGAAGGGTGAGCACCTGCCAATGTACTCAAGTCTGTTTGCCCCCCCCCCCAAACCAATCTGATAAGGTGCGAACGCAACATTAAAAAGAAACTGTTCAGGAGGGGTATGGGAATATTGTTGAAAAGATATAAAAATTTGGGGAGAACTACTATCTTAAGAATCGCAACTCTGCCAGCAAAGGACAATGGTAACTGCAGCCATCAGCTAGCAGAGGCTTTAGTTCATTGGGTGCCCGACACAAGCTGGGAACTCCTTTCCAACCAGTTATCACACCTGAAACCACCTGAAACCATTACGAAAGAACCAGAAAGAAGCTTCATGCATAACCATAACCATAACCAGGACCACAAGATCAAATACTAAGTCTGTTCGCAACTACCTATCTTCCTTTTTTAATGGCAGAACCACACACTTCAGAACAAGAGAGTTAGGCCTCCGAGTGGGTGGAAAATGATGAAAATTATGACAATTATGACAAGCTTGCATCATCACCTGAAGATAAAATCCCTAAAAACCTCAATCAGCAAAAGGATAATGAAGCATCTCATATCCAACTAAGCAGGTGCCCGTCACAAGAAACTATCAAACCCAATCCCGCAATGGCAAAGGCAATGGCACCCAACGCTCCACATAGAAATGAACTATCAAGCGAGAATAATGACTACAAGGAGCATTCGGAACAATCAAATCAACTAAATCAAACACAAATAGAAGCAACAACCAGTCTTCCTACGTCCTTTACATGGCACCAACTGTTAAACACCACCAAAACTATTGGAAATGCGATGACATATCACGCAGATAAGCTAGACACCCTAGTCGAACTTTTAAACATCCTAGCTATTCATGTACAGGGGATAGAAGCAAATTTGCAAGACTTGAACACCATGATAAAGAAGGTACTGCATGACATACTTGCCACTGCCCCCAAATATTCGACAAACTAGTAACGGTACCAACTTTAATGTCAGAGATGCTTAAGGCTGTTAGGGAACCTCCTTGAGAGCCCGACAAAGACTCGAAGCATTTTTATACCAAAAAGGGGTAACCCTGTGTCCCTCAGAACCTGGGCATGTATGGTTAAAGACAAAAGTGGTTCCGTCGGGTCAATCAATTGCTTTTACGTGAAGGCTAGGTTAGCTCATAACAGAAAGTAACAAATTTTAAGAAAAAACAAATTATAAGAACAAACAAATTTTATAAGAGAAAACCTCTCTGACAACAAATAAAGTTCAAAGTATTTTTATGAAAAAACAAAGTCATATTAAAATACCGGAATTACTTCATTCCACTTCAATTCCAATTATAAGTGAAGAAGTGACTATTGGTGAACAAAGTGAATAGTGCAACAATTTCAGTGACACTTATTTACAAATATATACAAAATTATACATGGGAAAAAGGGCAAGGGGAAATATTTTGGCGGTCAGAGTTCTGAATTAATATTCCAAGGAGACAGATGGTGACTGTGACTGTTCCCGGAGGGTTCTTGACCAATATTATGCGTCGACGTTTCGATCCTAGTGTGCCCCGATTGGTGGTCACGCGGATCTTTATCAAGACAAGAGAGGGGGAGATACCAGGGGAAGGGGGGGGGTTGGGTGTAGTTAAAAAAAAAAAAAAAAAAAAGACTCGAAGCAGGCATCAGACGACCAAGAAGGCCACATGGGAAAAGGAAGGGCAAATAGTACCCCACGTAACAAGAAGATATCAAAACCCGAGAGCACCAAAGCTCTCATCACAGAAGATTTGAGGGAGCCAGAGGAATTGAGTGAACAAGCCCACGCTGGAGTGCAAGAGGCAGCACCAATCAACCATGTCTTGAAAACGTTGCAGATGCAAGCCCCAAACATTTCACCTCACCCATCTCCCTCACAAAGAGGGAAAGAAAACGCTTGAGGAAAGAAAGAAAAAGTAAATCAAATAATCGAGGGCCGAATGTAATGCTGTCCCAAAACACAATGCTCAATGCAAAAGACAAAGAATTGATTGAGAGGGACAACACCAAAAATATTACTAGGCCCACGACTGAGGCAAGGGCGCCCCAAAACTAACTACAAATGAGGCAGTTACTTCAGAAAGCCCAAAACAACGAAACAGTGCAAATCAAAAACAAGGAAAATGTACAGTATATTTTATCCTCAGGTAGGGCAGGAAGCAACTAAACCATCCATCCTAGACACACAAAAAGCTGCATTAAACATCATGGCATTACAGCAAGTGCAAGTACCCTCAGTCCACAAGAGATAACCACCAGTAGACAAGTGGACCCACAGGAAAGCTGCCAGACCAAAGGAAACAAGAAAAGAGATCCATTGCTGTGAGGAACTGAGGCCGCATTGGCCGCAAACTCTCATAGCATTGCAAGAAACAGTGCACCTTATCACCTTAACCCAGCTCCACAGCAACAAGACTTAATCCGGGCATCAATTGATACATCAAGTCATCAGGCAAAAAAACAATATACAGACTCTGCATGGCCAAACACAAATAAAAAAATAGAGCTAATTCCGCAATACAGCTCAAGGGGAGCACATGACAGCCTGAACAGAAGGGCTATATTAAAACTACTAGAAGTACTCCCATCCCTGAGTCACATAAAATCCTGCGATCTGGACAGCATCGAGTTTAAATAAAATCCAAACCAGAATCTACAATTGCAACCTGGACTGATCACAGTTCTATAGAATAGATTTTGCTGCACAGGGAAGAATTCTCTAATTGGGTTATAGAGTTAAAAAAGGTGGAACCCCCTCGGTATCGAAGCCCGTTACAACAGCCAACACAAACACAGGGTGTCCTAAAAGGAGCGAAAGGCCCAGACCAGACTAGTAGACTAATAGAAGAGGGACACATATTCAGACAATTTACTATCACAATAGCACACCGAGAAGCAGCGACCCCTGATGTGCATCCTCAAGTGACACTGTTAACACAGCATCATGGAGAAGCATGAACCAAACCACGCTTACTCTCCGGGAAAGCACAGGGCTGCAGGATCTGCTCCTGGAAGGTAAACGGCTTAGGCACAAAGCAAGAAGAAGCCGACTTTGTAGAATTCATCCTACAGTACGACATACTCCTTTTCCAAGAAACTTGGCAGACAAAAAATTCCCCATTAGTAGGCTACAAAGAAAACCTCAAACCAGCAAAAAAGGAGGCACAGTACGGAAGAGCAAAAGGTGGCTTATCGACCTTCATATCTACCGACTTTCTCTGGAAAGACTTCATCTTCTACCGCAACTCCTCCTGGATGCAATGCACTAAACTAGATCTTCAGCCCTCAATGTGCCTGCTAATCCTGAACATCTACATCCATCAAGCAGGAAAGCATAAGGGGCAAAGTATCAAGCAATTCATTGCAGTAATCAAAATGCTGAAACTCACCTATCCAAGTGAAAATATAATAATAACTGGAGATTTTAACATGCATTTAATTCAAGGACAGGGGAGAAATCTAGCGAGCTTCACACTGCCTAGACAGGGCAACACAAGCAGACAAGATACCTTGGGAAAGAAATGTGCAGCAAAACTGGACGACCTCTTCTTGCACATGTTAAATGGCAGAGGTCCATTGGACAATCCAGCCACATTACCAAGGGACACAAGGAAAACAGGCTCAACAATCGATTTCACCCTAGTGGATCCTGATCTTTTCCTCTACCAAATGGAATTTCAAATAAGGGAATGAGTCGAAAGCGACCACTACCCTCAGACCTTCACATTAACCATCACTCCAAATGGGTCGGAGTGAGCCATGCCTCTCACACTACCAACGCAACTCTATAATTTAAAATGGTTTACTTGGAACGAAAACAACATCGACTCTATAATGAAGACATGCTCCTCATTATTAACATCCCCAGAAGAAGACCAAGACGTCATAGAGGCGTGGGAGTCATTTGTTACTACCATAAACAAAACATTTCAAATTAATTACAACTGCCACAAAACCCCTAGAAGCGACGGGGCACCATGGTACACATCAGAAATATATACAACAAAAATACGGCTAAACAAACAACTAAGGACACTCCGAACCAAGGGTTCCCAACCGACTCAACTGATCTTACTGGAATAGAAAAAACAAAAAAGGACCTAAAACATGAAATAAAGGCGGCCAAGCAAACCCTTCAAGGAACAACTTGAGATCAACATGATCCATGCTAGCAAGTAGAGAAACTTTAAACAGTTTTGGGCAAACATCAACACTTCAACTCGGATATAACGGAGCAAACCTGGAGAACTCACGTTGAAGCAACATATAATACCACAGCCCCTTCGAGTGCAGCTAGCACTGCAGATGCTCCAAACAAGATTGGAATGCCTACTAGTTTGAGCATAAAATCCGAAGACCTGAACCAAAGCATTAAAGAGGAACTAGATTCTTCTCACAGATGACCATCTGCAGAGTCATTAGCTAATGACTCAAAAAATTTAACCAAAGACAAACCTCAAAAAGAAATTAGAGACACCCAAAAAGAAAGTCGTGGGCTAACCAAGCATGAGCTAAGGGAAGAACAAGCACTGATTACTCAAAAGCAGGTCTCGAACATAATTAAACATTTGAGATCGGACAGCGCCCCAGGCCTTGTTCAGATACGATCCGGCGTTTTGGTCTAGCCACTTAAATCCTCTGTTCTTACACAGCTTAGAGACCAGTATCATCCCTGACTCTTGGCGGGGCAGCATCCTTCAGCCCATATACAAATCAGGAACACGCTCAGACCCAAACAACTACAGACTGATAGCCCTCAGTGATGTAGAGGCAAAGAGCTATGCATCAAACTTACTGGCAGATCTGGAGACTTGGGTCAGCAACATAAATTTGATTCTGAAAACGCAGACCGGATTCCGGGCCAGCATGGGCACCTTAACAAATATAGCAGCAGTTATCCTTTTAGCCAATCAAGCAATTGTTAAATCAAACATCCTCTATGCATGCTTTGTAGATCTCAAAGCAGCTTTCAACAAAGTGCCAAGATCCAAGCTATGGGCCAAAATGAAAGCCTGGGGAGCCCGTTCGGATTTACTGGAAGCAATCGTTAACCTGTACTCACAAACATGGGTTCAAATAAAAAAAGGGGATGGCTGGACCTTAACTAAGAAACTCTTGACAACCAACGGGCTAAAGCAGGGATGTGTCCTGGTGCCCAGCTTATTCAACATCTACTCCGCTGACTTAGAGAGCAACCTATGTCTAACCCAGGGCGACCAACCCAAGTTGGGAAATAACCCAATAGTTAGCCTGCAATACGTGGATGACATTGTGCTGCTCTCCCAAACGCCTCTTGGTTTGCAGGGACTGATCTCTCAACTAGTGCTTTACACCTCAAAAGAACAATTAATATTCAACCTAAAAAAAACGAACGTCTTATTCCTCCTCTGCGCTGCATGACCTAAATTCCCATTGTTCATGACGAGCTCAGCTCGTCATGAGCACAGGAGCAGTGCACTGCATGACGAGCTGAGCTCGTCATGAGCATGCAAGGGGTTAAACACAGCCCAATCGAGATTATTTAATAAACTGTTCACAATCCCAATTTACATCTCCCAGGCTCAGATATGCCTGGAATAAGGTCTAAAAAAACAGATACTGGCTAGACAAGGAGCCGTGGCCAAATACTACTCGAGGATTAGGGCAACTGAAGAAAACATGTTAGCACATCATTGCTGGGAGGAGGTTGAAAAACAATCAAAATTGAACAAGTCCATATTTCGAATTTTAAAACAAGCTCTTTCAACGTTAAAGCTCAAGGAAGCCTGGCAAACACCAATTCCATACTCCGCATTTAAACAAATCACCAATAAAGCAATCAAACAACTATCGCTGCAAACAGGTAAAGCCTTACTGGCCGGCCAAAGTCATGCATGGATGGTAATGCCTACCTACAAACTGCTGAAACCGCAACCATATTTACAAGAGGGTTCACAGATCATTACAAGCGGAAACTGACCCTATTGAGACTGGGGTCCTTCATTACAAAGGATCTTACTCCAAAATGGCTACGGACCTGGTCAACCACGGATTGCCGCCTCTGTGGAAATGAAATAGAGTCTCTATTACACCTACTATGCATCTGCCCGGCTCTACACAATACGAGGAAGATCCTTTTATGGCCAATCTTGAGAGAAGAACAAATAAGGACGTGCAGAACGGCAGTCATAAAATGTCTAAGTGGTTCCTCTGTTCAACTGTCTTGCAAAACAATCAAATTCTTGAACATAGCAGCAAAAGAACTTGAAAAGAAGGACTCAGCGATCAATGAACTTGATAATAGGGACAGATGACCAGTATTCTATTATGCAGTCGGATTGAGTCCTCCCTAGAACTTTTAACCTGTTTTTTCTCTCCCCTTCCCCTTTTCAGCACAAGAATTGTACCTGAAGCAGGAGGCATAGACATGTTTATAACTTAATTTTAAAGACCTCTGGTAGAGGTATTTTATTACAAAATTTTGGACCTTGGAATTATTTACATTACTGTTTCTAAAAAATATGCTTTGCTGTAATTTGAATCCAGTTTACTGCGTTAAATTGTATATCCCATGGTGGTATGTTCCACCCTTTTATGATTTTAAGAAATCAAATAAAAGTATATCTTCTCTTCTTCTCTCTATATGTATCAGTTTTGCTGGCAGTCATTTGGAATTTTAAGGAAGAATGAAGACGTAGGGCCACTTCACTGTGCTTGGTATTATCAGAAGATTTGTATATCAGGGGACACGCTCAATGCTTTAGCCTGTTATCCTGATTACCTTTAAGGTGCGTTTCCTGCATGGCTATGATGTCAAGCTTGCGGTGCAATATATATTTCACAGTTTATGGCACTTAGCTGGTGAATGAAGGCCTCTAATATTCAGTGACAGTGTATTGAGTACCATTGGTATAGTGTAGTGTCTATGTGAGATACATTGTGTGCTAAGGGGTAGCTGAGTATATAGCTCTGTGCCATTCCATGAATTTCAAATTACTCCTGGCTCTTCCCAACAGCCACTCCCGAAGCCCACCACCAAACCTTCCATACTCCTTCACTCATGGATTAGGAACAAAAACATGGTAACAATAAAAGTGAGGAAACCAAGTCCCCAACAGTGAGTTAGGATTACATCTAACATATGAGATTGAGACTTTCCGATCCAGTCCTGCAAAAGTATTCTAGAGGATACCATTAGCTATCAAGGAATCCTGGCGGTTGGCAACTACTCAAAATTACAGTGGAGGGACTAGCACAAATGCAGTCAGAGTTATGTCTCCTGCACTGCCCAAAGGTCTGTTGCACACTGATAGTCTCTTCTTCTGTTTGAAGTGGGCCCCCTCCTTAGAGCAGGGGCTCGGAAACCAGAGGTAGCAGTCTGAGACACTCAGTGCCAGCATAGGGTGGCAGCCAAGGAGTACTCCTCACCGGGATCAACCTTTCTTTAGGTCCATCATTTGCCTTAGTGCTTCATTCTACGTTGCGATTGTCATTGTCCTATGTTAAAAGTGTTTGTGGAACCTGTCAATGTTTCACCCGTCCCTCCAGCCAAGCCACGGCACTTGGGGGGTGGCCTTCCCAGTAGGGCAGTTGCTTCATCCAGTTCTGTGAAGTGATGAGACTTGTTTTGATAATCAAAGGCGAGGCCTGTGGTTGTGGAAAAATCTACCTGTGACTGGCTTGAATTTTAAGCAACGAGACAGTGTGGCTGGGGCAATGTCCTGGAAAAGAGGGCACAAGGCCCCCTGGAATGAAACAGTCTAGTTTCCGGGCTGCTTGAAGAATCTGACTTTGAGGGAGTGCACTTTTGCAAGGACATTCTGTTTTTTTTCCCTCTCCAGGAGCGGGCGAATCAACTCTGTCAACTCTATCTAGGCTCACCTCAGAATGGCTCTCCCCCAGAATCATGGAGAAAAAGTCCACCACAAATGTTTGGAGATCCAGATTACGTATCCTGATAATGTCTCACTAGGAGCGATCTTCCAATTCATCACACTTGGGTGGGAAGCAATTGGGTCTGTTGAGGTTCGGTAATTCTCGAGTCTGACTCCATTTTGTTCCGTGCCACCATTTTGTGTTGCCTTCACGTAGGCCTGTAAAGGTAGCCTGGCGAACAAAGTGGCCTGGCCTTCTTAGTTCATGTATACATTAACTAGGTTTCTTTTTGACTCTGAAATGAACTGTAAGAAACTGACCTCTTCACCTGAAACTGACCTTGCAAAGCCAATTTTCCTGATCGATCTTTGTCTGAGTTTGCCAATCAATGTTCAGGACATCGTTAACTTTTTAGTTTCCTTGCACATCCCTTATCTTGTTCAGCATCTGTTACTGTTTCTTTTTTTTATGTTTCTTCATTACATGGGTTATGCTTTCAATTATAGGTTTGTCCGGCTTGTGGAGATTGAATTTGGGACATTCCTGAAAATTAACTTTTGGGTTGGGATACTGTAAATTTAGTTTTTGCTATGTGATACTTTGTTTGAAAATGTATCTTATTGGCTAGAATTTTGTGCAGTGGGTGTACATTTATAATGTGAATATTGGGTATAAAAGGAGACATCTCGCCTTAGTAAAATGAGCAGTCTCCTGAGAATTTACACCGTGATGTATTTCTAGGATCACTGTTACTAGCTGCAGCTAATAAACTTGGTCTCTGACGCCATCCAGAAGTATTCCGTGTCTTTGAATACCAAGACAGGTGAACTCGAAGATCTTAGGCGTGCCCCTGACACCGCTGGGTTAAACCCCAGTTCTTCACCTGGCGCCCCACGTGGGGCGACTTCAGCGGTACTGGTCCAAGCCCGAAGATTGTGAGGAGCACCGTGAGGAAATTCTGGAGGACCGCCGCCACTTCATTGACACCTGCATGTCAACGTGGACCGAAGGTTTTTTCTGCAAGGCTTCCCCTTTCCGACAGCTGCGAAGGACTGCTGCCCTGACTGTCGCCCTGTCTTGGACCCTCTTGTGATGATTTGTAAGGGGAGACGTTAGACGGTCTTCTGGTGGCGTCATAGACATTTTGGTTAAGTATAAGTGGGTCGCTCCCACGACTTTGTTTTGTTTCTTGGTTTTGATTCGGCCATTGCAATAGTCGAAGCCGAGGGGTTCGTATATTTACGAGTGTATCATTTTTGATAACCCCTTGAAGTTTGAAGCAAGACTAGTGAGCTAAAGATGCCTGGTTTTGGCAAAATTGAGAAATGGTTTTGTTGTAGTTGTAATAAGGATTCCCGATTGGAGGATTCGTGTCCGATACCTCCGGTTGGAACTCCAACTTATGAGCTCTATTCAAAGCATGGTGTGGGTCCCATTACCTTTAATGAAGTATGGGTCCGTTATACAAAGAAAGATGGTGTTTTACGATGGCCCCAACATGGTAGTTTTGAATCAGATGTTTTAGATAATCTAGAGGTTGCACTATTTAAGAAGAAAGCCCGACCGACGATGTTTGCCTCTTTCCGCCTTTGGCGTAAGGAAGCCAAACAGCGAGAAATTAAGAAGCTAAGAGAGATAGGAAGGAAAGGAATATGTCGGTAATGCAAGCTGCTAGGCAGTGTAAGGAAGATGAAGAAGATCGTGCGATTGAAGTGTCAGACAGACAACATTGCATGGCCATTGACAAATGTTATCCGACTTTGCCACCTCCCCTTTCAAATGTGACTGAAGACCCTGAAAAGGATCCTTTGATGTCACATTTACTTAGATTACCACCCCCTTATGTGCAGGGTGCTACTGCACCTCCGTTACCTCCAGTTGTTGCACCCCTTGTTGTCGTTCAACCCCCTGTTGTTGTTCAGCCATCTGTTGCTTCACGCCCTCCAGGGCCGCCAGCTTTGTCACCAGCCTTGCCTCAAACTCCTTTGCCTTACACTCCTTTATCCTCAACTTCTCTTATTTCTGTCCCTACGTCTCCTTGCCTCAAAACACTTTGTCTCCTGTCCTCATGTCGACTTCTTCTCCTTCTGCTCGGCAACGAATGACTGAGACTGTCACTAGTCTCTTGTCTCCTTTCTTTGGGTCACTGAATATGACCCCTGTTTCTGAACGTAAGCAGAGACGTAGTCAGCTTCCTGGTCCCTTAGAGCGGGCAGTGTTAGATCTCCTTGCTCGTAGATGGGTTTCCAATGCCTCCAAGTGCGGTCCACAAGTGGTTATGGATATCTTCCTACAGTGGGAGGCACCAAAACAAAGGTATGTTTTTGATGTCATGTGTACCTTCCTTCGTCAGGAGTAGGAAGATAATGAGTTGGGTTCAATTCCACTGGAATTGATTAATGTTCAGTCTGAATTTGCGAAAGGAACGATAGTGGGTTCCGATGTTGAGGAAGCGGTAGAGACACTACTCACTTTTAGGTCTAGAGTTCCACCTCAGTTATTGTTCGAACCTGACCCGTCTGTTAGGAGAAAAGTGAAGCAGTATCCTTTGAGAGAGGTTCCCCCTGTATGGATAGAGGCATTTGTGGCTGATGCCGCTCATGGTATTGTGGCTGCACTGGCTCATTTTCAGCGAGTGTGGGTACATGTCCCTTGGAAGACAGCTGAGGCTCTTAAGCAGACCTTGCCTGACCCCCGTAAAAATCCTGCTGGTTATTACAAAGAGTTGTCTCAGACAGTTGATGCGTGTGTTATGAATGTAGCTGACATAGATATGTTGATGGGTAATGTAGTTCCTCAACCCTTGTGGGCGAAGATCCGTCACAAGGATCACGCGCCAGAGATAGGAGATACGTGGGTTAATATTACTGCTGTAGATGGTCGGCAGGTAGGAGGTGCCAAACCTGAACCCTTAGTTGCAGGACTACCTGGTAGGATTATTAATTTAATGAAAACTATGATGCCTGCTTTGCGGGTGAATTGGGACAAGTTAGCAGCATGCAAACAAAAGAAAGATGAGAGTGTGTCTGATTTCTTCACTAGGTTTGAGGAAACATTCATTGATCATAGTGGTCAGGACATGAGTACAGAAGGTGGTCAGAGGTTGTTTGTAGATAAGTTTGTTTTTAATTTACTTTCTAATAAGTTAAAGGACTCTGAGAGTTCATGGGCAGTTTCTTCTTCTGCCCAGATATTGGCTACTGCACAATACTATGAGAATAGAGATAAAGATGAGAAGGATAAAGTAGAGAAGAAGACTAGAGAATTAAAAATGAAAGTTCTTCTGCAGCAGGCTTATCCGCCTCGCCCTAATCAGCGTCAGTTTCAGCAACCCCACAGTTTCAGAAACTGTTGCAGAAGCCTGAGTCTTTTGCTTCGCGACTCCCGCTAGGCCCTAATCAGTGTGCTTATTGTAAAGAGGAAGGTCACTTCAAGAATAGTTGCCCGATCTTGCTACAGCGTGCGAATGGTATGTCTGGTTTGAGAGGTCGCGGTGGTTACCAACAAGTACCTAGGGGTAGGGGACGTGGTACGTTTCTCCAGAATGAACGTTCCTTTTCCCCTCAGAATTCTATAAATTATTTTGACCAACAGAATGTTCCGACCGTCCAGTCCGCCCAGTACTACACTGATGATTATTATGTTGGAAGTGAGAGTGCTGGTTTTAATGATAGTTAGGACAGCCGTGGACAAAGGGAGGGAGTAATGTCAGTTCCAGTAGACCAGAATGGACCTTATGTTGAAGTGATCACATCAGGTGTGGCAGAACCTTTTCTTTTGGATACTGGTGCAGCAAAGAGTTCTATCATGCACTCTAAACTCCCTGGCGCACCTTAGTCTGGCTTGACTAATGTTTCGGTAGGATTTTCTGGCGCCCCAGTTCGTAACCCAGTTTCTTGTCCTTTGCCCCTTTCTATTGGTCCTTGTGAATTGGAGGCTCCCCTTATTCTAACAACTGGCTGTGGTGAGAATTTGTTGGGTTTGGACTTGTTGAAAAGATTGCATGCGATATTACATTGTTCTCCTTTGGGAGTACATCTTACAGTGGGTAAGAAAATGATTTCCCCGATGTATCTGTCTAAGGATCGCCTTCCACTGGAACTGCGTTCTCTCCCTGATACACTTTGGGCTACAGGTCCTAATGATGTTGGTCTCTTGCAGATTCCACCCTACGTTGTTACCCTTAGTCGAATGCTAAATTACCTCGCATTCCTCAGTACAAAATTTCCAGTGATGGCGAAAGAGCTCTTTTAGCGATTATCTATGATTTGGTTTAGAAAGGTGTGGTTGAAGAAACGAGAGGTAATGTGTGTAATAGTCCTGTTCTGCCTGTCCTTAAGCGTACTGACTCTTCTCAGCCACCTGTGTATCGGTTTGTGATCGACCTTCGAGAGGTCAGTAAGATTGTTGTGCCACAGTTTCCTGTTGTCCCAGACATTACTGCTTTATTGACTATGATCCCTGCCTCAGCTGCTTGGTTTTCTGTTATTGATCTGAAGAACGCTTTCTTCAGTATTCCGATTGCTGAGAAAAGTAGGGATATTTTTGGCTTCTCTTTAGGAGGCCGCAGTTTTTGGTTTAAATGCGCTCCTCAAGGTTATTGTGAGAGTCCCTCCATTTATAGTCAGGCTTTGAAAACTCAGCTTGATACTTTTGCATTGCCTTCCGGTGCTACTCTTATCCAGTATGTTGATGATCTGTTGGTTGCTGCTGATGATGAAGAGATTTGTAAAGAGGTTACGACACCTGTCTGACCTTCATCATAAAGTGTCACCTTCGAAGTTGCAGTATTGCCTACAAGAAGTGACCTACTTAGGTCATCTCTTGTCGAAGGGGGGAAAACTATTGACACCAGAGCGTATTCAAGCGATTGCCCAAATGACTGTGCCATGCACACAGAGAGAGGTGCGTGCCTTTTTAGGTATCACCTCGTATTGTAGACAGTGGATTCCGAATTTTTCTTTGCTAGCGAAACCTTTGTTGGCACTTACTCTTAAGGACACGCCACACCCTCTTCCTTGGTCTGACGAATGTCAGAAGAGTTTTTCTGAATTGCGTGATGCATTGTGTTCTGCTCCAGTGTTGGGTACCCCCGACTATAGTAAACCTTTTACACTTTATGTACACGAGAGAGAAGGTTGTGCGTTGTCAGTGTTGACGCAACAATTTGGAGACAAGCAGCGCCCATGTGCGTATTTTTCAGCCACTTTAGATCCGGTAGCTAGGGTGTTGCCTCGTTGTCTAAAAGCTGCAGCAGCAGCGGCTGTTTCTATCCGACAGTCTGCTGGTTTGGTATTGGATAATACATTGATTGTGATGGTTCCACATGCAGTGGATACCCTATTGAACAGAAAAAAGACTCAACATCTTACCAGTGCACATTTGTCAGGTTATGAGTTGACGCTTTTGGCTAGCCATATGCACATCAAGCGGTGCAACACATTGAATCCAGCTACATTGTTGCCAATTATTGTAGAGACAGATGTTCAGGAACAGCATGACTGTTTTCTCCGGACAGAGGAGGAAACGAAGGGTAGAGTTGATCTGAAAGATACTCCTCTTTCGAATCCTGATGGTACCCTATGGGTAGATGGTTCGTGCTTTAAGCTTCCGAATGGAGAGACCACTGCAGCATATGCTGTCACAACTTTGCAAACGATTGTTGAAACAGCACGTATTGCACAGAATTCAGCACAAGCAGCGGAGTTGATGCCATTGACTAGAGCATGTGTATTGTCAAAAGGAAAGAGAGTGAATGTTTTTACTGATTCACAGTTTTGGTCGTTTGTGGAAAGAGAGAGGATTTCTTACTTCCCATGGTACGAAAATTCAGCATGGATAATTAGTGAGTGAACTTCTTGAATCACTTACTTTGCCGACCCAAATTGCGATAGTAAAGTGTAGTGCGCATAAGAAGGTTACGGATGATGTGGGTCGAGGGAATGCGTTTGCAGATGAAGTAGCAAGAGAAACAGCGAAATATGTGATGAGTCGGATGTATGTTGCAGGTCCTGCCAGATGGGTTGTGGAAGGAGGAATGTGTGAAGATACAACAGAAAGTGTGAAGATGATTCAGGCAGAAGCTAATGAGAAAGAATTGAGTATGTGGAGAGAGAGTACGGGAATGTTGGATTCGACAGGCTGTTGGGTTGAGTTGTCAGAGCACCGGCGATGGTTGTTGCCGGATGCATATGTGCTCCCGGTGGTTACTATGGCTCATGGGCTGGCTCACATTAGTTCAAAAGGGATATGTAAGTTGTTGGCTCCGGTATGGCAGAATGGTGGAATTCCTAAGTGTGCTGAGAATTTGGTTAAACACTGCATGATTTGCTTGATGCATAATCCTGGAAAGGGAACCCCAACTCCAGCGGGTAATTTTGCCCCTCCAACGTATCCGTTTGAGGTGCTGCAGATAGACTACATTCATATGGAAAGATGCAATAACTTGAAGTATGTCCTTGTGGTTGTTTGTGCTTTTTCCAGATGGATAGAGGCCCACCCCTAAAGGATAATACTGCCTTGTCTACAGCCAAGGTTTTGCTCAAAGAATTTTTTCCCAGATATGGCTTGCCGAGGATGGTATGGAGTGATAATGGAAGTGAATTCGTGGGTCAGATTATGAAGAAAGTATGTGCGGGTCTGGGTATTAAACAGAAATGTCATGCTGCGAATCACCCCCAGTCAGCAGGCCTGGTCGAGTGCTATAATGGCACTCTGAAGCTGAAGTTGGCCAAGGTGCAAGCGAGCTCTGGTCTTACATGCCCCGATGCCTTACCATTGGCACTTTTGTCCACGAGAACGACAGTACATTCTCGCGTGGGACTTAGCCCATACGAGATTGTTTTTGGACGCCCGGCGAATGTCTGGGGTGTGCCGAGGCCTAAGAAATACAGTCATATCGAGTACCCTATGTTGGTTAACTATTTACATGATTTGACTGCTAATGTAGCGATTTCAAACAGCAAAGTCCCTTGCAAGGCAAGGTATCGTGAAACCAGCCGCACTACATCTCCCAGAACACCCTGGGCTCTGGCGGTCCGGAGATCACAAACGGCTGTTGGTACATAAGCGCCTCCCAGGAAGGGGTTGGTGTTTGTCAATCCTTCCTGTTCCCCTGACCGAGCCTGTTGTGTACTACGGAGACCTTGTTCCGCGGACGCTTGCCTTCCCGCTGTGAGGACAACGCCAGAGTTCCGCGGACGCTTGCCTTCCCGCTGTGAGAACGACGCCGGACTTCCGCGGATGCTTGCCTTCCCACTGTGAGGACGACGCCGGGGTTCCACGGACGCTTGCCTTCCCGCTGGTGAGGACGACGCCGGAGTTCCGCGGATGCTTGCCTTCCCACTGTGCGAGGTAGGATCTAGTGAATTAGATAGCACGGCTGTGCCATCAAGACTGCTCCTTTCATTTGGCTCTTTTCGTGTTACTTTCTTTGGCGCCTTACATTCACATGAAGAATTCCTTGCTCGCCAGATGCTTACTGTAGTGACATTAACTACAAAGTACTCCCCCCGCAGGAAACTATCCCGAGACTTCCAGAGCCCGAAACCTTTGACTGATAAGGCTGCTTTTCGTGAGCTGTGATTTCAACAGCTGAATATTGTTGATGGGTATTCGTGCTACAGCCGATGTGATTGTGGGACGGATTAAAACCCCAAACATTGCTGAGCATCTACTGTCCTGGGTTCAGAAGAATCACACCTTAGACCAGACCGAGAGGGGTGCCCTATCAGCGGTGTGCTTTATTATTTTGTCCCTTTCCCTTTTCCCCCGGAGTGCGACTTGTCCTAATTGTGTTTATCACGTTAGGGGAGTTGGCGCTTGAGGGAACTGGGAGGCTCCTCTTCAAGCTGTGGTCCCCGCTGGCTAGAAAGACAAAGGTTAGTGGCATGTGCGTTTCTATGTTGGGCTACTAACTTTCTGACAAACCGTGACAGATTGACAAGCCTAAGTTAGACGCCTAGCCCGGACCATGGATACCGGTGCGGTGTTAGCCTCACTACTCGAGAGCTTTAACGCACTACAGCAAGAAGTACATGCTTCTAGGTTAGAGAATCAGGATCTGAAGCGAGACATGAACACTATGCGTAGAGAAGTCACAGGTATCACGCGCAAAGGCCCAGGAGCTGGGTCCTATATCAGGGAGGTGACTCTTCCCCCACCAGGGCAACCAGCACCCCTTCCTTCTTCCCCGACCGCATCAGGGGGTGGGTCCTTTACAGCTACTGCCATTCCCCCGTCTTCCACTAACCAGACACCTACAGTCCATGTCATACAAAACACGGGCATACCTTTGGCCCCTCCTGAACGATACTATGGGGATCCCTAGAAATTTGAAACATTTTTGAATCAGTGTAGACTCCACTTTCTTTGTAAACCCGCTGTATTCCAAGATGAAGCTGCGAAAACCGCTTTCATGATGTCGTACATGGGTGGGAATGCTGTAAGCTGGACGATACCCCTGATGGAAAAGAACGATCCTGTGCTTCACCAGTTCACCAACTTTTGCTCTGAAATGAGGAAACTGTTCGACCGCAAGTCACACACGATGACCCTGGATCGGGAACTCCTTACTCTACGCCAAGGGTCACAGGACCTGTTATCCTACATAACGTCCTTCAACCGGCTCGTGGTTGGAACGGATTGGCCTCCAGAAAAGAGAACCACCTTGTTCTACTGGGGCCTGAGAGGAGAATTGAAAGATGTTCTTTCCCAAGTAGTCCAGTTACCAGCGACCTGCGAGGAGCTGATCGACCTATCGGTTCAATTGGACCATCGTTTACTGGAAAGGCGAGGGGATAGGAACCGGGGAGAGATATGAGGATGGTACCCAAGACCGAAACCCCTTGCTGAGGAACCCCCCAAAACCGCAGACGGGGCCGAACCAATGCCGATAGGTGGTATTAGGGACCCCTTACGATGGAAGAACGTGACCGCAGGAGGAAGATGAAGCTCTGTTTGTATTGCGGCAAGGGCAGTCACTTCATAAGAGAGTGCAAGGCAAGGGCCCAACAACCGGAGAGAAACCCGCCTCCTCGAAAACCCGCCGTTCTGGGAACAAAGGAGGCGCCGGAAAACTGAAGAGTCCGAACCAGAAGGAGATCACTGGGTTGGGTGAACGATGTACTTCGATCTCCTCACTAATAGCCAATACGTTAATGCCAGCTGTGGCTCATATTAACATGACTGTGTCTTTGTGGGTTTCTTCAGAAACCGCCACCCAAGTGGATGCCCTACTGGATTCTGGAGCCACAGGAAACTACATGGATATCGACTATGCGTCCTCCTTGGGGGTCGCATGGGAGAAGAAGGAAGAACCAGAGAACGTGAAGGCAGTGGATGGTTCCGCTTTAACTTCAGGACCAGTAGTAAAGCATACCCTGCCTCTTCGCATGCAAAATGGAACGGAACACTCCGAGTATATCCAGTTCGACTTGATAGCGGCACCTCAATTCCCCCTAATCCTAGGTATGTCCTGGTTGACCTTACATGACCCTGCCGTGAGTTGGACCGCTCGCACCGTGTCCTTGAACTCTGCCTATTGTAAGGATGGAACACTGAAGACTTCCTCTCCCGTTATCCACAGAAGCAGAAGAAGAAACCACCTGTGCACGCTACTTGGCCTCGGCATGTGCAACATCTCATCAGGGCTCACGGCATTCCGAGTGTCTTCATAACGGACAGGCGGTCGCAATCCACTTCCCGTTTCTGGAAGTCCTTGTGTAAGACTTTAGACATTGACACCAGGCTCTCGACGAGTTATCATCCCCAGACGGACGGTAAAACAGAACGCCTCAACCAGACTGTTGAACAATACTTGCGCTGTTTTACCCTACAGAACTCCGCGGATTGGGTTACCCTCTTATGGTTGGCTGAGTTCACGTATAACAACTCCGAGCATTCGACCTTGGGTTGTTCCCCGTTCTTCTGCCTTTTGGGTTATCATCCTAACATCCTGCCCTTCGAATGGCCAGTTACCTCCAATCTTCCTAGCGTGCAGGAACATCATGCTCACCTACAGGCGGTTAGACTGGATGCAAAACACCACTTATCGGCCGCTCAGGCTTCACAGAAACACTTTGCTGACAAAAAACGCAGTCAGGAACCGGTCTACCAAGTGGGACACAAGTTGTGGCTATCCACCAAACACATACACCTTAGGGGCATCAACAAACTGAAGCCTAAATACATAGGTCCCTACAGTGTGGATGTGGTCATCAACCCCCTGGCAATGAGACTGGCTATCCCCCGCTCGTGGCACATACACCCTGTTTTTCATGTGTCCCTGCTCCAACCCTGTCCCTTAGGCACTAGATTGCCCAACCACCCCCCCCCCCCTCCGGCGCTAGTGGAGGGTTTGGAGGAATACGAGGTGCATGAGCTGTTGGACTCTAGGTTACACCATGGCAGAGTACAGTACCTAGTGAGTTGAAAGGGCTTTCGGGTCGAGGACAGAACTTGGGAGCCTGAGCAGAATCTCCATTGTCCTGACCTGTTAGAGCTATTCCATCAGACCCATCCGGGAAAACCCGGTCGACCCCCGAGTCGGCAGTCCTTAAGAGGGGGCTCTGTAGCGATTTCAAACAGCAAAGTCCCTTGCAAGGCAAGGTATCATGAAACCAGCCGCACTACATCTCCCAGAACACCCTGGGCTCTGGCGGTCCGGAGATCACAAACGGCTGTTGGTACATAAGCGCCTCCCAGGAAGGGGTGGGTGCTTGTCAATCCTTCCTGTTCCCCTGACCGAGCCTGTTGTGTACTACGGAGACCTTGTTCCGCGGACGCTTGCCTTCCCGCTGCGAGGACGACGCCGGAGTTCCGCAGACGCTTGCCTTCCCGCTGTGAGGAGGACGCCGGAGTTCCGCGGACGCTTGCCTTCCCGCTGTGAGGACGACACCTGAGTTCCGCGGATGATTGCCTTCCCGCTGTGCGAGGTAGGATCTAGTGAATTAGATAGCACGGCTGTGCTATCAAGACTGCTCCTTTCATTTGGCTCTTTTCATGTTACTTTCTTTCGCGCCTTACATTCACATGAAGAATTCCTTGCTCGCCAGATGCTATCTGTAGTGAGATTAACTACAAGGTACTCCCCCCCCCCCAGGAAACTATCCCGAGACTTCCAGAGCCCGAAACCTTTGACTGATAAGGCTGCTTTTCGAGAGCTGTGATTTCAACAGCTGAATATTGTTGATGGGTATTCGTGCTACAGCCGATGTGATTGTGGGACGGATTAAAACCCCAAACATTACTGAGCATCTACTGTCCTGGGTTCAGAAGAATCACACCTTAGACCAGACCGAGAGGGGTCCCCTATCAGCGGTGTCCTTTATTATTTTGTCCCCTTCCCTTTTCTCCCGGAGTGCGACTTGTCCTAAATGTGTTTATCACGTATGGGGAGTTGGCGCTTGAGGGAACTGGGAGGCTCCTCTTCAAGCTGTGGTCCCCGCTGGCTAGAAAGACAAAGGTTAGTGGCATGTGCGTTTCTATGTTGGGCTACTAACTTTCTGACAAACCGTGACAGCTAAATTGCGTGTTCTTCACCAACAGGTCCATGACACTTTGCCTTCAGTTTCTGTGGACGCAGGCCACACGATTCAACCTGGCGACTGGATTCTAACCAGGAATTTCCAGAGGTCAAAGAACTTGGAACCAAGATGGACCGGTCCATACCAAGTCCTGTTATCAACTCGGACTGCTATTAAGGTGTTCGGCAAGAAAAACTGGGTACATGGTACACATTGCAAGAAGATACCTTTGCCCTTACCGTATGATAAGTGGATCCGGGAAGGTGTTGCCGATTCCGAGAGTGAAAGGATTCCAATATTTGTACCTTTAAGCGATGCACATCTGGAATGGACTCCCTCAGAACGTGCGGATAATGAAGTCTTGCAAGAAGCTGTGCCTTCGTGTTTGAGATTTGATACTACGCATCCAGAGACACTCTTTCAGGATCAAACTGTGCCTGGTAAAGAACGCTACAACTTAAGGTCTAAAAAGGACAAATAAAATCTGAGTTTTTTTGTGAATTACACTCTTTCAGACAAGAGACTATTTTTCTTTTTCTTTTTTGAGCCACCATCCGGGTCCAGCTGCAGGGTCGCGGTATAAGACTTAAGGGGTGGCCCGCGTATTGACGAAAGGTCTGCGGTTCTAGGGACGTCTAGGACGCCTGGACGCACACTTGAGTGAAGAAGGAAAATTGCCGCGAGCAGCACGTTAGAGGATGGAGTCTGTTGTAACTGAAAGAGATGTTAAGAGAATAGATCTTAAGACAAGATTTTGTACATTGATTTATAACAAATGTTTTATAATATTGTGCTTTTTGATGTTTTTAAGTATCACATTAGCTTGTGTGGGTTGGATTGTCTATGTTACACAACAGACATCTGCACCCACCTCCCAACCTATGCTTTCTTTCACTACTGTTTCTTTGCACCAGTTTTATACGTTGCCTGAACATGAACAAACAAGGAGATCAGAATTTGTCAACAACTCGTTCATACAGTTGTTGCATCAGCATCAGTTAGTAGTAAATACCACTAAATGTTGGGTTTGTGGTCTTATGCCTCATACGACAGATAAAGGTATGCCATATTTGGTTTTGCCTTTTTCTTTTAATGGGTCTGTGTGAGCTTTACAGACCAAGTTTATCTATGCAAATGAGGTACGCCCCTTACATTCCCTTAAAGATAACTCCAGCAATAGTGCCTTGATAAGGGGAATAGTAGCTATGATCTGAGATATTGATGCATATAATGCTATCCCTAAGGATGAGGTGCAGGCTTATGTTGGTTGGAACGTGACTGGATATAGTACTAGATTGACAGAGAAGGAGAGACGAAAAAGGTCTCCCCCTATTTGGATTGTACCCCACCGAGGCCATTTTTGTTTGCAAGGTACTGGTTGGAATCCGAAAGCTCAGCTAGGTAAGAGTGTGTGTACTCAAACCTGTGTCTATTCATCCCTGACTTCTCCATCATTTGTGCCAGCAAAAGGCACATATTTTGTTTGTCATGACAGAGCCTACACATGGTTGCCACCTGATTTTTCAGGAACATGTTATATGGCGTTTTTGCTTCCCCTACATACACTACTGCTTCAGACTATCATAGAACGAGATATTGTAGAGGTGTCTTCAATAAGGAAGATACTGCAGCACACAAAGTAGGAGATTTCTTCAAGGGCTTCCTGCCCTTTTGGGGTCCTATGATCAATAGTAGGCATATTCGACAGCTTGTCCGCGTTGTTGAAGCTACTATTAATGAGACAGCAGGTGTTCTTAGTAATGTTACAGCTGAGCTTCAAGCGGACCGCCTTATGACTTTGCAGAATCGTATGGTATTAGACATCATACTTGCAGATCGAGGAGGAGTATGTAAATTGATTGGATCCAGTTGCTGTGTTTACATACCAGATAATGCCCCTACAGTGTACCAAGCCATCTCTAGGTTGCATAAGATCTCTGAGTCTATCCATGTAGACGAAGGAGACTGGTCATTGACGGGATGGTTTTGGGGACTGCTGCCCAAATGGGGATGGAAGATTCTGACATTCCTTGGTATGGTTTTAGCCATCCTTTTCTCTTGTTGTCTTTGTATCCAAGCGCCAAGAAACCAATGGTGATAGAGCGCGTTACAAATGTTTTAAAAAATAATCCAGTGTTGTCCCGCCATTTGTAGTCTTTGTGCTACTATGTGTGTTCGGAGATCTGTCCCGAGAGAAGTAGAGAATAATAAAATGATGCTACAGCAACACTTTGATGACCTAATGAATATCGATATAGACCTAGATTCAGATTAATATGAGTCTTACATTGCCTACGTAATGGCAAAAGGAGGGACTGAGGTTCGGTAATTCTCGAGTCTGACTCCATTTTGTTCTGTGCCACCATTTTGTGTTGCCTTCACGTAGGCCTGTAAAGGTAGCCTGGCGAACAAAGTGGCCTGGCCTTCTTAGTTCATGTATACATTAACTAGGTTTCTTTTAACTCTGAAATGAACTGTAAGAAACTGACCTCTTCACTTGAAACTTACCTCGCAAAGCCAATTTCCCTGATCGATCTTTGTCTGAGATTGCCAATCAAAGTTCAGGACATCGTTAACTTTTTAGTTTCCTTGCACATGCCTAATCTTGTTCAGCATCTGTTACTGTTTCTTTTTTTATGTTTCTTCATTACATGGGTTATGCTTTCAATTATAGGTTTGTCCGGCTTGTGGAGATTGAATTTGGGACATTCCTAATAATTAACTTTTGTGTTGGGATACTGTAAATTGAGTTTTTGCTATGTGATACTTTGTTTGAAAATGTATCTTATTGGCTAGAATTTTGTGCAGTGGGTGTACATTTATAATGTGAATATTGGGTATAAAAGGAGACGTCTCGCCTTAGTAAAATGAGCAGTCTCCTGAGAATTTACACCGTGATGTATTTCTAGGATCACTGTTACTAGCTGCAGCTAATAAACTTGGTCTCTGACGCCATCCAGAATTATTCCGTGTCTTTGAATACCAAGACAGGTGAACTCGAAGATCTTAGGCGTGCCCCTGACACCGTTGGGTTAAACCCCGGTTCTTCAGTGTAACTCCTCAGCTGAGTCTTCCATCCAGCCCATTCTCCGTTCAATCCCTTGGCACTTTGTGCCCAAATCAACAGTTCGAGTGCCAACTGAGTCCACATCCTGTTGTAGTGATGTTAGCTTAGCATCAATATCAGACTTAAAGGTTTCAAAGGAGGAGGCGGGATCCATTTTCAATTCCTCTCTCAATTCCTTTTTAAAGTCTTGTAAGGAAGATAGGAAGTTGTCTTTGGTCTGGCCCATTATCCCACTGGAGGTGGCAATGGGGTAGGGATCTCCTGTCTCAGCTGGGGTAAAATAGATTGATCCCTTGTTTGATTGTTCTTTTTTTGGCGGCATAGAGACTGACGGATGATGTGGAGCCCAAAATAGCAGTGACAAATGTTGGAGGGTGTCCTTCCTTAAGCAAAAAGCAGGGCCCCTATGTCTACTCCACTCCCAAATGCTACGGCTGATCAGGGATCATAGGGGTGCAGATTAATTGCCGTTCATTGGAAACCTATGCTGACAGCTGCATCCCTTGCAGTATTATGCCTCTCTGCCATTAGGGGGACCCTTGTTCTCAGTGGGGCATTGATGTAGTAATGACCCCAGTGAGGCACTATGGGGCATCTATGTAATGTAGTGCTTTAGTTGGCAGTGTGACAGAGGGTACAGCACCACAGAGCCAGAAATCATATAGAGTTTACGGGTCCTTCTCTCCGATCGAGGTGTGCAGGTTATTGTAACTGTAGGCCCCCTCCACCAGCTTACACAGATCATTCATGCTACGCTAGTAAACATCATTGTCTATGAGGACCCATGTGGGCTGATGTCTGTACTGGCTGCCATGTTTTAGTCAGGCACACTGCAAAGTGCTGAGCCCCCGGTGCCACCACAACCATGCAAACCTGCTCAAGCTGTGAGCCATTGTCCTCTCAGTGGGTATCTCGCCTCTCGCCCGGCACTGCTTACTTCAGTGCGGGGGAGGTGATGATACATCTCAGGCCTGACAGTCTCAATGGAGCTCCCCGCTGCCATGGGACATTGTGGGTAAATCCAGTCTCCGACTCCCATTTGTATACTTCTGACCCCCCACCCCAGGTTTGATATTAGTGTGACAGCTCTCTGCCAGGCTCTACAGCCTTACTTGAGTACAAGCCTTTTCCCAGAATCCTTTCCCCATTCGTCCTCCTGCCTGTCCTTGGACACTGCTCATTGGTAAACTCCAGCAGTGTACTAGGTGGGGCTTTCCCTTTATTTACAACATTTGCGTTTGGATAAAATAAATCTGTATTTGTAAAGCGCAAACTACTCACCCTTACGGGTCTCAATATAGAAGTGTATCCTGTACATACATGCTACAAACAAAGGCTCTAAAACAAGATCAGGCTATAAAGGATAAGTTAGAATGAAGAATACAGAGCAAGAACAGAGGATCCTAATCTATAACCTAAGGTCAGTGTGACAAATTGAGTCAAGACCGCTGGACAATTTGAAATAAGTGACTGGTCCTAATATGGACCGAGGATTCTAAGGTTTTATGTATAGAAAACATAGATAAGCAGCTACAAGCGGGGATGCGCCACACGTCCTCTGTCTACAACTGCCAGCTCTCCTCTGCCTGTCATACTCCAGAACTCTAAACACATTTTGGTTGCCAGGGCAGGAATGCAGAGCATGTTGCTAAGCCACCAAATCAAGATTCAACCCATCTTCCTTCCTTAATTATAAATACAATAACAGAAACAGAAGTTATATAAGTTACAGCAATAAGGAAAAAAAACCAAAAGGAATAATGAAGACTGACATCAATAAAGCAACATTACTTATAATACAGAATTCATATAATTTGTTAAAAGGAAAACACCTGGAAATTAATGGGTAACATAATCACTGTGCCATTTTGGAACTTTCCTAATACGTTTGTTTTCTTTATCAACATCATTGCTTTTCACCAAATGACCAATACCAGTTTTCCTTTCCCAAGTGTGTAATTCCGTATCATTGCACATGGTGACACTTCAAATATTCCACACCTTGCCAAACATTGTTACCAACAACATTGGTTATTTGTTTTGGTACTGATCATTTAGATAGAACTCTTCTTTGAATGCCCACATTGTATGTCCTCACCCAATCTCCAGCAACAAACACACGTTTGTTCCTTTTCAAATTGTCATTGTACCTGCGCACATATTTCTCTTGGTATTTTTTGACTCTACACTCTAAATTCCTCTTGTTTAACAGTCGCAATTGACCCTTGAGCATCCACCCTGGAACAACTCTAGTTCCAGGTTGTCTGCCTTTGAGAAATCTGAATAGAGATTCATTGGTGACCAAATGGGGTGTGGTTCGGTAATTCCACAGCATTTCCTTCACTGCTTCTTTGAAGTCTCCACCACACCCTTCAGATAATTAGATACATTCTTTCAAAACTCTATTGAACTTTTCAACTAGACCATTTTCCCTGGGATTGTACACAGCGGTAGTATGATGAAAGACGCCCATTTTGGACAGGTAAATATTGAATTCCTCCACTATGAACTGGGGTCCATTATCCATGACTAACAAATCAGAACACCCTTCCTGGCGAAAAATGTGGTCACAAAATTGAATAATATTAGAGGCTTTAATATCTCCAGTGAATGCTACCTCAGGCCATTTTGAATGGTAGTCAATCAAAACTAAGGCATACTTATTGAAAATTCCCTTGGATGAAAATGAACCACAGATATCCATAGCCACCTTTTCCCATGGTCTATTTGGAAAATTGTTAGATGAAATATGTGATTCCTCCACCCGATGAGTTGTATCACTGCACGTGCACTCCTCACACCCACGTACATGTTCCTCTATACTCCTGTCCATTCCTGGCCACCAAAATGTTTCTCTGACCTTTCTCTTCATTCTAGACATACCACCATGTCCTTCGTGAAGTAATTTAAGTAACCTGGGCTGTAAGCTGACTGGTACAACTAGTCTGCCACTCCTGCGCATTACACCATCCACTACAGAAAGTCCTGTCCAGACTGCCCAAAACTCTCCAAATTTCTTCCTAAGAACAAAACTGTCCGAAGGATTGGACAGTCCAACCATATACTCTTTGATGGTGGAATCATTTGTTATGGCATCTTTCCATTCTTCAATGGAGATGGCACCCTCACACGACTCAGTCACACTAGCTACCAGATAATCATCATTGGAGTCAACATCATCATCATCGTATTCCAAAGGTAACCGGGTTAATCAATCTGCATTGACGTTGCGAATGCCTGGAACATACTGTAGTGAGAAGTCATATCCTTGAAGCCTTAATAACCATTTGGCAATTCTGGGAGTTGCTTTAGTGGCCCCCTTAGTGGGGAACAATTCCATTAGAGGTTTATGGTCTGACCTTATTTCAAAATGGGTTCCCCAGATGTATGTTTTGAAATAGTTCACTCCCCATCAGCATGCAAGTGCCTCTTTCTCAATGACCGAATAAGTGGCCTCTGCCTCTTGAGGGTGCGAGATGCAAATGCTACTACACGTTCATGTCCCATATATTTTTGCATGAGTACTGCTCCTAGACCGTAAGCACCAGCATCCACTACAATTATGCTGTGATGTGATGGATTAAAAGGCTTCAAGGCTACTGCCTTGATTATTTGTTCTTTAATGGAAATGAAAACTTTTTGACATTCATCCGGCCACTCAAACTTAACACCCTTTTTCATTAATATTCTAAGAATATGGACCTTGTTAGCAAAATGCTGAACAAACTTGGAATAAAATGCTGCAAGACCCAGGAATGAGCGCAACTGCTCCTTGCCACACGGTGATGGTGCATTGGTGACAGCATCTAATAACATTTGTTTTGGTGTTACACCATCCTTAGATAAGGTGTGTCCTAAATAATCAACTTGTTTGACACCAAATTTGCATTTTTCGACCCCTACAGTTAGACCCGCATTTTGCAACTTGTCTAATGTTTGTGTCAGTGTAGAATCGTGTTCAGCACGATTGGTTCCCCACACTAGCACATTGTCTTGAAAAACTAACACCTTGGGTTATCCCGCCAACAACTTGCACATTACTCTTTGGAAAACCACTGAGGCGGATGCCAAACCAAAAGGCATTCTAATAAACTGGAAGGCTCCTTCAGGAGTGATATATGAGGTGAGGTGCCTTGAAGAGGGATGCAGCTTGATTTGATGGTAAACATTGGACAGGTCAATCAACGAAAAGTAGGAAGCATCAGTTACAGAAGACACCATTTCATTAATGTGAGGTAATGTATATCGGTCAACTAGGATATTCCAATTAAGATCTCTCAAATCAATGCACATACGCAGGTTACCGTCGGGTTTGCGTGCTAAAACCACTGGACTAAGTCATTCAGATGACTCAAAGGATTCAATTACCTGCGCATCACATAGTCTCTGCATCTCTAATTTTAACTTCTCTATGAGAGTAAATGGAAAATTTCTCGCTTTATGCACACATGGAACGTTATTCAGCTTTAACACAATGCGGTGTTCAAATTTTTCTAAGCAACCCAATTTGTCTTCAAACAGTTTTGGAAATTTGGTACTCTACTTGCCTTTCTCAATATCTTCCGTGACCAAAACTTGTTGAGGATGATTAGGGTCCAATGTTATGCCAAACATTTTTTGTTCACACCAACCCAATAAGGCTCTCCCTTTTCCCACAAAATATACCTTGCTCGTAGCTACTCACCCCTTGTGGGATAACGTGCACTGGAAAAAACCTAATAGTGGAAGTTTAACACCACAATATCCCAATGGTTCAACATCAGGCACATTCAACTGCTTACATCCTACTTTTTCCCACATGTTTTTGTCTATTATGTCTATTATAGTATAAGGGGAGCAAGAGTCTGCCCAAGCTGTTATTTTGGTTCCATTGATACATAAATCACATTTAGGTGGGCTGTAGCATTCTGATACATTGTTGATAACATTGTCACAAATGACCATGACCTCAACCTCTCCATCATTGTCAGAATTATCATCATCAGAATTCTCTCTAATAGCATTCACAAAGCGTTTCCATTTTGGGGTGGATAATGATTCAACCTTACACATGCGTGCTAAATGACCAATCCTTTTACATTTATAACATTTCTCCTTAACTGCATAACATTTGTCTGAATCAGCAGTGTGTCTAATACTACCACAACTATAACATGCTCTGTTATTTTTGGGGATAATGGTTTTAGTATTACCATCTTTCTTTCTTGGGAGGAATTATCTCTACAGTACATACTTTAGTAGCGCTAGTCTTTTCCGAGTTTAGTTCTTTAACGTATTTGGAAGTATTCTCAACCCGTCTAGCTACTTGAATGGTTTTCTGCAAGGAGGAGTCTTTCATTTCTAGTAATCTTTCTTGAATTTTGGCATTGTGTGTTCTATTTATGAATTGTTCTCTTATGATTTCTTCATGAAGGTCTCTGAATTTACAAGTGGAAGCAAGAGTTCTCAAAATAGAAATGTATTGGTCAACCGATTCCCCAGGTAATTGGGATCGCGAGAAAAATGTATGTCTTTCTACAACTATGCTAACCTTTTTACTGTAGTTTTCTTCTAGTGTTTTGATTACCTCAATATATTCATCAGTAAAAATCACCTAATCATACTGTAAACTAACATCCACATCTTCTTTCTTACTAGTCTCTTTGCCCTCTTCTTAATTCTCATTTTCGCTGGTATTCTCTATAATAATTATCTGTTTCGTATCCTTGGTTAGTGTTTTCAATACCTTCATACCTTCTACTCCCAAATTATGTTTAAGTAATGCCACTTTGTGGGAAGCTATGAAATCCTCTCCCCCAATAGCTTCCAAATACGTTTCAAACAATTCTATCCAGTCTTCCCATGGTAAAATGGGTTCTCCCGGATTTTGTAAAAATTTAGGTGGCGCTGTTATGGATTACATATCCATATCTGCAGAATATAATTGTGTCTCACAATAGTATTTCAACCCACAAAATGAGTTCAATAACTTCTCAATACACTATAAAGTTTCTCTAAGACAATAACCAATACTAGTATTAATGGTACTGGAAGTAATCAGTTATTAATCTTGAAGTACCTGCAAAAAAATAGAATAATAATAAAAAAATAAACAAACACAATTAAAGTAGTCGCCGTTGTCACTGAAGTTCAGGCAACGGAATCTGTGGCAATGTAGTGTCGCTCCTTACTTTCTAATGTGAGCGCCGATAATTCAATTCTCTTACAAATGTATTTGTGCTCCTAACATGTCAATTTCTTCATGTGATTGTGTTATGACACTGTTGTGTGGTTGATATGGCAACTTCAAGCTTCTGTTGCTGTGCGTCAATCACGTTGCACGTCACAACGCGATGCAGTTTCCCATACTGCACCACACGCTTGTGACATGTAGCAGGTTCCGGAGGTTGTGGTGCCAAAACACGCAGCTGCTGGTAAGCTGATCTCAAGGAAGAACAAAGTCAAAACAATACAATTCCACGATGCCAACACGCGCAGCTGCCGGTAAGCCGATTTCAAAGAATAACTAGTCAAAACAATAACAAGATTGAAGTGAGGTCACCGGAACGTAGCTACTGCCGGTGACAGCCGACACAGTTATTTCCAAGCAGTAGTAGATCGGTTTTCAAGAACCAGGTTTTCAAGAACTATAAACTTCTACTCCCGTTCCTCGCATCAAATTCAGTTTTTCCCACGTGCGCTGTTTAGCAGACTCCGCATTCAGGTTCACACATGTGCGCTGTTTCAGGAGACTCTGCATGCTTGCAGCAACAGTTAAGAGTTCCCTTCACACTCGCTCATTGCCAAAGACCCAGCTTGCCTTCACGTACTTTCTCCAACGCACTTCTACTCAACTCTCTTAATAGTACTCACAGCAAAAGCTTCTGGCAGTTTTAAACTTCAGGGCACAGCGTGTACAGTGATACAGTGATCCAGTCCATAAATCTGGTCCACAACTTTAATGCTTCAGGCAATTTCTTTTTTTTTTAAGCTTCTGGACACAGCGCGTACAGTGATCCAGTCCATAAGTCTGGTCCACAACTCTCAGCACTAATGACACTCACTGCGCTTGACTTCCAGAAAATGTCAAGTCTTACCAGGGATCCACTACACAGTGCTAGCGCTGCCACGAAAATTCTTATTAATAAGAAGTTTTCAGCCACACATCAAGTGGCATCATCTCTTGTCTAGGTTGAAGACTCACAACATCTGTTCAGTCTGCCCTCAAGTGAGAATACATCCCACCCTCGTCGCCACTTTTAAGAGGCGCAGACAGGTTGATTGTAGAAGGAACTTTATTTAGGTTCATAGGAATAACCCCAAGACACGTCCTCTATCAGCAACTGCCATCTCTCCTCTGCCTGGCATCCTACAGAACTCTAATCACATTGTGGTTGCCAAGGCAGGAATGCAGAGCATGTTGCTAAGCCGCCATATCAAGATACAACAGACTTCATTGCCTGGCTTCTACCGATCAGTAGAAGCCCGGAGCACTCCATTGTGTACAATGGAGTGCTCAACATTCCAATGTTCTAATAACAGTGAGACCCACAGTGGATGCAAGGGTAGGTACTGTAGTATTATCATAAGAGAGGGAAATGTGAAATAAGTGCATTTTAGCAAGCTTAGTTTAAATTGAGGCCTCCAAGTTTGATTTTGTCTAGGCACGTTTAAAGAAATGTAGCATCCTCAGATGAGCTCACCCTGATGACATGCTAAGTGTTACCTGCATAATGGTAAACAAATCTAAGATCATTTAATTGATGAATTAACAGCTACATGTAAAGTTTGAACAGGAGGGACAAAGGATAGAGACTTGAGGCACTCCACAGGAAGTCAGATATTGAAGAGAGCAGTGGTCGGCCAGGCAGATATACATCTTTTTGCAGCAGAGACAATATGAAAACCAGTTTAACGCAGCATCGTCAGTGGCAGGCCTTTTCTGGAGAGTGTTGAGAAGTGTAAAATAATTTTATGGATTTACATTTTTGGACATCATTAACAATGTGGAATATTCATTTTCACACAAATTCACATCTGTAATTTGATTTAATACAACTGCTTTTGAAACAAATTTCCTTTGATGTGTAGAAGTGCATTTTTGTAATGGATTTTATTAAGGTGACATTTCTTTGCAAAAAGCCATTTAAAAAAAGAAGGAAGCCGTCCCTGTCATTCATTCAGGGCTTCCCCCCTTTGCACCTCCTCTCCCTACATGCTCCAGAAAACATATTCATACTGCAAAGTACTAGAATATTTTTCACTGTGGTTATCAGTATGCTCATGTTGAAATCTATTTATTTATATAGTGTGACACTTAGAGTTATGTAATGAAATTGGATTTTTTTTAATTCTGATGCTTTAGGTGGCGCCGTAACACGGGGACACGTTGTCTCATGAAATTGAAGTTTAACACCATCTCTGATCCAGGTGATTGTGAGAGATGTGAATAAGGTAAATTTTTAGGTTTCTTGATTTTGGGGGCACCCTCTATTTGTGGTCTATGGGGGTCAACGCTGTGGAAGAACCACAAAATAAAACTTTGCCCAAGATGTTTAGGTGCTTTTTACGCTCTTCCGCCATATCCCTGGCTGCATCAGCCTGCCAGAGAATTCAATCACCCCCATCTGCTCTAATGTGCCCAGAACAACACCCAATAATATGGTTTCTGCTCTTCAACGATCCAGCTTACAAGTTTGCCCTACTCAAATCCACCTCTAATCAATTGAACTACAGCCACCCAGACTAGCTTCCTATTCCAGGCAGCCCTCAATGCCAAGCTACCATACAAGTGAACAATGTTGTCCTTTTCAAAACAGTAACTTAAATTAACTTGATAGCCTATATATTCTGTGAATATCATATCAAACACCACTAGAGAAACTCATTATACCCTCAAAGGTTTCAGTATCCCAAAGACCATAAATCGAGTGTTCTTAGGTAGTAGTCAAGAGCATCATGATGTCTGAAGATGTTTTTAAACTGAATAAAGAGGAGAAAAGAGGGGAACTTTATGATAAATCCTCTTACACCCTTCCTAGGTTAATGTCACAAAAAAGGTATGTGTGCCCAACAGATTGATATGGACAAGGAAGACCCTTGTTTGCAGTAATGAGAAAAAGAAAAGACATATATGAACTTATATAGAGATATCGTCTGTGCTGCCTTGCGAAGTATTATTTGGAGTGAATCATTTGTTTTGGCATGCCATTTGCGTGTTATGTCACTGGTATTTTCTATTGCTCATGCGTCCAAAAGCTAAAGCTGCACTGTACTGTATTGCATTGTAATATATTGAATGATTTTTTCTAAGCTTTGCTAATTGCAGTTATTAATTAAAAGTTATTGTGGTTTTATGTGATTTGTGCTTAAAGGGTTTTTGGGGATTTATTTGGAAAGGTTTATGGATTTAAAGGAAATCCACGATCTTGAGACAATATTATACATGTGCCTGCTGAATAAAGGCTTGTGGTGTCACATTAGGTTGTAGGTTGAGGCTTATGAAACCTTTAATAATTTAGATGTGTATGACAACTAATTCTGGGTAGTGTTGTTAATTATGTGCATATGAATAGACACGCTGGATCTAAGGGGCACCTTGTTGCTGGGTGAAAGCCTACGTTCATGTGATTGGAAGCTCTGAAGGTACTATGCCTTACAGTGGTGAGTTTGATTTTCTGTTCCATATTCCGGTAGGCAAAGGATTTATTTGTTTGTTTTGGTTATAGACATTATGTATTGCTTTTTGTCTTGTTCTGTTTCATTTTGTTTTGTTGTCTTAAATCGCATTGTGATTGATTTTGCTAGTCTTATGCACATTGAGATTCAAATGGGTTCACATTTAAATACGTATGCTACTCCTACCTGTGGAAGAGAAAATTCATTGCAGTGCCTTAATGATTCGAATAAAATGAAAACAAATGATAAAACATTGTAATTTCCGGTGCACTGTATGTTTGATGTAAAAATGATTTGGAATTTGAGGTGTGTCCTGTTAGGGATAGAGCCACAGAATAGACATGCACAGTATAAAGACCTGAACGAAAGAGACTATGTGCTGAATGAGGGAGCTCATACGAAAATGCTTAGGGGTCAAGTTGGAAATGCTGACACAATTGGTGGTTGCGAAATTGCATTAACAGAAGAAGGTACGGCAACAGGAAGTGTTAGAAGTTGCAGGAGCCTTTCTAGCATTTACTGACAAGTTGGTCAAAAAGAAAACAAAAGATGACAAAAATAATAATTTGAATGAAAAAAAGAAATACAGAGCAGAAAGCGAGTGACCGTGAGGGAGAGGAAGAGTTTATAAACAGATTGTTGACTGACACAAGACCACCTCCATATAATGAGGCTCATGTGCAAGTGCATGTGGAAGAAACAGGAGGAGAAATGTTGAATTTGAGGAGAGATAGGACATTGTCTAGTTTGACATCACAAGGTAAGACGACTGGTGGAGATTAGTATTCTCAAACTCAAAAAAGATTTGAAAATTATGGAAGAAATGGAAATTTATGACGAAAAAAATTCAATATATTATAAAAAAGAATTGGTATTTTGGGGGGAGGAACAGAGAAGCAGGGAGACATACTCATTATGCTTTTTAGAAACTTGAAGAACTGGCCACGGGATTAAAAACAGATGATATGAAACAAAAGAGAATTTGTGAGTCATGTAAGATGGGGTTGACTGAAACAGCATTATTGAAACAGACTACTAGAACAATGCGAGAAAAATTCACAGAGTTATTTCACACGATTAGAGAATGGGAAAATGTGACAAGATATTGAGAAGAATGGAAGGAGCCTTCTGATAAACCTGAGGTGAAGAAAAAGAGTAAAATAAAATAAATGTTGATGAGGATGATTCTGAATGTGAAGTGCCTGTTGAAAGAGGGCTTCTGTTAAGAAAAGTGCCAAGAAGGGCATATCTTCATTTATCCAGGTCGAGAAAAGTTCTTTATACATTTGCAAAGAATTTCCCCCAACCTCAAGCAAAGAGGAACCTGAGAAGTGGTATATGTAGGTGGAAAGAGTTCCAACTATTACAAAAGCACTTTGGATCGATTTAGATGATTTATTTCCAATTGTTATGTCTTGAAATTTGTGGACCAAATGTAAAACCATAGTACAGGGGCCAGAAGAAGGACATA
The DNA here is from genome assembly GCF_964261635.1 of Lissotriton helveticus. NCBI lineage: Eukaryota > Metazoa > Chordata > Amphibia > Caudata > Salamandridae > Lissotriton > Lissotriton helveticus. The sequence goes on along the minus strand of NC_136071.1, from coordinate 512,168,424 downwards.
CAAAGGGTAATAAGTCTTCCTCAATTGCTATTGAGAAGTATGGATAAAGATTTCAGAGAAACAGGTTAATTGATAAAAGATTCACAAGAGTGAAGCAAAATCCAGATGAGTTAGTGCATGCCTATTATGAGAGATTGAAGCAGGTTTACAAACAGATTAATGGAGATGAAGACCCTACAAAAGATGGAAATTCGGGTTTGTTCCTGTATTTGGGTTGGATTTGCATCTGGAGTTTAGGGCTCATATTCAAGTATGATGTGATGGTAAGTGGAATCATTAGATAAGATCCTTGCCTCTGCTGATGCGTTGCTAAAATAAAATGATCAAGGAGAAGTTGATGGTAGCTCAAACAAAGTTCTTTCAAAATGGTGATCAAGGTTGTTTTCAAGCACCTATTTAGATGTTAGTGCTGGTGCCTGTCTGAAAGGAATTGGTAAGCAATTTGTGCAAAGCAATAATGGTGGTACTTGTGGTAGAGGTAAAGGCTTTACTAACAACATACTTAATCAAAATGGTATTAACAATATACAGAAGGAAAAATGGCCCTTGCCACATCTGTGTTAAAGATGGACACTGGAAATGGGAGTGTAGATTTAGTCTAAATAGATTTCAAAATTAATTGCAAATGTTTCCCCAAATGCAGGAGAATATGGATCAGATGGCACAGATTGAGATGACACAGTCAGTGGTCCCAGCCCTTTGGTCCTCATTACAGAATATACTAAATCCAAGGCAGTTCAATGGGAATATGCTACACGCTCCATGCATCAGCCTATACAAAATTATATTCCAGGTTTTCAACAGAGTTTCAGATTTCAGCAAAAGCCTTCAGTGTTTAATTATCATTTTCCACAATGTGAAGCTATACTCAGAGTCCCTACAGAACTGAGTCAGACACAATGATGATGCCTGAGGGGAGAAGTGGGTTAGTCACAGAGCTAGATCCATATGGTCCTTTTGTAGAAGAGACTGGCCATTCCATATCATTTCTAATTGATACAGGTGCTGCTCATTCCATGGTTCGACTGGTGGAGGTTCCCAACCTGCCCCTTTAGGGAAAAGAAGTCCAAGTTGTAGGTATTTCAAATAAGCAAGTGACCAATAAGTTGGCAACAAATGTCCTGGTAAAAGATGGTTCAACTGTGAACAATTATTAATGTATAATAAGTGAGAAGAATGCAGTTCATTTTTTGGTTTGTGCAAACTAAATAGTGTAATTTACTTTACACTGAATGGTGTTGGCATCTAAACTCATGATAACGATTCCGATTTCAAAATAAAATCACTTGAGATAAAGGTTAACATGATTCTAGTCCTCACTAGAGAAGACCTACATCCAGATGTCAGACATACTATAAAAAAGGAGGTTTGGGATTGTACTGGAAAACAAATTGGATTAATAGACATTGCAGAACCAGTGCAGATCTCAGTGAAACCAAATGCAGTGTATCCCCCTACTCCTCAATAAAAGTTTACTTGTGAAACAGAGGTGCAAATTTCACCCATTATTGATAAAATAATTGAATAGGGCATTCTAAATGAACTGCATGGGAGCCCATGTAACTCTTTGAACATAGGAATAAAAAAAACAAATGAACATTATAGTACAAGATATGGCCAAAATTAAAAATATAGTGGGATATAGTGATCCCATGTTATCCCGTGGTACTGACTCCTCCAGTAATAATATTTCAGATTCCAGAAGAGCCCAATTGGTTTTCTGTAACAAACTTTTGTCAAGCATTTTTCTTGATTTTGTTTTGGATGTGGTTGCATACTGTTGTCAGTGGTTTCCAAACTTGTCCTTGATGCAATGCCTTTACAGAAGCTATCTCACAGTGATGTGGTGGACTCCTGCTTGGGGACAAAAAAAGCGTGCAAGTCTTCCTAGTGCTCAGACACAATTTGATTAGCGCCCTAGTTCTTGGAACGCCAAAAAACGAAGAAGATTTATTTTGAGCCATGACAGAGAGACGTTCATAATTCCATCCTTACACAACAACTTGGAAAAGGGAAAAAGGTAATGCATACTTTTCTCTTACATTATTTTTTTTTTTTTTTAAAGACCTTTATTGTACAAAATGCATCTTACACAGCTTACAGCTCACAACCCCTCGAGGCCAGCCGCGTGGATCAATAACCATATAAAATATTGTCAGGTGAACACAGCTGTATGGCCGACAACCCTGAGGTTCGGCGGCGTAAAGTTTTTTGCAGCACTTACATTCAGTAAACCACATATCTCAATGAGTAAACAGGCCTGTAAGGTTTTGTCTGTTTGTAGAGCAACGGTGGTGTTTCGTCATTATCGTCAGTTGGATAACAGCCCGTTCCCATGAGTGAATATTATGGGTGAGTGTGTCAGTAAATTTCTTTTCCCATGGGGATGTGGGGCATTGAAGTTGAAGAGTAGTTCTAAGCAATACTGCAAGTGCGTTGATGGACGAGCGTCTATGCAGCTTACTATTCCTAGTAGGAGAAGCTCGTGTTGGCGGCAGCGTTCGGCAGGAACCGCCATGGTCATGGCTGTTACTCTTAGTGGTCCTGTGTATGTGGCGTCTCTCAGTAGCGGTGGTTCGAGCAAGATAGCCGGTATTGTGAAACACAACCCGGATCCATCTGCCCGTCCTCAAGTAGTGCGCGCGGCAGTCATTCCCCTCTGGCCGCGTTCTTGTGTTGCTGTGTTTTATCGGCTCTGGGAAAGGAGGGGGCCTGACATGTTGGCCAGAATATGGTGTCCAAAGTTATTTGTGCAACGCGTACAATGTCTTTGTTTACAAAATTAAGAGAGCCTGGTCAGGGAACAAACCCAGCGCATCAATAAGCATCTAAACAATAACATGGGGGGTATGTGCAAATGGGGGACAAAGTGTGGGTGGGTGTATCTATGCGTTTGACGGAAAGGGGGGCAGTGTTGCAGCGTCAGTGTAGGTCCAGCGGTCGGGGAGTAGGATGCATCATGTAATTAGTGTGTTAGCATAGGGGGGGTTCCACCACAGGGGCACATTGATGACGTCTTTAAAGTGCAGCCAGTGGGGCAGCCACGTCCAGGTTGCATAGTGAGGGCCTGATATGCGGAGTCGGGGGTGGGGCAGTAAGCGCTTTATCGCTGACAGTAGGGCACGTGTTTTAGGCATTCCGGAGTGTGGGTGGTGCGCAGGCGAGGCGCAGTGTGTTGGTCGCAGTATGGCAGAGATATAGTGGCATGGGCCCCGGCTTGTATTACCCTGCCAGAGGGGGGGGAGGGAGGGGATGGGGGGAGCAGTGGGCGCAGGCGCACTCCGCAGTGTCCCTTGTGTATGTGTGGAGGTCGGATACGGATCCCTTCAAGTGATCCCCTGTTCCAGGCATTTCTGTTGGAAGGATTGGAGGATGTCATCCCAGTATTGTGCAATGGGGAATCTCCTAAGTCCTGCCGTCTCTTCCCGTCGTAAGACTGTGCTTTCCGCTCGTGCCCAGTTGGTGAGGGACATGTACCAGTGTCGTATATGTGGGGGTGTGTTGGCCTTCCACCGCTTGGTGAGCAGTCGTTTGGCCGTGATCAGCCCGAGGTCCCAGTACCGGGCCGTCACCCTGTTTAGCTTTGTGCGTTTGTATAGTCCTAGAATGCAGGCTTCCCAAGTTCTCGGCACATGTTCGTTGGTGCAATGCGTAAGCAGCGCTGTTACCTCATCCCAGTATTGCTGGATGTTGGGGCACAGCCAAAGCATGTGTAAGAGGTCTGCACCTACCAGGGAGCAGCGTCTGCAGGCAGTATCTGTGACTGAAAAGTATCTGTTTATCTTCTCCGGTGTGAGATAGGCACGGTGTAATATGTAGAGTTGAATCGGGGGTTGCGCGGAATGTTAACCGGCCCAGTCAGCACCATCGCCCACTCCTTGTCCGTCCAATCCCTCCCTCTGTCTGCCGCCCACTTCTCTCTCAACTGCGAGGTAGAGGGTTGTGTGTGAATCAGGAGGGCCTGCGCTAGCCAATGCACTATGTGGGAACCATTGCCCATAACATGGAGGTACTGCATGAAGTAATATGTCGGTAGCTCCTCGGACATGTCACCCCAGGCGGCAGTCAACGTGCGGATGAGGGACGCGTGCAATAGGAATTGTCCATTCGGGAGGGTCGTATCTTCCGCGAGGTTCGCAAAGGGGAGGAGAGCACCGTCAGTATATAGATCTCCTAGCGTTTCCACGCCCGCGTTGGACCAGCTCTCCAGCATTGCGTCCGTCAGTACTCCAGTTGCCATGGGGGTGCCCAGCAGAGGGAGTATCGGGGCATACGGTATCGTCGTTCGGGTAAGTCATAGGCATCGCAGAAAACACCTGTGCGCCACTGCTAGGTACATCTGCGGGGGACGAGGAGCCCGGGTCAGCGGATGAAACAGGGCGCACACTTGTAACTGAGACAAGGTGGTGACGTCTGTGGCAGCGTCCCCTAGGTTTTTACCACTTAGCCATCCCGACACCCACTGCATCTGCGCCACTAGATAATATAGCTCCATGTTGGGAACCGCTAGACCCCCCGAGTCAGTGGGCATGTACAACTTTGTCAGCGCCACACGCGGTCGGCCCATATTCCAGATTAAGCCGCGGAGTAGGACCTCGAGGTCCCGGAATACCCAGTTGGGGACATAGGACGGGATATTGGCAAAGTAGTACAAGAGTCTCGGTAGGACTATCATTTTTGCCAGTGTTTCTCGGCTGGGCACATTCAGGGGCAAAGTCCTCCAAAATCCAATTTGTGCCCGGTAGATGTGGATTCCTAGGTACCTGAACGTCGTGGGATACCATTGTAGCCTTTCACCACCGATGTATACGTCACTCTCAGGTACGTCTGGGTCAAAGGAATAGGCCCCAGATTTAGACCAGTTGACTCTCAAGCCCGACATCTCCTCAAAGGTGCGGAAAATGTCGGCGAGGGATTCCGGGACATTGGTCAAGTCTCTGACATAGAGGAGGAGATCATCCGCGTACAACGATATCACGTGGAGGCCATCCGCCATCGGTATTCCCCACTCCACACCTCGGGTCCGGAGGATCGTGGCTAGGGGTTCCATGGCCAAGGAAACCAGCAGGGATGACAGGGGGCTGCCCTGTCTGGTGCCTCTCCGTACGCGTATAGAATCGGAAAGCAACGTGCCAGTGAGGACAGAAACTGTGGGTCTACGGTACAATAAGCCAACCATGGTCTCGTAGCCATCCCCCAATTCAAGTTTGTCCATGACCGCCTGTAGGTATGGCCATTCCACCGAGTCAAATGCTTTCTCTAGGTCCAACACCAGGCACCCGGCGCGCGGCCAGTGGTGTGTTGCGTACTCCTGTATACGGAATAGGCGGCGGATGTTATAGGAGGTGTGACGCGTTGGTACGAATCCATTTTGATCATGGTGTACCAGGGTTGGTACCAGGGGGGCCAGTCTCCGGGCCAGGGTGGAAGCAAGGATTTTATAATCAGTATTGAGGAGGGCCAGGGGACGGTAAGAGCCCAATTGCTTGCCTTCTCTGCCGGGCTTGAGTAAGGAAATGAGGGTAGCCTCATTGAGCGTGGGGGGGAGGGAGAAGTCTTCCGCAGCTGCAGCATACATCTTTAACAGCTGGGGGATGAGTATGTCCGAGCCAGCCTTATAAAATTCAGCGGGTAAGCCGTCTGGGCCAGGAGATTTGCCGTTTGACAGGTTGAAGATGGCGTCACGGAGTTCCTCAGGAGCAAGTGGCGCTCCGAGGTCGTCCTCTTGCGTAGCCGTCAAATTAGGCAGCTGCAGGGGTGAGAGATATTCAGCTATGTCAGGTTGTGGGTCGCAGAGCCGGGAGCGAAATAAATCTGCGTAGTGAGTTATGAACGCCTCATGTATTTGTGTAGAGTAACCCCCTCCCTTCTACTTGTATCGCCGATATTGGGGTCATGCGGTCTTCCCGTGCAATCAGCCAGGCTAACAGTTTGCCAGGGCTGTCGCCCTGGCGATGTGTGCGGGCAGAGTGTGCAGCAAGTTGAGACTACGCAAACGTTCTAGGAGGCGTTCATGTTCTGTTTTTGCTTCCGTCAGGGGGTCGCTTGCGCCTCCCACCGCGTCTCGCTCGTGGTCCAGCAGTTCAGTTTCTAATCGCGTCAGGTCACCCTCCAGTTGTCGTCGCATGTGGCCCTGTGTGCCTAAGCAGTGTCCACGGAGTACCACCTTGAATGCGTCCCATTCGATCTGGGGGGTGGACGCCGTATCAGCATTGTCTTCAAAGTATTGGGCAGTTTGTGTGAGGAGGGAGTTGCGGAAAGCCGCGTCTAGCAAGAGGTCCGGCTGGAGTCGCCAGGTGGGGATGGGCGGGTGTGGACGCTCCCATGCGATGGTCAGAGTGTGCGGGTTATGGTCTGAATGTGTGCGGCCCATATGTTGTGTGTCTGCACCAGTGGGAGGAGGTCAGCGGTCACCATGAACCTGTCTAAATGCACATGTAGAGCATGTGCGCCCGACCAGAAGGAATACGTCCGTGTTGTTGGGTTACGTGTCCTCCATGCGTCGTGTAGATTCCACTGTGTAGCCCAGCTGATTAATGCTTTCGTGGCGACGTGTGTCAGTGCACTGGTCGGGGGTGGGGAAGATCTATCTAGAGTCGCATCTAGGACGCAGTTGTAGTCACCCCCCAGGATCCACGGGACCCCATGCCAGGTCGCCAGCACCGCCGAGAGGCGGGTAAAGAAACTACCCTGGTCAGTGTTTGGGGAATACAGCGAAGCCAGTACTATTGGCTGTCCATCCAGTCTACCTCGGGCTATCACGTATCTGCCGTCTGGGTCTACATGTGTGTCCATGACTGCCCATGGGGTTCCAGGCCGGACCCACAGGAGCGCCCCGCGGGCGAAGGAGGAATACTGCAGAGTTGTCCGCGCCATCTGCGGTGTAGAGCGTACACCTCCGCTTTATTTAGATGTGTTTCCTGTAACAGTGCTACGTAAAATTTATGGCGCTTCAAATAAGAGTAAATCTGGTAACGTCTCGCTGGTGTATGCATGCCCCTGACATTCCATGTACATATCATAATTTCAGCCATTATCGTCACTTGTGTAGGAGTCACCTTTGTCATCCAGTCCCAATCCCCTGAGTGTGGCCCCCATTGATCCCCCGGCACCCACCCCTTTTCCAGACCAGACACAGCTGCTTTCACATTAAGGAACAACCCAGACAGTTCCCAAGGGGTGGGGGTAAAAGGGAAAACATGGAGCCTGAAAGAGGCAAAACAATAAAAAATACCAAAAGGTCGGCTGTGCAACATGCTGCCGTCCAAACACTCAAGTGAGTTAAAATAAGCTTCTAACTACACAGTTCTAGGGGGTGGTGGGCAATTGGCACAGTAGCGACACAACAGTATTGTTCTCAAAGGGGGGTGGTGTCCCATCCCAGGCCGTAGGGTTATGGGCCATATCTAACAGGCAGTACCGGGCAGCAGCAAATGCAATGTAGTGGGAGAGCGTCCGTCCGTTGCAGTGATTGGAAAGGAAGTCCGTGCGAGGACGCACACCTCCGGCAAGGTCAAGCCGGGGATCGTTAGCCCAGTAGCAAGTACGGTAGGGGGCGGGAAGGCGCCTCAATGATACAGGTCTAGCATTTGCAATGTCTGTAAGGTGGTACTCACTGTGTTTCACCGGTTCCATCCCATGTAGAGTAAGGGGGGGGGGAATCCCCCCTCGGCCTCCGCCGCCCAAATAATCTGTGCCCCATGTCGGACAGGGGGCGTGAGCGCACAATAGTCATCACAGCGTGAATGTTCCGAAGATCCCAAGGGGGTTCCCCTCAGCCAAGCAGATCCACAGTTTGCGGTGTGACATCAGGTAGGTCTGCGGATTGTTGAGAGTCCGTTAAGCCGTAGATTGCTTCGTCGTCGCTGGGAAAAGTGCACGGACTGGCGTGCGGGGCAGAGGACGGCGCCGGAGAGCTGCTAATTTCCGTGACCCTGCGAAGCGCATCTTGTTGTTTCTGCAAGACTAGGTCTGCTGGCGGTGAGTGGGTCGCCGTTTCCTGCGAGTTGTGACGCGCAGGTGATTTGTGCCTTCGTCTCGATCCCCGGGAGCGTGTCGTCGTAGCAGTGCCCCGCGCTTGTCGGGGTGCTCCCACCGCTCCGCCATCCAGCCAGGCTTCAACCACCTCAGGGCTGGTGAAAAAGTGAGTGTTATCCTGCGCCACCACTCGTAGACGTGCGGGAAAGAGGAGTGAGTACTTGAGGCCCGTTTGTCGCAGCCTGCGTTTCACCGCTAGAAAGGAGTGTACCTGGATGGTGTAATCCGGGAAAAACATTACCGTGGCATTGTCTATTCGAACATCTCCTAATTTCCTGGATTCGCGCAGGATGGCGTCACGGTCTCTATAATTAAGGATGCCAAAGATCAGCGGTCTGGGGTTAGATCCCGGGGGGAGGGTTCTCGTGGGTACCCTGTGGGCCCGCTCCACCACAAAGTGCTGCGATAGTGTTCCCTCCGGTAAGAGGTCTCTCAGCCAGTCTTCCACGTGGTGCGTAGGGTCCGTCACCCTCCCATTTTTCCGGTATGCCAACCAGTTTGCTGTTGTTTTTTCACGCCCGCCCTTCTGCGTCCTCAGCGCGGTCCTCCAGGAATTCAACCCTGTTAAGGAGATCGCGTATATGTTTGTCCGCTTGATTGACACGGGGTCACAGATCAGTCACTGTGGTTTCCAGCGTGGTGGTGCGGTCTTGCAATTTCTTGTGATCGGCCTTGAGATGGGTCAGATCGATTGCCACACTATCGATCTTGTTTTCTAGGGAGGTGCGTGTCTGTTGGAGGGACTCCTCCAAGAGTTCCATCACAGCTAAGACACTGTCCAATTTGGATTTCACATCGGTATCCATTGTGGGTAGCGATTTGGCCTGTTTCCCTTTTGTAGATGTGTTGCCGGTTCCAGTACGCGTCCTCACCCCTCCAGACATGGGCAAAGCAGTGTGTGTGAGTGATCACGGCTCACAGAGGAGGCTCTGTTGAGCTGGCCGGGGTGTAGGCGCCTCGATGCATGTCTCCTCCGTCTGGTGCTCGCTGCTCCTCTCCGCCAGTGCAGCGCTCCCCGGGGAGCGAATGTTTAGCCAGGGGGCACGCAGTGTCTATCTTCCAAGGGGGGCTTGTTTCACCACGCCTGGTCTCTCCGAGTTCCTCGGCAACGGTCGGAGGGTAGTCAGTGCTGGGGGGCTTCAGCCGTTGGGGGGGGTGCCTCGCCAACCGTCAAGCATGTGGAGTCCCTCTCTCCAGAGCAGGATATGGATTAGGGCTGGGTATATCCTGGTGCATCACAGGAGCTGTCGTCCCCCCAACCGTCCATCGCTCAGGGTCCTGGTGTCGTTAGTGTTGTGGGCCCCGCTCTCGTGTGCCGTCGCCCAGCCAGGTGCCGCTCCGGATTCGCTAAAAAACGGCGATGGATCAAGCCCTGATCTTTTGACTGGGTATGAGTGTTCTGTTTAACTCAGATGCTCTGTCCATCACCACCCCCTTTCTGAATCGTTTTGGCCACTATAGGAGTGGCAGGGTATGCTCAGACATGAGTCCCTTGCTCACTGCACCATCAGGATTCAAGCAAGCCGGGCCGAAGACGGCTGCAATGCCAGAAACCGGTCCCCGGAAGCTTGTTTCCTTTCCAGTAAAGAATTGGCTTGGTAGTTTGGTCTGCCCTGTTCCCATGATGCACTGCGCCAGGGACAGACTAATTTGCATGTAGCCAGGTTCTGAACTGGGATGGTGCAGTGAGCTAAAAAACGGCGATGGATCAAGCCCTGATCTTTTGACTGGGTATGAGTGTTCTGTTTAACTCAGATGCTCTGTCCATCACCACCCCCTTTCTGAATCGCTCCGGATTCGCGGCGGCTCCACTCCCAGGGGCCAGCAGCGAGTCCGCACAACCCCAGAGCCCGCTGGTGCCCCCGCTCCGCTGTTGGCCCTGTTATTATGGGGGAGGTGGTGTTGGTGATACAACTGTGTACCCGGCCTCATGCACAGTCCAGCTGCCGTTGCAAGAGCCCACTGTGGCCTACCATGCCCTTCACCCCGCAGTCTCCTTTGAGCGCGGCCACTCGCGGCCTCCGTTCGGCGGTCGTAATCGTCCTGTCGCCACAGCACTGCAGCAGTCTCTCACGATGCCAGAGCACGGCAGCCGCTCAGCGCCCTGTGGCTTCCTGTGCAAGGGCGCTGCTCCTGGGGGGGTAGGGGGAGTCACCGCGGACGGCGCAAATCCCAACTATGTGCTATGCAGGCCGTAGCTCGAGGCCTAGTATGCAGGCAGGAGCCGCGTCCTCGTGCCGCCGGGCATTCCGGGGCGGCGGTGATCAGAGTGGCCGCAGCGTTCAACGTGGTGTGCGTTCCCCCTGGCACAAAGTCTGTCGGGGAGCTAATGACTGCGATCCGCTCTCCGGCACTTCTGGGCCCTCTCCCCGCACAGCCAGCAACGCAGTGTCCGAGCACGGCTCACCTTCTCTCTCCCCAGCCACAGCAACCACAGGGTCAGGCGCCGCTCAGTACGTGGGTCCGCCCCGTTCCGTCAATCCTCCGGCAGGGTCTCCCAGGGACGCAGTCTAGCCGGGGTAAAGCCGTGCAGGGGGGGCCGCCTCAGTGATGTAATCTGCGGGTGGGGGGAAGCCTCTTGGTGGCCATCCGCAGCCGCCGCTGGTTAAGACAGGGCATCGTGTCGGCCGCCGCTTCAGGCCTAGCAGCCCGGGTGGAGCCGCGGCCTTGCGTAGGCAGGCCCGCCAGGACAGCAGCGTCCGGGGCGGCCGCGATCTCCTCGACTGCGCCGGTGCGGAGCCCAACAAGCTGTCAGCCCCAGAATTAAATGTCAGGCGGGCAAGCTTCTCCTCCGGTTCCGCCTGTAGCTACAGCCTTGTCAGGATATCTGGGTCGGAGAATCGACCCGGGGAAGGGGAGCTCGGATTGGAGCTCTACCCTGCCACGGTTGCCTCCATTGCGCGCCAAACCATGCCCCTACTTTTCTCTTACATTATATACAGTGAATGTTGCCCTTCCCATGTGCCTAAAGAGTATTGCAGCAACTTCTTTGGCAATTGTTCAAAGTGAAGCAATTGTGATTGGGTACACACCTATTGTCTTTATTTCACAATCAATAGAGACACTGCTAATCGTACACACACTCAACATCTCACATACAGTTGTTTGACTAAGTATGAGCAGATTATTATTGGAGATGGGAACATTTAAATCAAATGTTGGAATACTCTGAATCCTGCCTCTCTTCTACCTTTGCCAAGGAAGGAGCTTCAGGATGAAATAGACGACACAGATCATGACTGAATTGATGTGACAACATTGTGTACCAAACCAACACCGGACATTGAAGATGTACTGCTCAAATTGACTGATTTGACTTTATTTGTGGATGTTTTTTGTCTAAGGGACCATCATGGAACCTTTAGAGCAGGTTACATAGTCTATACAACAACATATATTGTGGAAGAATCATATTTATGTAATATAACTCCACGCAACATCATTACTATATCTTAGTTGTTGCACAAAAGTCTCATCATTATTTTTTCCATTGCCTATGAATAATTATGCCTACAAGGTAGGTGTTTCAAAATGTTTTTTTATACCAATGATGGTTTATTTTTATTCCTATGATCTCACTTTACACCATGTTTAGAGCATGCCTTTCAATGTCTGAAAACTGATAACATGTGCACTTCTTGAGATGTGTGTCAGACATTTCTTGCTTCCTAAACTGTGCAGACTCCACATTGGTCTGTTTGCTAATTTATACGTAACTTTATTTTTCCCGTCTAAACTGTGCAGACTCCACAGAAGTCAACTAACTATATATGTGGGGTGGGGGATTAGCTATCGCCACACGACTCCCTTACTACATTAAGACTTTGGATACAGTTTCTTCCCCAGATCTAGAGCTCCTGATTTTTAGAGTAGAGTGTGATCAAGTCACTGAGTGGACGGGGGCATTAATCTATCACCCTCTGGGTGGCAGTTAGAAAGAGTTTTGCACATTATCACTAGATAGACTGGCTCCACACACCTTGAATACCAACAAACTCCTAGTGATTGGAGATTTCAACCATCATTTAGAGACTCTCTCTAATATAGATTCTGCCAGTTTAGTGGCAGCAATGGAATCTCTTAACCTCTCATTTAAAGTCACTGGCCCCACTCATAGTGCGGGCCATGTGCTGAATGCTGGTTTTTCTAACATACCTGAGCTAGGAGTCGATCTCCCTCAAATTTTAGGCTGGACTGATCATACAGCATTAAGCTTCATGTTGTCGTCCGTAACCCCAGCCGCATGCAGTCAAGGCCGGAAGGATCTTCGTAGACCTTGGTCGAGGGTAACCTCTGTTGCCTTTAGCCAAGTCTACAGCGCTCCCTCGTACAACGCGGATGAGGATCCCGTATTCAGCCTGGGCAAAGCTGGAGGGTGCGATGCTAGAAGCCCTGGATGTTATAGCTCCTTTTAAAAGTGTAACAATTCAGGAGAGGGCAGCCCCAGGACCCTGGTATTCCGATACCTTCAAGAAGGAGAAGGCTACGTGCAGGGCTTTAGAGAGGAAATAGAGGAAGTCCAAGGCAGAGTCTGAGGAACAACTCTACCGAAGGGCACATAGAGCCTACCTTAATAGCTGCAACGCAGCAAGAAGAACACATCTGGGCGTGTGTATTATAGAGGCTAAGAACTCCTCTAAGGAATTATTTAGGATCTTAAAGGAATTTACCAACCCGAAGGCCAATAATGCGTCACCACCCCCCACTCAGGAATTGTGCGATGATCTAGCCAAATATTTCACCCATAAGATCGACTTAATTTATCGATCTTTTGATTTGGCGGAAGGAGACCGGGTGGGAGACTGTAGGAGAGTAGGGTCTGCTTCCTATGGTCACCCTCACTTTTAGCTGTGATTCACTGGTTTTTCGACCTTAATGTGGCTGTGGGCCTGCTAATGAGACCCACAGCCCAGCTGTTCTCTCTCTAAATTGATACCATGTACTTTAGGTACATACCTGATTGGGTATTGGGTTACCTTTGTGAGCCCCTGTATAGTGTACCATAGGTACCCAGGGCATAGGTGCATCCAAGGCCTACCAGGGGCTGCAACATGCATTATGCCACCCCTGGCTGGCCATCCAAACTGACACCACAGGCTGATCACTCAGCTTGGGTAAGGTGGTGTAATCACCCCTTACTTAGATATAGTATATCTATATCTACCTTATATATAGACACATAGTAACCTATAAGTCACTCCTATGGCAGGCCTTAACAATCCTGGAGGCAGAGTGCTTGGTTTTATGTGAGAGGGTGCCCTAGCATGAGCTGAGCCCCTCTGCAGCTTTCGGAACCATGTCCTTATAGCTGTTCTATGATATAGCCATACCATATACTCTTAAGTGCATTATATTCCTCGCGGTTAATGCTAACTTTGCTTTGGCTTTATCAAAACATGTTGTGTAAGGTGTCAAACACTTTGGAATACTACTCCCCCGCCAATTCTGGCGGCGGGGGTAGCATTCCACCCTTCTAGAGGGAGAAGACATGTTGGTTACTGCTTTACCCGGTTAAAGTTAAACAGAGCCTCAGCATCACAAAATGGATGCTGCTGCCACAGACACGAGTCTGACCTCCTGCTGCTGGACGAAACTCCGGCAGGGGAGGCCTGGACAATAGGTTTACTGCCTTGGGAGGTGCTAGCACCTCCCCAGATAGGCTTTTAGTGTATTGGGGCAGGGAGGGCTGCAAAACGAGACACTGCCTGGGGCACACAAGGTGCTCCATGCATAGCCCGGTTCAAACCAGCTGCTGGGGCACTCCTGCCCCGCTCTGGTGCGAAACTGGACAAAGAGAAAGGGGTGTAACCATCCCCTTCTCAGGGTCCACCCATAGGAGGGACCTAGCAGGTAATCCTGCCCCTTAGATTAGTATAAAGATAGGCGCTATGTCTAGAGACATTAGATTATCCTGGAACGAAACTCTGAAATGAAACTCTTGGACCTTCGACTTTCTATATCGACTAGAAGACAGAAGACATCTCCCTTGTGGTCAAGGAGTGACCATCTGTTCAAACAGGCACCACCAGTAACTTGCCGGTTTGCTTTGTCGACGCTCCCGACGGAACCTGAAAACTCAGCTACTCAGGACTGGACTTCCAGACTTCTTGGACTCGGACCCACATCCACAGCAAAGCTGAGACCTGTGGCGTACACGAGAGACGTGGGACCAGACTTCCTGGACATCCTGCAAATTGCTAACTACATCGACTCCTGAGGTAACTCACAGTTGTGCATTGGGGTAGGAGAAGCCCCACACCCGAGCACCAATTGCACCGAAGCTCAGCCCCCCACACTCCACGAGTGGTGTGTGGGGCCCGCTCCTGCATTTCAGGAGGGCGACTGACAGGGCGACTCCTAAAATCCCTCCATCCCAAACCCTCTGTAACTCCCTTAATTCCTTCTTTATCGAGAAGGTAGCCCTCATTAAGGCCAACATCCCTTCATCACTCCCGGTACCACCTGCTGTTCAATCCCCCTCCTCTGTCTTACCCCTTACCCAGTTCCCCCTTTTGACACGAGATACTCTCCTCCCCATATTGGCCCAGGTAAAATCGGGCTCCCCCCAGGACATTGGTCCTGCATTTGCCCTGAAAGAGTTTTTCTCCAATTGTTGCTCCCCCCCACTCACTTTAATTAATCATTCCCTCACAACTGGCACTGTCCCCCACGCTCATAAATCGGCAGTCATCATTCCGATCTTGAAAAAGGCAGGCACTGATCCTTCCCTGCCTGCTAACTACCGTCCCATCTCCCTCCTCCCCTATCTGGCCAAGGTCTCAGAGGCCCATGTCACCAGGACTCTGAGTTCCTTTGTGGAATCGACTGGCCCCCTCTCTCCCCGCCAGGCGGGCTTTCGCCCGCTGCACTCTACCGAGAAGGTAGTTGTGTCGGTGATGGACAAACTGAGGGAAGGCATTGACACCGGCCGCCCCCAGGCCCTGGTCCTGTTAGATCTGTCCGCCGCATTCGACACGGTGGACCATGGTATTCTGTTGACCCGTGTCGAGGCGGCGGGCATCGAGGGCATGGCCCTGACCTGGCTCCGATCTTTTCTAACAGACAGAGAGCAGGCCGTCCACCTAGCCAACTTTGCTGCTTCACCCCGGAGAGTGACCTGTGGTGTTCCCCAGGGTTCTTCCTTGTCTCCTTTATTGTTTAATTTATACATCTCACCCCTCATTTTTTCTTTACAGCAGATGGAGGTCTCGGTGTTCAACTACGCTGACGACCTCCAACTTATCTTCAACCTTTCCTGCTCCCCCACCTCTGCCCTGAACTTCCAAAGGGTCATGCTTTTTATTCAAGGATGGATGAACTGCAACCACCTTAAATTAAACCCGAACAAGACCGAATTGGTCATGACGGGTGGTGGCTGCAGTCCCTGGTCCCCCGCTTTTTGGCCCCTCTCCCTTGGCCCCCCTCCCCTCCCAGTTCCCAAAGTTAAAACCCTGGGCATCTTCATCAATCCCCAGCTCACTCATCACGCACAGATAAACTCAGTGGTGTCGGCTTGCTTCCTTTCCCTCCGCACCATCCGTAAGGTCGCCCGATTCTTTTCTGGCGCCGCACTCAAGCTCATCCTCATGGCCATGGTGCAATCGCGCCTTGACTATGGGAATGTGATCTACAACGGCGCCCCGGCCTACCTGATCCGCCGGCTTCAACTGATACAAAATCAGGCGGCCCGCCTGATTTATGGTCTCTCTAAATCCAACCATGTGACCCCTCTGTTGCAGTCTTTGCATTGGTTACCGGTGAGGGAGAGGGCCCTATTTAAACTGGGCTGCATCACGTATCAGGCTAGGGCTGGGACTGCCCCTGCTTTCCTTTGTGAAGCCATCTTACCCTACCTCCCGACCAGAGAGCTCCGCTCCACTCACCCCGCTCTCTTGTCAGTCCCCCGTTTTAGGAAGCAGAAGTCCGGGGGGGCCAGATTCGCGGTGCTGGCCCCATCGTTTTGGAACTCGCTCCCTCTTGCACTTAGGACCTCATCGTCCTATCTGGAATTCCGTAAACTACTCAAGACGTTTTTGTTTTCCAGATCCGTAGCACCCTAGTTTCTTGTCTTGGCCTCCACCGATACACTGCTATCCAGCGCCATGAAACCGTCCCGGTAAGAAATATTTTAAAATTCAATTCAAATTCCTGCATTTCAGCTCGACACGTCTTCCCTGTTGCTAGCCCGTTGGCTAGTGAGCCCCCTGAAGATGAACCTTTGAAATCATCTTGCTTTCCTGGTTGCTCCAGCTTCCCTGCAAAGGAGAAACTCCTCAGACTTTGCTGGTCTGACCTGAAGCCAATCTCCACTTCCTGCGTGGGTTGCGGTTGCCAAAGTTTGTTGGGTCCAATCCGGATACCGACACCGCAGTCAACTAGATCCTTTGTGGACAGCTCGAACCCAGCTCCTGGTCATCATCAACACCTCCTGGTCCTCGTGGCTGCAGAGACAAGCTTCACCTCTTCACCTGTTTGCATCGTTACATCACCTGGTTCCATCCTGGTTTCTTCATGGTCTGACGGGATTCAAGCCTCCGGTAAGCGCTGACCTTCCTCGCGCTGTGCACGGAGGTGCATGGCAGGAAAGACTACGTTTCCCAGCATGCCTGAGAAGCACGTCACGTTGCAACGGGAGTCAGCAAATACAGGAAATAATACCCTTGCCGGAGAAACCGGCGTTGCCGATTATTCTTGCCTGAAGAGATCGAGTGGTTGGTATCTACCGGGAAGGCGGTAAGACTTCTTGTTTGAATCTTGTTTCATCTAGCGGTACCCCGTTCTGGGTTGGGTACGCGTTTCCCTGTAGCGCCGCGTGGAACATGTAGCGAGCGTTGATTCGGCTCGCATTTCGTGTCTTTGAAACTCTACCTGTGCTAAGGGCTCGCTCGGCTGAGCAAGCTCACTTTCCCCGTTGGCCGACACTGGCTTTCTGCCGTCTTGATGCGGGGAAATACAAAGAATACTAAACTTCCCTGTTGGAGGAGACTACTATTCCTGGTCTTTTTCGGGGCTGTTGTAGTCTTTGTGATTGTAACTATGAGCGGTTTGGGCTTAAACATTTGCTTGGATGTCCCACGGACTACCTGAAGTCTTGGTCAGCCTAGCGGTTGCAGGACGCTTTTGGATTTCAGGAACGTTTTCCATGGTGCAGACTTCGTTAAGAATCTGTCAACCAAGTCTGCTGTTCATGTTTGATTTCTCTCCACAACCTTTTCTATTTTGTCCAATCACAGGAGAGAGAGAAATAAAGGGTGTCATATCGGTGGAATTTATCTAACAACAGAAGATAACACAGTCAGTGTTTGGTATGTTGTAGAATCTAGCTCATAGGATGAAAGAGCAGTTACAAAATCAGTAGTTCCAATGTGTTCTTTTGTTTCCCTTTACAGTTGGTAAAAACCCTGGTATCCCCCTAATCTTTTCCTATATTTGAGGCATCAGTATTTTCCTTTACAGGTAGGAGTGTGGAACTGATGTATGTTTTACTGTAAGGGAGGGACAAAGATAGTCCTGTTATATGTAAACCCATATTGTGTGTTCTTAGTATATTTTGTTGTCGTTACAGATCTCCCTCCCCGCTGTCCCCTTCCTTTCCTTCCCTCGCTTGACTATCCTGGCAGTCTGTGTATCTTCACTTCAGACTCTGGGGACGTCAAGAGGTGGAACCCATATAGCAGCAGCACAGTCCCGAAGATATCGGAAAGGAGGAGCCTGACATGGTCACTGGCTAGTGACCCAGACTCTGTCCCCTCTGCTTGCAGGTTCTACAGTTCTTCGATCCACCCTTGGATCCGACCGGACACTCTTCCTTCGGCCGCCTGCAGCACTTCATTGAAAGCATCGACGAAACCCGACACGAAAAGACACCTATGCACCCGGCTTCCCTGGGTGAGGTAACTCGAGTACTCCGGTGCTCCCGTGGATATTGACTCTTCAAGTGT
Source organism: Lissotriton helveticus (assembly GCF_964261635.1). Taxonomy (NCBI): domain Eukaryota; kingdom Metazoa; phylum Chordata; class Amphibia; order Caudata; family Salamandridae; genus Lissotriton; species Lissotriton helveticus. The sequence goes on along the minus strand of NC_136071.1, from coordinate 512,150,446 downwards.
CCTAGTTAAAAAGGGTTTCACCGTAGTCCACCCGGAAGTGTCCTTAATCAGTAACTTTGTGACTTCTTCATTGCCTATTGTAAGTCAATGGTAACTCACGACTGTGTTCCCACACTGCACGCGTCTCCCGTGGGTCTCCAACTTCCTAACCTTTGGTTCTGTAGTGTAGCTCCAGCAATTCCCTAGGCCCTAGGCCTATTCACTATTTCTGAAGGGGTTCTTATACCACTTACTTAGTATATGGTTTGTGAGGCCCCTAGGGCAGAATTGTATTTGTGCAACATATAGTATGCTTAATGAGTAACTTGTAACGTAACTCGAACTCTGACCTCATAAAGAGTGCAGAGGGATTGTGTTAGTAATAAATACATATATATTTGATATATGCCTTGTGTGGTGTCCTTTCATTTGGTATTCAAGGGAATATATGGGGTAAAACAGCTGGCTTCACATGCTCTCTGAAGTTTTAGCCTAAGACTGCTTGTCCATGCTACCACTAGGATAGCTTGTCTATAAGGTTGACTTTACAACCACCATCAATAAGGGTAGTTTAGACTGGTGCAAGGTGCCCACTAGAAAAGTGAACATCATATGCCAGACTAACTTCTCACAGAGACCATCTGCCCTTAGACTCGCCGCATGAAACGGAGTCTTCCTTTGGGCTTGATTTCTTTTTACACATCACAAACGAGCAAGTGGGCTCGTTACTTAGCCTTGTAAAATCAGGCTCTTCATTAGATCCTGCTCCACCTAGGGTGATGTCAACACTCAGCCCGGTCTTAGCTGACGCGCTTGCTAAAGTATATAACATCTCGTTAGATGCTGCTATATTCCCGAGCAAGTGGAAGAACGCACGGGTCAAACCACTGCTTAAAAAAGCGCCAGAGGACCCGACTGACCTCCAAAACTATAGTCCGATCTCACTCCTCACTTGCTGCGCGAAGGTAATAGAATCACTGGTCAATCAACAGCTATCCCACTATCTGGAGCAAAATAACCTTCTGAACCCTTCCCAGTCCGGCTTCCTTGCTTCACATAGCATGGAGGCTGCTCTACTGGAGGTCACGGATACCATAAGGCTGACATTGGATAGAGGGACCCCAGTGATCTTAGTCTTTCTTGATTTGTCAGCAGCCTTTGACACCATCTCTTACAAGATACTGCTTGACAGATTGGTAGGGATTGGTGTCGGGGGCCTGGCTCTCAAATGGATTCAAAGCTATCTATCCGGACGCACCCAGAGCATCCAGCTGGACTCTTTCACGTCACGTGAGGTTCCGTGAATTCTGAACCCGTGTTTGATGCCCTGGTTCCGTTACGGTTTTGGTAGCAGTGAACCGTAACTAATGAGTTCAGCAAGTACGAGTGTTTCCGCCATGTTGCACACAAGGATTCACTGTGTATTTGAGGATTCCATTGCGAACCATAGTTCTCATTCCGTGTAAGGCAGCCATTTTGTGGTTGCCCTCACATAGGCCGATGACTGCAGCTGAATGAGTTTTTCTTAAGACCTATGCCCTTTAGCTGAGGTTCGTGCTGACTTTTGGATGAACCAAGTGAACTGACCTCGTTGCCTGAAGCTGACCTTGATGAACTAGTTTCCCTCGCCTGGTAACTGATCAAGATTAAGGATCAGAGCACAGGACATCGTAAAGTTTTGTTGCACACAAATATGCCTTATCCTACTTCTACCTGTTTTCTTTTTCTCTCTTTATGGTCTATTTATGATATGGGTCGTGGCCGCCTTGTTATGGGTACGTTTGGCCCGTCTAAAGAAGAATGTTGGGTTTGACCGATGATTGATCATGGGCTGGGCAACTGAAAAGTGGGTTTTACTGTCATTCGATACCTTTGGTGTGAATACATGTGATTGGACAGTTTGTAAATATTAGGTATTTGTCTGGAATGTGATTTTTGGCATAAAAAGGGATGACTTGCTTTGGGAAATTGAGCAGTCTCCTGAGAACTCATACCGTGATGATTTCTAGGACTTCTGTTACTGGCTGCAGTCAATAAATTCGATCTTTGACGTCACCACGAAGAGTCCCGTGTCTCTGTATTATAAGACAGGTGAACCCGAAGACTTTGGGCGTGCCCCTGGAGCCGCCGGGTCCTAAATAACCCGGTTCTTCACACAGACGATAGTGGTGGACAGGGGAGTCCCTCAGGCATCGGTCCTTAGTCCCACCCTATTCAATGTGTACGTGACCCCCTGGCTGATATCATCAGATGCGTCAGAGGTTTGAAACCATCTCATATGCTGACGACACGCAGCTAATTGTACCCATTGAGGAGGACATTATGTCGACTCAACTAAAATGTAAAAACTGCATGTCTAGCATCGCGAGCTGGATGAGGAAGAACGTTTTACAGCTCAACTCCTCTAAAACGGAGATACTGCTGTCAAGGAAGGCCAAGACTATCTGGTTCCCCGAATGGTGGCCTGCTGAGCTAAAAACCTTGGCATCAGGATAGATAACAAGCTATTAATGGAGGAGCAGATGAAGATACTGTCAGGCACCTGCTTCGGCACAAAGAAGATGCTCAGGAAGATCTTTCCCTGGATTCCTCTCTCAGCCAGGAAAACCCTGATCGAGTCACTCCTGGTGAGTCGACTTGATTACGGCAACTCATTGCTCGTGGGAATAAGGGAAGATCTACTATCCAGACTGCAGGTGGGGCAGAACACGGCAGCCTGCCTTGCCCTCAAGAAACCGGCCCAGACTCCTTCTGCCCCCCTTTTGAGCCAGCTCCACTCGCTACCGGTTAGGAAGCGAGCTATCTTTAAGATGCTCTGTATGGTCTTTAGAGCACTACAGGGAAAAGGACCTGCCTACCTTAAAAATAAACTCATTTTGAACCAACCGGTTCAACAGCTAAGATCAAGTAACTGCAATCTCCTGTGCATCCAAAGAATACACAGGGTTAAGATGGGTGGAAGAGCCTTTTCCCATCTGACTGCCAGCCACTAGAACAGTCTGCCACAGAACATTAGGGCTTGTGTGGAGCTAACCAGTTTTAAGAAACTACTTAAGACCTGGCTGTTTTAGATGAGTATGGCCTAGGAGTACCCATTTCTCGAAGCGCCGAGAGATCACCCTGGGGATGATTCGCTAGCGCTCTATAAATGAGTATATAAATAAATAGATAAAAATATGTAAACTTTCTTTGACTTTTGAACTGTACAGATTTATACTAGTCCTTTGTTGAGCAATTTTTTTAGTTCTGGCTATTTACTTTCTTTTGACCTTATGTTCTGACCTATTACAATTGGCTTTATTTGATGCCTTATTGATGCTGATTATGAATCTAACTATTTTGTCTTCTATAATGACTTGAAATTTGAATACACCTTTATGGTTTTGACTTTGAATGTTGTCCTGTGAATGTTTTCTTTATTGTCCTTTGAGAGTCACATGACCCCAATCTGGCATCTCAACCCTTGAACTTGTTAGTTAAAGCATTGACTCACATGTGCCCTCTGCTTTGACTTTTGCAGGAAATGCCAAGCTTTTTCTGTGTGTCCTGGATGCCAATCAAAGGTGCTGTTCATGATTTCAGGTTCTCTGCATATTGAATCCACCTAGCAGCCTCTGGATTTCCTCAGCGCATAAATAGTCCGTTCTGGAGAAAAATGTGGCGAAGTGACAGGAAAAGATGATTCAACTGTTTGGAGCTGCTGCATCACTAGTGGTGACCCTACAGGTTTATCAGAGGATCTTTACCCACCGTGCTAAACGCTACATGACGGGGCATATTACCAAGAAGTAGCGATATGTATCGCTAAATAGGCTTAGCGGCGATTTTTTTATCGCTGCCTATCGCTGGATATGTTAGCGAAGAAAACATGCTATTAGCAACGTTTTACTCTTTTGTACTAAAATATCCAGTGATAGCGGCGAAATGCGTGAATATCGCTGCGAATACAGCGATATTCACGCATTAGCGACGAAATGCTCTTAGCCATGTTATCCACCTCCCATTGGATAACATGGCTAAGAACTGGTCTGAGCAGGCGTTGGTTTTTGGCGATAGCGGGAATATTTCCATCGCTACGCCTGCCTTGCTAATAGGCGATAGCGACGTTAGCGACTGCTTTCAGTCGCTAACAGGTTGGGTACGCCCACTTTGCATGTCATTAGCGATAAATATCGCTGACATGCAAAGCGGGCACCAAACCGCTCGCTATCGCCTAAAAGCTGTCGCTAACATCAGTTAGCGACAGCTTGCTAACAGAGCGATAGAATTATCGCCACTTAACCGGCGATAATTGCCTATTGCCAACCTTGGTAATATGCCCAAAGTTCTTTAGTAAACGTTCTTTCTTTCCATCACTGATTAGCCCTGAATAATTGATTCCTAGAAATACTTACCAAATAATTTAATGTAAATATCAATCTCTGCAAAGGACCATGCGATGATGAAGTATTCCCAAGTAATTGAAAACAAGAGTGAAACAGATTTCCTCAAATTCTCGGGAAACTCCTTTTTATGAAGAATAAAAAATCACAAACACTACAGATGTAACTTTTATGCCCTGATTACCAGTGGGTCTGATAAGGTTGAGGTATTTATTACACTCAGCAAATACCATTACAATAATTGAGTTATTGATTGGCTGCAGTAAATACTTCCTACTCCAGGTTTTTCACTTCGAAATGATGCATGACATGTGGAATTCGGTTTTAAGCACCAAATTCAGCATGCTTTGTCATTCTTCTGTGTATTTTCTCCTAATACATTTCTGCAAGTTGGATTTGCGAAATCTGTAGGAGAAAGATGGTATGGGTGCAATAATAACTGCACAACCCAAAATTCCAATCTCTGCAAAAACTCCTGTTTGCACAGAGATTAGAATTAAATCCCCAACTCGTGAGGTAATCTTAGTGTAGAGGTATACGGATTACATTATGGAGCAAGCAGGGTTGAAAGTGATTCCAGCACTTTGGAATCTAACCTCAACCAAAGCGACTCTTCAGCACTTCTGCAACAATGTCATAATGTAGGAATCTTCACTGTGTCATTTGCTGCATCCACTGAACCCTAGCGCTGTTTTGGCAGACCTGGGGCTATTTATTGATTTTGATTTCATTATTCACTTTTAAAGTAATTTATGTGCCCAAGTAGAGGAATATACATATAGGCCCATATTTATCAAGGTTTTGTTTTGTCCTTTCCTGCACACGAACAATCCTGCCTACACCGCAGGCACCTTTCCACCATCAGGGTGCCTGTGTGGGCGCTAGGCAGCCAAAAAGGGCCAGTGCTAAGAAAAAACATGAATGCGCTGTGCAATGTTAAATAAGGTGCATTACTGCCTTTCGTACAATGTGGCTTGCTGAGTTGTGCTGAGTGATCAAATTATATATATGGGCCACTGTATTTAAGAAAATGACTAATTGATTAAATCCAACTATCTCAATTTTAAAACCCAGGTCAGACGTCATGCATGTCCTAAAATAATTAAAAAAATTAAACTTATATATATAAAAAACAATAAAGCAGTGAAATTTGGGCCCAAAAAATCTGGGGGCTTGTTTTACCTGTTATGTATACTATGATCAGTTCAATAATAGTAGTAGTAGATAAATGGGTCACTTTTGTTGAGGGGTTCTATATGGGGGGCTCCAATACCTCGTGGGTCACCACTGGTTTTCAGTACAGAAAACGTTTCTAAAGCCATCTCTGCCACAGCTGGGGGAAGTGCTGGGTCTGGACGGGATTCCTCAGACCTCATTTAAGTCAATCCCCAAACCTGGGCCAAGCTACTGACTCACATTTTTAATGCAGCTTGTAAATGCAGTTTCCCTTGCACCTGGTCCAGTGTCATTATTTAACATATCTTCAAAAAAAGGGGCGAGGGACGATCTGCTTTGCTATCACCCCATTTCTCTTTTAGATTTGGCCGCAAAAGTTATGGGGAAGGTTGTCTTGGAACGTTTAACTTCTTGGCTCGTTAAGGAGGGGGGAGGGCGCACACTGCCTCACACTCCAGCACTCAGTTTGCCCCAATGCATCATAATAAATGCAGTGCATGATAATACTTTCTTCGGTGTCAGGCTTTAGGTTTTCACCCATGTTGGTGCAGCCAGTGCTGTGTATCTCTCTGCACCAACATGGGTGAAAAACTAAAGCCTGTCACCTAAGAAAGTGTTATCATGCACTGCATTTATTATGATGCATCGGGGCAAACTGAGTGCTGGAGTGTGAGGCAGTGTGCGCCCACCCCCTTCCTGTTTGAAAAGGCTCCCTTGAGCTAACGAGCTGACGAGCTCTGGTTAATGCATCTGCTCCCAGCGAGTGGAACTGAGACCTGAGAAGACTTTAGGCAGCATCTCCAGCACCCCCCAAAAAAGTATTGCTCTCTACTAAAGAAGGACAATTATCCTGAAACACGTGTCTAGAGATACACAGAACTGGCTGCACCAACAAGGGTGAAAAACTAAAGACTGACACCTAAGAAAGTGTTATCATGCCCTGCATTTATTATGATGCATCGGGGCAAACTGAGTGCTGGAGTGTGAGGCAGTGTGCGCCCACCCCCTTCCCCTTCTTGGCTCATTAACAACAACGTAATATCTGAGCTACAATATGGTTTTAGGCAGGGAAGAGGGACATTGGAACAGTGTGTCAAACTGCAGTTGATTGTGGGTAAATACACTATAGCCAAGGTGGGTTGCCTGCACATGGCTTTCATGGATCTTACCTCAACGTTTGACTGAGTTAATTGATTTAAGCTTTGGTCTCTTCTCCTGGATCTGGGCATAGAAGCTAAACTAGTGGCTTTTTTACATAGCTCCCATTCCAATCTCTCTGCATCTGTGAGGTCTGATGAGAATGGCAGCCTGACTGCCTCCTGGGCAGTACAGAGGCGGGTAAGACAGGGGTGCATTTTGGCCTCCCTCCTATTCACTCTATTCATTAATAAATTGGGGGAGTTTTTGACAACTGCCTATAGGGATATTCCTAGAGCAGGTTCTAATCTAATTCCTGTGATATGGTCCTGATTTCCCAGAGTGCTGTGGGCCTCCAACATCTCTTGAATGCCTTTATTGACTCTATGGATTTCTCAGATCTGTCAACCAACTACACCAAATCATACACTATGATGATTGGCTGTCAGAAGGCTGCTGGGACTATGTTTTTTGGTAAAGGGGTTGAACTTAACAAAGTCTCAACTTTCCCTTATTTGGGGTACTTTTCGAGGACTGAGGGTCCTTGATTGTACAAAAATCCCTTAAGAAGAACATGTTGATGAGGGCAGTAGATGCGACAATGAATTTTGCTAAGAGCCTTGGGACTAAACCGTTGCAAGCCCTACTTCTGGCCAGATGTTGGTAGGCAAATACCGGTCGGTAATGGCCGATTTCGGCCGTTACCGACCGGTATTTGGAGTTTGAGATGTAGGGGCTTTAAAAATTACACATTCAGTAAATTTACTGATTCGGTAAATTACCGAATTGGTTAATTACCGAATCAGTAAATTTACCCAATCTGTAATTTTAGATGTAGGTGGCACTGTCAACAGTGCCACAGGGCCTTAAGTATCCATTATTTACCACCAACTATTAGTTGGTGGTAAATAACGAATACCTGTGTATATGCAAATCTGTGCATGTACACCTGTGCCCTAAGGGCATGTATGTGTGTCACATGGCACACAAGCACTAATCAGGGGTGCAACAGGGTGTCAAAGTGACACCCTGCCACCCTTGACTATTCGGTAATTTTACCGAATCGGTTTTTACCGATTCGGTAATTGCCATTGATTCCTATGGGCCTCAAGGCCCATAGGAATCAATGGCAATTACCGAATCGGTAAATACCGATTCGGTAATTACCTAATCTTAACGATTCGGTAATTTATACCGAATATTTACCTACATAGCATTTACCGATTTGTAAATACCGTATTGGTAAAATTCGGTATTTACGAATCGGTAAATGACATTTACCTACATCTAGCCCTTGAGGTTTATTGAGAAAAGTGTTTTCCAATGGTAAATTATGGGTTTGATGTTTGCGGTACAAAGATGTTGAAGAGCTCCAGGGGGTTGAAAATAACTTTCTGCGCAGACTCCTCGCTGTTCCCGTCAGCACTGCATCATTTATGGTTCACGAGGAGGTTGGATTTGGTTATATCTCCAATCTCATTGCTCTGGCACCCATTAAGAGATGCTTCAGAATTTAGTCCAGCCCTGCCCTTAACTTAAACCAAGTGTGGGTTCTATAAAATTGTTTACCAATTTCAGACCATTAATGCCAAGAGAGATGCAGGATTTAAAAAACATGCTTTTATCTAGGTGGCAATGTGAAAGAGAGGAAAGGGAGCTTTTAAAACCTACGGTGAAACAATACATTTTGCTGAAAACATGTTCACGGGGGAAACCCTATTTGTCAATTGTCATCAATGCTATTATTATCAGTGCTCACCATCATTTTCAATTGACAAGGTTCAGGCGTAATATAATGCACTGGTTTTTAGCTGTCCCTAAAGGATTTCATAAATTGGGAAATTTAAAAACGTGATCCTGCAACAATTTTTCTGAACACGATACTATACATTTGATATTTTTCTGTGATTTGTATTGCATATTAAGGTATAGATACATTCTCCCACTGGTAAGAAATAATCCTTTGCTCAAGTGAGGCTAGCGTTGCTGTATCACCAAATGTTTTCTTCTCCCCAGGTCTGTCTTAGGGGTAGCAAGTTTCCTTTCTGGTTCTCTTAGACTTAGGAAAAAGTTATTTAATGACTAGAGAGTTTTTTTAACCAACCAAGTGATTTGTTTTTATTGTTTTCATGTTCGTATTGTGATACATTTATATTTTTACGGATAGTGCCATGAAGATTAAGGCAGGTGACTGCGCTGTGTTTGCACTCTGAGGGGCAGATTTACAAGCCCCTTGTGACGCAGCAGCGGCGGAAATTATGCACCATGTTGCGCCATATTTATAACGTGACGCATCTAGGGAGATGCGTCATGTTGTAAAGCCCTGCAATACATGAAACCTGCGTTAGGTTTCATGTGGGTATTCCGGCGCAGGGTGGGCGTTCTCTCGCAGGTACCCCTCGTAAAAGTGACACCGTAAAATCTACAAGATTTCACTGAATCACTTTTACAGCCATGCTGTGTCAAAACCCTGCGCCTGCTTGAAGCAGCCGTAAGGAGTGACGCAGCATGTTAGGCATAGTGCGTCGTCGAGCCTTGCTGGAGCCGCATCATACTTGCGACATGACTTCAGCAATGCGCCGCCTTTACGCCGGGGGATGCGACACGCATCTGCCCATCCGTGCGCCTCGTCACGCCACATTATAAATGCGGCGCATCAGTGGTGGCGCACAGGTGGTTTTGCGTGTCGCATCTGTTATGGCGCATCCCTGCTGATTTGCAGAGATACGCCAGAACTCGTCAATCTGCCCCCAAGTTTTTGGTACTGTAATGATGCACTTGCACTTTATGCGAAAGTTTTTGCTGTAACTTTCAATTCAGTGCAATACTGCAATTTACTTAAAGAATGTTTTTAATAAAAATGCTAATTGATAGGATCAAAGTGATAGGTGCCCAGAATACTTCCTGCTGACATAGCAGACCAAAAAATGAGGTTTTTGCTGTCAGGTTCTTGCTGGATGGGCTCCCTTTATTGTTCATTGAAACCACAATTTGTTAGTCGAGCTTTTAATTGCAATTTGCACAAAGTAACATGAAATGTTAGTATATATGCTAGTAATGAATATGAAACAGTTTTTTTATTCTGTGCCATGTTTGTTTTTTTAATTACTGTTTGTATATTTATGTTGAGGAACGTTTGTATGTACAGTGTAATAGGTTCCGAATCTTATCTTATGTTATATTTGGGATTTATATGGGCTTTTATGGTCTGAATTGGTCGAATAAGGAGCTATTGACAATTGATCAGTTCAGTATGTAGTTGGAATATTCACTATGTGTTTCATTGAGTTTACAGTACTCGCTCAGTGCGATGACTACTATTTGTAAGGAGCCTGCTGTTTCTCCTCGCTCCTTGTACTGAGGCCTCCTAAATAAAGGGAAAAAAATATTTGAAAATAAAGGTTGAGAAAGCGTGGGGAGCAAGTAGATGCCTATGATGAGCGGTGGTGAACAAGAAGGGGTTGTTAGCAAAGGAGGAGGAGTTTTAATTTAAAAATAAAAACCTGAGCAGAATGTGGAGGTGGTGGTGGAAGCAGCAAACGAACTCGGTGGTGGGAGAGCAAACGGAGGACACAGAGGGGTGGAGGACTGAATGACTAAGTAGCACACAGGAGATGAGGGAGGGAGGGGTTTATAAGATACAATAGGTCTTTGACAATAGACATCTAGAGCTGTCTATGGACCAGACCTAAAACGGGACCAGAGAGGGGAGGCAGTGGGTTTGGGGGAAGGAAGAGGGACCTGTGGCTGACTTGCATACATACAGATCGTACTGCAGTGCTTTGCACACCAAGTAGCCTCACCTTACACCCAGCCAAGAATTCAATTATCGTTTACTATACAAATAGACTCTGGACAGTGAAGTGGTCGCTGTCTGCCTCAATAAAACTTAATAACGCGGTAAATTGCCTGCATGCCGCATTGCACACAGTAGTGAATGCACTGATGGAGGCTTGCAAAAGACAGCAGACCACTGTCTCAAAAATACTTTTGCAATATGTCAGCACTGCAATCCCTGTCCCTTAAAGTTACAGCTCTAGATTCTCAGCGAAAAGTGTATATGGCTAAGGTTCAAATTTTGTTACTGTATGGAAACTGGAACAAGAAGAGGACTCTTTAAATCATATTATCTTCTCTCTGAAATGATTTTAAGGTCTTTCCTGCATGTCTGCTGTTAGCTGTTTGAAAGGAGCAAGCTTATTGTGGACTGTAAGCTTACAGCTTTGGCCTAACACATTGCTTACCATTGGTTGCCTATGTAGGTACTCTTATTTGCTTGTTGTTTATTCAATGGCTTTTCTTATCCATCTTGTGTTTGTCCCACCCCTTATTCTGTTTGTCTCTCCTCTGGAGCATTGCCTCTTTACCATCCTTCCGATTGGATGACTTGTACCTTTCCACTGCTCACACTTAGGGAACTACATTTTTTGTTTTCTTTCAGTACTATATGAGATTACATAAATATTCTTGTTCTCTCTCTCTCTTGTGCAGCTTCCATCGCCCAAACACTGTCCCCCCTCTGCGCCCTCCATATTGCTCCCTCATAGCTCCCCCCCAAACTTGTCAGTGCTTTCCCTATCTTTCCTTGGCTTTTTTTAAATTAATTTTCTGGGCTCTCCTGGTGCAGCCTCAAGTGCCTCTGTTGGCTCCCTTACTCCCACCTACTTTTTGCATAAGTTGCACGCATCGTCAAACAACATTGGCAAAGCCAGTAAGTCCAATAGCTGCGACCTTTTGGCTTTGCCAATGCTTGTTGATCTATGCAGTTTCATTAAATGCCTGCTCTCCTTTGCCAACAAAGGTCGATTTTGCCAACTCCAGAATTGTACAACAACTGATATGTTCAGATACAAACATTGCAAAATTGTAAAAAAACATATCTGAGTACATTTGAGTACCTCAAGCCTATTGTTTTCCTAGAGGCACTAGACTTGATATGAGTAAAGGGTTGGGAATTAAATTCAGGAGAAGGGAGGTTAGGTGAGAGGGGATACAAATTGGTTGACTATTGCAGTCTCGTCCTCAAGGTTACTGCGGATTTGTTACAATCTCAGTACAACAACCTTGATGTAAACACTCTGGGATTTTCTATTCTCTACTGAGATGCCAGGTAAGACTCTGCATTTGCACACAATACTGACTGCAACACACAAATTGGAATATTTGTCTTATTTGTTGTTAATTACCATACCAGTTTATTGTCACACCCTTCTCTTCTGCTCCTAATGTCCTGGATAGGTTGATATTTGCCATGTGCCTCCATCAAAGAAATCACTGATGCATACAAAAAAGTCTGCTGACTCGAGGTGCCTTGAAATCTTACTGTTGTAATCTTTCTCTCTCTCTCTCCCTTCCCGTTCCCCCCTTCCTTCCTGCCCTCTTGGTATGAACCGCGCTCCATCCTGGAGTGTGGGTTAGAATGTCGCGATTAAGCTGTTGCCGCCAAGCTGGAAGCACCTGTTGTACTTATGACAATAAACCTAACGTTGGAACCTATTAATTGGTAGTGATTTGTTACAACATTTATGGCGACGAGGACGGGATACTGAGCCAGGGTCAGTGTGGTGTTTTCCCCCTGGATATATTTGACGCTTGAGCGGAGCAAAGCAACAAGGAAGTCTCACCCAGTTTATGAAAAAATTCGGTCTACCTCGAGGCCGGTTGTGAGTGGAGACAAGGAGTTAAACCGTCGATGTGGAGGTGAAGCGGATGACTCATGGCAGAGGTTCTCCGATCCAGGCTGTGAAGAGACGTTCATCGGCACCAGGTTCAGTCCCCTCCGTGGTTTGTGAGGACTGTTATGCTGTGTGCGAGAAGCAGGGAACTCTCGTGAGGAGAAGACGGAGCAGGTCTTGTTCCGATCTCGCGCAGAGTCGTCGACGGGAAGTTCCGGCCCTGAAAAGGGGCAGTAGAAGGAGGACTTCGTTTGCCTAACTCTTCCTGTGTGAAGTTAGGAGGAAATAAAGCAAAAGGAAAGTACTTCACGTGGCCGGAGCGAGCCGCACATTTCAGCGAGCTGAGCCCTTGAAGTGAGTGAGGAAGGGAGCGGAGGAACGAAGTCACTCTCAGGAATACGTTAAAGAAACAGTTTAGAGGTGAGCGCATATTTAGCGAGGCACTAGTGAGTGACAGCGTTGGGGAGCTACTAACCCCTCTACTTCCAGTGATAAGGGAGGCGTGTAACTAAAAGCCTCAGAGTCTTCTGAAAGTATTTGCTCAAGAATTTGGAGGAAGTTTAGCCGTAGGGGACCAAGCTGCATTTCACAATTACTTTAAGCCATCGAAAAGCTGGGAGGAGCATGTAATGGAAAAATATTTTGTTGAAAGCTTATGAAACGGTACGGTGGTAGTGCATGGTAGCGGCTTGTGGAAAATAATCGCAGGGCAGAAAGATTAGCGATCTACAGTTCCAGAAACTGAAAACCAACCGTGGCAGTACGTTGAGTGACATATTTTCGGAGTTTATTGAGGAAGGGAGCAAAGGAAAACGGTACCAGAGACAGCAGTTGTCGCATAGCTGGTGTGAGTTCATTTATATATATGTCAAAGAAGAAAGAAATGAAGATAAATGTAGGGGGCAAATGAGGCGAAGAGAGAGAAGAAGTGTCTACTTATTAATTGGGAAAGTGGAAAACTAAACGCCTCTAGCGGAATATTGGAGCGCAGGATCCATGTTATCATTCTCGTTGTAAAGACATAAGGAAATCTGGCAGGGAAAGTAGAAACTGAATTCGGGTGTCGTGTCGGGCACCTCGCTTCCGACCTGCCTTTAAGTGTTTGAAGAGAGTCGAGATTCGACTATAAGGAGTGGTGTTTCTGACCAGATCAGGTGTCTAACCGGGCACAGGAGGCGCAGAGGTGAAGAGCGCGAAAGTGAGGACGACCGTTGGGAGGCGATCGTTCGTGTGTCTGACTGGGCACAGGTGGCGCAGAAGTGAAGAGCGCGAAGGTGAGGACGACGTTTAGGAGGCGGTCGTTCGAGTGTCTGACTGGGCACAGGTGGCGCATAGGTGAAGAGCGCGAAGGTGAGGACGACGGTGGGGAGGCTACCGTTCGAGTGTCTGACTGGCACTGGAGGCGCATTGGTGAAGAGCGCGAAGGCGAGGATGATGGGTGGAAGGCAAGCGCCTTAAGGGCAGACAGCTGAGTTGGTGCGACATCAGGGCGAAGGCTGCGCATCGCTTGTCTACCGTACTCAGCTAATGAACTGGGAGTTTGCAGCGTTTGAGAGTGAGATTAATCATACACTTTGCGAGTATTTCAGCGCGAGGCAGTGCGCAATTTCAGTAAAGTCTCTACACATTTAACTAGCCACTGTTGATACGCACTCAAGTTAATTGTTCATTGAAAGGGCACGTCATAGCACCTTTCACCCATATGTACTTAATTGCCAACAACCAGACCATCCCACACCAAGTAATCCATACTGGGATTGTTTTTGTTCATGTCATCCTATGAAGGGATAGTCCTAGCAGTTTTCCTAGAAGCCTTGTAGGAGTTTTAGTGTCCAGCATACGCAAGTGTTTATCATCCCCAATTGTTCAAGTAAGTAACGGGGGTAATCTAGCCGCAGTGTTCCGTAGCACCCATTCTGCACTCTGCGCAGCTGTATCTCCGGGTGGTGACATCTTCAGGTGCAGGGTTGGTGAATTGCTGAACACTTAACATGGAGTGGGGCCGAATGTATAATATCCCTCCACCTGTGCCGTTCATGGAGGAGGTTGATAATAATATTGCAGAGTGGAGGGAATGGAAAGTGTATCTTGAAAACTATTTGTCCTTATTGGAGAAAGAGGTAGCATCCCTTTCACCGGAAGTAAAGGCGGAAATTCTACTTCGCAGTTTAGGTACGGGAGGAAGGAAAATATGTCACAACATGGAGAAGGAATTCATGAAAGGAACTGATAGAAACATCTACGAAAATATTTTGTACGTGTGGGATGAGTATTATACACAAGCTACAAGTGGAAAGGTGCAAAGGGAGGTAGGGTTCAAGAAAGAAATGATTGGCAAAGAGGATGTTAAGGCCAGAAGGATACCTCAGAGATGTACCGTTATCATAGGTGAAATTGAGACAGAAATGATTATGGACTCCGGTTCAAGATATAGTCTAGTAAGTAAGAGCGATTGGGACAGAAAATTTGCAAAGAAACACGGTGATGAATTGAAAGAGGCCAACGCAGTTCTGAAGACGTATACAGGGAAGGGTATACAGGTTATTGGCTACATAGTCATGGACATAGTTTACAAAGAAAACATTACGGAGAGTACTATACACATAATGGAAGGTGGTATCAACATGCTAGGCTGGAGAGATCAACAGAAGTTGAGGATTTCATTGGATGGGAAAATAAAGGAACTCAGTAATGAGCAGGCACGGAGTCTGAGCAAACAAGAGAACAGAGGTGAAACGGTTAATGTTCTCATGCAGCCATCCAAGAGTAATACGGCACTTGAAAGAGATACTAGGAAAAAGGAGTGGGAGAAAAGAACTATTAGGGACGAACACAACCAGGAAAATGATGAGCAGGCACGGAGTCTAAGCAAACAAGAGAACAGAGGTGAAACGGTTAAGGTTCTCATGCAGCCATCCAAGAGTAATACGGCATTTGAAAGAGATACTAGGAAAAAGGAGTGGAAGAAAAGAACTATTAGGGACGAACTCAACAAGGAAAATAACACATATCAAAGTCAGGTGGAGGAAAGAGAAATACGTAAGAAACTGGGGTGGAAGGACAGTAGGAAACAAAAAATGGAGACAGATGGAATAGTGGAAAGGAGAGTGGAGAATATAAAAATCACCACTAAAGAACGTGGATGGCAGATGAATGAAAGTAACCAGTCCAAGTACAAGGAGATGCAGCAGATAAGCAAGTGGGACGGGTTCGGAATCAAGATGTCAGAGGAGTATGTGGACAATTTTGATTGGAAAAAAAAAAGTGGTGCAAGTTATATTGAGCCTAAAGGAGAAAACAAAGATGAACACCTACAAGGGGTGGATCACAGTTTGATGACGAGGGAGAGTAAGAAAATCCCGAGAAACCTTAAAGGATCCCCGTTAATAGTCATGGAAGGGGAGAGGTGTCCAGTCTATTATAATGGAAGGAAGCTGAAGTTTAATTGTCCTGGAAACACAGATATGATCTTGTATGGCATGTCCAAGAGTGAACAACAAGACATATCTAGGGCTGAGGAGGCGTATGCAAATGATCAACGACGGTGGAAAATAAAATGCAATAATGGTGGTAATATTGGTCATGGCCAAGGAAATGGGAGCAGAAGAAGGCTTAGTCCAGGCAGGGACAAGGACATGGAAGGAGAAGCTTATTTCATAGGAGGTAGTATTCGGGGGGTGTCCTGGCCCAAGCTACTGCCTAGAGAAAAGAATAGTACAGCCGTTCTCAATCTTCAGGAAGGGAGTAGTATTTCCAACATGAGGAGAGCGGAATCCAACAGAAATATAGACGGTGAGGCAAGATCAGACAATGGTGAGCCAAAGGTGGAAAGGGGGTGACTTACATTCCGTATTCCACCAATGCCAGGATGTCGTAATTCCACTTCGTGCATCCACTGAACTGCATTGCCAACACCATGAGGGTGCACACTCCTGGTGTACCAGACAGTCACAGTTGTTTAGGAGGGGTTGATGCAACATGACAACTTTCCTATTACACCCTGAGTTTGCAGAGCATCACCTTGCGTTTAGGGGTGACATATGAATCCAGCATACCACCAATGCCAGGATGCCGTAGCACTTCTTTGTGCATCCACTTAATTGCTTTGCTCACACCTTGAGGGTACACACCCCTGTTGCATCAGACAGTTACTGTAGTTTAATGTTGGTTGTAGTAACATGATAATGTTGTACCGGGCACACCATGAGTTTGTAAGTGCTTCACTTTGCTCCCCGCTAGACAAGTATGGGTTTAAAGATATGGTCTAGATAAATTCATTACACCCTTACAACTATTGTGGGAGGGGGAATCTAACAAGCTCTTCCCCAGTCACCCCCAGTGGGCAAAACAGTGTTCTTAGATATTGTACTACATCCTCTGTGTAGCCTTCATTGTCCTTTCATTTAGAACTTTGCATGGGGTCCCCTCTTTCGACCCTCTTGTGCGTTTCTGTACTTCTCCACCACCCCCAGTTTCCCTTTTCCCTTTCCCCCCATTCCAGCTTTCTCTGCGCACAGTCATTCTGCACATCCTCTCTTCATCTTTTCATAGGGAGGGAGGTGTGTTGTAATCTTTCTCTCTCTCTCTCCCTTCCCGTTCCCCCCTTCCTTCCTGCCCTCTTGGTATGAACCGCGCTCCATCCTGGAGTGTGGGTTAGAATGTCGCGATTAAGCTGTTGCCGCCAAGCTGGAAGCACCTGTTGTACTTATGACAATAAACCTAACGTTGGAACCTATTAATTGGTAGTGATTTGTTACAACACTTACCTTGCGGTTGCTATTACCTCCACGTTACAATATTGCAAATATACAGATTTACAGGTTCTTGGTGAGTTTTAAGTGCAGTATGAGTAGGGGCGTGGCTACCATTGGTGCAGCATGTGCAGTGGCACTGGGGCCCAGAGCCCTGAGCTCTCTGATATTTTCTGGATTTTGCCATCCAAAGAGCAGTCAAATGGGCCATTTTCCCTGCTTGCTCCAGGGCCCATGACACACTGGCAAGCCACTGAGTATGAGGTGCTGGTGTCCATCTACAAAGGTGTTCATGTGCAAGCGACAGCGCATTCTGAAGAGGGGACCGGAGACTAGAAAGGGACAATGGATGAGCAGTGGTGCATGAGCAAAAATAGAAAAGTAAGAATCACAGTTTTAGTGACCAGAAAAGTGATTGGAGGCAAGGTTTTGCAAGCAATATTAAACTGAAAATAGCAAGATCAGAAACCTAGGAGTTGTACTGTGAGAACATTGTACAGATCGAGATTTTTCCATAATTTTAGACTGATGGTGATAGAGGAGGATATGAAGGAAGGAAAATAGTAGTAATAAAACGAGTTGCCAAGACTGAAGTGAAGGGGGGTTATTGGCATTTTATATTTTTTAGATTGAGATTCCAGGCGGGAGATGCCATTGAAGACCTAATCGAAGAAAATTGTGATGGAACCAATACAATATGGCCATGGCATCACCAGTTGTACATGTAAGGAATTTCAATCAACCGTTGATTTTACACCTTAGCAGACTGACCATTACGGACCTGGATAGTTCAAAAGACTTGACTCCCCTTTTTATCCCTGTTCCACTTCAAGACTTCTATTGGAAAAACAGGTTCGCTCTACAAACTCCATTTCCAACTTAGCTGCAAATACCACTCAGAGCTCCGTCACTAGAGTTAATCAGTTATCCCTAAGAACGTCACATTTAGCACACCTATTCATCCTGTTCACCAGAATAACATATCCTCTTAACTGCTCTTGAACAGCAATCTTATACCACCTCAGACAATGGTATACCACCTCACACTGTTTCCATCATACACTTAATTATGCTTCCGCACACCCTCAGAAATACATCTGCATCTTCTATTGGGCCCTCTCCAAACTACACGCCGCATTACATAGAGGCTTTAACAATCAACAACCTTCAGCTGCCTCCAGGGGCATGGAAGCAGCTATTAGGGCCACATTAGATTGAAGCAACATGACAAAAGCATTTGGAAATTGTACTGTGAAGGGTAGGGGACAAGATGAAAAAGGAACAGTAGATACATGTAATTTTCCCATAGCTGCTACCACAGCTAAATGTTGAAATAATATCAGTTGAAACATTGTTATTGATCTGAAAGCTGGCAAAGGGGCAGGGTGTATTAACTGCTCACAATTGAGATATACCTCCTCCCTGGTTTAGTGAAGGTGCCAGGGAACATCCGAGTTATACATCGTCTCCAACAGGGAAGTAGATTTTTGCCCTGAACTAAATGTGAAGCATTGCCACTTTTCATGCTATTGGTATTACTGTGGGTCATCAATACCCTGCGGCAGCAACCGAGGAGTGCACCCCAACTATGTCTGTGTAACTGTCAATGGGAACATCTGTTCTGCTAGACCAACTGGAGTGCCACACCTCACGCCCAACTCTGGCATAGCCCATGGACTTCTGAAATAAAACTAGAGTTAAGGTAAAGAACTGTGGAACAACTGTGAGACACATCCTGCCTTGAGGTCAAGAGCGGAATATGCTTGTTGAAACAGAATGTGCACCAATTTATGTAGGTGGAATTGAAACAAAACAATTGGGATTCATCTGAGTATCCCAATCTGTTGTCTTTATTTACCTCACAAGCTGATTATGTTGTCTTTTCCATGACCCCTGGGTCTACCTACCCTATTATTGGTTTCATTAGGGATCCACCCAACCTGCAGGTGCATTCATGCAGTCCATGGTAATATAATGGGGGTTCATTATAGGGTAATGGTTTCAGATGGAGCAGTGATTAGAGAACATAATGACCATGGCTCGTCCTACCTTGATGGGAACCGTCTAGCCTCTAGATGTTCCAGAAATGGTAATTGGGAAAGCAAAACTTTCTACGGTTGGGCTGGACAGAGGGGGCTGCGGGTAGTGGCAATGACATGTACAACTCAAAGTACTGGATAACCCACACACTTTGTGTGATGTAAAATCTTAGCAGCCTTCAGGTTGTATGCCAACTGATGTATGTTTAATGAGGATCCAATAAAAAGTTGTTTGAAAAAAAAAGGAAACAATATCTTACAATGGGAATTGTAGAATGGAGAAAAGTGAAGATCCCAGAACAGAGACTGAGGCACGCCACACTGGCAGCGGTGTGACGGAGAGGAGAACTGGGGCTAGGTAGTGTTGTACAAATGAGTAACTAGGTAAAAAAAAGCGCAAAAGATAGTGAGGCCTCCTTTAAGGGTAGTAAGCAAGTGGGACAAAGTCAATTCAATGATCAAGAGTGCCAAAAATAGCAGACACGTATGATGGAAAGAGAAGACAGCTTCAGCTGATAGGAGGTGAGTGCACCATGAGCGCAGTCCATTGCTGTAGTTTGTGAAGATCTAAAAAGTAGAAACCTGTTGGTCAGCAAGGCGTTCATGAAGTTTAGATCACTATCAAGGAAAAGAGATGTGTCTCTGGTTATCTGGAATTGTCGGGTCGAGAGACTGTTCGAGAACAGGAGGAGCAGCAGCGTGTAGGGGGCGACTGCGAGCATCCTCGGAGCTTCAAAGAGACCCCTCCTTGAGGTCGAGGGCGCTCCTTCCCATTGGTCCGTATGAGCCGCAGTGGTACATTTAAATTGCCCCGGGGTACCTTCCTATGAAAGCCTGCGCACCAAGGCCTACTCGCTGGCATCCTTCTGTGCCAAGCACAGGCAGGAGGTGAGCCAGCAGGGAGAGCTGGCAGGCCTGCAACTGAGATGGGGGAGCGACAGGGCTTTCATTTCCTACAGATTAATTCACTGCAAGCTGTGTAAACTTTCCTTGTTTAAATAAATACTGCAGCAGAATGAAAAAAAGAATCTTGGAGACTTTCCGTTAAACACTTTTTGAGAGAAGTGTTGGTGTCCAGGGAGGGCCCACGCCAATTCACACTCCGAGCATGTCTTGAGCAGGGAGCGTCCTGACTGGTGAGCAGTGCAAATAAACACGGAGAACTCAGACGTGTGTCTGAGGACAGGGCTGCTGGGACGCGCTCTGCTTTTCTTCGGTTGACCCGAGGCCCTTGCTATGCGTGAGGCGCTCCTTGGCGCTCATGGGCTCTCTGAGGCATGTCTGTCAATGCGTAGGAGGTGTACCTCTCGCAGACTAATCAAGCCTTCCACACTGGGCCTCGAGGCAGGGTGGCCGCCATACCACCAGGAGTCCAGGCACTGTGCTGTCGTTTGTGGGCAGGGCACAAGTCCTAAAAAAAATAAGTGGAGGGGCTAATCTAGTTAATCAGTATGCAAGTGACATCATGGCACATGTAAATGTGTAGTATTTATATAGCGCACTTCGGAGGCCTCGTAGTGCTATATTCATACCGCTGTGGAACCCATCCTGGCTTTCCTGTGAAATGTCCACTCCTGGGCACCCCCAAGGTGAAGCTAGGCATCCAAGCGCTGCTGGGGCCGTTGTGGAGATTAAGCAAGCTATTGCCCAGAGTGGGACCCATGATTAGACTAGGCACCGAGATGAGAATTAACAGGTCCGGGGAATTGGGTCCAAGAGGCGCCGAGGTGGGAATTGAACCCTAGTCCTGGGCCAGACCTCTGCATCAGGGTCTGCCGCTCTAACCATTGAGCCACGCTTCTCCACATGACATCATGGCCCGTGAAGTCACAGGAAAGGGCACCATAAGAAGTGAAATCAGATCTTAAGCCCTCACATATATGTTTCACATGTCTATCATGAGTACATTGGAGCACATCTCCAGGATACAGGGAAACCCTCCTGAAGATTCACACTTTTGCAAGCTACACATGAAACAATGTTGCCTTTTGTCAGATAAACTTCCTCTAACCATTGAGTCTTACAAGAAAAAATAGTGATATTTAAATTATTACAACACCTCCTCAGGGGTAGTAAGCACTATATAAATGCTATTTATTTTGTGTAAATACTAGGAAAGACCAACACATATGACATTCTTACAGTGCATGCATATCTTGTAAACAGGGCCTGATCAAAGTGAAAAGCTGCCTCTCTAAAGTATGCGTGAAGTGCTAACAAGGTGTGAGCCTTTGTTTCCCTTTGTTGCATTTGCATCAGGTGTGAGGCTCCTGATAGCTCCCAGCCAGGAGACTCGACTAAAAGGAGGGCCTGATAACCCCTCAGATTCGGCCTTTGTTATGTGCCCAGCAGGAGTCTGAACTAAAAAAGCCCCTCCGTCCCCACCTGCACTTTGTAGCAGATCAAAAGCAGACAACAACCTGCAGGCACCGCAGAATGTGTCCCGGTCTTTGAAATGACACCGGGACGAGTTCAGCACATTTTTCAGTGCGGCCCAACTTCTTGGCAGGGTGCGAAAATAGTGAGTGGACACAGTCCACCCGCGTGTAGCCCTTACTTGGGCCCTGGTTGTGGCACATGTTTAAAACTGATGTCACGTTGACCGTGTGTGGAACTTCGAGAAAGCCATTTGTGTAAGGACAACTATGGCAGTGGGTGCTACGTCACAGTAGTGTGCTGCATTTAAGCAAGCCTTACAACAAGCCTGGACCTGTTTTGGGCTTTTAATCTGCAAATCATTGCTATCAGACAGGTGTGTAAGTGCTGGGACGGTAAGGTTCCCTGCATACGGACATATGCCTGGCCCTGAGCGCCCAACTGCATGTATATCTAGTATCCTTACATTTATTTTGGACATCGCCCCACGCTATTCTCAGTGTGACCGAGGCCTGCCCCTGACTATGTGGAATCCTGGACCTGTCCTGTGATAGGGAGAGGTGCACCAAGCATTCCGTCATTGTGGGCAGTGGAGTACTGACCCTCACCCGGATATAACAAATGAATGAAGCAGTAGTGACAACATATTGTGTTTTTAGAAAGATCAGTAGTGCAACCAACCTGTTTCACCTGTGCCACTGGGAATTAGGCCTTTTGTCCCACTTGGGCAAAGTTCCACTATTCCGTGTGTGCCCATAACAATGCGCTTGCATCACACGTAAGTGTGTGTGGGTGTTTATATCAAGTGACGTAGTGTGTAGTGAGAGTACCGCATGCATCATGATGAGTTATGCATATAAGAGAGTTTGAGTAATGGAGGCCATTTTTGGTGTCTCTGGCCTGGCATAGAACATGAAGGTGAGTGACAACTGTGCTTCCAGTCAGCAGCAATAGAGCATTGCCTGCATTCCTGTAGCTGGAGTCAACAGAACTAGACAATGATGTGAGAAGAATGGAAACAGGGACACCTTTAGAGATTTCATGAGGTTTGTTGTTTGCATTGAGCTGCTGGTTAGTCTTAATGAGTACTGCCCTTTTGTGGATGATAGGAGTGATGGGTTTCCAGGTGAGGTCTGCCCTTTTACCTGACCCTGATTGCTATTTCAGTTGCGATGTTGATAGCCAGGGGCAGAAACCTCACACCTCCTGGTGCATCAGTTGTGGGTACTTGAGGTTGACTACAGTCCCAGTGCTACATGCTGTGAGGACGTACCACTTGGGCATCATGGGTTCACCAAGACCCTTAATCATGCCCTTCAGCGTCCGGTTGAATCTCTGAACCAGCCCATTACCTTGGGTTGGTAACGAGTGGTGAACTTGTAGGTAACACCACATTCCTGCCACAGGAACTTCATATGCTTGGATATGGAGTTTGTACCCCGGTCGAACACCACCTCTCTGGGGAACCCCACACAGTAGAAAATCCCCATCAATGCACGACTCACCACAGGGGCCGTCACTGTCCGGAGAAGGATGGCTTCCGGGTACCGGGTGGCATAGTCCATCAAGACCCAGGATAAACCTGTTGCCCATGGGTGTCTTGGGACCTAGAGGCACCACAATGTCAATACCCATCCTCTCAAAGAGGGTGCTGACTACAGGGAAAGGTTGGAGAGTAGACTTTCACTTCCTCCCACTCTTTCCACTTGCCTGGCAAGTCTGGCAAGACCTACAATGTGTGTCAGAGTGCTAGTGCATTTGGAGGCAGTAAAAGTGGGTGACAAGCCTTTCAAAGGTTTTATCTTGTCCCAAATGCCCTGCCAAAGGCACATCATGCGCCAGAACCAGTAGGAAGGCTCTGAAGCACTTGGGTACAACCAATGCACGGGTTGACCCAGGCTCAGCAACTTTAGGCTCACTATACAGGAGACCATTCTCACAGTAAATCCAATGTGATCCAGACTGTTCACTTGCAGCCTGTTGCTGCAAACCAACAAGAAACAAGCATTTCTTCTCCTCCTGGCAGACTTCCTCCCTGGAGGGGCCCCCTTCCTGCTGCTAATGGGTGAGCTCAAGCAGGTCCTCCAGTTTGGCCACTTGCTCCCCTGTAGGCTCCAGGGCACCCCCCTCAAGGTTTGTCTCCTCCTGGACTGTGGGGACTTCGGGGGCCAGTTTCCAACACCCCCTGCCTCTTCTCTTTCTGTCATGCACCTGAGCACCTAGTTTAGGCTCCAGGTCCTCTTGATTGCCCTTATCGGCTGCCATAGACTAAGTGGTCACACACTTCCACTCCGGCAGACCCAACATATTCAAATGAGACTTCCGCTCCACCTTCTCCCAAGGGGAGCTCTCCAAATCGTTGCCAAGCAGACAGTCAACAGGCATGACTGGTCTCACAGCTACTCTCAAGGTACCTGAGGACTCAAAGGGAACCTGTGCCACTTTGCAGAGGCACTCAGAGTTGTCAGCTGCAACTACTGAGTAGAATGTGTTGGGGGCCACCTGCTCATCAGACACTATACGACAACTCACAGCTGTCACACTGGCTCCAGTGTCTCTCTGAACTTCCATACTATTGCCATTGATGGTCACCCACTGCCTGTATTTTTTAGTGTTATCAGGCAGATGAGCTCTTGGAACCATCTCACTGTCTGCTAAAGAGATCAGGGTCATCTCTGCTGACCCCCACCCCTCCTGAGAACCAGATTCCTCCCCCAAGGCTACATTAGCCAACTTACGGGGCAGAGCACCTGTGGGTGCAGTAGTGGCTTTCTTGGGACACTTAGGATTCCCTATGAAATGGGGCCACCTGACCACAGGCAAAACATGCCCTGGGACACATTTGGGGAGGTGTACCTCCCAGGACCCTTCTCACTGGGGGACTGGGAACCCTTACCTTGGTACCCTTGGGAACTATTTTGGGGGCCCTTTTTGGAACTCCTCCCGTATACCCTTGCCCCCCCATTCTTCTGCTGGGGAACCTACCCACCTTTGGCAGAGTCTCTCCTATAACCTTTGTGAACCCTGGCACTGACCCAGTGGCCCATCTCCACAGCAAGCTTCCTGAGGTCAGTCAGCTTACTGTCAACCAAATGCTGACATAGCTCCGGAAAACAACTACCTGACAAGTGCTCCCATGCAACCAAATCATAGAGCCCCTGCAAGTCATTCCCCTGGCTATCCTTCATCAAACCATCCAGTGCTCTGCAAAAATAGGAAACATACTCCACCCAAGTGCTTGACTCCAGCTTCTTACAGTTTTTAAACTTCTGTCTGTACAGCTCAGGGGTTTACCCATATCTCCTGATCAAGGCTTCCTTTAAATGGGTTTAAGACATTTTCTCCTCGCTTGGTAAGGCTAACAAAGTGTCCCTCCCCTCTGTCACGGAGCGGCTTTACAACCCCGCTCCCTAGTCTGTTTTAGGGATTTTACTGGACCTCATTGCTACCTCATATGCCTTAAACCACTGACCAATGTCCTCACTCTTTACAAAACCCTTATTCACTTCCTCGGGGATGTATACTTTGCCTTTGCCATGTCCTGATGGTGCACTGCCACCATGAGGATTAGATCCTATACTTTTTGCTTTCAGATCCAGCCCCCTCAAACCCCTCTCATGCTCTAAAAGCATCTTCTTTTCCTACATGTCCAATCTCCGCTTTTCTAACTCCTATTTCTTACCCTCCATGTCACACTCCTTCACCAGCCAGAGCTTAACAAGCTCCCTCTCATGCACCCTATTTCTTTCTCT
The DNA here is from genome assembly GCF_964261635.1 of Lissotriton helveticus. Classification (NCBI taxonomy): domain Eukaryota; kingdom Metazoa; phylum Chordata; class Amphibia; order Caudata; family Salamandridae; genus Lissotriton; species Lissotriton helveticus. Next base: position 512,125,179 of record NC_136071.1, on the reverse strand, counting down.
ATCCTCCAACTCCTCTAGATACAGACCTCTTGAAGAAACACTGCTGCCACCCCTGGAAGGTTCCCTCCCTAGGCAGATTTAACAGCCCCTCCTGCTGTCCATCCAAATTATCTGCCTCCACCATAGGCTCCTCATCCTGCCCACTGGCATTTCTGGATTCCAACCAGGCTCTCAGGGACTTTTGGTATTCATCCTTTCTGGTGAGGCCTTTCACAGAGATTTTGTATTTCTTGCAGATGGCTTTAAGCTGAGACACAGTGTAGGTTTCTTCAAATTCAATATCAATAGATGCAATGGATGCTGTCTTGGTCATGATGAAAAAATTGGCAGTTCTTAAGTTGCAGAAAATCCAAAAGGTAGAGCTCAGAAATGGTATGTCGTTGCGTAATGGTCTGCACTTTGCTAGTAGTATACACCAATCACTGTATGTAAGGCACAAATGTCCAGATCCTCACTGTTGACCACCCATGTTAGAAATGGGGGTCTCTAGTTGGCAGAGGTAGGTACCTTTGTCCAATTAGGGACCCTTCTTCCTAGTCAGGGTAAGGGACATACACTTCTAAAATAACTCCTGCTCACCCCCTTGGTACGAGCAGACAGGCTTATCTCAGAGGCAGTATGTAAAGCATTTGTGCCTGCATACAGTAACACAGTGAAAAATATACAAATGGACACCACACCATTTTAGAAAAATAAGTAAAACTTTATCTAAACCACACAAGATCAAAATCGCCAAACATACAATACTTGTAAAAATAGTTACTGTGCAAAATAACCTTTAAATTGTGGGAATAATGTGAAAACACAGCTGCTCCGATTCTGTAGCTCCTTTTGGGGCTACCACAATACTGAACACAACAGAGTGTAATAATTCCAGCCAACCGCCTCAGTAGGTGTTAGCTTAAGAGTCGACAGACTGTGAGACAGTACCTTTCTTGTTGCGGCCGACAAGATGGTACGAACCGGTCAGGTGCAACTGTCGCGGTTGCGATGTGAGATGAAAGCGTTGCAGCGTGCGGTGTCCTCACGGCTCGGTGCAGGCAGCGGCTCGATGGAGTCAGTGAGAGCAAGGCTTGCGTTGCTGGGTGAGGCGGTGATCGATGCTTTGCTGTCAGGTCACGGTGCGGCGACGGAACCGGTGGATGGTTGACCCGGGCAGCGACCGAGTCAGTGACGTCTGTGCAGCGTGTAGCGAAGCGGTATGGAGTGCGGTGCCCACAGGACACAGTGCAAGCAGCCGCTCTTTGACGAGTCGGTGAGACCAGGGTTGCATTGCGAAGTGAGGCGGTGCTCTCTGCGGTGCCTAAGGACACAGAGTCTGCAACAGACTCGATGACGGAGTCGGTTGCCCTTTCCTTCTGTGACGACTGGAACCAGTGGAATCAGAGACGGTGCGCAGATGGATGGTGAGGTCTTTGCTATTCCTGAGACCTCTTGAAGAGGGGACAAGCTCCACTTCAAGCCCTTGGATATACTTTCTCAAGCAGGATACACATACAGTTCCTCTCCTTCGCAGAAATAGCCACTTTAGGCCAACCCCAGACAGCACACAGCAAGGGGGCAGTACTCCTCCTCCAGTTTTTCCAGCTCGTCTCCTTGGCAGAGGATCCTCTTGAAGTCTCAAAAGTGATCTAAAAGTCTAAGGTCTGGGCCCCTCTTTTTATACAGCAAAATCCTTTGTTCTCTGGTGGGAGAGAAGCCCTGTGCTCAGTCAAAACCAGTTCTGTCCTCTCTGGTGCAGGTTCCTGGCATTAGGTGGAGACAGCATTGTGGAAGGCCGACCAGGCCCATTCAGGTGAAAGGAAATCTCCACCCCCTACTCTAAATGCAGCCCAGGTCTATTCAGCCCAGCCCTGACTCATCCAGACTCTCTGGAGCCACTGCACCACCCCAGCCCCTGCCACTCCAAAGCCAAACAATCAATACACATCCTAGCAGAGGCACACTGGATGGCTAATCAAGAAAATACCTACTTTCTATAGTTGTTATTTTCAAACACAGAATGTAAAAATCACCGACACTAAAAAATGCATTTTAACATTCTAAGTTCAGGCACACTAAACTTTATTTTCCTACCTTGTTCCCAGGGGTAGTTATCTTTATAAGATGTTGTAAGCAAACTCCCCATTCCATCCTATAGGAATAGGTAGCCTTGCAATAGTGAAAAACAGAATTGGCAGTATTTCACTATCAGGACATGCCACACAGACACCAGGGCATGTCTTATCTTTCACATACACTGCACCCTGCCCACAGGTGTACCTTGGGCCCACCGTAGGGGTGACTAACATGTAATAAAAAGGAAGGTTAGGGATTGGCAAGTGGGTGCACTTACCAGGCCGACATGGCAGTACCAAACTGCACACAGGCTCTGCAATGGCAGGCCTGAGTTGCATTTACAGGCTGCTTATGTGGGTGGCACAATCAGTGCTGCAGGCCCACTAGCAGCATTTGATTTACAGGCCCTGGGCACACACAGTGCACTGTACTGGGGACTGACTCGTAAATCCAATATGCCAATGCATGGTAAAGACACGGACTGGGTTTAGACCACGTGGTTAAGGTAAGCGTTGATGAGGCATGCATTCTTCCATCACACAACCAGCCCCCTTACGTGTATTGTAGATGTCATGCAGTGCTCAGTCCTGGCAATAGTGAATATCCTACTTTAAGCCTGATAATATAGCACTAATGAATAGTGTGTTCTGGGTGTCCAATGGGTTGGTGGGAAGAGATATTGTTCTAATGAAATAAAGTATTAATAAATCAGAGGAGGACCAGCTCTGGAGTCTTAAATGCTAGACAGTCTTTTTCGAGAACAATTTAATTCGGAAATAAACAAACATATCTTGCTTGACCATTTGCCGCAGAAATAATAAACAGTGAATGTGTCATCCATTTTGAACAAGATGGCGTCAAAGCCTAACTGTGGCCTAGTTGTATGGGCCAAAATATGCACTTTAATAGGTCATATCAAAATCATTTCAAAGTGCAATAACATCATGTAAGTGTACACAAATGAATTTCAAGTGTAGATTACTACTCTGCACAGTGTTAAAAATATAAAAATTCTAATCAATGCACATCTCCCACAGCAATTGATGCCCTTGTGTCTATAAGCTGCCCTGCAGTAACTAGCATAGTTATTATTATTTGTGATTCCAGATCACTCTGATGATTGTGCAGTTGTCACGTTCCTTTGCCATGCTTTGTGCACATTTTTCATGACATTGCTTTAAATAGGGTTTAACTTTTGTTATGCCATATCATTGGTATGTTGCATTTGTGCCATGTTGATGTGCTCGTAGTCCGAGGTGCCTTTCCGCACACATTTGCTCTGTCTCACTTACTGGAATCAGTGTGGGCAATTCTCTTCTTGTTGCATCTGTGCAGCACCGCCGCAAGGGGGTAGCTGGAGTGGACATTATGCCCCAGGGCCCCGGACTCCTTCAACCACACTTATGGATACCTTTCTAATTGCAAACACACCACACATCTTCATTATTAATAAGACACCTTGGGGGATATGTACAAGAAAATGCAGGAGCACGATGTTACACTAAAATTGGTAATGGCGTGCTCCAACATTTTTAAAACGCAGGGTTGCACTGTATTTACAAAAATACAGAGCACCCCTGCGTTTCCCCTGGCGCTAATAATGCTCTCTAGCGAAATGCAGACACCCTTGCGCTATGTTGCAAGGGTGCCTGCGCAGCACGGGCAATTGTTTATGTGCAGGAAGGGACATTTTCCTGCACATAAACAAACTTTAAAGGCGATTTGCTACTTCTATATGTACTGCAGAATGCAGCACAAATAGAGCAAAATACAAGGAGAAATTATTAGTTACGAGGAGAAATTATTAATTGCTCCTCGTATCAGTAGCCTATGGCCAGGTTTTACCTGGCCTTATTTTTTCGCACTGCCCCCTCCTTGTAAATATAGGACAGCATCAAAAAGCAATGTGTGTTGCAGTGGAAATCCCATTGCAATACTCATTGTCCGCCCCTTTGCCGCAGCAGACTGCTGCGGAAAGGGGCATATTTACAAGGTGGCATTAAGCGCCACCTTGTAAATATGGGGTATGGAGCAGCGCTGCCGGAGCCTTAGAAAAAGTGACGCTCTGTTGGAATTAGGGGCTTGTAAATATGTCCTTTGTGTGGCAAAACCGCCAGATAGCGTAGATTTTTCTCTTTCCTCGAAGTACATTTCTTTTTAAATACATATTAACAGATGTTGCTTATTGCATTTGTCCAAAACGGAAGAAGCTTCCGAAGTGGGGGGTGTAGCGTCGCGCTACTGAAATAACACAGACACAGGGTGCTGATCATGGAGCTTTATTCTGCACTTCTTACTTGGACCCCGTCCCTACTCTAACTGCCCTTTCCTGTCCTGTCCCCTCCTCTTCCCCTCTGCCCACCTAGCTCCGCCCACCCCAACTACTGGACTGCTAACTTCGTTACATCTCCCCTTTTCTTAATAAAGTAACAAAATGAAATAGAGATTAGTCCATCTCTGCAATTAGTCTCTTGGGAGGCCGCACGTGACGGCGGGGCCTCGCTGGTGTGGATACGATACCTTCAGGTGAGGGTTCTTCTATAGGTGAAGGTCCGGTGTCAGGGGCGATAGTCTCAGGATTGTCCCGTCCTTCAGGTGTGGGGACCACAGGTGTACTCTCCTTGACTTCAGGAGAGCACTTCTTGAAGTGAGAGGCGTTGCGGGTGACTCTTCTTGTCTCTGATTCTGCGGTCACCATGGTGCCCTTTTGTTGGGTGACTGTTAGGGGCTCATCCCTGAAGCGACAATCAGTCTTATGGCGTTGTTCCTGTTTGACGACAACTCTGTCACCTTCCTTCAGGGAGGGGAACCGGGCCCTTCGCTTGCGGTCCGCATACTCTTTCATCTTGTCTTTGCGGTACCGATCTGTTGTGGCCATGTCTCTGTGTTGTTGATCCGACTGAGGTTTTCTCAGTGCTCCGTCCCATGTGGGGATCCGATTTCTCATTGTCCTCCCAAGCATGAGAGTCGCAGGGCATTGGCCCGTTGTGGAGTGGGGGGTGGTCCTGTAGGCACTAAGGACCTCGTTCAGTGCTGACTGAAGATCTTTCTTTTCGGCCGTGGCTTGCTGGAATGTTCTCTTGATGGTGGACATGAATCTTTCCACAGTGCCGTTGGCCTGAGGCCAGAGTGGCGTGACTTTGCGATGTTGAAAGTCCATGTGTTTCGCGAAGTCGCTGAACTCATGACCGTTGAATGGGGGCCCGTTGTCCGTCTTGATGACCCTGGGGACGCCCCAAGTCGCGAAGACTTCTTCAAGTACCTTGAGGGTGCAGGCAGCACTGGTGGATGATATGAATTGGGCCACTGGGAACCTGGAGTATTCATCCAGGATGACGACTACATACTTCCCGGATTGCAGGGGGCCATAAAAGTCCATGGCGACTTCTTGCCATACCCCATCAGGCAATGGGGTCATCTGTAGGGGTGCAGGTGGATTGCTGTGACTGGTCAGTTGACATGGGTGGCAGTCTTTCAATGTGTCTTCGACCATCTGGTCGAGGGCTGGGAACCAGACACGTTCTCGCAGTGCTCTTTTGGTGGAGACGACTCCTCGATGGCCTTCGTGGGCCAAGTCGATTACTCCTTGCCTCAGTGTCGCTGGTATAACTAGTCTGTGGTCTCTGAGGAGGAGGTCGTCCCCGGTTACAGAGAGTTCGTCGGAGACATGCCGGAAGGCTTGGAGTTCTTTCTTGGCGGCAGGGCTTTCCTCCTCCTCCTGCGGGTGGTATCTCCATCTGTTCGTTCGGGTACGCTTTATTACTGCTTGTAGGATGGTGTCTTGGTTGGTTGCTTCCCGAATGGCGTGCATGGGGATGGCTGGTGGACGAGCATGAGTAGTCACAAAGTGGATGTATTCCTCCGCAATGGAGGGCGCAGTCTCTGATGAGTCTCGGGGGTGGCGAGACATATAGTCAGCTGGATTCTCATCCTTCCCCGGTTTGTGAATGATCGAGAACGTGTATTCTTGCAGCCGCAAGCCCCACCTCTCGATCCTGGGAGGCATCTTGCACTTGGGATTTCCATAGATCGTGACAAGTGCCTGATGGTCGGTTATGAGTGTGAAGTGTTTTCCGTAAATGAAGATGTGGAAGTGTTCGCACACCCACACGACGGCCAGGCTCTCCTTCTCTGGTTGGGAGTAACGTTTCTCAGGGTCCGTTAGGCTTCGACTGGCATAAGCGATGATCCTCCTCTGATCTGACTCATGGTCGTACTGTGCCAGGATGGCCCCTAAGCCCACGGGGCTTGCGTCCACGGTGATTTCCGTTTTCCTCATGGGGTTGAAATAGGAGAGGCACTTGGCTGATTCCACGGCGTGTTTAATGTCCTTGAAGGCACGCTCACACTCCGGGGTCCATACAAATTGAGCGCCGGCTTTCGTGAGGAGCCTCAGAGGGTGACTGACGGTGGCGTAGTCACGAATGTAGCGGGCGCAGTAGCTGGCCATCCCAAGAAAGGAACGCAGGTCGTTGACGTCTGCCGGACTCTTGGTGTTGTTGAGCGTGGCGATTTTGTCCGGGTCCGGTTTCATGCCACTCGCCGAGAAGATGTGTCCGAAAAATTTCAGGGTTGACTGATGAAATTCGCACTTGTCCTTGTTGAGGGTCAACCCAGCTTCCATCAGAGCGAGGCAGACACGATCGAGAGCGGTGTCATGCTCCTGCGTGTCCGAGCCGTAGACCAAGATGTCATCGCTGTAATTAAGAGCGTTAGGGATGTGGTGGATGACGAGACGTATGGCCTCTTGGAAGATCTCGGTGGCCGATGAGACGCCAAAGCTGAGACGTTTGTATCGGAAAAGGCCGAGATGGGTGGCAAACGTCGTGATGGGGCAAGAGCTGTCGTCTAGCTCGAGCTGGTGATAGCCCTTGTTCAGGTCTAGTTTGGAGAACACAGTTGCCCCGTTGAGGGCCGTGATCATGTCGCTAAGGAGTGGGCCTGGGTGTCTCTCCCTCTCAATAGCTGTATTCGGCAAACGCATGTCCACACAGAGACGGACTTTGTTTTGGGATCCTTTCTTGGGGACGATGACCACCGGAGACACCCATGGAGTGGGTCCCGCAGTGCGCTCAATGATGTCGGCGTCCAGAAGTTCCTGCAGTTCGCATTCAACCGCGGACTGCAAGTGAAATGGCACTCTTCGCGGGTGTTGAGCCACTGGTTTGATTTGCTCGTTGATATGCAGGTGGATCTGACGGCCTTTCAGTTTCCCCAAGCCTCGGAAGAGGGAAGGGAATTTTCCAGCGCAGTCCGAGATGTCATGGACGTTGAAAAGGATGTGCACCAACTGAAGACGTTCCGCTGTGGGGAGGCTCAGGAGACAGTCAGCCTCAGGTCCCTTAATCACATGGATAACAGCCGGGATGGAGAGCTTGCCATGCGTGAGGGTGGTGTCAAATTTGCCCAAACACTGGAGGGGTTTCTTCGCCATCCAGGTGTAGACGCGGACAGGCGCGAAATGCAAACGTGGTTTGGGATCCATACGGTCGTGTTCGGCAACAGATATGTAGTTGAGTGATGCTCCGCTGTCCATCATGAACTTGGCGGCATGGTTGCCCACCTTGATGTTGAGGCGTGGGTAGCGTTTGAATTGATCATGGTCAGCAAAGTTGACATATTCGGTGGTGTAGGATGAGTGCCTGGAGGAGGACGACCTTGAGTCCCTTGAGGGGGAACGACGGTCCCATCGGGAGCGCCGAGAATCGTGACTGGAGTGTGAGGAGGTGGGAGATCTTGGAGGCTCTTCTTAAACTGCTCTGATGTGATGACGCTTGGCCACTGTACGTGAGGGCCGCTGCGACCCGTTCCGTCCGTCATCATCGTTGCGTTTTTCTTTGTGGTAATCCCCACACATGGCCTCAAAGTGATTAGATCGTCCACATTTTCTGCACCGTTGGCCCATGGCAGGGCAGGAGTCAATGTGAGGGTAGTCATATCCGCACCTGAAACATCGTCTCGTGCGTTCAGGTTGGCGATCTCTCCGCTCGGATACTTTCCTCCCGTAGTCCGGGCGTCGCCTGGGCGAGTACTTGGAGCGCCGTGATCGGTCTCGCGGATGGCGTCTTCCACTGTCGCGCCGGTCCTGTCGCCCCTGCCGTCTCTCCGTGATGCGGTTGGCATGTTCACGGCTGGTGCTGGGCCCTGTTTCAATTTCCACCGCATTTTCTTCAGCTTGATCGTACAGTCTGGAGTTTTCTTCAATCTCAGCTAGTTCCTGCGGTTTTCTCAGCAGTCGCCGTCTCAGTGACTCCGAGTGACACCCAGTGATTATTTGCGATTTGATGGCTGCATCCGGCGAGAAGTTGGTAAAATCGCAATGTTGGGACTGCCGCCGTAGTCGATGTATGAAGGAGCTTAGAGGTTCTTCCTTTCCCTGGCGCTGCTGGTGGAACTTGTGTCTCTCATAGTCAACATTTCTCTTATGCAGAAAGCGATTATTTAGAACGGTCCTTACTTTATCATAGGTGTCGCCATCTGTGGCTGGGATCTCCCGTACGATCTTGCTTATTTCACGCCCCCCCAGATTGCGAAGGGCTATGATTTTGTCCTTGTCTGGTTCAATTTTGGATCCCTCAATGTAGTCCTCAAAGTCCTCTAGCCATTCTTGCCATTTCAGGCCCATGCTGCTTCCTGTCGTGACTGATAGTGGCTCCGGGGCTCGCAGGTGGGTGCCTCCCTTGACTTCTTTGGCTGTGGGAGGGTTGGACATCTTGGCGGTGAGTTTTCACGCCCACGTCTGCTTCTTGCGTCGTTGACTAATATCTGTTCGTCCTCTTGTATTTATCAATGCTTGTTGGTTTACGCTTGGTCCTTTCCGCCAATGCTTGATTTGTTTTCTATTGCCAATGCTTGCTGCCTGCTCAGTGCCTGACTCAAAGATGGCCGCCTGTATTCTGCACAGGGAGGATGTCCTTGAGGGTGCCTGACTCAAAGATGGCCGCCCCCAGCCAACCACGAGGTCTGAGCTCCTCTGCACTCTCAGCCACACACGATCTCTTCTGGCACTCACCGAGGGTTCTTCCTCCCAGTAGCCAGGATTTGGCAGCTCCTCTTCACTTTCTGGCCACTTTCCACCGTGCAGGTAGGCCGGGGCAGGTTCCCGCGTCTTGCTTGCTGCAGCGTGCCGTTCCTCACGCATCGGGGTGAGACCCGGTGTCGGCGGCATCGGCGCTTTGTCCTGGCGCCTCCGCGAGTTCTCCTCACCTGTCGCTGCACTTCTCACTCGTGCAGGACGCTTCAGGAGGGCTGGGGTAGGCTCCCAGGTCCTTCTTCCTTACTTCCACGTTTCGGGGCACACTCCTCGGATTTTTGGCGCGGACGAAGCGCCGGGCACCAGAGGGGCAGCGTCTCGTTTCCCGCTGCTCTAGCGTGGCCACACACGATCTCCTGGTCGTGAATAGGTCTTTCTACTGCTGGCCTCAGGCTGGAGGCGGCGGCAATTACGGGGCACTGACGCCGCGGATAGCGGTCGCGTTTACCCGGTGCTCTGGACGGGTCAGCTTCTTTTTCTCGCTCTCCGGTTTCACTGGTGGGTCACCTGATCCCACCCTCGTCGCCAGCTGTAGCGTTGCGCTACTGAAATAACACAGACACAGGGTGCTGATCATGGAGCTTTATTCTGCACTTCTTACTTGGACCCCGTCCCTACTCTAACTGCCCTTTCCTGTCCTGTCCCCTCCTCTTCCCCTCTGCCCACCTAGCTCCGCCCACCCCAACTACTGGACTGCTAACTTCGTTACAGGGGGCTCCACATTGTTTTGCTCAGGGGCCTTGCACTAACTTTGATAACTCTTGGCCTGTGGAATGATGGGCCTGTTGTAGTGCTTAGTGAATATCCCTATGGAGGATCGACGTGTCACCATATTTTCTTTCCTTATGTATATACAATTTGTCTTGCATGTTTTGTTCCTGAGCGAGTGAAACACAGGGCTTTTCAGTTTCTCTCATTCCACAAGAGTGAATGCTTATCCATTGCCCAGGTGGTTGTGTTGTTAGGTGGAAGACTATTGCCTTCTACAAGGCTCTGGAATTGAGCTGTGTGCAAGAAGCTGAAGACCAATTGGAGACCTTCTAGCACACATGGGGCCACTGTGTGTCACATAATGGAGGGTCCCCTGAGAAGCAGAGGCATAGTCTTCCCAGGGGATTCTTTGTCTGGGGGATCACACGGCAGGACAGGATAGGTGGGTGGTGGGTGGTGTGGGCTTTAGAGGTGGGTATTAATAGGAGTCTTGAGAGGGGGTTTGCCCTCTTTCCAGCTCTCCCTTGTGCTACCAGCAGCTGCGACCCGTGCAGATAAGAGTGGTGGGTCCGGGTTTGGGGGATTCAACAGATGACCACGAGGGAAAATTAAATACATAATTAATTTTCCCTTGTCTTCTGTCAATCCTTCCTCCCACCCCCCTCCCCCCCGCCCCCTACCTGCCCCACTGGTCAAACCTGCTTGGGCAGCGACTAGCTACCAGTAAAAGAATTGGCCAACCACCCCCTGCAAGAGTTGAGGTATGTGTCAGGCGGCAGTAGCGCGGGTGTTCACTTTGCCAGGTTAGGGCAGGTTGCAAAGGGGGCAGCGATGGGGCAGTACCTGCTGGGGCTGGAGAGTCAGATGCAAGTGTACTCACCCCTCGGGACAGGGGAGGAAGGGAGCAAAGGTGAAGGAGGACGATGTGACGTTGTGTGGGATGCCCGGGACAGGGTAAGGAGGCTTAAGTGAAGGATGCTTGGGTAAAAGAAGTGGGAATTAATCTGGTCATGGAAGGAGCTCATGGAGTAAAGATGAAAGGAAGAGTGAAGCATGATTGGCTGGGGTGAAAACGGAGGTGAAGGGAGAATGAGGGAGGTGGATACCAAGAACAATGTTTAAGATGCTGCAGAGTTGTTGAAATGTTTAAATGTAAAGTTAATTGCAATCTTGTCCTAATAAAAGGCCTTTAACACTTACTGAAGCGTGGTGTGTGATTACCTCATGATATTGACATGCTTCCCAGAGATAAACGGTGAGGAGTCTGTTTCAAAGGATCAAAAAGCAGTGGGGGCCATCACAGATCTGGGGTGATACCAAAGGGGGATGATGGATGGAGCGCTGGAACAAATCAAACACTCACCCCCAGTCAACTGATCTGGGTTTAATTCAGCATCATTCTTTAGCTCACTCCACCACCCCAGTTCAGACATGGCCATATGCAAATCAGTCTGACCCTGTGCCTCATGGGAACAGTCCAGCCCTAACTGCCAAGCCATGTCTTCCCTGGACCGGAAACAAGCATGCTGGGACCGGTTTGTGGCTAATCAGCCCTCATCAGCCAGGCTTGCTTGAATCCAGTGGCAAAGTGAGCAAGAGACCCACGTCTGGGCATACCCTTCCAAATTAGGGCGAACAAAGCGATACCAAAGGGGGATGATGGACGGAGCGCTGGAACAAATCAAACACTCAGCCCCAGTCAACTGATCTAGGTTTAATCCATAATCATTCTTTAGCTCACTCCACCACCCCAGATCTGGGGTGGGCGGGCTGGTGGGGTGTAAGAAAAGAAAAAGAAAAAAAACAACTTACCTTACTGTGTCTCGCCCATGTCGTCTCTCTTCCACGCCTCAGATTGACAGAAATCGGGAATCACCCAGGCTGCCCCAGCAATGCAGTGTTGTGATTACTCCGAGCGCCATGGTTTGGTGCTTAGCGAGGGAATGGGGACCTGGGCATGTTCTCCACCCAGGCTGTATTGCAGCCTGGGTGGAGAACAAGTTAAGTGCACAAGACGCTTTGGCCAGCCCGAGATGGCCGGCCAAAGCGTCATGCGCACTTACAGTGTGCTCACCACTCCTCCCTTGCCCTGCTCTGAGAGCAGTGCAGACCTGCCCCGCCCAGTCAAGACCCCGTAGCAGGAACAAATAAACTGATAATAACACAAGTTATTATCATTTTATTTTTCCTTTCTTTCACTGCTGCTAAGCAGTGGGGGGACGCTCCTCCACCTTAGCTGAGGAGCTGCCACAGAAAAGGTGGGCTGGAAGTCTCTGCAAGGAATGGGTTTTAGATTGTGTTTCGAGCCTCTGCACAGCTAATCTCCATCGCAGGATATCTTTGATGGACTGAGCATTTTTTGGGCGCTGGGAGAGCCTCACTGGCAGTGCTTAGCACAAAGCCCCGCCTGTCTAGAGCCCCGCCCCTTCTTGGCCAAGGCAAACAATGTTTGGAAGTTGGCACGTCTGCGACTGTCTGTTGTTTTCTATTGCATAGGAAAGCAGTGTTATGTGTAAGGAGTGCACCCTACTGTTTGGGAGCGCCGCTTTGGTAAGCCATGACTAATGGCTATGCAAAGAGAAGGGGGCCAGGACCGTCACGCAGGCCTCTGCCACCCCTGAGTTGCAGGGGGCACCCAAACCTTCAGGGGCCACTCAACACTTGAGGGGGACCTTTGTAGCCCTAAGACCAGGGCTCGAGTCGGGGTACCATGCGGGTGGACGGCGTCCCCCCACTTATTTTACCGGGGGGATGCTGTCCCCCCTGCCAAACAGCTGGACTTCACTCTTTGGCCTCTCTGGAACGAGGAGCGTGGCACCTTTCGTGACGTCACTTCCTATGACAGCGTCCCCCCACTTCTTTATTTCACGACGTGTGCCCTCCCTAAGACTAATGAATTGCTGAGAGATATGGGAGGCGAAGCGGCCCTCTTCACACACTGCTAGAGGGCGCCGTCGTTTTGCGTTCAACCACTGGTGGGGGCATATCAAATATAACTTTCTTGGCAATGCTGTCGAGCCTAGTCCTTGGGGCAATAATCCAAGCGCCACGCAAAAGGAATTATTCCCGAACCGCGTTGTACTTTGAAGGGCTCTTCATGTGCTACCGATCAGCTTTCAGGACAGGGTCTGATGTCCTGTGTCCTCAGAAATCCTGCGTTGTGGGCCCAGGCTAGCAGACGCACATGCGAGGCCGCGAACCATCAGGCGCTCGCTCCGGCGTCAGGTTTGGATTGTTGATCTGGCACTTAGTAAATTGCTTTCTCATTGCATCAGGGACACAGCCGCTGCCACAAGACATTACTTGCCATGGCAACCCACCCAACTTTGCATTTTTTGGAACCTCTTCTTTCCTCCTTTTAGTTTTTTTTTCTTTAACAAGCCGGATGCTGAGGAATTTTCTATCAACAGAAAATGTGAGCTGATTTATGAGTGTTTTACCAGAAATTGTACTTTGATGCTTCACTCGGGGGTTTCCCTCCTCCCAGTGTTTTAAAAACATGGCTCGGTTTTGGACAGGGAGAAAGCAGAGGGATGATTTGTTTCCCCTGTCAGGTCGTTATAGACTGTTTTTCCTTCTGCCCGGCTCAGTTAGCCTTTCTAAATTTGAGGGATGTGTTCCATCCGGTCCGTTTGAGCTTTTCGAGTCACAGCAGTGCCCCTGCAGAGCCACACACCTTGTGACCTTCTCCATGGCTTCTCCTTGCCGACTGAAGATAGGGATATGCAGTGTTATGTTATGTTAGGTTGTGTTATATTATGTCTATTTGCATAGCTCACTAAACACCTGTGAGTGTATACAGGAGCTTGAGCAGAGGTGGAGGTTAGTGCCACTTCAGAGTTATCTGAAGAGCAATGGACTTCAGTTTCTTGCGGAACTCAAAAAGTGAGGGGGAAGCTGTGAAGTTAATGTTAATCAGGTCTTTAAGTGGGATGAAAAAACTGGGGCTCTCTCAAAGGGGCGTGGCCAGTGTAATTAGGGACGTGGCTTTACAACACTTACGCTAAAAATATGTGTTTAGCCTAGTGTCCCGCCTAACTTGTATTTTGCTGTGTCTGTCATTGCATCCAGATATATGATACAACAAGTAACATCATCCCCACAAGTAAGGACTATTGGCTTTGTCAATGGTTATTAGTTGCACAAGATAAAAAAACTGCAACATTGGCTTGTTACATATAATATTGAAAAAGCTTCCAATTAAAGCCCTGGTGACCCTACCACAATGTTGCTGCTCTTGCGTTTCAGAAAGAAAATGACTCACTTAAAGGATTTTCCTTCCCCACAACGCTCACCTGGCATGACGTCATGCCGTAACTTCTCCACTACTGAGAAGTGAGCAGTGTGAGCAGTGCACATCGAAGTGCCTGCTGTCTCGAAACGGGGCTCTATGGGCTGTTTTGCGCCCTGGCACTTTTTCCAGACTGCAGTGACAACAAACTGCTGTCACTGCAGTCCGGGGGAAAAATGGACGGCCTGTGCCAGGGCTCAAAACAGAGCCCGATAGAGACCCGTTTCAAGGCACCCTTAAAAAAACTGCCGGTGCTCAGACCCCTTGAGACCCGGCCCACTTAAAGCCCTGATGTTAATGTTAATGACATTTATAGAGCGCACTGCTGCCCATGGGCGTCCTGGCACTATGTGAGATGTCCCCCTAGAGGATGATAGTGTTATTGCCTTGAGCTTTATGAGTTGAACAACCAGGTGTTTAGGGCTTTTCTAAAAGCGAGCAGCTCTGCTGTGCCTCTAAGAGAGAGTGGAAGGGCGTTCCAAGCCTTGGCGGCGCCTACAAAAAAGCTCCTACCACCCCAATTGGCTTTTTTTTGCCAATGGAATGCGGATCAATTGATGTGTGGCGGGAGGCCCTTCCATGTTCTTGGTGAGATGTATGAGAACGAGCGACCTCCTGTTCTGCTCTTGTGATTGCGGGGACATGTGTGAGTGAGAGTGAAGCTGAGTGGAGGTGTCTGTCAGGCTGGTGAAAGCGCATGTGGTTATTGAGATAGCAAAGGTATCATTGGGTCCTAATGCTAGCACAAAAATTGGTATTTATTCCCATTCTGATTAATAAAAAACACCCACCTTTAGGATGAAGGGGTCCGGCTCGAGGTCCGAAGCCCCGGTGCCGCTGAACCTGCCACACCCTTGACACCTATGCCCTTCAGAATAGGCAGTGCGAGAATCACCTGTAGGGCTCCTGTTGAAGGCAGGGAGGTGGATATCAGTGTGAGGATCAGCATAAGTACCTGTCATGGCAGCACATATTTTAGAAGAAGGAGGTTGAGCATTTGCAAGTCCCACAATTGCAGTGATTGTCTCCCACATAAACATATTTATTTACGGTTAGCCCGGGCTAGCAGGAACAATGTTACACACACTCTAACACATCCTTTCACACTCATTCTCATACTTATACTCTCACTCCCACTAACTCTCTCACATCCTCCCACTCTTTCTCTCTCATATAGAGACTTACGCACTCAGCCACTTACATTTTAGACAGACACATTTTTAGTCACACACACTCAGACACATAAACACACACACACTCTCAGAAACTCACAAGCACACTTAGACACTCTGGGGCATATTATCAAGGAACGGCGTTAAAATTATCGCCGCTTTAGCGACAGGAAACTGCAGCTAAAACGGCGATAATGGGCTTGATAATATGCCATAGAGAATTCCAATAGAAGCCCAGGTTAACACCAGAACATGGGCTTCTATTGGAATTCTCAAGGGCATATTATCAAGCCCATTATCGCTGCTTTAGCGGCAGTTTCCTGCCTCTAAAGCAGCGATAATTTCAACGCCGTTCTTGATAATATGCCCCTCTGTTACTCAAAAACCCTTGCATTCGCAGTCCCATTTTTCCAATCCGTCTGTGTTGTGTTGGAAAAGCTTGCAGTGCTGCAGCTCCTGCTGTGCCTGCCTTGATCATTAATAGAACTTTGTAAAACACATCTCTAAATGCAGTTCAAATGTCAAGTGCCATTGCCAATGTTTATTTTCCTGCACGATGTGAATTAAATAGTGCACTTCCATAAAATAGGTGAACGGGATTTTATTTGTTTTTACATGAGTACAAGAAGTAACTGTATTGGAAATGCACTAGACCACTTTGTAAAATTTAAAACCAAAGCGCCCAAGTGATCTTATGTCACTCAGGAATCCCTCAAACAGCCCTGGCTTTTTAGTCAGCAACATTTTGCATGTGGGATTTTCAGTCCCTACTTAGAATCTTAAAAAATGCTAGAAGTCTTAACATGCACCATTGTGGTGCACGAAAACTCAGGACTGTTTGAAAGTGTCACACAAGGAGATGTACCCCTTGGGAATTATGCAACAAGTTTTTCAAAAATGAAGTTTCAGTTTGCATTTTTCAGACTTTATAATTGGAAGCCCGTCAAAGGTATAACCAGGGAAGTGGTGAAAGGGTGGAGATTGTATTTCATTTGCGGATGTTAGAATTTCAATGCTAATTGGCAAACATTCACACTCTTCTTAAACAATGGAGTTGGTTAAAAACGTCATTGTCCACCACAATCTAAGTGTCTATAGGGAATGGGTCTTATGCCACTACAAACCTCACCCACCCCTCCTGTGGTTATGCCCTATGACAGAAGCACAAGCAAATGAACAAGTCAGAATGTACAGGATAATAAAGAAAGCCTCACTTGTAGTACCTTTGTTCCTCTTAGATCCCAGGCTTCGGTGTGCTTTTACAAGCGTATCAGTTGAGCCATTGCTGGGGCTCGAGGCCTGGTGGTCCACAAGTTGGCGACCTGTACTAGGAATACACAATCAATGACAACTATGAATGCATCAGTATAAGTTTCCCCTTAGCAATGCCTAATCATTGGTGGCTATGCTTTCAGGAGTGTGAGAATCCTCACAAAAGTGGAAATAAATGGTGACTCTGAATCCAGCAGTAATTGTAATTGTATTTATATAGTGCTAACTACACCTAATGAGGGATCAAAGCATGCTACTTCGGAACCCAAAGAGGATTAGTGGTGAATTTGAATAGGGAGATATGAATTGAATTTGAGCGGTGAACGTGTGAGGTTTTTTATTCGGATTGAAAAAGGATAGTGGAGTGATAGAGGAGGACAAGTTTTGCATTTATGAATCGCTTGCTACCCCTGATAAGGTGTTGTAGTGCTTTTCAGTGGGTAGCACACTACTCCGGATCTCAAACAGGATTGGTGGGGAATTTGAAAAAAGGGAAATATGAAATTAATTTGAGCGGTGGGCATGTTAGTCTGTTAATTGGACTGAAAAGGAGAGTGGAGTGATAGAAGGGGGAAGGGACTAGAAAGTGTTTTTTGTTTTGGAGCTTATAGCAGTAGGAGGAGGTTTGGGATGAGTAAAGGGGAGGAGGAGGGGGCAAGAGTCAGAGGGAAGGGTTTAGAAAGGCTTGCTTGGGATATCTGAATGTTATAAGAGGTATGAGATGATGCAAGGAGGCGTAGAGGAGGGACGAGTCTAGAAAGGGTTGTTTTGTGGATCATAGTAGAAGATTAGGGTTTGGGATGAGTCAAAGAGTGGAGGTGGAGGATATATTGAGAGATGTATAGGGTGACATATAGGGTGGTACATTGGAAATGCTGAATTAGAAGTAAAGTGATACATATAAACATACATAAATACATAAAAAGTATATGTGTATAAGGAAGGTAATATATATGTAGATTTACGTTGCATTTAATAAACTCAGACTTTCAAATGTTGCTGTACTTTAAGTTAATTTATTTGTTTTTAAACATTTTTCGTAATTCAATATTGAAGCATTTGTAGATAGTTATAATAACAATTTATTAATTTATGCAGTCACCTATACACATGCTAGACATAGAATAATATAACCATAAGTAATATGTACATTTGTTAAGCAGAACTAACAAATACTTATATATTTATAAGCATAATTATTATACATAGCAATACACATATCTAGGTACACATATGCAGTCCAAAGAAATGCTATATGCACAGAGATATGATGTGTATTTATGTTTGAGTTTGGTGGTTATGTGTGGAAGAGCCAACTCTTGAGTAGTCTTCCATAGATAAGGTAGTCATCCGTGGATCTTATGTTTGGGGGTAAAGAGTTCTATAGTTCGGCTGCTCGAATAGAGAAGTATATGCCACCTATGATTTTTTTTCTTGAATGGTTAGATTTTGAGACGAGGTGCCAATATATAGTGGAGATTCCTTTGGTGAATGTATTTGGTGATTTTATTCATGATGAACAGCGGTCCTCTTCGATTGGATCGTTTGTGGGTGATACAAAGCAGCTTGAATGTGGAGCTGCTCGCAACCGGTAACCAATGTAGGGCTTTCAAGGCCAGGGAGATGTGGGCTTGTGGCCTTATATTTGAGAGTAGTATGGCAGCAGAGTTCTGAATTCATTGTTGTCTTTTCATAGTTGTTAAAGATTATCCTTGGTGGAGGCTATTGGCATAATCAAGTTGAGACAGAACAAGAGAGATAGTAGCGTGTGTGGACATCCTAGGTGGGGGAAGATGGATTGAAGAATTTTTATAGTAACCAAGTTTAATCTTTCTAATTTGTCAACAGGCATTCATTGATAGCTTGGAGTCCATGGTAATTCTGAGGTTTCGTACTTCCTTTGATACTTTAAGTGGTGTTCCCAGATCCTCAGGCCATGTGGCGTTTGGGTCATAATTTTTCCAATCGTCAAATGAGTTATTTTCTTTTGGTAGCATTCAATTTGAGATGCTTCATGTCATCCACTGATCCACAGCTCTGAGACAACAGACAATTTATGAGTGTCCAATGTCTTTAGGGCTTTCTAGTTTAAGGAGCATTTGCTTATCATCTGCATATATTCCTCCAAAGAGTGTACATCCTCTGGCAAGCATGGGTCCATCTGCATGAGATTCCTCACACAAGTGCACAATGAAGGACAGTTATGAGTCCAGCAATGTGAGATACTTCATTGGAGTGCCATCTCCATGTTTCTGTATATTGAGTTATAGACGGCACACCACAAAATTATTTGCCTCTTAGTAGGCTGAAGATGTCACTTTAAACTGGATCTAACAACTGAAACATTAAAAACTCTCTGCTGTCCAACTCTGTAAAGTACATGTATTTTTAAAAGTCTCAGATTTCAGTGGATGCTAATGTAAAAGATGTTGGTTAAATCTAAGAAAAGACTACTGGATTACTGAATCTTGTATGACTCGGTAAAGTAGAAAGGACACACTTTAACTTGTAAAAACTTGGAACATTGGCTGAAACACGTATGCTTTTTGATTTTCTGCCCGCAGGTCTGCAGAAAATCTAATGAAGAACATTATCTCAATCCACTTCTTACTGGTGAGCAACACCAGCCTCATACCATACTCTAACATACAAAATTCTTCCAATCTCTCTCTTACAATACATATTGCAACTTAATCTCCATTGTATCAGCCTAACAATAAATTCCTTGAGCACACTCCATCAACTTGCTTTTTTTTCAGTGACCACTGAATCTTTCTTAAATTTGCAGCAGCGCTAGAATTTCACTGCCAGATCTTCAACTTCCCATAATCCAGAGGTCAGTGTATATATGTTATCAAACTCTCCTAAATATCATTGAGACAACACCCAATGAAGCTTCTCACCTATTGTCCAAATAACTCCTGGAACAACCCTTCTCTTTCTGAGATGTTTCTCCAAACATCCCACAAGAGCCAAATATAGACGCATGGGATATTCTCTTAGAGTTGTAGTTGCCACTGAAATCTAATGATTTCCTTATTAGTAACAGGTAGTTCCCATTTGGCATTAATATAATTTGCTAGATGGCCGATGCTGTGTCTCAGTGCAGGCATCAGCGAGCAGAAACTCAATCAGAGTTGAACTTGTCAACAGGAAAATCAGTCAGTGCTCAGTGGGATTGGCTGACAGGTCAGTGTGTGCGCCATTTTGTGACAGTTGTCAGCCTTTATTATGGTCTGCAGGGCAGGTTTTTACTATTGTTTCATCTGATATTAAAACAAATATTGCTCGAGGCAAGTTAGAATCTATGCAGTCTTCCTTAACTTGCAAAACACTTCTACAAAGTGTCTTTACAAGTTCAAAAATGCCCGATTTGCGGACATGGGCCACTTATTTTTAGCTGTCTAATTCACTAATGGGGGCTTTTTTCATTTTTGGTGCCCAGGTCTAGTTTCTGTCCAAGTCCGACACTGCAGGCAAGCTACTACTCTTTTCCCGCTTTGAATAATGAATCATTAAACGTATATACCCAGTCACATATCACATCAACCTTACATCACACCAGCTCCAAACCACACACTTTTAACAGGTTGTATAAGATGTTCATTCTTTTAGAATTCTTGTGCAACAAACAACTAATTATTGAATAGCTTTTGGTCCATTCCAGCCCCATTTGAGTGGATTGTAGTCCACTATGTATGGACCCTTCCTTATTCTAACCCTGCCTGTGTATGTAGAAGATCCCTCAACTGTGAAGTGGATGATGTTGTGCTGCGTGTAAAATCTCCAGTATCCTTTCCTGTGCCACCTTCTGCATAGACCAGAAACTCTATCATCCTTCCCATAACCATATACAGAAAGACTTGTTGGTGCACATAAGTACTCCACTAAGTGTGATAACCAGGGGACAAAACCCACCCAGACTGATCTGAGAGCCCCAAATCACTCTGATAGAAAATCAATAGTGGGAATCAATAAATCGGATGCCCTACAGGCTTCTCGTCAGGTTTATAGATTGATAGCAGGACCAATACCTCACCTCTTGGGTTCCTGGGTTGAAATAAAGCAGAGTTGTCCTGGTTTCTCATTCTTGTTCCCAGTGATGTCCATTGCATGTCCCTTCATTGCACCAGAAGAACAGGAACAGGGTAAATAATGCCAGTGTGGGTTATGCAGGTTGTTTCAAAGGACCAATTACCTTTGCTCACTCCTATCCGGTGTAATACACACTAAGAATGACGATCCAAGATCTGTTCCAGCCTGCTACCTGGTTGTAACAGGATTCAACACCACATGGAAAAGGTGGACTACCGAAGTGCCCAGACATACCTTTTGTCTTTAGTGGTCCATCCTGGTTAAATTCACTTACTTGCCCCTTTACTGTCCCTTTCTATAATCTACTGTGGTCATTCCAGCAGTAGCAGTGAGTTACAAGGCATCCATTAGACTCTTTGAGCTACCAGTTGGGTCTTGGTGGGTGTTCTACCACCGCATCAAGGTATTTTAATATCGACCTACTAAAATACTAAAATACCAACTACACAAAACTGACAACCACAAACGGTCAACTTAGGTATATATAGCTAAATATAGATTCACTATTCATTACTCTCCATACATACCTTGAAAAAATATTTACACAGCGAGAGCTATAATAATGGATAACTGTGTAATATGGTCTGACATAACCATTGAGGAATTCTAGAGGCATCATAAACCACAAGGTAAATTATGCTATGTTATGTTTAGTTATGTTATGTTAACCTCTTTGCTGCTTGGCCTCCCCCATGCTGTCTATTTTTTGACATTTGGGGTAGTTTGCACTTAGACCCCCCCATAACCTTTTGTCCACATAAGGTATCCATGCCAAATTTGCATCCTTTTTTTTAGCATCCTGAAGATTCTAAAGGGACCGCGAGGGTTTGTAGATTCCCCTGGTGGGGACTTAGAAATCAGCCAAAATACAGGTACATTTTGGGGTTTTTTGAAAAATGGGAAAGAAGTGCTGCAGAAGAAAGCATCTATTTCTTTCCCTGCAAATGGTATCAACAAAGGGTTTCTGGTACTAAAATCACAATCTTCCCAGCTTTCGGAAAAAAGGTAGACTTTTGTCAGAAAAAACACATTTTTCTTCACAGTTTTAGCATTCTACTGGGACATAGCCTATTTTTCCTATTTTTGTGCTTTCAACCTCCTTCCATTTAGAGGTAGAAATGGGTGTGAAAACAATAATGGATCCCAGAAAAATCTGAATTCAGACAGGGATCATTTGTGTAGATCTTTTAAGAGTTTCCTGTAGAAAGTAACAGTTGAAATAGAAAAATATTGAAATTGAGTTGAAAAAAAATAGCCATTTGTGTAAAGTCTTTTAACTATAGAAGAATTTTGAAAGTCATATACCATTATGCCCGCTGGACCCTTATGGTTGTGGGGATATATAGGGATTTTAGGTTCACCAAGAGCCTGAGGTACCCGAAGCCAGTAACTGAGCTGCACCTTGCAATGTTTTTTCATTGTGTACCGGGTGTACAGCAATTCATTTGGAAAAATATAAAGAGTGAAAAATAAGTATCAAGGAAACCTATGTTTTTGGAAATGGAACAAAGACATGGAGTTTAGAAGCAGTGATTATTTGCACAGCTCTGAATTTGTGGGTACCCATACTAGAGTGTGAATTAGAGGGCATTTTTCAAAATGACTTTTTACACCCAGCCTTGCATTTGGAAGGTAGAAATGCATAGAAAGACAAATAGTAATGACACTTGTTCCACTATTCTGTGTTCCTCAAAGTCTAACGATAACATTTTTACCTCTCCTGTGTGGGTAGGCCTAGTGCCCATGACAGGAAACGTCCTAAAACGCAACGTGGACATATCACATTTTTCCACTTGATATTTAATTTGATATTTATTGACACTTGTAAAGCGCGACTATCGCTCCGGAAGGAGCATCTTGGCGCTAAGCGATCAGAGAACCAGCGTGGCGAGGAGTGGATCAGATGGCTGCAAGAACTGCTGAGTCGGGCTGGAGGAAAATCCAGGTCTTCAAGAGTTTCCTGAACTGGCTTTCTGTGGGGACGTGCCTAAGGTTAAAGGGGAGACCGTTCCATACCTTTGACGCCAGGAATGAAAAAGTTTTACCACCTTTTGTTTTTAGTTTTATTCTAGGTATTATAATCAAATTAGCTTCCGATGACCTCAAGCAGCGCGATGGAATGTAGCGCTGAAAGCGCTTGGCTAGATAGAGAGGGCCTGTGTTCCTAGTGGCTTTGAAGACCGTGATAAGGAGTTTAAAAAGGACTCTCTTGTGAAGGGGAAGCCAGTGCAGCGTGTTGAGGGCTGCAGAGGCCGAGGACCTTTTTGGAAGTTTGAGAACTAGTCTGGCTGCTGCATGTTGGACACTTTGTAAATTCTTTAAAGAAGACTTCTTTATTCCTGCCAGGAGGCCGTTGCAATAGTCCAGCCGGGAAAGGATTAGGGCCACCGCAACTGTTTTCCTGGCAGAGATAGGGAGGAAGTCAAAGAATTTCTTCAGTTGTCGGATGAGGTTGAAGCAGCACCCAGCTGTGATGCGCACATGGTCATCAAAACTCAAGGAGGAGTCAAATTGGACAGCTAGGTTGCGGGCCGAGGAGACCGCACAAGGCGGTGCTTCAGAGTTTTGAGGCCACCAGTCCTTTGGTGAGAAAAGGATGTCTTTGCCTAGTGGTATTATTTCAGTTTTTGCGCTGTTGCACTTAAGATGGTTAAGATTAAGCCAGGAAAAAACTTGGGAGAGGCAATTCTGAAATCTAAGGGCTGTGTCGGGGTATTTTTTATCAATAGTGACGACGAGCTGAGTGTCGTCAGCGTATGAAGTGACGAGGATGTCGTGGGATTCAATCAATGTTAGGAGGGGGGCCATATATAGATTAAAAAAGAGGGGGCTAAGTATGGACCCCTGGGGCACACCGGATGTAACTGGTCTTTCGCCGGAGAGAAAAGGGCCAAGTGAGACTGTTTGTGTTCTATTGGATAAAAATGATGTAATCCATATTAAAGCATTACCTGACACTCCAATCTCGCGCATTCTATTAATGAGGATAGCGTGCGAGATGGTGTCGAATGCTGCGGTTAAGTCGAGTAGGATGAGTACGGCATGTCTTCCGTCATCCTGCAGGAACTTAATGGTGTCTGATAGCTCAATCAGTGCAGTTTCTGTTGAGTGGCCAGGGCGAAAACCAGATTGCTGTGGATGCAGAATGTGATTGTTTTCCACGAAGGCTTTTAATTCCTCGTGGACCAGCCGCTCGGTGATTTTGCCTAGTACTGGAAGTAGAGAAATGGGGCGCATATTAGATAGATCTGTAGGGGATTTGTTTTGTTTTTTCAAAAGGGGCTTGACTATGGCCTTCTTCCATTCATCGGGGACAATGCCAGAGCTGAGGGAGTCATTAATAATGGCATTGATGGAGGGGTTGACGGCCTCGATGAGGTGGTGAAGAATAATCGGAGGGCAGGAGTCCGTAGGTGCTCCTGATTTGCAAGTCATGATAGCCTTCTGTGTTTGTAGCAGGGACACTGCAGTAAAATTGTCAAGTGAAGGTATTGTAGTGCCGGCATCTTGCGTATGAATTAAGGGAGGGGGAAAGTCTTTATGAATGGTATTTATTTTGTCAACAAAGAAATCAGCTATTTGATCGCAGAGTGCTTGAGATGGGGGAATTTCCGTTGTCAGGGCCTTGGGGTGGGTGAAGGACTTGACTATATTAAAAATGGTCTGTTGTTTTTGATTAGCTTCCTCTATAGCTGAAGTAAAAAACTCCTTTTTGGCTTTTTTTATATTGGAGAGGTATTGTTTCCTCTGTGAGATGTAGAGGGATCTAGAAGTATCATCATAGGTTTTCCTCCACTCTCTTTCAAGGACCCTGCATTTAAGGTGGCATTCGGCGAGGGCCTGGGTATACCAGGGGGCATTGGGTTTTCTCACACGGCGAACTGATTTCAGGATGGTTGGGTTGGAGAAGGATGTAACCATTGTGTCAATCCAGGAGTGGAGATTTTTAGAATCTTGAGATACATCTCCGACAATAGTGGGGAGGGGGGCAAGGGGCCGGGGATTTAACATAATACGTTCCGCGACTTTCTTCCAATTGGTCGGGAAGGGTGCGGAAGTGCGCATTGTGTTGGGTTGCGCTAAGGGTTTTGTTTTGATGGAAAAAGGGATAAAACAGTGGTCCGTCCATATTTGTGGGATCGGGGGCAAGACAGCTAGGGCAGCCGTGTTAGTACAGATGCCGTCTAGCGTGTGGCCGGCCCGGTGCGTTGGGGGGGAAACCAGTTGGGAGAGGCCAAAAATGTCCAGGGAGTGTTTAAAATTCAGCGTGTGGGGGTCTGAAAGGGATTCCAAATGGAGATTGAAGTCACCAAGAAGGGTGAAGGTGGGGTAGTGGGTCAAGAGTGTGGCAAGGGTCTCGTCCAGGGAATCCAGAAACAAAATGGCGTTCCCAGGGGGGCGATAGACGAGTCCTCCTGAAAAAGAAGTGGATGGGTTGATTTGAATGACAAATCCTATACCCTCACAGTGCTTGATAAAAGTCAGATCAAATGCATGGCACGTAAAGGATGACTTAACGATAATGGCTATCCCCCCACCCCTACCGGAGGGTCTGTCACGCCTAAGGATGGAATAATCAGGGGGGAGGGCGGTTGCTAAATCGGGATTAGATGCGTCGTTTAGCCATGTTTCGGTAATGAAGATGGCGTCGAGGCCACGCGACAGTATAAGATCGTGAATGTCCTGCGCGTGGCATGTTAGGGATCTGGCATTGATCAGGCCGCAGTTGAAAGTGACAGTTTTATGTGGAGGGGGAGGGGATGAGGGAGAGATTGTGTCAGGAGGTCCTAGAGATGGCCATTTACAGAGGCGGCAAGAAAAAGGGCCCCACAGATGATCAGTTAAGAGATGCCCTTTACAACTATGGCTGGGTCTAGTCAAGCGTATTAGGAGCAGGGCATCAGAATCATACCTGATGGCTGGAGGGTTGTGGACAGCATAGCCCGCGCCAGGCGCGATCCTGGCGCGGACGGGCGCAGACGGGCTTGGCTTAGGCGTGGCTTCGGCGCGCATCCGGCGCCCCCGCTGCGCCAGCCCGCTGCGCCGTCTGGCTGCTTTGCACATTTGTAGGGAGGTAAGAGGGCAGGAAGGACGACCCGACTTGAGCGCTGTCCCCACCTGCCTCACACAAGATGGCGCCCACCGCCGCCGGGAAGGCTGAGAAGCGGCTGGGCACGAGCAAAAAAGATGTTTAGAGGTGTCAGAGTGCCTAATAATACAATTCCCCTTAAACTGATATCCCCCACAGTCAAAAATAAGGCGGTTATAAAATTATTACAAATGCTCCAGAAACGCTATTAAAATACACAGATCGGGTATGACATTGGTTAAAATTGTTCTGCAGCTCGCAGCCCCAGTTTCCCTCACCAGGGAGAGCTTCTAAAGGCGCTGAGCGCTGCGGAAGGGCTAGTTTAACTACAAAAAGAGGGCGGGAAGGACGGCCCGACTTGAGCGCTGTCCCCACCTGCCTCACACAAGATGGCGCCCACCGCCGCCGGGAAGGCTGAGAAGCGGCTGGGCACGAGCAAAAAAGATGTTTAGAGGTGTCAGAGTGTCAGAGTGCCTAATAATACAATTCCCCTTAAACTGATATCCCCCACAGTCAAAAATAAGGCGGTTATAAAATTATTACAAATGCTCCAGAAACGCTATTAAAATACACAGATCGGGTATGACATTGGTTAAAATTGTTCTGCAGCTCGCAGCCCCAGTTCCCCTCACCAGGGAGAGCTTCTAAAGGCGCTGAGCGCTGCGGAAGGGCTAGTTTAAATACAAAAAGAGGGCGGGAAGGACGGCCCGACTTGAGCGCTGTCCCCACCTGCCTCACACAAGATGGCGCCCACCGCCGCCGGGAAGGCTGAGAAGCGGCTGGGCACGAGCAAAAAAGATGTTTAGAGGTGTCAGAGTGTCAGAGTGCCTAATAATACAATTCCCCTTAAACTGATATCCCCCACAGTCAAAAATAAGGCGGTTATAAAATTATTACAAATGCTCCAGAAACGCTATTAAAATACACAGATCGGGTATGACATTGGTTAAAATTGTTCTGCAGCTCGCAGCCCCAGTTCCCCTCACCAGGGAGAGCTTCTAAAGGTCACTTCAAACTGACCCGTTTTGCAATGTGCCTAGTTATGGATTTTGGGTCCCAGCTCAGCCGACACCTAGGGAAACCTAGCAAACCTGTACATTTTTAAAACCTAGACACCCATGGAAATCCAGGATGGGGTGACTTGTGTGGCTCTCGTCAGGTTATGTTACCCAGAATCCCTTGCTAACCTCAAAATCTTTCTAAAAACACATTTTGCTCACATTTCTGTGATGGAAAGCTGTGGAATCTGAGGGAAGCCACAAACATCCTTTCATCCAAGATTACCCCCAAGTCTCCCAATAAAAATGGTACCTCACTTGTGTGAGAAGGCCTAGTACCCACAACAGGAAAAGGCCCCAAATGCAATGTGTGATTTCATATGGGTAGGGGATTTTAATACCACTCTATGCGATTTGTCATCACAGAGGGTTTGTGGGGTCACTAATAATGCTGGGTGGGATGTTTTGCATTTCAGGCACAACAGCTATGGGGAAGCATTGCATATGCTCATGGGTTGCCATGATTTGGAAATAGTGGAGTGTTGTAAAGATGCTAATGATTTACAGATTCCCACTTTTAAAAATTGGCACACTAGTTCTACAATTGATCATGCGATTGTGTCCTCAAATATTATTTCTTGCTGTGCTCCCCCTAGAATTGAGGTAACTACATTAAGCGACCATAATCGTATTATCTTGGAGACTATTTTTTGGGCCGGAAGATCAACTGATGTAGGAATCACAATCTCCAATGTGGAACCACATAGGACCAACGGTGTAAGGCTAAGATGGGCAGGAGACAAGGCCCATGAATTAATTAGTTCTATAATTAAGGAGAGCCTGTTGGACATTGTTTTATTTTAGAAAATAGATTTGACCTTGTAAATGTTTTATTACTTTTTAAAGAAATTAATATTGCTATTGATGCAAAGTTCACCGAACGTAACAGCGGGCAACGTAGTAATGGACTGGGCTGGTTCGACCATCATTGTACTGCTGCATTAACTGACCTTAAGCAGGCATTAGCAGTAAAGCCTTGGGATAAAAATCTAATAATTAATCTGAGAATGGAATACAAATGTGTGCTCAAACAGAGGAAGCGCGAACTGCAGCAACAGGCTTGGGATTCCCTTAACCAAGCAGCGGGGTTATCAAACTGAACCTTATTTTGGGCCACGGTTAACTCTCGCTTTCTTAAGGATGAAAAAATACCCGAGCTAACCTCAAATGTCCAGAGTGATGGGTGGATAGCCTATTTTTCTAATATTTTTGACTCTAATAAAGTTACAGATGCCTGCTCTAAGAGGTGGCCTGTCCTGCTGCTGGATATTTCTGTTAGTGAGGTCGAGTGCGGCATACGCGCTAGTAAAGGAGGGAAAGCCCAGGGCCCGGATGGGGTCCCTATAGATGCTTATAAAGCTGCACCAGAGGTCTGGGGACCTCTTATGACTACCGTTTTTAATGCAGCTGTGAGTACTGAGGCCCCTTCAACTTGGGGCGAATCGATTATCGTACCAATTTATAAAAAGGGAAGCAGGTCTGATGCAAAAAATTATCGCCCGATCTCTCTCCTTGACTCATCAGTCAAGGTCATGAGTAGGGTTATGCTTGTGAGATTAGAGGAATGGGTGGAGCAGGATGGCATACGGGGCTGACAGCCAGTTTGGATTTAGGAAGGGTCGGGGTACGCTCGATCAGTGCATCAATCTTGATCTACTGATCGGGAAATACACCGAGGCGAAACCTGGCTCCTTGTACCTCTGCTTTGCAGACCTGAGCAGTGCATTCGATATGGTAGATCATTCTCTTTTGTGGCCAACCTTGTTGAAGTTAGGAGCACCAGAGGGCCTAATCTTTTTCCTCGCAAGGTTGTACGAGAAATTGAAAACTAGTGTGTGCTTTGGGACCAGAGGAGAATGTACTCCAAAATTTAGTGTTAAAAGAGGCATTAGGCAGGGCTGTGCTTTGGCCCCCCTCCTAATTATTTTATTTATTGATGGACTTGATGCTATTTTAAAAAAATTAATGCAGATGCCCCCCAGATCAAAGGTGTCCCGGTACCGGTGTTATTATACGCCGATGACGCTGTTTTACTCTCTAGAACCCCTGTGGGTCTACAGCGGTTAATGGATAGTTTTTCTTCCTTTATTAAAGATAGAAAATTAGTAATCAATAAAGGGAAAACACACACAATGACCTGTGGGGCTAAAGCCAAATTTTTAAACACGTTTTTTTATAGATAGAGAAAAGGTGCAACAGGTGGACAAATTTTGTTATCTAGGTATTACCTTCTCCAATGACAGGAAATGGACCAATGAATTTAATAATATCCGGAATAAAATGGCAAAGAATGCCCATGGTATTTACAGGTTTGCTGCAAAGGTAGGGGACCGTCGTACCAGGGATATGCTCAAGATTTACCAGGCTAGATGTGTTACTATAGCACTGTATGGAGCTGGAGTATGGGGCCACAGCTGTGTTCATAAGTTACAGTTGGAGGAAAACTTATTTGTAAAGAAACTTCTGTTTTTGCCCACCTCAGCTTCAATTGAATTAAGCCACCCCGAACTAGCCATTGATTATTTAACTGACCTGTTATCCCTTAGGCCAATGATGATCTGGCGGTCTATTTGGCTTAAGGATAAGAAGTCCTTTAATAGATCCATTATTGAGGACTGTTTACGGTTGGATAAATATCGAGAGATACTCTGGGTTAAATATGTTGTTGCCTGTTTTTCAGACATTTTTAACTTGAACATTTTAAATGACCCCAGTGCAGCAGCAATGATTCCTAAGTCGGAAACGAAAAGTATATTCCTGACATCTGCGGGGAGGAAGCGGGCAATTGCAACCAGATCAATGTCCACTGTCATTTTTTATAACAAGTATAATGTAACGGAAGGTTTCCCTTCTTACTTAACCATGGTGACTAGGACTTCACATAAATTTGTGCTAACCAGACTTAGATTTGGGATGGCACATTATTTAGTAGCCCACCCAAATATTAAGAAACATCCAACTGGGCCATGTAGGTGTGATGAGGTATCCACCCAGAGCACTGTGCATTTTCTAATGTTCGGAAAACTGTACACTAATTTTCGTATTGCCTTTTTGAAACCCATGTTTGTTAAATATGGCATACGTACAGTTAAACAAGCTATGATTCTAATTTTTAACTTGCAATCGGAAGATATCTGTTTTTATATTGCAACATTTTTAAACCAGTGCATCAATTCTAGGAAAGTTATGTGTTTTAATGAACTCTGACTATTAACACTAGATGTTTTACACCATATGTAATTTTTATATGTGTTCTTTTACGAATTATGATTATCATTACTAATTGTAAACCTTAGATGGAATATTTAAATATGTACTGTTATATTTTGTTTGTGCTTTTATGGTCATCTATATGCACCGAATAAAGCCTCATGAATTGAATTGAATTGAATTGCAATGTGGATACATTACATTTTTCCACTGAAAACAGACCCTTTTTAGCAATGCGCCTAGCTGTGGATTTTGGGCCCTAGCTCAATTGGCACCTATGAAAACTTAGCAAACCTGTACATTTTTTAAAACTAGACACCAAGGGACATCCAGGATGGGGTGACTTGTGTGGCTCTCACCAGGTTCTGTTACCCAGAATCCCTTGCAAATCTCAAACCTTGTCTAAAAAACACACTTTCCTCACATTTCTGTGATGGAAAGCTCTGTAATCTGAGGGGAGCGCAGACCTCCTTCCACCCAGCATTTCCCCATGTCTCCCGATAAAAATGGTACCTCACTTGTTTGGGCAGGCCTAGTGCCTGTGACAGGAAATGGTCGAAAACGTACTGGAGACATCAAAATTATCTACCACAAAATGACCTGGTTTTGCAAGGGAGTAACCTGCGTTTTTGTTCCTGGTCTTGGCGGCCATGTAGGGAAACCTACCAAGCCTCAGATATTTATGAAAAATAGACATCCGGGGGAGTCTAGGGAAGTGTGGCTTGCATGGATCCCACAACGTTTTCTTACCCAGTATCCCCTGCAAAACTCAAACTTTAACTAAAAAAATCTAATTTTCTCACATATCTTTGTGGTATCTCCGCGCCGGCACAAATTTCCTACCACCCAGTGTTCCGCTTGATCTCCCGATAAAAATGATACCGCACTTGTGTGGTATCATTTCAGAGTCAGCCTAAAAATGTATACAAAATAATTGTGCTTATCAACACGCTGCAATATGCCTTTTAGTGATGGAAGGGACACCAAAGCGTGTCCATAAGGTCAGTTGTTTAAACACATTTTTATGCTGGCTCGGCTTTGGGCACCCGCACAAATGAGGTAACATTTTAATCAAGAAATCGAAGGGAACGCTGGGTGGTAGGAAATTTGTGCCGGTGTGGTGGTCCTTTATCTTTCCCACACAGATGTGAGGAAAATGCAACGTTTTAGCTACATTTGAGGTATGACGAGGATTCTGGGTAAGAAAATTCTGGGGGCTCCACGCAAGCCACACCGCCAGCCAAGCTACAGTCCACATACACCACCAGCCAAGTGCCAGTCCACGTACACCGCCAGCCAAGTGCCATCCACACACACCACCAGCCGAGTGCCAGTCTACACTCACCACCACTAAGTGCTAGTCCACACATGATGCCATCCAAGCACAAGTCCACACACACTGCCAGAAAAATTCCAGAACACACATAGCCAGCCAAACACCAGTACATGCAGACAATTAGCTGAGCTCCAGTTCACACACACAGAAACTTTCCCTGGTATCTAGTGGTTTTCTGCCTTACTTGGGGCCAGATGAGCCCAAATATATCACTGATCTGCCCCCAAGCGGGGCATAGATGGCTAAAATGTGTGCCTAACAAAAAGGGTAGTGACTTTGGACTATGGGGCTGCTTCCTGACGTGCCCATAAACATATCCTTGGTGCCTTGTGGGCTATCTGCCCCCACCCCTAGGTGGTGGACAGATTGGGTGAAATAACCACAATCGGCCCCCCAGGGGGCAGAAGACTGTATCCATTTCTTAGGGGGGGTCATCAACCTGCCTATTCTGGTCAGCCTCTGCTCCTACACAAATTAAAAATAGTCCCTGGTGTCCAGTGGCCAGATCGGGGGCTGTTGCCTATATATGCCCCCATGGGGGGCAGAAAGAATGTGTTCATTTTTGGGAGGGAATGGTGGGGGCATTGGCATGCCCCTTCAGGGTAGCTCCCAGCCGTGTGTAATGAAAAAATAGTCCCTGGTGTCTAGTGTGCCTTCTGTCTCCCCAGGGAGGGCAGATCGGTGGTTATTGCCCAGATATGCCCGTAGGGGGCAGAGCGATTGTGCCTATTTTGTTTGGGGAATTGGAAGCATTGACATGCCCATTATGAGAAGTCCCCATCCCTACACTAAGAAAATAAATATAGTCCCTGATGCCTAGTGGGCTTTCTGGCGGGGCAGATCGGGGGCTATTACTCCCACATG
Source organism: Lissotriton helveticus (assembly GCF_964261635.1). NCBI lineage: Eukaryota > Metazoa > Chordata > Amphibia > Caudata > Salamandridae > Lissotriton > Lissotriton helveticus. The sequence goes on along the minus strand of NC_136071.1, from coordinate 512,092,990 downwards.
CCCCTGGGAGGGGGTCAGAAAGACTGTATCCATTTTTTGGGGGTGGGGGCATTGACATTGCCATTCTGGGCATCCCGCGCTCCTATATTAACAAAATAATTCCTGGTGCCAAGTAGGCTTCGACCCTCTGGGGCAGCAAATCAGGGGCTGTTGACTTACCTGCCCCTCAGGGGTGGCAGAAAGACTTCAGTCACCATTTATGTGGGGTGAGGGCATGGCCTTGCCCGTTGTGGGCAGCCTCCACCCCTATTTTATGAAAAAAATCCCTCTTGTCTAGTATGTATGTATGTATATAATATTTATTAAGCGCAACATACACCCCACGGGCAAAATCAAATTCTAAGAAACAACCATGTCTTAATCCTTTTTCTAAACAGCAACAGGGAATTACATTGTCCAATACTGAGTGGCAATTCATTCCATAGCCTTGCAGCAGCAATGCTGAAGGCTCGTCCACCCAGTCTGACCCTGTTGTACCGAGGAACTTTCACCAGACAGGCCGAAGAAGAACGGAAATGTCGGGTGGGAATGTACCAGAGTAATTTTTCTTGCAGTGGATTTGGACTAAAACCATGCAAGGCCTTAAACATTATACACAAGGACTTAAACTGTACTGTTGGACAGGCCTCGTGGCCAGGCTGTCCCCTCCCCGCCTGGCGGGTCGCGGACCCCTGCTCCTCCTGCTCCCCGGACAAGAACCACCCCCGCAGCCCGCCGGGGCAACCTCCGGCCCTTCCCCGACGGAACCCTGGCTCCTGAACACCACCGTATCGGCTGGCCCGGGTCCTTTCCAGAACCCCTGTCCCCGGCCCAGCCGCCATTTTGGGACACTACTCGACCAGGCCTCGTGGCCTCGGGTCGACCTCGGCCTCGGGCCCAGCCAGGCCCTGACATCGAGGCACCACCCTCCACCCAGGGGGTAAAGAGACCACTTGGCAGGTCAATGGGAGAAGGAGTGTCAACGGCTCCCCTCCGCCAGGTGTCGATCGCCCCAGCCTCCCTGGGCACTGGCTCCACCCCCCTGCTGGGTGTCTGGACTCCCTCATCCCGGACCCCCCGACCTCCAAGTGCGAGGGTCCGGACATCAAAGGGCGCCAGGCCTATAACTGGGGCAGCTCCAGAGCAGGAAGCAGTTGTATCCTGGAGTCGAGAGATACCGAGACGAACTCATCTTGAAGGCCTGCTGGCGCTGCCGCGGCTCATCCTTTCGTGAACCATCTTGAAGGCCTGCTGGCGCTGCCGCGGCGCATCCTTTCGTGAACCATCTTGAAGGCCTGCTGGCGCTGCCGCGGCTCATCCTTTCGTGAACCATCTTGAAGGCCTGCTGGCGCTGCCGCGGCGCATCCTTTCGTGAACCATCTTGAAGGCCTGCTGGCGCTGCCGCGGCTCATCCTTTCGTGAACCATCCCGAAGGCCTGCTGGCGCTGCCGCGGCCCCTACTTGCGAACCATCAGCTCGAGGATTGTGAGCTCCACACCTGCTACCCCCGTACCTGTCCGGTACTGAGACTGTCCCGCTACCCTTCCCCCCAAAGAGACTAGAATTGGCAGGATCCTCGTATCCTGGTCCTGCTGTACCGTCAATTACCTTGCTCTTAAGATATATAAAAGTGTGAAGAACTCGTCCCTGTGTGGTGTCTATCTGTGGGGGGGAAGTTACCTGTCTGTACGATTACCGGGGAGGACCCTCACCGGAGGCCTCTCCCCCCTGTACTCGGCCGACCCTCCGGGTCCCCGTCTAACATTGGTGGCCAGCGGCGCGATCCGAGCCGATGCATAATCGTACAGAGAGTAACTCACCCCACGACACACAGCCACCATGACGACAAAGGAGAGTGGAACAACGGAAAAATTTCAGATGGAAAAGCTGGAAGAATACAGCCACAAAGAACTAAAGCAATTTTGCATAGAGCTGGGCATTGCTACCACGGGACTGAGCACGAAAGATGACCTCAAGTACGCCTTAGAAGCTTGGGTGGAGACGGAAACATCCCCACCCCAAAATCAAAGCCTCGAGACCACCGAAACAAGTACCACCCCTGCAGACGAAAGAAGATCGGGCCTCTCGTCCGAAGAGGCCCGAGAACGGGAGAAAAGCCGGCTCCACGAATTGGAGCTGGCTCGACTCCGCTTAGATGGAGAACTCAAATTGGCAGAGCAAAAAATAACACTCGAACACTTACGGCTCAGGGAAGAACGAGAAGAGAAAAAGAGCCAGAGGGAGCTGGAAGAAAAAAGACTAGCATACGAGCATGAGCGCAACTTGAAGGAGCTAGAAATTCGACGGCAGAACAAAGACCTCGGCGTCTCCGGGCACCCGAGCCCCACTGCTCCGACGGACCCCAAGGTCCACATCCCCAAGGATGTCGTCCGGGAATACTACCGGAACGATGATATCCAGCAATGGTTTAAAGCCTACGAGGTAGCAATGACCTCCCACCGAATTCCACGGAGCGACTGGGGAGCCGGGCTATGGGGTAAATTCGTTAACGAAGGAAGAGACGCCCTGCTGCAACTCCCCAACCACCAGATGACATCCTACGACCACATGAAGGCCGCCCTCCTCACTCGCTATGGGCTCACGCCCGAGATGTACCAGCAGAGATTTCGGGACTGCAAACGGATCCCTGGTACAACTTGGGTGGAGTATGTGAACTTTTTTAGCCGAGCCTTTGATGGATGGATCAAGGGCAGCCAGGTCACCACCTACGAGCAATTATTCAACCTGATTGTATGGGAGCACCTCTCCAATAATTGCTTTGTCGAACTAAGACAGCACCTCCTTGATAGTAAACTGACCGAACCTCGGAAACTCGCCATCGAAGCAGACTGATGGGAAAGCACCCGAGTCCCTCGAAACTGGCCCAGCGAGCAAAACAGAGCCTCCCAAGGGCCCCACCGGCCACGGGGAGGAGGAGGAGGCCAGGGTCGGGGCCGGGACACCGTCACAGTGCCCTCCACTAGCAACCCCCCACCCCCGGCCGGAAGAGGTAGCCCTCCAACGCGACCAGGTTTCCGCGCCAACGTTACCTGCCACAAATGCCAGCGACCCGGCCACTACGCCAATGATCCCAACTGCCCGAAAAATCAGAGTCCCATGAACCGCCAGATCACCGCCGCCGCTCTGGGAGAAGAGCCAGGCCAGGAAGATGCCGAAGAGTACGAGCCGTACCAGCCCGAGTGGGAACCAGCTGCCATGTCCCTGGTCTGTCTAGGAGAGAGGGACATGGTCCCGCGGGCGCCCATCCCCGCCAACACGCAGAAATACAGCCAGTGGGTCACAATCAATGGACGCCGGGCGGAAGCCCTCCGTGACACAGGGGCCAGTGTGACCGCAGTCCGCTGCCACCTGGTGACCCCTGACCAAATCCTACCAAATGTACTTTGTCCAGTGCGGTCGGCAGACAACTCCGAAAGCCTGTGCCAGATGGCCCGGATCCCCTTCGAGTGGGGGGGGGGTGTCCGGCATGCTAAAAGTAACTGTCCGCGACGATGCCCAGGTGGACTGCCTTCTGGGGAACGACCTCGAAAGCTCCCCCTGGTCAGCCGTTGAACGGAGGGAGCACCTGGGGATGCTTGGTCTCCCTGAATGGGTCTGCGTAACGACCCGATCCAGGGCCGCCCGCGCCATCCCCAGCCAAAAGGAACCAGAGTGGCCCGAGCCTCCCCCACCGATTGTCACCGAAGAAACCACCCCTGAGCCTGGTCCTCCGGGGTCCGACAACGAAGAACGGGATCAGCCCCAAGACCTCCCGGAGCTGGCCCAGTGGCACCAAGAAGGTGGCCCCACTCAGGAACAGTTCCGCCAGGAACAAAGAGCGTGTCCCTCCCTCGAGGGCCTCCGACAACAAGCCATAGCCCAGAGCGCGGGGGATACATCGGGGGCCCACTGGATCTACTGGGACAACGAGCTGCTCTACAGTGAGCAAAAGATCGCCGAACTTGGAGCCAGCCGGGTGCTGGTGGTCCCCCTCCGATTCAGAGACGTCCTATTGAACTTGGCACACGATGTGCCTCTTGCCGGGCACCTGGGGCAGGACAAGACGTACAGCCGCCTGGTGACCCACTTCTACTGGCCGAAGATGCGGAACGATGTAGCGAACCACTGCCGGGCCTGCCCCACCTGCCAGGCCAGCGGGAAAAGCGGTCGAAAACTGAAGGTCCCCCTGCAACCCTTTCCCATCGTCACCACCCCCTTTGAGCGGGTGGGAATAGACATTGTGGGGCCCCTGGAGCCCCGGACAGCACAGGGACACCGGTTCATCCTTGTCCTGGTGGACCATGCCACCCGCTATCCCGAGGCCATACCTCTCCGGACCGTGATGGTGCCCGTGGTGGGCCGAGCCCTGATGGGGATCTTCTCGCGGGTGGGCTTCCCCCGAGAAGTCGTCAGTGACAGGGGCACGAACTTTATCTCCAAGTACATGAAGTCCCTATGGCAACAGTGCGGGGTCACCTACAAATTCACGACCCCCTATCACCCGCAAGGGAACGGACTAGTAGAACGATTTAACCGCACCCTCAAAGGGATGATCATGGGCCTGGAAGAACCCTTACGTCGCCAATGGGACGTGCTGCTCCCGTGCCTCCTGTTCGCTTACAGGGAGGTCCCCCAGAAATCCCTGGGCTTCAGTCCGTTCGAACTCTTGTATGGACACCCCGTCCGGGGCCCCCTCAGCCTAGTCAAAGAAGGATGGGAGGTGGCCCCTCAGAAGACTCCCCCTGAGGTATACAAGTACCTCTTGACTCTCCGTAACCAGACCCGGCGGTTCAGGGAACTCGCCAAAGCCAACCTCGAAGCCAGCCAAGAGGACATGAAGCGCTGGTATGATCAGAATGCCTCATCCATCGAGTTCGAGCCGGGACAACAGGTCTGGGTGATGTCCCCGGTTGAACCTTGCGCCCTCCAGGACAAATGGACAGGACCCTTCAAAGTGGTGGAATGCAAGGGCCCCGTCACCTACCTGGTGGACCTGGAGTCCCCCCGAAACCCCCTGCGGGTCCTCCACGCCAACAGACTCAAGCCCCACTTTGTACGCTCTGAACTTAGCCTCCTGATGGCTACCGATAGTGGGGCTGAAGAAGACTCCGAGCCCCTCCCCGACCTCCTGAAAACGCTCGAGAAAGACGGCTCCGTGGAGGGAGTCCACCTCTCCGAGGCCCTGTCCCCAGCACAACGCCAAGACTGCAGAGAACTGCTTCTACAGTTTGCCGACCTGTTCTCCCTCATCCCTGGGGTCACCCCCTGGTGCCTCCACGACGTTGACACCGGGGATAGCCCCCCTATCCGACACAGGGCGTACAGGGTGCCTGATCGAGTACGCGCCTGCATCCAGTCGGAAGTCTCCAAGATGCTAGCTCTGGGAGTGATCGAGCCGTCCGACAGCCCCTGGGCCAGCCCCGTCGTGTTGGTCCCCAAGGCCGCCGCCCCGGGCGCCGCCCCCGAGCTCAGGTTCTGTGTAGACAATCGGGGTCTGAACGCCGTCACCAGGACCGACGCTCACCCCATTCCCCGGGCAGATGAGCTGATCGACCGCATGGGGGGCGCCCGCTACCTGAGCATCTTCGATTTAACAGCGGGCTATTGGCAGATCGGCCTCACTCCAGGTGCCCAGGAGCGATCCGCCTTCTCCACCCCGGACGGCCACTACCACTTCAAGGTGATGCCATTCGGAATGAAAAACGCACCCGCCACCTTCCAGAGACTCGTGAACAAAGTCTTGGCGGGTCTGGAGGAATTCAGCGCCGCCTATTTGGACGATATTGCTGTGTACAGCCGCCACTGGGCAGAACACCTCCACCACCTCCGGGAGGTCCTGAACGCCCTCCGGCAGGCCGGGCTAACCATCAAGGCCAGCAAGTGCCAGATCGGCCAAGGGTCCGTGACCTACCTGGGACACCAGGTGGGAAGTGGCCTGGTGGCCCCCCTCCAGCTCAAGATTGCCGCCATCCAAGCCTGGGAGCCCCCGGTCACCCAGACAGAGGTCCGAGCCTTCCTGGGGCTCACCGGGTACTACCGGCGCTTCGTAAAAGACTATGGCAGCATTGTAGGGCCACTCACAGAACTCACATCCAAAAAGAACCCCCAGAAAGTCAACTGGACGCCGGAATGTCAGACGGCCTTTGAGAACCTGAAGTCCGCCATGTGCACCGCCCCCGTACTCCAAGCCCCCGACTACAGCCGGGAATTCATAGTGCAGACGGACGCCTCAGATCATGGCATAGGGGCCGTCCTCTCCCAACTCAACCCCGAGGGGGTCGATCAGCCAGTGGTCTTCATCAGCCGACGCCTGCTGGCCCGAGAACAGCGCTGGAGCACCATCGAGCGGGAGGCCTTCGCCGTAGTATGGGCCCTCAAGAAGCTCCGGCCCTATCTCTTCGGTACCCACTTCCGGGTACAAACAGATCACCGACCCCTGCAATGGCTGATGCAGATGCGGGGAGAAAACCCGAAGCTGTTGCGTTGGTCCATCTCCCTGCAGGGAATGGACTTCACTGTGGAGCACCGCCCAGGCCAAGATCACGCCAACGCAGACGGCCTGTCCCGCTTCTTCCGCCTCGGCGAGGAGAGTACCCAAGAGGATGGCTGACTCTCCCTGCCTTCAGCTGGGGGGGACGCATGTTGGACAGGCCTCGTGGCCAGGCTGTCCCCTCCCCGCCTGGCGGGTCGCGGACCCCTGCTCCTCCTGCTCCCCGGACAAGAACCACCCCCGCAGCCCGCCGGGGCAACCTCCGGCCCTTCCCCGACGGAACCCTGGCTCCTGAACACCACCGTATCGGCTGGCCCGGGTCCTTTCCAGAACCCCTGTCCCCGGCCCAGCCGCCATTTTGGGACACTACTCGACCAGGCCTCGTGGCCTCGGGTCGACCTCGGGCCCAGCCAGGCCCCGACATCGAGGCACCACCCTCCACCCAGGGGGTAAAGAGACCACTTGGCAGGTCAATGGGAGAAGGAGTGTCAACGGCTCCCCTCCGCCAGGTGTCGATCGCCCCAGCCTCCCTGGGTGCTGGCTCCACCCCCCTGCTGGGTGTCTGGACTCCCTCATCCCGGACCCCCCGACCTCCAAGTGCGAGGGTCCGGACATCAAAGGGCGCCAGGCCTATAACTGGGGCAGCTCCAGAGCAGGAAGCAGTTGTATCCTGGAGTCGAGAGATACCGAGACGAACTCATCTTGAAGGCCTGCTGGCGCTGCCGCGGCTCATCCTTTCGTGAACCATCTTGAAGGCCTGCTGGCGCTGCCGCGGCTCATCCTTTCGTGAACCATCTTGAAGGCCTGCTGGCGCTGCCGCGGCGCATCCTTTCGTGAACCATCTTGAAGGCCTGCTGGCGCTGCCGCGGCTCATCCTTTCGTGAACCATCTTGAAGGCCTGCTGGCGCTGCCGCGGCGCATCCTTTCGTGAACCATCTTGAAGGCCTGCTGGCGCTGCCGCGGCTCATCCTTTCGTGAACCATCCCGAAGGCCTGCTGGCGCTGCCGCGGCCCCTACTTGCGAACCATCAGCTCGAGGATTGTGAGCTCCACACCTGCTACCCCCGTACCTGTCCGGTACTGAGACTGTCCCGCTACCCTTCCCCCCAAAGAGACTAGAATTGACAGGATCCTCGTATCCTGGTCCTGCTGTACCGTCAATTACCTTGCTCTTAAGATATATAAAAGTGTGAAGAACTCGTCCCTGTGTGGTGTCTATCTGTGGGGGGGAAGTTACCTGTCTCTACGATTACCGGGGAGGGCCCTCACTGGAGGCCTCTCCCCCCTGTACTCGGCCGACCCTCCGGGTCCCCGTCTAACATGTACTCTTTGCAACACTGGAAGTCAGTGTAGCTCGGCCAAACATTTTGAGGTAGAGAAGTCTCGAAGTTTAGCCAGAGCTAATCTTGCCACCATATTTTGAACACGTTGCAAACGCTGGATCACATCATTAGGAGAATCCAGCAGTAGAGCATTACAATAGTCAAGGCGACTTAAAATAGCGCCCTGCACTACTAATGCTCTGGCAGAGGCAGGCAGCAGTGGCAGGATCTTTCTCAAGGCTCTAATAAGACCAAAACAGCACACTGCTGTTTTGTTCACCTGTGCCTTCAGGGTCAAATTGGCACTAAACAGAACTCCCAGATTACGGACCCTTTTGGCCGGAACCAAGGGGGAAGAAGTAGCTAATGGCCAGAAATTATGAGAGAGAGGTAAAGGAACCTTCCCTACTGCGCAGTGCATGATTTCGGTTTTCTCAGAATTGAATTGTAGAAAATTCAGCCATAGCCAATGTGCTGTATCACGCATACAGGCATGAAAATCCTCCAACGCCGAAGATTGGGTGACATCCAAGGATAGAATAATCTGAGTGTCATTAGCATAGTTTATCAGCTTCACATTGTGAGCCTGAATTATATCGATCAAAGGACTAAGATAGATGTTAAACATAATTGGGCTGATGGCAGACCCTTGAGGGACACCATGGCCGATATTAATAAAAGCAGATTGAAACGGTGGAAGGGCCACTGCCTGACGCCTACCAGAGAGATAAGAGCTGAACCAGCCCAAAGAAGTACCTACCACTCCAACCTCCTCAAGGCGGGTCAGCAAAATACTATGGTTGACTGTATCGAAAGCGGCAGACAAGTCGAGCAATATTAACATTGCTGACTGTCCCTTGTCTGCCAACAAGCGAAGATCGTCCATCACGATCACCATAGCAGATTCTGTACTGTGTTGTGGACGGAAACCAAATTGAACGTCCGGTAACTTGTTGTTACTTTCTAGGAACACAGACAGGGATCTGCTGACCCAGTGTTCAAGGATCTTCACAAGGTAGGGTAGGAGGGAGATTGGTCAATAGCTTTCTGGGCGGGCTGGATCAAGAGTAGCCTTCTTCAGGAGAGGTGTAACCGCAGCCTGCTTCCAGCTAGATGGTACATCTTCACTGGAAAGTGAATTATTGCAAATCTGATTAAGACTAGGAAATAGATCAGAAGCATATTCCTTCGAGACTTTGTGAGGAAGAGGGTTCAGTGGGGGGCCGGAAGAGACACCCAGAGCCAACATATCAAAATCATCCTCTGGTATAAGTTCGAAATGATCCAGAGTGCTCGGATTCACAGTTTCAGCATCCATCTCTACATAGGACATCTTTCCTACATCGGTGGATGAAGTAGTTGTTATTCTACTGGTTCGACTTTCTGCTATGACTGGGATAGTTGTTTTAAGCCCATTTATGATGGTACTAATCCTTACCTCAAAGAAGATTGCCAGTCTATCGCAAAGACTTTGAGTTGGCAGAGTCTCATTTTGTAAGCAGATTTTTGATTAATAATCTCTTCAACCAATCTAAAAACACATTTAGATTTGTTAGATGATTTCAGAATAGTTTCTGCAAAGTATTCTGTTTTAGCCGAGGAGATCGCTTTTTTATAGATTATATAGCCGTTTTCCATGCATTCTTAGCATCGTCTGCATAGTTTTTTCACTATTTTCTTTCAGCCTGTTTACAATTCAATTTCAGATTTTTCAAATTTTCATCAAACCATCTGGCCGAAGGTCTGCCTCTATTTTTGCAGACTTTCAAAGGGGCAATTTGATTGACAGTTGCCATGATCTGACTACAGAATTCTACATAGTTGTCCTCCACTGATCTGGCTACATCTAAATCCTTATTGATGGCAAATGTTGAGGAGCACGTTGCCTTTTTTAATGCCCTCCTCCAGTCCCTATTTAAAAAACTCCTAACTTCCCTATTAGCGGGAGCTTCTTGACTAGGAATCTAAGTCAGGAATTTAACCAAAAAATGGTCAGTCCACTCCACTGGAAATACCATTATATGCCCAGAGGCGCTATCCTCACTAAAAATTAAATCCAAATGTGCCCCCCTTTATGTGTAGGCTCAGTTACCCCTTGAAGGAGACCACGGTTCTCACAGGATTGGAGAAGGTTAGAATATCCCATGTCCAGATTCCCATTGAACCACATGTTAAAATCTCCAACTATAAGCAGTCTCGAGTGCGTAAGGGGCATATTGTCAATAACAGCAACCAATGGCTGCAGATGAAGCATATTAACAGGGCCACGAGGTCTATAACAGACTATACCATGTAGCAAGTGTCCCTTGGTGTCTTTTAAAGAAAATCCCAAAAGCTCAAATCCCTCCACCATGTCGACCTCCATAGGGACAGAATTCCAGCTGTCTTTAAACAGTATGCCAATCCCCCCTCCTCTGCCACAGCCTCTAGGTTTAGGGAAGATCTTATATCCAAGAGGGCAGGCCTGCCCTAATTCAAAAACAGAGTCAGGGTATGTCCAGGTTTCGGTCATGAACACAACATCTAGATGGTGTACCTCTATGAGTAACTGAATCTCTGTGCAATGTTTGGAGAGGGAACAACATTCAGTAATCCACAGCTCAGAGCATCCTTCCTACAGATATCAGCATTCAATCTAGTAGTTCCCTCAAGTCTCAGTACTCCTACCTCATCGCTCATAGTTTTGCCAATCTTCCCCAGGGTCTCACTAGAGTAACATCGAGTCCCTGCGTTACAGGCAGCATGGCTGGCGCTGAGCGCGGGCTGAGTGCGGATGGGCGCAGACGGGCTTGCCTTTGGTCTGCCTTCGGCACGCCACCGGCACGCTCGCTGCGCACCCACGCCAGTACGGCGTTTAAATAGATGATGAAGAGAAAAAACTAGAGTACTGACCCAGGAAGCAGGCGTGTCCGCGCTAACAGACGGACAACGCTGGGTCGAGTGCCAAAAAAGTGCTAAGTGCCAAGAGAATCAAATCATAGACACCATAGTGAGCTTTGTGCACCCCCAGAGGGCAGATGGGGGGTAATAATCTACATCTCACCAAAACTGTCTCATTTGTGTTTAGGGGTGGGGACATTGGCATACCCATTTTGGGCAGCCTCCACCCCTACATATAAAAAATAATTAGTGGTGCCTAATGGGCTTTCTGCCCACTGGGGGGGTAGATTGAGGGCTGGTGCCCCCATCTGCCCACAAGTGGGACAGAAAGACTTTAGTTTCAAATTGTTTTGGGTGGGGGCTTGGTTTTGTCCATTGTGGGCAGCAACCACCCCTCTTTTATAGAAAAAAATCCCTGATGTCTAGGGGCCTTTCTGGTACAAATCCCCATCTGCTCCCCAGAGGGGTCAGAAAGACTGTCTCTTTTGTGTTTGGTGGGGTTGGGGCATTCGCATGCCCATTTTCGGCAGCCCCCACCCATTCATATTGAAATAAAAATAATCCCTGATGCCTAGTGTGGTTTCTGCCCCCCTCCCCGGTCAGATCGGGGGATATTGCCCCCATCTGCCCCTAGGGGGGCATAAAGACTTAATATGCCCTAAAATATTTGGGTGGAGCAAATGCCTTTGCCCAAGGGGCTGCTCCCCCCTCCCTGGTGTCTAGTGGTAGATCCCTGCTTGGGGATCGCCCTCCTGCGGTGATCCCCAAGAAGGAATCTACTAGGGAAGGGTACCACTGGAAAGGGGAGATTCTCCCCTTTCCATTTATACCTCTCCCGTCTGCCTAGGTGCTCGGTAGGCTGTGAAAGTAAAATGAGGCGATTGGCTCATTTCACTTTCAATGTAATGATGTCAACGCAGCATGCGCGCTGATCTTCATTACACTGAAAAAGTTCCCCAGCACCTGAGGCTAAAAAATAAAAAAGTAAATCCCTCTGCTGTAAACAGCAGAGGGATTTCCTGGTCATGTATAGAGGACTGAACGGTTGCGTCCTCACCACACGACCACCGTGGCTGAGGACGTAAGCGTTCTGTCCTCAGTATGGAATGGGTTACAGCGCACTACCACCCAGCTAGTGAGCAGGTATGAGTCTAGCCAAATCTAGGGCCTAGTGAGACTACTCGTAATACCAGGTCTTAAGCTTTTTGCGGAATACAAGAAGTGAGTAGGAGGGTTTTCTGTTTAGTGGTAGGTCATTTTATTCCATGCTTTGGGAGCGATATAGAAAAAGGCTCGACCACCGGATATAGTTTTCTGCATGTGCAGTTTGTTTGCAAGTAGGAGTTCGGACGAGCGGAGCTGTCGGGAAGGTTTGGTCACCAAATACCACATATCTATATAGGGACATATCACACATGTTAACTGTTGTGTATTTTTTAAATGGTTATTTTGAGGTAATTAGATTGAAAATGCAATTTTGTTCAAGTGCAGCTGTCAATTGAGATTGATTGGAACTGGAAGGTTTACGTGTTTTTACCTTTCTTGAGCACAATTTTGATAAAAACAATTGCCAATGGTGTGGTCAGTGGATTTATGTGATTGGATCCAGCATTTACTGCATAGTTATGGATTTTTCTGCATTTGCCACATATTTTACCACATAACTTGCAGATTTCACGAAAAATATATGGTTTCTTTCTCAAATGGATGACAATATTACCGTTGGAGAATGTGCCACATAAATTAAAATTTTGCAACATAATTTACAAAACCTCATTTGCAAATTTGGTCCTCAAAGTCTAATAATCCTAGCATTCCTGTCAATGTTAATGCAAAGCAGAGTGATTTGAGGGCTTTCGTCATGATGATGAAATCCATATTTCACAGGCAACTTCGAAATATTTTTTTATATTTCATGGTTCCCTGCGAAATATGTTTTTTATACCAATGCATTTTGTGCAATGAAATCACCCAAATGTGTAATATGTAGAGAGAGAGAAAACCTACTAGTAACCATTTCAGTAAATGTAGGACATCATTTATGTCATGGCAAGGTTAGATTACTGGAATGATCTTGTGGTTCTGATAACAAATTACATAAAAATCCTTTAGTTCATTAACGGTCTAGTTATAGTTCTCCATGTACTGACCTGACAGAGGCTCGCCATCCCCAAAAGGGTAGACCTCCACAAGGATGGATGCTAAGACTGCAAATGACTTGCAATTCACAGAAAAGGGACTTATTTAGAGTTAAGTGGATGCGGGACATCTGACGCAAAGTGGCAGCTGTCCAATCCCCAAACTAAGAGTTCATTCAATCAATCAATCAATCAATCAAAGCATTTATATAGCGCACTACTCACCCGGAGGGTCTCAAGGCGCTAGGGGAGGGGGGGTCCGCTACTGCTCGAACAGCCAGGTCTTGAGCTGCTTCCTGAAGGCGAGGTGGTCCTGGGTCAGGCGGAGGTGGGTCGGGAGGGAGTTCCAAGTCTTGGCGGCCAGGTAGGAGAAGGACCTTCCCCCTCTGGTGGCTCTTCGGAAGCGGGGGACGGTGGCGAGGGCGTGGCCGGTCGATCGAAGCTGGCGTGTGGGAGCGTAGAAGTTGAGGCGGCTGTTGAGGTATCCTGGGCATTGGTTGTGTAGGGCTTTGTGTGCGTGGGTGAGGAGACGGAAGGTGATTCTCTTGTTGACCGGGAGCCAGTGCAGGTCTCTCAGGTGTCCGGAGATGTGGCTGCGACGGGGGATGTCGAGGATGAGTCGTGCTGAGGCGTTCTGGATCCGCTGGAGTCTCTTCTGGAGTTTGGCGGTGGTACCGGCGTAGAGGGAGTTGCCGTAGTCCAGACGGCTGGTGACGAGGGCCTGGGTGACCGTCTTCCTGGTCTCGGTGGGGATCCACCGGAAGATCTTACGTAGCATGCGCAGGATGTTGAAGCATGACGAGGAGACGGCGTTGATTTGTCTGGTCATGGAGAGGGAGGAGTCCAGGATGAAGCCCAGGTTGCGTGCGTGGTCTGTTGCTTTGGGAGTGCTGCCCAGGGCGGGGGGCCACCAGGAGTCGTCCCAGGCGGAGGGTGAGGATCCCAGGATGAGGACTTCCGTCTTGTCCGAGTTCAGTTTCAGGCGGCTGTTCATCATCCACTTGGCTACGTCTGTCATCCCTTCGTGTAGGTTGGCTCTGGCGGCGGCGGGGTCGTTGGTGAGGGAGAGGATCAGCTGGGTGTCGTCGGCGTAGGAGATGATGTTGAGGTTGTGTTGGCGTGCGATGGCTGCGAGGGGGCTCATGTAGACGTTGAAGAGGGTTGGGCTGAGCTAGGAGCCTTGAGGAACGCCGCAGATGACTTCGGTGGCTTCTGACCTGAACGGGGTGAGGCGGACTCTCTGTGTCCTTCCGGCGAGGAAGGAGATGATCCACTCCAGTGCCTTCTCCTGGATTCCGACGTTGCTGAGGCGCTGCACTAGGGTGCGGTGGCAGACAGTGTCGAAAGCCGTGGAGAGGTCTAGGACGATGAGGGCCGCTGTTTCTCCGTTGTCGAGCAGGGCTCGGATGTCATCGGTGGCTGCGATCAGGGCAGTCACGGTGCTGTGGTTGGCCCGGAATCCAGACTGCGAGAGGTCGAGGGATACGTTCGTCTCGAGGAAGGCGGCCAGCTGCTTGTTGACGGTCTTCTCGATGACTTTTGCAGGAAACGGGAGCAGCGAGATGGGGCGGTAGTTCTTGAGGTCGGTGGGGTCGGCTGATGGCTTCTTAAGTAGAGCGCTGAGTTCGGCGTGCTTCCAGCTCTCCGGGAAGGTAGCAGTGTCGAAGGAGGTGTTGATGATGTCCCGCAGGTGGGGTGCGATGACAGCGTCGGCCTTGTTGAAGACGTGGTGAGGGCAGGGGTCGGTCGGAGATCCGGAGTGGATGGAGTTCCTCGTGCGGACGGAGTCTTCGGTGCTGATCGGGGTCCAGGCGCGGAGGGCGGTGGTGGGGGGCGGTGGTTCGGTCGTGGCGTGCGTCGGTTGAGTGCTGAAGCTGTTGTGTATGTCCGCGATCTTGTTGTAGAAGTAGGAGGCGAGGGAGTTGCAGAGGTCTTGTGAAGGGGTGATGTCGTTGTTTCCGGCGTTGGGGTTGGAGAGCTCTTTGACGATGTTGAAGAGTTCCTTGCTGTTGTGTGCGTTGTTGTCAATAGCACTCTAAATATGGCAGACGCTACATCTGCAGCTTTTTGGAAGATTTCCTATTCCACCATTCTGTAAAAGCCCTGAGACTGTTCAAGAAAAAACTCCTATTTTTCCTGAAACATTTTGACTACTAAAATGACTTTTCCTCAAATAATTTTACATCTTCCACTGCCACCGTATTTTCTGTTCTCTTCTGCCTCTTACTATCACCTTCTTGAGTCAGTCAATTGTTGGCATGCAACACAATAAAATAAAATCTGTTTCAATGAAAAATGTCAACCACTTACCTAAACCCAGGGATTGGCATCACATGGTAACAACGTTGCCAGACCGTTAAACTTGATGCCATCAATGCTTTAGTGTTAATCCTTGTAAACCAGTTGTTGGCCCCAAGACAGCATCCAGAGAAACAATGGGCAAAGCCAATAGGTCTGGCATCGGCTCCAAAGTTTTGCCTGGCCCATGATTATGAATGGTTTTTTTGTAAAATTATACAAAAGGAACTACGTTTTGTTTGTAAGGGCACATTGTGCAAAAGCACTCACAGAGAGGGAAGCTGATGGCTGGAGTGGGCTGACCTTATGCCCTATGCAGTAAACTGTGGTGAGTGCATGAGTGTAGAGATCTGGAGGGAAGTATCTGTTAGAGGGTAATTGTATTAAAATCTAAAGTCTTGGCTAACGCCACACCTTAAAAGGCCAGGCTACAAAGGCTGAATTCTGGAGAGAAAATGCTACAAAAAAATGACTGCTGAAGGCAGAGCAGCATCCCAGCATGCTTTGCGTCAGGAATGCTCCTCGTGCCCCTCATCACATATGCAAAAATGAACACAGCAAGGAAGCCATTACCTGGAACACGACAAGCCTCTCAGAGGACAGTCCTGTCTCGCCTGTAATCAAATAATAATAAGAAACCATTCCCCTTCCCAGCTGCTTACAATCAACCGCCCGTGGGCCCGACAGCACACCAACTGCAACCACTTTATAAAATCAGCAGTCACCCCACAAACTTAAGCGTTTCAAAGAGACGAGCATGACTCACCATATCAAGGGCATTAGAGGGATCGACCTTTACTAATTAGTTTCCATTTCTCCATTTCCTACCTGCCCTCTATCCACGGTTGGTTCGGAGTTCACGAAGGTGGTGTACACTGCGGGTATACATGAGCAGGACGACCCAGGCCAGATCAGAGTTACCTGAGCTACAAACTAAGGGGCTTACTCATGAAGCTTTTAAGCAGCCCAGCAGGCCACCTTGATGCATTGTGTGAGAGAGAAAGGACAGGACTGCGTTGTATTTAACATTATATGGTGTATTCCTGTTCTTTCCTTGTGCTGACGCATAATTTACTGCTGAGCACCATTGCAGGCACCCTGGTGCCGTGCAAACAATGTCTGCTTTGCAGACGGGATTGTTTTCGTTCAGGAAGGGAGATCTTCCTGCACAAAAACAATCCTCTGAGGCTTTTTCCTCTTTCTAGGTGTGTTGCCGCAGAATGCAGCAGACATAGAAAGAGGACAAATCAATGAGAAATTATATTTTTCTTCCATTCGCCTTCCCAGGGGAGGCGCAGCATTTTGATGCACTCCAGATTGGCCAGTGTTGGTAAATCTGTGAATGCATCAAACCCCATGGGTGGACGTGTGGGAACACCCACCCTCATTGGGGCAGAGTAATGCAAGGCAGAGACCTGTACTGCATTCCGTTACTCTGGATTTATGAAGCCATGCAGGGCTCCGCAACGTTGCCTTGCACACCTTGATAAATCCGACTCGGGTTTTGCGTTGCCCCTGCGCCCACTTGCTTGGTGCAAGGGGGGCGTAAAACCTTCATAAATAAGCCCCTAACTCTGTACGCACAATCTGGAAACCACATGTTTCCTAAAGTTTATTTTGCTGAAAAATCCAATGCCACGACTTAGGTTGTCCCTCTCCCAGCTGTGGGCCACTCATTAGCATATTACATACCTCAACCACACACAGTCACCTGGACACACCAAATCACTGGCCATTGAGACTATGATGCCACTACAGGTTTGGGTAGCATTGTCACAGACATTTGTGGGCAATCTACCCTTTTGTGTTATTCTTGTAAAATATAGTTAAAAAAACGGACAGCAACAGCTCAAATTCAATTTATCTTCAAATTATTACAATTTGTGCACCTGTATACACATTGTAAGCAACTCTACCATGCGCTGTGTTCTCACAAATTGTGATTTGCGGTGTCATAACTATTATTATTATTTTGGATTGTATACCTATAAAAGAGTATAAACAGTGCATGGAGAAGGCACAAGTTATAGTTAATGGCGTGTGGCTACTAATTTGAACACACTGTGTATGGAGGTGCGCTTGTTATAATAAATTGAAGTTGTTGTGTAAATTATAAATTAAAGGAATGCGTTTAGAAATTTACATTTTTGTGTACTTTAACTTTTGTTTGTAGCTAAAGAATATAATGTGATGTAAATTTAAAGGTGGTGTCTAACTTATACATGTAATCTATTACTATAAGTGAAACATTTCTAATGTTTGTGTAATTCAAGTGTGGTTTGTATGGAAATAATTAATATAGTTTTCCTAACTATAACAAAAGTTTAACCTTTGTTTTTTTCATTGAATTTTAATGTGCTTTAGTATTAATGTAACAATTTTGAAATCGTAGAGTTTACAGTTGTCAAGTAAAGTGTTATTAAGTGGATTGAAGTAAAGTACAGTGGAGGAGAGTGTGTTAAAGTGTAATGTCATATAGTGTCATTGAGTAGAGTAAAGTGGAGTAGAGAGGAATGTAGTACAGTGGAGTGGCATACGGTGGAATAGCATACAGTGGAGAGTGGAGTGGCATAGAGTTGAGTGTTGTACAGTGCAGTCTGGTACAGTGGAGTGGCATATAGTGGTGTGGCGTAGAGTGGAATAGCATAGAGTGGAATGTTGTAGAATGGGGAGGTGTACAGTAGAGTAGCATACAGTTGAATAGTGTACAGTGAAGTGGTGAAAAGTGAAGTGGTGTAGAGTGTAGTGTGGTAGAGTGTAATAATGGCATGGTGATTTCCCAAGGGGATATTTGATTTTACTGTTAAAAAGTGTAATAGTGTACAGTGGAGTAGTGTAGAGTGCGGTGGCGAACAGTGGAGCTGCATACAGTGGAGTGGATTGCAGTGTAGTGACATGCAATATAATAAAATAGAGTGGAGTATTGTAGAGTGGAGTGCCATAGCTTGGAATGGCGTAAATTGGAACAGCATGTAGTGGACTGTCATACAATGGAGTGTCATATAGTGTAGTGGCGTAGAGTGGAATAGGGTATAGTGGAGTGGCTACAATGGAGTAGTATAGAGTGGAAGAGCATAGAGTGTAGTAGCGAGGGGGAGTTGCGTACAGTGGGATAGCGTTGAGTGTATTATGGAAGGGGAATTGGCATGGAGAATTGTGGCAGAGAGTGTGGTACCATAGAATGAACTGATGTACAGTGTAATACCATACAGTGGGTTGGCGTACAGTGGAGTGACATAAAGTGTAGTGGCGTACAGAGGAGTAGCTCACAGTGCATTGGTGTACCCTGTAGTGGCATACAGTGGAATGGCATAGAATGGAATAGCGTAGTGTGTAGTGTTGCAGAGTGGAGTTCCACAAAGTGGAATAGTGTGCAGTGGAGTAGCGTACAGTGGAAGGATGTACATTATATTGGCATACACTGGAGTGCTACAACTTGTGCCTCCACCATGCACTGCTTATGACTGCACATATTACATCAAACATGGCATGTTCTATGACATCATTTATGACATTTCTGATGACATTTCAAATGACATAATTGATGACCTCCCTGATGACAATACCAATGACATAATCAAAGCTTCTTTTGTACACATTGGTGTATAACTGGGTATAACATTAAAGCTATGAAAGTAAGTGCAAAACAGCTCAGAATAATATAAATCGTCATTACTGCTATCATAAATACAACCCCCATAAGTGAATCAAACTTGTGTTAAGGTTACCATTGACCCTATGCCATACACTTCATGGGTAGCCAAGTTAATTTGACTATGAACTCCAGATGAAAGGGTAACCTATCCCCCACATGGTTTTCAATCCATGTACAGAAGTTCAAGGAAAACGAAGTTCCTCCAGATAGTCAAACCTTGTTACATAACTAGTTCCCTAATATGGAAGATCTTTATCTGTTTCAAACCCCTTACAGTCACTGAACCTACATTGAGAAATAAAGTGGATATGAGTTGAAAAGTGGGTACTGTTTATACTGTTTACTCTATGGAGGGAGTTTACTCTGTACCACCCTGTTTGCAGACAGTGAAAGTCTCATAAAAATACAACACAGAGTATTAAAAAGTATCAACTAAGAACAGTGTACACTCTATGCCAAACTTGTCCAAAGAGCAACTGTTCACTTAAAATAACAATGGTCTGAAGGTGGCAAAGATGATACTGCCTGCAGGCTTCATACTGTGGTGAAAACTTTACAGATAACCCATCTGTTAAAGCAAAAAAGCACATGTACGTAGATGATTTCCTGGTGCGCACTGTCTTTTATGTTATTTAGAAATTGTCATGCTGAGAATATTCTAATAACTCAAACTGCGGCCAAAAACGTAATATGTTTTACATACGATCTTTGCCCCTGAACGACCCCCTCCCTGAGCATATTTTGGCCCTGGGGACCCCATCCCCCTGGCCCAATGTGATAAATAAGGGAAAGGGGCCACGTACCCCCCTCCCCGAGAATTAAAAAGGCCCTGGGGACCCCATCCCTGAGGGTCATGTTTATTTAAAGGGGAGGAGGCTGCCTGGCCCCCGTGCCTGAGCCTTGTCCGGTCCCGGGAACCCCATCTCCTGGGTCCTGTATTAGTATAAGGTGGGTGTCCTGGTGCCCACCAATGGTGCTGACTATACACTCGTTGGGGGCCATGGGGGGAGGCCTAGGGCCCCAGTGGCCCCAGATGGCTCCCCGCATGCGACAGGAGCAGGCATTGCTCCCGACTGCAGGGAGCAGCTATTTATTTTGCACCCTTGAGGCGTCAGCAAACTCTTGAAACTGTTTCCCTACCCGCATCAGTGTGGGTAGGGAAAGAAATCAAAAGTCTGCTCCCAGTTGGTGGGAGCATTTTGAAAGCTACTGCCCACAGGGTGCAGACTCTCTGTTTGCTCCTGCATGGCAGCAGATCCAAAAACACTCCCATCAGGCTGAAGCAAACACAGGCTTCCCTGCCCGCACCGGTGAGGGTGGGAAACCACTGTGTCCCAAGGGTGGGTTTTCCAGGACATTGCTACTGAGCCGGCCAGAGAGATGGGGCCATAGAATGCTTGGGGAGGGGGGCCAGGCAGTCGCCCTTCCATTAAAATGTGAAAAAATGTTTTCTAATCTGCTGGAGTCCAGTGGGATCACGGCAGAAACTACCAAGTGTTTTTTATTTGGGCACAGAGGGGCTTGGGGGCCTAGGGTATCCCTACCCTTCCAACTTATATATTTTTTTTACTTACTTCTTCAGGATTTGGGACTGAGCCCTCAAGTCCTGTAATAGCTGCCAGCAACATTTATCTAATGTTGCTGGTTGCAAATCAGAGTGCTCACTCCCTCTGGAGTCTGACTCCTGCGGAAGCGAATTGGCTTAAGGGAAATAAAACTCCCTGGTTCAATCAAAACACTCTGTTTTCAAATTGGTGCTCCAGCGTGAGTTTCTCCAGCCTTTTGCCAAACCAACTGTCCAGATATGCAATTATTTTTACCCTTAATTTCTAAAAACTACTGAACAGATTTATACCAAATCACAAAACACACAATCTGTGGTCCAAGGTCCAGCTTCCTTCCAAATTTGACGTATTCCTCTTCAGCAGTTTTTGCTGTATCCCTTCCTAAAGAAGTCTATGAAAAATGCATTGGGATTTTGTGTAGTGGGACCCTCACTTGACAGATTACCCCGAAACTAGTCAAACTAGTCAGAAATTAGAACCATTTTGGAAAGTTTTGTAGAGCTTCGTCAAAAGGTGCCAACGTTTTTATCAACATAATAAATGCTTTTCATATGGAACAGCTGACCTAACTAAAACAACGCAGTGGCAACCACCACTGGCTTATATATGTGTATATATATATATAATAGATGGGTTTCTGTAATCCATACTAATATTATAAAGAGAGAGCCCAAACCTTTGAGGCAGGTAATCTCAGTGACCACAGCACCAATCACAACACCCAATACAGCGTTGGAAAGGGCAGTTGCAGCAGAAGGACATAGGCTATGCAGACGGCCACCATATACATTTAAAAGGTAAAAGAACTGTGCCAGCAAAGTAGTCCCTTGTGGGCGTGTCTGCGTTGTGCTGTGGGCGTGGGCTGGTGGCGTGACTAACGCTGGGGCGTGTGGTACGGCCATCATATCGTGGGCTGTGGGCGTGTGCTGGGGGCGTGACAAACTCAGGGGCGTGACAAACGCTGGGGGAATGTGTCCGCCCTTCATGCCATGTGAGTCGTACATACAAGCGCCAATTACGTTGCTGCGCAGCATCAAGGGGCACGCTGGGGGCATGAGAAACACTGGGGGCTTGTGTCCGGCCTTCATGCCATGTGAACGCAATTGCGCCGCATCAAGGGGCACGCTGGGGGCATCTGCTACATTCCGCCCTTCATGCCATGTGGGTCGTACATTAATCAGAAGATCGTCTGCTGTGGCCGTGTGCTGGGGGCGTGACAAACGCGTTCAGCTGGAGGCGTGGTAAGTAACGTTACTGCAGCCTCTCCTGCGCGCTGTTACTGAACTCTCTCATTCAACGAAATTACACGCGCCTGCTACCATCAACCAGGGCTCTAGCTGGGCTCAGGCGGCGGATCAGTACACTAATTACACGCGCCTAATAACATCAACCAGGGCTGCAGCTGGGCCTCAAGTGGGGGGAACACGCGCCTGCTAACATCAAACAGGCCTGCATCTGGGCCTCAAGCGGGGGAACACGCAAATGAGCGTGTCTGCGGGGACAATTACTGCAGCCTCTCCTACTTGCTGTCACTCAACTTTCTCATTAAACGGATTTACCCGCGGCGGATAACTCTCTCATTCAACGACATTACACGCGCCTGCTAACATCAACCAGGGCTGTAGCCGGGCTCATGCGGCGGATCACTACACCAATTACACGCGCCTGCTAACATCAACCAGGGCTGCAGCTGGGACTTCTCCGTCCCGATTCTAATGAAACAAAAAATGTTGTCTACCGCGAGATTTTAAAATAAATTGCCCTTGCCAAATACACACATTACCCACATTCTATTTCATACCCGGACAACGTCGGGACGGGCTGCAAGTCTGACATAAAGCAAGTCAAATTATGTCTGTGCTTACACAGTGTCTAATGACATGAGAAATACAAAATATTTGTCTGCAACCTCTGCACTTTTAAAATAAGAACTTTTATTCAAATGCTTGATAAGGGGGACTTGTGGAAGAACTATGTCATAATTTGAAAAATAATAATGAAAAACACATTTTCCTTAAAATATACTTAAGAGGAGACTACAAGAAATACCATACGTCAGAGGGAGATAGTGATAAGTAATTCCCTTTGAAGCTGAAGCAGGTAACTGATTGCAAACATAGCAGCTCCTAACATTCATTGCATCTATATACTCATGAAGCAATCTAAGATAAGCGTTCAAAGTATAGTCCTCTCTTGATACATCTGAATGTAATTATTTTGCCTCCACTACTGCATGCTATCATCAGAAGAATGTGGTGTGGTAGGGTTAACAGTAGACGTAGATTCTAATGGGCTATCTGTAGCTGAATATAACCCTTTAGGCACTATAACTAATACTACAACTAAAGCCATTAGTATGATTACTGTGATGTATCTATGCCTACTAGTATTAGGATCAGTTTCCATTCCTTTGTTGGAATCTAAATCTTGGGTGGAACGTAGCAGCTGCAGAGAATTATCTGTTGGTTTCCACATGTGCAAAAGAGCAAAACCAAGTTTGGATGACTACGCAATGAAACTATGTACAAAGTCTTTATACATCTTCTTTTTGACTTACAAATCCATAAAATGTCTTTGATAATAAACGGTTCAAGCTCATTTACTATTAGTCCCAATCTGATATGCATCAGTTCATCAACTAGCACAGAAAACTTGTTCGCATCCAAAAGGGGAATTCAGCCACATAAAATATAAAATGTAGCACGTTACAGCACATGCTTTCACCACGCAGTAGGTAACAACGCGGTCGTTACAACAACCGCGTTGTTACCACGAGTGGCATTACATCGCAAGTTTTTTCAACGACTTGCGCTAGATGGCGCGCTGGACTTAGAAATAGTATAAATTACTAATCCTACTCCAGTTACCACAACAGCAGGGAAGGTGTTAAATTTAAAATCCAACACATTCCCTGGTGTTGCACGCCACCTAGTGCAGGTGGTTGAAAAGTCTTGCGATGTAAAGGCACGCATGGTAACAAAGCAGTCGTTGTAACAACACCATTGTTATATACCTGCGTGGTATTGCCAGCATTGTAAACGCTGTCTCCCATAAGGTAAGATGTCTCAAGGTACTCAGTATTGTCAACAAAGGAAATTCAAAGGTTAGATAAAACTGAAGATCAAGTTCCCGAAGTTGCAGTTGAACTTTCACAGTGATCCCAAAATATCCAGAACTTGTTCTCACTGTCATTTGCAAGAAAGTATATCCATTCAGAGAATAAGGTCCTCCAAAAGGGCACTCTCGTGCTTTTTGACATCCTGAGTTTTGTTTCTTGTCCTCCGCTCAGGTCCGAATCCTCTATGTCCTCTGGGAAATCTGGGAGATCACTTTCTGCCTGAGGGATCAGTCTTTCCCTCTCCTGCCTTCTTGGCCAAATTTCTTCTGCTGCCCTACACAGTTCTCAACCACTAGGCCCTTCATAAGGGCCCAAGTCTACCTCTGTTAAGACCACTGGATAAGCCTCTCCTTCACCAGGTTAATCATCCAACTCTCCAGAACCCTCCTCAGGCTGATGAAATGCTATTTAGTTTTCTGACTGTTTCCCTACAACTTAACTAATCTGCTCCTGCGATCTCTCGACCACCACCGGCTCTTCTGGGACAGGTGCTATTATCTCATCAAGGGGACATGGAACCCTGTGAGTATGGGCAGCATGGATCCAATTGGGCAGACCTCTGCACTTCACAGCTGTTGTAGTTACAAGTATGACTTGGTACGGTCCACACCAAAAAGCCTCTGAGCACGACTTCTGTATGTGCTTCTTCACCACAACCCAGTCTCCAGGACTTAGGTGGTGGCATTGCTCCTGGTGCAGCGAGGCTGTAGGAGCTTCAACCTGATTAGACACAGAACGCACCACATCAGCCAGTCCTTTGCAGTAATCTAAATCAAATCATCAGTAATGTTTACTAGAGCATTGACAGGTACAGCTGGCAATCTCATGTCTCTCCCCATGATTAGCTCATGGAGAGACAATCCTGTCCTACGATCAGGTGTGCTACGCAGACTCATCAACACCAACGGCAAAGCATCCGGCGATTTCAAAGATGTAGAAGCACACACTTTGGCAAGGCTTGATTTCAGAGTCCTAGTGACCTGCTCCACCAGAGCTGAAGCCTTAGGTCACTAGCTACAATGCAGTGTCTGTTCAACTTGCAAGGCAGCAGAGAGCATCCTCAGCACTTTATTATTGAAGTGCGTGCCTTGGTCCAATTCTAAAGACATTGGAAAGCTGAACCTTGGTATCAACTACTTCATCAACATCTTTGCTATTGTGAGACTATCATTCCTTCTTGTGGGTTATGCCTCAACCCATCATGATAAGATGCACACAATGAAGTCAATCTGAAGCCTGTTTTAAGGACTTCCTTTGTGGCTCAATGTCACTGCACTTCTTTCCCCCACGTTATTCTATTGGCAAACAACACATCTGAGACAACACTTCCTCCATCAATCTGAACTCTGGATTAAACCAAGTTTGACAAAACAATCTGACCATGGCATCCCTCCCTACATGAGTCGGACGATGGTAATGTCTAGCCATTGGCAGCAGCAAACTATTTAGCAACACAGGTTTGCCATCTCTTGAAACCTATATTTCATCCTCATCTCTTTTCACACAAACTGTGTTTACCCAACTCTGCTGCTCTGCTTCTGACACCTCTTCCTGTTACCCCTTAACCTCCTACCAAGTGTCAGCTGCTGCGAACAAAAGGTTGTAAATGGTCTCAGCTGTTCCTTTGTTTACATACTTACCACTGAATGTACAAACATTGTAGGCACAGTACAGTGCATCTTTATTGGCATATCTGTTGCCAACGGTCACATAGCCATCTACCTTGTCATAAGCAGAACATTTCCTAACTGCAACTCGTGTGGGTTGTTGCAACGCTTCTAACAATTTTCTCACATGCTCACCATTACATATAGGGGACCCTGATTATGTCATAAATCCCCTCTGGGACCATAAGTGTATGAAATCGGACACCACAGCGAAGCTGTACTGACTATCTGTAAATATAGTAATCTGTAATCAATCTGAAACATGGCATGCTTGAGTAAGAGCAGACAATTCAGCCAATTGTCGGGAGGCTACTCCTTGAAGCCAAGCAGCTTTCACTACTCCTGAAACAGTACAAACTGCATTACCAGCTCTCAAATTACCTTCATGAGCTCGTAAACACGAGCCATCCACAAACAGTATGTAATCAGATTTAGGTAGTGGTTCATCTTGTATATCCGGTCTCGGCTTGGTGCACAGTTCAGTAACATCGAGACTGTCATGCTCCACTTCACCATCATCAGTGTCATTCTCAGGAATGGATAACTAGGTGGCAGGATTCAGAATAGAACACCTCTTTAGAGACAAATTCTCGGCTGCTAGTATGATTTGCTCATACCGGGTCAGGCGGCTGTTTATGAGGTGCTATATCCTCTTTCTAGCTAACAAAACCTTGACTGAATCATGAACATACACAGTGAAAGGTGCCCCATTATTATGCTTTCACACGTTTCAATGCTGACACCTGTCACCGCCACCACTTTAAGGAAGCCAGGGAGTGCTGCAGCCACTAGATCTAACATGGCTGAGAAGTAAGCAACTGGTCTTAGGGCACCTCCATGGTTCTGTGTTAACACTGAAAGAGTGCAGCCCTCTTTTTCACTGCAAAAAAGCAAAAATGCTTTATTGTAATCAGTAATTTCTAGTGCTGGGGTGCGGCATGGACTTTCTCTCAACTTTAGGAATGCAAACAAACAGTCATTGTCCCAAGGCACTGGATCTGACACATCCTTTGTAAAGTCTTAGCCACTAGGGAAAAGTTGAGTATCCACTGATGACAGTAGCCCACCATACCAAAACACGTCTTTCTGTGTTGTTGGCAGATTAATTTGCATGTTCCCAGAAATTCTTTCTTGTGACACCCTTCTCGCATCCTTCTCAGTGTGTTGAGCAAGATATATAGCGTCTCTCAAAGAGCACTTCAACTTATTTGGGAATACCTTATGTGCATTCTCAGTCCAGGGATTGAGCAATGTAACAGTGTCATTTTTGTATGCTTCACAAGAATTTGACACAACCAGCAGGTCGTCAATATACTAAACCAGGACAGAATTGCAGGGCATCACAAGGGTCTCCAAATTCTTTTTAAAGGTCTGATTGAAAATGGAGTGACTCTCGGTATACCCTAGTGGACCTCGCCACAATGCCAAAACATAGTTCCCGAGCCAAAATACGAAGAGGAACTGACTGTCCTCATGCAAGGGTATAGAGATGAATGCCTGAAAAATCAATAACAGTAAACCACTCAGCCTCACAATAAATTTGAAACAAAATTACAGAAGGATTCAGTACCACGGGACAACAAGGGACCATGATATTATTGTACTCCCCATGATTTCTTTCAGTATTCCTTGTTGAATCATTGTCTCAATCACTAGAGTTATTCCAGCAATCTTTTCAGGGGTCAAATTATACTACGATGTTCTGGGATATTCCACATTAGGTTTTATTTGTATACGGACAGGCTCAACTCATTTAATGGATCCAATGTCCCTCCCTGAAAAAATCCCAAACTTCTGGGTTCACTGAATCTCACTGAATCTCTGAGACCTAAAGGCAAGTCTTCCGTCTTCATCATCAGATACAGTCTGATGATCACATTCTGATAAGCCAATTTAAAGGTAATGTCCTCATAACAGGTTTGTAGCTCTTAATTCGGGGGGTACAATATATGGTGAAATTCAGTTTGCACAACAAATCGCATACTAACAAATTCACAGGTCTTTCATCACAAACTGTGAGTTGATGAGTATCCTCAAAACTCCCTATCTTTACAGGAACATCCTCAGTACTGGGATTCTCCATTTGTTGATTAGCAGCAGCTCCAACAACCTGGATAGCATCAACCAAAAATTATACATCATAGCCATTTATCTCAGCATCTATAGATGGGCCAATCTGGTCTACCTCCATGGGAATATACGTTGTTATCCCGAAAACTTTCATCCCGCATGCCATTACTCCGCATTTTTTACAACGAAAATGCAATTGCTCCGCGATAGCATTACCCCGCAAACGTTCACTCCTCATATGACTTTACCACGCATGCCTTTACAATGCAAACGCATGCGTGGTGAAGTCATAAACTGTAAAAGTGCTTTATCTTTTTATATATATATATTTTGGCTTTTTAAATTAATGTAATTTATATATATATATAAATATAACATACAGTGAAGGGTGTGGGATCGAAGTTCTTTGTGATTTATCTACACCGGTATGCTTCTTGGTGTAATCACGGACCCCTCCTGCAAGTAGGGTAGAGCGGAAAAGAAGCGAGCGATCGGTACTTCCGGTAGCACTTTCCTGGCTCCGGTAGGAGCAACCGCTCGAACCCCCGGCAAGCAACATCCGCTTGTAACCAGCAGCGAACGGCAGCTGACTCTCACGGCTGTGATCGAGTCTGCACCGAGGAGACGGCTGGTGAACAGAAGCGTTTGCAAAGAACATTTAGCCGGAGCAGGAGTAAGACCGCACACACGAGCGAAGCCACCAAGGATTTGTGCTCGAGAGCGCGGGTGCTCGATTGAACAGCAATACAATTCAGTGCAGCGCCATGGACGCCGCGGATGTGGCCAAGAAGCGAGAGGAGGCGAGAGGAGGCTGCAGTAAGTATGTTTGACAACACCCCCCTAACGAACATTCAGCATGTGGGGCATGTGTCATCAGTGGAAACAGGGGGCAGCCAGATTAAGACTTTATTCAAACAATTGGAAAAAGCCATGCGGACAGAACAATCCAAGTGGTGGGAGCAGAAGTCTCTGAGTCGCTATCTAGAAGTGGGACGTGTCCCGCGGGGCCTGAGACTGATGCTGGCCCCCAGTTACGAGAACCCTGACCCCAACATGCTGCAGGATTGGGCGCAGTGCAATTTAGACAATTCTAGTCGCCTCATGCGGATTCTAATTCAGTATGCTGAGAGCGATGGCGCTAAACTTCAAACCAAGATCAAAGAACTGAATGAACAAATACGGGCATTAAACGAAGGACCCCAGGAGAAAAAGCTCAGGGAGGAAATGCTGATAAGACTGAACAGAGAAGAGGAGGTAATCAAAAAAAGAAAAACTTTTAAGTTTCAAAGGGATAAGCTGGATTACCAGAATAGGCGGATCTATACGTTTTCCAGGAAATTTGATCCTCCAAAGGGCGTCCCATCACTACAGCAACAGGTAACAGCTAATGTGGAGCAGGCCTCGGTATCCTCTACTGATTTCAGTTCAGTACCCAGCAGTGACTCAGAAGCGGAGCAAACGGCGGGAACAGGGCAGTTGGGGTTTACAAAACGGTCGTTGGCCCAGGAAGTGGAGTGCCTGAGACACGACCTCAAGCAATCATTGAGATCCCACGCCTCAAACTCCGGAACAACCAAAGGCGCAACATCAAGCGCAAACAACGGAGGAAGTGCAGTACAGCAAGACAAATCTGCCAATCCAGTAACAAAAAGAAAGACCTACAAAAGATGGAACCGCCGATGATGTTTACAGTAAGTGATAATAAGACAATTGTGAACCTCACTGATATACTGTTAAGCCCTGGGGAGTTAAGAACGCTTTCACTGGGGATGTCATTTTGTCCACCTAGTACCTTTAATTACGCGCGGACCAGATTGGATCTGTTTAAATTTACCAGGAAACTTAAACTGAGAAAACTATTTCTGGTCAATAAACATAAAACGCGCAAACCCCTGACGGTTGCCAATACAGGAGGAGTGGAGTCAGTGGCAATGTCAGTAGGCGAGTATGAACTACAATGTGATCTGCAGGATCTCTTAAGGGAAGGGGACATTGAGGGGTCTCTGGAGGAAGATATTTCTATTTCAACTAATGCTCCAGGGAATACATCATTCAAACCTAAGTCGATATTTAACCCCATAATGGCACACGACAATATCGATGTCTTCAGTGACTTAGTGGTCAAAACTTAAGAAACTGTATAGTAAATCAATCAGTATTGATAAAAAACAAGGGAAGTATAACAACACATTTGGCAGCCTGATGAAAAAACTACAGGATAACATCAATGTAGTCATCAGGCAATCTGATAAAGGGGGCAATGTTGTCCTCTGGCCAATGAACATGTACATGGGGGAAGCGCTAAAGCAGCTGAACGACAGGCAGTGCTACATCAGGAGTGATGGGCAGACTATGCGTTTGGCTTGGGACAAGTTCAACACCAAATTGTATTCCTGGAGAGGACAAGGGCTGCTGAGTGGGGATGAATTGAAGTTTTTAAAGACAAACCACCCAGTGACTCCGGTATTCTATCTAATTCCGAAAGTCCACAAAGACCGGTCAAAGCCACCGGGCCGGCCGATTATATCGGCCAGGGGAGGGACTTTTGAGAATGCATCCCGCTACATCGACCATTTTCTTCAGGAATTTGTAAAAACTTTGCCATCCTACATAAGAGACACCACAGACTTTTTAGATAAAATCAAGACAATTGCGTGGGATAATGACTATTTACTGATCACACTTGATGTGACTGCTCTATACACAAGTATAAACCATAAAGATGGTTTAAGAGCGGTTGCTCATTTTTTAAACAAAAGACCAGCATGTATGTTTGAACACAATAGAATGATAATGGAAATGTTGGAGTATTGTTTTAACAACAATTATTTTCTTTTCCAGAATCAGGTGTTCCAACAATTAAGAGGTGTAGCGATGGGGGCCTGCTTCTCCCCTAGCTACGCGTGCTTGCACATGGGGCTGTGGGAGGAGCAGGTCCTGGGGTCCAAACATGCAGAGGTGATGGCTAACAATGTTGTGTCACTGCTCAGATTCATAGATGATCTTTTTATAATCTGGAGGGGCACCGCTATGGATGCTGAGCAGTTTATCTCTGACCTCAACACAAATGATTTGAATTTAAGCTTCACCGGTATGGTCAGTACGAATAAAGTCAATTTCTTAGATGTAGAAGTCCAAATATCAGGAGGGGGATTACAAACCAAGCTATTTCGCAAGGAGACCGCTGGTAACACGGTTCTTCATGCGACTAGCCATCACCCGAGCCACCTGATCCGCAGCATCCCCTATGGGGAGATGCTGAGGATCAGAAGGATATGCAGCACAGACGAACTTTGTCAGGTAGCACAATTGGAAAGCATGATGAGATTCAAAGACAGGGGCTACTCGGAGGCCCTGATTGAGAAAGCCATGACGAGATCGAACCGAGTTAACATCTTATCCAACCAGAAGGGTGAACCCGATAAGACCTCGAAAGTCAAAGATAACACGGGCAGGCAACCCAAACTAATAACAGCATATAGTCGCCAATATAAACAACTACAGAAGATCATACGCAAAAACTGGCCAATTGTCATGGGGGATCCTGTGATTGGCAGTACATTGACTGATTATCCGGCAATAACATACAGCCGTGCCAGGTCAATGGGGGACATGCTAGTTAAGAGTAGTCCAGAGGTGGCCAATAAAAATAACTGGCTATACAAGAGCAAGGGTTTTATAAAATGTGCCACCTGCAAAGCCTGTACCTTGGGGAAAAACAAAACTAGTTTCTTTTCCCCCTTCAGTGATGTTCCCATTCTGATCAATAAGAAACTTACCTGTAGATCAGATTTTGTCGTGTATGTGCTGGAGTGTGCTTGTGGACTAAGATACGTGGGAAGTACGAAGTTACAGGTCCACAAACGCATACTCCAGCACATGCGGGCCGTCATCAACAGAGATGAAGCCTACCCAGTGGCTAGGCACATCAATGCATATCACAAGGGCGATTTGAACTGTCTAAGTTATTTCGCAATTGATATGGTGTTGCCACTGCGAAGAGGGGGAGACAGAGAGGCACGGTTAAGATTGTTGGAGACCAGCTACATTCTCAATCTTAATACAAAGACACCGAATGGTCTTAATGCGACCGAAGATTTATATACCTGCTTACAATTCTAACTGCATCAACAATCTTTAAGTAAACGCCCTTAGCATCAGAATGGAATGGTGTGCGTGAAATTCAGTGGGGGGGTAATGTTAACAGAAAACTGCAGCTGTAATTTATTTAATTTTACAAGTCATATTTGTTCACAGAGGATATCATTTTCATCACCTTTTATTGATTCTTGCGTGGATAGGTGTGTGAGCACGTGGGCAGTATAGACGCAATTTTCCACAATCACAGTGAGCCCACATGGGCGGAATTTTTTGATTTTCTCATGATACTCCCTGTTAAACGATGAATTTCTATTAAAGACTGCATAATGTTGTGCTGCTTCTACTTAGAGGATTGCATTTATAACGGATGAAATGTTAGCCGAAATGTTACATTTGATGTAGATTTGATGAATTAGGCTGCATTATACATTTACCGTGTATATATTTGTATATTAATTAACCAACTATTTATTTAATGAAATGTACATAATAGAAATTAATACTTGGTTTTCAAGGGAGGAGTTATCTTGAGACACAAATGTGATTCGATACTGTGTACATAGTTGGATTAGGCAGAAGTCTGTTTTCCTTGTCTATAGGCCCAAGATCACGTGATCTCACTACGCATTTTAAATTCACTAGTTATTTTTGGCCAAGTCATGTGATCAAGGGCTCCAGGGCCCGAAACGCGTCATGGCGATCATGGGTTGCACAGAATAAAGGAATAAGCAAATCCATCTGTTTGGGTCCGTTTCGTTTATCACATCCAGTGAAGGGTGTGGGATCGAAGTTCTTTGTGATATATATATATATATATATATATATATATATATATATATATATATATATATAAAATACTAAACCCACCCTGAATCCCCAAAAAAACACACCACCCCAAACCCTAACGCACCCTGAACCCCAAAACCTTAAATGCACCCTGAACCCTAAAAATTCACTCTACACCTTAAAACCATAAACCACCCTTAACCCCAAAAATACCCCTGCACCGCAAAACCTTAAACGAACCCTGAACCCCAAAAATACCCTTGCACCCCAAAACCTAAATGAAGCCTGCACCCAAAAATACCCCTGTACCCCAAAATCCAAAACTCACCCTGAACCCTTAAAATTCCCCCTACACCTCAAAACCCCTACCCATCCTGACCCCCAAATTACCTCTGCACCCCAAAACCTAAATGCACCCTGAACCCCAACAATACCCCTGCACCCCAAAACCTTAAATGCACCCTGACCCCTAAAATTACCCCTGCACCCCAAAATCTAAATGCACTCTGAACCCCAAAAATACCCCTGCATCCCAAAACCTAAACTCACCCTGAACCCTAACAATACCCCTGCACCCCAAAACCTTAAACCCACCCTGACCCTAAAACTACCCTTGCACGCCAAAATCTAAACGCACCCTGGACCCCAAATATACCCCTGCACCCCAAAACCTTAAACGCACCCTACACCCCAAAAATACTCCTGCACCCCAAAACCTAAATGCATCCTGAACTCCAAAAATACCCCTGCACCCCAAAACCAAAAACGCACCCTGAACCCTAAAAACTCCTCCTACACCCCAAAACATAAATGCACCCTGAACCCCAAAATTACCCCAGAACCCCAAAACCTAAATGCACCCTTGACCCCCAAAATACCCCATCACCCCAAAACCCTAACCCACCCTTCAACCCAAAATTACCCCTTCACCCCAAAACCTAAATGCACCCTGAACGCCAAAAATACCCCTGCACCCCAAATCCTTAAACGCACCCTGAATCCCAAAAATATCCCTGCACCTCAAAATCCTAACCCACCTTGAACCAAAAAATTACCCCAGCACCCCTAAATGCACCCTAAACTCCAGAAACCCCCCCTGCACCCCAAAACTTTAAACACACCTTGAACCTCAAAAATACCCTTGCACCCCAAAACCTTAAAAGCACCCTGAACCCTAAAAATACCCCCTATACCCCAAAACCCTAAACCACCCTGACCCTTGCACCCCAAAACCCTAAACGCACCTTGAACCCCAAAAATACCCATGCACCCCAAAACCCTAAATGCACTCTGCACCCCAAAAATACCACTGCACCCCAAAACCTAAATGCATCATGAACCCCAAAAATACCCCTGCAACCCAAAACCCTGAACACACCTTGAACCCTAAAAATTTCCCCTACACCCCAAAACCTAAACACACCCTGAACCCCAAAATTACCCAGACACCCCAAAACCTAAATGCACCCTTAACCCCCAAAATACCCCATCACCCCAAAACCCTAACCCACCCTTCAACCCAAAATTACCCATTCACCCCAAAACCTAAATGCACCCTGAACCCCGAAAATACCCCTGCACCCCAAAACCTTAAACGCACCTTGAAGCCCAAAAATATCCCTGCACCTCAAAACCCTAACCCACCTTGAACCCAAAAATTACCCCAGCACCCCTAAATGCACCCTGAACTCCAGAAATCCCCCTGCACCCCAAACTTTTAAACAGACCTTGAACCTCAAAAATACCCTTGCACCCCAAAACCTTAAAAGCACCCTGAACCCTAAAAATACCCCCTATACCCCAAAACCCTAAACCACCCTGACCCTTGCACCCCAAAACCCTAAACGCACCCTGAACCCCAAAAATACCCATGCACCCCAAAACCTTAAATGCACTCTGCACCCCCAAAATACCACCGCACCCCAAAACCTAAATGCATCATGAACCCCCAAAATACCCCTGCAACCCAAAACCCTGAACGCACCTTAAACCCTAAAAATTTCCCCTACACCCCAAAAGCTAAACACACCCTGAACCCCAAAATTACCCAGACACCCCAAAACCTAAATGCACCCTGAACCCCAAAATTACCCTGGCACCCCAAAACCGAAATGCACCCTGAATCCCAAAAATACCCCTGCACCCCAAAACCCTAACCCACCCGATCCCCCAAATTACCCCTACACCCTAAAACCTAAATGCACCCTGAACCCCAAAAATACCCCTGCACCCCAAAACCTTAAACGCACCCTGAAGCCCAAAAATATCCCTGCACCCCAAAACCCTAACCCACTTTGATCCCAAAAATTATCCCAGCACCCCTAAACGCACCCTGAACTCCAGAAATCCCCCTGCACCCCAAAACTTTAAACACACCTTGAACCTCAAAAATACCCTTGCACCCCAAAACCTGAAAAGCACTCTAAACCCTAAAACTACCCCCTATACCCTAAAACCCGAAACCACCCTGACCCTTGCACCCCAAAACCTTAAACGCACCCTGAACCCTAAAAATACCCCCTACACCCCAAAACCCTAACCCACCCTGACCGCTAAAAATACCCCAGTATCCCAAAACCAAAATGTAACCTGAACCCTAAAATTACCCCCTACACCCCAACACCCTAGCCCACCCTGATCCCTAAAATTACCCCAGCACCCCAAGACCTAAACGCACCCTGAACCCCAAAAATATCCCTGCACCCCAAAACCTTAACCCACCTTGATCCCTAAAATTACCCCTGCATGCCTAAACCTAAAAGCACCCTGAACCCCAAAAATACCCCTGCACCCCAAAACCTTAAACACATCCTGAACCCCCAAAGTAGCCCTGCATCCGAATACCCTAAATGCACGCTGAACCCTAAAAATACCCCCTAAACCCCAAACCCTAACCCACCCTGACCCCTAAAAATACCCCAAAACCAAAATGCACCCTGAACTCTAAAATTACCCCTACACCCTAAAGCCCTAAATCACCCTGACCCTTAAAATTAACCGAGCACCCCGAACCTAAACTCACCCTAAAAATACCCCAGCACCTCCAAACACAAACAAACACATAACCCTAAAATTACCCCTGAACCCCCATAACATATGCCCTACACCCCAACTCCAAACTCTATACTTACCTTATACTCACATTTAAAAAACATATGCTTTTACCATTCATGCATTTACAACGAATTTCGTTGTAAAAGCTTATCAAATGTAATGCCATGCATTGTAATGGCATTGCAGAGTCATGGTAGATGCGTCGTCAAGGTATGCGGGGTGATGGTATGCGGGGTAAAAGATTCGTGGTAATGGTTGTTTACCCCTCCATGGTTGTGACAAGCACACAATCTTCCTCACCCCCATCAGACACCGTCATGAGGACTGATCAATGCCACGATTTTCACTTGCCTTGAACGTAGGAAATCGCTCATTAGGATTATTATTCTGGAAATCATTCTGATTCAAATTTGGGACCTGGGTTGAAGAAAATCTGAGTACATTAGCCGCTTGCTGTGGCTTCGGAGGTTGAGGGACCTGTATCGCTGGAGTTTGTGACACATTAAAATTCTGAGATCTAGGTCTGGGTATGTTCTGTTGATGCATGAATTTTTTGTACTGAGGTTGTACAAACCCTGGATTTTGAACCTGATTTGCGGTATTAAGACAACATTCTCGCTACCAATGCCCCAACCTATTGCAGCAGTGACATGAATTCAATGTCGCTACATCAATGCCAGTACTTGAAAAGATAGGGACACCCCGACCTCTACACTGTGACTGAAATCCACCTCCACCCTGTACTGCCAGAGTTCCCTGTTGATACACTCCCTGCATTGGAGGCTCATTCCCTGCAAATGGTGGATTTTGAATTCTTCTCTGAGTATTATAGTTAGGTCCAGATTTCATTTGTACAAAACCAGTGAAATTCAGAAGTTATGGTTACCTAGCTAACTATAATGTATGCCCCCGTAATACACTGCTTATGACCTCACATATTACATCACTCATTACATGGTCAGTGACATCACTCATTACATGGTCACTGATGACATAAGTTGATGTAAGTTATTATTAGCTCATATAACTGCTGAATTTCATCATTTGTACGAGTAAAATCTGAGCATAACTTTAAAGTCCCTGTAACCTTTGTTTTTTTTCAGAGAATATATGTATACATATATATGCATTTCCAAATTGAACTGCAGTGCACTCACTGGGCCAATTTAAAAGTCTCTTTAAATAAACAGACGCGTTTCAGCAAAGATGCCTTCCTCAGTGTTTATCAATCAAAGAACATGTGGCCCACATTAGCTTCAATCGTAAAAAGCTGAATCTTTCCTCCTATTGAAGCAATCCAAACCATGACAAGCGGTGAAGGACTAAAGTTATCTTCCACTGTTATTATTGCCCTTATGCGCCATGACTGCACAATGATTCTGCATTTACTTCCAAATACCAATCCCAATATTTCCCATAGATAACAGTAATTTATAGCCAAATGCCTAGATATGAGTTTGGTACACTTTAGTGGGAACTGGTGCAGTGGGAAAGTGCAAGAACCGCCGAATGGAAACGATTTCCGCCCGCAACAATGGTGAGTTATTCAAACTCAAGGTTATTTGGTTATTTAATCGATACCTGAAGATTATCCTCTTTGAGGGTGCGGCAAGCAAAGGGGCAATTGACACACAGGATGGTGGCAGGACTATGTAAAGGGAACCATTGCCAGTTTAAATGTCAGTTACATTCCCGGTTTGTACCAATGCCTATTATGGGAAGGTCGAACATCTAGGCATTTAGCTCTAAATGACTTTTTCCCATGGGAAATAATGCGACTATTGACAAATTAATATTTTGTTTTAGAATGTTACATCTTCTGCAAGTAAATATCTATCTTGGGTCAGAGTCTATGGTACATCGCTTTCTTAACCTACATCTATACAATATATGTGCTGTCCAAGGAGAGTTGTATAGGAGATGAAAGCTCAAATGCATGGATAGCTAAGAAATATTTGCACTACAAGGAGGACAATGTAGACTTTGGCAGACGAAATACAGTCCATCAGGGTGGCAGAGGACATTATGTCTGCCACCACAATGGATACCATCTGCAAATTTAGAGATGACCATCATTCCAGAGGTCTTCTCTGTAGGCTTTTCTCCCAGGGTGTGAGTTATTATTTTTTTCTGTTCCTCACCGCCAAGTTGATGGCAGTGATAGACAGAAAAAAGAACATCATACCATCCACCCTAAATATGGCACAAGGTATAATGGTTTTTGGCGACAGTCCATTGCAAACCAAATGTTAATTTTACCCAATTAATTTCCAATGGTTAAGACATAGGTTTTTCGTTTTGAGGTCTGGTATTAGCAACTAAAACGTAAAAAAAAATTGCATATGGGGTTTTAGCCAACTCTCTTCATCCATTGATCTATTGTTGTGTCATTCACATATTTCTTCCACCCACTGCAGCATAAAACATGGGAAAGTGTGTTGTCACACTGCAGTCATAAGCTAACTTCATTGTCAGTGTCCTCATTCTGTTCTTTCACAAGTAGACCATCTGAACACTAAGTAGTTCCCTTCAGTGCAAGGAACTACTATGACAATGTGTGCTTTTAAAGACTAAAATAAATATTTTCTCTTTGCAATTGTTTAAAAAAACAACCATTGACAAAGCCAAAAGGGTGGGCACTAATGCCAGACCAATTGGCTTTACCATTGCTTTTTGCGTAATTAGTTTTAGTATTAATTGTCTGAGAATATCTAACGTAACATCAGATTGTCTAATATATATGCAAGAGGCCAGAAGAGGCTTAACTGGTAGTGGGGAGAAGATTGTGACCAACGGCGGCTGTCATGGTTTGTTGGTAGCTGGACGGGCGCAGGATCGCGGGGGGAGTGCAACAAGGGGGGAAACGGTGCTCAATGTAAAAAAAAATAATAATAACAAAATAAACACCTACCTTGCCGCGCCAGGTCCCCCCTCGTCTCTGCTCCTGCTCTCCTCGTCGGACTGAGGCACAGAAAGCACAGCCATGCTCCCCTGACCAATCACAATACTGCAATGCAGTGTTGTGATTGGTTAGCACCCAGGCTCCCCTGACCAATCACAAAACTGCATTGGTTTTGAGCATCCTGGTTAGACTCAGTGTCTAACCAGGATGCTCAAAACCAATGCAGTCAAGGAATTGGGCCTGGGTTTGTTCTCCATGCAGGCTGTAATGCAGCCTTCATGGAGAACGAGGAAATTGCTCATGAAGAGCTTGGGCTGCCCGAGAGGGCCTACCAAACAGTCATTGCACACTTAGGAGTGGGCAAACCACTCCTCTCCTGCCCTGCTCCAAGAGCAGAGCAGCCTTGCCCACCCGCCCGCCCGCAAAGGATACATAAAATGATAACTCAAAGTTTTATCATTTTATATTTCCTTTATTTTGCAGTGCACTGCTTAAAAGCAGTGGCGCAACACCCCATAACCATAGTGGAGGATCCGCCCCTGATTGTGACCAGATCTGGAGTAGTAGTTGACAAGTTCAGTTTGCCAATGGCAAATATAAGCTTTAGAAAGGTGCAGCTATCTTATTCAGAATTTTAGTTGCGCAAATTATAGTGGTTTGTCCCGATCTTATACATCTATTACCACCAACAACTGCCTTTCTCCAATGCAGTCAATCTATCACTTCATTATCAATCTTAGATATAGGGTCTCATTATGATGGTGGTCTGATCACAATCGACAGGCTGTCGGTTGGGGTCAGACCAACATATGGGGCCGCAGTCCAACCGCTGCATTATGATGTGGGTCGGAGGCAGTGGGCGAAGGAACCAACCAATGCTTCAGATGGGCTTTAGGAGCCCGTCCAACCATCAGTCAGAATGTAATACCCTACAATAGAAGTAGCAGCTGCTACCGGACAGAGATGGTGGGGGCGGGAGGTGGGTAGCAATGGAGATGACTAAAAAAGAAACAAAAGACTCCACTTAACTGTAACGGCCGGCCGCCGCCTCTCCTCCATCCTCCTTCATCTTTCTTCTTCCTGCACTCCTGGCCAGCCGCAGCAAGCACCCTGGCTCCCAGCCTCCCCATAGCCAATCACAACGCTGCAATGCAGCGTTGTGATTGGTCTGCGCACCATGGTTCGGCACTCAGACGAGGAGTGGGAGGTTTTGGATTTTCCTCACCAGGCTGTGTAATGCAGCCTGGTGGGGAAGATGCAAAGTGCGCATGACTGTTTAGCCAGCCCAAGAGGATCAGCCAAGCAGTCATGCACTTGGGGAGTGTAAACCACTCCTCCCCAATTTTCTGGCCTGCCCCGCCACATCCTGAAAGCCTCTAACTGAAATAGGAAAACTAAAATGATAATAACGACAGTTATTATCATTGTATTTTTCCTTTTGTTCAGTGGGGCAATGCTCCTCCACCTTAGCAAAGGAGCTGCCACTCTACAATAGGGCGGGCACCGCTGTAGGGATTATGATGACCCTTTCATACAGTCTTTTAATGGCAATCTGCCTTCCATTGAAAGGCTGTCGAAAATGAACTTTGGGGGACCCTACCAGGGCCCGCATCCCACGCTGCCTCTGCTATGAAGTTGTGCCTCCCTAAACATCCATATCCGAGTGCCAGGCACCACATGGTGCCTGTCACACCGCGCATGGATGTGTGCAAACATCCATTTTTCCAATGCAGCTTGTGCTGTGGCCCTTTTCCGGCTGTAGCACATGCCGTAATGGAAAAAATTATGTTTTCGACCGCCTCACGGGTGGTCGCAACCTAATTTGTCAGATGGAACCGCCGACTACTAGTCGGTCACTTTCCATTCCAAAATGATGACAGTCGGATGCGCATCCGACTGGCATCGTAATCGAGGCCTAAATATTTTCCAAAAGGGAAAGTGTGTTGATATGGAAATTTTATTTACATATTTATGAGTTGGAGATTCTTAATGTACGATCTGGTATTCTAACCAGTAGAAAAACTCTGTAATCATAATGTCCCGCTCGATTAAGGGCCATTTTGCTTTTGCAAAGGTTGTGAATAATAAAATCTCAGGCTTGTAACTGAAAAATTTCTTTGTTATGTAATAAACCTATTTTCTAAATTGATAATATGTTACTGATTAAGAAAATGCTTTTAGAAGCTCATAACAAATTGCTATTTAGAAGGGGCGTTTTCATTTCATGTAGCAATTTGCTATGGTATGCATCAATATTTTGCAACTGAAATCTGGTTGCAAAACATTGACATTTTACTGACACCTCAAATGAGTTGTTAAACCAGTCGCAAATGGGAAAGGGTCCCCTAAAAATAGTTTGTTTGGGCATGGGCAGAGGTCCACGGGACCACTGCCTAATCTCTCTCAAACAAATAAAAAAAACTCTTTTCTTCTTATATGCAGCCTGTTTCATTTAAGGAAAAAGACTACTTTAAAAAACAAAAGTTTACTTTATTTGAAATGTGATCACAGATATAGTGGTCTGCTGGCTCCAGTAGGCGCCCATCCCCATGACTATTGATGCGGTAGGTCAGACTGCGACCCACTACTATTTAGAATTTTGTGAACCAACCTGTTACTGCATAGGGAATTTAGCAAAATTCCTTTCCAGTCACACAAAAATTGGTGCACAATTTGAGACCTCTTTTTGTGAATGGAAAGTTCATTCATCAGGCCCTAGGTTTGTTCAGAAACCACTTAGCTGATTTTGGGAACATACAGGCTTCCAGATATCTGCTGAAGTCTGCCAATCATACTCTATCCTTATTCTTTTGTGGATGTAACTTGATAACTTGAATAATCCAGTCCTTGTCTTATTATTAAACTAGATAAAGGGGATATAAGCAGGTCTGTTTCTTTAAAAAATGAAGTTGATAATTTGCATGAAAACCTTCCGATTATTTTCAACAGGCTGAAAACACAACACAACCTACCAGAAATAGAGCTGTACAACTTTCTAGCAATTAAAACAGCCCTTACGAAATCGAAAATAGCCAGACATACACCCTCAATATTTCAATATATAGAAAACATAAACAAAACAGATCACCAAGTCTCGCTCCTAAACAAATTACTCCGCCCGTCACATCCACACGCAATGCCAAAAATACCGATTTCTGGGAATCCCAGCGTGGCTCCAGACTCGGCAACCAGGACCTTCAAACGTTCTGGGCGGCCCCATCAAAAAATATGATATCCCCAGTACTGGCACAAACGAAATATTGGCTACTACACCAAGCATATTGGACACCAGCTCGGCTAGCAGCGCTAGGCCTGGTTGACAACGATCACTGCTGAAACTGCAACACAGAGAAGGGAGACCTAGC
Organism: Lissotriton helveticus; assembly: GCF_964261635.1. Classification (NCBI taxonomy): domain Eukaryota; kingdom Metazoa; phylum Chordata; class Amphibia; order Caudata; family Salamandridae; genus Lissotriton; species Lissotriton helveticus. Next base: position 512,051,601 of record NC_136071.1, on the reverse strand, counting down.
ATACCTCATCTACCACTGTAGCAAGGTCAGAAAATTCTGGAAGAAAGTGTTCGACTTCATTAACAAAACCCTAGGATGCACCCTAAAAAAGGAGTTCGCCACCATCACCACAGCGCATATCACAACAGACCTAGTTACACAACACGACAGAATCCTCCTCGGCTTCCTCCTAATGACAGCTTTTAAGTCAGTACTAAACAAATGGAATGACACCACCAAAGTCACATTCAAGGGTTGGCTCAACTGGGTGACGTACCTCAGAGGAGCAGACAGCACAGAACTAAGACACACTCCCTGGAGAAACCCCAACAGAGAAATGTGGTCAACACTAGATAAATTCCTACACACAAACTCCCATAGATAATATGCATCCAAAACAAGGATAGTCAAACAAACCTCAGCTGGGCCTCAACTGGACCACAGGTATATATATTTGTTTTATGTTATGTTATATGTACCAACAAAAGACACGCAACCAGGTGCAAGTACCCGTGCTGTTCAATGTTATATGTCATAGAGGCGCAAATCAAAGGGCTATCACACGTAAACCAAAGACCACACCCGCCAACACCAGAACAGCAGATAACTGCCAAAGCCACTCAACCTTTGCCCGTACACAGTTATATGTTATATGTCATATTGTATTGTACTCTGTAATCTGTAAATACCAATAAAAACATTTTTTTTAAAAAACATTCCGACTGGCAGCAGGTGTCAAAGTAATTTTAACCGATTCTCCAAATGCCCATCAGCTCAGTAGTGCTTACCTGCATTAGGCCTAGGATTAGACAGCACCTTTTGGTTGGCATACAAATATGAATATGTACAATTAAGTAAATACAGGGACCTTCCCTCAGTCCTCTTCACCCATTGGTTTGTGGTATTTTCATTCACGTTTTCCTTCTGCCTCCCACAGCATAGAGCATTGTATTGAATTGTATTGTAGCATTTATATAGCGATTATTAACATTTTGTGGGTTACTGAAGTGTTTGCCTTCATGAGTAGCATGGTCCCTTTGTTTCCTGCCGTTACAAACCGCCGGTTGATTGGACCTTTGCATGAGGAAGAGGAAAAAAAGCGCCAGAAAGGCACTTCCCAGGTACTCTGATTAACTAACTAGAGACCAGTCAAAAGCGAGCGCCCAGCAACACAGTTTGCTGATCTCCGCGTTTGGGAAAGAAAAAACGGAGAAACCCGCTTGACGGCAGCACTGCCTCCAGCCCCTTAAGAAAATCTGAGCGGCGTTTTATTTATCTAAAAAGACGAACCAAGCCCGGTGCAGACGCTGTAATTAGACGCGGGGAAGAGCTTTGCCTTTGAGTTCATCAGACGAGCTGTGTTTAAACCCAATTAGTAACTACCAAATGTTTGATTGGGCTTTATAGCTGGAAAAAATTCCCCGTTTTCTATAGCCAAGAGGTATTCCTATATTGGTAGAGACCTGCAGGAACTGGAATTACGGACTAAGTGAGATGGGAGCAGTGGATCCCCAAAATTGAGGTGACACATGCCGATTTCAGCAAAAGAAAAATAACGGTGCCTCACTTACTCTGTTTTTAATTGAAGAAACTCATAGATGGACCATTTAAATAGAGGTCTATTTCAGATATATTGGCTGGTATTATAAATGTCCTGAGGAAGACACCACGACGTGTCGAAACGCGTTGACTCATACCCAACAGCCACAGCAACAATAGACAGGACATGCATTATTGCCCGTCTAATGCCTTTTAATTTGTGTTTTCTTAAATAGAAAATATATCACTTTTTATCATCCATTCAATATAATTGTATATTCACATTGTATAAGAAATTTATCCCTGTTTTTATTAAAAATACACTATTTTTGATATCATTTTTATTGTTTGTGTCATGGTTTAAGTTTAAATTTTTCTGAATTTGGGAATATTGCAGTTAAATATATAGCCTGTGTTTGCTATACGAATAGCCTGGGTGGTTACCCTCACATAGCATGGTACACCATGTAGGATGTGTGATTGGAAAGATGTTGTCTTTGCTTTGATCCTATGTGAGAGGAGTTTCCATATCATGCGTGATGCCCACTATAGTGTGGTTATCGTATCATGGTAGGCAGAGCATTGCAGTATGTTGGATGATGGAGTGTGAGAGACAGATAGGCAGTTTTATGGTTTGCAATAAGCTGGTAGCTTTGAAACTCTGCAGGTCGTTTGATGGTATTTTCCATGCTACAGTCTGCTTAGCTGGTAACTGCACTGCGTTGTCCAATCTGAGATTTTGTGGTCCTGAGCTAACATGATTGGAGGGAGAGAGCAGTGGAGAGATCTGTTCGGATTGGTATTTCATGGGCAATGGATCAGCTCACTATAGATAGCCATTTGTTCACTTTTCTGTGAGTGATGGTGTTCTTCAGAGAAACCATGCTATCATCCAAGCAGAAAACAGTTCCTGTAAGTTGTCGTGTTCTCCTGACCTTAGGAAACACAGTAGATGGTAGGACTTTATATGTTTCTTTATTTGGTTCTTCGTAACGTGCTCGTTGTCCCCCGACCTCTCGCTCCGAGGTCCTACTGCTTACTGACCCCTGGTCCCCTCCCCTGACCGGATGTGGTGTCCGGTGTCTCTGGTCCCCTACCCTGTACCCCAGGGTCCTAGTGCCATTCCCACGGCACAACATCTCCCCCTCTGTTGTGAACAAAACAAAAAGAGAGAGAGAGAGAGAGAGAGAGATATAGAGATGGATATGTGCGAAAAGAAAGCTCTGGCCTTCCTTCATGTGCTTGTCCACCTATTGTCTCTCTTTACATCGCCGTAATCAGTCTCTTTGTCTTCTTGCACTCTCTTCTTGGTCGTTGTTCTCTGACGTCAGTTGGTGATTCTGTTGGTGCAGTGTCTTCACTCTGTCCTTGCTTTGGTGTCTCTTCTTCCTTTATTTTTAGTTCTCTGAAGTGGGAGCTGTTCGGCGTGATGTGATATCTGCCCGCAGATGCCGTGATCATAGGCCCTTTGACTTCAGTCACCTTCAACGGTTCCTTTGCGAATGCGCTGTCCGACTTTTTTACTTGTCTCTGTCTCACTAGCATAGTGTCCCCTTCCTTGATTGTTGTTTCCGTCGCGTGTCTTCTCTGGTCAGCATACGCCTTAATTTTTGCTTTCTGTTCCTTGTCTCTTATCGCGATGTCCTTTTGTTCTGTTTGCTCCGCCTCCTTTAGCTGTGGCAATCTTGTCCTGCTCGAGCGCCCTAGTACCAGTTCTGCAGGGCATTTTCCCGTGGAGCTGTGTTGCGATAGTCCCTCAGCACCTGACATAGTGCCTGCCCATTTGATATTTGCATCAGCTTTGCTCTCTGTATCGCCTTCTTGATCGTTCCCATGAACCGTTCTGCCATGCCGTTTGCCTGTGGCCAGAGCGGCGTTATTCTTCGGTGATTTATTCCCAGGTATGCCATGAACTTCTTGAAATCCTCACCAGAAAATGGTGGGCCATTGTCTGTTTTTAGTGTCTGGGGTGAGCCCCACGCGGCGAATACATCATCTAGTGCATTTGCTGATGTGGATGCTACTGGTCTCACTATTGGGAATCTCGAATACTCATCTATGATCACCAGCAGGTAACTTCCTGTTTCTAAGGGCCCATAGAAGTCTGCTGCCAGTTCTGTCCACACCGCTTTTGGTAGGGGAGACATTTGTAGTGGTTCGGGCTTTGATGACGGTCCTGTTATTTGACAGATGTGGCAGCGCATCACCATTTCTTCCACCATGTTGTGTAGTCCCGGTATACCATACTTTTTCCCGCAGCATCTTTTTTGTTGCTACAATTCCTCTGTGTGATTCGTGTGCCAGCTCCACGGTCTTTTTTCTCAGTGTTCTGGGCATCACTATCCGTTTGCCTCTCATCATTATTCCATTTCCACATTCCGATAGTTCTTCATTTATCCTTTTGAAAGCTATGAGTTCTTCTTTGTCTACCCCTTTTTCCACATGGCTATTGCTGTTCACATGTCTCCATCTTTGCTGTTTGGTGATCTTCATTGATTCCTGCATGGTGCGATCTCGTTTTGTCTCCTCTTGCAGTTCTTCGAATGTGATTGTTGTTGGGGTGCTGAGTTTCAGTGCAAAATTGAGATATTCTTCTGCCATTGTTGTTGCTTGTGATGCCTGTGGCAGAGGGTGCCGCGACACATAGGCAGCTGGGTTGTGCTCTTTTCCTGGCTTGTGAATGATCTTAAAGTTGTAGTCCATGAGCCGGATCCCCCATCGTTCTATCCTGGGCGGTATTTTTGCATTTGGGTTTCCATAGATTGTCGTGAGTGCCTGGTGGTCAGTTATTATTGTAAATGGCTTCCCGTAGATGAACATGTGGTAGTGTTCGCAGGCCCATACCACTGCCAGACTTTCTTTTTCCGGTTGCAAGTATCCTTTTTCAACTTCTGACAAGCTCTTGCTTCCGTATGCCACTATTTGCCTCGGGGAGTCCCTACCTTGTTGATGCTGCGCCAGAATTGCTCCTAGTCCCACTGGGCTGGCGTCTACCGTTAACTCTGTGCATAGTCTCGGGTCAAAATAGGCCAGATGATCCACTGCTGTGACTGCCTGTCGTATTTCTTCAAACGCTTTGCTGCATTCGGCAGTCCACAGGAAACTTTGTCCTTGTTTTGTCAACTCTCTTAGTGGTGCACTTACAGTGGCAAAATCCTTGATGTATCTTGCGCAGTAGCTTGCGAGGCCAAGAAATGACCTTACTTCCGCTACATCCGTTGGTTGTTTTGCTTTTTCCAGTGTTCCCACCTTGCTGTGGTCCGGCCGCATTCCTTTTCTGGAGAAGATGTGGCCGAAGAAAACCAGTTAATTTCGCCCTAGGTCGCACTTGTCTTCATTCAGCGTCAAACCAGATTGCTCCAGGTGTGAGCACACTTCTCTTAGCGCTTTGTCATGCTCTTCATCTGACTTGCCGAACACTAAAATGTCATCGCTGTAGTTTAAACTGTTCTTTATTGGCCTTATTATCTGTCTTATCGTTTCTTGAAATATCTCTGCTGCTGATGAGATTCCAATGCTCAAACGTTTGTATCTGAACAGACCTAGTTGAGTGGAGAACGTTGTGATATATCGAGACTGAGGATCCAGTTCTAGTTGGTGGTATCCTTTACATAGGTCCAGTTTGGAGAAACGCCTTGTGCCTGTGAGACAGCTGATCATGTGGTCCAGGATGTCGTTCACGTTCAATGGCCTTGTTCGGTATCCTCATGTCTACACATATTCTTATCTTCGAGGTGTCTTTCTTTGGAACAGCCACAATTGGCGATACCCAGGGCGTTGGTCCTTCCACTGGTTCTATTATGTCTCGTCTTAGTAATGTTTCTATCTCTTCCGCTACCTGTGGCTGCAGATGTATTGGCACTCTTCTGTGGTGCTGTGCGACTGGCCTCACGGTCTCGTCAATGTGTAGTGTTATTTGTCGGTCTTTCAGCTTTCCCAGCCCTCTTAGTAACTTGGGGTATTCCTTCAGAATGTTTTTCTTTTCTGACATGTTGTATGTCATTGCCATGAGACCCATCACTTGAGCCGTGACATTGCTCAGTAGGCATGGTGCCGGGATGTCTCCTTTCAGTACGTGTATCTCTTCAGTTGTTTTTTGATCTTTGTATATCAGCTCTTCTTTGAACTTTCCCATGTTGGTTACTGGTCTTTTGGGCCCCCACGTGAACATTCTGACTCGAGATGATTTTAAAATCGGCTTTACTTCCATCTTGTCATATTCAGAGACGCACATAATGTTGCACGTTGCACCACTGTCTAGGACAAATTCAGCTTCATGTGGCCCGACCTTCATGTTCACTGACTCTGTTTTCTTTATCTTCTTCTTGTCTATCAGGCATATTCTTTCATCATCATCTTCCTCGTCTGTTTCTGACTCTGCGGTCATGAGGTACAGTCGTTCCGTTTTTTCTTCTTCCTCTTCTTCTGATTCTACTGATGAGCTTCTTGCCCCTGTCTCGACATGTCTGATGTGTCTGTTTGTTGGCATTCTTGCTCTTCCTGGCCTTCCTCGGTCATTTCTGAATTGTCTCCCTTGGCACACACTGGCATAGTGGTCTCTTCCATTGCACTTCCTGCAGGTCTGGCCAAAAGCCGGGCATGGGCCTCTGTGTGGGAACTCTAATCCACACCTGTAGAAAGTTCCTTCCGTCTGTTTTCTTGCCGTCTGGTCATTCTTTTCTTTTCTCCAGCCTCCCGAGCGGTTGTTTGTCATTCGCTGGATCTGTTCTGTGCCTCGCCCTTTGCCTCGTTCCATTTCGTTTGCATGTTCTGTCGCCCTGGCTTCAGCCCTCCCTAGTGCCAGAATGTTTTCTAGTGAGATTGGTTCTTTCAGGATCCTTGTGCGAAATGCGATGTCCCGACAGCCTTCAATGATGCGTAATCTTATTGCCTGTTCATTGTCAAATTTGTCAAAAGCGCAATGAGTCACAAGCTTCCGCAACCTGGTTGCGAAGTCATCCAGAGACTCTTCTGCTTGCTGGAATGCAATCATGAAGGTGTATCGTTCAAAATCAACGTTTCTCTGCGGATCAAATTTATCCGTTAGGCACTTCTTTAGTTGGTCGTAGGTGGCAATCTCTTCTTTCGGCAGCGTTACCATTAGGTCCTCCACTTCATCTCCTACTAAGTTTACAAATAGGCCTCTCATCTTTGCTTTTGTTACATCCGTGGCTTCCGCATAGTTTTCAAATCGTCTTATCCACTTTTCCCATCTAATTCCTGTTTGTGGTTCAGAAAGGCTGAATGGCAGTGGTCTTCTGTATTGCGCGCTTGGTTTTGGGTCTGCCATTTCTCCTCTCTTCCTTCTTTTATAGCTTGTCTTTTTTTCTTATCTTCTCTTTCTTTACTTTGCCCAGTAATTGCTTTTTGTGTTCTCTTTTTGCCTTATTATTGCTTTATTTCCGTTTTTCTTTACTTCTTGTTGTCTTTGCCTGTGCTTATTTCTTATTTTCCTTTGAAATCCTCTTTTTCCTGCTATTTTCGTTTCTTTCCTGACCTTAAAATGGCCGCCTGAGTTTCCTGCGCCCTGATTGGCTCCTGTGCCTGACTTCAAAATGGCCGCCGAGACTTTCGCGAGACTTCGCAGCCAATTGCGGTGTTGCCTGACCTCAAAATGGCCGCCCGCTCAATGCTGCTCGCTGATTGGCCCTCGCGCCTGACCTCAAAAATGGCCGCCGAGACTCTCGCGTGAGCTCGGGCCAATTCTTTGAACTTCGCGCTGCTCTGCACGGCGCTTACCGGCATAAACAGTCTTCTCTCGCGGCGGTTGGGGTGGGCTCCCACGTCGCTGCGCTCCTTTGTTGGCGCTCCTTGCAGGCTTCTTCTTCTGGGCACGATGCAAATCCAGGGTAGGCTCCTGGTTGAAATCACTTTTCTTCCGATGAACACATGGATGGGTGCGTCGCCTTCGTCGCCAGATGTCGTTTTCTCCTGACCTTAGGAAACACAGGAGACGATAGGACTTTATATGTTTCTTTATTTGGTTCTTCGTTACATGCTCGTTGTCCCCCGACCTCTCGCTCCGAGGTCCTACTGCTTACTGACCCCTGGTCCCCACCCCTGACCGGATGTGGTGTCCGGTATCTCTGGTCCCCTACCCTGTACCCCAGGGTCCCAGTGCCATTCCCACGGCACGACATCAGTGCTGGGCCAGTGTGTTTATTTTCTTGAAATGCTTTTTTTTTTTTATTGTTTTTTTTTTAGTGTTAAGGATTTCCAATGTGCACAATCCTCTTCAATTCTCAAACTTCACTGTTCTTTGTGAATGTAGTATGACATAACCCATCCATGTACATACGCCATGATCCTCCCACGTGACACTATCATTCTCACGTAAGTCATCTGCTCCACTGATGCTCACATCCCTTGTTTTTACGTTCAGGGCGATGCAATAGACAGTCCCGGCATACGTCCAAGATTAGATTAAAAGGCACCGACATCTTAGAAATCTATGCGCAGCTCATCAAAAGCTGTTGTGCATCCCCAGGTTACACAAATCAAGAGCCGGTGACCGCTCCTTTGGTTTTCTGGCTCCTAAGCAATGGAATTCTCTTGCAGGACACCTTCGGTGTTTCTCCTCAGAGCCCATTTTTAGGGCGCTTTAAAGATTCACCTCTTTTAAGAGATTTGATTCTGTCTTGTTCCTATCTGTGGCTCCCAATTAAGACACCCATCTCCCCGAGATAGTTTAGCTTACTGGTTCCCTTTATTGCTGTAGTGTCCTGCTGGACATGTTCTAGTGTCTAAGCAGACACTGAGTTTACGAGCCACTCCCCCGAGGGCTGGACACATATGCCCCCGACACCCATCCTTCACATGCGTCACAAGTGACTTGACCCTGTTAATAAAAGGGCCTAGGTGCACGTTCCCAATTGCCAGTAACCAGTACCTCACATCTGTGTCGGTGTGACTTATTGAGTAGCATGTGGGCCTAGTGCCCAGGTCCCACGACTTTACAATTGCAACCAGTGCCGGGACACTCGGGTCGGAGCCAGTAGCGTGGCAAGGGGGGCCAGGGAGAGGGGAGGGGTTGGTCCGCACTGGGCAGCATGCGTTTTGGGGTTGGCAGCGTTCTCCCTCTCTTACCTGCCATCTAGGGGTGGCAATCACCCCCGATCTTCAAACCGCATCCACAGAGCGGCAAACGAAATGGAGCAATCTTACCAGCAACTCCCCCCGCCCGCCCCCGCACTGTTCATTGAGACCGCCACTGGGGCTGGGTGGCAAATGCAGTGACCGCCACGGGTGACCAAAGGGACTGCTATGCCACTGGTTGAAGCAGCTGTCGCGCTTTGAAAAAACACATAATTCATTAAGTCATTTATCCACCCATCTCATTTCTCACCAATATGAAAGTAAATATGGAAATGTTCAGGTATTTTGAAAATGGCCCATATCTCCCTTCAGTGGACTTGGATGAGTCTTCTACATGACTTCAAGGTATCTCGGATGCATCAGAATGGACTGCAACACAACTTGTGTCACTTTATGCCAAGACAGAGGCGCTGGTCAGCTCATGTGCTAGGGACAACTGGAATTTATATCCAGCAGAGAATGGGCAGCATTGGCCACCTCGAGTGAAGGTTTCACTCACGCCAGTGTGAGCCATGCTACGTTGAAACAAATGGATATCATGACCATTGTTTCTCTGCTCATATGTTGTGTGTGTTTGCGAGACCACCATGGGTACTGCCCATCACAGCTGGCCCATGTTTACTCCGGCACTGCAGTGATGCCAAGAGACCACCGCTGCTGGACACTACAGATGTACTAGGGGCTGTTTGGTCAAGTGGCATGGACACCTCATACATCTACCATGACATTTTAGGGCCATATATTCCTTTTATGTAGCCTTGTCACATCTGTTCTGCTAGTCAGATAAGGGTGTACCTGCAAGCACATTGAAACATATGTTGCTGGAAACACTAAGGCCCACATTTAATAATTGTTCACACCACATTTGCACAGAATCCAAATGTGCTGCACTACGTTATGCAAGGGAGAAAACACATGCACTATTTCTACAAAGACTGGCCTTCTGCTGGTGTCATCCCCCACTTCAAGAAGGTGTTGTTTTTTTGATGCAAAATTTTGTTTGCCTATTTAAGTAAATTGGGCTTTGTGTTAAAGCCTATGGATGTTTCTGTTGATTCGCCCCAGTAATACCCCAACACAAAGTGATGCAACGTAGCTTTCCATACACCACGTCTTCTTGTGTCATGTAGCTACATTGCATTGATGCTACAGTGGCGTAACTCAGTTTTTGCCTGCATAGGGGGGAGAATTTAATTGTGAACTGCGTCACCGTTCTACTATATTGTGCTTGCACATATAAACGTTAGCAAATGTACGGTCAAAACTGCCTTTAGAAATGATTTATGGGTTTAGTTGAATGGTGTTGTAGAGAGACATGCCACTTGGCTTTATTTGCCTCTCATCTTGTAAAGATATGGGGCCCTATTATCAAGAATGGCGATAACATTATTGCCAGTTTAGTGGCAATAAACTGCCGCTAAAGCGGCGATAAGGGCCTTGATAATATGCGTTGAGAATTCCCATAGAAGCCCAGGTTATGGTGTGAAGGACATCAAACCTGGCCTTCTATGGGAATTCTCAAGGGCATATTATCATGCCCCTTGTCGCCGTTCTTGATAATATGGCCCATGGGCTATTTTGTTTCCTCACAACCTGCTTCTTGGTCAACACTGGTAGTGGCAATGTTTCCAGTTGTGCGTTACCTGGGATACTGGTGGCACCATCCATTTGTGGAGCTTGTAATGTTATTGAAGGCCACTTGAGACATTGCGTTTGCCTCTGGTGGCTTCTCCTGTGGCTTACTACTAAGTGGAGTAAGCTGTTGTGCTGGGCTGGTAAGTTGGTCTCCAGGTGGCAACTCAAAGTCCTTGCTCTGACGTCTACCACTTCAGCTAAGGTCATCCTTCTGTTTTCGGTCTCCATTTGTCTCATCTCTGCATGTTGTCTGCACTCATAATTTACCTTATTGATTTTATGAGGCTCTAGGTCACTTCTCTGTGTTCCTTTTAGCTCTCTGATGCCAGGTGTCCGCTCTGTGTTTATTGTAGTCTGGTAAAGGTCAGTGCGGTTAGACTCAGCTTGGCAACCTATGGTGTGCCTCGTGGAGGTTGTCTCAGTTAAGGTTACTTTCCTATGGCCAAAAGTTAGGCATTTCATTGTAGGGCAGTTTTATTCAGTAGTTTTGTTGGGGGAAGGAGGTGACTACTGGGGATGGACTTTCATTGTTTGAAATTGGTCTCACTTCTTTGGTGCATGGCGCTTGTGGACTCTTCTGAGGCTATTATGTCCTTTATTTGGGTGTACTTTTGTTTTTTAATCCTCAAGATTGTATTCACTTGCGATGAGAATGTTATATATACAATCGGGTTCATTGCTTGATGTCCTCTGAGGACCCAACTACACGTTAGGCAGAATTCCATGCAGAATTTCCTGGTGGGCAGAATTACTGTTACCAGCTGACATCTCTGCATGGAAATCCTGCTATTATGAGTTTGACCCATTAGAATGGGGAGTAACTTTGCAAAAACAGAATTATGGTACAGAATTCCATATGGCATTTCTTATTCCGTGGAGCTTAGCGCTCCTATTTACCAACTTCTCTAACAGATAGTACATGAGAACAGTGGCTTCCCTGCAGGGCAGGGGGTGGGTGTCTGGGCGAGCAAGGAACAATAGGTTTGTCAGGGAACAGCCTTACATGCTCGCCCCTTGTCACATAAGAATCTTGAATGGGATCGGACAGAGTTAAAACTGGCAGATTCACTTCCTGTGTTCCCATACTCTGGAAAACCGCGTATTGGAACACCAGGCAAGTCATGATCAGCTGCAGGGGAATTCCTCAAGGTTATTCCACAATGCCCAACTCATGATCAGGACCTTAGAGTCCATTTGGTGATGATGGGATGGCTTGTGGGATAATGGCTGTTGCTTGTGGTCTACCAGCTACTAGGAAGCACGATTTGTGGTACTTATGGGAAATACATATTAGCACAAATTTTCAGAGTGTGAGGTGCACATATCTAGTCTAGTATCTAGTAGAGTGATTGTGCCTATGTTGGTTGTGTGCCCTACAATTGCAGCCTGTTATTCTGGTGTGGTGAACATCTGTTCCTGTTGGCTGAGTGGGAAATTTTACACCTGTCTGCTGTCTTTTCTGGTTGGTTTGTGCGTTGGCCTATTTTATACCAAACGCCTCCCATTTTTTGTACGGATTTGTTTTCCCATATAGATGTAACTTTTTATTTCTTACTGTGGTTTGGGCATGGTGTCTGTTTGACATTGTGACTGGGTGAAATGCCTATCCCATATGTATGATCCTGAGGGTTCAATGATAGCCCTGTTTGCATTACATTGCTGTTTGTTTCCTTGTGAATTTGGGTGTTTTCCATTTGAGGCATTTTGTATGAGGTAGCATTAATGTGTCTGTTTTTCTTGCTTTTCTCCCATGATAATTCCTTCTTTGTGTAGCTGCATTATTCCAGGAATTTGCCAGGATTGCACAATTATGGCCTTGTTGGGTTTCATGTCAAGGTACATATATGAGTCTTATGTGTGAATGGTGGTGTGTTTTGGTTCCCTTCATCAGCCTTCACTCTGTACTTTTTTGTTTAATTGATTGCTATTGCAGAATTTCTCACAGTTCCAGGTTTTTGGCAATATTTATTTTCTGATTATGTATTTGCTTCGCCTAAAATTACATACCTTGGTAGATTTGACCCACGCACTTTACTAAGTTGTCTTGTTGCTGACAGGCTCAATTTTATCTACAAGTGTGTGTGATTTCTTGCAGTATCACTAGCATATTGAACAAACATTGTCAACTGTTATGAGAATAAAGTAAAGATGTGTACATTTGATGGAATACAGGATGTTATGGGGACAATTTGGTCAAAATTAAAGAATATGTTTTAGGATGTGATGAATAAAAATGGAGATTGTTAGAAATTAGGGTTTCTACTTGACAGAGGTTTGCAAGCTGTACAAGAAGGGACCACAATCCTAATCAGGATAAGCTAGATGCACATTTTACATTAGCCTGTGCTCACCCTCTGGTAGCATGGCACAGAGCAGGCAGGCTTAACTTAAGAGGCAATGTGTTAAGGTGTGTATATCACACCCACACACAGAGTAACACAATGAATACACCATAAAAAGACTCCACACAGGTTTAGAGAAAAAGAGAATATTTATCTGAGTAAAAATAAGACCAAAACAACAAAAATTCAATCATTAAAAGTAGCGATAAGAATTTTTCAAGAATAAATGCAAAAACAGTGCTTTGAAGTTAATAGCGCTAAAAGGTCATTTGAGGTTGCGAGAGACCAGAGTTAATTCAAAGTTCTGGCTGTCTAGGCTGGAGGGCTGGCCGGCTACGAGACTCGCGCAGGTCCTGCTGAAAAAGTACCTTTGATGGCCAAAACATCAACTCTGAGGGCGCTATGTGTCGATCTTTTCCATGCAGTCAGGTCGCTGCGTCGTTTTCAAGCTCTGTTGAGATGGGGGCAGTGCATCATCATTGAGCTGTGCAGAGCGTCATCATCAGGCCGTGCTGCCTGTTGAATCGCTGTCATCAAACAACCTCTGTGTTAGCGCCGAAGGGCAATGAATTGGTTACGGCCACCGCAAAAGTGACAATACGTCGGTTTTGTAGTAAAACAGCTGTAGAACCCATTTTTAAGGCCAAGACTGGAAGGGGCACCTCACACAATGGTAGGGCTCACAAATGTTAGAGCCCAGTAGTACCAGCAGAATTTCAGGAAGTCTTTCGTGTCCCCAAGACTTCAGAAAACAGGAGGTAAGCCAGCAAGCCCTTGAGTCACTCTGGGTCCAGTCCTTGTCCACAGCAGGGCAGAGATCAGCAGACAGCAGGGCTGCTCAGCAAATCAGATAATTAGTTCCTCAGAACAGTCAGGCAAGGCAAAGTGGCAATTTGTACAGCAAAGCAGTCTTTCCTCCAGCAGAATTCTTCACAGGACCAGTAGTGTACATCTTGGAAGAGTCAGAGCAACAGTACTTATACCCAAATCTGCCTTTGAAGTGGGGATTGACTTCAGAGCAGCTCCTTGAAGTGCACAGGTGCACTTTCATCCCAGCCCTCTCTGCCAGGCTATCTATGGGGGATAATCGGTTCTTCGTGGGAGACACAGGACACTATTCAGATGTAAGTATTAGCTCACACTCCTCCTTCCTGTCCAGGAAGGCTATCAGATTGCAGATGAATGCAGATGAGTCCTCTTTTCACACCCACCCTTCCTGCGTTTTGTGGCTGTCTTGAGGGAATGCACAAAGCGTAGCTGTCACCCAAGCGAGATGTGTATTTGAGACAGGCTATAGGCACCCAGATCAAATGTAAGAGCAGAGAAATGTGCACTTTCTAAAAGTGTCATTTCTAAAATAGCAATGTCAAATACAACATTATCGCTAAAGAGGATTTATCATTACCATTCCAAACATAGGAAACATGATTTCGCATCTCCTTTCTAATCAGGAATTACATCGTAAAAGTATTTTAAGGAATTCCCAATGCTAGCCTGTGAGAGGAGTAGGCCTCGCAGTAGTGAAAAACAAATGTAGCTGTTTGTCACTACCAGGACACCTAAACTTAAAAGTACATGTCCTAACTTTTAGCTACGTAGCTGCCTACCCTTAGGGCTGCATATGGCCTGCCTTAGTGGTGGCCTATGTGTAATAAAAGGAAAGTTTAAGGCTTGGCAAGTGGTTTTAAATGCCAAATAGAAGTGACAGTAAACTACACACACAGGCCTTTAATGGCAGGCCTCAGGCAGATTTGAAAGGCTACTTGTGTGGGTGGCTTAATTAGTGCTACAGGCCCACTAGTAGCATTTAGATTAAAGGCCCTGGGTATATGGTATACCACTCTACAAAGGACTTATACGTGAACTAAATATGCCAATCGGGTATATACCAATGTCACCATGTATAGGGGAGAAGCACATGCATTGTAGCACTAGTTAGCAGTCCTAAGGCCAACAAAAGATACAGCACAAAGTGGAGGTAATCAGGCTGGAGAAGACAACCCTAAGGATGACATGTCTTACAGCGATTGTCTGTAGAGAAGTGGTGTGTCTCAACAAACGGCGACAACATATTAAGTTGGCCAGCACACAAATGACTGGGTTTCAAAATTTCAATGCTGATCCACAAATAGTAATTGATAAAAGAAGAGAACAATCTATGGTTCAGGATAAATGGAGTGTAGATTTTACAAATGGATTTCCAAATCTATTTAGGAGTGATCTAGATAGTGTTCAATATTTCATAGGGTTTTCCCGATACTGTAAAAAAATAGATACAACATTTTTTTATAATAAGATAACTGAACCAATGGAAGACAAAGAGTGTTTTTAACAAGAGAGGGACTTTAATAGCCGGTATAACCCATCTACGAAGGGCTATAAGGCTATTAGAACATTCTACCACTAGAGGGTGGAATGTTCTAACAAAAAAGAACAAAGCCTTATGGGAGTGTGAGGGGATTGGAATCGCCTCAGGCTTCCTGAAGCCTTTGTTCACAGCCAGAGCTGTGAACAAAGAATCATTGGAATGTTGGAGCTCCAGGCTTATACCAGCCATTATAAGCCCAGAGCACTCCATTGTTTTCAATGGAGCTCCCAACATTCCAATGTTCTAATAATTGTTAACCAACAATGGTGTCTAAGCAATCTCAAAGGAGAACGTGTCTTGATAGAGGTAAGTAAATGTAAGTGAATGATAGAGGCATTAGACACAGGAAGTGTGCTATATATCACCCAGAGTCTGCTGGAGTAGTAGAAAGGCATAATTTCACTATTAAAGAAGAAATGCAGTTGTCAAGAAATAATAGAAAAAAGCAAGTCAGAATTTCTCAAGGAGACGATTATAGCATATAGAATGATGCCTTATGTCACCACTGTACAAACATTTTTTAATGATTTAAAGAGCAGAAATCTGTGCACAGGGTGGATGAGTTGAAATAAAGTAGTAGATATAAGGTGTTAGGATATTTGGAGAAAGAAGTTTAAGGAATTGAAAAGGAAAGTGATGTATTTCAACAGGAAGGCTGCTAAAACGTATGCATTTAATGTTGGCAATTGGGTGGGTATCAGACTACCCAAAGACAAGAAAGAGAGGTCCATATTTTCGAAACTGATTAAAGTGGTAAAACTGTTTAGAAATGCAGTTTGGAGTTTGAATAGGATATCGTAATATAAAGGACTGAAAGAGAGCTGTTCTCTAAAAGTGATAAAGGGACAAGCCAAGAGATAAACATTTGACCCAGCAATGTTAAAGACAAATTTGACCCAGAAATGTTAAAGAAGCACCAGTTATTTGTCAACTGAAAAAGTGATGGTTGGGAAAAGACAAGTACGGAAATCTGCATATCTCAATTACTTGGTACTCTGTTGATTTAATTGATATAAAAGCAGTATACTACAAATATTTTCTCTCGGCACTCAAGCAGAACTTCTTTTTTTTAGTTCAAAGAAAAATTTATTAAGATAGCTAAATAATGGTAACATAATATACAAAGAGAAAACATCAGGAATAGCATGGATATTAACTGAGAACATTATAAAAAGTATGATGAAATAAAATGAAGGGAGGGATAAAAAAGAAAGGGATGATAGGGAAGAGAGAAAAGAAAGGGAGATAACAATGAGGCTAAAACTTTAAAACGTACAATCGTTGAAGCTACATAACATTAGAGGCAATGCACAAATGTGCAGATAAATAATCCTTAATAAATAAGAAGGACCAAAAGGTTATTCAAGGGGGTTTCGAAACTTCTTGTTGAACTGGGGATAGTTGAAAGGAGCGCTTGGCACATGCATCTAGGTAAAGGGTAACGGGGAGCCATAATGCAAGCCTTTTCGGAGCCAGGGAAGTGGGATAAACAAATGCAGTATCTAGTCTGTGATTGTAACATACATTAAACCACCAAGCTTTAAAAGTAATGCCCTTGGAGTCTTTCCAGTTAACAGTAATTTGCTGGAACGCAACAGCCAATAATAAATCAACAATATGAACATTTGCATCAACATCAATCCAAGAAGAGGAAAGTGAACCAAGGAAAATGTCAGTGATAGAAAAGGGGATGGAGGTATGGAAAATAGAATTGATTTGATTCCAGACTTTAGTCCAGAAAGTATGCGTGGGAGGACATGTGAAAAGCATATGAAAAAGTGTGGCATTGGGGTTAGAGCAAGACCAGCAAAGGTCTAAGGTCAGGGGAAAACGTTTGTGGAGGAGAGATGGTGTGTAAAGAAGGCGGTTGTAGAGGAAAAAAAGGGTTTGCGTGAGAGAGGCTGCCCTGGAAGATTTGCAAAGTTTAGTCCATATTTTGTCCCACAGGGATGTGGGCCACGAGACATCGAGATCGGATTCCCATTGCTCCTCAACTTTGGATTTAGGCCTAGGTGATGGAGGATCGTAAAAGGAATGGTATATGGAGGATGCTGATGGGTTAGAGCGTAGTTGAGTGTGCAGAGAAGAGACGGGAGTGATAGAGGGCGCAGTCGAATTAGAGTTAGAGAGAGAGTCATAGGCAGACATAACTGCATTTTTGAGTAGGGTGTATTTATGAACAAAGGAGGCAGGGAGAGAGAAGAGTTGACGAAGAATCGGAAAAGGGGTGAAGACAGATCCAGTGAAAAGTTGGGAGACCCAGATTAAACCACGCTGCCGCCAAGTTTTCCAGTAAAAGGGTTTCAATTTGATAAGAATGCTATTATTATACCAAATCGTGGTGGCGAGAAGTTCTGTAATAGAAGAGGGAAGAGCCGAAGCAGAACTTCTTTTATAATGTGATGTATGGTTCTCTCTGTTAGCCTGTATCATAGTCAATATATGAAAAGGGATCTACTTTGCATCTTAGTTAGATGTCGAATGTAGGTGGACTTACATTAAATAAGGTGAAGTCACAGAATTCTGTAGGAATAATTACACAGATACAGAGAAGAGCTTGGATATATATCATGCGCCTAACACATTGTATAAAAGATACTGGATGTGGACACCAGTAACATCATGTGATATGATCAGTACCTTTCACATATGTCTTACTGCCACTCTCCATGAAGAGGCCAGTTCTGAGCAAGGGATCTTGCTCAAGCCCTTTTTGCAGCTCCCTGCATGTTCACAAATATAGACAATATCTTTCTGTGCCACAGATCCATGCCACACTGGGGTGGTACCCTGCAAAGCTGAACGTGAAACTGCAGCAACTGTGCCCCCCACCCCACACTTTAAAACAGTGTCCACCAGACCTGTCACTGGTGCTTAGGTTTGTTTGATCGCTTCAAGTTAGCGGTGCACCACCAGGGCCGGCGCAAGGCATGGGCAGCGTGGGCGGCTGCACAGGGCCTCGCACTCAGCCCACCAGCATGGGGCCACGCACTGGTGATGTGTCCTGTTGTTTCCCTGGCGATGTATTTCAAAGAAAGGTGTTGCCTGCAATTAAGGTCCATTGGAGGGGGCCTCTCATCCCATCTACTTGAGCCTGCAAGACCCAAATCTACTCACTCCCCATAGACCTAACATTTTACCAGTGTAAGCTCTATCATCAATGCTTCTTTACACACATGTATTCTTTAGTGGGCCTACACATGGCTCTTGCGCGTGATGTCCTTGGTGTCATCTGATCGAAAGCAGAGGGAAGGAGGAAGCTGCTGCGCACAGTGTGTTCCTTAATGTGCTGACACTGACTTGGGTTAAGATATCTATCTTGTCTCTTTAAAGCTCAACAAGTTCCTTTCTCTTGATTCATTGTGGTCACTTGTGCAACAAACTATCTCACTTTGTATCTTGTCGTTTTCTGTGTTGTTGTGAAAGCTCTTTAATTAATAACACTGGAGACGCTGGATCCTCCCGCCCCATCTGCTCCAGGATGTAGAATAAACGGTAACAGAGTCCAGCTGCCTGCCTTATGAGGCTCCTGCTGTAAAAACAAACATTAGCACAGCCAAATGCTTTTGTTTTTGGAGGAAATGCTGCAGCAAGCTTCACTAACAACAGCACCAGTATAATTTAGAGACACATAAAAGAAACATGCAGATGTTGCTCATGTCGGTACAATTCATAGCTATACCAGTACATAAATTATGCACAGATAAAACATCACGTTAAAACGAGAGTCTTACCCTACAGCATAACTCATCAGATAAAGTATAATTCGTAAATAATGATCAATGCATGGATTTCCTGGAAGACAGCTTATTTCAAGAAGATCGCACCCTGCAGCACATGTCTTCGTCTCCTAACAACCGCAGGAATCTGAGTGCTACCCTACAAAGCAGGAATCAAGGGGCATATTTATGAGTTCTAGTGCATCTCTGCAAATCAGCAGGGATGCGCCAGAACTGATGCGTCACGCAATTCCCTCCTTGCGGCACCACAGATGCGCCGCATTTACAAGCAGGCGTAAGGATTTGACCCAGTAGCGTCGTAAAACTGACTCAGTGAAATCTTGTAGATTTCACTGCGTCAGTTTTACGAGGCTTTCCTACGAGGGAACGCCCACCCTGCGACAGAACGCCCACATGAAACCTGACGCAGGTTTCATGTGGCGCAGGGCTTTACAACGTGACGCATCTACCTAAATGCGTCACGTTGTAAATAGGTCGCAGGGATGCGCCACGTTTCCGCGCCGTTGCGTCACGCAACGGCGGCATAAATGTGGCGCAAGTGCGACATAAATCTGCCCCCAAGTTTTTGTTTAAGCGGAATTAAACCTTTTTGGTATAAATAATACAGTATTGACAAATATAAAGATAAAGTTTAATAGAGCCCATGAAAAACCATGGAAATGGCTCATGGGAAAGCACAACAGATATTTAGTTGTCCCTGCTGTAAAGCGAAAAAGCAGTGACCTTTACCCAGTTCTCAAGCGGAAGTCATAAATAAGCTTCAAGGCCTGTGCCCGTTTTCAGATTATCAAAGGTTTCCTTGTAAGGTTTCTGGACTCCTCTACTCCCCTAGTATGGCATCTTCTTTTGAGGAACAGTGAACTAATTGGTTTTTAATCCAGAGGAGTAATAGAAGACAGGTTATCAAACAACGAAGAATAACCCAACTCTGAAAGAACTGTGTTGACATAAGCAAGCTAAGGGATAATAAGACCTTTATCACAGGCAAGACAGTGGGTATATTTATAAGGGAAGTAGCGTAGGACGGCGTTAGCCTTCTTGGCTTAAAACTGCGCTCTGCCACTTTGGAAATGCAGGGCTGCACCGTATTTCCAACAATACTGTGCGGCTCTGCATGTCCCTCTGTGCTGGCGCAAATTACAGCTACCTAGCACCAACGCAGGCAACTTTGCACCAAAGTGCGAGGGTGCCTACAATATGAGAATTATGGTTTATGTGCAGGAAGGTGTCCCTTCCTGCACATTAGCAATCTTAAATGGCAATTTATAATTTTATAGTGTGCTGCTTTGTGCAGCACACATAGAAGTTGCAACTCGTCATTTTAGAATGCTTGTTTATGTGCAGGTAAGGATACCTTCCTGCACATAAACAATCATGTACAGCATTGTGCTGTTTCTGTGTGTGCTGCACAATGCAGCACACATAGAAACAGCAAAAATGAGGTGAAATAAAGCATTTATGCTTGTTGCGCCATGTTAAGACCAGGTTTTTTTTGTCTTCATTTTGGCACTGCCCAATATTCACGCCACCCTTGTAAATATGGGACAGAATCAAAAATAATGGGTGTTGCTGTAGAACACACACCGCAACACCCATTGCCCACCCCTTTCACGCTAAGTATAGCATGAAAGGGTGCCTTATTCACATGCCAGCGTTAAGCCACGTTAAGTGGCTTGTTGCTGCCTTGCAAATAAGGGGAGGCCCGTATCGCCACAGGAACGTCTTCAAAAGTGACGTTCCTGTAGCGATATGAGCTTGTAAGTGTGACCCCTAGTCTTTTATGATTTCATGATTCAGGCTGGCTCTACAGTTAAGCCAAACAGATAACTATAGGGACTCGATACGGTTTTTCAAAATGTGAGGATGAGGAAAGTAAACGTCAGGGTACATTCAGCATGGTCCTTGACTGGTTGTCAATTAGGGATGATAAACAGCTTTCGCATCTCCTCTGGTAGCTGGAGCACACATGTCTTTCCCTGTTGCATGAAGCTTTGTAAAACTATAGGTGGGCTCCTCAATTTGCTCGATCGTCCAGCCGTAAAGCCATCATACCTCTCCTTGAAGATTATAAGGCGCATTGTTCACCTGCTGCCATGCATGGAGCAGGGGTCAAGAGTTATGCTAACTGATCCACATTACAGGCTTCACTAACACATAAAGAAGTGAAACAGCATAGGCAAAAGCAGCACAGTCAGAACACAAACAGCAGTAGAGCAGTAGTGCAAGGGATCTTTTCAAACACATGCACAACAAGTGCAACACAGGCAGAGGCCTTTCAATTTCCTCATACTGGGCACTACATAAGTGCCAAAAAATAATAACACAGATCAGAGACAATGGGAGTAGCAGCAGTGATGCCCCCATCAGCTACCCCATGCCCTACTCACAGACAACAGGTGGAGCCCTGGCAGTGACAACAATGCAAGCTTCACTAGCACAAAAACTGGCACAGGAATAGCAGCAGTTGTAGTGTCTTGCAGGTTTTATATCGTGACTCATTTGGTTTCTAGCAGACTCCGTAGAGCTGTGACATAGGTGCCGGAGTGGAATGCAATGAAAGCTTGTTTTAAAATGTTGGGTTTGCAGTTACAAGAAGATGAATAAAGACGTAAAACTAGGGTCCATGTGTTGTGTAGTCGTTGACGGGTACCGAAGCTGTGGAAGACGCTACAGATGGCGATGAGATAGGGGATCAGTAACCCCAAGAATGACCATACTCTCCCAGAGAGTTTGCCGTGGTCCAAGCACACTGCTCGAGCATGCCACGTATGCTACTATCGAAATACGGAAGCATCACTTCATGCATGTGGAGTCAAAGCGCAGTTCCAGCTGCAGCAAAGCAAGTGAAGAAAACAGAAATATTGCTAAGAATCTACATGCCACTGGTTGAGAACCTGCGAGTCAGGCCATACATATAGTTACCACGCTGCAATGCAAGATAAAATTGTACATTATACAAAGCGATACTGCAATAGGCGGTTACGTATTGACACGGGAAAAAACGCTAAAAACTGCAATAGTCAAATCCTAACAACATACATAGAAGTGCTGGCTAACAGAAAAGATAAGAAAAAAAGGATATTATCATTGCACTTACCATAGCCTCGATAGTTGGAGCTTTACAACCTCAGCATCGGGCACGGAGACCCAAGAAGAAGCACAAGGGTTGTGCTTACAAAGCTATCCAATATAACTGAAGTGGCCCACCACCAAAGCTGCCAGGTGACGGCTAAGAACAACTCCAGAGGTCTTCAACAAGTGAAGGGGTCCAATGGAGAAGGTCACAGTTTCCCCGATTGTACATGACGACTCTGAGGCCGGTCCATTACAAGGCAATAGAAAAGAAATAGAACAAATGACGCATGCTCACATGGACAGCTAACTGTAGCAGAAAGAACTCCACTATCAATATCAGCCACTCACATAAGTAGTTAACATGCTGCTGTCTTCCTAAAACCACCACCACCTTTTTAAACAGCCAAAAAGCAAAATATTGGAAATAGATGGACTGATTGGATGAAGACATTTGATTATTTTATTGATGCACTTGAAGAGACTGATAACAAAAAGATTATCAAGTATCTCAAAAATATTGCTGGTTATGGTGTGGAAAGAGTCATGAAGAAAATACTGTGAACTAACAATGAAGTCACATTAATCACTCCGCTGCGCCGAACGTTCTGCGCTGGTGCGGAACATTCTATTGCACGGGCGGGGCCGGAACGTTCAGTGGACGTGCGCAGCACTACCGAGGTAGTGCACGCGGCGTCCGCTGAACGTGCGCTGCACGGAAGGGGTTAAGAAACCCTGAATCTCTAGTTCAATCCAGTACCAAACGTTGATTACAAAAGATACATTTCCAGTCGAAACTGCCAATAAGTTGGTGAAACCATTTCAATTTGTGGAGAGACTTGATACACTCATCAAACACTGTAAGTTCAATTAATCCAATGTTGAAGAAGCTATGCGTCTTCAATTTACTGATGGATGCTTGCCAGATTCATTCAGACGACCAACGCTGAGAGAAACTCTTAGTCTAGAGCCAGTGTTGATGGCTGCCAGAGCTGAGGAGCATGCTGGAAAGACAAGCTGCTGACATGATTTAGGTGTGGATTTTCATTTCCACATGAAGATAAATGTCCCGCCATTTGATTATTTTATTGATTGATGCACTTGAAGAGACTGATAACAAAAAGATTATCAAGTATCTCAAAAATATTGCTGGTTATGGTGTGGAAAAAGTCATGAAGAAAATACTGTGAACTGACAATGGTCACAGTAATCCCTCCGTTGCGCCGAACGTTCTGCGCTGGTGCGGAACATTCTATTGCACGGGCGGGGCCGGAACGTTCAGCAGACGTGCGCAGCACTACCGAGGTAGTGCACGCGACGTCCGCTGAACGTGCGCCGCACGGAAAGGGTTAAGAAACCCTGAATCTCCAGTTCAATCCAGTACCAAACGTTGATTACAAAAGATACATTTCCAGTCGAAACTGCCAATAAGTTGGTGAAACCATTTCAATTTGTGGAGAGACTTGATACACTCATCAAACACTGTAAGTTCAATTAATCCAATGTTGAAGAAGCTATGCGTTTTAAAGTTACTGATGGATGCTTGCCAGATTCATTCAGACGACCAACGCTGAGAGAAACTCTTAGTCTAGAGCCTGTGTTGATGGCTGCCAGAGCTGAGGAGCATGCTGAAAGACAAGCTGCTGACATGATTTAGGTGTGGATTTTCATTTCCACATGAAGATTAATGTCCCGCCATTGGACAGGTAGGTAAAAGCTGTGGGAAAGAGAACAATTTAGTAAAAAGTAAGCGCGTCACAGCACAAAGACAAAATACATTCTTGAAGCCACGTTCAACGGACACCAACAGGGCCGCTGATGGCTTCAATTGAGGCAAATCTACACTGAACGAAGTTGATCACCATCTAAATTATCAGCAAACAGTTCTTCTGCCTCAATATCAAGTGAAAGTGATGAAGAATGGTGTGCCATGTCAACGTTTTCCTTAGAGAAACATGTGCATGTTGGACTGGCTGCATTTGAGGGAAAATGTCAATCAAAGAAAAGTCGACATTCCAAAGCTTAAACGTCGTACAAACATTTTCCAAAGAGTACATTGAAAATAAATGGTTGCTCGATACCTTTCTTCATAGACAGTTGTGCATTGATAAACACAATGCCTGAAGAGACATACAATGAATTTATCTCCATTGCCACTACATTCGCCATTGAAAACCAAAGTGTTCACATGGGCTGCATCAACGCCTATAAAAAGTCAAGGTTCATTTGTAGCAACAATTAAACACAGGAAAACAAAGGTGAAAACACCCATGCAGGTACAGCATTAAGTGCCAATCTGCTCAATTTCAGTACAGCTGCTGATATTGGAGTGATTTCTGTGAATTACAACATGAATGCTCACCAAGAAATAGTAAGTCAACTCCCTTCGTTGTTTCATGGTTTAGGAAAGCTTAAGCCTATGAAAGTAAAGTTGCATATTAATGAAGAAGTCCATCCTGTTCCTTACTCAGAGACATCGATGAGTTGCTTTTCATGCACAAGAAGCTATTAAAAAATAACTTATTATTGCTAAAGTATGACATTATTCAACGTTCAATTGATCTGATGCCATAGGTTTCCCCATCAGTGGTAGTGCCCAAAAAGGCCAGTGGATGAGCTATATGCATATGCATTGACATGCATCAAACTGTCAGGAAGCCAGATCGAAACACTACTAACCTGATTCTTGAGCCTAGCAGGGGCAATGTATGAGGCTATCTAGTCTTTTACCCCTGATAGTGTCTCCTGTGAGTGATTAGGCACAGCTCATACAAAAGAAACCACTTAGGGGTAGGGAAAACAAAGGGATAAAATAATAAAGAAAGAACCTGCTGTACAGTGTTCGATCAACATCTTCCGCTGTAGGCAGGATGGCGGGAACACTTCTGCTGTGCTTTTGTTACAAGGGGCTGATTTTGCAGCACTGCTGCAAAACCAGCCCCCAGTAAGAAAAACAGCCCCCACTGGTCCAAAATGGGTCCCTACCCCTCGGCCCACCAGAGAAACACCCGGTGCCCATTATGGCCAGTCTGACCCTGATACTCCATAACCCCTTGGATGAATGTTGGGTTCTTTTAATGCAGTTACATCTTCCCCAAACGCCCTTCACCATATTTGATCTCCAATCAGGGTGTAAGGAGAATATAAATCCAGCAATGCAAACTTTTTACCAGCTTCTGTTTTGCATTTCGGCATAATCATTCTGCCTTCATCACATCTATCTTCCCCGGCCTTGGTAAAAGTGACATGGAAAACAATTGTTAAGTGCACCTCCTCGATTTGTCTTGCCATTCCCTCTTTTTTTACTTCAATTGTACAATCATGAGCATGCTTGCCATACCTTGTGCACGTTCTTTGCAAAACAAGATTCAGTATTGCAATCATTGGACTAACTCTCACATCTGTAACATTAAAAGTTATCCTCTTCCATACACTTTTCATGTTCTTGCATATTTCTCTGTCAATCACCTTTCTCAATACTATTATGCTCTTCGACTTTGGTTATTTCTGGTACACTGCATTTGTCACAACTCATTTCTTTAACCCAACCAGATGTATGTTCCATGTCTTCTGCAACGACAATAAGCTCGTACCAAACTCATGGGTTCAACCAAACCTATAGGTTCTTACCCCATGCCTTAAGTACGCTACATATAAAGTTTCCTCATCTCTCACTTCTACCTAGTTGTCATGAAAAAAAGTGTGTCCTGTGGGTACAATTTTGACGCATGCCTCCAAGTCCCGCTGACATTTTCCCCGACATTTCATACCGATGCAGAGACCCACTCTCTCAGTTGTCTACTGTCAGTCCATCAGTGCTCTTGTATGTATTCCTCCTCTCTTTGCCAGATAATGTAGCTATATACCCTGTTCCTTAGATAGTTAGAACTTATCACCTCCAATAGCAATCAGATAAGAATCAAATACCTTCTTCCAAAGTTTCCGCAGTAGATGTTGTACCCTTGCTTCAGAGAGGAATAATGGTGACCATGACATGCTAGCTCCAGTCATGTTCATGCGCAGTTTATTTAGAACTGAAAATAAGACACTAAAATAATGATCTAACACGAGAAGTATAAACAATAATTTAAAATAATAACAGAATGTTCACCACTTGTTAAATTGTCTTATAAAGGTTCTAAATAGAATGTGATATCAGTTGGGTCTATAGTCTTATACAGTACTGTCAAATAAAAGTTTATTGGTTGCAGGAAAGGACATTCCAAAATAGCATGAAATCCACATGCACAGCAAATGAATGACCTCAAAATATTCCCCTTTATATGGGTCTCACGGCAAAAGGCTTCGCTTCTTGCCACCAAGATAATTAAAATATCGGGATTGTCCATTCTATTTCCAGATGGTCTCCATGAGTCAAAGTATACCATTATGTCAAACAAATACTAGTTCTCCCTATACCTTGCTGGCTTCAAAATCTGATCGCCAACAGGATGATGAATATATTTCTATAGTATCCAGACACTATGCTTTAGTTGTGGTGCATTGTCCTCTGGACTAGAGATTACCACCTCACTGAGACAACCACCAGTGACTTTATGCTGCAAGAAATGTTACAGTGCTTGTGCTAACATTACAGTTGAGAGTGACACCAATTTATCCACATCTGCCAACATACAGTGAATGCCCGACATGCTACATTTGCAAATATCTAACAACAGTACCACCAACAGATTTCCTTTTAAGAGCAGGCTATCAAAAGGTAGCCCTTCCCAGTATGAACATTCAGGAATTGGTGGCTATTAAAGCTCGACTCCTGCAAGGCTTGTCGCTTGTTGCCATATCTTAGGTTTCCTTCTGAAAGGGCTTAGGCTCATTCATTCAGTTCTTCCTCAATATTGATCCTTCGATGTCTCTTTTTAGCAGCATGAAAGTGTAAAGGGGAGCAAAATCTCAAAAAACAATTTCTTATGCCGTGTAACGCAATATATGGCTACACAATAACTCAGGTCGACAACCAAATGAAGGTTAGTCAAGATTTATTACTGTTTCAAAAATAGTTAGACATATATTAATCTCAGCATAAGGGTATAGAAATACAAAGGAAACAGAAGCAAGCTGAATATCCTAAAGAGATTTACTCGATGCAGCAAGAAAAGGACTATTAGTTCTACGACGATTTTGCATGAAATCAGGAAACAGAAGTTAGGATTCCCCTGCATCAGTACTTCATTGGAATAAGGCATTGAATTCTATCTACCCCTACTCTAACTCTAGACGGAGCATCCCTAAATAATCATTTAAGCAGCAAATGGATCGAAAGAGGAAAGGTGTCAGTAGTTAGAGTCTTCCTAAGAAGTTGCTCCACCATCAGATGGGTCAGCAGCATAAAGCCACAAGCAAAGAAGCAAGCTAGCCCTCAGGTGCTCTCTGTCAGAGAGTAAGATGAAATGGGGTTCTGTCCGTCTCTACAATGAATCATATATTCAATACCGTACTCAGCAAATGTCCCATAATGCTTTTCTCCCACGTAGGCTGCAGTAGGTTAGGCCACAACATTTTCCATGTCGTTGATTCCTTTCACGGTCTTCTCCATGTATGCCCCTCTGCAACAGTTTGTCCATGGTCTCTTTTCCTTCTCCCATGTGAACGCACCTTCCTCCGTCTTACCTTCGCCAGGCTAACTGTAACTCCTTCATTCCTCAACTATCTAATGAAACAATACCTTTACTCTTCAAAAACAGGCGTTTATCCACCTGTAATGCACAACATGGGAACAAGCAACATTCTGCAAACCTCGCATGTCAATCTAAGCATTAATCTCAGGAACGAGAACAGTCAAAATGCACTATGAATTCAGGACTACAACTTAGGCTGAAATAATGAATGCACCATGTTATTAACGTTTAGTATTTCCATAAAATCATTAGCATGTTCAGTAGGAAACGCTCTCTAAACCATATTAGTATTTTTAATTCAACAACATCATTGGCCTAAAAAACATTCAAAATACATTTAAGGTGGGAATGCGCCACCCCACTAATGATCTCTATATAAGTGTGTTACATTGTTTATACGTAACTAGAGCAACTCTATGAACCATTTATTAAATTTCACATTAAATCGTGTTAAGTTCACAAGAACATGTTATTTGATTCGCATAGCCCTTAACAGCTAATTTCACCAAAACACTGAATAATATGTGAGTGTTTACTACATACAAGAGGTTAAATTGCACTCCTAACGGGTATCCCATGTAGGATATGAATTCCCGCTCTATCCCTCCTTAATAGGTTTGTCTTTTTATTGAGCCACAGAGCAATCACCTAAGAACCAGCCGGAAGTCAGCTTTCTCCAATGTACTGCTGCACATTCCAGCATTCTCAGTTCACTGCACTCCTAGTGACTTCATGGCATCTTATGCAGGAGCAGGGTGACCTGCTTCCAGTTCAAACCATAACATAATGTTAGCCAAATTCAACTGACAGTGGTAAACTGTAAGGCCTGGCAGATAGTGTCACATCTGACACAGTGCGACTTGGATATTAAGTGTGCATAATCTACAATATTTCTTACTATTTGCAAAAGGAAAACATTTATGGGTCAAATGGATACAAAATTACAAAAACATTGCAGGCAAAATGCACTGCAAGCAGCATGCCACCCTTCACCTGCATTTTAGTATATTTGGGAGTTAATGAGGACAGAGCAGTTTTCCAGATGGTGTTAATATTCTTAACTGAGTTGATGATGGGACTGGTGATGTGCATTTCATCTTTGCCTTCTGCAGGAAACAAACTCAGTAAATGTTTACATGTATTTAGAAAAAGGGTGGAAGGAATGATTCATTCTTTATCATGAAAAGTGCTTTGATCAAAACATGTTAGCAATATGTCAACGTATAGACAGAACAAACAGCAGAGGAGGAGTAAACCAATGTCAGATGTAGACGCATATTCATGCCCATTCAATTCTCCAAGTATTGCCTTGATTAAGAACTGATAGTATTCATCACCGCGTCAGAGGTCCTTTTCTTCCTTGTTATAGTATTTGTTTATCTAGGTGCCTTCACCGCCTGAACCGGAAATCCACCCTGTTTACTAAGAGAAAACTGGTAAAAGTGTGTATTTACCGAAAGTGAATGTTTTTTATAAAGCACAATTTTCCACAGTGTAATCTATAAGAATAGTAGAAGTCCGGCATACAGTTTTTATGCAGCCCTCACACACTTTACATGATTTTTACACAAAAAAAAGCTGTAGTGAGTTGACATCTGATGGGCATTACCACTCTACATAATAGCATTGCCTGTGATGACGTAATTGAGCAATCACAAGCTATGACAGTGAATGTCGTGTGCTTACTGCATGGCTCATTGTAGTTTCCCTATCTTAGCCTAACTGTGTACGTTGTAGGCCTCATTTTTTTGTACACGTTGCTATATAAACACGCTGGTTTTGGTGCCACATTGTACTTTCCCACGGAATCTGCCTATGTTTTCCTGTTCTGTTCTTTTCCTGGGATTTAGGCTGAACATCATAGAAAAGGTCAAACAAAAATGTCCCTTGTTATTCTGTCTGGCCAGGCACTAGCACCTAGACATAACACAGAAATGTAGCTGTTGTTTATGTGCACACGTCTAGTCATATAGATGAGCACAGGAGCTAAAAGCACACACATCGAATTAGAGTTCTGAGACAAGAGTACAGCGGCTGCTGAGATGTAGAGTGTCCATCTGTGAACGCTAAGGTACAGGATCCGCCACTAATCCCAGAGATCATATATATATATATATACACACACACACACACACACATATATATATATATATATCTACACACACACACACACATATATATTTATATAGGCAAAGGATGAAACAAAGTTCACCCAAGAAATAATAATGGATTGCCTAACACTAGACGGTAGTAGGAAAATACCGTGGCTGGAGCATATTTTTAATTTGCTAACCCGGTGTAAAATAGATTTCGATAAAAGGAAACCTACGTCCATCCTAGAGCTCGGTGAAAGCGACCTGAAGCTCAAATACCTAAATGGTATGGAAAATGAAAGGAAAAGGGTAGCCATCAAAAAACCTAGTGTTGCTTCTTATTGCAAAGGATCACTTACGAAGACACTACAGCCCTGCTTAATGCTGGTTATAAACACACAACACAGATTTTACCTGACCCGATTAAGGCTGGGGACATTAAATTACCTGTTCGCATTCCCAAAAACGGAAAAGTGGGCGCCATCAGGATCACTTACGAAGACACTACAGCCCTGCTTAATGCTGGTTATAAACCCACAACACAGATTTTACCTGACCCGATTAAGGCTGGGGACATTAAATTACCTGTTCGCATTCCCAAAAACGGAAAAGTGGGCGCCATCAACTACCGAATTGCCGTTGCGACGGAAAAACAACGTAATTCACGCTGCATTTTATTTCGTTTTGTAGTTTTTACGGAGACATCCGAAAAAATATTTTAAAGCCCCTTTTTTTATCGAATAGACTTTTTAATTATAAACAAGCTTTTAATTTTATTTGTAGTCTGGGAAATTTGAAAATTATAAACTCTCTGATTAGATATGTGCAACTCACTGTTAGGAAAAGAAAGGATTATGCACATTTAGATGCACTATCATATGAAATTATGGATGAAAATTATTAGACTCTCCCACCTTAGAATTTAAAAAGAAACGAAAATGTATTTATATGTTATCTAACTTCCTGTCTGCATTTCCCCGTATCTTGTCTAGCTGATGATTTCAAGATAAGACAAGACACTCTGCAATTTATATATATGCATCTTCATCAACACATACATTAATATTATAAATTAGTATGAACCTTTTGTTTGCATTGCTTTGTGTAATAATATGAGATGACTATACCTTAAAGGTTGCTTTACAATAGCTTGATGCCTCCTTTTGCATGAATATTAATATTGAATGTTATGAAATGTTGTCACTTTTTAATCTGTATAAATATAATCTGATATTTTAATGATTTTAATTGTGCTGTAATATGCTTTTATGGTGATGTTTATTTGCACCGAATAAAGCTTATTTTAATTGATTGATACACACACACATATATATATATATATATATATATATTACCTACTGGCGATAGCCAGTAGATATATATATTTAGGACCTAGCTACCATAGGAAATCCGCAACATTCTATTGGGAATAACTTCGGCGCCGGTTGAGGAATTTGCATGTAATTTTCCAAAATTTAGGCCAGCTCCGCTCCACTTCTTCCCTGGAAGTTTCGGGGGGATTCGTCATGCGGGGGCCGAGAAAAAAGGGGGGTCTCAAAACGTGTTTTCCCCATGTTAATTTCCATAGGACGAATAGACAAGGCTACAGCCCGAACCGCTGAATGGAATTACACCAAACTGTGCAAAATTGTAGGGACTGGTACGCAGAAGTGCCTTTTGATTAAATTGTGTAAATCCCTCCAGTAGTTCCTGAGAAAATCAAAAGAAAAAAATATATATATCTGGGCGGAGCCTAACCACACATCTCATTGTGAGATCTGATTGGCTGTCAGCACTTCATCCAAGAAGTGTTGGCAGCCATCTTGGGACCAATATACATGATAGCACCTCATTAAAAAGCATTGCAGTTAATAGAAGGTTTTAGGACTTTAGTTACATTATAAATCATTTGTTGATGGTACCATACTCATTTTAGGAATTGTGGTGTGTTCTAAGGTGATTTTACCATGTGAAAAAGCCTTCTGCTGGGATATCATGAATCATGTTTGAAAGAAAACTATTATCTCATGCTTTTCCCACAGTGGTTTGGAAGGGGATCTATAAGCTAAACTGATAGCATATTTTCTGTAAATTCACATTATATTTCTCAATCATGTGAGAATGAAGTCTGACATTCTCAGTAAAACATGTACATTCAACAAGGACATAGACTGTCAGTTGATTCCTTTGTGTTCTACTGCAGCTTCCCAGAGTGTTCTAAAGAACAACTAGAGCGCTAACAGTCCTACTTATTACAAAGGTATGGCACACCTGAAGCCATCTTGATTGGAATAAAGTGGTAATTCTTAAAACATTTAATTTAAAAAGGAACAAAATGAGGGGATATATTTTGCCATAGAAAGTATGATTAGTGCTGCAGAAAGAAAAATGAGGGCACATTTTGAGTGACTTCTCAAATCCTCTTCTATTTCATTAAAAAATTCTGACATGCAGTCTCCCAAGATGGCCACCAGAGACAAAAGAGCCCAAATGTAGCCCAAATATCACCCAGATGTAGCCCAAGTAAAGCCCAATGACAGAATGTCCCAGAGTGTTCTAAAGAACAACTAGAGCGCTAATAGTCTTACTTATGACAAAAGTATGGCACACCAGAAGCCATCTTGTTTGGAATGAAGTGGCAAGTCTTAAAACATTTAATTTAAAAAGGAACAAAATGAGGGGGTATATTTTGCCATAGAAAGTATGATTAGTGCTTCAGAAAGAAAAATTAGGGCACATTTTGAGGGACTTCTCAAATCCTCTTCTATTTCATTAAAAAATTCTGACATGCAGTCTCCCAAGATGGCCACCAGAGACAAAAGAGCCAAATTGTAGCCCAAATAGCACCCAGATGTAGCCCAAGTATAGCCCAATGACAGAATGTCCCAGTGTGTTCTAAAGAACAACTAGAGCGCTAACAGTCTTACTTATGACAAAAGTATGGCACACCAGAAGCCATCTTGATTGGAAGAAGTGGTAAGTCTGAAAACATTTAATTTAAAAAGGAACACAATGAGGGGGTTCATTTTGCCATAGAAAGTATGATTAGTGCTTCAGAAAGAAAAATTAGGGCACATTTTGAGTGACTTCTCAAATCCTCTTCTATTTCATTAAAAAAATTCTGACATGCACGCTGAAACATGCACTTTGAATACCAGCAACAGACTTCCCTGGTGAGCAGTAGCTTTACTACAGTGATATAATGAGCAACTAGAGTGCTAACATTCAGAATTTATGGCAAATGTGTGACACATCTGAATGCCTTCTTGATGGAACCAAAGTAAACAAGCATTGAAAATGCAATAGATCTCGCCCTCGTTTAAGTTAAAGCTATTCTGTTTGTAATGAGGTGGCTTTTTAGCTTTGCTTTTAATAGTGTTTTTCAAACTTTCATGTAAGTAACATGCATATGTATGCATATATGTATATGTATGCATGCATTTATATTTGTATTTATATAGATATGCAGATTATATATGTTTATATATGTATGTATATATATATTCACTGAAAAAACCATAGGTTATAGACCATATATAGTTAGGAATTAGCATTTACAAAACCTTGAAAATTCACTGAAAAAAACATAGGTTATAGACCATATATAGTTAGGAATTATCATTTACCAAACCTTATTTTACTCACACAAAACCATTGAAATTCGCATATATAGTTAGTTGCACTAATTATATCTCGCGCACCCGCAATCCACTGCTGATCATGTCACATATTACATCATTCATGACATGGTCAGTGACATCACTGATGACATCACTGAGGACATCTCAAATGACATCGCTGATGACATCACTGATGACATCTCAAATGACATCACTGATGACATCTCAAATGACATCACTGATGACATCACTGATGACATCTCAAATGACATCACTGATGACATCACTGATGACATCACTGATGACATCTCAAATGACATCACTGATGACATCTCAAATGACATCACTGATGACATCACTGATGACATCTCATTTGACATTACTGATCACATCACTGATGACATCATTCATGTGATAATACGATGAACCTCTTCAGACTCTAATATAACCTTAGATACACTCAGTGTAAACAGACACTCACAGACTGTCACTCATCCATGGAGTTACTCACACACCTAGTCAGTCATGCAAAGAATCAATCACACCTCCATTTCCTCAACTATACAGTTATACACACCTTACTTATTCAAACATATACTAACACATATTTACTCTCTTATACAATCCCTGATACAAGTTCACAATGATCCATACAGCCACTCACACATTCACTGGCTCTTATGCACAGTTATTTATATATGTCAACTCTCACATGTACTGTGTTTTACATATGTACTTACTTTGACATGTAGCACTGAGATATCCATTCACTCACCAATACACTCATGCACACAGTCAACCGCCCATACAGCTGTTTCCACATGCACTTTTGAACTCATACATCTAGTGAACCAACTGCTCACACATCTATGCACAGAGTCATACACCTCCCAGCCACCCACACACACACTCAGTCTCCCATACAAATACTTGGGCAACCAATCAATAACCCATATAGTTACTCATATAGCTACTGATCAACACATGCAGCAGTTTACAGAACAACAGACATAATGATGCACAAATTAAGACAGTTTAGTCACTAACCCATGCACTCAGTGAGACACATTTAATCACTCACTCATACAGTCAGTCATGCACCTACTAAATCCTTCATCCAGACACTTATACATCCACTCATTCTTCAATATGTAAGACATGTTTTAACTTTACAGAAACATACAGTCACTGGATGTTGTCATCAGTGATGTCATCAGTGATGTCATTTGAGATGTCATCAGTGATGTCATCAGTGATGTCACTGACCATGTCATGAATGATGTAATATGTGACATGATCAGCAGTGGATTGCGTGTGCGCGATATATAGTTAGTGCAACTAACTATATATGCGAATTTCAATGGTTTTGTGTGAGTAAAATAAGGTTTTGTAAATGCTAATTCCTAACTATATATGGTCTATAACCTATGTTGTTTTCAGTGAATTTTCAAGGTTTTGTAAATGCTAATTCCTAACTATATATGGTCTATAACCTATGGTTTTTTCAGTGAATTTCAATGTTTTTTTAATAGCAAATATCAAAAGCTGTAAAATGTATTCTTCTTTTAAAGGAAAAATATATTTTATATGTATTTAATATAATTTTTTTATGTATATAAATTGTTTGAGGGAACGAATTTATCAACTATCATGCTGAAGAAGAGTGTGGGGGAAAAAAAACAAAGAGGAGGACTAAGAGGTAAGAACAATCAGTTCAAAAATACAATTGCTTTAAAGCATGAAGTGCTTTTCCACACATTTACATTTAAATAACCCATATTAGAACATACAAAATATCTACAGAGGAGACGGTGTACATTGAATTTTAGACTCTTCATTGGTACCTACATGTTGGTACTTACATCACCCACACAACACAACAACCGGGACGCTGTCACAGATATATATATTTTTTTGAACGTTAATTTCTCAAAATCCACTGGAGCACATATCTTGAGACCTAGCAAAGGCACATCGGGCAAACAGTCTCTACAATTTTGCCAAGTTTCATAGAAATCCATTCAGCCGTTCGAGCTAAAAGTGAGTCCAACCGCCCTATGGAAAACTCAATGTTAAAAACACGTTTTGGGACCCCCCTTTTTTCTCGGCCCCCGCTTGACGAACCCCCCCCCCCAAACATTCAGGGGACGCTCAGAAACAAAATGTGCCATTTTCCTGAAAATTTCAGCCAATTCCATCCATCAACGCCAAAGTTATTCAACATAGAATTTTCAGAAATCCCTATTCAAAAAAATCCTAACTATATATACCTACTGGCGACTGCCAGTAGGTAATATATATATATATATATATATATATATATATATATATATATATATATATATATATATATATATATATATATATATATATATATATATAACATTTCTATGGCAAAATGAAACCCCTCATTTTGTTCCTTTTCAAATTAAATGTATTAAGTGTTACCACTTTATTCCAATCGAGATGACTTCAGGTGTGCCATACTTTTGTCATAAGTAAGACTGTTAGCGTTCTAGTTGTTCTTTAGAACACTCTGGGACATTCTGTCATTGGGCTATAGTTGGGCTACATCTGGCTGATATTTGGGCTACATTTTTTTTTTTGTCTCTGGTGGCCATCTTTGGGCTACATTGGGCTACATTGGGCTACATTTGGGCTCTAACATATATATAGCCCAATGTAGCCCAATATATATTTTGCAAAGTTAATTTTCGTAAAAACCACTGGAGCATATATCTTGAGACATAGCAAAGGCACATCGGGCTACCAGTCCCTACAATTTTGCCAAGTTTGGTGGAAATCCATTCAGCCGTTCGAGCTAAAAGTGAGTCCAACCGCCCTATGGAAAATTCAATGTTAAAAACACGTTTTGGGACCCCCCTTTTTTCTCGGCCCCCGCTTGACG
Organism: Lissotriton helveticus; assembly: GCF_964261635.1. Lineage (NCBI taxonomy): Eukaryota > Metazoa > Chordata > Amphibia > Caudata > Salamandridae > Lissotriton > Lissotriton helveticus. The sequence goes on along the minus strand of NC_136071.1, from coordinate 512,015,574 downwards.
AAACCCCCCAAACTTTCAGGGGACGCTCAGAAACAAAATGTGCCATTTTCCTGAAAATTTCAGCCAATTCCGTCTATCAACGCCAAAGTTATTCAACATAGAATTTTCAGAAATCCCTATTCAAAAAAATCCTAACTATATATACCTACTGACGACTGCCAGTAGGTAATACACATACATATATATAAATGCATATATATGCATATATATATATATGTGTATATGTCTGCGTGTAGATAGACCGAGGCACAAGAAAGCAGAAAAACAAACGTGAAGAACACAAAAAGGGGGCAGGGTAGATACACCCTGACCCCCTAGGCCTGCCCAGGTGGTCCCACAAGGACAAAAAAGGCACACATTTTTTTTTTTAAAACCTGGTCTGTTTTTTTTTTAAATTACCCTCCAGGGGGACCAAATCGCGGCGGCATAGTGATAAAGAAGTGTGGGGGGTCCACAATCCCCCCACAATGCCCCGGGGACCACCGCCCCCGAGGCAAAGCAACGCAGCCCCTTGGCGCATACTGGAGGCTCCTGGTGGGCTACTTGGCCCCCAGGGACCCCCAGTATGCAAGGGGAATTAGTTCCTATTCTGCAAACACGCCAGGGGTTACGCTGCAGAGAGGTGTAAAAAAGGGTGGGGCCTCATTACACCTCTCTGCAATGCAGCCCCCTGGCGCATACTGAAGGTTCCAGGTGGGCTAGGAACAGTGTCCATAGAGCTGTACAATTCGGCTCTGAAAGACTCAGGCTGTCTGAATGCCTTTCGGAACCAATTCGGAGTGCCCAAACGGTTTCCGGGCATTGTAATCGGTCATTGGGAAATGTGTATGATTCGTTCGGAAACAAGATTTCTGAATTGGATTCTGCAATACCAAATCCCATTCAGAGCCTTTCCAAACGACAACGTAATCAGCCCCTATGATGGGTTTTTAAATGTTTTTATGTCATAGTTTAATAACTGTGGTTTTGGTCCCATTTTCTGGTACCCATATGAGATTTGATAATTGTCTTTTAGATCAGATTTGGTGAGTTGTATACAAATAAAGTGTTAAAGAGAAAAAGTTTTATAAAAGAAACATACCGGTGTGGTGTCTGAAACTTAATGTTATCGGGGGTGTATACAAAGTGAGGAATGAGATTATGGTAAGAGTGCAAAGTGTGTTTGAGATCTGACGAGCAAGCCCAAAGGGAGTTCTTTTTTGACTTAATAGTCAGGAGATTAATGTCAATATGTATGTGTTCCTGGGAGGAGTGGAAATGCCTTACAGGCAGTCAAAGGTTCCTCCGCAGGTACTGAATAGAGCAATCAGGTAGGACCCCAATAGAGAAGGGCTGTAAGCCTCATCAACACCTTCCCGGGAAATATCCATTGGCAACCCCACAGTGGACTGAATCCCCAAGAAACATAGTTACAGGTCTCATAGGAGGCCTCTTCCACATCCCAGCAGTGAGACACAAGTATGGCCATGGAGACAGGCCTCCTAGAATAAACTGAGGACAAAAGAGTGGCTACGCTGGCGGGGGAAACAAGATGAATCACTGGGGTCAGGGTGAAAGGACAGCAGCAACAGATGTAACTTACAGGTGAGATGGAGAGGAGAATGGGGGAAAAGAGTGGAGTGGGCCCTTGGGAGTTCAGTGATCCATGGATGAGCGGAGTACAGCAGAGACGGGGTACATTGCGCCGGGAGTGCGGACAGTTTTGGTCATGGATTCCAGTAAGCTTATGAAAACAGGGAGCGACCCACTACCCAAGAGAAGGGGTACCACAGGTAAACTGAAGTTTAGAAATCTCTTGAGACAACCAAGGGGAATTAGTTCCTATTCAGCAAACACGCCAGGGGTTGCGCTGCAGAGAGGTGTAAAAAGGGTGTGGCCTCATTACACCTCTCTGCAATGCAGCAACCTGGCGCATACTGAAGGTTCCAGGTGGGCTAGGAAACAGTGTCCATAGAGCTGTACAATTCGGCTCTGAAAGACTCAGGCTGTCTGAATGCCTTTCGGAACCAATTCGGAGTGCCCAAACGGTTTCCGGGCATCGTAATCGGTCATTGCGAAATGTGTATGATTCGTTCGGAAACAAGAATTCTGAATTGGATTCTGCAATACCAAATCCCATTCAGAGCCTTTCCAAAGGACAACGTAATCAGCCCCTATGATGGGTTTTTAACTGTTTTTATGTCATAGTTTAATAACTGTGGTTTTGGTCCCATTTTCTGGTACCCATATGAGATTTGATAATTGTCTTTTAGATCAGATTTGGTGAGTTATATACAAATAAAGTGTTAAAGAGAAAAAGTTTTATAAAAGAAACATACCGGTGTGGTGTCTGAAACTTAATGTTATCGGGGGTGTATACAAAGTGAGGAATGAGATTATGGTATGATTGCAAAGTGTGTTTGAGATCTGACGAGCAAGCCCAAAGGGAGTTCTTTTTTTACTTAATAGTCAGGAGATAAATGGCAATATGTATGTGTTCCTCGGGAGGAGTGGAAATGCCTTACAGGCAGTCAAAGGTTCCTCCGCAGGTACTGAATAGAGCAATCAGGTAGGACCCCAATAGAAAAGGGCTGTAAGCTCATCAACACCTTCCCGGGAAATATCCATTGGCAACCCCACAGTGGACTGAATCCCCAAGCAACATAGTTACAGGTCTCATAGGAGGCCTCTTCCACATCCCAGCAGTGAGACACAAGTATGGCCATGGAGACAGGCCTCCTAGAATAAACTGAGGACAAAAGAGTGCCTACGCTGGCAGGGGGAAACAAGATGAATCACTGGGGTCAGGGTGAAAGGACAGCAGCAACAGATGTAACTTACAGGTGAGATGGAGAGGAGAATGGGGAAAAGAGTGGAGTGGGCCCTTGGGAGTTCAGTGATCCACGGATGAGCGGAGTACAGCAGAGACGGGGTACATTGCGCAGGGAGTGCGGCCAGTTTTGGTCATGGATTCCAGTAAGCTTATGAAAACAGGGAGCGACCCACTACCCAAGAGAAGGGGTACCACAGGTAAAATGAAGTTTAGAAATCTCTTGAGACAACCAAAAGGTTATCATCTAATAATAAATTCAGATGACTCCCAATGTCCAATGAGCTTGAGGCACACAATCCTTGCACACACAATTTAAGAAAACTGACCCTAATTGGCAATTATAGTACACACATTCATTACTACCAAAAGTATAAACAAAATATATATATTAAATATATATATATATATATATATATATATATATATATATATATATATTAAAAACAATATTACTATTCCACAAAGATCATAAATTTATCCAGTTTACAACAATACAGTTAAAAGCCACAATATCATACAAATGTGATTCATGAGAGACAAAGAAAAAAGTGCAATCTATTAGTCACCTCATATTTGGGCTGTTCCACATGGAATTCATTTCATTTGTTTGTTGAAATGTCCATCAACGAGATCATCTATTGGGCATGAACATGTTCCTTGGATACAACCACATAAGTAGACACAAAGGCGTCAACGTGTTTCGGTGGTACTCCCTTGATAAAAACCACCTTCTTCAAGACACAAAAAGTAATATTAGTCTCTCTTGTATTTAAACACAATCAAAACCTCATCAGTTCCAGAGGTAGGTTTTATAATGATTTTCTTAATTTTCAATACGCGGGGCTCCTTAGGGCTCCAGCAAGATGAGAACCTTTTGGTTGTCCCAAGACATGGATTCCAGCAAAGCAAAGTCTTCCAGGAACACCAAGGGAATGAACCTTTGGTCAATAGCTAGAACTTCAGTTAAGTTAGAAGCAACAAATCCCAGATTGGGAATATGTCCAGTCAAGATGGCAGCGGTGAGGTTGCGTGAAGGGTTTACAACAGTCTTTCAGATACTGTATAAGTATTCCTGAGTCAGTGGGAGGAATGCCAGACATAGTACAGAGCAAACTGATGAAAGAGGTTTAGGTTCGGAATATGGTAGGTGCCTTTGATGTGCTCATGTTCCCAAACCTCTTCATTTCCCCTTTAGGGTTTGTCTCCAAAAAGACCAAAGGACAGATGATCCACCATCTGTCAGAGCTACAAACAGAGCAGATGGATGACTAGATTGACCTCAGTGAGTGTTCTGTGTCATACTCTAGCACTGATGAAGAAATCGCAATGGCTCATAAATGCATAGTAGCAGCTGAAATCGGAAACCCAGTTATGAAGTTGGCATTCAGAAGACTGCCCGCTACAGTCGGATAATTTACTTCTTTTGAGGTTTGAGTTTGAAGGAGAGATCTTTGTTGATAAAAACAGTGCTGATGGGCAGCTCTGCTCATGTGTCATTTTTTAGATGTTCAGTTCATGCCTTGAGTTGGTGAAAAAGTAAGCAGTAGTGTGTCAGAAGACGCTCACCTTCACGTTAAGTGAAGGGGAGGATGACTAACTACCTCCTTACGTCTCTCCTGTGCTTCTCTTACAGTCACCAGCTAAACCAGGATTGCAGCGGTCCCTTTAATTCAACATCCTTTCTCTTCCGGGAGGAACGGCCGTCTCACGTGACAATGTCACATGAACCTATGGCAGTACCGGAGGACGAGGAAGCGGCCTTTTTAACCAATACAGGACCTGAGGAGGACGTTGCGTATTGGGACCATGGAAGCTGTGAGACCAAAAGGAGCCGGAGAGGAATCGCAGAACTGGAGGAAGACACCGACCAAGCCTTGTTGCGCCACGAAGAGCAGGAGATGCTGAAGCCTCAAAGCAGCCATCCACGGAGGAACCAAGAGCGGGAGCCGGACCCGATCCGGTACCACGACACCGCTAGCCAGGCTCACTGGGGAGCGTGGCTCCCAGAGGCACGTTCTCGAGTGCGGGGCTGGTTTAAAAAGGGGTCCCCCACAAGCAGCCATAACCTGGGGGAGGAGGAGAGCTTTAAATCCCTAAACCTCCAAAATGAAAGTTTTCTTTTTGTTGTTTATTTACACCACCATTTTCATACGGCGTTGGTGACGGTGCGGGTGCTCTTGCCTCACTCCTTCCCCCTCAGCATACGAGTATAAAAAAGAGTTCAGAATGACGGTTGTTTTATTTCTTTTTTTCATTCCTAATTCTGTACCCTGTCTCAACCTGCCTGAAGTGGAGGACATACCACTGGAAGCTTACTGCTGAATTCCTGATGATAAGGAAGCGTGAAACCAAACGGACTGGCCTAGACTTAACCCCTTCGACGCTCATGACGAGCTGGGCTCGTCATGAGGTAGCCTCCTCGCACGCTCATGACAAGCCCAGCTCGTCATGTAAAGTGCGGTTTTAAAAAACTCAGCACAGGAGCAGAATTCCGCTAGCGCGCATGCGGTTAAAGTTTTGTTTTGGATTTTTCCTTTGCCTTATAAGTAGATTAAATAAACAAATCTTCTTAACTCAAAATGTGTCTGTCTCTGGCTGAAATCCCACATATGGTGTCAGAAGTGGGATTCTGCCCATTGCAAGACAAAATGGAGAACCTCTTTCACCAACTTATTGCCGGCCAGTCAAAACTTGAATGGGCTCTCAAGAGACACATGTCATCGGCACAAGCGGATAGAGAGCTTTTTAGCACGACCATGAACCAACAAATGGAAGGGATATATGAATTATCCGACCGACAAGGAGAATCCACCAAAGAGACAACTCCACGTCAGGAGTCCCCATCTCCTTTTCCTAATATTGTACTACGGAAGTATGTTGCCGGGGATGACCCGGATTCTTTCCTTATAAACTTTGAACGAGCCGCCCGGGCATCAGGCTGGCCTTAAAAAAAGTGGCCTTTCTTTTTGGCTCCTCTATTAACGGGAGAAGCCCAGGCCGCTTATCAAGTGGCCAATCCTACAGGTACTGCTAGCTATACAGAAATAAAGGAGGTCATCCTGGATCACCTGGGTCTTGATGCCGAAGCTTACTGGGGGGGAGCGTTTTAGGAAGGAGAAGGGTAACCCTGGATATACGCCCAAAACTCTCTTTCATAAACCGAAAACAGCCACGGACAAATGGCTCAAAGCACAAGAACACACTAAAAAGGAAATAATGTTATTTATCTACCTCAAGAAGTCTCTAGAAGCCCTACCATATCCCACCCAGAGGTGGTTAAAACAGCATACCGGCCTTTCAGTGAAACAGACGGTAGAAATGGCCACTACATACTCTAGAGCACACCCAAGGACCTCCATATGGGAAGGAGAGAATAAACCATGTACCACAACTAACAAACAAGATAAGAAAAGTACTGGCAGACCCCAGGTCGAAGTAGCTGAAATACGTCCCTCCAAACCCGTAGTGCCGACCACAAAAAGACCTCAGTGTTTTGAATGTGAAGCTTGGGGACATATAGCCCGCTTCTGTCCGCAGAAACGGAACACTGACGAGCCTATGGATGTGGGCGGATTTTGCGGATTGGCAATCCGCGAACTTGCGTATTTACGGATTCGCAATCCGCGAAGATCCGCGAACTCTAGCGGATTTGCGGATTTTTCCGTTTTTTGTGTTGGCGCGTGTTCGCGCCGATTTTGGGACAAGTTCGCAATTGCGAACTTACTTTTCGGCTCGCAACGGCCGCGACTATGTTGTTTCTACGTCTGGTTTATCATCACAGGTTCACAGCACCCTCTGTTTCACCACTGCCACCCTCTGGGACACCCATGCCACCCTCTAGTACATCCTCACTGGCACCTATTAGGTTTATTTATCACTGTAGATTATGGTGGTTGAAAAAAGCAAGCACACCTGCCCTTCTTCAACTGCCATCAATTAATTTGTGTTTCATTAATGTGTCAGTAATTTTGAAAGTTCCAGTCTGGCTGGCACCTGCTTCCTTCCTTATCTGTAATTTGCTTTTTGTTGCAGTGAAATTTTTTTTTCACAGGACCTTTATGGTGCTATTCTATGAGCCTGCTGTTTGGGTCATAGCAGGGTCATAGAATAGTTGCAAACTCTGGAGGGGCCCATCAGGAAGCACTACCTTGAATGTTACTAATGTTAAGTTTGAACTTTTGCACCTGCTCATTGCTTTCAGTTTAGCTAAAATCGTTTTTTCTGCAATTTCGCGCGTTTTTTGGGGCGCGAATCCGTGCGAGATCGATTTCGGAAGCCGCGAATACAAAATTGTTTTTGTTGCGACGTGTATGTTCGCGTGATCTTGCGCGTGTTCGCGAGGCGCTTCTAGCTATACGTTTGCCAAGTTACCCTATCGGTCGTACACGGGCGCGGCCATCTTGTTGGCGTGACGTAATTCCGTTTCCGCCCGCTATGTGTAATCTCGCAAAGTGTGCTGCTCGCTAGTACAATTTCGCGCGTACTCGCAAGGAAAATCTCGCGCGAACTTACCCACGCGGTCGTGAACGGGCGCGGCCATCTTGTTTCTCATTCATTGCTATGGTTCTGGGCATGCTTTCTCTATCCTCTCTCAATCTCTGCCATCCTTTGCTTGTTTGAAGTTTTTTTGATCTAATTTTACTTATTATCTATCCCTCTATTTTTCTAGCTCTATATTTTTGTGTTTTCTGCAGCTTTTAGTTACTTTTAAACTACTTTTTTAAACTCTTTTCTTTTCTTCTTCACTATTCTATTTCTTCTTTATCATTTAAGTTTATTTCTGCCCAGACCATGGTAAAGGGAGCCGGGAAGCACCCTGAGAAGGGGAAGGGTCCCGCACCCCGTGCCCGGCTCCCGTGCGGGCGTTTAAGGGGGGAGCAAGTGGTCCCGAGGGAGATCTTCAGCGCGGAGGAAGTGGCGGCACTGATCTTCCACGTCCAGCGCCGCCTCCCCAAGACGATCCTGGGAGGCGGCAAGATCGCGACCGGCTATGGCATCCGGGAGCGTCGCAAGCGGTGGGAGAAGGTGTGCCGGGCCATGTACAAGATCTCTGGGGTCCGGCGCACATATAACCAGGCCACCCACCGCTGGACCGATGTCATGGACCGGGAGCGGGACTTGCTGGACGCGCTCGGCGTAGAGGTCCCCGGGCTTGGTGAGTAGTAGTAGTAGTACATTTACTACTCTGTTTTATCCTGCTCTGTTATTTGCAAATCTTTGTTCTTTACCAAGAGCAATAATGCTGCCGATTACATTGAGGTAAATTATATTTCAAAATCTTCTATGCATTTCAGGTGCACTGCTCTCCTTCTCAGTAGCCTTGCTTGCTACTATGCTTCTTTGTTTTGTATGTTGTGTTCAGAAGCATTTCATTGGCCTGAGAAATTATGTATGAGTGTACTGTAAAGAAAAGAACTGCGTAATGCTAGACAGTAAGGGTCATATTTTCAATTACCGGCGCATCCCTGCAAAGTAGCAGGGATGCGGCAGTAATTGTGTGCCATGCCACCACCACCCATTGGCCCAAAACGTCACAGAAGCCTTACGCATCTGTGCCGTAAAGGCAGCACATTGCTGGAGTTGCGTGCCAACGATGGCGCAGCTCCAGCAATGCTCTGGGGTACCCTATCTCCCCAATGCTGCATCAAGCCGTACGTCGGCTTCAAGCGCGCATGGTTTGAGTCATGCATCATTGTCCTAAAAGTGACTGATTGACATCTTGTAGATTTCCCTCAGCCACTTTTAGGATTCGTTCCTGCGCAGGTACGCCCTCCCTTGCGCCGGAACGCCCCCTGATGGCGCAGGGCTTTACAACGTGATGCATCGCCCATATGCCCATATGTGTTTTTTTTTTTAATATATACGCCGCACCAACACCATGGCGAGTCTTTTGTTCTGCCGCTGCGTCAGAAAAGGCACGCAACAATGGAGGAAAATCAGCCGCAACTTCCGCAAGGGACTTCTAAATCAGCCCCAACAGACTGAAGTCCAGTCCTTCCTTTAGACAGTCACATGGCTATAAGAAGAAATAGTGGCGGTGGTGGCGGGTGGATTGATAGTTTGAGTATTCACTGATCTGCAAGCAGGATGGACTTTGTCTGTCACGTGTTGCGCACTGCTGCCTGCAGTGCCAGGCCTAGGCAAACCTCTTTAGTAGTCTGTTTATTGAGTTACATAGGAACTTTCTAAGTCAACGTTCCGCAAATCAGGCAATACGAATAACGTAGTATACCACATGAGATAGATCCCGTGGAATAGTTGTCTATCTATTTGCTATTTTTCCAAAATATGTTGTTATTGTTCTTTTGAAATGTTTGATTTGGTTGAAAAATCTCATCCATGTTTTCTGGTTTTTCTTTCTTTCATGTTGTACATCAGCTCCCCCCAAGGGCAAGAGGACACAGGAGGAGGGTGCTGAGGATGCAGGCCAGGATCGGGCAGGCGAGGGCTCCTTTGCTGGCCCCAGTAAGTTTACATTTTAATAAACAGTACCTATTTTTTCCTAGCGTTCCTCATTCGATTTTTTCTAAATCGTCTTTGATCTTCTTGTAGACTGGATATAAATTCTTATCCTGCCTCGAATATGACTCCCTGTGGTATTACTAGACTATTCTTATTAGTCTGTCTGTGTAGCTAACTAAGATTGGACATTTGGCAATTCCATTGAACTCCCATTATATTCAGCAATACCTCTATGCACTGTCTCCTTACTGACTAGATAGTGTGGCAGAGTCATTCAGCTCCCGAAGTCACCGATTATAGATCCCCAATGATCTCTAGATTATCGTACGCAGGACAAGAGAGTAGTACGGAGTCACAGCACAGTCAAGAAGTGTCAGAGGCACTCATGCTTGCAAAAATTCCAAAACCTTTAGCTCATCCACTCTAGTCTAGAGGAACAAAAACCACAGAGTCTATTTAAGTTTAAAAGCTTTATTAAAAGTAAACACATTTATTAAAATCTACTTTGTCATAAAACTATTTAACTGTAAACGGAAAAGTGGTTAGTGCTGACGATTAATTGGACACATTTCTTGTGGTCGAGCCGAACTCTCACCTAGTTTGAACTTGATCCTGGTCGTGTTCTTAGGACTCAGGAGTCAAGCTTCTGTCTGTTAGGAGAAAAAGTGGTGCGTGTTAAAAATCAAAAGCAAGCATTCATCAGTTGTGCATAAAAGTGCAGCAAGACAACAGCCTTCCCTGGAAAATGGGACATTTTTACTATGGAGTAGACAGTCACAAATTATTACATTGTATTCTGTTTTTTTAACATTTCTCCTAGACCAAATATTATATAGTAGTGAGTGGTGTATTCTAACATTCTTAAATGTACTTTGTAGGTGTAACATCTGGTGACGGGGCCAGCGCGGAGGTGGCTGTGTTGGACCAGGACTCGGAGGCCTCTGGGGAGGAGGCGGCGGTAGAAGAGCTGGCGGCCGTTCCTGTGGGGGATCAAATGGTGGTGGCGGAAACAGGTAAGCTATATATTCCTTACTTATTGAGATTGAAGACTGCATAGTGTGCTTTCTGCACGGGTGTATTACAATTACAAATCAACCAGGTAGTAGCCTCCTCGAAATGTACTTCGACTTAGCTGTGAAGTTTTTGGTGAGAAGAATCCCAATAAGTTCTTAGACGAACGTGATGGATGGGATGAACGAAAAGCGAAAGAAGGGTGTAAGTAAGTGGGACGCGAACTTGTATGATGGCTGGCAAAGAAGAACGATATGTGTTTGCTTGGACCCAGAGGTGGCTGGGAAGGAAAGAATATGGTATGGTGCATGGCTGGGTCAATGATGAAGCAAGGATGGGTGGAAGGACAGCAGCCTGGGTGGGTGAAACAGAAACTGTATGTGTGCGTATACTTTGACTGAATGGATGCCTGGAGCATGGTATTCTCTGACTCTTAGATAGCACATGTGTATCTAGAGAGAGTAGATGGTCGCCAGGTGAAGTAAGTGTTACCTTGAAGAGCATGTACCACCGCACCCGCACGTCCGTCCCAGTGCAGGGAAGGCAAGGAAAAGAAATTGTAAATGTGTCCAATACTACCATGAATAGTAGCAGTACTTTGTATTGCGTTTGCATTCACAGCATATATCTGGTTATTACGGTGGACACTCCGTACCTCTCTTAATAACTTTAGTTTACTTGTAGTACGTCATTCATGTGTGGGTGTATCACTGTTCACTCAATATTAAGCAAAGCACCTAAAGTCATCTCATCTGTCATTAAATACGTCCCATGTGAAGTGATAGATAATCAAATTAGTTAGCTTCTTCAGTTTCCTTTTTTAGTACTCATTTGCACTGTAGGGTGAAAGGTAAATTAATTAAGCAGTAGCCCTTGTAACAGAGTATTCTCAGTGCCACCCGTAATAGAAAAGTAATAGCTTCACCACCTGCATGTACTGGACCGGTACAGTAACGCAAGTCTGTCTCACTCATCATGGTGTGCAACTTTTTTTCTCGGGTGCAACTTCACTGTGCTGTGTCCATGTCATTCTGCCGGCTTGCATAAGATAACGTACCCATTTCCCTAAACAAGAGAGAAGAAGAAGAATAAGACTGGTGTACTGTCATAGTCGACTGTAATGGAAGTCCATAGTGGTCGTAGAATTAGTTCATTAAACTACCACTACTGTTAGAGCAAGGATGCAGAAGTGGGAGGTTACATAGATACTGTCCTCAATAGTTATGTACTGTGCTTTCAATTTGCTACTTGTACTCTGTGACCCAACTTTCGGCTCAATCACTTTGTGTTATTAATAAGGAGCATTGGTTACAGACTATGTCTTTCTTTCTTCATATAGTTGCTCCTTCCAAATCAACAACAAGGAGGGAGCAGGCTAGATTGGCCCGGCAACGGAGGCTGGAGGCTACAGTCGCCGAGTATCGGCGGCTGGTGGCCCTGGAGGAGGAGGAGGACACGCAGTCGAGCGGGGCAACATCCTCGACTGTGACCACTGCATCCTCCTCCGTGACTAAGCCAGCGGGACCGAGCCGGGCTAAGAAAGACGACCGCCACCGCCAAGCAACCGAAATACCAGCTGCCCCCCACAGGAGCTGCAAGGAACGCCAACGCCGCCTACGAGTCCGCATGTCCAACCTGGAGCAGGAGGTCCTGAGGTATAAGAACTTGGTTAAGGGCCTCCGCTCCGAGCTTGCCACCCTCCGCAAGGAGTATGATGCCCATGCCGCATCATGCACCAGCACCAGCACCCTCCAGTAGTGGAGTGTCCCTTGCCCTTTTTTTATAGACTTTTGGGGGGTGGGATTTGGGAGTTGGGATCGTTTTGGGACGTTTCAGAGACAATCGTTGGGGTTAGGGTGGGTGAGGGAGATTATTTTGTTAGGGCTAAATAAATATATTTTTCAACTTTATCTGACCATACCTGTTTTTTACTGCTTTTCAGTCTGGTGGGTGGGGGGCGGGGGTGTAACAGTAACTTTGTTTTCCTGAACAGTCGTAGGACTTTAGTAGTACAACCGTCAATCTCTTGTCTACTCCGAAATAATACTCCATTATACTACCTCCCACCAAACGCTTATCTTACCTGTAATTTGTGTTAGAAATTAGGGCTAGGCCCAGGGCTGGCTCCAGGTGAAATGGGGATTAACGTTGTCAATCCTGGGCGGGTGACATTTCCTCATTGCGGTGGTACTAGTGGTGTGACACAGTGGCAGTTGCATGCCTATGGAAAAAAAGAAAACGAAACCTTGTTTGTCCTCCTTACTGTAGCATTACAACGGTTACGGTACGATCGAGAAAATAGCAGGTGACAGTACACGAGAACAGTGCCATAATGTAGCCTAACAAATGGTAAAGTATTTGCTTGCAAGTATAACTAGTACTTGCGTTGAATTTATTTGACATTGGCTACTACTACTAGAAGATATAGTACTGAAGCTGAGTAAGTCTAGAAGATATCCTCGTATTCCTTCACCAGCCTGTTGCTGCTATGACCTTATCCTCCCCAGCAAGTGTGTGGAATTATTGATGTCATTTTAGTCAGACATCAAGCAAAACAACACAGCCCGGGGGAAGAGGGTTAGGGTTTGTAAAATGGATGGGAATGGGGGTTTCTTTTTGGGTAGGTTTTGTTGAGAGAAGAAAAAAAAAGCAGAGCATGGACAAACAATAATTGAAGATACAGAGTTTACAGACAATCTTTGGTTACAAACTAAAGGTAAGCACATGCAGTCACACTCATAGAATAAAAGACAACAATGGATACTGTATCTGTATTGCGTATGTTGTTGGAGTTGTCCTGTTGAAATTGGTAAGTAAGTTGCATGCAGCAAACAATTCCTCTTATTGGCGGCACTCCTCCATTCCAGCTGACGCTTCGTCCATCAATGTGGTGACCACTGACAGAAGAGACACCCTGTCCACTGCCTGCCTGGCGGATGTTGACTGAAACCCGGCCTGTAATTATTGAACGGAAAACAGGAAGTGCTATTACAATACCACTGATAAATAAATAAAAGGTATGTACGCTGTGTGGTTCAAAAAGTGACACTTTGATTTCCCTAATAGACAGTACAATATTTTTGAAATTGCGTGCTCTGTCTGAGTCACCTTTTTAAGGATCAATAAGTATGGCCAAAATATTATAGCGGATCTTTCCCCTCAAGGTGGGTGTACTACTGTGTTTTAGAACAAAATGTGACCTTCCCAGCAATGCTCCCACCAAGACCCTTACTAAAGCCAGTCGCAAAAATGTAGAAGAACCCCAATCATATCTCCAAAAACGATGCCTAGCAGAAAAATGGTTACAAAACGTACTTTGAAAGTAACAGTAGGCCCAAATACAGACCGTGGATTGTATTCAAACCACTTGCAAGCAAGCAAAAGTATCCATAGCCAGCATCGCTCCAACAGTGCTCTACAACAACAGAACCGCGTTGCAATAGAACCCCCCTAAACACATGCAATCCTGCTGCTAGGGCTAACCCTAACGAACCCTAACTTACAAAAAGTGCCAAAACTGGTGTTTCCTTATGGATTTTGTCCATCAAACTTCTAGCCGGTATTAGACCTTCCCAGGAATGCCCCAGGCAAGACCCGCCAACCCACCCGCAAAAAAACACCCGACACAACACCCCCAAACAGCGAAAAAGCTAAATCTCATACTTACAATGTCTCTCGGCCTTCGGTCCAAACGCGGCGCTGTGCAGCTAGGTCGTCATCATCATCAATCATCATAACTCCTGTTTTCCACCACGGATTTCCTGAAAAGCAAATGCAATCAAGATTAGACTGTCGCAGCAGTGCTTCGACAGAGACCCCGGCCGCAACCCACCCACGAACAGCAGGAAGCCCCCCAAAACGCTACATTGAGCAAGATGTCTGAAGAAATGGCAAAAAAAAGGCTGTTCCTTATGGATTTTGTCCAAAACACTTCTATCCGGTATTAGACCTTCCCAGGAATGCCCCAGGCAAGACCCGCCAACCCACCCGCAAAAAACCACCCGACAACACCCCCAAACAGCGAAAAAGCTAAATCTCATACTTACAATGTCTCTCGGCCTTCGGTCCAAACGCGGCGCTGTGCAGCTAGGTCGTCATCATCATCAATCATCATAACTCCTGTTTTCCACCACGGATTTCCTGAAAAGCAAATGCAATCAAGATTAGACTGTCGCAGCAGTGCTTCGACAGAGACCCCGGCCGCAACCCACCCACGAACAGCAGGAAGCCCCCCAAAACGCTACATTGAGCAAGATGTCTGAAGAAATGGCAAAAAAAAGGCTGTTCCTTATGGATTTTGTCCAAAACACTTCTATCCGGTATTAGACCTTCCCAGGAATGCCCCAGGCAAGACCCGCCAACCCACCCGCAAAAAACCACCCGACAACACCCCCAAACAGCGAAAAAGCTAAATCTCATACTTACAATATCCCTCGGCCTTCGTTCCAAATGCGGCGCTGTTCAGCTAGGTCATCATCATCAATCATCATAACTCCTGTTTTCCACCACGGATTTCCTGAAAAGCAAATGCAATCAAGATTAGACTGTCGCAGCAGTGCTTTGACAGAGACCCCGGACGCAACCCACCCACGAACAGCAGGAAGCCCCCCAAAACGCTACATTGAGCAAGATGTCAGAAGAAATAGCAAAAAAAAGGCTGTTCCTTATGGATTTTGTCCAAAACACTTCTATCCGGTATTAGACCTTCCCAGGAATGCCCCAGGCAAGACCCGCCAACCCACCCGCAAAAAACCACCCGACAACACCCCCAAACAGCGAAAAAGCTAAATCTCATACTTACAATATCTCTCGGCCTTCGTTCTAAATGCGGCGCTGTTCAGCTAGGTCATCATCATCAATCATCATAACTCCTGTTTTCCACCACGGATTTCCTGAAAAGCAAATGCAATCAAGATTAGACTGTCGCAGCAGTGCTTCGACAGACACCAAAAATTACACACAAACCCCCGGAACCCCGCCAAAGAGCACCTCAAAGGCAAGCAAGTCAGCAAAAACGGCAAGAAATTTCCACCTCATATTTGGTCCAAAACACTTTTGTCCATTATTAGAGCTTCACAGCAATGAGCCCAAATCCGTCAACTCACCCGCAAAGAAGTACAACACCCCCACAAGTGCTGAGTCTTTCTTCATTGTGCGTAATCCAGCACTCTGCTTGGAGGGAAATCGCAGTCTGGAGGAGGAGGATAGAGGAGCATGTTCTTCAGAACTTGTGAACCTGAGGAATGTAGACTGCGGCACCTTCAAATCAATAAGCAAACAAGTGAAGACAGTTCTGATGATGGTCTTGTTTTTGGGATTAGGTGATTAAAGTTTGAATTAAATTAACTGTGCAAAACAAAGAAAGAGAGACACAAAGCACACAGGAATAAAAGTGAATAAGGACGAAAAAGAAAGTTCTTGATTGATTGTCTCATTTTCAGGGCTCGGTGTCAGGGAATAAGAACAAGATTTCGTCATCATACTCTGCGAATTCAGGCTGGATGAGGTCAGTGGCACCGAACAGAGAAAAAATCCCCTCATCTACGTTGCTGTCCTCCTCGTCTTCATGCGGCGTGCTTTCTCGTACTTTGTAATCTGGTGGTATGAGGTGCTGATTCATCTTGATCATTGTCAGCCGCTCCACATTTTTGGGCGAGAGGCGGCTCCGTTTGGGAGTTACAATGCCACCAGCAGCACTGAAAACACGTTCAGAAGACACACTTGCGAGTGGGCAAGACAAATAGTTTATAGCCAGGTTGAAGAGCTGTGGCCACAATTGTTTTTTGCCATGCCAATACTGCAATGGCTCATCATTAAGGAAGACCTCTGTTGAGTCATTCAGATAGTCCTGCACCATCGACTCAAGGTCATCAACTGTTCCTCCACTTTGCTTACTTTTTGCTGTGCCTGTGACATTTTTTCGAGAACCATACCCCATCAAACTTAGCCAATCCTCCTCCCCAGCCACTGTTAGTGTTGTCATTGTGTGTGGTGCAGATGATCCAGTTGCCTGTGTCTTTAATGGCTGAGAGGTCACTTGTGCCCCAGCCACAGGTGCAGAAGTGGATTCTTGTGACTGCGGATGGCCTGCTGATGCTGATGCTGATGTACTGGCTTCTCCTTCAATAACCTGCCGTTCTTTTTCAAACCTCTTGGCTGACCAGGCTAACCAATGTTTGTACTTTTGAACATCTGCATCAGCGAAAGGAAAGAATGCGTTGTCTGCCAGCGCCTTTTTGTAGCGTGGATCCAGAATAGTAGCACAAATGTAATGCTGATCTGAGTTGATGTTTTGAAGACGTTCATCACCACGTAGGCGATGTAATAATTTCTCAGACAAAATGAAATGTTTTTTTTTTTTTCATCTTTTTCAAACTCAGAAGAAACCGCCATCAGTTGGTGCTCCAGTATGCACAACAATGGGATAGCTTTTCCCAAATTACAGTCCTCCTGGCTGACTGCACGCGTGAAGAACTCAAAAGGACGAAGCATGTCTGTCAGGCTTTTAACTATGTCCCATTGCGCCTTACTCATCCGCAGGTCCTCCTTCTGAGATGTAGCCTCTGTCAAGAAATAGTGATCGAGTACCGTATACTGCTCATACAGACGCTCAAGCATGTAGAAGGTTGAGTTCCAACGTGTTGCCACCTCCTGGATGAGTGCTTTCACTGGCATTCCACGTTGAAGTAGCAGTCTCCGCAGATGCTTCCGGGCCTTAAAAGAATGGCTGAAATGGTTGCACATTTTGCGGCAGGTGGCCATTACCTCGAACGCTGGACTCTCTTTATCACTCAAGAATTTTTGAACTACCAGGTTGATACAGTGCGCCAAACACGGCACTCTAACATGGTCACCAATGAACATGGCCTTAACTACATTGGCGCCATTATCCGTGGAAACATAACCAATCTTGCGTTTTAGGGGGGATAGCATTGTCAAGACCTTTTTGTCAAACTCTTCCAAAAGGTTTTCTGCTGTGTGACTTTTCTCCAAGCCAAACATGGCTAGTGTTGCATGTTTCCGAGCAGCTTTGAAAACTTGGTCCGGGTCAACACCTGCGTTTAGCTTTGCTTTAACACCTGAAAAAGAGACCCAGTGTGCAGTGATGCACATGTAATCATCGCCTGGGCCACTGGTCCACATGTCTGTTGTCAGATGTATTGTGTGAACAGCACTCTTCTGCAAAGCTGCCCCAATCGCCTGCAGCACATCTTCATGTAGTGCTGGAACCGCAACTCTGGCAAAATAGAACCGGCTCGGAACCTTCCATTTAGGGCAGAGAGTTGCAACTAATTCAAGAAAACCTACCGCTTCTACAAAAGAAAAAGGTAGAAGGTCCACAGCTAGCATTTTAGCCAGCTTAGTGTTATACAGACGCGTCAGTGGGTGGTTGCGTTCATATGGCACGTTTGAAGTAAGCATTGTTCTAATGTTGCCCTGGACCAAGCATTTACGGGCTGATAATGACTTCGTTGACCCAATTTTGCTCGCTGGTGAACTTTTGTGCGTTGGTGTCTCACTCGCTCCAACACTCTTAGTGTGCCTCACATTGGGTGTGCTGCTGACAGGGGTACTGGGTGTAAGGGAAGTGTTTGACACGTCTTCTTCCTGCTCGTCATCATCAGATGAAACATCAACGTTTCCTTGATTTTGGCCTTTCTTGATCGCATCTAGGTGCGCAAACCATTTGACAGCGTGCTTTCTCTCAAGATGACCACTCTGGCCGCCGGTACCATAGTTGGTACCTGACTTACCACGACTAACTGCAAGCTTACAAAGGGTACAAATGGCAAACTTTGGATTTTTGGGACAAACAGTAAAGAAGTCCCAAACTGGGGACTTGAAGTGTCTGTGGGACCTGGAGGAGGCGGCGATACTGGTGGTGGTGGTCATGAAGCTAATGCCAGATGAAGTGGAGGATCTGGATTGCCCAACTTTTGTATGTTTTCCACTTTCACCGCCACTAATTAAGGTCGAGGTTGACGGAGGTCTCTTCTTGCCAGAAAGAAATATGGAAGCGGGACGAGTTGGTGTACTACTTAGCTCCAATGATTGTGGTGTTTCCACTGCCTCCTCATCGACAACATCATCATCATCATCACGCGCAGCAGCTCTTCGGGCTAGGGTCAAAATGTCTGTTTGCTGCATGCCCGCTGGGGCTGCAGTGACCTTTATGATGACTGGGTCGTCGTTGGCAGAGTCTTCATCAGCAGCAGTATCCGCCACTTCTTGTTGAGCCTCATCACACTCCATAACTCTGAGACTTTGGACGAGCTTCCTTTTACGCTTAAGTACCTTTGTTGGATCATGGTGTGCCTCACTCTCAGACGGCTGTGGTGCTGGTTCCCAAGTTTGATCCGTATCATCAGAAGGAGGTGTGCTTGAAGAGGATGTAGACACCACCCTTGATCTCTTCCTTGCTAGGGTTGTGGAAGACAATGAAGGATCATCAGGAGGAGTGGCTTCCTCAAATGATACCTCGCCTTGATTGTCGATTTCCTGATGTGCCCCTACTTCGGGAGGAACAACTATTGTGGGCACTTGTGACCCTCCATGCACCTCTGCTTGCGCATCTCCTTGCGCTGCCTCTCCTTCCACATGTACTTGGGCTTGTACTTGCACATGTGATTGTTGTTGCGGCTGTGGTTGTTCAACACTCGTCAGATGAGCTACAACAACCTGTGTTGATTGAGGGACATTGCTGCTGCTTTCTTGCGATGAGCCAACATCACTGGTCGATGGTGATTGAAGAACTATACTGGCTGCCTCTGCAGCACTCAAGGGCTTGGACTTAAGTTGGCGTGGTGGTGGTGGTGGCACTGAGCCCAATGGAGCGGGGGGGGTGCTGCCAGCTTGGTCCCCAGCAGATCCCGCTGCTGCTGCTGCAGGCATACTTTTTTTTTTACTCCCAAAAAAAAGGGGCGGGCGGCACACCAGTCTCCTTGGTAACTTGCTTCTTCTGCTCCTTACTGGCACCTTTCTTGCTAGAGGAGCTACGGGTTACTTTTTTGGGGGCCATCCTCTTCAGAGCAGGTCAGCAGGCAGCAGTTGCACGAGTTGCAGAGGGTTCTGTGTCCAGACGTGACGTCGCGTGACGTTATGCTGCACACACCGCTGCAGGACTTCTTCCTGGCACTGGTGGTTCTCTTGAGTCTTCTTGTGCACCTAAAAGCAATGGAAGACAGAGGAACATCAGTTCAGTTATACACCCCAAAAATTCGACAAAACACAGAAAAATGAGCACAATCCCATGCCATCCTTGATGTTTACATTGAAGACACCCCACAGAAAGACTACGGACATGCAAGTATGCAACACTCACTACCCCTGGGCATAATGGATGAAAAGTAGGCAAAATAAGTGCAGGCCTCAGACACTGCCTCTCCTCAAAATGGCCCCTTACACCCCAGGCACATGTTGCCTGTACCAGCCAGCACTCAAGATGGCCACCACCACCACCCACATGGCCAGTCCACATCAACAGTACACCCCCAAAAAACAGAAAAACAGCCAGAAATCACCACAATCCAACGCCATCCATGATGTTTACATTAAAGAGAGTGAGACCACACCACAGGCACACTCAGTCCATGCACCACCCACCACCCCTGGGCAAAAGGCCACACCAGCAGCCCCCCAAAAACGACAAAAAACAATAAAATAAGCCCAATCCCAGCCCATCCATGGCCTCAATTATGTTTAAATTCAAGAAGACACCCCACAGAAAGACTAGGCCCATGCAACACTCACCACCCTTGGGCAAAGGGCCCCACCAGCAGGCCCAAAAAAACGACAAAAAACAATAAAATCAGCACAATCCCAGCCCATCCATGGCCTCAATGGTGTTTAAATTCAAGAAGACACCCCTCAGAAACACTAGGCCCATGCAACACTCACTACCCCTGGGCATAATGGATGAAAAGTAGGCAAAATAAGTGCAGGCCTCAGACACTGCCTCTCCTCAAAATGGCCCCTTACACCCCAGGCACATGTTGCCTGTAGCAGCCAGCACTCAAGATGGCCACCACCACCACCCACATGACCAGTCCACATCAACAGTACACCCCCAAAAAACAGAAAAACAGCCAGAAATCACCACAATCCAATGCCATCCATGATGTTTACATTAAAGAGAGTGAGACCACACCACAGGCACACTCAGTCCATGCACCACCACCCCTGGGCAAAAGGCCACACCAGCAGCCCCCCAAAAACGACAAAAAACAATAAAATAAGCACAATCCCAGCCCATCCATGGCCTCTATTATGTTTAAATTCAAGAAGACACCCCACAGAAAGACTAGGCCCATGCAACACTCACCACCCCTGGGCAAAGGGCCCCACCAGCAGGTCCAAAAAAACGACAAAAAACAATAAAATCAGCACAATCCCAGCCCATCCATGGCCTCAATGGTGTTTAAATTCAAGAAGACACCCCTCAGAAACACACTAGGCCCATGCAACACTCACTACCCCTGGGCATAATGGATGAAAAGTAGGCAAAATAAGTGCAGGCCTCAGACACTGCCTCTCCTCAAAATGGCCCCTTACACCCCAAGCACATGTTGCCTGTAGCAGCCAGCACTCAAGATGGCCACCACCACCACCCACATGACCAGTCCACATCAACAGTACACCCCCAAAAAACAGAAAAACAGCCAGAAATCACCACAATCCAATGCCATCCATGATGTTTACATTAAAGAGAGTGAGACCACACCACAGGCACACTCAGTCCATGCACCACCACCCCTGGGCAAAAGGCCACACCAGCAGCCCCCCAAAAACGACAAAAAACAATAAAATAAGCACAATCCCAGCCCATCCATGGCCTCTATTATGTTTAAATTCAAGAAGACACCCCACAGAAAGACTAGGCCCATGCAACACTCACCACCCCTGGGCAAAGGGCCCCACCAGCAGGCCCAAAAAAACGACAAAAAACAATAAAATCAGCACAATCCCAGCCCATCCATGGCCTCAATGGTGTTTAAATTCAAGAAGACACCCCTCAGAAACACACTAGGCCCATGCAACACTCACTACCCCTGGGCATAATGGATGAAAAGTAGGCAAAATAAGTGCAGGCCTCAGACACTGCCTCTCCTCAAAATGGCCCCTTACACCCCAGGCACATGTTGCCTGTAGCAGCCAGCACTCAAATGGCCACCACCACCACCCACATGACCAGTCCACATCAACAGTACACCCCCAAAAACCAGAAAAACAGCCAGAAATCACCACAATCCAATGCCATCCATGATGTTTACATTAAAGAGAGTGAGACCACACCACAGGCACACTCAGTCCATGCACCACCACCCCTGGGCAAAAGGCCACACCAGCAGCCCCCCAAAAACGACAAAAAACAATAAAATAAGCACAATCCCAGCCCATCCATGGCCTCTATTATGTTTAAATTCAAGAAGACACCCCACAGAAAGACTAGGCCCATGCAACACTCACCACCCCTGGGCAAAGGGCCCCACCAGCAGGCCCAAAAAAACGACAAAAACAATAAAATCAGCACAATCCCAGCCCATCCATGGCCTCAATGGTGTTTAAATTCAAGAAGACACCCCTCAGAAACACTAGGCCCATGCAACACTCACTACCCCTGGGCATAATGGATGAAAAGTAGGCAAAATAAGTGCAGGCCTCAGACACTGCCTCTCCTCAAAATGGCCCCTTACACCCCAGGCACATGTTGCCTGTACCAGCCAGCACTCAAGATGGCCACCACCACCACCCACATGGCCAGTCCACATCAACAGTACACCCCCAAAAAACAGAAAAACAGCCAGAAATCACCACAATCCAATGCCATCCATGATGTTTACATTAAAGAGAGTGAGACCACACCACAGGCACACTCAGTCCATGCACCACCACCCCTGGGCAAAAGGCCACACCAGCAGCCCCCCAAAAACGACAAAAAACAATAAAATAAGCACAATCCCAGCCCATCCATGGCCTCAATTATGTTTAAATTTAAGAAGACACCCCACAGAAAGACTAGGCCCATGCAACACTCACCACCCCTGGGCAAAGGGCCCCACCAGCAGGCCCAAAAAAAGGACAAAAATCAGCACAATCCCAGCCCATCCATGGCCTAAATGGTGTTTAAATTCAACAAAACAGTTGTATCATGCACCCCTAACCAACCCTGGTCCTACTGGATACTGTGGCTACCCACAATATAATTTATTTAATGTTCTGAAAAAGTTCCAAAATTTTACTTGCAGCAACTGTAATGCCCCAAACAAACTTACTTGTGAAAGTTGATTTCTAATCCAAAAGTGATCCAAAGACAGTCAAAAAGGCCTCAAATCCAAATATCCAGCAGCACCCACAAAAAGTAATCCTTCCAGCTCCAGATCCAAATGAAAGTGACCAGGAGATGGACAAAGCACTGGGAGGAGCCTGCTGGACAGGAACAGGAAGTTGGAGACTGTGGGGCACTTCCTTCCTCCCCCCCCCCCAAAATGGACTCCATGCCAAAAAAAGGCCATGCAAATGTCAACCTGAGGAGTGATTCTGATAAAAATCATAATTTTCTGAAGGTTTATCCTGTTTGCTGGTGATTTTCTTGTGCGAAATTGCAAAATCTCTATTTCGCAAGTGCGAGATTGTTCCTTTCCGCCGCAACTACGTGTTCGCAATTGCGAACTCTCGCGAGGTGTGCTGTGCAAGGTGGCAAGCCGCGAGTACGTATTCGCGGGTGCCAAACTCCCGCGGGAACACGCAGCAAGATCTAAAATGGCGCGTCACTCGCAAAGAAAAACAACTCGGCAAACGCTAAATGACGGAAAGTGAACGCCGTGCACCACGCCGCGCGCCGCAACCAAGCAAAAAATCCGCCGCGAGCGGATTCACGGATTTTCGACAAATTCGCGAGCGTTCGCGGATTGCGGATTTGCCGAAAATCCGAAAAATCCGCGAGCGGAGCGGATTTTACGCCCATGCTTAGCTACCTTCCACGTCATGGTATGTACACTGAAGAAATGGGCACATGATTTTATGTAAGTCTGGTCATTGATGGGGTGCATATTAGGGCTCTCTTAGACTCGGGGTACAGACAATCCGTCATCCAGAGTTCCTTAGTCAAACTCGAGGATGTCTTAATCCAATGCCAAATACCAATTAGGTGCGTACATGGAGTTGTTAAAGTCTACCCAGCAGCTTCCGTAAAAGTCAGAATGCCCAACGGGAGGGAACATCCGGCTATCGTAGGGGTCCTTCTGAATTTACCTGAGAAACTCATACTAGGAATAGACCATCCCGAGTTTATGAAATACCTTAGTTTGAAGGTTAAAGACTATACCCACAAAACCTCAGTTTCTGTCACCCAGGCGCCATGGCAAGGGGATAAAAACTTTCATTATGCCCAAAGAAATGACCCTACATTCCAAATAGCATGGCAACAGGCGACCCTTCCTATTAGGACCTACCCAGCTTTTCTAAAAGAAAACTATCTGCTGTATAGAAAAGGCAGCCCAACAGGTCCCACGCAACATCTGGTTCCCCAAAGTTTTAGGGAACAGGTCATGTTCTTTGTGTACACCCATCTCCTAGCAGGTCATCCAGGTACACAGAAAACTAGCCAGACTTTCCTGGAGCATTTTTATTGGCCCGGCATACATGCCCAAATGACTAAATACTGTCAGGAATGTGAAGTATGCCAGCGGAAAAATCCCTATAGACCACCCGCTGACCCTTTACAGCCTCTATCAATCATCGGGAAACCATTTGATCGCATAGCTATGGACCTTATTGGTCCTTTACCTAAATCCCGAAAAGGCAATCAATATGCCCTTGTCGTTATCGACTATGCCACCAGGTACCCTGAGGCTTTTCCTTTAAGAACACCAAACTCCGTGACTATCTGTGAAAAACTGATGGATCTCTTTTCGAGGGTGGGGTTTCCTCGTGAGATCCTCACGGATCAGGGTACACCATTCGTCTCACGTTTGATGGGTCAGGTGTGCAAGAGTCTAGACATAACCCAAATAAGAACATCTGTTTACCACCCCCAAACAGACGGATTATGTGAGAGATATAACGACACGATAAAAAATGAACCTTAAAAAAGAGGATGACGGCCGAAGGGGCAGATTGGGATGCGTTATTGCCTTTGGCACTGTTTCACATCCGCTGCCAAAAACAGAGCAGTCTGTTTTGCTCTCCGTTCGAACTCCTGTACAGAAGACAGCCTCGTACTCTCCTCGAGATGACCAAGGAAGCTTTGGAAAAGGAAACACCGGAAGAAACCCAAGCTTTGCTGGACTATTAAAGAGGATTAAGGACATGGTTGTCCAAATTACAGGAGTTCGCTCACAACAACCTGGAGAAAGCTCAGTGGAAGCAGCAGGTGTTCTATGACAAAGGCAAAAAGTGGCGTCATCTACAAATCCATTATTGGGTTTTGGTATTACTACACTCCACTATCCCTAAGGGTCGGTCCGAGTGGAAAGGACCCTATGACATAATAGACAAATTGGGTCTCACTACGTACAAACTTCGCCTTTCGAAAACTAAAACACAGATTTTTCATATAAATCTGTTGAAGAAGTGGTTGGGTCCTCTCCCGAAACCCAGTATGGTTACGATAACAGCAGAAACCACTCTACCCCTCCTTGACATAAATGGAGACCTACCATGAGATGAGAGGGAGACCCTAGGCTCCTTGCTTTCCTCCTTCGCAGATATCGTCTCTGACAAACCCGGACAGACCTCTTTAGACGAGCACTCCATCCCTTCTATACCTGGGAAGGTCATACGACAACAACCTTATAGGATTCCCGCTGCTCGACGAGTAGCAGTTGAGAATTAAGTACAGAACATGCTTGCTTCTGGTATCATAAAACCCTCTTTAAGCGAATGGTGCTCACCTATTGTCCTGGTCCCAAAACCCAATCGTACCATAAGATTCTGTATAGACTTTAGGGCAGTAAACTCCATCACCCAGTTCGATTCCTACACCTTGCCACTAATGGACGAACTAGTCGAACGATTGGGAGAAGCCAGATATATTACAACCTTGGATTTGACCAAAGGTTATTGGCAAGTTCCCCTTTCCCCACAGGACCAACACAAAACGGCCTTCTCCACACCATCTGACCTTTACGAATTCACAGTTTTACCATTTGGCCTGCATGGGGCGCCCTTCACCTTTCAGCGCCTCATGGTTATTGTTTTAAGAGAACATCAGGGGTACGGATCAGCATACCTCGATGACATCATTATTTTCAGCTCTAACTGGGAACAACATCTGTTACACTGCCAAAATGTTCTTCAGGCCCTTCAAGCTTCTGGATCACACATTAACTCAAACAAATCCAAAGTCGCATACCAGAAAGTCCGGTATCTAGGTTATCTCTTAGGGAATGCACTAATAGAACCCCAGCAGGAAAAAGTCAAGGCCATCACCAACACCCCGTTTCCCACAACAAAGAAAGTGATCCAAGCATTTCTGGGGTTACTTGGGTATTATCGCAGGTTTATCCCCCACTATTCCCAAAGAGCCGCACCACTAACTGATTTACTCCGAAAGGGAATCAGAGAAAAGGACCTCCTGTCACTTTCCCCCAAGCACTCCAGGCCTTCTCCAAGTTGAAAAAAACCATCACCTCTAGCTCAGTGTTGATATCCCCTAATTTCAACCGCCCCTTCATTCTCCAGACCGATGCCTCAGACACAGGTCTGGGTGCTGTACTTTCTCAGGAGACAGAGAACGGGGTTGAATGCCTGGTGTCCTTTATCAGTCGTAAATTGTTCCCACGAGAAAATAACTATCTGTCTAGTGAGAAGGAGTGTCTGGCGGTCAAATGGGCAATTGATAAAATGAAATACTACCAGGAAGGGACTTCCTTTCTCCTATATACTGACCATGCCCCCCACCAATAGTTATGTCACTATAAGGGGAACAATGCTAGGGTACTTAGGTGGTTCCTCTCCCTTCAACCCTACTTCTTTGAAATTCGTCATCGGATGGGTAGCTGCAACGCGAATGCTGACTTTCTGTCCCGTGTTTCTTAGTTCCCCGAACGGGAACTGACTAGGGGAGGGATGTGTCAGAAGACGCTCACCTGGAACACATTGAGTGAAGAGGAGGATGACCAACTACCTCCTTACGTGTCCATGGGACACGCTTCTCTTACAGTCACCATGGGACACGCTAAACCAGGATTGCAATGGTCCCTTTAATTCAACATCCTTTCTCTTCTGGGAGGAGCGGCCGTCTCATGTGACAATGTCACATGAACCTATGGGAGTACCGGAGGAGGAGGAAGAGGCCTTTTTAACCAATACGGGACCTGAGGAGGACCTCGCGTATTGGGACCACGGAAGCTGTGAGACCAGAAGGAGCCGGAGGGGAATCGCAGACCCGGAGGAAGACGCCGACCAAGCCTCGTTGCGCCACAAAGAGCAGGAAACGCTGAAGCCTCAAAGCAGCCATCCACGGAGGAACCAAGAGCGGGAGCCGGACCCGATCCGGTAACACGAGACAGCCAGCCACGCTCACGAGGGAGCGCAGCTCCCATAGATACATTCTCGAGTGCGGGGCTGGTTAAAAAAGGGGTCCCCTGCAAGCAGCCATAACCTAGGGGAAGGAGGAGAGCTTTAAATCCCTAAACCTCCAAAACAAACGTTTTATTTTTGTTGTTTATTTACACCACCATTTTCATACGGCGTTGGTGACGGTTCGGGGTGCTCTTGCCTCACTCCTTCCCCCTCAGCATACGAGTATAAAAAAGAGTTCAGAGTGACGGTTGTTTTATTTCTTTTTTTCATTCCTAACTCGGTACCCTGCCCTCAACCTGCCTGAAGTGGAGGACAAACAACTGGAAGCTTACTGCCGAATTCCTGATAATAAGGAAGCGTGCAACCAAACGGACTGGACTAGACTTAAAGTTTTGTTTTGGATTTTTGCTTTGCTTTATAAGAAGATTGAATAAAGACATCTTAACTCAAAACATGTCTGTCTCTGGCTGAAATCCCACATAGTGTCTAAACACGTGCTGCACTACTTCACTGATTTATTAATGGTAGATGCGAAGGAAGGTGTGAACAAATGACAAACTAAGTGGAAAAGGTGCCTTGGACTTTGGAGTGCCTTTGGACCCACAGAAGATTAAGAAGCCATCAATTATCATTTCTGGGAACAGAGCTGGAGACCATGAATGGTGTCATGGGTTTTGAAGGAGAAGCCAGAGTTGAGGGCACTGGTATGTGTGGCATGAGTAATGAAGAAGTGCAACTTGAGGAAGGTACATCTAACTTGAGGCCCTATGACCTTTGTATGTAAGATAATTACTCCAGGCAGAACTCTCTGCAGACATATAACATTTGCCAAGTGAGTAGCAATGAAACCTCATTCCAGGATGTGGATTACAGAAGGAACAAGACAAGATATGGAATAGTTTCCTATACATCTATAATGGGGTAACAATGTGGCAGCAAACAGACCCTGTCACTTGGACAGTCAATTTTTTTCCACTGTCTCAGGGGCATGGGGCTTCAGGTTGTATTGAAAGGGTAGAGGGTGCACTCAAACGTGGTCTAAAGATTTAAAATAATGCAACTGCAGCACTGAATTTCTGAACTTCTTTCCAGTGGTTTTGGCAATGAGCTTGTGTTGGCTAGACTTGAAAAAAAGAAAGGTGGCATTCATCACTGACAATGAGGTGATGGTGAGAGTGATAAAGAAGCTATCACCCATTGACTTGTGGGTACTAAGGGTCTAATTACAAGTCTGGCGGTCCACGGCCCGCCAGACTCCTGGGGGCGCAATGAAGGCTGTCTTCCAACTGCCGTATTATAATTATGGCGGTTGGGCGGTCATTGCCCTGCCACAGCCACCAGATACCCACTGTTCCCTGGTGGTGTTGTGGCAGTCAGGAGGCAGCAATATGCTTGGCGGGACCTCTCCGCCACAGTTTTCATGGCGGTTCCTCCTCCTTGAAAAACATGGTAGAGGGGAAACGTGCGCCATGAGGTGCATGCAGAGGGGCACAAAATGTGCCCACCTGTGTGCATGCACCCCAGTTCCTGTACAGCATGGACTTTTCAGTCCATGCCATGCAGGAATTATTTTTGGTGTTCCTGTTGCAGTGACCATTTTCAGGGCAGCGCCGTGGGAACATAAAAAAAAGCCCAGCAGACACAACAATCACTAGTAATCTGGTGGTTTGGTGGTGCTGCGTCGAGGTGGACCCGGCACCGCACTCCCAAACTCGTAATCAGGCCCATAGTCTAATGAGAGTGCTGGTATTGGGCTGTGTAAATAGGAATACATGTTTAGAGCAAGGCACATACCACCCCTGATAAACAAAGTGGCTGATGCTTCATTCCAGTGTCAGCAGAAGAGATTCCGTGCATCTGCCCATGGAGCAGACCGGAATGGGGCACAAGTGCCAGAGGAGATGTGGAAACTAGGAAGCTGAGGGAAATGCGAATAGCTGAAGATATTCTATCTCCATATTTCTAACTATCCAACTTGGGTACACTATGTAACGAGGAACAGGGAAGATTCTGCAAGCAAATACGGCCCAGTTTAGACCTCCAAATCTCTCTGGCAAGCGCAGACTGCCATCTTACCAACTTGAGCCAGGAAATCAGGAGGACTGTAAACCACGAACCTCCCACTACCTACTTGGGGACAGTGTATCTAAGGCAGCGATCAGTCCTGTGATACTACAGGATTATTTATTAATTGTTGATGAGTTCTAGAATCCTTTTGCTCATGGATGAACACAGTTAAGTTGTTTCAATCTGCTACTGCTTTGAAAGGGGATGTCAGACCTTGGTGGTGTTATGGTGTTCCATGCTATGAAAGTACAGAAAAGAAAGGTGGGTCCAGCCATGAAGATGGACTGGAAATTGGTGGGAAAAAAAGAACACCCATGGTAAGGGTTTTTCTGGTACCAGAAGTTGAGAGCTCAAGATGGACAGGGTGAGAGAGAGGTGGGAAAGCCAGAAAAGTAGAAGGCCAGTTTGGTCACATTCGTACACCTTACAATGCAAGCATGCTTTCCGAGCGGAAAGCATGCTTGCAATGTAGAAAGCAGGGTTGCAGTTCATCCCTGCACCCTATGGCCGGCACCCCAAGGTGCCTGCCACCGGGTGCAGGGATCAACGAAGGGGCACCATAGGTGCCCCCAGGCCACCATCCGGTGGCCTCACACCCATGGGGGCCCTGCTGGGGGCCCCCAGAGACAGCTTCCGACTGACTTTTCGCGCTGGACAGACGGGCACGAGAAGGCAGTGAAAAGCTGCCATCGTACTCCCTTGGTCGTACAGAGGCGACCGAGCCTGTCGTCTGCAATCCTGAAATCCGAGTCGGATTCCTTTCTGACCGAGCCCATCAGAATGGCTCGGTCAGAAAGGAATCTGGCCCACACATTCCGGTTCGGTCAGAAGGGCTCTGAACATGGTTTGGATTCCTTCCGGTCGAAATTGGAATCGGCCTCTCTATGTTATAATGTTGGTTAGGAACATTTAGCGTGTGCAAGGCCGATGGTTGTAGTATATTGTGAGCTATGCCTGCCTCCAATATAGCAACTTTTCCACAAAGCCTGAGTCACAGGGCTACTTCTTCCCCAATGTCGGCCACTTACAGAGGGAGGGAAATCCCTTTGCCATGATGGGACATTTTAGAGGGGCACGGGGTGCAACGCGGGGACGTGGAAGCCCCTGCAAACTTTGCTAATAATCATGTTTGTCAGTTATTTACTTATTGAGCAGCTACTTGTTTGCCAAAGCTCTCCTTTTAACAGCTGATTTTGAGAAACAGAAATATTTGTTGCATGCTATTTTCCCCCTGCCCAAGTGTCCAATATTGAGAGGACATCTGCTTCATTCAAGAAGAGGAGTAACTTGATTGCATTTGCCCCCATCTCAATAGCATTGCAACTTACGATATTGACAGTGCTTTACGGTAATTTTGAATAGGCGGGGCCGGCTAAACATTTACATTCAGTTACTCACATACATGCATTCACAAACGCACACACACATTCTCAACACTCACTCACTCACACACAATATAGTTAAGCATTTATACTTACACAAACACACCAAACACTCAAAAACATAAAACTTGCCTGCCCTGCCACTCTCAGAGAGGAAAGCCTCGGAGGTCCTGAGAGGGTTGGAACTGCTTCCTTCTCTCATTGGCTGACCTTAGCTCAGACAGTGAGGGGAAGAGCAGTCCCTCACTCATCACAGAGTAGGATGGGGTCAGTGAGAGTTGCTGACTCCACCCCACTCTATGACCAGGTGTCACTGATTGATACTCAACCCCAGGGCATAAAGCTGAAGCGCCCAGGTCCAAGACAATCAGTGACTCCCCCCCTCATCACAAGAGGGAGGGCCTGGAGGCACTTTTGCCAGGCTCAGGAGGCCCTGTCAACTTGGCTGTGAAATCCTCAGCCTGCCAAAATTAAGTTCAGGCAGCTACGACCCTGCACATTTAGCGCATGTCTAGCTATTGTCTGCCTGACCAGAACAAGAATAGGTTGACCTTTGCTCAGAAAGACACATATTGTTCTCCGCAAAAAGGTGACAGAGCATGGCCCCTTTGCCCATATGGATGGGCCACGACTGTATATTAAGTCGATTGTTAGGTGTTTTGCGATGATGGAAGGCTAAAAAGGTTCTGCTATAATATTGGTGGGAACCACTGTTCCCTCTAGGCCGCGCGCGCGCGAGCACCTTCCCTGGCGTCAGTGCGCACCACCTAGCGTGGAACGTGCACACAGGACGTCGCTAAAGAGTCGCGCCGCCCGCCACTTTTAAAAAGCGAGCAGCGCGAACATGAGGCACTTTTCCAGTGGTGGCGGCGGGCGTGAGGAGTGCGGAGTGCGGAGTGCAGGTAAGGAGGCAGGAGGGGGCTGGTGGGGATTGTGGGGATTATGGCGATTATGGTGTTTGCGGCTTCGTGGCAGAACGTGGCCTTTTGTTTAAATATTGCTGAAAATCAGAGCCCCTTCACGGGCTCCGATTAACAGCAATACTTAAACAAAATGCCACAGTCTGCCCCGCGCTTTACTAACAAAAGCGTAGACACTTTCCAAACACAGCGTGTAATTTAGCACACGCTGTGTTTGGAAAGTGTCTACGCTTTTGTTAGTAAAGCGCGGTGCAGACTGTGGCATTTTGTTTAAGTATTGCTGTTAATCAGAGCCCTTGAAGGGGCTCTGATTGCCAGCAATATTTAAACAAAAGGCCACAGCTGTTGGGGAAACGAGCGGAACAGAAGGCAAGAGGGCATAAAGGCACAAAAACGAGTGGGACACAGGACATAAAGGCACAAAAACGAGACAGGAAGGCACAAAAACAAGTGGGACACAGGACATAAAGGCACAAAAACGAGTGGCACAGAGGGCAGAAGGGCACCAAAAATGAGTGGGGCAGAGGACAGAAGGGCACCAAAAACAAGTGGGGCAGAGGACAGAAGGGCACCAAAAACGAGTGGGGCAGAGGGCAGAAGGGTACCAAAAACGATGGGACAGAGGGCAAGAGGTCTTAAAGGCACAACAACGAGTGGGACAGAGGGCAAGAGGGCATAAAGGCACAACAACGAGTGGGACAGAGGGCAGAAGGGCACCAAAAACGAGTGGGGCAGAGGACAGAAGGGCACCAAAAATGAGTGGGGCAGAGGGCAAAAGGGCACCGAAAACGAGTGGGGCAGAGGGCAGAAGGGCACCAAAAACGAGTGGGGCAGAGGGCAGAAGGGCACCAAAAACAATGGGACAGAGGGCAGAAGGGCACCAAAAATGTGTGGGACAGAGGGTATAAAGGCACAACAACGAGTGGGACAGAGGGCAGAAGGGCACTAAAAATGAGTGGGGCAAAGGGCAGAAGGGCACCAAAAATGAGTGGGGCAGAGGGCAAAAGGGCTTCAAAAACAATGGGACAGAGGGCAGAAGGGCACCAAAAACGAGTGGGGCAGAAGGGCACCAAAAACGAGTGGGGCAGTGGGCAGAAGGGCACCAAAAACGAGTGGGGCAGAGGGGCACCAAAAACGAGTGGGACAGAGGGCAGGAGGGCACCAAAAATGAGTGGGACAGAGGGCATAAAGGCACAACAACGAGTGGGACGGAGGGCAGAAGGGCACCAAAAATGAGTGTGGCAGAGGGCAGAAGGGCACCAAAAATGATGGGACAGAGGGCAGAAGGGCACCTAAAACGAGTGGGGCAGAAGGGCACCAAAAACGAGTGGGGCAGAGGGCAAGTGGGGCAGAGGGCAGAAGGGCACCAAAAACGAGTGGGACAGAGGGCAGAAAGGCACCAAAAATGAGTGGGACAGAGGTCAGGAGGGCACCAAAAACGAGTGGGGCAGAGGGCAGAAGGGCACTAAAAATGAGTGAGGCAGAGGGCAGAAGGGCACCAAAAGCGAGTGGGACAATGGGCAGAAAGGCACAAAAAACGAGTGGGACAGAGGGCAGGAGGGCACGAAAAATGAGTGGGACAGAGGGCAGAAGGGCACCAAAAATGAGTGGGGCAGAGGGCAGAAGGGCACCAAAAACAATGGGACAGAGGGCAGAAGGGCACCAAAAACGAGTGGGGCAGAGGGCAGAAGGGCACCAAAAACGAGCGGGGCAGAGGGCAGAAGGGCACCAAAAGCGAGTGGGACAGAGGGCAGAAGGGCACCAAAAGCGAGTGGGACAGATGAGGTACTGGGTTTTTAAGAACCGGCACAGAACCGGTAACCCAGCGGTGTCAGGGTACACCCAGAGACCTCGGGTTCTTCCTGATCCAGACCACAGAAACTCAGAGTCTTCTAGGTGAAGTCAAAGATTGGTTTATTGTCTGCAACCAAGGTAACAAGTGTCCTAGAAGTACAACACGGGGAAGTATATTCTCAGGAGACTGCTCGCATTTACAAAGTCGGGCTTCTCTCTTTATACAGAATATTCAGCTTCAGGCAAACATTCTTCAAATTTGTAGTTTGTCATTTACAGTTACTGGTTTACAAAAGAAAAGCAGAGTCATGATGACATGTACATATTTCGCGTCGTGCTGCCCATAACAAATCACTTGGCAAGGCCCAACATTTCATCAGATATCGGTGGACCCCCAATAAAACAGGCACCTCCCCATCATAAAGTAAGTGAAGCAAAAGAGTAGAGACAGATGTGAGCAAGATACGGCAGGTGTGCGCGCTGAAATGGTTTTATGGCTTGTTGAGCCTCGATGCTATCTTGCTCGGCCACTGGGAGGGGAACTGACCTAACGAGTTTGGCCTGGGGCAATGGTTCCAACTTGCACAGGTCATGGAAAAGTCGATTAAGGTGTATGTGTCCTTGTGGAATTGAATTCAGCCGGATTAAGGCCTATGTAAAGGGCAACACATAAATGGAAGCCAAGGGTTCAGAACGCAAATGACGATTTCGAGGTGAAATCGTCACTCGAATATGCTGAAAATATATGTACAGGATGTACTCGTCATTCTCGGTCTTTTGATACCAAATTCGTCATGTTTCGACGAAGTTTTAATTCTCGAGTCCAGAACGATTACACGAATCCAGATTTTCAGAACCACAATCCCTCCTTTTGCCCTTACATAGGCAATTAATCTATCCTCATGTTAGTCTGAGTCCAGGTCTATATTCCTAAAGTCATTGAGATGTTGCTGTAACATCATTCTAGTACTTAGTTCATCTCTTGACACAGGTTTCCTTACACATGAGGCAACACAGAGGCCACATACTGCAGGAGCACACTGTATCCATAGACAGAACAGGAAAAGGATGGCCAAGACCATCCCAATGACCATCAGAATTTTCCATCCCCAGGCGGATATCAGTTCCCAGAACCATCCCATTAACGACCAATCTCCTTTATCCACATGAATAGATTCGGAAATCTTATGTAGTTTGGAGATGGCCTGGTACACTGTTGGAGCATTATCAGGGATGAAGATACAGCAACTAGATTGGATCAATCTGCATACCCCACCTCGGTCTGCAAGTATGACATCTAAGGCGACCCGGTTCTGAAGGGTCATAAGTCGATCCGACTGGAGCTCAGCAGTCAAGTTACTAAGGGCACCAGTAGTTTCTATCACGGTGGACTCAACTACCCTTGACAATTGCCTTATGTTTCTGCTGTTAGCCATGGTTCCCCAGAACGGCAGAAAACCCTTTGCAAAGTCCCCAAATTCTTGACCTGCAGTGTCTTCTTCACTCAAAACACCTCTAACTATCCTTGTCCGGTGGTAGTCTGCCACTGCTCTGTAGGTGGGAGGCAACAGGAAGGAAACAAAACATGAGCCCGAAAAGTCAGGGGGCAACCATGTATAGGCTCTATCGTGGCAGATGAAATAAGTACCCTTAGCTGCTAAAAACGCAGGGGAAGTCTGAGATCCAAACATATACGTTTCAGTACAGACACTCTTCCCTAACTGAGCCCTGGGATTCGTGCTATTACCTTGCAGACACAGATAACCCTGATGGGGTACAATCCAAATCGGGGACGATCTCTTAGCTTGCTGTTTCTCACTCCGGGTAGCTCCATATCCAGTCATGTTCCATCCTATGTATAATAGTGTCTCATCTCTAGGGATAGTTTCATAAGAAATACCTTCCTTAATCATGTCAACTATACCTTTGACTAGAGCACTTTTTCTAGGATTGTCTGTTACAGAACGTAGGGGGTAGATTTCGTGTGCATATATGAACATGGTCCTATATGCCCATACAGAACCATTGTGACTAAATGGCAGGACCAAATAGGGGATACCTTTGTCCGTTGTGTGAGGCATAAGACCGCACACCCAACAGTTAGTTGTGTTCATTACAAGTTGGTGTTGGTGTAACAACTGAACAAAGGAGTTATTAACGAACTCCAATCTCCTATTTGATTCGTGGTCAGGCAGAGGGTGAAAAGAATGAGCGGAAACAGTAGGAGGAGGTATGGGTGATGCAGTGGGCGCAAATGTTACATGGAAAGAGAATAAAACATAACTTATCAAAAAGATCATTACGCTGAATAGCATAAAAATACACAATATTATAAAACTTTTCTTTGTCATCGTGTTACACAGTCTCTGCTTAAAGTTCATTTGTTTGGCAGGTCTCTCTACATCAGGAAACTCCATCCTCTCTAAGGTGCTGCCCGTGGTGGGAGGTTGCCTCTGCTAAGGGATGCTTCCGTCAGTCTAGGGCAACTCCCTTGGACCAACCAGAACCACCGACCTAACGTCGTTAGCTGCACCCCAAAGACTTTAATCAACCGCGGCCCTAGCAGCGGAACCCGGATGGCGGTTCGAAAAACAAAAAATGAGCAAGTTTCTTAGATGGGAGAGCTGCACTTTCAAAAATAGTACTTGGGGGAAAAGGAAAATATCGTTTTATTTGTCCATGGATCTTAGTCTCAAATTGCAAAAGAAATAATTTTATTAGTTCGTTTTTCTCGGTCTCAAATTGTATCGCTGCTTCCCAGGTATTGTTTGATCCTGGAACAGGAAGTCAGGCTCTGTAATGTTCACTCGCTTGGATGGTGGCACAGCCTTGTGCAAAATGTCTTCGTTTTCTTGTTCAGAGTCAGTTTCTTTTACATGCGAATCAT
This sequence comes from Lissotriton helveticus, assembly GCF_964261635.1. NCBI lineage: Eukaryota > Metazoa > Chordata > Amphibia > Caudata > Salamandridae > Lissotriton > Lissotriton helveticus. The sequence continues at coordinate 511,979,715 of NC_136071.1, read as the reverse complement.
TAAAAGGGACAGTATTTGGCACAGCATCAAGTTCTGGGTCAGCGACACCCTCCTGGACCCACTGGTCATAGGGCAGAGGTAAGGGTACCAAAATATAAATTCTTGAAAGGGGGTCAATGTGGGTTGGTTTAGTGACCATAGAACCTCACAACCCTAGAAACCATTAATACAAAACAGGGAGGTACATAGTCAGGAGAACAATGTGTGTTGTTGTAGAAGCAATACGTGGACCAGAAATCCCACTGGGCTGAAGTATTCCCATCAGCCCACCAAACGTGGCGGAGGCATCGTCATGTGGGAAGTAGATAGTATATTCCAAATCTCACTCACCCCATCAAAGGTGGTGTAGAGATCGGAAAACTGTGATGACCTTCAAGCCACAGTGGATTTCAGAATGGTACTAATGGATGTGCAGTGCTCAAAATAAAGTGAACTAAAGGAAATGTTAAAAACAACTACAAGAGCAGAAAATAAGTTTATTGGATACTGCTCTGGTGTCGTGGTTAAGAACAGGCGTTTTGTAGTTTGAAATTATAACTACTGTAAGACGCTCAGCAGTGTGGTCAACATGTTTCAGCTGTTACCCAGCTTTCGTCAGGACCAAAAGTTGTGAAGATGCAACTGCAATAAAGAAAAACGGCAATTCTCAGTGGAAAAAGTAATCCTACCAGTATTTTGGAGCCCCACCAGTATTTCTGGTCCACGTATTGCTTCTACAACAACACACATTGTTTTCCTGACTATGTACCTCCCTGTTTTGTATCAGAGGTAAGGGTACCCTTTTACAGTGGACCCCGTGGATCCAGGCCTTTTTCCCTTCCACTCGAACTGCCGATCTGGTAGAGAGAAGTACGAGGTATGGTCCTGTCCACCTGGGCTGGTCGTTTTTAGTCCTTTGGAAATTCTTTATCAACACCCTGGGTTTATGGGGTGTCCTGGAGTATCAGAGGCCGGAGGCAGGGAGTTATGTACCTGTTGATGCAAAACACGCAATTTAGCCGTCAATTCATACAGGTAATCAAGCAAAATAGGGTGTTCTAGCTCGCTGAACTTCGTGGGCCTAGGCATTCCCCATATGTTGGCTGGCCGGCCAAAGACAACTTCATAAGGGCTGAGTTTCACTCGCGAATGCACAGTCATTCTGGTGGATAGGAGTGCTAAGGGAAGAGCGTCAGGCCATTTAAGACCTGTGCTCGCTTGGATCTTGGCCAATTTAAGTTTAAGCGTGCCATTGTAACATTCTACTAATCCAGCTGATTGGGGGTGATTTGCAGCGTGGAACTTTTGCCTAATGCCTAGCCCTTCACACACTCTCTTCATCACACGACCTACAAATTCACCTCCATTATCAGACCAGACCATTCTAGGCATTCCAAATCTAGGGAAGTACTCTCTCACAAGGGCTTTCGCTGTGGACAAGGCAGTATTGTCCTTCAGGGGATATGCTTCTACCCATCTTGAGAAAGCACAAACAACAACGAGCACATATTTTAAGTTGTTGCACCTCTCCATGTGTATGAATTCTAGCTGCAAAACCTCGAACGGATACGTAGGAGGTGCAAAATGACCAGCTGGAGTTGGGGTTCCCCTACCAGGATTGTGCTTCAGACATACCATGCAATTCTTGACAACATTCTCTGCACACTTGAGAATCCCTGAATTCTTCCACACTGGGGCCAACAACTCGCAAATCCCTTTCACGCTGATATGAGCCATTCCATGAGCCATTGTAACCACTGCAGGCACATATGCATCGGGTAACAACCATCTCTGATGCTCTGTCAATTCAATCCAACAACCATTTGCATCCATTCTACCTGTACTCTCTCTCCACGTGCTCAACTCTTTCTCTGTGGCCTCAGCTTGGATGGACTTCACACTCTCTAACGTGTCCGCACATATTCCAACATCACCAGTCCATCTTTCAGGGCCTGCAACATATATTCGGCACATTACATTCTTTGCAGTTTCTTTCGCGATCTCATCAGCAAATGCATTTCCACGACCAACATCATCAGTCACCTTCTTGTGAGCACTACATTTCACAATCGCCATTTGCAGGGGCAAGGTCAGTGATTCAAGGAGCTCATTCACCAACTGACCATGCTGAATCTTAGCTCCATGGGAAGTCAGGAACCAACGTTCTCTCCACAATCGTCCGAAACTGTGAGCCACTCCAAACGCATACTGACTATCAGTGTAGACAGTCACTCTCATTCCTTTAGACAATACACATGCTCTCGTGAGTGCAACTAATTCTGCAGCTTGAGCTGAACCATGTGGTACTCGTGCAGTTTCAACAACTGTGTGCAAAGTCGTGACAGCATATGCTGCAGTCACGTTACCATTTGGGAGTTTGAAGCATGAACCATCCACCCATAATGTACCATCACATTCAGCAAGAGGAGTGTCAAATAAATCTACTCTCCCTTTTGTTTCTTCCTCTGTTGCGAGAAAACAATCGTGTTGTTCTAAAGCATCTGATTCCTCTGCAATTGGCAACAACGTAGCTAGATTCAAGGTACTGCACCTTTTTATGTGCACATGACTCGCTAGCAGTGTCAGTTCGTAACTGGACAGTCGAGCACTAGTTAAGTGCTGTGTCTTGGTCCTATTTAACAATGTGTCTACTGCATGTGGAACCATCACAATTAGTGTATTATTCATTACCAGACCAGCAGACTGTCGAATAGAAACAGCTGCTGCTGCTGTGGCCCTTAAACAACTTGGCAATGCTTGTGCTACCAGATCCAAAGTTGACGAAAAATAGGCGAATGGGCGCTGCCTACCTCCAAATAACTGAGTCAACACAGACAATGCACAGCCCTCCTTCTCGTGGACATACAATGTGAAAGGCTTACTGTAGTTGGGGGTACCTAACACAGGAGCCGAACATAATGCTGTGCGTAATTCGAGAACACTTTTCTGACACTCTTCAGACCAAGGAATGGGATTGGGTGTACCTTTACACGTTAATGCCACCAAGGGTTTGGCCAATAATGAAAAATTTGGAATCCACTGTCTACAGTACGATGTAATGCTCAAGAAAGCACGCACTTCTCTCTGTGTTCTTGGCACATTCAATTTCGTTATTGCCTGAATTCTTTCTGGGGTCAGTTTCCTTCCCTCCTTCGATAAGAGGTGACCTAAGTAGGTCACTTCTTGTCGGCAATATTGCAGTTTGGAAAGTGACACCTTGTGGTGTAGATCACACAGATGACGCAATAATGTCAACGTGGCCTTTTTACAAATTTTCTTAGTATCTGCAGCAATGAGCAAATCATCCACATACTGTACGAGAGTAGCACCTTTAGGTAAAATAACCGTATCAAGCTGTGTTTTTAGCGCTTGACTGTATATTGATGGACTTTCACAGTAGCCCTGAGGAGCGCGTTTAAAGCGGAAGCTGCGACCTCCTAAACTGAAGGAAAAAATATCCCTGCTTTCCTCGGCGATCGGGATGCTGAAGAAAGCATTCTTCAGGTCAATCACCGAAAACCAAGAAGCAGAAGCTGGAATCATAGTCAATAATGTGGTAATGTCTGGGACAACTGGAAATTGTGGCACCACGATCTTATTCACCTCTCTGCTCTGAGATCGATCACAAATCTGTACACCGGTGGCTGAGATCGGTCAGTTCGTTTTAAAACAGGTAGAACAGGACTATTGCAAACATTTCCTCGTGTTTCTTCAATCACATCCTTTTCAATTAATTCATAAACGATCGCTAGCAAAGCTTTCTCACCCTCACTAGAAATGTTGTATTGGGGAATTCGTGGCATTTTGACGTTTGCCTTCAATGTTACAACATATGGTGGAATTTCTAAAAGACCTACATCATTAGGACCAGTGGCCCAAAGAATATCTGGGAGAAATGACAATTCTGCTGGAAGTGCATCTCTCGACACATACATGGGAGAAATTACTTTCTTACCTAAAGTAAGTTGTACTCCTGACGGAGAACAGTACAAAGTTGCATACAATCTCTTTAACAAATCCAATCCTAGCAAGTTTTCACCACAACCTGTTGTCAGAATGAGGGGTGCTTCGAATTCACAAGGACCAACAGAAAGAGACAAAGGGTCAGAAATCGGATTTCTAACTGGGGCGCCAGAAAAACCTACAGAAACGTTCATTTCGCCAGACAAAGGTGCGCCAGGGAGTTTGGAGTGCATAATAGAACTCTTTGTAGCACCAGTATCCAACAGAAAAGGCTCTGACACACCTGATGTAATCACCTCAACGTAAGGTCCACTCTGATCTACTGGAACTGAAACAACTTCCTCTCTTTGTCTATGGCTGTCCTAGCAATCATTATTCTCCAAATACTCATCTTCTGTATAGTAATCATCAACGTAGTACTGAGCTGTCCTGTCAGATACGTTATTTTGCTGATCAAACCTGTTCATAGAGTTTTGTGGTGGAAGGGGACGTGTGTTCTGAGGGGCGTTCCACGCCCTCTACCTCTAGGTGCTTGCTGACTGCCACAACCTTTCACACCAGAAACTCCATTTGCACGTTGTAATAGAATAGGACAATTATACTTGAAATGACCCTCTTGTCTGCAATATGAACACTGGTTGGGGCCTACAGGTACACAGGGTTGAGTATACTCGACTCTTTGCGAGTTCCTCTGATACTGTTGAGGCTGCTGAAAAGTATTTTGGTAGTGATTCTGACCATTATTATTTTGATTACCACCACCACGTGGCGGATAGGCTTGCTGTAGCAAAACCTTCGTTTTTAGTTCTTTAGTTTTCTTTTCTACTCTATCTTTCTCATCTTTGTCTCTATTCTCGTAATATTGTGCAGTAGCCAATATCTGGGCTGACGATGAGACTGCCCAAGAACTTTCTGAATCCTTTAATTTTTTACACAATTCTGGAAGCAGATTGTGCACAAATTTATCGACAAACAATCTCTGACCACCTTCTGTGCTCATATCTTGACCACTGTGGTCGACAAAAGTTTCTTCAAATCTGGTGAAGAAATCAGACACCGTTTCATCTTTCTTCTGTTTACATGCAGATAGTTTATCCCAATTCACGCGTATTTCAGGCATTATCTTTTTCATATAATCAATTATTTTACCAGGCAGTTCTGCTATCAAAGGTTCAGGCTTAGCGCCACCTACTTGTAGGGCATCTGTCGCAGTAATGTTAGCCCATGAGTCACCTAATTCCTGATCATGATCCGTGTGACGAATCTTTCCCCATAAAGGCTGTGGAACAACGTTCCCAAATAACATATCGATATCGGCTAAATTCATTATACATGACCCAGCAGTTTGCGACAACTCTTTGTAATATCCTGCAGGATTTTTACGCGGATCGGGTAATGTTTGTTTAAGTGCTAAAACTTCAGCTCGCTTCCATGGGACATGTACCCACACACGCTGAAAGTGTGGCAGAATAGGTGGGACAGCCGTCGTGTCACCCTCTCTCCATTGTGGGGGAACTTCTCTCATAGGGTATTGTCGCGCCTTTTTCCTACTAGATGTACTAGGTTCAGATGGTGACCCAGAACTGCTCCCCTTACTCCGATATGATAACAACATTTCAACTGCTTTTCCCACATCTGGACCTACAATCATACCCTCTCCGAACTTAAAACGTACACGACACATCTCTTGTGGGATGCATTCCAGATCATTGTCTTCTAAATCCTCGCAAAGGAAAACACACATCTGTTCGAAAACATATCTCTGTGTCGCTGCTTCCCATTGATGGAAGACTTCCATGACAGACTGTACATCATATTTTACGGTGTCCATGACCCATTTCCGAGCTAAACTATTCAGTGAATCTCTCTCTTGATAATCAGGCAGTCGACTTCGCAACGGTCTTCTTCCCATGTTAGGGGTCGTGGTAGGCGACCCGAAAAGAGGTAAAAGAAGGTTAGTAACAGTGCTGGCCATTTTCTGCCGAATGGAAGGTGAAACTGAAGGAAGAACGGATGGAAAAACAGGGTGAGATAAGGCAGGGGCAGAGATAGCAGAAGAGGTATCAGGGGAAATAGAGGGGGCACTAGGCAAAATCGTAGAGGGAGCATTAGGAGACGTAAAAAGTACAGTAGGCAAAATCGTAGAAAACACAGGCGAAACAGAGGTGGTCGGTGGGCCTGGAGGAGGCTGCACCAAAGAAGTAGGAGCCAGCTGAAGAACAGCTGGTGGGTGCTGTGGAGGAGCAGGAGGCGTAGTTTGCGCAACTAAAGATTGCGGGGGTGCCGTGGCACTCTGCGCATAGGGGGGTGGCGAATTTAGTAAATGCGACATTAATGGGTCTTTCACGCTCTTTTGCTGCCTCTTGCTGAAGAGACGGCAAAACTGGATAACACTTATCTATTGCCATTTTACGTTGCCTGTGCAACTGCTCACTCATCTGTTCTTCTTCATTGTCTTTAAACTGCATAGCAGCTTGCATTACTGAAAGTCCCTCTTCTCTCTTATTTTTCTTAGCTAATTTGATTTCTTTTTGTTTGGCTTCTTTACGCCATAAGCGGAAAGAGTCAAACATCGCCGGCCGGGCTTTCTTTTTAAAGAGTTTAACTTCAAGGTTGTCTAAGATTTCGGAATCAAAACTACCATATTGGGGCCATTTTAGAGCACCATCTTTCCTGGTGTATTTAATCCATACTTCGTTGTAGGTGATGGGACCTACCCCATGTTTCACATATAGCTCGTAATTCGGAGTTCCAACTGGAGGAACCGGACATGAGTCCTCCAATCGGGAGTCCCTATTATTACCACCAAGACAAAACAAATTTCCAAGTCTAAGACTAGGCATCTTTGCTCTCTAGTCTAGTTCCAAACTTCAAAGGATTATCGATTACGATATTTCTCGTGAATACATGAGTCCTTCGGTTTTGGTGCTTGCAAGTACCAACACAAAACTTTTTATCCCAAGGATACCAAAACTAAGATCAACTAAGGACTGGGAGACGCTCCACTTATACTTAACTGAGATATCGATGACGTCACCAGAAGACTCGTCTTAGTGTTTCACTCTACCAAACTTCAAAGGTCCAAATCAGGGCGATAGCCAGGGCAGCAGTCCTTGTAGCCGTCGGGAAGCGGGGAACCTCGCAGCAAAGACCTTCGGACCACGTCGACATGCAGGGGTCGATGAGGTGGTTGGCCGTCCTCCGGAATTTTCACACGAAGCTCCTCACGATCCTCTGGCTGACTGGTACCACTGGAATCGCCCCACGTTGGGCGCCAGCTGAGGTACTGGGTTTTTAAGAATCGGCACAGTGACAGAACCGGTAACCCAGCGGTGTCAGGGTACACCCAGAGACCTCGGGTTCTTCCTGATCCAGACCACAGAAACTCAGAGTCTTCTAGGTGAAGTCAAAGATTGGTTTATTGGCTGCAATAAAGGTAACAAGTGTCCTAGAAGTACAACTCGGGGAAGTATATTCTCAGGAGACTGCTCGCATTTACAAAGTCGGGCTTCTCTCTTTATACAGAATATTCAGCTTCAGGCAAACATTCTTCGAATTTGTAGTATGTCATTTACAGTTATTGGTTACAAAGAAAAAAACAGAGTCATGATGACATGTACATATTTCACGTTGTGCTGCCCATAACAAATCACTTGGCAAGGCCCAACATTTCATCAGATATCAGTGGACCCCCAATAAAACAGGCACCTCCCCATCATAAAGTAAGTGAAGCAAAAGAGTAGAGACAGATGTGAGCAAGATACGGCAGGTGTGCGCGCTGAAATAGTTTTATGGCTTGTTGAGCCTCGATGCTATCTTGCTCGGCCACTGGGAGGGGAACTGACCTAACGAGTTCGGCCTGGGGCAATGGTTCCAACTTGCACAGGTCATGGAAAAGTCGATTAAGGAGTATGTATCCTTGTGGAATTGAATTCAACTGGATTAAGGCCTATGTAAAGGGCAACACATAAATGGAAGCCAAGGGTTCAGAACGCAAATGACGATTTCGAGGTGAAATCGTCACTCGAATATGCTGAAAATATATGTACAGGATGTACTTGTCATTCTCGGTCTTTTGATACCAAATTCGTCATGTTTCGACGAAGTTTTAATTCTCGAGTCCAGAACGATTACACGAATCCAGATTTTCAGAACCACACAGAGGGCAGAAGGGCATCAAAAACGAGTGGGGCAGAGGGCACCAAAAACGAATGGGACAGAGGGCAGAAAGGCACAAAAAACGAGTGGAACAGAAGGCAGAAGCGCACCAAAAACGAGTGGGGCAGAGGGCAGAAGGGCACTAAAAACGAGTGGGGCAGAGGGCAAAGGGCACCAAAAGCGAGTGGGACAGGGGGCAGAAAGGCACAAAAAAACGAGTGGGACAGAGGGCAGGAGGGCACCAAAAACGAGTGGGACAGAGGGCAGAAGGGCACCAAAAATGAGTGGGGCAGAGGGCAGAAGGGCACCAAAAACAATGGGACAGAGGGCAGAAGGGTACCAAAAACAAGTGGGGCAGAGGGCAGAAGGGCACCAAAAATTAGTGGGGCAGAGGGAAGAAGGGCACCAAAAACGATGGGACAGAGGGCAGAAGGGCACCAAAAATGAGTGGGGCAGAAGGGCACCAAAACGAGTGGGGCACAGGGCAGAAGGGCACCAAAAACGAGTGGGACAGAGGGCAGAAAGGCACAAAATACGAGTGGGACAGAGGGCAGGAGGGCACCAAAAACGAGTGGGACAGAGGGCAGAAAGGCACAAAAACGAGTGGGACAGAGGGCAGGAGGGCACCAAAAATGAGTGGGACAGAGACCATAAAGGCACAACAGTGAGTGTGACAGAGGGCAGAAGGGCACCAAAAACGAGTGGGGCAGAGGGCGTAAGGGCACCAAAAATGAGTGGGGCAGAGGGCAGAAGGGCACCAAAACGAGTGGGGCAGAGGGCAGAAGGGCATCAAAAACAAGTGGGGCAGAGGGCAGAAGGGCACCAAAAACGAGTGGGACAGAGGGCAGAAAGGCACAAAAAACGAGTGGGACAGAGGGCAGGAGGGCACCAAAACGAGTGGGACAGATGGCAGAAGGGCACCAAAAATGAGTGGGGCAGAGGGCAGAAGGGCACCAAAAACGAGTGGGGCAGAGGGCAGAAGGGCACCAAAAACAATGGGACAGAGGGCAGAAGGGCACCAAAATTGAGTGTGACAGAGGGCATAAAGGCATAAAAATGAGTGGGACAGAGGGCAGAAGGGCACCAAACACGAGTGGGGCAGAGGGCAGAAGGGCACCAAAAATTAGTGGGGCAGAGGGCAGAAGGGTACCAAAAACGATGGGACAGAGGGCAGAAGGGAACCAAAAACGAGTGGGGCAGAAGGGCACCAAAAACGAGTGGGGCAGAGGGCAGAAGGGCACCAAAACAAGTGGGACAGAGGGCAGAAAGGCACAAAAAATGAGTGGGACAGAGGGCAGGAGGGCACCAAAAACGAGTGGGACAGAGGGCAGAAGGGCACCAAAAACGAGTGGGGCAGAGGGCAGAAGGACACCAAAAATGAGTGGGGCAGAGGGCAGAAGGGCACCAAAAGCGAGTGGGACAGAGGGCAGAAGGGCACCAAAAACGAGTGGGACAGAGTGCAGAAGGGCACCAAAAATGAGTGGGGCAGAGGGCAGAAGGGCACCAAAAACAATGGGACAGAGGGCAGAAGGGTACCAAAAACAATGGGACAGGTGGCAGAATGGCACCAAAAACGAGTGGGGCAGAAGGGCACCAAAAACAAGTGGGGCAGAGGGCAGAAGGGCACCAAAAATTAGTGGGGCAGAGGGAAGAAGGGCACCAAAAACGATGGGACCGAGGGCAGAAGGGCACCAAAAACGAGTGGGGCAGAAGGGCACCAAAACGAGTGGGGCAGAGGGCAGAAGGGCACCAAAAACAAGTGGGGCACAGGGCAGAAGGGCACCAAAAACGAGTGGGACAGAGGGCAGAAAGGCACAAAATACGAGTGGGACAGAGGGCAGGAGGGCACCAAAAACAAGTGGGACAGAGGGCAGAAAGGCACAAAAACGAGTGGGACAGAGGGCAGGAGGGCACCAAAAATGAGTGGGACAGAGACCATAAAGGCACAACAGCGAGTGTGACAGAGGGCAGAAGGGCACCAAAAACGAGTGGGGCAGAGGGCGTAAGGGCACCAAAAATGAGTGGGGCAGAGGGCAGAAGGGCACCAAAACGAGTGGGGCAGAGGGCAGAAGGGCATCAAAAACAAGTGGGGCAGAGGGCAGAAGGGCACCAAAAACGAGTGGGACAGAGGGCAGAAAGGCACAAAAAACGAGTGGGACAGAGGGCAGGAGGGCACCAAAACGAGTGGGACAGATGGCAGAAGGGCACCAAAAATGAGTGGGGCAGAGGGCAGAAGGGCACCAAAAACGAGTGGGGCAGAGGGCAGAAGGGCACCTAAAACAATGGGACAGAGGGCAGAAGGGCACCAAAATTGAGTGTGACAGAGGGCATAAAGGCATAAAAATGAGTGGGACAGAGGGCAGAAGGGCACCAAACACGAGTGGGGCAGAGGGCAGAAGGGCACCAAAAATGAGTGGGGCAGAGGGCAGAAGGGTACCAAAAACGATGGGACAGAGGGCAGAAGGGAACCAAAAATGAGTGGGGCAGAAGGGCACCAAAAACAAGTGGGGCAGAGGGCAGAAGGGCACCAAAACAAGTGGGACAGAGGGCAGAAAGGCACAAAAAATGAGTGGGACAGAGGGCAGGAGGGCACCAAAAACGAGTGGGACAGAGGGCAGAAGGGCACCAAAAACGAGTGGGGCAGAGGGCAGAAGGACACCAAAAACGAGTGGGGCAGAGGGCAGAAGGGCACCAAAAGCGAGTGGGACAGAGGGCAGAAGGGCACCAAAAACGAGTGGGACAGAGTGCAGAAAGGCACAAAAAACGAGTGGGACAGAGGGCAGAAGGGCACCAAAAACGAGTGGGGCAGAGGGCAGAAGGGCACCAAAAGCGAGTGGGACAGAGTGCAGAAAGGCACAAAACGAGTGGGACAGAGGGCAGGAGGGCACAAAAACGAGTGGGACAGAGGGCAGAAGGGCACCAAAAACGAGTGGGACAGAGTGCAGAAAGGCACAAAAAATGAGTGGGACAGAGGGCAGAAGGGCACCAAAAACGAGTGGGACAGAGGGCAGAAGGGCACCAAAACGAGTGGGACAGAGGGCAGGAGGGCACAAAAACGAGTGGGATTTGGCGCCGCAGACATGCGAGGTTCCGTTCTTGGCGCACATAGCCATGGTTGCAGCGCACAGAGACCCTCCACTGCCACACACAGAGGAAAAAAATTAGACGGAACATTGGTGGGAACCACAAATTAAGAGGGGATTTAAAACTTTTATTTGGCTGATTGGCTGTGCAATTAGTTGCACAATGTCATTCACACCGAAGAATTATTACACATCAACAATCTCCTCTTTTGTATTTTCTGATTGCATTTTTAAAACTGAATGGAAGTACATTTCAAATTACAGATTATATTTTATTTGTTGGATTTGAAACACTAACTCTCATTTTGGTATTTGAATCTATTCAAGCAACCTATTCTGGTCAGCTATTAGTTGGCAATTACCTATCAGTGTATTATTAACTGAATTGATATATTTCAATATCATTGTGGCAAGGTTGGTGGTAACAGGGGACACATACCTTCTCATTTTCTAACCAGCGGCTCCAGGCTCCATTGACGAGGCTTTTCAGTCCACCAGCGTACCGTCACTGCAGCAGCGCACGAGCCCAGCAGCCCACTCCTCGCCGCACCCGCTTCGCGGGTGCCGCTTCGTTGGTGGTCACTGGTGGGAGTATCATCGCGGAAGAAGCACACCAGGACTCAGAGGGCAAGGCGGTAAGGGGCGCGTGGAACCAGCGGGGCTGCGAGCGTGCAGGGACTTCATTTCCTAGAAGTCCCTGCGAGACCGTTGGAGAGCTTCCGGTCCGCTCTCCCTGCTGGCCTGCCCCCCGCCCTTTACGCCCCTTATTTAAAAACCCAGTACTCCCGCAGCGCGGGACGCAGCCCGGGCGAAGACGGGGCAAAGACTGGGCCGTTTTAGGCCGTTAGAGGCCGGTATAGACCGGACCGGGCCCCCCCTCTAACGCCCCCGCTAAATTGCCCTATCATTTACTTCAGTATGGCGTCAAGGGCCTTAAGGAGTAAGTCTGCACAACAAGGTGCAAGTACTTTGGAAAATTTTTTCCCCAAGGCGAGCTCCCAAATCAGTAAATGTCATCCAACCACGGACTCTCACCTTGAGATGGGTCCCGAAAGTGTGTTCCTGGACCACGGGGAATCTGTCTCAACTGATGTTAGTACACCCATCACTGTGGACGTTACCCATATGTCATTGTTGGACAGCATTGACCAGACTATTGAGTCGGTCCTTCAGCAGCTACGAACTCCTTTAACGCAGAGGGATCGAAACTCCTCACAGCCACCTGGGTCTTTTGACCACTCTGCTATTCAGGACAATATGGGATCAGACACGCCTGAAGCGGGACAGGCGGTCCTGCTTATAGACCCTGTAGATAGTGGGGTGGTACAGCCTCTAAAAAGGAAAAGGCCCAGGGAAATAAAGAGTGCAAAAAGGGCAAAAATTGATATAACTGAATCATCCCTTGAAGAAAGCACAGATATTTCGGACACCCCGGAGCTTATTTTATCTGAGTCAAGGCCGGATCTTGTGGTCTCTCCAATTCCTGTGCCATCATCAGCAGCAGCGGCGGGTCCATTTATCTTTGGTGGGGCATCCTCCAATAGTACAGATACAATCATTAATTCACTCACAGTTATTATTAAGAATCTGTTAACCCCCATCTCAGCTAGACTGGAGGCCATAGAGAATCTACTCCAGTCCCGGGAAAACAACCATACTGGGAAAAGCCCTGGCTTAGCCACAAACGTTCCTATAGCTACCGGGGATCCACCTGGGAATAGTTCACTTTCTTCTGTATTGCCCCATGTTTCCAATAGGGTATCGCTGAGCACAAATGGTGCGTCTGCTTCTCAGACGCGCACTTTGTTACCTCTAGCGCCTAGCCCCCCTGTTCCGGCACCCAGGAGATCCAAGCTACCCCCTGCGCCGCAATTGGCGCCGCAGTCAAGGGCGATAGTGGGTCCCACAAATGGCCCGAGCGATGGTCTCGCTCCCCCCCCTGATAGGCGCAGGGTGGTTAACTTGCCCCCAGAAGCAGTTCCATATACGGCAATCATGGTGGGAGTTCCTGAGCTAATTGGTGGTGTAAGGGAGACCCAAGACTCCCTACGCAATAAGGTTATAAGCTGGCTTAGTATTAATAGGCCGCTGCCCCCAAACTTGAAAGGTGAGGTCTTGATGGTAAGGAGGATTTCATGGATTGGCCCTACTTTAAAGAACAGGGTAGGGGATTGTGTCATTCTAAGTTTCAAGAGCCCACATGTTGCAAATTACATCTGCAATTGGCTTGTAAGGCCTGACAAGTCCAAAATAGAACTTGTACCCCTCTCATATTTCTATCCTAGTGATAGCAACACGGCGGGAGGAAGTGAGAAGGGGCGGACTAGGGTGGGCTTTGCTGTAGATGGCTCCCGCTACAGACCAAGGCACTCTTTACCATCTGCCCAGGCTAATTTCATACATCATAACAGGTTTTCCTGTCTGGATCAGGTCGATTGACCACAAACTAGGGAAATCCCGTCTGGTCCAGGGAAGATGGTGGATGATGTGCAAAGCCGTGTGGGATCGGGTATGATCCCTACCACGGATCTAACCCGGCCGCATACAGCTAATGAGCGAGTGGCTGACACGGACGATAGTCTGTGCCAACTGGGATCCTCACCTAACATCGGGCCTGCCCATATTTTGCAAACTGGGGCGGTGAAGCTGGCCGGGCCTCTCGCCATCGCGGTCTGCGGCTCCCTAGACGCTGGTCTACCCATGGTCACTCCGCAACCTCCTACTGGAGGCCAGGGTAACCTGCCACCTGATCCAGGGTTGAGAATTCTCTCCTGGAATGTGGCAGGAATCGCAAACAAGGAAGGTTCTCCTGAATGGGATTGCCTAGTAGGTGGTTGTGATATACTTCTCTTCCAGGAAACTTGGGCGAGGGGCACCCAGTCTAGGAGAGGGTTTGAAGTATTTGAAATCCCTGCCAAATGGGCTGGGAGGGGGAGGCCATCAGGTGGCTTGGCAATCTGGATTGCGAGTCACACTGGGTGCCAGGCGGAACAGGTTAACACGTGTTCGCAGGACATCCAGTGTGTGCGGCTCACATGGCCTGGCAAACCTCCGTGGGCCATTGTTAACGTCTACTCGCGACCAGTGGCCTCGCCAAACGAATCACCAACCCTAAATGATTTGGCCTCCTTTTTGGGCCAACTTCCGGGAGACTTCAAGGTGGTGCTTGGAGGAGACTTCAATTGCCACTTTGAACCTCTGGAAGGTCTACTGGATGGTGCCCTTACGGCCGAGGATGACCACTGGGGGGTACCACCCTCGTCTTCTCCTCACCCCAAAGCCTGGTCCCCTCTAGCTATACAACTCATGTCCCTTACCCTGAATTGCGCACTGAGGGCGTGTAATGGTCGTACCCCTTCCGATACCCCCTCAGTGTGTACTTTCAACAGGAGGGGCCATGAGTCGAGGCTAGATTACATCATGGTGGACATTACACTCTGGCCAAAAGTCCTTGACTTCAGGGTAATTAAGAGGACAGTGTCGTGTATTTCTATAGGTTCTGAATCGATCCCCCTATTCCTGACCCTATTCTGGTTAAACTAACTATCAAGTTAACTAACAGTCAGCCCATGAGGCAAGAAATCCCCCATGATGCAGATACCGTTATCTGACGCAGTCACACTACGGCACAGGAACGTGTTATCTGATTAGGTCATAACGCTTGAGATCTAATTAGACAAGCGACATTCCTCCAGCCCCTGATAAGGCATACGACGTTCTCATAACAAATCAAACCTATGACAACCTGGATAATCCGTGCGGCCATTGTTTTGATTTCACAGAGAACTTTTGCAAAAGAATGTGCTAACGAGCAAGTCGTATGACATCTTTTATTGACGTACCTATGTCCATCCTTACGTCAATCTCGGCACCTTTAAGGTATAAATATTGCCGACCTTGCCCTATGCAAACACACGCGTGGTGACAAGACGGAGCAGCCATACTTGCCGAAGCCGAGAGCAGAAGCAGACCCCGCTGGCAGCAGCCCCGCCTTCCTGACGCGCTGAGAGACGCGCTGCTATCTCAAGCCGAGAGACCCAGCACCGGCGCTTCCGGGTAGCCCTCGCAGGCAGCCTGGAATATCGAGAGCAGAGAAAGAGATACCATTCCTCATCCATCCTAAATTCCAGGTACAGAACTGAATAACCCCTCACAGAGAATTCTTTAGTTATTCACTTGGCAAAAACAAACTTAACTTAAACTGTAACTTTCTATTCCCGCCCACGCATTAGACTTAGGTCAGGTACACGGGGTAGGCGTATTTAGAAACACCAGTTGAGTACGTTTAGTCAAATGTATATGTGTATGTAAATATATTTTAATCATTTTAAACATCATATGGCTCAGAAACCATATCAATGTTTTTACAGTATTATTTTATACTATTGCTTTTAATGTATGCACTTTACTTAACTATAAGTATTGCAATAATATCGATCCATTTCTCTTGTACGAGAAAAGAGACTGATCAATAAATAACATCTTTTATTGAACACGCCCGTCTCTTCCTTTTCTCTACATTCTGATGAGACTAAGAATGCACGTACTGACTGAGTAAAATAATTGCCTTGTGCTCACACGACTCTTGAGATTGACTCTTGATTAGGGGAGAGCAAAGTTGTCATGTTCTATGGTTGTCAGAAACTAAATCCCTTCTTGTCTAATCAGGGGAGGTAATTCTTTCCTGAACATTCGAGAAAGTTTCTAGCGAACTCTGAGCTTAGCTGGCAAACCCAAAAATTAAGTCTAGTATCGACAGTAGTAGACCTAGTTAACGTCTGGCCTAGGCCTTTACTGCTGTAGGTACTATTCCAATGCGCAGAGCCTATTGGGAAGATAGGAACTACACTACATGGCGCCCAACGCGTTTGGAAAGGGCGATAAAACTAACGTAAGACATTTAGAGTAACTCAGTCGTGCTTTCTCACTCAGACCCCTTTTCCCAAATACTCCAAAGACGTCTGGAGTGGGTGAAAGGGTATTATATCCTCCAAAACCTCGCAGGAGGGAACTCCTATGTATGGTTCTTGGTCTAGTCAACGTTGAAGGATAAAACATTCGCAAAATATTGTGCATCTAATCTCTGTTTCCATAAGAAACCTGATCTGCAAACAAACATAATACCATCCTGTCTGTAAAATGGCAGAGAGTGATGATGAAAGAGAGGCAATTAGATTAGCTACTGAAATAGCAGATGCTGATGCTACCATGCAAACAGCAGACCCGGATATAATACTCATCCAGGTCGCCAAAAGGAGATCTATAACCTTAAAACTTATAGAAAATGGACTGACACCTAGAGGTGGCACAGTCATATTCGTAATTGAGGCACACGAATATCGGCAGACAGAGGTATACTATACATGGATACATTTTCCAGCAGCAAATGCTGTAACAAAGTACTTCCACTATTACAAAGTAGAGGAACCTCCTGAAACGTACACTCCTTTCGAGGAGGTGGAAGTACCACTCAAATTCCAAGAGCATTTGCTCTTATTTGATGGCGCCCTAAAACATAACAATCACATTACAAGGCTCGGTCCTTTAGGAAGACCAGGAGCAACGTGGCCGGTCCTAGCCGGATACACACCACATCCAGACATCGAAAGAATGCCTGCAGCAGAGCTGTTAATACAGCTAAAACAACTACTAAAAATTCATAGACAATTAGTTCAGTATGTAATGCGGACTTCAACAATTTAGTGATAGGTGATCTCTTACATTGTAAGTATATTACATGAATAGACATACTCTTTTTGTACATATACTTCTGTTATAAGATTTGTCTCTAGTGTAAAGAGCAAACCCGTGTATTGATTTAATCTCTTATCCACACTACTGCTCTGTAATTTGCCCTGTGAGTGACTAGTCACCTGTCGCCCTTAATGTGTCTCCTTTTGACTAGGTACACTACCATTACCTATCCCTATACTTGCCATATCAAATTGCAGACTCCACTACTGTAGTCACAGTGATGAGCTCTCGTTTCACAGCCCAGCAGTGAATGTATAAATGTCCTTTGAATAATTCTTTGTTTGCGTATGTGACAGTGACAGTTTTATCTTCTTTTTTTAGGCCACTTTTGTTGTTTGGTCCCCTGGTTTCTGCACAATACGATGAACAAGGTCCTGATGAAGGTGGCTTGATCCACCGAAACGCGCGTAGACCCGCTACAAGGGCCAACAATTACATCCTGGTGCCCTTGCATTACATTAGCTTTGTTACCTTGCTAATTGGAATCCAGTTCCTTCTTCCATCTATGTATGTGGTGTGTATGTAGTATGATTGGTAGCACGTGAGTGAGTTGCTTAGTATGATTGTTTTCCAGGGGTATTCCTAACTTGTTGTATTTTTATGATTCTCTTGTGTTCCTTATGAATTTTCTCAATTAACAGATGTATTGTCTATTGAATTTTTTGATTTACAACAGTATTTATATGAATGTATATTTATAAAAAAGAAAAATTAAATATTTTTTGAATAAACTTTGTTTATACTTTATCTCTTTCTGTCACCGCTTTTGGATACTCATAGATGTATACACACAATTGAAGTATATGGCCACTGTAGGAACTTCTTTCCTCTTTGTGTATTCTTGTTCCCCTCCGTTCCTAGGCCACAATCTATCTATTTGAGGGGGTCCCATCGCTCATGTTCTACATATTCGCGGTTTTTCAACCGTGGGATTTTCACTTTAGAATTTTGTGAATAATTATCACTGTTTTTGTATTTGTTCCTTCACTGCTGTGGTGTTCTCGGGGGGTCTCATGTGACTACAGTATCTAGCCTTAGTATTCTCCTTTCCTTCTGGCTATAGAAGAGATTCTCTCTCTGAAATAGTCTTGCCTTACTGATTGTAGGAATTACACCTTCTTCCGTTTATCTCGTACTGACATTGTCTCCTCTTTAATATGGATTCTTTTCAGACATTTGGCTTCACAGATGATGATTTCAACACCCTGATGGGGAAACTAGCAGGCGATAGTGGCCCCACCCCTCCCCAACAACTAGGGAACAGTGAGTGGCAGAATCTCCTGAATATGCGTAAGAGACTCAAACGCATAGAATCCCACGCCTTTTATATGTTTGAGTATTTAAAAGCGGGCGTTATCCCTACAGGCCTGAGAGTACGTAATGCCCCTGCACTCTTTATTGACATCAGAAAGTTCCTGGAGCGGTGGTCACTTATTTCTAACCGCTGCTCCAGGGACTGGATGATGTTAATTATCGAAACTGCAAAGGATGTAGCCTCCACACTTTTACGGGAAATAAGTGATCTTGAGGAAAAATTGAGTGCTTCTACAGCTGTAGAAGACGGTAAGACCTGCCTGGAAAAAATCAAATCAGACATGAAAGACTTTGAAACCTACCTCACGAACAAAAAAATGGACAAACTAAAAAAAGATGTGAGGTGGTTTACCAAAGAGAAGATCTATCCTTACCTCACTCCCAGCTACTATCAGGAGGCACCACAAGGTAATTACAACGCTAACTATAATGGGTATCAAGGGAGAAAATATACCAACTTCTCCGATACAGGCTCTTCTGGCTCTGATGGAGACAATTACCAGGATATGAACTATGGTCAATCGAATCCAGGCCCCTTTAGGGGTAGACCGAATCAACGCCCATTTAATGGGAGGGGTTTTTTACATCGGGGCCAATACAGAGGGAGGAATGTTCGCTGGCAAGACCAAGCGACTCATGCCCAAATGAACCCTCAACCTCCTCAACAATACGTGAGGACGCGCAACCAACAGTATTGGTGGTAGAAGAAGAAAAAGAATTTAGAGCAACAAATGACTTACCGGTCTACAATCTGTCCTCGATTAACTTACAACCAGAGGACGTAATAGTACTCAGTAGGGGTCTGTCATTTGTTCCTAGTAGTCACCTCAATAAATTTAAACTACATGAAGACCTGTTTGCCTTTTTTCGTAAAGTCAGACTAAACAAATTCTTCAATGACCGTCCATCCTGTGAGGAAGCGAATAACCTGTCAGGCTGCAAACCAGCATCGACATTTACACCGACCTTGGACATGGTAGGCGCAGAGGTACGCATCTTTGAACAGAGCGTCCTTCTAGACGTCGCAAGGGTTATTAAACACACTTATACCCCTCAACCAAATCTCTCTCATTCAGAAAGAAACTCTTTGAATGAATTAAAAACCAATCCCTCTATAGTTATCAAGCCTTGTGACAAAGGTGGGGGTATTACTGTTTTTGACAGATCGAATTACGATGATAAAATGTTGGAAATGCTAGCTGTGACAGAACACTATAGACCTGCCCAGCGTAAGGAATTGGACCGCCTGAACAAACATATTCAGGAAATAACTCAAGTGGCCTTCGCAGATGGTTTTATCTGCGAGGATGAGCTTGTCTTTCTCAACAAAATAACTCCCACTACCTCTGTTTTGTATGGTCTTCCCAAGACACATAAATCAGAAATTAACCCACCGATGCGACCCATAATTTCGACTATTGGCTCCTGTACTGAGCCATTGTCAAAGTATGTGGACAAATTCCTATGCCCATTAACTCAGAAATATGCCTCCTACATCCGTGACACCGGGGACATTATTAACAAAATAGAGGGCCTGCCATTTAACCCGGATACAGATATATTGGTAACGCTCGACATTGAGGCGCTATATACCAACATTCCCCAGTGTCGAGCGTTACAGGCAGTGTCTACCCTTCTTAGGAGATATCCATCTGATCGCCCTGATGTCTTCATTCTCCAATGCTTGGAGATTGTTTTGATGAATAATTTTTTCGAGTACAATGGGAAATCCTTTAAGCAGATCAAAGGTACATCTATGGGGGCTTCCTGTGCCCCTAGTGTGGCTAATACCTTCATGGGAGAGTGGGAGCTTAAAAACATCTACAACGAACTGGCACAATTTTTTGAGAATATTTCTGTTTGGAAGCGTTTTATAGATGATATAATTTTTTTTATTTGGAGAGGGTCGGAAGAAGAATTGCAGACCTTCTATCTTTGGCTCAATGCTAGTGACACCAATCTGAAGTTCACGATGAACCTGAGCACTCAAAAAGTAGACTTTCTAGATATTACTATCGCAGGTACCAGCGGATACCTGACAGTCAGCCTTTTTAGGAAAAGTACCGCGAAAAATACCATACTGGAATTTGGCAGCTACCACCCTAACTGCCAAAGGGATTCCATACCTTTCGGCGAATTTCTCCGTATTCGCCGTAATTGTACAGACGTTGGCTCATTCCATCAACACGGAGATGCGCTGAAAGAAAGACTACTCAAAAGGGGCTACCCACATCGCCTTGTGCGACAAGCCTACAAAAGAGCCAAATACTACGATAGATCTGCACTCCTTCAAGGTAAAACCCGAAATAAGCACGACCGAATCACATGTGTGATCAATCACTCCACTTTGAATCATAAACTTAGGAATATCATCAACAAAAACTGGAGAATTTTGAATACGGATGAGGGTGTTTCTCCACTTCCTCTTCCCATGCTGGCTTACAGGAGGAACAGAAATTTGAGGGACATGCTTGTCCATGCTAGACCTCCGACCAGAAATGCTCAATTTAATAATCAGCTTTCCATCACTGGACTCCCTGCTGTTGTGGGCAACCACAGGTGTGGCTGTTGCCACGCTTGTGAGTCAGCCCTCACTTCAGACACAGTCACCTATAATGAAAAAAGTTCAGACTACGATGCCTTACAAACTGTCGTAGTAGCAACATCGTGTACATTCTATTTTGTGACTGTGGATTGGCCTATGTTGGCGAAACGGGACGTGAGTTTCGCGTCCGCTTTAGCGAACATAAGTCCGCCATTAGGACTAACAAGCTTTCAGCCCCGTTAGTCCAACACTGTATCGAGAAGTCCCACAAGGAGGATGAGATCAGATGGTCTATCCTCGAAAAGGTCACTCCCAAATTGGGTCAGTCCATTGAAATCACGCGTAAAAAACGTGAAACATTTTGGATTTACCAGTTGGACAGTGTAAAGCGAGGATTAAATGAAGAGTTATCTTGGTATGTTACCAAGTAAAGAATCCTCCCCTTGACTCACCCTTCTTGAAATATATGCCGTTCTAGTAATCTGACATGAATTTCCTTAGATTTCCCACCTTAGCCATTGTTTTTTATTCATGGTGAATTTGTATTCCATCCAAGCAAAGAATCCTCCCCTTGACTTACCCTTCTTGAAATATGTGCCGTTCTAGTAATTTGACATGAATTTCCTAAGATTTTCCACCTTAGCCATTGCTTTCTATTCATGGTGAATTTGTATCTCATCCAGTGAGATAATGTATTTTGCGCCACGTTAGCGATCGGTCATGTAATTTCCAAAATATTCATCTCAATTTTCTGTTCCTTCCCCTGGGACTGTACATGGGGCTCCTCTCGGTGCAACAGTGCATGCACTACATTAGAAACTTGCCCCCCCCCCCTCTTTTCTGTCATATCAGACTGTGGATTGGGGAAGGTACGAGCTTGCCCAGACAAACCTCTCCTGTACTTTGATTCAAATACTAATATACTTCAATGGCCTATTCAGTTGAATAGACATATACATTTTCACTTTTTTCTTGGATGGTCCAATTTTTACATCTGTTGCTGCTGATCACTATTCGAGTCTTTATTAGCATGGACTCGTTCATCACTATAGAGATTGACATTCTGTTGTAGTCCTTTGTTTATGTTATTGGTTTGAGATCCCTTCTATCGGGTAAGCACCACATCATCGCGTTGTGATCAAGTCCTTCTTACCCGAGGGATCCTCACTTGGAAAAGCATATTAATATTCGATCTTGAAACTTTGGCTATTGTATTGCCAAAATAACAGAAATGAACTGTCTTATTGAAGTTGTAATATTTTGTAATAGATAAAATGCAATATTTTGTAATCCTTCGAGAATATCTAGGATTATCCTTGATCGTTTTCAGCACCTCATGTAAAAATAAAAATCGGTCTATTTTTTGATTCTCAGTTAAAAGACCGACTCAACCGTGTAGCGTGAGCGGTTACCTGCCCTCCTTTAAATTATCCCAGCGTCTTTCTAGCTCTTTTTCGCTCGATACCAACAAGATGGCCGCCACTAGTCAGTCCTATGTTTATGATCATGGGGGAACCTCTCGCGGTTTCCGTACACCTCCCACGGGATTCCAGCTAGTTGATGGGTGTATAAGAAATGGTGGGCCCCAGTAATCCTTCACTGAGGGTCTCAGCAACGCGGAGGGACTTCGTCGCACCACGTCGTATCTCTAGGTAAGCACA
Organism: Lissotriton helveticus; assembly: GCF_964261635.1. NCBI lineage: Eukaryota > Metazoa > Chordata > Amphibia > Caudata > Salamandridae > Lissotriton > Lissotriton helveticus. The sequence goes on along the minus strand of NC_136071.1, from coordinate 511,957,258 downwards.
TCGTTATACTGCTTTGGGCGGAGGAGCTTGGGTTAGCCGCTCCCCCATATTTCGAGATGGGACTCTCCTAGCGCGAGTGTATCCCTACTGACCTAGCCTTAACTGGTGGGTTTATTCTTTGCCGCCTTTTTTCCAACTATAATGAGTTGTTGCACCATTTTACTAGACAGGACGCTAGTTGCCCTACGAATATATTATACGCACATTGCTTTTGTTTTTAGGGTCGCTGTTGCAAGATAGTGCAGTCTATCTACGGATTATCTACTTACGGGAGGCATTTTCACCGCTTTTAAAAGTAAGTTTCCATTCTGTTTAATTGCCCGGCCACTGTCCTGATACTCGGACTTTGATTATGCTCATTGTTTATAATGCTTTACGAGACCTTTCGATATTTCTTTATCCCGTCAGAGATTAGGAAGTAACAGAAGCAAACTCCAACGTTGACCGCATCTCTCTGAGACCTTCCCCTTGATTACACGAAACAAAAGGCAAATTTTATTTGGAATTCCCACCAAAACGGACACTTCACGACCGCCTTGGTATGTCACTTTTAGTATTGAATTAGGAGAGTTCGGTCATTTGGCAGACATATTTCTTCAATCTTCATTATCTTTAGATATCTGTTATGATATTGGGGTATTGTATATTTCCTTTATAGTATCTACATGGAACACAGCGTCTTATCCATTAGATGAAGTTCTGAGGCTTATGAATTCAATACTGAATGGCGTGATGGGTAAGCTTACCGATGATGGGTAATATAAGAGCCCTAGCTAGTTTTTTCATTACAACTTCTCTGATAGCCTCTCACAATTTTCTCGCAGATGCAGTGCACCTGATGTGATCTTTCTTTTGATCACAATTAGAACACGCTTTAGTGATAGGTGATCTCTTACATTGTAAGTATATTACATGAATAGACGTACTCTTTTTGTACATATACTTCTGTTATAAGATTTGTCTCTAGTGTAAAGAGCAAACCCGTGTATTGATTTAATCTCTTATCCACACTACTGCTCTGTAATTTGCCCTGTGAGTGACTAGTCACCTGTCGCCCTTAATGTGTCTCCTTTTGACTAGGTACACTACCATTACCTATCCCTATACTTGCCATATCAAATTGCAGACTCCACTACTGTAGTCACAGTGATGAGCTCTCGTTTCACAGCCCAGCAGTGAATGTATAAATGTCCTTTGAATAATTCTTTGTTTGCGTATGTGACAGTGACAGTTTTATCTTCTTTTTTAGGCCACTTTTGTTGTTTGGTCCCCTGGTTTCTGCACAATACGATGAACAAGGTCCTGATGAAGGTGGCTTGATCCACCGAAACGCGCGTAGACCCGCTACAAGGGCCAACAATTACATCCTGGTGCCCTTGCATTACATTAGCTTTGTTACCTTGCTAATTGGAATCCAGTTCCTTCTTCCATCTATGTATGTGGTGTGTATGTAGTATGATTGGTAGCACGTGAGTGAGTTGCTTAGTATGATTGTTTTCCAGGGGTATTCCTAACTTGTTGTATTTTTATGATTCTCTTGTGTTCCTTATGAATTTTCTCAATTAACAGATGTATTGTCTATTGAATTTTTTGATTTACAACAGTATTTATATGAATGTATATTTATAAAAAAGAAAAATTAAATATTTTTTGAATAAACTTTGTTTATACTTTATCTCTTTCTGTCACCGCTTTTGGATACTCATAGATGTATACACACAATTGAAGTATATGGCCACTGTAGGAACTTCTTTCCTCTTTGTGACTTCAACAATTCAGCCAGCGATTAAACTACCACAGCTGACCCCTCACCAGGGGAACACAAATAAAATTACACCACAGAACATCCAATCCTGCCTAGGTAAAGTTCCAGCTAAACGGGAACAGATACCATTCTGGTTGGCACAGAAAATTACCCAAATAGAGGCGGTGTTTCCTGACACCACCCCATTAGAAAAACACAGGATTCTGACTATATGTCTCCCAATGGGAATCGCACCACACATTGAGGACTGTGACACTTGGGGTACAGTCTTTGCTTCCATCTATACAAAAACGCACGGTGTTCCATCCATTTCGGTGATACCAGATGTGCTAAAACAAATTCAAGATGAATACGGTCCAGAACCTGCTTTAACTCTTGGTATATAATTACTGAAAGACTTCAAGCAGGTCTCGGCTATATTATTAGCCAACATAAAAGGTGAAGCAGCAAACGTGGCGATCCGCCAGAGGTTAAAAGAGACAGATATAGCAGACCAACCAGCTGAAATTGCCAGAATCATAGAAAAATCCTATGAAGAACTAGGCAGAGATAGTCTAGGTGGAATACCAGTAAAACCGCAACTGACTACAAGTCCAGAAAAAATATTTTTTAATAATAATAATTCACCAAAAAAGAACTGGGATGGAAACAAACAATCCAATCCTAAAGAAAAGAAATTCCAGTCCAGAGGAAGGTCTCCGAGGCGAAGAGAGAAATCTCCAAACCTAAGACAGAGGTCACCACAGAGTGACCCCTCTGGGAATAGATATAACCTTAGAAATAGGGATAATATTAAAAAACCTGATAGATATCAAGACATTGATACACGTCCCTCTCAATCTTTTCAGAATTCCTCGCAGAAATCGGAGAGAAGAGGACGATCAGAAGAGCACGCCAAGTCCAAAGACAAGGAACCTGCTCAACTGAAAAAGAAATTACAATTTCCAAAAAAGAAGGTAGCCAGTATCAAGGTAGTTAACAATGCCGAGAATACTGAGGACACAACTGAAAAACGGAGAGTGGGCTCAGACAATGCTAGACAGCGCAGCAGAGGTGAGCATAGCTCGCAAAGTCCTTATGAATCATCTGGAGACAGTGGACACGAATGAATACCTTCAAGTGGAAACTGCAGATACCAGAGTTAGCAAGCCCCACAAGATATACGAGATAACATTACGTATAGAGGGAGATAAGACTAGGAAAATAAGGGGACTATTTTGGGATAACCTCTCCAAAGGCTATGACATCCTTCTAGCTGAAAAAGACTGGCCACCAGAGTTTGTCAGGGAGTGCCCTCATGGCGAAGAAGTAATTATGCCTGCCTTCTCGAATCATATCCCGATTCATAAAAAATATACACTTGCTAGAAAGTGGGCAGTGGCCTTAGCACCTGCTTTATATAAAAATCATGTAGGATGGGATGAGGATTCTCCTCCTCAAAAAATCCAGTTAAAATCACAACCAACTGCACAAAGGCAGTACCCAATTAAGCAAGAAGCAAAAAAACAAGTAAATGAAATACTAGATCAGCTAGAATACCAGGGGGTGATTGAAACTTGCACCTCACAAATGAACAATCCTTTGTTTCCGGTCTCCAAACCAGACAATTCATATCGCCTAGTTTTGGATTACCGACACCTTAACACATGTTGCAAAACTTTTGCAGTGCAAAACTCACACAGTGCTGCACTAATGAATAACATAGTGCGCAAAAAATACAAAACAACCTTGGACATCTCCAATGGATTCTTTTGTCAAAACATAGCACCAGAGAGCAGATCTTTAACTGCATTCTCAGTAAATGGCACTCAAAAACAATTCTGTCGGTTAGCCCAGGGGTACAAGAACAGCCCGGGGGTATTCTCAGCGAGAGTAACAGAATTACTACAACTATATGATGATGAAGCATTATCTTATGTCGATGACATTTACTTAACAGATGATGACTTGGAGACTCACTTGAAAAGAGTGAACACCATAATACTTGGTTTCGCTGCAGAGGGTTACAAATTCAACTTCAAAAAATCCAGAATTGCCCATCTGAAAATCCAGTACGGAGGATATGAATTATCAAGTATTGCCTGGTTGACAGTCTTTTAAGAACTAGAAGAATTAAAAAATCTAAAATATGAAAAGACGTATCCTCTGCCAATCGACATTCTGCCTCTACGACATTACGCCTGTGTAATCTATACAGACGGACATGCTCAACCCTCCGTTTGGGGAGAACATGCATACAATCCCACATGTGAGATTACAAAAGAAGTGTGGCGCGGAGGTATATTAAAACCTCTATTAACAAAATCACACTCAGTAGAAACTAATTCAGAACAACAAACTGAAATAATAGCATTGAAAATGGCGCTAGATAATGCGGATCGCGAATTCCCGACACTTATAGTGTCAGATTCATATTTCTGCGTCAAAGCATATAACAAGGATTTGCAGACATGGATTCAGAACGGTTACAAAGATGACACAGATGCACCAATAAAGCAGAGACTGCTCTGGGAACAAGTAGCTCTTTTGAAAAAAGAACTACCAAAGACTCACGTGACACACTCACTGAGTCACCAGCGTGATGGCGTTCACGTTGTAGGGAATTCATTGGCTGAAACAGCCGCAGCGGCAGCCAGTAAACCGGCTCCCGTAGATCGAAAAAAGCGTACATTAAAATACATTGACGGCGAAACATTGCTGGCGGTGAAAACGTCATCAAAAGGCGACTGCTCAGCGTTACCGATCAACTATCCACTCAATTATACATACATAATCGATGCAAACTCCGTCCCTTTTGCTCGAATCCCTGGAGTGGGGGATAGAGTGATTCCAAACATGGACAGGAGAAACTTGTTAATCGCAGACGCACACATGGGCGAGGGTCTCAGACACCTTAAATTAAAAGATTCTCTGGAAGAATTACAATCACGGTACTGGTGGCCAGGCATGAGCCTGCACTACACCATGTTTGTAAAAAACTGCCCAAACTGCAACAGAGATCGCAGTGGGGAGAGAAGCAGTTTAATACCTCGTCGTAGCAAGGCAGATAATATTACCAACATAAAGAATGGCTTGCGATTAACATACACAGGCTAGTTCCACTTATCATGTAGATCCACAGCACTCGGCTGACGTCCGGACTGTTATACAAGATTTGCGAGTCTAAATGGCATATACGCTAAGAGCATGCTACGTTCGACCATTGTTTTCACTCAGGCAAACCAGCCTGGGGGGGAAACATGGCCAAATGAGCACAGCCCAGCGGGAATCTTCTCACTTCCTTCCTGAGGGTATGGGATGGTGTAAAGAAAAAACCAAGGCAGAAAGCAATCTATAATAGAAAGGATATTAGGTTCGGGAGCTGGGTGGGTCAAACATCTAATAAGTGTCCAACGTAGTCTAAATAACTTGCCAAGAAATTCTCTGAAGGGATTCAGTCCGTACGAATTATTATTCGGAACTAGGATGTTGATCTCTGACCTTGATAGTCAGACTTCAGTGGTAATAGAAAAAACCTTTGATGTCAAAGACCGTTTGGCTATTTTGCAGGACTTAAACAAAACAAGAAAAGACCTGAGCAACATACAGTTGAAACAACAGCCAACAACCACTGAAGAATCACCACCTGTCCCAGCAAGACCTGTCTGGATTCCAAAAGTCGGGGATCTAGTCAGGGAAAAGATCGCGGTAAAGAAGGAATTTGGGCCTTCTTACAGAAAAGCAGTTCCTGTCTTGTCTGTCAACGGGACAAGATCAGTTGTACTACCGCCACTTGCTGGAAAAAAGGAGAACCGAGTTGTATCCATCGACCTGGTAAAACCACAACATGTGGCCGATAACAAACAGTAGGCCAAGTGGACTCCCAATAAGTAGCAGAACACCAAGGTTTGCTACCAGTACAGAGGTCCTATCAAAGAGGCTCATCACATTCGAAACGCCTACAGAAGAACAACAAGGACTATGCAACAATGCAATAGAACTAAGACCTCTGAAAACCCAAATAAAAACATTTAGCAGAGACACACCAATCTATACTGAAGTACCAAGTGACAATGCAAAAAACAAAAATCGTGAACCAATTGGAACAATTGACAGAACTGCATCTGGTTACTTCATCAACTTCGATGATTCCTCTGAAGGTTTCAGCGAACAAAAGACACAGCCATCATCAAAATCCTTTAAAGACAAAGCTAAGGAACTTTTGAAACAACTGAAAGAAACATATCTGGTTTCCCCATGGATTGAATTTTGGGTGGGTTTTGGTGCATTTATCCTCATACTTTGGCTCATCATGGTATTTACCTTGGGACGCTTCATTGAGGGAAAATATGCTAAAATGGACACAGCAAGTCAGAACATCAACTTGGTCCTCAAACCACACACATCTTCACACGTCGAGAAACGAGAACTTTCTTCAGAACTTTCTTCAGCCAACTTCACAGCAATTCCAATACCTGGTGGGGTAGCCTGGGACAACACTGACTATGAAATTTATGGTCCGGTCGAGATCCTGAAATATCCACACCAAATCAAGATCTCCTTGAGTGACTTTGCGAAACCAAACTCATTTGCTGATGATTGGGACTTTGAAAGTATAAATAATATGATGTCTGACTTAGTAATGTCTGCTAAATTTACAAAACATGATTATTTGCAAGGTTCTACAAATTATGATAGTATGTATTGCTATAACCATTATGGTAACCATTTCTTGCATAAATCTGCACAACCTAGAAATGTTTTAAATTATAATCAATGGGAACATTGTGCTACACCTCCAAAAGGGAGCTCTAGAACCGTTTATGACAAATATTCATATTTTTCAGGTTTTAACATAACTAATGCTGAAACATTTTATTACAAATTGTCAAACAAGACAGGGATGAAAACCATGATAACCAACACGAAATTGATATATTCAGATTCATTCTTTGAAAAAATAAATACTTTTGGATTTGATTATTGGGACAAAAATGTTGATTTGAAAAGTGTTTGGGGTACAAAAGAATGGCAAGTACAGGGTATAGAAGCTTTGTTTAGAGCCTGCATGATCCCAGAACAAATGATATTTTTAAATGACACTGTTCAACAAACCACCTGTATTGGCTTAGCCAAAATCAAAGATTTAAATAACCTGTCTATTCCAAAGCCAACAATGTTTAGCAATAACTCTGATACAGATGAAGGAATAGACATAAACCATATACTTAACCAAAACAGAACACATCCTGATTGGAAACAATGGTTGATCTGGCCCACAGATACAAATAACTGTCAAGATAGATTCCTGAATAAAACACAGGGTTTCAAAATGACCAGGCCAGACCCTAGATATCCCCAAAGACATCACCCAGGGATAATAACAACCTACAGTGTGGGCAAATTATGCCTTCAATGGCTACAAACTTCCACACTGCCTGAAATTAAGCAACACCTAACTTTACTTACTGATGGTGCTGACTTGCGTGATTTCATACTGGGACCACGCAAACAGCGTCAAAAGCGTTTCATAGCAGCCTCTGTATATGCAGCATACAATGAGGCCTGGAAGGTTACTCAAATTGAGACAGCAGAAAGAATACGGGAAATTGACCGTATTAATTTGGAAAAATCACTTTCTGTAGTGGACAATGGGTTAATGACTCTGTCCTCCAGAATATTTTCATTGGACAGCATTGTGTCTTCAGCAATCGATATATTATCGCAAGACTTACTGTTATTACAACATGGTCAGTCACAATTGCGTTCCATTGTACAGCTTGGCTGGACGTTACAAAATCTGCGTTCAGGCTATGTGCCTTGGCGTTTAATCAACACAACGTCACTATTCCAAATCTTTAACCTTACTGATAGACAAATCGGTATGGCGCAGAAGGGTGCTGATTATACAATCTTGAGCATTGAAAAACTAGAAAGATTACCAATGACAATGTCAGAACGACCTGTCAGTGAATGGATAATCCACGGAATCATAAATATTCCAATCTCAACCTTCAGGTTTCAATACTGCCAAAAATATATACAGGCTGGCATGTACGAGAAATTGGGAAAGGGGTACCTTAAAACAACTTGGAACCTGCCCTATTCACATGCATGTGTCAGTAACAAAGGACAGAAAGTGTTTCTTAGTGGCAACAATTGTGCTATGTCACTAAGCGGCACGCTTCTGTGTAACGGTATTAGTTTGCACGGAGCCTGTGAAGGGAATTCATACAACCTTTCATGTCACCAGCAAGGCGCACCTGCAACTGAAATAGAACCATTCTTTCAAAGACTCTATAATGGGAGTTACATTCTTATTGTAGACCGCAGATGTTGTAGTCTTATGCCCGGGACTCCTTATCTCGTCACCACGACGGCGAAGGTCAAGTGCTGTGGACGTTCTTTGTTCCCCAGCTCCTTACCAGACAGGGAGGCAAGGGCATGGCCCGGTTTGAAAATTACTTCTATTCGAATAGACACTTTAAGCAGAATGAAAACAGTCCTTCTTCAGACGCCTACAAGGCTCACGTCATCTAAAGAAACGTACGATCTACAAGTCGCAAGGACGACTGCAGAGATACATACATTATTATCAACTAATTCCCCCGTACATTTCGCGGAAATCCTGAGCGAAATCTTAAATATTTCTGATACCACTAGGGTCTCAAAGGTATTTAAGACAGTATTTTCGATGGCATTAACACCATTCAAAGCCATACTGGGTATTTTTCCAGATTTCGTTCATTCGATTTTTGGCGGACTTCCCCTGATCCTGGGACTAATTGCAGGAATCCTATTCCTAGTCCTTATTTTTCGTTATGGCAACCCATGTCACAGATCAAACTCTCGCGACAATGGAAGATACGATCCTAGCCATTGGATACCGGGACCGGATATCAAAAATCCTGGGACTCTCCCGGCTTAGAGACCTGAACATGACTTGGTTTCTATCATTTCGAACAATGTGGCAAAGGTGTGTTTTACCTGTACTAAGGTGTCTGCTATGCGGAGAAGAATGCGTGTTAGACACCTGTCTGACGCTACAATCGGATGCGCCGGTGGATGCAGATACACTGTTGGTTCCTACCAAGGTTCACGCTTTGTGCTGCCCTCAAAGGCTGCCAATCCTGATGACGGCATTCCTGGAATCTTCACCACTACGATTGAAGAGTAGTGAAGTTCAAGATGAAAGCAACATCGAACAGGTACGACCTTCTGTCAGCAATGCAAATCAGAATGTCAATGGAGACAATCATGCGCATGAATGCATGGTTACCCCTATTTCCGACTTAGTGGAACTTTCCCATGAAGCTGTTGACAGTTTTTTCGAAAGCCTGAATGATATGATGTTCTCTCCGGAACAGAAATAGAGACTTTTGAGTAAAACTCGCACACGGCGTTCCCTGAATTCGGCCTTCAACTTTAAAAATAAAGTCACATGAACAATTACCATCCAGTTCACGGACAGCAATTTTTTCAGCATGCCCCTTAAAATATTTTTCTACTTATTTTTTTCCGGGACACTGATCTTCTGCTTAAAGTAAGAAACTATTCCTAGAGAACTAAGATTTCTATTTTTAGATACTTTATATAGACTTTAGCTGCCCGCTGGTAGGTTCACAAATATTTTATTATGTGATGAAATGGTCTCGGACTTCCTTTCTGTATAGCCACTTTAAGAGCCATTTCATGTGTATTTCTCATATACCAAAAAGCAATAATGCATAACAATGCGTGTTTACTTTTGCATTTAACTCATAGCTTAAGTGCATACAATATATATGACTGCAATTTTTCAGTATATTTGAAAATTTCGAAATGCATTTATGTATTTTGGGGTGGTAAGGTATACACTATACTCTATAGTATGTTGTACTATGTTATACTATGCATAGATTAGTAGATATGACCATAGTTAGCGTGGAGTGGGTGTCGTGTATCTCTATAGGTTCTGAATCGATCCCCCTATTCCTGACCCTATTCTGGTTAAACTATCAAGTTAACTAACAGTCAGCCCATGAGGCAAGAAATCCCCCATGATGCAGATACCGTTATCTGACGCAGTCACACTACGGCACAGGAACGTGTTATCTGATTAGGTCATAACGCTTGAGATCTAATTAGACAAGCGACATTCCTCCAGCCCCTGATAAGGCATACGACGTTCTCATAACAAATCAAACCTATGACAACCTGGATAATCCGTGCGGCCATTGTTTTGATTTCACAGAGAACTTTTGCAAAAGAATGTGCTAACGAGCAAGTCGTATGACATCTTTTATTGACGTACCTATGTCCATCCTTACGTCAATCTCGGCACCTTTAAGGTATAAATATTGCCGACCTTGCCCTATGCAAACACACGCGTGGTGACAAGACGGAGCAGCCATACTTGCCGAAGCCGAGAGCAGAAGCAGACCCCGCTGGCAGCAGCCCCGCCTTCCTGACGCGCTGAGAGACGCGCTGCTATCTCAAGCCGAGAGACCCAGCACCGGCGCTTCCGGGTAGCCCTCGCAGGCAGCCTGGAATATCGAGAGCAGAGAAAGAGATACCATTCCTCATCCATCCTAAATTCCAGGTACAGAACTGAATAACCCCTCACAGAGAATTCTTTAGTTATTCACTTGGCAAAAACAAACTTAACTTAAACTGTAACTTTCTATTCCCGCCCACGCATTAGACTTAGGTCAGGTACACGGGGTAGGCGTATTTAGAAACACCAGTTGAGTACGTTTAGTCAAATGTATATGTGTATGTAAATATATTTTAATCATTTTAAACATCATATGGCTCAGAAACCATATCAATGTTTTTACAGTATTATTTTATACTATTGCTTTTAATGTATGCACTTTACTTAACTATAAGTATTGCAATAATATCGATCCATTTCTCTTGTACGAGAAAAGAGACTGATCAATAAATAACATCTTTTATTGAACACGCCCGTCTCTTCCTTTTCTCTACATTCTGATGAGACTAAGAATGCACGTACTGACTGAGTAAAATAATTGCCTTGTGCTCACACGACTCTTGAGATTGACTCTTGATTAGGGGAGAGCAAAGTTGTCATGTTCTATGGTTGTCAGAAACTAAATCCCTTCTTGTCTAATCAGGGGAGGTAATTCTTTCCTGAACATTCGAGAAAGTTTCTAGCGAACTCTGAGCTTAGCTGGCAAACCCAAAAATTAAGTCTAGTATCGACAGTAGTAGACTTAGTTAACGTCTGGCCTAGGCCTTTACTGCTGTAGGTACTATTCCAATGCGCAGAGCCTATTGGGAAGATAGGAACTACACTACAACAGATAGTGATCACAACGCCCTTTGCTTAAATATCTTGTGCCCCTTGCCTCTGACGGACTCATCCCCAGTTGGCCAAGGGGAAGATACGGGGGATTTGCTCCTCACAACCAATAGGCGCCGGGTTAAGTGGGGAAAGTTGGTGAGCTCAGAAGAGGCCATTAACAAATTATATGAGCTGGCGCTTCCAAGCTTTATGGAGGTGGATGCACTTCTGGATGAACCGAGAACCCCAGATTATAACGAGAAACTGGGAAACATACATCAGGATCTAGTGAGGGATTTGGCTGAGGTATTCCATCCGGTGGTCCCAACCCGAAAGAAAAAGACCCATGTTCCCTCCTGGTACACCTCCGACTGTAGGGCAGCAAAATCTGAGCTTATTGCTGCAATAAAAGAGGGGTCCGATAAGGCAAATGTACGTGACCTTAGGAAGCACCATAAATCAGTGTTGGCGACTGCCAGGACCGAGTGGGACTGGAACCACTGGCAGAACCTTCATGATGCCCTAAAAGCCAGGGACTCTCGGAAATTTTGGGCCCTTGTAAACAATGGGACAGGGGAATTCAGTAAAGCAATCGAACCCAATATAGCCCCCGCGGTCTGGGAGGCCCACTTTGGGGCTCTTTATCAAGATACTAATTCCTGCCCGGTCGTAGAGTTGCAACTGCCTTTGGGTGTTCAGGATTTTGGAATGGAACTATCCCTGGGGGAAGTGGAGTCTGCCCTAGAGCGCTTAGCAGTGGGGAAGGCGCCAGGTCTGGATAGGATACCCGGGGATTTATTTAGGCATCACCCGGACATCTGGGGCCCATACCTTCTCATTCTCTTTAATGCCATTCTCGGAGGTATGACGATCCCTGGGTCGTGGCTGGGGGCAGAGATTGTACCCATCCACAAGAAGGGTTCTACTCTGCTCCCCGCCAACTACAGGCCTATAAGCCTAATAGACGTGCCCCAAAAGCTTTTTGCGCGCCTTATCTTAGATCATCTCCTAGACTGGGTCGAGGACAATGACATCATGAGCCCCCTCCAGGCTGGCTTCAGGAAGAACACGTCGACCATGGACCAAATCTTTCGCCTCCTTCTCCTGTATTGGAAGACGGTCACGCTAGAGGGAGGTCGACTGTACATGGTCTTCGTGGACCTGAGGTCAGCCTTTGACCTGGTCCCTAGGGGGAAGTTATGGGAGGTTCTGCAGAAGCTAGGAGTACCCCCCCACCTCCTTAGTATCATCATTAGGCTGCATGAGAACAACTTTGCGCAAGTGAGGTGTGGGAGGGATGGTAAGCCCTCGGGCAAATTCCCGGTCCGCCGAGGTGTCAGACAGGGCTGTGTTTTGGCTCCGACACTGTTCTGTCTGTACATTAACGGCGTCATTCAACATCTTGACGCTGTTAGGGACAATGATGCCCCGGTTTTGGCAGGAAGGAGGGTCCCGGCAATAATGTTTGCCGACGATACCCTCCTTCTTTCCAAATCCCCTATGGGGATCCAGAGGATTGTGGACGGTTTTGGTCACTTTTGTCGTCAACATGGGTTGGAGGTGAACACGGAAAAAACTAAGTTCATGATCTTCAACCCCCCCACCAAAACTAGACCCAATCCAAAACTGGGGGAAACTAGCCTCGAAAAGGGTCTCGACCTTTATATATCTGGCGGTATCACTCCAAGAAAACTTGACATGGGACTCCCAGGTAGCAAGATCTAGGTTGAAACTTTCCCAGCTATCGGGCGCACTCTTGAAGGTGTCCAATAAGTCCACCTTCAAGCCCGTCAGCCCGGCCTTGGAAACGTATAGGACCCAAGCAAAGGCAGCAGGCACCTACGGCAGTGAGCTGTGGGGACACAAAGCAGGGAAGGTTATGGCAGGGGTGGAAAATTGTTTTCTGAGACGCTTACTTGCTCTCCCGCAAGGTACACCACTCCTCCCCCTAAGACTTGACCTGGGCCTTCCCTCTATTGCTGAGGACCTACGGTCGAAACCTGTGAAGTTCTGGCACCGGATATGGACCACCGAGGAGCTGTATCATTACAGGCAGGACCTTATACATGTCATGAGGCTGAATGTTAACTGCAAAATCCCTTGGCTGGCATTTATCAAGTCGGAATTGTTTAGCCTGAATTTGCCAGACCTATGGGATGACCCAGCTCAGGGCTGCCGAAATATTTCGCGTAAAACCCTCGCCCAGCTGTACAAGAATAAAAACCTTGATGACATGGTCAATGCTTATGATAGTGGCACCTTGACGGGATGTTTTATAGTATCCAAAAATTCCTATGTGTTTGAACCTTTTATGGATTTTATTTATCCTCTTTTGGCGAGGAAACTGTTTGGTACGCTCCCTACTAAAGTATTCACCTTTAAATGGTCGCTAGGGGGTGATAAACTTTGCCCATGCTGTAAAGCCAATGATGAAGATGATTTGCACATAATGTTTTGTTGTCACGCCTACCGGAGCCCGAGGAGGCGCTGGCTAGCCCCTCTGTGTCGGAACCTGGGCTTTAGGAAGTATTTACAGGCCTACAGGGTTTTGAAAACCAACACCCTGGGCCACATTGTGTTTGCGGTTTCTAAATTTTTAATGGCAGCATGGATAATAAGGAAGAAAATGTCTGGTTAAATTATATTACCTTGTATTTTTTGCATTGCAGGTCCAGTAGGATTTTTATTGTAAATATTGTGTTTTAAATGTATGTATTTTTATTGCATCTTTTATGGCCCATGAGGCCGAAATAAAGAATTTTTGGATTGGATTGGATTGGTAACAGGACAACAGAAGCCAGGAAAATGTATTTTATTGAGGGGGCACACAAGCAAGATGGCCGCACTGGTATGAGGCTTCTGCTGCCCGAGATGCACAATCATCATGCATGCCGTCACAAATGGACAAATCCAGTGCCAAGATTTGAGGAAAGGGGTCGTAAAGCTTGCTGCTGACCCCTGCTGCCTCAATTTCCTGGCAAGCGGCTAAACACAGCACGAGAATAGGGGAAAAGACCTTCTGGAGCTGTGGAGACCCTCCCGAGGCCTAAGACAGTGGCTGCTTGAGTGGGTAATTGAATGCAACGCATCACTTCCAGGTGGGTGTGAATGCGAGCGGCTGCTGTGCGCGGAGTGAGTGGAGTAAAGTGCTTGTATTAATACTGTAGGATGGCCCGTGGGGACTTCTGTCATTGGACCTGCAGGAGAAGGTGAGGCTTTGTTCGCTGCGATGGCAGGGGAGTGGCAGCTGGGTCTGAGACGACCTGGCTTGTGAGCCACACCGGAACACCTGCAGAGACACTCTACAGCAGGGCTCTCTGGCCCTGAGTGAGTACGGACTGGAGTGTGGTGGGCGCTCGGGTCCAGAAAGCATATCTTTCGGGCGTCAGAACAGAGAGTTTCCCCAAGGTGACTCTGCTCCATGAAGACTTGCTGTAGGCCCGCCAGGCATTGGACGGAGCTCGCTTGGCCTTGTGGGGTCTCAACAGGAGGGCACTGCTTAGGCAGTAGCGCCTGGGCCTGGAGACCCCTGAGGACTGCGTGGGGGGCCCAGGTTTATTGGCTCCCTTCCTGCTGAGCTGGGACGGGGAACTGTTCCAGTCTGTGGATTACTGTGGGCCTGTTGTTTAAACTTTTCTTAAGTAAAGCTTTCATGCCGAGGGCATCTATGGGGATTGCTTCTCTGGCTCAGAGGCATTAGACACTTGCAAATACAACATGGGCAGAGCGGATGGCAAGCAGTCCAAATTACCATTAGAACCCCGCAAATCTACATTTGCACAGGACAACGAAGCAAAACAGACTGTGGCTGAGGGAGCACAAACGGATCATCAGGATCCAGGGGACGACATGAAATCATAACTCATAACGATGAAGCATAGCCTCACCTTTATAGAATCTAAAATGGACACTGTATGCACCTGCATGGATTTCATAGCCCAAAAACTTGAGAAGCATGATGGACCCATCGAGGAGGCTGAGCACAGAATCTGGAGGACACATCTGAAGGCAGGAAGGAACATTTACTCAAAATGGAGTGCCTCCTGAGGGTAAAAGCTGCCCAAAATGATGATTTAGAGGCTCATTTGAGCAAAAACAATATCCGCATCATTGGCATACCAGAATCTACTAATACAGGAAGGATGGAGGACTATGTGGAGCGAATACAAAAAGGTTTCCCTTTTCCTGGTTGTAAGTGATAGATCAGACTGTTCTAGACAGTCTTACTATCAGATCATAATTCAGAAATCTGCTCGGAGTATAATTAGGTATGAGGCACCCCATATGGTAACAAATTCACAAAAGAAAACTAGTGAATATAAATAAAACAGTTTTACAGCATTGCAAACGAAATACAGAGTTGCATAAATAATAAAACAAGAGGTCAAATAATCGGGTACTATAGTTTCTGATGATTAAAATTATCACATTTATTGTAATTGTTATAACAAAGGGTGATATTGTACATTCATTGACATTTCATAAAAACAAATTATCACATTCAATTTATTAAAAACATGAAAGAACAATCAGTTATTTTTTTAAAAAAGGGGAAAAGAAAAAGCACAATGACTGTCGACACGGCGTTTCGGTGACCTGGCTTGAACACCTTCTTCAGGACAATGCTTTTATGGTTAAAAACAATTTTATGTCATGAATGACTCAGCTATGTTGTGAAAGGGCTTTGCACTGAGCGTCCTCAAGGTTACTCTTCCTTTGGGCGCTTCTTATTTGATTAGTGTTTATGTCTTGTCGGGTTTGATTATATACGTGATTTTGATGATTTCTTACTCGTGTTGCTAGTTATTGATTGCCCTGGGTTAGCTTCATTAAAAACAACTTGTTTGGAGGTACTTAGTTCATTTGTTGTGTTATCAGTGTTAATTTTCAATTTCTTCACTGGTAGTTTTCTTAGAACCCTAATTCTTTGCCCTAGGGATCTTTTACAGGATGGCTGTGATCTGTGCCTTAGATAACTTGGAGTTTTATGCAGCAGTGCTCAATCTTCTCTTTTCTGATATATCTGCTTCTTAACACTCCTGATCTGTTAATTTCAGGCGGTTCTATTTCCGCGGTTCTCCAGCACTGCATCCACTCCGTCCTGTGTTGGGGACTATGTGGAGCACCTGGTCGTGACCGCCTTCATGGCTGGGGCTTTCTCTGTGAAGCTGGTGGTGGAGAGAGCCCAGCACTCGTTGGTGTTGAGACTCCCTCTGGGATCTACCCCGAGGCCTATCATCCCATGCTGTTAAATTATCAGAACCATGACGCTGCCCTTCAGATAGCCATTGGACAGCGCCAGCTTACCTTTGAAGGCTCTGCCATCGCCATCTATCCTGATTTTACTATGGCAGTACAGGAAGCTCAGAAGAAATTCCTGCCGGTCAAGAGAAAGCTTCAGCAGGTCAATGTCACAAATGCCATGGTGTACCCGGCATGCCTCTATGTTACTCACCAAGGGAAGCAACATTTCTGAACCAACCCACAACACGTGGCTGACTTTCTAAGGCGCATCACCCGTGGATCACCCCAGGACGCAACGGCCCAATCTGCAACCCATCCTACATCACTGATGTCTGTTCTGGGCTGAGATATCCCTTTGGGCCCGACCTTAATGGATCCATACTTTATATCATAGTTGCTTTGGATGATATATTTGGACACTGGTGCCCCTCTGATGAACATTTACAGCTTAACCCCTTTCTGTACTTTATGCAATTGCTGGGGTGACGCAGCGGTAATGTGATGACCCCGCCTCATTGATGAGATTGACGTGGACACTTCAGACTTTTAGGACCAATATGAGAATTTCTCGGGCACCCTCGTCCTTCCGAGGGGAACCTGCACCATTCTCTGGTGATACTCCATAAGGATACCCCTAATGTAAATGTCTTTCTTTATTTGGGTCAGTCTCCAATCTTTTTCTCTCCTATACTGCCCTACTCCTCCACCCTTCCCCTTCCCCTTCTGCACTGGTTTTCTGGTACAACCTTTCTCTTACCCATCCCCCTTTTTTCGCCTGCTTCTTTCGCTGCTCTGGTTCCCTCTAGGAACCATCATCATGATTCACAATTATACTTTCCCTTTGCAGGTACTTTAAACAGTTGCATTATTGCTCTTTTTCTTTTGGTTGTTGGGATGTGAGGGTGGATTGTCTCCCAACAGGTGTGTGCTGTCGGTGTGGCTGGGGGTGAGATGGGGATGCATTTAAAGGATTTCATGTTGCCTTACACTGCTTGCTATAGTCTGGCTCTGCTCACTGATGGTCCCTTAGAGCCACCTGGTCGGACACTGCAGGGCTTTTCTCCGATGACATACACCATCCGGAAACACCTTTTTGATGTAGAATGTACGAAGCGCATGGCAACATTTGCAAGCGTAGACATATTTTGGCCTATCTGGGAAGACATATTTTCCACATCGCCATGTTACAAGAAACACACCCAGGCCCTTCTACTCCTGCTACATTTGCCTACCGTTTGGCAGCATACATGAATTTTGCTTCTCACTCCTAATATGCTAGGAGAACAGCGATACTCATTAGAAAAAATACTCCATATGTTTTGATGGGATCTGTGCAGAACCCGCTTGCGTGGTACAGCCTTATGTGAGCTAGATTGGCGTCATACTTTGTCACTCTGGTGTGCTGTTATGGTCCCAACAGTAATGCCCTGGATTTGTTCACTGCTTTATGGGGAAAGATCACTAACATAGGGTTCACTCATGTTGTCTGGGGAGGGGATTTTAACATACGATCATTCGCATCTGGACAGGTCACACCCCCAGGCACACCACTACACCAATGCCCAGCGTCAAGTTCAGGACGTTATTCCTGAGCATCAGCTCGTGAATGCTTGGTGGACTCTTTACCCTTTGAGGATAGAGGGCATATACCATGCCATTGTACATTTCATGTGATTGCAACTCGATTACCGGATAATTTCCAGAGGCCTCAGCCCATGGCTGTGACAGATATCCTATTTGTCACACACATACTTGGATCACTCTCCAGTTGTGATGCTGCTGGTCCCCTCGAGTGTCCCTGCACCTTACTTGTCCTGGCGACTCTCCCCTACTGCTCTTTTAGACACCCCATTCTGGGTGGAGGTGGGACATGAGATACATGATTTCTTTTGGTGCAACATGGATACTGTACCCCTATTAGCAACAGTGTGGGAGGCCTTCAAAGTCATGTACTTGGGGTGTGCATGGCGAAGGGAGAGGGCATATTATGAGATATTAGCACTACACTCAGAAACCTGGAGAAAGACATCAAACCAGCAGCGACCCGTGCAGGTAGGAGCGGTGGGGTTGTGGGGCCAGGTGAGAGGGTATTTCGACAGACGACAACAAGGAAAAACAAATTATTTATTTAACTTTCCCTCGTGGTCGTCTGTTGAATCCCCCCCAACCCGGCCCCACTGCCCAGCCGCTCTTATCTGCACGGGCCACCCCTGCATCAAACAGATGGAGTCAAAACTAAACGATTCACCTTGTGGGGATCTGGAGGAGAAACTCAGAAGAGTGACTGAGTATAAAGACACGGTGGTACAGGAGTGTTTATTCCATGGAAAATATTTCTAAGCCCGTAGGTATGGAGAGGGGGAGAGACATGGGAAGGCGCTTGCTGAACATATTCGAAAGCTTAGTTTCTCTAACTATGGGCCTCATTAGGATGGCGGATGGGCGGTCCATTCAGAATGGGGACCCCCGCCTACAAGGCAGCAGTCCCAAATGCCAAATTACATTGCAACTGTCACCATGGCAGTCGCAATGTCTATTAATTGTATTGCGGCGGCAGTGGAGATAAGGGAATCCGATGGTACTACATATAGGTATACTCCTGATATACTGCAGGCATTTTCCAGGTTTCACTCCACCCAATACACCATGTGTAAGGAAGAGCCTCTTGATCTGGAGTCCTATTTGGAGGATGTGGTGTTGGGATAACTAGGGGATGCTCAGTGCGCGTTCCTCTCTGCTGAAATAGAGGAGGATGAGATCAAATTGGCCATAATGTAGCTGCGTTCTGGCCGTGCTCTTGGGCTAGACAGGCTTCCGGCAGATTTTTACAAAACATATATTGGTTGCCTGGTCCCTGTCCTCAAAGCCCAATATGAGAAGGCTCATAAAGCTGGCATTCTCCCATTATCGATGCGTGTTGCGTTAATCATATCGCTATTAAAACCTTGAAAAACGTAAGATAAGTGTGGATTGTACAGACCGCTCTCATTGATAAATTGTGATGTGAAAATATTGGCCAAAGTGCTTAATAATAGTTTGAGCCTGCTCATGGACTCTTTAGTCCTACCTGACCAGTTGGGTTTCATACCAGGGCGTGCAACATCATCACACAATCTCCGTACCCTCTTTTCTTTGAGCCAGGATATAGATCCTGATCCGTCTATGGTGGCTGTCTTCCTAGACGCTGCCAAGGCTTTGATTCCCTGTAATGGGATTATCTCATATGCATCTTGCACCAGATGGGGTCCCACCCCCCTTTCCTATCCTGGATAGAATTACTGTATTGTCAACCGCAGGCAAGAGTGCAGACTAATGGTGTTTGCCCCTGCCAGTTTACTGTCTTGCGAGGCACCAGGCAGGGTTGCCCATCCCCTTTTTGTTTGCACTGGCCATAGAGCCGTTAGTAGCCAAACTTCATCAACACCACCGGGAATACGAGATTCAATACCCCACTAGGCATGTTAGTATCCATTTATGCTAATGACATTACACTACGTTTGAGATCCCCAGACCAGTCTCAACCCCATTCTGCAGGAATTCATTGTCTTTGGGGGACGCTATGGAATAAATGTCCACTGGTAAAAGTCCCAGATTTTCCCTCTTACTCCTGCCATCCAGCAATGCGTCTTGGACTTTCCACTGACATGGAGTGATGCTGAAATCAAATATTTGGGGATGCTCATAACCGGAGAGAAAGTGGAACTAATGCGCGCCAACAATGGCAGGACACTGGAAGCCCTGACGGACTCTCACTGGCATGCCGGATCTCATTGATAAAGATGATCATACTGCAAAGCTGCTCTATATTTGTATCAATATTCCTTATAAAACGGGATGACACTTTTTTAAAGCTCTAAAAACTCAGCCTATTCGATTGACGAGGGGTGGGTGGCAGCCCAGGTTGAAATGAGATGGTACAATAAAGCCTTTTTCGAAGGGAGGTTTTGAGGCTCCTGACATGGAACTCAATTATTTTATGTGCCCAGGCACACTTTGCTTCTTATTGGTTTCGATCTCCTCCTCATATGCCAAATCTAGCCATCGAACTGAGGTATATGGCCCCAATTCCTACCATGGCATTCTTGGGGACGCCTTCCCGGGCTATGGATGCTGACCATTCTACAGTCATATGAACCTCCGTTGCTTGGCGGGGACTGGCTAAATGCCTGCATGTGCCCATGCTCTGTTCGCCGCTGCTAGAACTTCCCTACCACCCTGACCTCCCGGTGACGCATGAGGCCGCTTGTCACCCGATGCTTCAGAGAGTTGAAGTGACTACATGGTGGATCTGTATGAGGAAGGTTCTTTTCTAGAAAGTGATGCTTTTTTTAGAGGAGCTAGGCCCACCCCTATGGAGATGTTCCTCCACATCACTTTGAGGCAGAATGTCAGAGCGGTCACCCCGGTATTCCCACACAAACCTCCAACACTGACCCCTTTACATATACTACTACTAAGCAGTAACCCTACACATGTATACTCAATGCTCTATGATAGTGTTCAGACAGAACAGGCTGAAATATGGAGGGGCTCGCGAATGAACTGGGACAATGAATTGGGAGTTACCCTCAATAACAAGGAATGGAGATATTGTTGCCAGCAAACAGGATTGATATTGGCAAGCAGCCGATTGGGTATTATACACTTTAAGCACTTGCATCGGCTGTATTATACCCCAGCTCGATTATATTGATTTCACCTATGGTCAGATGACTGACGCGTCCGGGGCAGGAGGGGGGCTGACTTTCCACATTTAGCATGGGACTGCAAGCCCATTAGCAGCTATTGGCAACAGATTTTTAAGGCCCAAGCGCAGATGATTGGATCATTGTTGCCTACTACCACTCTCACTGCATTGATGGTCTATACTGAAGAGGTGGAGGCGTCTTTCAGAAAATACGTCACTCTCAGGCTACTGGTATCCAAGCAGAGGGTGGTCTGCAGATGGGGAAGGGCCGTGCTCATAAGTTTAAGGATTGGTTACAAGATCTCATATTTTGGCAGGAACAATCTCTTCCTTACGCAGAGCTATTACTATTGGCCGCCAGGCCAAGAGGGATGTATGACGTTACAACGCATACTTTTACCACGCATGCCTTTACAACGCGGTTTTTACATCACATACCATTACAACGCATAGCGCTTTTGGGTGTTGGATAGTGAATAGTTTAATTTACTATTCCAACTCTAGTCCCCGTGTACACTAGGGAAGGTTATTGGATAGTAAATTAACCTATTCCCTATCCTAGAGCGCCCCCAGCGCAATGCGTTGTAATAGTTTGTGTTGTAATGACCGCGTTGTAATGGTAGTGCGTTGTAAAAGTTTTGTTGTAAGTGATGTTTCCCGGCCAAGAGACATATGGGACCCCTTGTGGGCATTCCTGCAGAATCACCCTCCTGAGGTAGTAGTCCAGAACCCCTCTAACAACGCTGGGCACCATATAGTTGAGCCTGAGGTGGGAATATCTGGATAAAGTTATTGGTGTGGGGAGGGTGCATGGCATGCATTCTTAAAGTAGTTGATAAATGTTCTTTCTTGCTATCTTTTTTACTTGTGGAACAATGGATTAAGTGCGGGTCGGACGGTTGTAGTTTTGAAACCATTCTTTTTTCTTTCCCGCTGTGTGGATGTCAGTTATTTATGCAAGTTGCAGAGAAAGTCATCTGGCTATAGACAGTCTCATATGTACAGAATTGTGTTATTGCACATTAAGTTATCACCCGTTATTACGAATACTGTTTGTACCAAATGTGAAAATTCTAACAAAGAAATACAAAATAAGTGTCTTTTATTGATGCTTTATTGCAGTTTATATGTACAATTATTCTAGTGCTGAGGGGATATTACTTCCTATCCTAGACAGAAAAGAGCCTTAGTACTTCACTATAAAGTTCAAATGATAAGGGGGGTCATTTACTTTTGGTGGATTCAGGTCCTCGGCCAATGAAAAGCAGCAGCCCTCCTACAAACTCGTGGTTCTCCCACCCATTACAAGTGATGGAACAGCATAGTTTCTAATTGGCTGAATTTCAGATGTCTTGGCCATTGAGGCTTTTGACCAGATGGCCCCTCTGCCAGTTGGCCGTTGGGTCATTGTTGCAGTCGCCCTGCCCTATTAAGGATTTGAGGACTGGTGGTCTGAAGGCAGGGAAATCAATCAGTGTCCCCAAAGCGAATGGAGAAAATTGACTATAGATCAGAGCCATGTACTTTTTTGTTCTTATGAACAAACTCCTATTTTTAGGGCTCGGCTGAACGCGCGGAAGCGCGTCTCCGCCGAGAACCCTATTGTGGCCGTGTCTGCTTCCCAGGAGACAATCCTGGCCACGCGCATGGCGATTTGAAACTGCCACGCGCACGCGAACGCGCGCTGTGGCCAGGCGCTGTCTCCTGGGAAGCTCGAATCACCACACGAAACACCACACACGCATGCGCATACACACAGACACAAGCGCCCATGCACGCACGCACATACATACATACAGACACCCCCCACACACACACATACACACACACAAGTGCACCAAGGCCCCCCTCCGCCGTCACCGTCGCACACATACATACACACACGAGCATACACACACGAGTGCACCAAGCCCCCCCAGCCCTTTTGAACTTACCTGGCCAATCTCGGGGGACTCTGCTCTCCGCACGCGGCGCACAACCTCCTGCTGGCGCGGACCCGGGGCTCTCTACCGCTCACAGGAGCCCCGGGCGCGAGACGCATGGACTCTGCCTGCCTCCTCTTCCGGTCCGGACGCGGCCCCGCCTCCGTCACAGGCGACCTTGCCTGACTTCAATTATTCCGCTTCTTGTTTTTCACTGCCGCAAGTTCTTTCACAATCTTCGTCAGAACTCATAATGCAAGCAAGATTATGGACTTTGTCAACGCTAACAATTCTTTTTACATCGGTCAGGTCTTGAGGCCACGTGGTGCTGCTTCTCTGTCCGTAATTTGTCTCAGATCTTGTAACCAGCTTATTCAATGAGAAACGCACGCATGTTTCTGTATCTGAAAGCCTCACACATGCTAAGGTTAATTACGGCGTACAATTGTTTGGATACTTTTCGCCATTAATGTGCGGTTTGCAGCCTTAGCTCAGGACAAACCTGACATTTTCAAGCGCCATCCGACGTCGCATCACCAAACTTTAAAGAAGCTTTTATCACAAATGGCAGCGCACTGATTTATATTTGACACAGCACGGTAGGCGCAGAGATATCTGCACGGATGTTGTAACAGGTCGCCGTGTCTGGCCTAGCCAGAGCGTACGTGCCAACATTTTAGAAGAGGAAATTGGAAGATTTAAAAAAACTGAAAGGTAGAATCTATTTCTCCCATTGACTTCTATTGACGCGGAGGCAATTTGGGGAGAGTCAAAATAAAGAATTTTTGGGTTTATTAATTCCGTAGTCTGACGCCTGAATGTGCAAGTGAAATATATAGATTTGAACAGCAACGGCGGTCACAAACTTAAGGCAAACTTCTTTAATTGTCCATACATTTGGGAAAGTGGTAAAAGTCTGTATTCTGCAAGCTGGTCTCTGCAGTTTGCTCAAGCAGAGGATGGAAGGGGGCGTTGGGGGGAGTGGGGGAGGGAGAACTCCAGTCACGGCAGACTCCAATTTGTGAGGGTCATTGCAATCTGTGCCGTGTAGATGTTTTTGATTTTTATTTTAATACTAATGTTCGGCCCTGTAGGTGTTCTAATGCTTCCGTCATGTTTCGTATTTAGCTTTATAGCAAGATACGATACATGATGAAAAGTACATTAACTGTTCATTGAGGTTGCTCTAAGGGGCTTTATGGCGGATGTGTTACAGCACTGTATGCAGTAGTCGTTAGTTCTTGCTGCTGGTGTAAAGACTAATTACTTTACTACGGTTTATATTAATGTTTGGGAGGTTTTTCGGACCACTCAAACCCTGGGATGAACGAGCAGAAGACAACAGAGAGCAGTTTTCGTGTGTGGCGCACACTGCTGCTCAGAGGTTACGGACTGGTGCCGTATGCCAAAGTCCAAAGCTGAGCAAGCACCTCTCACTGCCTGTCCCTGCCCTCCCAGCTCCGCTCACTGCCTGTCCCTGCGCACCGAGCTCCTCTCACCGCCTGTCCTTGCGCACCCAGCTCCTCTCACCGCCTGTCCTTGCGCACCCAGCTCCTCTCACCGCCTGTCCTTGCGCACCCAGCTCCTCTCGCCGAGTACTCTGAGTTTCACCAGCACTTTTATTCAAAATCTCCATAAGTTCAGACAAAATGTTGACGGGGAACTCCTGATAAATATCCTCAGTTTTGCTTTGGAAGAAGTTTGCCAGCTGATTACTCATCATTTGCGACTGGGGATTCATAGACCCACTGATAATAGAGAACAGCTTATTGATCACAGCAAACAGCTCCTTAATGCATTTTTTTGTAACCCGAATCTCATAAGTAAAAAACCTAGATTTTCCTGTAAAAATCTTTATTTCATATTCTCTTATAGCTGTTTCGACTTACCTAGACTAAATCACCTATTTCGTCTCCCTATTCAATTGCCTTGTAAACTTGCAAGTTGCGTTGTCTGATGGACCTCTCTGAGAAAATCAGAAATTAATTTCAGATGGTTTACTATTCTAGTAGATGTATGTGGGAGAGAAACTCTTGAGCAGACCAATAGCCATAGGTATAGAGGGTTCAAATGGTTCATATTTTCTCTCCACGTTTTATGAAACACATTTGGCCTTGGTGTGGAGGAGTGTGGCTCATTGGTTAGAGCGGCAGACCCTGATGCAGAGTTCTGGCCAGTAACAATGCTAATAGCTCTAACTTTTGCAATGCCGAGACCGTTGCATTGTAAATGCTTGTTTTAGATTGTTGCTGAAAAACAATAAATCTTGCCAGGCCAGCAAAGCAATAATGGTACCCCTTTGCCTTCAATGCTATAGCCTCTTCATATCAGCACTGCAGAGGCCATCTCCTGGAACCTTAAATGATTCCCAGATATACTTATTTCAGTTGGGCTACACAGACCAAAAAGCCCAAAAGAATTGGAGAAAACAAGCAACAGCAGAAGTCTGCAGATATTGTGCGGAAGTGATAGATTCCTGTCACCTAAAGTATGGAAGGATATCCATGAAAATGTCCAGGTTGTTGATATTTAAGTTCTAGATAACTCTTAGAGTAAAAAATATCTATGCTCAACAAAATAAGTCGGTTGGATTTATTCACCTTCTAAAATGTATCAAGGGAGTATTACAACTGCCCTGTCAGTCTAGGGTCTTCACTTTAATTTGTGGAGATTTCAGCTGCAAGATGGGAGAGCGGTAAAATGATAACAAATCCAAAATGGAATTGAAGGCAGCTTGTGGAATTCCATCGATCAGACACGCTTTCCGAAAGAAAGATGCCAAAGGTAAACAGCTGACCCTTCTCTGTTCTGCTGAGGGACCTATTTCAGCCCACACTTCCTATAAAAAAGAAGATTGTAATGTATCAACATATAATAATACTACAGTTTACAATCTGTAATCGATTATATTGTGATTAAGATCACTAAGTGGAGTAGGTTTGAAAATATGAAAGTGAAATGGGAGTTGGAGAGTGACCGTAATCCACTTTGCCCGGTTCTAAAAAACAATACACCATCAGCACCCATAGAAATCCAAGAACTAAATAACACCTGGGATCACGACGGACAAATTAGAATCAAATGGCACCGAAAAGTTGAATCAAACATTGAGGAGTGGAAAATGGAATCATCAACAGTTGATATTCAAGAACAGTTACTAAATGGCCCGGGTTACCTCAATGTTAGAACTTTATGATCTATTACTGAAATCATTATCCCCAATCATCACAAGAGCATGCATGTTTAAAAAATCACGGGCAACAACAAATCCCTGCACAGATGGATGGGTTGACGAAGAATGTAAAGTAAAGAAACAGAAATGCAATTTGCCCTGCACAGCGAACTTCCCAAAAAGGTAATAAGGGCAACAAGGCAAGCTATAAAGCCCTAATAAAGAAGAAAAAGATCGAACTATCGACTGGAAAGTGATACGAGTTAGAGCAAGCTGCAATGGAGAAGGATACACACGTTCTTTTGATAAAGATTTTTTGGAAGGGCATGGCATAAGGAAATAAGACCTGGAGTCAAATAATTCAGAAGTAAGGACAACACACTTTTCATACAATCTTCAATGCTACTGATATCCATGGACAGAATCCATTGCACCCGACTGCCTCTCCAACAAATGAGGGTATTGAGACCAGACAACCAAATATCAAATCTCCTGGAGGCCTTCTTGAGTGATAAGATGTATGGAGGCAATTCAAGAACTTACTAAGGGGAATGCACCAGATACCTACAGAGGTGTTTCTTGCAGATGTCGACTGGTGGGCTGAAATACTGGGGAAAGCCTTTGAGGAGATTATAGTGACAAATAACTGCTCAGTTCCTTAGGTAAATAGTGTAATTGTCCCTCTATACAGAAGGGCCATTAAGAGGATCCAGTCATATAAACCAATACGTTTAATTGACTTAGAAAAATCTTCTCAAAATTGATTTTGAAAGCCCTAGATGAGTTGGTCACTAATGGGAACATCCTATTACCAATCAATACAAGGAGGCTTCAGAGAAGGATTATTGACAATTGGCCAGATATTTACTTTCTTACATATGATCTACAAATTCAGCACAGCAATAAAAATGCCCTTGTATGCAGCTTTTCATTTGGCCCCAAGAAATTGACTTTGGGAAAAACTGACTGCAGTGGAAATCGAGCGCATTATATTGGCTTTATTCCAACTGCTGTATACCGGTCCTTGGATGCTTGATTCCGGTCTGGGAAAGACATGGCTTGGTAGTTCGGACTGGACTGTTCCCATGAGGCACAGGGTCAGAGCTGATTTGCATATAGCCAGTGTCTAACCCAGGGTGGTGTGGAGTGCAAATAAACGATGGATTTAGGCCCAGATCATTGTACTGGGGTGAATGTATGACATTGTTCTACATTCTGTCCATCAACTGTTTTTTTTGCAATTTTCACCCCGAGTGGGCTGGGTATGCTCAGACGTGAGTCCCAGGCTCTCCACACCACTGGAGTCAAGCTATCCAGGCTGAATGAAGGCGGATAGCCAGAAACCGGTCCTTGGATGCTTGATTCCGGTCTGGGAAAGACATGGCTTGGTAGTTCGGACTGGACTGTTCCCATGAGGCACAGGGTCAGAGCTGATTTGCATATAGCCAGTGTCTAACCCAGGGTGGTGTGGAGTGCAAAAAAACGATGGATTTAGGCCCAGATCATTGTACTGGGGTGAATGTATGACATTGTCATACATTCTGTCCATCAACTGTGTTTTTTAAAAAAGATTACACAGCACAAACCTAGTGGATCAAGCGTGGAAAGATCGCTTCTCAATGAACACCAAAGTATCATATGCAATGCAATGGAAAAAGGAAGTTTGGTATGTCTATAGCAGCAAGCATGAATCTGCTGACATGTAAGAAGATAAAATTATATCCTAATAACCAATTTCTCAGTTTAAAGCACAGACAACAAATAGCCGCCTAAGTAACTTTCACCCAGGATGTCATGTTGGCCTGTGTGATCCGTCATTTAATGCCCATCAGTATCTTGTTTTTGTAGAAAATCAGAGAGAAAGAAGACTGTTTGCACTAGTAAGAGGGTGGGAGGCGGCCTGTTACTGAATGCAATCAAGAACAGACGGAACCCTGCGTTCTCAAATAAATGTTCCTCTGGGGAAAAAAGAGGACTGGACACACTTTATGGTACAATGTGCTCTGTACAATAAAGTTGGATCA
Source organism: Lissotriton helveticus (assembly GCF_964261635.1). NCBI lineage: Eukaryota > Metazoa > Chordata > Amphibia > Caudata > Salamandridae > Lissotriton > Lissotriton helveticus. The sequence goes on along the minus strand of NC_136071.1, from coordinate 511,929,176 downwards.
CATTCAATAGCCTAGATTTTATACAACGAACAATTAGAGAATGAAGCAGAGAAATTGCTCTTTCTGTTAAGCAATGTCTCAAGTGTCATGACAAAAGCAACTGGTTTATATTTAAAGACAAGCTGGGACATTCGGGCAAAATCTCTTTAGGAGCGGTAGGGCAAATGGAAGAACTTATCTTATGCTATTTTATCTTTGGAATTTTAATGGAATTCATTTTTATTTCATTTTAAATGTATTTTTATGACAAGTCGTGTTTAACATGGAAATTGGCTGAATTTTTATTTTGTGAAGGGCAATTATGTTTATACTTAAGCTGAAAGCACTGTTAACACATTTTAAATTCAGGCTACACAGAATTAACTCACAATGCACAATTTCATCGAAAAGCCTTCATTAGTCCTCTTCCCTCTTGTTGCCCCAGGTAGGTCTAGAAGAAAAAGGGCCACCCAGGATCATCCTCCACAGGCTTGTATGTACTCCGCAGAATTAGTGTCGGCAAACAGTGTATCAGCACAGGGCAAGCACACCTTCAATATATGCCATACTCCTTCACTGAGAGCATTATAGAGGTTTGCATTCTCAGAGATCTGACAGCAGGACTATGGCAACAAAATTCACTGTGCATACTGATGCCTACAGGATCAATGTCTTCCTATAAAACACTGCAACCAAAACTGCTGTTCCAAGGTTTACTTCCTGATGGTCTGAAAAGCACGCCCATATGAGCCACATGCACTCACATAGAAGTATCAGTGGCATATCATGAACATTGTAAGTGCCCAGACACAGACCCAGGATGAGTTTGTGCGCTGGTTTTGCTGAAACCATCCTGCTTTTCAGTATATACATAAACTCAGAAAACCTACAAGTTAGAGTATGATCTGTAGACAGTACAGCTCAGGAATATGAAGAGACACTCACTGCAATGTGTTTCCTAGTATTTACTACAGACTGCCAAATTTCAGAAACAAACAGGTGTATAGACCTTTTCTGATCTGTGTGCAGAAGTAGGGTGCATTCATGAAGCAGCCCCACGATCAGAAAGTTCTACTTTCAGTCCTACTTCCTCCATGTCAAAATGAAGCTTGGAATTTATGGTGCTGATCAAGGCTTGATGCTTAGCAACATCACTTGTAGAAATCCCTCTGACTGTATTTAATGGAAACATGTTGATCTAATCTTGTCCCCCCCCCCCCCAAGTTTGGAAATGCACTAGAACTGTGCACGCTACAGAGAACATGAAGGTAAAGTGCCTTGAGGGGCCCTCACACATGACCAGCAGTAAGATGTAATGTAATGTAAATGTAAATGTAAATTGATACTTGTAGAGCGCACTACTCACCCGCAAGGGTCTCAAGGCGCTTGTACGAATACTGCTGTGGAACCCATCCTGGCTTTCCCGATGTGGTGTCCACTCCTGGGCACCCCCAAGGTGGAGGCCAGGCATCCTTAGCGTTATGGGGGCCGTTGTGGAGATTAAGCAAGCTATTGCCCAGAGTTGCAGAGTGGGACTCCATGATTGGAATAGGCACGAGGCGAGAATTATCAGGTCCGTGGAATTTTGAGCCCAAGACCCGCTGAGGCGGGGAATTGAACCCTGGTCCCGGGCTAGACCGCTGCATCAGGGTCTGCCGATCTAACCATTGAGCCACACAGTCCCTTACTGCTTTTAAAAAAAACACAGAGGTCTGCATGATTTGCAAACATCAGTACTGAGATGCTCTTGTGCTAGCTAGCTTTCAAATCCACGCAAAATCCCTTAAATAAACTGCATTTGCGGTGTGAAATGCATACCAGACTCCTCTATCACCTTCCAAAGTATACCTCAGTTTCCAGCATCACCCTTGGTCTACACTTGCTGATGGTTTCTAACCGTATTAAGTTCAAAGCCCTCTGCTACATGTTCAGAATTAAAACTGGATCTGCTCCTAAATACCTCCGGGAAGTAGTCCATCTCTACCATCCTTCCCGACCCCTGAGATCCGCTTCACAGATTCGGTTCACGATATCACAAATCCGACTGGCTTGCCTGAAAGGTCGATCCTTTTCTTATTTAGGGCCAATACTATGGAATGCCCTGCCTGTTGCCATGAAAGATTCAGCTTCTCTCCTAGCTTTTCGTAAAGGACTAAAAACCTTTTTTTTTTAACTCTGTTACTATTCCTTGTGTATTTTCCTCTACTCTTGCCCTGGGCTGGGAAAAACCCTTTGTGGTAGCTGTGCGCAGTACAAGTTTCACAATAATAACACCCTCAGTGGCAGTCTACAGGTTACATAGTTTCTTCACCACCTCACTGGGAGAATTTTACAAATGCCATTCCATATGTCACTTTGGACACCTGAGTTCATATGTTGGCTACATATTTTATTAAAATATATTTAACTTCAAGTTCTGCCTTAAGATAGACATTTGCCTATGTTGCAAATGAGAATGGGATCCAGATGTGTCAGAGTCTTGGGGTAACGATGCAATGCAGATGACCATGAGAAAACTCACTGGCACACCAAGGCAAGACTCATATCCCTGAATCTCACTGGGACAATCTGGGAGCTTAGCACAGCTTAAGCACCGCAAACAGAAATGCATGCTATGGGTAAGCATGCTGCTTCAAAGCAATAACTGCAGAGTGCAATATGTAGTTTGAAGGATTGCACTGTTCCTCTGCCACAACCTCTACGAAACTTAAAAGGTTCCTTATCCTCTCTCCCACTAACCTCTAGGCTTTTTAAAGGCATTCTTTGCATATGTGGTCATTACCTAAACATGCTATTGAATTATGGGACTTGTTGTCCTCAATGAAACCTGAGTTTGGCTTCCTAACTGAAACCTGGCTGAACTCCACTACCCCTCCTGCCATCGCGTTAGCACTCCCAGACAAATATCGCATATTGAAACCGCATAGGGAGAGCAGGATAGGTGGTGGTATCGACATCATATTTAAAGACAGTGAAAAACACACTCATAGAGACCCTTTTAGAGGATTGGGTGGAGATATGTGTCTTTAAGTTTGAGCTCGCCTCACACAATTGTTGGGGAGGCGCTCTTGTATATTGCCCCTAGACCCAAAAGAGACTTCAGTCAACAATTCACTGAATTTATTACCTTCTATGATCCAAACACTTTATATTATTGGGCGATTTTAACTTTCATGGGGAAGATCCCTTAAATATGGAGGCTGTTCAACTCCTCTCTGATCTTTCCATGTTATCCATAAACCAGAAAGGCAGAGGTTCTACGCATACTGCAAGCCACACCCTCGACCTAATTCTCATGAACGCCCCGACCCTATCCTGTGAACCTTATTGTAGGAGAGTAGGGTCTGCAATCCTGTGATCACCCAGATTTTTGCTTTTTGCTTCACTGGTTTACGACTTTCTCTGGCTGTGGGCCTGCTAATCAGACCCACAGCCTAGCTGTTCTCTCTAATCCAAATTGTACCCAGGTACTGAATTGGCACTGGGCCCTCTCAAGTCCCTGTACCCAGGGCTGAGGTGCACCCAGAAGTCTCCCAGGGGCTGCAGCATGCATTATGCCACCCCTGGGCTGGCTAACTAAATCAGACACAACTGGCTGCTTGACAGCTGGGGCAGAGTGGTGTACCCACCCTCTGCTGTAGATATAGTATTCCTATATCTAAACCTAAATGGACACACAGATCTCCTATCAGTCACTCCTATGGCAGGCCTTAACAATCCTGAAGGCAGAGTGCTTGGAATCGTGTGAGATAGTGCTCTGGCATGAGCTGAGCCTGTCTGCGGCTTTCGGGATCCATCCCTTAGCCGTTTCCATGATATCGCATACCATATACTCTTAAGTGCATTATAATCCTCGCGGTTATATGCCAACTCTGGTATCGCTTTATCAAAACATGTCGAGTAAGGTGTCATACGAATTGGAATACTAACCCCTCGCCAATTCTGGCGACGGGGTTAGCATTCCACCCTTCTAGAGGGACGCGACATGTATGTAACCTGTAACCCCGGTTAAAGTCAGACATAGCCTTAGCTCCACAAAATGGATGCTGCCACCGAGACACAAGTCTGCCCTCCTGCTGCTGGGAGTCCTCCCAGAGCAGGAGGCAAGGACAAAGGGTTTCCTGTCAGGGGCGGTGCCAGCACCGTCCCAGACAGGATTTTGTGTATCCTAGGTAGGCAGGGCTTTAGAGGAAGGTGACTGCAAGTGGCACCCCGGTGCTCACTGTGCATAGGCCGGCTGAAACCAGTTCCAGGGGCACTCCAGCCCCTGGCCTGGGGAAAGCCCGCCAAAGGAGAGGGGTGTAACCACCCCCCTCCTAGTCCCACCCATAGGGCAGGACTTAGTCGCGTGCCAGCCCCCTTTTTCAGGATAAAGGTAGGAACTGGCCCCCTTCCAAATCAGATCATCTTTGAATCCTGAAACTACTTTCTGCAAGAAGGAACTCAAGACTCTTCTCAAGATTTCTCCCTTGTGACTAAGGAGTAGTCACCCTGCAGCAGCAGGCACCAACCAAGCATCGCGGTTTGTTGCCAGTCTCTCCTTCGGATCAAGACTGCCCCAGCACGACGAGAACCGGCTTCCCTGGCACCTCTGACCTCAACCTGCATCATCAGCCCAGCTGTGATCCGTGGGTGTGACGAGACCTCGAGGGACCGGCCATCTTCAGAACTGCACGACGCTTGTCCAGCACGACGCCTGAGTGACCCTCGACTGAGTGCCTTGGGGTAAGAGAAGCCCCGACCCTGAGCAGCTCCAGCACCGAAGTTCAGCCCCCCTGCATCCACGAGATCGGCGTGGGGCTCTTCTGCTCTTCGCTGCTCACCGCGTTGTCCAGGTCGCTTGCCCGTTGGCTAGTGGCCCTCTCACGACGCTCCACGACGACAACTACTGCTGGTCTGGTTGCTCCAGACTAGCCCTTGCTCCCCTCCAAAAGAGGAGCACCCTGGACCCTCCTGGTCCACTCAAGACGCCATTTTAGGTCCACCGCGTGGGCCTTGCATTTGCCAAGACTTGTTGCCCAATCCTGGGTCCAGCGACGTCGACAGCAAGAACCTTCGTGGGACAGCTCGCACCTCCATCCTGGTCGCCGACAACGCCTCCTGGTCCGAGAGACTGCAGAGCCCAGCAGCGCCCACTCACCTGACTGCGGTGACTTCGCCCGGTGCCATCCTGGTGCCCACTTAATCACTGGCTAGTGATTCAGAACTTGGTCCCCTCTGCTTTCAGGTCTTCTTCTTCCCTGATCCAGGCTTGGATCACTCCGAACTTTCTTCACTGGCCGCCTGCCAGCAACTCTTTCTTCAGGCTCCTGGATCTTCAACGAGGGTTTCCGATGCAACTTCAACCCTATGCAGCCGCAGCCCCTGGGCTAGGTAACCTGAGTACTCCGGTGCTCCAGCATAGTCCAACACCCTAAGTGTTCGGATCCACTCCCGTTTTTGATCCACCTAGTCGGGTTCGCCCGAGAACAGTAACTTTGCAACTGCTAGTCTCCATAGACTTTTTACCGCCTTACGCGTGAGAGTTCCCACTCTGCACACGACGTCCACAGGCCTCCTGCATCTAATCCCAGTGTTTAGAATTGTAGGCCTAGCGATTCCTAAGTCTAGAAAAGTATTACTTACCTGCTAGCAAGTTCGCATTCCACTTACTGTGTATATGGTTTTTCGTGCCCCTAGGGCATTTGTGTAAATTGTGCGACTTAAAGTATTTTCTTAAGAGTTTTGTATTGTGCTTAGCTCCCTGACTCATAAAGAGTTCAGGGTAGTCTTGTTATAAATAAATATCTGTTTATTTTCATAACAACTTGTGTGGTGTCCTTTCACTTGGTGTTCAAGGGGTAATGTGATGGTAAAACAGCTGGCTTAACACGCCCTCTAGAGTCTTAGTCTTAGACTGCTCGTATCCATGCTACTAGGATAGCTGGTCTATAAGGTTGACTTACAACCAATCATCAATAAGGGTTGTTTGGACTGATACATAGTGATCACTAGAATAGTGAGCACTGCATATCAGGCCAACTTCTCACATTGGTGGCAGCGGTGGGATTTGAGCTTGCTGTTGTTTTACCACACATATCCTAAGAATATCTTGTGAAAGATCACATAAGTACTAAAGGTACATATAACTTAGCTTAGAATACTCTGAGTTCTACTGAACCAGCTGTTGTAGCTCCTAGGGCCTAGCACACCCTAAACTACAACTCTAGCAAGGGATCAGTAGGTAAACATATAGTGTAGGTAAATGCACCACTTACACCTCACTAGAAAAGCATGTCTACCCATGGAGAGTCTTCAGAGACTCCCCTTGTGGTTATTGACCCTCCACAGGTCAGCTCAAGATATGCAGCTCTCAATTTCCAGGAGTTGAGACACTTGTGTACCTCCAGGAAATTGAAACAGGGGTCTAACCCCACCACTCCCTTTCTGTTAGGTCTCTTAGAGACTTATGATGCTAGGAAAGCATCTCAGGGAGATGGGAATATGCCAGCCTTAGAAGGGCACCTTGGTGATCCAGACCTCCACAACACTGTAAATTCAGCTGAGGAGGAGGAGCCTGAGGAACCCTCTGGGGATGAGGCAGACAAAGGTCTTGAGGTAGTCAGAAGGCTAACTAGGGCCAACATAGACTTGCTTGGGCTAGGATCAGGGGGACCCCCAGTACTGACCCTAAGTAGGCCTAACCTTGGAGTTAGGGGAGATAGATCTCTTTCTAGGGACTCCAATAGATCTCTGCACTCTAATGCCTCTTCTCAGAGGAGAAGGAACTCTCCCCAGAGGAGATTGACTTCCCCTCAGAGAATGGAGCATGAAGCTAGGATGAGGCAGGCTACTCTGAGGATTGAAAGGGAAGAACTTGCCCTGGCCAAAGAGAAGCTTGCCTTTGCAAGAGAGCAGCAGATGAGTGGGTTAGCTCCCACTGGTGGCAGCAATCTCCCAAGAGATAGAGAGAAGGGTTTAGACACTAAACACCTGACAAAAATAGTGCCCCCCTTTAAGCAAGGGGATGACATCCAGAAATGGATGGCTGCTTTGGAGAGGGCCTGCACTGTGCAGGGCATTCCCCAAAGTCAGTGGGCAGCTATACTGTGGCTCTCCTTTGATGGCAAAGGTAGAGATAAGCTCCTCACTACAAGAGTGGAGGATGCTAACAATTACCAGGTCCTGAAGAATACACTGGTTGATGGGTTTGGTTTAACCACTGAGCAGTACAGGTTGCTGTTCAGAGACACCCAGAAAACTCAGTCTCAGGACTGGTCTGACTTTGTGGATAGTGCCACTAAGGCTTTGGAGGGCTGGTTGCTGGGTAGCAAGGTTACTGATTACACAGGATTGTATAATCTGATGATGAGAGAACAAATTTTAAATAACTGTCAGAACCAGTTGTTGCACCAGCACCTTGTTGATTCAGATCTGACCTCTCCCCAAGAATTGGGAAAGAAGGCAGACAAATGGGTCAGAACAAGGATCAAGCAGAACCAGAACCAGAACCAGGGTGGTCAGAAGAAAGCAGACCAGAAGGGTAACACTAAGAGTGAACAAAATGACCAGAAGTCTTCAACAGGTCCCCAACAAACCAAAGAGGGTGGGGGTCAGGCTTCACAGCAGAAAAAGAAGACTCAAGAAGGCCAGTCAAAAAGGTGGTGCCAGTACTGTAAAAGTAAGTCTCACTGGTTTAGTGAGTGCACCAAAAGAGGAGGGCAAACCTCTACCACTACAGCCCCTAAAGCAACTGCACCCCCTAGTACAGTCAGTAGTGGTAGTGCACCTCCCAAGGGATTAGTTGGGTTAACCTTGGGAACTGAGGAGTCCGACAACTTAGTTGGCACACTCACTCAGGCTGTCCTTGTCTGTACAGGGGATATGGATATGTCCCCTGATGTAAGTCCCAATACTTTGGGCAAATACAGGCAGACACCTTTAATAAATGGCAAAATGGCTCAGGCCTATAGGGACACTTGTGCCAGTGTCACCATGGTGACACCTAACTTTGTGGACCCTGGACAGATCATGCCAGGTACAGATTTCCTGGTGACCAATGCCAGCAACGTCACTACCAGTCATAGTATGGCGATTGTTGCTTTCTCCTGGGGAGGGGTAAGTGGCCAAAAGAAAGTTGTGGTTAGTTCAGACCTCCCAGTGGATTGTTTGTTGGGCAATGATTTGGAGTCATCCCTATGGTCAGAAGTGGAGCAGAGGACTCACATGGAAATGTTAGGCTTGCCAGCACATGTGCTTGCTGTGACTAGGTCACAGGCCAGAAGATGCCCCACTGAACAGGTGCTGGATCCTGGAAGAATGGACCAGACACCTTCCAAGAAGAAGAGCAGTAAGGGTAAGGTTTTGCCTTCCCCCTTGCCCCAGGTTGAGGATCAAGTCTCTGAGGAGGCTGATCTGAGAGAGCTGAGGGAAACTGAGCCTAAAGAGCTTGAACTTGATCAAGTTGAGTTTCTGGGCTCAGGGGGACCCTCCAGAGAAGACCTGGGGAAGGCCCAGTTAGACTGCCCTTCCCTTGAACCCCTCAGACAGCAGGCTGCTGCTGAGGCTGCAGGGAATGCCACAGGTGCCCACAGGGTATACTGGGAAGATGGACTCCTGTACTCTGAGTCAAGAGACCCCAAGCCTGGTGCAACCAGGAGGCTGGTCATCCCCTTGTCTCTGAGAGGTTTCCTTCTCACCTTGGCCCATGAGATTCCCCTTGCAGGTCATTTAGGTCAGACAAAGACGTGGGACAGGCTTGTCTCACACTTTCACTGGCCCCACTTGAATGAGAATACCAAGGAGTTTTGTCGCTCCTGTGTCACTTGCCAAGCCAGTGGTAAGTCAGGTGGCACAACAAAGGCCCCCCTCATACCACTACCTGTGGTGGGGGTTCCCTTTGAAAGAGTGGGGATTGACATTGTTGGTCCAATGGAACCCCAGACAGCATCAGGGCACAAGTTTATACTGGTGGTGGTGGACCATGCCACCAGGTATCCTGAAGCTATTCCACTTAGGACCACTACAGCACCTGTAGTGGCAAGAGCCCTAGTTGGAGTGTTCTCCAGAGTGGGCTTCCATAAGGAGGTTGTTTCTGACAGAGGTGCAAACTTCATGTCAGGATATCTGACTGCAATGTGGAAGGAGTGTGGTGTGAACTACAAGTTCACCACACCCTATCACCCACAATGCAATGGGCTTGTTGAGAGATTCAACAGGACCCTCAAAGGGATGATTCATGGACTACCTGAAACTCTTAGGAGAAGATGGGATGTCCTGATCCCCTGCCTCTTGTTTGCTTACAGAGAGGTCCCACAGAAGGGGGTTGGCTACAGCCCTTTTGAACTTCTGTATGGGCATCCTGTAAGGGGACCCCTGTGTTTGGTGAAGGAAGGATGGGAGAGACCTCTCAAAAAGCCTGCAACCAACATAGTGGACTATGTACTTGGTCTCCGCTCCAGGATGGCTGAATACATGGAGAAGGCATCTAAAAACCTAGAGGCCAGCCAAGAACTCCAAAAAGCTTGGCATGACCAAAAGGCTGTCCTGACTGTATACCAGCCTGGACAGAAGGTGTGGGTACTGGAGCCAGTGGCCCCAGCAGCCCTCAAAGACAAATGGTCTGGGCCCCACACCATCATTGAGCAAAAGGGAGAGGTCACCTACCTGGTGGACCTTGGAACCCCCAGGAGCCCCCTCAGGGTGCTCCATGTGAACAGGCTCAAAGCATATGTCGACAGGAAGGACATGAGCTTGCTCATGGCCACAGATGAGGGACAGGAGGAAGAGAGTGACCCTCTCCCAGACCTGCTCACTCAGAATCCTGATGATGGATCAGTAGATGGTGTAGTCTTTTGTGGCAGCCTCTCTGAACATCAGCAACAGGATTGCAGGCAAGTTCTGCAATCCTTCAGACATATGTTCTCTCTGACACCCAGCCAAACTGATTGGTGTACCCATGAGGTTGACACTGGAGACAGTCTGCCTGTCAAGAGTAACATCTACAGACAGCCTGATCATGTCAGAGACTGCATCAAAACAGAAGTGCAGAAAATGTTGGAGTTGGGAGTCATTGAGCCCTCAGATAGCCCTTGGGCTAGCCCAGTAGTTCTAGTGCCAAAGCCTCATACCCAGGGTGGTAAGAGAGAGATGAGGTTTTGCGTAGACTACAGAGGCCTCAATGCAGTCACTAAGACTGATGCCCACCCAATACCAAGGGCAGATGAACTTATAGATAGATTGGCTTCTGCCAACTACTTAAGCACATTTGACCTGACAGCTGGGTACTGGCAAATCAGGTTAGCTGAGGAAGCCAGGCCCAAGACAGCATTTTCTACCCCTGGTGGTCATTATCAGTTTGTGGTAATGCCCTTTGGGTTGAAGAATGCCCCTGCCACCTTCCAAAGGTTGGTGTATCAAGTTCTCACTGGGATGGATGACTTCTGTGCAGCATATCTGGACGATATTGCTGTCTTTAGCTCCACCTGGGAGGATCACCTGGTCCACCTGAGGAAAGTGTTAGAGGCCCTGCAAAAGGCAGGCCTCACTATCAAGGCCACTAAGTGCCAGATAGGGCAGACACAGGTTGTATACCTGGGCCACCTTGTAGGTGGAGGCCAGGTTCAGCCATTGGAGAGTAAGATACAGGCCATCAAGGACTGGGCTCCTCCAATCACCCAGACTCAGGTTCGAGCTTTCTTGGGCCTGACTGGGTACTATAGGAAATTTGTCAGAAATTATGGGTCCATAGTGACCCCCCTTAATGACCTGACAAGCAAGAAGATGCCAAAGAAAGTTCAGTGGACAGCAAGCTGTCAGAAAGCATTCGATGACCTAAAGCAGGCCATGTGCACAGCACCTATCCTAAAGAGTCCAGACTTCTCCAAACCATTCATTCAACCAACCATTCAAACAGATGCTTCTGAGTTGGGTGTGGGAGCTGTTCTATCTCAGCTGAATTTTGATGGCAACGACCAGCCAATTGCTTTCATTAGCAGGAGGCTGACCCCCAGAGAGAAAAATTGGTCAGCTATTGAGAGGGAGGCCTTTGCTGTGGTATGGGCCCTGAAGAAGTTGAGGTCCTACTTGTTTGGAACTCACTTCACAGTTCAGACCGACCATAAGCCCCTCTTATGGCTAAGTCAGATGAAGGGTGAAAACCCCAAACTACTTAGGTGGTCCATTTCCCTACAGGGGATGGATTTTACAGTGGAGCACAGACCTGGTACTGATCATGGCAATGCCGATGGGCTCCTCAGGTATTTCCACTTAGAGCAAGAAGACTCACCTGGTCAAGGTTAGTTTATTGTCCCAAAGTTTGGGGGGGGGTCATGTAGGAGAGTAGGGTCTGCAATCCTATGATCACCCAGATTTTTGCTTTTTGCTTCACTGGTTTACGACTTTCTCTGGCTGTGGGCCTGCTAATCAGACCCACAGCCTAGCTGTTCTCTCTAATCCAAATTGTACCCAGGTACTGAATTGGCACTGGGCCCTCTCAAGTCCCTGTACCCAGGGCTGAGGTGCACCCAGAAGTCTCCCAGGGGCTGCAGCATGCATTATGCCACCCCTGGGCTGGCTAACTAAATCAGACACAACTGGCTGCTTGACAGCTGGGGCAGAGTGGTGTACCCACCCTCTGCTGTAGATATAGTATTCCTATATCTAAACCTAAATGGACACACAGATCTCCTATCAGTCACTCCTATGGCAGGCCTTAACAATCCTGAAGGCAGAGTGCTTGGAATCGTGTGAGATAGTGCTCTGGCATGAGCTGAGCCTGTCTGCGGCTTTCGGGATCCATCCCTTAGCCGTTTCCATGATATCGCATACCATATACTCTTAAGTGCATTATAATCCTCGCGGTTATATGCCAACTCTGGTATCGCTTTATCAAAACATGTCGAGTAAGGTGTCATACGAATTGGAATACTAATCCCTCGCCAATTCTGGCGACGGGGTTAGCATTCCACCCTTCTAGAGGGACCCGACATGTATGTAACCTGTAACCCCGGTTAAAGTCAGACATAGCCTTAGCTCCACAAAATGGATGCTGCCACCGAGACACAAGTCTGCCCTCCTGCTGCTGGGAGTCCTCCCAGAGCAGGAGGCAAGGACAAAGGGTTTCCTGTCAGGGGCGGTGCCAGCACCGTCCCAGACAGGATTTTGTGTATCCTAGGTAGGCAGGGCTTTAGAGGAAGGTGACTGCAAGTGGCACCCCGGTGCTCACTGTGCATAGGCCGGCTGAAACCAGTTCCAGGGGCACTCCAGCCCCTGGCCTGGGGAAAGCCCGCCAAAGGAGAGGGGTGTAACCACCCCCCTCCTAGTCCCACCCATAGGGCAGGACTTAGTCGCGTGCCAGCCCCCTTTTTCAGGATAAAGGTAGGAACTGGCCCCCTTCCAAATCAGATCATCTTTGAATCCTGAAACTACTTTCTGCAAGAAGGAACTCAAGACTCTTCTCAAGATTTCTCCCTTGTGACTAAGGAGTAGTCACCCTGCAGCAGCAGGCACCAACCAAGCATTGCGGTTTGTTGCCAGTCTCTCCTTCGGATCAAGACTGCCCCAGCACGACGAGAACCGGCTTCCCTGGCACCTCTGACCTCAACCTGCATCATCAGCCCAGCTGTGATCCGTGGGTGTGACGAGACCTCGAGGGACCGGCCATCTTCAGAACTGCACAACGCTTGTCCAGCACGACGCCTGAGTGACCCTCGACTGAGTGCCTTGGGGTAAGAGAAGCCCCGACCCTGAGCAGCTCCAGCACCGAAGTTCAGCCCCCCTGCATCCACGAGATCGGCGTGGGCCCCTTGTGCTCTTTGCTGCTCACCGCGTTGTCCAGGTCGCTTGCCCGTTGGCTAGTGGCCCTCTCACGACGCTCCACGACGACAACTACTGCTGGTCTGGTTGCTCCAGACTAGCCCTTGCTCCCCTCCAAAAGAGGAGCACCCTGGACCCTCCTGGTCCACTGAAGACGCCATTTTAGGTCCACCGCGTGGGCCTTGCATTTGCAAGACTTGTTGCCCAATCCTGGGTCCAGCGATGTCGACAGCAAGAACCTTCGTGGGACAGCTCGCACCTCCATCCTGGTCGCCGACAACGCCTCCTGGTCCGAGAGACTGCAGAGCCCAGCAGCGCCCACTCACCTGACTGCGGTGACTTCGCCCGGTGCCATCCTGGTGCCCACTTAATCACTGGCTAGTGATTCAGAACTTGGTCCCCTCTGCTTTCAGGTCTTCTTCTTCCCTGATCCAGGCTTGGATCACTCCGAAATTTCTTCACTGGCCGCCTGCCAGCAACTCTTTCTTCAGGCTCCTGGATCTTCAACGAGGGTTTCCGACGCAACTTCAACCCTATGCAGCCGCAGCCCCTGGGCTAGGTAACCTGAGTACTCCGGTGCTCCAGCATAGTCCAACACCCTAAGTGTTCGGATCCACTCCCGTTTTTGATCCACCTAGTCGGGTTCGCCCGAGAACAGTAACTTTGCAACTGCTAGTCTCCATAGACTTTTTCCCGCCTTACGCATGAGAGTTCCCACTCTGCACACGACGTCCACAGGCCTCCTGCATCTAATCCCAGTGTTTAGAATTGTAGGCCTAGCGATTCCTAAGTCTAGAAAAGTATTACTTACCTGCTAGCAAGTTCGCATTCCACTTACTGTGTATATGGTTTTTCGTGCCCCTAGGGCATTTGTGTAAATTGTGCGACTTAAAGTATTTTCTTAAGAGTTTTGTATTGTGCTTAGCTCCCTGACTCATAAAGAGTTCAGGGTAGTCTTGTTATAAATAAATATCTGTTTATTTTCATAACAACTTGTGTGGTGTCCTTTCACTTGGTGTTCAAGGGGTAATGTGATGGTAAAACAGCTGGCTTAACACGCCCTCTAGAGTCTTAGCCTTAGACTGCTCGTATCCATGCTACTAGGATAGCTGGTCTATAAGGTTGACTTACAACCAATCATCAATAAGGGTTGTTTGGACTGATACATAGTGATCACTAGAATAGTGAGCACTGCATATCAGGCCAACTTCTCACACTTATCCACCACTACTATGGACTCATCATGCCTTGATCTGCTTTCAGATCGCTGTGACACATATGCCTGCACATACCAAGAAAACTACGAGTAACCTGATGAGACACAAAGTGACCCCTGACTCCTTTGCAAAAGAGTTTGACTTTATGGTTAGAACTGATGTTGCTGATGTGGATATAGCAATATTAGTTAACCATTCTGACCTGGTGTTTGATAAGATAGCCCCTTTGAAAACCTGCTCTGCATCCAAACATGGTACCCACGCACTTTGGTAGACACCAGAACTGTGCAATGAGGAGGCATTGTGCAAAAACCTGAGAGACGTTGGCATCAGTGCAACAACCTGAGCGATAAAGATGCTTATAAAGCAGCCTTAGCGATGTATCAGTGCAATATCAAAAATGCTCAGAAGTCGCACACCTCTCTTCAACTCAGCCAGGTGGGCAACTTCCCAAAAGAATTATTCAAAGTCCTTAATACTTTCGTAAACCCCATGCCTGCTCCACTGACATTCGGCCATCACAAGCTCTATGCAATTCCATTGAGAATCACTTTGGAGAGAAAATAAATAGATAGGATTTACACTAATTTCCCAGACCCAATGACCAATATGCCCAGAATCTAACGTCTGTCAATCACCTGCCAACAGGCTTTTCTCTTAAGTAATTTCAAACCATTTAGTCCCGATTACATTCAGAAAGCACTAGCATTTGCCAAACTAGTGTCTCCCCTGGACATAGCTCCTGCCAGGATTTCAGCAGCATTGTCCTTGAAGCGTGCCCTGGCCATTGGCTCCTTACTTAACCTATCTATAAGCTTTGAGAAAATTCCTCTAGCTTGTAAAGGAGCACAGGTCATACCCATCCAAAAGAAAGCTAACTTACCATCCAGAGACCTTTACAACTATCATTTGATCTCTCTCCTTCCCTTCTGTGTAAGTTGCTAGAAGGACAAGTAAACAGCCAACTTATGGAGTAATTACAGTCAAACATGATGCTGGACCCATCTCAAGCTGGGAGGTTCAAAGCCATGCATAGCACTAAAACTACACTTATTGCTGTTACAGACCATATAAAATGCTCTCTAGATGATTATAAGCAATCTTTGCTAGTGCTGTTGGACCTGTCCGCAACATTTGATACAGTGGCTCATCCTCGGTTGCTTCAAAGGCTGCAGACAATAGGAATCCTGGGTGCGGCTCTACAGTGGTTCGCTGATTTTCTATCCAACAGAACCCAGGCTATCAACTTGGGCCCTGTTCAATTGCGCACCATAGAGCTTGTCTGAGCCCTCACTATTTAACATCAATGTGTCTGCCCTTGCCAAACCATCTGTCATTTGGTTTCAAACCTCTTTTGTATGCTGATGATACTCAGCTTATCATCTCTTTCGATAAAGATACAAATGGTATTACGAAAGCACGCTTTGCATCCGGGATGAAGGCCATCACAACCTGGATGACAGAAAATGACCTCCAGCTAAATCACAGCAAAATAGCAATCATGCTGTTTGTCACTGCCCAGCTACTGTGGACCCCTGACTGGTGGCCTCCCAAATTAATCTCTGCGCCTATTCCCAAAGTGGCAGTTAAAAACCTGGGGGGCATATTAGCAAGAACCTCATTAAAATTATCGCCGTTTTAGCAGCAATCTAACCTGGGCTTCTATTGGAATTCTAAAATGCATATTAGCAAGCCCATAATCGCAGTTTTAGCGGCAGTTTCCTTCCGCTAAAATTGTGATAATTTTAACGAGGTTCTTGCTAATATGCCCCCAGGTTTTCACCTGGATCAGTCACTGACCATGAAAGAACAGGTTGTGGCAACTGGTACCTGCTTTCATATGATGTGACTACTGTGAAAATTCGTTGCTCTTCTTCCACTGTCTGTGAGGAAAACTTGGGTCCAGGCACTGGTTATCAGTCACCTGGACTAGTGTAATGCCCTACTGGCTGCTACCAATGAGACACTTCTAACTAAACTTCAAGTTGTCTGAAATACTACAGCTCGCCTCATTCAAAATCTTCCATCCGGGCGCTCTCTTCTCCACTTTTGCACTCACTCCATTGGTTTCCTATCCACAAAAGAATTACATTTCAAATATGCAGCTTAACACACACATCTCTGAATCACAAAGGAACAAGCTATTGTTCCGCAAAGCTAACCTAATACCTGCCAGGCAGACTTTTAATCTCTACAGCTAAAGCTCATCCCACAGTCCCTCGGATCAGGGAATCTTGTTCAGGACTCAGGAGCCAGACCATTCTCCTACTTTGGCCACTTGTATTGGAACCAACTACCCATACACATACCGAAATGCACTCTTCACCTTAAATTCAGAAAATGTATGAAGATTGAGCTGTTTCTGGCCTAAGGTATCTTATTTGCCTGAGTTCTGACCTGTACTGAGATACCCCTCTCAGGGTGATAATTACGTGCATTATAAGTTAACTCAACATAAAATAACATAACAACATGCTGCTTGAATTCGTACAAGTGCATTGCACCCAGGTTATAACCAGGGCCACTAGAATTATTCACTTATGCAGCAGTAGTTTTTTTACCACATAAATATTTGTTTGCCCCATGTGTCACATAATCCATCTCCTGATGCATAATTTGATGATTTCAACAAAAAACGTTTTAAACACAAATGGATAAAAGATTATTAAAAAGTGCCACAGATGTGTGTTGCCCTGCACAAGCAGATCCTCTGCAAAGATAAATTAGTTACCCTTCAATTGCTACTTACTGCGTTCATGTGTTAAACTTGTATTAATAAAGTGGAACCGTCTCCCATACAGAATTAATGCGTGTTAAAATGTCAAAATACTGAAATACTGTCAGTGAACAAGCCGCATTATGCCGCTTAATTTGCTTTTCATGTCGAATAACTTAGGGGCACATTATCACGGAACGGCGTTCAAATTATCGCCACTTTAGCAGCAGGAAACTGCCGCTAAAGCGGCGATAATGGGCTTGATAATATGCCCTTGAAAATTCCAATAGAAGCCCATGTTCTGGTGTTCACATGGGCTTCTATTGGAATTCTCTACGGCATATTATCAAGCCCCTTATCATCGTTTTAGCGGCAGTTTCCTGCCGCTAAAGCGGCGATAATTTTAACGCCATGCTTGATAATATGCCCCTTGGTCAGCCCTGTCATATAACTGAGTCCTCCATTGCTGTGAAATTCCAGTGGCTCTAGTCCTTAAAATTATTAGAAATCATATTTTATGTGCACAGTTTACAATACATTTCCCAAAACCATTTTCTAGTATTCCGTATGAAGTGATTCCATTTATTTTCATGTCCAATTATCCAATTAAACGAGCAGGTATTTCTAGTAGGGGAATAATTGGTACAACAACAACAATGATGATAATACAGTAAAATTAACATATTTTGCTTTGCTTCACAAATATTGTGCCCTAGCTGTTTTGCTAGATTTATCACTTTAACCCTGCTAAACGGGAATAGAGTACATGTGCCCCTCTTTCAACATGGTCATTACATTGGCTTACCCCTAATTGACTTCCTTACCTTTTCTATATGTTCCTAGTGTGTAGAGTGGAGCAGAGTGTCATACAGTGCAATATAGTGTTATAGATTTGAGTGGAGTAGAGTGGAGTGGGATAGAGTGGAGTATCACAAAATGGAGTGTCTTGAGTAGAGTGGCATGGAAAGGCATAGAGTGGAGTGGCATAGAGAGGCGTAGAGTGTTGTAGAGTGAAGTGGTGTAGACTGGAGTAGTGTGTCATAGAGTGGAGTGCCATAGCTTGGAGTATAGTGTTTGTCATAGAGATGAGTGGCATAGAGTGGAGTGGCATAGAGTGGAGTGGCATAAAGTGGAGTGGCATAGAGTAGAGCTACATAGTGCGGAGTAGAGTGGAGGGGTTTGGAGTAGAGTATAGTGTTGTGGAGTGGCATAGAGTAGAATAGAGTGTTGAAGAGTAGAGTGTCAGAGAGTGGAAAAGAGTGGAGTGGAATGGAGTGGCGTAGAATGTTGTGGAGTGGAGAGTCGTAGAACATAGTGTCGTAGAGCAGAGTGTCATAGAGTGGAGGGTCATAAAGTAGAGGAGTTGTAGAATGTCATGGAGTGGAGTAGAGTGGCATAGAGTGAAGTGTCACAGAGTAGAGGAGAGTGGAGCAAAGTGGCATAGACTGAGTATGTAATGTGGTGTAGGGTGGAATGGTGTAGAGTGTTATAGAGTGGAGGGGCACAGAGTGGCATAGATTGGAGTGGAGTGTTGTTTAGTGGAGTATACATGGTGTGGTAGTGCACTGCCATTTCAGAAAACACATTTTCAATTGAAAAACACATTACATTTGCAAACACATATAGCTTTACTGATAAAACTATAAAGCACATACACGATAATGTGTGGAACGGACATCCCCTAGTGTATTGATTTGTTTTGATCACATTAAAACATTTATTTCAAGCACACATCAACATTACAAAGATAATTACTTCATTTGTTCTTGCTGAATTCTGATATATTCTGAAACATTTGCACAGATCATTTACAGACATTTACATTTTGTTGTGTGTTATAATAAAGTCTTTCCTTTCACACTCCCAGACTGTCTGATAAATCCTTTCACTTTGAAGTCAGAGAAAGAAAAGTAAAATCCAAGCTAACTTGGAAAACAGAGCCTGACATTTAACCTCTATCTTTGAATAAACAGCATATGTGACAAGGTAAGAACAAAATGTAAGGGCCTGTTTACAGAGAGCAAGCACTAGTGGGAGAATACAGTAAACAGGGTATGCTCTATGGAAAGGACAAAGACATGCTGGACAGCCTAAAACAAATAAAGACAGCAAATAGAGAGCACGAACAAAGTGCACTACAAACCAAAAAGCCAATGGCAATCAATGGATGGAATGCATTCTTAGTTTCGGCTTTCAGAATGTTCCCCAAAAAGTCTTTAGCAACCAGACAGCTCTGCTTTCTGGTAGGCTTCATCCTAAATAGAGAGTGTTTGCAAGTATACTTTGGTAAGAAAGCCAGCTGCCTACCCCTGCCTCACCCCGACTCTCCCGCCATGTTAGGTTGCCCATCTTTAAATTGATAGAACCCCACCAATTTTTACATTATCTCTCAGGTCAATCCAGAAGTCAAGACCATGTTCAGATGAGGTTCACCTAAAACAGAAGGATGTTTACTGTGTCCATCACCCATGTCCTTTGTGCGGCAGAAGAAAATGAACAGCAGCAACAGCAATTGTACATGATTAACAGAAGTCATCATGGAATGAAGTCACTTCCCATACCTGCCATCAAAATGGAGTCTGAGACAGCTGTAATGCACAATATTGAGGTATTAAATATTGTTCTGTAAAACTGTTGACTCCAGAATAATACCTACAATTATATTGTCAATGTAAATATATAGAAGTACAGATTCCTTAACTCCGCATCTATGTACCTTGGCTATCTATCTATCTATCTATCTATCTATCTATCTATCTATCTATCTATCTATCTATCTATCTATCTATCTATCTATCTATTTGTCTATTTGTCTATTTGTCTATTTATATTTACTGAGAAAACAAAGGTTAACCCTTTCGCTGCTCGGCCTTCCCCCCCCTGTGCTCAGCCTTTTTTTGGGCTATTTGGGTAGTTAGTGCTTCGCCCCCTGTAACTTTTTGACCACATAAGGTATCCACGCCAAATTTGCGTCCTTTTTTTCCAACATCATGGGGATTCTAAAGGTACCCAAGGTTTGTGGATTTCCCTGGAGGGCACCCAGAAATTAGCCAAAATACAGCAATGGTTTTTAGGTTTTTTTTAAAAATGGGGAAAAAGGGCTACAGATTAAAGAGTCTGTTTTTTCCCCTGCAAATGGTATAAAAAAAGGGGTTGTGGTGCTGAAATCACCATATTTCCAGATTTCAGGGACAAGTAGACTTTTGTCAGAAACCCCACATTTTTTACACAGTTTTGGCATTTTTCTATGACATAGCCTATTTTTGCTATTTTTTGTGCTTTTAACCTCCTTCCAGTTAATGGTAGAAATGGGTATGAAACCAATAATGGATCCTAGAAAGCTATACATTTTAAAAAGGTAGGTACAATTCTGAATTGCAGCAAAGGGTCATTTGTGTATATGCTTCAAGGTTTCGTTATAGAAACTAATAGTTAAATATAGGAAAGAATGAAAATTAGTTGAAAAAACAGCCATTTGTGTCAATATTTTCACCTGTAACTTCTAATTATGACAGTTGTTTGAAAGCAATATACCGTTACATTTACTGGACCTTTCTGGTTGTGTGGATATATAGGACTTGTAGGTTCACCAAGAACCAGACGAAACCAGGGCCAATAACTGAGCAGCATCTTGCAATAGTTTTTTATTATGTACCGGGTATATAGCAATTATTCTGGGAAATGTATACATGGAAAACTTGGTATGAAAGACACCTATCTATTTCTGAAATTGGAATAAAATATTGAGTTTAGAAACAGTGGATTTTCCGAAATTGGGAGTACCCATACTAGCATGAGAATTATAGGTAATTTTTCAAAATGACTTATTTTTTACACATTGTCTGTCATTTGGAAGGCAGAAATGCATCAAAAGTCAATAGGTAATAACAGTTGCTCTACAATTCTGTATTAGCCTAAGTCTCCCGAGAAAAATGGTACCTCACTTGTGTTGGTAGGCCTAGTGCCCGTGACAGGAAACGGCTTAAAACGCAACGTGGACACACCATATTTTCACAGTGAAAAATTACCTTTTTTTTGCAAAGTGCCTAGCTGTAGTTTTTTTAACCCTACCTCTGCCGGTACCTCGGGAAACCTAGCAAACCTATACATGTTTTAAAACCTGACACCCAGGGGAATCCAGGAAGGGGTGACTTGATAAGCTCTGACCATGTTCTGTTACACAGAATCCCTTGCAAACCTAAACAATTGTCAAAAGAAATACATTTTCATCATATTTCTGTGGTGAAAAGTTCTGGAATGTGTGTGGATCCACAAAATTCCACCCACCCTGCGTTCCCCAAAGTCTTCCAAGAAAAATGGTACCTCACTTGTGTGAGTAGGCCTAGTGCCCGCAACAGGAAATGGCACAATACGCAAAATAGACACACCACATTTTCATAGTGAAAACGTACCCTTTTTTTGCAAAGTGTCTAGATGTAGTTTTTTAACCCAGACTCTGCCGGCACCTAGGGAAACCGAACAAACCTATACATTTATGGAAACTAGATACCCAGGTGTTGACTTGACTGGCTCTCACCAGGTTCTGTTACCCAGAATCCCTTGCAAACCTAAAAGATTGACAAAAAAACTACATTTTCCTCACATTTCTGTGGTGGAAATTCTGGAATCTGCGTGGATCCACAAAATTCTAACCCCCCCAGCGTTCCCCAAAGTCCTCTGAGAAAAATGGTACCCCACTTGTGTGGGTAGGTCTAGTGCCCATGACAAGAAACGGCACAAAACACAATGTGGATACACCACATTTTCACAGTGAAAAATTACCCTTTTTTTGCAAAGTGCCTAGCAATAGTTTTTTAACCTTAGCTCTGCCGGCACCTAGGGAACCCTAGCTAACCTATACATTTTTTAAAACTAGACACCTAGGGAAATCCAGGATGGGGTGACTTGACTGGCACTCACCAGGTTCTGTTACCCAGAATGTCTTGCAAACCTACAAAATTGTCAAAAAAACACATTTTCCTCACATTTCTATGGTGGAAAGTTCAGGAATCTGCGTGGATCCACAAAATTCTACCCACCCCGCGTTCCCCAAAGTCTTCCGAGACAAATGGTACCTCACTTGTGTGGGTAGGCCTAGTACTCGTGACAGGAAATGGCATAAAACGCAATGTGGACACACCACATTTTCACAGTGAAAAATTACCCTTTTTTTGTACAGTGCCAAGCAGGCATTTTTTAACCCTAGCTCTGCCGGAACCTAGGGAAACCTAGCAAACCTATACATTTTTTTAAACTAGACACCCAGGGAAATCCTGGATGGGGTGACTTGATTAGCTCTCACCAGGTTCTGTTACCCAGAATCCTTTGCAATCCTAAAAAATTGTCCAAAAAACAAATTTTCCTCACATTTCATTGGTGGAATGTTCTGGAATCTGCGTGGATCCACAAAATTCTACCCACCCCGCGTTTCCCAAAGTGTTTCAAGAAAAATGGTACCTTACTTGCGTAAGTACCCATGACGGGCAAAAGCCCAAAATCTATTGAGGCGACATCAAAATTACCCATAACAAACCTACCTGGTTTTGCAAGGTGGGTCCCATGAGTTTACCTGCCGCGGATACTTGGTCCACCCACACAAGTGATGTACCATTTCTATTGGGATACTTGGAGAAATGCTGGGAGGTTGGAAACTTGGTGTTACTCTCTGCAGTGTGAAAAAGTGGGCACAATAATGCAAGGAAAATGTGGCAGTCACATTTTGAGGTTTGTAGGACATTGTGGGTAAGATAACTTGTTGGGATCCACAAGAGAGACATCACCATGTACTCCCATTGGTGTTTAGTTTACCGCAATATATACAGTTGGTAGGTTTTTCTTACATGAAATGTACACCTTGGCAGAGAGACTAAAAGACAAAGATCACTACACAGCCATCTATCCCTCAAGCACACACACATACTGGTTGAATTTGGCACGAGGGCGAGTGAAGGTTCAGTATATAAAATTGTATTAACAAGAGATTCCACAAAAATGAAATGCACTGTCAATAATTGAAAGGACAAAAAACGGAATCAGTGACTCGCAGCTCATGAGCTGTTAAGCCACGTCAAGACCCCAACAGCTTTACAGGCCATTCACAAACCTTTCATACGTGATACACACAAGACCATGCACACCACGAGGCACAAAACCAACACATTACAACATTCACAAAAAGAGACAAGGTACACCCTGCTTGAGAAAGACAGAAAAGAAAAATATTTCTGCACAACCACATATTCCTCAAGCACACATACATACTGGTTTGATTTGGCAAAAGGGTGAGTGATGGTTCAGTATATTCAGTTGTATTAACCAGATATTTTACAAAAATTAAATGCACTGTTAATAATTGAAAGGACGAGAAACTGCACCATTGACTCACAGCTCATGAGCTGTAAAGCCATGACAAGGCACCAACCTCTTTACAGGCCACTTATACACCTTTCATACGGGTGACATACAAAACCATTCACACTCACACCAGCAGACAGCGCCATTCAAGAGCCCATCACTTTCACGTACCCACATTCCTGACACAGCAACAACACCAGCTCACGGTTTGCGTGGAGTGGCATTTGGCTAGCAGTGTGTGTAGTGACCAGCAGCCATCCAAGCTCCAGTCCACGCACACCACCAGCCGAGCGCCATTCCAGGCACACCGCCAGCCAGGTGCCAGTCCATGCACACTGCCAATCCAGGCAAAACACCAGCCAAGCGCCAGTCCACGCACACCAATAGCCAAGCGCCAGTCCACACATACCACCGGCCAAGTGCCAGTCCAGGCACACTGCCAGCCAAGCGCTAGTCCACGCACACTACCAGCCAAGCCCCAGTCCAGGCACACCACCAGCCAAGTGCCAGTCCATGAATACCACCAGCCAAGCGCTAGTCCACGCACACTGCCAGCCAAGCGTCAGTCCATGCACACCACCAGCCAAGCGTCAGTCCACGCACACCGCAAGCCAAGCGCCAGTCCAGGCACACCGCCAGCCAAGCGCTGGTCCACGCACACCACCAGCCAAGCGCCAGTCCAGGCACACCACCAGCCAAGCGCCAGTCCATGCACACCGCCAGCCAAGTGCCAGTCTACGCACACCGTCATCCAAGTGCCAGTCCAGGCACACCACCAGCCAAGCAAAAGTCCCCGCACACTGCCAGCTAAGTGCCAGTCCACGCACATCGCCAGCCAAGCACCAGTCCAGGCACACCGACAGCCAAGCGCCAGTCCATGCACACCACGAGTCAATCGCCACTGCCTTCAGATTTAGGCTTTTTTTATACAAAAAAGAAAACACAAACAAATTGCAAATAGATACAAATCTACTAACACAAAATCTGAAACTAAATACATTGCACAAATGCCAACCTTGAAACTGAACAAAAAATATAAACCAGGCAGTTCACTTTACCACTCATGGATGCTCCCAAAAATTATTTTACGTGTGGTACATTCTAAAATAAGCAGGAACACACAGCGCACGGTTAGAAAGACACTCGGGGTAGTACATATGAGTCTCCTTCCGCATACCTCTTCACCAACAGACTCTACATACCCTACTAGGAAAGTCTTTTGAGGGTGTGGGAGGAATGTGATCAGGAAAGTGGCGATCTTTAAATCTATAAGAACAACTGGGGGTTGGGCCCACTGGGAAAGAGGGTAGGTCGGGCCACTGTAAAATGCAACAAAATGGGGGTTTTACCTATGCCTCTATTAAGAATGTCACGATGAATGCTAGCTTTGGGTAAACCAAAATTTATTAGTTTATCCTGACATTTAAGTCTTTTAGTTTCATTCAATTTTGAATTTTTCAATTATTTTAGTATAGGCAGAACAAAGAACGTCGTCAACTTCATGTGCTGCCATATAATGCCGCATTACAAAGTTATTCAAAAACAAATCATGAAAATCTTTACAATGATGAAAACATTACTACACAAATGACAATACAATATTAAACAATTACAATATCAAAGTGCTCTTAATTACAGTGAAACATGGAACTGTTACTCAATAATACAGTCTCAATCCTGAATATCAAACCATCTCTTGAACAGAAAAAATGTAAAGAGTATTTCAACCCAATACAAAGTGCATCTACTTCTATGCAAATCAAAGAGTTCTGCATTAATCACTGGCATTAAATGTCAAAGAGTGAAAAGATGCCGACGCGTTTCGAGTCCCGTAGGTAAATCAAGAGACTCTCATCAGGGCTGTCAGAGTCTGGTCCATGGAAACTATTTATGAAACAGAAAAAAACAAAATAAACTTTATCTATCTAGTCCTCCATCTATTATTTATTTACAACAAAATTTCTCCAATGAACAAAGTGCAGCGTACCTGGTAATTTCAAGTTCCAGGGCTGCACTTAAAGTGAACTGTGGTCTAAGCCGTGGGTACTCACTGCAACAAAGTGATATTATTTAGTGAAAGTTTCTGCTAATAAGGAAAACTAAAACAGAAGCCAGAAGTGGCGGTATTTTACCTTTCGCGTTTTCACACGGGCGGCGCGTCTACTTTCCAGCCACCGATAAAAAATCTTCAAGCGGATCACATGTTCTGCAACAGTGTAAGCATCCGTTGTAAAGCTTGCACATAGTGTGTTTAAATTGTGCAGTGTGAAAAATTAAGAGACTGACTTACTTTACACGCACCCGAGGTGGGGTTCACTTCCGCTATTGATTTTCGAGTAAATTCGATTTCTGTGGAAATATATAAGCAGTACAAACGCGTGTTAGCCTGACCGCGTTGTAGCACAAAGCGCACCAATGATCTAATTCCTTCTGCCCTGAACGGAAGCCTACCTTCGTCTTTGCTTCGTGAAAACGTCTCCCCTTGGCACACAAACGCAGGAACAATCTCCTTGCAGGATGCGCGTTTGTTTCTCCAATGTTAAAAAAAGGTCATGTGATTGTCATGTGACCTGTGGGGGCGTATGGGCCTGAAAGGTGACTTCTGGGAATAGTAGTGCTGCCTGAATAGAATATTCTGCGTGCTTCTCACGCTCTGTTGATTTCACTGAGGCAGTTAAGCCCATTGTTAACACTGTCGAATTTCATAATTAGATAGGCTTCCTTTTGAAGTAGAGCCATTTCCACATTAGTGTAATGTTTTGGATCAATCCAAAACAAAATCGTCCACCTGAAATCATTCTCACTGTGGTTGCTGCTCACAAAATGTTCCACCATGGGCGCAGTTAGTACTTTTTTCTTTATTCGCGAGCGGTGTTGCGTGATCCTTACATTGGCCGCCTGGGTAGTCTTCCCTATATACACCCTGTTACAGATGCACACCACAGCGTAGACCACGTTCTTAGTTCTACAATTTGTAAATGCATCGTGTCTCCATGTCACACCATTATGAGAAAAAACATTTCCCTCCAATGTCGCTGCACAGGAAACGCAATTGCCACATTTGCGGTGCCCACAAATTGGTTTTAAATTCCACTGAGCTATAAGGTCACTTTTTTGCTTTGGGATGAAGCTATCAGCTTTAACCAAATGTTGCCCTATGCTTTTATTTTTACACATGGCGAAAATAGGTTTTTGGAGTGGAGGATCCAACGTTTCCAATAAGTGCCAGTTATTTAGAATGATGCGCTTGAATTGGTTTGTGTGCTGGCCGTAGGTCGACACGCAGACCAATCTGTCAAGCTCCTCCTTCTTCTTCACTTTGAGCAAAGTGTCCCTCGGGATGAACCTTACTCTTTTTTTCGTGTGCGAGAGCAGCTTTTTTGGATAACCCCTATTCGCCATTTCTCCGCAGAATAAGGAAGCATGCGTCTCGAAATCCGACATGGTCGTGCAATTACACCTTATCCTTAGCAGTTGCCCATAGGGCAAATTTTCTCTTAGACATTGTGGATGTGAGCTTTTATAATGCAAGATTGTATTTCGGTCTGTGGCTTTTTTGTGAATTGTTGTGAATAGCGTTCCATCGCTGCTGCCTACTGTGACATCCAGAAAAGTCATTTTTTGTTGACTAGAATTCAGTGTGAATTTTATATCACTATGTCGAGAGTTAAGCCAATCATGAAACTGGTCTAACTGGGTCTGGCTCCCCTGCCACAAGAGCCAGACGTCGTCAATATAACGTAACCATTGATGTATGTTACTCAGAAATGGATTATTGTTATATATGAATCGTTGTTCATATTGGTCCATATAGAGCACCGCCAGCTCCGGCGCATAGGGACAACCCATGGCTGTCCCTTTGATCTGGATGTAGAACTCATTCTCAAATTTAAAATAATTGCTCCATAGCGTGATTTCTGCCAATGACACGATGAATGACGTGGGCACCCTATGTGGTCTCTCTCGCTGGTCCAAGTATATTTCTATCACCTCTAATGCCTCATCCTGAGGGATTTGGGTGTATAGAGAGGCCACGTCTAATGTTACCATCAATTGTGTATCTTCATCGAATGGTTTCCCTTCAATTTTAGTGATGAAATCTGTGGTGTCACGAAGATGTGACTTCACCTGCACTATACACGGTTTAAGAAAAAATCGATGTACTTCGATACTGGCTGTACGCTGTGGTGTGCATCTGTAACAGGGTGTATATAGGGAAGACTACCCAGGCGGCCAATGTAAGGATCACGCAACACCGCTCGCGAATAAAGAAAAAAGTACTAACTGCGCCCATGGTGGAACATTTTGTGAGCAGCAACCACAGTGAGAATGATTTCAGGTGGACGATTTTGTTTTGGATTGATCCAAAACATTACACTAATGTGGAAATGGCTCTACTTCAAAAGGAAGCCTATCTAATTATGAAATTCGACAGTGTTAACAATGGGCTTAACTGCCTCAGTGAAATCAACAGAGCGTGAGAAGCACGCAGTATATTCTATTCAGGCAGCACTACTATGCCCAGAAGTCACCTTTCAGGCCCATACGCCCCCACAGGTCACATGACAATCACATGACCTTTTTTTAACATTGGAGAAACGAACGCGCATCCTGCAAGGAGATTGTTCCTGCGTTTGTGTGCCAAGGGGAGACGTTTTCACGAAGCAAAGACGAAGGTAGGCTTCCGTTCAGGGCAGAAGGAATTAGATAATTGGTGCGCTTTGTGCTACAACGCGGTCAGGCTAACACGCGTTTGTACTGCTTATATATTTCCACAGAAATCGAATTTACTCGAAAATCAATAGCGGAAGTGAACCCCACCTCGGGTGCGTGTAAAGTAAGTCAGTCTCTTAATTTTTCACACTGCACAATTTAAACACACTATGTGCAAGCTTTACAACGGATGCTTACACTGTTGCAGAACATGTGATCCGCTTGAAGATTTTTTATCGGTGGCTGGAAAGTAGACGCGCCGCCCGTGTGAAAACGCGAAAGGTAAAACACCGCCACTTCTGGCTTCTGTTTTAGTTTTCCTTATTAGCAGAAACTTTCACTAAATAATATCACTTTGTTGCAGTGAGTACCCACGGCTTAGACCACAGTTCACTTTAAGTGCAGCCCTGGAACTTGAAATTACCAGGTACGCTGCACTTTGTTCATTGGAGAAATTTTGTTGTAAATAAATAATAGATGGAGGACTAGATAGATAAAGTTTATTTTGTTTTTTTCTGTTTCATAAATAGTTTCCATGGACCAGACTCTGACAGCCCTGATGAGAGTCTCTTGATTTACCTACGGGACTCGAAACGCGTCGGCATCTTTTCACTCTTTGACATTTAATGCCAGTGATTAATGCAGAACTCTTTGATTTGCATAGAAGTAGATGCACTTTGTATTGGGTTGAAATACTCTTTACATTTTTTCTGTTCAAGAGATGGTTTGATATTCAGGATTGAGACTGTATTATTGAGTAACAGTTCCATGTTTCACTGTAATTAAGAGCACTTTGATATTGTAATTGTTTAATATTGTATTGTCATTTGTGTAGTAATGTTTTCATCATTGTAAAAATTTTCATGATTTGTTTTTGAATAACTTTGTAATGCGGCATTATATGGCAGCACATGAAGTTGACGACGTTCTTTGTTCTGCCTATACTAAAATAATTGAAAAATTCAAAATTGAATGAAACTAAAAGACTTAAATGTCAGGATAAATTAATATAAATTTTGGTTTACCCAAAGCTAGCATTCATCGTGACATTCTTAATAGAGGCATAGGTAAAACCCCCATTTTGTTGGATCTTTAAATCTAGCCACATCCTCCACCACTCCAACTCTAGGAACAGTTCTCTGTTCCACTACAACAAGGCTGCCTATTACAGACTCTTAAAGGTTGCCAAGTGGAAAAGATGGATAGCCAACTTCTTATACCAATGGACACAAAGTAAAAGATTTTAGAACTGTGCGGTATGCGAAGACACCTACTCGTGTGTGCTTCTGGGTGTATGTGAGATTCAGTATCCCACGGTGCTACAGGCGAAGGGATAACCCAAAACCCCTCAAACAGACACAAGGCCTACCAATTTATATTACAAATGCCTGTCCACACATTCTTTGTGAATTGCAGAAACTGTACTGCACAATGTCTATTAATGAAAACAATCTGGTAACACTTTACTATTCACACATCAAAAATTGAAATCACAGCAGAATACTCCAGGTATTTTGTGTTCTAATGCTTTAATGATGATCGATTGCTCAGCCAACACATGTTTCATCAGGATATGAACCCACGACTTCTTTAGGGCTCTATGGCAGATATAATGGAAAAGTCGATCACTCCGCCGATTGTACTTCCGTCCCTGCTGGCGTAGGAAGGAAAAAAGCTTCCCAAGACAATCAAAATGTAATTATCTAGTCAAACGTTCTACACACTTGAAGTGTTGTGCTATTATTACGTGGCTCTTAATGGAAAAAAGGTCTGAGTTTGGCTCTATGTGCTCTTGCTCCTGTGTGGCGGCAGCCGAGTACGCTGCTGCCACACAGGATCTCTTGAGGGAATCATGGTCAGAGAAAGACTCAAAAAGCATACCAACAACCTGCTGAGCAGTATTCCTGCAGCTAGCCATTATCCTTACTAAGGGCCAGATGTAGGTAATTCCGATTTACCTACTCTTAAATACCGAATCATACCGATTCGGTATTTAAGAGTAGGTAAATTGGAAGTAGGCAGATGTAGGTAATTTTTCTTTTACAATTACCGATTCTGTAAGATTCGGTATTTACCGATTCGGTAAATACCGAATCGGTATTTCCCATTGATTCCTATGGGCCTTGAAGCCCATAGAAATCAATGGGAAATACCGATTCGTTATTTACCGAATCGGTAAATACCGAATCCTGGCAGGGGGAACGGGGTGTCACTTTGACACCCTGTAGCACCCCAATTGCAGGCTCGCGTGCCATGTGGCACACATACATGCCCTAAGGGATTGTCTGTGTGTCACATGGCATAGGTATACATGCACAGATGTGCATGTACACTGGAATTTGGTATTTTACCAGCCAATAGGATTGGGTGGTAAATACCGACTCCTAAAGGGCCTGTGGCACTCTTTGAAGTGCCAGCTACATCTGGATTTACCGAATCGGTAAATATACCGATTCGGTATTTTACCGAATCGGTAAATTTACCGATTCGGTAAAAATTGGGCTCCCTACATGAGAAAACCCTAATACCGGTCGGTAATGGCCGAATTCGGCCGTTACCGCCCGGTATTAGGGCTCCTACATCTAGCCCTAAGAAAGGAGAATGCACAAACAAGTCAACAACAACCAACACAGTGCAAAATAAGTAAGTAAAAAAAATGTGTACCTTTATCACAAAGATCTATATACTCACAAATGATACAATTTAATTGCAGGAGACAGCTACACTCACCAGCACCTACTCTGCAGAGAGACAGCAAAAAACAACGATATCCCACTAGGAAGAAAAAAGCAAAACCAATTACTCACAAGACAACAAAATACAAATGGAGCACAAATGCAAAAAGTTTTTGACACTCAAAGAACAGAAGCCAAACGTACTGGTATTATTACACCATTTGCAAAAAACACATTCATGCAGAGAAATGAAACTCATTTACATTGTACAAAAAAAAGTCTCTTACCAAACACATGCAACTACACAGACAGCAGAACCACCAGTAACGAAGCCACAACCTGGAACAGTCTAAAGAGCAAAAGCCTTGAACTAGAACAAAAAGGGAGAATTAAAGCATTGCAATTGCAATTCACAAGAAATACAAACAATTAACATTATAACATGCTATGTCACTACCCAAATAGTCAATCTGCCAGATGGGCCTTCAAATAGGGCTGAGGAAAATGGGGGTTATCTTGCCCAAGGGATCGGGTGAGGTTGTCTGCCAGGCCGATCTGTCCTCCAGGTGGGGAAGAAAACAGCAGACAGAAATGTGCCCCCCTTAAAATAAATCCCTGGTGCCTAATAGGGTGTTCTGCCTTCCCCTCCCACCTAGGGCAGAAAGGCAAAAAAAAGGGTCAGATCTGTCCTCAGGAGGGGCAGAAAAAACATTAAGCACATTTTACCCCCTTGGAAGCAACAATGTTGCTTCCATTAAACGCAAAAAAAAATCCCTGGTGCCTAGTGGAGTTTTCTGCCCCCCCCGGGGGCAGAAATGCCAAACAAATGGGCGAATCTGCCCCCCGGGGGGTAGAATACACATGCAAAAAAATATGCCCATTGGAAGCGACTCTTGCCCAATGGGTCGCTTCCATTTTAATTTTAAAATGAGTCCCTGGTGTCTAGTGGGGCCAAAAAATGGTCCCATCTGCCCCCAGGGTGGGCAGAATACACATATAAAAAACAAAATGCCCCCCCAGAAGCGACCTTTGCCTAAGGGGTCGCTTCCATTTATATTTTAAAGAACTCCCTGGTGTCTAGTGTGGTATTCTGCAATCTGTTCCCGGGGGGGGGTAGGGGGGGGGCAGCAAAGTCTTAAAAATAATGTGCCCACTAAGGAAGCGACCCTTGCCGCCAGGTTCCCAGCGTGCACCAAGCGGTGCGACAACGTAACGGTCTCAGAACGCCGATACGGTAAGCCCAACATCGATCACAGCACACCGAATAGTTAGCGGTTAAAACCCAGTTTTAGTGAGTAATCTCACTATAGGGAATGCGACAACAAGTCAGATTTGGCAAGCACAGTATACGTTAACGAGTTGATCTTTGGTGCTTTAAAAACATGAACGTATCGTTTAAGCAGTGTAACTGATTTATGGCCAGCGCGATAGCCCGCATTTACAACCACGTTCAATGGCAACATCCACGAATGTAATAGATTAACTGTTTTATACATTCGAGCTTTGGTCTAAACACACGATTATTGGTGTAGCACGTAAATTAGTTGGAAATAACTTTGAATTGTGAATTTCGAATCTTATATATAGTGTACTCTTTTTGGTGGCATTAGTACGCCGTACAAAATAATGAATGTAATATGGTATTACTTTTTTGACAGATCATTCTCTTGACAAAGGCGCAGTGCGCCGAAATGCATTGGGATAAAGGGAAGAAGAGATATGTATCCTTGTTACAGCATTAATAAGGAAATGCATTATTGATGTGATAAAAGATGTGAACAGAACATTTTAAACAACAGAAAATTTGATTAATAAATGGAATCGTCATTAACAATGAACGGAACTTCGTTGTCATGTGTATGAACTAAGAGCAGGAGAAACAGCACAATCTGTGCCCAGGGAGACAGACCAGAATTATATGATCTGCTAACTTTGAAGATATTGGGCTGCCCATGCGCTTCCCCCATGGGTGGGTGCCATGATGGAGCGGTTCCGTCATGAGCACACGCCCACCGTGGCTCATGACGGAACCGCTCCTTCATGAGCACCGACAGGGTTAAAGTAATGTTATAGCTAGGTGAAAATGTCAGTTTAAACATTAACATATTCAACTAAAAATAACACTGACATTTACCAGCCTAGCACCATCGCAGGCACCCGAGTCCCATGGTGCAAATATGTCTGTGTTACAGGCAGAATTGTTTGACGCCTTCCTGCACAAGAGCAATCCTCTGAGGCATTTCCTCTTTCTACCTGTGTTGCAGCATACAGCACAGGTAGAAAGAGGAAATAACAAGGAGAAATAAAAGATTTTCTCCTCATTATGCCTCGGCTGGGAAGGCGAAGCATTTTGATGCATTCCCAGGTTTACTAGTATAAGTAAATCTGGTAATGCACCAAAAACCATGGGTGGATGCGAGGGACCACCCACGCTCCACCCAGGGAACGCCTTTGCAGAGCAGAATAACACAAGGCAGCAACTGGCGCTGCCTTGCGTTACTCCAGATATAATAAGCCATGCATAGTCACACAAGGGGGCTCTGGGAGGTACAGTAAATATGAGTAGAGGGCTTGTGCTGCCTTCCATCGGTTTTCTTGATGCAGGGGCACAGCGATCCATTAATAAATCTGGCCTTAGGTATTTATTATTAGCAGTGGGAGTCCATTTTACACAACAAACATGTTCCACCTGGTATAAGTGGCCTTCCAAGTGACCTTTGAACCCGTAGGTATATTCACATGGATTCCAAGAAAGACACCAGTAAATCATCAAAACCATATTAAGCACTTTTTCTCAGAACTTCCTCTAAATTTCCTTACACCTCTCTGCTTCTCCACAGCCTGCGGCACTTCTAGAGGAGCCCATTGCTTGACGATGGAGCGACGTTTCTGTTCAAGACACTTCTCCTCAAAACCCCTACTCCGTTGGAAATCTCTCAAAGTCAAGAATGTTTTATTCGACAACTTAAAGTCATAAAAGTAAACATATCATATAACAGTGCATTTCATTAGCACATTTTTTTAAAAATTCTGATTTTTTTTAAAAAGCTTTCCTAATATCAACCAGGTAACCAAAGTTTAAAATACGTACGAAACAGAAACATGTTATAAAATACAAAGTGCAAATGTGCAAAACATAATCAAGTACAAATAGACTCTGCTTATGTTGTTCTTGTACGAAAGTTGGATGTCCAATGCCTTAGATAAGGTAGCGCCGTGGACTTTCAAACCTCCCGTAAGAATAGCAAAACTGCCCCCTGGTTTACGCAGGAACTTAAAGAAGCTAAAGCAAAATGCAAAAACGCTGAAAGACAGTGGAGGAAAAGCTACAATCTGGAAAGCAAGTCACACTATAAAACAGAACAAAAAAAATATTACAAATTATTAAGAACAGCTAAGGGTGCCCACTTCAAAGGTAGAATAGAAGCCGCCGACAACCCTACCAGAGAACTCTTTGCTATTTATAAGGAGCTAACGGTCCCGACCAGACTCGAAGCACAAGATACCTACTCAAATGAGCTATGCGAATCGATAGCGGATCACTTTGTCGGCAAGGTAGACAAAATACATGCCACTTTTATGGACGGAGATAAGAACCCTAACACACAGATGGCAGTTAAAGACAACATCACCGTCAAATCCCGCCTGACATACTTTAAAGTACCCGAGAGACAGGAAAGGCTGAACATTGTCCAAAACATACAGTCTGGCTTCCCCCGTGACGTATGCCCCCCCAACCGCTGCAAAGGAGTCCTGGAGAGTATGATGGATCAAATCACTCACATCATTACTCTCTCTCTCCAAGAATGCCACGTTCCTGACACATGGAAAACAGCCCAGGTCATTCCCCTGAAAAAAAAAACGAATGTCCACATATCCCAACTCCAAAATCTTCGACCTATCTCCCTTCTTCCCTTCTGTGCCAAAATAGCGGCAAAAGTAGTCAACAGGCAGCTTATGCAATATCTGAAAGAGAACTCTCTCCTACACCCCACTCAATTGGGGTTCAGAGCCGGCTACTCGACAGAATCCGCCGTTCTATACTCCACTGAATGCCTCAGACAAATGGCGGACGAAGGACAGACAGCAGCGTTGGTTTTATTAGACCTCAGTGCAGCATTCGACACCGTGCTGCACACAGCGCTGCGGTCACGCCTTTCGGACATGGGAGTTGAGGGACCTGCCCTTGCCTGGTTAAAATCCTTTTTGTCCAACAGGAGTTTCCAGATGCGCTGTCCTCCTTTCACATCTTCCCCTCGGAAGTTGAGACATGGAGTTCCGCAGGGTTCTAGTTTAAGCCCGACCCTATTCAACCTTTATATGGAGCCTCTGGCTCACAAAGTTGAAGGTTTCGGGGTGGATATTGTTACCTATGTCGACGACACCCAACTGGTGATCAAGCTGTCGATAGACCATCCGGAAGATGCCACCAACTTTTCCAAATGCCTCTCTACTGTAGCATTATGGATGAACAATAACTGTTTGCGCCTTAACGGCGAAAAAACTGAACTTTTAATTGTGGGCAAATCCCCCTCCGCTTGGTCCCACATGTGGTGGCCAGCGGAACTGGGCAACTTCCCTCACCCCGTGGACTCCGTTAAAAATCTGGGAGTAATGCTTGACTCCAACCTTTCTTTCAGATATCAAGTTAATAAAGTCACGGGAAGATGCTTCAGCACATTAAAAACCCTCCGCAAAGTCCTTGACCTACTCCCCATCAATGCCAGAAAGACACTAGTACATGCCCTAGTCACACCCCATCTTGACTACGGCAATGTCCTGCTCCTAGGTCTAAGCAAAAAATGCTTACACCAACTGCAATGCGTACAAAACGCTGCAGCCCGCTTGGTACTCAACCTACCTCGCAGAGCTTCTGGGAAAAATGCTCTAACAAAACTTCACTGGCTCCCGGTCAAAGACCGCATTAAATTTAAAGCCTTGTGCTTTACGCATCGTATTGCCCAGGGCAAAGCCCCAGAATACCTGCAAAAACTCCTTACAATCCATTGTCCCATCAAAAACCTGAGATCGGCAGGAGCCATGCTGTTCAAACTCCCTCGCACCCGCAGAGCCAAGATGGGCGGCCGCTCTTTTAGTCACCTGGCCCCTAAGCACTGGAATGAACTCCCACTGGATCTTCGCATGGACCCATCAGAAACCAGATTCCGTGCCAAACTCAAAACTCATCTCTATTCAAGTATCAACCACCTCTCCCACCTCTGACCTCCGCTCTCACTCTCCTTCATTCCTGTTTCTTGAGACGTAGTAGCATTCTAGCGCGGGGACACACTATTTCTAGTGTAACCAGGCGCTTTAAAAATGGCTTTATTTTTATTATTATTATTTGTACTCAACCAGAAAAATAGAGCCTTGGGATGAATACAGTTCAGAGACATTTTATAAAGTGCAGAGTGCAGAAACGAGCAAACTCAAAATGAAATAGTCCACGTTTGTGACATTCCTGGTATCACTAAGAGAATCAAGTCCTGCTAGACATACAGTACAAAACATTGTGTAAAGTGCAGAGTGCTAGAGGGCAAACTTGATCAAATAAGATAATCCCCGTTTATGACACATAGTGGGCCTCTAAGTAAAAACCTATAAAAACATTATGACAGTTAAAAAAACATTTTTTTCCTCCATCTAATGGCTCCTGTTAAAAAACTTGCAACCCCAAACCAAACCATGGGGGAAGATAGCATTTGAAGGTACAGTAAGGCTGACCTAACTTGCACAAAGTGAGAATCTATGAGTAATGGTAGTATACATTTCTTACGTAAGGAAACATAATAGTCACAAAAGAAAATAAAGTGGAGAGTATCCTGTTCAGAGAGATTGTCACAATGACAGGGTTCTAAGGTGCCAGGTTTAGAAAAGCCCTGAGGAACTGATAAAAGCCAGGGAAGCATTTGTAGATGAAATCTGGTTAAAAACAAAATGATGAAAGGGATTACCGACAATTAATAAGTAGGGTTGAACTTGGTTTTGCATGGACAACTTACTGTTGGTTTTAGCAACTCCTTTTCGTCCCTTAGTCCCTGGCGCTTAGTCAAAAGCTGGTGTTTAATATTTCTAATTTTGAATTAGTACATGGGTTTGGGATTTAGGAATAAATCAGGGCAACCTAGCCAATTTCTCAGTTCCCTTAAATACTTTAGCCAGGCGATATGTTCGGCTCTATCTAGCACTAGACAATCAGTAATTATTATTTGGTTTATGTTTATATTGGGACTTGCCCATATTCCCAGCCAGCGCATTAATGGAGCCACTGCGATCTGGTCTGGTATGTAACCCACCCCTAGTTCTTCATGTATTACATATGCAGGGCTGGAATGGGGAACTGCTAAAATCTTACGTAAGAACTTGTCTTCCTCATGCTGAATATCCTTTCCTTCTTTATATCTCCAGATGTCACAGCCGTAGGTTGCCATGGGGATGCATTTTCCTTATATATCTTCATCAGGGCTGAAATGGGTTTTGACCCCAATCTTTTAGCGAAAGTTAGTGTTGCCCCTGTATCTCTAGCAAGTGTATTTTTTTTTGCGTAATTTGTGGGCACCATGACGCATGCTCGTCAAAAAGTACCCCCAAGTAAGGGAAGGTTTACAATGTGAACTTTTTTGGGGACTTACCAGGGCCGATAGACATAGTGTGCGATTTCATAAAATTTGTTGAAAGATCTAAGGAGTCCATAAAAAACTATAAAAGCATCTAAAAGTGATTGGAGGCCCACTGCCGTTCTGGCTAATATGACTGTGTCATCCGCATATAAAAGTGCGGGGATCTACTTGTCGCCAAATCTAGGGATGTCTTTGCAGCTAGCTATTAAAAAATCTCCCAATTGATTTATGTATAGTGTGAATAAGAGGGGGGCCAGGATACAACCTTGGCGTATCACTCTTTTGGCATCCCAGGCAGTTGTCAAATCCCCATTACTGTTGTATCTGACAGCCGCTGTGTTATTCACATGAATAGCATGTAAGAATTCCACGAGCTCTGGTTAGAGACCCATATCACTTAGGATGGACCACAGCTTTGATCTATTAACACAATCGAAGGTTTGTGTCAGGTCCATAAACGCCAGATGTATTATGCCCTTTTTGGCGATGGTGTACTTCCCTACCGTTAAGTGTAAATTTAAGCATTGGTCCAAGGTCCCTTTGCCTGACCTAAAACCATATTGAAGGTTAGAAATAACATTTCGGTCATCCAGCCATGTCGTTAAGCGATTAAGTATGACTTTTCCCATAATTTTGTATGCCGAAACTAAAAGTGAGATTGGCCTATAACATATAGGCTCATCCCTTGTACCCTTTTAAAAAATGGGAACGATGACTGCCTTCCCCCAGGATTTTGGGTATCTGTGTAAACATGTGGCATTAAAAACATTTGTCAAAATACTAGCCCATACATTTGGATCTGCTTTGTATAGGTCGGCCGGTACCCCGCCGGGGCCTGGAGCCTTTCCACCATATGTCGTTGCAATTGCTTCATAGACCTCCTCTACACTAAAGTGGAGTGGTGTGCTAGTTTGTCCCCTATTCTATTCCCTATTCTCCTTTGTTTCTCCCAGGTTTACATCACTAAAAATATTTCCAAAATGTAATACCCGTTTGTCTGCTGGAAACAGTCAGTGTTGGAGTTAGAAATTTCGGAAAGAAAGGGACTGTTGAATACCAACCAGAAATTTGAGCTGTCTTTCAGTATGCTAGCCTGTTGTAGGGCATCCCATGTTTGTTTCCTTAACTCCTTCTTCCTGTTGTGGACTGCTATCTTATAGGCCTTTCTTTTATCCCTAATTTCAGTTTTATCTCTAGGGGTATTTTTTAGGGCCTGTATGAGCTCCGTATGAGTTGCTGAGCATGCTCCATTGAACCATCTTGCAGCCTTCTGGCCTCTGGTTCCACCAATGATTGTGAGGTCAGATTGAATTTGTTTTGTTAATTTTCCAAAGGTTGTTAAGATAGAACAGTCCTGTATATTGTTGTCTAGACAGGACTCAATTTCAGGGGCGTAAACTGTGTACAAATTATGGAAGAAGTTATCTGGGACTTTCATTTCCCACTTTAGGCTGCGGGCCTGATCTTTAGTGCCAATATTTGTATTTGTCAGACAAATGGCAGATTCTCCGGGTTCAATAGCAGAGAATAATATAGCAACAGTACGTGGGTTATGGTCACTAAAACCTAGCCAAGTGACCAATAAATCCTCAGTAAATAAAACTAACAGAGCAGACAATCAGATATAATCAATAATGCTAGATTCTCCATTTCCTACATAAGTGGGTACTGGCGCCACATTATCCATTTGTTGGAGGCAGCATAAATTTTGATTTGAAAGAATACCTTCCAGCAAAATGCCTGAGGGTTTGTGCTCAAAATGATTTAGTGAAGAAAGAGATTTCCCCCAGTCCTGGTTTATAAAACAATTTAGATGACCTTGATGAATATTAAAATCCCCTAGGATTATTTCTTCACAATAAGTTTGTTTAGTCTCCTCATAACATTCCAAGAACTCCTTTAACTCTTGTAGATGTTGCAGCTCATGCCCTCTAGACAAAGAATTATAAAAGTATATCACTAACACGGTGGCACGATTCTTAAAAGACAGTTCTACTGCCAAAACATTCTGAGATTTACATTCAACCAAGCGTGACTTACAAGAGAGCTTTAGTGAGAACATTAGCAGTAAACCCCCTCTGGCTCTACCCATATTCGATGGAATAGCACATTTGTGAAACGAAATAAAACCATCCAGATAAAAACAATCATTTACTTCCCAAGTTTCCTGAAGGGCAATGATATGATGCATTGAAGGAAAGTTTTCCCAGAATGAGTTTCCTCTTTTAGACCTTATTCCAGCTATGTTCCATGACAGGACCTTACATACTTGGCCACAGTGGGAATTGGGATGTGGAGAGATTCTGGGATTGTTGTAGTTATTTCAACGTAATCCAGGACCGATAATCTTTGTGTGTTTAGGGTCATGTTAATTGGAGGTATACCCTGATAAGTTTTATCTTCTAACTCTAGTCAGTCATTTTCATCCAAATTTTGGAGAGTTGCGAGGGGTTGGAATCTGTTACTCATTGGTAAGTAATTGTCAATGTTAGTTTTAGCAACAGGCCTACCTGTTTTTCAAGATGTATGCCATTGCCATTGCATAGAGCATCTGCGCTGGCTTGGGGGGTAAATTGTAAAGAGACTACTCTAATTAGGGAGTTTGAACTGCTCTGGTTGCACCACCTATTAACATCTTGGTTTTCTCTGGATCCTTAAAGTTGACAACTATACAGTCTCCTACACCAATCTTTTTGTTTGGTGACCTATCCACCCCACTCTTCTGGCCATAATAATGTCAGATAATATGTTCTGGCCATTGTTTACATTTTTAGTACACCAATGGGTCACTTTATATATTAGATCCTGGGTGGTTTCCCTAGTTTCTTGAGAGAGAGAAGGGACCT
Organism: Lissotriton helveticus; assembly: GCF_964261635.1. Lineage (NCBI taxonomy): Eukaryota > Metazoa > Chordata > Amphibia > Caudata > Salamandridae > Lissotriton > Lissotriton helveticus. The sequence continues at coordinate 511,889,261 of NC_136071.1, read as the reverse complement.
CAAATAGAACTGCTACTAGCGGGGGAGATGCAGGGGGTAAATCAAGGGTACTTTGGTTCGCAACTTTGAGAATGCCGTAATTAGGCTGATTACATGTGGGTATAGGGGACCTCTCAGGGTTCAGGGGTCTTCTAACCTGGGCTACCTCTGGGCTCTGGGCTACAGGTCCTGTCACCTTGGGTGTATTTGACTGACTTGGTCCACTAAGTATGCCATTAGTTCCTAAAACATTTAGACATGGGCTAAGTGGGTCGGGTTGAGTCTGATTCTTATTCGAGATGGAATTTCTGCCCCTGCCCCCATTAGCTTTGGCGCAAAAGTCGAAGCACATTTATAACAGTTAGTGATCAAATTGTGTGAATAATTCCTCGACTTTTTGTAATTTTTGTATTATTGGAGATAAAAGGACCGTTGTCATGAATTCAAGCTTTGTAAATATAGAGACTAATAACTGGTCTTGGATCAAATCAAGTTGTAAAGATGATTGTGTCCGTGTTTGTGACCGCGGGGATTTTCTAGAATTATAGGCCGTGAGTTCTCTCTTGGGCGGTGGTAAGTCTGGGGCCGCTTCATTTCCCTCTGATGTTTTATCAGCTAAAATATTAGAAGACCTGTTAAGTTCATCAGAGGTAAATGTTTGACTTGGGGCTGTAGAGGCTATTGGAATTGCTGAGCATTCTAAAGAGCCCATAACAGCTGCTGAATGTCCTTGTTCTCCCTCCTCCCTGTTAATGTGGATCTGAAGACATTTTCCAGCCTCTAAGGATAATCTTCACTCAGTCAAGACTATAACCTGCGTGATTGCATGGGCAGCTTTAGTCAAAAATGAATCAATTTTGCCCGCCATGCAACCTCCCGAAGCACCCCCCGTGTAGCGGGTGTTTTCCTTTTGCCCATTTCGGAAGCTGAACCACTAGAGACCCCTGTCTCTGTATGAAGTCGCTATGGAGTACTTGGATGGTCACATTTAATGGGGTGGAAAAAGTACCTTGATGTGTTGGCTGAGTTCCGACCGACATCTCAATCTCCAAAGTACAATTTGCGGGCTAAAACAGCCAAGAGGTCTGGCCCAGCCTGGCCTCTTCCGGTTGCTGACGGGCGCAAACGGGCCCGCCCTTGCCTCGGGCGGGTTGTCAGAGGCGCTTTCGAGTGTGTTTGCAGCTCCTCCCCCTCCTGGGGTACTGAAGTCTTGTGGGCGATGTAGTCCCCACACAGATGGCACCAGCAGCACCGGCAAGCAGAGAGAGATCGCTGAAACATTAGTTGTGCACTAAATCAAACAAGAAAAATCTTTTAACAAGCATTTGCAAATCCAAATTGGTCTGACATGGGCCCCAATCCTTTTGGCTTTGTCAGTGCTTATTTTGTTCAGTCGGGTTATTGCAAAACGTCATTGTTGGGTCAAATGTCAAGCTCTCATAAATCTAAAAAGAGTTGCTAAAAGCAAAATAATTTTGGTCTAAAAAAACACATAACTAGTGTAGGCTGTGGAATTTAAGGGAACTATTTTGTGTGTGGACTTGCTGTTTGTGAAAGAGCAGGATGCCCTCACTCAGAGTGAATTAAGCCAATGGCTGAAGTGGGCTGACCCACCGCCCCATGCTGCATGCTGGAGTGGGCAGAAGAAAATGTGAATGACACCATATTGGACCAATGGATGAAGAGGGCCAGCTGACAGCCGCTATAATGTAATTCTTTTATACACATATTTTTGTAAAATCAATAGGTCTTGTCTAACGTCACTCTTTAAAACAAAAGTAGCTAGAAGGCAGCAAACCAATCCAACAACTAGTCAAGACAGACCTTCATAGGGTTTGGTTTTAGGCAGTGTGCTGCGTGAGACTCACCATTCACTTAGAAGAACTTAATACAGTCCCAACACTAAGACCCCTGCTCTCTGTGAGACCCAGAAGAGAAGTGTGCTCTGTCTTCAAACTGATTGCATATCCATAAGGAGAGGGCAACAGGCTCTCAATTGTACCAGCAAAGCTGTTGCCAACTGGCCCTAAGCAACTGGCTCAGACTCCCTCGCCTGAACTTTTTCCCTTGTTGAAGAGGAGCATGATGCATGTAGTCATTTCCTTTTTTTGGCCAGTGCCAACTATTTTAAATTTAGATTGTTTATAGGTTGCCAGCCAGGCCTGCTGCCTTCTGTCTGGGGTTAGGAGTTTCCTGAGGAGGGCACGCTGAAGGGAGCCATGTGGCCGCCGGCACCAGAAACTCCTGCCATCTGTCGCTAATTGGGCAATTAACGCGAACACACATTTGTCAAAATCGCAGTATTTCTTGGATGACTAACGAGCAGTCAGGATTCGGCATTTATATATGTGTTTTCCTGTACGTGCCTGTCCTTGGTTTGAGAGTGTCTGCATCCATGAGTTGGAGGCTCTGATTCTTGGAAGTGCTTGTTCCTATGGCCCAACCCTCCTGCTACTTGAGCGATGCTTCAGAAATTGATGCACCCTTTCCCCAGCTGCTTCCCCAAGTCACCCACCAGGAGCTGGACTCTGTCTACGGATCGCCTGTAGCCTGTTTCTAGAGCCCTGCCCAAGAGCAACATCCTTGCTAAGATGCTGTCTTGCCAACATGAATCAATAGTCTGTCACAAATCTGACTCGCCGGATAATTTCCTGTTTTTAACCACACATCTTGGACAACTTGTAGCCCACACTTATGTTTCCTGTAATTCTAGCTAAATAATCTGGTGGGAAATGTCTAGATGCATCTGCCCCCCTAAGAGGCACACATATTTCGATGTTTTTAGTTTTCCCACAACTGATCTATGATCTGCTCTATTTTGCTCGCAATGGAGCCATGCTCTGAAACCGTATCATGTTCTTGGGGTGATGTTGTCCTTGGAATGTTACAAGTGAGTCCTGAGTAAAGCTGCAATAGAAATATTTCAACTGTCTTTTATACTTGTTATGGTTCCAATTGCAATTTGGCTAATATCTTTGTGAAAATAGAATGGGTTCTATTTTACTTTATTTAATCCCTCTAAAATTAACTGAAATATGAGGGGGTGTATCTCAATTCGCTTAACTGAGCTTTGAACAAATATTTTTGGATTGTGCATATTGAAAGTTGTATTTTTTATTAATGGTTTTTTTAATTGATTTTTATGTAACTAATATATTCGGAAACAGTCTTCTTGAATTTAATCATGTTTTAAATATTTATATAAATTCAATTGGTAATGCATTTTTTAATATTGTAACAATGTGTATTTATGTATCACTTTTATGACTTAATTGTCGAATAAAGTTTATAAACGGAACGGAAAAGAATTCCAGCCCACCCTCACTGGAAAGCATGATCATAGTGTACCAGGGGTCATGTGATCTCCTTCTGAGTCACTATAGCTAAGGAGAGGTAATCCTGCTCTCTGACCACCAATATGTGGCTGAGTGCTTGCAATCAGTAAAGTCTTAGAACCACTCAAAGTCTCAGTGGCTCTCACTGAAACAACTACCCTTAGCATCACAGAGGACCTGAGACTTGACTTCCTGCTCTGCTGCACCACAGCCTATCGGGGGAAACCAGTGCTTTAACCAATCAGAACCAACCGGTACTTTCCATATAAAAGCCTTGAAATAAGGACAGTACGGCGAGCTCATCTTCACTACATCCATGAAGGGCAAACAAGTGCTCTGGCATTCAAGACCACCTCACCCACCTGCCCTAGTCTAAATGTTAATGTTAATGTTAATGTTAAAAAGTATTTATTGAGCGCACTGCCACCAATTGGTTTCCTGGCGCTAGAGTAGACAGAAAACGAATCCTGAGGCGAGAGGAGAAGGCAATCAGTGGTACGCTTGTTTAAAAAGCCATGTTTTAATGCTTTCCTAAAGGACATAAGATCCGGGCAAGATCTGATCTCCAAGGGGAAAGTGTTCCAAAGGCGAGATGCAAGAACAGCAAATCTGCAGCCACCAGAGCGTTTGCGTTTGAAGGCAGGTGTCTGGAGGAGGGCTAGATGCGCAGAACGCAGATTGCGGGTGGGGGTGTACCTGGTAATGAGATTGTCTATAAATTTAGGGCTTTTGCAATGAAGAGATTTAAAGATGATGCAACCAGTTTTGAATGAACAACGTTGAGCCAGGGTCAGCCAATGGAGGTCCCTAAGCAGAGGAGAGGCCGAGTGCCATCTGGGTTGCGCAGTGATCAGCCTGGCTGCATAATTCTGGACCATCTGGAGACGCGTTAGGAGATAAAGGGGTAGGCCTAGATATATGGAATTTGCATTATCCAGGTGGGACAAAACCGTGGTGATCACCACCTGGGTCATGGCTGCAGGAGTGAAGAAGCGTCACACCTTCCGAATTTTCCTGAGCTGGAAGAAACACTTGGAGACCACTTGACCCACTTGAGTTTTTAAGGAGAGGTCGCTGTTCAAGGTCACTCCAAGTGTCTTTGCGGCAGGGGTAGGGGTAGGGGCTTTGCCCATATCGGATGGCCAGTAGTGAGGGCCCCAGAATTTGGCGCTGTCCCCTGTGAGCACCAGCTCAGTTTTTCCAGGGTTTAATTTTAAGTGATTTTGGTTCATCCAGATTTGGATGAACCGCATGGTAGACTGGAAATGAGAGATGGAGAGTGTGGAATTGTCGACCGTGAAGAGCAATTGCAGGTCGTCTGCGTAATTAAATACAGATACCTGCATATTTCTTAAGGCCTGGATTAACGGGAGAATGTAGATGTTGAACAGATGGGGTGACAGTGATGAGCCCTGAGGGACTCCACAGGTAATGGACCGTTTAGGGCCAACCAGAGTACCAAGACGGACCGAAATGTGGAGGAGAAGAGGGAAAGTCTAATCGTTAAATGAGTTATTGCCCTGTAAGCTCATAAAAATGCCTTATATCTGAAATTGACAAACCCTATAATAAGTATAACCTAGTAATAGGCCTGGACAAGTTCTGGTGGTAAGATGACGAAGGCCCATATTACAAAGCACCCATATGACACCCAGGATTTGGAGATGGAAATGGCTAATACTGGGCGAGAATCTGATCTAAGAATACAGAAAGCGACCATGTGGCTTAGCGTTCAACATGCCTACCCTGATGCCAGGCTGATGACATTGCTTTGGTTCCTTCAAGGTTGTTTTGGGTGATCTGGCTTCATCCCTCGATTATGTTTGACTTATCTGGTTTCTGGCGCTGCAATGTTTCTTGGGGTTCAGCAGAGGAACTGGATCAATGGGTGTCCATGACAGTTAAGAGAACAATTTACTCCTTGCTTAAACAAAGGCACTCTTGGACACCCCTGCTATATGTTTTTAAGGGACTTTAATCTACACTGGGGTAACACCAACGCATCCCAATTGCACCCTCTGGCAAGTTCAAGAAAGGCAATAATCAGAAAAGCGGAAAATGCAAAGACTTTAAAAGTGAGTAGAAGAATCCCAATGTTTAGGTACAACGAAGAGAGAATGATCAGAGACTCATGTCATCCCAATTGTCGACATTACTGACCTATCCAATGGGAGCATAAGCTTTCTTAGACAACCTAAGAAACAAAGGGGCATATTCACAAGGACTGATCGCCGCGTTAGCTACACTTTTCTGCGGCAATGCCCATTTCAGGCGTAAACTTCCGTTATAACGATCGCTACTTCTGTTAGAAACAATTATATGCAGGAGAGGCGTTCCCATGAAAAAACGCACGCAAACAACACTACTCCATATTTACAAGGGGATCCTTGAACTTCTGAAGACCAACAAACTGGCTCTAACTGCAGTAGATCCAGTTACTTAAGACCAGAAAATAGCTAGTCTTAAAAATGGGTATAAAGCTTGGGCCACATCACAGCATGTTTTGGTGTTGAACAGCGCTGCAAGCAATGTTGCTGTGCTGCCCTGCGACAAAGCTACAGTGCAGGAATGCGCGCCATCAATAAGATAGTGCACATTCCTGTGCCCTAGTCATGAAAAGTGTTGCAGCGCTGCAACAAGACAGCATTGCAATACTTCTCACTACGCCCTTCTTGGATGCATGGATGCGTTGTATTCATCGGACAGCGCTCCATGATGCAAGTAATGACAGATACGCCAGGAATCCTGACGTATCTGTCTGCGCTAAAGTCATGCATTGCTGAAGTCGTGTCACAACCATGACGCAACTCCAGCAATGCATGGGGCCAGCCTATCTCTGTGGCACTGCATCACCCTCACACCTGCCATCAGGCAAGCGGAAGGTACTGATGCAGTGCCGTTTATCAGAGGTGCCCAAATGTCGGCGCTGTTGGGGAAACATCGGTTGTGGTTGCACGCTGCTGTGTCGTCGTTTGGAACCATTGGTGGAGTGTTGTTGTGGTGGGAGTGGACGAGATGTTCTTCGGTGGCCTTGAACCAGCTGCAAGAGGGTGCGATGATGGCGGTGGCATCCGGTGGGCAAGATGAAGATGTGATGTTACCAATGATGGGCCGACCAGGAGAGACCGGTGTTGTGGCGGTAGTTGAAGTACCCGCTGGCGGAGGTGACATGCTCGACGTGTGTCCTGCTATGTGGCTTGTTGAAGTGACTTGCTGCTTGCGTCTGATGTAGGGGACCTTCCCCAGAAGGGGGTGGTGTCCTCGTCACTGGGGTTGTCCAGGTGGAACTTGAGTTCACCGAGTAGGATGTCGTCCGTGGATGGGAGACCCTGGGTGCAATGAGGTCTTCAATGGTACTGGAGAATGGGGGAGTGTGGAGATGAAGCGGCCCTTACCTCCCCGGGGCGACGTCCGAGAGTGGGGGCCCTGTCCCCCGCGCCCGATCATGCAGCGTCCCGGTCACACAGGACTCCTCCTCTCTTTCTTCCCCTGCAGGAGCCGGCGGCAACAGCGGAGCCCGGAGGACTGGAAGCAATCTCCCTCGACCCCGGAAGTGGGACACCCTTTGAACAACCGGAAACAGCCACCTCCGACCCCGGAAGTGATAGCCCGGACAGCTGCCCGGAACATAGAAAAGCCGTCGGGAAGGAAGGAGAGGGGTTCCAAGCAGCGGACTCGTGGCAGGAGGCAGCGGGAAGCGAAGAACCACCGACGGTGAGCGGAGCAGAGCAGCAAAGCCGAAGTGAGGACGAGGAGGAGGATGTCTGGACCGAAGACTGGTGGCGTCCTCAGGAGGTGGCTGTAATTAGTTGTACATATTGTAGGTAAAGCTTCACAAGCACGAAAGCACTGTGTATTGACTCCTTTCACTTGCACTGTAAAGAAGCCCGAGCACCGTCCCCACCACACATCACCCCTTCTTCCCCTTCCCTCTCTTGCTTGCCTTTTCCATCCGACCCCCGCTTCCCTTCCTCACGGTCAGTTTCCGATCCCCTCACTCCCCGGTGTAGGTGGAAGTGCTCCGACGTCCTTTTGCCCGGACTAAAGCCCTATACTCTTCTCTCCTTTTACAAGCCTCCGAGGAGTCCCAGTACCCTTCGGCGGAGAAGACGACATCAGCCCAGGAGAAGAAGACCCTATCCAACCGACCCCACCGAGCCAGATCGTCATCCCGGCAACCCCGCCCTACACGTCCAGCCGGATCCCATCCACCAACCCTTCCTTCCAAACAGACTTTGTCCAGGACTGTCAATAAAAAAAACACTGACCATAGCACACTATATCCGGCCTCCCCGCCTGTTATTCCGGTCCGCCCATCCCCCATGTCCACAGGGAGTATGGCCCAGGGGGCCGGCATAATAGGGTGCTGCAGAGGATGTACTTGGGCTTAGTCCAGATCTGGGAGTTGAGGTGGTCCATGGTCACCCTTGGGTGATTAGAGTGCATGGTCAGTCGGAGTGTGCTTCTGGTGGTGATGGCAAGCAATGCCGCCTCCTTGATGGTCGGGGTGCTCCTTGCGGGTGATACTGCAGCCATCAGTATGGCGATGGCGATGTCCAGTCCGGAGCAGAGGTTGGTCATGGCAGGCAAGGTGGAGTCCAAGGTTGATGGCGAGGAGTGTGCTGGTGTCGCAGCGGTGGAGTGTCCAAGTGGAAGGCTCCTTGGTGCAGAGCGCGGTCAGAGGCAGATGGACGCAAACGGCGTAGCCTATGGGTTGCCTATGGCACAGGAAACGACCATTACAATGCAGGCAGTACATCGTCAGCAACGCAACTCTGAAAACGCAGGTGTCTTTACATCGCATTTGATTACAACGCATTGTGAGGTCAGTAATGGGGTAATATGAAGTTTTTCGGGTGATTATGGGTTTTGGTTGTAAAATATGAAAATTGGGGTGTGTTTTGGGGTAAAATATAGAATTTGGAGTGTATTTTTGAGTAAAATATGGAATGTGCAGGGTGTTTTGGGGTAAAATATGGAATTTGGGTTGTGCATTTGGAGTATAATATTGAAACTGGGGTATGCATTTGGGGTGTAATATTGACATTGGGGTGTGCATTTGTGGTATAATATTAAAATTGGGGCGTACATGTGGTTCAAATGTGATTTTTGGGTGTGTTAAGTAGGCTCAAAAAGGAATTCCAAGATTCACAGTTGGGTTTGGGGTGGAAAGTTTGGTTTTGGGTTGCACACACTGATGTGGGAATAGTGATATTGATGTCTCCTCTATGCAACACCTACTCTACTGTTGCAATGTGCCTAGTATTAGTTTGCATGAGAATGGAATGCGATGTTATGGCATGCATTGCAACCATGTATGTGCCTTTGGCACACGGGTGGTACGGCCGCTGTGCATGGGCGCACAGTGGCCGCCATTGAGAACTGCTGGGGGGGCTGGACAGCTGCAAGGTGGTAAATACTGGAAAGAACACTGGATGGGACGTGGACACAGGGATGTGTGTATGAGCGGGTGTTGTAAAAATTTTAATAAGGGAAGTCTTACCTCGAAGCCGGGTCCCTTGTCTTTGTTTCTCCTGCTCTCCTGTGTCTGCTTCCAGGAACAGGAAGTAGGCAGCCAGGCTCCCTCCTCTGAGCCAATCACAATTCTGCGATGCAGCTGTGGGATTGGTATTTGGCAATGGGACAAGGCATGCAGCCAGGGGCTGGAGGGGTGGGCATGTTCTCCATGCAGGCTGTAATGCAGCCTCCATTACGAACAGGGAAGTGCGCATAACTACTTTGTGCGGCCTGAGTGGGCCGATTAAACAGTCACTGCGCACTTGAGTGGGCATGCCAATCTGCCCATGCCTTGCCCTGAGCTTGGAGCAGTCCTATCCACCCTCCCACCCGCAAGGGAAACATAGCACGGTTACATCAGTAAGTTATCATCATGTGATGATTGTTCCTACTCTGCACTGCTTGAAAGCAGTGGGGCGATGCTCTTCTGCCATAGCGGATGAGCCGACACTGGGGGTGTGTCATCTATGTGTGCTACGCCTGGGGGACGCGACCCCCGGGTATCCTGCGCTATGCCTCCCATCTTCTCCTTACCTGGGCATTGACACCGTGGTGAAATCCACTGCACTCTTTCCAAATCTGTGACTCAGCCAGAAGGAGCCTCAGCCAGGAGGGATTTCACAAGCCTGGGTACAGTAGTCGCCGCCAAGTCCGCTGGTGGACCTCCAGATGCAGTTGATACAGCAGGGCCCCCTTAGGTGTGAAGTTGCACCGCTCACGCCACACAAGTTCGGCGCAGCTCAGGGGCCTCACCTTGTACAGCGTCTGGCCAGCCCAACATCATCCGGCCTGTGATGCAGAGAGGCGGCACCCACCATTGATAATCCCCTCCGTGCACCCCGGTGTAGTGGTGGATCGTAGTATGCGAAGCAGACCTCCTTACGTTAGGGCGCCGGAGCGCCTCTACTATTGATAACTCCAAGGTGCACAAGGCAGTCTTCTCACACAGGTTAGCATTGTGTCTCTATGCGACCTGCCAGACTTCACCACCAGGTACGGGCGATTGTCGCGCATCAATGTCTACCGCAACGGCTCATCGACTTCACACCTGCTCCGCTACCCACTCCAGGCTCTAGACGCAGGTCCAGCGAGGCATCTAGGCTCCAGACGCAGGTCCAGCGAGGCATCCAGGCTCCAGACGCAGGTCCAGTGAGGCATCAAGGCTCTCATCCTGGTCATTCTGGATGTTGGCTGGCTTGCAGGGGTTGTTGATGTGTGCTGTACTTGGCCTTGGCTGCTCCAGTCTGCAGTTTATTGTTTTTAATGCCTATTTTACATTGGAGATTGACTAATAGGCGATTTTTTTTGCATTTGTGACGAAAATAACTCACGTTGGTCTGACTAACGTGAGTTTTTTTTTAGGCCTGGGCGGGCAACTTCGCTACTCCCACGAAGTTGCCTACTTCGCCCTTTGCAAAGTAGGCGAAGCAGGCAACACTACGCCCACTTCGTGGGCGTAGCGAAGTTGCCCGCCAACCGCCTCCCTCCCGCCCCCTCCCTAAATGCTTACATTAATATAGAAATCAAGTATAAAACCACTTACCTTGTCCGCCGCGTCCCCGGGGCTCCCGCTCGTCATCGCGCCGCCGGCGTGCGCGTCTTGGATTCTAATGCGCATGCGCGGCCGCCCGCACATGCGCATTTCTCATGAGAAATGCGCATGCGCGGGCGGCCGCGCATGCGCATTAGAATCCAAGATGCGAGCGCCGGCGGCGCGATGACGAGCGGGAGCCCCGGGGACACGGCTGACAAGGTAATTGGATTTATACTTCATTTCTATATTAATGTAAGCATTTAGGGAGGGCGGGAGGGAGGCGGGTGGCGCGTAGTGGGGCTACGCGAAGTGCATGGGTGGGCGTAGTTTTTTGCCCACTTCACATAGCTTTGCGAAGCCCCACTACGCCCACTACGCCCACCCCTATTTTTTTTCCGCTAATGGGCCTATCGGTAGTAATTGCCCGCTAACGTCGGATTTTTTATCACCATCGGCTGATGTTAGCGCCAGTTTTCACCGCCCTTCCCTGATACTATTGCCATGTAGTGAGGGCTTGGTAATACATCGCTAACATGGCGATAGTTTTCAGGGTTAGGTGTTTGTGGTGGTATCGCCGGTTCTTGAGAATATCCCCCAAGAAGTGTTCCCAATCCCTTGTTTCCTTACACCACAAGCACATCACAGAAGATGGCATGCTAGTGTTTTGGTCTAAAATGTATTTGCAAAAATAATTTAATCCCATAATTTTCCTATCATTATTTTATTCTTTTTTTACTTTTTATATTGTGCACCAAGCCAGGTGTTGCCAGGGCTGTTAACAAGTAAGGTACAGTTTGAGAGAAACAATTTTAATGCAACTAAGTTCTAGCAAAACATTGTCAAGATTAGTTATGATTAACATACATCATGGTGAACACAATTAACATTAATTAGGAGTACAGGAGTGATGAAAAAGGAACGTGAGCTGTGTCGACAGTTGGAAGCTAGTTGAGGTAAAGTGCGCTAGAAGGTAGAGAAGGGGAACGGGTTATGGATAAGCTAGTTTTTGATCAATAGGAATTATAGGGAATAGAGAAAGAAGAGACACTACAGGATTGAGTAGTGAAGAACCGGTGCACTTTCTTTCATTCTAAAATACAGAAAGAAGAGTAACATATATATGTCAATGTCAATTTTTTAAATCTTAAGGCCTATTTGTTTACTGGACCATTTAAAGGTGGCCTTTGGGCATGTCTTTAACACGTAAGGGATAGGGAACAATATCCTTTCCTTTTAGTTTTTTTGGAGGGGGCTATTAAAATTATATCCTTCCACTGATGTTACAAGCAAGAGGCTAGGTATAGCCTTTCTCCCGGAGTACTCTCGCTCATGTGGAGCTATTGCTTTTAAGATTAAGGGCCTGATTTAAATCTCAGCAGACGGGTTACTCCGTCAAAGCAGTGACGGATACCCCTTCCACTGAAATATAAATACAAATAGGATATAATGGGATTTATATTTCGGCAGATTAGATATCCGTCACCATAGTGACGGAGTAACCCATCCGCGGATATCTAAATCAGGCTGTAAGTCTGCTCCGCTACTCAATGGATGAGACTCTTTAGAAGAGGCTGCAAAAGTCCAGAATGTCTGCCACTTCCTTCTCCACATGAAGTAGCACACGTCATGGTGAGGAAGTCCAGTAGGTTCTGGACTGCTACAAGGGACATCTATGTAATGTCTCCTCCAAAGTTCTATGCTAATATAGAGAAGCCTATGTCGTTTTGACTGTGTCTTGAGTGCTGTTGTCTCTGTAAGTAAAGTGGCCTAGGCTGGTCATGAGGTTTCCTCTGATAATGATCTGTTAGGTGGGTCATGCATTATTATTCAGCATTTATTAAGTGTATAGCTACCCTAAGGCATCCCAGTGCTAGCAGCAGGACAGGAGGAGACCGAGAAATTTATAGTTTGGCATTTTGAAACAGCCATGTTTTAAGAAGTTTGCAAAGGGAAGATGATGAGTCTCTGAGCGCAGATATAAGGGCAGGGTGTTCCAGAGTCTAGCCACATTGTAACAGAAGTACCTACCTCCACTTCTTACCCGCATTATGTCCACTCCTACTTCTATAGGTGAAGTTATTTTGATGCGTACTTAAATGTTCTGTGCTTCCTATCAATGAGCCTATTGTTTAAAACTGTGAATCTTGGTACGTTCCTCCATGTTGGCTAGCCAAGTGAAGTCTGATTGCTGTGGCTTTCCCACAACTGTAGAATATCAAAGCATGCATGATTTTAGGGTCAGCTCCTGGCCCAATAGCAGTAAAGAATCCATGTTACTTTCAACCCAGTAGGATCTCAGGATCCAGCTGGCAATAGTGGTGCTATGCCAGTGGTGGTGTTCGATCTGTCAGCAGCATTTATCCGGTCCTTGTTGGGGGTGTTGGGATGGTCATGTCCCTTGCGTGATATAAAGGAATCTATCCATGCCCTGAATGATCCAACTGCATACAAAACTGGCTATCCTGATTTTGTTGGCCCAACTGACATGCTAGTGTGGCATATATGCTGAGGTATAAAATGTTGATAGTAAATCTAAGGGCAAGAACTTGTACTGTGGCCTGGAGGAGCACACTAAGCATGCCCTCTCTACTGACATGCGATTACTGTCCATGTCCTGAGTTGTTGACATGAAGCGATGGTGGCAGCATTCTAATATTGTATTTCTTTTTATTCCTTTATTTAGTCTTTACAGTGCATCAATGGATTGCATTTAAAACCACAACAGATAATAATATATTCCTACAATACATTGGAAAGTACACAATTTTAGACAATAAATACATAATGAAAAGAAGCATTATGCATTATAATACAAACAGGTGAATCAATTTACTACAAGAAACGACCCACCCAAAAAACTCTTCAGACGATAACAAATATTCACAGTAGAAGGATTTAAAAATAAGTAACAGTGCTTCTTAATGAGTTATTATAGAATACTTTAAAATCACATGATAAAGAACTTTTTGCTGCAGTCATAAAAGATTACAAATAAAGGGTAAACCCAAAAACCCTTGAACCTGGGTGCAAGACAGTATATATTACAGTGGTACTTTTTATCAATATTAAGTGATACTTAATATTGATAAACCATGCACACCCTCTCAGAGTCACACGGAGTTCCTAAGTCACCAGGGGAACAACATGCATGACCTTCTGTTACTTAAGCTGTCATCACCTACCCACCTGGTCCTGATAACCCTTTTTATCCTTTCTCGGATTAGAGCTGCAGACTCCCTTGATTGATTCCGGATCTCAGACTTACAGAACAATATGGATTCTTTCCACACTACCTTTCGATCTATGCCTCACCTGCACCAAACCTACTAGACTTCCATGTGTAAGTGACCTCTCCCTAGGGCAATCAGTTTCGTTACAATTTGCCTTACCACTAGATATTTCAGCAGGCTGACAGGCACTCCATTTTTAGGTTTCGGCCTGCGTAGACTGTGCTTGCGCAGTCTCGCTGGCGAGATCTTATGTTTCTCAGTGTGGGGCTTGAACCCGCACATCTTCTCTATTGGCTGGCTTCCTAAACGGAGGTCAGCCATTGGAGGAGAGGGGCGTCTGTCCATTTAAGCCCCGTCTTTTTGGGATACGGGGGTGTGTTTTTTAGTTTCTTTCTCTCCTCTTCCCATTGGCTGGAATTTTACATTCCAGCCAATGGGAAGAGGAGAGAAAGAAAAACACGCCACCCAGTCCGAAAATGATGGGGCGTTTCTCCGAGGCATTTCTGCTGGACCTCGGAGAAACATGGTGGTGTGCATGGCATGGTCCGCTTTCCAGCCAAGCTCCGGAAGTTAATAACATCCAGCACCGCCCGCCGCCCAGCTCCTCATCTCTCGGCCAGAAACGCCATTAGCGGACAAATGTTTGCAGGGTAAAAAAAAAGCATTCATTAAAAAAAAAGAAAAATGCAGCATTGCAGCTCAGTCGGATACTGCTCCAGTGACCAAACAAGACCGAAAAAAAGCAAAGCAAAAAGCTGCGGATAAAATATTTCTCTCTGGGAAACACATTTGGCGAGGCCGGTTGCGCTGGTTTGTTTCAGCGCTGCGGCGGAGCTCCGGGGGGCTGGGCCCACTCCGCCAGCCTCCGCCTCGCCGGGTACCGTGGGATCCAGACCCTCCACTGCACAGCAGCGCACGGCCTTTCAAGGCATAAATAAAGCATCTCGGAAGCCGCGCCGCGGCCTCGCCGTAAAACTGACAGCCCAAAATATTGGCTGAAAGAGCTGGCAACTGTTGTTTTTAAATGTTTAATGTGCAATATGCTACTTATTCCTGCAGTAACGCACTGTTAGCCTAACCTTTTCTCTTGCTTGCCCAGTTGCCTGTCTTATTGCTCGAGCGATGCGAGTACGGGGTTAGGGGGAGGCTAGATACTTAATTAGAAGAGTTCTCATGAATAATGGTGAACTTGTTTGTGCAATAACTATTGGTGGTGGTTCAGGGGTAGTGAGCAGTACGTGTTTTAGGATTTCCTATGGTATGGCGAATTGTGCTGATCAGACACGTCTCGCGGTCTGGTTTCTATAGCAATTTGGTGGTCTTGCGAGAAGACTGTTGAAAGTGTGCAACACTGTGTGAAAGTTCAGGGACTTTGTGAGCATTCTGGACTTTAAGAAAATGAAATATGAGACTTTGACTATTCCCTTGGATATGGGCAGTGTTCTACTTTAGGGGCAGCATTGGGAGAGTGGGGTGGCATGGGAAATATTGGACTTCACGAGAAGTTGGTAGCTTTATTTATATGCTGTAGTTAATCATATTGCACAAACCCAGGGCTTTAAGTGGGATGACAGAAATGGAGGGGTCTCTCAAGGGGGTATTGCCGATGTAATTAGCGCGTGGCTTAAAACACGTAAAAAAAAAATCTGCACTTAGCATAGTGTGCCACCCGACTGGTAATTTGCTGCTTCTGTTATTGGATCCGAATAATGTAATATAACACCTAACATTATACGTACAACAAGCCAGGGCTATTGGCTTAGCCAATGGTTGTTAGTTGCATTAGAAAAATTAGTAACAACTATGGTTTTGTTGCATAGAATATTGAAAATGCTTCAGTTCTGAAATGATGAGACTGTGAAAGAACTACAACAAGTGTCTGTTCCCTGGTTGTGATGGTTTTTTCTTGCCTCTGTTCCCTGGTTGTGATTGTTTTTTCTTGCCTCTGGTCCCTGGTTGTGATCGTTTTTTCTTGCCTCTGTTCCCTGGTTGTGCTCCCTTTTCTTGCCTCTGTTCCCTGGTTGTGCTTGCTTCTCTTGCCTCTGTTCCCTGGTTGTGATCGTTTTTGTGTGTGTGTGGCTCTGTGTGTGTGTGTGTGTCTCTCTCTGTGTGTGTGTGGCTCTCTGTGTGTGTGTGGCTCTGTGTGTGTGTGTGTGGCTCTGTGTGTGTGTGTTGATCTGTGTGTGTGTGTGTAGGGTTGTGTGTGTGTGTGGGGGGCTCTCTGTGTGTGTGAGGGGGGCTCTGTGTGTGTGTGTGGCTCTCTGTGTGTGGGGCTCTGTGTGTGTGTGTGGGGCTGTGTGTGTGTGCGTGTGTGTGTGTGTGTTGGGCTCTCTGTGTGAGTGTGTGTGTGCGGCGCACTGTGTGTGTGTGTGGCGCTCTGTCTGTGTGTGTGTGTGGCTCTGTATGTGTGTGTGTGGCTCTGTGTGTGTGTGTGGCTCTGTCTGTGTGTGTGACTCTGTCTGTGTGTGTGTGGCTCTGTGTGTGTGTGGCTCTGTCTGTCTGTGTGTCTGGCTCTGTGTGTGTGGCTCTGTGTGTGTGTGTGGCGGTGTGTATCACTTACAACGCAACTTTTACGTCGTAATGCTGTTACAACGCAGCTATTACAACGCAGGATCCATTACAACGCATGGCATTACAACGCATGGCATTACATCGCAGATGCTATTACAACGCATACCATTACATCGTAAGTATTGGTAAGTATATAATTTATTTTAATTTTATTTAATATTATATAAATGATTTAATTAATATTAATTATAAATAAAAATAAATAAAAATATTTATTTATGTTTTTAAATATTATAAATTAAATTTATTAATGTAAGTAATTTTTTAAATAAATATGAGTATAGGAGTATATGTATAGGTGTACTGAGGTTTTAGGGCAGGGTTTGGGTTTTGGGGTACAGGGGTGTTTTTAGGTTTCAGGGTAGGGTTTGGGTTTTGGGGTACAGGGGTGTTTTTAGGTTTCAGGGTAGGGTTTTGGTTTTGGGGTACAGGGGTGATTTTAGGTTTCAGGGTAGGGTTTGGGTTTTGGGGTACAGGGGTGTTTTTAGGTTTCAGGGTAGGGTTTGGTTTTTGGGGTACAGGGGTGTTTTTAGGTTTCAGGGCAGGGTTTGGTTTTTGGGGTACAGGGGTGTTTTTAGGTTTCAGGGCAGGGTTTGGGTTTTGGGGTACAGGGGTGTTTTTAGGTTTCAGGGTAGGGTTTGGGTTTTGGGGTACAGGGGTGTTTTTAGGTTTCAGGGTAGGGTTTGGGTTTTGGGGTACAGGGGTGTTTTTAGGTTTCAGGGCAGGGTTTGGGTTTTGGGGTACAGGGGTATTTTTAGGTTTCAGGGCAGGGTTTGGGTTTTGGGGTACAGGGGTGTTTTTAGGTTTCAGGGCAGGGTTTGGGTTTTGGGGTACAGGGGTGTTTTTAGGTTTCAGGGCAGGGTTTGGGTTTTGGGGTACAGGGGTGTTTTTAAGTTAAATAAAATTAATTATATTATATTAATTACATTTCTTAATTAAAATAATTAAATTAAATACATTATTTTAAATAATTTATTTTAATTACAATCAAAAAAATATTTAAATTAAATTAATTTAATTATATTAATTAAATAAAATTAATTACATTTTTTATTAAAATTAATTAAAATAAATAATTACTATTATTTTGATTAAAATAATTTAATTAAATTAAAATAATTAAATTTTTTTTAAAAAGGTATACTTACCTATACTTACGATGTAATGCCATGCGTTGTAATAGCATCTGCGATGTAATGCCATGCGTTGTAATGCCATGCGTTGTAATGGATCCTGCGTTGTAAAAATTGCGATGTAACGGTCTGCGTTGTAAAATAACGCGTTGTAACATCATAGATCCCATTGTAAATGACAATGTCATTTATTTATATGTTTTTAAACACAAAAATAATGTAATGAGCAATGCCAATAGCTCTAACTTTAACAAAGACGAGACCATTGCATTGTAAATGCTTGTTTGCAGGTGTTTACTCGCTCCTTCCATCTTACGTTTGGGAACCACTGAGCCCATTGTCCCTCAACCAGCGAATTGTGAGAAGTCTCACCCCGACTCATTCACGGTAATTATATTAACCAGTACCCTTTAGGTCACTTACTTTACTTTGTTTTTAATCTTAATTATGGTTCTGATGCACCTCTTTTATCCCTGTCAGGTACCCCCCGCACTCCCATCCCTGAAGATGACCCCGCTTGTAAGGGTCCGAAGAACCTACACCTACACAGGGGTCGAAACGTCGACACTTCGCTATTGCTAGTCTCTCTCAACAGTACTTACTTTACTGTGGACTTGTATGCTACATGGCTAAATATGCACTGATGTGTGATAATATCCAATTGTTTTTTGGGCTTGCGAATATTATATGCCCCTACGTTTGACTGTGATATTCATATCACCACCTAAGTATTTTTCTTACTTCACCACCTCACACAAATCACTTTCTCTTCCCCGCCCCTTCGGGCACTGTAAAGATGATGTTTTTTACAATGTTTGTCCTTTAATACCTGTTTGACTATATGCTAATTAGTTTCAGTGTGATTAAATAATGCTGTAACCACGGATTCAGTCATGCTTTTACCTTTTGTTTTGAGTATTATTGTACTTTTTTCCCCCTATTTGACACGATTTCGATGTTCTAAATAATGGGACCACTGTAATATATACTGGCAGTCATAAAAGAGACTGGACGAAAAAATAAAGCGTGCTTCAAATCATGTATCGCCGCTCCACAATAGTGACAGCATGGATGGCAGGATAACACCACCTTCTTGATCCACACATTGTTACCAAACAGAATCTGGCTAAATCTAGGGGCATATTAGCAGGAACCTTGTTAAAATTATTGCCGTTTTAGAGGCAGGGAACTGCCGCTAAAACGGCAATAATGGGCTTGCTAATATGCGTTATAGAATTCCAATAGAAGCCCAGGTTAGATGTGCAGGACATCTAACCTGGGCTTCTATTGGAATTCTAAAACCCATATTAGCAAGCCCATTATCGCTGTTTTAGAGCCAGTTTCCTGCCGCTAAAACGGCAATAATTTTAACGAGGTTCTTGCTAGTATGCCCCTAGATTTCATAAAAAATCGAAGTATAATAGGGCATAAGTTGACCTTTGAATAAAATTGCATATCACCCCATCGTACAAACACACCACTCAACTGAAGTCTTTTTATCTGTAAAGAATGTTGAAGGTCATGATGAAATCTTCACGTCTTGGCGTACTTATTTACGCAACACTTTAAAGTGCTGCTAGTTAAGCAGGATAATACCTCATCATTTTTTAGGTCCATCACTTGTAAACTTTAATGAAAACAGTCCCAAATACGTAAATCCTTTTTTTTGCCCCTGTGTATTCCCGTTAAATAACATTTTTTGTATGTTTTCTGAACTCCTGAATAACTGAAAAAAATAATGAGTAACTTGGCTGTAAGCTCGAAATTTCATACCCTCAAACCCAGCTCAAGACGTATAATTTCAATCAAACTGAAAGAGCTTATGCCAAGGTATCATTTTTTTTTCTTGTTCAATAACTTTATTACATTTTTAGAATAGGAATAAATAATTAGATACAATAGCAGGTGATACAATCAAAGGGAGACAAGTGATCCAGTAATAGAACAGAATTTCAAGGAATAAATTAATAATATGGAAAAATATTATAATGAATATGTCAATGAGTTAAAATGAATCAAAAAGATCAACAAGAAGTATCACCAATTAGAAAGCAGAGAAAGAGAGAAAAAGTGAAACAAGAGAAAGAAAACAAGAGAGAAGACAGTAAGAAAAGAAGAAGAAGAAGATAGAAAAGAGAAGAAAGAGGAAAGAAGGAGAAAGGGACACGAGAAAAAGGGAAAAGGAAAAAGGAAAGGAAGAATCTACTGCTGAGCTAGAAGGACAAACAAGGACAAAACAGAAGTTAGGGAGACGACACAAAGGGATATTGTTCAACCAACCCTTTTGAAGCTAAGTCCATATATGTGTCCAGAGCTTTCCAGACATTGTTAGAGATGGATGGGGTAGGATGAGCCATATCTACGGAGGTATGAGCACTACGTAAAAAAGAGACCCAAGCCCACCACGTGTGATATGATACAGAGGAAAAAGACTTCCATTCCATAAGAATCACCTTCACAGCAATTGTTAATAAAAGATCCAATAGTTGTAAATCCAATGTATCTAACACCAACGGTTCACGCGAAGCTAATGGACCCAACATTATCATGGGAAAGGAAAGCTGGAAACGGATTTGAAAAATTAACATAAGATGCTTATGTATGAGATCCCAAAAGGGTTGCAAAAGTGAACACGTAAAAATATGTGAGTAATCACCAGCAGTCAGACCACAACTCCAACAAAGATCATCATCCTTCAAATTCAGAGCATGAAGACGCACAGGAGTCCAATGAAGAAGATTGATAGAGAAGAATTTAGATTGAATTAAAGAAGGGGCAATTTTATTACGAAGAGAAAACTTCCCAATCAACTCCCAAGTTTCTGGAGATATATGTTCGGTGAGCTGTGTATCAAAATGACGTAACCATTTTTGTTGGGTAATAGTAAATGTGGCAGGGGGAGTGGAAGCCAAAAATTTGTAAATTCGTGAAGCAACATGACCACATTTAACCCACATAGAAAGCAACGAAATAGTGGGAGACACGGGCTCCAGGCGTAATTTGGCAAGAGCAACCTTAATCTTTAGAAAAGTATAAAAATCTAAATTGGAGAGCGCAAATTGCCTAGCTAAGGAGGAAAAGGGTAACAGATTATTATCAGAGTCATATAAGTGACGGGCCAACGTATTTCCTTTGGATGCCCAGTAAGTGATCAACTCAGGAGCAATAATAATCTTAATTCTGGGATTATGCCACAGAGAAGACCACCTTGATTTAAAGATCGGGGTAGCCACTTTCCTATCGATAGACCTGACTGCAGAGATGGTGTCCAAAATGATCGTACGAGAAAACGGAATAGATAAAGTTGACGTGGATAAAAAAGAGGAGGTTGGCAAAGGAGACGAGAGATATTGCTCAATTAACATCCAGGAAGGAGTATGCCCAGGTACCGAGGAAAACCATAAAGCACCTTGAGAGGCTAGAAAAGCAACCTGATATTTCTCCCAATCAGGGAAATTACAACCACCCATATCATATGATTTCCTCAAAAATTTATAAGCAATTCTAGCCCTCTTGTCATTCCAAAGAAATTTAGAGGTAAGGGAGTCAATCTCTCGAAAAAAGAAAGAAGACAATTTCATAGGAAGCATAGAAGACACGAAGTTAATGATAGGAGTAATCATAATTTTTAAGGTTTGGAGACGACCCCACCAGGAAATATGTTTAGGGGACCAGGTTTCTAAGAGATTACGAACTTTAAGTAAAGTTTGAGTCTCATTGTAAGCCACCGTATCATAGAGAGTACCACAAAACCAAATCCCTAGATATTTAAGGTGTTTAGCTTGCCATTTAAAACCAGCAGAACCCATATGTGCTGGGAAACAGTAAGCATTCAGGGGAAAAATTTCAGTTTTATCTCTGTTCAGAGAGTAGCCAGAAACCCTAGAGAAACGAGAGATAATATCTGTGAGTGCGGGAATGGCCAATACAATATCATCCGAAAAAACGAGCACATCGTCTGCATAAGCCGCTGTCTTAATGCAGTGCGAGCCAAAAGTAAAACCTTTAATATCAGGGTGAAGATCAATTAGCCTAAGGAGCGGATCAATAGATAACAAAAACAAAAGCGGGGACAAGGGACAACCCTGTCGAGTACCTTGGGAAAGATTAAAAAACTCAGAAGTAGCCCCATTGACTCTGATATTCGCTCTAGGTTGAGCATATAAGGACATAATCATATTGATAAAAGAGTCACCAAGATTATGTGCGCGAAGAACAGCATGTAGAAAAGGCCAGGAGACCTTGTCAAAAGCCTTCTCGGCGTCAAGGGCCAAGGCCGCAGCTGGAAGAGTAGACCGTTTGGCTGTACCCAAAATATGACAAAAGGTACGGACGTTATCTCTAGCAAGCCTACCTTTAACAAAACCAGTCTGAGAAGGATGGATCAAAGCGGGTATGTGAGCCTCCAACCGTTTAGCAAGAATCTTGGCGAAAATTTTAGCCTCCATGTTAAGAAGCGAAATAGGCCGAAATCTTTTTGGATCTGAGGAATCTTTCCCTTCTTTCGGAATAACCACGATAGTGGCGTCAGCCGACGTACCTGAAACTGCACCCTGCTGAACAAACGTGTCGAAAACAGATTGAAGACGAGGAAGCAAAGAGGGAAGAAAAGTTTTATAAAACATGATGGGAAATCCATCCGGACCAGGGGCTTTACCGGACCGTGTGGATTTAATTGCATGGATAATTTCGTCAGACGTAATGGGGCCACCTAATTTCTCTCCATCTTTCATGGACACGGACTGAAGAGGAATCGTTTTCAGAAAGTCCTGACAATCCTGAAAAGACACTTGTATAGTGGGGGTATATAAATTCTTATAAAAGTCACGAAAAACCTCAAGAATCTCCTTAGTCTGAAATTTTTTAATACCAGATTGATCAGTTATAGAAGAGATCTGAGAAGATTTAAAATTGGATTCCTGAAATGTTAACGTCGCAGCCAAGATTTTACCAGCACGATTCTTTAAAAGTAAGCGTTTAGATTTCTGAGCCTGTACACCAATATGAGCTCTTTTGGTAACATTAGAGTTATAAGAATATTTCAAAGCTTTGACGGTAGATAATAATTGTTTGTCATGAGAACAACAAAACAGTGATTCATGCTGTTTAATAGCATCAGCCAGATCCAAAAGTTCCTTCCTGATAGCAGCATTTCTTTTTGCCATTACCTTTATAACATGCCCACGCAGCGTAGATTTAAATGCATCCCATAAAACTATTGGAGAGTTAACTGAGCCCACATTTTCAGAAAAGAAATAGTCAATTTCATCCTCTATGGACTGAACCTGAGAATCATCATATAGAATCTCTGTATTTTGTCTCCAAGTACACGTTTTTTTCTTAGGAGCAAGATCTAAGAGAGAAAAAGAGACAGCCGCATGATCGGAAACAAGAATAGGGTGAATGAGCGGAGAAGAAGAGGATTGTACAAGAGACGAGTGGACCAAGAGATAATCAATACGAGAAAAGCTAGAATGAGGAGAGGAGAAGAAAGTAAAATCACTCCCTGTAGGGTTATGAAGACACCAAAGATCCTGAAGATTAGCAGAAGAGCACATGTTTAGAAGTTGTTTGTGAGCCCTAGAAGAACGAAAGGAAAAAGCAGAGTTCCTGTCCAATATAGGGTCTATAGGTAAATTAAGATCACCACCAACTATGAGATTGCCGTTATGAGGGGTATGAGCCAGTTTTTTAGCAACCGTCTGCCAGAAAGACGGATCATCATTATTTGGAGCGTAGATATTCAACACATAGAGATCAGTAGTACCGTTAGAAAGTCTCGATAGCAACCAGCGACCCTCAGAATCATGTTCAGCAGAGACCACCGATAGACCAGAATTTTTAGAAATGAGAGTTATAACACCATTTCTTTTAACCTGGGCATCAGAACAAACAACGTCAAAGACCCACTCTTTCCTCAACAACAGCGCCTCTTTGTAAGAAACCTTCATTTCCTGTAAAAGTACCACATCGGAAGAAAGAGAATTACAGTAGTCCAGAATTTTAGCCCTCTTTACTGGATGATTGAGACCCTTAACATTAAGGGAGACTACATTCAACCCAGGCATAAACAACAGAAAGAAGGAATCCAAATAACAATAAAAATAAAGAGAGCAATAGAAAAACCAGAGCAGCCGCGGAAGAACGAAAAAAAAAGAACTACAAAAGAGAAGTAGCAACCTCAGAACCACAAAAAGAGAAAAGGACACCGTAAAAGATAAGCACCAGCAGGAGATCCAAAGGAAGAAAGAAGAGAAGAAAAGAAAAAGAAGAGAAAAAGAAGACAGAGGGGCGAAGAAAAGAAACAGGAAAGAAAAAGAAGAAGACCCACCAGGGGAGGTCTATTAGAGACCAAAGTCATACAAGGGGGGAACATGGAGAGGCGAGCAAAAAAGGCCAACAAAGGAGATGTAAGTAGAAAAAACATCCTCCCAAACGCTAACGGGAAAAACGGGAAATAGCTAAAAAGAAAGAGAGTTGATATCGTACAATTGTGAATACAATATAGAAGCACATTCTATAGACTTGTAAAAATAAAAACAAGAGAAAGGAGTGTAGCAAATTTGATGACTGTAGACAATATCAATCAATGGTAAAAGATATAATAGGAGTGCCTAAAAAAGACATATCATCTAATCAAACTTTAGAGCAACAGAAATGATAACCTAAGTAAATATACAATAAATATAAATGCAAGCATAGCAAACAGTCTTAAATTTGGTAATTCATTTAGTAAAAGATACCACAGCACAATACAAAAGAAAACATAAGGACAAGAGTCCAAAAGCAGAGACAGGAAGGAAACTAAACCCAGCAAATAACAAAGAAACAACCCACCACATAGCCTGAATAAAAACAGAAAAATAACAAACATAACAATGGCAAAACTACAAAGCTGATGGCGCAAATAGGATACAGCCAAGAAAAACATGGACTTAATGTAAAAGCACATCATATAATTATATAATATTAGAAAAAAGAAAAAAGAAAAACAGATTTCATGAACATAGAAAATTGCAAGACTGGTAGAAGCCACATCATAAATGCATATAAAAGACATAAATAAAGTGAAACTGGAAAACAACAGGAATGGAACCGAGCCAAGGAAATCATGGAGAAACCGTAACTGTAAATTGAAAATATAGGAAGAACCTTAAGCATTTTACTTAATTGAGTAGTAATGTAAAACCAACACATCACCGTTTAACACCGAAAAAGAAAAAGAGAACAAACACCCAAAAAATTGAGTACATATTGACAAAGACCCAGGGACAGAGACTAAGAAGAAAACAAAACAAGCTATTAGACAGACACACAACCCATCACAAAAACACAAACGGAAATAACAGAAAAAGGATTTTAAATAGAGGTAAAGCGATAAAGCAATGAGACAAACAGGTTACAAAACCAATAAAATGCATGTAGACTCACAAGAACCTGAGGAAAAACTAGGGAAGGGGAAGAAGGGGACGGCACTAAAAAGAAACAACAAAACAATAACAGAACTAAAACATGTATCCAAAGAGATACCGGGAACCGAAGGTATTACATAGATCACAGAAGTGTCTAGAGGACAAAAAGGGGTACAGGTTCTACAGCAAAAGAGATATACCACTAAGAGTATAGGAGAACAGACAACAATGCAGAGAAGGCTCAAGAGCCCGAGGGTCCAGGAGAAGAGGAAGAATCCATTTGAGATTCCATTTGGTTATCCAGGAAGGTCGAAAGATCTGAAGGCTCATAGAAAATTTGGGAGCGACCCCTGAAAGTTATACGGAATTTTGAGGGACCAGCAAAGGAGAACGGAATACTCATGTCAATTAGACGTCTTCGTAAATTGAGAAAACCCTTCCGCCTTATGACAGTGTCTCTGGCAAAGTCTTGAGAAATAGAAATTCTGTGGGCTTCCCAGGTGATGGATTTAATCTTCCTCATCTGGGCCAGGATTTGTTCAGAGTGTTGATGACGCAGTGGTTTAAAAATCACCGCCCTAGGATGAGGTGAAGATTTGGGCCTGAAAGCAGGAACTCGATGAGCCCGTTCAATTTCAAAGTCTTTCTGAAAAGAGAGCTGCAGAGCAGAAGAAATCCACTGAAGTAAGAAATCAATCATAGAGGCGGCTGACTTCTCTGAGTCCTGAGGCAGGCCAAAAATACGCAGATTGCTCCTGCGATTGCGATCTTCCTGCTCCGTAAGGTCTCTTCGTAACGCCAGCATAGAACGTTCCATTTGCTGTAGTGATTTGGATTGGAATTGCGCTGTATCCTCTACCCCACTAATCCGTGATTCAGCCGTTGACACACGGAGGGATAAGGATTTGAAATCATTCCGGAGAGCTGCAACTTCCACCTGAAGAAGGTCAGTATTAGTTTTGGTCGATTGTGCAATATCATGGACCGTGTTCAAGCGAGACCAAATAGTATCCAGAGTTGTATTAACATCTTTCTGGATTGAGTCTGGAGTAGGAGAGGTTTGCATCAGCCTTTTAAGAGGACCTTTTGCATCCTTGGACTTAGGAGACAAGCCCATGGTATCAGCCATTAAAGCACGTAGGAAAACAAAATAAAAGCCACCTCTTTCGCAAGAACAATGAGTATAGGATTGTATCGATGTCTAAGAAGATTGCATATGAGCAACCCTGAAAGCAACTGAGGAGCACAGCAACATAGACATAGATGGACCCAAGATAGCCTAACTTCCTGTGAAAAAGTCAATCCAGAGCTCTACCCCAAGGAGCATAGATGACAATGCAGAGTAGATTCAAACGTCGTTATCAGCCATAAAGAGCAGGGTATGTAAAAAGTCACGAGCAATCATTCCAATAATGAGCACCTCACAGGACACAAAATGGCGGTCATTTGTCGAAAAAAATGAAGTTTTAAAGGAAAGCAAAGACCTCAAGCCGGGTTGCAAAAGTAATATGAAAGCCCAAATCGCTCACCAATTGTTCTGGCTGAGAAGGAGTTAAATTCGTAGAGGAAACAGTTCTGAAAAGGGCAAGGAACTACCACCACCTGAAGAGTCGCCGAAAAACATCATATTCTGAAGCAAAGTGCACTGAAAGGAGTCAGCAGAGGAATTTAAGCGCTAAGTATTCATCTCTGAGAAACAGCAAGGCTCCGGTGAAGTATTAGTAGCATATGCTGAGGAGAACTCGAGCGTCGCCACTAGAGCAGAAAATGGCGCCTGCTCGAAGTTCCTGACGAGAAGGACACTGCAGCAAATACCAGCGCTGTCCGAGCAGGGTGTGTGCCAAGGATCGCCCAAATCACTCACGGCATGCTCCGACGTCAAATGCGGCACCTTCAAAGAATCTCCGTTGCGAAGGGGAGCCAAAGAAACCTCAGACGGCCTTCGCCACCTCGGAGCTCAAGCGCAGACCGCCATGTCACAGCGCCGCGCAAGCCACGCCCCCCAAGGTATCATTTTTACAAGACAATTGCAACATCAGAAATATTTGCAGGAAAAGAGACATTGCCTTTATGCCATACAATGCGACAGGAACAACACTAGCAAGCTAGACCTTTAAAAGTGATTCAACTTCTCTCTTACCCTGCACGTTAAAAAATTGTAAAAGACAGATTCCTGTGGACTTCTATTTTGAGAGCTGATGGGAGTCTTGTAGTACCCAGGCAAATTTTTCGAGATGCTTTCACCAAGGTATGAATACTCTATTACTACCTTTAGTATTTCTCCTTTGAAAAACCAAGACAAAGGCGACTTAGTGCCCCTGGCACCCATTATCATAATTTTTGTTTTCCTCTCATTTAAGGAGATTTTATGTGCAAGAGAAAACAACGCTAAAATATCAAGTTGCTTCTGTAAGCCAATAGGGGTGAGTGAGAATATTACTAAATCGAACGTGAAAAAGAAAGTGGAAACCTCCCTTGATCCAAATTGAGGTGGATCTGTAACACATTGACTTAAAAAGATAGAATGATCAGACTAATAGCAGAGGTGCTAAGATACAACCTTGTTTGAGGCCATTGTCTACTGGAATTTTATCAGCATATTCATTTCCAGTTCCCAGGAGACCTTGCATCCAGTTATCAGAATGACGAGATGTCAATGGGTATAACAAATCAAGCGGGATGCCCGATCTCACAAGTCTATGCCAAAGTGATGAACGATTAATAGAGCTGACGGCGCAGCTAAAATCAGCGAATGCTATATATTGCCCATTTTACGTGACTTCACATACTTTTCACAAATCATATATAAGCACATAATGTTTAATGTTCACATAATGTTATCAATTGTCGAGCAAGCCTTCCGGAAGTCAAACTGTTCAATGAGCAATAATTGAGCAGCTTCCACCCAAGAATTTAAATGATATAATAAACATCTGGCAAAAATCTTCCCAGTGACATCTAAAAGTGCAATCTGACCATAATTTTTGGGAAGGTTACTGATATTTTCACGAATTGGTACATCTGAGCAAACCTTTTTACTGCTTCAGGAGGAGAGCGTCCTTTCCACCCCACTCACGTAATATAGCCTTATAGCGGGCTATTCCGGCTATTAAAGGCCCTCTCCCGCGTCAAAGGCCCGAGGCGAAAGCGAGGGACCTTAACAAGGGACTGGACTTTAATAGCCGGTATAGCCCTGCTACGAAGGGCTATAAAGCTATTAGTACATTCTGCCACTAGAAGACAGAATGTTCTAACAAATAAAACAAAGGCTTCTCGAAGCTCGAGGGGATTTAAATCCCCTCAAGCTCCGAGAGGCCTTTGCAAAACATTGGAATGTTGCTCTGCGGGCCATTACCGGCCCGTAGAAGCAGGGAACACTCCATTGTCTTCAATGGAACTCCCAACATTCCAATGTTCTAATTATGTTTAGATGTAACTCTCTGATCCATGCGCTGACATCCCATATGTGTGTCATGTACATATATGTATGGTGTAGGTAGTAGCAACACTCCGTGCTATTGTGAGAATCTGATTGCTGGAACCAGTGGGATCTATTTTTGATGCCCACTGGTTTGACAAGGCCCAAGATAGAGGATGGGATACAGATTTCTCAGATAGAGGAAGTATTGTCTGCAATCCCAAAACTGAAACAAGGAGTCCCCAGTGCTGAATTGATGGTGATATTCTATGAGGACCTTTTCAGAGGGGATTGCTGATTCGTCCTTCCAGAGCACAGTAATTTGCTGGAAGATAGGGTAGAGGAGTAAGTCGGCCGATTCTGTTGTTAATGGTGAAGACGTATCTTGGAAGTGCTTGCCCTTTTATTATTACCTATTTGCTACTTCAGGAAGGCTGGTGACAGCCTGTCTTCACTGTGCCTGTGTTTTGACATATTCCAGCACCCTTCCTGCTATGAGAGCCATCATCACCTTGTACAAAACTGCGTCTACACTACAGCCAGAAAGTTACTTTTGAAAGGAAACTCCCCCAAACTAGTCTGGGACTTTTGACAATGGATCAACATCAATTGTCTTGAAAATGAGTATACCGGTGGGATTAAAATTATCCCACTTTGTTACAGTTTCAAATTTTTCTTGAGCAAGGACTGGAGTGCTCTACAGAGTATTTGAAGAGGTGCTGCGATCCAGGGCTAATGTCTGCATGACGACCAGTCTTTCACCGATGAGGGAATATCATCTGAAGTCTGCACAGCTTACTGGGGAAGGTGAGGGTCTGTCAGGAGCCTAGTCACCGGCCTCCCTGCTCAGAGAGGGGAGAGGAGTGCCTCGCTCTGCAGGAGTAAAGACTGACCAGAAGAACAAGACAGCCTGGTTGCCAGCCTCGTTGCCACTGCATCGAACACCTTGAATAACCAACCAGTGTTCACAAGTGTGTGTGACGGCAACCCAAACTGTGATGGGGTTCCTAGCCTCCCTGCTAGTTTATGTGCTGCTTTAAAAAAATGCCTGACCATGGGTTTGGACTGAGTGTGAAACAACTGCCTTAACATGAACATTGATAAAACAGAAATGATCGCTGGTGCATGGGAAGACCTCAAAGGAAGCAACGTTTGGCTTTCGCATGGGGGCACCTGCCACAACCTGCGTAGAAAATTGAAAACACAGAATCTGTCCAATAATAGTCTTTGACCCTCACAATTTGAACCATTCCACCTCTTTGTTGAACAGCTTTCTCTGGCATGGGTCGGCATCCATGCTAACTGCACATCTTATTTTGAAGGGAAATGCTGAACTGCACATGCCAAGAAAGACTCTTCAATCTGAATCTAGTTATCTTGTTAAGATACAGAGATGTCAAGGGGAAAGACTTGTGGACTAAGCCTTTCAACTATTGACCCAATTTTGAGAGTTACAACTTGACACTGACCTCTGACTTTCAGAAGGAAAGTTCGAATGTGGCTGTAGGAAAGTGCTCTTTTTGTATGGTCATCCCCCAAACTTGTTGCCCCATTGCTGATGGTTATGACTCTGAAAGTGCACTAGAGCCTGCAGCCCAGGCCCCAGTTGTGCTCTCTCCCTATAACTGATATGTGTAAATTGGTATTCCAAATGCCAAAGGACTTTAACCCCATTATAAGTCTCTAGTATATGGTGCCAGTGGTACACAGGGCATGGTTTTAAAGAGGTCACCAGGGCCTGAAGCCCTATTTGTGCCACTCTGAGTGACCCAAGTAAACTATGACAGCAGGCCTGCCATTGCAGACTCTAGGAGCAGTGCAAACTGCTCCAACTCGACTTTGCCAACACCATGTGTGGCAATGTAAATGCACTGTTGTTAATATATGCCAGTCACCCCTAAAGAAGTGCTCCTAAGCCCAGGAGGCAAAGTGCAGTGGCCTTTACCATTAAAGGACACTATAAGTGATATACGTTCCATAGGATAACATGGGCTGGTACCCAGAAAACCCAAGGTTGGCAGCTCCTTTATGGTACTACCTAAATATGTCATGTTTGGTATCAAACAAAGTGCCTCATCATTCGTGACATGAATCTCGTGTGTCTACCTTTAGGTTGCCCATCTGGTTGCCCCAGCCTTTTACTGTGCTCTCGCTGACAGCCCAAGCTTGCTGCCACCAAAACAGGAATCTGAACCCCCTGCCAGGAGGTGTGAACTTTACCAGGAGTCAGAATCAATGGTCTGGGCACAAAGTGCAGTATATTAAAGGTGTGGACATGTAATTGGACAGTTATATATCCATACAGTGGCCTTTACCATTAAAGACACTATAAGTGGTATACGGTCCATAGGATAACATGGGCTGGCACCCGGGCAAAGCCAAGGTTGGCAGCTCTTTTATGGTTTTACCTAAATATATCATGTTTGGTATCAAACAATGTACCTCATCATCCTTGACATGAATCTGAGGTTCCGTGAATTGTGACCCTGGGTCATAATGGTCGTGGTTCTGTTACGAATTTGGTAACAGCGAACCGTAAACAGTGAGCTCAGCAAGCATGAGTGTTTCCGTCATGTTTCATTGATGGATTCACTGTGTATTTGACGATTTCGTTCTGAAACCCTTGGGTTCCATTTTGTGCATGGCAGCCATTTTGTGGTTGCCCTCACATAGGCCTATGACTGTGGCTGAACAAGTCTCTGGGACACGTGCACCTTAGCTTGAGTTTGCGCTGACTCCTGTTTGACCTAAAGTGAACTGACCCTGCTGCCTGGAGCTGACCTTGCCAAACCAGTTCTTGCCCTTTAGCTGGTCAAGATAGAGATCAAAGAGCAGGACATTGCTGATTTTATGGTACACGCACACACCTTTCTATCTCGCTTCTCATCTGTTTCTAATCCTTCTTTATGGCCTATTTACGATGGGGATGTGCCCATTTTTATTATGGGTCCGTTCGACCTGTCTGATGAAGAATGTTAAGTTTAACCAATGATTGATTTTGGGCTGGACAAACTGAAAAATGGGCTTGTCATCATGCTCCTGCTTTTGTTGTGGAAACATGTGAGTGGTCAAACTGTAAATAAGGAATGTTTGCCTGAAGCACAATTTTTCGTATAAAAAGGGATGGCTCGCTTTGTAAAGTTGAGCAGTCTCCTGAGAACATACACCGTGTTGTACTTCTAGGATCTCTGTTACTGGCTGCAGCCAATAAATTTGATCTTTGACGTCACCAAGAAGTAGCTAGAGCGTTGCTGAGTTGTTTGAGAGCCACAGCGGCAGCAGCTGTTTCCATTCGACAGTCTGCTGGTTTGGTGATGGATAATACGTTGATTGTGATGGTTCCACATGCAGTGGATACCTTGTTAAACAGGACCAAGACACAGCACTTAACTAGTGTTCGATTGTCAGGTTATGAGTTGACACTCTTAGCGAACCATGTGCATCTAAAGAGATGCAACATGTTGAATCCAGGTACGTTGTTGCCGATTGCAGTGGAGACTAGAAAGGGAGAATAGACCTTAGGGACACTCCTCTTTCAAAGTGTGATGGTACCTTATGGGTAGATGGTTCATGCTTCAAGCTCCCGAATGGTGATACGACTGCGGCATATGCTGTTACGACTTTGCATACGATTGTTGAAGCTACACGTATCCCACATAACTCAGCTCAAGCAGCAGAGCTGATTGCATTGACAAGAGCGTGTGTGTTGTCAAAATGGAAACGAGTGACTGTGTACACTGATAGCCAGTATGCGTTTGGTGTGGCTCATAGTTTTGGACGATTGTGGAAAGAGCGTGAGTTTCTGACTTCGCATGGAGCTAAGATTCAGCATGGTCAGTTGATAAATGAACTCCTTGAGTCACTTACTTTGCCGTTGCAAGTTGCGATCGTAAAATGCAGTGCACATAAGAAGGTTACCGATGACGTTGGTCGTGGTAATGCGTTTGCAGATGAAGTTGCGAAGGAAACGCAAGGGATGTGATGAGTCGAATGTATGTTGCGGGTCCGGCGAGATGGGTTCCGGATAGAGGAATGTGTGAAGATACGATAGAGAGTGTGAAGTCAATTCAAGCTGAAGCTACAGAGAAAGAGTTGAGCGTATGGAGAGAGAGTACGGGTAAATTGGATTTGAATGGTTGTTGGGTTGAGTTGTCAGAGCATCAGCGATGGTTGTTACCCGATGCGTACGTGCTGGCAGTGGTTACAATGGCGCATGGAATGGCTCATATCAGTACGAAAGGAATTTGTAAGTTGTTGGCTCCAGTATGGCAAAATGCTGGAATTCCTAAGTGTGCAGAGAATGTGGTCAAAAATTGTATGGTTTGTCTGATGTACAATCCTGGCAAGGGAACTCCAACTCCAGCTGGTCATTTTGCGCCTCCTACGTATCCGTTCAAGGTTTTGCAGCTAGATTTCATCCACATGGAGAGGTGCAACAATTTGAAATATGTACTCGTGGTTGTTTGTGCCTTTTCAAGATGGGTAGAAGCATATCCCCTGAAAGATAATACTGCCTTGTCCACAGCTAAAACCCTTGTTAAGGAGTTTTTCCCTAGGTACGGTTTGCCGAGAATGGTCTGGAGTGACAATGGGAGTGAATTTGTGGGTCAAGTGATGAAGAGAGTATGTGATGGTTTAGGAATTCGTCAGAAATTCCATACTGCAAATCACCCCCAATCAGCTGGTTTAGTTGAGTGTTATAATGGCACCCTTAAGTTGAAATTGGCCAAGATACAGGCGAGCTCTGGTCTTAAATGGCCTGATGCTTTGCCATTAGCACTTCTGTCAACAAGGATGACTGTACATTCTCGAGTGGGACTTAGTCCCTATGAAATAGTTTTTGGTCGCCCGGCAAACATATGGGGAGTGCCGAGGCCGATGAAATTCAGCGAGATTGA
Source organism: Lissotriton helveticus (assembly GCF_964261635.1). Classification (NCBI taxonomy): domain Eukaryota; kingdom Metazoa; phylum Chordata; class Amphibia; order Caudata; family Salamandridae; genus Lissotriton; species Lissotriton helveticus. Next base: position 511,856,234 of record NC_136071.1, on the reverse strand, counting down.
ACACCCTGTATTGCTTGACTATCTGTATGATTTGACGGCTAAATTGCGTGTCTTACACCAACAGGTTCATGACACATTGCCTCAGGCTTCTGAAGATCCAGGACACGCCATCGATCCTGGCTCCTGGGTTTTCGTGAAGAATTTTCAGCGGAAAAAGAACGATCAGCTCCGTTGGACTGGTCCCTACTTGGTGCTATTGTCTACGCATTCTGCAGTACGAGTGCAAGGGAAGAAGAACTGGATCCACGGTGTACATTGTAAGAGGGTTCCTTTGCCTCTGCCGTATGACCAGTGGGTCCAGGAGGGCATTCCTGATTCAGAAACTGACACTGTGCCTCGTTTTCTGCCTTTTAGCGATGCACGTTTAATTGGGACGAGTTCTGAGCGTGAAAGCGACAATCTTCTGCAAGAAGCTGTGCCACCGTCAGTTCGACTGGACACTACTGAGCCTGAACTTTTATTCCGTGACCAGACATTGCCCGATAAAGGCCGTTATAATTTACGACCAAGAGTCATGGGACAAATAAAATAAGACATTTTCCTTTTTACTATTTTTGAAATTCAGCTCTCCCATTTGAGAAACTGTTTTGGCCGATTTTTGTTTTTCGAACTGCCATCCGGGTTCAGCTGTAGGGTCGCAGTGCAAAGACTTGGGAGTGCAAGCCGAAGACATAAGGTCGACGGTTCTGGTTGGTCCTAGGGCGTTCCCTGGACTGACAGATGCATTCCTTAGCACGGAAGACCCAACCGCCGCGAGCAGCACGGTTAGAGGATGGAGTTTTTCGAGAGGGAGAGACCTGTTGAAGAAATTAGTTTTAAGAGCAAAATCTGCCGGATTATGAGTAGAAAGTGTTTTTTGATATTATGTCTTTTCATGTTACTTAGCTTGATGATGTTCTTGACGGGATATATTATATTCTCTTTTCAAGTGACGTTTGCACCCACTACACAGCCCATACCTTCTTCTACTGTTTCTTCGCATTCCTTTCATCCTCTGCCTGAACATGAGTCCATTAGGAGATTGGAATTCGTTAATAACTCCTTTGTTCAGCTTCTGCACCAACACCAGCTAGTAGTGAACACGACAAATTGTTGGGTGTGTGGCCTTATGCCCCATACTACCGATACAGGTATTCCTTACCTGGTCCTGCCATTCAGCTATAATGGTTCCGTGTGGGCATACAGAACGATGTTCATCTATGCTCGTGAAGTCTACCCCTTACGTTCTGTGAAAGACAATCCAAAGAATAGTGCTCTAGTTAAGGGATAGTCGATATGATTAAAGGAGCTAGTGTGGTTCCCAAAATCCGGACCCTGTGGTTTTCCCGATATCGAGGTCCAATACCCGTGTCACGAAACCTCAACGTACCGAGACGATTTTGGTGTCTACGAACCGATAATGATTAGGACATCATTCCTATGTATTTGCGTTACAATCGAGGGTTGCCAACACCCCTAAATCACAGTTTCCGTCCCATCCCTTAAACTCCATTTTGTGAACGGCATCCATCTTGCATCTTGCCCTCATGATAAGTCAATTAAAGGTCGAGCTTGATCCAAATAGACACGTCCACCTTTCGTGACTTTCCCCTGACCTGTCCCAACTGACTCCACTGTCTTCGGCCAAACCTGTTTAGGCAGCTCCTCGCCCAGTGGCCGAATACGATAGCATCTACACATAACATTCCACGAACCATTCACTACATACAGCCCATGTTTCCTTCAAACACGCACCTGTCCCCGTATCTTGTTTATGGCCCTTTTATGGCTGGGTTGTACCTTCCTTTATTGGTGGTTCATCTATATCTGATGGGAGTTCCCGATCCAACTGGGTAATCTATCAGCAAACTGGACATCTAAAATATGGGCTTGCTTACATGACATCGCTCTTTGTATTGTTGTAGAAATATGTGTGTTGCCATACCATAAACTCAAGAATTCTTGCTTGAAGCCATATATTTGATATATAAGGAGACGGCTGGTTCTGTAAAAACGAACAGTCTCCCAAGAACCTACTCTCTGTGTGGTGTACTTCTGGGACACGTGTTACTTGGTAGCTACCAATAAAACTTGATCTTTGACTGCGACTAGAAGACTACGTGTTTCTGTGGTCCGGAACAAGGGAACTCAGAGGTCTTCGGGTGTTATCCCCTGACACCAGCGGGTTTCTAAAAACCCGTTACCTCACTAGTTCCTATGAGACAATCCCGAAAGATGAGACACTAGCATATATTGGATGGAACATTACTGGATATGGAGCTAGTCTGAGTGAGAACCAGCAAGCGAAAAGATCCTCTCCGATTTGGATTGTACCCCATCAGGGTCATTACTGTCTGCAAGGAAATGGCAAGAATCCGAGAGCTCAGTTAGGGAAGAGTATCTGCACTGAGACGTATGTTTTTGCGTCCCAGACTTCCCCATCGTTCCTAGCAGCTAAGGGTACCTATTTCATCTGTTATGATAGAGCATACACATGGTTGCCCCCTGATTTCTTGGGCACATGTTTTGTCTCCTTCCTGTTGCCTCCTACGTATATAGCTGCGGCAGATTACCACAAGACGAGAGTTGTTAGAGGTGTCTTCAGTAAGGAAGATACTTCAGGACAAGAATTGGGAGATTCTAAAAACCCGTTACCTCAGTTGGCGCCCAACTCGGGGCGATATCAAGCGGTGACGGTCCAAGCCAGATGTTCGTGAGGAGCTTCGTGTGAAAATTCCGGAGGACGGCCAGCCACTTCAGCGACCCCTGTATGTCGACGTGGTTCCGAAGGTCTTTGCTGCGAGGTTCCCCGCGTCCCGACGGCTACGAAGGGCTGCTGCCCTGACTATCGCCTTGTTTTGGACCCAGTGATCCTTGGTAGAGCGAAACGATAGACGAGTCTTCTAGCGACGTCAATGATCTTCAAATACTTCAGTTAAGTATAAGTGGAGCGTCTCCTAGTCCTTAGTTTGTTCTTAGTTTTTGGTATCCTTGAGATACGACTTGATTTGGAACTTGCAAGCCCCAAAGCCGAAGGACTTGTGTATTCACGAGAAATATCGTAACAGATAATCCTTTGAAGTTTGAAGCTAGACCAGTGAGCGAAGATGCCTGGTTTTAGCAAACTTGGAAACTTGTTTTGTCTTGGTTGTAGTAAGGACTCCCAATTGGAAGATTCTTGTCTGGTTCCTCCAATTGGAACTCCAATGTATGAACTCTATGTGAAGCACGGCGTAGGTCCTATCACATATAACGAGGTATGGATAAAATACACCCGCAAGGATGGTGTTTTAAAATGGCCCCAATATGGTAGTTTCGACCAAGAAATATTAGATAACTTAGAGGTCAAATTGTTCAAGAAGAAAGCCCGGCCGGCAATGTTTGACTCTTTCCGCTTATGGCGCAAGGAAGCCAAACAGAAAGAAATAAGATTAGCAAAAAAGAATAAAAGAGGTATGTCAATGGTGCAAGCTGCCGTTGCATACAGAGATAACGAGGAAGAGCAGGAGAGCGAACAGATGCTTAGGAGTAAGAAACTAGCGATAGATAAATGTTACCCAATGCTGCCAAATAGAGGAAAAAATCAAAAGGAAGGATCAGAGAAAGATCCATTGATGTCCCACCTATTAAATTCTCCGCCACCCTATGCACAAAATGCCACAGCACCTCCGCAACCTTTCGTTGCACCTTTGGTAGCTGTAATACAGGCTCCTTTACCGCACTCACCAGCTACTCTTCAGCTGGCTCCTGTTTCTTTGGCACAGCCTCCTCAAGGCTCACCGATCACATCTATTTCTCCTACCGTTCCTTCTAAAACTTCGCCTAGCGCACCTTCTAGTCTCTCTGATACTCGTTCTACGAACACTTCTGTTTCTGCTTTGCGTGACTCTGTTCTACTACCAGCTATTCCTCCACTTTCACCTTTCGTCTGGCATAAAACGTCCAGCATTGTTACTAACTTTCCTTCACCACTTTTTCGGTCGCCTAAAACGACCCCTAACACGGAACGAAGACAATTACGAAGCCAAATGCCTGATTATCAGGAAAGGGAAACATTGAATAAGTTAGCACGAAATTGGGCTATGGATACAGCGAGATATGATGTAGAGTCTGTCATGAACGTTTTCCGTCAATGGGATGAACCAACGCAAAGATACGTCTTTGAGCAGATGTGTGTTTTCCTGTGTGAGGATTTGGAAGATAATGGTCAGAAGAGCAACCTGCAGGAGTTGTGTAGGTTACGATTTAAATTTGGGGAGGGTATGATAGTTGGTCCCGACGTTGAAAGAGCAGTAGAGATATTATTATCACCTCGAAGTACAGGTGGTAATTCTGGGTCATCCTCTGACAGTGGTATGTATAGTAGGAAAAGAGCGAGACAGTACCCTATGAGAGAGGTTCCTCCGGTTTGGAGGGAAGGTGATGCAAACGCAGTTCCACCGGTTCTGCCTCATTTCCAGCGTGTATGGGTACATGTCCCCTGGAAAAGATCCGAAGTTCTAGCACTCAAGCAGACACTACCCGATCCCCGTAAAAACCCGACTGGGTATTATAAGGAGTTGTCCCAAACTGCAAGCTCATGTATAATGAATTTAGCGGATATAGACATGTTGTTTGGGAACATTGTTCCACATTCTTTATGGAGTAAGATACGTCATACGGATCATGACCAAGAATTAGGTGACTCATGGGCAAACATTGCGACTACAGATGCTAGACAAATCGGTGGTTTCAAGCCTGAGCCGTTAATAGCTGAACTTCCTGGTAGAATTATCGCATACATGAAGACAATTATGCCTGAAGTACGTGTAAACTGGGACAAGCTATCCGCGTGCAAGCAGAAGAAAGACGAGAATGTGTCTGACTTCTTCACGAGATTTGAGGAAACCTTCACTGACCATAGTGGTCAGGATATGGCTACCGAGGGTGGCCAAAGACTGTTTGTAGACAAGTTTGTACACAATTTGCTTCCTGAATTGTGTGCTAAACTAAAAGACTCAGAAAGTGCTTGGGCTGTCTCTACGTCAGCGCAGATTCTAGCAACAGCCCAGTACTATGAAAATAGGCGTAAAGACGAGTTAGACAAGGCAGACAAAAAGACGAAAGAATTGAAAACTAAAGTTCTTCTCCAACAGGCCTATCAGCCTCGTAGGGCTAGCCAGCCTAATTATCAACAGAATCAGCAGTACTCTAGAGACGCGCAAGGAAACGAGCTTTCCCATCAGCGTCCTACGTATGGCCCGAATCAATGTGCGTATTGCAAAGAAGAGGGCCATTTTAGGAATAATTGTCCGGCTCTTGCACGACGTTTAAACGGTGCACAAGGTGTAAGGGAAAGAGGTGTTCAGCATGCCTCTAGAGGTAGAGGCCGTGGAAATTTCACTCAGAATATAACTTCTTTTCCACCTCAGAAATCAATGAATAGCTTTGATCAACAGGGTAATTCATCGTCCAAGTCAGCTCAGTACTATGCTGACGACTATTACACCGAACACGACAATGAGGGTAACGATCGCTAGGACAGCCATGGACAAAGAGAGGGAGTTGTTTCAGTTCCAGTAGATCAGGATGGACCTTATGTCGAGGTAATTACCTCAGGAGTGTCAGAACCATTTCTGCTGGATACTGGTGCTACAAAAAGTTCTATCATGCACTCAAAACTTCCTGGCGCACCTTTGTCTGGCGAAATGAATGTCTCAGTAGGCTTCTCTGGCGCCCCTGTTAGAAACCCGATCTCTAGTCCTGTTTCCGTTTCTGTTGGCCCCTGTGAATTAGAAGCACCCCTCATTCTTACAACAGGTTGCGGTGAAAATTTGTTAGGATTGGATTTGCTAAAGAGGTTGTACGCGACTTTGTACTGTTCTCCCTCGGGAGTACAGCTTACTTTAGGGAGAAAAGTCATTTCTCCAATGTACTTGTCAAAAGAAGGTATCCCAACAGAATTGTCATCACTTCCAGATATACTATGGGCTAATGGTTCCAACGATGTAGGTCGTTTAGAGATAGCACCGTATGTCATAACTTTGAAAGCAAACGTCAGATTGCCACGTATTCCCCAATACAAAATTTCTAACGACTGCGAACAGGCATTGTTAACGATCGTTTATGATTTGGTCGATAAAGATGTTATCGAGGAAACAACAGGAAACATTTGTAACAGTCCAGTTTTACCGGTCTTGAAACGTACTGATCCTTCACAGCTCCCTGTGTATAGGTTTGTGATTGACCTCCGAGAAGTAAACAAGGTAGTCATACCGCAGTTTCCAGTCGTCCCCGACATTACTGCTTTATTGACAATGGTTCCAGCTTCAGCAGCTTGGTTCTCGGTGATTGACCTGAAGAACGCTTTCTTCAGCAACCCGATCGCCAGAGAGAATAGAGACCTTTTCGGCTTCAATTTAGGAGGACGAAGCTTCCGCTTCAAATGCGCTCCTCAAGGCTACTGCGAAAGTCCATCAATATTCAGTCAGGCTCTGAAAACACAACTAGACACAATTGTACTGCCAGATGGGTCAACATTGATTCAGTACGTAGACGATCTACTGATCGCTGCAGACACTGAAGAGATTTGCAAGAAAGCTACGTTGTCGCTATTACGTCACCTATGTGACATGAAGCACAAAGTCTCCCTTTCAAAACTGCAATTTTGTCGACAAGAAGTAACCTACCTAGGTCACATCTTATCGAAGGAGGGAAGGAGACTGACACCAGAAAGAATACAGGCAATCACAGAACTAAGTGCCCCAAGGACACTGAGAGGTGTCCGAGCTTTTTTGGGCATTACATCGTACTGTAGAAAATGGATACCGAATTTCTCACTACTAGCCAAACCCTTACTGTCACTACTCCGCAAAGACACGCCTAAACCTATGCCTTGGTCTGAAGATTGTCAGACGAGTTTCCGCGAGTTGCGCGATGCATTGTGTTCGGCTCCTGTGTTGGGAAACCCCAACTACAGTAAGCCTTTTACATTGTATGTCCACGAAAAAGAAGGTTGTGCATTATCAGTCTTAATGCAACTCTTTGGGGACAAACAGCGCCCATGCGCGTATTTTTCGGCAACTCTGGATCCAGTGGCTAAGGCACTGCCAAGTTGTCTAAGAGCAACAGCCGCAGCAGCTGTCTGCATTCGACAGTCTGCTGGATTAGTCATGAATAACACTCTGATCGTTATGGTTCCGCATGCAGTAGACATTTTACTAAATAGAACAAAGACACAACACCTTACTAGCGCTCGACTATCCAGTTACGAACTTACCCTGCTAGCAAGTCACATCCATATAAAGAGGTGTGATACACTCAATCCCGCTACGTTATTACCCATCCCGACAGAGACAGACAAGATTGACAAGCATGACTGCTGTTTCAGGACAGAGGAAGAGACAAAAGGGAGAGTAGACTTACAGGACACTCCCCTTCCCGAATGCAATGATACTCTATGGGTTGATGGTTCGTGTTTCAAGTTGCCGAATGGTGATACGATTACAGCATATGCCGTAACGACGTTACACACCATTGTAGAGACTGCACGCATTTCCCACAGTTCTGCACAAGCTGCAGAGTTGATAGCGCTTACTAGAGCATGTGTGCTGGCGAAAGGAAAGCGAGTGAATGTGTACACTGACAGCCAATATGCCTTTGGTGTGGCTCACAGTTTTGGGAGATTATGGCGTGAACGTGGGTTCCTTACGTCCCATGGTGCAAAGATACAACATGGCCAGCTAGTTAATGAGCTCCTTGAGTCACTCACCTTGCCCCTACAAGTCGCCATTATAAAATGTAGTGCACACAGAAAGATTCAGGATGATGTTGGCCGCGGAAATGCATTTGCAGATGAGGTTGCGAAAGGAACTGCAAGGAACACAATGAATCGGATGTATGTCATGGGTCCCGCTAGATGGATTGCTGATGTAGGAATGTGTGAGGACACCATTGAAAGCGTAAAATCAATACAAGCCGAGGCCACTGAGAACGAGATGAATGAATGGAGAGAAAGCACAGGTAGATTGGATGCGAATGGTTGTTGGGTCGAACTATCGGAACACCAGCGATGGTTACTACCTAATGCATACGTACTTGCAGTGGTAACGATGGCTCACGGAATGGCACACATCAATTCGAGAGGAATATGTAAACTATTGGCCCCAGTATGGCAGAATAGCAATATCCCAAAGTACGCAGAAAACGTGGTCAGAAAGTGTATGGTATGTTTGAAGTACAATCCCGGTAGGGGAACGCCAACTCCAGCTGGTCATTTTGCGCCTCCAACGTACCCGTTCGAGGTTTTGCAGCTAGATTTCATCCACATGGAGAGGTGCAACAACCTGAAATACGTTCTCGTTGTTGTTTGCGCCTTTTCAAGGTGGGTGGAAGCGTACCCCCTTAAGGACAACACCGCCTTATCGACTGCCAAAGCCCTTGTCAAAGAGTTCTTCCCTAGATTCGGTATGCCTAGAATTGTCTGGAGTGATAACGGAAGTGAATTCGTAGGACGCGTGATGAAGAGAGTGTGTGAGTGTCTAGGCATACACCAAAAATTCCACTCTGCGAATCACCCCCAATCGGCTGGATTAGTAGAATGCTACAATGGCACTCTGAAACTCAAACTAGCCAAAATCCAAGCCAGTACAGGTCTTAAATGGCCTGATGCCTTGCCTCTAGCACTTTTGTCAACCAGGACGACTGTCCACTCCAGGTTAGGACTTAGCCCCCATGAAATCGTGTTTGGCCGCCCAGCCAACGTCTGGGGCGTGCCAAGACCCAAGAAACTGAGCGAGATAGAGCACCCCGTACTGCTTGACTATTTGTGCGAATTGACAACTAAATTGCGTGTTTTACACCAACAGGTTCACAGTTCTTCTCCACCAGCCTCTGACGATCCAGGTCACCTCATCGAACCCGGTTCGTGGGTTTTGTTGCGGAATTTTCAGCGCACCAACAACGGACAACCGAGGTGGACCGGACCGCACCTGGTACTACTTTCAACAAGATCTGCTGTTCGGGTTGAAGGCAAGAAGAACTGGGTACATGGGACCCACTGCAAACGGGTCCCTCTACCCCTTCCATACGACCGGTGGGTCAACAAAGGACTTGCTGACTCTGAGACAGAATCCGTACCGCGCTTCATCCCTTTCAGCGATGCCCGTTTGAAAGAAACTAGCACCGAAAAGAAGAGTGATCGTATTTTGCAAGGACTTGTGTCACCATCCATGCAATTGGACACTACTGAACCTGAAACGCTGTTTGAAGATCACACCGTACCTGGGAAACGACGATACAACCTGCGGTCTAGACAAAAGAACTAATAAAAGCCTGATCTAATGTAATTTCCTTTTCTCCCCTAAGAACTATTTTTGAATTTTCAGCTCTCTCGTCCCAAGGGAACTAGCTCATTTTTGATTTTTCGAACCGCCATCCGGTTCTGCTGCTAGGGTCGCGGTTAAAGTCTGGGGAGTGCAACTGGGAAGTTCTAGGTCCACGGTTCTGATTGGTCCACGGGAGTTACCCCGGACTGAGCAGAGCGCGCTCCCTGGGAGAATCAATCAACCACCGCGGGCAGCAACTAGAGGATGGAGTTTCCAAGGGTAAAGAGACCTGTCAGACTCACGAACTTCGAAAAACAGTTATGCACGATACTGTCCAGAAGAAGATTCCTGATATTATGTGTTTTAATGTTATGTAGCATACTTGTGTTTTTTATTGGTTATACCTTGTTCGTATTTAAAGTTACCTTTTCGAATGACACCCATACACCACCTCCTCCCACTATTTCTCCACACTACTTTCACCCTTTACCTGAACACGAGTCTGCCCGAAGACTCGAATTTGTAAACAACTCTTTCATCCAGCTTCTACACCAACACCAGTCCATAATGAACACGTCAAACTGTTGGATATGCGGACTTATGCCACACACAACCGATAAGGGTATCCCATACTTCGTTTTGCCATTTAGCTACTATGGTTCTCTGTGGGCTTTCCAGACCATGTTCCTATTCGCCCTAGAACCATACCCGACCTGTTCCGCTGCGAGCGACTCCAGTAACAAGGCACTAATTGCAGGGATAAGGAACATGAGTAGGGATATCGACACCTATCTGACAATCCCCAAAGATGAACTGAGTCCCTACACCCGTTGGAACGTGACCAAACATGGGGTTTACCTGGTCAAGAGCCAGGCAGCACAGAAATCTCGCCCAGTTTGGATAGTTCCCCACCGAGGTCACTTATGCTTACAGGGTATTGGTAGGAACCCCACAGCACAGTTAGGAAAGAGCATTTGCACGGAAACATATATATTTGCTTCCCGAACTTCCCCGATACTCTTGGCGGCTAAAGGCACGTATTTCGTTTGCCACGACCAAGCCTACACGTGGTTGCCCCCTGATTTCTCAGGTATATGTTTTATTTCATTTCTGCTGCCTCCTACCTACACGGCCCGAGCAGATTACCACCGGACAAGGACAGCTAGAGGTGTCGTGAGTAAAGACGACACCGCGGGTCAGGAATTCGCTGACTTCGCAAAGGGTTTTCTGCCATTTTGGGGGCCTATGGTGAACAGCAGGAATATTCGCCAGTTAGCGAGGATAGTTGAATCCGCCGTGACCACAACGGCCGGAGCACTTGGCAATTTGACAACAGAGCTTCAGTCGGATCGACTTATGACCCTTCAGAACCGAATTGCCTTAGACATTATACTCGCCGATCGTGGTGGTGTGTGTAGAGTCATCCAATCCAGTTGCTGCATTTTCATCCCTGATAACGCACCAACAGTATACCAGGCCATCTCCAAACTACACGAAATATCTGGTTCCCTTCACATTGAGAAAGGGGACTGGTCCCTGCTGGGGTGGTTCTGGGAACTGATCACTGCCTGGGGATGGAAAACTTTGATTTTCATCGGGATGATCTTGGCACTTCTGTTCATGTTTTGCTTGTGTATACAGTCTGCTCCTGCACTATGTGGCCTCTGTGCTACCTCGTGTGTACGAAAGCCTGTGTCACAGGACTAGCTGAGTAACAGAATGATGCTCCAGCAACATCTCCACGAATTTCTTCATATCGATTTGGACTCAGATTAGCATGAGTTATTGCCTTATATGAGGGCAAAAGGAGGGTCTGTGGTTCCCAAAATCCGGACCCTGTGGTTTTCCCGATATCAAGGTCCAATACCCGTGTCACGAAACCTCAACGTACCAAGACGATTTTGGTGTCTACGAACCGATAATGATTAGGACATCATTCCTATGTATTTGCGTTACAATCGAGGGTTGCCAACACCCCTAAATCACAGTTTCCGTCCCATCCCTTAAACTCCATTTTGTGAACGGCATCCATCTTGCATCTTGCCCTCATGATAAGTCAATTAAAGGTCGAGCTTGATCCAAATAGACACGTCCACCTTTCGTGACTTTCCCCTGACCTGTCCCAACTGACTCCACTGTCTTCGGCCAAACCTGTTTAGGCAGCTCCTCGCCCAGTGGCCGAATACGATAGCATCTACACATAACATTCCACGAACCATTCACTACATACAGCCCATGTTTCCTTCAAACACGCACCTGTCCCCGTATCTTGTTTATGGCCCTTTTATGGCTGGGTTGTACCTTCCTTTATTGGTGGTTCATCTATATCTGATGGGAGTTCCCGATCCAACTGGGTAATCTATCAGCAAACTGGACATCTAAAATATGGGCTTGCTTACATGACTTCGCTCTTTGTATTGTTGTAGAAATATGTGTGTTGCCATACCATAAACTCAAGAATTCTTGCTTGAAGCCATATATTTGATATATAAGGAGACGGCTGGTTCTGTAAAAACGAACAGTCTCCCAAGAACCTACTCTCTGTGTGGTGTACTTCTGGGACACGTGTTACTTGGTAGCTACCAATAAAACTTGATCTTTGACTGCGACTAGAAGACTACGTGTTTCTGTGGTCCGGAACAAGGGAACTCAGAGGTCTTCGGGTGTTATCCCCTGACACCAGCGGGTTTCTAAAAACCCGTTACCTCACTAGTTCCTATGAGACAATCCCGAAAGATGAGACACTAGCATATATTGGATGGAACATTACTGGATATGGAGCTAGTCTGAGTGAGAACCAGCAAGCGAAAAGATCCTCTCCGATTTGGATTGTACCCCATCAGGGTCATTACTGTCTGCAAGGAAATGGCAAGAATCCGAGAGCTCAGTTAGGGAAGAGTATCTGCACTGAGACGTATGTTTTTGCGTCCCAGACTTCCCCATCGTTCCTAGCAGCTAAGGGTACCTATTTCATCTGTTATGATAGAGCATACACATGGTTGCCCCCTGATTTCTCGGGCACATGTTTTGTCTCGTTCCTGTTGCCTCCTACGTATACAGCTGCGGCAGATTACCACAAGACGAGAGTTGTTAGAGGTGTCTTCAGTAAGGAAGATACTTCAGGACAAGAATTGGGAGATTTTCTGAAGGGTTTTCTGCCGTTTTGGGGACCTATGGTTAACAGCAGGAACATACGGAAATTGACGAGAGTGGTTGAGTCCACCATAGTTGAAACTGCCGGTGCCCTTAGTAACTTGACTGCTGAGCTCCAGTCGGATCGCCTTATGACTCTTCAGAACAGAGTTACGTTAGATGTCATACTTGCAGATAGAGGAGGGGTATGTAAATTGATTCAATCGAGATGCTGTGTTTTCATTCCAGACAACGCTCCGACAGTGTACCAAGCCATTTCCAAGTTACATAAGATCTCTGAATCTGTACATATGGATAAAGGAGATTGGTCATTGATGGGATGGTTCTGGGAACTGTTATCCACCTGGGGATGGAAGATTCTGATGATCATTGGGGTGGTATTAGCTATCCTTTTCCTGTTATGTCTTTGCGTACAGTGTGCCCCTGCTATATGTGGCCTTTGTGCTACTTCGTGCTTGAGGAGACCTGTCCAGAGAGAGTTACTAAGTACTAGGATGATGCTACAGCAACATCTTGATGATCTGATGAGTATAGACCTGAATTCAGATTGACGTGAGTTTAGGTTATTGCCTATGTAAGGGCAAAAGGAGGGTCTGAGGTTCCGTGAATTGTGACCCTGGGTCATAATGGTCGTGGTTCTGTTACGAATTTGGTAACAGCGAACTGTAAACAGTGAGCTCAGCAAGCATGAGTGTTTCCGTCATGTTTCATTGATGGATTCACTGTGTATTTGACGATTTCGTTCTGAAGCCCTTGGGTTCCATTTTGTGCATGGCAGCCATTTTGTGGTTGCCCTCACATAGGCCTATGACTGTGGCTGAACAAGTCTCTGGGACACGTGCACCTTAGCTTGAGTTTGTGCTGACTCCTGTTTAACCTAAAGTGAACTGACCCTGCTGCCTGGAGCTGACCTTGCCAAACCAGTTCTTGCCCTTTAGCTGGTCAAGATAGAGATCAAAGAGCAGGACATTGCTGATTTTATGGTACACGCACACACCTTTCTATCTCGCTTCTCATCTTTTTCTGTTCCTTCTTTATGACCTATTTACGATGGGAATGTGGCCGTTTTTATTATGGGTCCGTTCGACCTGTCTGATGAAGAATATTAAGTTTAACCAATGATTGATTTTGGGCTGGACAAACTGAAAAACGGGCTTGTCATCATGCTCCTGCTTTTGTCGTGGAAACATGTGAGTGGTCAAACTGTAAATAAGGAATGTTTGCCTGAAGCACAATTTTTCGTATAAAAAGGGATGGCTCGCTTTGTAAAGTTGAGCAGTCTCCTGAGAACATACACCGTGTTGTACTTATAGGATCTCTGTTACTGGCTGCAGCCAATAAATTTGATCTTTGACGTCACCTAGAAGTACCCCGTGTCTCTGTACCCCAAGACAGGAGAACTCGGAGACATCGGGCGTTTCCCCTGGACCCGCTGGGTTCTAAAAACCCGGTTCTTCAAATCTTGTGTGTCTACCTTTAGGTTGCCCACCTGGTTTCCCCAGCCTTTTCTGTGCTCTGGCTGGCAGCCCAATCTTGCTGCCACTAGGACAAGAATCTGACCCTTTGCCAGGAGGTGTGAACTCTCCCAGGAGTCAGAAACAATGGCCAGGGGGAAAGAGGTCACACCTCCATCCCTGACAGGGTGGCTAGTGAAGTGGCACATCAAGGCGATTAACTTCAAAGGCTAGACTCCCTCTGATATACAAACAGGCTGCCTCCCAAAGGAGGAAATATCCCTCCTACCCCAGGCACATTTGCACCTGGACAGGCGGGAAAATTAGGTAGTCAGGAGGTGCACACTCTCAGAAGGCTAGCCTCATCACTGGGGTGGGCCATGTGGTCTGAACAAATGAGGGAGACTTCTGTTATTTTTAAAAGTGAACGAATATTTGGTTATGTGGAGAAAAGGTGACACACACCACCGGATGTTCTCACCTCAGGGGCTGATTAGCTGCTGGGGGGAGTAGTGCATTGGCCACTTGCACCCACACCCCTAACACCCCTAAATCTAGGATTTAAGTGCTACCCCTGACACCAGAACCTCAGATCTGATTTGATTGCACAAGGACAAAAGAAGAGACCCTTGTCTCTGTCAACAGGACCTGCAAATACCAAAAGTGTGATACTCTGCACCTGTGACAACCTTCCCGGAACTGCATGAACGTGGCTCACCCTGGACCAAAGTTTGTTTCCCCCAGACAAAGGGACGCCTTTGAGAGCCAAAGGCCTCACCACCCTTCCCTGGACTATTGTCACTAGTCCCCTGCAACTGCAAGTAAAAGCAACATACCAGAACCGAAGAATCAGTGGCCATCGTGCCCTCCTAGGGATCACCGAGAAGTAGATGGTCCAGTGCATTGTGGGCAATGTAGTCCTGACCTCCCCAAGTTTCAGGCAGCTACCATATCCCCTAGGACCTTAGGATCTTGAAATGACTTTCTACTGTGTTTACAGGTGCCAAGGCTTGCAGGTCATCACTCTGGCAACAACCCCCTTTATTCAAAGCTGCACCTTGAGTAAACTCTGCAAAACCTTCAATCGACATCAGCAGGTGCTTCGTTGTCGACTCAGTACGCCCTGTTCCCACCAGCACTGTGTGAGCAGTGAAACCAACTCTACCACGGCACCCGCTTGAGCACCAAGGACAGCAAGGACAACTCTTGACCGGGCCTTCTCGAGCCAGGTAAAATTAAACTGACTATTGTAGTTTGGTGCTGGGACCTGCAGCACCTTTACCCTCCTTGGCTTCCACGCAACTCGAGCTGCAAGTGACCAATTGTCACTATTGCTTTTTCCCACTGACCACAATTCAAAGGTTCCGCAGTAGTGAATTGCTGTGATTTATGTTTTCTTATAAAATCCATAACTCCGGTTATATGTTTCTGAACTCGTTCATTTGGTGTCTAAATTAAGTTAAAAATCTACTTTATTTTTATAAATTGGTGTCTAATTTCTTTTGAGTAGGGTCAATTACTTATCATTCATGTTGGTGCTCTGAAGTGCTTAGCACATGTTCCTCTAGCAAAGCCTGACTGCTCTTTGCCACTGTACCAGTACTGAGCTATGGATTTATTTTGTGTATCCAAGAACCATCTTTGGGGTATTGTGAGAGTGTTGCATGGTGAAGCCTAAGCAGCACCACCACATAATACTCCACCTTCCTACAGCAGCCCTTCTCCTTTCCATAATGTCATTGACCTTTGCATGGTGTTTGTGCCACCTGTCCAGGACACTCCATGGTGACAGTGTGCTCTAGAAATATAGGGGCTTATTTACAAGACCCTTGAGCCACTGGTGTGTCACTTTTTATGATGTTTCGTTGACGCAGAGTGCAGACCCATATCTACAAGGTCACGCAAAGCCACTTTTCCTGGCCTCGTTGATATGGTGTAAGGTAATCCAGCGCAAGTCACTGTGTTGCCTTACACTGTGTCAGTGAGGCGTTCCATGGGCATTGTGGTGGGTGTTCCCACACAACACCCATGGGTGTTGTCGCCTTCCCAGATTTCACAAGGATCTGTAAGTTTGGGAATGCGTCAAAACAAATGCCGCCCCAGGGCAGGTGGAACAATGAGAAATATGTTTATTTCTCCTTTTTCCCTTTCAATGAGTGCTGCAGGATACAGAACACATAAAAAGAGGAAAACGCCTCAATGGATTGGGGTGGTGCAGGGAATAATCCTGCCAACAATGTAGACACCCTTGAACCACTGTGTGCCATATTGTGCCCTGACGTTGGCTGAAGGGACAGGAATGCACTGTATCTCATAAATATAGTGCATTCCTGCCCTTCCGATTTGGCGTATGGTAGCGCAACACAAACAGTTGCGGCTCTGCCCTATGCCAAATCATTGTAAATAAGGCCAATAGTTCATACCATGAACATAACACTATCCTGTAAACATAGACGGGGCTCTAGCTCTACGATGCTCATATCTTGTTCTCGAATTGTACCCGAATGTTAGTGAGGACGCTCTGTCTCTTGAATTCTCACCCCAGTGCAATCTTATGTCTAAGTATCACAAAAGATATCTGATGGTCAGCTGCCACACTGACCTCCCTGCTTGCAGGGTCACCATCTCTCTTTCGGCTCCATTGCAATATGTAATAGTCATTATTACTGTACTCTGCTCCAATAAATGACCTGGCCATGACCAAATCCCTGAAAAAACTAAGGGGCATATTATCAAGAACGGCGCTAAAAATTATTGCTGGTTTGGCGGCAGAAAACTGCCGCTAAAGCGGCGATAATGGGCTTGATAATATGCCATTGAGAATTCCAATACAAGTCCATGTTCTGGTGTGAACATGGGCTTCTATGGGAATTCTCCAAGGCGTATTATCAAGACCATTATCGCACTGACGTAACGAACCTTGAGGGGGCCTCCCTGCAAGGCTGCTCGGGGCCCCCCTCCGGGTTCAATCAGGAGTCCTGCAGCCAGAGTGCTGTGCTGATGGGGCCCCCTGGAGCTTGAGGCCCCCCCGCCCCGCAGGGGCGTTACGCCCCTGCATTATCGCCTCTTTAGCTGCAGTTTTCAGCTGCTAAACCTGCGATAATTTCAACGCTGTCCTTGATAATATGCCCCCAAATAAATATAGTTGATGCCTACTACATTGGTGAAGCACAGCCAAACATAAATATTTCTCCCAGGTGGAAACAACCAGTGCGATAGACAAAACCTCCAGAGAAAGCTCATAGCCTTGGTGATGTGTGCATTGAACCGCGTGTCTCTCAGGATAGAGGGCGGGAATCGTCCCCTTGAAGTTCTCATTACAAGTGGTGCAATGTTGTTGTTCTGCAGGCTTTCTTTGGAATAATCATCGTTCTAGATAAGTTTTATTGAATGTGGAATTGAGCTCGATAATATCACCTTTGTTTCCATTCACAGCTTCCATCCCCTAATAGCAGGTGGAAAATGAGGGCATAAAAAGGCCTGGAACTCGGGGAAAAACATGCTGAAAACCTTCTGGGATCCCCCTCTTATTCCCAATTTAGGCCTGCAAACTTGCAATAAATTAGTGATAATACTGCCAGTAAAGGAAACAACCAGATTAGTATTACCAACTGATTTTACCAGACAACCGCTAAAGACATCTTTTATGTTCCACTGTCTTGCTGGAGAGTGTTAACACCGTCCCATTTGGAAAGCTCGTACAGTGAGCCCAGTGGCAGGACTGCTGACTGACATCTCCCAGGGGTGTAGGTATCAATGGTACAGCAGGTGCAGTGCTACCGAGGCCTAGGGCGGCGAGGAGCCATCTGAACCCCAATTGCTGAGGTTTTACTACCCAACAGGAAGATTTGGGGCTCATTTTCTGTGCTTGTCCAAGGCACTATCCGACTGGCAGCTCCTGGTGGAAATACCCCCGAAACCGATGGGAGCTAATTCCCCTAATCTATTCCCCTCATCTACGCTTAAACACCCAATAACCCAGCCTGTGTGTCATGGGCCCTGGTGCAAGGAAGTAAATTGCGACCCTGGTTGCTCTTTGAATCATAAAATACAGCAATAATCAGTGTTCGGTGGGCCCCTCAGGACTCTGGGCCCCGGTGCACTGCACCTGCTGCACCAATGGAAGCCGCGCTCCTGTAAACACCCAGAGAGCTCAAAATGAAAGAGAACCCCAGTCTCATGTACTGACAGGCCATAGTTGACGTGGGGAACAGATGAAAGCCTCAGCACCACCAGCCCCTTGGACCACACGGAGTCAGCATCGACTGAGCTTGGACACGAAGGAAGGGAGCCGGCAGCTTCCAACAATTAATAAGGGCAACGTGTATGATACACGAGGCCGAAAACGTTCCCGTTGTGGAGACCGTCTGGCCCTGCCTTCGCATCTGCACTTCATTTTGGAGGAATGGTTTTGGCGGGAGAGGAGTCACGAGCCGACCAGTCAGCGTAAACATTGGCAACGGACCTGTAAACAGAGTTGCAAAACTTAACGGATGTGGACTTCAAAGCAGCCTGTCTGGGTGAGATACGGACCGGCGCGGACCCGAGGCTCCTTCCCGCCTCACGTCACGTCTCGTGCCAAGCCTCCTGCGTTTCATCTCCTCTTGTTTGTGTTATCTCGCTGGGAAGCGAGGTGAAAAACCAGAGTGATGACTGCGTTTTCGAAGCTCTTCCTGAGAAGCCTTCTGCCTCAGGATGGAGGCAGCCTTCTCCTGTAAGAGGCACCTGCTCACACCGAGGATCAGACGAGGTCAATGAATGCACCTTGGACAGGGACACTGGAACTATGCTCTGAGGTAGGCATCCGCGTTTCCGCATAATTATAGATTTGCCACTTAATCTATCACCTGCTTCATAATTTGCAGATAAAACGTGTTTTAGCTCAATCAAATCTAAAGTTACCAAAAAAGTAAGTGGCAGGCCCTTGTAAAAGTTGACAACCATCTTCTAGTTGTTTGTTGCAGCGTTTGGTTGCTAAGATGTTACTAATGAGGTGAAATCTTTGCCCAGACAGCGTTTGTGTGTAAAAATGTTAAAATGATGAAGCAATTCCCTCATAACATGTACTGCATTAAGCAGCATAATTTGCCTTTTCTTGCTGCATAAGTTAGCCGACCATGCCGCATATTTTGGTCATCCCTTGACGCATAATTTCAGTGGCCCTGCGGCCATAGGCCACGTAGGGGGAGCATATAACCACAGAGAGGGTCCATATGGGAAACATCTGTTACAATGCAGTCATTACATCCCACTGCTTTTCCAAAACAACTGTTACAACGCAACTGCCTTTACATCGCATGCCATTACAATGCATGTCATTACAACGCATGTCACTACAATGCATGCCATTACAACGCATACTATTACAACTCATGCCATTACAACGCATTATAAGGTAAGTAATGGAGATTTTTTAGTTTTAGGGTGGGTATGGGCTTTGGGGTAGATGGGAATAGTAATTTTTGCCCCTACACTATCCGACACTTTCCCTACTGTTGCACTCACTGGAGTGGGAATAGTATTTTTTACCCCTACACTATCCAACACTTACCCTACTGTTGCCCTAAAAGTATTATGTGTTGTAATGATATGCGTTGTAATGGTGTGGGTTGTAATGGTAGTTTTTAAAAATGAGATGAAATTGCATGCGTTGTAAAATCATGCAAAGTAATGGTAGTTGCGATGTAAAACTGCATTGTAAAAGCATGCGTTGTAATTGTTTGCATTTTAATGTCATGTACTCGTCCATATGTGATTACGAGGGAAATTGGTCTGGCACAACCGAGAAGCAAGATACTCTATAGCCCTCTGTGTCTGTCCCCTAAGATATGCTGCTCCAGAGGTGAAAAGGAACTTAAAACACTACATGAACCCCCGCAACTCCATCCTTCCACACAGGTGAAAGGCTCTCTCCTCCATTAGAGTTTGCCTAAAATAGAGGTATTACCTCTTCGTTCATCTTCCTCATCTCAGTCCTTACATCTCGGTACACAGACAGGATTTACCTACTTAAGTCCCCAAAAAACCTTTAAAAAAAATGTATACCATTGCCTAACTTAGGCTCCACCTCCTTCATGGGAGTCGTAAAAAGAGACTACACTGCCATGCTTCCTGAAATCATAAGCACCTTGGCAGCTCTTTGTTCAGTACTGACCAGCAGCGGTGGTTCATCCGTGGGAGCGGAGGAGCGTCTGCCCCCACACACTGCTGGACAGAAAGTGTCAAATATGAAATGGTAATAAAATGATATTATTACAGTTTTTTATTTTTTACGCTTTCTGACAGCAAACGGAGTGCGAGGACAGGGCGGGGCCTGTGCGTCACTGCTGCCAATGATTGGCAGCAGTGAGAAATGGCCACTTAAGTTTGCACTGCGTATGTTGGTTTGGTCGGCTACTTTGCTATGGGCAATCCCACATGCGCAATTTAAACCTCTCCAACCCGGCTGTCTTGGACAGCTGGGTTGGAGAGCAAGCACAGCCATTTTGGATCGGGGAGCCAGCCCGCTCCAGCCAATAAAGATTCTTTACTCATGCTGCCTAACAGCAAGAGAACCGCGTCTTGATTGGATGAGAGTTGACTGTGGGCTTCACGCTTGGAGGAGTGCTGCAGAACAACGAGGACGTACTGCAGAACATCGAGCAACAGTGTAAGGTAAGTGGTTTTTATGTGTATATTTATGTTAATGTGTATACTATTGCGTATTTGTTATGTGTTGTGTGTATATATTTGTATATGTAAATGTTATGTGTATTATGTGTATTTGTTATGTGCATATTTTGTGCACCCCCAAACTGATTTGCCACAAACCACCACTGATGACCAGGGCGGGTGTCTAGGATTGTAATGAAGAAGACTAGAACTCAGAGCAGTGAACATTACT
Source organism: Lissotriton helveticus (assembly GCF_964261635.1). Lineage (NCBI taxonomy): Eukaryota > Metazoa > Chordata > Amphibia > Caudata > Salamandridae > Lissotriton > Lissotriton helveticus. The sequence goes on along the minus strand of NC_136071.1, from coordinate 511,835,460 downwards.
GGTAAGTTTTCAGGGCATTCTTGTTGTCACAAATGTTAATTGCAGTCTTCTGCTTTGGACGTGCACAGATTTAATGTAGCAGAACATGATCTGACAGAAGAGTTATCTGCATTGCTTGATTTGTAAAAAAATAAAAACGAGTGCAGCCCACTAAAGATTTTCTTACAAGCCCATCACTGGCACTTTCAAATGCAGATGTTGCTGAATACCAAGGATGCGTACTGGTGATTCCACCTCATGTGTCTTTCTTCCACCACCATATGCTTCCTGTCTCTCTATATTACATTCGCATGTTCTTTTTCATCCTTGCTTTCTCCTTTGCCACTATTTTACTATCTTTCTCTTCCACTTTCTTACTCCAGTTTCTTCCTTTCCCTCTCTGGCTCAAGGTCAAAGTCGGATGATGAAAAAGAAGTCTGATACCCATCATCTGCAACCACGAGAAATGTGATTTTGGAAGTGCTCCTCGCAAAGGAGCTGAAAGCTGTCACTCCAGTGAAGTTATCCAATGACTGAGGTGGGATAACTCTTTTCATCATGCTTAGGCTTTCCTGTTTTCAGTTTCTATTTTTGGTAAATTCTGGTGGTTTTTTTCCAGTGTTTTCAGGTGATTTCACTACCTTTATAAAACAGTGGTTATCAGTGGTTACACATTTTTGTGCCATGAAAAACTACAGAAACAGTGTTTTTCTGGTGTTTATGGAACGTTTTGCTTTTATTATTGCTTGTTTTCTGCACTGATAGCACATGGTATATAGACAGTGTAAGTATAGTGTATATGAGGTCCAAATAGATTTTTGCAAATTTAACTTATTGTAGTACACCATACAATACTTCTTCAGTGAGTCTTTGGTCATGTGCGCTCGCTCTTTCCTTCCCATGTAAACTTCTGTGAAAAGGCCCTGTCAACATTGGCACTTCAGATAGGCAATGCCAAAGCAGCCAGTACACAATTTGTTAACTCTGGCCACTGACATAGCTTCCCATGCCAATACTGGTTCACTTGAATATTGCGCTTCTCAGGGCAGGTTATGCAACATTGGCACTGGTCTGGGTGCTTATGCCCTCAAAGTTATTGAAGCTGTCAAAAATTAAGCTGCACTTTTGGATTTACGGAATAAATTCCCCTTCACGGAAGGCATCTAAAACAGAGTACCACAGTGAGGTTTCATTAACTTCAAATGCCATTGGTGGTGAAGGGACATTTCTATGCATCATTGGAAGCCATTTCTCATACATTGTAAAATAAAAGTTCCTGAATTGCTCTTCACCATTGCTTTGCTTACCAAGTGGCAAGCACTCTAACATGGAAAATGTTGCAGTGCCAAAGTCACTGAAGGTGTTGTCGCCCAACCTACTCTCAAGTAGATGTTTCTCATCTACACCAATTATGCTGAACCCTTGGCAGACAAGATTGTTTTCAGACTCTAGTTTTTTTATTTAGGTCCACTACAGCAGTTATGTTTTCCCGTAAAAATCTAAGAATGCAGTAGTGTACTTTCTTTTCACATCACTATTAATATGTGACCAATGATCCTCACATTTCTTGCCTTTGGCATCATCACTCAGCAAAAATTCTGTAAACGGTTTCCACATGGATAATATAGCATTCATAACCCCTTGGACTGAGAACCATCAGCTAAGGGACACAGTTGGGATGGCTTTTTCTTTGATGCCGCACAAAGCACGAAATGATAAATATTTGCGTTTTAGTTCCTGTGCATAAGAAAACAGTGCACCAGAATAGACTAAAAAGTTAATAGCATTCCTCATTAAGTCTGAAGATTGTAAATATGCTTTCAGCATACCATCTAAGAAGTGGAAAGGAACTCTTACAGGGAAGCACTTCAGCTCCAGTATCAATTTTGACAGGTCATCACACAACTTTTTCATATACGTAGCTGAATCACTGCAAATACAAACAATATCACTCAAATCTTTGTTGGACTTGGAAAGAACCTTTTTTGCAGAGCATTCCAAGGGACACTGCTTTCCATGTTTTCCAAAAGTCTGGTGTCATGTTTTAACCACTATCCCAGATGCTTGCTGATAGCACTCTTTTTTACATATACTTGTCACTATACCTTGCATTGAATATTTAAAGCCTGAGGTGTTGGCAATTCGCCCTCTATCAATCCTGCCTCGTTTGAAACTGGGGGCTGACGTATTAAGGGTTTTTACCCATTCTCTGTGGGTAAATGTGATGACACATATTAGGAAAGATTCTTTTGAAACCAGCCACTTTTCCCTATCAGTGAAAGAATCAAGCACAGCCAAAATATCAAATATGAGTTTGATATTTCCTGATTCTCTACAGATTATAAAATATTTAAACAAGACCTAAAATATGCTTCTAAACCCTGCATCTTTAGACCAAAGACCACAAAACTGAAAAAAACTAAAGGAAGAAGAAACAATATTTTAGTGGCATCCCTAAACAACAAAACTCAAGCAGAATAATGTTAGCCCAGACTTTCTTACTGCTAGCTTTTATAACAAAGTTACATTGTATTGGTCCCTTCAGGAAGAAAATAAATGACTTTCACTTTCTTTTTTCTTTCTTTGAATGGCATTTAGTTTGTGGTTGTGCGGGTGTTTTTTCAGTGTTTATATGTTTGTCACTGGTGAGGGCTATTTCTCTTTCGGTGGGGTTTTATCAGTTATTATAGGTTTAAACCTAAAACCGGACAGCCTAACATGCTGTATGCTGTAGTGGGAGGAAACAAAAAAGATGCAACAACAGACCATTATATGAAGAGGGTTGGCTGAAAGCCCCTGCAACTAGGTATGTTATTATAAATTTTCTTTGGTTAAAATCAAAAGGTCTTGGCTAACACCGGTGTACAGTGACTATGTAAAAGACTTAGAGCCATATTTATGAGAGGCTTGTACCGGCGTTGCACCGCAAATTATGACGCAATGATGTCGCAAGCAGTAAGCCATATTTATAAAATGAAACATTTGCCAAAATGCATCTTTTGATAAGACTTGCAAGGGGCAAAAGCTGCGCTGAAACCACCTGCGCCACACTACTTCATATATGCAATGTAGGCATTCCCCCGCAAAAATCCGACTTAAATGTAACACAGTAATATTTATGGGTTTGCCCATGCATTACGCATCATTGGGAAGCACAGCGCAAAGCCTTTAAAGCACCAGAATTGCTGTGTTTTACCAAACGAGGCATAGACAATGACATTGTGGCTGTAGTACAGAAAGAGAAACCCCACAAAACAGTTTGACAAGCTCAATTACGCCATGGAAGTCATCATTCTGCAACTATGAGTCGGTAGGGCACCACCACTACCATGTAGATAGAGAAGGAGGAGGGTGTGTGTGTTTCAGCAGCTCAAACCCCTCATTGGCCTCAGGGAGGTTGAGGTCATCAATTTCTACAGAATCAGGAGGGTGTTCTTCATTCAATTGTTGCATACGATTGGGCAAAGTCTCCAGCCACCAACTGCAAGGTCCAATAATATTCCCCCACGTGCAAAACTTAAGGCTGTGCTCCACATGCTGACATCCATATCTCACAAGCCAGATTGGCAGGAATCTCACAGGGAGCATTTTCTGTGTTTCTCCCCCTTGTCTTTGATGCCATAATCAAACTCACATCCCAGTACCTCCTCTTCCGCAAAACTCAACAACAGGACACCAAGAAAGGACTGTATGCCATTGCTGGATTCCCCCATGTCCTTTGTGCAATTGATTGCACATGTGCAGTGGGGCCCCTTGCTGCAACATCCCTTCTCTACTGAAACAGGAAGTACACATATTCAATCAATGTCCAGGCCATAGCAGATCATCGGGATGTTTATCAATGTGCTCGTCAAATGTCCAGGGAATGTACATGATGCCTACATCTTCTGCCACAGTACAATAAATGAGTGGTTCCAGAATGGGAGATATGGGAATGGCCTATTCATTGGTAATGAAAGCAGAAATATACATCTTACTAAGAAGTTGTAATGTATGACATAATAGCATCTCTATATCTGTCTAAGCGTGTCATGTGCACATAGTGGGAAGAACTTACTTCAATATGTAGACAATGATGATGTTCCAGTGTTTCATTTCCTCACTAATCCTGCAATGTTAGTAGCAAAATACTAACTTTGAGAAGTGTTGTGCCATCTCACACTGGGTGAATGGACATAACCACATACTCTGCACTGGTTCAAAAAATCAATACACAAATCAGGTGGTACACACATAAAGTCAATATGAGTACAATGGGTACATATTAGCTAAGTGTGGGATGAGTGTATGTTCATTGCTGTACCTAGTCTCGGTATGAGATAAAGTTCCACTCAAATAATGGTTTATAAACAGATCTTGTGTTCTAAAGTAATGTGCCACACATGGCAGGACACTTGTATGATGACTAAAGTATCTGGAGCAATACTAGAAGAAGCTGTAAATACCATTTGTGTTATACCATGTAAGTGTAGTCCCAAATAATGTGTAAATGTAAATTCCTGGTACATATGTGATACAAACAAAACAAAGTACACATATGTCTCAGCCATTCTTACAGTCCAGATCCAAACATACACATAGTTATCAACCCACATTGATATATTACAACAATGTGATAAATGACCAGTTTTGTGGTGGAAATTGCCAACGTTTCCTGCAACTGAGTCCATCAATCTAAAATTCACAAAGTCAATGAATTTTCTGTCAAAAGTGTCATTCACCAGTAACTAGCATTGGATATAATGCTACCAGGGTAAGGTATCACAGTGTAGTCAGGATCACATACTCAACAATCTTTTACTACATTAATGATGTTATAATCAAGGTGTATAAGTACTGAATCATCTACAAGTCAAACTCACTCACATACATGTGAAATCCTAAAGGATCGTGTCCAGGTCTATAATAGAAAGATACTTGTATCACACCAGTTTGTCCCATATAAAAACGACATACATTGTCATACCTTTATGTCAATCTAAGATCACAATTACACCTTGTCCTAAAAGAAGTATTATCTATTGGCTGACTGCAAAATATATAAGGATCCATGTCAAATGTTGAACGTTCACTACATGTACTAAGTAAGTAGCCAAGCTAAATTAAGTGAAGAAATCAAAGGCTATGCTAACGTCATGTAGGCAAGGAACAACATCAGACGTGTCAAAAGGACAAATGTATGTGTGAATGTCAAACATGTTGGAACTGTCACAACCTACTTAGGGTTGAATATATGCCAGAGAATCTGATCATAATTTTGCAATTTTGAACATTTATGCAAATAACATAGAGAGGAATAGAACATTTAAAAATACCTAACATAGTAATCTAATGCCTAAACATGAATGTCAGCATATAGAAGTGTCCAGAATATGAGGACATGGTCAACATTTGTAATGACACATCAAACTTGAAGATACAGGTGTAAACCAATGGTCAATAGTATCTAACACATATTGATCAAAAGTGTAAGAAATTTGTCTGAGTTTGTCAGCATACATAAATCACATGGACAGTAATGTCTCTGTAACAATGTGCATAACCATTTACTGTGGTATTTAGGTACTTTCAGGTGACCAATGATATGTATGGGTTGCAGTCATGGATAATGACCCCATTCACCCATCCCTAGATGGAGGCTGGAAAACGGTTTAACACGGCACGCTCGAGACGAGGAATGTTTTGGAGAGGACGTTTGGAGTCCTAAAGTTCAGGTTCAGATGTCTGGATATGTCAGGGGGAAGTTGTGCTCCTCCCATGGTCTGCAAAATAATCCTTGTCTGTGCCATATTGCACAACATCTGGGACTTGGGACTATGAGCTACTACATACAGACGAAATGGAAGAGGATGAAGACAACAAAGGAGATATCCTGCCCACAATGGCAGGTCGACGGAGAAGTGACCATATTTGGCTAATTTCTTTAGCTCAACAATATCATCTGATGGTAAAATAGTCAGAAATATGTCTACCTATCAACATAGAAATAACATGTTGAACTCATTCATTGTGTTGTCTTCATGTGAAAGTCAATGTTAAAATCAACTTACTCACATCTTCTCAACTAGATGTAGACCTCAACATGTAACAACCATGTTGTCTGAGTTGTTGATCACATGCAGCATGGGGCCATAACTCAAAACAATAGATCAATCAACATGGCAACCCAATGTGATGCAGTGTACTGCATGAAAGGGACAGGGCAGGATTGCCACATATCTACATCTTAAATGTCCATTCCCGTCCTCATGCACTTAAGTAGTGCAGTCCAGTACAGATAGCAGTCTAGCTGTGTTCTGCAGCAGCAAATTGTGTCCCTTGTTGTGCTCAGTAATTGATGGAGCACATCTCTCCCAAAATGTCACTACCTGAGGCAAACCCATCATTGTAGTGTGTCTCACCATTAGACAAGCATGGAGAATGGCAGCACTTTGTAGGAGTAAATGTTGTTGCAGGTACCATCACAGATCACGAGTGACGGTTGTCATGGACAAAGGCCTAGTCCCAGGTGTATATGTTACAATGTCATATGTAAAGTAGGCGTACATGCATCGGTGGAGAGCCACTAAACACTACAGATGTGACACCTTTCCAGGGCAGAATGATGTAAATTCCACATCTGGCACAGTTGACGCCCAAAAACATTTTCCATGCTTTGCACAGCAGTGTTATGAGGCTCAAAGACCTGTAATAGAACACTATAAACAGATGAACTTGCAATGCGTGGCATTAACCAGAGAAGCAAGAAAATGGAAATGTTTAGCAACCATCACATCACCTCAAGAATACAGAGATGGTAAAAGCATGAAGCGTCCATGTCAAATTTATGTACAACTTTATGTGTACATTCATATTCTCATTGAATATGGCACAATGGAGATGTTAGGTATGAAATAACCCCTGTCCTGACCGTACAACTGCCTAGTTGATTGGCTCACCAACTGTGAAATATACCCAAAGGGGAACAGGGAATATGCATGTGTGCCATGACAACGGCCTGTGTCAAAGATTGTAGTATGCTTCGACCAGGAGTACCACACAAACATCTACCCTCATAATTGATGTACGCTACAGTCTTTGTCAGGTTTAACACAGAGCTAAAGTGGAGATGGGAGCATGTTGTTTAGTGAACAGTAGTAGTGTAAATTAGAAATTAACCCTGGTTCAGTGCAGTGAAGCCTACTGACTTACTCACCTCTACAGAAGGTCCATAGCTGTATGTTAGTCACCCCAGCCCAACATCAGGTCGACCATGAAATGTGTGCATGATAAAACCATGTGCAGAATACATGTGCAAGACATACACAACACATACGTTCAAATGTGAAACAGTGTGCACATGGTTAATGTTTATTTATTTATTTATTTTATTTTATTTTATTTATGCATTTTTATATAGCGCAGACTTTACCCGAAGGCGTCAGAGCGCTTCACAATAGGAACAGAAATGAAACATAATGAGAAACATTACAAGAGAACAGATTACAAAAGCGTACGTTACGTTACATAAGGTAATAGTGACAATTGTGAGCAAACAAAATACATGAGGTAGTAAAAATTGTGAGCAACCAAAAATACATGAGGTAGTAAAGGGGAAACATCATTAACAACGAAGGCAGTACTACGCGTAACGTTTACAACGAGGCACTTACCACGTAAACGTCTTTCCAACGCGTATGCCTTCAACGATCGTATTTACCACGAAAAAAAAAACCGAAGGATTAAAAAGGGGGGTTGGGGGGGGTCTCCCCCCCCATAAAAAAACGATCCCGCCGTGCCGAAAAAAACAGTGTCATAAGAGAGGAAGCGGAATAAACTTCCGCTTCCTCTTTATGACGTAAGAACGACGTGGCAAAGAAGATGAGGGGAAAACGAATTCCGTGGTAACGCATGCGTGGAAAAGGCATGCGTTGCAACGGAATTCGTGGTAACAACATATAACCGTAGTAAAGGTAAAAGTGACAATTGTGAGCAAACAAAATACATGAGGTAGTAAAAATTGTGAGCAACCAAAAATACATGAGGTCGTAAAAAGTGCACAAGAGGAAAAGTGACAAGCGTGCAGTTACAAGAGAAAACAAAGTATAATTTGAGGTATAATACTTCAATAAGTGCTAGACACTCAGGCACAAGAACAAGCGTTACGTAGGCAAAGGTGACACTTGTGCATGTATCAAAGGTAAAAACATGTGAGAGGTAGCAACCGTGTGTTACAAGGGCAAAGTGGTGTGTGCATGTTACAAAAGTGCACCGAACACAAGTACATGGAAAAAACTGCAAAAAGGCAGACACTCCAACCGCAGGAATACACTGGGAAGGCATTTCCATGGTCATGGAAAGTAGAAATTATCAGTAGTGGGAAGTCTTCCTCCAAATAGCAAGAGGACGTGAATTACTTTTGGAGGTGTCTCTGGAGGAGGAGAGCTTTGAGGTCCCTTTTGAAGGCCTGAGAGGAGGCGGTGGTCCGGAGCTGAGGCGGAAAGGAGTTCCAGATTCTCACTGCGTTGCCTGAAAAGGATTGGGCCATTGTTCTTTCCTTCTTGAAAGTGGGAGGTTCAAGCAGTAGATTCTCCGCATTGCGTGAAGGTCTAGAGCCTCCAGAGAGTTTCAGTTTATTCGCCAGGTAGTGGGGAGAGGAGGAGTGCAGGGCTTTGTGGGTGATACAAGCGGTCTTGTAGATAGCTCTAGCCTCGAAGGGAAGCCAGCGGAGGGTGGATAACATCGGTGTGATGTGATCGCTTCTTTTGGCCCCATAAATGAAACGAGCTGCTGAATGGAAGACAGACTTAAGTGGGGACAGGTGAGATTTGGGGAGGCCAGTAAGAAGAGAATTGCAGTAGTCTAGTCTGGAGAGGACCAGCGATTGCACCAGGGTTATAAGGTCCTGCTCCGGGAAGAAGCGACGGATTCCCCAAAGAAGGCACAGTTGGTAACGAGCAGATTTTGCAATAGAATTGATGTGGGGAGTTAGATTGAGTTTTTTGTCTAGAATGACACCAAGGGATTTTGCGCTGTCGACAATGATGGGTTTATTGTTTAGTAGATTCATCTGATCCATCCATGATTGAACCGTAGGAGGAGAGAGTGAGGAGGAGAAGAGGAGGAATGTATGTGTGCAGGTAGGGTGTGTTCACTGTGACCCACTCTAGTACAGTTAAAATGAGTGTAAAAACCAAACAGTGTGGTGTGACTGTGTGTATGTGCTGCATGTCATTATGCAGGTGGTAGCCTGATACATGTGGATCACAGTATTGGTTACCGAATGTCCTGTGACTGTACAATGAGGGGCATAATCAGAGCATGGTCACACGATGCAGTGCAGCAAGTCACTTAACGGCACTGCTATGCGTGAAAGCAAAAGGTCAGGAATGTGCTGTATTTTGTAAAATACAATGCATTCCTGCCTTTTTCACTGCGCCCAACCCTTTTTGGCTGCCTAGTGTCAATGCAGGCACCCTTGCACCATGGGGCAAGGATCCTTGTGTCGTATGAGCACATTTATTTGAGTATGAAGGGGTACATTCCTGCAAAACAACAAATCTTGAAAGATATATTCCACCATCTATGTGTGCTACAGAAAGCAGCACATATTGAAAAAGGTAGTAACTAGGAAATTCAAAGGTATTACCCATTGTTAGGCTCCTCCTGGGAAGGTGTATCTTTCGGGTGCATTGCTAGGTTTACCATGTCTGGTTAGTTTGGAAGCATGGGATTTGCATGGGAACACACATGCAACAGCTATGGAACCTCTCCCTGGGGCATAGTACACAAAGCAGTTCTTTGTAATGTATTGCTCCACTCAAGATTCATGACCGCACTCTGGTCTATGCAAGGTGACCTTGGGTGGCATCACAAATGTCATATTTTAGTTGTGTTGCACATGTACCATGTTGTGTTGTGCAAGCCCCATACAACTCGGGTCATACGTATACTCCTGAGTGCAGAAGTGGCTGCACCACTTTATGACTTGGAGGACCTTGGCTAGTTTTATGTGTAAGACATGGCTGCCTGGTCAAAACATAGGGAACATTGAATTTACAACAGATGGAGTTTGACAGTACAGAAAAGCTTCTAACTGAGTGGGAAAGACCTTGGAGTATGGGGGAGCCGGCCTTTCTTTGTGCTTCCCTTAGTGAGTTTTGCATCTATGACTCATCACGGGGAAGGGTTCCTAACACATTGTAGGAAGAGAGAGATTGGGTTGAATAGGGACTCAAATGGAGTGGCCCATAGGACACAGGATAAATCTTCACTTAAAAAAAAAAAATATATATTTTTTTTTTCACAGTAACTCAAAGGACAAATACATAAAGTGAAAAAAGACTTCAAATAGACAAATGATCAAAAAACGGCCCCCAGATTCCTAGACCCCTTAAACAGAATACAAACTATACTCTAAATGAAATAAATGATACAGCTTTGCCCTCCATCGTTCGAAGGTTCAACCTGTAACCAATCAGTCGCAATGCAGAGTCGGGCAATAGTCATTGCTATAAACATAAAATATCTATATATCTTCAGGCCCAATACCCAAAAGCATCATTATAGGTGTTATACAATCTGAGCCCCTATGACTCTAGACAAAAATTGCTCGATATGATTAATATAATTTGTCAAACAACTACACTTAAAAAAAATATTTAACAGATCCGCATTGTCCCCCCCACACCGAAAACATTTCCCATCCTGCACAATCCCCCATTTTCGCATACGTGCCGGAGTATCATATAAGTTGAAAAAGGTTTTGAAGCATTGTGCTTTCAAGTTGGCAGACAACAAGGTCTCCCTAGATCTGATTATAGCGTCTTTTAAGCATACATTATCGATATCCTAGAGTCATAGCCCATTTAGCCTTATATCTGTCCAGATCATCCTTTCTAAATGACAGCAGTAATTGATACATCATCCCAATTTCAACCTGACGTTGGACAGCAATGACAGCTGTATTTGGGTCCGATCTGACTTTTTTCCTGAAAATAAAATCTCTGAACTGGAGAAACTTAAATAATTGAATTTTAGACAAATTGTGTTGTCGAGGTAATTCTTCATAAGACATCAGAGACCCATCATTACCAAAAAAATCCCCAAATTGAACAATGCCCTTTACCCTCCAGCCCGCAGCAACAGTATGCCAGAAAAGGAAGAAGCTTTACGGCATTTGTTGGGGTATAATGGGACAATTTATCAACTAAACAAAGCTTCCTTATTCTGTTCCATACATTGAAGGCTGATATTAACACCTTAAACCTTGTATTCTTGTAATAACTGCCGTCAATATGCTTAAAAAAACATTGACGTGCCTCAGGGCCCAAAAAAATCTGCAAAAATTAATGGGGCCTCTGCAGTATTACTACTATCTTCCCCCGTTAATAAAATACGCATTTTTAACAAGAAACAGGCATAAAAATAATAAGTAAAATCTGGAATAGCAAGCCCCCCCGTTCGATTGGTAAAGTAAAAAATGTCATGGCTCGTCTGAGTTTACCCGGAGCCCAGAGGAACCTAGAACAAATAGACTGTAAGTGTTGCAGTTGGGCCACAGAAATTTCCAGCGGTATAGCTCTAAACACATACAGAACCTTGAGTAAAACATTCATCTTAATAATATTGATTCTGCCAATCACTGTAAGATACAATCTAGACCACTTATCCAATATCCTGGATGCTAGATAGTAGCGAGGTCCAATTGACATTAACCAATTCATGCATAGAAGATCTAATTCTAATACTCAGATAAATCACTTCTTTTACCACACAAAAGTCATTCATGTCACCTGACCAGTAATTAAAACCTGTGTCTTATTGACGTTTAATTTATAGCCTGATACCTGACCAAATGGCAACGCGAGCCGCTCAATCTCTTGGAGCGCTAAAAAAAGAACCAAAGTGGTTACTGCGATATCGTCTGCGTATGCAAACACTGAATAAGACACATTGTGAACCTTGAAGGGCTTATTCAGAGAGTTATTCCTTAATTGTTCAATAAACAGATTTACGTAAAGCACGAACGACAGTGATGAGCAGCGGTCACCACTGCCTTGTACCCCGAGTGATATTGACCATTTCGTAAAGTAGACCCATTGAAGCGATCTTGGCGACCGGTGAAGTGTACAGAACTTGTAGGGCATTTATAAACCGTGTACCAAAGCCCATCCGTGACATCAACTCCCACAGGTAAGCCCACTCCACACGGTTAAACTCCTTTTCTGCGTCCAATAATATTAGGCCTAGTTCCCGCTTTTCAGGCTGAGCTACATCAAACAAAGTCACCACTTTGTTAACATGTGATACCGTACTGCGTTCAGGGATAAAGCCATGTTGAGTCTTGGACACTAAGGGAGTAATGACTTTAGACAATCGGGTAGCTAAGATCTTAGAATACATTTTGCTGTCTCTGTTCATTAATGAAATCAGCCTATAAGAACCCACCAGCTCAGGGTCTTTACCCTTTTTACCAAAAACCACGATAGTGGCTTCTGCCCACGATTTAGTGGTGGATCCCTCCTGTGCTGCCCTAAATGTACGCAGCATATCATGTTTTAATAAGCTGAAAAATTGCTTGTATATTTCTGCCGGATGTTTGTCAGGTCCAGCAGCTTTCCCCAGAGCTAATCCATTAACAGCTGCTTCCAGCTCTTCCATACTGATCGGTCCATCTAACATCTCCCTTTCGCTAGGCTCAAGTTGTGCTATAGCCCAATCCATGCAGTGTGGGGTAGATGTGCTGGAGGGTAACTGTTGCATATATAGTTCTGAATAAAACTGGTGAAAGATTGCTAAAATCCCTTTAGGATCTTGACAAACTATCCCAACGTTATCCTTCAACCCGCCAATATGACGCCAGGATTCCTTCATGCGAAGGCGAAGCGCCAAGCACCGGCCCCCAGTTTCACCAAATTCGTGAATTTGTTTTTTGTGGACCAGATATTTCTTGGCATTATCCACATTCCAAACTCCCTGAATTTTGGACCTTGCTAACTCCACAGCTTCCTCTAGCTCTTGTATATTGCCTGCTTGTACAGTGGCCCCCTGAATTAATTTGTTTTCCGCGTTTCTCAACCTCGAATACAATTCCAGCATCTCCTGCTTTCTCTTCCTACTCTGAAGACTAACAAAGCTTAATACCTCACCTCTAAAACATGCCTTGAATAAATCCTATACTATTGCATGCTGCGTAGAATATCTATTAATAGAAATAAACTCCTTAATCCACTCAGACATATGTCCCTGAAAATCTTCATTCAAACATAATTTCAGATCAAAAGAAAATGTTTTGACTGGAAGAAAAAGAGCAGGAGTGGGAACCCCGAGTACAATTGGAGAATGTTTGGATGTTATTCTTGGCAGAGTTTGCGTTGAGGCCCCCACCATTAATGAAGCCGCTAGAAAGAAATCATCTAAACGTGCAAACTTTTTGTGGGGGAAAGAGTTATAAGTATACCCTGGATCTGCCAAATTTAAGTGACCCACAAGCATCCACTAATCCATAATCTTTTACCAAATTATGCAAAGCTTTAAACACTTTTGGCTTCCGCCCTTATAATTCCGGGGCCCCTTCTCCAAATCTCCAGTGGATAACGATATATTAATGTCCCCACAAACTATTAAAGGTGTCCCCTACATCGCTAATTCCTTATTTAGCTCTACAAGAACTGAGGCATAGTCCAAATTAGAGCCATATATTGTACAGAGGGTATATTTAATATCCCCAATCAAACACTCCGCGATGGCCCATCTACCTACTTTATCAGCTAAGCTGCAGCCCACACCAAATTAGATTTGGCTAAAATCGCTACCACCCTAATCAATGATGATTGTTGAGAAGCCACTACTAAAGAAAACCCCAATGTTTCTAAGATTGCCCGCTGTGACCAAGGTATATGTGTCTCTTGGAGACATACCAAATCTGGATAAATGCTACGCAACTCTGCTGAGACTCTATTTCTTTTATGCCAATTATTAAGGCCACAAACGTTTAATGAGTAAATCTTTACCCCCATTTTGCCCGACAAGCCAACCAAGCATATCTGATTTTATTTACTCCTTGAGTTACTGTGATTTTTTGACCCTTTTGGATAAATCTTCACATGCACATTTGACTGTGGGGGACATCCAGGTGTGTACACAGGTATCGCGTGTGCAAACTGATGTGTGATCATACAGTGCTTAATTCCTGATTTGCTGTGCTACCTGCTGATCCACTGGGTGAAAAAGACTGCAGATGCATTCCTTGAACCCAGACTGACTTCATAGGCATTCTGCTGGGTCTCCTGTCATGAAGTCACAGGCACATGGAAGACTTCCAACAACCCTGATTCACCACCCGAACAGGGCCCTCTGTCACACAGGCTTGCCAAGAGGTGCTACCCCACTCCTTGACCAAAGAAAGTGGTTCTAAGGTGTGTGATCCAGCAGGTCTCTGCAGTAGATCCAACTCTTCAGTCCGTTTGTTTGGGTCTAAACCTACACATAGCACAAGTTCCGCGGGTTGGAACCCTCGCATCTCCATCATTTCGTGGAACTGACTCTACCACAGAATTGCTAATGCGCAGTGTATCCATCACGCAATGTCCATTTGTGCAGCAATGCATCAGTAAAATCGACGCAAATGTCGGGCACTTGCTGGACACACCCAGGAAATGATGGAAGGGCTGTGGCAGGCTGCATACTGCAAAGTGTGAAAGTTAGTTCCACTTTCTCTTACAGTTTGTTAGTCTGTGTTGGATGTTGGAGGTGTTTTAGAGAGTGGCTGGTGTTTTGGAGCAAATGTTTGGTCTTGTTGTCTTATTGTATAGTATTGTATTCGTTTCACCTTTTTATTGTTGGGTGTGCTCCTTTTTAGGGGTTTTTGTAACTTAGGGTTAGGGATAAGTTTAAGGGATATTTGTTTGGGGTGTTGGATGTCAGGGAGGGATAGAAACATGTCTGGCAGGGATAGGGACAAGAGTTGAGGGGCCGCTGATGGATAATTGTTTACTATCTGCCAATGATGCTGGCCTCTAGGGGTAGGGTCAGGTAGGGGTACCCACCCAAGGAGAAGAAGGACAAGTGGGAGAATGTGTGTTGGCACCTCAGCAAGTATTTTTGAGTTGATCGCACAGTCACCCAAATAAAACACGTTGGGCTGACTTTGTGTCACTGGAGCCTGGTCTTGTGGACCTGTTTGGACTGGAAATTGGAGGCCCCATAGGTATGTATGTATGTCCTATCTGCATGTAGTAATGTGGCTATAGCAGTCATGCAACCCCTAAACATTAAAGGGTCTTATCTGGAAATGTTGTACTTTAACTTTGCATCATGCAAATGGCATCATGTGCATTGGTCTGAATAAAGATGACATTTTAAAGAAACACAAGGGCAATTAGTGTGCCTCAGAGTGACTACATATAGCCAGTGTAAAGCAACGCCGAGTCTATAGCTTCAATGCCATACCCTGGTGCCCAAGGGGCTGATCAATGGGTGTTGGGAGGTTGTATACATTAAACACACATGGAATTGTAAGCATTCCCTGGTTTAACATATGTGAATGTGAATGCTCCAAAAATGCCAGTGCTCCTCAGTTTATGACTGAGCAGGAGATACATGTGCAATCTCCGTTCATGTTAAACATTCCATGTGTGCTGCATTGTGCAGCTCATGTACACAGATCAGTATGCCTCAGACAAATGAAAATGTGCAGGAATGTGTGCCTTACAGAACAAAACAAGACTTACAAGCCATGCACCCTTGTATCATTTTGCAAGATAGCCTGCTTTACCAGTGATCAACAATCTGTGCACCAGTGGCATCATAACTCGGATATGGCCCTTACATTGTCACATACGGTGTTTACTTGTCATTTTTCCATCACATGTGTCATGGTGCAAGGGGGCTAGACATGATACTCAGCATCAGGACTGAAAAAATTACATGACTGAGCCGTGCATCAGGCATGTGATGATAGATACCGCTGACCTTCAACACAAGCCAATTCAAACACAGCGTTGCTCTCGCACACAAATAACATAGGGTTTGCTACTGGTAAGTGATTAATTCAAACACAACAACAGTATCATAAAAGGACAGATGCAGAATCTTGGAAGTGTGTCTCAAGGTAGGTCGTTTTAATAGGTCCACAATCAGCCGACACGTGTTTCGTCGTGTGGGTATAGTTCACAACGACTCTTCAGGGCTGATGACAGAAAAAACGATATGTGTAAAGATTTCGTTGAAAAATTATTACAGCACTTTACTAAGTCAAAAACTGTGACTATGTGTGACTGTTCAAACCCCCATGCCGTGCCGTTCATCCCTTAGAATCAAGAGTGTGAGAGGGTATTACATGTGACTCAAGTGACTGTTTTAAGAAAAAGCGTTAGAGCTGTATTTACACGTTCACATGATAACATCTCGTATGTTTTTTTCATATTATGGGGTCATGTACCACCACATATCTAGAAGTGGTAGGTGCTGTATTAACAACAAACATTAAAAGCAAAACGTATATCTAGAGGCCAACAACGTCTCAGAGTAAGTGTATCTCAAATGATGTTATGTGAACTGCATGCAAGAGAACCTGGTGCATGCAGATGAATCCAGAAGGAAAGTAAACATAACCAGAAGTAGCGGTAAACGGAAGAGAGAGCCTACCTTGTGGCAAGCCTGCACGTGAGCAGGTTTAGTAGAGTAAATACTCATGTAGATATCAATCTATTGGAATAACAGGAAAGCATAAGAAGAGGGCAGAAAATTTCTAAGGGAGAATCTTTTGTCATTGGAAAGGAAGGGGTCGAAAATACAGCTTACCAAGTGTTCACTGGGAGTCGATAAGTTGTGTAGATTGTAAGGCAAGTGTGTATGCCTCTGTTAATAGTAAGACTGTCGAGTTGAAGGTGGTCTCCGTATGCTGTATAAAAAAACGGTGTATGGTATAAGTACCTACAATGTGCTAATGGGCTATAACAAGTACTGACAAAAAAAAACCCAGTTCCACAATAAAGGTAAAATAAAAAATACACTGTACCTTAATACGTGTGTGTATTAGGCTGTAACCGGGAGGGGATCCACTAAAAGTAAATTTTTCGTCCTCTGGACGGTTGTATCGCACAGTCCTGGCGATTTGTTCTATTAAATAAATTAAGGAAAAGATCACTATAGTTATCGAGTCAGCAATTCTAAGCTGTTTCTTTACTAGTTAAAAGCTCGTGATTACGAACTTCTATTTTCTAGATAGAAAACGGGGGGCCGAGGAGAGCGTTCTTACCTGATACGTGGTATCCCTCCTCCGAAGTTTCCCGGTCGCCGTTTGCCAGTGAACGGACACGCGACCCGGAAACAGGAAGTGTATTTAAGTCATTGCGAACAAAAATGCTAGACCGTGAACGAAACTATGGGTCCACCATGTTGGGTGGTGTTCTCGTTAAGTGTGTCATTATAAATATTTACACCCGCAGGTTGAAGTAAGGGTTTAGCGAAAAAGAGAAAACGGTGTTATTTCGTGTGTTTGTTATTGTATTTACAAAAATAATAAAGAAAATTCCGTGAATATATGTTGGAAATTATCTGTTTTCCAATTTTTTGGTCTATGCTAGTGTTACCTCAACAAAAGAGATGTGTCTGTCTCGAGGAAGTCTGTAAATAGATGGTTTCCTGGGAGATTCAGCCTTGAAAGGTGACTAGCTTTATCCCATTTTGATACAATCTATACATATCTGTATCAAGTGTGCTAAATACATCTGAAACACTGAGTAACATAGTATTTTTCATAGAATATTGACTGTGTGTAAGTGCACTATGTACAATGCAAAGATCAAATCTCTGTGTTTTAAGTGGACGTTTCCCATACAACTGGGGTGAGGTCGACAGATTTAGGGACTCCAATTCAGCAATAAGTGTAATAAGTACATGGATGTAGCTTACTTATATGTCTGTGTATAATCATTGTGATTTGTAACATTGAGATGTTTATTGGGAGGTATCAATCATGCGCAACCAATCTACTGTCAGTGTGCCAACACAACAGAACTAGGCCACAGATTAATTTGGTATTTCCAAGTAGGCATGTCATTGTGAATGTAGGGGTAATGTAAGCAGGCCCAGAGGATATGTACATGTTTACATCTGTGGTAATGATAGCATATCTATAGACCTAATACATTTGCCACGTGAACCACTCTCTGGTGCATAATCTGCAGATGTTCAACAAATTCAAATTTGGTCATACCACAAATGGCACAAATGGCACAAACATAACAAATCATGTTTAAACAGATGTAGCAGCTAAGTTAAATGAATGTAGCTAAGCTTGTCTTGGCAGGTTTCTGTTGTATATGTGCATATGCATGGATGACACAGGTGCTGATGATGTGCAATAATTGTACATAAACACTGTTACCAAGTGTAAACAAGAAGATATCATGAAATCAGAGTAATACAAAATGTGTGTCAATATGCCACATATATTCCTTCATCTTGCCGTATACTATTCTCCTACATGCTGCATATATTTGACTTCTCCTGCTACATAACTCAACTGTGATTGGCCATAGGTTTGACAATAGATGCCTTCTGTTTAACATTAAAAAAATGTGTTGACACATGCCTGTCACTATAACTGTGTGTCAAATCAAAAGCCAAATTGTAAAATCATGCAGAACAGTCTCTGCAGGGTAGCCATCACAATTTAAACATGTGTACTCTGATAGATGCTGTGAATGTTGTAGTGATAGGGCTAAGTTTTAACAAATTATGGACTTGACCCATGACAGAAAACAAAAGACTTGTCAACATGTGTTTCTGTAAGGGTGTTAGTACATTCTCATAAGGATTTACAGACCATAATGGTTGTAAATCACCCTCAGGCGTGCTTGAGCCTCCCTCAGAGTAGTCCATGCCATCACTATGTGAAATGGTGTTACAGAGGAACATTTACACTGATGTCCTGGAGGCTGTAAGGATGTAGGCCTGCTTCTCGAGGTAACCATGGGATAGTAAAAATAATCACCAGAATGCCTGACTGATGCACATTGTGAGGGTGGATGTACATATGACAAAGTACTGGTCATCTGGATTTGAGGTCTTAACGAGATGTCAGCCTTCATATCTCTGTGGAATGTGTATATTTTGGAGAACATTGTGCTAATGTAATTGCTGTTAAATCTATGGAGCACCAGTAAGCCTCAATGCATAGAGTTTCAGCCTAATTAGCATGGTATGGTCAGCTCGAAAATGCACTAGTCTGAATATGTATTGGTTTTAACATGCCAACATCATGCCCCTTAAATCCCCTATGATCCATTTCTGGGATGCATTCATATGATGCAATTTATAAAGTAAAACTGCTGCACTGTAATAGTTCACATGCAGGAATGCACTGTGGTAGCAGCATACAGCCCATTACACTGGCCCCCTACCGGTGGACTAAGTTATACTGGCTAGCACCAATACAGTCAACCTGCATCATGGTTCAAGGGTTCCTGCATTATATGTCACAAAGTTCTTGTATCGAAGAGTACTCCAGCATGCATACAGAAACTACTGAGATGCATTGTCTCATTTTAAAATATGCGCTTATGAAAGCAGCCCTGGGATAATCAGTGCACAGAAATATGTTTAAGTAAAAGTCGATATGGTATTGCTACACGTGTACACCAGGAGCAATATGTCAGATTTCTGTGCATTTGTCTGAGGCTAAATTGTTGAAATGTACCTAATAATGTTTTGCAGGAGGTAGTTAAACACACCCCATCCATGTATTGGCTACCTGACACTGGGTAGGTTAAGTCAAGAATGTGTGCTACCTTGTGTAACTCCAGGCGGGTTATGCAATGCAGAGGCACACTACCTGGACTGGCTTGCCTTAACAACTTGCATGTATGTTGACGAGCAAGTTTCAGCTCACTTGCATGATACAATACCAATACCTAAGTTTCAATATATGAACGATGTGTCCAATTTCCAGTCAACATATCATCATAAGTATGACTCACTGTTCAGAATGATGGGGTTGTGATCATATTGTGACTCTGTTTCCATACTGTACCCCTACACTGACCACACCTGACTAACTTTGCTTTGTTAGTGTAAGAGGTGTCTTTTTATGGGAAGTATAGTGTCCATATCTGTATCTCACAATGTGGTGTTGGTCTGGACAGCCACTTATGACTGTATAACAATGTCAGCCTATTTTAGCACACATTGTGTACATTTACAACTTCAGTAAATCTTTATTTTCTTTACCTTCCTAGATAACATGACAGCCGACAAGGAGAAAACCTTTAAATTACACAAGGAACGCTACCACAAAATCGGCCAAGTATCGAAGGTGTACAGAAAGGTGGGCATTCTATATGAAAGAGCAAAGGCAGAGTGGTCCTGGGATTTCAGAAGGCAGCATGACACACTGGTGTAGAGAAAGTCCAAAGGTGTGTCCAACAGCACCAGCAGCTGCCACAGTTCACAGCAGGACTTTCTTCTCCCTCCCAGCAGCCAACCACATGGCGAAGGAGGCCCAGATGTCCGAGGGGATCACATTTGAAGTACTACATTTTTAGGGAATTGAATAAGATCCACTAGAAGATGCATGGCATAGAATAGGCCAGCCTGCGTAAACTGTTGGAAACAGTACAGGAGACCATGGCGAAGATGTCTGCACTATTATAAGAATCTTCCTCCGGGCATCCCCCTCCCCTATTTTCTAAATCCTGTTTGTTTTATGCTGTTATTAGGCATAGGGTTAATTAGGGTTAAGTATAGGTATAGTGTAGGTAGGTGTCAGATTTTAGGAATTTCAGTAGTTAGTTGTTTTTAAGTAATTTTTATTCTCTTAGATTTTTATGTGGGTGAGAGGTTCATGTTTAGTGTGTTTTAAACAAATGACAAATATATCTATAAAAATAAAATACCCAAATATATATATTTGTTTAGGATTACATGTATAGGTAGTGTATGTTTAGAATGTGGTTGCTGTTTGTATTGGACTGATTAATGTGTATTAAAGCGAGTGGGGAGTTGATGTTTAACTTGTCATGTGGATATAGTAGTTATGCTAGTTTAAGATACGTTTAGACAGTTTAAGTTAAGTTTAGATCGTTTAGGCTAGTTTTAGGTTAGTTAGTGTAGGACAGGTAGGTATAGGTAGTAATAGTTTTCATACATTAACATTTTGTATATTTTCACTAGTTCGACATCAGTTCATATGTAAGAGTTGTTACCATTGTGTACCATGAGTTGAGTACATGATGTAGCAATTGACCTGCACTATTTGAAGGTATATGTAGCTTTGTCTGTGGCCTATGGACAGCTGTTAGTCTACCTCACATTTGAGTAATGTCAGGACTCTTTTCATGGTTTAGACAGAGTAAGTGGGGCTCTGTTGGTAATTTAACATGCAGCACAACACAGGTAGTCTCCAACTGTTGCACCCTGTGTGAAAGTGATAGGGCAGGTATAGGTAGAATAGTTATCTCACAACAGATTGCTGCTCCCCAGCTGCACTGGAACACACACTGATGCCTTGCACATCCGCACACACCCTTGCAACATTGTGCAAGGGGAGTCATTGCTTTTGACAGGTTACTAATTGTGCAGTTAGTCACACCTGTCTGGAGAATGCCCATTATCAGTGCCATTGACTATTTGCTAAATGTGGCATATCATGCAGCTCACTTTGGCCAACTACTTTGAAAGTTTCATGCCCATATATCTCCATTTGCTCTTCTTCGGGAAAGTGTTGCATTGTTTCTGGTTCCGTGGCCTGGCACTTATAGGATAAATGTATGTACAATGTACATGAAATATAATGTGTGGTTACACTCACACTCAACACTTATTAGGCCACTCAGGGGAAGAGGAACACATTTTATTTACTTTTCCCAGTGTAGCATTTTTTAACAATTATCAATTGACACAGGTCCTGACAAGGTATTGGATTGGCCTTGTGCATCCTTGTGTGGCACAGTTACAAAGCTAATTCAGGAGGAATATGGGCATGAGTATCTGCCTATTATTGGTACAACCATACAGATTTATGTACTGTGGAATCTATTCATGGTGAGCAGTGAGGTCTTCATTTTAGGATGATAAAGTTGTCCTGTTAACTGAGCAACATTTATATGGATGAGTAGAACAGTGTTATGGGCTGACAGCTCCCATATATGGGTGGTAAATATGAGTATGATAAGAAGCAGATTCTCCTTGTGTGTAAGTCAAGTGGCTGCAGTTTTTTGTTACACACTGACATTCCATCGGGAGAGAACACATTGCTCATTATACTATTGCAGTGGTTTAACTTGGTGTAGGTGCATTTCCAAAGACAGCATTTGCAGTTGAATTTAGTTCACTATTCTTGAAATGCAAACAAGTGGGTTATGAATGAACTCTTCTACCATGGTAAGTGTAGTCCTTGTAGCAAAAAACATACAATACTCTTTGTGGTTTATTCCAAATTTGTGTCTAACATTTATTTTTATTGAAGATTGCAGGTCCCTCACAATCTTTTACGGGAGTACAAATTTGAAATTCTGGTCAACCCCAACAGTTATGGAAAGCATAGATGACCAGACAGAGTCCATTTGGGAGACATGTCAAGTGGTATGTGGAGGTGCGGAGTACTTCAGTGAGGAGGTACAAATTGCCATTAGGGAAAGTATTGTTGTTTCAAAGTCAAAGTCCACAAGTGGATGACATCAACGGGTAAACAAACAAACAGTACAGTTTCTGGGTGACAAAGGAGATGGCTTGATGCCAAATACAGGACCACAATACAACTGGACAGGAGGCACAGAGAAATGTCATCGGGCAGATAACCGGAGTAAGCTGGGGAAGTCCACATCTTCAACCGCTGATGAGTGTTGTTTCCCCATGAAGTTGCTGGTATTTGCATGGGAGATATCTGAGGCATAAACACATCAGGGGCAGAAGATGTGGCTCCCCTGTCCCCACCCTCACTCATTATTGCCAATGTTGCAGCCTGGAAATCCCTGGCAAGGGTCTGGTGACATGCCAGCAAAGCAACAACATTGTAGTTACAGGCACCCATTGTTGCAGTGAAAGAGTCCAACATATGCTGCTGAGATTCCTTGGTGTTACAGATGGCCACCAGCTGTGCGAAAATGTTTTTGGTGTCACATGTGGAGAGATGTTGCATCATGACACCAGAGATGTCAGGTAGGGACTCATCAATCCTATGGTGCCAAGTTTAAGTGTCTGTAATGGTCTTTGTTACCCTTATTAGAGCTCAGACACCAATGATCTCCTTCTATGGTGCCTGCTATGGTAGCCATCTCTGCCCACACATCTGCCATTCGTTGCTGGACTCCTACCATTTGCAGCTGAAAAACGTTTTGGGGTCTAGGAGTTCTCAGCTGGGACGGAACAGCTAGAAGAGGCATGTCCTGCGAGGTTCGGTTCTTCTGGGGACCGAGCAACATCGTCCACCCTTGCCACGACCGGAGGAGAAGGTTAAAAAGAGTCCAGGAGTTGTTGGAAGATCTCATCATCCATGGGGGACAGGATGGCATCACCAACAGGTTGTTCTTCAAGGACATGCAGCTCTGCAGGAAGTGTTGTTGATTTTGTATTCACTTTAAAGTACACAGGGATATGTGGAACAAATGTTACTACAAGTAATTGAAGCCATGTTACATGCTTGTTGGTTTTCACATGGCTATAACTTTACATTGTTCACACAACCTCTGAATCAAGGAGGGGACCTATTTGTTTAATGACACACAGCTAGCAGCCTACTGGCCTACAATGCCTGTTAGAGTGAGTGCAGTTAAGGGCACCATTTGACATATTACATTGCTTTTGTGGTCTGTGCCTACGCTTTTGTAACAATAGCTTCTTGATACCACTGATGAGACCATTATACCGTGTCACCAAAGTGGCTGCATTACTTTTAGTCAGCAGTTTGGACCCCAGCGCTGACAAGGTAATATATTATTTTTATGTATAACATATTATCTGTGCTGTGCCTTTCACACAGTTCAACACACCAATCTGGCATGCTGTACTGTCTTGCATGCAATGTGTGCAATAGTGAGGCCAAGGGATCATATTTGACACACATCCACACAAGCAAGCCACCTTATTACACTATAGGATTGAGTGAAGGCATGTATATAGCCTAGTTTGCCTAGTTATGTGGAAGCCAATAGTTTCCTAGCACACACACACACAGTCATCTCCAGAGTCCACAACAGTGGACACCACTGTGAGCCATCTCTGAAGGGGATGGCCATCATCACACTTGGAAATATTCAACATCTCAAGCTCACTCCATTTCCTCTGAACCCAAGATGCTAATCTGCTGAGTACCACATATGTCTTCACTCAGCCCCACTCACTTTGTACTTGTACATTACTCCTCTGTCAATCATCGTTCTGACTCAGGGACAGTACCTAATCTCACACCCTGATGACACACAGATCATACACTGACTTTCAGGAGACTCAACACAACCAACATTTCTTACATCATGCAATTGACCAGCATGCCAACCTGTATGTAATAGTAATGGCTGTTCCTGAACCACACAAGACAGTAGTGAGAATATTAAGCAATATTTATCAACCTTGGTTACACACACGACGAAGCCCAAACACCTTACCCTCCAACCTTCCCAGAAACATGCCCCTCATCCTGGACACCTACCCCACCCTAACACTTCACAAATCCCTATTTCACCTCCACTTGCTTTCACATATTTTGCATAGTCAGACTTTTGTCCTTATGGCTCCCTCCTGACACTTGTGAAACCATCACTCCGGCCCTCATCACATGTTGACTGTAGTATATAAATGCCCTCTACCTCAGCATCTCTGCACAGCTGCTATACAATTGGGAAATTAACAAACACAGCAGAGCCAGATGCTTAGCCAGCCTACCTTGTGGCCCACAAACAACATCTCACCTCCTGAAGATATATTCACTCCCCATTCAGACACACTAGTAGTTCAAGATGCTCAGCCACATCTACAAGGCACCACACTACCATGGACCCACCTAGTTCACACACCATCTATGCTTCCAACAAACAATCATGGACCTCTACTGTGCATCACTTGCAGTCACCCCCACCCCCAATAACCATTTGAGGAAGATAAGAGGTAGGGTAGTGTCTTACATGACAGCCAAACACTTGTAGAAACTCACCCAGCAGATCAGGACAGCTGCATGCAATATGGTTGAAGTTCACCCTTTGGCAAGTCAAATCCCCTTACATTCCATTGCATTCCACTTTTGGCTGCCTAGCCCCAAGACAGACACTTGCTTAAGTGTGCAAGGGTGCCTGCATTGGCGCTATGCTGCTAAAAGGGCACCAGCGCAGGTGAAAAGGTAGGAATGAGCTGTATTACCTTAAATAAGGCACACTCCTGCCCTTTCCCTGTCACACAGTGCAGCGCAGCAAGGTGACTTGCTGTGTAGCACTGCATGATAAGTTCTTAAATAGACCCCCAGGTTTTTTGTCCGGCTCAGGCATGTTGTAGATTACACTACAAGTCCCAGGATTCAAAGAACAAACTTGATTGGGCCAAAACATCACACTTAGACCAGAGAAACTTGGCAGGGCTAGACAGAATAAAATATTACTGGGCAATTCTAACACAGTGATGGGTGAGCTAATCTGTGAGACATTCCTGCCCTTTCACTTGCACACAGCTCAGCTTGGTGCAGCAAAGTGTGTTGCTGCGCTGCACTGCATGACAGTTTCGCCCATATGTTCCCATGTTTCACTTGCCCCGAAGTTCTCCCTGATCCTCAGGCGCAGCACTGTCATGTCTGCCAACTCCTGCCTCCAACTCTGTTGGGATGAGTGATGCCACCTGCTCCTCGAATGGGTCCAACGCCTCCTGGTCTTCAGGTCCTCCTCCGGACCCCATGGCTGCCCTAAGGTTCCTGGCCAGTTTCTCCTTGTTCCTGTGCTTGTAGTCATGCCACCTCTTATTCTACTACTGCTACTGGAGGTGCTATGCCAAGGAGGATGGTGCCCTCCTTAGTCAGAGATGACATCAATCAAGGCCTTATCGCCACTGTTGAGAGCTGGGTTAGGAGCCTGCCTTTGTTTGGGGGATGGCCTGGTGTGCTGAGCTTATGTCGAGGTCTGAAGAAGATTCAGTGCAGCAAGAGCCACTGGACCATGAGCAATATGACCAGAGCACACCTACACTAACACCAGTACTGGCACTGCCAACTCTCACTTGACTTGACGTGTGCACGTGCATTCAGCTCAGAGGACGGCAACTTCACCTTGGCTGGGACAGAGTCAAATAAATCTCTGCTTGATGGGCAGTGGATAGAAGTACACCACCTGAAGAGGTGCTACACCCGCTGACCACAGGCTTTTGCAAACCTGACCTGCCTTTTTACAAACACCAAAAAGCACTGTGCAGTTGTGACTACAGAAGAGAGGGACCAATTCTTCTGATCAGATAAACTTTTTGGGCAAATGGTCAACTAAGTTCCAGAAGCTCCTCAATAACAACAACCTCAAACTCCCAGCCAGAGGTCTAAGATACAATTTGCATTAAATTACTGCTTTATACCTGTATTAGTGTTTCAGCCTAGGCTGTTACCCAAGATCACCGTGACAATGACCTAAAATACTGGCCGCCATTCAAAGTTTGCAATCACAATGTATGCACGGTGTTGTGTTGTGTGCAGAAGTAAAGTACTTTTTCTTCTGAAAGTAAATGCACAGGCTAGATATTGATGTATTGATTAATATTGGCTGGTTTGTTGGGTTCTCAATTTCTAACCCCACAGCACCTCCGTGAGTAACAATTGGAGTTCTCGACTTGTATACACTCTGGGGTTCAAGTGACACAGCTGTACTTGTTAACTAGTTTTGGGCTCAATGGAAATGATAAGCCTCAGAAGACCAGTGGAAAGCCTTCTAACTGTGACAATCTGAGTCCAAGAACTAACCCCTAATTGCCTTGTGTCATCTGAAAATGACCAGAGCTCGCATACTTTCCTTGGTTTTGTTTGCAGTATATAAATATTTAAATAAAGAAATACAATGTACAGAAAATATTTCAAATGGTGGCCTCAAATAGATGGATTGCCACATTCATATAGGTAGATAATAGAAAATGTACTATGTGCTTAGAGGTCAATGCACACATTTAACCAATAACATTTTTGGGGGAAAATATAAAAAAGCCATGGCGCCTATTAGCTGTAGATCAAACTGCAGCACTTGATGTGATCATTTATAGCATTTTGAAGGCAACAACGACATGATCCAATGCATTGAGAAATATATTTTCTAGGTTTCCTCACCACAGTAACAGCTTCAATTGATCAATACCCAAACAGGTGGGATAATTTCAGGTGTGATTGTGTTCAAGTCATGCTTCTGAGTCTGATAAATGGGCTGTGCCCATTGATTTGCTGCTGAACTTTCATTTGGCCAGGCACCCTTGAAGTAGGTTATATGGCTTACTATCATACATTATAAATTAGTTCTGTTATAAGTGAGTAAGGTAACTAGAATCCATTTTGCCCTGTTGCAGAATAATTCCTCCAATATTTTTTTCAGTGTTCAGAGAAAACGATTAGCACATCGGTGGTAGGAAGTGGCGGTGGTTTTAAAACTCTCCCCGCTTGAAGCATTAGGGTCTGATTTAGATCATGACGGATGGGTTACTTGATACAGCGCTGATGGATATCCCATCCTCTGAAATATAAATCTCATTACATCCTATGGGATTTATATTTCGGCGGACGGATAATGTGTCACGGTTTTGACGAGTAACCCGTCCGGCAATATGTAAATCAGATCCTTGGTTGCAGCTGTTGCAGTTAATGTGCGTTCATTCTAGATTGGCAACAGTATTTTCACATTTTCAGAACATAAAATAGGTTGATCAGTGAGTACTGTGAGATGTTAGTTTATTATTATAAGTTTCATCATTTAAGACTCAGTATGTCAGCAATCAGCCTTTTCGATGGCAGTCCCTTCTTTCCTCCCTGATATACCCCAGTAATGTGACTATGAGTCAATTTCCAAATATACATACCCATAGAGAAAGAGATGGGTTAGGGCGAAAACCAGAAGATCTAAACTTAATCTGATAGGAGCAGAATCTCTTGTTCACAGCTGAGGAGGCGTGGTGGGTGGTCTGAGTGTTGGGTGACAAGACTGGATTGAGTAACCTCTGCAGGTCATAATACTTCAAAACCTTACATGCCAACAGATTAATTCTATAGTGACCATTACCTCAACCCAGCATGTTAGGCAAACAGTTTTTGGAGGTCTTACTAGCTCACTCGTGGTTCTGACACTGACAAGCTGAAGGGTGATCAGGATACAAGCCTTGAATATGGGAGAAGCAGAACGTAAAAACGCAGCACAAAAAGGTAAGAGAGCTTAGTAGCTACCAACAAAAAGCTAACAATTCCAATTTGAGCGGAACCATTGAAAAGAACAAAACAAATACAAAGGCTAAAGTAAGCTGGGAGTGAATTGGTACAAACAAGCCAGACACTTACAACACACGAGGATTAGCTAGGCAAGTTGTCTAGTGCTGACTCCGCCTAGATAGTCCTTGAACTTTTCCTGCTATAACTCCTCCTTGACCTTTATGTCTCCTGTGTACTGCTACCATTCTATGGACAGGCTTGTAAGGCCCATTCTCCACCTTTTCCATAGACCTGTCATTCTACTTTAGCTCCTGATGCTCATCACAGGAAACTCCTTAGAAAGCAGAGAGTATGTAAGAATGCACACCAGGTAATCGCCGAGGGTATTGATTTTAGTTTTTTGTTGGGAACCTTTTATTAGCATTTTAAAAACAGTATAGATGAGTAGTCACACATCGATACAACCACAAATAAGAAAGGCCTACCAGAGCGGTTAACGCCACTGGCTAAAATTGCACATAGCGTTCACATTTATCCATCCACATGGGGCATGCTCATCATCTCCCCATCATATGTCTGCCTCATGTTCATTCATCCCTCCTTGCCCCCTGCCTCCTATTGCTAGTCCCAACTGCCAAAGGATGAAACAACAACCAGTGTCCACCTACGAAAGCAAAATAGTTTCTTACAAACATCTCTCCAACACGCCGTTCGAAGGCTGCCCCCAGGATCTGAGATGTACAACTGAGAGTTGAGATCCCTCTTCCCAATGACAGTAAAATAGGTTTAGCGCCTTCCATTGTAGGGAGAGGGCTAAGCTGGATGTCACCTCCCTAAGCACCAAACCAAGGAATTCCATTGTAGTTGAAATGCTAAATTGGACCCCTGGATGTTGCTCGTTAGGCGCTCCATACCTAGAGTTTTGCCCGTAACATTGGTGCCATTGTGTATAGGTGGTGTTTCTAGCAGTGCACTATTGTGAATTTTGCCAAGGCCAGGCACTGTAGGCACATGTGCCATTCGTCTTTAGTCATGGGAGTCAGGGCAGGGTGTTTGAAGCTCAGGAGCATCACTCTGGAGTAGATGGGATGGAAAAAGTCAAAACCTTCTGCAGTAGTGTGGAAACCTCTTCTCAGAAAGGTCTAATAACTGGACAATCCCACCATATGTGAAGCGTTTTGCCTTGTGCACCACAACCCCTCCTGCACCTGGACAAAGCATTATGTGGTGCAATCTATGATGGGTGTAGGGCCAACTAAATCAGACTTTATCATTTCTCCCATCTACAAATATACGCCGATGTGGCGTGTATGTTCCTGTGCAGTTTAGGCATGTGTTTAGATTCCATCTACCTACTCAGTACCCTTTCCCACTCAGTGTAATGTTGCCATGTCTGTGGAGTCTCATTTGTCAGGAGAAGCGGAGTGCTAAATTGTGCCCCCTTGTACCCACCAATTTGCGGAATTGGACTTCCAGAGGGTTTTGGTTCTAGTGGCACCTGCACATAGTATGAGTTGTGTGACCCAGTGCTGAACCTGCGAATACAACAGTCACATTAAATGGAGAAGGTCGTGAGCTGTTTTACATTGCCGGAAGGTTTTAGCCATAGCAGAATCATACATGTCAGCAATCATTTTACACACTCACTCACACCAGGAAAGGAAGGCGTAGGCATCAAGAGCGGCTTGAAAGGTCGGGTTGAAATCTACTGGTGTGTAGGGGAATAAGTAGGACACCAGGCCCTGTTCTGTCACATATTTATCCCATGTCCTTAGCGTTGTTGCAACAGGGCTCCTGGGATAAGCGTTAGGAGGCCCGTGGTTCTCAACTACACCTGATCCCACAGGAGTCTGCGAACTATGGCTTGGTCCATCTGACTCGAGTTTTCCTCAGATTGCAAGGTAGACCAATCCACCACTAGGGGTGGGCGAACCTCTCAGAGTTTCACTAAGTGGAGTTCCCCAGAGTTCCCCAAAAACCTAGCAAGATTCCACGAGCGTCGGAGTTGTTGTCGGTTGCGAGGTTCGCACTGATTTTTTATACATTTCTTTATTGTGATTTCATAATACAAAACAAACCAACTATAATAAAATACAAAGTACTCCACAAAGTACCTCACTTCAACAAAACTACTAGACTAAACATGATCCTGTTGGAGCCCAAATGGACTTTCCAAGATGGTTCATCTCTTTTACATCCCACTTACAAATGTTGCCATAGACAATCCTAGAGGTTCTGTAGAAGTTGATGGACCTTTCTAACCGTTCTGAGAATTAGAGCTCCCTAGAGGAAAGTCACTAAAACATCATAGACATTTAGAATTTCGATGAGTCAATGACGAGAGGCTGGGAACATTTTTAAAGCTTCATGTGTCCTAAAGTTAGTCTCTAATTATCTTTATTCAATTTAGTAGTTTACATAAAATAAAGAAATGGTTAGAATTAAACATTAAAAGAATACAGTGATCCATAAAGAAACCCAATAATCTAACTAAGGAACCTATTTTAATAAGAGAGTTCCCCAATCATTCCAATACCAACGGTATTTTAGAAAGGTGATGTGTGCATTAGCATGCATCACAAAAATAAAGCAAATCACATCAGGAATATCCAAGAAAAATCAACTCTCCATAAAGATGAGTCAAAGGAAAATCCAGCAGCAGGACCACCGGACAGGGCAAGGGTAGAGAGGTGTGTTGTACCTAACTAGCTAGGAACACTAGTTATATAGTGTTCTTCTCACACAAGTATAGACTTTTGTAGCTGTATTCACTCGATGTCTAATCAGAACAGTTCACGAGGTGGTGTCGTCAGTCAGGCGATGCATCTTCTTCCGGTTCCCACAGTCTGCACTTGGTTTGATACAGTTCCTAACATAATTGTTACATGAAGGAAAGTTCTCATGTAAGCTCTCTTACCTAAGCTAAAGATGCACTATAAGCTCATTGTATAGAGAAAGGCTATCCAGTAATTTGAAAGCAAATAGTGAAAATATTCAGAGGCAACATTTATAAAGTCTATGTCACCATATATTCAATACAATTTCAATAAGTTCATTGTATTCAAGTGAAATGATGGGGTGAGGAACTATATGAAAGTGATATTAGAAATAGCACATTTCTTAAGATAACATCAATGCTAGGCAGTCACAAAGAATGCTTTACTATGAGTAAAGGTCTAAAGGAAATGTTTTGGGCCTAGTCACTACACAAGCTAACGTATAGTTACTTGGTGCAAATCCTTTTTTTTTAAATACACATTTATTAATGAAGCATTTAGAAAGACATCTTCTATTTCTACATGAATCTAATTATATAGATTTTTGATTTATTTATTAATATTCTAACAAAATGCAGTCAAGGTTTTATTTCTGAGACATTTTCTAAAAAGAGCTTTTCGATAGCATTTAAATGCATTCCAAAATGCAATTCTAACATGGTAAATAAATAGATTTTCTAAATATGGGGTAATTTCTCACAATCCTAATAGAAGGCGCTGCTTCTTTCTGCCGCTCGAGTAGATTTTCTACTCGTACGGAAACTTCCTCACAACGAACAACAGTTTTCTCAAAGCAAGCGCACTAGTGACCTGCAGCAACTGCCTGCTATGAGAATTCGCACAGGGAGCGCTTGATTTTCTTGCTCACAATTGCCTACTTACCATTGGTGAGCCGTGCACGAGAAAAAGCTCTGCCACGCAGTGGTGGATGGAGTTTTGCCAAAACTCTGCCAGAGGAGCAGAGTTTGCCGCACACCCCTATCCACCACCACTTGCAGTTGCACAGCTGTATAATAGTTGGAATACTAGAAGTTACCGGTCTTCCTGTCTGCCTGGATTGATTCATACGTTTTTGTTAAAGTCTTGGGGCCCTACCCTTCCAGACTAAGGCTGAACGTGCTTTAGGTATGAAGAAAAAGGCCATATTGGAAGTACTTGAAATAAGTATAAGAGGTGTGGGAGTATATTTATTTTGACTGTATTCATTCTGCCAAACCAGGACAACATTAGGCTCCCCCAGGACTGTAGATCTTTGGTTGTAGATAAAAGAAGGAGAGGGTAATTGGCCTCAAACAGCTCCAAGATCTGGTGCGTAAGTTGAATTCTGAGATATTTAATGGCAGAACGAGGCCACCAAAAGGGAAAGCAAGGAGACAGGTTGGCCACCTTCTTAGTTTCAGGAGATAAATTTAGAATTTCTGATTTGTCAAGATCAACCTTATAAATCTGAGGTACTGGGTTTTTAAGAACCGGCACAGAACCGGTAACCCAGCGGTGTCAGGGAATCAACACCCAGAGACCTCGGGTTCTCCTGAGTCAGACCTACAGAAACTCAGAGTCTTCGAGGTGAAGTCAAAGATTAGTTTATTGGCTGCAACCAAGGTAACAGGGTCCTAGAAGTACAATACGGGTATATTCTCAGGAGACTGCACACTTTCACGAAGTCAGGCTTCTCTCTTTATACATGATTTTCAGCCTTGGGCAAAACATTCCTTGAATTCGTGGTATTTCATTTATAGTTACTGGTTACAAAAGAAAAGCAGAGTCATGATGACATGTACATATTTCATGTCGTGCTGCCCATAACAAATCATCCGGCAAGGCCCAACATTTCATCAGATATCGCTGGACCCCCAATAAAAACGGTCACCTCCCCATCATAAAGCAAGTAAAGAAAAGGAGTGGAGAAAAAGATGTGAGCGAGATATGGCAGGTGTGCTTGCTCAAAGGGTTTTATGGCCGGTTGAGCCTAGATGCTATCTTGCTCGGCCACTGGGAGGGAACTGACCTAACGAGTTCGGCCTGGGGCAATGGTTCTAACTTGTACTGAGGTCAGGGAGAAGTCGATTAAGGAGTATGTGTCCTTGTGGAATCAAATTCAACTGGATTAAGGCCTATGTAAAGGGCAACATGTAAATGGGAGCTAAGGGTTCAGAATGTAAATGCCGATTTCGAGGTGGAATCGTCACTCGAATACGCCGAAAAATACATGTACATGATGTACTCGTCATTCTCGGTCTTTTGATACCAAATTCGTCCTATTTCGACGAAGTTTTTATTCTCGAGTCCAGTACTATTATATGAATCCAGATTTTCAGAACCACAGACCCTCCTTTTGCCCTTACATAGGCAATTAATCTATCCTCATGTTAGTCTGAGTCCAGATCTATATTCCTAAAGTCATTGAGATGTTGCTGTAACATCATTCTAGTGCTGAGTTCATTTCTTGACACAGGCTTCCTTACACATGATGTAGCACAGAGGCCACATATTGCAGGAGCACACTGTATGCATAAACAGAACAGGAAAAGAATGGCTAAGACCATCCCAATGACCATTAGAATTTTCCATCCCCAGGCAGATATCAGTTCCCAGAACCATCCCATTAACGACCAATCTCCTTTATCCACATGAATAGATTCGGAAATCTTATGCAGTTTGGAGATGGCCCTGTACACTGTTGGAGCATTATCTGGGATGAAAATGCAACAACTAGACTGGATCAATTTGCATACTCCACCTCGGTCCGCAAGTATTACATCCAAAGCGACCCGGTTCTGAAGGGTCATAAGTCGATCCGACTGGAGCTCAGCAGTCAGGTTACTAAGGGCACCAGCAGTTTCAGTCACGGTGGATTCAACTACCCTTGTCAATTGCCTTATGTTCCTGCTGTTACCCATGGCTCCCCAGAACGGCAGAAAACCCATTGCAAAGTCACCAAATTCTTGACCTGCAGTGTCTTCTTTACTCAAAACACCTCTAACTACCCTTGTCCGATGGTAATCCGCCGCTGCTGTGTAGGTGGGAGGTAACAGGAATGAAACAAAACATGAGACCGAGAAGTCAGGGGGCAACCATGTATAGGCTCTATCATGACAGATGAAATAAGTACCCTTAGCGGCTAAAAACGCAGGGGAAGTCTGAGATCCAAAAACATACGTTTCTGTACAGACACTCTTCCCTAGCTGAGCTCTGGGATTCTTGCCAATACCTTGCAGACACAGGTGACCTTGATGGGGTACGATCCAGATAGGGGACGATCTCTTGGCTTGCTGTTTCTCACTTAATGTAGTGCCATATCCGGTCACGTTCCAACCTACATATGCAAGTATCTCATCATCCGGGGTATCTTCGTAAGAAGTTACTTCCTTGATCATGTCAACTATACCTTTGACTAGGGCGCTAGTCTTGAGGTTGTCTTTTACAGAACGTAGGGGTTGGATTTCTCGTGCATATATGAACATTGTCCTATATGCCCAGACTGATCCATTGTGACTAAATGGCAGGACCAAATAGGGGATACCTTTATCCGTGGTGTGGGGCATGAGACCACACACCCAACAGTTAGTTGTGTTCATTACAAGTTGGTGTTGGTGTAATAACTGAACGAAGGAGTTATTAATGAACTCTAATCTCCTATTTGATTCGTGGTCAGGCAGAGGGTGGAAAGAATGAGAGGAAACAGTAGGAGGAGGTATGGGTGATGTAGTGGGCGTAAATGTCACATGAAAATAGAATAAAACATAGCTTATCAAAAAGACCATTATGCTGAATAGCATAAAAATACACACTATTATAAAACTTTTCTTCGTCATCGTGTTAAAAGGTCTCTGCTTAAAGTTCATTTGTTTGGCAGGCCTCTCCACATCAGGAAACTCCATCCTCTCTAAGGTGCTGCCCGCGGTGGTAGGTTGCCTCTGCTAAAGGATGCTTCCGTCAGTCTAGGGCAACTCCCTTGGACCAACCAGAACCAGCGACCTAACGTCGTCAGCTGCACCCAAAAGTCTTTAATCAACCGCGACCCTAGCAGCGGAACCCGGATGGCGGTTCGAAAAAACAAAAATAAGCAAGTTACCTAGATGGGAGATCTGCACTTTCAAAAATAGGATTTTGGGGAAAAAACAAATTTTTTATTAGTCCACAGGTTTTTCTCTCGGATCATAAAAGAAATCACTTTTACTTTAGTCTGTTTTTCTTGGTCGCAAATTGTAGCGTCTTTTCCCGGGTACTGTCTGGTCCAGAAATAGTAGCTCAGGTTCCACAGAGTTCAATTGTTCTGGTGGTGGCACAGTTTCTTGAAAAATGTTCTCACTTTCACAATCAGGGTTAGCTTTTTTTACACGTTCATCAGTTGTGCGCTCTGAGTCAGTGCCTCCTTTCTGGACCCATTGGTCATGTGGCAGAGGGAAGGGTATCTTCTTACAATGGATCCCGTGGACCAAATTGGCCTTCCCCTCCACCCTAACAGCCGACCTTGTAGACAGGAGGACGAGGTGAGGCCCGGTCCATCTGGGCTGGTCGTTTCTTGTTCTTTGAAAGTTGCGGACTAGGACCCATGAACCGGGTTCAATGGAGTGACCCGGAGTCTCAGAGACCGGAGGCAAGGTGTTGTGGACCTGTTGATATAAAACACGCAATTTAGCCGTCAATTCATACAAATAGTCAAGCAAAATAGGGTGTTGCAGCTCGCTAAACTTCGTGGGCCTAGGCACTCCCCATATGTTGGCTGGCCGACCAAAGATTATTTCATAGGGGCTGAGTTTCACTCGCGAATGCACAGTCATTCTGGTGGATAGGAGTGCTAAGGGTAAAGCGTCAGGCCATTTAAGACCTGTGCTTGCTTGGATTTTGTCCAATTTAAGTTTAAGCGTGCCATTGTAACATTCCACTAATCCAGCTGATTGGGGGTGATTTGCAGCGTGGAACTTCTGCCTAATGCCTAGCCCTTCACACACTCTTTTCATCACACGACCCACAAATTCACTTCCGTTGTCAGACCAGACTATTCTCGGCATTCCAAACTTGGGGAAGAACTCTTTTACAAGGGCTTTCGCTGTGGACAAGGCAGTATTGTCTTTTAGGGGATAGGCTTCTACCCATCTTGAGAAGGCACAAACAACCACGAGCACGTATTTTAAGTTGTTGCACCTCTCCATGTGTATGAAATCTAGCTGCAAAACCTCGAACGGATACGTAGGAGGTGCAAAATGACCAGCTGGAGTTGGGGTTCCCCTACCAGGATTGTGTTTTAGACATACCATGCAATTCTTGACTACGTTCTCTGCACACTTGGGAATCCCTGAATTCTTCCATACTGGGGCCAACAACTCGCAAATCCCTTTTGCGCTGATATGGGCCATTCCATGAGCCATTGTAACCACTGCAGGCACATATGCATCGGGTAACAACCATCTCTGTTGCTCTGTCAATTCAATCCAACAACCATTTGCATCCATTCTCCCTATACTTTCTCTCCACATGCTTAACTCTTTCTCCGTGGCCTCAGCTTGGATGGACTTCACACTTTCTATCGTGTCTTCACATATTCCAACATCACCAGTCCATCTTTCTGGGCTCGCAACATACATTCGGCTCATCACATTCTTTGCAGTTTCCTTAGCGGTTTCATCAGCAAAGGCATTTCCACGACCAACATCATCAGTCACCTTCTTGTGTGCACTACATTTCACAATCGCTATTTGCAGGGGCAACGTCAGTGATTCAAGAAGCTCATTCACCAACTGACCATGCTGAATCTTAGCTCCATGCGAAGTCAGGAACCCACGTTCTCTCCACAATCGTCCAAAACTGTGAGCCACTCCAAAAGCATACTGGCTGTCGGTATAGACAGTCACTTTCATTCCTTTAGACAACACACATGCTCTCGTCAGTGCAACGAGTTCTGCGGCTTGAGCTGAACCATGTGGTATTCGCGCAGTTTCAATGACTGTGTGCAAAGTTGTGACAGCATATGCTGTAGTCACGTTACCATTTGGGAGCTTAAAGCATGAACCATCCACCCATAATGTACCATCACATTCAGCAAGAGGAGTGTCGAACAAATCAACTCTCCCTTTCGTCTCTTCCTCTGTTCTAAGAAAACAATTGTGCTGTTCTAAAGCATCTGATTCCTCTGCAATTGGTAACAATGTGGCTAAGTTCAAGGTACTGCACCTTTTTATGTGCACATGGCTCGCTAGCAGCGTCAATTCGTAACTGGACAGTCGAGCACTAGTTAAGTGCTGTGTCTTGGTCCTATTTAACAATGTGTCTACTGCATGCGGGACCATCACGATTAGTGTATTATTCATTACTAGACCAGCAGACTGTCGAATGGAAACAGCTGCTGCCGCTGTGGCCCTTAAACAACTTGGCAATGCTCGTGCTACCGGATCCAAAGTTGACGAAAAATAGGCGCATGGCCGCTGTCTATCTCCGAATAACTGAGTCAGCACAGACAATGCGCAGCCTTCCTTCTCGTGGACATACAATGTGAAAGGCTTACTGTAGTTGGGGGTACCTAACACAGGGGCCGAACATAATGCTGTGCGTAATTCGAGAAAACTTTTCTGACATTCTTCCGACCAAGGAATGGGATTGGGTGTATTTTTACACGTTAATGCCACCAATGGTTTGGCTAATAACAAAAAATTTGGAATCCACTGTCTACAGTACGATGTAATGCCCAAGAAAGCACGTACTTCTCTCTGTGTTCTTGGCACACTCAATTTTGCAATTGCCTGAATTCTTTCTGGGGTCAGTTTCCTTCCCTCCTTCGATAAGAGATGACCTAAGTAGGTCACTTCTTGTCGGCAATATTGAAGCTTGGAAAGTGACACCTTGTGATGCAAATCACATAGATGACGCAATAATGACAACGTGGCCATTTTACAAATTTTCTCAGTATCCGCAGCGATGAGCAAATCGTCCACGTACTGTACGAGAGTGGCACCTTTGGGCAAAACCATTGTGTCAAGCTGACTTTTCAGAGCTTGACTGTATATTGAGGGGCTTTCACAGTAGCCTTGAGGAGCGCATTTAAAGCGGAAGCATCGACCTCCTAAACTAAAGGAAAAAATATCCCTGCTTTCCTCAGCAATCGGGATACTGAAGAAAGCATTCTGTGTCAATCACCGAAAACCAGGAGGCAGAGGCTGGAATCATAGTCAATAATGTGGTAATGTCGGGGACAACTGGGAATTGTGGCACAACAATTTTATTCACCTCTCTAAGGTCAATCACGAATCTGTACACAGGTGGCTGAGAAGGGTCAGTTCGTTTTAAAACAGGCAGAACAGGACTATTGCAAACATTGCCTCGTGTTTCTTCAATCACATCCTTTTCAATGAATTCGTAAACGATCGCTAGCAAAGCTCTTTCACCCTCATTAGATATTCTGTATTGGGGAATTCGTGGCATTCTGACATTCGACTTCAATGTTACAACATATGGTGGAATTTCTAAAAGACCTACATCATTTGGACCAGTAGCCCAAAGAATATCTGGGAGAATCGACAATTCTGCTGGAAGTGCATTTCTCGACAAATACATGGGAGAAACCACTTTCTTACCTAAAGTAAGTTGTACTCCTGAAGGAGAACAGTACAAAGTCGCATACAATCTTTTTAGGAAATCTAATCCTAGCAAATTTTCACCACAACCTGTTGTCAAAATAAGGGGTGCTTCGAATTCACAAGGACCAACAGAAAGAGATAAAGGGTCAGAAATCGGATTTCTAACTGGGGCGCCAGAAAAACCTACAGAAACGTTCATTTCGCCAGACAAAGGTGCGCCAGGGAGTTTGGAGTGCATAATAGAACTCTTTGTAGCACCAGTATCCAACAAAAAAGGTTCTGACACACCTGATGTAATCACCTCAACGTAAGGTCCACTCTGATCTACTGGAACTGAAACGACTCCCTCTCTTCGTCTATGGCTGTCCTAGCAATCCTCATTTTCCCACTGCTCATTTTCTGTGTAATACTCATCAACGTAGTATTGAGCTGTCTTGTCAGATACGTTATTTTGCTGATCAAACCTGTTCATAGAGTTTTGTGGTGGAAGGGGACGCGCGTCCTGAGGGGCGTTTCCACGCCCTCTACCTCTAGGCGCTTGCTGACTGCCACGACCTCTTACACCAGAAATTCCATTTGCACGTTGTGGTAGGGCAGGACAGTTATACTTGTAATGACCCTCCTGTTTGCAATATAAACACTGGTTAGGACCTACGCGGGGTTGAGTGTAATCGAATCTTTGCAAGTTTCTCTGATATTGTTGAGGCTGCTGAAAAGTATTCTGGTAGTGATTCTGACCATTATTATTTTGATTACCACCACCACGTGGCGGATAGGCTTGCTGTAGCAAAACCTTCGTTTTGAGTTCTCTAGTTTTCTTTTCTACTTTATCTTTCTCATCTTTGTCTCTATTCTCGTAGTACTGTGCGGTAGCTAATATCTGGGCTGAAGATGAGACTGCCTAAGAACTTTCTGAATCTTTTAATTTCCTACACAATTCTGGAAGCAGATTGTGCACAAATTTATCGACAAACAATCTCTGACCACCTTCTGTGGTCATATCTTGACCGCTGTGGTCAATGAATGTTTCTTCAAATCTGGTGAAGAAATCTGAAACAGTTTCTTCTTTCTTTTGCTTGCATGCAGATAACTTATCCCAATTTACGCGTATTGCAGGCATTATCGTTTTCATGTAATCTACTATTCTACCAGGTAGTTCTGCTATCAGAGGCTCAGGCTTGGCACCACCAACTTGTCGTGCATCTGCAGCAGTAATATTAGCCCACGTGTCACCTAATTCCTGGTCATGATCTACATGACGAATTTTACCCCATAAAGGCTGTGGAACAACGTTCCCAAATAACATATCGATATCGGCCAAATTCATTATACATGACCCAGCAGTTTGCGACAATTCTTCATAGTACCCTGCAGGATTTTTACGCGGATCTGGTAATGTTTGTTTGAGTGCTAAAACTTCAGCTCGCTTCCATGGGACATGTACCCATACACGGTGAAAGTGTGGCAGGACAGGTGGGACAGCGGTCGCGTCACCCTCTCTCCACTGTGGGGGAACTTCTCTCATAGGGTATTGTCGTGCCTTTTTCCTACTAGATGCACTAGATTCCGATGGTGACCCAGAACTGTTTCCCTTACTTCGATATGATAATAACATTTCAACTGCCTTTTCCACGTCGGGACCTACAATCATACCCTCTCCAAACTTAAATCGTACACGACACATCTCTTGTGGGATGCATTCTTGATCATTGTCTTCTAAATCCTCGCCAAGAAAGACACACATCTGTTCGAAAACATATCTCTGTGTCGCTGCTTCCCATTGATGGAAGACTTCCATGACAGACTGTACATCATATTTTGCAGTGTCCATGACCCATTTCCGAGCTAAACAATTCAGGGAATCTCTCTCTTGATAATCAGGCAGTTGACTTCGCAACTGTCTTCTTCCTATGTTAGCGGTCGTAGCAGGCGACCCGAAAAGAGGTAAAAGAAGATTAGTAACAGTGCTGGCCATTTTCTGCCGAATAGAAGGTGAAACTGAAGGAAAAATAGGTGGAAGAACGGGGTGTGATAAGGTAGGGGTAGAGATAGCAGAAGAGGTATCAGGGGAAATAGAGGGGGCACTAGGCAAAGTTGTAGAGGGAGCATTAGGAGACGTAAAAAGTATAGTAGGCAAAATCGTAGAAAACACAGGTGAAACAGAAGTGGTCGGTGGGCCTGGAGGAGGCTGCACCGAAGAAGTAGGAGCCAGCTGAAGAACAGCTGGTGGGTGCTGTGGAAGAGCAGGAGGCGCAGCTTGTGCAACTAAAGGTTGCGGGGGTGCTGTGGCATTCTGCGCATAGGGGGGTGGTGAAGTTAATAATTGCGACATTAATGGGTCTTTTTCACGCTCTTTTGCTGCCTCTTGCTGAAGAGACGGCAAAACTGGATAACACTTATCTATTGCCATTTTACGTTGCCTGTGCAACTGCTCATTTATCTGCTCTTCTTCATTATCTTTAAACTGCACGGCAGCTTGCATTACCGAAAGTCCTCCTTCTCTCTTATTTTTCTTAGCTAATTTAATTTCTTTTTGTTTGGCTTCTTTGCGCCATAAGCGGAAAGAGTCAAACATCGCCGGCCGGGCTTTCTTTTTGAAGAGTTTAACTTCAAGGTTGTCTAAGATTTCAGAATCAAAGCTACCATATTGGGGCCATTTTAAAACACCATCTTTCCTAGTGTATTTAATCCATACTTCGTTGTAAACGATGGGGCCTACCCCATGTTTAACATATAGCTCGTAAGTCGGAGTTCCAACTGGAGGAACCGGACATGAGTCCTCCAATCGGGAGTCCCTATTATTACTACCAAGACAAAACAAATTCCCAAGTCTAAGACTAGGCATCCTCGCTCTCTAGTCTAGTTCCAAAACTTCAAAGGATTTATCGATTACGATATTTCTCGTGAATACACGAGTCCTTCGGTTATGGTGCTTGCAAGTACCAATACAAAACCTTTTGTATCCCAAAGATACCACAAAGTAAGTCCAACTAAGGACTGGGAGACGCTCCACTTATACTTAACTGAAAATATCGATGGCGTCACCAGAAGACTCGTCTCAGTGTTTCGCTCTACCGAAAACTTCAAGGGTCCAACATCAGGGCGATAGCCAGGGCAGCAGTCCTTGTAGCCGTCGGGAAGCGGGGAACCTCGCAGCAAAGACCTTCGGACCACGTCGACATGCAGGGGTCGATGAGGTGGTGGGCCCTCCTCCGGAATTGTCACACGAAGCTCCTCACGATCTTCAGGCTGACTGGTACCACTGGAATCGCCCCACGTTGGGCGCCAACTGAGGTACTGGGTTTTTAAGAACCGGCACAGAACCGGTAACCCAGCGGTGTCAGGGAATCAACACCCAGAGACCTCGGGTTCTCCTGAGTCAGACCTACAGAAACTCAGAGTCTTCGAGGTGAAGTCAAAGATTAGTTTATTGGCTGCAACCAAGGTAACAGGGTCCTAGAAGTACAATACGGGTATATTCTCAGGAGACTGCACACTTTCACGAAGTCAGGCTTCTCTCTTTATACATGATTTTCAGCCTTGGGCAAAACATTCCTTGAATTCGTGGTATTTCATTTATAGTTACTGGTAACAAAAGAAAAGCAGAGTCATGATGACATGTACATATTTCATGTCGTGCTGCCCATAACAAATCATCCGGCAAGGCCCAACATTTCATCAGATATCGCTGGACCCCCAATAAAAACGGTCACCTCCCCATCATAAAGCAAGTAAAGAAAAGGAGTGGAGAAAAAGATGTGAGCGAGATATGGCAGGTGTGCGTGCTCAAATGGTTTTATGGCCGGTTGAGCCTAGATGCTATCTTGCTCGGCCACTGGGAGGGAACTGACCTAACGAGTTCGGCCTGGGGCAATGGTTCTAACTTGTATTGAGGTCAGGGAGAAGTCGATTAAGGAGTATGTGTCCTTGTGGAATCAAATTCAACTGGATTAAGGCCTATGTAAAGGGCAACATGTAAATGGGAGCTAAGGGTTCAGAATGTAAATGACGATTTCGAGGTGGAATCGTCACTCGAATACGCCGAAAAATACATGTACATGATGTACTCGTCATTCTCGGTCTTTTGATACCAAATTCGTCCTATTTCGACTAAGTTTTTATTCTCGAGTCCAGTACTATTATATGAATCCAGAATTTCAGAACCACAAATCCTGTGGCCCATTGGAAGTCTTCAAGAATAGTCAGTACAGCTGGGAGTGAAGTGCATGGGGAACCTAGTGTCAAAAGGACATCATCAGCATAAGGGAAAGCTTAAGTTCCTGCAAGCAAAAGGTTCATCCAAGTAACCGCCGGTGTCTGTCAAACTAAGCATTCTAGGGGTTCTATAAAAAGGGCAAAGAGGAGGGGCGACAGGGGGAAACCTAGTCCAGTTGTGCGGTTTTTGAGATCAGTATTTAAGGTGACTTTTTGATCTATGATAAGTTAATACCATGGTGAAATGCATAATGATTTTGAAACTTTGGGCTAAGCTGTGCTTTGGCTATCAGTTAATTGTTCCTGTAGGCATTGTTTGTATACATGAGTAATTGGTCTGGATGTGGTTAGAAATCAAGATAATTCAACAGAAGTCAAAGTCATTCAAATTGGAGTATATAAGTGTTTACTGACTCACATCTGAAGACACCAAAAACTCCTCATTGTGGTTGTAGAAAATGTACTCTAGAAATGTCTTTGTGCTTCTCCAGTATTAGGGTGTCTTTCATAGATTCACATGCTTGAATATTCCCCGTTGTCGGAGTGGGAGTCCCACGTTAAATAAAATAGCAATAACATACTAATAATATGTATATGTAACACATAACAGATGAAATACATATTAGAAAACATGCAGTAAATGCCTAGACATAATTCCTCATAGGAATACATGAACAGAGAAAAAACACTTGTAGCCTATTCCTGTCATTATGTTGGTCCAAACTGTAAAGAGTCGGTGCGGGAGCACACTCCTTCACCTCCCAGCAGAGTCGCCCCTGAGCATCATGGTAGA
This sequence comes from Lissotriton helveticus, assembly GCF_964261635.1. Classification (NCBI taxonomy): domain Eukaryota; kingdom Metazoa; phylum Chordata; class Amphibia; order Caudata; family Salamandridae; genus Lissotriton; species Lissotriton helveticus. The sequence goes on along the minus strand of NC_136071.1, from coordinate 511,791,774 downwards.
TGCAGTTCAGATCGACAAGCGAGTACACTTGGAAAGTCTTGAGTGTTTCACCAGGTGGGTGCAGATTAGTGCTGGCCATCTCTGGACACGTGTTTCTGAATTATTATTCGTCATCAGCAGAGATTAGGCAAAATTAATCGGGGTTGCTGAGCAGGCTGCCGTATCCTTGGAACGTAGTATCTCTCCAGGCGCGCAGGTGCCTCTCCACGAGCTCGTCAGCCCACAGCGGCTCGAGGGAGCCTTTAAGTAAAGAGTCGGTGCGGGAGCACACTGCTTCACCTCCCAGCAGAGTCGCCCCTGAGCATCATGGTAGATGCAGTTCAGTTCGACATGCGAGTACACTTGGAAAGTCTTGAGTGTTTCACCAGGTGGGTGCAGATTAGTGCTGGCCATCTCTGGACACGTGTTTCTGAATTATTATTCGTCATCAGCAGAGATTAGGCAAAATTAATCGGGGTTGCTGAGCAGGCTGCCGTATCCTTGGAACGTAGTATCTCTCCAGGCGCGCAGGTGCCTCTCCACGAGCTCGTCAGCCCACAGCGGCTCGAGGGAGCCTTTAAGTAAAGAGTCGGTGCGGGAGCACACTGCTTCACCTCCCAGCAGAGTCGCCCCTGAGCATCATGGTAGATGCAGTTCAGATCGACAAGCGAGTACACTTGGAAAGTCTTGAGTGTTTCACCAGGTGGGTGCAGATTAGTGCTGGCCATCTCTGGACACGTGTTTCTGAATTATTATTCGTCATCAGCAGAGATTAGGCAAAATTAATCGGGGTTGCTGAGCAGGCTGCCGTATCCTTGGAACGTAGTATCTCTCCAGGCGCGCAGGTGCCTCTCCACGAGCTCGTCAGCCCACAGCGGCTCGAGGGAGCCTTTAAGTAAAGAGTCGGTGCGGGAGCACACTGCTTCACCACGTTAAATAAAATAGCAATAACATACTAATAATATGTATATGTAACACATAACAGATGAAATACATATTAGAAAACATGCAGTAAATGCCTAGACATAATTCCTCATAGGAATACATGAACAGAGAAAAAACACTTGTAGCCTATTCCTGTCATTATGTTGGTCCAAACTGTAGCCAATCAGGCGCCAGCAGCCCTCCAGAAACCTTCTCCTCAGAGCTCAGCACCTCAGATTTTCTAGTGCACGTCGTGTGAAGGGAATCTGCCTGAGCTCTGCTCAGTTTTCTTCAAATTTCTTCATTCTTCTTCACTTTTTCCTTCATAATATCACAGTTTTGTAATGTTTTCATACATGAAGTTTACCTTCAGACCCTGCGTCACTTGTGGGAAGCTGAGTCTTTTTCCTGTGAACCCTCATGAAGAGTATATTGACCAGCACTCTGCCTGTCTCTGACATGGTAGGCGGAGAAGGGGTTGTTCTTGTGCTTAGACTATACCCCCCTTCTGATGTGGGAGGATTTTTTTTATTTGTCCTGCATTAAGGTTTTAAGTGATGCTTCTCCTCTACTTCACCAGCTGAAGTAACATTACGTGGACGGTGAGCTCCGTAGACGGTGAGCCCTGTGGACGGTGAGCTCCGTGGACGGTGAGCTCCGTAGACGGTGAGCTCCGTAGACGGTGAGCTCCGTAGACGGTGAGCTCCGTAGACGGTGAGCTCCGTAGACAGTGAGCTCCGTAGACAGTGAGCTCCATAGACAGTGAGCTCCGTAGACAGTGAGCTCCGTAGACAGTGAGCTCCGTAGACAGTAAGCTCCGTATACGGAAAGCTTCGTCAATATTCAGCTTCGACGCCAGTTGACTTCGTTGACGGATGACCCTGTCAACTGTTGGATTCATCGGCGGTTGAGCCAGTTGACAGTTGGTTTCACACACTGTTGACTTTTATGCACAGTGTTTTTGTAGACTATTTATTTCGTCGACTGCAGCTTTCCGCTACATCCACGTGGGGGCGTGAAGGCTTTTTACTTCCGCCATTATTCTTCTTGGACAGCACATAGCCGTATGAGCATGTTTTTTCTTCAGATCAGAATTATGTATTTCTGACAACAAGGCTGCCACACCCTGTACCAGGGTGGGAATACGTCTTCTCTTGCAACTGGAGTTCTATTCCATTCACCTTCAGTGTATATTGGAGGTTTTTCCCCTCCTTATGAAGAGAGCGGCGAATCGTCTTCCCCTTTCCCCTCGTCCTGGGGAAACCACAGAAACAAGTTTGTTCAGTCCCTATCATAGACTTTATTTAGAAAGAAGGTGTTAAACTCATGCGGAGGCCAAACTCTGTGCCGGTATTTTTTCCATGCCTCGACAAGAAATGTGAAGCTCCCCACTATTCACCTGTTTTTCTAGTCTCTCAGCCTACCCTGACTCAGTCATTACTCAGGCGGCACAGCGATTATCTTGCAAGCCAGTTGGGCAGGTATGCTGCCAGATGTGCTCTTGACATGTTGGCGCTAGTAGAACTTATTCCAGAATCTTCCAAGCCTCACGCTTTGAAGATCTTGCAGGAGGGGGAAAGAGAGAGAGAAGCGCATCAGAAATAATACACTGTGCAGCGGACATTGCGTGTACAGGTTTTCGACAGCTCCCAATAGGAGCAGTCTGGCAAAGACATTTCTGCTTCAATGCTACGTCTTTCGCAAGGAGGTTCAGACCTCCATACTTCACTTGCCTTTTGATTCAGGATCACTTATGGCCAGCATGTTGATGAGGCACTGCAGACCATCTTAAAGAACACAGATACTGCCCACACCCTCTGGATATAGAATTGCTGCCTTTTCGTGGTGCCGAGGACATAGATCCACGTCCTTTTTTCAAGGGAGTACCATCCAGTATTGGCTCCTACAATCAGAACCAACTGCGTTACTCAAATCAAACGCAGTCACATGGGCAAAGTACCAACAGGTCCTACATAGAAAATCATCGTACAGCCGAGGCAACTCTTCTAAGAAACAATGGACTACCTTGAACCCACCTTTATTCCCTCCAAAAGCATCGGAGGTCTAATATCTCCCTTTTATTCCAATTGGTCAAAGGTGACAGAGGACCGTTGGGGTTTTTACAAGTCATGCCCAAGGGCACACTAGAATTTGTCAAATTTCCCTCTTTCTACACCTCCAAAGGGACCTCCACCTTCTCATCTACGGGAGTCGTTTGCACAAGTGTCTATATGGATACAAACAGGGACCGTCGGAGTGGTTCCAAATATCCAACAGCGTTAGGGTTTACTCTCAGTTCCTCATCAACAAGCAAATCAGGAAAGTAGCACATGATTTTAGATCTTTGCGCAAACTTTACAAATGTTGTACCTCAAGAAAGTCCTAAAGTTCTTATGCCAAACGACTTTATACCTACTCTCAACCTCCAGGATGTCTATTTTCATGTGCCAATCCTTCCTAAGCACAGGAAGTGGCTACGCTTTACAATAGGTACAAAACATTTTCAATTAAAGTCCTACCTTTTGGACTTAGGTCCGCTTCACGTGTCTTTACGTAGATCCTGGTGCCAGTGGCAGCCTATCTACGTCTGCAAGGCATACAAATTATCATTCCTGAGACAACTGTATAATAAAGGCTCGCTCTTATTTACAGGCAGTCCAGCACACCCAGACTTGTCAGTCACTGTTTTTAAATCTGGTTTTCAATAAGTCATGACAAGTCCCAACTAGTACTAGCTCCGATATGAAAGTTTCTCGGAGCATCAATCAATACAAACCTAGCAAAGGTGTTTGTCTCACACGAAAGATGGGTCTGCAGCTCCCACTTGGTGGTTTCTTCTACGTACGAAAAAGTCTGTTTCAGTAGATCCTCAGTCATTCCTGGCCTCAGCCTCCACCTGCATTCCGTTGGTTCCCAACTACAGATTGCACATGAGATATTTGCTAGAGGAGCTAGACAAGCAGTGGTTGCAGGTTTCCAGTTCAAAAAGGCTTGGCACATCAATCTGCTAGAGCTAGGTGCCATCTTCTTAGTCCTCAAATCCTCTCGTGCAATCATTCAAGGGGCCACAGTATTGGTTCGCACAGACGATACTTCAAGTATGCATTACTTAAACAAACAGGGAAGAACGAGGTTGGTTCTTCTATCTCAGGAAGCCCAAGAGATATGGGCTTGGGCGATACGACACAGGATCAATCTCTTTGCTGTTCATGTGCCGTGAGTTGCAAATGTGCTGGCGGACACCCTTTGGCAGGTCCACGGTGTCCAACCACGAATAGGAACTGCATCAGCCAACGGCGGATCGAATCTTCCAACAGTGGGGTCATCCCGATCGGGACCTCTTTGCGACAGAAAAGAACAGCAAATGCATGTTTTCTTTGCAAGCTGGCATCCCCACGGGGACTCGCAGGGGAAGGCATTTTCGATAAACTGGTCTCAAATATATGCTTACGCTTTTCCTCCGATACCGTTGGTTCCGAGAGTTCTCCAGAAGATGAAGAAAGAGCCGTGTGCTTGATTTTCTTCGCCCCCAGGTGGCCTCGCCAATACTGGTTCACCAAACTTCTTCTCCTCTCAGAGTACGATCCAATACAGTTTCGACCAATACCGAATCTCCTCTCCTTTCAGAATGGTCAAATTTGCCATCCGGATCCGGCTTCTCTAAAATTAGCAGCTTGGCGTCTGAGCACCTTGAATTAGCTCATCAGGCTATCTCGGCGGATTGTAAGGAGGTACTGGCTTCCGCGAGAGCACCTACTAAAATAAAGACGTACAGACTGTAATGGAAAAGAATCTGCATTTGGTGTTAATCTGCTGGGGTACACCCATTTCATGCAACCTCCTTTTTTCAAGGGAGTACCATCCAGTATTGGCTCCTACAATCAGAACCAACTGCGTTACTTAAATCAAACGCAGTCACATGGGCAAAGTACCAACAGGTCCTACATAGAAAATCATCGTACAGCCGAGGCAACTCTTCTAAGAAACAATGGACTACCTTGAACCCACCTTTATTCCCTCCAAAAACGTCGGAGGTCTAATATCTCCCTTTTATTCCAATTGGTCAAAGGTGACAGAGGACCGTTGGGGTTTTTACAAGTCATGCCCAAGGGCACATTAGAATTTGTCAAATTTTCATCTTTCTACACCTCCAAAGGGACCTCCACCTTCTCATCTACGGGAGTCGTTTGCACAAGTGTCTATATGGATACAAACAGGGACCGTCGGAGTGGTTCCGAATATCCAACAGCGTTAGGGTTTACTCTCAGTTCCTCATCAACAAGCAAATCAGGAAAGTAGCACATGATTTTAGATCTTTGCGCAAACTTTACAAATGTTGTACCTCAAGAAAGTCCTAAAGTTCTTATACCAGAACGACTTTATAACTACTCTCAACCTCCAGGATGTCTATTTTCATGTGCCAATCCTTCCTAAGCACAGGAAGTGGCTACGCTTTACAATAGGTACAAAACATTTTCAATTAAAGTCCTACCTTTTGGACTTAGGTCCGCTTCACGTGTCTTTACGTAGATCCTGGTGCCAGTGGCAGCCTATTTACGTCTGCAAGGCATACAAATTATCATTACTGAGACAACTGTATAATAAAGGCTCGCTCTTATTTATAGGCAGTCCAGCACACCCAGACTTGTCAGTCACTGTTTTTAAATCTGGTTTTCAATAAGTCATGACAAGTCCCAACTAGTACTAGCTCCGATATGAAAGTTTCTCGGAGCATCAATCAATACAAACCTAGCAAAGGTGTTTGTCTCACACGAACGATGGGTCTGCAGCTCCCACTTGGTGGTTTCTTCTACGTACGAAAAAGTCTGTTTCAGTAGATCCTCAGTCATTCCTGGCCTCAGCCTCCACCTGCATTCCGTTGGTTCCCAACTACAGATTGCACATGAGATAATTGCTAGAGGAGCTAGACAAGCAGTGGTTGCAGGTTTCCAGTTCAAAAAGGCTTGGCACATCAATCTGCTAGAGCTAGGTGCCATCTTCTTAGTCCTCAAATCCTCTCGTGCAATCATTCAAGGGGCCACAGTATTGGTTCGCACAGATGATACTTCAAGTATGCATTACTTAAACAAACAGGGAAGAACGAGGTTGGTTCTTCTATCTCAGGAAGCCCAAGAGATATGGGCTTGGGCGATACGACACAGGATCAATCTCTTGGCTGTTCATGTGCCATGAGTTGCAAATGTGCTGGCGGACACCCTTTGGCAGGTCCACGGTGTCCAACCACGAATAGGAACTGCATCAGCCAACGGCGGATCGAATCTTGCAACAGTGGGGTCATCCCGATCGGGACCTCTATGCGACAGAAAAGAACAGCAAATGCCTGTTTTCTTTGCAAGCTGGCATCCCCACGGGGACTCGCAGGGGAAGGCATTTTCGATAAACTGGTCTGAAATATATGCTTACGCTTTTCCTCCGATACCGTTGGTTCCGAGAGTTCTCCGGAAGATGAAGAAAGAGCCGTGTCGCTTGATTCTCTTCGCCCCCAGGTGGCCTCGCCAATACTGGTTCACCAAACTTCTTCTCCTCTCAGAGTACGATCCAATACAGTTTCGACCAATACCGAATCTCCTCTCCTTTCAGAATGGTCAAATTTGCCATCCGGATCCGGCTTCTCTAAAATTAGCAGCTTGGCATCTGAGCACCTTGAATTAGCTCATCAGGCTATCTCGGCGGATTGTAAGGAGGTACTGGCTTCCGGGAGAGCACCTACTAAAATAAAGACGTACAGACTGTAATGGAAAAGAATCTGCATTTGGTGTTAATCTGCTGGGGTTCACCCATTTCATGCAACCTCCGGACCAGATATATATTACCTTTTTTCTTGCACTTGGCAAGATCAGGCTTATCTCATGCAACGTTGAAGGTCTTTTTGGCAGCCATTTCAAGGTAACGTCAGGATGGGTCCATCTCTCTTTATTCTTCAAGAATACAACAGTTCTTTAAGGAACTATTCAGAATGTTTCCTCCTGTACGTCGTCCGCCTCCATCATTGCATTTTTTATGTAGTATTAGCGCAGCTCATGCGCCACCCATTTGAGCCAATTTTAGGGTGTATTTCAAATTCTTAACATAGAGCGTTTCTCTTTTGCTAGCATTAACTTCATCTAGAAGAGTCAGTGATGTTCAGGCTTTCAAAATCAATTCACCTTTCTTACAATTCACGTCCAATTCTGTGGTGCTACCTACAAACCCAAGGTTTATGCCTAAGGTGCCTTCGGATTTTCACCTGAATGAACCAGTCATCTTAAAGACTTATTTCTTTTCCCTCATCCGCAATCCTCTGCGGAGAGGGCATTACATACCCTTGACATCAGAAGATGTTTAAAATTCTATTTGCAAAGGACCTCTGTCATTCTCATATCCGATCAACTGTTTATTGCCTATGGAAAGATACGGCAAGGACAAGCAGTGTCTATACAAACCATGGTTAGATGGATTTCTGCAGCTGCTGACTTTTGCCATCTTCATAGCTTATGGACGTTTCCACAACGGGCGTCCAGTTCCCGAACCTACAATTGCTCGTTGGGTTTTCTCGGCCATCGTTTTCTGCCATCAACAGGCAGTCAAGCCTCTACAGTCTTCAGTGATGTTCAGGCTTTCAAAATCAATTCACCTTTCTTACAATTCACGTCCAATTCTGTGGTGCTACCTACAAACCCAAGGTTTATGCCTAAGGTGCCTTCTGATTTTCACCTGAATGAACCAGTCATCTTAAAGACTTATTTTTTTCCCTAATCCGCAATCCACTGCGGAGAGGGCATTACATACCCTTGACATCAGAAGATGTTTAAAATTCTATTTGCAAAGGACCTCTGTCATTCTCATATCCGATCAACTGTTTATTGCCTATGGAAAGATACGGCAAGGACAAGCAGTGTCTATACAAATCATGGTTAGATGGATTTCTGCAGCTGCTGACTTTTGCCATCTTCATAGCTTATGGACGTTTCCACAACGGGTGTCCAGTTCCCGAACCTACAATTGCTCGTTGGGTTTTCTCGGCCATCGTTTTCTGCCATCAACAGGCAGGCAAGCCTCTACAGTCTTCAGTGAGGGCCCATTTTACCAGGGCGATGTCGTCTTCAACTGCCCTCTTTGCTGGTGTGCCGCTGCATCAGATCTGCACAGCAGCCACATGGTCAAGCAGGCACACGTTTACGAAACACTACTGCCTGGGTGCCATCACCGAAGCAGACACTGCAGTGGGACAGGCTGTGCTTCGCACTCTTTTTCAATAAGGTGAGCCTCTGTCTTCCCTCCTCCATTATGGGAAGTTTTCTTCGGATATTACTGCTTTCTATTCCATATTCAAGCATGTGAATCTATGAAAGACACCCTAATACTGGAGAAGAACAATTGTTACTTACCTGTAAACAGGTGGTTCTCCAGTATTGGTGTCTTTCATAGATTCACATGCGACCCACCCTTCCTCCCCTCAGAGGCTCTCTTCTCCTCATAGACTCTGTGGTCACTCTTGTGCTACGAAAATCTGAGGTGCTGAGCTCTGAGGAGAAGGTTCTGGAGGGCTGCTGGCGCCTGATTGGCTACAGTTTGGACCAACATAATGACAGGAATAGGCTACAAGTGTTTTTTCTCTGTTCATGTATTCCTATGAGGAATTATGTCTAGGCATTTACTGCCTGTTTTCTAATATGTATTTCATCTGTTATGTGTTACATATACATATTATTAGTATGTTATTGCTATTTTATTTACCGTGGGACTCCCACTCCGACGACTGGGAATATTCAAGCATGTGAATCTATGAAAGACACCAATACTGGAGAACCACCTGTTTACAGGTAAGTAACAATTGTTCTTATCTGGTCTTCAGATAATCTATACTATGTCTGGTGGACAGAGGTTTTTGTGCACTACACATTAAATTGGTATGGAAGGGTTTTTCTTAATAAAAATGTATTTATTTGAACTGAATCAGGGTTGAGGACAGCCCTATCATTGATCATAGCTCTGTGAAGACTCTTACATGCAGCGAGATGTAATCCTGTCTAAGATAGTGTTGTGTTTCAGACATTTGGGGGCATATGTATAAGAAAGTGGCGTAGCGCTGCTCAGCTCCAAAATTGCTACTGCCGCGCCCCATCACTTTAGAAATTCAGGGATGTGCTGTATTTACAATAATAGGCCGCACCCCTGCATTACTCCCTGCGCTGGCGCTAAATTCAGGTGCCTAGCGACAATGCAGGCACCCTTGCTTGCACCATGGTGCAAGGGTGCCTGCCTTGAGGGAATGATTGTGTATGTGCGGGAAGGTGTTCCTTCCTGCACATAAACACTCCAGTATGGCAGTTTGTAACTTCTATGTGTGCTGCATTGTGCAGCACACATAGAAGTTGCACAATATAATTTTCCAAATTATTATTTATGTGCAAGGAGGGACACCTTGCTGTACATAAACAATCATTCATGGTAATTTTCTGTTTCTATGTCTGCTGTACAAAGCAACACACATAGAAACAGAAAAAAACGAGTAGAAATAAAGCATTTCTCTGCTTTTGCGATGTTAAGACCAGGCTTTCCCTGGTCTTAATTTTGTCGCTACCTCCTATTTACGCCACCCTTTTAAATAGGGGGCCGGGCCAAAATTATTGGGTGATGCGGCAAAATGGCCACTACAACAGCCATTGCATGCCCCTTTCACACTAAGGGCCCGATTCCAATGCGGTTAGGAAAGCATTGCCACCTAGGGCCCGATTATGATGCTGTTAGGAAGGCCTCCTAACGGCATTTGCTCGTTCTGAATCGGATCGGGAATGTGTCTTCCCAACCCAGGGCCAAATTACGATGCGGTTAGGAACATAGGCTCCCAAAGATGTCAATGGGGGTCCAACCAAATCGTATCTGGAAGCATCTAGATGCATTATACTCGGTCGGTCGGACTCTTCTGATCCAAGTGGGTCGGAAACCATTTCCAAACCGATTCGATCTGGAAGATTTCTAAACTGCATCAGAATCGGGCCCAAAGTGTAACGTGAAAGGGGGCTTTATTTCCAAGGTGGGATTGAGCCACCTTAACTGGCTTATTGCCTCTTTGTAAATAAGGATAAGCCCCTATCACCACAGGAACATCACTAAAAGTGATGTTTCTCTTACGATAGGGGATTGTAAATATGCCCGGTGGTGTTAAAGGTCAGTTTCATAATCTGTGGTTTTCAGGAGACAATGCTGCTAACTTTATCAGCTGGTTTTATTATTCATATAAACCGGTACTTAGGGATTTAAGGGTGAATGTTTATTTTGCACAAGTGGTATAAGGGTATGACAATTGATATTCAAGTCTATTTGCACTGCCACTACGAGTTTTGAAACTTTAGGCTCTATGACCTGGAGGATGGTGTAACTCTTGAAGGGTTATGTAACCTGCTGACATGAAAATAGGAAAACAAATGGATTCACCAGTTGGCAGTGGATGGTTTGTTAGTGTCTTGGGGACAGAGCACAAAATGTCCTCTGATAGCGGTATCGACTACCATGTTGAAAAATTGGTGTTTTTGGTGTTATGTGCTCCTTGTAGTAGAAAGTGGATGGATTTGTCTGGATTGAAGTGATTTGACCCTCTATGCTAGATAAGGAATTACATACTACTTGCAAGTGAATTCATGAATCGAGCTAACTCTATTCATGGGTATGGGAATCTATAGAACTGTTTACCTCTGTCTCTCTGCTTTTACCTGTGTTGAGGCTGTGACTCAGCTTAGTAACAGGCTCTCCGATATCAGTAGATTCTTTCTTCGCATATGTTTACACATCTGTGTTTAACAGATGTATTTTTTTATTTATAGATTCCTATAACAAGGTGCATTTCCAATTGCCATTTAATCCAGGATAGCTTTTACATCTGCAAATTACATGTTTTCAAGAAGAGATTTTTCCTTTGCAGCAACTTTGGTCAGGTATGGGTGGTCACTATCATATTTGAGTATTTTAATGATAATAAGCAGATCCTTGGGAAAATTGGTTTTTGACCTGTAAGACCACTGGGGTGGTTTCAGTTGACATGTACATGTGTTAATAGCAGTAGTAGTGTAACAACACAGTTTTTCTTCGGCTAGAGGTCAGCTATTTCATGGATTGAGAGGTTTGGGTTCCTAATTGACCCTACCAGGCATTCCTTCAGAAAGATTAAAGTAATTTGGTGCTGATTCAAACTTTTATAATACGTTATGATTCCTGTTAAAGCTTTGTTTACGTCACAAGCAGAGAATGATAGCTAATGTGAAGTTTGCTTACGTTTTCTAGTAATTGAACGGCTTGGGTTTGTTTTTATTCAATGTTCTGTATTTCACGTTGTATATTTATTGGTACACTAAAATATTTTTCTTGCGTAAACAATAAAAACGAAGGCGTCTTCCCAAAGGAGGCCAGTGGGTTCCTATCAGCCGGTGGATGCAGATGAAAAGCAGAAGCATTAATGGAAGTTTCTTCAGAGCAAAATGAATATGAGCAAAAAATTATCTGTAACAGAAATATTCATCATAAAGACTACCCTGAGCAGTGTATAAAAGGCGAATCAGATCCTTACTGGCAGAATGTTCGTACTCTGGAGCTGTGCAGAGGGTGGTCGCTTCTCTCTCATGGGTTGTAATTAGGGCTCCCGGTTTTATGGTGTATATATTTTTTACATTTCCGTCTGTATTTATCCATATTTATTTGTTGTCAACTTTATCTGTATTTACCCATATTTATTATGGGTTTTGTGAAAAAAATAACGCTGAAACTGGTGGATTTCCACATTTATTTAACCAATAAATATGGAGCCATGCTTGAATGCCTGTCAGCTTTCAGTGATATGAGCACCTGCAGAAGATAAATCAATGCACTTATGTGAAAATACGTACATTACAGTATTAGCCTTGTGAATATCTACTGTTGTTTAAGCCTCTTTACTAATACTTTCCTTTTTAACCCCCTTAAATTTCAATTCACACAGTTATTGGCCTGGCAGTCATGGCAAAGTGAAATTAGGATTACTCAAAAAGCACCTTATTTCCGTTTTTATCCACATTTAAAAATAAATACAGACAAGAAAATAAATGGTTTTCTGTCTGTATTTATCTGTAAAAATCTGTAAAAACGGAAAACAGGGAGCCTTAGTTGTAATCAATGGCGGCTCCTCTTCTAAGACGGGGGATTTTTTCCCCAATGCTTGTTAGAAGCTAAAAAAAGGAAAAATAAAATGATGATAACTGACGTTATTATCATTTTATTTGTTCCTGATGCTGCCGCTTTCTGGGGTGTGGCAGGGCTGCTCCGATGAAAGAGGAGCAGGCAGAGGAGTGGCTTCACCACTCCAAGTGCGCATGAATGCTTGGCCTGCTTTCTTGGGCCGGCCAAACATTCATGTGCACTTTGCATTTTCTCACCCAGGTTTTACTGCAGCCTGGGTGGAGAACATGGCCAGGCTCCCATTCCCTCCCTGAGCGTCAAACCATGGCCCTCAGACCAATCACAATGCTGCATTGCAGCGTTGTGATTGACTCAGGGGAGCCTAGCTGCTTCCTGGTCTGTTCCCGATTTGAGAAGAGATGGAAGAGAGACGCGGCGATAAGGTCAGTGTTTTTTTAATTTAAAGAGCACCTCACCCCTACCGCTCTCCCGCCCGCCACACTAGATCCATGCCTACCGCTACTGGTTGTAATTCATGCACCATCTTCCCAATGGAACTTCTTTTTCTAAAAGTAGGTCTTGCTCTCTGCAGACAAGAAGACTGAGTCAAATACACCTTCCCTGAGGTGGTACTGTGGTTGTTCTCCAGTTCTTAGGAAAGTCAACCCTTGCTTCTTTCAGAGGTGAGAGTGTTTTATTTTGTGACACCACTGGTGTACTGTCTTGCTCACTGCTGCGAGAGTAAGCTGCCAGCTCCATATTCATACACTGACCTTGCCATCAAGAACATAAGACAGGCCCCTGCAACCCCTGCGGTGCAGACCACCCCCCCCCCAGCCTTCAGGGCCACCCAAAGCTTCAAGGGCGCCCTATTCAGCTCTAAGCCAGTGAATTTAGGGGCCTCGCTTCATATTCTGCAAGGGAGTGGGGCCCATCATTTCGTGTTAAGTTACTGCCTGCCATAAGGTGCGTACGTTTAGTGTGACTAAATCAAATCAATGTATCAAATACGGTGTTTGGATACGTGCCATGTTCAGGCTCAGACGTAAGGAATCCATACTTTGATATATTAACAGCCCCTCATAACCTGTAAAAGGTACAGATAAACCACGAGCATGCAAGGGGGGTAACAGTGGCACTGAGGCAGAAGGGTGACCAATATTCCCAGTATGAGGGCCTCACTTGTTTAATTAAACATGTACCTATACTTCATATTGTATAGGCGTGAAACCATGTTTCCTTTAAGCAATCCTAAAAATAGAAGAAATCTTTGCACCATTGTAATCTATGCCCCAAAAGAGTCTCTGGCAGCCATAACGCCAAATATTCTACAATTGTTTTGTGGCAATAAAGTCTTTGGGGCAGGGGACACCACAGTGTGACCTAATTGCATTTGCTTCCTATACAGGCGACATCTGTGCTGCAAGGATTACCTTAACCCAAGCAACATGACATGTTGCTATTCGGGAGCTCCTCTTTCCTTACCAGTGTGACCCTTTTTAGGTAGAAGCCTATTAGACAGTGCAGCTGCCAGGTTTGCGAAACATATCTTGGGACATTCAGAAAGTTGACCTAGGAATGCATTCCGCCCGTTGCATACCATTGGCTTTGTGATTTGTAACTCACATTTTCTGGCTTTCTATTTGCTGACTTTAGTTGCTTTAGGCTGTCCAACTCGAGTTCCTCCTTCCCGTTGCCCAAAGCTCGTTCACTGTATCCTTCTACAAACTTGCTGTCTGTCCTTTAAATCTTGTTCTTATCTTTTCAAATTTGCTCTGCATTCAAATACAGAGGTCAAATGTCAGGCTGTGTCTTCCAGGGAGCTTAGTGTTTAATTTTCTTTCTCTGACTTCAAAGGGAGAAAGTTTATGTGACAATCGTGCTGGCTATTGGGGGCTGCTTGAGGAAGTCTGTACAATGTTATTATTTTTCTAGCACAAAACAAAATGTAAATGTCTGTAAATTAACTGTGCTGACGATATATATTGGGTGATGACATTTCCACACATTATCGTTTTTGGGCCATATACTTTTATCAGTAAAACTGTTTTTGAATGCAAATGTAATAGTAATTTCAATTGAAGAAGTGTTGTCTGTAATGGCAGTATGCTACCATATCATGCATACTCCACGTTACCCCACTCCACTTCACTCAACGCCACTGCACTCTACTCTGCACCACTCCACACCACACCACTCCACTCCACACTTTCACTGCAATCTTATCACCCCTCCACGCCTCTCTACTCTACAACCCTCCACTCTACTCTATGCCAACGCACTCACCTCCACACTACTGCACTATTCACCACTGCACTCTACACCACTCCACACCACTCCACTCTATGTTACCCAACTCTGTAACACTGCACTCTATGCTACTGCACTCTACACCAATGCTATCTGTGTATCACTCCACTGTATGCCAATGCACTCTATGCCAATCCCATCTAAGCCACTCTACTTTGCATCACTGCACTCTACTGTAGGCCACTGCACTCAGTGTGACTGCATGCAGCGCCACTACACTCTGCTTTGCACCACTCTACGCCATTGCACTCTACACCACTTTACTCAAAACCAATGCATTCTGTGCCAATCTACTCTGCATCACTGCACTCTATAGAACTATACTTTACGTCACTGCACTCTAAACTATTGTACTCTGTCACTGCCACTAAGCCACTCTATACTACTCTGTACCACTGTACTCTAAGCGACTCTACCCTGTGCCACTGCACTCTACACCAACGCACTACATGCCACTCTACTATACACCACTCCACTCCACACAGTCACTGCACTCTTATCACCACTCCACACCTCTCTACTCTACTCTACACCACTCCACTCTACTCTATGCCAATGCACTCTACTCCACTCTAATCTACTATGCACCACTGCACTCTCCACCACTGCACTCTAGACCACTCCACGCTACCCTACTATGCAACAGTGAACTCTATGCCACTGCACTCTAAGCCAGTGCACTCTACTGTGTATCACCCCACTGTAGGCAAATGCACTCTATGCCAATCCCATCTAAGCCATTCTACTTTGCACCAATGCACTCTATTCTGAAACAATCTACTCTAGGCTACTGCACTCAGTGCCACTGCACTCAGCACCACCACACTCTACTTTGCACCACTCTATGCCATTGCACTCTACACCACTTTACTCAAAATCAATGGATTCTGTGCCAATCTACTCTGCACCACTGCACACTACACCACTATACTTATGTCACTGCACTCTAAGCTATTGTACTCTGTCACTGCACTTTAAACCACTCTATTCACTCTGTACCACTATATTCTACGCCACTCCAATCTGTGCCACTGCACTTTACACCAATGCACTCCATGACACTCTACTATTCACCATTGCACTCTACAATGGTATACCCTGCAACATTGCACTCTCCACCACTCTACTTTATGCCACTCTATGCCAGTGAACTCTGCACCACTGAACTCTACACCACTGTACTCTGCATCACTCCACTCTACGCCACTGCACTCTATGCCAATCCACTCTCAGCCAGTCTAATCTACTCTGCACCGCTGAAATCTACAAAACTCTACTCTGTACCACTACACTCTATGCTACTTCTCTCTAGTCTGAAACAATCTACTCTATGCATGGCAGTGTACGTCACTCTATTTCACTCTGCACCACGCCACTGCACTCTATGCTACCGCACTCTATGCCACTGCAGTCTACACCACTATACTCAAAATGAATACACTGTAATCCATTCTAGACCATTGCACTCTACATCACTTTACTTTGTACCACTATCCGCCACTGCAGTTTACACCAATGATCTCTATGCCACTGCACTCTACTCTACTCCACTCAACTCTGCAGCACTGCACTCTCTGCCATTGAACTCTATGCCACTCTACATTATGACACTCTTCTCTATGGCACTCCACTCTGCACCACTTTACGTCACTTTAGTCTACTTTGCACACTGCACTCTGACACTACACTATATGCCACTTCACTCGACGCCTCTCTACTCTGCAGCACTCTACTCTACGCAGTGCACACTACCCCACTCTACTATTCACAACTGCACTCTTCACCACTGTGCTCTACACCACTCCAGTATGGGCCACTCCACTCTGCACAGCTTCTCTCTGCAACACTGCACTCTCCACCAATGCACTCTATGCCAATACTCTATACGACTCCACTCTATTCTGAAACAATCTACTCTACGCTACTGCACTCTATGCAAATAAAAAGCCTGAAAATGTGAGATACAAACTGTGAGAAGTTGCCCTGGTATATGATGTCCACTAGTTCTAGTGTGCACCTTGCACCAGTCCAATCAACCCTTATTGATGGTGGTTGTAAAGTCAACCTTATAGACAGCTATCCTAGGGGTAGCAATGGCCAGCAGTCTGCAGGCTAAGACTTCAGAGAGCGAATTAAGCTAGTTGTTTTACCAATTATAAACTCTTGAGTACCAAATGAAAGCACACCACACAAGGTATATATCAAATATATATGTATTAATTCTAAACACAACCCCTCTGGACTCTTTATGAGATCAGAGGTAAAAGTACAAGACAAGGAACTTAATTAGCATATGATAAGTTGCACAGTATACGTTTTGCCCTAGGGGCCTCACAAAACATACACTAAAAAAGTGGTATAAGAATCACGTGAGGAATAGAAAGCAGGCCTAGGGCCTGTAGAATTGCTGGGGCTTCTAGGAACAACCATGGGTTAGGATGTAGGAGGCCCACGGGAGACGCATGCAGTGTCTAAACACAGCCACAGGTTACCATTGACTTTCTATGAGAAACAAACAAGTTACAACTTTACAATTTAAGGACACTTCTAAATGAACTATGATGGAACCCTTTTAGACTTAGACACTTGGAGGGCCAATACCCTTGAGACTACCAGAGTACTCGTGTTACCTCACCCACGGAAGCCGGGTGAATAGGTTTCTCTTGGTGTCGGGTTTCGTCGTCGATTCCAATGGAGAGCTGCAAAGAAGTGCTGCAGGTGACCAGAGGAAAAGTGTCCAGGTGGATCTAAGGGTGGATCGAAGATCTGAAGAACCTGAAAGCAGAGGAGACAGAGTCTGGGCCACTAGCCAGTGACCAGGGCAGCGATAGAAAGATGCCACCAGATGTCGGGTGATTTCAGGTGAAAAGGTGAAGTTTGTCTCTTCAGCCACGAGGTCCAGGAGGCATAGACGACAACCAGGAGCTGGATTCGAGCTGTCCCACAAAGGATCTAGTTGACTGCAGTGTTGGTATCCTGATTGGACCCAATAATACTTGGCAAACGTAACCCACGCAGGATGTCGAGTTGGGCTTCGGTGCAGACCAGCAAGGTCTGAGGCACTTCTCCTTTGCAGGGAAGCTGGAGCAAGCCTGGGGCAACCAGGAAAGCAAGTTGAAACAAAGGATTGTCTTCTTGGGGGCTCACTAGCCAATGGACTAGGAACCATGAAGACGCGTTGAGCTGAAATGCACAAAGCAGGCCCACGGGACAATCGTGGAGTGTGGGCCTCTGAGCTTTGGTGCAAAAAGTGCTTGGGGCTGGGGCTTCAAGCACCCCAAAGCACACCTTCCGGATACCTCGGGAAGTCGATGCAAGTAGCAAAATGCAGGATGTCCAGCAGTTCCGGTCCCACGTCTCTCGTGTCCGTCACGGGTCTCAGCTTTGCTGTGAGTAAAGGTAGGGTCAGAGATGTCTAAAAGTCTGTGTCCTGTGTCACAGATTCTTCGGATTCCGACGGGAGCCTCGTAAATGCAGACCAGAAAAGATGCTGTTGGTGCCTGTTTGAACAATTGAAATGGAATGTCGAAGGTCTAGGATATATGTTGCAGAGTTTCGTCCAGGGTAATCTAAAGTCCTAGGGACTGGGGTTCTATACTTATAGCAAGTTTAGGCGTTGGACTAGCTCTAAGGTCCCTCCTATGGGTGGACCTGGGGAGGGGGTAGTTACACCCCTTTCCCTTTGTCCAGTTTCGTGCCAGAGCTGGGACTGAGTGTCCCAGTAACCGGTATGAACTGGGAAATGCATGGAGAACCTAGTGTGCCCCAGGCAGTGTCTGGTAAGCATTTATTGAATGCAGCCCTCCCTGCCCCATTACACAAAGAGCCTGTTTGGGGAGGTGCCAGCACCTCCCTAGGCAGGAAACCTATTGTCCAGGCCTCCCCAGCCGGAGTTTCGTCCAGCAGCTGGAGGGCAGACTCGTGTCTGTGGCAGCAGCATCCATTTTGTGATGCTGAGGCTCTGTTTAACTTTAACCAGGTAAACCAGTAACTACATGTCTTCTCCCTCTAGAAGGGTGGAATGCTACCCCCACTGCCAGAACTGGCGGTGGGGCTAGTATTCCAAAGTGTTTGATACCTTACACGACATGTTTTGATAAAGCCAAACTAAAGTATCATAGAACAGCCATAAGGAGATGGTTCCGAAAGCTGCAGAGAGGCTCAGCTCATGCAGGGGCACCCTCTCACACAAACCACAAAGCCAATGGTAAGCCATGGGTGGAATGCACTCCTGGGTCAACTTTCTGAATGTCCCTAAGATGTCCTTAGCAAACAAGACACTCTACTCCACTCTTCGCCACTGAAATCAAAGCTGCACCACTCTACTCTATGCCACTGCACTCTACCCTGCACTCCTATACTGTAACCTGCGCCACTCCACTTCACTCCTCTATACTCTGAAACCATCTACCCTTTGCCACTACACTCTACATGACTCTACTCCACACTGTTCACTGCACTCTATGCCACTGCACTCTACGCTGTACCATTCTACTCTAAACCACTGCACTCTATGCCAATTCACTTTATACCACCTTACTCAAAACCAGTGCACACTACACCACTGTACCTATACCAACTACTTTGCACCACTGCTCTTTACACCACTCTATGATACCGCACTCTGTGCCACTGCACACTACATCACTCTACACAATTGCTCTCTACATCACTGCAATCTGCCACTTTATTCTACTCTGCACCACTGTATTCTATGTTACTGCTCTCAGCACGACTCTACCCCACTGTACTGTGCAACACTTTATCGACTCTACTCGCATTGACTGCACTCTACGCCACTGCACTCAATGCCACTCTACTGCAATACACACCACCACACTACACTCTATGCCACTGCACTCTACGCCAATCTACTGTACTCTGTCACACAGCACTCTACAGCACTGTACTCCATGCCACTGCACCACTCTTCATCACTCCACTCAATGCCACTACACTCTATCCTGCACCACTCATCGCTATTCTACACCACTCCACTCCATGCCACTTCACTCTACGTTACTCGATTATGCAACACTGCTCTCTCCGCCACTGAACTCTGTGCTACACTACTCTGCATTTCTCCATGCTAAGCCACTGTACTCTCCTCTGCACCACTACACTCTACGACGCTCTATACCACTGCACTCTATGCCACTTCATTCTACTCTGAAACAGTCTGCTCTATGATACTGCAGCCTGCGCAACTCTATTCCATTCTGTGCCACTCCACTCTACGCCACTCCACAATACGCCACTTTATTGTACACCAGTGCACTCTACACCAATGCACTCTAAACCGCTTTACTCAAAAGCAGTACACTCTACTCCATTGCAGTCTGTCATTATGCCACTATACTGTACTCTATGCCACTGCACTGTACGCCACTCTACACCAGTGCACTCTGTCACTTTACTCTGCACCACTCTTCGTCACAGCACTCTACAACACTACACTCTACAACACTCTACTTTGCAGCACTGCATTCTTTTCCACTGAACTATATGCCACTCTACTCTATGCAACTCTATTCAGTGTCACTCTGCTTTGCACCACTCTACGCCATTCTACTGCACTCTACACCAATGCACTATATGCCACTGTAATCTTCTATTCACCATTGCACTCTATGTCACTTCACTTTACACCTTTCTACTCTACTCTGCACCACTTTACTCTATGCCAGTGCACGCTACTCAACTCTACTATGCACCACTGCACTCTACACTACTCCAGTCTAGGCCACACCACTCCGCACCACTTCGCTCTATGCCACTCCTCTCTGCAACACTGCACTCTATGCCACTACTCCATTCCACTCCACACTACCCTGCACCAATCCACTCTACGCCACTTCATTCTACTCTGAAACAATCCACTATATGCCTCTGCACTTTACGCCACTCTACTCCACTCTACGTCACTGAAATCAATGCTGCACCACTGTGCTCTAAGCCACTGCACTCTACCCTGCACCACTATACTCTACTCTGAACCACTCCACTCCAATTCACTCTACTCAGAAACAATCCACTCTATGCCACTGGGCTCTACGCAACTTTAATCCACTCTCATCACTTCAGTCTATGCCACTACATTCTACGCTCTGCCACTCTACTCTAAACCATTGCACTCTAAACCAATTTACTCTACACTGCTTTACTCAAATCCAATGCACCCTACACCACTGTCCCTATGCCAACTACTTTGCAGCACAGCACTTTACACCACTATCCTCTAAAACATTCTACTCTATGCCACTGTACACTATATCACTCTACACCAGTGATTCCCTAACTTTTTTGACTTGCGGCTCCCTTGATCTATTGCCCTTTAGCCACGGCTCCCCATTATCTCCCTTTTTTGGCTGGTGGGAGGATGCAAGCCAAGCCTCTGGAGTACTTCCATTTCTCTCCCATTTCTCTCCCTGAAAATAATTAGGATGGCGATGATGAAGGTATAATAATCATAGATGTGGCACTCATTCCTGGGAACAAAATGGAGGGGGAGATGGGTGGGGTCGAAATAAATAATTATCGTTGGCATCTTTCTCAAGACCTCTAGGTGTAAGAGTGCAGCTATTATGTGTTTCATTATTTGTGGCGGTAAAGCACAATGGATGTGTAGAATGAAGTGGCACATGGCTGCACTTTACCAAACAAGGGGCACTCGGATCATGCAGAGGGCAGGGCAAAGCAACCCTTATATTCCTTTGATGCACTGGAAGAAATGGATTGCACAATAAGGGCTCTTTGGCATGCATTGGCTATGATACTACTATGATTGGCACTGCCATCCCAGAAATGTGCACTGAAAGCCCTGTAAAATGTACTGGTAGATCTGGAATGTGCATTGACAGCATTGTGTGTGCACGGACAGACTTGGAGTCTGGAGCAGACTTCTGCCTGCTGCCTTAGTACATAAAGTTTTGCTGTTCTGATTTTTGCGGCAATCATGTCCTGCTATCAGTGTCCCACCATGCCCTGTTTACTACACTGCACAATAAGCATTGCTAAATCATTTCCACTGAGAATACAGAGCAGTTTGCTTAAGAGACTCGAAGATCAACTTCGATATTCATGTGAGTACAGTGCTGCCTGCATAAAGTCCAACCCAGGACCAACAGCTGCATGATTGGAGAGGCTGATTTCAATGGTGCAAACTATTGTATGATTCAATAAGTAAACTACACTGCATTAATTAATGTACATTTCAATTTATGATGCTTCAGCGGTCCATTTGTTTTGCATCAGTGTAGTCTGGGACGCACACAAAAGCTGGCTTGTTCAAACAGGACATTCAAAGCAGTGACACATATTAGACAAAAATATCCATGGACTATGGGTGTGACACTGTGCAAACTCTAACAAGAGGTTTGGTTCAAAACAATCCGTGGCACACATTGAGGGAGGTACTGGATGTGTCTGAGTGCACAGGACTAGATAAAATACTGAAAAGCAATCACTGTGCTTGCACAGCCCGGTTGTGTTTAAAATTTGCAAAATAGAAAATTAGGAAGACAAATACAAAGTTCAGTAGCCACAGGCATGTCAGGAAATGAATATGAGTGAGTGGGTGGTGGGGTCTGTGAGAAGTTGGCCTGGTATATGATGTCCACTATTCTAGTGGGCACCTTGCACCAGTCCAAACAACCCCTATTGATGGTAGGTTGTAAAGCCAACCTTATAGAAAGCTATCCTAGTGGCAGCTGTGGAGAGCAGCCTTAAGGATAAGACTTAGAGGCGAGTTAAGCAAGTTGTGTAGGGATTCTGCTGCCACCAGGGAACTCTAGTCCTGCCAATTTTCTCTCTTGGTCAAGAGATAGGGTCTCTTTTTCTAAGGCAATCTCTTGCCTTCTGATCTTGAGCTTGACTTCTTTCATTCTAGCTTCATGTTCCCTCTTCTCCGGAGAAGTTCTTCTCCTATGAGATGAGGCAGAGGACCATATTGATGTTTCAGAATCCTCAGTTTCCACTGAAGGTGATCTTTGCCTTCTAGGTACACCAGTAGGCCTACGTGGGGGGCTGTAAGTAGGCCTGGTTTGGCCCACTTCCTCTCCAAGTAGCCCTGTTTCTTCCAGGTTGGGTTCATTAACCTCTTCTGGCCTTCATCCTCATCATCTTCAGAGTCCTGAAGCCTCTTCAGATGATGGATGGCCCCCATCCCCACTACCTTGTGTATCTGGCTCTGATGCTTTGGCTAAGTCATCTGTCACTAAGATATCTATCAGGCGTTGGGTGGTGGGACTCTGTCCTTGCTTTAATTTTCTTTTAGCATACAAACTCCTTAACTCTTGAAAAGAGAATGTGTCATATTTAGATGGCACCACTAGGCTGTAATCTTGCAGAGACCCACTAGGTCCTGCCTTTAAAGCCATGACTAGTTAGATGTGGTGTATGCACCTACCTACACTACTTAGTTTCCTACTAGAACCTCTCTAGGTGTTGTAGTCAGGGTGTGCTAAGCCCTTAACACCTACAACTTCTAAGTTCAGTAGAACTTATGTATTTTAAGCTTGATTTATATGTACCTACTGGTACCTTAATGTGATTTTTCAAATTATATTCTCAAGATTATTTGCTAAAACAATGCAAGCTGTAATCCCACACGCTGCACACCAATGTGAGAAGTTGGCCTGGTATATGATGTCCACTATTCTAGTGGGCACCTTGCACCAGTCCAAACGACCGTTATTGATGGTAGGTTGTAAAGTCACCCTTATAGAAAGCTATCCTAGTGGTAGCAGTGGAGAGCAGCCTTCAGGCTAAGACTTAGAGGTGAGTTAAGCAAGTTGTTTTACCAATTATAATCTCTTGAATGATCAAATGAATGCACACCACACAAGGTATATATCAAATATATATGTATTTATTCTAAACACAACCCCTCTGGACTCTTTATGAGGTCAGAGGTAAAAGTACAATACAAGGAACTTAAATAGCATACAATAAGTTGCACAGTATACGTTATGCCCTAGGGGCTTCACAAACCATATATTAAAATAGTGGTATAAGAACCATGTCAGGAATAGAAAGCTCGCCTAGAGCCTGTGGAATCGCTGGGGCTGGCTAGAACCACCAAAGGTTGGGATGTAGGAGGCCCATGGGAGACGCGTGCAGTGTCTAAACACAGTCGTGGGTTACAATTGACTTTCTAGGGAGAACGAACAAGTTACAATTTTAAAGATTAAGGGCACTTCTAGGTGAACTACGATGGAACACTTTTAGAGTTAGACACTTCGAGAGTCAAGACCCACGAGACTACCAGAGTAGTTGAGTTACCTCACCCACGGAAGCTGGGTGCATAGGTGTCGTTTGATGTCGGGTTTGGTCGTCGATTCCAATGGAGAGCTGCGAAGAAATGCTGCTGGCGACCAAAGGTGAAGTGTCCGGGTGGATCCAAGGGTGGATCTGAGATGCAAAGAACCTGAAAGCAGAAGGGACAGAGTCTGGGTCGCTAGCCAGTGACCAGGATGGCGATGGGAAGCTGCCAGCCAATGTCGGGTGTTTTCAGGTGCAAGAGGTGAAGATTGTCTCTTCAGCCACGAGGTCCAGGAGGCGACGATGACAACCAGGAGCTGGATTAGAGTTGTTCCACAAAGGACCTAGTTGACTGCGGTATCGATATCCGGATTGGACTCAACAAGCCTTGGCAAACGCAATCCACGCATGATGTCGAGATTGGCTTCGGTGCAAGCCAGCAAGGTCTGAGGAACTCCTCCTTTGGAGAGAAGTAGGAGCAAGCCTGGAGCAACCAGGAAAGCTTAAGGAATCAAAGATTGGCCTTCGAGGGGGTTTACTAGCCAATGGACTAGGAACGGTGAAGGTGCGACAAGCTGCAATGCACAAAGTGGGCCCACGGGATACTCTTGGAATGTAGGCCTCTGAGCTTCGGTGCAAAAGGTGCTCAGGGCAGGGGCTTCAAATATTCGAATTTGCAACTTTGGGATATCTCGGGAAGTAGGTGTAGTTGGCAAAATGCAGGATGTCCCGGAGTTAGGGTTCCACGTCTCTCGTGTCAGCTACAGGTCTCAGCTTTGCTGGAAGTGCAGGTCAGCATCAGAGATGTCTAGAAGTCTATGTCCTGTGTAGCAGATTTTTCGGGATCCGGCGGAGGCCTCAAAAATGCAGACCAACAAAGATGCAGTTGGTGCCTGTTTGAACAGGGTGGTCACTCCTTGACCACAAGGGAGATTTCTTTCATCTTCCAGTCGATATGGAATGTTGAAGGTCCAAGATATATGTTGCAGAGTTTCGTCCAGTGTAATCTAAAGTCCTAGGGACTGGGCTCCTATTCATATAGTAAGTTTAGGGGTTGGACTAACTCTAGGGTCTCACCTATGGGAGGACCTGGGGAGGGGGTGGTTATACCCCTTCTCCTTTGTCCAGTGTTGTGCCAGAGCTGGGGCAGAGTGCCCCAGCAACTGGTTTGAAGTTGGAAATGCATGAAGCACCTTGTGTGCCCCAGGCAGTGTCTGAAAAGCATTCACTGAATGCAACCCACCCTGCCCCAATACACTAAAGCCTGTCTGGGGAGGTGCCAGCACCTCCCTGGACAGGAAACCTATTGTCCAGGCCTCCCCTGACGGATTTTCGTCCAGCAGCAGGAGGGCAGACTCGTGTCTGTGGCAGCAGCATCCATTTTGTGATGCTGGCGCTCTGCTTAACTTTAACTGGGTATACCAGTAACTACATGTCTTTTCCCTCTAGAAGGGTGGAATGTTACCCCCGCCCCCAGAATGGTGGGGGGGGGGTAGTATTCTAAAGCGTTTGACACCTTACACGACATGTTTTGATAAAGCCAAACCAAAGTTAGCATTAACCGCGAGGATTATAATGCACCTAAGAGTATATGGTTTGGCTATATCATATCATTGCAGAGTTTCGTCCAGGGTAATCTAAAGTCCTAGGGACTGGGCTCCTATTCATATAGTAAGTTTAGGGGTTGGACTAACTCTAGGGTCTCACCTATGGGAGGACCTGGGGAAGGGGTGGTTATACCCCTTCCCCTTTGTCCAGTTTTGCGCCAGAGCTGGGGCAGAGTGCCCCAGCAACCGGTTTGAACTTGGAAATGCATGAAGCACCTTGTGTGCCCCAGGCAGTGTCTGAAAAGCATTCACTGAATGCAACCCACCCTGCTCCAATACACTAAAGCCTGTCTGGGGAGGTGCCAGCACCTCCCTGGACAGGAAATCTATTGTCCAGGCCTCCCCTGACGGATTTTTGTCCAGCAGCAGGAGGGCAGACTCGTGTCTGTGGCAGCAGCATCCATTTTGTGATGCTGGGGCTCTGCTTAACTTTAACCGGGTTTACCAGTAACTACATGTCTTCTCCCTCTAGAAGGGTGGAATGGTACCCCCGCCGCCAGAACTGGCGGGGGTGGGGGGTAGTATTCTAAAGCATTTGACACCTTACACGACATGTTTCGATAAAGCCAAACCAAAGTTAGCATTAACTGCGAGGATTATAATGCACCTAAGAGTATATGGTATGGCTATATAATAGAGCAGCTATAGGAGATGGTTCCGAAAGCGGCAGAGGGGCTCAGCTCATGCTAGGGCACCCTCTCACACAAAACCAAGCACTCTGCCTCCAGGATTGTTAAGGCCTGTCATAGGAGTGACTAATAGGTTAATATGTGTCTATATATAGAGAGAGATATAGGTATACTATATCTAAGCAAGTGGTGATTACACTACCTTACCCAGGCTGCACTTGCAGACCTGTGGTGTCAGTTTGGAAGGCTAACCAGGGGTGGCACTGTAGTGTAGTTCCTATATTCCCAATAAGCTCTGCACATTGGTATAATATATCCTATAGATGTGACGTAGGAATTAGGTCGACTAGGTCTCTATCGAATATATTAGACTTAATTGTGAGTGCCAGCTAGCTCCGAGGTCACTAGAAACTTTCTCGAATAAACAAGAAGGGATTAGTTTCTGACAACCGCATAAACATGACAACTTTGTTTCCCCAAGATAAAACGTATCTTCAGAGTCGTGGAAACGATAGATAGATATTTAACTTAGTCAATTGTGAATGCTTCGTTTCATCAGAGGTGCAGAGAAATAGAGAGACGGGCGTTTTCAATAAAAGTATTTATTGAACAGTCTTCTTTCTCATGTAGAAGAAATGAACTGCTACAATCGTAATACTGGCTGCAAAGTATAATACGTACAGCAAGAAGAGTATTGTAAAATAATACTGTAAAAGCATGGTATGGTTTCTAAGCCATAAAATACATACATAAATAAATAAATACTAAAAGTAGTCAACTGGTGCTTCTAAAATACGCCTACCCTGATGTACCTAACCTAAGTCTAGTACGAGGGAAGAAGTAAGTGAGGTGTAGCATGAGTTTAGTATTCTTTGCCAAGAATCTATACAAGATTTCTCTTTGGGTCTAATCAGCTCCGTACTTTGGTTTAGAATGAAGGAGGTCTGTTATCTCTCTGTCTCGGGACTCGATTTCCCAACACCCCGCAAGGGGATCTTGGAAACACTGGAGCTGGATTTCTCGGCAAGAGAAAAGACAGCGCCTCTCTCAGTGAGTCAGCTGGACGGTCGGCTTCCTTCGGCACTTGCTGTAGCGAGCTGTGTCTGGCAAGTAGATAGTCGAACTGCTCCAAACCACTGTGTGTTTGCTAGGACAAGTGTGGGCATATTTATGCAGTGAAGGTGCAGAGTTTGACGTAAAGTTGGACATAATAACGTCATCAAAGAATCGCAGATCTTTGAAAACTCCATGAGCTCTTGAACAAATCAATATTCAAGCAAGGGGAAGTCCCTGCCTGCTGAAGCCGAGTTTTCCAAAAAATCGTTGTGGCTTTTCGGAACTAGTGGAAGTATCCAGGTCTGTATTTGGACTGCATGGGCTATGTCTAAATAAGGTTATGATTTCTATGCCTATATAAGGACAAGGTGATTTATACCTACATAAGGGCATGAATCGGGAAAATTACACTAGGGTCCTAAAATGCTATACAACACCCACTCCACTTTATTATGTTCGACATTACTAAATTTAAGCATCTAAAACATATCTATAGCATGTGTTTACAATTCCACCCAAAAATACATAAAATGCATTTGAATTGGTTGCACACGAAAATGAGCATTTGTACTCTATGTATTTGAAAGCAATGATTTCATTTTAAGCATACAGTATTATATTGGTAATGCTAACTGAATGAATCATGAAAATTGCATTTATGAAATGGCTCTTAAATACAGAAGAAAAAGGTAAAGACCATCCCATAGCAGAATATATGAACTGGTTTGGTTTGGGATAAGGTCAATATTATTTCTAGAAATTATTCAAAGAATTCTTGTTCTCTAAGAATAGTTCTACTTTAAGCAGATCACTTTGTGCCAAAGTTCAAGTTTTGGAAAAAGTCAAATCATCGTTCCAAAGCTAGAAGCTTTTTTTGTTTTGAAAAACGAAGGTCGAATTCAAAGTTGATAGAATGCTGTGTGCTAATTTCAAAAGTTATTCTTGGTGTCAGGAGAAAACTTTAAATCTTCTAAGCTGGCAAAGAAATCGTCTACTACAGTAGGTGAAAGTTGAACCACTTCATTAAGTAGATTAATCGTACACAGATGAGAAGCATCGCTGTCTGCGTCAGTCGCATTAGCAATGTTCGCAGTAGATGGTACCAGTGTGCCTGTTGGTCCACGTATCTCACCGTCAGCTGGATTTGCTGGTAAGACTTCAATGAATTACGTCATCAGGATTGGTAGCCGCTGGGGACAACACAATGCATGAGCCATTACTGAACCAAGCAAAGCGTCAACATCCGTTGGCAGTGCTGATGGAAGTGTTAGACAAATATCCAACACGCATTCCTCTCCACGAAGCAGGCATCGTAGAACAGGCAAGATGCAATCTTGCCAGATTGGTTTGAATGATAGGAACCACGTGGTATTCAGATCTCTTAAACGAGCCAAGCCAAGAATCTGTTGCGTGTTTTCAATTGTTCCATCACGCTCCTTGTGTTTTATTTTCACAACAGAACTTTACTCGCAACAATGTCACCGATAAGTCATTGAACTTTGACCAGAATGGTCCGTGCCTAGCTAACTGTCTAAATTACCTATTTCTTGTTCTCTTTTTTCCCATTTCTCCCATTTATTCCCTCTTTGCCAAACTGTTTATGTTTAATGTTATGCATGTATGAAAGGAAACTATATGATCTCAAGACCGACATGTTGTATATTACTGTCCTGAAGATGATGCCATATATCCAAAGTTTGAGCATCGAAACGTCAACACTTTTGTACCATATGTCCATTAATAGTCTGATTGCATTGCACAATGGTACCTTGATTGAATCAAGTCTGTTCACTGAATACTAGGAAACAGACCACCTCGTGCCTTCTTGCCTGAAAAAATTGCTGTTTTGTCTTGTTGTATGTGGGTCACAGACAGTGCCCCCTTGACAGCAGCGCTGATTTTGCTCAATCTCAGCGCCGCGTTTGATACTGTCTCTCATCAGATCTTACTACGCAGGCTGGAGGAGGCGGGGGTAGTGGGCCTTGCTTTGGATTGGTTTCGCTCCTTTCTTGCTGACAGGACGTTCCAGGTTATTTCGCCCCCTTTTCTTTCGCATGTCCATTTTAGCAAGCAGGGGGTCCCTCAGGGCTCTGCCTTGAGCCCCTGCTTGTTTAACATCTATGTCCAGCCTCTGGCAAGAGTGGCACGTGAAGCCGGCTTGACCTTAGTGTCATATGCCGACGACACGCAATTGGTGGTTGCCCTCTCGGATGGCGGAGTCTGTGGTCCGGTGCAGTTTCGTACTGGACTCGAGGCAATTTCGGAGTGGATGACCTCGAATTGTCTTCAATTAAATGCTAGCAAATCGGAAGTATTGCTGGTTGGCAAAAACAAGGACCTTTGGAGCTCACAGTGGTGGCCTACTTCCATGGGCAACGCGCCAACTCCCAAGCCAGTTGTAAAAAACCTGGGGATCTGGCTTGATTCTACTCTGGGGTTTCAGGATCACACTAAAAAGGTGGCTGGCATTTGTTTTGGTCTCCTACGTGGCCTTAGGCCCATTTTGGGATTCTTTGACTCTGCCACTCGCCAACTGATAGTTCAGGCTACCATTCTCTCACGCATAGATTATGCGAATTCTCTCTTGTTAGGGGCCAACAAGGCGGACGTTCTCAGCCTGCAGAGAGTCCAAAACACAGCGGCACGGGTCCTGCTCAGGCTCCCTAGATTCTGTTCTGTGTCAGGTGCCATCAGGCAACTTCATTGGTTGCCTGTTCAAAAAAGGATTGAATTTAAAGCACTCTGTCTTACTTTTAAGATTTTAAAATGTTCTTCTCCTGAGATTCTATCCAATTTAATGACTCCTTATGTTCCCAACCGCCAACTTCGCTCCTCGGAGCAGTTGTTGGCTGTGGTTCCCCGTGTGAAGCTGGCCAGAGCCGGGGGGGAGTCTTTCTGCCTTTTGGCGACTAGGCTGTGGAATTCCCTCCCTGCCCATGTCCGCCATTTGGATGGTCTGTTCCCCTTCCGTAAGGCCATCAAAGCCCTCTTGTTTCCTGCCTAGACTGTGCAGCTGCCTTTGTTCTGCTTTTTTGCCTCCAGCGCCGGGACGGCCCTTTGCTGGGGCAGCTGCGCGCTTTATAAAATTACGTTATTATTATTACCTTCAATTCTGTGTTATTATTTATATTTGCAAAATAAAACTCTGTCCGGCTGGACAAAAAACATACTGGCTATTTAGCATATGTTGATTCTAAACATTCATTTTCATTGTTCTAGGGACCACTGTCTTGAGTAACCATTTATTGTGTCTGGGGGCGTTGGTCACACAGGACCAAGGAGTTGAGCAAACAGCAAAGCTTTTAGGGCACACACTGCGGCCTGGAGCAGTAGTAACAAGTAGCAGGCAGCTAAGCACCAAGCCACCAAAGGAACAGAGGGCAGCACAGAATTTTGGACAGGAATGGCCAGCAAGTAGGAAGCAGCAGGGAGAAAAAGCAGCCCCGGCTCGCTTCAAGGAGGACCAGGTGCGGCCAGAGGCCGCGAAGAAAGGACAGAAGAGAGGCGGAGGAGATATGGGGCCCGAGCTGGACGATGACCCGCAAGCCAGGGTGGAACAAGCCAGAACACTGATTGCCCTGAAGGGGCAGAGCTGAGTGAACCAGCAAATCAAGGATGGGGCCCCAGGGAAGGAGAAGAGGCCACGGCAGGCAACCCAAGCGCGACTACCCCCTAAGAAGTAGGAGGCGAAGGGGCATGCAGCCAAAACGGTGGCCCCTGCGAAGGCCAAGAAAGGAGCAGACCAAGGGGGAAGCAAGCCCCTGAAAGCCAGGAGCAAGAGGGCTGTGTCACCGGGGCAGGTGTCGAGCTCGGAGTCAGACTGAGAGCTGGTGTCCAGCTCAGAAACCAAAGGGAGCAGCGAAGAAGAGGGGTCTATAGCCAGCACAGTGGCCCCATAAGAGACACGAGGACGGCGAGCCGACGCGACCAACAAAGGGAGGGTTAAGCATGGTGTGCAAAGCGGCAAAACAGGGTGTGCGAGGGCACGGCAGGATGGTCCAGCAGAGGGAAGACCAGGGCAGAACTTTAATGCTCCCTTGGCAGACAGGGTTAAGCCGGGGGCGTCAGGATTTCTAGGGGGAACCATGGGGACCAGGGGCTGCTCACCCGGCGACATGGACGCCATGGTGGCAATGGCTAGGGGCAGGAGTCCCCTTCCAAGGTAGCCTCCAGTGGGCCAGGGAGGAGCAAGGGGATAGCCAGAAGCTGGAACAAAGGGCAGACCGGGGGGGCAGCAGGAAAGGGTCCGGAGGCAAGGAGAAGGGGGATGCCAGCCCGGCTACTCAGAAGAAGGAGGCAGAACCCAGGGTAACCACTAAGGAGGGGACAGCGGACCCCGGGCGAGGGGCACAAGCAGGGCCGGGGAGGGCCCGGACCAGAGCGACAAGCCAACCAGCGAATATCTGCACCCTTCCCCGATTGACCCTCCCACAACCACAAAACTGTTGGGGCTGGCCAGTCTTATCCCACTAACAGTGAAGGAGAGGATATGGAGGAAGGAGTTCTTAGACATTTTCTCATTGCGGGAAGTGCGCCAAGCAGGGTTGGACTTAGCAGGGCAAGTCAAAAAAGATGATGACAGGAGGGACCGCCCCAGACCCAGAGTAGAAAAATCAATAGAGAATTGGATGAAAGCCTTCAGAACACTGGTATGTGTTGTCATTGAGAAATTTCCCCCAAAGTGCAGCAGCATTAATTTTGTACGAGCAAAAAGTGCACGAGGCACAGCAACAGTATTAGGGCGATGCATGGCTGAGATACCATGAGGACTTCAGAGAGAAGATGCTGGTGTGGCCGATAATGGGATGGGATTTCCAGGACCTGGAAGGGTTCACGAAGCACATGGTGGCAGCCAGGGAAGGCGTCAACAGCAAAGAGAGCAATTTTTATGAGGGGCGGGGACAAGGGTGCAAGGAAAAGAATCAAGGCAATAGCAAAGCTGAAAAAATATGCTTGAAGTTCGAAAAAGGTGATTTTACATGGGGGGCATCATGCAAGTTTCAACACGCTTGCAGGACCACCCCACCATCCATTGCAAGGGGGCCACAAGGGCAGGAGCCTGTGAGGAAAAAACGGGGGCATGGGAGTGAGGTACAGGCCTCCCCAGAGGGGGACAGCGGAGGGCAGAGGTGGGCGGACCTTGGGTGAAGAACCACTGCACTTTATGCCACTATACTCTACTCTACACCACTGCACTCTATGCCACTCAACACCATTGCACTGTCACTTTACTCTGCATCACTCTACGCCACTACACTCTACTCTGCAGAACTACATTCCCTGCCACTGAACTCTATGTCCCTCTTCTCTATGCCACTTTATTCTATGCCCACTGCACTCTACTCTGCACCGCTCTATGCCACTCTACTGCACTTTACGCCAATTCACTCTAATTTACTGTGCACCATTGCACTCTATGCCACTTCACTCTAAGCCTCTAGACTCAACTCTGTACCACTCTGCTCTATGCCAGTGCACTATACACAACTCCAGTTTATGCCACTGCACTCTACGCCACTCTAGTCTAAAACACTCCACTCTGCAATACTGCACTCTGCTTCACTACTCTCTACCTCTCCACTCAACCCTGCACCACTCCATTCTACACCACTTCACTCTACTCTGAAGCAATCTACTCTATGCCACTGTACTTTACTCCACTCTATGGCACTGCAATCAGTGCTGCACCATTCTACTCTATTCCACTGCGCTGAACCCTGCACCACTAAACTCTACCCTGCACCACTCCACTCTACTCTGAAACAAGTTACTTTACGCCACTGCATTCTACGTCACTCTACTCACCCTACGCCACTTCACCTATGCCAACTACTTTGCACCACTGCACTTTACGCCACTTTACAATACAACATTCTACTCTTTGCCATTGCACGCTATGTGACTCTACAACATTGCACTGAACGTCACTGCTCTCTGCACCACTCTACTCTGCACCACTCTACGACCCTGCACTCGCCACTCTACTCTTCATGGTTGTACTCTATGCCATGGCACTCTACTCTGCAACACTCAAATCCATGCCACTCTACTGCACTCTACACCACTTCACTGTACACCACAGCACTCAATACCACTACACTCTGCCTCTCACTCTATGCCACTGTACTCCACTCCGCGCCACTCCACACCATTGCACTCTACCCCACTGCAATCCATTATGTACCACTCTACTCTATGCCACTGCAATCTACGTTATTCTACATCATTGCACTCTACGTCTACGTACATTTATTCAAAGCAAATGTACTCTTTGCCACTGCACTCTGCACCAGTCTACTCTGCACCATTGTACCTTACGCCTTTTCACTCTAGGCCCATCTACATCACTCTACTCCACTCCCCTCTACTCCACGCCGTGATACTCCACTCTGTGATGATCTACTCCATTAAACTCTGCTGAAACTCTACTCCACTATATGCCACTCCACTCTACAGCACTCTACTTCATTCTATGTCATTCTATGACACTACTCCACTCTTTAACGCTCTACACAACTCCCTCTATGCCACTCTATGCTACTTTACTCCACTCCAGTCTATGGCACACTACTCCACTCTACTCCACTTCACTGTGTGATATTCTACTCTGCTCTACGTCACTCTACTCTACAACACTCTACTCCACTCTATGCAACACTCTCTACACCACTCCACTCTGCTCTACACCAGTCCACGGCACTCTACGACTCTATACTCCATTCTGACATGGAACTCCACCCTACGCCACTCAACTCTATTCCCTTCCACTCTATGATTCTCTACTCCCTATGCAACACTGGACAACACTGTATGCTATTCCACAAAAATCCACTTCAGTCCTTTCCACGCTACTCACCTCTTTTGTACGCCACTCCACGCCACTCTTCGCCACTCCATAACACTCCTCTCTAATCTTCTTTACGACACTCCATGCCACTTTCCTTCACCCACTAACTTTTAGCCATTCTGAACAGCAGCCACTCTGGTATACAACATTGCTAAAGTATATTAGCTAAAGTCAATAGCTGTAGCTTAGGCACAACCTATTGGCTTTGCCAATGCTTGTTAGCCCATTAGTAGCAATATGGAAACATTTTGTGCTGGTGGACCCTATGTTGGCCTTTATAAAGCATCCCACTTTTTGGAAACCATTTGATATTATTTCCAGTGCTCAGTTAAGCCATTCAGGTCTGATGAGGACTTCATGGACCTCTCCTCGGCCTTCGACTTGGTCAACAGATCCAAGTTATGGGAAATCTTAATAAAGATGGGCATTGAGGAAGATTTGGTGGCGTTTATAGCATCCTTACACCGGGACCTATTCGCCGCAGTTAGGGTAACAAAGGAGGGAAGATGTACGACCCGTTTCCACTCGAAGCGGGGAGTCAGGCAAGGCTGCATATTAGCCCCCCTGTTATTTACAATTTATATAAATGATTTAGGCAAGCACCTAGAAGGGGCAGCTAGAGACGTTCCGCGTGTAGGAGAAGTTAAGATCCCTGCTCTCCTATACGCGGACGATGCTGTCCTTATAGCACGTACAGGGGTGTGCCTTCAAAAGCTTTTAGATGCATTTGGGTCCTTTATGGACCGGCTCGACCTGAGGGTTAACGCCTCTAAATCCCACACTATGGTCTTAGGCCCCCAGGGGAAAAGGGCCAAAGCAAAAACATTTCGCTGTAGAGGTGAAGTAGTTTCGAGAGTGCATGTCTTCCCATACTTGGGAGTGCTTTTTGATAGTAAGGGTACCTGGGGTCCTCAGATACGAGCTAAAAGTTTAGCGGTAACAAGAACATCTATGGCTATCCTAGGTTTTGCCAAAAGGTTGGGCCATAGACCTATGAAAGCAATCATAAAGGTGTACAATAGTAAATCCCTTCCCGTGGCCCTATATGGTGCACCCCTATGGGGCTATGCACGCTTGGACAAAATCCAACTAGCGGAGAACAGCTTTTTACGTACTCTCCTCTCTCTCCCCCAATCTTCCGCGACTTTCTCTATTCATATGGAACTTGGCCTGGATTATGTTCAGGATAAATTGAGACTGGCACCTTTGTTATATTGGCTAAAGACTTGGTTAAACCCAGAACTAACGTTAAACCACATGATCTTGAGGGATGTGATGAGTCTGGAGAACTGTTTTAAGTGCCCATGGCTGGTCTATGTAAAAAAATCTTTTAATGATCTGGGTCGCCCAGATTTATTCACTGTTCCCTCGGGTATTACAAAGCAGGATGTGGACATAATTAAAAAACAGTTTATGACAAAGGTACGTTTGCTCCGAGAAGAATCAGAATTGCAAAAGTCTACAGTACGACTGCATTATGTGTCACTTTATTCACCTGCAATTGAGCCCTATTTATGTTTTGTCACAAACCCTTTCCATAGATTTTTGCTAACAAAATTTAGGTTTAATCTTATACATTTTTATTTGGGCAAATTTAATTTTTGGATGAATCCAGAGTTAGCACCTCCCTGCACATGTGACAATTTTTCAGTTCAGGACACGATGCATTTTGTTATATTTTGTGATTTCTTCTCTGTACAAAGAAAAAAACATCTGTTACCTGTCTTAAAGGAATCTGGTTTCCTACAGGTGAGACCAGCCATGCTTTATTTAAAATCCCTGGGAAACATACGCATTACATTTGCCATGGCAAATTTCCTAGTGGCAGCGTCCAGAACAAGAAAATGTATGAACTTGTCAAACCAGCATGCGTAACCTTTTTAATTGTTTTTATAACCCTCATGTCACATTAATTCGATTGCAAAGAAACTGTTTAATAGCTTTTTAATTGCAAATAACTTTGTTTTTATGTTCTTTGTATGATTTTAACTGAATCGAATAAAGTTAATTTGACTGACTGACTGACTCAAAGTGACATAAGAGATTTTGACTGTAATTTTATTTATTGTTATAAAGTTTTGTTCACAGGCACAAGAGGAGACCAACAACTAATGTGACTCTTGGATTCGTTTACATTCATAGGAATGCTTGGATCTATTTCTGCTTTTTCCTCTGTTTACTGAATTTCACATTGCATATTTCCATGTAGAATAATGTAATTTATTTGAGTTCGTATGAAACACAAATACACGCTCCCTGCCAGAAAGGAGCATGGATGAAAGTGGCTGACCTTCCCTCTTGCCCCGCACAGTGGAAATGATCCAGGAGCGGAAAAGAACGGTCGATAAAAATGTTACCAGTTAGCGCATTCCATAAACACAACACACATCCCAACATTTTGGTCAAATGCCCATTTTTCACCTGGAGATATTGCACTCAAACCAATTGGATATAGAGATGCAAAATGTATACCCCATGGAGCATATTACCAAGGGCAAGTATCGCCGCTTTCTCGGCGAATTGTGCCAAGAAAGCGGCGATACTGCCAGAGCCCTATTCACAAGGGCATTTTAAAGCCTGCCCCAAGCCCACTTTGCATGTCGGCGATAAACATCGCTAATGACATGCAAAGTGGGCGTTCCCACGTCCAACCACATGATAAATGTGGTTGGAGGTGGGAACACCCTATTACCAAGGAAGGCGATGGGAGGAAAAGACCTGCGATAAACTCATTTATCGCAGGTCTCCCAATGCCTGTTCTGACCAGGCGTTAGGCATTGATAACATGGGGGTGTGGATCATAAAGCTGAATCCACCCCACCATATTATCAAGGCCCACATTATCGCATGAAAACAACGTTTGTTTTCATGCGCTAATGTGCCATATCGCCGACTATCGCCGGATTTCTATTCGCCTGCCTGATGCGCATTGATAATTGCGCGCTAAAAAGGCGATGAAATCCGGCGATAGCGCGCAATACGGGAATGTGCGTTGTGCGTTTTCCAACGCACTCCTTGGTAATATGCCCCCATAATCTTACACACAGACCCACCTGGGTGAGAGATGGAGCATGGAACCCTCCCTATACAGTACACAAAATCTTTTAACACATAGGTGGTGAATGGACGCCCCGATATCTTGAACCTAAGCCTACACGGCAGAGAGATGTAGAAGGACACTATGTCACACACGGTATTGTCCGATACAATGAGCAGCTCCACAGCTTGCGCACAGACCCAGCAGACACAGAGCTGAAGATCGGACATTCCAATACTTTACATGTAGAGCTTTTTAGTTAAGAGATGGAAAATGGTTCACCAATATCTTGTGTACAGACCAGGAGCGGCTCCTCCACTAGGGTGGAGGAACGTCACCCCTCTGCTTTCTCGCAGTGCAAGAAGAAGAAACATAAAATGGTATTAACTACGAATTTATGTTTCTGCTTCTTGCACTGCGAGAAAGCAGAACATAAGGATTGGTTTGCGGGCGGGTGGGCGGGGCTGCTCTGCGAGCAGGGAAGAGTTGTGTGCCCCTTCCTGAGGGCGCAATGACTGTTTGGTTGGCTCTCTGGCGCCACCCAAACCAGGTCTTGCGCCCTTTTTCCTTGAGAAAATGGCATCCCTGTAAGCCCCTGGCTGGGCGGCGCCCCCACCAATTCCAATGCTGCCATTGCAGCATTGTGATTGGCTTAGGGGAGTTGAGGGAGGCTGCCTGCTTCCTGTTCCTGCTGGAGGCAGGAGAGCAGGAGTAGGCGCAGAGCAGGACTGGTGCCAAGGAAATGCGGGAACCGGTCTGCGGGCAGGTAAGTTTAAAAAAATTATATTATTAACCCCACCCTCCTCCCCATGCGACCCCTGTCCCACCCGCTATTAATGCCGGCTGCGACTGGTACAGACTCAATTGAAGTAGAAATGGCAAACTGATGCTGAATTTTTTGCACACAGAAAAATTCAAAAGAATGGCAAAACAAGCACTTTCAAACCAATGGGTCTGGCTGTGGATGCCATTGTATGGCTTTGCCAATGCTTGTTTTGTCGTAGTTTTTGTAAAATCTTTTAGTTGGGTGAGCTGCTACGCCCTCGCCATTACAAAAATCTATCTAAATGCTAAATATTTTTGGGTCTCAAAAACCACACATTGCCATAGCTGTTCGTAGCACAGAAGGAACTACATTCATGTGTGATTGTGCTACCTGGGAAAGAACAGAATACTGTGACACAATGAAGATAGTCGAAGGCAATAGTGGGCTCACAACCTGCCCAATGTTATGTGTTGTAGTGAGCAGACGCAAAATATGAATGACACAATAACAGACGCACTGATGAAGAGCGCTGGCTGAAAGCCCTATAAATATACTATTTATATGTAATTTTAGTAAAATAAAAAAGGCCTTGGCTAACCCCAGACCAAAAGAGTATACCATTACAAACATAAATGAAGGAAGGGCACCAGCTTTATCAATGTTTGTTTTTTCATGTTTTTGCAATACCTTATTGTTGGGGAAACTGCAAGACCCTCGTTAATATAAAGAAATTGGCTACAAGGAAATATTTTTTTTGGTCTCAAAAAACACAATTTACCATAACAGTCCCTGGCACTGAGTTTATGGATGTGCTACTTGTGAAAGGGCACAATGTTATCATTCACAGTGAAGTTAACCAATAGCTTAAGTTGGCAGACCGACTGCTGCATGCGGTATGCTGTAGTGGGTGGACGAAAAATTTCAATTATACAACAACAGAACAATGGCTGGAGATGGCTGGCTGAAAGTCCCTATAACTATATATATATATATATATATATATATATGAGACTAATTCAAGTATTCCATCCATTACCTTTTTTGTTGTAGCAGCTGACTTCTTTATCTTCAGTCAGCCTTGACTGTAATTGTGTCCAGACGAAGGCTGACGCCGAAACGCGTTTGTTTGGAATAAATGAGGACCAGCACTCACGTTAGGTTAAATCCACCTTCTGGATTTATTAGCGAGTAGGTATTCCAAACAAACACGTTTCGGCATCAGCCTTCGTCTGGACACAGTTCATATTCAGCTCCTTATGCGCTTTTGACACTGTAAATGAGGACCAGCACTCACGTTAGGTTAAATCCACCTTCTGGATATATAAGCGATTAAGTATTCCAAACAAACGCGTTTAGGCGTCAGCCTTCGTCTGGACCCAGTTACAGTCAAGGCTGGCTGAAGATAAAGAAGTCAGCTGCTACAACAAAAAGGTGATGGATGGAATACTTGAATTCGCCTCAGCCACTATTTAACGCTGGGGCTACAATCCAGTCTATTGTTTCTGCCAACGTGCCACAGCCATATGTAAATCAGTCTTGATCCTGCTCCAATAGGAACAGTCCAGCCTGAGTTGCCAGGTCCTCCAGGGAAACATCCTTTACAACGCAACTTTTACCACGCAGTGCCTTTACGACGCAACTATTACAATGCATGTCATTACAACGCATTGCGCTGGGAGGTGCTCTAGGATAGGGAATAGATTTAATTTACTATCCAACACCTTCCCTACTATCCACGGGGACTGGAGTTGGAATAGTAAATTAAACTATTCACTATCCAGCACCCCTAAGCGCTATGCGTTGTAACAGCATGCGTTGTAAAAACTGCATTGTAAAGGCATGCGTGGTAAAAGCATGCGTTGTAATATCATACATCCGGTCCTCCATCGTCCGTAAAACAAGCAATCCAACACTGGTTTGTGCCCTGATTAGGGCTCATCAGTTGGGTATAGCTTAGTTCCAGTGGCACAGTGAGCATAGAACCCAGATCTGGCAAGTCATACTGGCTTTAATAATTTATGGTCATACAAAGTAGTCTATGGAGTGAGAAGGGGTGTGCTTATGCTCGGCTACTGTATTTGATACACTGGACTGTACTTTTTTCAGATTACAAGAAGCATAAGGCCACTATTGCATCTCTCCATTTACTCTGATATGGAAAAAATATTTGTACTTGCAGAGCAGAGCAGAAATAAAACTGCTGTAGAAAGTGGAGCAAACCATTCTCTGGGTTGATAAGGCAAACAAAATAAATATATAACAAATGACCTAACATAATTCATATGTTTGCCTAAAGCTGAAAGGCATACATTAGGACTGAATAGGCAAGCCATCTAGGCCTTAAACTACTGTCATGCACCGCACAGCATTCAATGCACAAACAATAGCCATGTTCACATACAGCATTGCCTATGCTTTTTGCAACATCATGCAAACATATAATAACAACTATGCCACCCTGTCAACCCACATTTATGTGAAATCATCTTGTTTGACAATTTTAGGTTTGTATGCAAACAACACTGCACGATATGTTATTGGTACTCGCTATCCTAAGCATAGTGTGTAGTATTAGTGATAAGTATATTGTAACATCGAAGGATTTGGCTCAATTTTGGCATTTCAATTCGTCTTGTTGTTACTCTGCAATGAATCATTGATTGCACAAACTGTGTTCAGCTTGTAGATTTGCATGTCTTATTCAATTCATTGCACAGCATCTCTCAACAGAAATGCCCAACGCATTGTAGTGATTTAATCAATTTCATTTTCAGTACCAGAACATGCATTATTTTCTTGGAATAGTATCCAGTGCACGAGTCTTAAAAACAGTGAGGGAACTGATCTCCCCGTGACCAGAGGGGTCCCCCAAGGATCCGTCCTTTCCCCTCAACTGTTCAACATATACATGGTTCCCCTCACCATCATACTGAAGAAAGCTAACATCCCTTTCCATCTATACGCGGACGACACCCAGATCTACATAGAAGCCACTTCCTATAATGACATTCTAAGGCTCAACGACACTCTAAATGAAATCCAAGAATGGCTAGGGACGAATCACCTCAAATTAAACCAAGGAAAAACCGAGATCCTCCTCATCTCCAACAAAGATGACAACCCCAAATTGACTGAATCGGTGAATGCCATTGACGCTCTCAAAGGAAATCTCACCCTGACCAACACAGTAAAATCACTTGGAATCACCCTGGATCACAAACTAACTAAGTCAAACCACATCAAGAACTCCGCGAAAAGCGCCTTCCTTAATCTGAAGCTCCTCAATAAAATCAAACCACACATCCCAAAAAAAGATCTCCAACAAGCCACCCAAGCATTGGTCCTGTCCAGACTGGACTATGGGATCGCAACACTATCCGGCACAGCCATATCCCACCTAGCGCCACTGAAAACCACCCTCAATGCAGCAGCCAGAATGGTCTCAGGTGCAAGGAAATTTGACTACATATCTCCCGCACTCAAAGATCTTAAATGGCTTCCAGTGGAAATGCGCGCAAACTTCAGAACGGCTTGTCTCACACACAAAGCCCTATACACAGGAAAACCAGAATATCTAGCCTCCAAGCTCAAAAAAGCGGGTCAATCCAGAAACCTCAGAAGTTCAAACTCCCTACTACTCATCCCCTTGAAAACCCGGAAACAAAAAACCGCCAGCCGCTCCTTTGCCGGCAACGCCCCAAAAATCTGGAACTGCATCCCAGTGGACATCAGAACCACCCCTTCCTTTCCCGAATTCAAGAGACGACTAAAAATCCTCTATCTCAACCGCGCATTCCCGAACTCTACCTCAATAGCGCAACCTGGAACTCGGAGTACCTCAACAACACTACCTCAAAACCGCCCCCCAGGCGGAAGACCACTGAGCTAATCGCTGATCTTGTATGTACCCGATCTATAGTATGCTGTACTATTTTTCGCACTTGTTTCTTCCTGACTGAATGTAAAGCGCTCCGATACCCTTGGGTCTGGCCAGCGCTATAGAAAACTCCAAAAATAAATAAAATAAAAATAAATAATGTGCAGTGATGTCACACAAAGGGATGTCACCGGAAATCATGCCACAGAAATTGATGTAATAAATCCCATCATATCAGTGATACATTAAAAAAAACAAAATGTTAGCAAAAAGGTTGTATTATGTTTTATCAGAATTCTGAAGTTACTGCAAATCTGCAAAGGCATTATACACAAATAAAAAGTATAATCATGCATAGAAATGTTGAAGATTTGTATTTCAGTTTTACTTCTTGTAAATCACTTGTATGTTTACTAAATATAATGGAGTTCTTTAATGAAGGAAAGTTCATTAGGAATAATTGTCTATAAAAAGAATACACTTGGGGCCAGATACACGGCCATTCCTTTTTGCGGGTCTCAAATTGCGATTTTTTTGTGACTCTCCATTTGTGACTTGCAAAATGGAATGTGCTAATGTGTTTCAGACACATTAGCGATTCCCAATGGGGAAGCAAATTACCTGCCTCATGAATATGCAGGAGGTAGGTCGCAATTTCCAACCCATCTCGAATGGGCAATAACACAGGGATGGTGGCCTTCTGGGGACAACAGACCACCATGTCATTGTTTGCTTTTTAAATAAAGCAACTTTAAAAAAAAAAAATGTAGCCCGTTTTCTTTAAAGGAAAATGGGATGCATTTCAAAGAAAAAAGATGAAAAGGTTTCTTTTCATTTTTTAAGGGCAGGCAGTGGTCCGTGGGACTACTGCGTGCTCTTAAAAAATATTTTTGCTGCCAAACACAAAGGGGAAGGGGTCCCCTAGGGATCCCTTCCTGTTTGCGACTGACCTACCACCAATTTAAAATTGATGGTAACTGCGATTGTTTTGCAACCGCAATGCATACATCCCCCTGCAGCCCGCTATTGGGAAGGGATGCCCTTGGCACCCCCGTTCTAATAGCGATTCACAAACCCTATTTTGCGAGTCGGTAATAGGTTACTGACTCGCAAAATAGGTTTTTCTATTTGCACCACCACTAAAAACATCTGGCCCTCGATTCACATAATACAGTCAATTAAAAACTCAATAAATAATATACAAAACAATTACATCAAATGGTGTGTCAATCTAGAAACAACTTAAAGTGACACATTTTTCAAGAAACTGGTGACACTTGGTAGTTACATGCAACAAAGCAATTTACAAAGAGTAAATAAAAGGTCTTAGGTGTGTTTTTTCTAAATAGTCGGTATAAAATGTGGTGTTATATGTTTGTTTTTTGTTGGTTGAACACCATAAAATCATCACATTATCAACACAGTTAAATGAGCAATGGGTAAATTCCGGTCAGTTCTCGCCTTACTTAACCTTCTTTTAGCATGGGCTTGAAACACTTCTTCAGCCACATTGGAAGTCCATGCAGTAGAAAACGTTTGTGCATGTGAACCGGATGAGAGAGCAATGTTAGTTTTGTGAGACTTCCTGTAATAGACACAGGGACACCTTTGACATTAGTGAGGAGACTTTGTCCACCTACGTATGCTCCGACGTGTGGCCTTAGCTAAACCCAGTCTTCCTCATGTCTTTGGTTTACACTCAAACACTACTTTGGTTTACCTCTTTATTAGCAATATCACAATACATTTTCCTTTCCCCACTAGATTTATTGGAGCCAAGGCTGGGAAAAAGACTAAATGGAAAATATCCTAACGTTTTAAAAGCTGATTTTTAACTACTATGAAATGCACTTTAAGAGCACCTTACTAGCTGATTTTAAGTGTAAAACGATTCTGTTTGGATTATAAGTGCTTAAAATAGTATCTAATCTCTCAATAAGTGGTGCTAGATAAGCCTACTGAAGTTTCACTCTATGATTCTTGAGATGTACGATAGTTGGCTACTCACTTTAACGTTACTCCTGCCTTAATGGCACTGAAACTAAACTGATTGTCATAGATTGCATATAAAAGCGTGTTCGTATTTGGCCAATAGAGAAACAAGGGGGCATATTATCAAGTAAGGGCGTTACATTATCGCCGCTTTTATCGGCAGGAAACTGCCGATAAAGCGGCGATAATGGGCTTGATAATATTCTCTATGAATTCCAATCGTAGCCCATGTTAGATGTCTTCACATCTAACATGGGCTACGATTGGAATTCATAGAGAATATTATCAAGCCCATTATCGCCGCTTTATCGGCAGTTTCCTGCCGATAAAAGCGGCGATAATGTAAGGCCCTTTCTTGATAATATGCCCCAAGGTTGCTTCTTGTGGCGATGAAAATAACTCATAAATATAACATTAAGCCTGTTCATTCTCAGTAACTATACAGCCAGATCCTTCCTTAAGAAACAGCAGGAGTTCGCAAATCTGATTAAGTATGAACCATACCCCATCACCGAGAACACTTCTGCAATGGTCTGTTTTGATGAGACAATTAATGATCATTTGCCATATGAGTGTGTAGTATTTCAGTCATTATGTATCAAAATGTTTTTGCATGGCAATAAAGCCCTTACCGGGCAAGTGAATTCATCTATACTTAGGAAAATCAGTTGTTTTTCTAATAACCTATGTAGAGAATAAAGAATTTTCCATTGAACATATATTACCCTTCCCCAGTCTATTGAACTATCCCATGTCTCGCCTTTTTGGACAGGTTTGCATGCAAATATAGCCGTGCATTGTTCTTGCTCATTTTTACCAATCCCTTTCTTTACTTTAAATGACAATGATGTCAACTTTGAACATGAATATATTACTTCTTTTAACATTATAAGCTCACCATCTATTAACCTGCGGGTGCTTCATACAATCTCAATACTGTTACCTCTGGCTGCTTCTTTTTTTTTGTAATGTGATGATTTTGTATAAGTGTCTTGAATGCAAGTGGCGTCTGGCCTCTTCTAGATCTTCCCATTATTTGTAGACCCTTAACAAAATCACTTACAGTCATATTTTCAGTACGCAAATCAATGTGTTATGTAAGTACAGACCAGAGATGTTCCTTATAGCATTTTTGACATAGCGTCCCCAGTCTGTAGGTTGCAACATCAAACTTAACCTATCCATCTGGGTAGCCCCAAGACTTGCATCTCCTTTACCAAACCTTT
Organism: Lissotriton helveticus; assembly: GCF_964261635.1. Taxonomy (NCBI): domain Eukaryota; kingdom Metazoa; phylum Chordata; class Amphibia; order Caudata; family Salamandridae; genus Lissotriton; species Lissotriton helveticus. The sequence goes on along the minus strand of NC_136071.1, from coordinate 511,747,115 downwards.
TTTCACATTCATTGGTCTTTAAGTTCCACATGTATGTTCCAGTCGATTAATCAGTTGTTATCTGAAAGGTACTATTTACAATCAACACGTTAATTTAATAACTGCTTAACATTCTAACACACCTCCAATTACAAAATGTGATTAATACTGTTGTAGCACTATTGGTTCTATTAATTCCTTCCCTGTGAACCCAAAATAGATTGTCTGCTTAATAGTTTCATTTAAAATTATATAATTTTAGGATCGTAAAATGCTGTGAACAATGTCTTCTCCTTGGATCGAACATGTTTCTCTTCCCCATCTCCCTTTTTAAGAATCTGTAATGACAATGTTTTATTCCATCACACATATCTTTGTTCTATATAGAAACTCACAATAGAAACTCACAAGTCTGGTTTGTGTAATTCTGACTGTAGAATTAAGTGTCCTGAAAAAAAATCGATATTTGGAGGAGCTTTATAGTACAAGAACTTAGTTACAAATTCAGATGTATCATCCCAAGTCGAAACAATACAGAGTTCCCACTGAAGAAAAGTAAACATTGGAGACACCTAGGAACCAACCTGTACTCCTATAATAACAGTACCTGTTTTTGAGGTTTTCTGTCTTAAAAAATTGAACTGTATAATTAACTACAGGAGACACCTGCAGTCTCAGTGGAGACCTGGGTAAATATAGCAACATATAGCAATGTCTCAACGGGAATCAATAATGGGATATACTTAATGAGATAACTTAATTATAATATACATTACATGATTACAAAAATAGTCCTAAGAACATAATCTCATGCAGTAATATTGTCAGAAAAGGAAATAAATCAGATTTGCATAAATCCAAATGCAGCTTCAACCACATTTTTAAGGCTGTATATTTCAGTGAAATAGTAAATACCTTGTGCTTGTGAAAAACACATAAACGGTGTAAATGAAAAATGTGAAGAATTATAAAGAAATATTGCAACTGCGTATTGGACCAGAATTCAAACTGAAGTTATGTATGAATCAGTACAGTTGTGATGAAATATAAAATCATGTCATAAGTCAAAGCCAAAATTTCCACTTTTGTAAGTCAACAGCGTTTAACCCCTTCGCCACGGCGTGAATTTTGCCGCGGTGAGGGGCGGGGGTGGGCGTGGCCCTGCCATGCTCATAACGGCTCCCTGCCGTCATAAATCACAGTAGGCGTGTGCCCATGACGGCCGGGAGCCGTCAGAACTCCGTCCACTGATTAATTTGCCCGCACAGGCGGTGAATTAAACGCGTGTGGCCGGAGCGGCAACATTCTGACGGCTCCCGACCGTCATGAGCACACACCCACTGTGACTCATGATGGCCGGGAGCCGTCATGAGTACCGAAGGTGTTAATTCTTCATCACTTGATGTCATCATCAGGATATAGATAACATAACATTGAGTGATAGTTGCCTGGAGAAATCGTGGGTACGTGGATGGGTCGGGCAGGGTTTGTAGAGCCAGCCGTCTATGAGTCAGTCATCTTTAACATCCACAAGGGTACGGATATCCGTCATGGGATAGTGTCATGGAAACACAACCCACATATTCGTAAGTTTGGAGAGAACCTCTGGGGAGGTCTCAATGGGAAAGCCACAGGTAAGGGTCCTAATAAGGTACCATGGAGACAAAGAACGGATCCGGATGGACGTAAAGGTGCTCTCCTTTATTTAAATTTGTCTGGGTGAAAAGAATCAATCCAGATACACCACTGCTCAGTCTGCTGGCTATTGTAGGTTTTATTCAGAGTATTTTGTATTCTCATGAGTGATTAAGGCCCTGCAGATGTCAGTCTTAAGTGACAACTGGAAGTTCACAGCTGTCCGATGGGAAAAATGCTGGGCTACACTAGGTATATGTTTCCTGCATCTCTGAGTCTATAACAACACATACATTTAAGAGTTTTAGCCTAGCCTTATACAATCAACTTACAATGTAGGACATTTTAAAATATAATATATCTCTTATGACCATCTCAATGACTTGCATATATAGAAGCCAATTCTGATATACCCCAGAACGCTTATGACTTACATGAGTTAGCAATTTAAAGAAAAAGACCAGGAACAAATAGTAGTTAGTAGGTGTCAGGGCTCATACATTACTAAAAATGAATACAAACAAGCATTGGCAAATCCAAGCAAGTCTTGAATTTGTGACCTTTTGGTTTTGCCAATGGTTTTTAGGAATGCAGCACACAATCACAGAAAAAAAGACAAAAAAGTGTTTGGCGCAGCTACCCGTGTCTATCAATATAGTCTTTATTCAGTGGAAGCCATAAAAGCAAGCACATAAATATACAGTACTTGGAAAGAGACATAATATATAGAACTCACCAGAGTAAAAAACCAGTAGCAGAAAATAGAGTCTTCATAATCAGTGCACAAATCAAAACGACATCACAGGAATAACATTTCGTGCCATTTCAATAATAAAAGCCACTCCTACGAAAGAATGTATGACCTGTGTCATTAAGTAAATGCAAGCACTACACATGTGCTCATATACAAGATCACGCAGCTGCTTTTTTTCCTTGGTACAAAAGGGGGTGGTGATGGACGGAGCATCTGAACCAATCAAACACACCCAGTCAACAGATCTGGGTTTAATCCATCACCGTTCTTTAGCCCACTCTGCCACCCTAGTTCAGACATGGCCATATGCAAATCAGTCTGACCCTGTGCCTCATGGGAACAGTCCAGCCCGAACTGCCAAGCCATGCCTTCCCTGGACCGGAAACAAGCTTCCAAGGACCTGTTTCTGGCATTTCAGCCATCTTCAGCCCGGCTTGCTTCAATCCAGTGGCAAAGTGAGCAAGGGACTCACGTCTGAGCATACCCCGCAAACTTATGGCGGCCAAAGTGGTACAAAAGGGGGTGGTGATGGACGGAGCATCTGAACCAATCAAACACTCACACCCAGTCAACAGATCTGGATTTAATCCATCACCATTCTTTAGCCCACTCTGCCACCCCAGTTCAGACATGGCCATATGCAAATCAGTCTGACCCTGTGCCTTATGGGAACAGTCCAGCCCGAACTGCCAAGCCATGCCTTCCCTGGACCGGAAACAAGCTTCCGAGGACCCGTTTCTGGCATTTCAGCCGTCTTCAGCCCGGCTTGCTTGAATCCAGTGGCAAAGTGAGCAAGGGACTCACGTCTGATCATACCCTGCCAACTTATGGCGGCCAAAGTGGTACAAAAGGTGGTGGTGATGGACGGAGCATCTGAACCAATCAAACACTCACACCCAGTCAACAGATCTGGGTTTAATCCATCACCGTTCTTTAGCCCACTCTGCCACCCCAGTTCAGACATGGCCATATGCAAATCAGTCTGACCCTGTGCCTCATGGGAACAGTCCAGCCCGAACTGCCAAGCCATGCCTTCCCTGGACCAGAAACAAGCTTCCGAGAACCGGTTTCTGGCATTTCAGCCGTCTTCAGCCCGGCTTTCTTGAATCCAGTGGCAAAGTGAGCAAGGGACTCACGTCTGAGCATACCCTGCCAACTTATGACGGCCAAATTGGTACAAAAGAGGGTGGTGATGGACGGAGCATCTGAACCAAACACTCACACCCAGTCAACAGATCTGGGTTTAATCCATCACCGTTCTTTAGCCCACTCTGCCACCCCAGTTCAGACATAGCCATATGCAAATCAGTCTGACCCTGTGCCTCATGGGAACAGTCCAGCCTGAACTGCCAAGCCATGCCTTCCCTGGACCGGAAACGAGCTTCCGAGGACCGGTTTCTGGCATTTCAGCCATCTTCAGCCCGGCTTGCTTGAATCCAGTGGCAAAGTGAGCAAGGGACTCACGTCTGAGCTTACCCTGCCAACTTATGGCGGCCAAAGTGGTACAAAAGGGGGTGGTGATGGACGGAGCATCTGAACCAATCAAATACTCACACCCAGTCAACAGATCTGGGTTTAATCCATCACCGTTCTTTAGCCCACTCTGCCACCCCAGTTCAGACATGGCCATATGCAAATCAGTCTGACCCTGTGACTCATGGGAACAGTCCAGCCCGAACTGCCAAGGCATGCCTTCCCTGGACCGGAAACAAGCTTCCAAGGACCGGTTTCTGGCATTTCAGCCGTCTTCAGCCCGGCTTGCTTGAATCCAGTGGCAAAGTGAGCAAGGGACTCACGTCTTACCTTGGTGTCGGGATTGCCAGTAGCTCAAGGATAAATAAATGCCACTAACCTTGTCCTTGTGACCAGCGGAGACGATGTCTGAAGAAATGCCCCCTTATTCCTCCCAGGCACGATCCCCAACAAAGGAAGCTCTAAACCCTCTGCGTGAATTCGTGTCCAGGGAACAGGGAAGTGGACAAAATAATAAAAGAGATTCAGTTTCTGTGGATCCCTCAAGGTCTGGTCAAGATATCTGCTAGTTACCAAGAAGAAGGTCCATTCTGCAGAAGGGGAAGACAATGAAGAAGATATAACACCTATTATCATATATATAACGTTAGCTAAATGCAAGATGTCTTTTTCTCTCCTTACCAGGATTCTTACTGTTAGCCACGGATAATCTTCCCTTTTCTTGAAGCAAACGTTGTTAAAAAAAGCACAACGCTAATTCAATTGTTCTGTTCCTCAGGTGACAAAACGGGTGTTGCAGGACAAATCGGAGCCACAGTGTTCAATGCACGATAACTGATGAAAATAGGACAAGCGGCTAAAATTCTACAAATGAATAACAGGTCATGCCGCTTCTCCTCAAGACTGCAGGAAACGTTACAGCTCTGAACGCGTCTTAGAGATCAGATGCGTGCAGTGACAATAACCTTCCACACCTGATAAAATGCAATTCAAACGCGAAGCAACGCGTTTAAATCGCCCGCGGTTTTTCTGTACAGAAAACACACAAGTGAACAAGGCAAATGCGGAGGAGATGATCCCGCACTCCTTCCGCTAAAGTACCTGATGCAAATCCCAAGGCATCACGGAGTCAAGGAAAACATCCAGGACAGGAACGGCTGTAATCTTCACGCTGGAATCCGGCGGGGAACACCATCCGCCATTCCCAAAGAAAACAAGATTGATTGACAAGCACCTTCCCATCGTGAAGGAGGTGCTTAAGTAAGTTCTGCCCTAAGCCTCGTAAGTCTTGCCCCTTTGCATGCTGGTATCAGGTCGACCAGGGAAATATCGGCATCTACGTGAATGGTATGGGTATAGCCCCCTCGTTATCGTGATCGCTACAGAACCCCCTTTCGAGGACAGTCGACCCGGCGGTCGCCCAGGTCTACCCGGATACAAGGCATGGAATTGATCCACCAGTTCAGGACAATTCAAGTTGGCCACAGGCTCCCAAGTTCTTTCCTCGGGTCCATAGCCTTTCCAATCCACCAGATACTGAACCCTACCTCTAACCATTCGGGAGTCAAGGATCACCTGTACTTCATATTCCTCCTGACCATCCACCTCAACAGGAAGGGGTTTTGTGGGCAGTCTCATACCGGGAGGTCAAGGCCGGGGCAAGGAAACATGGAATACAGGATGAATCTGCCAAGACCCAGGAAGGGAGAGCTTCATAGCCACAGGATTAATGATCTCAACTACACTGTACGGGCCCACATATTTTGGCTTCAGTTTGGTGACCCCTTTTAGATGGAGATGTTTCGTGGAGAGCCATACTTTATCCCCCTCCCTGTAGTCTGGTTCTAAGGTTCTTTTCTTGTCAGCAAACGTTTTCTGTGTGGACTGGGCCTCTGCCAGATGGTGTTTAGCAGATATAAGCACCGCTCAAAGATGTGCATGGTGTTCATGTATACTGGGTACAGGAGAACGAACGGGCCAATCAAACGGGAGAGCATTGGGGTGAAAGCCCTGGAGACAGAAAAAAAGGCGAACAACCCAGAGTTGTGTGCACAGCATTATTGTACGCAAATTCTGCCATCCATAACAAGGTAGTCCAGTCCTGATTGTTTTGCAGAGTGAAACATCGGAGGTACTGTTCCAGTGTCTGGTTAAGACGTTCTGTCTTACCATCCGTTTGGGGATGGTAGCTTGAGGAGAGTCGTGCTTCTATGTTCAAGGTCTTACAAAGAGCCCTCCAGAACCGAGTCGTGAACTGAGTCCCCCTGTCAGTTATCAAAACACAAGGAATACCATGAGCCCGTACAATGTGCTGGAGAAACACCCTTGCCAGTTCCACAGGTGTGGGCAATCCTGCCAACGGTACGAAATGTCCCATTTTTGTCAGATGGTCTACAACAACCATGATCACGGTCTTTCCATCACTGGGTGGCATCTCAACTATAAAATCCATAGATAGCGTATGCCAAGGTTGTGGAGGAATAGGCAAAGGTCGTAAGAGTCCTACAGGTTTTGCATGGATAGCCTTTCCTTGTGCACAGATTGCACAGTTCTTAATGTAGTGTCGTACATCATCTCGTACGTGGGGCCACCAAAAGGAACGTTCCACACTGGCAATGGTTTTATACGTTCCCAAGTGTCCTCCCAACGTGGAATTGTGGAATCGTGGACCCATGCTAACACTTGCTGCCGCAATGCCTCCGTCGGGACAAATAAGGCCGTCCCATGATATGCAAGATCATCCTTTTCGACACGATGTTCTGGATCTTCCTGGACCCATTCCTGCAGGTTCCGATCAGCTAGCGCAACCCTCACGTCCTCCAAGAAGTCCTGTGAGGACAGCAGTGCTACCGACGGGATCGGATTGCTCACTTCCCTCAATATGAAAGGAGGATCGATGCCCTTCAATGCTTGCTGGTCGTCTGTTTCTCCTATGCGGGAAAGGGCATCCGCTTTCCCGTTTTGGGGCCCAGGTTTCTACTTGATGATAAAATCAAAGTCAGAAAATAACAATGTCCATCGTAATTGCCGTGGGGTGAGCGCCTTGGCGGTTTTCAAAAACAATAGATTCCTGTGATCCGTATAAATTTCTACGGTGTGCACCGCTCCCTTTTCTTCCTGCGAAAGGGGGCCGCGGATGCCTCCGATATGCATAGGCTCAGTTCCTTCTGCTGCCTTGGGACGCTCTTCAAGGGCGTTTCTGAAACGAGGATACACATACCGACCATCTCCCCTGTACCTGTATGTGTCCCCTTTTCGGTCAAGGAGTCGGTGATCCAACTGGACGGTCAAATCTATAAGTTCCTCGCAGGTGTTAGGAAGCTGCACTACTTGTGCCAGGACATCTTTAAGTTCCCCTCTCAATCCCTGATAGAACAGAGTAACACGTTTACTAGGTGGCCAGTCAGTTTCGACCACTAGTCTATTGAAAGATGTAATGTAGGTTAACAAATCCTGAGAACCTTGACGTAAGGTTAACAGTTCCCTATCAAGAGTCATCATATGGGATTTCCTATCAAAAAGTTTCCGGAGTTCCAAGCAGAAATCAGAAAAATTGTGCAACACAGGGTCGTTTCTTTCCAATAAAGGAATAGTCCAGCTCGCCGCATTGCCACCCATATACGAAATCATGAATGCTGTTTTTGCTGGATCATCTTGAAACACCCCAGGTTTACATAAAAAAGTAATCTGCATTGGTTTAGAAAAGTCTCAAACTTCCGGGGATCCCCAAAGAACCGTTCAGGAGGTGCCAATGGTATTCCCATGTTTTGTACAATATGGACTGTATGACCAGGGTCAGTAGGAGGAACTGAGGTGGAAGGAGGTATAACAAACCCGCCCCCTTCTGCCACTACAGAGGGTGTGTGTGTGGTGAAAACAGGAGGAGGCAAAGTAGCTGGTTTGAGATAGGAACTCCCTCCCATACTCTTACGTGTCAGTCCTACTACCTCTCTGCGCAACGTACCTACTTCCTTACATAGTATCTGGGACTCTGTTCTTGAAGTGTGTACCTCTCTTTGTAACGCTGCCAAGCTTTCCACCACAGAGGCCAACACTACTTCGATATCCATCGTCTAGGCCGGGCATATATTCTTGGGCTTGTCAATCTGTCGGGATTGCCAGTAGCTCAAGGATAAATAAATGCCACTAACCTTGTCCTTGTGACCAGCGGAGACGATGTCTGAAGAAATGCCCCATTATTCCTCCCAGGCACGATCCCCAACAAAGGAAGCTCTAAACCCTCTGCGTGAATTCGTGTCCAGGTGAAAAGGGAAGTGGACAAAATAATAAAAGAGATTTGGTTTCTGTGGATCCCTCAAGGTCTGGTCAAGATATCTGCTAGTTACCAAGAAGGAGGTCAGTTCTGCAGAAGGGGAAGACAATGAAGAAGATATAACACCTATTCTCATATATATAACGTTAGCTAAATGCAAGATGTCTTTTTCTCTCCTTACCAGGATTCTTACTGTTAGCCACGGATAATCTTCCCTTTTCTTGAAACAAAAAAAGAACAAACAAAATATAGTCCAATCCAATTAATTCTTGTGTGGAGTATTCAAGACAAACGCAGTATGCAACGGTCTCTGGAACACTTGAAAAGTCTCAATGTCACCCTTGGATTAAGATACACATGAGGACGGCAAACGTTGTTAAAAAAGGCACAACGCTAATTCAATTGTTCTGTTCCTCAGGTGACAAAACGGGTGTTGCAGGACAAATCGGAGCCACAGTGTTCAATGCACGATAACTGATGAAAATAGGACAAGCGGCAAAAATTCTACAAATGAATAACAGGTCATGCCGCTTCTCCTCAAGACTGCAGGAAACGTTACCGCTCTGAACGCGTCTTAGAGATCAGACACGTGCAGTGACAATAACCTTCAACACCCGATAAAATGCAATTCAAACGCGAAGCAACGCGTTTAAATCGCCCGCGTTTTTTCTGTACAGAAACCACACAAGTGAACAAGGCAAATGCGGAGGAGACGAGCCCGCACTCCTTCCGCTAAAGTACCTGATGCAAATCCCAAGGCATCACGGAGTCAAGGAAAACATCCAGGACAGGAACGGCTGTAATCTTCACGCTGGAATCCGGCGGGGAACACCATCCGCCATTCCCAAAGGAAACAAGATTGATTGACAAGCACCTTCCCATCGTGAAGGAGGTGCTTAAGTAAGTTCTTCCCTAAGCCTCATAAGTCTTGCCCCTTTGCATGCTGGTAGCTGTAGTTTTCTGGGTGACTACCCTCCTATCAGGTCGACCAGGGAAATATCGGCATCTACGTGAATGGTATGGGTGTAGCCCCCTCGTTATCGTGATCGCTACACTTGGATCGGTAACTAGAAAAACAAAAAAAATTGCAATTTTTTATACAAAACATTTGTTACAAAGTATATGGGGATGAGAGACAGATCTACCATAACCTGGAGAACAAACTTGGGGAACAGCGCCACACTGTCAACTGCCTGAATAAACTCCAACGGCGCGGAATTAAACTATACCAGCTCAGCCTGACAAAAAAAACCAAGTACTAGTCACAGGCCTGTACAGGGATCCTGTTAATGGACTTTGTGAACTGTTCATCTCCATCATCCCAAGGCCTGATTACATGAGTACAGTCCACATCTGATCAGCTAAACTTGTTACTGTGTGCACTCTTTCCTGGATCTCAAATAAAAAACACACCATGATTCTCACTGTGGTTCCAGCTAGACTGCAACAAGGTAAACAATGGCTTCAGTTCAAAATACAATTATATTTTTCTGTTCTGGTGTAACTCCACTAGTTTAATCAAATAAAGCTCAAATTTCAAAACGTGTTTCCTAAAGCTCTACATGGCTGTGTGCTTGGCTACCATACAAAGATATTCCAGGTCTTTCCACCCTCCCCAAGCTCAGGGTCAGTCGAATGTTTTATACAGAATGAAATGCGTACTCTAAAAGGGATGTGGTTTAAGTGGAAAACATCCTTTACAACAATGCTTTTTCCATGCAGTGCCTTTACTAAGCAGCATTTACAATGCATTAGTGATTTGGTGTAAATTAGTTCAGTCGTTTTTGAGACATTAAGGTTAAAAAATAATTCTATACCTGGAAGGTTGGGTCTGCAAGAGGATCGAGAGACTTTCGCAGAAGCGCCCATATAAAAATAGAGCATTCTGATTGACACAGGGTGATTTTTTCTCCTTGGGCCATTTCGCTCCTGCTGAGTCAGACTCCCGCAGGAATAAGCACACTGACTGGTTGCCAGCAACATGAAATAAATGTTGTTGGTAGCCATTACAGCACGTGAGATCTGAGTCCCCTCTCCTGAAATAAATAAGAAAAATAGTATAAGGAGGCAGGGTAGGGATACCCTGACCCCTTTGGCCATATGGGGGGGACCCAGGCGGAACCCCCTGGGGCGAAAAACAAAAACGAATCAGCCAAAAATGCCCTGACCCCACAGGACTCCTGTAGGATTGGGAAAAAAGAAAAAAATGGTGGCAGGGTCACATTCACTATGTTTATGCCCTGCCCTGGAGAGCCCACCCCTGGAGGCTGTATTCATAAAGGGGAGGGTGGATGACTTCTTCCTGCCAAATTTGGTGTAATTTAGTTCAACAAATGTTACGGTATCCCATCTTAGATATCTATGGAAAATGCATGCTTTTTTTAACGTTTTGGGACTCCCTTTTTCCTAGGTTCCTCTCGACTAATCACCTTGAAACTTTCTATGCATAAACTAGGCAAACAACAGTACCTTTTTCGAATGTTTGTGGAGATTCGTCACACAGTGGCAAAAATTATTAGCAACACAAAAACGCTTTTCCTAAGGAACTACAGTAACTATGTATATATATACTTAGATACCCACGGTTTCAGAATTCTATATTCCTGCACTAGCATTGTATTATATTGACAACACTATTTGACTATCTTTGTGTATGAATACTTGTGAAATTTGATTGATATTTACTTGTATCATGTGTTTTCAACCTGGGCGAACAGGCACTTGCCATCATTAATCAGGTTTCATTCTATGGATTCTAACTTGTGGATATCTGTATATGTCCTCCTATTAGAGGTTTGAATTTTGTTACCATTTGCAGTCGTTTTGTTGATGCTTTGCATACTTTCAGCCCTTCAGTGTATTTTTTAAACCTGTTGGGCTTTTTAAAATTACTGAGCACTTTAAATTCCCAATGCCTGCTGGGACGCGTTATGTGAGCAAGCTCCTTTGCGGAGTGAAACGCTTCATGGAGGACACTGGTCCAGCATTTTCACGCTAAAATAAACAGACGAAACAATTTACACGAATGTTCGTGGCTTTGGCTCTTCATTGAAGGATTATAAGTTGGGGAAGTGGTCCTTGCCTGGTGTAGTCCGCCGTACCATTGGCAGTCAGGTTCTGCAAAGACACATATATATATATATATATATATATATATAAGAAATCATGATCCCATCACTTCCCAGGTGACACTTAGAAACGTTTTCAAGAAAAACATGGGTAGGCAACAATGAAGATACTTGAATTTACTTTAGGAGACCGACTCTGGAGGCACAGGACTAGTCATTGGGACCAGTAAGGCCCACAGAAACAGTTACCTCAATAAGAATAGGTGACTTCAGTCCAGTTCCAACATTAGTGACTCCATGCCATTGACTTCAATGGAGTGGTCTTGATGTAAAAGATACAGGATGCTGAAGATGCTGTGAAGTCAACAGGGGTCTTTCTGGGGCCACTCTTCGGTCCATGGGCTTGGTGAGTCGATCCTGGCCACATGAATCGACGTCCCTCGAAGTGTTCTTGAGCTTGGCAGAATTTCAGTAGCAACTGGGCTACCAGTCTCCCAATACAGCGGTTTCAATGGTTCCCTTCGCTTGTCAGTAACTTGCCTTCTGGGTGCCCAAACTGCACTCTGACAACTCTCACAGGGCCAGTAGACTCACTGTCATTTTTTGAACATTGGACCCAGGTCCTTGGGTTGCATGACGCAAGGAGCAGAGATCCAGGAATCTAGGCTACCAACATGCTCCAGCAGGCTTCCTCAGCTGTTATGGCCCTGCACTGCAAACACGTCAGCCAACTGATCCTTAGAGTCTCTTGCTTCGGCTGGGCTCAGGAGTCACCCTCCCCATGAGCAGGACACAGCAGCACAGTCCTTTCCTTTGCTAGCCATCTAGAGCAGCAGGTGCAGTCCATGTTGATGCAGCCTCTCTTCACTGTGTTCTTGTTGTATCAGGGGAGTCCTTCTTTGGTCCTGTTTTCCAGTTCAACAAGATCTGAGTTCTGCGTGCCAGGGGTGCCTTTTTTATGACTAGAAAAATGTCCTCTGGGGAGGTCACAGTCACTAACTTATAGGCTATCATTTTGTTTTCTCCTGATTACTACTTTTTGTGAAATGTGGCATCTAGCTGTCCTAGAAGGGTCCATTATGTACCTTTCCAACCGGACAGAACCCCTCTCTTGGTGTGCAGAGGTTTGGCTACCAGGTGTGCTACATGCCGCTAAAAAACGATTTCACAATGGTTGGTCCCCCTCTGTCCCAGTGCTAACCTGTCTGCCTAAACAACAGAGCAGCCCTCTCCCAAGTGTTTGCCATTTGCCCTTCTAAGGCCGCTTCCCCTTTAAAGCTCGCTTTTTGGGCCAACCTGCCAGGGTGAAGTGACACCTTTCCCGCTTGTAGGCATCTAGTGTGTCCTTTCCTGAGAGTTGTTTACATGTCTCTCAAGAGGGCAGAAAGTTGTCTCTGGGACAGACCCCTTCTGCAACCGTAAACGAGTACAGGAGACTTTGGCCAACAAAGTGTCAATTTTTTAAAACGTTGCACATAGCAAAAAATGACATTAATTTGACTTGGGCATAAAGTCGGGCTTAACGTAATTTGTTGACCCAATTCAGGAGTCAGCACAGCTTAGGGGGTCAGCGTGTAACTCAGTCCTCGCCGATGGGGCTGCCAGCACCATTCATAGTAAAAATGACAAATTCAGTGTTTTACTGCCAGGACACATAAACACATGTTCTGCCTTTTAATATGATGCACCCTGCCTTAGGGCTTGCCAAACCTGCTGTACAGGTGACTTACACATATTAAAAAGGAAGCAGTGGGCTTTGCCATGGTTTTAAATGGTAAAGTTGAGTAAGCAGAGAACACTGATCTTCCAGGCTGAAATCGCAGGCTAGGAGACATGTTTCTTCTTTGTCACACCCAGGGTGGCACAATAAGTGCTGTAGTCCCTGAGGTGACCCTCCAACTTACAAGACCTGGGTGCCATATACTAGGGACTTACAGGTAAGTTAGCTTATGCCAATTGGATACAAGCTGATCAAAAGATACACATATGAAAGTCAGGGTAAATGCACTCCGGTCTGCTTAGCAGGCCTCAGGGCACTCTGAGGCCCGAAAAAACAGAGGCATCAAACTTTTGGAGTGACCATACAAACATACATTTACATACACTGATGATGGACCATTGTAAATGTTTTAGAAGCATTTATTGAAATGTGAGTGTAATATGTTAATATTAACATATGTTAATTAACAGTGTTTGATAACATGAGTAAGTACACCGTAAGTGAAGTAAAGACAGAGCTCCTAACATTGACAAAAGCTAGAGGTGTGCTAAGTTTTAAATGATCCATAGTCATAGCTGGGTAAATTACAGGAGTTACAAAGCAGTTCACAAAAGTATAAATTTAGCGGTAGCAAAGACTACCCTTAGTTACTAAGCGCTACCGTCTCATCACAGAGTCTGTAAGAACAAATATTGCTCAACTAAAGAAACCCTAACACTGGAAATCGAGCTACCCACACAGTAACCTGAATGAAATAACATCCTTCAGCAATAACATAATGCCTACTCCTGTGGACATGTCGGATGTTCATGATCTTACAGAACACTACAACAGTTCCATGAAATAATTTCTAGACTTGATTGAGCCTTACAGCTCAAAAGAATTTCCAGCAAAGACTCCAAACCATCGTACAATGGCAGCATAAATGCAAAAAGACATAATCTGAGACTAGCTGAATGATTGTGGAGATCCTCACCATCCCTTTAACACCTCAAGCATTTGAGAGCATTAAGTAACACCTATTATAAATGTATTAGAAGTTTAAAAGCTAATTTCTGTAGAAACCAACTAGTTCAAGTTAGAAACCGGACAAAAAAAGTCTTTGAACTCATCAAATCACAATCAAATAGCCAACCCAACCCTTCCCCAGTTGGATTGAGTCTACAGCCGAGCTGCAAAGAATTTTACTCCTTCTTCCTTGAAAAGACAAAAGATTGAAAATGATTTGCGAATGGCATTAGAGTATCTTCCACTCATAATGCTCACCAGCCTCTCCCCTTTGCGGACCGTGATGCCGCCTTGTCCCGCTGAGCGCACTTACAAAAACAACACTTCATGGAACTAATTTAAAACCTTGAAAGAGAGTGCCATTCTCAAAATGCTAGCAGTACTGAAACCTTCAAACCACTTCAATGAACAACTCCCTGCAAATTGCTGTATTGATTTCAAATTGTCTATACTCTCACTTAGGACCAAGATATTACATCAAACCCTCCAGGATTTGACGATTTGCAAAAAAAACACGAAATCAGCAGTTTTGTAAAAATGCCGCGATTTTCATAAAACTGCTTGTGAAACTTGGAAAATTTGATCTTTTTTTGGGACAAGGTTGACAAAAGGCTGTGAAAACACAACAGATATTTTCACCTGTCAATTATTTCCAACTTTTGTGAAACGAGGATCTCTTGTGGCCATCTTATGATGTCCACAATATTATTACATGATTAATGCGCATTTCCAGGGGAAACTTTCTGCATCTCTCAATAAACCTGTCTCCTCTTCAGTTTCCACTGTTACCTGAATGCAAACTCACATGCCTCAGGCTGACGGTCTGGCTCTTGAGAGAGTAGGTCTAGAGGAAATGAGCTGTTCTGAATTAATTGCCCTAAATATTCAGACATCTGGGAAACCATCAACCTTGCAGGCTTATTAAAAAATAAAAAGACAACATTGGGAATCATTTCATAGGCGGTAAGTTTCTAAACAATTGGATAAATCAGGAGTGGATCCATTTAACATTCTACAATTTCTAAGGGAAGGTTTTGAAAAGGGTCTACACCATCTACCCTAGCAGCACAATGGGTAGCTATTAATGCTTCAAAATTAAAAGCTGACTGTTCAAAGATCTCAATTGGTAATGAAGACTTTAATAAACATTTTGTTTGAAAACGTTGCTGGTTCAAAACTGGTCCCAACTTGGGATCTTTCTGTTGTTCCAAGAAGTCTACAGAAACATTTTTTTGAGCCTTTTGAACAAGCAGAATGAGCATGGCCTTCTGCTAAATAAGCCTTTTTGGTTACAATCACTTCAGCTAAAAATAAAAGGGAGTTAAGAGCCCTGGTAACTTCCTTTCCATATTTTAAAGTTTGTTCAGTTTGTGATGGAGCAAGGACTCATAGAAAAGAGACTTGCTCGGCATTTTTGAGCCATCAGTTGTGTCATCCTAACACTTAACTCGAAATTTGTCTCTAACGTTCAATCTCGTTTTTATTTGGCACAAGAAATTGTTCTTCGTGTGTTTTCCGACTTCCCTTCAGGTATTCCCTCTTCCCTAGATGTAACGACAGCTGTGACCATTGATCTAACTCATATAAACGAATTTAGGTGTTCCACCTCACTCTTATCTCCTATGGGTCAGTCAACAGGTGTAAAAAGGCGACATCACAAACCATATGTAGGCAGGTCAGGTAGGCTATTTCTCAATCTTACAAATCAGTAGGGGAGGTGGTTCCTTCTCAATTTCAAGGCAGTACAACAAGAGCAGTTCGCTCCTCTAGTGCTTGTGCTCTGTGGATGATGGTGTGCCTTATGAAGACACTGCCAAGCCCCACCCGCACTGAATGCTGTCATGACAAGAATGTGGGCAGTACGGTTCTAGGAGGTTTTTGTCAGTCCTGAGTGATAGCTGGTGTGTTCTGAACTTCCTCTTAGGTTTTAAGATGCCTTTGTGTATTATGCAAAAGGATGAGTACCAGGGTGTTAGGTGTTTGCTCAAGTTGGCCTAAGAGGACTGGACCAGGTAAGCAGGAGGTGACCTCCCTATGCAGTGTGTCTCACTTATTTGGATCAGCAACTACAAACCTGCACCCTAGGGTGCCTGAGAAAGAGGTGTCCTGCCTCACGGATCCGGAGGCAGCGGTGCCCTGGCAGGGGTGCATACAAGGGCACTAGAACATTCCAGGGAGAAATACAGCTCCCTCCCACGAGGTTAGGACTGTAGCTGTGCTTCAGTAGAGCTGCAGACACTTTAAACATGCCTATTTCAAGGTGGATTATTCTGCTAAAACAGCTTTCATTGATTTCAGGCTGAAAATGAATGATTATGAGTAAAATAAAGTGCCGCAAAAATGCTGCTAAAGTTCCATATTTGTACTGTTACATTTCCATATTTGTACTGCAAAATTTGGTAATCCATGCCGCAGGGGTGCTAGAGGGTCTGATAAATGCCTCAATTCTTCGAGGCTCTATCCCCAACTGCCTAATTTCGGTGCTGGTTACCCCCATTCAAAAAAAGCCCACAGCAGATCACACTGACCTAAACAACTTACTCCCCAATCTCCAACATTCTGACTCTGGTGAAGCTCCTCGAAAAATGTGTACACATCCAACTATGTAACCATATAGAACAATTCCAACTTCTTGACCAATTCCAATCCGGTTTTCATTAGGGACATGGCACCGAATCTGTTCTTATGAACATAGTGGACAACACTCTTAAAACGTTGAATCAGAATAAAGCCTGCCTTCTAATCCTCCTCGATCTATCGTCAGCCTTCGACACGGTTAAGCATGACAACCTGCTAAACATACTACAAAAACATCTTAAGAAAAATAAAACCCTTCCTCCCCCTTAATGACTTCAAGTCTAAAATTCAAGCCCTATTGATTCCCAGGTTGTACTATGGATGTGCAAACGTCTTCGATCCAAGTTGGCTCCATTAAGGTCCTCTCTTAACTCTACTGCAAGCCTCATCATAGGATCTAAAAGGAACAACCACATTACCTCGATCTGAAATCTCTAAACTGGCTCCCTTATGGAGCCAGCATACGGTTAAACATTGCCTGCATGCCCCATAAAGCCCTTCACTTCAAAATCTCAAGATACTTCTCACAGAAACAGGAGTTTTCAGGTGGCAGAAGATATTCTAGAAGTTCCGGGAACTTATTGTTGAAACCACAGTAATTCTATAAAAAGAAAACATGCAACCGTGCCTTCTCTGGTATTGCCCAGAGAATTTGGAACTCCTTGCCCCCTGAAATCAGATGGGATCCCTCAACTGCATCTTTCAAGAAGTAAGTTAAATTATTTTTGATGAACAAATTTGTGCCCTAGAGCCCAGGAACTCTTTTCTCCATGCCCAACATGTGACGATGACTACACCCATGATTATTACTCACCTGTTTTCATTGTTTCTTTAATTTGGGTGTCTCTGCTATTTAGGTTGTCCCTCCTTTAATGAGGGTGCTACCACATCCTATATTGGACTCGATTATGCTGTTGCTAGATCTATATGTCACTTCGCGCTGATCATTTGTAAAGCGCTCTGATACCCTCATGGATCATGTTCCGCTATATAAAACGTTTAAAGTAAAAATAAATCAATAAATAATTAAAGGATGTAAATTATTTATTTCAAGCAGTGGAGCATGGGTGGTAGGAAGCAGTCATACCAGGAAACCAGCCTCCACAGGGAATAGAACATAAAGTTAGCCCCCTGGCTAAGGTATGCCTGTGTGCCTGTAGAAACTGTCCTGCAATGATTGTTGGATTTTTCCCACAATACACTTCAGCTGTACTGAGAGAAAATGAGGGTCTGCCTGCGGGTCCAAAAATGGATTTTAAATGCTGTGGTATTTCCATATCTTTGACAAAAAGGACCACGCACTGGCAATCAAAAGTAGCCTTGAAAAAAAATGTCATAGCAGTCCTATTCTTCGTCTATCTTACATTACCTATCTCTCTCTCTGCCCTCTCCTCTCTTATCCTTCTCCACCCATGTGTGCCTGCAGCCATAACTACAGGGAGCTGGAGACAATGACCTTCAAACACTGGGCTACAATGGCTCCAGCTCGCCAGAGAAATGCAGCATCCAGAATCAGCTGAGATCCTGGTTTTATTAACGGCCACTGAACTGCCTCATGCCTAGAAATGACCAGGCCAATGGCAAAATAAACTGGTTGCTAGTCACCCTTATAACTTGGTTGTAAGATGGCCTGAGGAACCACATGATATTTTTATGGCTTGAGTGAGATTGCCTAACCCCTAGTTAGGAGATCCACTGAGATAATGGATCCTTCATTGGCCTATTGTTTGCCCAAGATTTTTCTAATTAGCCTTTTCAGCTTCTGGTCACTCTAGAAGGAAGAGGCGGAACTCTTTCTCAAGAATCTGTGTCTCGTGGTGTGGTACACCACAGAAGCCAGATGAAGAAGACACTGCTAGAGCTGCAGCATAATAGTTCTGTTGCAGCTAGCACAGATTGTGGAGAGGCATCTCGAGGAGTGTTCCAGGAGGAAGGGACCTTTCAGAGTTGCAGCACTATGACATACTAACCCACCAGTGACATGGAAAATAAATATCCCAGGTTTCTGTGTTAGTAGTGCACTCCCGCACATCATAATATTGCAGTGGAAAGAACAGTATTATACTGCTGTAATATACACAAGTGTAACTGGTTTTGTCCCCCTGATTCCAGGGCAGGCACAAAGGAGAAACCCTGTATCTGTTAGTGGCTTGTCTAGTTGAATTCCCACACAAGCACATGCCCATAACCTTGCATATACAGAAGTTCAGTGATACAGACTAATACACTAGTTCACTCCAAACCTACAAACTCAGTTAAAAAGGCCTTCGACATTTCCTGTGTCCCAGAGACACTTTTACAGTATCTGTTTACATGGTCTCAAATGGCCTCCACAGCAATTTACTACCTTGATGTTTTTTTCTGAAAGCCATTAGATCATGGTCCTGTTAACATCTGCACTGGGCCAGGCAGTTGAGTTGCTGATTTTCTTTGCTATACTCTTCATACTCTAGCAAACCTCAAATGAATCTCTTATCCAACTTAATAGGGTTCCAAAATACGTGATCACTAAGGTGCCCAGGCATTCAGGAAGGAAGTGCACTACTCGATGGTGACCAAAGTCCTCTGGTGAAAGCTATAACACAGGATGTACCGAGTCAGTTCTGTTTACATTAATGTGCACCTTTTTCCTGCCAACAACCTATACCATTATGATTTTACTCTAAATCTCTGGCAAATGGAGGCAAGATGCAGCGAAAGATTAAAATTCAGTCCATCCATACTAATATTATAAAGAGAGAGCGCAAACCTTTGAGGCGGGTAATCTCAGTAACCACAGCACCAATCACAACACACAATACAGCGTAGGAAAGGATAGTTGCAGCAGAAGGACATAGGCTATGCAGACGGCCACCATATATATTTTTTTTTTGCAGAGTTTTATATAGCGCGAACTTGACCCGAACTGAATCAGGTATCAGAGCGCGTTACATAGCACCAGTTACGTTACATGAGGACACACATTCATTTTTGTTAGGCACGGGGAGATTAGGTGATTTGCCCAGAATCACAGGATGTTTGGCGTCGTTACCAAGACTCGAACCCAGATCCCCAGGTCCGAGGTCGAGCGCCTTAGCCGTTAGACCAACTCCTCTATACATTTAAAAGGTAAAAGAACCGTGCCAGCAAAGTAGTCCCTTGTGGGCGTGTCTGTGTTGTGCTGTGGGCGTGGGCTGGGGGCGTGAATAACGCTGGGGACGTGTGGTACGGCCATCACATCGTGGGCTATGGGCGTGTGCTGGGGGCGTGACAAACACTGGGGGCGTGACAAACGCTGGGGGCATGTGTCCGCCCTTCATGCCAATTGAGTCGTACATACAAGCGCCAATTACGTTTCTGCGCAGCATCAAGGGGCACGCTTTGGGCGTGAGAAATGCTGGGGGCGTGCGTCCGGCCTTCATGCCATGTGAACGTAATTGCGACGCATCAAGGGGCACGCTGGGGGCGTGAGAAACGCTGGGGGCGTGTGCTACGTTCCGCCCTTCATGCCATGTGGTTCGTACATTAATCAGAAGATCGTCTGCTGTGGCCGTGTGTTGGGGGCGTGTCAAACGCGTTCACCTGGAGGCCTGGTAAGCAACCTTACTGCAGCCTCTCCTGCGTGCTGTTACTGAACTCTCTCATTCAACGAAATTACACGCGCCTGCTACCATCAACCAGGGCTCTAGCCGGGCTCAGGCGGCGGATCAGTACACTAATTACACGCGCCTGATAACATCAACCAGGGCTGCAGCTGGGCCTCAAGCGGGGGAACACGCATTCCAAGGAACCATATCACAATGTTAACCAGAAATAAATAGAAGCATACTTTTACTACAAAGGGAAACCATGTGGATTTGTACCCTAGAGCGCTAACAACCAGGGGCTTTGAACAAATGGTTGAACCTGAATTCTTTTCTCTAAGAGAGGGGACAATAAAAGGTGCGATGGACATGGATGACTGACTAAAAACATGATCTTGACTTCATGGACTATGAATAACTATAGGAAAAAAGACATTGCCACAACAACAGTCTGGTTCCATATAAATATACCCAGACACTGTTTTTGGGTTTGAGAACAATTAAAGAGCTCCCAATCAAATTAGTTCCCGTTGTATATATATCTCAAGAATAACTTACTGGTAATGGTGAACAAGGTCCATAAATATTTTTATTATGTTTTTGTTATATATATATTTAAAACTTGTATATAATGGAGGTGTGAATTAATTCTAGTAAAGGACAAATCAAATGCAACAATCCTTAGAGGATTACATGTTATAAAAAACTTGCAGGATAAAATCATTGAGTATTATTTTGTTTCAATTTTACAAATATGTAACTTAAGTGTTGAATAATTATTGGACATTTTAACAAATAAACATCTTTGGCTTGACTTTAAAATCTTAAGTAAGAAACTTAATAGAAATGCTTGGCTTGAAGAAGCAGTACCTTGAAGAGCAAGGCGGGTCACTAAACACGAAATTAATGATATTATTTACAATGTTTTGCAGGCCAGGAATAAGTGGATGTACACTGTGGTAACCACAATCTTAGAAAACCTGTTTATTCTGTAAGACAGTTGTGTGGCCCATTGTATATCTCTTCAGAGTATGGGATTCACACCCTGGTAAATTGGTGTGATCAGCAAGTATCTGGAATATTTTTGTTGAGTCTTCACCAACAGGTCCCACCTGTGGCCTGCTTCAACATCGGACCCTCCCCTACTCCCCAAGTATGAGCAGGCGGGCTCAACGCATTTGTAAGCAGAGCGCTTGAACTACAGCCTAGGGATTAAAAGTGAATTCAAATTGCCTGCCAGTAGGTGGGTGCCTGGCCTGATAGACCAAAAGGAGAATGGGCTTGTCACGGGGAGAGACGTAGCAGGGGGATTCACAGCATACTACGAGCAGGTATATGCCTCCGCCTCCATGAAAACGGTACAAGACTGTCAGAAGTAGACAGAGAAATGTTAGCGGAAGATGTAACAATTGAGGAAATTAAAGCAGCCACCCTCTCCCTGCAATCAGGCAAAGCAGCATGCCCTAACAGACTTCCGGTTGAGATGTATAAATGTCTACTGGAGGGCACGACAGGCCAGTTACTAGCTATGTTGCAAGAGGCCAAAGAGGATGGTAAACTCCCCGCAGATCAGAGGACGACAGTAATAGTGGTCATACCGAAGGAGGGCAAGCCGCCTACGGAGTGTGGTTCATATAGGCCCATCTACCTGCTCAATTTTGAAGTTAAGGTCTTTGGCGAAACTTCTGTCCATAAGATTGGGCAAGGTGAACAATTCACTAGTGCATCCAGACCAATCGGGGTTCATGCCCCTTAGGGGGACCAGACTTAATCTGCATGGATTATTCGGGGTACTACATTTTACGGAGGCAACTCCGAATGACCAGGCAGCGCTCCTTTAGCGTGGAGTGGAACTATCTTTTCGCGGTGCTGAGGATATTAGGATTGGACCGAAATACATAGGGTGGGTGAGACTACTCTACCAAAATCCGTTAGCCAGGGTGCGGGTTAAGGCCACGGTGCCAAGGGTGTTTCCCCTGCAAAGGGGCACAAGACAGGGGTGCCCGCTTTCCCTCATACTGTTTGCCCTGGCCCTGGAGCCATTGTCTGCATGGGTACGTCATGATCCCCTGATATGGGGGATACCGATTGGGGAGGAATGGGAGGAACGTATTTCATTGTACTATGATGGTGTCCAGTTATATGTGACAAGGCCTTGTCAGTCGATTAATAGGATGCTTCAAATATTTAGACTATATGGGGAATACTCCGGATACCAAATTAACTAGAAGAAATCGTTGCTCTTCCCCCTGGCAGGGAGTGCCTCAGACTTAACATCCAGATGTAGAGTCCCTGTAGAGATGAAAGGGTTCAAGTACTTAGGAATTTATGTAACATGAGGTGCCCAGGAATTCTATCACCGTAATCTAGGAACACAGCTTGATAGGTTGGGCGTGGATGCCAAACACTGGTTGACCCTGCCCTTCACTCTGATGGGGCTTGCAGCATTGTTTAAAATGATAACTCTCCCATGTCTGTTGTATGCTCTACAAAATACGCCATATGAGGTACCCTAGTTATACTTCCAGAGAGAAGAGGCGGAACTGCGAACACTGCGAACACTGCTTGGGGTGGAGGGGCCCCCGGATAGCATTGCATAAGTTGCAAAGCGGGTTCTATCACGGAGGACTGGCAATCCCGGATGTCCGTTGCTACTACTGGGAAGCCCAACTAGGTACAGTAAATGGATGGTTTTTTGGAGATCGATTGGAACCGGCTTAAAGAGTCGATAGATTAGCCTTGGGTAAATGTGGGACCAGATCACTGTTATATAGTAGGCGATTGGCGAGCACAGTATCGCACCACACCCGGACAGTAGTATTGGCATGGCAGAGAGCAACAAAATTCCTAGGGTGGGAGGGTAAGTTGACTGGGATGATCCCACTCTTGGTAGGTACTGGGCTAAGATTGGTGAATAAACTCAAGGATTTTTCGAAATGGGAATTGCGGGGCATTGAAACACTTGATGGGATGTATGGAGGGGTTAAGCCTATATCACATTTGCAACCCTGCAATCAGAGTATGAAATGGGAAAAGAGAAGTGGCTACGATACTTACAATTAGGACATCCCATATGCACCCATATCAAAGAAGGGGAGACACTGGTGGAAACTGCACCGGTAGAGGACAGAATACTGACTGAGCCTCAGTTGGAAAAGGCCATTTCTCTGATATACAAAAAAATTGTCAATAATGCCCCAGAGTTGCTGAACTTATTGATGGCATCCTGGGAGGGAGATATTGGTCCTGTAGAAGATGGGAAATGAATGGAAGCATTACAAGGCCAGAAGGACGTGGCGATCAGGGCGGGATTTAGACTAATTCAGTTGAAAGTGCTCCACCGAGTTTACTACGCCAGAATGGTGTTATATTGAATGAATAGAAGTGGAGATGCAAAGTGTCAGAGAGGGTGTGGATTAGAAGGGACCTTCTATCATCTTATCTGGGACTGTCCAAGGTTACAAGTGTTTTGGAGAAAAGTGTGGGAGGTCCTAACATTGTTCACGGGAGTTGAGGTACACCTAACACCGAAACGAGTGTTACTGATGGTTGACGGAGAAGAAGATTGGCCCAGATACACAAGACAATGGGTGACACTAGCATTGGGGGGTAGCCAAATGAAATGTAGTGAGAAAATGGGGGGCTGCAGAAATGCCAACACTAAGAGAATGGAAAACTGACCTAGATTGGTGCAGACAAGCAGAACACATAATATACAAGTGCAGGGGGTGCCCGAAAAAGTGGCAAAAGATATGGGGTCCCTGGCAGTCCTACAGAGGCCTTTAATGGGGGTGGGAGAGGGGCATTGAAGGCAGAGACTGTATTGCCATTGGAAAGCTAAATGTGCACAACTATTTGTAACAAGTCATACTGTGATATGATGTAATTGTCTCCTGATTGTAATACTTGCTGAGCTGAGTTTAATAAAAAGAATTCCCCCCCCAAAAAAATTGCCTGCCCAATCGTTCTTTTTTTTCTAAGTCTAAAAGCAAAGGGCTCCATATAAAAGTTACACAGGAGTGGGAAGAGGTGGCAGCCCTGTCTTGTACCCCTGAGTATTTTGAAAGATGAAGATAACTTCCCATTCACCAAGACCCTTGCTACAGGTTCCTGATATATTAGCTGTGTGGCTCTATAGAATGTATCCCCTAGATTATATCATTTCAACACTGGAAATAGGTAAGACCATCTCACCTTGTCAAATGCTTTAGAGGCATCCAGTGTTGTTATTGCTAGAGGGGTGTCAAAAGTTGTTGCAAAATCAACAGCCCCGATTAGCTCATAGGTGAGCTCAAGCAGATACCTCCCTTTCACAAAGCCTCTCTGATCTTTGTGAATTGCATGGCCCGCATTCTTAGTTAGTCTGCTAGCCAAAAGTTTTGTAAAAATGTTATAGTCTGAATTCAGGAGAGATATCGTTCTATATGACTCACAAATAGCTGGATCTTTACCCGACTTCAGAATAAGGGTAACAGTGGCCTCATTCCAGGATTTTGGTATCTGCATTCCTTGATCTAGTATCTCACCCATCACTGATGTCAAAAGAGGGGATAACACCTCCGCCAAAATGTTATAAAGCTCCATTGGGATGCCATCTGTCTCAGCGGCTTTGCCCCCTTTACTAGACTGAATGGCCCTAACCACTTCTTCTTGAGTGATCCCTTGATTTAAGATTTTTTGCTGATTAGCGTCTATGGATTGAATAGATTCAGCTAACCAGCCTTCAGTCTCTGCATCTACAGGCTTCTCCTCCTCCATATATAGGATTCGAAAGAACTCCTTAAAGGCCTCTCTGATCTCAGTCTCACTATTCAGAATATTCCCGGACTGATCCTCCTTAATCTCCGATCTCTATTCTGATCCATCTTAACCATCCAGGCTAGGAGTTTTCCTGCCCCCTCTCCATTCTCAAAATGTGCTAGCTTACTGGCCTCCCACCTTTTTATAATCCTTATTTGGAGGAGTTCTGATAATTGGTTCTTCAACAGAAGCTGCTTCTTTTCTAACTCTGCTCTGATCCCCTCTAGTTCCGATCTTTTTATCTCCATATCTATTTGCTCCATTTAGAGATTTCACTCCTATACAACTTGTTCCTATGGCAGGTTGCACTAGCAATCTCGCTTCTAATAAATGCTTTTTTTAAATGTATTCTTTTATAACATAGTATTTATTAGAAGGTATCAGCATAATACATCGCAGGGTATATTTAGCCAGTACATCCGCAGTATAATTATACATATTACATATCAAGCAATATTATCCACAGTTCAGTGAATCATATCTTACATCATGTTCCATCCATTGGCATGTTTAGAACCCAGAAACACCGATCAGTAATCCTCATTCAATTTTTATTTTTATTTTTAGATCGCCTTGGGCATTGCCCCCTTCATATACAATGCTTTAAGGATATATCACAGGCTAAGGAGCCATGCCCAGGTGATATTACGTCAGTTTTCTACATATCATGAAACTTCAAGGTAAACTAAAACTTACCTACCTCCCTCCCCCCTCCGTCCCCCCATAGACTCAGCAAGCAACGAAATCTTCAGACATGCAATCAGTTCAGTCATGTAATCAGTTCAGTTCAGCAAATCAATGTAATACACAAATTTCAATATTTTTGGCCCTCAGCAGTAAGTCACTGTACCCTACAATACTCTATAACAGCCGAATTTCCATATTTCCCATATTCCATTTAAGCGCACCCTATAGGCAATATTCAAGTATGTCCACAGTTTCAAGTTCCTCTATCAACATGTTCCATTCTAATGATATAGGAATCTTGCGCAAACCGCGTTGTTCCTCCCTTTTTAATTCTGCACCCTCCGCCCTGCCCCATCGCATTAGCTCGCCATACCAGTCCTTCAGTGACGGTGATCCTGCAGTTTTCCACTTCATGGTAACATTACGTTTGGCCAGCATGAGTGCCAGGTTGTTGAATTTCGTAATCGGGCTACCTTTCTTCCCTTTAGGGCCCAGGCCCAGTAAGCAGTATTCTGGCCTGTCATTATTCCTCACTGGTGCTATATCTGACAAGATCTTGCAGACCGTTGCCCAGTAGTAGTAACTTGTAAATTACCTGCTCTCTCTCTCCAAAGGTCACACAAAGTGTGCTGAGTCATTATGGCTTTTCAGAGTGCTTGTGAGTTAAGCGTCGGTATCGCTCTGGTTTTGTTTGATTTGTCTAATTTTAGATCCAGTACCACATTGAAATCTCCTGCCATGATTATTGGACCAGAGAATTCTAGGAGATTTGCAAACAAATTTTTAAGTGGTTCGCAATAATCGTGATTTGGGCCATAGTAGCCTACTGATGTTAATGACCTAGCCTCAACTTTGGCGTCTGCTATACCTACCCTATCCTTGTTTCATATTTATTCAGGAGATCCTTTTACAAGGTTAAAAACAATGGGATGTCACAGGGGTTTAATGGCCCTAGACATCTATGGTTGATATGTTTCAGCCATTTACTGACTAGTGGGTCAATTGGCTTTCTTCAGGACCGGTATAGTGTAGTCATATTACATACATTCACCCATAGTTCTGTAAAGCTTGCAACTATAAAGACAATTCATGGGACATTTTCCTTGTTATGGTCTGGGCTAAAAGTGAAAATATATCCAGTTCAGCATTGCTCTTACACATTTCTCATGATCAAGCTCAACATCCCTTTGTGTGTGTGTAGAAACATGTACACAAGTGTAAGAATCCCTCAGTATGTATCATAGTGTTTGTACATATGTATAAATTTAAAGGCACTTCAGACGAAAGATAAATCAAATTGTACAAAATAAGTGTAAACTGGTGTATAACACGTACACACAAAATTAGTGAGAATAGTGAAAAAAAGGTTTTGCAAGTGCACCTATGTGGCCTACATATTGGTTAGGCATCATATTGTAAGGGTGAAGATGCTCCCTGTAGTCACACACTGTAAAGAGAAACAACGTTTAAGGATTGCTTTTATCACTTTAGAGTACATGGATTTAAATATGTGCAGCCTCCTTTACTTACTTCGTCAAGGGACTAAACTCGTGAACAAACCTGTTTGGTACCCCACACTATGATAAACACAAAGAATTGTATAAAAATTTGTTTGAAACCTCATTAAAATTTAGAACACTAAAGACTGCAATCTCAGGACCACTGGGGTTGTTTTAAGATTCATACTCCCATCCTTCTTCATTGTCGGACTACTAGCCACAACCAGTGAAGGCTCCAAGCCTTCCTAATACAATGTGTCTTCACTCCCATAGAATAACTGTCATCCTCCTTCTCAGCTGTACTTTGAAAAAGAAAAACAAACCAAATTAGTATTAACACGTTGAGTGCTCATGACGGCTAATGGCCATCATGAGTCACGGTAATCATGTGCTCATGATGGCCGGGAGCCGTCCGAACGTTGCCGCTCCGCACACGCGTGGTTAATTCCCCGCTTGTTGGGGAGAATTAATCAGTGGGCGGAGCTCGGATGGCTACTGTGACTCATAACGGCCAGGAGCCGTCCTCAGTATGGCAGCGCCACGCCCAGCCCCGACCCCTCTCGCACCGCGGGGGAATTTGCCGCGCAGCGAAGGGGTAAGAAAAACAGTAGTAGTAGAAGTACTCATAAGAATAATAATAATAATAATAATAATAATAATAATAAATACAAACACTTCTATCTTACAAGCTGTTAGTGCTCTGTCTCATCTTATAAAAACTCCCAGTCACATCTGTTGCCATGGTTTTGGTCTCATGCAATTTTATTCTATTAGTTTTGCCTAATGACATACCCCCAGACTCACACAATAATAAGATCTGACATTCATCTGATGACGTGATACAATCTTCGTGCAATCACTCTCATCCTTATCCAAATGTATATAGCCAGCCACACCCAATATAAAACTGGGTTTCTTTCAAACCCGTTATACAATGCCCACAGAGTGGCATGATTCTCAACTCTCATGAAGATACATGTTTTCATTCTTCTGGAGTATTCTTGTGTGCCCATGTCCTCAACCTCATGAAACAGAGCTCTGTGCCTCACAAATGACATCCTTCCATCCTGCCATATTTGTATGGGCACAACCTTACCCAATGCTATGCACCCAGATCATCAAATGAAATGTTCAGACTCTCATCCTAAGGTTCTCTCAACAAATGACATCCAGCTAATAGCACCCAAAGAAAATCTTAGTTGTATTGACAGATAAGAACCCTTTTTAATTATGTTAAATTCTCCGTGACTCACACTGTAACACATCTACATCTTCACTGAAAGTCACAATTAATGGATTGCATCCAACCTCCCTAATCAAGAGTCTAGTGTCAATTCAATTCAATTCAGAACGTTCTAGCCTCATTTAATTATGGGACCGAGATTATCCCGATAACCTGATTCCTACATCATCCAGTGAAAGGTTTTCATCCTTTTGCAATGATACAGATGTGGCGTCATCCATCGAATTTTAACAAAGCGACCCATGGTGTGCCTTCCTCTGCAAACAGGGATACAACTGAAAACTCATAGAACACCATACTGCCAGCCTTGCACAGGTAGCGTAATCAACCAATGGCATGCTCAACCAACCACATCCGCTGACATAATTCTAGCTCATCCTTTGAAGCATTTCCAACTTGATTGCATTACTTTTCTTAAGTTAACATATGACATGCTTTTTGCTCTACTCAAAAATATTGTGTCTCCTTGACTAAAACACCACAAAGTGCTTAACTAAGTTGGAACTTACAACACATAGGGCCATATGTACAAAAAATTGGAATTTTGAATTCCTAATTGTGATTTTTACTGAATCACAATAAAGAAAGTGCAATTCTTAATGTAAGAAAATGTACAACCTTCAAATAGCGATTCCTAGTGGGGTCACAAATAGATCTACCTCCTGAATGTTAATGAGGTAGGTTGCAATTTACGACTCATTAGGAATTGCAGCCATCACAGGGACAGCAGACGATCATGTCTGTGATTGCATTTTAATAGAGCATTTTTTTTAAAAT
Organism: Lissotriton helveticus; assembly: GCF_964261635.1. Lineage (NCBI taxonomy): Eukaryota > Metazoa > Chordata > Amphibia > Caudata > Salamandridae > Lissotriton > Lissotriton helveticus. The sequence continues at coordinate 511,718,059 of NC_136071.1, read as the reverse complement.
GCAGAGCCTGTTTTCCTTCAAGTAAAACAGAGTGCGTTTCAAAAAACAAAATGAAACATTTATATTTCATTTTTATAGAGTAGGCAATGGCACACTCTTAAAAAAAATTGTATTCAATATACACAAAGAGGAAGTGGTCTCATCAGGACCCCTTCCCATTTACGAATGGATACCACCAAGCAACAGGTGTTGATAAAAGATGAATGTTTTGCAACCGTAATTTAGTCGCAAAACATTCATACATAGGACTGCAATTCGGTATTTGGAAGGCAGGGACAGCTCCGCCACAATGGCAGAGGAACGTCACCCTACTGGCTCAGAGCTAGCACCTGAAAAATAAAATGATTTACTTAATTGTTTTATTTTCAGTTACAGGCTGAAACAGCATGCAGTAGGGTAGGGTGGGGACAGGGCCATGGGAAGATGTGCTATGTGCACTCTCAACGTTTGTGGACGGCTGTTACAGGCCGGCCACACTCTCATGCATACTTAGCTTTCTCCGGCCGGCTGCATTGAACAACCGAGCTGGAGAAACTACACATCCTCCCTGTCCTGAGCAGAGCATCTTTTTAGAATGCTCAGGCCAATCCCTGTGCTGCTCTCATAGCTAAGGTTCTTAGCATGAGAGCAGCCGGGGATTGCCCAGGGAGTCTGTAACGTAGTCCCAGTGTTTGCTGGGACAAGGAAACTGAGGCACGAAGCGGGAGACGGACGGCAGCTGGAGGCAAGTATTCCTTTAAAAACGTATTATTCAACCCCTCCCTTGGCTCCTCATCCCCGTCCGCATTCCCATCCCTCGTGCCCCCGTCCTACCACTTTTAGTTTGTGGCGATCCCCGCTGTTGGAAGGGTCACCCTAAACAAGCCCCACCTGTCATGACCTGGGCACAGGGCACTAGGACCCTGGACCTGACTGGTGGGAGGGTGCAAGGAACCAGACACTACTTCCGGTCAAGGAGTGGGGGACGGGAGATAGCCAGAAACTGGGCAGGAGGCAAGACGTGTGATCGTGTGCTGTAACCAAGAGAAATAAAAGTACCTGAAATAATCAGCTGACTCCTGTCGTGCTTCGACGACAAAGACACGGCAACTGGCGACAAAGATCTTGGGAGAAGAATTGCGCGTGTTTCCAGTGCCCCAGAAGTGAAGAGCTACAAGCCAGGAGCCCACCCTGGTCCGATTTACAGAGCAGAGTCACGGCGCGGGAGACCACCCTGGCCACAACAGGACCAGCGTGAAAAAAAAAGAAGTAATCATCCGGCCGCAACAAAAGCCAGTAAGAAGCCCCCGACGTCTCAAACTGCAAGCGCGCGAGAGAGACTTGAAAGAAATCTTGCCCGAGATCTCGCAAGACGATAGCGGCCATTTTGAGGTCAGGCAAAGCGGCCAATCAGCATCGCGGAAGACCAGGCGGCCATCTTTAAGTCAGGCGGGATCTGAAAAGGTCCCGCAATCTCGCGAGACTTGGGCGGCCATTTTGGAACCAAGCATTTTCAGCCAATCAGGAGCGAGAGATCCCGGCAGCCATTTTAAGGTCAGGAAATAAAGGAAAATACAGAAAAAGTGCAACAAAGAGCAAATAATGACAAAAGAAGAAGCCAGAGTGCACTAAAGGCAAAAAAGAGACAATAAGAAAGGAAAAGAAGAAGGAATAAAGCTGTCCAAAGTAAGGAAATACAGAAATACAAGAAAACAAAACAAAACAGCAGAAACAAAGGTCAACGGGATCGGAGAGGCAAGATGGCGTCTGCTAGTCAGACGTATGTGTGAGAGGCTCCATTTGGACATCCCGGCGTTTTCACTTACCTGAGGTCCGTTAAAGTCTTCAGCGGCAGTTTTGGGGCATTCGCGGATCCTGGGTGGTGCTGGCTTTTGGCTGCCCCCCAATGCCATCCGGGGGGGCTGTAATTGGCAAGGAGCATTAATCCGGCATTTGGGTGGTCTCCAGCGCGGCTCTCAGCGGTGTGAGGCAGGAGGCGCCGCGGAACTGCAGTGGGCGGAGCACAATGGGGAGCTGCGGTGTTCGACTGCACTCGTCGATGCTTTCTGCTGGGTTTTCTCTCTGCACAGAGCGAGGAGCGTGAATTTTACAAAACTCGTATTTCAACGCCCTGGGGCAAGAAGAACTACTACATGCACCTTTTTGCTCTATGGCCAAAGCTGCAAGTCAGAGGCAAGTACGAGACACTGTAAGTCAGCTAACTGCTTTATTAATCAACTACTGTCCTGATTATTTTTACACTGCTGCTACACTGTGAAGAACTGATTTCTGGGACTTGTGTGCTTTGGAAGGAACTTTCTAGTTGGTAGTTTGCTTCATTAATTAAGTAGCCCCCTTTTTTTTTTTAAAGATCGAGGAGGGAGAACATTTTCAAATTTGCCTTTCAACGCCTGGAGCAAGAAGAAAAATGCTTTATTTTCAATTATTGCCTTGACTGTTCATACATTGCTTCTACATTGCTTCTACATTGTGAAACTCACTGTTTGGGTTTTGTGTACCGCAGAGAAAAGTTCTGGAAGTCCCTTTAAGCGGTTTGTATAGTTAGGTAAATCCTTGTGATAAGACCACTTGGTTCGCTTTAATTAATTGGGCTATGGGTCCAAAAATAGCCCACGGTGGGAAAACTAGAGCTATTGGAGAGAGCCAGGTGAGGACTCGCGCTGCCCTTGCTGCAAAGCTAACACAAACTAGTAGCAATAAGGAGGACAGTTGCAAGGATTCCGGGGTAGATAAATCGGCTACCCCCAAGATTCCACAAATGTTTCAAACTCCCTCAGGGAGAAAGGCCGTGACTTCCAAAGCAAGACCTACTGATTCCGATCCCGCCGATATCGACGGGGATACTACACTGGTGGAAGCACTTGAACAGCTCGTATTTTCTCCAGTTTCTCCAGTTTTTCTACAGCACTCCTTAACGGTACCATCACAAGCTTTGGCTGGGACCACTGATGAGCATGTAGGGGGCGAACATAGTGTGGCCAACGCAACTTGTGCTATCGGGGAAGAACTTATTGACCCTGTGAGTAGCAAAGACAGTGAATTCTACTCTTTCTCAGAGCAATCAGATGGAACAGATCCCAAAGGTGATCTGGAAGATGACCCGGATTTGTCAATGTTCGATGAGACTACAGAGGAGACTACACCTATTTTGAAGGCTAGTCAACAGAGTGATAATAACTTGCGTGAGTTGGGTGGCGAAAATGATACTATCAGGCAACAGGGGACCGCTGAGGTCTCTGACTGGGCTTCGTCGGCGGCCGATCCTATGTCTGGTATCCTGGATCTGTCTGAGCAGGCTAATGGCAGTCTGGGGGCCACTAGCCAAGTCTCGCTTGAGGAGATCTTTAAGGCTATTTCGGAACATCAGCTAGAAGCCAGGGCTGAGCATTTAAAAACCCACAATGCCTGCCGGAAGCTCCAGAACACTGTTCGACGTCTGGCAAAGTCATGTAATGATTTTACTGATAGAATGGTAGAAGCTGAGGGCCATATTTCTACATTAGAAGATCAAGTGGCAAATCACAAGGTAGAAATTGCAGACATCAAGGCACACAAGGAAGATGTACATATAAAGCTTGCCGATATGGAGAATCGATTACGCCGTAATAATTTGCGTATTCTCGGGGTCCCTGAAGGGATTGAGGGGCAGGACATTCGCAAATTCGTAGTGGAACTTTTTGAAGAGGCATTTCCGTAGGTTAAAGACTGGAACTGGGCCCAGGAAGTTCTACGGATGCATCGATTCCCATTTCGTCAGCGACCAGTTAGGACCGGGCAAGCTGTTCAACACCCACGTGCTATATTGATCTCACTAAATAACTTTCTAGCAGGACAAACACTTTATGACTTGGCTAGACCTGAGAAAAAAAGATCTGGGAAAGGGACTAAATTTTTTGTACGCCCCGATTACTGCCACTTCACTGTAGAGAATCGCTGGCGGTTACGCCAACTAATAGCACCATTCCAATCTAAGGGCTTACAGGTTTTTCTTTTGCAGCCAGCTACTTCAAAAATGTTGCATAAAGGGCTGAATCGATTTTTTACTTCTGAGGCCTCAGCTAAGGAATATCTTAATTCTTTGGGTTGATGAGTTGATGAAATCGTGCATTGACTATTCATAATGTGATTGATTACATATGAGTATCTATATAGGAACATGCACGTAGATCAACTGCTAATCATTGTTTGCTCTTTTGACTTTTTTTTATTTATTAGAGATATGTAAATTTGATACGGGATTGTCCAAGCATCCGAGATTCTCTCACACTCATCTAAAGGGCGATAGGCCCTATTGCCTTGGTTGTTTGGGAGGGTCACTTGGGGGGTGGGGAGGCAGGGGGTCTTTGGGTGGGGGGTCACGGGGTGTAGTGGGGGGTAGGATTTGGGGTAAGGGTGTAAAGGGAAAAATGTCAGTTCATAGCATATGTTGTAAGGCTGTAGGAGCAAGCTTTTTCATTGTTTCATGTACTAATGGCTTGTATCAATTTATGGTTCAATTAGGGGTAAATGGCTAGTAATAGTCTACGCTTATGTTCATTTAACGTGTGTGGATTGAACAATGCTCTTAAGTGTAGACGAGTGATTTGACCCACGTGCCATGGGGAAATCGGAAGATATTGAGTGAACTGGGCTATACACTATTTGTCACATCAAGGCAGGCTACTATGAATCTGGAAGTTGCAATTCTGGGTCGTCAAACGATAGCCACTATGGGGAAAATTAAAGCTGATAGTTTAGGACGCTGGGCAATTGTGGAGTGTATCATTGGGGGGGGGTTACAGCTACAGTATGTACGGTATATGGCTCAAATCTGGATGAAGCTGAGATTCTTGAATTTCTAACTGTTGAGCTGGCACTGTGGGGCACACCCTTACTATTACTCGGGGAATTTAATATACATGGTGAGCCCTCTATTTGGGATCCTCAATTTACTGGATATATCGGCCGTAAGCCACGTGCTTTTAGAGCATTGCGGCAATTATTGCTTCAGCACGGCCTAGTTGATGGGTGGCCATTGGTTAACCCGGGTGACCCCGGGTATACTTTTTTTTCTTCCCCCATAAAAAGTTTGTTCGGTTAGATTATATTTTTTGCCTAGTTCACTCATGAGCAGTGCCCGCATGCAGGTAATCCCACGGATTACTCCGGATCATGGCCCTGTTGTTATAGATATGCTTCCTTTTAAGATCCAGCGGGTACAGCGGTCATTTTCATTCAATAAGAAATTTATATCTGATGAAGTATATGTATGCCATATTCAAGTATGGGCCCAGCAGTTCCTTGATTATAATAGAGGCACAGCTTCTCAGGCGATGGTATGGGATTGTTTTAAGGCCGGATTGCGGGGTCAAACTTATAGCTATGGGTGGTCTCAACAGAGGAAACAAAAAGCTGATATGGACAAATTGCTGGCAGATTTAAAAAATGCAGAACAGGAATTCATCTTGGATATCAGAGCACACCGAGACAGCGAACTGGCACAAATGAAGGTTGCACGCTTTAAAGGCAAAGATCAATGGTGTCTGGAGTCGTGATATAGCATGTCAGTATAAAATTCATCGAGCTGAGAGATGAGTATGGGGAAGCGGTTGGGAGATGTTTAGCTCAAAGACTTCGTGGGCGATAGATATCACAGTGCATCGGTCCCTGAGAGAATGACCAGGGTGGTTTTGTTGAGAGGATGGATGGTATACTGCAGGTTTTCAACAGTACTATACTGAATTGTATACCCAAGAATATCTTCCCCAAGATCAGATCGATCAGTTTGTGGCTAGATTTGATATATCCGTGGTGGAGCCCATTGTTAGAGAGGAGCTGGAAGCCCCAATAACGATGTTAGAGCTTGAGATCCCACTTACGGCCCTTGCGCTTGGGAAAGCTGCCGGTCCGGATAAATTGCCACTAGAGGTCTATCGTTTGCTATTTCCTATCATTAAAGATGATATGCTCGCCACTTTTATCGCTGCTCAAGCTGGCAACCCTCCTCCCTCATGGGATGATGTAAGTATAGTGGTATTACAAAAGAAAGACAAGCCCTCATATCTTCCGGGGTATTATAGACCCATTTCATTAATTAATGTTGATACCAAGATATATTCTAAAATCCTCGCTAGTCGTTTAATTCAAGTTGTACTATCATTGGTGTCTCACCATCAGCATGGCTTTCTTCCAGGCAGAAGTACAGTTAACCATCTGCATCGTGTGATTGCTGTCTTGGATTATGCATCTGCATTTTCCAAAGATGTCGGCTCAGTGTTTTTAGATGCTTTAAAAGCATTTGATCGTGTGGCGTGGGCATATTTATGGGCAAAATGGGGTTTGGACCCCAATTTTTACTTGCCTTGCAAATTATGTATAAACGACCGAGGGCCAAGATTTGCGTGATGGGGCAGGAGTCATCATTTGTTTATATTACTTGGGGTACACGGCAGGGATGCCCATGCTCACCGTTATTATTTGCTATTTATATCATGCCATTGTTGCAGATACTAGCTGCCTCTCAGCATATACAATAAAATGGCTGTGGGTGATAGCTATGTCCGTGTCTTAGCTTATGCTGATGACATTGCGGTCATCACATCTGATCCGGAACAATCACTGTTTTTTTCGATCCCCACATGAATACGTCGACCCTGGATGGCACTAGTGCCGGCTTTGTTTCCATTTTTTCATATTCTGATACGCACATGATGTAACATGTGGTGCCGCTGTCTAACACAAAACATGCTTTGTGCTGTCCCACATCTATGTTCACAGTCGCAATCTTTCTTACTTGATGTTCCTCTATTAGGTGGATGCTTTCTCACCCTTCTTCTTCTTCTTCTGCGAAAGCAACGTCCTACATCAGGTATAGTCGTTCTGCGTTCTCTTGCACTGCTTCTCCATCAGATTTAGCTGACGAGCTGCGGTTTGCCGTTTCCATGTGCCTGGCATATCTGTTTGTCGTCATCCTCGGTCTTCCTGGTCGTCCTTTCTCACTTCTGAACGGTGTGCCCAGACACACGAATGCAAAATGATTTCTTCTGTTGTATTTTCTGCATGTCTGACCCATTGCCGGGGACGTGCCGGTGTGTGGGAACTCGAGACCGCATCTGTAACAAGTCTTTCCTTGTTGTTTTCTTGGCGGTTGCTCATTGTTCTTCTTCTTTCAGATGTTCATGCGGCTGCTTCCGACCATGAGGCTCGCTTGTTCCATTCGCCTCTCCTTACCCAGCTCCATGTGCTTTGCTTGCGCCATCGCCCTCGCTTCTGCCCTGACCATCATTAGAATTCTCCAGCGAGGTAGGTTCTTTCAAAATTCGTGCGCGAAATTCCATCGATCGACATCCCTCACTGATGCGCATACGAATTGCTTGTTCGTTGTCGAACTTGTCAAACTCGCAGGGTGTGACCAACTTGCGCAGTCTTGTCACAAAGTCATCAAGAGACTCGTCTGTGTGCTGAAATGCAATTGCGAAGGTGTATCTTTCAAAGTCAACGTTTCTTTGTGGATCAAATTTTCTGAGAGGTACTTGATTAGTCCTTTATATGTTGCCGTTTGGTCATCAGGGAATGTCACTAGTAGGTCGTCTACTTCATCCCCTACGAGGTTTAAAAACAGATCCAACTGCTTTGCATCTGTTACATCCGTGGCGCGCATGTATCTTTCGAACTTGCAAACCCATCGCTCCCATCTGATGCCTAATTGTGGCTCAGGTAGATTGAATGGAAGCTGTCTATGGTTCTGAGCACTGGCTTTGTCGCTCACTTGTTCAGTCATCGTGAGCCTGTGGCACTTCTTTCTTTTATTCTGTTTTTTTCCTGCTTTTCTTTTCTTAAATATTTTTTGTGTTTCGTTTCTTTATTCTACTTTCCTTTTCTTTGTTTCTTTCTTTTATTCTGTTCTTTACTTGCACAGCTTTCTTACTTCTTTAACCTTTGTTTCTGCTGTTTTGTTCTGTTTTCTTGTATTTCTGTCTTTCCTTACTTTGGACAGCTTTATTCCTTCTTCTTTTCATTTCTTACTGTCTCTTGTTTGCCTTTAGGGCACGTTGGCTTCATCTCTTTTCATTATTTGCTCTTTGTTGCACTTTTTCTGTATTTTCCTTTATTTCCTGACCTTAAAATGGCCGCTTCCCTTGCTCAGTTGTCTCTTTCTTCAATGAAATGTTGACACTCTTCTGTTGTTTAAACTATATTGTCAGGGAGAGTAAGAGTGCCTTCACTACACTTACCCTCACCCTCTCTTTGATAATTGGCATGTCAACAACAACAGCATCATGGAAAATGGAGTGATTAAAGAGGAAATGCTGGCATTCAAAAAGATTCATGAAGAGCTATCAGAGACCAAAAATGGAATAATAATGAGAGGTACAAGAATAGTGATGCCAGGAGCGCTGCGCAGACAGACTGTAAATTTGGCGCGCAACTCCCATAGAGGCATGGTGGCAACAAAGAGACTGCTACGGGAGAAAGTGTGGTTCCCGGGTTTGGAGGCCACCGTCACAAACTACCACATCTGCCAAACGACGGGGTCAGTCAGAAAACCAGAACGCTACAAATGTCAGAGCTCCCGCGGGTAGTGTGGATCGAACTGGCAGCAGACTTCTGCAGGCCTCTAGAAACAGGAAACTACCTGCTTGTGATAATAGATGAATTCTCCAGGTTTCCCATCGTGCGACAATGTTGTTAACATCAGCAAGTGCAACACTGCCAACTATGGACGATGTATTTACGGCGTGGAGCTCCCCGCAAAAACTGAAGACAGACAATGGCCCACCATTTTCAGGGGAAGAACTTCGAAAATTTGTGGACTATTTAGGGACGCATCACAGGAAAATAACGCCTCTGTGGCCACAGGCAAATAACATGGTGGAAAGATTCATGGGGAACATAAAGTAGGCTGTCCAAAGAGCAAAACTGGCACAGATATCAATAGGACAGGCTCTGTGTCAAGTACTAAGGGACTATGGGAACACTCCTCACAGCTCCACAGGACGATGTCCCGCTGAGCTAGTGCTGGGCAGATCAAGCAGAACGAGGCTACCGCAGCTGGAAGCAACAACAACGCCAGAGCGGAGCGGCATCGCCATCAGAGACCAAGAGGCCAAGGAGAAAATGAAGGCATATGCCGATGCGAGGAGAGACGTCACTCCTGCGCACCTCAAGCAAGGGAATACCGTGGTGGTGTGGCAGCTGAGAAAATCGGACAGCCCATTCTCAAAGGAGCCATTGACGGTGACTGAGGTAAAAGGGCCAATGATAACAGCAGCAGCAGGACACTACTACATCACACAAAACAGATCACACTTCAAGGAACTAAAGATCATGGACGAAGACGGAAGAGAGGTCGCAACAGGAGACACAGATAGGAGAAAGGATGAGGACGCGCAGATGGACAAAGGAGAAACACGTCAAAGAAGAGAGTGCAAAAGACCAAAGGGACTGATTGAAGAAATGTAGTGAGGACACATGCTCTTTTCTTTTCTCTCTCTCTCTCTCTCTCTCTCTCTCTCTCTCTCTCTCTCTCTCTCTCATCTTCTCTCTCTCTACAACTATTTGGCATCAACTATCTCTCTGTCATTTCTGCAACAAAGGGGGAGATGTCATGACCTGGGCACAGGGCACTAGGACCCTGGACCCGACTGGTGGGAGGGGACAAGGAACCGCACACCACTTCCGGTCAAGGAGTGGGGGACGGGAGATAGCCATGAAGAGGGCAGGAGGCAAGACGTGTGATCGTGTGCTGTAACCAAGAGAAATAAAAGTACCTGAAAGAATTAGCTGACTCCTGTCGGGCTTCGACGACAAAAACACGACACCTCGCATACACTAAATCTCTAAACACATATTGTGATTCTGTAACATGTTACTGAAGCACAATTTTGTTTTGTACATATTGCAAAGCATTTTTGTGGTCGGAAATGGCCAGATGTGCAGAATCGGGCCATTTTTTTTACAGAGTTTCATATAGCGCGAACTTGACCAGAAATGAATCGGGTATCAGAGCGCTTTACATAGCACCAGTTACGTTACATGAGGACACGTCATTTTAGGCACGGGGAGATTAAGTGATTTGCCCAGAATCACAGGTGGTTTTTGGCGTCGTTACCGAAAAATGGTTTTGAACACATTGGCCATACTCTTTACTCAACTCTTGCCTTCCTCCACCACCACTCACTAAAGCCTTTTCTTTTGTACCAATTGATTTACCACATTCACCTTCCCACCATCAACTTTCACTGTTGGCTAGCAAAAAAATCCTTTCTTTTTTCTCTCACACAAGCCTTTTAGCTTTAACAGAATGATGAATGCAATTTCAATTGTGTGCAGTGAAAGGAAACGTCTATCATGTTCTAGCTTTGTGCCCAGGAAATCTGACTAAGTATTCGCCCAGGCCCACTATACTTACAATCCCAGGAGACCCTCGCAGGTAAGTGGGTGGCCTGACTGGCAATCCCGCGACCGTCCTGGGCGATTTACTTCTCTAGGGAAATGATGTTTCAGGCGAAGACACCACTGTCCGTGGTATTTATGAGGGACTCCTGTAAGTAGGCCTGCCCTGCTTCCATACCTCAAGTAGCAGCCTGTGGGACACTGTGCTATCAATCATGTGGAAACAAATTATCAAACATTGTTTAACGCACATTTCATGTCTTGAATATATCGGGAAGATGTTGTTTCCGATTCTACACCCCCTGCCTATTGCTCTCTCTTTCTGTTTTGCAACATATCCGATTCTGTCTTGTCTATGCATCTTGTGTGCCTTTACTTAGATGGCCTGTCAAACTTTGAACCAAATATATAGCTTCCCATCTTTTAGTTGCTAACAGGTTACTAGCAGGTGAAATAGCCGTAGCCTTTGAAAGAGAAGGCATTGATAATAGTTTGTTCATAGAGCCAAATATGTTTTGGGGCCTGGGCATAGAGGGCAACTGGCCATGGCCTGCACCTCCCAAGGGGCCCTGGGAAAATTAACTCTAATTTACTTTTGTCTATTTCTCGATCTCATTCTTAACCACTAATATTATAGGATTCAATTGTGTTTGCCATCATGGGGATTGAATTAGCAGATAATGGGTAACTAAATTCTAAGTTGTTTCAAACCAGCCCCCCCCCCCCAAAAAAAAATTCCCAGGCTCCCACAATACTGCATAGTGCAGCTAACTCGCGTGTTGTATTTACAGTGCTCACAGCTGGCGCTCTCTGCGCTCTCTTTTGTTAGTTGCTTACAAAGATGGTACTCCCTCAACTGATGGCCCGACCTTCCCGCCCAGCTATCAGTGAGCCGCTTTGCCGCCCTTGACAGTTTTCTGTCTGCACAGTGAGCGGATCTCGATGCAGCAGGTGACAGAGGGGCCCAGCTGCGCAGGTCCACGGCAGTGTTGACGGCTCTGTGACAGGCCTCTGTCTGGGAGTTCAGCTGGCCGAGGGCCTCCAAGCTGCCAAAGGCCGCCTCACGCTGGAGATGCCCCGGTTAGTGGCGTAACTCCTGCGGAATAGGATGACGGCTCACGGGTTCCTTGACCTTGGGCTGCATGGATCCTGCTGAAGAGTTGTACCCGCGCCGCGGGGGCTTCTGGGGCCTGTGTTAGGCCACTGGCCCGGCGGGTTTATGCAAGTGGCTACTGTACAAGAGGGCCCGCAGGCTCTTCTTTAATTAAAGAAGCGTTGGGGTTTCATATTTAATGATACGAAAAGGGGAGCAGCAAACAACAACCGAAGTCGATATTAAACAGTCTTCAGACCCATGCGTATAATATGGCCAAAAAGCTATGCTCGCACGCGCCGCTTATCTGTGTTATAAGGAACTCCGGGGTGGGCGTGGCTACAACCGTGTTCACATGCCAGGCTGGTACTTTGAGGATATTGGCAGGGGCAGGGCTTTAAGTGGGATGAAAAAACTGAGGAGGGGAAGGGGTCTCTTAAAGGGGCGTGGCCGATTTAATTTGGGTCGTGGCTTAAAAACACTTAAACCAAAATTCTGTGCTTAGTATAGTGTTCCGCCCCACTTGTATTTTTCTGCTTCTGTCATTGCATCCAGATATATAATTCAACAAGTAACATTGCACCCTAAACAAAACAGGGTTATCGGCTTTGTCAATGGTTGTTAGTTGCATATAATAAATGAGCAACGACTATGGCTTTGTTGTATATAATATTGAAAATGCTTCTGTTCTGAAATGATGGGACTATGAAAGAACTAAAACGAGTCTCTTTGAATTTACATCAAAGTCTTTGACCAATGATACTGCTGCAGAGTTCAAATGTTATTTTCCAACCTGAGGGTGAGGGCAGAAATGGAGAGCCCGATAGGGGCCCGTCTCAGCACCTGCTTTTAAGAACTGACCCACTTAAAGCCCTGGATACTCGCACTCTGCTCTAAAGGTTCCTATCTGGGAGTCTTGTCCGTCCTACAAATAGTACGAAGCATAACAAACTGTCTATGAGTTGGTTTTGTTCTTACTCTCGATTAGTGAAAACTCAGGACCTTATATATGAGCTTTTGCCGTATTGCAGCGCCGCGGGCCTCCCTGCTGTGCTGCCCTACGGCAAAAGGAAAGGGCGGGAATTCGCTGTATCTATATGATATGGCGCATTCCTGTCCTTTTCCCCTGCACCGGTGCACTAAGGGCTGCCGTGCGCCATCGCAGGCCCCTTTGCACCATGGTACAAGGGTGCCTGCGCTGCAGGTATGATTGATTTTGTGCAGAATCAATCCATTCAGGTGCTTTTTTTGAAAAAAGAAAATGCAAGGAGAAATGTTTTCATTTCTCTTTGTTGCGCCTCCCTAACGCCACCCCTGAATTCTCAGCTTCACGATGCCTCATAAATCTGGGAATGCGTCTGGTTCCATGGGTGTTGTGTGGGAACACCCACAGCAACACCCATGGAACGCTCCTTTCACGCAGTTTTCTGCGTGTGAGGTGCACATATTTATAAGGCCTAAATGTGGCTGAGTTTGTTGTTTGCCTTACATAACAATAGATGGAAGAAAGCTGGAAACATATTTGGGGATTTAGGGCATACACACTTGGGTCTTGAAACACCATACACATTTTATTTTTAGTAATGTCACGTCACTACCTGTTTGTGAGTAGTTCATATTTGAAGGGAGGATACCATTTAAGTTTCAATCTTTTTTTTATTTGAAATAAGGCTGGAGACAATTTAATGCAGCCCATTGAGGAATTATGAGAGAATAATTCTCCCATGATCATTGTTTATATCTTTCCTGAGGTTTTTAAAGTAGCTCCTTTGACTTTTATGGGGTTCAGCTACCTCACTGACAATTTTAGAACACTGCGGTGACTTTGGGCGAGAAAGCAAAAGACACACAGGTGATTGACGGAATTCAGAGAATATCAAACACTCTCTCCAAGTTAATAGATCTGGTTTATATCCATTGTTCTTTTGCTCACCACGCCACCCCAGTTTAGACCCAGCCATATGCAAATCAGTCTTGACCCTGTGCCTCATGGGAACAGTCCAGACTGAGCTGCCAAGCCAGGTCCTTCCTCGACCGGAGACACGCATCTTGGGGCACGTTTCCTAGCATCATCATTCATCAGGCAAGCTAGTTTGAATCCAGTGGCACAGTGAGCCCTGGCATTACGTCTTGGCATACACGGCGCACTTACGGCGAGAAAGCAAAAGACACACTGGTGATGGACAGGATGCAGAGCAAATCAAACATTCTCCCCCAGTCAATAGATCTGGGTTAAATCCATCGTTGTTTTGCTCACCATGCCACCCCTGTTCCCATGAGGCACAGGGTCAAGACTGATTTGCCTATGATGGCATGGTGGATGCAGAGCTAGAATATCGATGTATAAATATCGATATACAGAAATATCGAGATAAAAATATCGTGGGATAGAAATATTGTGGTCAAGAGTATTGGTTGTTAGGTAAGTAATATCGATTGCAAAAATATCGAAGTGTTAAATATCGTTTACCAAAATATAGTTGTTAAAAATATCGATTTAATATTAATGTTGTGTATTTTAGTATTTCGTATGAGAAGTGTTTGTATTTTTAGTATATGTGTTAAAAATGTAGTAGTTAATATATATATTTTTTTAAATACAATTTTGTGTTTTTAGTTTCATAGCAGGTTAGGGTTTATAGGGGAATAGGGTGGGAAGTAATTTAATTATATCGATTTTATTTATTATTTATAGTAGTTAATACATTTTTTTTTAATTTTGCATTTTTAGATCTGGAGGTAATTTAATTATATGAAATGTATTCAACAATTTACATTTATTCATAATTGTATAATTGTGATGTTATAGAGTTAAATGTGTACATTCATTTACTAATAATTGTTTGATAATTAGTTGTTAATTAATTTAAATTTAATTAATTATGAATTCATTATGGTAATTGTTTAATTAATTATAGGTGAGTGTTGTGGTGTTTATGGGTGTAAATGGTGGGAAGGATGGGAAGTAATTTATTTTTTATTGATGAATCATTAAATATTAGTTAATTAATTTGTATTAATTAATTAGTAATTATTCATTGTAATTGTGTAATTAATTTTAGGTGTGTGTTGTGGACATTATAGTGTTAAACAATGTGTAATTAATGATTGTTATCTTTTTAAATAGTAATATATTTAAATTTCAATATTATCTATGTTAATAACAGAAATAAAATGTAATAAAAATGATTTTTTTTTATTGGTATGGTATCCAGCACTTTCCATACTGTTGCAGTCACTGGAGTGGTAATAGTAATTTTTACCCCTCTAATATCCAACACTTTCCCTAGTGTTGCACTCACTGGAATGGGAAGTAATTTGTACCCCTCTACTATCCAACACTTTCCCTACTGTTGCACTCACTGGAGTGGGAATAGCAATTGTTACTCCGCAGCTATCCAACACTTTCCCTGCTTTTCACGCACTGGAGTAGGAATAGTAATTTTTACCACTCCGCTATCCAACACTTTCCCTACTGTGGCACTCACTGGAGTGGGAAAAGCAATTGTTACTCCTTAGCTATCCAACACTTTCCCTGCTTTTGCACTCAGTGGAGTGGGAATAGTAATTTTTACCCCTCCGCTATCCAACACTTTCCTTACTGTTGCACTCACTGGAGTGGGAATAGTAATTTTTACCCCTCCACTGTCCAACACTTTCCCTGCTTTTGCACTCACTGGAGTGGGAATAGTAATTTTTACCCCTCCGCTATCCAACATTTTCCCTGCTATTGTAATTATTGTGTTGCGAAATGTATGTTTTAAAAAAAATAGTTTAATGTGTTAATTAATTATAGAATGTTTTATTTTATTTTAAAATATTGATATATGTCTATATTTTATTTTTGTATAATTTAAAAAGTTTATAAATTAAATAAAGATAATAGTTAATAAAATGTATTTAAGTAAATATATGTATATGTACATATTTTTGTGTGTTTATATATTTTTTAAGTTTATTTGTTATATTTAGTTAAAACATATATTAAATGTAATTTAGTTTGTTAAAATATTAATATTATTTAAGATATTTTGTTTAAGTTATATATATTTTTAAAGTCGATATTGTTTACATCTATATTTTTCACTTCAATTTTTTTGATTCAATATTATTGTACTTACCTGTTTAAGTATAGGGAGTCAATATTTTTGTATTCGATATTTTTTCATCAATATTTTTGTGAACTATATTTTTTACATAGATATATAAACAGGGAACCGGCATGGTGAGCAAAAGAACGACGGAGTTAACCCAGATCTCTTGGCTGGTGGTGAATGAATGAATTATTCAGCATTCCGTCCATCATTTGTTTGCGTAGCACTTTTCGCCCTAAGTTGAATGGGTATGCCCAGCTGTGGTCCTTTGCTCTCTGTGCCACTAGATTCAAGCTAGCCTGGCTGATGAAGGGTAATACCCCGAAACCGGTCCCAGGATGATTGTTTCGGGTCCAGGGAGGACCTGGCTTGGCAGTTCGGGCTGGACTGTTCCCATGAGGCACAGGGTCAAGACTGATTTGCATAGGACTGGATCTGTGCTACTAGATTGAAGCTAGCCGTGCTGATGAAGGGTAATACCCGGACACTGGTCCCAGGATGCTAGTTTCCTGTCCTGGGAGGACCTGGCTTGGCAGTTTGAGCTGGACTGTTCCCATGAGGCACAGGGCCAAGACTCATTTGCATATGGCTGGGTCTAAACTATGGTGGCATGGTGAGCAAAAGAACAATGGATTTAACCCAGATCTCTTGACTGGGGGTGAATGTATGATTTATCCAGCATTCTGTCCATCATTTGTGCGTAGCACTTTTCGTCTAAAGATGGATGGGTATGCCCAGACGTGGGTCCCTTACTCACTGTGCCACTAGATTCAAGCTAGCCTGGCTGATGAAGGCTAATACCCTGAAACCGGTCCTAGGATGCTTGTTTTGGGTCCAGGGAGGACCTGGCTTGGCAGTTTGGGCTGGACTGTTCCCATGAGGCACAGGGTCAAGACTGATTTGCATATGACTGGGTCTGTGCTGCTAGATTCAAGCTAGCCTGGCTGATAAAGGGTAATACCTCAAAACTGGTCCCAGGATGCTTGTTTCTAGTCCAGGGAGGACCTGGCTTGGCAGTTCGGGCTGGATTGTTCCCATGAGGCTGGGTCTAAAGTGGGGTGGCATGGTGAGCATCAGAACAATGGATTTAACCCAAATCTCTTGGCTGGGGGTGAATGTATATTTTATTCAGCATTCTGTCCATCATTTGTCTGCGTAGCACTTTTTGTCCTAAGTTGGATGGGTATGCCCAGACGTGGGTCCCTTGCTCACTGTGCCACTAGATTCTAGCTAGCCTGGCTGATGAAGGGTAATACCCTGAAACCGGTTAAAAGATGCTTGTTTCGGGCCCAGGGAGGACCTGGCTTGGCAGTTCAGGCTGGGCTGTTCCCATAAGGCAGAGGGTCAAGACTGACTTGCATATGGCTGGGTCTGTGCTGCTAGATTCAAGCTAGCCTGTCTGATGAAGGGTAATACCCCGAAACCGGTCTCAGGATGCTTGTTCCCAGTCCAGGGAGGACCTGGCTTGGCAATTCGGGCTGGACTATTCCCATGAGGCTGGGTCTAAACTGGGGTGGCATGGTGAGCAAAAGAACAATAGATTTAACTAAGATCTCTTGAGTGGGGGTGAATGTATATTTTATTCAGCATTCTGTCCATAATTTGTTTGCGTAGCACTGTAGTAACTTTGGCACTCTTCTGCCAATGTAAAGGAATATATATATCATATGGTAGAACCTGATGAATTCTGCATCAGCTGAGCCTGCAGTCAATGTGTCCCTCTGTCCTGCCTAGCTCTGTCAGTCGCTGCCTCTAATGCAGTCTGGGTTGCATGGCAGTCAGTAATCTCATGCACACAACACTTGTACCATCCCTTCTTTAACAAATCCAAACTTTCAGTCAGACATCATTTTAAATGTATCACACTGGGCTGGAGTGAGTGTTTTTCTGCTGGACAAAGTCAGTCCGTGGCCTCTTACCTGGCTCACTGCAGACCTCTGACTGCACAGAGCTGCTTCCACACAAGGGATCCCTTGCCCTGCCTACCTGCATAGGCTAAACTGGCCCCTGCAGGACTCTGGCATTTGCCCAGTGGGCTGCAGCGTCAGGGGTTCCTTTTGGAGAGGAAGGGCCTGCCAGGATCCACTCATGCCTTCAGGGCGCCACCTTAGTCATGGTCACCTGCATTGTGGGACTGGCTTGGACAATTTTGGCAGGGCTGGTTTTGGTATCCAGACTGGCTCAGCTCCTTGAACATATGTATTGGAGAGCATCAACAAATCAGGGCAGTAAGGGCATGCAGAGGTGGCTATCCAGGCCAGTCTATCTGCTTTGCACCTGCACATGATGGCTCGGGTAGCTCCTCATTGGAAAAGATCAAGAGCAGTTCTGGGCAACTCCTGTCCCTTCCAACCTTTTGAGTGTCACTGTAATTGTGCGGGTGTGCAGTTGTTAAGCACGAAAATCAGGTGACACCTGCAAATTGCGAGTGACTTGACAAGTCTGCTCAGATTTCCTTTCGGCATTCTTATATTCCCTGTCATCACTTTTGTCCTCACATCTCCTCCCTCCCTTTTCCTTTCAATCTCTTACTTTTCTTCACAGTTTTCCTTATTTCCTCTCTCTTCTCTTTTGTTATTTTTGGCCTTTCTTATCTTCTTTTTCTATTACTCATCCTGCCCACCTTTAAGAACATTTTTTTTTTAGATTTACCTTATTTCTCTCACGGTCTCTGCTCCTTCTTTAGGGTCTCTCATTCTATCCCTTGCATGTATTTTTACTCCCGCCCTACCACTTCCCTTTTTAGGTTTCGACCTACAGCATTGCTTTATCAATGTTTGTTTGTCGAGATTCTAGTAAGGCGTCCGAAAAGTCTCCCCAAACTGCGGATTCGATACAGTTCATGTGAGCAAGGCGCGTGCACATCGCCAGGCACATCTCACACCATGCCTCTGTATCAGACTTCAAAGTAAGCCGCGCCCCCGGCCCCACCCCATCAGACTTCAAAGGAATGCGCTCCCCCACCCCCGCCACAGCAATGCCGAGTGCTTGTTTCTTTAGTGCAGAGCACTCCATTAGTGTTTGTGAGCCATCTCAATTGAGTATATCCACCCATAACTCCATGTTACTCTCTGTTGTTGCCTGATAGCTTCTCCCTGCTCCTCTATTTTGCACTTGCCTATGTTCCTTTTGCTAATGCTGTTCCCCATGCTGCCTTCGTGTCCCCTCACCAGCCCTCCCGCTGTTGCTTTTGTGTCCCACCCTTGTTGTTTCAATGTTCTACCCCCATCCTCCCCTTTGGTGCTTCGTTGTTTGCCCCCTCCCTCTGGGATGTTGCGTCACAGTATCTAGTGTTGCTTCTGATACCATCGGGACCCCTGCCCCTCCCATCTGCCCACTTAAGGTAAAAAAACATTTTTGGGGCCTTTTCTTTTCTTTTAGGTTACCGATCCAACTCCGATTGGCTAAAAAGAAAAAATGCTGTCTGCGTAATTCTTTTGGTGGGTGCATGCGTATTGCGCACTTCTACAAAAGAATGTGCGGCTGTGTCAAAGGATTTTAATTTGCTTGTTTTATTTATTTATTTTTTTACTGTTTGATTGCGGGACGCATGGCCGTTTTATTGATCATAAGTGGACTTGAAAAAACAATATTCGCAGAAGGACTAAGACTAAAATAGTTTGAACTGTTTATGGTGCACCATTAACTTCAGATCTGGTAAGAAAAGCTTCTTTAAGATAACAGGTCTCTTTTGAAGATTGTATTAACGGTACTTCTGGATAAAATAGCCTCTCCAAATTATGCTATGGCTTTTGGCATTCCTTGGCTAAGGAGATATAGTCCACATGTCAAATTCGCTACTGTGATCTTATCTGTCATAATCATTCTGGAGTCTAAATGAGGAGACTAAAGAGATTTCCTGTCAATTTCTAATTTAATTGTGGCTAAACTCTCTTCTGTGCAACCTCAGTTCAAAGCATAGTCTATAGTCTTTGCTAAACCTGAGAACTGCTCCATTCGCCTACACTGCACTCAATGCAACATACACTCCAAATACCACTCAGTGCCACATAATTACACTGCACTCAATGTAACATACACTCCAAATACCACTCAGTGCCACATAATTACACGCCACATAATTGCACTGCACTCAATGCAACATACACTCCAAATCCCACTCAGTGCCACATAAACACACACCACATAATTACACAGCACTCAATGCAACATACACCAAATACCACTCAGTGCCACATAATTACACGCCACATAATTACACAGCACTCAAGGCAACATACACTCTAAATACCACTCAGTGCCACATAATTACATGCCACATTATTACACAGCACTCTATGCAACATACACTCCAAATACCACTCAGTGTCACATAATTACACGCCACATAATTACACTGCACTCAATGCAACATACACTCCAAATCCCACTCAGTGCCACATAATTACACGCCACATAATTACACAGCACTCAATGCAACATACACTCCAAATACCACTCAGTGCCACATAATTACACGCCACATAATTACACAGCACTCAATGCAACATACACTCCAAATACCACTCAGTGCCACATAATTACACTGCACTCAATGGAACATACACTCCAAATACCACTCAATGGCACATAATTACACTGCACTCAATGTAACTTACACTCCGAATACCACACAGTGCCACATAATTACACGTCACATAATTACACTGCACTTAATGCAACATACCCTCCAAATACCACACAGTGCCACATAATTACAGGCTACATAATTACACTGCACACAATGCAACATACACTCCAAATCCCACTCGGTGCCACATAATTACACGCCACATAATTACACAGCACTCAATGCAACATACACTCCAAATCCCACTCTGTGCCACATAATTACACGCCACATAATTACACAGCAGTCAATGCAACATACACTCCAAATCCCACTCAGTGCCACATAATTACACTGCACTCAATGCAACATACACCCAAAATCCCACTCAGTGCCACATAAGTACACGCCACATAATTACACTGCACTCAATGCAACATACACTCCAAATCCCACTCAGTGCCACATAATTACACGCCACATAATTACACAGCACTCAATGCAACATACACTCCAAATACCACTCAGTGCCACATAATTACACAGCACTCAATGCAACATACACTCCAAATCCCACTCAGTGCCACATAATTACACTCCACATAATTACACAGAACTCAATGCAACATACACTCCAAATACCACTCAGTGCCACATAATTACACGCCACATAATTACACTGCACTCAATGCAACATACACTCAAAATCCCACTCAGTGCCTCAGTGATCTATCTATCGCCCTCACTCTATCTATCTATCTATCGCCCTCACTCTTTCTATCGCCCTCACTCTATCTATCTATCTATCGCCCTCACTCTATCTATCTATGTATCGCCCTCACTCCTCTATCTATCTGTGTGTCGCCCTCACTCTATCTATCGCCCTCCCTCTATCTATCTATCGCACTCACTCTATCTATCTATCGCATCACCACAGCATCATTCAGCACCACCACAGCATCACTCAGGGGCACCACAACATCACTCAGGGGCACCACAACATCACTATGCGCTACAACAGCATCACTGAACACCACAGCACCTCTCGTCGCCACTACAACATCACTCAGAGCCACCACAGCATCAATCTGTGCAACCATTCAACAACAACTGGTTCAAATATGTTCTCTCAATGTTTCAAGCTTTATTACAAATGTCCCAAAAAGATGTTAATATTTCACTTCTGTTCTTAGATTTTCGTCATAATAAAATACAACGAACATAATCTTCACAAAAGTTATTTACAAAAGTTTAAGCTATTGCCATTATAAATTACAAGAACTTTTTTTAAGTATTAATTATTAAAAAAATCACAAGCCATTGCTATTTGTAATATCAACACATCTAAGTCATGTAAATACAACACATATTGTGTTACAAATGCTATAGGTGTCACATTTGCGAAAGTTAAAACTATTGGCATTGTAAATGACAAAGCTATTAATTTCGCTATTTTCAAAACCAACACATAAATAAAAAATTGGTCATTTACAATACCAATAGCTCAAACTTTCCTAATGCGAGACCTATTGCATTGCAAATGCTTGTTTTTCTTGTATCATGTATATCTCGCCTTCCTAACTGCCCCACTCCTTTTTTTCACCATTGCCTTATTCCTTTTCTTCCTCTCTTTGACTTTCCTACTGGTCGCTTCTGTTGCTTTTCATCTCCTCCTCTTGTCTTTCCTGTATGCCTCTGCTTCTCCCTTGTTCCCGTGGGACCTCTGACTCTTCTGAGTTTGCCTGAGCCTTCCAGGGACCTGTTTCTCTCTCTGTAATAGTGATTTCTCCCTGAAACCCTCGAGGAAGTAGTCTCACAGAAAGTGGTGGGGCATAAAGTTGTGGATGAGTGAACTGTGGCGACCCAGCTCCACCGGCATAAGGAGGGATTAGGATGGTGGTCCCCCTGAGAAAATGTTGAAAAAATAGTGAGCAAATGGTGCATTTTCAAGCAAGCTTCGTAAAACAACTGAGGGCGGCTGTCAGTGTCTTCCAAAGCCGCACCTCTGTGTATAGAGAGACAGTAGCTGGCCTGTGTCTGCCTTCCACACTCGCTTCTCCTTAAAATGGAACTTCTCACTTTAAAGAGTTGAAACATCCTGAGACCTCACAAACATATAGGTCATGATTTCTGTAGCAACAGGGAGTTTTTACAAACACATGGTAATTCAGAATGGTTTCCTAAAGCATATGGCATGGCCTATGTTTTAAATCCATTGCTGGACTGCAGTTTTGTGCTGGAGGTACTTTCTAGAAAGTGCTGCCAAAACACACCACAAATAAAAATTTTGCAAGCGGGAGTCCAAATGGCATCTGAAACACTTAATTACTCTATGACGATAACAAATATTCTTTTTCGAGATGCTTTTGATTAGGATCAGTTACCCGAAGACAAAAAAGCATATGCATTGAATGAGATGGTCACTGTTCATTTATTCTTACAATTTAGGATGGTGTACAGTCATAATATCGAGTCAATTATTTCGACTGGACAGAATATCGAGTAAAAAATATAGAATGGACATAATATCGACTAGACATAATATAGACAACAAAAATATCGACTAGAGAAAATTAATATCGAATAGAATGGACATAATATCGAATCAAAAATATAGAATGGACATAATATCGACTAGACATAATATAGACAACAAAAATATCGAATTTAAGGTAAGTTAATAATAATTTTTATTTTTTGTGTAATATAAGTCTGTAGCGGGTTGTGGGTTTATAGGGGAATAGGGTGGGAAGTAATTTAATTCTAATTAATTAAATATGTTAATTTATTTATTGATATATATTTAGAATTAATTGTTAATTAATTATTAATTGGTAATTAATTAAAATATAATTGGTAATTAATTATAATTGATTAATTGATAAATATTTTAATTTTAGTAATTTATTTTCTGTAGCGGGTTGTGGGTTTATAGGGGAATAGGGTGGGAAGTAATTTAATTATAATTAATTAAATATGTTAATTTATTTATTGATAATAATTTAGAATTAATTGTTAATTAATTATTAATTGGTAATTAATTAAAATATAATTGGTAATTAATTATAATTGATTAATTGATAAATATTTTAATTTTAGTAATTTATTTTCTGTAGCGGGTTGTGGGTTTATAGGGGAATAGGGTGGGAAGTAATTTAATTATAATTAATTAAATATGTTAATTTATTTATTGATATTTTTAAAAAATTAATTGTTAATTAATTATTAATTGGTAATTAATTAAAATATTATTGGTAATTAATTATAATTGATTAATTGATAAATATTTTAATTTTAGGGTTCAGGGTCAGTTGTCAGTTTTTGGGTAAAGGGGTATTTTTAGGGTTCAGGGTCAGTTTTCAGTTTTTGGGTAAAGGGGTATTTTTAGGGTTCAGGGTCAGTTTTCAGTTTTTGGGGTAAAGGGGTATTTTTAGGGTTCAGGGTCAGTTTTCAGTTTGTAGGTAAAGGGGTATTTTTAGGGTTCAGGGTCAGTTTTCAGTTTTTGGGTAAAGGGGTATTTTTAGGGTTCAGGGTCAGTTTTCAGTTTTTGGGTAAAGGGGTATTTTTAGGGTTCAGGGTCAGTTTTCAGTGTTTGGGTAAAGGGGTATTTTTAGGGTTCAGGGTCAGTTTTCAGTTTTTGGGGTAAAGGGGTATTTTTAGGGTTCAGGGTCAGTTTTCAGTTTGTAGGTAAAGGGGTATTTTTAGGGTTCAGGGTCAGTTTTCAGTTTTTGGGTAAAGGGGTATTTTTAGGGTTCAGGGTCAGTTTTCAGTTTTTGGGGTAAAGGGGTATTTTTAGGGTTCAGGGTCAGTTTTCAGTTTGTAGGTAAAGGGGTATTTTTAGGGTTCAGGGTCAGTTTTCAGTTTTTGGGTAAAGGGGTATTTTTAGGGTTCAGGGTCAGTTTTCAGTTTTTGGGGTAAAGGGGTATTTTTAGGGTTCAGGGTCAGTTTTCAGTTTGTAGGTAAAGGGGTATTTTTAGGGTTCAGGGTCAGTTTTCAGTTTTTGGGTAAAGGGGTATTTTTAGGGTTCAGGGTCAGTTTTCAGTTTTCGGGTAAAGGGGTATTTTTAGGGTTCAGGGTCAGTTTTCAGTTTATGGGTAAAGGGGTATTTTTAGGGTTCAGGGTCAGTTTTGGGTTTTTGGGGTACAGGGGTACTTTGTAAAAATAAGGTAAAATTACATTTAAATTACATTTATTTAATAAAATTAAATTATATTAAATTATATTATAATATTTTTTATTAATTTATATTCAAAAAATTATTATATACTTACCAATACTTATGTTGTAATGGTATGCGTTGTAAAGGTATATGCGTTGTAAAATCTTGCGTTGTAAATGTATGCGTTGTAAAAGTTTTTGCGTTGTAAAAGTTTTGTTGTAATGGTAGGCGTTGTAAAAGTATGCGTTGTAACGTCATACATCCCTGGAGTGGGAATAGTAATTTTAACCTCTACGCTATCCAGCGCTTTCCCTACTGTTGCACCCACTGGAGTGGGAGTAGTAAATTTTACCTCTACGCTATCCAACACTTTTGCTAATGTTGAACTCACTATAGTTGTAACAATAAATTTTAAACATTTTCTAAAATGTTATATATGTTTATTTAATAATATGTTTAAATATATATATATATATATTACCTACTGGCGGTCGCCAGTAGGTATATATAGTTAGGATTTTTTCTCTATGGGTTTTTTGAAAATTCTATGTCTAATAACTTTGGCGTTTGTGGACGGAATTGGCTGAAATTTTCAGGAAAATGGCACATTTTGTTTCTGAGCAGCCCCTGAAAATTTTGGGGGGGTTCGTCAAGGGGGGGCCGAGAAAAAAGGGGGGTCCCAAAACGCGTTTTTCCCATGTTAATTTCCATAGGGCGGTTGGCCTCACTTTTAGCCCGAACGGCTGAATGGATTTGCACGAAACTTGGCAAAATTGTAGGGACTGGTAGCCCGATGTGCCTTTTGTAGGTCTCAATATATGTGCTTCAGTGGATTTTGAGAAATTAATGTTCAAAAAAAGATATATATCTGTAGCAGCGGACTGGGCAGCGCTCCGCTACGCGTACTTTTCGCGCAACGGAGCTTTGTGAAGCGAAGCTGATTGGTTCTCCGGCGTCTGTCAACATTCCAAACAGTCCGTAGCGGCCGCCATCTTGTCTCTCGGTAGGATCGAGAGACAAGAGGAGGCCAAAGCGAAGGGGCAAATGACCATAAGGGGGCATAGTACATTGTCGCTCACCCCCTAGGTTTGATGTGGAGGTTTTAAAAGGGCCCCGCGGGGCAAAAAAAAATAAACATAATAATAATCGAACAGCTGAATGGATTTGCACGAAACTTGGCAAAATTGTAGGGACTGGTAGCCCGATGTGCCTTTGCTAGATCTCAATATATGTGCTTCAGTGGATTTTGAGAAATTAATGTTCAAAAAAAGGTATATATCTGTAACAGCGGACTGGGCAGCGCTCCGCTACGCGTACTTTTCGCGCAACGGAGCTTTGTGAAGCGAAGCTGATTGGTTCTCCGGCGTCTGTCAACATTCCAAACAGTCCGTAGCGGCCGCCATCTTGTCTCTCGGTAGGATCGAGAGACAAGAGGAGGCCAAAGCGAAGGGGCAAATGACCATAAGGGGGCATAGTACATTGTCGCTCACCCCCTAGGTTTGATGTGGAGGTTTTAAAAGGGCCCCGCGGGGCAAAAAAAAATAAAAATAATAATAATCGAACAGCTGAATGGATTTGCACGAAACTTGGCAAAATTGTAGGGACTGGTAGCCCGATGTGCCTTTGCTAGATCTCAATATATGTGCTCCAGTGGATTTTGAGAAATTAACGTTCAAAAAAAGGTATATATCTGTAACAGCGCACCGCTTCGCGTACTTTTCGCGTTACGGAGCTTTGCGAAGCGAAGCTGATTGCCTCTCCGGTGTCTGTAAACATTCCAAACAGTCCGTAGCGGCCGCCATCTTGTCTCTCGGTAGGATCGAACAGCTGAATGGATTTGCACGAAACTTGGCAAAATTGTAGGGACTGGTAGCCCGATGTGCCTTTGCTAGGTCTCAATATATGTGCTTCAGTGCATTTTGAGAAATTAACGTTCAGAAACAAGATATATATCTGTAACAGCGCTCCGCTTCGCGGAGATAAAATTATATGTGTATTACCTAGCTGTTGCTAACACCAGTTAGCGACGGCTAGTAGAAGATAGCGACCATCTTGGGCCCCACTTTGCATGTGAGTGATATTTATCACTAATGACATGCAAAGTGGGCATGCCAAGATGTTAGCGACTGGAAACAGTCGCTAACATCGCTATCTCCTATTATCAACTTTTGGAAATATTCGAGATAAGGGCGAATATCTCCAAAAGCTACCACCTGCCCTGAGCAGTTCTTAGCCATGTTATCCAATGGGAGGTGGATAACATGGCTAAGAGCATTAGCTCGGTAATGCATGAATATCGCTGAGTTTTCAGCGATATTAATGCATTGCGGTCGTTTTTTATCGTATTTCCGATAAACCTTGATAATAGCAAGGTTTATCTGCGATAATTTCTGACGGTAAAAAAATCGTTGCTAAGCATCGTTAGGGATAAATATCGCTTAACTTTGGTAATATGCCCCAACGTCTTTTAACGTTCGATTCGAAGGAAATCAGGAAGTGTTGAAAAACATTGTCTGCGCCATCTTGTCTTTTTTCAAATGCCACACTTTTGTCGTGCACGGCAGCCATTTTAGATGCCTTGACCAGACCCACTCTGTGCACGCTGTCGATCCTTAGCATGGCTCCCCACCCTCGCAAGCATCTCCCCCAGGCAGTGGTCACCCCCGCTCTCTGTCTTATGCATGGGTAATAAACCTCCCCCATCTGCGCTGCTGTTCCCTGAGAATCACACCCTGTGCCCGCCCGACACCTCCCTTTCGCCCTATTCACTACCGCACCCTCTGACACTCCTTTTCCTCTGTGTCCGATTGTCCAGGCTGGTCCTAGGGTATCAGCTAGCCCTGCAGATGTAGTTTATGGCCACAGCTGTAAAGAATCACCCCTCTTCAAAGGAGTTATAGTAGATCAAGGCCCACACTCGATGAGATCCGTCACAGCAGAAGCGTTGCTATTATCTGAAAACCATCCTGTATTGTGATTGGGGAGGGGACCGAGCCTGAAGCGGAAGATTCCAGGGATGACTGTTTGTACATCAAAGTTTTTACAATTATGTGTCACATTAAAAATATATAGCACTCCGACAAAGTAGTAAGATTATAAAACTTTAATAATTTATAAATATATACAAGAAAACAAAAATAGTAATAACATATAAACATTTTTAGGGAAAAACAACGAAGTAGCGGTCGGCTGTGCGAATAGTCCCAACGCAGCACAACGTCCAGATTTCCGGCGTGGGGCGTCGCGGGGGGTGGGTCATCAGTAGCAAACTGTTGTGCGAATAGTTCCAAGGCAGCAGAACGCGCCGAAATCTAGATGACACGAAAGTGATGTCTAGTAAGTTGCCACCCAGCAAATAACGGCGTGGGGCGTCGCGGGGGGTGGGTCATCAGTAGCAAACTGTTGTGCGAATAGTTCCAAGGCAGCAGAACGATGGCACCAAGGTGATGTCCAGTAAGTTGCCGCACTGGTTTTGGTATCCTACAATGCTGCTCCGAATAACGGCGTGGAGCGCCCCGGGGGAGGCGGCGTGAACGGGCCTCTCCAGGTGGAGTCTCATCTGTTTTAGTGGGGCGCCCCTTTACCGTTTCAGTTGCCATTCCGTCCGCTTTTGGTCCACTGTGTCAAAATCCGCCATTCAGCTGAGTTGCGCCCACTCTTGCGGTGCAGCGATAGGCGGCTGCCACAGGACTCTCAAAATGGCGGCAGGCTCTTTCCTTTTTGGGCGTGGTCCACTGAAATGGCCCTGGGACACCTTGGAAATCGGACGCTTGTCTGCTAGGTCTTGGACCCCATTCTCGAAAGCGTCCCCTCCGCCTTGAGAATTCATCAAAAGTTTTGGGGGCCCCGACTCCTGCAGGCTTCTGGTGGGGAGCGGCTGCCATGATTGCTCGCGGAATGACCACGACGGAGCTACGAGATGGTGGTGCTCTCATGCTGACGCCAGTTTAATCTGAAACATCCAGAAACAAGGTGGGGCTTTCATCGTTTGGGGGAAAAAAAAAGTTTTCATCCAATGAAAAGTGTTGTTTTTAGGTCATATGATCAAGCCTTCCATCATTCGGAAACCAAAAGTAAAATGAACCAATGAAAAGTTTTATAAACAAGTCACATGACCTGTTATGCGGCATAGGGTATAAAATGCGGAGAAAATACGTTGGCACGTGAGGCGGCGTCAGTAGCGGACCGATGTGCGAATAGGCCGAAGGCAATACAACGCGCCAAGATCCGGATGGCACCGAGGTGGTGTCATAGTTGAGAGTTCTGAGCAGCGGTTGTAACACTGTCTGAAGCTTATTTGCAGCTGCTGTAGCTTCACTACGCGCCAAGATCCGGATGGCACCGAGGTGGTGTGTAGCAAGTTGCCGCACTGGTGTGGCCATCCTACAATGCTGAAAGTCGGCGTGGGGCGCCCCGTTGGCCTGTGAGATGGCGTCAGTAGCGGACCGATGTGCGAATAGGCCGAAGGCAACACAACGCGCCAAGATCCGGATGGCACCGAGGTGGTGTCCAGCAAGTTGCAGCACTGGTGTGGCCATCCTACAATGCTGAAAGTCGGCGTGGGGCGCCCCGTTGGCCTGTGAGTTTGCGTCAGTAGCGGACCGATGTGCGAATAGGCCGAAGGCAGCACAACGCGCCAAGATCCGGATGGCACCGAGGTGGTGTCTAGTAAGTTGCCGCACTGGTGTGGCTATCCAACAATGCTGAAAGTCGGTGTGGGGCGCCCCGTTGGCCTGTGAGTTTGCGTCAGTAGCGGACCGATGTGCGAATAGGCCGAAGGCAGCACAACGCGCCAAGATCCGGATGGCACCGAGGTGGTGTCTAGTAAGTTGCCGCACTGGTGTGGCCATCCTACAATGCTGAAAGTCGGCGTGGGGCGCCCCGTTGGCCTGTGAGTTTGCGTCAGTAGCGGACCGATGTGCGAATAGGCCGAAGGCAGCACAACGCGCCAAGATCCGGATGGCACCGAGGTGGTGTCTAGTAAGTTGCCGCACTGGTGTGGCCATCCTACAATGCTGAAAGTCGGCGTGGGGCGCCCCGTTGGCCTGTGAGATGGCGTCAGTAGCGGACCGATGTGCGAATGGGGCCAAAGGCAGCGCAACAATATTTTCTGATTTGAAGACACCACAAGGCGCTGAGATGCCAAGATCCGGATGGCACCGAGGTGGTGTCTAGCAAGTTGTGGCACTGGTGTGGCCATCGTACAATGGTAAAAGTCGGCGTGGGCGCCCTGTTGGCCTGTGAGATGGTGTCAGTAGCGGACTGATGTGTGAATGGGGCCAAAGGCAGCGCAACAATATTTTCTGACTGACACCACAAGGCGCTGAGATGCCAAGATCCGGATGGCATCGAGGTGATGTCTAAGTTGCGGACTGATGTGCGAATGGGGCCAAAGGCAGCGTAACAATATTTTCTGTATGGAAGATACCACTAGGCGTTGAGATGCCAAGATTCGGATGGCACCGAGGTGATGTCTAGCAAGTTGGTGTGGTCATCCTACAATGCTGAAACTCGGCGTGGGTCACCCCATTAGCCTGTGAGATGGCGTCAGTAGCGGACCGATGTGCGAATAGGCCGAAGGCAGCACAACGCGCCAAGATCCGGATGTCACCGTGGTGGTTTCATAGTTGAGAGGCACTTCATTTGCAGTGGGGCGCCGAGATCCGGATGGCACCGAGGTGATGTCTAGCAAGTTGCTGTACTTGTGTGGTCATCCTACAATGCTGAAACTCGGCGTGGGTTGCCCCATTAGCCTGTGAGATGGCTGTTCTTTGGATTTGGGCCTGGTCCACTAAAATGGCCCTGGGACACCTTAGAACTCGGACGCTCGATTTTTTTTTCCTTTCCTGTACATGCAAAAAAAGGTAAATGCCCGGTATGTTACACGCTTCATCTGCCACGATGAACTCTCCAGAGGAACCGAAAAAAAATATAGTTGTGGTAACTATACCATGCATCGTCATATGGAGAGGTGGCACCAATTAATTATAGTGCTGCATAAAAGAGAGATTTGGAGGAGAACCCCTGACCTGCTAGTACATTCATTAAAGAAGTGGCACTGAGAGCTTCAGAGGCAAGGGAAACGGTCCCAAATATTTAGAAGAACTTTGGAAAGATTAAAATGACATGTTTAGATTGTGGTAAATTAATTTCATGTGGGCAGATGAGTGTTACTCTAATAAATACAGCATATGAACATCATCATAGTCGATGGTTGGTAGAGACATTTTGACTATATCCTGGACCTGCCCGTCCTCGCCCAAAATGGCGCCGGAATAAATGGGACTCGTAACTCCTTGTTGTGTACTGGTTGCACAACCTTGATATCACGAGATACGTATGCAGTTTTGAAGCACATGGCGGGCGGGGACGAGAATTGATTGAATATTTCGACATCCCTATTGATATTAAGTTCTGATGTGTTATTGATTACTGTACTGTTGAAAATTCGAATTAACGTCACCCATGGTACTTGCCCGCAAATGTATATCTAGATAATTTTATTGTAACTGGCCCTGTCGTATTTTAATTATAAAATGTACGTCCACCGATTCCGTAACTGTTAGACACCTTAGTTTTTGCAACCTAATGGCCCGCCCGTTACGTTCCTCTACAGTGTAAATGTCTATTCATCATATACGATTACAGTTTACTCCGTGGCAGGCCCACGTGGTTATAGGCTCGTATTTGTATAATGAAATTTTCACAATAAAGGTTTTTAAAAGAAAACATGGTAGTAGTGTATACATTGGTAAAGTTTTTAATAATAGTCACTGTTTTAGAATCATTAAAAGGCAAGTGAAATAAAGCAGACCAATTACATGAAGGGTAAAAGGTATAATACGAAGGAACGCAGTAAAGATAAATGGTCAAGGGCTGTTGTGTTTTCTATTCCTGCAACATAAAGTGATCGATAAGAATCTCATATTCAGGCGTATCGGCGACTAAGACAGCAGGTCGACCCTCTTTTGCTCAACGGCTCCGTCATGGGACGAAGAAACGCTCTTTTTCTCGAAAAAAGAATATATTTTACTTGCAGGACAGTTGTAAAATTTCCGGGAAAGTACATTAGCCTGGAACATTATAACATATATTTAAGAGAAAATAATGTTCGGAAGTAATTAAAAGCGTAATTTTTAGGTGATATGACCACGGCTTTCATCATTAGAATAAGAAAAGTAAAATGAACCAATGAAAAGTTTTATTAACAAGTCACATGACTTGTTATGCTTACGTTACGCGCTGCGCGCCCCGGATGACTTCCGGATGCGCTAACGCGGCGCGTCATATGACGCATTACGCGACAACGCAGGTGCAGAATATAGTCAAAATGTCTCCACCAACCAGCGGTCGAAACACAACCCCTTTCAGCAGGCTAAATAGTTCTGTTAAATGACAACAGAAGGGACAGGCAACAAGAACCATCAGTCAAAGAGGGGAGGGCTAGTTCTTCTCTACCGGGTTACATTGGGGCGCTACCGGAACTGATCGAATTGGTAGTCTACTGTGTTTCTGGATGTTTCAGACCGAAGCTGGGGTTAGCATGAGAGCAGCACCATTTCGTAGCTCCGTTGTGGCCATTCCGCAACCAATCATGGCAGCCGCTCTTTATCGTTATTTTGGGCGGGGTGGGTGGCGGAGCCGAGCTGTTTTGCAGCCATCATTGTGTGGAGTTCAGTTCATCTCACTAGTTTTGTATTTGTCATGAGGGGTTGTTCCTAATGTTTCTATTTTAGCGAGGTCAAAAAGAGATCCCATTAGTGGCCTACTGATTTTGCTCGATTCCTTTTCTTTTTTTTTACACGATTTTTCGTTATCTGCAAAGACTAAACAGAGTATTGCGACTCTGTGTTTGTTTGTAAATAGAGAATGAACCAAAGAGAACTAATTCTAAAACAGTAAATACTTGGATAACAATCAATCAAATGGAGAGAGAAGCAGGCACGACGGATTACAACGGGGGCAAAGGCCTGCGTTAACTACCTTTCACTATCTGCAAAGAGAGAGTACTCCTAATAGAAATGAGGGGGGGGGCACCATTCAAAGCAGATCAGTGTGCATAAACACGAAAATGTTTTCACTTACCACGTACTTGACATTCGACAGCTTATGATATTTGCTATTAAAAAAACATTGAAATTCACTGAAAAAACCATAGGTTATAAACCATATATAGTTAGGAATTAGCATTTACAAAACCTTGAAAATTCACTGAAAAAACCATAGGTTATAGACCATATATAGTTAGGAATTAGCATTTAAAAAACCTTATTTTACTCACACAAAACCATTGAAATTCCATATATAGTTAGTTGCACTAACTATATATTGCGCACCCGCAATCCACTGCTGATCATGTCACATATTACATCATTCATGACATGGTCAGTGACATCACTGATGACATCACTGATGACATCTCAAATGACATCACTGATGACATCACTGATGACATCTCATTTGACATCAATGACCACATCACTGATGATATCATTCATGTGACAATACAATGCATCTCCTCACATTTTAATATAACCTCTGTTTCACCCAGTGTTAAATACAGAGTATAATTTTTGAAACCATTGACACACCAATACTAGTTACTACATACGTACTCACTGATTCCTACGTCTACACACACATTCACTCATTCACCCATACAATCATTCATACATACAATCACTCATCTTTACAACACTATCATATGCACTCATACACCTATACAGACACTCACACTCTGCCACTCATCCATGGAGTTACTCACACACCTAGTCAGTCCTGTAAAGAATCAATCACACTTCCATTTTCTTGTCTATACAGTTAAACATAGAGCACCTTACATTTTCAAACATATAGTAACACATACTTACTTTCTTATACAATCATTGATACAAGTACACATTGATCTGCACAGAGTCACACACCTCCCAGCCAGCCACACACACACTCAGTCTCCCATACAAATACTTGGACAATCAATCAATAACCCATATAGTTAATCATATAGCTACTGATCAACACATGCAGTAGTTTACAGAACAATAGACATAATGATGCACAAATTAAGACAGTTTAGTCACTAACCCATGCACTCAGTGAGACACATTTAATCACTCACTCATACATTCAGTCATGCACCTACTAAATCCTTCGTCCAGACAGTTATACATCTACTCATTCTTCAATATCTAAAACATATTTAAACTTTACAGAAACACACAGTCACTGGATGATGTCATCAGTGATGTCATCAGTGATGTCATTTGAGATGTCATCAGTGATGTCATCAGTGATGTCACTGACCATGTCATGAATGATGTAATATGTGACATGATCAGCAGTGGATTGCGGGTGCGCAATATATAGTTAGTGCAACTAACTATATATGGAATTTCAATGGTTTTGTGTGAGTAAAATAAGGTTTTTTAAATGCTAATTCCTAACTATATATGGTCTATAACCTATGGTTTTTTCAGTGAATATATATATATATATATATATATATATATATATATATATATATATATATATATATATATATATATATATATATGTGTGTGTGTAATTTTTGGTGATATAATTTTTTTAATTATATAAATTATTTATTAAAATTATATTTTTTTAATAATTATTTCTAAGTTTATATTAAATATATTTATTACTATATTAGTTTTAACTTACTTTTAAGACATTTTAAAAAATCGATATTTTGACAGTCTATATTTTTGTAAGTCGATATTTTGGAGTCGATATTTTGGTACTTACCTGTTTGAAGATAGGGAGTCGATATTTTGTCAATCGATATTTTTGACTCGATATTTGTGTATCTCGATATTTGTGTCGTCGATATTATGTCAGTGATCCATTTAGGATAATTGGGTAATGAGTAAGAGAGGTAAGTGATTTGGGCCAAGGCCACACAGTTTAGGTCCACTGGAAAAAAATGAGATTATAACTCAGGGTTTCAAAGCTAACAATTTCCAGCTGACCAAAACTGTCAAAAAAGTCCACACAAGTAAAAAAAAAAAAAAAAAACCAAAATAAAACGAACACCCGCTGCTTACAGTGGATAGCAGTGAAGCAACGAATAAGCGTTGATTTGTGTGAATTACACGATTATCAGCCGGACGTGGCCTGCTTCTGCACAGAGCCAGGGCAAAGGCCAACATATGCAGATAAGCCTAGTGGTACCCCCATCTGTGCTTGTTTTAGAGGCAGTCGGCGCACACTGCAATGAGGGGGACGGGGCTATCTCGGTGAGTTCACACCTCGTGGTGCACGTCAGACAGATTTTGTCATTCGCAAGCACAGAAAAGCGGGTGTTGAATATGCATAACTTGTGCTTTTATGAGAGAATAAACCACACCAGGGAGAAGATTTACAAGGACGGGCGCATCTCTGTATATTAGCAGAGATGCGTCAGTGAAATTGCGTGACGGAAAAAAAGCCTTGCTCCACCATGTATGCATTGCATTTACAATGCGGCGCATCGTGGCGCAAGGATAGACAGTTACGTGACACATCTTTTTGCAGAAAGGCAGTGCATTGCTAGAGTCATGTCGTAAGCACGACGCAACTCCAGCAGTGGTCAGGAATACCTATTCCCATCATGCTGCGTCACTCCTTGCGCCTGCTTCAAGCAGGTGCAAGGTGTTGACCCAGTGGCGTCATAAAATGACTCAGTGAAATCTTGTAGATTTTATTGAGTCACTTTTACAAGGCTTCCTTGCGACGGAACGCCCACCCTGCATACATTATACCTGACTGTGCCTCTTAGACAGCTGATCATAGTAGATATATCAAGTGAGACTTGGGGCACTGACTGGACCCACTAGTTCCGGCCTGCACCTTGAGAACAAATATTGATTGTTACTTTCCAACAGGCCGTCTGGCATGCAGTATCTGAACTGTAGGATCCAATTCTCTTGAATAGGCTCACTGGTGTTGGCCAACAGTACACGGCTGTAGGTCCTAGCGTGAAAAAGAAAATTGTCTTGTGTACCATCTAGCCAAGAGGGGGCAAAGTGGGACTGTAGGTACTAAGAATGGGCTAGCATCCAGGGTCCCCGGGGGTATTGTACTGTTGTGGCCCATATCTCTTAAAACACAGGTAACACTCAAAAGTTTCTGGTGTGATATGGGCCTCTGATTGGACCCATTGATTTTGACTTAGAACTGCAGAGCAAGGATTCATGACTTTGATCCTGCCATTTTTTCCAATGCAATACCGAAATCATCAGTTGTTCAGAAAGTTCCAATGCTTCTGGAATCAGGACCCCAACTTTCGCCAGCAGGACACTACTCTAAGTACTAGGATGAAAGAGAGAAGCAACTTTATTAGGTGAGATATAGGCTCCCACAAAGGCACTTAGCTGCAGGGCAGATCTAGTTCCAGTGCAAACTCACTAAAGGTGCAGCCCCTAAGTGTCTCCTGCACATTTTCTAACTGTGGGCTTTCAGATGGGCTTCTGTTCATTCACTGTCAGTTGAGCGCCAAAGCCTTTATGGCCCTGGCTCACTTTCTAGAGAGGCCCTCCATGCATTTACTCAGTCATGTGGGCCTTGGTCGTATGGCCCACTGTTAAGGAAACTCCTCTTCGGTTCATTCACTACAGTAGCTACTATTCCAGAAAAGGGCACAACATCATTTGAGTCCCACCCTTTGGGGAAACAGCATCAGAATGTGTCCTGGTCAGAGTTCTTTCCTGAACATACATTGCAGTTAGTTTTCCATTAGGGATTCTTCCACCATTGGAGCATGCATTTTAATATAGTAACCAAAATTCGAGAGAAATATATTGCATACCTAGAGAGACTGCCCAAGCTGCATGCTGCAGTGGGAAATGGCATTTATTTCATATGCACATTCATTATGTTGTATCTTAGTAATACAACAAGGTCAAATAATATCTTGATTACAATTCAGTCAATCAATCAGGATTTATAAAGCGCAACTAATCACCCAAAAGGGTATCTCGGCGCTTCTATACACAGTTTTGAGTAAACCAGCAAACCTAGCTAAGGTTGACAAGATATTCATTTACAAATCTCTTTAACAGCTAAGTGTGACATGTGTGGTGTATATTTTATGTTTGCAGTTTCAAGCATAAGGTTTGCTTAATCCATATGCTCCCAGTGATTTATTTGTAAAAGAACAAAAAAGAAGCGTCCAAAGGTTTTTTAGGTCTCGTCTATTATATTCCGCAAGGAATACATAGACGAGAGTATAGTGGGCCATCCAAGCTCTGAAACCATCGCGGATTTTGGACAGTGCCTGTGGATTACTCGAGCGGAAAGTGCGCCACATCAAAGCCATCAGCCTCCCTCCCACAGGCATCTGTTGCTTCCCCAGTGCGCGCTCAGCCTCACTTCTCCTCCCCCCTAATTACATCCTGTGCGCTCAGCCTCAGGCGTTTCTCCTCCCCCCTAATTATTCACCACTGCTGTTGCTGCCCACGGCCGTACCTTCACTTTCACGGCCGCCAGGCCGTGTCTCTTTCAACATCCTCCCCCCTCCCAGTGTAACAGAGTATAAATAATTCAGCAATATTTGTAAAAACTCGTTCATACAGCGGCGGTGCAGGTAAGACTCGTAATTGTCTTCGACTTTGATGGAATTGCTAAACTTTTTCTGGTCATACTTTTGTTCTAAGATGTGATTCGTTCAAGGACCAAAACATGACAACTTTTAAACTGGAGACTTTTTCTTATTGGACTATTTAAGGACCTTTGTAGGATGCAGTTGTGTGCACTTCGTGCGTGTCAGCATTCCTGGTCCGGGCACAGTGCCCGGCTTAACTCGTCACCCGAGGCACGTGACGGCAAAAAACATTTCGGAGAGATGATAACAAATTGTGCGCATTTAGCCGGGCATAAATCCCCTCTGTACGTTGAAAAAGGACCAGGCACGTCACACTTAAAATGTACGCGCCCTCACAATACACAGATTCTAAACTTGAGTCTCCGAAGTTATTTTCATCCGTTTCATATTTAAGGCCGGAAACGGAACGTCGGCTTTTTTCACGTGGAGGAAGGTGATTTCATTTCCAGGTCCCAGCGTAAATCACTACAATTCACCAGTGAGGCAGCCGTGTGGTTCACGATGCAGCACTAAATATCCGCAAGAAACTGTCTAGAAAGTGCAGCGTTCATAATTATGCGCTTGTGATCAGATGCAGTAATTTGTAAAAAGCATGAGAAGAAAAAAATACTAATTCATGGAAAAATCCATACTGCAACTGGCGAAATCAACGTCTGTGTATTATCCAATACTAAAGAGGCATCGATTGTGTGTAATACAGATGCTTTATGTACAGATGTCTCTATTGCAAACATTATTTCGTTACTGATTGGCCACGCTTTAGAAAATTAATAACTTTTTTTTTCTATGAAGCCTGATTCCACCGTTTTTGCGTGAGCTGTAAAGAGATGTTGGTCAGTTAATTGACCTCGGAAGGACGAACGGCTGAGTTGGCCCAGTTTGGATGTCAAAAAGGTTAGGCTCTGATGGCAGCAGCGGTAGTTTAACTTTTCTCTGTTTGCATTTACCTTTAATATGCACTTTTGATTGTGAAAATTCACAAGCAATGCACGTTGTATGGAACTCAGAAGGAAAGTACTCAATCAAAGCGGTAATCTCTAACGAAGCTGACCCTCAAAATATGTATTTCTTTTTGTAACTAACATAAATCCGGCACATTAATCCGCCATAAATCAAGGCTCCGAGGGCTGCCACTGAGGTCTGGGACCGGGCGGCATCGGCCAGCAACCATCCGGGAACGATCCGTAGCCGGAAACACGCACCGCGATCGGAGAAAGTCAGCGGCCTACATCGCGGCAGTAAGCAGCGAACTAAACTGAACTGCGGCCCGGGCGGAAGTGAGGGAGAAGAGGGCTCGGCGGACCGGAAGGACGCCCCTGGTACGATCGTCCCTGAAAGCCCGTATCATTGACTCGGCCAGCAGAACGGCGCACAATACGCAGCGGAGATCAGGAGGGGGGCAAAGAAAAACAAGCAAACAATAATAAAAACTAACAAAAGCGGAAATAGAATTCGCCTCCTCCGCTCTTTATAAATTCCAAGTCACTGCATCACGACGTGACCGCTGAGGGGCTGAGCACGCCAAATTCGGAAGTGGTTGGAGAGGAGCTAAAAAGGAAGCACACAACACGAAGCGATACTAAACCGAGACCGGGACCGGGAGACATATATGAGGCCCCGGACAAAAGAAAGGCGCTGAGAGGCGGGGGGAAGAAGACGGAAGTGGGTCGGGTGCGGACACTGGTGCGCTACTACAGACGGCGCACTTTCATCAACACTGGCGGTGAGCAAGAGCGCATTGCCCCCCCTCTCCTGCAGTGAGCGATGAGCGGTGTAAAGGCGAAATAAGTGCTAGTGGCAGACTAACCCCATGCACAGTGTCCGAGATTGGTACGGACTGGGACCAGAGGGGCAGGAGAAGGTGGCAAGGGAGAGACAGGAGGTGCACAGACTTCGGTGCTTTCCTGACGAACCCCAGCTACACCCACATGGAAGGATAAACGGCGAAACAGGGGAGCCGCCATACTAAGAACAAGCACCCAGAAACCACAGTCTCTGCGAATCCGAGCTGACCCAGAGTGAGAGGTGGTGCCCAACCCGCCAACCTAGAACACCCCCCCCGTTGGCTCATACAGCGCGAGTACCAGTGTGTGTGAAGACCTACCAGACAGCAGCTCACATTCACCACATCACCCACTGTTGTTGGGGAAGCGGCCACACCAGCGCCAGTGCGAACCAGAACAGCGTCGCATTGCGACACATTGTGGCGCGCGCAGACTCGCCTCGTCTCACTCTGAGCCTGGCAACTGATACCACCGATAAGTAAATATACGACGCCTCCTAGATACAAAATGGCAGGCAGAGGACCAAGGAACCAAACGACGCAGGCGAAACTAGACAAATACACCTACGACAAAAACCTCCCGCCCTCAACGGAAGGACGGCCATCAACCGGGAAAACGTCAGACGGCGAGGGGGGGGGGGAAAGTGACTCTGGAGGACATTATGAAAGCACTGTCCAGCGTGCAAACAACAGTGGGAACGATCTCAACCGACATTTCTTTGCTGCGGGCGGACTTCCATAAAATGGCCGAGCGAGTCAAAGAAGTGGAGGTGGTAACAAAGCCCTTGGTGGAAGATACCTCGGAACTACAAACGGCAGTGGCCCGTGTTGAGGCAGAAAATAAGCTGCTACGGGAGAAGCTGGACAACCAAGAAGGACGCTCAAGAAGGAATAACGTACGAATTATTGGAATTCCCGAGACAGAAGGCACCCAAGCAATAGACCTCTACGTGGAGGAAGTAATCAAAACGAGACTACAACCCAAAGGACTATCCAATTTCTTCTCAGTAGAAAGGGCCCACAGGGTTCCCGGTGGAAAGCCAAAGCAGGGTGCGGCTCCAAGACCAATACTGGCCAGACTATTACATTTCCGGGACAGAGATGCGATTCTTCAAGCGGCACCAATCTCCCCGCCAATCCGCTTACACAACTCAACAATGCCTTCTTTCACGACTACACTGCAGAGGTCTCCTGCCGCAGAAGAAGTTTCATGGAAGTAAAGAAAGCTCTGACATCGAAAGAACTACCATACTCTATGATATTCACGGCATGGCTCAGAGTGGTAGCAGATGGGAAAACATGGTTCTTTGAGACACCGGAAGCGGCACACGATTGGCTGGAGGGATGGCGATAAGTGTGAGCACCGAGACGAACGGACAGACACCACCGACGCCCAAAGGATAATGAAGGGGCCGGATCACAAACATCGGGACGCCAAGATCTTGACAGTTCACTTGATCAGCAACCAGAGGAACACGACCATAGGCCGGGCCCCTGATTAACCGACACACATGGACAGGCGTGTTGCTCCCAGAACTGAAGGCCGGGCCGTCCTTGGACTCTGGACTCAGGCGGGCCTAAATGGGCGAGAAGCGCCGCTAACACCACGGGACCTTTTACCCCGACAAGCAAGTACAATGGTTTGGGGAGGGAATAAGCACTCTGCTAAGTTGGGGTGGCGGGCGGGCGGTTGTATGTCCGTTAAGCAGGGAGGCAGGGAGGAGGGGAGGGTTGGGGGATACAGTTTCTGGTTTACTGTTTTTCTGGGTTATGGCAGGATACGACAATACACACAAGGCAGGTCCACGATTGCACGACACCAGCATTGATGTCAGCGCATGACAGCAACTCCGGAGATCCCAGTAGGTCCTTCATGGCGCGCAGTTCGCAGAGTGGCGTCCATTGTGATTCGACACGGGAGGTCCCAGTGCCACCTCTGCGGATAATAACGTGGAATGTGAGAGGTTTGGGTGACAAAATTAAGAGGGGTCTGGTACTGCAGGCCTTGAAAAGACATAGCCCAACAGTAGTCCTACTGCAAGAAACACATCTCACTGGGAGGGCATGCCAAGCGCTAGACAGAAGAGGTTACAAGATGGCGGCACACGCTGAGTTCACTTCAGGCTCGAGGGGAACAGGTATCCTGATTAAAAAAACCTCATCGTTTATATTGCTACAGACTAAGGTAGACGATCAGGGGCGCTTCGCAGCAATCCAAGGCCAATGGGAAGGCAGACTTCTAAACATAGTGTCAGTATATGTACCTCCGGCGCTCCAATCGGTGGCATTGCCGGCACTCGGAGATTTTATTTTAACCCTGCCAGAAGGGGACCTCATTATAGGGGGTGACTTCAACACAACCATAGACACCACAACAGATAGGTTTCCGGCGAGGCCGCAAACATCGGGGCCCTCCCGGTTCCAGGGATTCATAGAGGCAATGGGACTAGTAGATGTCTGGCGACATACGCACCCAGCAGTAAACCAATACACATACCATTCCACAGTACATAATAGTCTATCGCGCATAGACTATTTTCTGATGGTAGGATCGAGACTACAGAATGTTGCAGACGTGGAAATTAGACCTAGAGGCATCTCAGACCACTCCCCGGTGCTTTTGACTCTCTCCTGCAAGGAGAAGTCGTGCAAGAGAATATTTCCCATTTACCCTAATTATCTTAAAATCCCCAACATCAGAAAAGAACTTAAACAAACTACTAAACATTTCTTTGAAGAAAATACCACCTCCGTAGAATCGCCATCAATACTTTGGGAAGCCAACAAGACGGTCCTCAGAGGGCAGGTCATAGCCTCCATCACGGGACACAAACGCTCACAACGAAAAGTGCTGGCAGAATTAGAGCTCGCCTTGCATAAGGCGAACATTACACACATGACGGATCCCTCCTTAAGCACGGCGCACGATTTACAGTTAAATCCACAGCGCTATAGGGACCACATGAAACACCAAACCACAGAATACATCACTACAACGAGGCACAAACTTTATGACGTGGGAGATAAAGCAGGGAAAATGTTAGCATGGTTAGATAAAAAAGGAGATGGGACTAGGGGGATACAACAGTTATACTCGAAGGAAGGCACATTGCAGACGCATCCCGAGGAGATAGTACACACACTAGCAGACCATTTCGAGGACGTCTACACTCCAGACCGGGAAGTATTAGAATCAGAAGCGCACGACTCACTTAGCCACATAGAAACCCGTACCCTCTCACCTGAAGCGGTCGCGAATTTAGAGGCAGAACTCACAACCGATGAACTACAGACGGCCATAGGAGACGTGCAATCGGGGAAAGCAATGGGCCCCAACGGGATCCCCATAGAATGATACAAGCTCATGTCCGAAACGATAAGCACACCACTATTGGCAATGTACAATGACAGTTTAATGAAGGCTAGACTCCCACTGGATCAACGTACAGCGACAATCGTGGCAATCCCAAAACCAGGTAAACCCCCAACAGATTGCGCTTCTTATCGCCCGATATCACTACTAAATACGGAAGCCAAAATCTTAGCAAAAGTCTTAGCAACCAGACTAATGCCCCACCTCCCTCAGTTGATCCATCCAGACCAATCGGGGTTCATGCCACACAGAAACACTGCCCGTAACCTCAGACGTGTTCACGGAGTATTGGCACGGGCCCCGACGATGTCAGAGCCGACGGTAATAATGTCACTTGATGCGAAAATGGCTTTCGACATGGTAGAATGGCAGTACCTCTTTGCAGTCCTGTGCCGTATGGGTTTTGGTCCTAAATTTCAGGCCTGGACACGGCTCTTATACACGGAACCGGTGGCTCAGGTGACAGCCAACTTTCACATATCACATGCGATACAACTGGCAAGGGGGACACGCCAGGGCTGTCCGCTGTCGCCCTTATTGTTCGCGTTGGTGCTAGAACCGCTGGCGACTTTAATTAGGGCAACCCCATTATTACGAGGCATTAACTGGACAGAAGGGTGGGAAGACCGCATCTCACTCTACGCCGATGATATGCTGCTGTATCTCACGGACCCTGACCACAGTATACCAGAGCTCCTTGCGATTTGTAATACACACGTGAAAACCTCTGGATACACGATAAACTGGTCCAAATCAGTAGTGTACATTTTGAAGGGTCCAGACCCGTTACTCCCCACAGACTGCCCAATAGTAATAGTGAGAGATTCCTTTAAGTATTTAGGTATCCACATCACCAGGGATGCGGCTGAATATTTTAGCAAAAACCTGGCGCCCCCTTTAGAACGGCTGAAACGCGATGTTAAACATTGGGCGTCCTTTCTCTATGGCCTTGACAACACACCCTACCCGATACTGCCACAATATTTTAAACAAACCGCTGCACAAGTTTCCACCCTTCTATGGGGCAACCTACCAGCACGTATAGCACAACTTAAACTGCATAGGAGCTGGTATGACGGTGGGATCGCATTACCGAGCTTACAGTTATACTATTGGGCAGCGCAACTTAAAACCATCAATCACTGGATTCACGCGCCCCAAGATGATCCAGCATACAGGGCCGACAGGCTACAATTGGGAACAAACAACATGCTGGCGGTGTTATATGACAGAAGCTTGGCCGCAAAACTAATAGGGCCCACAAAACACAGAGTTGTGCTGTGGTATGCAGCACAGGCAAAACTGGGGTGGAAAGGGAAGATCACTAAACTCACCCCGCTCTGGGACACCAAGGCATTAGTACAGTTAAGAAATAGCAAAGGATTTACACAATGGGACAATATTGGAATCTCCATGGTGGGAGAATTGTGGGATAAGGGGACAGTGATTCCCTTTGCTCAACTCCGCCAACACTATGACTTGAGTCCGACTGAGACATACAGATACGTACAAATTAGACATGCTTTGCTAACTGCACTCCCAGCTGACACTGACGTCCCAGAGGCCTCGCCATTGGAGGACCGTTTACTCACAGGTTTCATGCAACAACGCGCAACGTCCCTAACATATCAAAAACTACTTAACAACTTGCCCAATCCTACACTTAGACTGCGGAATAAGTGGGTGGAAGACATAGGAGAAATGGATGATACGGATTGGTTGGCGTCCCCGGCGTCCCCTAGGGAGGTGGGCATATCTGCCAAGTTCCGACTAGTACAACTTAAAATATTACACCGTGTGTACTATACCAGAACCACTTTACACAAGATGCAACGGGCATCGCATCCCTTCTGCCTTAGGGGGTGCGGGGAGGAAGGCACGCTTTTTCACACACTGTGGGACTGTCCAGCTATAATAGAATACTGGCGACAGAGACACTAGAGGTTTCCCTCCTGCCTGAACCACGAAAATGTATTTTGAATATATGGGACCCCACTGATCTTACTCGCCATGGTCAAACCTGGGGAACACTCGGCCTCATGATTGCCAAGAGAGATATAGCACAGAGATGAGGTGCGACAGACCCCCCCACGCTAGCGTTGTGGTGCAGGAATATGGACCTGATTATGGTAAAAGAGCGCTCAGTGTATGCAACCAGGGGAAGCCCGCGTAAATGGAATAAAATCTGGGCACCTTGGAATACTTTCAGGGGAGATATTTGCGAATCGCTGCCAGAGGACGATTTGGATAGTTCAGACGACGAAGATGGAGAGATCTAGCGATACAATGCATAGATGGACTTGAACAATCAATTGAAAAGTGTAATATATGACTAATGTCTTGAGAATTGTCCGACTGCCTAAGTTTTGCTGATTGAAAGTGATATTAATATATGATTATTGTCATGACTGCCACTGTTTTATACAATAAAAACATTTTTTTTAAAATATGTATTTCTATATCCTTCCTTTTGTGTTGATACGCCACTCAGACCTTGCTATTTTACATCAGGTCGCATGCTGTTTATTTCTTCTACAGTATCACTCAGCACCACCACAGCAACACTCAGCACCACCACATCATCACTCAGCGCTACACCAGCATCACTCAGCACCACCACAGCTTCACTCAGCACCACCACAGAATCACTCAGCACCACCACAGAACCACTCAGCACCACCACAGCATCACTCAGCACCACCACAGCACCACTCAGCACCACCACAGCATAACTCAGCACCACCACATTATCACTCAGCACCACCACATTATCACTCAGCACCACCACAGCATCACTCAGCACCACCACAGCATCACTCAGCACCACCACAGCATCACTCAGAACCACCCAGCACCATCACAGCATCACTCAGCACCACCACAGCATCACTCAGCACCACCACATTATCACTCAGCACCACCACAGCACCACTCAGCACCACCTCAGCACC
This sequence comes from Lissotriton helveticus, assembly GCF_964261635.1. Classification (NCBI taxonomy): domain Eukaryota; kingdom Metazoa; phylum Chordata; class Amphibia; order Caudata; family Salamandridae; genus Lissotriton; species Lissotriton helveticus. The sequence continues at coordinate 511,673,061 of NC_136071.1, read as the reverse complement.
ACTCAGCACCACCACAGCACCACTCAGCGCCACCACATCATCACTCAGCACCACCACAGCATCACTCAGCACCACCACAGCATCACTCAGCACCACCACATTATCACTCAGTACCACCACAGCACCACTCAGCACCACCACAGCATCACTCAGCACTACCACAGCACCACTCAGCACCACCACAGCTTCACTTAGCACCCCCACATTATCACACAGCACCACCCCAGCACCACTCAGCACCACCACAGCATCACACAGCACCACTCAGCACCACCACAGCATCACTCAGCACCACCACAGCATCACTCAGCACCACCACAGCACCACTCAGCACCACCACAGCATCACACAGGCTCACCCAGCACCACCACAGCATCACTCAGCACCACCACATCATCACTCAGCACCACCACAGCATCACTCAGCGCCACCACAGCACCACTCAGCACCCCCACAGCATCACTCAGCGCCACCCCAGCATCACTCAGCACCACCCCAGCATCACTCAGCGCCACCCCAGAATCACTCAGCGCCACCACAGCATCACTCAGCGCCACCACAGCATCACTCAGCACCACCACAGCATCACTCAGCGCCACCACAGCATCATTATACGCCACCACAGCATCACTCAGGGCCATCACAGCATCACTCTGTGCAACCATTCAACAACAACTGGTTCTAATATATTCTCTCAATGTTTCAACCTTTATTACAAACGTCACAAAAAGATGGTAATATTTCACTTCTGTTCTTGGATTTTCGTCACAATAAAATACACTGAACATAATCTTCACACAAGTTATTTACAAAAGTTTAAGCTATTGCCATTATAGCACGACATTATCGAGTGATTCACTATTCCGACGCTATGGGTATCACCCATTTATTTTATTTATTTGTAGAGTTTTATATAGCGCAAACGAGACCCAAGGGTATCAGGGCACTTCACAGTAACGAGGTAAACACTTTAAAATATAATGGATATAGCAGCAGTAATATATATACATGATTCCAGTACATGCCTTTCTTAACAGTTTCAACACAGCACGTTTAGGATCTGTTTAGTGTACCAAAGGTATAGCAGTAGTATTATACATATGGTTTCACTGTTTACCTTTCAAATGTTTTACATCAATATTACAAAGATCCATTAATTGTAGTCCTGTACAGACAAAGATGTCTTCGCAGCTAACTGGTGATTTTATCTTTACATTCGTTTTTGATCTGATCTGAATCTCATTAGGAAGATCTTCGCGTCCTTCTTGAATGATGCCGTGCTTGGAATTTTTCTAATGTTTGGAGAGAGTGAATTCCAGATTCTGGGGGGCGCTCCGGAGAATGCTCTGTCATACGTTTTCTTCTTCTGAAAGATGGGCGGTTTCAGCAGCAGCTCTCTGGCACTCCTGGATGGTCTGTTTCCCCCTGATAGCTCCATTTTCTAGACTAAGTACATTGGTGTTTTGTACTGAGCGCTTTGTGGGTAATACATGCCAATTTAAGTTGAATTCTGGCTTCGTATGGTAGCCAGTTTAATGCTTTCAGGTGTGGGGAAATAAGGTTGTATTTTCTAGAACCTGTAATTAGTCTTGCGGCCACATTGAGACAGGCTTTTAGTGGTGCTGTACAAATTTTAGGTAGACCTGTTCGTTTTGTACATCCATATTCAATCCTTGATATAGCTAAAGACTGAACTGCCAATTTGAGGTCCACCGTAGTAATGAGTGGTTTCACCTTTTTAATATAGTTAAAGTGAAACCAGGCGCTTTTTGCCATTGATTTGATGTGAGCTTTCATTTCTAAGTTCTGATTTGGTTGAGTCAACTAGGGTAAGGGTTCAGTTTAGCGCTGTGATCAGTTTGGTCCATTCGTTCACATTGCGGGGTTCTTTGGCGGTGATATTAATAGGAATTCCGTTTTTTATGCATTTAATTTCAGATGATTGCTAGTTAACCATTGTAATGACACTTTCAAGGCCTCATTCATTGACTTGATCTTCTCCAATGACAAGATCTTGATGTAGATCTGGATGTCATCTGCGTACATGTGATAGGATATATTTTCGTGTCGGAGAATTTCTGTAAGAGGTTCGACATATAGGTTGAATAGTGATGGAGATAATGTTGATCCTTGCAGGACTCCAATCGAATTAGGGCATGATGAGGATAGCGTCTGGTTGACTAGGAATCTTTGTGTTCTGTTCTGAAGGAAGGATTCAAACCATTTCAAAATGTAAACAACAAGGACCCCCTGTTCAAAATTGATAGTTCATGGGACAGGGAATTAAACGGTGTGTATAATATATCAACATTTATTACAAGTAAAGGGAAGAAAAAGTGCAAAACAACAGATCTACACAATTATTAAAAAACTCTATTCTTTTTAATGATATTTCATATAAAATCATGTGTTATATGCATCAAAATAACATAGACAATGACAAAATAACCAATTATTACAGTACTAAAAATTAATCATACAAGTAAAACCAAAAAAATGGGAGTGGCAATCAATTTTTTCTCGACGCGCGTTTCGGCGTTTAAAAAAACGCCTTCATCAGGAGCCACAAAACGTTTCTGAAATACATAATAAAATCAACATAAGAAACATACAAATGTTCATATATTTACATAGACAACATAATCACATAAACATTAAAAACATCTCATTAATCAACAATTTTAAATCTCTATATAAAATCAAACTTCCCTGCTTGCTATAGCATTAAGTACTCGCCAAACAAGTTACAAAACGTATTCATATATATTTGAGCAGTTGTTATAACTATTTAAGAAAAAAGAGAATTCACCCACTTATCACAGTCTTTAAATTAGTTGGCTTTGGTGAATTACATAGGAAAAACAATTAAAAAATGGATTGAAGGCCACATTCAAAGTCATGTATTAATTCGTGACATTGGCCACTCTTTAGTATCCAATACTAGTATTGTTACTAATATGTTTATAGACAAAAGTCAAAACCAACTGATAAAGTTCTTCGGTTGTAATTAAAAAACACCCTAAGCTTCTTCGTAAACCTTTAATTTGATCGTTTAGTAAGTATTCATTCTGTCTAAATTAATACGGAGTTTTTTTTTTATTGTATAGCATAAAAGGAACGGACCATCCATATACTACAATTCCGTCGAATATATAAAAAACAGAAGGTGATACATTCACTGTATTCCTTATTATGCTGTAGGTCGAATACATTATTTTGTGTAGCTAAAATACACTTACCCAGGGAACTTAAAACAATTCTTTCTACCGCCAATTATACGGCCATTCACTGCCTGCGTCCAGCACAAGCTTATAATGTCCCACTATTTGAATATTTACGATTAACCTAAATGAAAAAACGATAACATTCAATTCTTGTATTAAATCTAGTCCCGCTATCCAGATTATGTTATTCAATAGAGAATACATTGTTGCTGCACTAGTCGATAAGTCTGCTTACCTATCAATAAGGAGTATCCTGTAGTAGTTGCTAGATATGCAACCAGCTAAAACCATAAGACGCTTTCCGTCTCACATGAATTCCTTTTTCTTATTTTCTTTAAGTGAACCTGAAGATGCCATACAGGAAAACCATAATACACAAAAGGAGAGAAAAAAGAATATTCTTTGTCAAATTAATATGGTAACCCCTTGACTATTATTTGGGAGACTATTCAGTCATTAAGAAACAGCACTTACATATAAATGTACACGTTGCGTCCAGGTGTTACAACCGCATGATAAATATTCATGTCAAGGGCTCATTAGATTAGAAAAGCCGTTTTCGTGATTCTGCCTCTAGCTCCGTATAACTCTGTATCAAGAAATACAGCCAGTCATTTTCTACGGTGGGTATTCCTTAACAATAATAAAGGACTACCCCTATTCAAACCCGATTAACTAAGTTAGAATAGTGCCTAAAACGCTCCTTGCCGATGAAAATAGGTAGCGAGGGTTCTAACGGCGATGTCGATGGTAACTGCAGATGAAGTCGGTCGGCGTTCCGTGACCGTTAGGAAAGATATCACTAGTCACGGTAATTGACTCCCTTTAAATCCACCTTTCAGGGGGTCACGTGGTATGCCGCTTTCAAATTCTTAAAGCGCAAGCAACAATAACCTAGTATTCGGTCTACTAAATATGTCAGCGTTATTAGTCTATTACTAATTTATATAGACAGACTAACATACGCAGGGAATTATTAGTGTAAATGAAGCCACTACAGCAACGATCATAAATTAATTATGACCAATAAAGAAATATACAAGAAAATATATGGAGTTGACCAATATATTAAGTGGCATTATTTTACTTTATTTTATAACTCTTTACAACCATTATCTGTAATCCTGTAATATCAGACATATGATCGATTTACTTGAGGTAATGCAAAATACCAAGGCCCAAATGAGCGAACTGGCATCTATTATCCAATCTCTCATAAAATCGATCACGAAAAAGGGGGGGGGAGGGATATTTTAGGATACAGTTAGTGCCGTAAAATGACTAAAATATCGCATTCTCCCACGGAATCTCACTATTTATTCCTTGCTTAAAAGTATTAAGGACAAAAATCCAGTAGACTTCCTTTTTCTTTCTGATGGCGCATCCACCTTTACCATCATGAGTTCTTATTTTTTCTAGGATGCGCCATTGGAAGTCATCTGATTCGTGATTTTTGTCAAGAAAATGTTTCACTAATGGTGCTGTCAATTTTTTTGTCTTAATAGCCGATCTATGTTCAGTCAGACGTGTATGGATTGATCTACTAGTTTTTCCAACATAGCCTAGGCCACACGCACATAAAATAAAATAAACAACATTTGCCGTCTTGCAATTCCAAATGTCGTTGGCCTTTGCAGTAAAGCCATTGTGTGTGAACTCTGCACCTCCAATGATGTTTTTGCAAGATTTGCAAGAGGAACATTTAACTGTTCCACGTATTGGGAGATTATTCAATATAGATCTCTGACTCAGACTATTATTGGCCAGTGTAGTTCCAAATCTTGAATGAACGATTTTATCTTTCAAGTTTCTGTTCCTCTTGTGTGCAAACAGAGGCTTCATTAGAACATTCTCAGAAGTGGGGTTACAGTTCAAAATATGCCAACTGGCATTAATGATCTGTCTCACACGTTCATTCAAAGTAGAATGAGTAGTAACACAAACAAGTTGATCCTTTACGGGCAGGGTTATTGGTGTCAACAAGGCATCGCGGTCGTAAAAACGTGCTCTCTTATACGAACTTCTCACGAGCCTACGTGGATAACCACGATCTAAAAACTTTCTTCGCATAATGGCAGCCTGCCTATCGTAGTCAATAAGATTAGTGCAGTTTCTGCAGACCCTTAGAAATTGAGAAAAGGGGATACTCTCACGCTGGCTCTTGGGATGAAAACTGCTAAAGTGAAGTAATGTGTTGCGTGCCGTGGGCTTTGTGAACAAATCAACCTCTAGCTTGGTATTGTTTTCTCTTATTAGTAAATCCAGGAATTCTACCTGATCAGTACTGTATTGTGCAGTAAATTTTAAATTTTCATCAGTTAAGTTGATCCACTCCAAGAATTCCAACAAAGACTCCTTCCCATTGGTCCAGATAAAAAAGATGTCATCTATATATCTGGACCAATGGGAAACAGACTCGAAGAAGGGTGCCAATTCATTGTAGATGAACCTATCCTCGAAGGCGGACATATATATGTTCGCTATCGAAGGGGCGACCGATGCGCCCATGCTTACCCCTTTAAGTTGGCGGTATAGCAAATCTCCAAATTCAAAAACGTTATCAGTTAAAACAATCAAAATACAATCAATAAGAAATGTTTTGGGACAAATTATATTGTGCCTATCAATAAACCAATCTGTTGCTCTGATAGCTTCATTCAGAGGGATGTTGCTATAAAGGGACTCAATGTGCATTGTGACCAATATATCTCTATTTGACCTAAATTCCAGATTCTCGACTTTATTAATCATATGTCCAGAGTCTTTAACATATGATTGAATTTTCGGTATGTGAGGTCTTAAAAAATGGTCAATAAACTTTGACAAAGATTCTTTTGGGGTTCCGATCGTAGATACAATCGGTCTGTAAGGAGGATTATTAGCATTCTTATGTATCTTCAGTAACCCGTAGATACATGCTGTCTTGTTTTTGTTGGTATTCAAGAACTCATGCTCTTTAACACTAATTTCTCCATTATTAAGAGCCTCATTTGTCAAATGTCGGATCTTTTTTATGATATTGTTTAAAGGATTAGACTTGATTTTTAAATAGGTGGAGTTATCGTCTAGCATAGCAACCATATTGTGTTCGTACTTGTCTGAATCAAGCACGACAATACCTCCTCCTTTGTCACATCCCTTAATAACCAACTTGTTATTTTCTGATAGTCCTTTCAAAGCTAGTGATTCATCCTTACTCAAGTTATACAATGGTTTAGGAATGAACCGAAGCGTCCTGTCAAGTTTCTGGAGAACCACTAGTTCGAATGCAGCCACTTCTGGACCCAGTTGATCTAGGCCTGGACTGAATGTTGATGGTAATGTCAGTTCTCGTTGAAGTATTTGTTCATCATGAGTCTCTCCCTGAGCCTGGAAAAACTTTTTGAGCCTGATCTTCCTAAAAAATGAAATGATATCTTTATATAATTCAAAGGTGTTTACATGTGCTTGTGGCACAAACGAAAGGTCCTTTGATAACAAAGCTTCACTGTGTCTGTCAAGTTTAATAGATGACAAATTGAAAATAGGGATTACATTCCTTGGCCCCAATACTGCCTGTTCCGAGTCTCCCTTATAAATTGGGGCTCTTGCTGCTGATGTTGTTGCTGATGATGTTGATGTTGCAGCTGATGTTGTTGCTGATTCGTTTGAAAATTGCCCCTGATCTGGCCCTGTCCCTGGAATCTCACTCTCGGACGACCTCGACGAGGCCCCCTGTTGGATAAAAAAGAACGTTGTTGGGGACGGGGTGCTGCATAAGATTGGAAACCTCCATCCGGTTCATAATAATTACTATTTGAACCTTCACCTTCTGAGTCTGATGTATCGGTGAAATTATTCACTCTCTGTGGGGCACTCCTAGATTCATCTATGTAGTGATTCTGTTTATAAAACTCTTTACATAGATAAGGATAAGCTACTTCTTCAGTGTAAAATCTTTTATCTATATTGAGCTTATCTAATTCCGTTTATTAAGGTAAGTAGCAAAGGATTCTAGCTCCTTATTGTATTCCTCTATTTTCTTCTTTGCCTCATCTATCCCATTCAGTTGTCTAAGCTTCTCTTCTAGTTCTTCAATTTCAATTTTCATAGCTGCTGCCAATTCCTTCGATGTTTCCACGATCAAAAGCATTAAATCGCGGGAACATCTGTTCGCTATTAAACTCCATTTCTCCAAAAATGGTCTATGATGTACGAAAAGGCCAGGTATATTTCGTACTCGTAGACCAGCGGGAATAATACCCGTTCTTAGGTAGGATATCATAAACTCACCATGGGCTTCCATCCTGATGAGTTTCTTTTTAAGAGCTATAAGTTTCCTACCTTCATCGTTACCCCTGGTATTTGTATTGGTATTGCTCGGGAGGGCTGAGATACCAACTAAAGTGGCAAATTCTTCATCGGAAAAGCCGAAGGTTTTTAGCTGAGCCATCACTAATAAGGAAAAGGGGGGGCAGAGAGGGAGATAAGGAATGACAAAATTATCATCACTAATAACAACTGCTCAAATATTTGACAATAATAATTAATTGACAGTCACAAAACCATGGCCCTGCACAGACAAGCTGTGGGAATTATAATGTAAACAACAAGGACCCCCTGTTCAAAATTGATAGTTCATGGGACAGGGAATTAAACGGTGTGTATAATATATCAACATTTATAACAAGTAAAGGGAAGAAAAAGTGCAAAACAACAGATCTACACAATTACTAAAAAATTATTTTTAATGATATTTCATATAAAATCATGTGTTATATGCATCAAAATAACATAGACAATGACAAAATAACCAATTATTACAGTACTAAAAATTAATCATACAAGTAAAACCAAAAAAATGGGAGTGGCAATCAATTTTTTCTCGACGCGCGTTTCGGCGTTAACGCCTTCATCAGGAGCCACAAAACGTTTCTGAAATACATAATAAAATCAACATAAGAAACATACAAATGTTCATACATTTTTTTGGTTTTACTTGTATGATTAATTTTTAGTACTGTAATAATTGGTTATTTGGTCATTGTCTATGTTATTTTGATGCATATAACACATGATTTTATATGAAATATCATTAAAAAGAATAGAGTTTTTTAATATTTGTGTAGATCTGTTGTTTTGCACTTTTTCTTCCCTTTACTTGGTTTAAATGTTGATATATTATACACACCGTTCAAACCATTTCATAACATTTCCAGATAACATTATCCTGTCTACAGGCCGGGCTAGCAATTTTTCATGATTTACAGTGTCAAAAGCAGAAGACAGGTCAAGAAAAACTAGTAGACATGTTTGATTGTGATCCAGAGCCAATAGTGCATCAGCCACTATATGTAAGATTGATGTTTCCGTACTGTGGCCTGGTCTGAAACCAGATTGGCAGTCGTCCAGCAGATTGAAATTAGTGATGTGGTTGCTCAGTTGATTTTGCACACATTTTTCAATGAGTTTGGCATGTAATGGAATATTGATTACTGGGCGAAAGTTATTTGGGTCTGCTGGGTCTGCTGTAGGTTTTTTGATGATGGGGAGGACTTGGCCTGTTTTAGGCACTCGGGAAAGACCCCTTGAGAAAGTGAGGCATTGATTATTTTTGACAATATTGGGACAACGATATGGTTGATTCTTTTTAGGCATTTAGAGGAGAGGGGGTCATTTTAGTGGTTATTTGGTTTGATATCCGAGAGAGTTTTGGCAATGGTATTCTGGTCATATAACTTGAAGGTCGACCATTGTGCTTTATTTTTCGTCCTATCATGCCCATTTTTCATGGTAGCATCGTTCTGTGGTGATAGTTGGCTAGAGAGGTTGTCTGCTGCCATCCTGAGATCTCTTTCTAGCATGTTGAAGAATGTTGAGAATTCCTTGCAGCTCAGTTGAGTTTTAGTTGCTTCTTGGGGAGATTTGGCCAACTTATTGGATTGTTGTTTTAACGTCTCGAAAAGTTTCTGTGGTCTGTTTTTGGCGTTATCCAATTCCGCTCTAAAACATTCCTTTTTGGAATTGAGAACACCTTTGTTGTATTCGTTTCTGATTTTTCTGAGACTTTTTAGCTGGGGTGATGATGGGTGCTATCTCCATTTTCTTTCTGCAAGTCTCAGCTTCTGCCTGTTTTCATTCAGTGTTCCATTAAACCATGGATTTTTATCTTTCTCTGAGACTCTTTTCAGTTTTAGCAGCATGGTGGCGTTGACTATATTTTAATTGATGTGGTGTAGTGATCAGTGAGTTTGTTGAGGTTCAGGAAGCCGATTTAGATCCTTCTCACATCTTGCTACTAAATGCTCAATATTAGGGTATTTGGTGTCCCGTGTCCACTTTCTAAGTTTGACAGGTTGTGTGGTCTTGTTCTTTTTTATGGTGGATATATGGAAGGTTACGGCATGGTGATCCGACCAATCGCAAGGAACAATTGAGTGGATTGTAATATCCCTGACTCTGGAGATTACCCATTCTAAGGTTGCCCCTTTCGAGTGTGTTGGCAGTGCGCAGGCTTGTGTAAGGTTTAGGTCTGCTAAAAAGTCTTGAATTGCGTTGGCCTGTTTATCATTATTGTCGTCCCAGTGTAATTTCAATTTTTTATTTATTATGTTTTGGCTCTCAAAAGAGGGCAACATAAGACAGAAAACAACAAATACAAATATACATTTCTCAAAATAAAATAACAACTACAACATTTTCCACTAAACAAGAAAATCAACGTCACAGACCTCCATATTTCATCAAGAAATAGCTAAAAAACATTAAAAAAAGTTAAAAATATTGAAGCAAAACATTTCATTTGGAGGAGTATATAAGGCCTGTAGAAAAGAATTCATATTAAGGATACCCAATTGCAGACATATTGGTTTTAACCACTTCAACCGAAGTGGACGCAATGCATAGCTTGTAAACAATATATGGGAACGATCCTGAACAGATATATTACAAAAATTACATCTGGGAGAAGACCCATACCATTTTGCCAAAAGAATGTTCAGGGGTAACAAATCCTGCCGTAAAAGGAACCAGAATCTCCGAATACCATGAGGTCAATTCCAAGCAACATAGGGTTGGGCAAGCTTCATAGAATATGAGTTGACAAGGAGATCACCTCCCCTCTTTACTTGCATAGACTTTTTATCCAACGTAAAACATAAATCCCATGACGCCTGTTTCAGAAGGGATTTTAACTGGTTAGGAGAGATAGTAAAGAGAGTACTCTCTTCTAATTCAAGAAGGGCCACAGCCTTTCTAAAGTTCTTAACAATTTGGGAGTACTCTTTTAAATTACCCAATAATTCCCCCTTAAGAAGGAATCTCAAAGACCCCGTTTCTCCTCTAGCAAGGCTAACAACCCATCGAACTAAAGCTGATAGGCCCTGCGCCCAGCTGCTACGGAGACCAAATTCCATTCTGCAGGCGGCCACAGTACAGGCCGGGTTAAGGGATGTAATAGACCTTAATAATTTTCCTTCTACCATCTTCAGAAAGCCCCAATGCTTTATATCAACCAGTTCCATTCCATACAGGAGAGTTGGAGGAATTTTTGCCCTAAAAACCTCCAGTAAACAAGCAAAATGTCTTCTCCCTGTGGCGGAGTAGAGGGCACTCAGACTTTTGCCTCTGGCTTTACGAGAATTATTATCAATATGAGGCTTCTCACTCAAGTTAGCGGAAATTATTTTTCCTAAAAAGGTATATGTCTTAACCACCTCCAGTTTCTGACCGCCTACTGCCCAACCAAAATTCTCAGATTTAGATTTTTTCTTCCCTGTAATGCACATGATTTTACTTTTTGAGGTATTTATCCTCATATAATGAGACTCTGCAAAAAGATGTAAAGCCTGCAGACGATTGGCCAATCCCTTAGGAGTTAGATCCAGGATAGGAATATCGTCTGCATAAAGCAAGCAGGAAATGGAAGATCCCCCCACTACCGGGGCTATGCCAACACAAGATGAAAGGGTAGCAGGAAGATCAGCAATGTACAGGGAAAAGAGTAGAGGGGCAAGAAGACAGCCTTGTTTTAATCCATTAATGGAGGGGATAACCCACGATAAACCCCTTTCTCCTCCCTGTAAAACTCGGCACCAGGTGTTCGTATGTAGGGATTGCACCAGATCTAGTAGGAGAGGAGGCATGCCCAAATCAAACAATTTTCTCCACAGCACGGGACGGTCAACTTTGTCGAATGCTGTGGAGAAATCAATAAAAGCCGCATACACTCCTCCCCCCCGAACTCTTATATATTTGTCCGTAATAACCTGAAGGGCTGTGAGGTTATCCAATGTACCATGTCCCTTACGGAAGCCAGTTTGTTCAAGGGGTAATATCTGATTCACATCAACCCAATCCGTTATTAAAGTGAGGAGACATTTGGCAAAGACTTTTCCAATGGCATCAAGGAGGGCTATCTGGCGATAATTGATTGGATTATCCCTATCGCCATTTTTGAATAGAGGGACCAATATACTCCCCTTCCAAGAAGAGGGTACAATTTTGCTAATGAAGCAAGATCTAAATAAAGGAAAAAGAATCTTACTCCATGAAATAGGATCCTGGTTCAATACTGAAATGGGAAGTTCATCAGGCCCCATTGCTCCAGAGGAGCGCATATCCCTAATGGCCAATTCAATGGTTTTCTCCAAGAGGGAATCAATAGGATACTCATCTTCTTTAAAAATCTCCTTACAATCTAACATTGCGATATTCCCAGCATACAGGTTGGAAATGTAGATGACCCATGATAATTCAGCAATGGGAATGGGGAGAGAGCTGACTCTTGCTCCACAACCCTTGCCAATGAGAGACCAAAATTGTCTTATTTTGCCATAAACAGCGGCCTCCCGAAGTCTTATCCAGAGAGAGTCTTCTTTTTCTTTTCTAAGTGTCATCCTAATTCTATTTCTCCTTCTTTTTAGCAAGTATATTTTCTTATTTGTTTCGATAGTTCTACATAAAAAGTGCTCCCGCACCAATTTATTTATTTCCTTATTTAGGAGAAAAATTGGTCTGGGAACATAGATCTTTTTTACAGAGAAGCTAGACCTTTTGGCAACAGAGATAACCTCCTTCATAAAGTTCTCAAAATGAATTATTTCGGAGCCCTGCCAGACATTCAGTTCTAGAATTGTTTTACCAAGTATACCCTCCAGGCCTTTCTTGGCTTTAAAATTCCAGAAGCATCTACCAGAGTCCTTATGAAAGTTAACTATGTCACTGCTAAAGGACCATGAATCGGATTTAGGAGGGTGAAATGAGAGGCTTATAGTAATCACATTGTGGTCACTAAATAGTGTCGACGAGACCACCAGATCCATTAATTAATTAAATTAAAGTCGCCTAGGAATATATCATTAGTGTTGCTGTTAGAGTTAGCCATGATGATCTCCATTAACTGGTCTATGAACGGGGCATTATTGCCTGGTGGATGGTAGAATGCATGCAAGATGCACCTTTGATTATCTCCAGTTCTTATGCAGAGACCGAGGTATTCACAGGATTCAAGAGGGTCGGATTGTATTTGGCTGACCTCAATATCAGATCGGTGTAGGCAGGCTATACCACCTCCTGTCTTTTTCTGTCTGTCTAATCTCACAATATTATAGTGAGGAGGCACCAGTAGATCCATGAACGGGGAAGAAGATTCTGTGAGCCATGTTTCTGTTAAGATTGTCACGTTAACTTTCTGACTAATGATGAGGGCAGCAATGTCTGAGGCATGTTTTGCTGCGGAACAACAGTTGAGCAGTAGGCATAGAAGCGGTTTCCCTGGGCTACCAGACTATATCTCCTGAGTATTGGTGGTTAGCTGGACTTGTTTTAGGTTGTTAAGGTTGGGTTTTCTGTTCTTAGTCCCGGACGTTCCATTTGTCTCGATCGGGACTGATCTAATTTCCTCACCTCTGCTGATGGGTGTAGACTCATATGTCAGGAGTAGGGTTTGGGTTTCATCATCCGATAAGTATTTAAGATTTTTGTATGGTCGATTATGCCTATTTGAAAATGGCATGGCTGTCCCTTTGCTCTTTCCTTGAAGATTGTGCACTGCTTTTTGGATGAGCTCGTCTTTGGAGTGAGTGCTTACAGTGATTTCTAGTATTTTTTCCATAGCTTGTAGTGCATTTAGAATGTCCTGCGACATATTGCCTGCTTGTATTTGAAGAGTTTCGATTTCTCTCTGAGTATGTGGTGATATACTAGAAGTGCACATCTGCCTATTTCGGGTTTCGTCTGTGTCCCAGGGCTTTAGATCCGTGACTTTTTCAGTGTTCCTTTTTTTGTCATTAGTTCGGGTGTCTGCGCCTCTAGTATGTATGATGTGAGACGCGCTCACTATGTCCTGTGAACTTAATATCAAGGCTAGGGGAATATGAGTTTCGTATGGACGCAGGTGCTATTTGTACTGTTGTGGAGGGGGTATGGGAGGGGTGTTATCTGCCCTACCCTTTATTGCTGGATGGGGGTTCCCATTAAATGGCCTATGTGTGGGAGTAATCATATCCTGGGGTAGAGGCACTGATTTTTCCTGATGGAACATCGTAGGGGCGATATTAAAGTATAGTAGGGATTCTTCTCCTATCTCTGTACAGTTCCCGTCAAGTGTGTCTCTTGGTAAAGTAGTGTCTCCTGACAGAATTGTAGGTTGTGGTTGTTGAGGGTCTCTAGGTGTTATGACGTCTATTGTGGTTGTGTTGGTGTTAGGGTGATTGCTTGTGTGGTCAGATGTTGATGAGACCTTGTGTTATCTACACACTCTTTTACAAACAGGTTGTCAACCTTTTTTAATTCATTGTTGGCTGCTTGTATAAGCACAATGCCGTTCTTGTAGATAGTTATGCATAGTTCCGCTCTCAATCTTGGTGATGGGATGATCAATAATTTAGTACCATGTGGGATATTGCTGATATTTTTTATGTTGAGCATCTTTGTAATGACAGTGCACCATTTAGCAGTTTTTTCTGGTGAAAAATATCAAGTCATTTACAATAATGCCTTTGTTTAGATTAAAGGAGGGGTCCGAGATCAGCGTGTCTGGGTTTTTTCTAATTAGATTGTGTTTGAATTTTTTGGCTGCATTCTTAGATAGGTTAGTTGGGTACTTTATGATGTAAGAATTATGGCCTGCTGATTTTAAATTGGTTCTGGCCATAATTCCAGATGGCGAAGTATAATACTCCGGGGTAGTCTTGCGGAGGTGACCTCATTTTGATGTATCCTCTAGTCCATTACCGGTCTCAGAACATCTACAAGTCTACTGTGGTTTCTGTTGGTGTCTCTATTCCCCTTTGTTTCCTTATGTCCCACTCTGATGTAACCTTTTGCCCCCTGAGTTTTTCTGTGGTTCCTTCTAATGACTTTGCTATCCTTTAATTCCTTCTGTTGGTGATCATTTGGGTAGTATCCTCATCGGGAATAGTAAATATTTAATTGGATAACACTTGTTTAGGTCGTATGAATACAATACTTTCCTATGCTGTTTCAAAATTCAGCTCTTCCTTTATTGGAGTCTATAAACAGTGATTCCAAGATGGCCGCTGTCTTGGTGATCCTAGCTCATTGTGTAGCTGTAGGCCCTGGTTTGTTTCTATTTCATCGTCCTATATCTATTGCCATTTCTATCTAGCTACTATTTTGGAGGAAATCGAGTTGAGGCAATAATGCTCAAGATGGCTGGGTCAATAAAGAAACAAAACAAGTGGTCAAAAGAAATGAAAAAGAGAAGAATAGTTGCTGCACACTGTCTGCATTGCATCGCTATAACGCTTGTCACCAGTCAACTCCCTCAGCCAATACAGCGATGGGCCTGCCTCTCCTCGGCAGGGCCGATGAATGTGTGGACAGTTAACACTCCTGGTATATGTGGCGTGAAAAATGAGCAAAAACGCCAGCGTTCTAGGGCTGATCACCCGCCCCTCTTACCGCTTGGAGAAACACAGGTGCTGCTCCGCATCTAATCGAGCCGGGAGTTCTCTCGCTCATCATTAGGACCGCGAGTCCCCCGTAGCTCGGCTGGTCATGGACACATTCCGGCTCTAAGTGCCCCTGGATTGACTTTGCTCCTGAGCTGACTTGAGGGAATTGGCTTGCGCGCCGCGACCATGGACAGTCATAATGGTAGCATCAAAGAAGGACAGTGCAGGAGCCGTGTGCATCTGCGTTGATATGCGCCAAGCGAACAAGGCAACTGAAAGAGAACGACATCCAGGTCCTCACATTGCTGGCATGATTACGCAGCTGATTGGAGCTAAAGTCTTTTTAGCATTGATTTGAACAAAGGGTATCACCAACTCGAACTGGAAGAAAGTTGCAGGTACAATATTTCCTTTTTGACTCATGTTGGCTTATTCAGATATAAAAGGCTAAGTTTTGGAGTGTCATCAGCTGCAGAACTATTGCAGGATGCCATTTGTCACATAATACAGCCAATCACAAATGCTTTCAATTACATTGATGACATACTAGTGCTTTGGGCCACATGAAAGGATCATGATAAAGCTCTTACACAAGTGTATCAAATACTTGCCAATGCAGGTCTCACTTTAAATGCGGCAAAGTGTGAGTTTCATAAAACCAAACTCAAGTTCTGTGGTCATATCTTTTCTGATGGGACAATGACTCTGGATCAAAATACAGTACAATCCTTGACATTCACTTCTCCCCCACTATGCTGTGATCCTTCCTTGGTATGACTAGTTACTGTTCAAGGTATATACATTACTGTGCCACTGTAAATGCCCCAATGAGAGACTAAACTAAACATAATGTTCCATTTCGATGGTCGCGTGAATGTGAACAAAGCTTCAAGAAAATCAAGCATGCAATTGAGAAGACCACTGAAATTGCATACTTTGACTCGAAACTACAAACGGAGGTTGCTGTTGATACAAGCACAATGGCGTTGGGCGCCATCCTTGCCCAGGAAACTGGACATCCCAATGGCCTAAGACACAATGTGGCTTATGCTAACAGAAGTTTGTCATTGACAGAACTTGCCTATCCACAGCCGGAAAAAGAAAGCCTTGCTGTAGTGTGGACTTGTGAACATTTTCATGTGTTCCTGTTTGGAAAGCATTTCACAGTTGTCACCGACCACCAAGCATAGCTCACCATTTTTGGCAATCTTAAAACCAAGATGCCCCCTTACATTGAGAGGTGGGGGTTGTGATTGCAGGAGTATTTTTATACGATTGTGCATTGTCCAGGAAGTGATTACACCCCTCTGACTACTTCTCACGTGTACCAATACTGTGTCGTGGCATTATTTCTGAATCGGCAGAAGCTTATGTTAACTTTATCATGAAATCCAGTACCCCTGCTTCCATATCAGTGGAACAAATCATTGCTGCCATGAGCACTGGCACAGATTTGCTAATACTCAAAGACACTATTACAGATGCCAGGCTCATCCTTGACCTCCCCAGACAGATGCACCTAACCTTTCACCTCAGGAAACTCCACTGGCTTCCAGTCATGAAGAGATGCTAGTACAAGCTACTCACCTATGCATACAAGGTGCCACACAACGAAGGACCCACATACTTCAACCAATGCATGACCTTTCACCAGCCAACCAGGAATTTCAGATTCAGATGCCTCGCCCTAGTTACCATTCGTCGCATCCGCCGGGCAAACAGCGAAGGCCGCTCCTTCTCTTATCTGGCAGCCAAAAGCTAGAATGACCTTCCCCTGCACCTCAGAGTCTTACCATTGCTCCAGGAATTCAGGAAGAGCCTCAAGACATGGATGTTCAA
The DNA here is from genome assembly GCF_964261635.1 of Lissotriton helveticus. Lineage (NCBI taxonomy): Eukaryota > Metazoa > Chordata > Amphibia > Caudata > Salamandridae > Lissotriton > Lissotriton helveticus. The sequence continues at coordinate 511,656,101 of NC_136071.1, read as the reverse complement.
CCAATAGAAGAACAGGCATCACTATCCAACAGTACCTCGCGACCCTGACAGCTGAAGTAGTCGTGCTCTACAAATCCTGATTAATTGAATGATTGACATCAATTGTGGCGAAAACATACTCAACCTCTTCATGAGGACCTTGAATACCAGGAATTTAAAAATGTGCAGGAAGATCTTTCAGTTGTCCAGAAGGCATCATCTTATGAGGGTTGAGAATTATAATACCTGAGAGTCTGGGACAACAAGTTATTGAACTGACCCAGTAAGGATATTGTGGAGTTGTTGCTACTAAACAATCTCTACTGGACAGAGTGTGGTTCACTCATCTTGATGAAAGAGTAGAAAAAGAGTTGACCCCTCGACAATGGACATCATCTACTAGTGATTGTTGATTAATATTTCTGTTTTCGCTTGGGGAAGATGTATCATCAACTACTCATGAAAGATTCATTGAGAGAATAGAAAGTATTTTTGCAACATGGGCTTTTCCTTCCACTTTGAAATCTGATAATGGCCATCCTTTCAATAGTCGAGAATTTAAAGATTTTCTCACTCATCCAATTACATGTATCAGAAAAGCACACCACTTTGGCCACAGGCGAATAGTGTTGTTGAGAGATTTATGAGCACTCTCAAGAAGTCCATTTAGCTGGAAAAGCATGAATTCAAGTCAGTTCTTCAGGCTTGCTTCGTGCATACAGGTCAGCTCTCCATTCTACCATGGGTGAAAGCTTGTCACTTTAATGTTTTGGAGAGCCATAGGAACTAAGTAGCCACAATCAACCACTGATAGATCTATTGATATTGCTAAACTTCTCCATACTGATTCTTTTCACAAATGAAAAATGAAGAACTATGCAGACATATGCCGCTGTGCTCGGAGCACCCTGTTCAAAACAGGAGAACAAGTCATTGTCAGGCAGAAATGGAAATACAAGTCTGATGCTCCTTTTGATGCTGACCTACTGAGGGGGTTGTGACTAGTAAAGGACACATGTTGACTGCTTACCATCTTGGAAAGTCCATTATGCGAAATTCTTAACTTTTCAAGCACCTGCTTTGACATTCACCTACTCCAGATGTCAGAAGTGAGACTTATCCACCTGAGAGTCCAGAAAGCCCAACGACTGTACTAGGGTATGGGAAGATGGTGGCGCCGTGATTACGGTAGCAGCAGCTCCTCACCCCTGCTCCGTGCTATGTGCTTCGTGCGTTGTTGAGCAGAAGCGAGTGCACTCATCTGGGCTTTGTGGATTCGTGGATTCCATCTGGGCCTGCCTTGTCGCTTGTCGGCGCTCAGAGCTCACACGGATATCCTGGCTGGGACTAGGTCTGAGCAGGCGATCCAGGACTGAAACACCGGCTGAGATATTGGACCCTTCCATTCACAGAGGCGGTGAGGGGAGCGGTGAGAGGCTGGTGAGAGCAGCAAGATCACTGTGCTCCACCTGGTGGGCGTTGGCAAGAATTGCAGCCAATGTGGGACACAGACTGTTGTAGTAATGCTTAGTTGTGTCTAATTATACTTTCCTGTACATATTCTTATTTGGAATATACTTGCTTAGAAATCTAGAATGTTCTTGTAATGTTTTCCTGGTTGCCTAGTATGTGAGTCAGTTACTACTGACCTTCTTGAGGGTAGGACGTTATATCTCCTGTAACATGAATAAAGAAGATACTTCAATCAATTACTGACTCAGAAGCACTTTTTCACAATTGTTTTTACAGAAACCCTGCATTATAACAAAATATAAAATATAACTTGGACGCCCTTATCTTTTGGACATCTGTTTGCTGCTGCCTATGCCCTCTCAAGTCCGGGGGACTACCTCGGGAAGTTGTTTTGCCGCCACAGCCGCCACAGCGCTCCTGACCGCGGGCCACAGACTGCCAGGGAACTCCATCTCCCAGCAGGCAGTGCGGTCCCGTGAGAGGAGCGGCGAGACCCAGCCAGACCCAGCCAGGACGGGACATAAATCGGGCAGTGGGCTCCCGCGGCGCGGGCCAAGGGCGGGCCTGTTTGAGCTCGTTGGAGGCCGGGCCCCCCTCTTACATCGACAGCTTGCAAGGTCAGCTATTTCATTCATATCTATTTTTAATAACTTGCTCTGCTATCTCGTGTGCAATCACAGAGCTTCAGCCAGTTTGAAATGTCGGGATGCGAATGGAAGGGGAGGAAGGCTGCAACGGGAGGTTATGTAGCCGGGACACTCGACCAGTTCATCACAAGGGCCACATCGGTACTGGCCCATGAGATCGAAATTACCGAGCGCCGCCTTTCACAGGATCCAGCTTTTGTTAAACGCTCTTCTTTGGGGAACATAATGCTGGCACGTACCCCAGAGCGGCATATACATCCTGTCATCGCTCTAGTGGCCTTAAGTCAGACTAGAATCCTAATACCAGAGGAAACGGTGATTACCAGGAATGATGGGGACTCTAGTTTGCAGGCCCAAAGCAATCTTAACATACCTACAGTTACAGCTAAAGCTGGTGGGGTAACTACTCGTGCATCTATGGTGTCTGCTCCCAAGGCTTCCAAGGCTCTGCCCACTCCATCAGGGCATGTTCTGGGAGCGATCTCCAAGTGGAAGCGAGGTGGGGGTGCATTGAGGGGAAAAAAACCTAAGGTGGCTAACCCAAATAATCCGGGTGAATCAGTATGCGTCACACCTAATACTCCTGGGCCTTCATATGTGACTACACCAGCACCAAGCACTCCATCTATTTTTCCTGTTGGTTGTCCGCCCACGATGGATGAGAGCTTCTGGTTAAAAGTAGGTGGGCTCATTACATCCTCTATACAGCCAATCCTTGTAAGGCTGCTGTCAATTGAGGATAGACTAGTGAAATTAGAACAACTGACCATAACAAATCTTGAGTGCATCAAGAAGAACCTGCCAAAGAGCAACCAAGATAAGAACCTGTTGATAACTGGACCAAGGAGTAGTCCCGGCACTAATCTGATCTCCCATGCGTCGGAATTCGATCCAATGGAAGGCACTTCTCAGGCGAATACTGGAGTTAGACTCAGTGCTAAGGGTGGTGCAGATCCGCTGGGAATTACGGATTCCACAAAGGGCAAGACTATAGAACATCACTCATTGGGCGAGGGTATGGCTAAAACCTTGCGGGGAGGAAGGAAGGGACCTTTTAATATCAATGTTCATGAGAATATGCTGCTACATATTGATTTACCACCTGAGTATGCACCCTATGATGTCGTTCTGACAGAGGTTCCAGATTTAGAAAAGGGCAGTGTGGAATCGTTTACTGAATTAAAGAATAAAACAATCCACTGGTTGAATGCAAATAGACCTCTCCCCCTTCATATGCACAGTCAAATTTTGTTTGCACGCAGAGTGAGCTGGGTGGGCCGGAGAACGAAAGATATAGCAGGTAACTGCATAGTCATCAATTTTAAAGATAGTCGAGTAGTGCGTTATATTTGTGAGAGGCCCTTTCATACTACGAGAAGTAATATTCAGACATTTGACCTCAGTTATTTTTATACCCCTCCAACGCAAAAGGCGAACTTTGGTTTACAGGGAAAGATAAGCGAAAGTTTTTTTTTGGATTGTAATGACAGGAACAGGACTGGGCTAGATGGTTTCGGTTTTGTGCCCAATATCCCCCTTAGCAACAGATACAGTGTACTTGACATGGTGGACTGACTAACTCCAACCAGGTTGAACCACCAGAGCAATATCACTTCGGATAGGGGGACTGAGGTCATGAGACAATAGTTAGATCGATGTAATGTGACGGGCCTATAGCTAGTTCCAGAGACACTATAGTTGGTGCCTGCAAGGAGGTGGGGTTTCCTATTTCCGCTGCTAAATTCGACAATTCTATACCTAGAAAGGTTTTTTTTTATATCTGAGACATCTATGACTATTGTAAATAACCTTGAGTCTTTTGTAGTCCTAGATAGAGGAAATTCAGAGGTGACCCACAAACGCAAACAATACACTAGCCAACACAGACCCAGTAGCGGCTAATTGCATAACAAGATAGGGAGCTCATGAGGAGATGTTAGTACTTCAATAGTTTCAAGCCCATTATCTTAGATCCCAGTAATGGGTAACTTTTTTAAGATGCTATGGTGGAACATCGCAGGGTTCGCATCTAAGGTGAGAGACCCCTCTTGGCTAACATTCATAAAGGATTATTATATCATCTGCCTGCAGGAATCATGGGCAACTGAGGCTTCTCATATAAATGGCTATTGTACATTCCATACCCCTGCCAGTCTTAGTACGATGGGACGTAATAAAGGGGCACTATGTACCTACGTGTCTAACCTGGCGGGTGAATTGGTAGTGAAACTTGAGAATGGGTCTGAATTCTACCAGATACTGTCAGGAAGCCGTGGGGGCAAGAAGGGAACAGTCCTAATACATTTTTATAATAACATCCTGAAACGGAAAACAATAGGGTACTAGAAGAACTATGTCAAACCCTGAAGCACATAGAAGAACATCTGCCGGGGGATATGTGTTTAATATGGGCCGGTGACTTTAACTGTTCTCTATGCCCATATAACCACCTGGGTATCTGTGGTATGGGCAAAGATAAAGATGACCCTCTAGCACACGTTTCCCATACTATTGTGGGGGAGTTGCTGAATTAAATCATTTTTCAATTTGACTTGCGCTTCGCAAATGAGCTATGTACACCCCCTGTACCCTTTGAGCCAACTTTTTATTGGGAGGGGGTGTAAATCAGTAATTGACTTTGCTCTTATGTCAAAACGGTACTCTTGCAATGTCTCTACCTGTAAAATATGCGAAATAGCGATGAGCGACCACCTCCCGATTAGGCTACTTTTTTCCCTTGCAGGGGACAAAAAACCCTCCAAAGTAATAGAACCAAAATATAATTACAAAATCTATCTTGCTAGGACAAATGGATATACTATAAACTAGACTAAGGTGGAACCCATGGCTTTCCTTGAAACCCTAGTAAAAAAAAAATATAGGGACTTTGAGACATGCCTCGTGGAGACAGGTGATAATGCACTAGTCTTCGAGGCTTTTCTTAGAATTACAGAGGAAGTACGAAACCTTCTCACAGGGACGCAGAAACAGGGCACGAATAAGGCACAGGGCTGGTTTGATAGGGATTGTAGCAAGGCACATGCCCACTTAATGAAGGTTTTAAAACAAGAGACAAGAAGTAAGGAAGAAGTGAGGCTGGCCAGAAATGATTATCAACAAGCAAATTAAAAAGCGTAAGACTCAGTTGAAATTGTATGCATGGAAGGCACTACACCGGGCTTGCATAACAAAGGACAATTCGGGCTTCTGGAGGGCTGTTAATGCCCCTTTTTTTACAGATAGGAAAACCAATATTATTGACCTGGCAATCACGGAAGACAAATGGGTTAATTAATTGAAGGACCTTTATAAGGCTGATGTCCTAACCCAGAGTGAGGAAATTGCCGCTGTAGAAGGAGATGATAATGCTCATATTACATCTTTCCCTCTGAATATTGAAATCTCTTATGAGGAAGTCTTAATAGTCATTAATGAGAGCGCCTCAGGGATAGCTCCAGGGCCTTATGGTGTGCCAGTTCCCATCTTCAAAAAGGGAGATAGGAATGAACCTAATTGCTATCGTCCAATTTCATTACTGGACTCACTTATGAAAGTCGCTGGGAGGGTTATTTTAAATAAATTATAACTTTGGGTGGAAGAGAGGGGCTCACTTTCAAAGTTTCAATACGGATTTTGGGCAGGACTTGGAACGATTGAACAAGGATTAAATCTAGCTCTAATTATGGGTAAATATGTATCAGCAAAAAGGGAAAAATTGTTTATAACGTTTGTCGACTTAAGCTCAGCTTTCGACTGTCTGAACCATGATAAACTCTGGAGCACCTTGAAAGAGATGGGTGTTGACCCGAATTTGTTATTATTCATCAAGGAGTTACACAGGGGAGCGGGGGTGAGGGTCCGGTATGGCAAACAGGGAGAATGTACACCTAAGTTTAGTATAAACAAGGGAGTTAGATAAGGGTGTATACTTGCCCCATTTTTGTTCAACCTTTACATAAATAGTGTAGGTTTTTATTTGGCTCAGGATAGGCAGGATTACCCTTTGATTGAGAACACCCCAGTCCCCATTTTACTATACGCGGATGACGCAGTCATCATGACGCGGACACAAATAGGTCGCCAAAGAGCTGTTACCAACTTTACAATGTATATGAAAGATAGAGGCTTAAAAATAAATAAAAGTAAAACTCTTACTATGTGTTGCAGGACAAAAAAGAGCAATGCATGTAAAATTTCTATTGAAAAGACAAAAATAGACAGGAAAAACAGATTTTCTGACCTGGGCATTAACTTTGAGAAATCGGGCTCATGGTTATCAGCTGTAAACGTGAGAAAATTGTCTTTCTCCAGAGCTATAGGTGCAGTTCGTAATTTTTCAAATAAATTTGGCGGCAGACCAGTTCCGGAGCTAGTGGATGTTTATAAATCCAAATGTGTATCCACTGCAACTTATGGGGCGGGGATCTGGGGAATAGCGGATGCTCAAACAATTCAACGCTGCGAGAACGAGTTCTTACGTTATCTTTTAGCTGTCCCGGTTTCTACTGCTACATTTGTATTCCATAAGGAACTCGGCCTGCCCTATATATCTCATATCATCAAACTTAATCCCCTTCTATTGTGGCATAAGGTGTGGTCCTCTGTTGAGACTGGTTTTAACAGAGACATAATTAAGGACTGTCTTAAATTAGAGGGGGTAGCCAGGATCTTATGGATCAAGTATGTAAAAAAACTATCATATGACATTGGTCATCCTGAATATTTTGATTCTCCTAACTGTTTAGAAAGCATATCGAGGAAAAACGTGAAAGAAACTTGTTTGAATTACTTAGAGAACAATTGTTGGCTTTCTGAAAGAAGTAAGATCTCAGTCATGGAGAACCACCTGATGTTGCAATGTCATGGTATCCAACCTTACTTGATACAGGGTCAAGGCTGCTACTCTCGCATGTTACTAACACGTTTCCGTGGCGGGTCCTTTTTTAGAATGGTTCCATTCCCAGAGGTAAACTCATGGTCTAAATTCCTGTTATCATGTGCGTGCGATGATATTTCCACCCAATCGATGTTACATTGCGTATTTTTCTGTAAATTTTACGATTTACCCAGGAGAAGATTTTTAATAACTATCTTGAAGAAGTGGGGACTTAGCCAATGCAGATCATCATTCTTGAGGCTTCAAATGCTGGAAAACAAATTGATTATGCTGGCTATGTCGTCATTTTTAAAAGCTGAAATTAGGCATAGGAATACTATGTATTAATTTTTTATACTTATCGCATGAATCCTATATTCTTATGTAAACAATATAAGCGGCTTTTTATGATATTGACGCTTTTGGTGTATAATGCGTAATGGCGTATTATACTAATGTCCATGTAACTGTATTTGTCACTTTTTAATCTTTTTTATTGTGCTTTTATGGTTTTTAAACAAAATTGAATAAAGCAGTTTTTGATTGATTGATTGATTGACTGTCTAGTGCCTCTGTCACCAGTGCCAGACATGGAAACGTCTCCTGTAATTTCTAAACCTCACTTGACTAGAACTGGGCGATTGATTTGAGCACTGAAATGGTGTATTGAAGAGTTGTGATGTATATAGGCGTTATTTCTACTTTTTATTTAACAAAGGAGGAGATGTAGTATCTTATGAGTCAGAGATGACGGGACCTTTTCGGTCCCTGATGGAATCTCTAGAAAAGTGACGTAAGTACTTGGTTGTGGGTAATATAATTCATGATGTAGAATGTTCCATTAACAGTTACATACTGAGGAACAAAGAAGTGTACTACCAATCTCAGTGTGTGGCATGATCCTTTGCATGTACCCAGGATGGGGAGGACGCTACAGGCCGTGTTGATAAAATGGTGTTCCTGTGCTTCCAAGTGAAACAAGGTCATTAAATATTGGCCCAGAGCATTTTTTATATGATTTGAGGAATGTGTATACTTTTAATTCTGAGGACATCTTTGTAATTTGCATGTCATTGGAACCAGGGGCATAATGCAAGCCCCTGCAACCCTGGTGGCGTAGGGTTGGGGCCCAACCCCTTAAAGAGGGCCCTTATCCTGAGGGAACCCCAATTCAGCCCAAGGCCAATTAACATCTGTGGGATATGTGAACTAAGGGGCCCCTCATCGCATTCTGCAAGGGGAGGGGGAGCATAATTTTGCGGTACAGTACTGGAACCCTTTTGTATCAATGTGTGTTCACATGAAAAAATAGCGAGAAAATACTGCTACAGATATGCTGTGTAATGCCACATAATTTTGCTTTTCTAGCTCGATAATCTAGTCAATCCTGATATACAATTTAGTCCTCCACTGCCACATAATTCCATTTTCATTAACTGTGCTTGATTCTACTGCCCATTGTGCCTGCCTGCCATGTTCAGATGGGAGGAGAGCTATGCACTTGACCTACTGCTTTCTGCGGCCATATTTCCTCTCTGTACTATTTTGACCTATACTATTTACTGCAAAGTGTCATTGCTTTCTCCTTCTAAACACATCATCCATCCACTTAGATTAGAACAAAAACCTCACAACTTTATGTCACAATATTGAGGTTTGGTAGCCAATAACCTGACATTCGTATTCTCAGTGCACATAAAAATCCAGAGGAGGAAAATTGTTGTGTTTTTTAATTTAGCTAGATGAAAGCAGCATTTTACCAGGTTCAACAACAGAATAGAGACAAGAGAAGGGAGGATGTGGAACACAGTGGCTCAGTAGATGGTCAAATAAACTGGGGAAGCAAAGCCTTCTACTGAAAAGGAAGGGATCACCCTACCTGAACCTGTTGCTTTCCTACCTGGGTCAGTCATCCCAGGACTAGGCAAACAGCAACCAAGGAGGCAGTTGGTCCTCAAATAAAAAAGATTGCCTTTGAGGAAATGAACCTGGAACTTTATGAAAGAAAACCTTGCAGGTCATAATGACTACGGTCTTTATGAGGAAAGGATGACAAGACTGGAGAGGTATACTTGAATACTGAACATGTTGGTACCTAGAGTGAAGATATGGTGTGTCTAGCTAGCAAGCAGGTTCAAAAATATATATTTGCTAGGCATGAGGAAGGGGGGATCTCTTTGCATGCATGTATGACTTGGTCAACCTTAGCCAAACGGCAACAGAGCACTGTACAAGGTCAAAGGCAGAGATACAGCCAGCAAGTGTTTGAAGGGATAGCTAGGTTCAGCGATAAGGAGAGAAGGAGGCCACTGTTACTGCATCGTTTTGGAGGTTGAATGGATTAGAACTACCTTTATGAATGACTGAATTCACAGGACCACTGGTGTGCTTCTATGACGCAGGGTTGGAAGTGCTGAGCACAAAAGCCACTCTAGAATTAATTCCAGATTAGATGTTTACATGCTTGTGTAGGGGGCTTTTCACAAAAGCTCAAATGAGAAATATCCGAAAACTTTGAGGAAGTTTATTAAAGGAAAAAACACATTAAAGTGTAATTGAGGTCCACAAGTTAGAAAAAGATGAAATCGGTAGGTCCAAGTAGAAAGACTGTTACATTTAAGGGAATGTTGTTGTTGTTGTATAGCTTTATTTCGAAATATTTGTCATTTCTTAAAAGCATTACAGTACAAAAACAAATTAAAATATACAACAATTGTGCAGTTCGACCCCCTAAGACACATTATACAATAAACAGCAATATACAGTCATTAAAAGAATAAAAAGGATGGGAAACACAGCATCAAATGGCTAAAACCAGTTGAATCAGGGTGGATGACCTTACTGGAGGAGCGATTTCCTCACAGATCTTATCCTCCATGCCCAGCCCAGAAATTTTGCCAGGCAACATGCAAACAGAGGGCGAGCATCCGATCTTAGAATCTGTAAGGCCTCCAAATGTGACCGGGTGCCCAGCCTCATGCAAAGAGATTTCAGCCATCTACGGCGAGGTGCAACATACGCTGAACACTCAAACATTAGATGAGCAGTGGACTCAACCCTATTAACACAAAAAGGACAGGACGAAATAGTTTGCCAAGGTGGTTTCCAGCTTGCTGTCCACTTTCCTAGAGGCAGAACTCCAACCCTGAATTTAAAATACAATGCCCTATCCATCGGGTTGGAGATCAGGTCCAGGTAAGGTTCTCTAAGGGGGAGATCTTTAATAAGCAAAAACTCAACAGCAGATCTACATAGTTTGTAGTGACTCGCTCTCTCATTTGCCACCCAAGCCCAGAATATTTTCTTTAACAGCTGTTTAGGTGGGGATGTTCTGTTGGCCCAGGCGTCTCCCAAGCCCAGTTCGCAAAGGAGGCGCTTTACTTCCGTGAGCCAACCGACCTTGTGCCAGCCCGGGGTTGAGAGGAGTTCACGCAGGGCGTCTGCGTAGCTTGAGAGTTCTGGTACATTCCATATTCGAGCCCACAGTAAGAGGGGGCGTAGCTTTGCTTGCTCGGATATGGGGCGTGTACCTGTATCAAATAGGAGAGGGAGAGTGGGAGTACTGTGAGGTAACCTCATTAGATCTTTATGAAATTTGTTCTCAAGGTGGGTCAGGGTATCAAATTTCTGCGTACCCCAAAGCTCTGCCCCATACAACGCCGCACTCACCGCCTTTGCCCTATAAATATCTAATATCACCCCAATGGGTTTAAGGGGTGAGGCACGATGTTCTTTTAATAATGCGCCTGTGACCCTTCTATGAGTCAGAATGATTTTTTGATGGTGAGCCTTCTAACTCATAGAGTCGCAGAGTCGGATGCCTAGATAATCGAATTCCCTTACCCTTTCGAGTGGGACTGAATCAAGGGTTGGAGGGTGTACTGCCTTCCTAGGGGGATTCAAGACCAGGAACTTGGTTTTGCTTATATTAATAACCAAACCCCTGGAGTCACAAAAATCCTGGAACCTTGAAAGCAACGTTTGGAGGCCTAGCGGGGTTTTCGAAATCAGCAGGGTATCATCTGCAAACAGGAGAGTTGGTATCTTCCTGCCCACCAGGGAGGGTGCGTCTGCTGGTAGTTTGAGGAGGTACTCCACCACTCCGTTTAGATAGAGTGAGAACAGAGTGGGGGCTAGCACACACCCCTGGCGGACACCCCTGTCTACAGAGATGCGAGATGTTTTTTGGCCCTGTGCGCCCCATCTGATTTGTGCAAAGTTGCTTTCGTGGAACTTGATGAGCAAAGCCAGCAAGTACGGGGGGATACCCAAACCCTCAAGCACAACCCACAATTGGTTACGTGGGACTAGGTCAAAGGCAGTCCGCAGGTCTATAAATGCAAGATAAAGACTGCCTTTGCCCAGTATGACCACTTTCCAATAAAGCATTAGAAATCGGAATGTCTGCTCAATAGTGCCAGTTCCTGATCTAAAACCGGCCTGGAAGTCAGACAAAACCTGCTTTTCTTCGGCCCACTGCAAAATCCTCCCTAAAACTACTTTCCCTGCTGCCTTCTGGGTAGAATCAAGCAGGCTTATGGGACGGTAGTTGGCAGGGTCGTCCCTACAGCCTTTTTTAAAAATCGGGACGACTTCCGCACCCCTCCACGAGTCCGGGAGGCATCCACCAGACATGGCCTCATTCAGAAGTAGGGCGATGAGTGAGCTCCACACCTCCGTGTCGATCCGGAGCAAATCGCCAGGGACACCATCTGGACCTGCCGCCTTGTTAGAAACAAGGCACCTAATTGCTCCTTCAACCTCCTTGGCTGCAAAGGTGTGGTCAATGTCTGTATTAGCTACCGGCATACTGTGCCTGGGACCCCTATTCTGTCCTGGAGCCCCTGATGGAATGGAGTAGAGCATGGAAAAATGTGCAAACCAGGCCTCCCCTGTGATGTTACATGTCAGCAGTGAGTTGACAGGCCTATCCCTGCCTCTGAGCAAAGGGAATGATGAATATAATCACTGGACCTCTGCTCTAAAACTTTCAGCCCACCTCTTACTTCTGTACAAGTTTACAGAAACAAGGAAGTCATTGATGTTGGACAGATACATAAACTCTTGGGCTTCAGCAAAGCACCAGTGAGGAGGGCAGAAGCTAGACCAGAAATGGTTCCTATTTGGTTTCAAGGGATAAATCCTATCAACACCAAGAGAAAACCTAGGTTAGGAATTAAAGTCTTGTGGTGCAAAAGAAGAATTAGAGAGGAAACTAAGTTCTACACCCTTTTATTTACAGACCCCCAAGAAGCACTTTGAGGCAGTCACCAGGAAGGTCTCAAAAAGGAAATCCAAAGATCCCTAGAAGCAGTTGCAGTAGAGATTACTATAGCTTCCTTGGATGGGCTGAAGGCAGACCTAGAAAAAACTGCAACGTCCTTGTTAGCACCCAGAAACCACCTAATAGTAAAAAGGATCAGTCATGGAAACATGCCCCTCTGTTCTCTTATTCGATGTCTCACTTCTCTCTCTCAGCTGAAAGTGGCAACCTCTATGTTACCTCTCTGCCCCCCCCCCCCCAAGCGCCTGGAGACCCTTACGGGTGAGTAGTCGTGTTTTACAGGTCACTTGATTGATTGATATGTGCAGGTACATTGTTTTCCATGTTTTCTTGTTTTAAACGTGCGCTTTTTCCTGAAAGCTTCCACCAATGATTAGTATGAACTTCACTTGCCGCCACCATTAATATGCCAATGGTTTCCTTGTATTATATTCATTATGAGCAATGCATTACACAAGGATATGCTTCCCTTGCCTGTCATTGAGCTGGAACAAAGTTGTACAGAGTAAAGAACATAGTAGCTGTAAAAACTCAGGCATTCAACCATCCGAACCTTGGCTCTATGTCACACACTGACTGCCAAATTCCGTGACCCAACAGCTCATCATTTGCAAAAAGGAAGTAAGACTAGTGCACGCCACCAAAATGCTCTAATGGCAGGTGAATTCCTCAGAAATTGGGCAACATTACCATCTACCATCTCATTTTCCTAATATTTGAGCTTGTCTGTTTCTAAACAACTACTCATTTTCTTTTCCATGCAAAAAACAGTGACCCGCACCACAACAACAGTCCTATTTTAATGAGAGATGCCAAAGAGAGGATGGACACACACATTTTCTATCTGATGTTCAACTCACTAAAACCTTGTAGAGAACAAGTAGCTACAAATGATCTCAAATATGGCTGAGCTAATGTAATAATCTACTGGCCCAAGACTATTATCCATGGCACCTGGATAATGAACATGAAGCACTTAGCCTACAAGGTCAAATCTCCTTACAGGGTACTGTTGCCTGATGTGATGTCAACCAAGGATGTCACTCCATATGTGAATGATGGTATGGTGTGCATAGAAAAATTAATTAATCATTGACACTGCCCAATCTTTCTGCTTCAGTTTAATTTGAAGTTTAATCTGTGTGTGCAATCAAATGCACCAATGACATTTGAGAAGCCCTTACCTAGAATCATGTATCTTTCCTGCCTGTTATACTCTGGGGATCTTGCCAAAAGCAAATGGTATGGGACACTAAAGTTATCAGCGCATGATCACTCATCAGACCCCTTTGGAAAAATGTTGGTTTGAATATGGCACTTATCAAGGCAGCAGAGATCTAAACTTGTTGGCTTCTCAATTATCCAATGCAAACAAATGTCTTGCTGTGGGATTGAAGGAGCAAGGATTCGAGGAAAAGAAACTTGCTTGAATCAACCTCTCATTAACAAGATACTAACAAATAGAAATGGAGGAGAAAAGAAAATTAACATCTAATAACAATCTTTATTTAGATATGACACAGATATCTTTTATAGAAAATTACAAAATTCACATTGTATACAGGCTATTTAAAATTCAATAAAAAGTTACAACACTTCGATAACCATCAGGATCTCCGACATCCTGAACCTCCTGATTCGAGGACATTTTTAAAAGATGCAAAGCAGAATTTTAAAAAGTAATGTGCAAAACTGTTCAATATAATGATCATTTCATTTCATCTTCCCTGATTTTTTTTTAGCAGGGTCTTTTTTGCATAAAGTTGCGATATGCTTACTGAATAAAAGCTATTAGGCCTAGGTTTAGGTCTATATTTTCGGGATTCAGAGCAGTAATAATGGCTTGCCTACATGTCCGAACCCACAGCCTATTCCACTCTGCTTTAAGTTTACCCCTGCGTTGGGAATTAAGAGCTGGACAAAGACAAACCACGTGCAACGGAGTTTCAGCTGTCTTGCCACACCCTCTACAAAGTAAGTTTTCCACCGTACGTCGCCAGGGGGGTAAATCATGCATAAAGCGCCAATCACCCATTCTGATTGCCATGAAACTACGTTTTAAGTACAATGAATATGTGCAAGACAGGTAAGTGGCAGGGGCTATCCGTCTATATGAGTTTACAATGGCCCAAGCATGGCTACGTTTGGTAAAATGTGCCTTGTCAATTAGAAGGGAACTCATTCTCACGCATTTTTAATGCCGGTTTTAAAAGCTGACCGACTGGGATTAAGGGCCCATAGATCACTCGCCGACATTTGATGGATGTAGTCCTTAAAGAGGCAGCCAAATGTACCTCCAGGGTTTTTCTAGGTGATTTCTAACCCGACTAAAGATTCTAGTGTGCCTAGATCCGCTTGCCTCAGTTTATGGCAGAGGTTTAAATATGTACCGATGTTAGAGGCCTCATAATTTAGAATCCCTAGCTCTAATCTTACCTGAGCTGCGGATGCGGAATACGGCAGATGGAGTACCTATTTATAAATTTTGGACGTGTGTTGATTTAGGGCAGTGTTCAATTTGCCCCTGAATATCTCTATACCGTTGATAGAGCGCGCGAGGTCACCCAGCCAATGATTTCGCCGTTTCCGGCTTCAGGGCCCATATACTTTCAATTCACACTATTCATTGACCGGGCGACTTCACGGGCTGCTACCAATTTGTGTGTGTTCCCTACTGTTATTACTCAGAGTACCCGACTTACCATCCACCGACACGGGTACCTATGACCTCAACGGATCAGGGGCCTAGCTGTAAAAGGAAAGGCAGCAAATGCAAATTCAAATGACATTCAATACTGTTGTAAAATGACCACGGACAACTGGAAGTTTTAAAAGCTTTATCTAAAGTTCGTTTTCATTGAGCATTAAGTTTACAAGAATGAGGCAATCAATAATCAAGATAACGAAAAGTACATAACTATAGAGAAATAAAGTCAGGGTAATCATGGAAAATACTAATATGGGATGCAACAGGAAAACACTATGTATTCAGGGTAAGAGTGTTTTAGACAAATTAAGTAAGGCCGTTCTAGACCATATCAGGAAATGACAAACTGCAATGCAAAATATGATTTCTAAAAGGTAGGATAACATAGGAACAAGTTTAAGAAAAATATGCAATTGACTTTTCGTTTCAATAGTTGCGGCAAAAAGCATGGAAAAATCAACATGTGCAAGGTGTCTCTTTATTAAAGCAAAAAACAGAAATATAGAAAGGTGCAAGTTTAAAGAATTTAGAGCAGTATTTACCTAGACTGGTGTGGAAACCAAACCCTGGTCACGGGTTCGTTAAGGACAGGAAACCCTCAAGGAAGGACACCCCTCAAAGGACAGCAGGTGCAGAATGGACACCCAGGACAGGACAGGATACCCTCAGATTAGGAATCAGGACAGGACCCTCAGGACAGGACCGCTCAGGACAGGACCGCACCCGCAGTTTGGAAGCAACGCCTGCGCTCCACCCTCTCTGCAGCTATCGATCAAGACCCCGATTGGGTCAGCGAACTCCCAGCAAAGTGCTTCGCCAGCACTTTAAGGTTCAGTAGAACCTTAGTCTATGGTCAATTTCGGACAGAGTGCTCGGCAGCGCTCTGTATCTTCAGTCACCTATTGAGTACGATGGGTCAGTGACAGGTCAGCTAAACCAGACAAGTCGGACAAAATCCCTAGGAGCACCCAGGGTAGATATACTCTTTTGGGTCAGTGTACCACCCCCCAATGTTGCAAAGTGTCAGAATCCCTCAATTTGGATTGGTCCTAAGGTAGGATTTGGGTAACACACCAATCAAAACACACTATTTGGATGCCTAATTTACATCTCTGGGTACCGCCTAGCAAGATTGGGGTTCCCATGAGAAACTGCAGAGAAATACAATGATGAATGTACATTGTTGCTGAATAGGAACACATGTCTCCGTTTGCTGGGTTTGCAGGTCAGTTCTCAGGAGCATCTTGCCCATCCCTGCCAGCTGGCCAAGTTCCACCAGCCAAGGTTGTCAGTTCCCCAGACATAGGAGCATGCGTAGAAAGGCCCTCCAAGATGGCATTCGGTGCAGTCAGACCCCCATTCCCCGCGGTACATGAAAAGTAAGCGAGAACAAATTAATACACAGAAATAACATTATGAAAACACATCACAGGGTTTGTACTTTCAACTTATCACTATAAAATATACTTATGCAACCTAAATGTTAGCTACATATAAACAGACACAAGAGCAGTGGCACGAGCAGTACCACGTTACTGGCAAAGCTATGCATTACGCATGCGCATCTATTTCCCTCCAACTCTGCAAACACATCAGGACACGTGAGTGTGACTGACGCATGCGCAGTAACTAAATACAAGCGGCGGCCATATTAATTGGCTCGAGTAATTTATTTTAGTAAAAACACATATGCAAGCGTCAAGAAACCTTATTCAAACATAAAATAACGTTAGTAAAACGTACATGTGATTACCTTGTTACACATAGACGAGGTTCATGAATTCGGCAAGTCGCAAAATATGCGAAGCTTTGCTTCATCAATCCCCTCTTTGATGATATTTACTATCATCACAAATTAAATGGAACCAGATGCCAACTTATCACACCTTGTACATCTCTATCTCTTCCAGCAATTTGCTCAATTTTTCTCTTTCATTTTTGGTAGGGTGAGAATTCTTCACCTTTTTATAGATCTGATTATTCATCTCTTCTAATTCGAGCTCATCCACACTTCGTTTCACCCCTCTTGCATTCACTTCATGCTTTCTGGTGTGCTTCCGACATTTGCAACAGACAAATATGGAAAATAGGATGAGACCTATAATTCCAATTGGCATCAGTACCTTGAACAATAAGCCTTTACCTACGCCAGCAAGCCAATGACCTACATTTGAGAGACCATCTACCAGTCTCTTCCAGGCACTATCAACCTCGAGTGGTTTGAGTTCCTTTGCCAAATTAGTAATGTTTTTCACATATCTTTTGAGCTGCACACTTTTATCCGGAATATAAGTGCAACAATGTTGCGCCTTCAACATCCGGCAGACTCCGCCCTCTTTCGCTAATAAGGTATCAAGAGCAAGTCGGTTCTGCAAAACCATTGATCTGATCGCAACCATTTCGGTATTGACCAGCAGAAATCCATGAGCTGTCTCAGTCGACAACACATCCACTATAGTGGACAATTTGCAAATTCTGTGAGTGTTCAGAACCACTCCCACTCCAGGTATCAGTGCACTGAAAATACTACCCATAATTTCACCTATACTTTCTCTTTTACTACGCACTAAGCCATTAGTATTTTCACTGCTTCCAGCAACTCCATTCACATGGTATATTTTCGGGAAGACAATGCCAAAATAGCAGCTTCCATACCAGTGATCCGGCAATTTGAAATAAGCCTTGTCTCCACAAATATAATAAATTCCAGGAAACACAGGCTCTGACCCATTTTTGAAACCCCAACCTCCAATTACTTTGTAATTATGTTCGCATTCACTGGAACCAATGAAAATGTTATTATTATAGCTAGTCTTCTCGCGGTGAAGACATAGCTTGCCTTTCTTTTCAAAATCCAGCAACAGAGCAGGACCCGCCCCACCAGTTGAGGTGCCTTTCATGTTCTCTGCCCATCTTGGCTTTTTCTGACTTTCGTCATTAGCCTTCTTTTGTATTTTAATTCTCCTTTTCTCTGCCATGTTCAGGAACATCTTTTCCTGCTCACGCAAAGAACAAGTCAAGTTATCTCTGTGTGCATCAGCTATGTCGATATTACCTATAGTCAGAAAGTAGTCTCCCATGTATCGTATTACGTCACTTTTGGTATGTACAGGATTCAAGTTCCCACGTATAGGAAGTTCAGAAAAGATCACGTCATTGTTAGAGTAATAGTACTGTAACGGTCCTCTTTTGTAAAATAAACTAGCTAAAATACTACAGGAAATTCCATATGTCAGCGGCAAGTGATGGTATGTCACGCCTTCAGCTACAGAGGTAGGTAGCTTCATGCAGACATAGCAATCTTCAATTTCCATAGTCTCTACATAGTGTATCAACAAATTTGCAAAAACATTTAAGTGTGTCCTGTTCTTAACTCCATGAAAATGTAGTCCTCCCTCATCTGATGCTTCTAAGTCTTGTTTTGTTTGTCTCAGTGCTCTCTCATGTCTTGCTACACTCTGTGTTGTCAGCTCCTCACTGTCAGTATTTACAATTTCAGTAGGGACAATATTAGTATCTTTACTTACAGCAAAGGGAATGAAAATTGTTAGTCCTATCCAAACTAATATCAGGACAACTACACTACAGACACATACCTTGCAGCATGTTTTGCAACGACTGCAACTAGGTCTACCATTCACGGTTGAATCAGACATTTTGGCTCAGTAGAAGTTTTTCGACCCCTCTTTGTGACTTTACACGAGTAGCTTACTTTGTGCAAATTCACGGTGGCTCGTCTTCTTCTTCGTCAGAGTACTCAGGAACGGGCTCTCCGTCGCTTACGTCAGTTATATCAAGATCTTCAAGTTCTTCCAACACAAGTGTCCATTCAGGTGACTTGTACTTTTTGTTTTGTCTCTTTATTCGATCACTCCTTCTTTTGGAAGTGTCTTCTGGTTGTTCTGCTATGCGAGCACTTCTCCTTTCTTCTGCGCGTTTTTCTTCTACCGTTTTTATTCTTAGTCTTAATTTCTTTACGAATCTAGGCTCAAGATGCTTTCTTTTCTTAAGTCTTTTAGTTGGTACTTGGACTTCGTTTCCTTCTCTTGCCCTTTTGTTCTCATTTACTTGTGGCAATTCTGTTTCAGTTTCTTCCTCTTCTATCTGACTAATTCCAGGGCTCGCATCTGTTTCTTCTGCCTGGTTATTAATCTGGCCTTGTTCAGGTAAATTATATGTTTGCTCTTCAAGTGTCTCTGACTCTGTTTCCTGAACACGTTCTTCTAATTCTATCTGATCCTGTTCAAGCACTTCGATCTCTGGACTTTCTTCTGCTCGAACTATTACGCTATGTCTAGTCTGTCCCTTCCCGACATCTGGAGTTAGTGGAGGAGTATCAATCACTTGCTCTGTATCCTTCACCTGTTCAGTATCGGGCACTTGCTCTGTAGCATTCACTTGTTCTGTATCAATCACGTGCTCTGTCCCTGTCTGACCTTCTCCTTCCTCAGTTTTGATGTGAATCTCAAGATTCTGAGGTTCTTCGCCTGTGCCTTGCTTTTCCTCTCTAGTCCACTCTCTACCTTCCCGAAGTCGCTCACTTGTTCGAATGGGGTCTTCAGTGAGATCAATCAATGGAATCCACTCCTCTGGCCATATGCTTGGCAGCTCGTCTTCAGCTACTTCTGGCTCAGCTTCTTGGACCCCTTCAGCAGGCTGGACTCTTGGTAGTTCGTTTTCAACTATTCTTGGGCCAACGTCTGCTGATTCTGCAGCTCGACTGGTACTGGGCTGTACGTCGTCAGCTACTTCCGGTCTGGCTCCTGCAGAGTCCTCTGCTGGACGTCCTTCTGCTTCAGGCACCTCGTCTGGTGGTACCTTCTGGGTGTGGCTGGCGTGTACCCAGCGTGGAACTCCTGCACACTTTACTGCTGTGGTAGTTACCAGGATCACCTGACGTTTCTCTCCCCACCTTGGCTCCAGGCAGCTCTTCCGAGTATGCTTCTTTATCTTCACCCAGTCCCCCGGGACCAGTTTGTGGAGAGGAGTCGTTGGATTGAGGATGGCGTCTTCTCCGATCTGGCGAGAGATAGAACGCACTTGGTCACCCAATCTCTTGCAGTATTCAAGCACTAAATCATCAGTAATACTCAACAGTTTGCTTCCTGGCACCCATGCTTGTCTCATCACTCTTCCCATAATGATTTCATGGGGACTCAGGCCTGTCTTGCGATCAGGAACACTTCTCAGTCCCATCAGGACCAGGGGCAGGGCCTTCACCCAGGTCAACTTAGATGCATCACACAGTTTTGCTAGTCTGTTTTTGATAGTTCCATTTATTTGTTCCACTACTCCAGAAGCCTCTGGACGGTAGGCACAGTGAAGCTTTTGTGAAATTCCAAAGGCCTTACAGAGTTCGTCGATCACTTCATTATGAAAATGTGAGCCTTGATCTGATTCAATAGTGACTGGAACCCCGAACCTAGGTATCAGTTCTTTCAGTAAACACTTAGCTACTGTTTTTGCGTCATTTTGGGGAGTAGGGAAAGCTTCCACCCACTTCGAAAATAAACAGACCATGACAAGGACATACCGCTTCCCTTCACAACGGGGCATGGTGATGAAATCAACCTGTATTCTCACAAAGGGACCCCTTGACCTCCCAATTTTTCCCAGTTCAACCACCGTCTTCTTCCCTGGGTTCATCTTTTGACATGACAGGCACCTCTGGCAGAGGGACTCTGCTACTTTCCTGAACTTTTTACTGTACCAAGTCTGTTGGAATACTAGAATCATGGCGTCCCTACCAATGTGTGATCCTTCATGTATCAATCTCGCCATTGTGCTAAGTAAGTGTCTAGGTAACACAGGCATACCAGTTGGGCCCAAAATGACACCATCCACACGTCTTGGTCGACACCCATCTTCCTTCCACTTCTCTCTTTCTTGCCAAGGTGCCGACTGCTGCCACTCTTTCACTTCATCCCATGTAGGCACTTCTTCAAACGCCTGAAGTTGGCAGCTGGTTCCTGGACCCCCTCGTTTTGGATTTACGATATACCGATCTCTGGCGCACCACTGGGCCACTCGATCAGCAAAATCATTTCCCAGTGATACAGTGTCCATGTCCTTTTTATGAGCGACACACTTTACCACTGCCAGTTCCTTTGGTAACTGGATTGCCTCTAAAAGGTCTTGAACGACTTTTCCATTTCGAATTGGGGTACCTGAGGAAGTCAGGAACTCCCTCTGTAGCCACAACTGGCCAAAGTCATGCACAACCCCATAACAGTACTGACTGTCAGTATACACTGTTATGCGTAGGTTTTTCCCAATTTGGCAAGCTTTTATCATAGCAATCAATTCGGCTACTTGTGCAGACTTTATGTGATATAAATAACCTGCTTCTTCAATTTTGTTAAGGAGACTACCGCATAGGCAGCACTCAGGCCTCCTTGTTCATGTCTTAGACATGAACCATCCACAAATAATTCCTTGTCATGCACAGGCAATGGTGTTTCTTTAATGTCTGGACGTGGCTTGGTATTGAATTCTGTTAAATCAATGCAATCATGCTCATCATCCACCCCACCTTCCATATCCATTGGGTCGGGGAGTAAAGTGGCAGGGTTCAAAATACTGCACCTAACAATGTTTACATTTCCAGCATCCACAAGAATCCTCTCGTATTTAGTCAGCCGACTAGGGGTGAGATACTGAGTCTTTGTTCTGGTCAGTAAAATTACCACTCCATGTGGGACATACACAGTTACCGGATGTCCCATGACAATGGACTCACTCTGCTCTAAACTTGCGCAGGTAGCAGCTACTGCTTTCAGACAACCTGGTAATCCAGCAGCCACTGGATCCAGGGTGGCAGAGAAATATGCCACAGGCCTTCTCGTTGTGCCATGATCTTGTGTCAGGACTGACAGCGCACAATTATCACGAGTGTCACAGAATAGGGCAAATTCTTTGGAATAGTCTGGCATTCCCAATGCAGGGGCTGTACACAGACAATCTCGCAGTTTGGTGAAGGCTGTTAAGCTTTCATCATCCCATTCTACAACATCTGGTGTTCCTCTCTTGGTCATTTTTATCAAGGGCCTAGCTAGGACTGCAAATCCCAGAATCCACTGCCTGCAGTATCCTATCACACCCAAGAACATTCTGATCTCCTTTTGAGTACGGGGTAACTGCATCTTTTGAATTATTCTCACTCTTTCCGATGTCACTTTTCTGACACCTTTCTCTATCTGGTGCCCCAGATATTTCACCGATTTTGTACAGAACTGTAATTTGTCAGGGGCCACTTTATGTCCCTTCTCACACAGGTGATTCAGTAGGGCAATGGTGTCAATCACACAATCCCTATGACTTTTAGACGCCACCAAGAGGTCGTCTATGTATTGCACTAGGACAGAGTTCCCAGGTAAAACCAAAGTTTCCAAACATTTTTTCAAGATCTGATTAAAGATAGAGGGGCTCTCTGTGTATCCTTGAGGGACCCTGTTCCAGACATACACGTGACCATTGAAGGCAAATGAGAAAAGAAATTTGCTATCTGGATGCAAGGGAATGGAAAAGAATGCATGACACAGGTCTATCACAGTGAACCACTCAGCATCCCAGGGAATCTGATACAGAATCACTGCTGGGTTCGGGACAATAGGGCAGCAGGGGACCACTATTTTGTTGACTTTTCGTAGGTCCTGCACTACTCTGTACTTGCCACTAGGCTTCTTGATGCCCATAATCGGGGAGTTACATGGGCTACTCATTACCTCCTGTATGATGTTTCCTTCTAGCAATTTCTGTATTTCCAGGGTAACACCAGCTTTCACTTCTGCATTCATTCTGTAGGGTTTAGTATTGGGGTATACTGCATTGTCCTTTATTGCTATCTGTATGGGGTCCACATTTTTCATTAACCCTACATCTTTCCCAGTAAAGTCCCACACCTCTGGCTTCACTGCTTCTTGGAGTTCTTTGGGCAAATCCTGCATGGTCATCCGTTTAATTTCCGAATCAGGTCTGACTAACATTAATTTATAAATGCCGTCTTCATCTGGGGTCTGAATTTCAACACCCTTTGGTGTGCAAAAGATGGTACAGTTCATTTTGCACAGCAAATCACGTCCCAGTAAGTTCACTGGACTGGTGTCACAAACGACAAATCTATGCATTTCCTTAAAGTTTCCAATTGAGATCTCCATGGGCTTGGTAACAGGAGTACTAATCAATTGATTAGATACACCCACTACTTGGATGGCTTCTCCCGAGAGGGGTAGGTTTGGAACGTCCACTGTTCTTACAGTAGAACGGGTAGCGCCAGTGTCCAACAGAAAAGTGACATCATTTCCGTCAACTTTTCCTTCAATGTATGGTCCGGACTGGTCTACCGGCAAGGAGGCGCCAAGTACGCACTCCTCGTCCTCCCCTCTCAGGCCCCGTCAGTACTGGTCATCACAAAGGAAGGTATCATTCAGTAAATACTGCGAAGTTGCTGCATTTCTGTTCTCATTGCTTTCCCAGACTTCTATCTCATCCCCCTCTGCCGCTTTCCCCCTATGTACTTGCTTAGGAGCTCGGGGCACCTGAACCATCTTTACCTGCGGTTGAGTCTTTCTTGGTCTTTCTTTCTGCGTCTGTGGAGTTAAATCAGGTGTTTTGGGGTTATCGTCAGGCAAATAAGGACACTCGTTACGCCAGTGTCCAATTTCTCCGCACTGGTGACAGGGAAATTTCTTCATAGCCTCTTCCCTGCTCATTTTGGGCCGGGGCTTACCTCCTCCCCCACCCCCAGTACCTTGGTTCTGAGTGTTCTTGACCATGTTACTCAACTGTTTTTCCTGCTGTTCTGCGAGCTTCACCTGAGCCCACATGACCTTTTCCTTGAGAGCCTTTTTCTTTTCTGCCATCTCGTCCTCGCAGTACTTTGCGTACCGCAGGACCTCATCTACCTTTTTGGTATGCCAACAGATTTTATTATCCTTTATCCATTGACAAATTTCGGGCCTTAAACCGTTTACAAACCTGTAAATGAAGTGCGTCATATCCTTCATCTCGATGTTATCTATACCACTGTATGTTTTAAACACCTGCAACAGCCTTTCATAATAGGAGTGCACTGTCTCCTCTCTTTCCTGCGTTGTTCTATCTAACCTGGTCCAATCAGTTTCTTTCGCTGGCACCTTATTTTTCAAATGCTGAATCACTTGTTCATATTTTTTCATCACTTCAATTGACGGTTCCCCTGTGGTAGAGTCCCTCGGGTACTCCTCACTAGGCCAGCCTATGGCTATTTTACACTCGGTCCATAGATCGACCGGGACCACAATATCGAAAAACCCATCCAGGTCTTTCCACAGGCATTTTTGCACTTTTACGAACCTTTCCACTTGCCGGTACCAGTCAACTGGCTTTTCGCGCAACTTCGGGAAATCGTTAGTAAAGGACACAATATCCTGTCTGGACCATGGAACGTGCACATACCTCCCACCTGGCACTTCACGCATGGGGCATAATGTTTCGGGCTTGTCTACTTCTCTCAAAGGGAACTCAGGGGTCGCTTGTCTGGATCGAGCCTCATCTTTCTTTCGTGCCCACCTGCTTTTCCATTTTTCCACGTCTCCCCATTTTTGCAAAATTGCTAGCAACTCCTTAATCTGCAACTTTTTCCCTGACACATTCAAGTTCTCTATATCTTTGTCTGAGAATTCAGCTCTGTAAGGTTTTTGCAAGGGCTTGGATCTTGAAATATCTACCCCCATACTAGCTGCAGTGTCTGTCAGCTTTTCGTGGAGCACCCTGGTACTTCTGGTAAGGCTTTTACACATAAACAGCAATTCTTCTTCGGAATAGGTGTTTAATCTGTCTAACCCCACATTTCCTGCCATCAATTCTTCTATTTCTACCCTCAGCTTGTAGAGGTCTAAAGGTTTTGTTTGCGGAGCCTGTTTTTCTAATTCACGACTCCAATTTTCAATTTCTTCCGGAGTTACCAAGGAAACACTCCTAGTACCTGTTGCTGATTCTAATTTAATTTCTTTCGCATCAAAAGGATTATGCCTCTTCTGCACTCCCTTTCCGGTCTGTTTGTTTGGCAGGTCCAAGAACACAACTTCGGACTCGCACTCACTGGACTGATCGTCTATCAGTAGGGGCTCTTGCCTCGGCGGGGCCATTATTGGGTTCATAACTTGAGGGTTCGGACTTCCTTGACTATTCCCGTACAACGGAACTACTGGTCCGATCGTTACTGGAATAGTCAAAGCTTCAGGACTAGTATTTAACTGGGAGATCTTCTGGATTATTTCTGTTCTTTGTCTAGCTAGAACTTCTTGCTCCCTCTCCTCCAGTATCCTTCCTAATGTTCGTTCAGGTATTATCTGTGGGGTCAGGTGAGGAGTAAAACTCGGGGCAGTAGGATGCGTTTCACTTGGTCCCCCACCATAATTTGGTTTCGGGAACAAAGTTCCTGCACTAAATGACCGGCGCTCCTCCCCATATGGAGGCTGCAAAAAGGGCACTCCTGAACCTACGGGCTTTTCTTCGTTCTCATAAAGAGGTCTGGGGAAAAAGGCTCTTTCACGGGAATATTTTTCCTCCGGACTCACGGGCATACCAGGATATATATTTCGTACCTCCGCGGGTCCGGGATTCTCAAAATAGGGCAATACCTGGCCACCTCCCCCCCTACATAGGGATCTGTCCTCCTCCTTGATAGATGGACGCTGGGGATTTTCTCCTGTACTGGAAGGTCGGGCTCCCTCATTATAAGGGGGCGGACTTCTCGTAAAGATGTCATCTAATAATTCATCGTCTGACTCCCCAAGGGCTCCCCAATGCTTACTCTTTTCTGTCCTTTTCTCTTCCCCCGAAGGGTTACCTGCTGGCATCATGGGAAACAGACCCTCAACAATCATGCTCTGTCTCCACTGTTTCATCCTTTTGTCCCTAGTCTCTTGTTTCAGCCTGGGGTACCACTTGGTCAGACCTTTGTCCATTCGGGAATTTTCTCTTTCAAAAGCCTCAATCTCCCATTCCTCTAATGCCTCATACTGCGTTAGTCTCGGTCTGGGATGCAATTCATTCATTCGGGTTCTCAAATTAAATAAAATCCTACCATTGAAAGTACCGTCTAACGGAAAAGCCAATATGCCGTCATCTTTTGTGTACTTTACCCAATTCTCCAACCACACACAGGTATTGTACCCTCGGTCAAACATCATGAATGAGGCGGGAGTATTCGGTGGCGGGATAGTAACGCCCTCTCTAGACTTAATCGGTTTGTCCGTTTTGAAATAATTCTTTACCCTGCTTACAAGGGACATTTTTCTCTTAGCTCCGTACATAATATCGTATCTATTAGCTTTCCACTGATCCCTTTCAAACCCTTGGTTTCTTGGATCGGGTCTAGTCTCTGGACAATACGAGTGCCACATACGATTTTTACGCTTAACTCTGTTTACAAAGTTACCTCCAATCAGAATGCGCCTTGCAATTCCGTGCGACCAATGAGGTGCACGCGTTCAAAGAATCTCGGCCAATGGGTGCACGGCCCCTTCGTGAGACTGTCCTCACGCTCCGGCGCTTCACCCCTCCTTTACAATTCCAGCCCCGCTACCCGCTCGCTGCTTTTACCAATCCCAGCGCGGCACGGAGTGACGTCAGAGACGCTTCGCGGCTGACTCCCTCCCTTCACAAGGTAACGGAAACTTTCTTTCTTTCTAAAGTGCTAGTGCTTGGTTATTTAACAACGAATACACATTCGCCACAGTGCTCAAGTGTCTAGACAGGATAGCTTTGTTTTACTGCAAGTAAACTACTTCCATTTACTTTTCACGCGCTGCGGGCAGATCTCTTCCGCCTACCCTTCACTCTAGCATCGGTGCACCTGTTATTCCCCTAATCTCAACCACTTCTCCGGGATATATCCGAGTCTAAGGTTTCCCAGAGGACCCCTCTGCTTTCACCCTAGCTCCGAGGAACCTGCTATTCTTCCGATGTGACCCTTACTAGGTTACACCACTATGGGAATTTTGCCAATGAACCTCGTTACTGACATTTATTCACACATGTATTCAGAAAACCCTAGTTAGTGCTTCCCGGTTATCCTAACCTGCACCTAACTTTCCTTAAGCCTGTGACCTCAGGACAATGGATTCTATTCACCACTTGCCCTTTCAATTCCCCGGGGAGTTCGGACAACACAATACGAGACGGTTTACAAATGCATGGATTAATACATATAACAATATAAGAACAAGAATAATAATGAAAAAACAATTCATTGATTTTCAGCAGCGTATTCACAAGAGAGTGATCGGGTCCCTCGGAACAGCCGCTCTTATAGCAGCATTTAATGTACTAGCAGCTACCGACTTAACTAGTCTAACTAGTCCTACCTAACCTTTAGCTAGTCCCTAACCATCCTCTGATCTACCAGAAAAACTGATAGAGCGCGCGAGGTCACCCAGCCAATGATTTCGCCGTTTCCGGCTTCAAGGCCCATATACTTTCAATTCACACTATTCATTGACCGGGCGACTTCACGGGCTGCTACCAATTTGTGTGTGTTCCCTACTGTTATTACTCAGAGTACCCGACTTACCATCCACCGACACGGGTACCTATGACCTCAACGGATCAGGGGCCTAGCTGTAAAAGGAAAGGCAGCAAATGCAAATTCAAATGACATTCAATACTGTTGTAAAATGACCACGGACAACTGGAAGTTTTAAAAGCTTTATCTAAAGTTCGTTTTCATTGAGCATTAAGTTTACAAGAATGAGGCAATCAATAATCAAGATAACGAAAAGTACATAACTATAGAGAAATAAAGTCAGGGTAATCATGGAAAATACTAATATGGGATGCAACAGGAAAACACTATGTATTCAGGGTAAGAGTGTTTTAGACAAATTAAGTAAGGCCGTTCTAGACCATATCAGGAAATGACAAACTGCAATGCAAAATATGATTTCTAAAAGGTAGGATAACATAGGAACAAGTTTAAGAAAAATATGCAATTGACTTTTCGTTTCAATAGTTGCGGCAAAAAGCATGGAAAAATCAACATGTGCAAGGTGTCTCTTTATTAAAGCAAAAGACAGAAATATAGAAAGGTGCAAGTTTAAAGAATTTAGAGCAGTATTTACCTAGACTGGTGTGGAAACCAAACCCTGGTCACGGGTTCGTTAAGGACAGGAAACCCTCAAGGAAGGACACCCCTCAAAGGACAGCAGGTGCAGAATGGACACCCAGGACAGGACAGGATACCCTCAGATTAGGAATCAGGACAGGACCCTCAGGACAGGACCGCTCAGGACAGGACCGCACCCGCAGTTTGGAAGCAACGCCTGCGCTCCACCCTCTCTGCAGCTATCGATCAAGACCCCGATTGGGTCAGCGAACTCCCAGCAAAGTGCTTCGCCAGCACTTTAAGGTTCAGTAGAACCTTAGTCTATGGTCAATTTCGGACAGAGTGCTCGGCAGCGCTCTGTATCTTCAGTCACCTATTGAGTACGATGGGTCAGTGACAGGTCAGCTAAACCAGACAAGTCGGACAAAATCCCTAGGAGCACCCAGGGTAGATATACTCTTTTGGGTCAGTGTACCACCCCCCAATGTTGCAAAGTGTCAGAATCCCTCAATTTGGATTGGTCCTAAGGTAGGATTTGGGTAACACACCAATCAAAACACACTATTTGGATGCCTAATTTACATCTCTGGGTACCGCCTAGCAAGATTGGGGTTCCCATGAGAAACTGCAGAGAAATACAATGATGAATGTACATTGTTGCTGAATAGGAACACATGTCTCCGTTTGCTGGGTTTGCAGGTCAGTTCTCAGGAGCATCTTGCCCATCCCTGCCAGCTGGCCAAGTTCCACCAGCCAAGGTTGTCAGTTCCCCAGACATAGGAGCATGCGTAGAAAGGCCCTCCAAGATGGCATTCGGTGCAGTCAGACCCCCATTCCCCGCGGTACATGAAAAGTAAGCGAGAACAAATTAATACACAGAAATAACATTATGAAAACACATCACAGGGTTTGTACTTTCAACTTATCACTATAAAATATACTTATGCAACCTAAATGTTAGCTACATATAAACAGACACAAGAGCAGTGGCACGAGCAGTACCACGTTACTGGCAAAGCTATGCATTACGCATGCGCATCTATTTCCCTCCAACTCTGCAAACACATCAGGACACGTGAGTGTGACTGACGCATGCGCAGTAACTAAATACAAGCGGCGGCCATATTAATTGACTCGAGTAATTTATTTTAGTAAAAACACATATGCAAGCGTCAAGAAACCTTATTCAAACATAAAATAACGTTAGTAAAACGTACATGTGATTACCTTGTTACACATAGACGAGGTTCATGAATTCGGCAAGTCGCAAAATATGCGAAGCTTTGCTTCATCACCGTATGATAACGTGGGGCCAGTTTTTGCTCTCAGAACTTCTAAGAGTGGCGAGAGAGTTGGGCCAGAGAGATTTTTCGAGACCTTAGCTAAAAACACCGCAAGGGTCATTGCTTTAACTGCAATCTCGTTACGATGTTTAATAAGGTTGCCCCTAGAGTCCAAATGGACACCTAGGTACTTATACGAGTAACCTATAACGAGGTTTGTGTTGTTATATGACCAACCTCCACCAGTGTGCCGTTTCCGGCCAAATGGGACAACTTGTGTTTTCTTTAGATAGACCTCTAGTTGGTTCATGATCGTGTAGCTGTACAGTTTTTCGAGAAGCCTTAGCAGCCCGACCCTGGTAAGGCTAAACAGAACCAAGTCATCAGCATATAAAAGGTTACTTAATGACATGCCTCCTACCTTAGGGGAATGACTGTTGGTTTCATCCAGTGACTTTGACAAGTCCGCTATAAACAGATTAAAAAGCATGGCGGCCAGCACGCATCCCTGCTTCACACCTCTTGTTGTCGGGATTTTCCGCGAGAGGTGCGAGCCGGACCCCAGCTTCACCCGGACTCAAGTACTAGAGTAGAGTTGAATGATTGCCTCCAATAGTTTGTCAGGGATCCCCCATTTCCTCAACTTTTCCCATAGAGCAGCTCTCGGGACCCTGTCAAATGCTGCTTTAAAGTCGACAAAGCAACAGAACACTAACCTAGACGTGGAGAGTGCTTTGTCGACAATGGTTGACAGTGCTAGTAGATTGGTCATTGTCCCGGAATTAGCAACAAAACCTCTTTGGTTCATTGGTATCAGATTGTGGTCCTTAGCCCATAGCCTCAGCTCCTCCAGGAGAAGACCAGCATAATGCATCGCCTCAA
Organism: Lissotriton helveticus; assembly: GCF_964261635.1. NCBI lineage: Eukaryota > Metazoa > Chordata > Amphibia > Caudata > Salamandridae > Lissotriton > Lissotriton helveticus. Next base: position 511,625,883 of record NC_136071.1, on the reverse strand, counting down.
TATCCAGAAGTGCAATGAGTCTGTAATTGTTGGGAGAAGCACGGGAACCTGATTTATGAATAGGTTGAATTATTGCACCCCGCCATGAGCCCGGAATTGTTGCAGTTCTCAGAGCGAAGTTAAAGAGATTTGTCAACGGTCCTGACCAGAGGGCTATGTCAGATTCAAACAAATTCTGTGGCAGGCCATTTGGGCCCGGAGCTCCGTCTGTTCTAGCTCTTGATACAGCAGTGGCGACCCTTTCCTGTGACATCTGAAGGGCCTCATTGATGGAACGTGAGCAATCTGTTAGGTGGCTCTGCATATTAGAATAATCTGTGTCTTTCTCCTTAGCGGGGCTGCCACCTGTGACTCCGACACATTCTGGAGACCTAAAGTAATCGGTGAGGAAGGATACCCACTCTAATTCTTGAATGTTTGCAGATCCTAAACTCGATGTGCCTGGGTTGGAATGATTGATTAGAGCCCAGAATTTTCGTGAGTTTCGGCTCTTGCTCTCCCACACTAACTTACACCAGAATTGGTTTTCATGCATCCGTTTGTCTTTAATAGTCGCCAGCCTGAATGACTTTTGGGCTACTTGATACTGTTTTAGGCAATCACTGTTCCCTGGAGCTTTTACCAGTAGCCACAGGGCATGATTTCTAGCTTTCTTGAGTAGTTTTGTCTGTTGTGAGAGAGCAAATTGACGCGGGAGGAATTTCCTTGAGGGATACTGTTTTGCTGGGAAAAGATTGATCAGGTGTAAGCACAGAGTCGTCCAAGTCGCTATCGGGGAGGCTTCCTGATCAATTCCACCTCTTATGAGCTCCATACTCGCATGAAGGATCTTTGGACTAATGTCCTCACTCCATCTTAGGTGCTTTAGGTTTTCGGAGTATATTCCCCTGCTGGTTAAAGGTGCGGATGTATGCATCACCGGGTTAGTGTTAAAAGATATGGCCTGGGGCCGATGATCACTTTCAGATCGCGGGTGGATGCAAAAACTGACCAGACTGTGGAGCAGAGCTGAATTACAAATAGAGTAATCCAGATAGGATTGTTTATTTCCAATTGTCCACGACCAGTTAGGGGGGTGTCACCCTCCGATCTTCCATTTATACCCAGGTAGCCTGCGCTATAAAAACGCATCACACATAGTTCTCCCAAGCCACAATGGGCTTGGTTTGCCGGTTTGGTTTGTATCGCTGCCTCATTCAATGAGAATAAGAAGGGCCCCTCTGTTTCTGTTAGTTTCCCTTGGAATAAATTGGTATTAAAGTCCCCGGTTACAACACAGTCTGAATCGGGATGTTCCGCGGCTAAGTCACTCATAATTTCCGTAAGTCGTACAAGATGGACTTTTTTGTGCGTGTATTTGGGTTAATATACACGTTTAGGAAAAAAAGTGAGCGTTGTTCCTGCCATGTATTAATTTTGACCCCAAGCAGCCAGTCTTCATCCAGTTTTATTTGTGTTATTGGGCCTTTAAGTTAATTGATATGTATATTGACAGGCCTCCTTTTGGGTGACCGTAACGGCTGTCCCTAACTGCTGGTTTCCATAGGTTGATATAGCCAATAACAGGGCAGCCTTGTGTAGCCCAAGTTTCCTGCAGGGCTATTACTGCGTGTTTGCAAATAAAGGAATGAATGTCTGGGTTCTTAAATTTCTGATGAAGGCCACTGATGTTCCAAGAACATATTAGAAAGGTGGAATCTACTTGAGGGTTACACTCCATTGCCGTTGGAGGTACTTGGGACCTTATATATTCTGGAGGTTTGCGGGTCTGATCCGCAGTTTCTGCTTCTTGTGGTCATTCTGATCTTTTTGTTGATAAGATAGCTGGGAGCCAACCCCAGCCTTGGTGAGAATCGGCATTTGAGACCACATGTGTGGTGAGTTTGTTCTGTTCTTCCGGACCTGACTCACTTTTTAAAATCGAATATGGTCTAGGGTAGGACACTGATCTAAGGGTTCCGGTTTTTGTGGGTGGTATTGGCTGATTTAATAGCGCTGGAGGGTACCCTGAGATGGAATATGGATAAACTCGAATGCCCCAGTCCCGCAAGATGGCCTTGTGATCCAAAAATACTCCTGCCCAGTGGGTCGACTTGAATGATACCAGGGTTACCTCGAAGGGTTGTGTGCCTCTTGGTGGAAGAAATTCAATTGATTCTATATCATCCGAGACCAGGCCTTCAAACCCCGGGGAACCATCCACTAGTTTTATTATGTTGGATCTATTGAGGATATCTTGCCGGCCTTTTGATTTATAGTCAGGAGCTAGTATTATATAAGAATTTTGCAAGTCGCTTTTGTTCTCTTTACTACGTGGGCTAAGAGTTGTCTTTTTGAGTTTATTGAGTAACGGGTCTGCATCTGGTTCCTCTTCCTGTTGTAGCTGGAGTTGGGAGGCCTTCCTCAAGGGCTGGCTGTTATTTGACAAGAAAGTTTTGTGATTGTAGATAGTTTTAGTAAAATTCGATCTATTCATTTGGTTGGCTATCCGAAGTGGGGTTAAAGCAGGTGCTGATTTAGGATCGGCTACAGTCGCTGTGTTCTCTGACAAGCTTGGTTCGTTGATTTTCACCCTTGACTTTTCTTTGGCTGTACTAGGATCTTCTATCGCTGTTCCCACAGCTATGGTCTCTGATAAGCTTAGTTCGTTGATTTTCACCCTTAGCTTTTCTTTAGCAGTGCTAGAATCTTCTGTCACTGTTTCCATGAGTGACTCAATTGGGTCTTGAGGGCTACCCAGAGTCAGTTGAATGATGGTTGCGGATGAGTCCCCTTTCTGTTGGGTTGCACTGGGATTCACTAAGGGTGATGGTGCATCAGATTCACTTAAAACTTTTTTGTTAAATGCCATTGTAAAGAGAGGAAAGAAATTAGTGTGGGCAGCTGTTGCTTTCGCCCTTGATTTGTTTCTGTATTTGCGCTAGCGTTTACGCTCTCTCTTACTACAGGGTGGCAAAGGAGCTGGCTGCACATCCGAGTTCGAGGGTATCAAGGCTTCTGAGCTGGCCACTGGCTCTGCCTCAATCTGGACTGTGCAAATTGGGCGCCCGCTTGGAGACCAGGCCTTTTTAATCGTTGCTTTAGATCGCTCAGAGCCCGTTGTTCTGGCTTGAGGTCGGTCGGGTAGTGACTGCTCATTTAGCTAGTTTGGAGTGGAGACTATTCCCGCACTCAGCTGAGTGCCTTGTGTTATATTAGTCCAGGGATTAGCTTGTTCTTGAATCGTAATTGGCAATATTTGCGATTGTGAGTGAAGAGTTGTTAATGGATTGCCTCCCTTCAGCAACTTGACTTCATCTATAACGTTTGATAGAAAAGCTGGGAGCGACGAAAGTGAGTCGATGATTGGAGAACAGCAACAGACCGACTGAATGAGCTTAGCAGAGGATTGCGCTCCTATTATTAGGTTATTCAATTTGTCCAGTTTATTGTCAATGCCTGCTGTGAACAACGCTAAGGTGTTCAGAAGGTCGACCTGCACATCCAATTTATCCAAATGATAATTTAAAGCATTAACTGTTTGTTGGAAGGTTTGAAGGAGTTGAGGCCAGACACCAATTGCTGTGGGCTCCTCTGGGATAGACTTTATATTTGGGATGTGATTTGGAGAATTTTGAGTATTTTTAAAGAAAAATGACAAGTCCGCTAAAAACTGGTCGTTTGGAACTGATTATTTGGGCGACTTTGGTGGTGGTGTCGTTTGTACTGCTGTGGGTGAAAATACAATGTGCTGGGGACTTGACTCATCTGAAAGATCCTTAGGTGTGCTTACACTTTGAAGTGATTGTGCTGGTCGTAAGGTTTTATTACGAGAATGAGTGATTTGCACATGGATTTGAGGGAAGATTAGTTGATTGTGGGGAACCGTTATAGGTTCCTTTGATACAGGAAGGTCTTGGCATGACAAAAATAATGATGTTTCTGGATTCTGAGCTTGGACTATGAGGGGGATTGAGTTTTGTGAAGGGCTCAGCGGTAGGGTGTACTGCAAACATGCTTCTTGCACGGACGTAGCTGTCGGTGAGTGATTTTGACCTGATTGCGATTGTAAAAGGTGATTAGATTCGAGGTTTTGATTTGCGCTCGCCCCCCCTTGCCGGACTGAGGTTAGATCATTAAGTGAGGATCCTAAAATAAAAACTTCTGAAGGTTGAACCAGATTTTTTATGTTCGTATTCGCCAACAACTGTTGTAGGGATGAAGGTTGTGAAGAAAGCATACTTATTTCGGCCAGTTGATCCGAGGCTCCGAGGCAGGGTACCTCCGGGGACTGAAAATGTGGAAGAGTATTCGACATAGATGACATAGATGGGATTTTTTTTAAATATTCCGGTAGGTTTGAAGATTTTAGGGTATTTGGTATGCCCGTATTCTTGCCGTTTTGACTGAGACTGCATCTGCCATTACTTTTTAGCTTCAGTTTTTCCGCATTCACTTTATTATTACAAGCCCTAGGAGTCTTGTCTTGGGCGGACTCCTCATCGGATGGCAGCTGTTTGGGTTTCCTCCTTTTGGGTGCTGCTGCTGTTTTTCTTACTTTCCCGGATCTCATAGCTTATGTTAGTTGAGATAGTTCTTCGAGGCTAGCCGGAACAGGTGCCCTTGCCAAGGGTCCACCAGGATAGCTCTGCCAAACTGTTGGAGCTCTACAAAACTGGTGGCCAATGATTCCAGCGATACTGTCTCTGATTAGCTGATATTGTCCTGTATTTATATTCTATGTCTTGCAGGTTTGAATATTTTTAACAGAGTGCTGCCGATCTGATGATAGGTGGCGTTTTTAAGGTATGCTTTTGGCACTTCGGTTGAATTGCGTCAGCTTCTATCGGTACCTTACTGGTGGCACCCCCCGCTCATTTATATGACCCAACCCCCCGTCCACCTGCCTGCACCCGCACGCTCGCAACACCGCTAAGGTCCAGGGCCGGGAGTCCAAAATCTCACATCTGCGTTTTCCCCCTCAAAAGAGATTGCACAGGTTGTGAAGCAGGCAATGGGACTAAGACCTGAGATTGGCTCGACGGTCACTGGCCAGAGAAGGCAGCGAGGCCGTTGGTCACTAGGCGGCTTTGTGGGGGAGGGACAGGGGGAGCAGCCCCAGAGATGGACAGAGCTGCCCAGTGCCCCCACAGCCGGGCAGGTGAGTGGATGGATACAGCAGGGGAGAATGGACAGGCCGCAGGCGCAGAAGCAGCAAGGACCGCAAGGAGGGCCAAGAGAGCGAGGAGAGCGAGGAGAGCAAGGTGAGCACCCACAAACATGCGGGGGCGAGCACAGGGCACACAGGAATCTTTAGGTGAGCAGCATTATGCGGCGCCTGCGGCACCGCGCGGCTCCGGGGGGAGGAGGAGCTTAAGGCTAGCACAGAATCTATCCCGCTAGCAGGATCTATCGCGCTTTCATCCAGCCAGCCAGCGGGCCAGCCAGCCACGTGCCTAGCTCCCCCACCCGCGACGGAGACGGACCTCACGCCTCACAGCCACACACCCGTTTCTGCCGACTTACCGATGCACCACGGTGCGTCGCCAATGCTGCCACCAAAGTCCCAACTCCCCGTACCTTCCAGCTCGGGTCGGTACGACTCGGCTCGGCTCTCGACTCGGCTCTCGACCCGCAACTCAGCACGATAATCACAGCCTTGCTCGACCCAGCCTTGCCGCGATGCGCTGACCCTCGTACAGCTCCGCCTACCTCTCCAAGCCAAGCCACACCTCGCCTAGCTTGACGGCACGTCCGGCAACACAACAACTCCTTCCGTTAGTGGGGCGCGGCCAATTGATCACTCTATTAACATACACACGACATTCATACATGGGGAAAAAGGCTTTCTTCTTGCTTAAATAACAAAGAATAATTTGCTGCTTAACTGAAATCCCGCCTGAAACCGAGAATTATCTTGCGCATGTGCGAACCAGTATAGTGTAATAATCATGTGATTAACCCATGTGAGAGGGAAACTCTCACGCATGCGCAAGGCGTCACTAACTGTAGGTCTTGAGGTAGAGAGTGTCTGGCATATGCTTACCTGGATTTTAAAAGAGTTGTCGCTGCTAATGCCTTTGCTTAACAAAAAAGAAAATAACATGGGATAGAGTAGAAGTGGGTGGTCAACAGTGATAATAGCATATTTGAGAAAATAACATCTGTTTATGATTCCTTTATTAATAGTGTGCGTTTGGGCCTGACGTGCTAAGTCAAAAGAAAAGATGGCAGTCGAGACATAATACAAGATGAGTATGCGCACTGAAGTTTCAAAGTGACCTGGGGACCGAATCATTGACTGGCTGTCAAGAACCAAGGACAGATGCCTGGGAACGTGAAGAATTATATCAAATTTGTATCTAATCTATTTTATGAATGTGTGTGAAAGGAGGTTTTTCTGAAAAATGAATAAATTAAGTGGGAAGGGTTTACTAGACAAAGAATTAGTTAAGAAATCAAGAATGACAGCATGAGGTGATGACAACCCCTCTGTCTTTGCCCATTCGCAGTCCATGATTCATGAATACTTGCAACTTTTGATGATGGGACATGTAGAATTAAGGGGTATAATTTGAGTGACTTAAGGTGGAGTAGATAAGACACGTCGATGCTGAGTGAGGAGTGGGTGAGAGGTGCTGCCTGAGAAGAACAGACTGGGAAGTTTCAATTCTGAAAACCAGCCTGAATAGTTTGAAGAATTGCAGAAGAATATTGAGGAGGGGGAGAGTGTAAGAGAGGGATGCTCTCCAGTGTGTCGTCATCTAGAGAAGTGTAGTAAGTATAATCCTATCCTGTACTTGTCTCCTGGCTCTTAGTCAGGTGACCCCTACCAATCCCTTTGGCCAGGGGTTGGGTTTCCCCATTTCACCACTCAGTAATTAAATTTTTGTCTTAAATTTGCAAAGCTTTTGCAAATGTATGATATATTATGTATTTTGTCTCTCCATCTATCCACTTCAAATGCGTTGAATTGTTGAATAAATCTGTGAATGGAACGTATTTGATAAATTAGTTTTCTCTCCCATGAAAGTTGATGGAGTTTGCACTGTGAATCTGTATAAATGAGCTTGAATGGGTTATTAGATAAAATTAATTGAAACCTTACACGGAGTCAGTGAATATTTTATTGAAAAGTTATAAGCTAATTTAGTTAAATTGTTAATATCACCATCAACTACTCGACTAATGGTCCAATGACCAAAGAATGAGTGTTGATCTGTGAAGATTAGATAGGCATTGCCTAATTCAGATCAAAGTGAAATGAAACTTGACCCCCAGCGAGACAGTCATGAAATTTAAATGTGTCTATGGGTCCGTTTTGAGTAATTGGTTGATTGTGAAATGTTCATCCTTTCCTTTCGCTGGATCAGGATTCGCTGTACTTCCATTCCGTATATTTCTAAAATTATCAAATACCTTTCATCTAATATGTAAATTATGATTTGACTTCTTTCCCTCCCCCCTGTCATTGTCATTTTCTCCCCTGGCGTGGTTTTAATTCTCCCAAGGGATTTGAATCGACGTCTCTCTTGTTTTATAAATGCTATGTTGGAATCTAATCACCAGTTGATCTCATCTTCCTGGCCCGAGAGTTTGCTCTGGCTATTTCGTGTGCTTTTAGTCTTTCCTTTATATTCCAGGCTGTTTTCAGAGAAGGGAATACTTTGCTTGTAGCCTGAATGTTTCCATGTCACAATCCCACCGCATGTTGGCAACAGCAGATTTTCCTGCACCGCATAAGCATTGCTAACATCATGCCACATTGACATGGGCATGCACCATCACACATGACGTAAAGACCTCAACCTTGTAATACGTCTACACCTGGCATTGGTTTATGAAATTCCTCGTCGCTGCCAGTGCCTGAATATTAGCGGACGCCTTTATTTATGTACTCTTCGACTTCTTTGCATGAGGTCGTTCTTTGCTAAAATACACTTCGCTGGGCTGTGACGGACCACAAATGGCAAAGTTAACTTTTACAAGATGGAGACGTCAGTGTTTATAATAATCTTTAAATAACTATGAAACATGAATTTTTGCTAATATTATCATAAGAATAATAAAGGAACTGACTAAGTTCAGAACAGTAAAATTAGTGTACCTTACCATGTATTGGCGCTGACTATCTGAAGCTTCGAAAAAGGCAGCTGAAAAACATGTTTTCTTGAAAATCCATTTTTTTCTGACAGGCCCCATTTTATTATTTACTGTAATGATGTAACCAGGCACTGTGCCTGGGATGGACTTGCATGCCCTCATTGGGGGTGTTGTGTTGTATCCAGTAATTCCAATGCACTGTTACCGAATCGGACAGAATAACTTTAAGTTTGAAAATCATGGCTGCAGTAGGCATAACTAGCCGTAAATTCCTCTTGGACTCTAAAGCAAGTGGTAGCCAGCTGTGGCAATTGGTGACCCACAAAAATGGTAAGTCGACATCAATCCAATTAAAACGACAACATAAATACAATTAAAAAACATGCAAATAAACATTTCAAAATGGAAAAAAAACATTCACTTACCTGAGCCCGCAGCACGTCCTTGGTGTTCTTCAGTCCTCGGCTACAGACGCTCTGAGCGTGAAGTTCCACAGGTCCTTATCCAATCCAGACACTGCTCTCATGCTGCATGAGCATGAGAGAAGTGTCTAGATTGGTTGAAGCAGGCTGCCTCAGCCCCCGATGAGCACTGAAGGCCCGTGCCTACTCTCCAACCCGGAGAGATTGAATTGCACATGTCTGTTTGGCTGTAATAATGTAGCCGACCAAACTGACATGCGAAATTCATGTGGAAGTGGCCACTCGTCATTGCTGCCAATCAGAAGCAATGACGCACTGGCCCGCCCTACACTCTTTGCTCAGCAGAAAGCTAGAAAAATTAAAGGGTAATAAAATCCTTTTATTACCATTTTATTTTTCCAGTTTTCTGCGCAGCAGTTTGTGTGTGGGGGGGGGGGGGGGGAGCACTCCTCCGCTCCCATGGAGGAACTGCCGCTGCCTATGTGGTCAGTAAGCACACGGGGTCCAATTCACAAAGGGGGTTCTCCGTGCATCTAGTTTCCACATAGAAGTCGTCGAAGGCACCAGCCCAGATGCTATTCACCAATTCTGGGAGTAAATATCCACTTAGTAGTAGGATTTTTAAGTCTCCACTCCCTAAAGCAAGGGAGACTTATGACCAAAGTGATCACATAAAGTTACTGACAGAAATTTTACGACTGGCTTTTTAGTCTATGCCTATACGCAGATATCTTTGCCCGTAGGTTCATGAATAGCATTTCTGAGTATACAAAGTAGTACTCCTATAGGAAGTTCCAATATTGTAAAGTCATATTCAAAGCACGATTACATAACAATGAAACAGGTGTGTCTTTAACATCCAGCCCATGCTCTATGAGCATATGACGATGATGGACAAGTCAAAACATGGCATGTTCTTTCACCCCAGAAATTGATGCAGAATTGGTCTAACCACAAACACACTTAGAAAATGAGGTTAGCTCTTTGAATGTTGCTTTCTATAGTCAGGTGCAAATCTCCTCACCAAGTCACCTCTGAAGTCGGCAACAGCTACATCACTCACAAACTACAACATGCAGATTGCCGCAGCACATTTCCATGATCAATGGAAAAAAATAATGCTGCTACAATATACTACTGCTGAATGTGGACAAAACCAAATCCACCATAGCCTTATATCTGAGGGCAATATTGGTTGTGAAAGGTCCTGAACACACGGTATAGGTCTGAGAAGCATGCAAGGGTCTATAATGAGGGAGAGGGCCTTTAACAACCGGTATAGCCTGATGTAGAAGGACTATAAGGGTATCAGAACATTCCACCCACTTAGGCTGCAATGCTCTATATTAAAAAGTGAAAAATAGAAGGACAAACATTGGAATGTTGGTGCTAATACCATCCAGTATTAGCCCTGAGCCACTTACCTGTGTCCAGTGGAGCTCCCAACATTCCAATGTTCTAATATAATATTAATATTTAATGGCCAAGTGTCCATCAGCACAGCCATTCCACCATTATTAACACGTCTACTTATCTTCAGCTCATTTCTTTCCATCAAGCAATGGCTTAGGAGTTGCCACAACCCACATTGTATCATAAAGTCATGCAGGCCTTCAATTTCCTGGTCCTGGCTGCTGGCCAACGCAAAATATTCCCCAGTGATCCACAGACCGTCAATCAATTGAGGTCAAAGTCTTCCCCGGTTACAGTTTGTGGCTACATTGCATGATTCCGCATAAGAGTCGCTGGGTCTTTTTCAAAGACTACGTCCTTTAGACAGTGACTGGATGAGGACCATTTGGGAGTTAATGTGCATCCTTAGGCTGGACATGGATTCCCTAAACATATGAACAAGACTGAATGTCACATTGTTGTGTAGTTATAGTCCATTGTTTTATATATTAGATTGTCGCTCCTCACACCTGATAGGGATTCAGAGCTCCTGAGGTTGTGGTGAAGTGATCTGATTCTATTCAATAAACACTCAAAGAGATATTGTCCGTGAAATGCAATTGAAGGGTTTACCGTGAACTTCGTTTACATAGTCCAGCGGTTGTGGTATATATTATTTTTCATCTTTTGAAGATCAGTCTATTTTTTGGCTTGCTATCAGTGACTGGACACATCTTAGTACATTTCCGAATGGTAATCCAATCTAACTCAGTTTCCCATGTATGAATATAATGCATTGATTGATATTGGGAGTCCATTGCTATGGTCATATGCATGAGAGTACCCATGAGTGAGCAAAGATGTATTGCATAGACTTCAGTTAGAGGTGCCCTAGACAGCATCTGCCACTCATGGTTTGCTTTTTGTACCCATGGCCCAGCTCATGCCAACCCTTGCCATCAGGGTTTATGAAGGTAGCAGCAGCAACAGAACATACCCAGTGTTTAACTACCATTTACTTTCCACAGTTTTCTTTCCTGTACTTTCTGTTAGCTTCTCATCAGCAAATATGAGACGCCTGAGGTATTAATGATGGGAGAAGGGTTCATCGCTCTAATGCCATCAGAGATCAAATGGTGTGTAGCGTCACTTCTGCTCTTTATGGCACTTTGGTGAATCAATGTCCATTATGTTTTGTAGATTTTTTCAAGTGAATCATTGATGGCCATTCTTTCAAACGTATTAATTGAAAAGGCGATCAAGTAATGGGCCAGTCTAAAGACATTGAACACTAAGGTCTTCCGCTTGCGTACAGGACAGATGCACATCATGTTGTTCTAGTGGATGATCATTCAGTAGCCTAACACATTGCATATGATGCCACCTTGTAAATAAGGCACCCTATAACGCTATGCTTAGCGTGAAAGGGGAGGGCAATGAGTACTGCGGGGCTGTTCTGCCGCAACATCCATTGATTTGGATGTTCCTCCATATTTGCAATGGTGGCGTAAAAATGGGGTAGTGCCAAACTTAAGACCAGGGGAAACCTAGTCTCACCCTGGTCCTACGAGGAGAAATGCTTTATTACTCCTTGTTTTTGCTGGTGCATTGTGCAGCAAACATATAAACAGCAAAACGCCATGAATGATTGTTTATGTGTAGGAAGGGAAACCTTCCTTCACATAAACAATCATTCCTCCCCCCCAACGCAAGCACCTTTGTACTATGGTGCAAGGGTGCCTGGGTTTGTGCTAGGTAGCTTAATTTAGCACCAGTGCAGGGGGAAACACAGGGGTGCACCATGTCTTTGTAAATACGGTGCATCCCTGCATTTTCAGAATGGCGAAGCGTGGAGTTAGCAAGTTTTGCTTAACACCACGCTACGTCATTCTGTTGTACATATGCCCCTGAGAGTCCTACATTTCCTTTTGTCGTTTTTGCTAGATGGTTGTCCTAGACCTTATCAGAACTTTATAATTCTCAGTCAGAGGATACTAACGTGGCCACAGCCTTTACAAGCCTGTAGCTTTCATAGCACCCGATTAGGCGGGGATCCCCTCCACGGGTGAGATGAATCTCCGCTCAATTATAAATGGCCTGATGGTCTCACAGCAAGATATTCAGAGTGAGGAACACTGGACCCCATTTTACCATCAGGAAGATCCAACCATCAAAGCCACTTTGCAAAAGGGTTGGAGATGTACTCTGCTGTAGTGGCTGCAGGCACCCAATGCCCCTTCCAAGAAAAGGAGCATATAATGCTCCTACCTGACGGCCACATGCTCCCCTTCCCTTCTTCACCTTTGCCATTGACTACCCTCACCTCCGCCTCGGCCCCTGCACACAGTTATTACCTACTGAGAGCAGTAGGTGGCCAATCCCCAAGGAATTAGAAATTCCACTGAGAAAAACAGTGTGCACCATTATTCCCTATTCCATAGAGTTTAACTCATAATGGGAGTATCTAGGTGTGAAGATATCAGCCAGCATCATAAATTCCAGCGACCTGGTATCTCTCCACCTAAATCCACACCAGTCGTAATCGGATCGATAGGATATTCAAAAGTGGTGGAGTCTGAGGAGATAGGACCTGGTATATTCCAAGAGGAATTTGAGTATCTAGTATCAGTGAACCCATGGTTAGTATGGGATAAACTAATGAGGAGATAGATTTTCACTACTGGTAGCCCTATTCAAAAAGCCCCATGAGCTACATGGATGTTCAGTATTATGGACCTAATGTGTTGAAGGCCATCTTAGTACTGGTAGAAATAGTAGGCAAAAGGGCATTCAGTACTGGTAGAGACACAGCAACATAATTCATGACTGGAAGACCCTAAAGCAGGAGAGATATTCAACACTGGTAGACCCATGTCTGTGATGGATATTTAGCACTGATAAATATACCATTAGGTTGAGTATTCCGTCCTGAATTAACCATAAATTGCACTGGTAGAAGTATAATCAGCTTTGGTATTTAGTACTGATGGATACACAAGCTGGAGGAATATTTTGTATTCGTAAACTTATATTTGGTGTTGGTGTTAAATTAACAACAAAGAAGAAGGTGGTTACTGAGTATTTACAGATCCACACACTGGATTGATATCTATTCCTGGTATACCCATGAGCAGGATGCATTTGTAAAGCCACGAGAACACTTACCCCGATGGTTATCTAGTAGTGATCAATCTATGAACAAGGTGAATCTTCAGTGCTGCTAGAGCCATAGCTAAGATTAGAAGAAAAATGGGGGAGAAAGTGGTCATTGCTCAACTGCTTTTACAACACATACAATTAAAGGGGACCCAAGGGCAATTTAATGACCAGCTCTGAATACATGCCCTATAAACACTTATCACAAAAAAGTATCAGAGGGTCAAAATTCCTACAGGTGATTATTGGGGACAGAGGTAGTGAGTTGTTACCACTAGCCAAACAACTGAAAGTTATAACAGCCAGGTCAAGTTAGTGTCTGGTCTCTGGCACCCATCAGTCACCACTCGGAACCGCCCTTCATCATTTGGGGCTCCGAGGACAAACAACGCACCTGATCTTTTCTCTAACAGGGAAGGACTAACCTTCCTGTTGGTCAGGGCATGGTCGTTGAAAGTTTGAAAGATGTGTGCTGGTAATGTAACTGACGGGGTAAAAAAGAGAGTGCAGTGCAAAGAATAAAGTGATACCAGAAAGTATAGAAAAGGTGAATAAAATTGGTTTAAGGAGCAAACAATTTTTAATAGGGTATAGCTCCCGACACCAATATTAAAAAATAGCCAAGACAGGGAGAATTTATAAACTGTCTGGTGGTGGAACGTGGTCGACATGTTTCAGCAATTAATGGCCATGTGGCCTTGCTTTCTTCAGGACCTAAAAATAACGCTACTGCAAACAAAAAAAACCCTGCAATGTGAAGAAGTGTTTTCGTTAAAAAGAATGAGATTAAGCGGAACAACGTAATTATTTCTTTAAGTGTCACCTGAACCTTCTAGGTGTACTTGTTCCGAGTCTTCTCACAAATTCAGTAATGAACTGAAAAAGAAATGCATGGCATGAGTACATCACCCACCACCTGTCCACAATAAACCTCCTTTTTCACCATTGATAATTGTTGACATTGGTGAAGTCTATATCCAAAGAATAAAACCAAAACACACTGTTTGTACTAGTGTCTACCAGTTCTTATGGAACTTGAAACTTTATCAAATTTCACAAACTACTTCTTACCTGATTCGTAAGAAGTGAAGACCTCACCCCACCTGGCTGCGGCTCAGGACATAGGTGAAGCACCGCTCTGTAAAAGGTGCATAAATTCAACCACTGAATCACTCACCATGAACATGCCAACAGAAGGTTCATTCATTGCCGAGACATTCTGTCTTAGTATAAGGCTGGTACATACGGGAAATTCATAATGTACTAGTGTGACAAGCGGAGCGGTATAGATGATGTTATAACCGCTCCAAGCCTATTTAGTCAATATGCCCACCTGGATTTATGATTTCAAAGCCACTGTTGTTATAGATGGCAAAGGATTATTCTGTGGTAAAAAGCGTATGCCCATGGGAGATACTAATGTCATTCTGTGTGCTCTAAGGAGCCCATAGTCTCGGTCTGTAGTAATGGTAAAGAGCGTGTGCCCACCGAAGGTGCTGATGCCTCTCTGCGTGTTTCGCGGTGCACATAGTTTATACCTGTTACTATAATGCCCAGAGACAAACCTTATCAGTATAGCGGTATGGCGTAAGGTGAACCCGTTTCGCCACACAACCGCACAGCGTATGCGTCTGAGGAAGTCTAGGGGAGTTACGCGCTACAGCCAGATAAATTGAAAAAAGGGACCGCTAAGAGCATTCACGGAGACCTTACCTATCCGTCGGTACTTCAACGCGGCATCTGTGCCGTCTGGGGAGGTACCGGCGGTCTGTTAGCCCTCATTTTTATTACATTATTACTAATTGGTCGAAATCGTCACGTGGCGCGTGGAAGAGCCGCGTCACGCGTTGGTGATGCCACGAGCGCTAGGATTGGTTCAGCGCTGAGGGGATTAGACCAATCCCGCGCATCCCCCGCATTGTCATGATAACATCTAGTAAACAGACGGCAATGCCGCCGATCTTCAGTGTGCGCCAGAGTATTAACTATGCGTTCTTGGCAATAAAGGTAAATCACAGCTCAAACTGTGCCCCTGTATGTTCAAATGGTTCCAGATGTCTGAAGGATGTTAATCAGTCACAAAAGGCTGAGAAACAATCTAGTTGGTAATATTACATACTGGATTAACCACATATAGAAAGAAAGAGGATCTTATTGATCACTTATGTTTTGGTCACTGAAATGAGTATTAATCAGGTAGTTATATCAGAACGAGGACAGGGTATGTCATCGTTCAACCCTGTTCGATCAGTACCAAGTTTCAAAACCCATTTTTGTTCTTTCATAAGCAGAAAGTTGCTCACATTTGTGACGTGTGATGGAATGAACGGTTTCTCTAGGACCTTCCATTTAAATGACGTAGGTGAGTGGTTCAAGGTGATGAAATGAGTGGTAAGTCTAGTAGCCTGCCTCTTACAGTTGATGGTACTTCTGTGTTCAGACAGCCTCACCTTGATCTTGCGAGTGGTCATCCCTACGTATCTAAGCCCGCAGGGGCAGGTGATCAAATAAATTCATTTGTCGCTGTTACAGTTAGTGAATCTCACTTGTCTCCAGGGCCTGGACGTCCCGATGTCAATCTCTGTAGTTTTGGACGTTTGAGCACATGATTGGCATGTGCCACATGGATGATGGCCGGATACTGGAGGCAGGTCCCATAGGGTGCCCACTGCTCTGGGGGTTTCATCTCGCGGTCTAGTATGGACCATTCGGTCTCTCAAATTGGGTCCTCTCTTAAAGGAGAACAACGGCTGTTGGATAGAATGGGGTCCTGAATTTAAGATCGACCAACGTTCCTTTACCGCTTTCTTGATACTGTTGGATAGTGTACCAAAAGTGTGTACAAAAGTGAGTCTTTCCAGAGGTGCTTTCGGGGTGGTTGGTTCCAATAATGCTGCTCGATTGTTGTTACTAGCCCGTTTCATGGCTCGATGTACCAGACGGGGAGGGTATTTTCTGTTGACAAGTTGAGTCTTAAGTGCAGTAGAGTGCATCCTAAAAGCTGTGCCAGTGGAACAATTTCTTTGTACTCGTAGAAATTGCCCAAATGGCAAATTGTCCCGTAAAGACTTAGGATGATGACTGTCATATGCCAGGAGGGAGTTCCTGGACATGGGCTTCCTATACAGTTCTGATTGCAATCCAGTTGTGGTGGCCTTAATCATGAGGTCGAGAAAAGCCAGACTGTTACCGCCAATTTCTATGGTGAAGCGTAAGAAGGCATTTCTGCTGTTCAACCAACCTAGGAAATCCTGACAACTAGCTCTTGAGCCTCGCCATACCACCAATATATCGTCGATATATCGTTTCCAGGTTTTTATCTGGTCAAAGTATGGATTAGACTCAGTCAGGACATGTCGTTGTTCGAAGTAGTGTACATAAAGATTTGCCAGGCTGGGGGCATAAACGCTCCCCATACTGGTTCCAGACACTTGTAAGTATATATTGTCTTCGAACTTAAAAAAGTTCTTCTTCATAGCTAAAGTTGCACAGGCCATGATGAAGTGTACCGGAGTGATGGTATCTATCTCTTTGGATTCAAGCAGAGAATGGATAACTTCAAGAGTTTCGTCCTGAGGTATGGAGGTGTATAAAGCCTCTACATCGAACGAGACCAGCAGGTCAGTTGTGACATCAAAGTCCAGGTCCGGTAAAAGACGTAAGACGTCTGTGGTATCCTTCAGGTAAGTGGGCATCGTTTGGACCATTGGGCGTAAAAAGTGGTCAACAAACGTCGATAGGGGTTCCAGGATTGACCCGATGCCCGAGATGATCGGTCTACCTGGTGGCGGACGTTGCTCCTTATGCACCTTCGGTAAGATGTAGAAGTAGGGAATGACTGGGTGTTCTGTATTGAGGAATTTGGCCTCGGACTCGGTCACCCATCCTTCAACCAGTGCCTCCTCCGTCATGCTCCGAATCGTTCTTTGTAGATCCACCGTTGGATCCTGATCCAAAAGGCGGTAAGATCTTACGTCACTCAATTGTCGAAGACATTCAGCTCGATATGTCTCAGTATCAAGAATGACAATTGCCCCGCCTTTATCGGCTGGTTTGACGGTTATTGATTTGTCAGCCGACAATGATTTAAGGGCCTGATGCTCCGCTTTGGGGAGATTGCAGAATGTTCTTTCATCTTGTTTGAACAACTCTTCGATATCTCTTTCAATGGCCTGTTCAAAGGCCAACACATAGGCCGGCATAAGATGAGTTGGTGGGTTGAAAGTAGACTTCGGTCTGAGCCCTGTATTAGTCATAGCTTCCTCTTGTACTGATCTCTCTTTGTCGATGAAAAAGAAATGTAGTCTCACCTTTCTGATAAATCTAGCCAGTTCTAATCGGGTTTCAAAATGTTCATTCCGATATGTGGGAACAAAACCCAGGCCTCTATCAAGGGCCGTCTGTTCAGTCTGAGTCAGAATACGACTGCTCAGATTTATTACGATGCTGTCTCCGTGTGGGTTTGTTCCTTGTTCTTGGCCGTGTTGCTCCGTAAGTTCCTGGTCGAGCTCGTCGTCGGTGGTGAGTTGAACTGTACTTGGGGTTGTGCTGGTGTTTGAACTTGGGCTTGGCTTCTCCTTCTGCCACGTGATCTGCCGTGGCCATACCCTAAAAAAGGCTGTCCGTTGAAATTTGTAGGGAAAGCCGGTGGGTAATTAGGTGGAAAAGGACCCATTGGAGGTTGAAAGGGATTCTGTTGGTTAGGAAAAAATCCAGGGCCTCCATACTGCCAGGGGTTGGGTGGCCACCATTGCTGTGGTCCTTGATTATGTTGGTTCCCCCGCCAGGATTGGTTGAAGTTTTTCTTGCCTCGGCCCCTGCTTGGTCTAGCCTGGTTATCACTGCTAGAGTCACTCCCCGAGGTATTACCGTCTGAATCAGAAGTACCATAGTTGGAACTGGTTTTGCGATTGTTAGAATTAAAGACAGGCGGAGCATATGACTCACTAGTGTAAGGATAGACCCGGTCAAATTGAAATTTGTCTAGGTCTTTCTTAAACTTCTCCATCTTGGTGAATAAAATGTGATCTTTATAATCACCATTATTCTTATCAGACTCCTCCTTCTTCTTACGGAAGATCTTATCGGAAAGAGTGGCTTTGATTTTAGATTCGGTGATCTGAATCTCAACTAGAATGGCATCAGCCGCCAATTTGGAGGTCTTGATGATCAAGATCAACCAATCCCTTGTACAGCGCCAGGCAATCATTGCCCAACTTTTTAAGAAAATCCTTGTCTTTGTCTTGCTCAACTGCAACAGTACATATGTATGTAGATGGTGTTGAGGCAGGATTACACCCCGGATACGGCTTAGAACTAATAATGGATAGTTTCCGCATGATGCTAGATGAAAGTGATTTGGGATGTAATCATATTAGATCTCGTAGGTGAAAAGAATAGAGGTAAAAGCGCACAACCTTTAAATTCGGTGAGAAGCTTAACTCGTCTGTTTCAAAAAAAGTCTCATCAAGTTCGAGCGTGCTGCCCGGGAGGCGCCTCTCGTCTTAGGCGTCCTGAAATATAACTTAAAGTAGTGCTTGCAACAACAGTGAAAGCATCCCCTAGTGCACAGCTCAATGTTCTCCTGGACCGCCCAGGATTCCTTATACAAATGTTCCAAAAGATCAACAGTTCAAATTAGCCAATATCCTTATTTTATTCATAAAGTGTTCGAATAATTTTGTTCAGTTCATTCTGCTTTAAATTTTCATTCTTATTCACAATTTACATCATCAGTCCAATGCATTTCGGGTATCTTTACCCTTCATCTGGGACAATAAAGCTGAAAACAAGGTACAGTAAACGTATAATTAATATCCATAAAACTAAAATATAAATCAGACAATAATAATGTGTCATACGCGTTTGGTGCAAAACTGTGAAAAAAAAACACGTGACTTGGTGCAAAAGTGCAGATGAAAACAATGAACAGAAAAAATAGCCCTCAAGCACTCACACGTATGCAAATTTCACATGAATGTTGTTATGACGCGAATAAGTTACAAAGCTGTGAAACATAAAATTCTGTTAGTTCATATCCTATTCAAATGTTCGCATTCACTACCTATCATTTGCTACGCCAGTGAAACAAACTCACTTGTTAGACGCGAAAGCGTCTTCTACAGCGTCTCTCCCGCCATACGGCTAACGTGTGTGGTTTCAACAGTGACCGCAGTAGCTGCCATTCATCGTGTATAATACATTGTGTATGTGTACAGGGTCTGTCAGCTATCCCGTGATTGGTCTGTCTTCCGATCACATGATCCGAAGGCATCCAATGACATCTCAATGTGCGTTTCTCATGGCATTACCACATAAATGAAAACTCCGTCTAAATAAAATACTGGGATATGTAAGCAAAAAAGGGTTACGTAAACAAGAGTTACGTAAACAAAACGAAATTAAGGAGTGCTAAAAGCAAGCTAAATCAGAACAAACAATCAAACGATAGCAATATAGAGTTCACATCCTACATCACAGGTTCAAAGCTTGTTCAAAAAAGTCATTATTTATAAATAGCAAGTGAATTCGGTTCGATCATTCAGACCAAATGGCTTATGAGAATTTAACAAATACATCCAGTTATTTTCTTGTTGTAATAAAAAGCAGTTATTATCACGTCCTCCTAGTTTTTCAATCACCTCCTAAATAAGATACTGTAACTGAGAAACATTATGGTGTGCCTCCTTAAAATGTACTGCTATGCATGATTTGGTGTTGCCGGTTCTGATATTTGACTTATGTTCGTTCAGTCTCACTTTGATTTTGCGGGTGGTCTTACCAACGTACACTTTCCCGCATGGGCATTTCAGCATGTAAATTACATTTGCAGTATCGCAAGTAGCATTGACACGGAGGTTGATTTTATGTCTTTTCATTGGATGTGTTAGAGCATTCCCTTTAATTATATTGTTGCAGTGGCCACACTGTAAACATGGTCTTGTTCCGCGAAAAAATGTTTCAGATGTAGTTTTCATCTTCAGTAATTCACCCAGATTCTTGCCTCTGGTGAATGCAAAGATCGGTGGTTCATCAAAAATGTTTTTAAAGTCTGGTTCTGCTTTCAAAATTTTCCAATGGTTACGAATAATTTTCTTAAATCTATAACTCACTGTGGAGTATTTGGATACTATTGTCATTCTCTTATCTCTGTCTTTAATACGTGTTTTCAACAAATCAGTTCTCTGCATGTTATTGACTTTTTGTTCTGATTGTTTGATTAAGGTATCAGGATAGCCTCTGTTGCGGAATCTATCACCCATTTCCTTTATCTTCGTCTGGGCTTTAACTGGATCTGACGTGATTTTTTTCACACGCATCATTTGTGATGTCGGTAGATGTCGTTTTAAAGACTCCTGATGAAAGCTCTGAAAATGAAGAGTGTTATTCCTGTCTGTATTTTTTTGAAACATTTCTGTATCTATCTTTCCAGGACGTAAGTTGATGCGTACTTCTAGAAAGGTGATAGTGGTATCCGATATCTCCCAAGTTAGCTGGATCCTGTCATACTTTCTGTTCAATTCGGTTAGTGCATTTTCAAGTGAATCTTTAGTGTCTTTCCAGAGAATAAAAACGCACAAACATTTTCAAATTAGCTGTCCAAGCTGGATTCTTTAGTATGTTCTGTTCTTCATAAGATTTCATGTAGATGTTAGCATACACTGGGGCGGCGCAATTGCCCATAGATGTTCCGACCAGTTGTTGGTACCAGATGTTATTGACTTTAAAGTAACTGTGATACAGTGTAAATATAACAAGTTCCAAAAGAAAGGTTTGAAAAGACATCTCGTAATCAGTTGTTAAAATTGCTTCCTCCATTGCCTCAATGCCCGCGCCGTGCGGGATTGAGGTATATAATGATTTAACATCCGCTGTGCATAATATCAATCTTTCATTTGTCTCCATTTGCAGTTCATCTAATTTTGTAAGGAAATCCGAAGTATCCCTGACGTATGTCGCCATCTGTTGTACCGTAGGTTGCATGTACCTATCTATGAATTGACCCGTAGGTTCATGTATGCTGTTTCTAGTAGAGACGATAGGGCGCAGAGGAGGATCAAACAAGTTCTTATGTACCTTCGGTAACATATAAAAGGTCGGACTCCTCGGGTTAAGTTTAATCAGAAAATTCTTGGTTTTTTCAGTGATTATTCCATTGTCTCTAGCTTTTTGGATGATATCGGTAAGTTTGATCAGATATTCTTGGGTGGGATTGTGATCCAGAGGAGCATAGGTGTTCTCATCAGATAGATGTTCTATGATTTTCTTTTGATACATCGCGGTGTTCATTACAACGAGGCCTCCACCCTTATCTGCCTTTATGCAAGTGATCTTCTGGTTGTTTGCCAAATTTCTTAGTAGACTGAGATCTTTCTTAGTCATGTTCATTTTGTTTTTTTTCTCACATTTAATTGTGTTCAACTCCTGTTTCACTATTGTCTCAAATAGGTCAAGAGACTTATGGCTCATTGGGGCCAAAAAGGTACTCTTAGATCGTAAACCCTTCAGTTGGTCAGGTTCTTGGGACAAAGGTTTAGGTGCAATGTTGTCGAAAAAATGGCGTAACCGCAGTTTTCGCATTAGCTTGAAGCAGCTGACCTCCAATTCTAATGAGTTTGTTTGGGTTGTGGGGACAAAAGATGTTCCTTTTTGTAATACGGTGAGTTCCTGATTGGTAAGATTGTAATCGGAAATGTTAATCACTAAGTGTTCCTGCCCGTGGTCTTCTTCTTCTCTTTCTCTTTGGTTATACTTCTTGTGACTGGGGGATCTTTTTCCTCTCCTGGGTCATCTGTTGGTGCGGGGCTTTGTTCTAAAAAAGGCGCTTTCGCATTGTTTGTATCTGCTGATGTCGTTGGTCTCATGGAAGTATTCATTCCCTCCTGGGTAGTAGGAGGTCCTCTTCTAGATGCTGGGGGCCAGATGTAGGTAGGTATATACCGGTCGGTAACGGCCGAAATTCGGTAATTCCACCCCCCAGGTCTTGACACCACCCTGGAGAGTTCAGAAGATGAGCTCCCCCACCTCAGTCTCCTTACAAGGCGAGGGGCAGTTGGATGTAGTGGAATCAGGGGCCGATCAGCCGAGGATTACATTGCAATTGTTAGAAGCTACAGTGACATCAATAAGTCTAACTCAAGACGGCCCAATGAAAAACGTAAAAGAAATAAAGGAATTTCCTTTGTTTATAAAGAAAACAACCCCACAACCCGCACACCCACAATCCTCCTCTCTAACCTTGGGCTCCGCCTCCAAGCCACCCAATGCCTCATCACTGGACGTAGGACTGGTTTCATCAGGATCAATAATTCCCAGCAACTCGCTACAACACAACAAAACCCCAAAATGAACTATCCGGGGGTCCCCCAGCAGCAGCAGGATCAGACTCATGCCCAAGCCCAAGCCCAAGTACAAGCTTTGGCAGCGCCTTTCATACCTTCAACCTCCTTGAATGTGGCGGAAAAATAAATATCTAGATTAAATTCCTCTCAGGTGCAAGATTCAGCTGATAAAAGTAGTAAGTCCATGATTGAGACTCCCATGAACGTGATGCTACTACATCCCCATTTGCAGTCGCAATCGCAACAAGGATCTCAAGGACAAGTACAAGTACCATCTGAGGCTCCATCAGTGCAGATAGATCCTATGGTGGGAAGTATGATTATTGACAGCGATGCCCTGTTAAATAATTCCTGCCAAATCACGGAGACTAAGGGGTGATATCAGCTAGAAATCAGAGATATGCTGAATCTCATTCTAGAAGTGATACGCGAAATGAAAAAAGCGCAGCAAATAGAGATCGCTGCCCTTCACCTAAGATTGGAGAAAATTGAAGAAACAATGACTGGGTTTCCTATTAGATTACAGGAATCTGAAGCTAGAATCTCTGTATTAGAGGACCAAATGAATGTGGCGATGGGAGAGGCAAAGGAGGCGGCAAAAAAGATTTTTTTTTCTTGAGAACATACTCGAGAAACTCAAACTCTTGAAGGTCTAACCTCCGGATTGTCGGGGCTCCTGAAGGCATAGAAGGCCCTCAACCCCTCCAATGGGTAAACTCATTTATTAAACAGAATGTTCTGCCTGAGTTTGAGGGTGACCTCACTATTACAAGAGCCCATCGAGTTCCTGCTCAACACTTCCCCAACTCCACCATTCCTAGAACTATCTTGCTGAATTTCGCAGACTTCCGGATCAAGGAGAGAATCCTGACAAGAGTGATCCAGCAGAGACAGTTTTCTGTGACTGAGACTAACAAATGTGGCATTTTTTCTGACATGACTGCCGCTGCAGCGCGCAGGAGAAAATAATTTGTCAAAATTCTCCATCTATTTAAAGCTCATGGCGCGCAAGCATCAATTGCTCAGCAGTTGAAACTGAGAGTTTTAAGTTCTTCATGTTTTCAGATTTAGAAGAAGCACAAGCCTTATTGAAGGAGATCTCGGTAGGGTCTAGCACTTAAGTATTCATATACGGGTAGATTTACCTATGGCAAGTATAAATAGGGTTGACTGGCTAGCCAAGTGACTAGTAGTGATAGTCTTGCCTGGGGCGACAGGTTCAAGTGTATAAACATGGATATATAGCTAGATCTACTGGATGGCTTTCTTTGTCTTTAATATAAGATGTGTCTACTAGCCAGTTAAAGAAATTTTTTCCTGAAAATATTGTAGGAGGCCCAGGGGTCAGTGGGGTCACTCAAGGTGTAATTTCATGACACCCATGAGGGTAGATGGGAGGGGCGAAAAGTGGTTAGCGTGGTTGTTCTGTCAAGGGTGGACAGGGTGGGGGGGACTTCTGGGTGTATTGCAGAAAAAAAGAGTAAGAGCAGAAGATACTGAGAATAAACAATCAAAAATGTTGACAGAAAAATGTAATAATGGAAACCTTTAAATGTAAGATCGTATCAGTAAATGTAAACGGAATTTTAAACAAAAAGAAGCATGGTGCTTTGATAAGATGGTTGACGTCCTTTAACCCTAAAGTGCTGTTCTTCCAGGAGGCACACTTAAAATCTAATTCTCCTAAATTATTTGTTCCTAGGGTCTTTTCTAATGTTTTTTTTCGCATCTGCAGGTCTTGCCGTGAAAGGAGTCGCCATTTATTTCTCTAAACAACTCCCCAGGGAATTTATACAAATACATAGGGATGTACATGGCAGATGGATTTGGGTGGTAGCAAGGCTGCAGGGGAAAATCTTAAATTTCATAAATTATTATGGTCCCGTGTCTGATGATATCTCAGCCCTGGTCGAAATAAAAGGGCTTATGTTAGGTGCCCTTGGGCAGTTCATTTTTGACGGGGATTTTAATTTCATACAGGACCTGAGAAAGGATATTTCTAATAAAAATAAAAATAATTGAAACCCAATACCAAAAAGTTAGTGGAAGCCATTAGAACGGAATATCAATTGGAATATCCATGGCGGGAAATTAATCCTGATAAAGAATATTACTTGTATTCACATCGGTTTCGAACACCGTCACAGATTTTTTTCTCATTTCTAGATCCCTTCAAGTTCTTAAGGCTGATATTGGGTGCAATCCTTTCTCAGATCATGCGTATGTGGAGCTAGAAATGGTGTTAAGGAGAGAGGATAGGGAGCGGCCCAGGTGGCAGCTGGACCGACTCCTTTTGCAGGATCAGGACAGGGTGAAAGAATTTAGAAAGTGGCTATCTGAATATTTTGATATCAATGAAAATACAGCAGAGCCCTTCTCAGTTTAGGGCGGGTTCAAGGCGGCTGCCCGCGGTCAAATAATTGCCTTTACGGCTGCTCAAGCAAATACCCGGAGGGCAAAAATAGCTGAAGTACAATTAAAGGTGGAAAAGGAATACGCCCTCCAACTCCAGTTGCTTTCTAATCATCTAGAGCCAGCAAGAATAGCACTGAGGGATTTTTCTGTTTTGGAGGAGATTTGTAGTTCTCAATTGTTCCAATAAAGGGTTTATGAGGAAAGCCAATTAATAGATAAATTCTTGGCTATCTCAGCTAGAAAAAAATAAGAAGCCGCCTTAATATTAAAAGTGCTCGACCCCCAGACAGGTCGGGATGTAGTCAATAGCAGCGAGATTCCCCAGATATTTCTGGAACATTTTCATCAACTTTACTCTACTGAATATCTGGTGGAGTAGGAGAAGATTCAGGAGTATTTTTTGAATATAGATATTCCCAAACTATCAGATATTAGGATCAGTTTAGTGGGATCAGATGTGGAATGAGATCCCTGCAGCCATTAAAGCAACAGCCGGGGCTAAAGCATGTGGACAGGATGGATTCCCGATTTAATTTTATAAAGAGGGGATTTGATCACTCCCTTGAAGAAATTATTTAACTATATAAAAGGAGGTGGCTTAGCTCCAACAAGCTTTAAAGAATCAATAATTGTATCCTTTGTTAAAAAGGGTGAAAATCCAGCGGACGTTAATTCATATAGGCCCATTAGTCTGCTGAATTCAGATTATAAAATACTAATGAAAGTGTGGGCCGAGCGCTTTCTATTTGCAGCTCAGGAGACTATTTGTAGTGATCAGACTGGCTTAGGAGACTATTTGTAGTGATCAGACTGGCTTTATAGCAGGCAGATTAATGACGGCGAATGCCCAGTTTTTAATACATGCCTTGGATTTTTTTAATACAAACTCTATTCCGGCCAGTATTGTTATGGTCGATGAAGAGAAAGCGTTCGACCTTGTGAACTGGAGAACCTTGTTTTTGCTCTCGAGGAGTTCAGTTTTCCAGTTCAGGTGGTCAATATGCTTCGTAATATAAATCTCAGGGGGCCACGGCCCAGGTAGTCATCAACTCGAAACAAGTAGGGACTATAAAAATAAACCGTGGGACCAGGCAAGGTTGCCCGCTTTCGCCTTTACTTTTTTTATCAAGCCACTTGCAATTAAAATACGTAATAATACGGCGATTAAACCACCCATTTCTGGCATGGCAAAATTGAAACTCTTTGCAGATGATATAATTTTATATCTGACTCCAGACAAGGAGAATTTTGAAATGGTTTTAATGGAATTTAAAAGGTTTAAAATAAAATAAAGGTTATGAAACGGTTATAAAATAAACGCAAATAAAACTGAAGTTATTGCCCTCAATGCAGATTTATATTATTTTCCATCATGCTTGAGGGCGCAAGCAATTAAACCGTATCCAATTAGATATCTTGGGATATATTTGTCTAGCCAATACCACCAGCTATTTAAATTGAATTATCTAAGGATGAAGGAGAAAATTAAGAAACTCTTGGAACAATGGCTTTTACTCCCCCTATCGATAGTAGGAAGAGTTTCGCTAATTTAAATGTCTATACTCCCGTTACTTATATTCCTTTTTACCAATGTCCCAATAAGGATAAATATGTCTTGCGGGACACGCATCGCTTGTCAGCTGGGGGCTTCGCAAAGGACTCCATAGCCCAGGAGACATCGGGCCAGGAAGCCGACCCGCAGCCCCTTCCTTGCCGGTACCGGGGCTCTATTTCAACTTCTCGCGCCTCCTGCTTCGCGGGAGACGCATCGCCTATCAGCTGGGGGCTTCGCAAAGTACTTCATAGCCCAGGAGACATCGGGCCAGGAAGCCGACCCGCAGCCCCTCCCTTGCCTGCACCGGGGATATTTAAACACTCTTACCTCCCGCCCCGCGGGACGCGGGACGCGCGTGGGTGTGCGCCGGGGAAAGCCCGGGCCAAGGGCGGGCCCGTCTAAGCGCATCGTAGCCAGGAGGAGGCAGGGCTGGGCCAGGGCCCTACCATCTGTGTTCACCCCCGTGACTGAACTGCACTTGCATGGCAACAAGTAGAGGAATTCCGGGTGCCACAGTCACCTCAAGTTAAACAAAGGATTTGTTTTGGGACAGAACAACTCGGACTCGGTGAACGGTAAATAAAACCCGAACCACACATAGGAGTGAGGCTTAGAGTGTTATCAGAGACTGTCAAATTGTATATATATATATAACTGTTTAGACATTGTGTTAACAGAAAGGAGGGTGGTTTTTGGTTTGTCCAGGCAGGCTATTGAAATACACTACTGCGATGAATAAAGGGAGGCTTAAGCCAGACAAAGGGGGGAGCCTAAGGGGACACTTGATGCCTTTTTTGTAAGGGCCGAGTCTGCCCTGGCTCAAGAAATCTCTTCAGCTGAAAGAAGACTCTCTATGGACTCAATCAGGGCTCAGAAAAGGTTATCATTGGGGGCCTCAGCTAAGAAAGGGACTACAAAGCAAGCAACCTAGGGACCTCTAGCTGGTGAGATTGCGCCACACAAAGTGTCCAAGATTTCTGATACCAACGTGGCATCAACTGTGTTATCGCCCCAGGGGAGTCCAGTTTTAGTGGATAAACAAAGAGTGGAGTCACCACACAATAGGTATGGAAAGAATGACCACATCAGTGGGGAGAGAGAGGAGAACAGCCCTTTGTCTTGGGATGTGACGTCTCTAGATGGGGAGGGAGCAGGGGAAGATGGGTTGTCACTGGTTGAAGTTCTAGAGAACTGTGAATCAGTTCAAAAGGACACTGTGGAGGTGGTAACCCGGTCCAGAAGGGCGCTACTAGACAAACATTTGATTAGTAGGGCAGGCGTGCCTGTAGCGTCCCCCCAATTACATTTAAGTGTTCAAGAGGGGCTGGGAGAGGGGGGGCGCAAGACGGGGAACAAAAGAGGGAAAAAGGGAAAAAGGAAGACACAGCAAATGAGGGTGGGATCAAAGGCACTCAGGAAGGGGAGGGTTCTTTTTATTGTACCAAGTGTAAAGGCGCGGAGAGGGATGATGGGGCAGATTCGGCATTATGGCCACGGCTAGAAACTTTCTTCAATAGTCAACTAGCTCTGCTCCATATGAAAATTAAAGCGATTGAAGAGAAAGTGAACCTACTGTTAGAACTGAAGAGGAACTCGATCAGCATAGTTACCCCCAAACCTATAGAATTACAGGACAAGGTAGCCCGATGCACCAATGGGCGGGGAGGAGTAGTACATACGGATTCATAATTAGGAGTAGCCGACCTTATGAGTAATGACCGAGTGGAGCTAGAGAGGTCTGACAAAGATGGGAGGAATGCAGGAGTGGAAAGAACCCTGAACCAAAAGAAAGCAGGGCAGCAATTGCAACCTTTAAATCGGCTGAAAAGTTTAAGGGCTCAGGGGGGCACAGGGGACGATGCGGGTGCGCCTATACCTGTTGTGCCTGGTGGGGGCAAGCATGTAAGAAGTTCGGTGGACCTGACCGTTCTGGACCTCCTGCCAGCAGCCAGCCCATATACAATAGTGTTGGTAGGGGTTCCTGCATCAACTGAAACCCGAGAAGAATCCACACAACAGCTAATTAATAAGGCAGCCCATTGGTTAACTAATAATGCCCAGTTTAAGCTTGAGCATTATAGGCATATTTTAATGGCAAGAAGGGTGTCCTGGATAGGCCCCAGTAGGAAGTGTTTTGCTGGAGACACCGTGATTTTAAATTTTAGATTCACGGGGCTGGTACAGGAGCTTCTTGCACATTCTCGGGGCAGCTTCCAGTGGGAGAGCGGTACATCTATCCAACTGTTACTGTTGGGCTTCTTTTATCAGGATTTAAGAACAAGACCTCTTAGTGAGATTGAATGGCGAAAGCACAGCGATAGTGCTGGAGTAGGGCCCCAGTTACTTACAAACAATCGTTGTGCCCCACTAGTAAATAGCCAGGGTCTAGAAGATGCCGATTGACGCAAAGAGATCTCTGGCCGAGGGGATAGTTCTAGCAAGGCAATACCACCAAATAGTAATCTAGTTGGAGGCCCCGTAGAAAGATCAGGGAGCCCACCAATTACTGTCCCTCCGGAGAGAGCCTATGAGAGCTGCTGTAAAAATGGGAACGTGCAGAAACTACACGCCCAGCACCTATGCATAGGCGGCCAGATACTGCCCAGCATAGTCAGCCCAGATCAGGGTACTATTAAGATGATATCCTGGAATATAGCGGGCCTCGCAGCTAAATAAATAAATCACGAGTGGCTGGCGTACATAAAAAATTTCCAGGTCATCTGTCTACAGGAGACATGGGAGTGGAATCGATATCAGTTAGCCCTGGAAGGATTTAAAATGTTTTTTTGTTCCGGCAAAGAAAGGGCGGGTGGGAAGAGCTAAGGGAGGGCTGGTTATGGATGTGGACTTAAAACTGAAAGGGACTTGGGAAGATATGAGCTGGGACTCGGACTCCCTACAGGGGCTAAAACTCTGCACGAGAGGCCAGAAGTTACTTTTTGTGAACTTTTACAATGCGATAGAGGCAGGGTCCCCACTGATTAGATTCAAAGAATTGGAAAAGAGGTTGGCTGGGGAGGTAGACCAGGGGGGACGCACGTTACAGTTGGTGCTCGCATGAGATTTCAATTGTCACCTTTGTCCCAATGTGAAAAATAGCAGGGGCAATTGGTCTTCTTGCCCATTGGAAAAGGGCCCCCATTTAGAGCACACTACAGAGGGAAAAGTGCTTGGAAAGGTGTTGGGAACTTATGCGCTCCAACACACCCTGGACCTAGTGAAAGGTGGGGATTCGGGTTGGGTGTGCCCAACATTTAAAGGTAGAGGCTGCGACTCGGTTATAGATTTCATCTTTGTATCAATCACACTGAAACGCGAGGTCATCGGGTTTGACATAGAGCCGAGCGCCTTCAGTGATCATAACCCCCTAGTCCTTGCACTGAGGGATCACAATAGGATAATACCCCAAGCAAGAAGGGGTGAGAACAGGGTGTTAACAGCGGTTGACTAGGGGAGAAGGCTAAGATGGTCCCAGATGGACGTCGACGCCTTCTATGGAGCATTAATGGCGGATGAACACCGCCATGTGTGGAAGTGCCTGAACACGGCAGTAAAGGGGGCTGATCTAGTCAAGGCCTATGAAGGGGTAACTATGTATATCGATGGACTCCTCAGGGCCAAACCTGGAAAAAAAGGCATGGCGGAACAAGGGTGGTTCGATCAGGCCTGCTCTAAGGCCCTGAGAGAGCTGAAAGTGGCACTGAAAACTTGCCCCAGGGATAAAAACATGGTTATGGGATGTCGAGGCCAATATAAAGAGGCGGTTCAGCGCCGTAAAACCCATCTCCAACAGCAGGCCTGGGAGAATTTAAGGGAAGCAGCTGAGCCCAAAAACATGACGGCATTCTGGAAGGTCATCAATGAGCCATGCTTCCAACATAGGGATAAGCCTAAGATTGTAAACCATATCTTGCCGGAGTCATGGTTCGAGCATTTTAATGGCCTATACAATTATACCACCTTGGAGAATTGTCTATCAACTAAAGAGGGGCAAGGAAGGGAAGAACAAATAATTTTTACACTGAAGGAAATCAAAGCGGGCGTGGAGGGATTGACTAGTAATAAAGCGCCGGGGCCAGACGGGGTCCCCCCAATTTGTTTTTGGCTCAACCTGATTTGAGGGTCCCTATATTGACCAGGGTTATAAATGCTGCAGTAAGTACGGACATGCCTGCATCCTGGGAAATAGCAACAATTGTACCAATTTTTAAAAAGGGAGATAGGGAGAGCCCGTCTTGTTATCAACCCATGCCCCTCATTGATGTGTCCATGAAAGTCCTGGGCCAGGCTATACTCAATTGTTTATTAGAATGGGCAGAGGAAAACAAGATCATTACGCACACACAGTACTGGTTATGGGTTGGTCGTTCTACAACTGATCAATTTCTTAATCTATACCTCCTGACGGCCAAGTACACGATCGCTAGTCAAGAGAAAGTGTACTTGCCATTTGTGGACCTGACGGCGGCATTTGACTGGGTGAACCGTACAAAATAATGGGAACTCATGGAGGAGCTGGGAGTGGATATCGGGCTTATAAATATCCTGTGATCCCTACACATGAACACCGTCGCCCAGGTTCGGTATAATGAAGAGGGTAGCATGACTGACCAGTTTTCATGTACACGGGAAGTCAGACAGGGCTGCATATTGGCGCCCTTTCTATTCACCTTGTACATAAATGGTTTGGAGAAAGCATTGGTCGGTCTGGGAGTGAATTCGCCAAGGATAGGGACCAGGGGGATTAGGGTTCTGCTTCATGCAGATGATGCAGTGTTGCTGGCCCGAACACCCCGGGGTCTCCAAAGATTGTTAGATGGGTTTGTCCATTTCATGGAAGTGTTCGATCTGTCAGCAAATCTGTCTAAATCATACATAATGGAGGTAGGAAAGGTGCCCAAAAAGAACTATAAATATATGATTGGGGCACCTTGTATAGAAAAAGTGCAGTCCTTTTCATACCTGGGGATGCTAGTTGACTAGAGACTTAATTTTAAACCTTTTTTGGAGGAAAAATGTTGCAGCCTTACCAGAAGCACGGGTTCCATTATGAATTACGCTCATAGGTTGGGCCGATGGCCTCCTGACCAAATTCTGAATCTCTACAATTCAATATGTTGTGCCAAAGTACTCTATGGCAGTGAGGTGTGGGGCTTTGCGGACGCCAAGTCTCTAAATACTGAAAAGAATACATTTTCTAGGAGATTACTAAAAGTGCCACAAAGCACACCGGGCTTCACTCTTCACAAGAAATTGGGTGCTGCTTATATTAGTGACAGGATAAAATTAAAACCCATTAACTATGAAGAACTGAAATCTTCATTCTCAGGGGTCTCACTAATACAAAAGAACTTGGCACAGAAGCTGAAATATTAAAAGACATCTTTATTAAACTTAATAAGTGAGACTACGTCGCACAGGAGTCTTTAGCACCTGAATGAGGCAGTCTAAAGAATACAGAACACAGAGGTCTTTTATATGCTTAGGATTTACAAACTCAGCATAAAAGAAAGGGGCAGTCCTAGCTTCTGCAAGCATACAAAATACCTAATATGGACATACAAGATCTGCAAAATATTAGCCAATAGAAAAACATCATGTAACCAGAATGTCCCCCTTACGTCGTGTTTCTGCCCAACCCATAAGTCAATCAACTACAGCACTTATAGGTCAATCAGTAATGGCAGAACATGTCTGTATGCAGTTAGGCCAGCTACTGTCTGAGATTGCTTTCAAAGCAAGGACAGAGGGGGGTTTTCTACATGTTGCAGTCCAAAGGGCAGAAACACTTCATGAATAGAGCAGTCTGTGTAAAGGCAA
Source organism: Lissotriton helveticus (assembly GCF_964261635.1). Lineage (NCBI taxonomy): Eukaryota > Metazoa > Chordata > Amphibia > Caudata > Salamandridae > Lissotriton > Lissotriton helveticus. The sequence goes on along the minus strand of NC_136071.1, from coordinate 511,593,700 downwards.
CACAAATTGAAGACAAATGTAAGATGGAGTCAAAATTAAAGAACCTCAGCTGTTGGGTTAAAATCTGGACTAACCCAGAAGCCTCAGTGACAATAGAACTTGTAAAGGATTGTATGGCAAGGGATAAAAGGATGAATATCCCATGGCTTAATTATGTAAGGGAATCCTTCGAGGCACTGGGTCATCCCGAACTGTTCACTCACCGAACAAAATTGCTGGCCAAAGACAAGGTTATGGTCAAGGGGGAGTTTTTGAAACATCTGGGTTCCGGCAGGGGAGATTCAGAGATAAGAAAGCCTGCCTTGAGAAAGCACATTCTAACTAAATCCTGCTTGGGCATTGAACCTTATTTATATCTCATTCACAGTGCCCAAGATAGATTTTTGATGACGCGCTTTAGGATGGATTCCCTACATCATAGCCTTGCGGTCCCAGCAGGTTTTACTAAAATGGTGGAGCAGAAGGGCCCCTGCGGCTTGGATCAGCGATCTCCGCAGGATACCCTTCACTTTGTACTCCTATGCCCGTTTTACATGCACCCTAGGAAACATTTTTTAAAAAGGATTTTAAAAAAAGCTGGGTTTAGGCAGGCTAAAGTGGCTTTATTATATTTGAAACTCTCCTCTGAGATTGTAACTTTGTATTGTACTGTAAATTGTTTAAGAGTGGCAATGTGTCTCAGGAACACCAGAGAGAATGTGTGACTGGTTTGTTGCTTGCCCTCCCCACTGGCGAATTAGAACGTATGTGTAATGAAATGTATAAAGGAGGGAGTTCTTTTTTATGCTAGTAAATTGATGTTAGCGGGGCTAGCAACGCTCATTTAGTTATGTTCCCCTGGTATTGAAATTTTAAATCTTAAATGTATGAATTGTTTTTTTAGCCTGTGCTTTTATGGTGTTGTTTTTATGCCGAATAAAGTATATATTGAAATGTCTTTTTTTAAAGAATTAGAAAGTTTACTTAGAGAATTTGTCTGTGGAAAGAAATTACCTAGGGTCAAATTGACAGTGGTTCAACTACCTATTGCACAAGGGGGCTTAGCCTTGCCTCATTTAAGAACGTACTACGAGGCAGCCTTCATAGATTTAATATCTGGACTGATGGGATCTAAATGTATTAAAGATAGCTTTTTTTTAGATAAAATGATTCATGAAAGTGATTCGCAAACCCCAGTGTTTTTAAAAACTTGCAAACACCCGAAAAAAACTAGGTATAAGACCCTGAAGGATGTGGTTTTTTCTAGACTTCAGTCATTTTTTAAAAAGACGGGCTCCTCGGGTCTCCAATATTTAAAATTGAGAACAATTTCCAGATTTGGTCTCCAACTCTAGACATATCAGTAATTGGGAAAGCTGTGGACTACTCAAATGAAGGCATTTTATGATTCAAAATAGGATGACTTCTTGGCAAGAGGAAATGGCCAGGGCAGAAAGCCATCGGAAACTCCCTTTTTTCGACTACCTCCAAATTGTCAATTTTCTTCAAAAAATGAATGGTATTTTAGACACCCCAGATCAACTGATGGTAGCTCTCTATGGGGCCAGAGTGAGCGGTGTGGGGAGCTGGTACCGGTTGATACATAAACCGGGTCAAAACTCTGTGTTGGAGAGCCATTTAGCTAAAATAGATCGTGAGACAGGGTGTACCCTCTCCCCGAATGACTGGGAGGCCATATGCCATTTAGGAAGCAAATCTTTGCCTGCGGCGAATTTTAAAAGGATGGCCATCTTATCAAGATGGCTCTCCTATCTGACTCCAGCCGCTTTAAAAAAAAGATTTCCGGAAGCCGAGAATAAGTGCTTCTGCTGCCAGGCAGACGGGGAAGGTGGTTGGTATCATATCTTTTTTGGGTGTCCTCAGCTGAGACCCTTCTGGGAGGCTATTTTTGCTGACATTGAGTCAACAATTGGGAAGGGTGTTCCTCTCGAGGCAGAAGCCGTGTTATTCGGATTCTGTCGAGATAGAATGATTTTAACGGAGGCTGATAAAGTCTTCCTATTTATTTCTTGTACTGTAGCCCGTTCATTAATTCTCCAGAATTGGAAGTCTAGTGAAGTCCTTTCCCATTTGAATTGGTTTAACAAAATGAAAAGGACCCAAGAATTTGAAAAAGCTTACGCCAGCCGGGTCGGGGCATCCAAGAAATTTGAAAAGAATTGGTAATTTTTTATTGATTTAGAAAAGTCTAAAGAGGAATTGTAGTATTCATTTTATATATTGATGCTGTGGCTGTATTGTAATGTACTTTAGAAGCATTTGCACTTTATACTGTTGCACTTTATCGGTATTCAGGAACATTCGTAACTGCATTAGTTATTGCATTTTAGAAAACTCTAAGGAGGGATTGTAGTATCCATTTTTCATAACAATGCGCTAGCTGTATTGTATTGCACTTTAGAAATATTTGCACTTTACACTGTTGCACTTTACTTAAATTTATAAACCGTATTGGTTATTGCACTTTTCCTTAAATGATTTGCACAAGGTCAATGTTTGATGTTGATGATATTTAATGCTACAGTTAAATACTTTTTCTTTTTTGCTTTTAAAGTTTTATCTATAAAATGGAAGCTATCAAATTGATTGTACTACTGTTTCTTTCACTGTCTATTAAATAGAACAGGTATCTATGTATCTATGTATCAAAAGGGCTTCTCAATAAAAATAACCTCCAGACACCTGCGCTCCTCCTCACTCGCCCTCCCCCACAGCCCCTGCATCCATCACAATTGTAGCGGGGCTGCTCCTTCTCCTACATTGTCGCCAAGACCTAGAACGACCTGCCCCTCCACCTCCGAATAGCACCATCCCATGCGGACTTCAGAAAGAGACTCAACACCTGGCTTTTCAACAACGGCACGGCATCCTCAGCGCCCAGATACTCCTAGGGGTGACAGTGCAGCCCTTTACAAATGATGATTGATTGATTGAACTCACAGTGGGCTTTGGTCCCTGTCATAGGTTTATCAAAGTGGTTTTCAAATGTTTTAATGTCGCACCCCCCTTGTGTAAAAAATATCTGCAGGCTCTCCAAAACAACAGTTATTTCACAATAAAAAAAATCTTATTTACCAAGTCAGACTTTGCAGTTATGTCCAGTTATCCCTTTTAAATAAAAATAAAATGGGGGCGTGGCTTGGAGCTCGCGGTGAAATTCGGCGTCCGGGTAGACATCCGGGGCCAGGTATGTGAGCGAGCACTCACAGCCCTCACAGCCCTCCCTGTGGCTTTTCTTCACCCAAAGGAGGTATCCGAAGATGCGGTGAGACTCAGCAACATTTTTCAGCACTCGCCGACCTCTTCTTCACCTGCGGAGCTCTTCTCCTGCTGTCAGCTCAGTTCTCTGTCGCGAGCCAGCTGCCATTTTGCATATTCGGTGGTGATGCGCAGTTGGTGATTCCAATAATGAGGAAGTGAGTTTCTCCTTCGGCAGCTATATTTTCTTCATTTTTTTCACTGCCCTCACTTATTATTTTCTCTCTATATTTTTAAGTGCTGTTTGCCTGCTTATACCTGATTTTTCCTCATGTCCTTGATGTGGAAATGGAATTCTTCTCTTCTGTGTGACTTTTGCTTATATTAAGGACTTGTCTAGCCTCTCAGATATATTTTTGAGGTGTGGGTTTTTCCTTTTTTGTGCTGCAGAGCTGGTTTTGACAATATTTTGGCTCTGTAAGTCATTATCCCATACTCTTGTACATTTATGGGACGTCTGAGTAGGGCTAACAACCCACTCCCAACCTCTGCTCATAAATGTATTAGGATTGCCACTCTTTTTTCAAAACTGTCAAATATGGAGGACTCTTTAGTCGCTTTGCACAAAGGTTCCCCATCATCTGGATCTAACAGCAATCCTGTCCTATCTACTACTGGGAAGGCTACGACTAAACACCTAAAAAATTATCCTCCCTCTCCTACAAAATCTGCTTCACCTGTTCCAAAGGAGCTCTTGCTGGAGGAGATACGCGTCTTAAGGCCATTTGTAGTAGAAACTAACTCTAAATTGCAGCTTCTCACAGACAAGTGGTCCCAAATGGAGGAAAAGATGAATACAGCGGAACAGAGAATTAACTCCCTTAGCTCTGCTATAGGTGATATTCAATCTCTTCAGACCCAGGTCTCTTCTCCCCATCAACAAGTTGAAAATTTGGAAAACAGAAGCAGAAGGAACAATCTGCTCCTTTATGGTTTGCCTGAAGGCTCAGAGGGCTCTGACCCTATTTCTTTCTTTAAGTCCTTCCTTCCTAAGATCTTCCATATGCCTGAGGATTCTCAACTCAACATTCAGAGGGCTCATAGACTGGGCCATCAGTCAGCATATGTCTCCCATGCACGCAAACCAAGAGGTGTCATTATGTACTTTCTTGAATAGACTGACCTTCTCAAAGTTCTTGCTGCTATTAAGTCTTTTAAGTTTATTTCTTGGTCAGTAAATTGTCTATTTTTCCCCAGGACTATGCCAAATCTACTTCTGACAGGCGCAAAGAGTTCCTTCAACTTTAGACCGGATCTTCGTCAACTTGGCGCTTGTTTTGGCCTGCTACATCCTTTCCAATTTAAAGTTACCTATAAAAAAAAGACTGCTACTTATGAGGATCCGGTCAACCTGAAGAGTTTTATTATTGTATGCAAAATCGAAATTATGGCTAATTCAGGACCCACTTCTGTTCTTTGAGTGGTGTTCTCTTCTTGTTATCTTTTTACGTTCATAAATCCTTAACTCTGAATCTTGGAGTGTTACTTAAACATTGATAACAATTTGCTGCCTCTATTGGATGTTCAGGGGCCTTTGTCCCCTTTATTTTTTATAGTCATTATTATAACTTAATATTGATAATTAATCCTCATTTGCTTCCTTGCAGGTTTATCATTCGTGTTTGTGGTCTACCCCCTATTTTGTACTTTGTCCTGTGCTCCTCTCGTGCCCTTTCCATGGATCCCTGGTGTACCTGGTGTACCATCTGTTCCATGTGGCCTCACCCCCCCCCCCCAACCTTCCCTTGGATTCTTATTCTCATAGGTATGTTTGGCTCATTTTCTTTTTTGTTAACATTGTATTATGTTCTATTTTATGGATTTGTCTCTCTTTCTTGTTATACTTAGACTTAGTATTGTATCTCTATTACCATCCTTCTCTCTCTTTCTCACATGTATTTCTTGTTTTTCTCAGTTTTACGATTCTTTTTCTGTCTATTCTCTTTTTCTCTATTTGGTTTACTGTTTCACGTCTGTATTTGGATTCTTTCTTCTTAAAACTCACCTATAATCATATTACAAACACACATGATTAGGTAGTTGTAATTCTTTTTCATATATTCTTGGATGGTTTGCCTAGATCATTATCTTTATTGTCTAGTCACGTCATTATTTTCCATATCGCTGAAAATTGTGTCATGGAATGTCAGAGGTTTGAATTCTCCCATTAAACGACAACGTGTTTTTAACACATTAAGCCACACTAGAGCCTGATATTGGCTTTATATAAGAGTCTCACTTAAAGGCAACTGTATCATTAAAATTAAAAGAAACTTGGTAGGAGAAGTTTTTTTCACAAAGAAATGCACAACAAAATCGTGTAGTGACTCTGTCATAAATTGATTTCTGTTAAATTACTTTCTCAATTATCTGATGATGTTGGAAGATGGTTATATACTAATCTGAAAATTGGAAATGCTCTGATTTCTTTGTTTAACGTGTATGCTCCCACTAATGGTGACCCCTCTTTTTGGTCTTCTATAGCTCAACAAATTTCGTCCTGCATTGATGATAATTTTATTCTTGCTGGAGATTGCAATCAAGTTGATGACCCTTCTATAGATAATTCATTGGTTTCCTTCAAATTAGACGAATCACATAACATATTTCTCGATGTCATACAACAATACAAGCTTATAAATGCTTGGAGAATATGCAATCCTGTTACAAGGGAATCTATTTCATTTCTTCGGCTCACCAATCACAATCTCATATTGACCACTTTTTTATATCATATAATGTCGCTCAATCTTTAAGAGATGCAGATTTTGGGTCAATTCTAATATCTGATCATGCCCCAATTTCCATTAAACTGGCTTTACTGCCAAAGTCTAATATACCTAGGAGATGGTGTTTTAATAAGTCTCTCCTTTTGGATTTGAACTTTAATTCCAATTTTGTCTCCTTTTCTAATGAATATTTTTCTCTAAATCAGACTGATATAATTTGTCATTCTCTGTTGTTTGGCATGCATTTAAAGCAGCCACCAGAGATTTTATTATTGTTTTTGTTTCTAAAAAACAGAATTTCTTGTGAAACTGCTACAGATCTTTTGGCGAGAATAAAGAAATTGGAGTATTACTATTATTCATCGGAATCCAAAGACTGTTTATCTCAGTTTATTAAGGCGAAACTGCAATTCAATAAGGAGTCGACTGATAATGCCTCACTTTATTTGTTAAAGTCCAGTGGAAAATGTTATGGTGACCAGAACAAGGCTAGCAAACTCTTAGCGAATTATTTAAAAGTCAAAAACAACAAGCTTGACATTGATTCAATTTTGGATAAGCAAAACACATTAAGGTTTAAGGATTCGGAAAAATTGGATGAATTTCTCTTTTTACAAAGAATTATTTACACCAGCATCCCTACTCTGAGATCTTGACATTTCTCAGTTCCTTTCAGGTACTCAACATCCCTCTGATACTCATGTAGATTACAACCTCTTACAATCTGATATCTCACAACTCCTTGATGCTCTACAAACACTCGAGACAGACAAGGCCGCAGGTCCAGACGGGTTACAGTGGAATTTTTTATACATTCCGCATCACTGCTTCTTCCTAAATTACATGCCCTTTAAAAATTTGTTTTGCAGTCGGTTGAATCCTCTGGCTCTTTTTTAGAAAACCAATTTGTTTCATTTTTAAGAACAGAAAAGATTCAATATACTGCAAACATTATAGACCAATCTCTTTGGTCAATATTGAATACAACATTTTTTCTAAAACTTTAGCCATGCGTCTGGAATCTTATCTCCGTCAACTACTGCGCGCAGAGCAATCTGGCTTTATGAAAGGACGTCTCATTTCAGATAATACCCGCTTGTTTTTGACATATTATCTAAGTCTTCTTACTTACTTCACTCACTAGCAGTTGTGGCCTTAGACGCGGAGAAGGTGATCGATCGTGTCAATTGGACGTATCTCTTTCAAGTGTTAAATGGTTTGGTTTTGGTCCAAAGGTCATATCTTTAATTTCGCTCTTATACTCTAATCCTCGAGCAGATGTTTTTGTATACGGTAACACATCCTCCTATTTTGACTTGGGAAAAGGTTTACGTCAAAGCTGTCCATTGCCCCCCTTTTTCCTTTCAATCTGGCCTTAGAACCCTTTTTGTCTAACATTCATCAAAACAAGGATATACATGGATTTGATGCTAACAAAAAACAAATTAAATTGGCAGCATACGCTGATGACATATTATTATTTATCTCCAATCCAAAATTCTCTATTCCTGCATTCTTATGTGAGGTGGAGCTCTTTGCTTCCGTTTCTGGTTATAAATTAAACAAAGATAAATGCGAAATATTACCTTTGACCAAAATATACATTCAAAGAAGATTTTGCAATCTCAAATTTTATTTGGAATTCTAAATATATGAAATATTTAGGGTTGTATTTTGCCCCTTCAATTCCAACATCGCTTCCTTTATGTATGGAAAAGCGCATACAAAGGATTTCCACACTAACATCCAAATGGCATCCTTTATATTTGTCATGGTGGGGGTGTTTGGATACTATTAAGATGATGCTCGCTCCTGTAGTTTTATATGCAATCTCTAATATTCCAGTACATATTCCTTCAAAATCCTTTAAAAAAATTAACTCCATACTGTCTTCATTCTTACCGAACACTAAAAAGTCTTGCATGTCATTATTGAGACTAATAAAACCAAATCCAGAAGGTGGGGAGAACTTTCCTGACTTCCCCACATATCACAAATCTTTCCTACTTCATCAATCCTTGAGATGGCTTTCTGAACCTCAATTGGATCCTTTGTGGGTGGACCTTCAAAGTTCATATCTCTCTCCTTTCTCCTTTACAGTGTATCCTTCCTTCACCCACAAACCACAATCTATATCTACCCCTATCCTTAAAAATACCTGCAAACTTCTAGAATCTAATCCAAAGTTAATTCCCAGAGATTTCAAAACTTTTCTTGATTCTAAACTATGGCACAATAATTTTATACTGATCCATGGCAAACCTTTTTATTGAAGTCATGGAGACACAAAGGTTTAATTTGGACACATCAACTTTTTTTCAGTATGAAATTAGATCTTTTTCACAGGCTAATCAGCTTTTTGAGTTTCCACCCTCTTACAAACCAAGTACACTCTTCTAAAAATAAGTCCTTTCCGCTTCTCATACTCTTATCTTTCAGCCATCCCACTCCCCATCCTGTCAATAGGCTACATACGCTTTTATATTCATGTCCCAAAGCTTCTACTATTTACAATCACCTTCATGGTCTACATGGTGACAGAGAAAAATCTAAAGTAGAATTATCCTGGGAAGAGGATCTTGAGGTGGATTGGCCATTCTCCTTTTGGAACAAAATATAGCCCAAAATTAGGAAATCCTCCAGATCTGCAAACACCACACAAACAATGGGGCTAATTTATGAGGTTTTGCAGTAGGGAAGCGCAGCAGGCCTTCCTGATGCGCTTCCCTATGACAAAAGAAAAGGGCAGGAATGCGCCGTATCTAGAAGATACGGCACATTCCTGGCACACAATGGGTTGCCTGCGCCAACCAAGGCACATTTGCACAATGGTGTAAGGGTGCCTGCATTGCGGGGATGATTATTTTTGTACAGGAAGGGAAACCTTTCAGTACAAAAATACACACAAGAGGATTTTCCTCTTTCTAGGTGTGCTGCAGAATGCAGCACACATAGAAAAAGGAAAAACAAGGAGAAATAAAGATATTTCTCCCCGTGCCCCTCCATTACACCTCCCCTGAGGAGGCGTAAGCTTTTGGCACTGCCTCAGATTTACGATTTCTCGTAAATCTGGGGCAGTGGTAAAAGGCCATTGATGTTGCTGGGAACGCCCACAGCAACACCCATTGCACGCCCCTTTAACGCAGAACACTGCCCGCAGAACACTGCGTTAAAGAGACTGATATTGATCAGGCAGCATTAAGCCAAAAAAAGTGGCTTAGTGCTGCCTGAAAAATATTAAGCTGGCTTCTGCGCCACGGAACGTCACAAAAAGTGACATTCCGATGGCGCAAGGAGCCTCATAAATGAGGCCCAATGTTTTTTATTTACAATAGACTTTTATTACACCCGGATATTTTCCATAAAAAACATTCTGTCATTCCTAATACCTGTTGGACATGTTCATCCTTTTCTGCTGATCTAAAATACCTGCTCTTTACATGTCTGCATGTGCTCACTTTTTGGGAAAGTGTCTGGTCTCAAATTAACTTAATCTTTGGTTCTAGAATCCCCTTTTCAGTTCACTTATTTTTGGGAAGTTTATCACCCGCTTGGGATAGTTATACATATAATATCAAGATTGTAGACCTGTTGATAGCTGTTGCCTTACAACAGATCACCAAAAACTGAAAATATTTGACTAAGTTATCCTTTCGGGCCTGGTGGTGGTATGCTGTAAATATTATTATGTGTTCTTATATAGAGCTCGATTACCCATAGGCATCTCGGCGCTTGCCTTGGGAACCCGTCCTGGCTTCCCCCAAGGTGAAAGCTAGGCATCCCGCCGCGGGGGGGGGGGCTGTAGTGGAGATTAAGCAGGCTAATGCCCAGAGCTGCAGAGTGTGAACCCATGATCCGACTAGGCACCGAAACGAGAATTATCAAGTCCGTGGATATTTGGGCTCAAGACCCTGCCGTGTCAGGAATTGAACCCTGGTCCCGGGTCTGACCTCTGCTTCAGGGTCTGCCTCCTCTAACCACTGAGCCACACTTCTCCACAATCATAGACTAGACACAGCTTTTGTAAATCCTATTCATTTAGCTACAAAGCACCTACATTTATGGTTATCTGTCATAAAACACATTGAGGCCAGTGCAAGAAAATCTTTCTCCCAAACTCCCATACAACAAGAAGTTGCCCAACCTCCGTGACATTCCTCAATTTAGCAACATATCATTTTGCATCTGTTCATGTCGTTGTTGTTTACTTTATAAAGGTTACAGTATTTTAAGAATTATACTATTATTTCTTTTTATTTGTATCGGCATTCCACTTCAGTCATGTATATTTGGCATTTCTACTTTAAAAGTTTTATTTAAAGTTTAATTGTTCATTCGTTTGATTATATATTGCTATTGTGTCACTGTATATTTATAGTTTCTTTTTCTTCAATAAACTCTCTTTTGAACTATAAAATACAATAAAATACATGATTGTCACTATCCGTGTGCAACCTGTCTTCCTAAAGTGTAAACGTCTCCACAGTGTGTTCCTTTATTACAATTGGGAGGGGAAGGACTTAGATGGCTATTTAGAGCCTCCGTGTTGACACTTACTTCCAGCCAGAACAAGAGTGACAACAGATGTTATTTGTGGCCCAGTACAGAGTGGCTCACTGCGACTCGGGTTTCTTTCACTAAAACACAGCACAGTTCTTATCATGATGCTCTTCTTAGCCAGTTCCTTGTGGCCCCCTGAGATCAATTCATGGCGCCTTCAGGGTGGCATGCACCCCAATTTGAAGTCCTCTGGTTTAGCATGCAGAGCGGTGGTGACAGCATAGTGTTTTTTTTTTAAGGTTTAGTTGATTCCAGACCTTTTTTATCTGTGTCACTGCAGCGAAGGTATGTTGACCCACTCATGTAATGTACTGCCGCTTCTATGCACTAACCCAGACCCCTGGGATAACATCTCCGGTGTTTGTTACGCATTCGCATGTGTGTCCTGTGTGTATCTTGCATTGTGTGTATGAGTGAACCAGAGTTATGGAAGCATGTGTGTTCTGTTTTGGAAGCCAGCCCTTACTATTTTCATGTGCCCATATTTATGAGGTTGTTTTCCAAGGGAGTGGAAGTATACTGACTTGAAGTGCCAGAGCAGGCTGACCCCCTGAGCTGTGTGGGTCTGCCGGCTGAGGAAAGACTGAGGAAAGCAATCTGCATGCACTAAATCATACGGGCTGCAGATGCTCTGTGAAGGCTATTACCAGGGGGATCGCAGACAGCGGCCATCACCACGTCCCAAGAAGACAGTGCCCCAGGCAGATCATGCCACAAATGAGAAGCTCATGTAGAGGCAGAGTTCATGCCAGCTCAAAGTTGGACCAAGGCAGAGTGTAATGCTGACAACCACTCACTGACGACCCGGAGCATGGTCCTTCACTCGCCAGAACCAACATCTGCAGCCACTGGAGTTCTGCTTTGGGACTCCCAGGTCAGCGGATCACGCCTCCATCTAGCGTGTCTCTTCCAGAAGAAGAAGTGAAGGCAGATGCCTACTGCAGGCTCCTGCTGCTGTGTGCTGGACTTGAAACCTGAAGCCCACCTGGGAGACACTCCACTGGTTGCAAGTTCACAAACAGACTGTGCTCAAGTCCGCGTGTATGGCATAACTCGAGTCCGTCCATCTGACTAAGAAATGAATAAAATATTTACGGGGCATGCCACAGTGATCTAAAAATTCTGCAATTTTTCCCACTAGGAAAACCAGGTTTAAGGGACTGATGGGCAGATTTCCAAGAACGTGACTCAGTGCATGCCACAAGCAATTTGGCTGCACCGCACTGAGTCACTTTCAAAGCACAGGGATGAAACATGTTTACAACAATATGTTGCATCTCCGTGCTTCCCTCTGCGCTGGCGCACAAACTGCTGCCATGCGCCGGCACAGGCACCCTTGCACCATGGTGCAAGGATGCCTCAGTCAGGGGGAGATTCTTTTTTGTTCAGGTAGGCTTCCCTTCCGGCACAAAAACAATCAGAAATGCTGTTTCTCAACTTCTATGTGTGCTGCATCAGCACACATAGAAGTTGAATAATGTCATTGTTTCAATTATTGTTTATGTGCAGGAAGAGACACCTTTCTGTACATAAACAATCATTAGAGGTGATCTCCTCTTTCTATGTGTGCTGCAGATTGCAGCACACATAGAAAGAGGAAAATAAAATGAAGAGAAATGAATACATTTCTCCTCGTTGTGCATCCCTACGCCTCCCCTGGGGAGACGTAGCATTCACACGCATTTCCAGATTTACGATTTCTTGTAAATCTGGAAATGTGTCTAGTTCCATGGGAGTTGCAAAGTGAAGCATGCAATGGGGCCATATTTACAAGGACAGGAAAAGTCATGCAGGGTGGCTTTTCCTTTCCTTATAAATATGGAGCCGTGAGATGCGCCACCGGTGTGTCACAAAAAGTGCTGCAAGGGGCTTGTAAATCTTCCCCTGAGTGGCTGAGACTTTAGAATTCAGGCTGCTGAGCTGTGAAAGAGTAATCCACTGGACATTTGTTCAGAGGTTTCAGTCCTTCAGTTCAAGAAGAGAATGATAATATGGCTATTTTCTCAAAACACATACTGGGATATATTTTGCTGATTTAGTTGTTTTAACCCCTTGTGTGCTTCGGACGGCCCCCGGCTGTCCAATGTCATGGTGGGTGTGTGCAGAGGACGGCCGTTATAGTATTAGCTCAACTAACTAAAATGGCCGAATTTCTGTGGTTTTGAATGAGTGAAAGGTCCAACTAACTATAACGTCGCTGAAACTGAAGATTTTTTCAGTGAATTTCTAAGGTTTTTTAATTGCTTATTTCTAATTATAATGTCCCTGAAAACTATGTTTTTTTACAGTAAATTTCAAAGGTTTTTTAAATGCTAATTTCTAACTATAATGTCACTGAAACTTATCTTTTTTTCACAGAATTTCTAAGGTTTTTTAAATGCTAATTTCTAACTATACCTACATGGGTAGGACATGTGCAGAAAGAGGAAGAAAGGCGCGGAAAGAAGCAAGAGATATGCAGAAAGAACCAACAGAGGTGCAGAAAGAGGCCTTGTTGCAAAGTCATCCTGTGACCTGGGCAACCCCCAACTTTTAACTGACTGCTGCTGATGGTAACTGACTGACCTTGGGCTCTGCCTAACTAGGCCGAGAGCCAGTGCTACGCTGAAAGACACTTACAATACAGTGAAAACACTTATATACACTAGGGTACACTAAGGGTTGGGGTACCCCTGTGATTGGCGTGACCTCCAATGTAAGACCCTAGTACATAATAGGGCAGGGGGATTAAAACTACCTCTAAGTTCCTAACACATAATAGGGCATGGCAGTTTAGAGGCCAGCAGCCCTTTTCTGCACTTGCATGTGTGCACTGCGAGCCTGAGGTCAGTTTAAAAGTAGCCCGATGTGTGCAGAAAGAGGAAAGAGAGGTACAGAAAGTGGCAAGAGAGATGCAGAAAGAGGGAAGAAGGGCTCAGAAAGAGGCAAAAGAGGTACAGAAAGAGGCAAGAGAAGTGCAGAAAGAAGCAACAGAGGTGCAGAAAGTGGCAATGGAACTACAGAAAGATGCAGCAGAGGTGCAGAAACAGGGAGAAGAGGTGTAGAAAGAGGGAACAGGGGTATAGAAAGAGAGAAGAGGAGTGCTGAACGAGGCAAGTGGGGTACAGAAATTTGTAAGAGAGGTTCAGAAAGAAGCAAGAGCAGTGCAGTAAGAAACAACAGAGGTGCAGAAGGAGGCAAGAGGGGTACAGAAAGAGAAAAAGGAAGAGCAGAAACAAGCAAAAGAGATTCAGAAAGATGTTAGAGGGGTGCCGAAAGAGGCACGAGAGGTGCAGAAAGAGGGAAGAATGGAGTAGAAAGAAGCAAGTGGGGTGCAGAAAGAAGCAAGAGAGGTGTAGAAAGAAGCAAGAGAAGTAGAGAAAGAAACAACTGAGGTGCAGAAAGAACCAACAGAGGACCAGAAAGAGGCAAGAGGAGTGCAGAAAGAGGCACGGGAGTTGCAGAAGCAGGTAAGAGATGTACAGAAAGAGAGAACAGGGGTGCAGAAAGAGGCAAGAGATGTGCAGAAAGATGGAAGAGAGGTATAGAAACAGGGAAGAAGGGTGCAGCAAGAGGCAAGAGGGTACAGAAAGAAGCAACAGAGGTGCAGAAAGAGGCAAGAGGTGTGCAGAAAGAGGAAGAGAAGTGCAAAAAAGAAGCAACAGAGATGCAGAAGGAGGCAAGAGAAGTACAGAAAGATGCAAGAGAGTTGCAGAAACAGACAAAAGAGGTGCATAAAGAAGTAAGAGAAGTACAGAAAGAACAAAAAGAGGTGTAGAAGGAGGCAAGAGGGATGCAGAAAGAGACAAGAGGGGTATAGAAATTTGCAAGAGAGGTGCAGAAATAAGCAAGAGCAGTGCAGTAAGAAACACCAAACAGCAGAAGTGCAGAAGGAGGCAAGAGGAGTGCAGAAAGAGGCAACAGGAGTGCAGGAAGAACCAAGAGACGAGATGGAAAAGGGGAAAAGGAGGCAGAGGGGTACAGAAAGAAGGAAGCGAAGTGCAGAAAGAAGCAACAGAGGTGCTAAAAGAGGCACGAAGGGTGCAGAAAGAGGCAAGAGAAGTGTAGAAAGAAGCAACAGAAGTACAGAAAGAGGCAAGAGTGGTGCAGAAAGAGGGAAGAGAGGTGTAGAAAGATCAAGAGAGTTGCACAAAGAGGGAAAAGGGGTGCAGAAAGAGGCAAGATGGGTGCAGAAAGAAGCAAGTGAGGTGCAGAAAGATTCAAGAGAGGTGCAGAAAGAGGCAAGAGAGGTACATAAACAGGCAAGAGAAGTGGAGAAAGAGACAAAAGAATAGCTAAAAGAAGCACCAGAGGTGTAGAAAGAAGCAAGAGAAGTGCAAAAAGAGTCAAGTGAAATGTAGAAAGAGGCAAGAGAGGTACAGAAAGAGGGACGACAAGTGCAAAAAGAGGCTAGACAGGAGCAGAAAGTGGAAGAGATGAGCACAAAGAGACAAAAGCAGTGCAGAAAAAGAAAGGTGCAGAAAGAAGCAACAGAAATTCAGAAAGAGGCAAGAGTGATTTTCACACCATTAGTACCAATTTAAAACCCATATTTAGCAATAAGTAACAGGTGACCATTCAAAGTTTGCAAAGGGCCTTCTACCACACTGTAACACTTGTTGCTGCATTTTTGCTAACATTTGATCCGTTTGAGCTAGAAACAAGGTTTTTTTTGTTCAAATCTGCAGATTATGCAGCTGATGAAGAATTATGTGGCAACTGCGGAAAATGTATAATTGTGCAAAAGTTGGTGCAGCCAAGGACTCGCATAATTCAAGTGGCCTTGCACATACCTCTGACTAGGTCCAGAAGTGCTCCTCAGTGGTTCCTTCTTTTTTGTCTCATTGGGTTTATAGTTTAGCTTCTATGCAAACAAGGAAGACTAAAACTGAAGTTACAACTCCACAACACAGACTATCATACCACACAATTACTCTCCATAACACATAATCCTACTCTACATAATTCCTATACACTAAATACCACATACTTTTTATCCACATAATTTCATTGCACAGCATACCACATAATTCCCCTACACACAACGTACATCCACTTCACTCCAAGAAACATTAATAAAACACTTTTACATTTAGAACGCCAATACCTCTAACTCTCGCAAATGCGAAACCTATTACATTGCAAATGCTTCTTTAACTAGTAGTCACGTTTTCAGAGAGGTGGAGAAAGGGTGCTGGGCCTCCAACCACCGCTAAGACATTCTACTGCATAGGACTTACAGGAGGTACCAAGAGGGCTTCTTGGCCCCAAAGTTCCTCTGGAGAAAAGTGGACTTCATCCTGCAACCCGTAGTGTACCAGGAGGCACTTTAAAGAGTCGTAGAAAAAGGGGGGCATGGCCGCCGAAGACCTCTTAGCAATCCCACTGTGTGGGACTTACTGGAGGTATCAGGAGGGGTAGTTGGCCCCCAAAGACAACCTTGGGGGTAACCTACTCCTCCTATTACCTCCAGTAAGTCCCACATAGCAGCATTGGTAAGTTCTCATAGCAGACCACTTCCCCTTTGCCCACCAGTCTGCAAACACACTCCCGGCACACTCTTGGATGGAGAGTGAAGTCCCCTTCACTGCCGGTGGTGGTTAGGGGCCAACTAGCCTACCTGTTGCCTCCAGTAAGCCCCACACAATCGGATTGCTGAGAGGTGGGCACGGCCACACCCCCTTAGTCCACCACTCTGCAAAAGCACCTCTGCACTGCTGCTCGGGGGACGAAGTCCACTTCTGTCCTGAGGTTCTCAGGACACAAAAGGACCTCATCACCCCACCAGCAGTGTGCCAAGAGCCGCTTTTGCAGAGTAGTGTAAAAAGGGGCATGGCCTCAGACCTCCTCTCAGCAATCCCACTGTGTGGGGCTTACTGGAGGTACCTTGTGGGCTAGTTGGCTCCTAACGACCCTTTAGATTTGAGGGGACTCAACCCCCTACCCATAACATGCCAGGAGGCTCGTTTGCAGAGTGGTGCAGGGAGGGGGCGGAGCTTCTGGCAAGATGCCTGTTTTTCTTTACTTTTGATATTTTTAGAAGGGGCTGTGTGGCCCCCCTTCTCTTACTATTTTTTGGGCCCTGGGGACCCCATCCCCAGGGCCTGTGGCTTTTTTGAAACTTTTATTTTTAACAAAACACCGGAAGGCCTCTCCCCTGGGCCACTTCGGACCTCGGAGACCCCATCCCCCGGGGCCGGCCCTCATGTTGGGGACCACGAGGGGAGCCCCAATGCCCCTGCGGTCCCGCCCCGTCCCTACCAGTGCCCCGCATCCTGTGGGAGCCAGTCTTGACTTTGGGCAAAGGGGGCTACTAACATGCAGCTCCCCTTGTTCAAAAGCAATTCTGCTTTGCTTCTTGGAAGCAAGAGCAGGTTTCCTGCTCTCGCTTCCAAGAAGCAAAGCAGTGTTTGCTATTACAGGGTGGGAGCCATGCTCCTTCCCTGCCATAGCAAATGGCATTGTCCTGGGTTAGGGCACCCTGGGACAATACAGGAGCCGGCCCTGGGGGGTGGTGGTCCCCAAGGCCATGGAAGGCTCCACAAGGGGGGCTGTGTGGCACCACCTCTAAAATATTTTGAAACCCCGGGGAGGTGGTGGTCCCCGGGCCCGGAGGTCTGCGACTGACCCCCGAATTTAAATTACTGTATGCCCCGGGGAGGTGGTGATCCCCGGGTCAGCGTGGGGGGCAGGAGCCCCCACCACATTTCAGAAACACACAGCCCCGGGGCTGCGGGGGGCCGCATGCCCCCGCATTTTATAATTAAAGCCCCTGGGTGGTGGTGGTCCCCGGGGCTGCGGGGGCCCATGGGTCCCCACACTAATATTACATATTGCCCCCAGGTTATGGAACACTCGAAGGCTTTAAGAAAACAAAGTGCGGGAGACCGCACTTCCTTTTTAAAAAAAATCTTCTGGATTCGCGCACCCAGCAAGACTCCGGCTGAATTTTTTTTAAATGTTTTTGTGGGCCTGGGGGTCGTTGTGGGACCCCCTTGAGCAGGCCTAGGGGTCCAGGGTGTTTCTACCTTGCTCCCTTTACATCATTTGTAACTTTTTTTCCCTTTTTCTTGTGACTCTGTTCTACCAAGTCACAAGATGGCTGCCAACACTATCTGGTTTGGAGTGTTGGTGCCAATCATAATGAAGCTCGTGCTCGGGGGGGGATTTGCGAATCCTCCTCAGTGCTCAATATTTTTTATTTTTAAATTTCTCAGGAACTACTGAATGGATATACCCCATTTAAAGCAAAGATTGCACTCTGGTCCAAGAACAACCTCTCTTCCAAATTTGCTGTAATTCCGTTCGAATCTATGACATAATATCGACAGACAGAATATCTACATACAAAAATATCGACACAAAAATATCGAAGTCAAAAATATCGGAGTTATATCTTCATAAAGTTAAGTATAAAAATATCGAACATTTAATATCGTAGTACAAAAATATCGAAATTAAAAATATCGTTTTTTTAAATGTATTAATAATAATGTAAAAATAATTTAAAAATACATATAATTTTACAAATATTAAATAAAAACATTAATACATATTTAAAAATGTATAACTAATACATATACATTTAAAAAATATTAAAAACTCTACATATGAATTAATATATATACGTACTTTACATATTGCAACAGTAGGAAAATCGTTGGATAGCGTAGGGGTAAAAATTACTATTCCCACTCCAGAGGGTGCAACAGTAGGGAAAGCGTTGGATAGCGTAGGGGTAAAAATTACTATTCCTACTCCAGAGGGTGCAACAGTAGGAAAAGCGTAGGATAGCGTAGCGGTAAAAATTACTATTCCCACTCCAGAGGGTGCAACAGTAGGGACAGCCTTGGATAGCGTAGGGGTAAAAATTACTATTCCCACTCCAAAGGGTGCAACACTAGGGAAAGCGTTGGATAGCGTAGGGGTAAAAATTACTATTCCCACTCCAAAGGGTGCAACAGTAGGGAAAGCGTTGGATAGCATAGGGGTAAAAATTACTATTCCCACTCCAGAGAGTGCAACAGTAGGGAAAGCGTTGGATAGCGTAGAGGTAAAAATTACTATTCCCACTCCAGAGGGTGCAACAGTAGGGAAAGCGTTGGATAGCGTAGGGGTAAAAATTACTATTCCCACTCCAGGGGGTGCAACAGTAGGAAAAGCGTAGGATAGCGTAGCGGTAAAAATTACTATTCCCACTCCAGAGGGTGCAACAGTAGGGAAAGCGTTGGATAGCGTAGGGGTAAAAATTACTATTCCCACTCCAAAGGGTGCAACACTAGGGAAAGCGTTGGATAGCGTAGGGGTAAAAATTACTATTCCCACTCCAAAGGGTGCAACAGTAGGGAAAGCGTTGGATAGCGTAGGGGTAACATTTACTATTCCCACTCCAGAGAGTGCAACAGTAGGGAAAGCGTTGGATAGCGTAGGGTTTAAATTACTATTCCCACTCCAGAGGGTGCAACAGTAGGGAAAGCGTTGGATAGCGTGGGGGTAAAAATTACTTCCCACACTACTCCCCCTTTAACACACAACACACTACACATACAAAAAAAACAATTATTATAATTTTCTATTAATCAATTAATAACAATTAATATTACTAAATTGATGTAATTATAAATGAACTAATTAACACATATTAATTACTAATTAATTAACAATAAATACCAACAAATAAGTACAATCTCTTTAATTAATTACATTTAATTATATCACACCCTATCCCCCTATAAACACACAACCCACTACACATAAATAAATCACATCATTTTATCACTTAATAATTATTAATTACCAATTAATTATTAATTAACAATAACAAAAACATTAAATATATTAGCACATTAACTCTAATTAATTTAATTAAATAATTAATATTATTTAATTACCAATTAATTATTAATTAACAATAACAAAAATAAATATATTAGCACATTAACTCTAATTAAGTTAATTTACTAATTAATATTATTTAATTACCAATTAATTAATTAACAATAAAAAAATTATATATAATAAAACATTAACTCTAATTAATGTAATTAACTAATTACTATTAATTAATTACCAATTAATTATTAATTAAAAATATTTACAAAAATATATGAATTAATTAATTATTATTAAATTACTTCCCACCCTATTCCCCTATAAACCCAAAACCCGCTCTGATACTAAAATGCAAAATGTAAACAAATTTACTCATTTTAAAACATACATTACAAAACATATTTAACAAACATATAAACAACATAATAAAATACATAACACTAAACAAAATTTCGATATTAGTAAATTTCGATATTAGTAACATACATACCTTAAAAAAACGATATTCTGTCTGTCGATATTTTAGACATCGATATTCTATACCATCGAAATTAAAACATCGATATTATTGTATATCGATATTTTAATTTCGATATTTTGTCTCACTACCATTCCGTTCAGCAGTTTGGCCTGTAGCCGCGACAAAACCTCCTATGGAAAAATGCGCTTTGGGACCCCCTTTTTTTCTTTGCCCCCACTTCACGAATCACCTCGAAACTATGAAGACAGGAGCTGACCAGAACGGGCAATTAGTTTTGAAAATTTCACAAATATTCGTCAAACGGCACCAAAAATGTTGGCAAACTAAAAAAACTTTTTTCCTATGGAAACTAGGTCCTAACTATAACTACCTACTGGCGACCGCCAGTTAAGAAAGATATAAATATATACATATGTATATATCCTCATGGCGGTAAGCAGTAGTTAATCATAGTTGGGACCTAGTTTCCATAGGAAAAACATTTTATGTTTTGCCAATAACTTTGAAATTGCAGATCTTTAAAAAATGTTGAAAATTAGTACGACACTCAGTACAGCTGGTGTGTTGAAAGTTGGCCGCTGGGTCACTTTTTGTGATGCACCGGCGGTGTAACAAACATGCCACCTTGCGCCATATTTACAAAGTAATGCATCTAGAAAGTTGTGTCACTTTGTAAAGCCCTGCGCTACAATATGCCTGTGTCAGGTATAATGTATGCAGGGTGGGCGTACCCCTGCAAAAATCCTTGTAGAAGTGGGACAGTGAAATGTATCCGATTGCACTGTTGTATTTTGATCTAGATACCCATACATAGGTTTTCCGAATCATGTCCTTATATAGGCACAACTCACATTGCCCTTATTTAGGCATAGAATCCCAGTGATTATTTAGGCATTGCCCATAAAAACCAAATACAGGCATGGTCACCTACATCCGTCCATCCCACGTCAACAACGAGTTCTTAGAAACCAGACTTTTAAGCCATTGGGACTTTCCCTGCTTGGATTATTTATTTCTCCAAGAACTCATTTATTATGCATGAACTACTATTCCTTAGGGGTTCATTCATGACATCTTCCTCTGCCCGACTTTACGTCAATGCTAGCATTCCTTAGCACCCTCAGGTATAAATATACCTTCCCTTACCAAGTCAAACCGTGGCTAGATTCGGCTCGGCTCGCCAAGAAACCACGACTCCAGGAAAAATCGCATCACAGCCTAACACACTGACCAGACGCTGTCATTCTCCTAGCAGAGAGTCCAGCTTCCAGTGTCCTTACTCCCTTCGCAGGGTGGTAGGGATTGAGATCCGGAAAGAGATTCCCACCTCTCTCATTCTAAGGTACGGAGCAGACTAGAACCTAGAAGGCCTCTTGGCAATCTTGTCAATACAAACTATAGCTAAACTATACTATAGAAAACAGCACCTACTTCTTACTTCGTACTACACTTAGGTTAAGTACACTGGGATAGAACTACTTAGAAGCACCAGATGAGTATTCACATTTTAGCCTGTGTTATTTGTGTATGTATATATGAATATATGTCATAGCTAAAAGACAATGCTATTGCAGTATTATTTCTTCTTACTGCTCACGCTGCACGTATTATATTTCTCATACTGTCTTGCAATTGTAATAGCTCATATCTCTTGCACGAGAAATAAGACTGTTCAATAAATCCTTTTTATTGAAATGCCGTCTATCTATTTCTGTGTAACTCTGAAGAAACTAAGCATGCATGATTGACTGAGTGAAACTGTTATCTATTGTTTCCGCGATTCTGAGACTGTTCTGATTCTGAGGGAAACAAAGTTTCGCGTGACCTCTGAGTTAGATGGCACATTAAGTAATTAAGTTTAATGTACTCGATAGAGGCATACTGACCTCAGAGTCCTATTCCAAAACTATAGTGTATATTATTTCAATGCGCAGAGCCTATAAGGGAAATAGGAACTACACTACATGGCGCCCAACAGTATGGTAAAGGCACTAATTTAACGCTAGATACTGAAGTAACTCAGTCGAGCTTTTCTCAGAGACCCTTACTCATAATACTCCATAAGACGCCTGGAGTGGGTAGGGATAATATCTGCCATAGCTGAGTAGGACGAGAATCCTATGTATTAGCTGTTTGGTTTGTTCAACGTTGAAGGATACAGTGTTCCAAAATATTGTGCACCTTATCTTTGTTCCCTTGAAGCTTGCTCTGCATTTTTCATTAAACAATGTCTGATAACGGGGACAGTAACACTGTGACCCATGGGGCTGCAGCCGACCAAGTCGCAACAGCTTTTAATCATACAGGTTTTAATAAAGCCGATGAGGATGTTATAAACATCCCTCCAAATTTAAGGAAAGCCACCACTCTAAAACTTATAAAACATGGCCTAACAGAGAGAGGTGGTAGAGCAGTTTTCATGATAGAGGCACATGAATCTTTTCAGACAGAGGTATTCTATTCATAGACAGTATTCCTAAAAACAAAAATGTTTCACTTCTACAAAGAAGATGAACCACCTGAGCACTATATTCCTTTCGAGGATATTAAAATTCCACTCACATACCAGGAGCATAATCTCTGGTTTAAAGGCACCCTAAAACATTACAATCACATTACCAGGCTTGGTCCAGTAGGTAGACCAGGAGCAACATGGCCGATTTTAGCCGGCTACACACCTCATCCTGACATCGAAGATATGTCAACTGATGAATTACTCAATCAACTCAAAGAGTTAATACAAATTTACAGACAATTTGTCCAACATGTCATGCGGAATTTCACAGTCCAACCACCATTAAAGCAATTCCAAATCAACCCTATCACCAGGGGAATGCACTAAAAATTACTCCACAGACTTTACACGCAGTCATGGGTAAAATACCCACAAAACTTGAACAAATTAAATTCTGCATAGCTCAAAAAATTACTCAAATCGAAGCAGTATTTCCTAATACTAGCCCTTATGAGAAACAGAGAATTCTAACTATCTGTTTACCAATGGGGATCACACCACATCTGGAAGACTGCACCACTTGGGGCACAGTCTTTGCTGCCATCTACACTAAAACACATGGTGTTCCGTCTATTGCGGTAATACCTGATGTCCTGAAAGAAGATCAAAACGAACACAGGGCAGAGCCTGCTCAAAATTTAGGTATGAAATTACTGAAAAACTTCAACCAGGTCTCAACAATAATGTTATCTAATATTAAAGGAGAGGCAGCATGAGTGGCGATCCGCCAACGCTTAAGGGAATTTGATGTAACAGAACATCAACAAGAACTACCGAGAATACTAGAAAAATCATATAAAGAACTAATCAGAGACAGTTTGGGTGGAAAACCAGTTAAACCACAACTGTCTGAAGGTCCTGAGAAGGACTCTATTAAACACAATCCTACATCTTCTAAAAAGAAGTGGGAAAATAAACAATATTCAAAAGAGAAGCATTCTCAATCCCGAGGTAGGTCTCCTCAAAAGGATCCCTCTGAAAGGAGGTATAACCTCAGGAATAGGAATAATTTGAGAAAACCTCTTAGGTATCAAGATACTGATACACGTTCCTCTCGTACCTTTCAGATATCGTCACAGACATCCGAAAGAAGAGGATGGTCAGATAAAAAAGAAGAACGAGTGAAATCCAACGACGATCAACACGTTCAGAAATACAAACCAAAACCTCAATTCACTAAGAAAAAGGTAGCAGGTCTGAAGATCAGACATGCCGAGAATTCTGAAAACACAACTCAAGAGCGGAGGATGGGCTCAGATAATGCTGGACAGTGCAGCAGATGTAACAATAGCTCACCAGAACCTAAAGGAACTTCTGGAGACAGTGGACTTGAATAAATACATACAAGTTGAGACTGTAGACACCAGGGTTAGTTCTCTACAAAAGTTATATGAAATAACACTCTGGATGGAGGGAGACATACCAAGGAAAGGGAAAGCACTCTTTTGGGAGAAACTGTCAAAGGTTTATGATATACTTCTAGCAGAACAGGACTGGCCACCAGAATTTGTCAGGGAGTGGCCACATGGCGAAGACATCATTATGCCAGCCTTCTCCAACCATGTTCCAGTACATTTAAAATATACATATGCCGGGAAATGGGCAGTTGCCAAGCCCCAGCATTAAATAAAAATCATGTAGGATGGGATCAAGACTTACCTCACCATAAGATCCAGTTAAAAAATCAACCAACTTGACAAAGGCCGTACCCAATTAAGCAAAAAGCTAAAAAGCAGGTCAGGGAGACCTTAGATCAACTTGAATACCAAGGGGTGCACGTCCTCAATGAAGAATCCTTTGTTTCCTGTTTCCAAACCAGACAATACATATCGTCTAGTTTTGGATTACAGACACCTGAACACTTGTTCAAAAACATTTGCAGTGCAGAATGCACACAGTACAGCATTAATGAATACCATTGTGCAGAAAAAATATAAAACCACATTAGACATTTCAAACGGTTTCTTTTGTCAAAACATAGCACCTGAAAGTAGGTATTTGACAGCTTTCTCAATAATGGGGACCCAGCGTCACTTCTGTCGACTCCCTCAAGAGTTCCAGAACAGCCCGGGGTTATTCTCAGCAAGAGTAACAGAGTTACTACAAATTTATGACGACGAGGCATTGTCATATGTCGATGATATTTATCTGACAGACGATGACCGGGATAGGCACTTGAACAGGGTGAATACTATTATACTGGGCTTCGCCAGTGAGGGATACAAATTTAATTTGAAATAAATCAAGAATTGCCCATCTCAATGTCCTTTTCCTAGGATATGAGCTTTCAAGTGAAAGAAAAAGCCCGGCAGCCAACTTTTTAGAAAAGTGTGTGCTGCTCCAACCTCCAAAAAAAGCAGAAACATTTTACAGTCAATTCTAGGTTTCCTGAATTTTGGAAGAACTTACATTCTAAATTACGCAGAAAGGGTTAAACCTCTCTACAAATTAATCAAACCTGATTTCAAAATAAAAAATTGGACACAGAAACACACAGACATCCTGCGTTCGCTTCAAGCTGACAGGTTAGCAACAAATCACTTACAAACACGCGCAAATGTACGTAATTTAGTGATTCGAATAATTCCGGGTCAATGCGGATTCACCTACTTAACTTTTAATAAAGGTGAAAAAGTACCCGTTGCATACAAATCACATTTGTATACACAAGCGGAAATGCGCTTCACCTCTATAGAAAAAATTCTGACAGCAGTTCAAACCGCTTCAGCAAAAGAAAGAGCCCTAGCTCAGGGGAAACACTTTTGTTGTGACTCCAGTACCAGTCTTAGAGGCTGTTACAAAAGTGAGCATTCCAAATGCAAAAGCTTTACATCCAAGATGGATACAATGGGTTAATTCTCTTGCTGCAACAGATGTTGAATATGTTTTTCATCCTTATTTAAAAACACAAGCATTCCTATAATTGAACACAAATGTCCTCTGTCAATTGAGATTCTCCCTCTTGACCAGTACGAATTTATAATTTATACTGACGGAGCAGCACAACCCGCTACTGGGAGTAAGCAAGCTTACAGTGCAGCATGTGCAATTGTTAAAGGCCTTATGCGCGATGGTAAATTCCGACCGATGGTCACAAAAACACAAACGCTAGGAGATTCCACAGCTCAGCGAGTTGAACTACAAGCATTCAAATTGGCACTTGAAAATACGGATCGCAAATTCCCCACACTCATAGTGTGCGATTCTTTTTACTGTGTTCAATCATATAATTAATATTTACAGAATTGGCTTCAAAATGGTTTCAAAGATGCAAAAGGTGGCACAATCAAGCATAAAACGCTTTGGGAACAAGTAGTTCAATTGTGAGATGGACTACAAAAAACTCACGTGATACACACACTGAGTCATCAACGTGATGGCGTTCACGTTGCAGGGAATTCATTGGCTGACGAAGCATCAAAGGGGGCTGTGCAAACGGCTTCCGTAGCTGCGTTTACTCATTCAAAAATGAAAATAGACAGTGAGATATTGTTGGCTGTCAATGCTTCAAGCAAAGGCAGTGAAGCAGCGTTACCTAAAAAGTTACCACTCAAATACTTGTATATAATTGATGTGAACAACGTTCTATATGCTCCAATCCCTGGAGTGGGGGATAGGGTAATTCCAAACATGGAACGTAAATTAGGACTAATCCTAGAAGCACATGAAGGGTAGCCTCTGCCCATGCAGGTGTTTCCGCCACAGTATTGTTATTAAAACAAAGATACTGGTGGCCCGGCATTAGGAAACAGACCAAAAACTATGTTTTGGAATTTGAAATATGCTAGAAGATGAAAGTCTCTACAGTGAAACCTCCTGCGCAGACGCCCCTGTTGGTTTCACACAAAACATTAGCTTGTGTTTATCTGGACCACTGCGGTCCCTTGCAAAGGGATGGTAACTATAAATATATCATGGTCACAGTGGCTTCGTGTTCAAGGTTCCTATGGATGTGGCCTCAGCGCTCGGCTGACACTCGAACTGTTATAAAAGATTTGCGAGTCTTTATCGGCACATCCGCAATAGGCACACTACACTCTGACCAGGGCCATGCATTTAGCTCTCGAGCTTACAAAGAAGCCAGGGCCAGTTTGGGTGTAGCATTGCGATACTCCTCTCCATTCCATCCTGAGGGAAATTTGGTTGTGGAAAGGAAAAAACGGGATATAAAGCGGTCTATAACAGCTAGGGTATTAGGTTCAGGTGATTGGTGGGTCAAACATCTATATGGGATCCAACGCTCATTAAACAATTTGCCAAGAAGTTCTCTAGGGGGTGTCACTCAATATGAGGTCCTATTTGTGACAAGAATGTTGGTCCCAGATCTTGATTGTCAAGGCACAGTGGTGGAAAATAAACCATTTGATATCAAAGATCGATTGGCTGTTTTACAGGACTTAAATTAACTACGATCGAAACAAATCAATGTGTTCCAGAAGCCAACCACCACTGGGAAAAATCCAGCCATCCCAGCATGGCCTGTCTCAATCCGAAAGCTTGGGGATCTAGTCAGAGAGAAGTTCGCGGACAAGAAGGAATTTGGGCCTCCTTACAGACAACCAGTACCTGTCCTAGCTATCCATGGATCAAGAACAGTACTTCTGTTGCCCCTTTGCTGGAAAAAAAGGAGAAAAGATTTGTGTCCCTCGACCTGATCAAACCACAGTATGTGGCCAATACTAAGCAGTAGGCCATGTGGACTCCGACCAAGAAGCAGATGCACTCCTCTAGCTACTATCCAAAAGGTTCAAACTGAAAGACTCATCACCATCGAGGGGTCAGCAGTGGGAAATGAAGGACTAAGCAACAATGCTATGGAACTTATTCCTCTTGAAATCCAAATAACAGTTCGTCCTGATACACCTGTCTACACCAATGTAACAGGTGATCAACTGGTGCCAGCAATTTCAACGAATCCTGATGCAATTCCAACCATTGACAGAACTGCCTCTAGCTATTTCATTAACTTTGATACGTATTCTGAGGATCCAAGCGAACCTGAAACGAAGCCAGCAAAAAGAACCTGAAAAAGACTTATCTGGTTTCACCATGGATTGAACTATGGATTGTTTCTGAAATCTTTTTCTTTCTGCTTTGGCTAGCTTTAGTAATGACTATGAGTATGCTGATAAATGGAAGATATATTCAAATGGACACAGCAAGTAAAAGAGTGAACTTACTTCTGAAACCACACAAATCGTCCCATCGTGAAGCAAAAGACTTGTCAGCAGTGAACATCACAGCCGTTCCTATACAAGATGGTGTAGCTTGGGACAAAACTGAATATGACATATTCGGCCCGTCGGAACTTTGGAAGATTCCACGCTTATTTAAAATTTCATTAAGTGACTTTATTGCCTCTAGTACCTTTTCTGATGATTGGGACTTTGAGACTGTTAATAACATTATGTCTGATCTAGAAATGTCTGCAGCATTCTCTAATCATGAATACTTAGAGGGTTCATCAGACTATGAAACGCTTTTTTGTCATAACCATTATGGTCATCATTTCTTGCATAAATCTGCAACACCTAGAAATGTATTTATGTATAACCAATGGGAACATTGTCCTAAAGGGGTAGCTCAAAGACTTTTGCAATGAAGTTTCCATATTTTTCAGGGTTCAACATGTCAAATCCAGAAACGTTTTACTCTAAAAATGTGAACCAGACAGGAACGAAAAATATGTTTACCAATACAAAACAGATTTATTCTGCAGTCTTTAATGCCCAACTGTCTAGACAGGGTTTTGACTTTTGGAAAGACACAATTGACACACATTCTGTCTGCGGTACAAAAGATTGGCAAGTGCAGGTGATATAAGCTTTGTTTAGAGCCTGTATCATCCCACAGCAAATAATATTTTTGAATGACACTGTCCAACAAACGTCTTGCCTTGGGTTAGCCAAGATTAAAGACATGAATACTCCGTCCATACCTGCACCTGCAAGTAATAGCACTACACAGGGGGAGGTCGACGTACATACTATTTTACATCACAACAGATCAGATCCTGATTAGGAAAAATGGTTGCTCTGGCCCACTGTCACAAACATCTGTCAAGAACGATTCCTGGACAAAATACAGGGTTTTATTATAAATAGGCCAGACCCATGCTATGTTCAAAGACAGCATCCAGGGGTAGTAACAACATACAGTGTAGGAAAATTGTGCCTTGATTGGCTCCAGAAATCTACACTAGAGGATGTGAAACAACACTTATCTTTACTTAAAGAAGGGGCAGACCTTAGGGATTTCTTGCTAGGTCCAAGAAATCTGCGTCAAAAACATTTCATATATGCCGGTATCTACGCTGCTTAAAATGAAATATGAAAGGTTACCCAAGCAGACGCTGCAGAAAAAATACGAGAAATTGATCGTATTCATTTAGAGAAATCTCTCTCTGTGGTCGACAATGGGTTAACGACTCTGTCATCTAGGATATATTCATTGGGCAACATTGTATCCTCTGCCATAGACATTATGGAACAAGACTTGGTTCTGCTGCGACAAGGCTAGCCTCAACTACGTTCTATTATGCTATTAGGCTGGACGCTACAAAACTTGTGTGCAGGCTATGTGCCTTGGTGTTTTATCAACACAACGTCTCTGTTTTCAGAATACAATCTCACTGATAAACAGATCTTACTGGCACAAAGGGGAGCAAAGTATACAGTGCTGAGCATTGAAAAACTGGAAAAATTGCCATTTACGGTAGCAAAAAAACCAGCTACTGAGTGGATCATTCATGGCAAAATAACTCTGCTTGTTACAACTTTCCATTTTCAGTATTACCTAAAACATATACCAGCAGGCAAATATGAAAGGTTGGATAAAGAATACATCAAGTCATCCTGGGATTTACCTTACACACAGTTGTTGGAGTGGGGGGCGTGAAGTGTTTCTTAGCGGTGCACACTGTAAAAATGCACTAAACGGTTCTCTCTTATGTCAGGGTATTGATTTACACATGGCCTCTAACGGTTCCACTGCAAATTTGTCCTGTCACCTGCAAGGTTTACCAGCCGCAGTGATTAATCAAATGTTTGGACTACTTTCAAATGGAAGTTACCTCATGTTGAATGATCACAGCTGCTGTGGCATGTTGCCAGGCATCCCATATCTAGCAAAGGTTACTTCCAGGGTCACTTGCTGTATGCAAGTCTTGTTCCCCCAAATAGGCACAGTCAGGGAGTCACCTTTATGGCCTTCACTGAACATCTCTTCTATACAAATTGATACTTTAAGCACAATGAAAGCAATTCTTTTGCAACAAACCGTGCCTTTAACCTCGGCCAAATAAACCTATTATCTACAAATTGCAAGGACTTCGGCTGAGATACAGGCTCTTTTACGTATAAACTGCCCTGTACATTTTCCTAGAAATGTTGGGACATATCTTAAACATGTCTGATATGAGCGGTATTGTGCATGTATGTAAGACCGTATGTTCAGGACTGTTAACACCTTTTCAAGCAGTCCTCGGAATAATTCCTAACTTTGTGCACTTGGTGTTTGGTGGTCTGCCACTAATTCTAGCACTCGTTGCAGGAATCCTGTTTTTATTCCTACTGCTACGCTATGGCAATCCAATCCACCAGCGTCACTCCCAGCACCATGGAGACAGCTCTATTGGAAAGGAAGTGTCGTGAGGGCATAGTAGAACTTTTGGGTTTACCTCGTCTATGAGAATTAAATACCACATGGTTTCTAACATTCAGACCAGTCTGGCAAGATTGCATCTTACCTGTTCTATGCTGCTTGCCTTGCGGTGAAGAATGCGTGCTAGACATCTGTCTAACACTCTCATCAGTCATGCCTACGGATATTGATACTCTGCTGGACCGGTAACGGCCCATGCTCTGTGTTGTTTCCAGCGGCTACCAATCCTGATGACGGTATTCATTCAGATCTCACAGACGCAAATTGCTACTGCTGAGGTACGAGAGGAGACAACAGGCGCACAGGTAACATCGGAAACTAACATTGCTGATGCTTCCAGTGCTGAAGGCGATGCTTCGAATCTATGTGCAGTTAATCTTCTAAACAAGGTATTCCAACTATCACCTTAATTGGTAGACAACTTTTTGTCAACAGGAATAGAGGATTTCTTGTTCTCTCCAGCCCCATACACTGACTTTTGATTCGACACACAGTGTACCGTGAAATCTTTGAATTTGGCCTTCATTTTTTGCAAACAAAGACAATCCTTGGAACTTTTTCCTATGATTAATTTTTTTATGGCACAGTAATCTGCTTACAGTAGAACTATTCATAGAGAACAGACTTCTTTGAACACTTCCAGGGACACATTGTCACCATGTTTAGCATTTTGTAATGTCGTTCCTACGAAACTGGAGTGGGTGTTGTGCTTCAAGTTAGATACCCATACATAGGTTTTCCAGAACATGTCCTTATATAGGCACAACTAACATTGCCATTATTTAGGCATAGACTCCCAGTCCTTATTTAGGCATTGCCCATGCAAACCAAATACAGGCATGGCCACCTACAACCGTCTATCCCACGTCAACCCCGAGTTCTTAGAAACCAGACTCTTAAGCCATTGGTACTTTATCTGCTTGGATTTTTGATTTCTCCAAGAACTCATTTATTATGCATGAACTACTATTCCTTAGGGGTTCATTCATGACGTCTTCCTCTGCCCGACTTTACGCCAATGCTAGCATTCCTTAGCACCCTCCAGGTATAAATATGCCTTACCTTACGAAGGCAAACCACAGCTTGATTCGTCTCGCCTCGGCAAGTTCAGAAGAAACCACAACTCCTGGAGAAGTCGCATCCCAGCCTAACGCACTGACCAGACGCTGTCACCCTCCTCGCAGACAATCCAGCTTCCAGTCTTCTGACGCCCTTCGCGGGGTGTTAGAGATTGAGATCCGGAAAGAGATTCCCACCTCTCTCATTCTAAGGTATGGATCAGACTAGAACCTAGAGTGACTATTGGCAATCTTGGTAATACAAACTATAGCTAAACTATACTATAGAAAACAGCACCTACTTCTTACCTCGTACTACACTTAGGTTAGGTACACTGGGGTAGAACTATTTAGAAGCAACAGGCGAGTATTCACATTTTAGCCTTTGTTATTTATGTATGTATATATGAATATAAGTCATAGCTAAAAGACAATGCTATTGCAGCATTATTTCTTCATACTGCTCACGCTGTATGTATTATATTTCACATACTGTCTTGAGATTGTAACAGCTCATATCTCTTGCATGAGAAATAAGACTGTTCAATAAATCTTTTTTATTGAAACGCCCATCTATCTATTTCTGTGTAACTCTGAAGAAACTAAGCATGCATGATTGACTGAGTGAAACTGTTATCTATTGTTTCCACCATTCTGAGACTGTTCTGATTCTAAGGGAAACAAAGTTGTCATGTTTATGCGGTTGTCAGAAACTAATCCCTTCTTGTTTATTCAAGAAGTTTCTAGTGACCTCTGAGTTAGCTGGCACAAAAATAAATTACGTTTAATGTACTCGATAGAGGAATACTGACCTCAGCGTCCTATGCCAAAACTTATAGTGTATATTATTCCATTGTGCAGAGCCTATAAGGGAAATAGGAACTACACTACAGCACGGAGTCACTTCTAAGACGACACTACGTCCAAATCATACACCTGCCTCACAGAAGGCGTAAGACTGACGCAGGCTAATTTACCATGGGACTTGCTCAGGTCTAAGACCCATTGCTGGAGTTGCGTCACTTTTGCGACTCACTGGAGTAATGCAAGATTACATGCACCTACAGATACGTCAGAAATACTAAGGTATCTGTAACTCCTTGTGCCATGGAGCACTGTACAGTAAATATGGCACATCCATGGTGTCGCAAGGAATGCATACTAAAAAGTGTTGCATCGCTGTTTTCATGCAGCGATACAACACTTTTCATAAATAAGGCCCGAGATGTGTATCTTGCATTGGTGATGTGGAACCAATGAAACCTACAGGCTTTAGAATTTCTAAATTATTTATTTCGCACAGGGTCTACAGATTATGCAGCAGATGATGGATGAACTACTCATTTACAAAACAGTAAGAAGCACTCTGGAAACTGCCCCTCCCGCTTCACTCCTCTGCACCCCGGTCTCTTCTTCCCCCACCTGAGTGGTTTATTGTAATCTGAACTGCTTTAATGCACAATATTCGCTACAGCCATGCCTCTAGAAAGTGCCACAGCATTAGTGTCAGTAACATATATGTGTTAAACTGATACCCCTTGATCCAGCACTGCTGCAGTGAAAAGCCACGTGTGTGCGTTGTTGTGAAATGATAATGCAGTGCGCGTGGGCGTGCACGGCTCCATTTGTCATGATTAAAAAGAGATGGCTCATTCATTTTCCCACTCATCCTTCACGCGTTCTTTAGGTCATGGTTTTGTTGCTCAAAGGCCATTCACTGCTTTTATTTTCCATGAGGGTTCAGGGGACCTACACCCATCATGTTCATATCATAGCGCTACCCTCAGTAAACACTTTCATGTGTGCTCTTTGTTCAACCTCACCCTACACATATTAGCAATGCTATCATCATTTTCAGTTTCCGAGCCGAAGGATACATGATTTTTCCAGTTCAGTCACATGTCAAACCGCCGGATGCTTCGAACAGGTCAAAATATATTGAACGAGATGGGCTGCTGATAAGTTATATCTCATTGGTTAGGGTCAGGAGCACAGGTGGGCTCAAGCACATTTTGAACTGGGCAGTACATTTCCCATTAATGTACTATAATTGACTGGCACAACTGCTATTTTAAAGCGCTTGGGAATTACAGAAATGCACAAAGTTCTATACTAGTAGTAGTATCCCCGTTTTTAGGTCTTGCCTAGCGTTGCAGCGCACATGCGCTGCTTGATTTGTGAGGCTTCTTGTAGTCGTTTAACTTTTAGAAGTGGAGTGTAGGCTCCGCACCTTGTTTTCATTGGTGTGCGTCATCATCCATGTTAAATGCTGGCCTCCAATTGTAAGTGAGGCTTTTTAGTCCCTCCTTGTCACCGCCCTGTCTCCTTTTGGCACCGCCCACCCGGACTGGATCGATTACTTGTGGCATTACACAGTGTCTTTTAATTACTAGGTAAGCTCTTTTTTTACCATTTGCGTAATGGCCGTTTAACATTGCGGCCTTATAACGCTTGGCTCCCCCAAACATTGCGATTTGTGCTTGAGAAAGAACATTTTGGGCTCGTTTCCTTTCCATTAGTTTGAAATGAAAGATGTATTCTCACATTGTAGTGTTGTGGACTCCCAAGATGTTGCTGTGTATATTTATTTAAATTCAGTGATAAAAGTAGGTTGCGATCTTTTGGTAAAGGAAGAACAAGTTACTTACCTTCGGTAACGCTTTTTCTGGTAGATACAATATCTGCCTGTGGATTCCTCACCTTGTGAATATCCCCTTTGCGTCAGCAACATTAAGAAATTCTTTTTGTAGCTTCGCGCCGACGTGGACTTGGACGTCATAGAGACACGGCATCGCACGCGACTCCGCTGACGTCACCGATGCCTACAATAGGCCCACGCCGGCGTGATGATATTAGTTCCGCCCTTTTTTCCGTGCCTTCGAGGCACACGGACGGACCAATGACAGTAGACATATACACAGTATACGCAGTACAAATATCAAGGTAACACACACAGTGTGAAACAAATGCAATAAAACATTTGAAATAAACAACTCCTTGACAATAAAATAAGTACATTACAGAAACTCTGGTATAGAAGAGTGGACAACGGGGAGGTGGGTGGGTCAGTGAGGAATCCACAGGCAGATATTGTATCTACCAGAAAAAGCGTTACCGAAGGTAAGTAACTTGTTCTTCTGATAGATACATCTGCCGTGTGGATTCCTCACCTTGTGAATAGAGTCCCACAGCAGTCCCCACTCCCGGAGGAGGGTGTCCACTCTTCTAAACCAGGAAATCCTGGAGAACAGAGCGTGCAAAGTGACCGTCCCTCCTCACTTCGGAATCCAAGCAGTAATGCTTCGCGAAAGTGTGGAGGGAAGACCAAGTAGCTGCTCTACAAATATCCTCTACAGGAACACCTCTAGCCAATGCTGAGGTTGAAGACTTAGCTCTTGTAGAATGAGCCCTTATACCCTCTGTTGGTTCCTTACCGGCCAAAGAGTAGCAGATCTTTATACAGAGGACGATCCATCTCGACAAAGTTCTTTTATGGACCTCTCTTCCTTTCTTGCAGCCAGCAAAACCAATGAAGAGCTGGTCATCCAAACGAAAGTCTTTAGATCTGTCCAAGTAAAAGGACACCGCCCTTTTGGGGTCCAGACGGTGTAATCTCTCCTCCTCCTTGGAAGAGTGCGGGTGAGGCTAAAAGGTAGGGAGGGTAATGGATTGACCAAGGTGGAAAGGAGTTACCACCTTGGGCAGAAAATCAGCCCTGGTCCTAAGAACCATTCGATCAGCATGAATGGTCAAGAAAGGGGGCTTGTAACTAAGAGCTTGAAGCTCACTTACCCTCCTTGCTGAGGTTATTGCAACGAGGAAGACTGTCTTAAGAGTCAGAAGCCTCATAGGACATTTGTGAAGAGGCTCGAAGGGAGCACCCATCAAAAAGGTCAATACAAGATTTAAGTCCCACTGAGGCACAATAAAAGGAGTTGGAGGGAACTTATTTGTGAGGCCCTTCAAAAACCTTAAAACTACAGGAGATTTAAAAAGATATGGCTGGTCAGGCAAACAAAGAAATGCTGACAGCGCTGAAAGATAGTCCTTCACTGTGGCAACAGCAAGCCCCTGTTGCGCCAGAGAAAGGGCAATCTGGAGAACATCAGACAAATGGGCTCTCAAAGGGTCAATAGATTTATCCCCACACCACGTGACAAATATTGACCATCTATAAGAATAGATGGACTTAGTGGAGTCACGCCTGGCTGACAAGATGACATCCACAACGTCAGGCGGGAGGGAAAAGGAATTCAGGTTGCCCCGTTCAATCTCCAGGCATGAAGGTGTAATGTCTGGAGGTGGTGGTGTAGAACCTGCCCCTCCATCTGAGAGAGGAGGTCTGCCCTGAAAGGGAGACGGAGCGGCGGGTGAGAGAAGAGGTGGAGAAGATCTGTATACCACACCCTTCTTGGCCAGTCCGGGGCGACCAATATGACTTGGGCCCGGTCTTGGCGAATCTTCCTCAGAACCCGAGGAATCAAAGGTATGGGAGGAAACGCGTAAAGGAGTTGATTTCCCTAACTCAACTGAAACGCGTCCCCCAAGGCTCCTTGCATCGGATACTAGAGACTGCAGAATGCCAGGCAGTAATCATTCTCGCGAGTGGCGAACAGGTCCACCCGAGGAGTCCCCCACATCTGAAAGATGTCGTGAACCACCTCCGGGTGAAGACTCCACTCGTGGTCGGCAGAGAACTGCCGACTGAGAACATCTGCACGAACGTTCAGAACTCCGGCCAGATGATTTGCCATCAGACAAACCTGATGGTCCTGAACCCAGGACCAGAGACGCAGAGCCTCTCTGCAGAGACACTGCGACCCTACTCCTCCCTGCTTGTTGATATACCACATCGCGGTCGTGTTGTCCGTTAGGACTTGAACCGACTGACCGCGAAGAGAAGGGAGGAAGGCCTTGAGTGCTAGACGTATAGCCCGCAACTCTAGAAGGTTGATGTGAAGCAACCTTTCCTCTGGAGACCAAAGACCCTTGATCTCCAGATCCCCCAGATGAGCACCCCACCCTAGAGTGGATGCATCCGTTATCACTGTGGCCACCGGAGGAGGCAACTGAAAAGGCTTCCCTTGAGACAGGTTGCCTTCCACGCCCCACCAAGACAGATCCGCCGCAGCTTCTCTGGAGATCTTCACTGACTCCCTGAGATCTCCGTTATGCTGATACCACTGCCTGCGGAGGCACCACTGGAGCGTCCTCATGTGCCAGCGTGCATGGTTGACCAACAGAATGCATGAAGCCATCAGACCGAGCAGGCGAAGGACCTTCAGGACTGGAACGACCGCTCCACTGTAAAATAAAGGAATCATTTCCTGTATGTCGTGAATCCTTTGAGGAGGAGGGAATGCACGACATACAGTTGTGTCCAGTATAGCACCTATGAACAGGTTGCGCTGGGAGGGCACCAGGTGAGATTTGGGCACATTTATCGAAAAACCCAACCTGTACAACAACTGGGTTGTTTCTCGCAGATGATGGAGCACTCTCTCTGACGACTCTGCTTTGATCAGCCAGTCGTCCAAATAAGGGAATACAGGAATCCCTGACCTTCTGAGATGCGCCGCCACCACTGCCATCACCTTGGTGAAGACTCGAGGCGCAGTAGTAAGCCCAAACGGAAGGACCGCAAACTGATAGTGCTGCGATCCCACCGTAAAACCGAGATATTTCCTGTGCGACTTCAGGATGGGATGTGAAAGTACGCATCCTGCAAGTCGAGTGACACCATCCAGTCTTCTTCCAGCAGTGCCTGAAGAACCTGAGCAAGGGTGAGCATCTTGAATTTCTCTTGTTTCAGATAAATATTCAAGATCCTGAGATCCAGGATTGGACGAAGCCTGCCATCCTTTTTGGGAATCAGGAAATATTGGGAGTAGCATCCCTGACCCCTTTCCTGCTCTGGGACCACCTCTATCGCACCCTTTCTTAACAGAGTTTGAACTTCCTCCTGTAGGAGTAACAGATGTTCCTCTGAGCAACATCCCTGGCAAGGAGGGTAATTGGGAGAGAATTCCCGAAAGGGAAGGGCATACCCATTTTCTACGAGATTGAGAACCCAAAGATCTGATGTAACCGATTCCCAATCCGGTAGAAAGTGGGTAAGCCGACCCCCCACCGGACCCACATGATCCTGAATGGTGGATCTAGGGCTGCTTTTCTGTGGCTGGGGGGTTGGAGGAGATGGAGGAGGAAGAGGCTTGACGCCCTCGAGGACGTGCCCTTTGCTTTCCCCTGTATGACCTATACAAGGTATTTTGCTGCTGCTGCTGCTGTTGTTGCTGTTGTTGACCTTGTCTATAGGTATGAAAAGAAGAGCGTCCAAAACCTCTGAACTTTCTGGTCGTTGAACCTCTTACTTGAAGACCAAGAGATCTAGCAGTTGCCCTGCTATCCTTTAATCTCTCTAAGGCGGTATCTGCCTTTTTGCCAAAGAGTCAAACTCCATCAAATGGTAGATCTAATAATGCAGATTGCACATCCGTAGAAAAATCAGAGGATTTCAACCAAGCTGATCTTCTTGTGGCAACTGCAGTACCCATGATTCGTGCCACAGAATCTGCAGTATCTAGACCGCTCTGGATAACCTGACGAGCTGCCGCTTGAGTATCAGATAATACTTCCTCAAAGTCACCCCTGCAGTCTTCTGGAACCTTAGGAATCAACAAACGCATTGAGTCCATAAGTGCGTGCACATACCTTCCCATAAGACAAGTGGCATTCATTGACTTTAATGCCATACTTGCGGAGGAGAAAGTTTCTTGGCCACTTGATCTTGTTTCTTGGCCTCCTTGTCACCAGGCACTTGGGGAAAAGCACCAACTGACTTTTTAGAGCACGCAGCCTGAATTACTAGACTTTCAGGAGAAGGGTGAGATGATAAAAAGGCAGGGTCCTCGGGAGCCACCCTATATCTCCTCGCCACACTTTTTGAGACAGCAGGAGCAGAAAGAGGCTTTTTCCACACCTCCATAATAGGTTCAGTTAATGCCTCATTAAATGGGAGTAATGGTTCTACAGCTGAGCTCGGAGAATGAAGTACCTCTGTAAGTAGATTTGACTTAAACTCAACAGTAGGTAATGTCAAGCCTAAAAGTCCTGCTGCCTTTTTCATTACCACGTGATATGGCTGGACATCCTTAGAAGGCGTATCCAGACCTGATGGTAACACCCACTCTGGGGAAAAATCAAGGCCACTAGCATCAGCCAACTCTTCGAAATAATTCTCATCCAGCTCACCTTCCTCCAAGTCTGAATGAGACTCATAATACCTCCGTTCTTCCTGGAGACGTTGAGCTTCCCTCCTAGACCTCTCTTTAACACGGATCGCAGCCGGATCCACCATCGACTCCGACAGCGCCGGAGCCGACGTCGGTACCGAATCCGAAGGCTTAGAAGGATGCTCTAAAGATTTGCTTGGAGCGGACGACGCCGGTGCTGGAGTCGTTGACTTCAGTCGAGCCGACGTCGACCTCAGTGGAGCCGGGTACTGCCACAGCGGAGTCGGGGCTGGCATATACGGCATGAAGGGTGCCGGGCCATAAGAGTGAGGCACACCCAAATTAAATGCCATTGGACCCATGGGACCCGAAGGCGCACCAGAGGGGTACCATGATCTCGAGAATACTCCATACATAGCGTTCAGGAACGCTGATGGATCCTGACCTGGTGCAGGAAAAGGTGGATGATCACCCTCAGGCTGATCTCGAGGCAGATTTGAATCTGGTTCTTCAACAGGAGCCGATTCTTCTTCCTCATTAGGAACTTCCTCTACTTCTTCTTGAGCCGGAGACGGCATCGGAGTCGGATTGGAAACCGGAGTCGGAGACTGAACCTGCGACTCCGAAGGCGAGGCTTCATCTTCTCGATCCGAAACGTCTTGTGGTTGAATTACCTTTGATTTAACTTTCTTGGGCGATCTCGACCTCGAGCCCGACTTCTCACCCGAATGACGTTGAGATTCATGTCTCCTTTTCTTGTGCTTCTTATGCGACCTCGAAGCATGATCCGACGAAGACTTCGAAGCCGACGCCTCTCGAGATCTTGATCTTGACCTCGACTTCGACTTCCTCGAGCGGGATTTTGAAGACTTCTTTCCTTTATCGGCTTTCAGTTTCGCCACAAGAAGCTTGGTCTCCCTTTCTCGCAGGGCCTTTGGGTTCATCTTTTGACACGACGAACAACCATCTACGTCGTGGTCGGAACTCAAACACCAAATACAGTCCTGGTGTGGATCCGTAACGGACATCATCTTCCCGCACTCCCTGCAGGGCTTAAATCCAGTCTTCTTTGTCGACATTATAGGAAGACAAAGAGGCAAGAGAACAAAGAAACGAAGAAAAACAGGAACAGAGTTACCAAAAGCTACTGAGTATCCTGTAACCATTAGCGTCGACGACGCGGAAAAAAGGGAACTGATGTCATCACGCCAGCGTGGGCCTATTGTAGGCGTCGGTGACGTCAGCGGTGTCGCCTGCGATGCCGTGTCTCTATGACGTCCAAGTCCACGTCGGCGCGAAGCTACAAAAAGAATTTCCGAATGTTGCTGACACAAGGGGGATATTCACAAGGTGAGGAATCCACACGGCAGATGTATCTATCAGAATGGCATTTTTCAGGCAGATAAAATCTGGCTTTCTGTTAACGTTAGTAAGCACTGTACCGTATAGAATCCGTTTTTTGCTCTGTTATACCCCCAACCTCCTGATTAAAAAAATGAGGAACATGTGCTATAATAAAAAGAAAGCAATTGCTTTTGTCTCAACAGTTCCAAGACTAATTTGGCTCATGAGGTAATTCCGCTCATTATAACTGGATGAACAGTGGCCATCTTCTCTTAATCTCCCCCTTCCCCTCCTTCGTGTGATTTGTTTCCCTGCAAAGACACATTTTCTCTCATTCACTACAAGAACATTGTGTAATCTCGAGTCCTAACTGTGTTTTTATTGGCTCTCAAGGAAGGAACATAGTGCCCTCGCAGGCCAGGCATCCCCGTTGCAGCAGTGGCTCGGCCCGCAGAGGTTATCGGAAGATGTGGCGCTGCTATGTTGGGCGCTTTGTTGTAGGCTCCGGTACACTCTGACGGGGGAAGATTTCTTTTTTTTTTATAACTACAGCAACGCGCCATGGAGGCCAACTGGACTGCTTTCCTGTTCCATGTAAGGGTCCCTACCGCATGGAGTGGGGGCGGGAGAGGAAAGGTGGGGAGTGCAGGGTGTTGAAGAGGGCGAGAAGGAGGGGGCAGGGAGGGGAATTCACCGAAGGGCCCGCGGGACATCTCCCCCCTTTTTCACCCTCCCTCCTGAGGAGCCTCAACATGACAGTGATACCTGAGGCTGGACTTATAGTCGTGTGTCCAGGGTTCTAGTAGTTTACGCACCAGGTTCTAAACCCTAATCAAACATTGCAGAAAGGCTTCGCACACTAAAATAACACTTTCGGTACAGTATTAATTAGGTTTCACACCATAGCGGCCAAACCTTTTTTTTAATTTTTTTGGGGAGGGTGGCGGGAGAACTAATTTTAATTGTGTTCTTTATCTCATATTTCTTGTATATGCAGGGAATACGTTATTTTCCAGTCGGACACATTAAACGCGCCTCTGTTTTTTTATAACTCCGCAGTACCCTACACCAATAAGGACTTTTTAGCTACTTTCATCTCTCAAAAACTTACAATCATTTAGTTAAAGAAAACTGCAAACCACACTATCCACCCATTCACAGAACACTCTATTCCCCCCCCACAAAGAATTTCGATGAAGGTTTGGACCGGACTTTCACAATCTCAAGAATTATGCCAAATTAGCATTCCATGTGAAATTGTGAACACTGTAGATATGTGAAGGAACCACATATTTTGTGTCCAATGAACATTTAAAAATGCAAATGCTTATTTTTTGTGGTGGTGAGGTCAGCGTCCTGCAGGAGAAGAAAATCTCAAATTTGTTACAGTCCTTGGGAGATGGGCTGCATCCATATCCGCATTTTTTTTAAAGATGCTGTCAAAATAGTTTTGTTTATCTTTTGTCCTAGTGTTGTCTGGTGGTTTTGTGGGTGAGGGCATCATTGTAGGCTGGAGTACGCAAGGGTATGATGAGGGGACACTTTATAGCCTCTGTCGTGGCAGACTAGTCTGCCACCCAGCAGCTCTCCACCCTGGCAGTCCCTCCAGGTGCCATGCGCTGACTTCCAGTTGACACACCCCGCTGGCGCAAGTGAACCCATCCCTTGTGCCACCTAGGAATGCCACCTAGAGACCTATCCTGACAACCCACCGGCCCCTGCTGACGCCAAAACTCCAGAAACCACACCGTGAAACAAGGGTCCCGGCTCTTTACAGCGCCGTGAAGTTGGCATTCTGTGGAATGAAGCACTATGGAAAACCCATTGCTGTTATTATCCTATGCACCCTCCCGCACATATAATAAAGCACAGTGGCCTGAAAGATGCATGGTTGCTGCCAACACCCTCTTTCAAAATTAATGTAACATTCCTCCAATAGCAGACAGCCTTCTCTCCTAAACATCCAATGTCCACTTCGTAAAGCACAACCTCCTGTCTATACCTTATGCATACATCATCATCATCAAAATCTTTATTCGACAGCCATAAAAGCATAGATAATATCATTTAAAAAATTGGCGCATATTGAAAAATACAAGCATTTGCTGTAACCCATTATTAATTTATAGCTCAATAATTTTCCTTGTGGTAATTGTTTTTAGAATAAACAGGGCAGTGTTATAACATGTCAAAGGATCCTGTAAGCTTACAAGAAATTTCATTGCCAGTTTATGGGACCTGATTCCATGGTTAACAAACACGGGCTTCAGATAAAAATTCCTAAAATTACAATAAAATTTGCAAAACAATAAAAAGTGCAGCGTGCTTTGTTTACTCTTCTTATCACACGGGCAGGGTACCTTATCTAAGGGATGTGTCTTCATTTTTGGGAATGCGACACAATAGTGTACAATGCCACATCTCAGCCTCAATAAAACATACAGATGCTGTGCATGAGTCACATGCAACAGGTAACCATTTATTCCCTCTTCTAACACATATGCCTTGTATAGAGCCCCAGTTGGTTTATTCAATTCCATTTTTGCTCTATGGTTTTGTCTATATGACAGAAAAGAGACCTTAATTTCTTTCCTTTTAATAGTTAATATTTTTTCAGGGTCCAACCATACAGACATATTGAACAAATTTCCCAGTGTAGTATTAAGCCATGGGATTTCCGGGGCATCATCCAAGTTTAGGCAATCTAGAATGATGCATCTGGTAAGGCAGTTTCTTCATGTTTCCAGATGTGTGCCCATAATAATAAGGGTCCTGCCATCAAGGTGTCCTCTAAAAATTGCAGCCCCACCTCATGGTGTGCAATGGTGTTCGATACAGAAGATGGTAGGGACAACAAACATTTTATAAAAACAGTTTCTTCGAATTGTAGCGCACAACTATTTGTGTGGCCCTAAATTCCTGCCCAATACATAGCAGTGCCTATTCCTTTAGCTTTATAGATGGTAACCATCTCCTTGATTGGTCGGTTGTCCAATTTGGCTGCAAATTTAAAAATCACTTGGTTGGCCCTCCTCATTTTAACTTTTGTATTTGTGATATGTTAGGACCATGTACCTTTGTCTGAAAACAGTATACCAAGGTAGGAGAAGGAATTTACTGTACAAATTGGAGTACAATCTATGTGAAAGGTTCTATAAGTTTTCTTTTTAGCTCTACATATCATGGTGAACGTTTTCGATTTGTTAATTCCATAAAACCTAAAAAGCCATCCATCAATCTTTAACCAACCAATCGGCAAAGCATAGATAAAGGGAACCCATCTTTGCCTTAGTGTATTTACCGATGAGTGGCTCCAAATTAAGACATTGTTCGATTGTCCCCAGACATTTCCTGAACCCATACTGCACAGGCGTTAAAATACAGTGCTCATCAGCCCATTCCTCCAGCCTTTTAAGTAAAACTCTACTCATGACTTTTAGGGAGGTATCTAAAAGGGAAATCGGGTGATAATTTTTGGGGTCAGTTTTGTCTCCCTTTTTATATATCGGGACAAAAATAGACTCACCCCATGTTTGTGGTGTTTTTTCCTTTGCGGCTGAATTGAACACTCTAGTTAAAATAGGTCCCCATAGTTCTGGTTCAGATTTATAAATGTCTACTGGCACTCCATTTGGGCCTGGAGCCCGCCCTCCGGCACTCTCCTGGATTGCCAGTAGAACCTCTGCACATGTGATATCTAGAGTGCAAAGGCTCTCTTCATAAACTTCCTTATCTATTCCCCACCTGTCTCCTGTTATTAAAGATTCCAGAGAAGTGTGCCACCCATTTTTCTGCTGGGATGAATGAACCAAACTCTGGTACATCATCATTTTTTAGGAAAGGGGCATTTACAGTGTCCCAGAAGAGTTTGCTGTTCCTTGTTTACGTTGAGGTAATCAGGTTATTCCATGCTTCTTTCTGTAGTACCTTTTTTCCTAGTTACTAAAGCTATTTTATATTCTTGTCTTAGGGATTTGATCACCAGGTTGTCTCGCGGTGTTTTGGACAGTGCATATTTAACTACCTGGAGTGCTTTGGTGCATGTATTGTCAAACCACCCATTCTTATTTTTGGTTGTACTACTGGTCTCACATGAGAGAAAGAGTTGCACACCGTCTGTTTCAAACCTAGTTTTTTATCTCCTTCTTTAACCATTAATCTTTCAGAGTGGCGTGCTCGCTGATTCGTGCCAAGCCCACACAGCACGTGTACAACATAAACACAAAAGTGGTGGGGTACTTTTTTTGACCCCCCCGCAGCGGCGACAGCCTTATTTTTAAATGTGCTGATGCTTCCATTGTTTCATATTTAACTTTTCATCTTTTTATAATCATGTTTTGAACCATAACTTATACACTGCGCAATCACGTTCATTCAAGTCGTCTGTCTTAAACTTCTCATCATGCGAGGCAAATGCAAATTTT
The DNA here is from genome assembly GCF_964261635.1 of Lissotriton helveticus. Taxonomy (NCBI): domain Eukaryota; kingdom Metazoa; phylum Chordata; class Amphibia; order Caudata; family Salamandridae; genus Lissotriton; species Lissotriton helveticus. Next base: position 511,549,626 of record NC_136071.1, on the reverse strand, counting down.
CAAAGTTTCTCATGTAATGGCGGGCCATCCGAACCTCTTGACCAAAAACACGAAGTAATGCAAGGTTCCATTCAAGCAGTTTAACTTACATAAGTCGACCGAACCTTCCATCACCCTTGAATGAACGGGGGGTCAAAAAAAGTACCCCACCACTTTTGTGTTTATGTTGTACTACTGGTCTGCCTAGTTAAAAGTCCTTTAATATACATAATAATACAATTAAAATTACTCTTTGTACAATTGGGGACATATCATCCTGGATGCAGTACGTAATTTCTTTTTTTTTTTTATAATTGTTTTTATTGATGACATGAGGTCAGAGTAGCAGCACAGTAAAAAAAAACATAGTCACCATACAAAATAAGAAAACAGTAAGCTAACAAGCACGTATATCAAACTGCAAAGGTTAATGCATTTTGTAAGGACAAGGGGAGATTACCTCCCAAAATCAAAACCATTTTAAACAAGTATAGCTTCCTATAAATAGCCTAGCCAGATTCCTGTACATATTCCTATACAAATTCTCCCCAGATTTTTCCAAGATAATATAGTGCCCTTACACCCCGAATTTTAGCTAATGCATATTCCATGTTGTATCTATCTTTAAAAATGGCCCACCATTCTGCCGTCGATGGTGGAACCCGTGCAATCCATGCTCGAGCAATAGTTAGCCTAGCACAGGCCACTATAATACTGATAAGTTCTCTCAGGCTATAGTCACATGATTGTGGACCCAGTAAAATATCTGTAACCGTAAATGAAATAGATCTTTTAAGTTTTTGAGACACAATCCTTTCCAGCCCTCCCCAGAATCTTAATAATGATGGGCATGAGTAGAACATGTGCACTAATCAGCTGCGTATAAATCGCATTTTGGACATCTAGTCCGATCACTATTTAAATTACTTGAGTTACTTGCCGCCCATTTCGAAATACGTGCAGGGGTGTAATAAAGAAAGCAATAGTTCTATATGATTGTAGCCTTAAGCTGGAAGAGTATACTGATTTTCGAATATTATCCAGTGCAATTAGCAGTGATGGTAGACCCCAGTTTTTGACTCCACCGTATAGCTAATTTCCCACAGTCACCTTCTTTTTGAGAATTAAATCTTTTGTACACAAAGCTAATCAGTGATCTATCTTTTGCTGAGTGAATACATTCCCATATACTAGAATCAGTTAGTTCAGTAAGTTTAAAGTTGCGTAAAAAATAATCTCGAATTTGATAATATTTTAAGCGCATGCTCTACGTTAAGGATCCATTATTATCATATAAGTCCCCTAAATCTTTATTACCCAGATATGTAATGTAATGTAATGTATGCCCATTGTCTCCCTCCCCCATCGTGAAAAATTCCTGGGAGAGCTGGATTGTCCCATAAAGGTAATTTAGAATGATATATCGGTATTTGAAATTTACTGGCAATAGCCCTCCAGATGTATACTATATCTCGTGCAGTCTTAAATTTGACCCACTTGAAGTAGTTTGGATCGTTGATACGGTATAAGAACATTTTGGACTCTGTTCCCAACATAAATGTATAATAAAATAAAGATTCCTTGTTAGGATATATCAAGCTGCGAACTCGCCCCGAAATATGCTGACCAAAAATATGTTTTAAAATCAGGAAAGTCCAGGCCGCCTTTCCCATAAGGTACGTTAAGTATTTCAATTGCACGGCGTGCCTTTTTATAGCCCCAAATGAAACTACTTAATATGCCATCTAGGCGCTTAAAGAAAAGTTATTAATACGTAGTGGGATAGATCGGAATAGATAGATAAATTTGGGGAGAATCTTCATTTTAATTAAATTAATTTTTGGCCAATTAAGCTGGGGGAAACCTTTTGCCTTTTTTTTAAATATTAGCTGTGTCTTTTAACGATGTTTCGTAATTCAGCAAAGCTATCTGATCTGGACATGCAGAGATTTTAACTCCCAAGTAGATAGCAGTTTTGCACACTCCCTGAATCGGGTCCTTTGGTTTATAATTCATTATTATTTGTGTTTTATTAGTGTTCAGCCTGTAGCCAGAAACTGTACTGAACATCCTAGCCTCCGTGATAATCCCTGTCATTGCCTCAGCAGTACGTAATTTCACCCCGATTATGTAAAATTGTGTGTTATAGTGTCCTACTAGGTTCAACACCTGCTCACCTTAGTCTAGTTCCATTGTTCCTAAATGGGGTAATATTGTCAGCAGTAGAAAAAATGTCACCCTTCATACCCCAGAAAGACAAGGATATGGCCAATAAATTATGGTCACTCATAATAGAGGGAACAACGATGGGGTTTCCACACCTTGATATATCTGCTGTAGACACTAATATGTGGTCAATAGCTGAATACATATTTCTCCCTACAAAAGTTGGGAGTACAACGCCTTATGCGTACAAAGAGGACCACTGTTGTGAATGGGCTTTTTGAATTGTGGTATTTTAAACAATAATATAATGTGTACTACAGGGAGCAGGCGCCAGCCCTGGGATTGATAAGTGCCACTGCAGAGCAGTGGAAAGCAAGCATTGTTTCTCAGTCTTGTGACATACTTACAGAATTTTGCAAGCCTGTTCCGACAGCTATAGGTCCCAAACATGAGAGATCAGTTTATTATAAGCAATTGTTATTTTATGCTCTGGAATTAATATATAAGACAATTGATGTAAAGTGTACATAAACTTCATAGGAAAAGCACACAGATATTCTCCCTAGAGTTGAATATTGCAGCTGTCCCACCCTCTTGTGTTTCCTTCTTTCTTAAAAAAACGTTAGCACTGATTTTTTTTTAAACCCTGCCAGCACTAAAGACGTCTTACACTTATCATAGTGCAAGATTCTGAGCATGCAAGATTTCTATTGATGTCATTTTTAAAAAAAAATATTCTCGTGCTCTTTCTAGGCGCAGGCATTGTTTCTCACATTACTCTGTTTAGGTTCGTTTTCTTATGTAACCAGTTATAGTTTATATTAACTAATAATAAACAACTAGTATTCTTATCAGGATGAGGCTAGGTATATTTCAGTGCATTCATTGTGCCTGAGTTCTGATTTATAGCAGAGTTCAGAATACACCATTTGAAGATTGTACCAAAGCTTTTTTTCCTACTTTAGTTTCTAAGGAAGCATCTTGTAAATTTCTCTGGCAAATTTACCTCTAAGTATCCACTCAGTTTCTCAAAATGTTCCTGTTAAAACATGAGTAAAAGACATTGGGCCATATGTAGGAAGCCTAATTGCGCTCGCAAATGCTGAAATTCGCAGAATTTAAGCATTTGCATCCGCAATTAGGGCAGTGTGCTATGTAGCACACAAAAACCCACATGCGAAATAAGGAATCGCAAAATTTGCGATTCCTTTATTTGCTATTGCTTTTAAGGAATCACAAACTGCGATTCCTTAAATGCAATGTAGGAAGCACCCAAGTTGTGTAAATTTTAGCTTAAGGAATTGCAAAATACCACTAACGTATGGTGGTGTTTTGCGATTTCTTAGAAAAATTCACTTTTTGGCATTTTTCAAAGTGGCATGTGGGTCACATACATGCCCTTAGGGCATGCATGTGAGCCACATGTGGACACATGTTGATTTCAGGGGTGCAAAAGTGTGTCTTGTTGACACCCTTACAACCCTGAAATTGCATTCTCAATTTGCGATTCCCTAACTGAGAATCGCAAATTGAGAATGACTTCCCATTCATTCCTATGGACCTTCTAGCCCATAGGAATGAATGAGAAGGTAGTCCTTATTTGCGAATCTCAATTTGCGATTCGCAAATAAAGAATAAGTGGGAATCGCAAAAAACTTTGCTAATCCTACCTACATTGCGTTTTGCTATTCTCTAATTGCGATTCCCTAAAAATCGCAATTTGAGAATCGCAAAACACAAATTACCTACATATGCAGCCAGATTCATCAACGGAAAATCGGCTCGCAAAGGGCCAGATTCTGAGAATCTGGCCCTTTGCGAGCGCAATTTTTGCATTTGGGATTCATCACCCCAAATGCAAAAATCGCAAATTGCGAAATCGCTAAATTGCGAGGAATTGCATTTAAGGAATCTCTATTTGAGATTCCTTAAATGCAATTCATGAACCATTTTTGAATTGCGAAATCCCTATTTTTGGCCGCTATTTACCGCGAAGTCTGACTTCGTGGTAAATAGCGAAAACTTAGAAAAATGCACTTTAGTGCATTTTTCTAAGTTGTATGTTACACACACTTGGACATGTGTGTGCGCAACATCAGTCTACATTTACATTTCAGGGGTGCTCCTTTGGACACCCCTGGCACTCTTGAAATCGCATCCTTATTTGCGATTAGCAAATTGCTAATCGCAAATAAGGAATGACTCCCCATTCATTCCTATGGGCCTTAGGCCCATAGGAATGAATGGGGATCGCAAATAAGGAATGACTCCCCATTCATTCCTATGGGTCTTAGGCCCATAGGAATGAATGGGGAGTCATTCCTTATTTGCGATTAGCAATTTACTAATCGCAAATAAGGAAGCTGTAGAAATCGCAAATAATATTGCGATTTCTACATGAATCCCGTTTTGCGAGTCTTTAATAGCGATTCCTTAATAATCGCTATTAAGGACTCGCAAAAGAGGACAATGATGAATCTGGGGGATGGCCCCTTGTCATTTACAATGGCAATAGCTCTAACTGAAATAATTGCGAGACCTATTGCATCCTTAATGCTTGTTATTAACGTATTCTTGCTGGGAAATCACATTCAATGGGCCGAGAAGTTTCCTTGCACAGACTTTAACAGTGCTCCACGTGAACATCCAGCGCACCTGCCTAAACATGCAAACGCATCCTCACCTATACACGAACAGATAAATGCACGTGCAAGCAGCGGGCACAACTGCCCATGCAATGCCAGTCCGCGTGGATTGTACTACATAGATAAACGGCGCCACACGCTCCCCTTCTTAGGAGTATCCATGTTCATAACATGAAACTGGCGTCTAAAGCTTGGCCCTGATGAATGTCCGTGCATTGTAAGCGCAGAGCGTGCGTGCGCTAAACCTCAACTAAGAAGTAGGGGCTTATTTAAAAGCCCCTAGCGCCACTGTTGGGTCACTTTTAACATGGGAAAAGCGACGCAAAAGTGGCGCAAGAGGCTTGTAAATCTGCTCCGTAGTTTGTGATCCACTTATACCCTCTTGGTGTGTGAAAGACTTACTTGCACTTTACGGATTCTCACACTGCAGCACACACAATTTGTCAGACAGATTACATAGGGCTGTGCAGAAGAGGAAACAGGGGGGCACACAAGGGTCCTGCTCGTACCTCTTGCACTAGTGTGGGTTAAACCTGGAGCCTGCCTGTGTGCCTTGAATCTCTTGTGTTCCAGAGTTTGTTCACTTCATCTTTCCAGACAAAAAAAGTTGTTTCGCGTTCTTTATATCGAAGCCACACGACAATCGCCAATTCATTCTTCATCAGTTGTGGGGATAATTGATTCATCATTGGCTCCTACATCACTTCGATGCAGTGCTCCTGGGCAGCTCGCTGTCCATTCATCGATTCATGTATCCATTCATGCATCCATTCACCCAGTGACTCATACAATGCTATGTCCAGTGGTTATTGATGTGACCCAGATGCAAGCATTCAAGATGGAGAGGCTTGATGCGAGGTGCAGTGCCAAGAGGCCATGGCCTTGTCATTCAATACGCTTTACACAGTGCCTTGGATGCACTGTGCTCTCCCTGCCTTCCCAGGGGGCTCTGGCATGTTCCTGTGCTTTGGTGCCTGGCACAGCTGCTGGACGCTCCAGTTACAGACAGTGGTGCCCCAATCAGAGTCCAGGGGAGTCCCAGGTGGCACCCACAGAGATCAGGGCCCGTCTGAAGTGGCCAGGAGATGTAATGGCCCCCAGGGACCACGGCTCCCAGGTCTCCAAGTTCACTGTGGTGCCCCCTTGCCCCCTTACTGGCAGCACCATGCACCCGTTTAGCGAGCCTCTTTCCAGCTGTGTGTCATGGGATGCGGCTCCTGTCTGTCAGCCCTCTGCATCATTCACCCCTATGCTCTTGCAGCTCCCTCACCTCCCCTAGTGACTAGCCTGTCCATCTCACCCCTCCTCCACTCTCACCTCTCCTCACACTCTGCCACCCCTCTGCCGACCTTCACATCCACTGCTGCCCCCACTCCAGGCATTTCACCCTCTCCAACCAGCAGTACACACCGACTGCCTTCTCTGCCCCAAATTTCACTTGCCCACCTCCACATCGTTCCCTTTCGACATTGGTCACTCTTACTTACCACTGTATCCATATTCAACACACTTATTTCTATCTTTGCCAATATTTCAGACACTGCTCATTCATCACTTTCCTGCCCCTTATTCAAACTCTTGCCCATTCACCACTCTGAATGGGCAAGAGAGACTTTTTGCCCATATTTCAGCAACCCAGCATTCTCCTCTCCTGCTCATTCACCATTCTCTTGCTCATTATCCAATCTTCTGCCCATTTACCACTTTGATACCTATTTCTACCTTTTGCCCATATTTCTGTAACAGTGCATTCTCCACTCTCCTACCTATTCCCCACTCTCCTGTCCATTATCCGCTCTCAATCCAATTGACAAACACCTGCCCATTCTCCGCTCTGATGCTTACTTCTACTTCTTGCCTCTATTCCAGTTTCTGCACATTCACCATTCTCCACTCGCCTGCCCATTCTCCAATCTGCTGCTTCTGTCCACTTCCACACCCATACCCCTCCACTAACTGCAAATTCTCCTCACTCCAACCGATTCTTCACTCTTTTGCCCATTCACCATCTCTTGCCCATTATTCACTCTCCTTCCCATTCACCATTTTGACACGTATTTTAACTTTTTGCCCATATTTCTGTAACTACCCATTATCACCTGCAAATTCACCACCTGCCTCCCCATTCTCAAATCTCCCGCTCATTAGTCACTCTGACACTTATTTGTACTTTTTGCCTATATTCTAGTAACTGCCCAATCCCTACTCTCCTACTTATTCAACACTCTCCTGCTAATACTCCACTCTTCTGTCCATTTTCAAATCTTCTGCACATTCTCCACTCTGACGCTTATTTCTACGTTTTGCCTCTATTCCAGTAACTACCCATTCTCCACTCTCCTGCTCATTCTCCTCTCTCCTGCTCTTTCTCCACTCTACTGCCCATCCTTTATTCTGCTGCTTCTGTGCCCCTCCGCACCCATACTCCCTTCAGTAACTGTCCATTCTCCTCTCTACTGTTCATCCACCACTCTCCCTGTCCACCTTAGTAATATGCAACTCACAGACCCATACAGCCACTCACAAACCCACTCAAACACCCATGAAACCACTCACAAACCCATACAGCATTCACACACCCAGTCACTGATCCATACAGCCACTCACAAACCCACTCAGAGATCCATACATCCACTCACACACCCACTCACAGACCCAATTCAGCCACTCACAAACCCACTCACACACCCACACAGTTACTCACCCACCTACTCACAGACCCATGCAACCACTCACACCCACTCACTAACATACAAATCCATTCACACACTCACTCACACCCCCTCAATGCTACTCAGACACCTACTCATACATCTATACAGACACTCACATATATACTCACAGACCCATTCAGCACTCACACACCCAGTCACCGACCCACACAGCCACTCATACACCCACTCACATACCCATACAGCCACTCACCCCCCAAAACCACTCACAAGTCTACTCACAGACCCATACAGCCACTCACATACCCATTGAACTTTTCACTCTCCCTGATGACAATCGCATGAGCGAAGGAAATTGGTGAAGCGAATCTGGAGTAGAACTAAGTCTGGCTGTGTGAATGAAATACTATCTGCATCGCCCACTGCCTAATGTTCATACCTGTACTTCTGAGTAGCGCGTACTAAACGATTTGAAGGTTTAGGAAGCGCGACTTACATTTTAATGCACTGCGCCTAATGATTTTAAAATTTGCACTGTGTAACTTGTAATTACTGAGCTTAACTCCACTCACCACTGTGACTTATATCACTCCTGTAGCCCCGGTCCACCGCAAGCGCTAGGCTTGTTTGAGTGGAGGGCGCAGGGAGGTACCTTCTTCCGGCTTCCCGGCTGAGGCAGGCACCGATTGGCCGAGCGGGTAGAGGCGGAGCTGATGAAGAGCCCGTCCTCTACATAAGCCTGGTGCCCTCTATGATGCGCAGCGAATACGCGCTGCGACCGCGCCATAGCCGCGCCAAAGACAAGCCTAAGACCAGCCCGTCTGGGCCCGTCCGGGACAGTACGGGGCATGGGGCACGGAACAATACTCTACCGTTGCTACAAAACACAGGTATGAGCTCTGACTATCTAAAGAGCTTGCGCCCCAAAAAACACAAGGATTGTATTGTACTACTGACTACACCTACCGGTAGCACTTCATGCTGTAATTGCAGTATGACCCTTTCCAATATTCAGCCCTACCCGGATCTTAAACTCTGCAATCCAACACTAAAACAGCGAGCAAAACCAAAGACTCGTGATTTTTCCTTCTACAGCGTAAACTGCAGATCTTTACCGGAGCACAAACTTGATATTTTTAATCTTCTACTAGATAACAAACCCAGTGCCCTCTTTCTAACAGAAACATGGCTGCATGAAAGCGCAGGCCCTGACATAGCAATCGCCCTCCCCCTGACTATGCTATAGTCAGGAGAGACAGAGAGAGTCGAATAGGCGGAGGAATCGCTATTATATTTAATAGAGAATTTACATGTACACTAGAACCCGTCCACATCCCCGACTGTGAAGCAGCCTCCTTCAAAATTAACCTCAACCCCAATTTTACGGCCTCCGGCATTTTAATATACAGACCTCCTGGGAATGCCAACTCATGGGCTGCTAATCTGGCGAACTACATTACTCCCTTTCACCTCGCCTCTAAAAATTTCTCTCTTCTGGGAAACTTCAATCTGCATTTCGACGACCCCGTTAATGCGATTTGCACCAATTTACTTGATGATCTAGCAGCTTTGAATATAACACTACTCAACTCCGGGCCTACCCACAAGGCAGGGCACTTGTTAGATCCCATTTTCTCTAATATTCCCGAACTCAAATGGCTAGACACGACCCCAATTTGCTGGTCAGACCATCATCTTATTCATTTCTGCCTAAAACTACCTACACCCCCTAAAGCAAACATTTCCTGGCCTGTATCCATTATAAGAAACTGGAAATTGCTCGATGTTGGAAAACTCAACCAAACTCTAGCCAGGAATCCCCAAGCCCCTGGCACCGACATAGAAAGTATTGCCATGGCCACACATCTTTGGCTAGAAAGTGCCGTAGAAAGCTGCCTCCCCCTTTCTTGAGTAAAAAGTAACACTCACCGCCCCCCAGCCACTTGGTTTACTGAGTCCCTGAAAGTCGTAAAATCGAAATGCAAAACCCTCGAAAGAAAGTGGCGAAAAGACTATGCCCACGACAAAAAAGTTACATACCACAAAGCCAGAAACGAATACCACTCGGCATGCATTAAAGCCCGAGCCCTTTATGTGGCTAATACTATCAATACGGCGCCCAATAAAGCGAAAAAGCTTTTCAATACAGTAAAAGATCTTGCAGGGGCAAAAACGACTGCATCGGCCTGCCCATTGAACAAAAAACAATGCCAAGATCTTGCTTCCTTTTTCAATGAGAAAATTGAGAAAATCATCTCAGGTATCAGGAGCAACCTCCCTATTCATGACCCCGAAGAAGAAATCCCCCCTTGGTCGAGTGATATTAACACCATTGAATTCTGGCCTTCTTTCACCTTGGAATCACTCAATTCCACCCTCAAAACTGTCAAATCAGACTCCCCCCGTGATCCGATACCCGTCTCTGTTCTCAAGCAAATGGAAGTCCCCTCCCTGACTATTATCGCCAAAACTATAAACTCTTCCCTCCAGCTCTCCGCAGTTCCCTCACTCTGGAAACACGCCATGGTCAGCCCACTTCTGAAAAAGCCTACAGCCAACCCCGAACTCCCCGCCAACTATCGACCCATTTCTCTTCTCCCCATCTTTTCAAAATTGCTTGAAAGGCACATTCACTCTGCCCTCACTCTCTTTACCGAAGATAACTCCCTCCTCCATCCATCACAGTCCGGTTTCAGAGCTGGTTTCTCTACCGAAACAGCCCTACTAGGAGTAACCGAAAACATCAGGAAACTCCTAGACGATGGTCAGACAGTCGCACTCATTTTGTTAGATTTGAGTGCGGCTTTCGACACCATCTCCCATGCCAAACTTCTGGCCACACTTGGGAGTAACGGCATCCGGGGTGACGCGCTCAAATGGATTGAGTCTTTTCTGTCACATAGAACATTTCAAATCACATCCCCGATCGCTTGCTCTGATACGGTTAGCGCCTCACATGGAGTACCACAGGGCTCCATCCTGAGCCCTCTGTTTTTTAATCTCTATCTTAGACCCCTGGCTGATTTAGCTGACAAATCAGGACTCACTCTCATGACATACGCAGATGATTCTCAAATCATCTTCTCTCTGTCAGAGTCAAACCCACTGGCCCCATCCCGTCTTAAACAGGGTCTCCTAAATATCTTCAGCTGGATGTCTACTAACCAGCTGAAGTTAAACGGGGATAAGACCGAAATCCTCCTCTTTGGGAAAAACAAAGACCTATGGAACGCAACTCACTGGCCCTCCAAGCTTGGTACCATCCCTACCCCGGCAACTCATATAAGAAATCTGGGGGTTACCATTGATAGCACCCTATCCAAGAAGCAACAGGCAAACAAAGTGGTAGGCCTTTGCTTCACCATCATGAAATGGTTAAAAAAGATCCTATGGATGCTGCCCCTCGCCACTCAAAAGACCGTAGTCAACGCACTCATTACATCCCGTCTTGACTACGGCAACATTCTTTACCTGGGCTCAAACCAAACCGTCATTAAACGTCTACAACTGGTCCAGAACTCAGCGACAAGACTACTTTGCAACATTCCAAAAACATCCAGTGTGTCGATACATCTGAAAGACCTACATTGTCTCAGGGTAGATAACCGCATCAGGTTCAAAGCCCTGAGCTATATGTTTAGGATCAAATCCGGCACCGCACCTAAGTATCTACAATCCCTTGCAACCCCCTACATCCCGCCAAGAGAATTGCGCTCCCAGAACTCTGCAAATTTTACGACCCCGAGGTTCAAACTTGCGAGGATGGGTGGGAGATCCTTCTCTGTTCTGGGGCCCACTCTTTGGAACAAACTCCCTCTCCATATCCGCAAAGAAGACAGCTATGCCAGTTTTAGAAAGAACCTGAAGACCTGGATTTTCCAGAAATTACCACCCTGTTCTTAGTCACCTTTCTTCCAACGCCTCGGTTTGTCATCAGCGCCGGGAAACCCTTGTTGGGTAGCTGTGCGCCATACAAATGAAAAATAAATAAATAAATAAATAAATAAATCACTGACCTATATAGCCACTCCCACACACACACTCAAAGGTTACAAGTTACAGTTAGGAAATAACATTACAAAAAACGTACAAGTTCACTAAATAAAACAAAGGTTACAAGGACGTTATAGTTAAGAAATATAATTTTTTTTAAACGTAGAAATTCACTGAAGAAAAACTAGTGTTATAGGGGTGTTATAGTTAGGCTCGGATTTTACTCATACAAAACCTTGGAAATTCAGCACTTATAGTTACCTGAGCTAACTATAACTTATGCTCACACAATGCACTGCTTGTGACCTCAATTATTACATCACTCATGACATGGTCAGTGATATTCTATCACACACAAGGTGAGATACAGGCATTAGTGGGTTCACGCCTGCCCTTAGTCATTAATCAAAGCACAAAAATGGCGTGACACCCACTTGCTTAACTCAGTACGCTTATTTAGTGACACGTGTGAAAGAGATGTGTTTACATCCCAGGTATTACTACCTACTTCACTTCCAGTTTTTTTGGGAATTCCAAAAATTAGCTGAGGATTGCTCACTCACGTAATGTGACATGCTTCATCATTTGCCACCCCGTCCCACCCCGGTAAGGTTGTGTTACCAGGGCAGAATCGACCTTGGGCTGGGGCTTACCTGGGAGAGTTCTTAAATTTTACTTACCTTATCTGGATAATGCTGTGATCCAGCTGACTAGTTCAACACACCTCAGGATAGACCACAAAAGTGTCCTGGTATCCCAGGTATATTAAAAAGTTACTAAAGGCGTAACTACAGGCAGCATTTATGGGAGTAATGACCAATAAGTGTCTCTGCATATGAGTAAATATACATGCCAACATGCTTCTGCCTTCCGTTGGCCTATGGCATTCATCAGGGCTGTATCTGTGAGTACCTATACTGCAAGCAGTCAGAGCAGAGTACCTGAAGAGAAAGAATTTGTATATGGAGAGGACCTACCTCTCACCTACGAATTTTTCAGTTAAGAATAACCTAGTTTTGTTGCACTATTTGTTGCATGGTCTGTTCGGGATGGGTCTCTCCTGTAGTCACACTTTCGTTAAGGTAGAGAACCCACTTGTGCCCAACCGTGCCCCTTCCCAGGAGGGACCAGGACACCCAAATAAATAATACTAAAAAAATAATATCTATAGAAGAAATAATAATAAATGACCGACTGATGCGATCATTAATTATTCACTGCTTCATGAAGAAGCGCCCTATAATGCCCTTAGTGGAATAATTTAAATTTATTTCCATGCATGGTTGTTCCCTAATCTGGACAGGCAGCACAAAAAGATGATGAACGGAATGTTGAACATTGTCAAACCTTCACCTCCAGTCACAGATCTGGGTTTAATCTGTTGTTATTTTGCTTGCCATGCCATTCCAGTTTGAGCCCAGCCATATGCAAATCAGCCTTGGCCCTGTTCCCTATTGGAACAGTCCAGCCCGAACTGCCAGGTCAGGTCTTCCCTGGACCGGAAAACAAACACCCTGGGACCGGTTTCAGGGCATCACCCTTCATCTGCCAGACTATCTTGAAATAGGTGGCAAAGCGAGCACAGAACCCACGTCTAGTCATACGCTTCCCACTTAGGGTTAAAAATGCAACACAAAAAAAATAAGGGATGGAATGTTTAACATTGTCAAACATTCACCTTAGTCACAGATATGCAGTGAGCATGGGACCCACATCTGGGCATACCCTTCCCACTTATGGTGACATAAGCAAAAGGTTTGGTGAACAGGGTCAGGATTGATTAACATATGCCTGAGTCCAAGCTAGGGTGACGTGATGAGCAAAAGAACAATGGATTAATCCCAGATCTTTGTGACTGGAGGTGAATATTTGCATCAGCATTCCGTCCATCAATTGTAATTTTGCTTTTGTCGCCCTACAGCTACCCCTGGAAAGCTGTGCCAGCGCTCAGGGCGCCTGGAAGATTAAGCAAGGTGTTGCCGACAGTGACATAGTGGTGGGTTAACATGCCACTGGAGCCGGGAATCAAACTATGAACACTGTTGTTCGAAGTCAGGTATCATAGGTGCTGCGTCACACCTTTTCCACATTTATATTTAAATTACTGTTAATTACGTTTTAAACATTGTTTTAAAAAAATATTTGTATTATATTTAATGACAATCATACAGATGTTACTGATTAATAATATTGACTGGTTACTCACATCATGATACAGTATATAGAGGTTAACAAAGCCGTTACATGAATTAGTCACATTTCTGTCCACTGTTCTGTGTATTTCCAACTCCACCATTGGGGATATACATATGTCTCGCCGATAAACATTCCATTGGGTCCATTTTCTATCCCATTTTTTAGGGTACCCCCGGGTTATGAAAACGTCTTTCTCTGCAATCATGCATCTATCTAATTCTTGCACCCACAAAGAAGTGGAAGGTGGTGCTGCCCCCCCACCCCCTCGACAGTTCCCTCTTTACCAGGGTGCATCCCAGCGTCACTAGCTGTCGTTCGATTTCAGTAAGGTCAGTGGCGGCCCAGATGTTTAATAAGCCCAGTTGTGGTGTCAGCACTATCGTCCTACCCAGTGTGGTCTGTATGTGAGTTGTGGCTGCCACCCAGAAGTAATGGACAACCGGGCATTCCCAAAGAGTATGATGGAAGGTGGCCAGCCGTTGGCAGCCCTTCAGACAGAGGTCGTCCGGCCTTGCGCCTATTTTAAACCAAGTTATTCCTGTCATATAGGACCGATGTAGAATCCTAAGCTGTATCAATCTAAGTCTGAGTGTGATGGCCACTTCTCCAGGGGACATAAGGGCCAATCGCCAATCCTCCTCATCAATCAATCCCAAGTCTCTCTCCCACTGCTCCTTAAGCTTACCAAAACTGTTGGGCAGATTGTCACTAAGTTTTTTATATGTTAAAGATATGGCATTAGAGTGTAGTGGCCCATCTAGCAAGCGATCCTCCAGTGGTGATGAGTCCGGTATGTCCTCAAAGCTTAGAAAAGCAGCCTGTAAGGCGTGCCTTATTTGTAGGTATCTGAATACCTCCCCTGGAGCCATCTTGTACGCCTCTGGAGTTCCTCAAATTTAAGTATCGAGCCCTTTTTAACCAAATCCTTCACCACTGATATTCCAATCACGTCCCACCTTTCAAACCCTGGTTGATAGCACAACATGACCAATTTTGGGTATACCACAGTGGTGTTACCTTGGTGAGGGTGTTAGCCCAGCCCAGACTTGAATTCGCCTGGTGCCAAATCCGTATTGTGTGCAATGTTGGACCAACATACCTCTTTTTCCTAGTGTGGGAGTATAAGGCCCCCAAGTACCCTGAGCGAACAGTCTGATACCTATCCAAGGCATAGGCCGGGTCCGTAGGAGGGAAGAATATCCAATGGTTCACAGCCACCAGTTGTGAGGCCCAATAGTAAAGCTGTCAGCGCTATACCTTCATCGTACCAACTTTTTGTTAAAATTTTCAGAACCACCCTAGGGGCCCTGGCATCCCACAGCAACATACAGACCTCCCCTTCCACTGCTGCAAAGTATGCATCTTGGACTTGGTTTGGGCTATTCTGAAGGATATACTGAAAGCGCGGAGTGCCAGCATTTTGAAGAGGGCGGCGCGGCCCACCAGGGATAGAGGTAATGACCTCCAGTGCTTCACGTCTGCTCGCAGCCTAGGCAGCGGGGGTGCTAAATTGAGAATATAGAAGTTTTAAATATTGTTAAGTTATAACTTATAACAGACTACTGTTACAGTTAGTTTTTCACTAGAAAAAGTATGCACGTCTTTTTAAAATGTACTTAAAAACAACATAGGTTTCAGGGACATTGTAGTTAGAAAGTAGCATTTATAAAACCTTTGGAATTCACTGAAAAAAACATAGGTTTTACAGACGTTATAGTTAGAAATTAGCATTTAAAAATCCTTTGAAATTCACTGAAAAAACCATAGGTTTCAGGGACGTTACAGTTAGGAATTAGCTTTTAAAAAACTATTAAAATTCACTAAAAAAAACATAGGTT
Organism: Lissotriton helveticus; assembly: GCF_964261635.1. Lineage (NCBI taxonomy): Eukaryota > Metazoa > Chordata > Amphibia > Caudata > Salamandridae > Lissotriton > Lissotriton helveticus. Next base: position 511,534,137 of record NC_136071.1, on the reverse strand, counting down.
TCAGGGACTTTATATTTAGTTGGACATTTTACTTATACAAAACCAGAGAAATTCCGCTGTTACAGTTAGTTCAGCTAACTATAACTCACGCCCCCGCAATGCACTGCTGATGACGTCACATATTACATCATTCATGACATGGTCAGTGACATCACTGAAGACATCACTGATGACATCTCAAATGACATCACTGACATGATAATCTAATGCACCTCCTCATACCCTAATATAACCTTTGATACACCCACTCTAAAATACAGATTGTGAGAAGTTAGCCTGGTATATGATGTCCACTAGTTCTAGTGGACACCTTGCACCAGTCTAATCGACCCTTATTGATGGTGGTTGTAAAGTCAACCTTATAGAAAGCTATCCTAGGGGTAGCAATGGCAAGCAGTCTTCAGGCTTAGACTTCAGAGAACAAATTAAGCTAGTTGTTTTACCAATTATAATCTCTTGAGTACCAAATGAAAGTACACAACACAAGGTATATATCAAAGATATATGTATTTATTCTAAACAAAACCCCTCTGGACTCTTTATGAGGTCAGAGGTAAAAGCACAATACAAGGAACTTAATTAGCATACGATAAGTTGCACAGTAGATGTTGTGCCCTAGGGGCCTCACAAACCATATACTAAAATAGTGGTATAAGAACCACGTGAGAAATAGAAAGCAGGTCTGGGGCCTGTGGAATCGCTGGAGCTACTCAGGACAACCCAAGGTTAGGATGTAGGAGGCCCACGGGAGTCGCGTGCATAGTCTAAACACAGCCGCGGGTTACCATTGACTTTCCATGGGAAACAAACAAGTTACAATTTTACAATTTAAGGACACTTCTAAATGAACTACGATGGAACCCTTTTAGACATAGACACTAGGAGGGCCAATACCCTCTAGATTACCAGAGTACTCGTGTTACCTCATCTACTGAAGCCGGGTGCATAGGTCTCTTTTGGTGTTGGGTTTCGTCGTCGATTTCAATGGAGATCTGCAAAGAAGTGCTGTAGGCGACCAGAGGAAAAGTGTCCGGGTGGATCCAAGGGTGGATCGAAGATCTGAAGAACCTGAAAGCAGAGGAGACAGAGTCTGGGCCACTAGCCAGTGACCAGGGTGGCGATAGAAAGATGCCACCAGATGTCGGTGATTTCAGGTGAAAAGGTGAAGTTTGTCTCTTCAGTCACGAGGACCAGGAGGCGTCGACGATGACCAGGAGCTGGATTCGAGCTGTCCCACAAAGGATCTAGTTGACTGCGGTGTTGGTATCCAGATTGGACCCAACAAGCCTTGCCAAACACAACCCACGCAGGATGTCGAGATTGGCTTCGGTGCAGACCAGCAAGGTCTGTGAATTTCTCCTTTGCAGGAAAGTTGGAGCAAGCATGGAGCAACCAGGAAAGCAAGTTGAAATAAAGGATTGTCTTCTTGGCGGCTCACTAGCCAATGGACTAGTAACCGCAAAGACGAGTTGAGCGGAAATGCTCAAAGTGGGCCCACGGGCAACTCGTGGAGTGTGGGGCTCTGAGCTTCGGTGCAAAAGGTGCTCAGGTCTTGAAATTCAAGCATCCCAATGCACAACTTCGGGATACCTCGGAAAGTCAATGCAGGTAGCAAAATGCAGGATGTCCAGGAGTTCCGGTCCCACGTCTCTCGTGTCCGCCACGGGTCTCAGCTTTGCTGTGAGCGAAGGTCGGGGTAAGAGATGTCTGGAAGTCCATGTCCTGTGTCGCAGATTCTTTGGGATCCGGAGGGAGCCTCGAAAATGCAGACCGGCAAAGATGCTGTTGGTGCCTATTTGAACAGAGTGGTCACTCCTTGACCAGAAATGAGATTTCTTCCGTCTTCCAGTCGATATGGAATGTTGAAGGTCCAGGATATGTGTTGCAGAGTTTCGTCCAGGGTAATCTAAAGTCCTAGGGACTGGGGTTCTATACTTATAGTAAGTTTAGGGGTTGGACTAACTCTAAGGTCCCTCCTGTGGGTAGACCTGGGGTGGGGGTGGTTACACACCTTCCCCTTTGTCCAGTTTCACGCCAGAGCTGGGGATGAGTACCCCAGCAACCAGTTTGAATTGGGAAATGCATGGAGCACCTAGTGTGCCCCAGGCAGTGTCTGAAAAGCATTCACTGAATGCAACCCTCCCTGCCCCAATGCACTAAAGCCTGTCTGGGGAGGTGCCAGCACCTCCCTGGACAGGAAACCTATTGTCCAAGCCTCCCCTGCTGGAGTTTCGTCCAGCAGCAGGAGGGCAGGCTCGTGTCTGTGGCAGCAGCATCCATTTTGTGATGCTGGGGCTCTGTTTAACTTTAACCGGTTAAACCGGTAACTACATGTTTTCTCCCTCTAGAACGGTGGAATGCTATCCTCGCCGCCAGGACTGGCGGTGGGGTAGTATTCAAAAGTGTTTGACACCTTACACTACATGCTCAATCAATCAATCAATCAATAAGAACTTTATTTCGGTTTAGTTTGCAAACCATATAAGTACAAAACACAGCAATCCAAAATTCATTGTTAAAAAAGAAGGAACACTACATGTTTTGATAAAGCCAAACCAAAGTTAGCATTAACTGCGAGGATTATAATGCACTTAAGAGTATATGGTATGGCTATATCATAGAACAGCTATAAGGAGATTGTTCAGAAAGCTGCAGAGGGGCTCAGCTCATGCTAGGGCACCCTCTCACATAAAACCAAGCACTCTGCCTCCAGGATTGTCAAGGCCTGCCATAGGAGTAACTTATAGGTGTCTATGTGTCTATATAGGTATATAGTTATAGGTATACTATATCTAAGTAAGTGGTGATTACACCACCTTACCCACGCTGTGTGAACAGACCTCTGGTGTCAGTTTGGAAGGCAAACCAGGGGTGGCACAATACATGCTGCAGCCCCTGGTAGGCCTAAGGTGCACCTATGCCCTGGGTACCTATGGTACACTATACAGGGGCTCACAAGGGTGAGCCAGTAACCATTCTGGTATGTACCTAAAGTACATGGTATCAATTTAGATAGAGAACAGCTGGGCTGTGGGCCTGATTAGCAGGTTCACAGCCACACTAAAGTCGAAAAACCAGAGAATCACAGCAAAAAGTGGGGTAACCATAGGAAAAGGACCCTACTTTCCTACACAACCGTCCCCTTAAACGCAGGGACATTAAACTAACCTTGACCAGTTGAGTCTTCATGTTCTAAGTGGAAATATCTGGAGAGTCCATCTGCATTGGCATGGTTACTCCCAGGTCTGTGTTCCACTGTATAGTCCATCCCCGGAAGGGAAATGGACCACCTGAGCAGTTTGGGATTTTCACCCTTCATCTGTTTTAGCCACAAGAGGGGCTTATGGTCTGTCTGAACTGTGAAGTGAGTACCAAACAAGTATGGCCTCAGCTTCTTCGGGGCCCATACCACAGCAAAAGCCTCCCTCTTAAAAGCTGACAAACGTTTCTCTCTATGGGTCAGCATTCTGCCAATAAAAGCTACTGGCTGGTCTTGACCTTCTTCATTCAATTGTGATAGTACAGCCCCTACCCCCAACTCAAAAGCATCTGTTTGAACAATGAGTTATTTGGAGTAGTTTGGACTTTGCAGAATGGGAGCAGTGCACATGGCCTGCTTCAGGTCATCAAATGCCTTTTGACAGCTGACTGTCCACTGAAAGTTCTTAGGCATTCCTTTAGAAGTTAAGTAATTCAGGGGTGTCACAATGGAACCATACCTCTTGACAAATCTCCTATAGTACCCAGTCAGGCCCAAGAGAGCTCTGACCTGAGTCTGGGTGGTTAGAGCAACCCAGTCCATTATGGTCTGGATTTTGCTCTGCAACAGTTGAACCTGGCCTCCACCTACAAGGTGGCCCAGGTACACAACCTGACTCTGCCCTATCTGGCACTTGATAGCCTTGATAGTTAGGCCTGCTCTTTGTAGGGCCTCCAAAAATCTTTTCAGGTGGACCAGGTGATCTTCCCAGGTGGCACTAAAGAGAGCAATATCATCAAGATAAGCTGCACAGTAGTCAACCAGGCCTGAGAGGACTTTGTTCACCAACCTTTTAAATGTGTCAGGTGCATTTTTCATACCAAAGGGCATCACCGCAAATTGAAAAAAGCCCACTAGGGGTTGAAAATGCTGTCTTTGGCTTGGCCTCATCAGCTAACCTGATTTGCCAGTAGCCAGCTGTCAGATCAAATGTGCTCAGATATTTGGCAGAGGCCAACTTATCTATGAGCTCATCTGCTCTAGGTATTTGATGGGCATCTGGCTTAGTGACAGCATTGAGAACTTTGTAGTCTACACAAAACCTCATCTCTCTCTTACCACCCTGGGTATGAGGTTTTGGCACTAGGACTACTGGACTAGCCCAAGGGCTATCTGAAGGTTCAATTACTCCCAATTCCAACATGTTCTCGACTTCTGTCCTGATACAGTCCCTGACATGATCAGGTTGCCTGTAAATCTTATTTTTAACAGGCAACATGTCCCCAGTGTCCACTTCATGAGTGCACCAGGTAGTCTGAGTTGGAGTCAGTGAAAACATATGTCTGTATGCCTGCAGAACTTGTCTGCAGTCACTCTGCTGCTGGTTAGTGACGCTTCCTGCCAAGGCCAAACCATCAACTGAACCATCATCAGGGTTCTGAGAGAGCAGGTCTGGGAGAGGGTCACTCTCTTCCTCCTGTCCTTTATCAGTGGCCATGAGCAAGCCCATGTCTGCCCTGTCAACATATGGTTTCGGTCTGTTGACATGAAGCACCCTGTGGGGGCTCCTGGGAGTTCCAAGATCAACCAAATAGGTTACCTCTCCCTTCTGTTCAACAATAGTGTGGGGTCCACTCACTTGTCTTGGAGAGCTGCTTGGGCACCAGGCTCCAACACCCACACTTTCTGTCCTGGCTGGTAAACAGTCAGTACAGGCTTTTGGTCATGCCAGGCCTTTTGCAATTCCTGACTTGCCTCGAGGTTTTTGGATGCCTTTTTCATACACTCAGCCATCTGGGAGTGGAGACCAAGTACATAGTCCACAATGTCTTGCTTGGGACGTTTGAGAGGTAACTCCCATCCTACCTTCATCAGACAAAGGGGTCCTCTTACAGGATGCCCAAACAAAAGTTCAAAAGTGCTGTAGCCAACCCCCTTCTGGGGGACCTCTCTGTAAGCAAATAAAAGGCAGGGTAGCAGGATATCCCATCTCCGCCTGAGCTTTTCTCGGAGACCCTTAATCATACCCTTTAAGGTCTTGTTGAACCTTTCACCTAGACCATTGCACTGTGGGTGATAGGGTGTGGTGAACTTATAGTTCACTCCACACTCCTTCCACATTGCAGTTAGGTACCTAGACATGAAGTTTGCACCTCTGTCTGACACAATCTCCTTAGGGAAACCCACTCTTGAGAAAACTCCCAAAAGGGCTCTTGCCACAACAGGTGCTTTAGTGGTCCTAAGTGGTATAGCTTCTGGGTATCTGGTGGCATGATCCACTACCACCAGAATAAGCCTGTGCCCAGAGGCTGTTTGGGGATCCATTGGTCCAACAATGTCTATCCCAACTCTTTCAAACGGAATCCCCACTACCGGTAGTGGTATAAGGGGGGCCTTTGTAGTGCTCCCTGCTTTGCCACTGGCTTGGCAGGTCACACAGGAGCGACAAAACTCCTTTGTGTCTTCTGACATGTGGGCCAGTGAAAATGTGGAACAAGCCTGTCCCAGGTTTTGTTCTGGCCAAGATGTCCTGCTATGGGAATATCATGGGCTAGTGTCACAAGGAAGCCCCTGAATGTCAAAGGTATGACCAACCTCCTGGAAGCACCAGGCGTGGGGTCTCTACCCTCTGAATACGGGAGACAGCCATGACAGCGCGGGCTTTACACCGCGCTGCCATTACGACGCTGCCATCACAATGCAAGTCGTTACAACAACTTGCGCTGGAGGGCGCTCTTGGTAAAGGATTAGCTTTATTTTCTATTCCAACACCTTCCCTACTGTTACGTGGGCTGGAGTTGGAATAGAAAATTAAACTATTCCACAATCTAGCGCCTACAGAGCAAGTCGTTGTAACAACTTGCGTTGTAATGGATGCGTCATAATGGCAGCGCGGGGTAAAGCCCGCGATGTCATGACATACATCATCTGAATACAGGAGCCCTTCATCCCAGTAAACCTTATGGGTTCCACTAGCATTCCCTGCAGCCTCAGCAGCAGCTTGCTGTCTGAGGGGTTCAAGAGAAGGGCAGTCCAACTGCGCCTGCCTCAGATCTGCCCTAGAATGTCCCCCTGTCCCAAGAAACTCAACCTGATCAGGTTCAAGTTGTTCTAGGACTGTTCCTTCTTGGGAATCACAATCAACTTCCTCAGAAGGCTGATCCTCATTCTGAGGCAGGGGGGAAGGTACAGCCTTAACCCTACTGCTCCTTTTCCTGGAAGGCAACTGGTCCATTATTCCAGAATCCAGTGCCTGTTCAGCGTTGCAATTTTTGACCTGTGACCTAGTCACAGCAAGAACATGTGCTGATATGTCCAACATTTCTGCATGTGTCCTAAACTCCACTTCAGACCAGGCTGAAGTCTCTAGGTCATTGCCAAGCAAACATTCTACAGGGAGGTCTGAACTAATAACAACCTTCTTAAGGCCAGTTACCTCTCCCCAGGAGAAATTAACAACTGCCATACTGTGTGTGGTAGGGACATTGCTAGCATTGGTCACTAGGTAAGTTTCACCTAGTATGATCTGTCCAGGGTCCACAAAGTCCGGTATCACCATGGTGACACTAGCCCCTGTGTCCCTGTAGGCCTAAGCCTCTTTTTCATTGGCTAAAGGAGTTTGTTTGTACGTGCCCAAGTTATTGGGACTCACAGGGAAGGACATATCCATGCCTCCATTACAGATCAAAACAGCTAGAGTTGGTACTCTGACTAGGCCAGAGTCCATCTCAGTTCCCAGGGTTAACCCTACTACACCCTTCTGTTGAGAACCACCACTTGGAGCTGAACTAGGGGGAACAGTTGCCTTAGGAGCAATGGTGGTTGGAGCTGTCTCCTTTTTGGTGCAATCACTGGTCCAGTGAGTATTACTTTTACAAACTTTGCATCAGGGTTTCTTTTGGCCTTCTTTCTTTTTGGATTATTGGGAACCCCCACCATTAGAAGCTTTTTGGGGACCTTGAGAAGTCTTCTGGTTTTTTGCTTTGTCCCCACCCTTTTGGTCTTGCTTCTTCTGGTCACCACCTTGGTTATGTACCTTCTGCTTCACCCTGGTTCTAACCCACTTGGCTGCCCTCTTACCCAATTCTTGTGGAGAGGTCAAATCACAGTCAACCAGGTGTTGATGCAATAACTGGTTCTGACAATTATTAAGAATCTGTTCTCTCATTATAAGGTTATACAATCCTGTATAGTCACTATAAGAAAGTTGATCTATATATACTAGACTAGAATGAACTACAGTGTGTATTAGTCCACCAACCCCAGAGGTATAACAGAGGCTAAAGTCACAACTGACCTTACTATCCAAAGTGGTAGCTTGGTCGAGCAGTAAGGCAGTACAAGAGGACAGTGTAAAGCATTTGTTGTACACACTCAATCAGCAAAAGGTTTCACACACTCAAGGACTGAACTCCAGGCCAATTGTTTTTATATCCACAGATATAGTTGTTTTATTTTTAGAACCAACAGTTATAAAAATGTATTTTTCTCGTTATGAGTACTCTCATGTAATTACTTTGCAAAGGAGCAATAAACTTTGCGCACACAGTGAATACAGTATTGGTAGTAAGCAACACAATCCTAAAACACACTATAGCATTGGGCGCAATGGGTTTTCTACATTTAAGTACTGTTGATTACTATGCAGATTACTTTGGTAGTTCCAACACTAGATCATAGCTTCAGTCCTGGGGTCTAAGCTGAAACCAGATTAGCGAAAACGTTGTAGTTACTGTAGTGAATTTTCATGAATATAACGCTGTTTTAAAAGTTCACACTTAGAAACTTTTCAATGAAAATCTGACAATGTTATTCAATGGGAGAAAATTCAGAATGCTGCTAAAGTACGATCGCGTTACTTTTGTAATCCAGCACTAGTCTCCTAGGGCCAGCACTGGGGTCTTAACTTAGAACAGGTTGGTAATTGCGTTTCAGTATTTCATAGGATTTTTAAAGAATATCTCAAGTTTTCAAAAGTAGACACTTAGAAGAAATTAGAAATTTCATAGAAAAGCAGACAATGGGTTCCTATGGAGAAAATACAGATTACTAGTAAACCCGGTTGGGATTACTTTTGCAGTTCAGTACTGGGCTGAAAGGTACAGTACTGGCTTATCCCCTGATCGCAGGTGAGTACTTCGGAATTCGGACTTTGGCTGAATTTATATAAATATTTTCCGTTTTCAAAACTTCACACAAAAAAATTTTCAGTCAAAATTGGTCAATGTTATCCAATGGCAGGTAAGTGAGATACCGGTTTCAAGGTGAGTACTTGGTTGGTGAAGTTAAGGTTCTGGGCATAGACTCAGGGGTCCCCCAGGGTCAGGTAAGTACAGTTAGTTCAATCCCAGCGGCGCAGGGGCAGCCGGATGCAAAGGTAGGTAGGCCCAATGATATCCAATGAGGGGAAGGGGGCCTGTGGTTGGTGGCTACTGGCTAGCAGGCCACGCGGCTGTGGGAGCTGGGCTCCTGGTCACTTGCTCAGGGCAAGGGGGGAAGTAGGATAGGACAAAGGTGGCACAGCCAGCGGCACTCGGGCGGCTGGGTGCAGGGTGCTCTTGAGCCATCGGGCGCTAAATGTTATCCAATGGGAAAGGTCAAAAAGAAACAAAGGCTGCAGGCTCGGGGACAGAGACTCTCCAGGGGCGACCAGTACTTTGAGAGGTAAGTTGGGATCTTGAAGCACAGGTAGGTACCCCAAAGGGAGGCACAGGGGGCTGTAGGGCACCGGGTGCAGGGGTGTCTTTGGGTGTCGTAAAAGCTTACCCTCGGCTGGTCGCGGTTGGGGTGGCCCCTGGTTCTGAGTCTACAGGCGTCGGCTGGTTCATTGAGGAGGGTCTTTGGTCACTGGACTTTGGGTCCCAGTGGCCGGGGGATGTCCTCTTGGTCTTGGTTCAGTTGGGCCCGGCCCGGGCTCCGTGGGTGCAGAGTGGGCTGGTCCAGAGCTTCCTGGTTGGCACCAGGTGGGTTGTTGCAGCAGAGCCTCTGCTAATGGGAGTCGCAGTCTTCAAGAGGGTCAAGGCAGGCAGGTCCTCCGGGGGTCCCAAGGTTGCTGTCCGCAGGAGTCGCCGGGATTAAGCAGGAGCAGGTTCCAGGATCGACAGGCTGGTTGGCTGGGGCCAAGTCAGTTGTTGTGGTCCTGTTGTTAGCAGATGCACGGCGGGTCTTCTTCTTGATCTTCTTTCTTCTTTTCGTATCGGGATCTGAGGAAGGAAGGCTCAGGGAGCCCCTAAATACTGAATTTAGGGGCGTTACAGGTAGAGCAAGGACAGGGCAAATGGGTCCCTGTCCTGGGGTGAGCACATCCCCATGTCTGCTCCTCTCCTGTGGGACGAGGGGAGGAGCCTAGCTGGGATTTGGCAGGGCTCCCCATCTGCAAGATGGCCTGAGCCCGGGGTCGTGCTTCACCTCGTCTCCCCCACCTGAGGGGTGAGGTTGGCACAGGGTGGCACCCCCCTTCCTGATGTAGTTTTTCCCTCCAGTCTACCCGCCAGAGTGGGGGTTAGAACTGGTAGGGGCCAGTTGCTGGGTACAGCAAATGGTCTGGAGAAGCTCACAGAGGCGGCATGCCTTTGAAGCTTCCCCCTGCCCATCCTGGGGAGGAGACCTAGCACCTCGCCCAGGATGTGCATTGTTGCAGGCCCAGAAGAGCGGGGAACTCTCCACCCAGGGGTTTAGCAACATGTCTGCTGTGTGGCAGCCTCTGCAGCCACTCAGCCCAGACATGGATTGTAGGTTAGGATTTCAGAGGGCATCTCTAAGATGCCCTCGGTGCATTTTACATTAAATCCCACACTGGCATAAGTTCGGGTTAATGTGCTGAGAAGTTTGGCACCAAACTTGTCAGTCTTTAGTATAGCCATTATGGTGCTGTGGAGTTCGTAATGACAACCTCCCAGCACCATATACTCTTAATGGCATCCCTGCACTTACAGTGCCCAGGAATGGCCCTGGGTACTGTGGGGGCACAGGGCTCATGCACCTGTGGCCACACCTCTGACATAGGGCACCCAGCTAGAGGGGTGACTGAAGTATGCCAGGGCAGTGGGTTCTGTCTGTGGGCTTGGCACACAGGGATGTGTGCCATGTCGACTCTTGGTTTAGTTCTGTACTTAGGCACTCAGCCTGCAAAGGCAGTGTGTGGGTGCCAGGGTACAGGGCCCCTGAGGGTGGCACAATAAGTGCTGCAGCCCTCAGGGGTCTTCTCTGGTCACCATGCCCTGGGTACCTAGGGTACCATTTACTAGGGGCTGACGGGTGGCCAGAGAGGCCAATTGGGTTTTTAGTTTCAGCACAGTTTTTGGGAAGGAACACAGGCCCTGGGTACTAGGTTGGCAGGAACCCAGGGCACACTTAGTCAAAGCACATCAGCAGGTCAGAAAAAAAGTGGTGGCATACCAAGGCAAGAAAGATGGCACTTTCTCACCCCCCCCCCCCCCCCAGACGGAAGGTGATGAGACTAACCTTGCCCTAGGGAGTCTTCATTGTCTAAGTGGAAGAACCTGGAAAGTCCATCTGCATTGGCATGGGCAGTCCATGGCCGGTGTTCCACTTCAAAGTCCATTCCCTGTAGGGAGATGGACCATATCAGTAGTTTTGGATTTTCCCCTTACATCTGCATCAGCCATCTGATAGGTCTGTGATCAGTTTGAACCAGGAAGTGAGTTCCAAATAAGTAGGGCCTCAACTTCTTCAGGGACCAAACCACAGCAAAGGCCTCCCTCTCAATGGCACTCCAACGCTGCTCTCTGGGGAGTAGCCTCCTGCTTATAAAAGCAACAGGTTGGTCTTGGCCTTCCTCATTGATCTGGGAGAGGACCGCTCCTATCCCCAGCTCTGAGGCATCAGTATGCACTATAAACTGCTTGGAGTAGTCTGGTGCTTATAGAATGGGTGCTGAGCACATTGCTTCTTTCAGGGTGTCAAAAGCCTTTTGGCAGCTAACAGTCCAGTTCACTTTCTTGGGCATTTTATTGGATTTGAGTTCTGTGAGGGGAGTCACAATGGACCCAACCCCCTTCACAAACTTTCTGTAGTACCCAGTCAAGCCAAGGAATGCCCTGCATTGGGTCTGGGTGGTTGGAGCTGCCCAGTCCAGTATGCTCTGGATCTTGGGCTGTAAGGGTTGGACCTGGCCTCCACCAACAAGGTGGCCCAAGTACACCACAGTGCCCTGCCCTATCCGGCATTTGGATGCCTTGATAGTCAGTCCTGCAGATTGCAGGGCTTGTAGAACCTTCCCAAGGTGGATCAGGTGATCCTGCCAGGTGGAGCTAAAGACAGCAATATCATCAAGATAGGCTGCACTGAAGGATTCCAACCCAGTCAGGACTTAATTCACCAACCTCTGGAAGGTGGCAGGGGCATTCTTTAACCCAAAAGGCATCACAGTAAATGGATAGTGCCCATGTGGGGTGGAGAATGCTGTTTTTTCTTTGGCTCCTTAGGCCATGCCAATTTGCCAGTACCCTGCAGTTAAGTCAAAGGTGCTTAGGAATTTGGCTGCCCCTAGTTTGTCTATCAACTCATCTGCTCATGGAATGGGGTGAGCATCTGTCTTGGTGACAGAGTTGAGCCCTCTATAGTCCACACAGAACCTCATCTCTCTCTTCCACCCTGTTGATAAAGTTTGGGGACCAGAACCACTCGGCTAGCCCAGGGGCTCTCAGACGGTTCAATCACCCCTAGCTCCAGCATCTTGCTGACTTCAGCTTTGATGCTTTCCTTGACTTGGTCTGATTGTTGATAGATTTAGTTTTTGACAGTGTTACTGTCCCCAGTGTCTACATCATGGGTACACCAGATGGTCAGACCAGGGATCAAGGAAAAGATGCTAGCAAACTGTTTAAAGACTTGCTTGCAGTCCGTCTGCTGTTGGGGAGAGAGGGTGTCTTAAAAGACCACTCCATCTACTGACCCATCTGTTGGGCTGGAAGAGAGGAGATCAGGGAGAGGTTCACTCTCTGCTTCCTGTTCCTCATCAGTCACCATCAGCATGGTGAGGTCAGCCCTGTCATTCTAGAGTTTCAGGCGGTTCACATGGATAACCCTATTGGGTGTCCTGCTGGTGCCCAGGTCCACTAAGTAAGTGACCTCACTCTTTTTCTCCAGGATAGGGTAAGGGCCACTCCATCTGTCTTGTAGAGCCCTTCGTGCCACTGGCTCCAAAACCCACACCTGTTGTCCAGGTTGAAATTCAACCATGGCAGCTTTTTGGTCATACCAGTGCTTCTGCAGCTCCTGGCTGGCCTCAAGATTCTTGGATGCCTTGTCCATGTACTCAGCCATTCTGGACCTTAGGCCAAGCACATAGTCCACACTGTCTTGTTTGGGTTCTTGGAGAGGCCTCTCCCAACCCTCCTTTATAAGACAAAGTGGTCCCCTTACAGGATGACCAAACAGAATTTCAAAGGGTGAAAGCCCCACTCCCTTCTGTGGCACTTCTCTATAAGCGAAAAACAGGCATGGCAACAGGACATCTCATCTCCTTTTGAATTTTTCAGGGAGCCCCATGATCATACCTTTCAATGTCTTGTTGAACCTTTCCACAAGACCATTGGTTTGTGGGTGGTATAGGGTAGTGAACTTGTACTGCACCCCACACTCCTTCCACATGTGTTTCAGGTAAGCAGACATGAAGTTGGTACCTCTGTCTGAAACCACCTCCTTAGGAAACCCTACCCTGGTGAAGACACCTAAGAGGGCATTGGCTACTGCAGGAGCTGTAGTAACCCTAAGGGTAATTGCTTCAGGGTATCTAGTAGCATGATCCACTACTACTAGAATGAATTTGTTCCCTGAGGCTGTGGGAGGCTCAAGTGGACCCACAATGTCCACACCTACCCTTTCAAAGGGTACCCCTACCACTGGCAGTGGTATTAGGGGCGCCTTTGGCTTGCCACCTGTCTTGCCACTGGCCTGACAGGTAACACAGGAGCTCACAAACTCCTTCACTTTTTGGTTCATCTGGGGCCAGTAAAAGTGGCTAAATAGCCTTTCCCAAGTTTTGGTTTGCCCAAGGTGTCCAGCTAGGGGGATGTCATGAGCTACAGTTAGGAGGAACTCCCTGTACTTCTGAGGCACTACCACCCTCCTGGTAGCTCCAGGATTGGGGTTTCTTGCCTCAGCATACAGTAATCCCTCTTCCCAATAAGCTCTGTGGGTGCCAGTGACATCTCCCTTTGCTTCTGCAGCTGCTTGCTGCCTCAGGCTTTCAAGAGTGGGGCAGTCTCGCTGACCCTGGCACAGCTCTTCCCTAGTGGGTCCCCCTGGGCCCAGGAGTCCAGTCTGCTAAGGCTCAAGCTCCATGGGCTCAGTACCCTCTAGGGTTTCAAAGTCCTCTCCCTGAGGAGAGGGGTCATGAGAAGCTGGCTGTGTAGAAGCTGGTTCTCCAGTCTCCTTGCTTTTTCTCTTGATTGGTTGGGACATACTTTCAGGCTCCAACCTCACTTGTTCACCCTTCTTTTTGCTCTCTGCTCTGGTTTGTATACACACACCAGTCTAGGGATACCCAGCATGGCTGCATGGGTAACTTGCTCAACCTCAGCCCAGGCTGAGGTTTCCAGGTCATTTCCAAGCAGACAGTCAGCTGGCAATTGTGGAGAGACCACCACCAGTTTCCGGTCAGTAACCTCCCCCCACCCTAATGTCACCATAGCCAGAGGGAATTGGGTGGTAATGCTTTCAGCATTGGTGACTGGGTAAGTTTTCCCAACCAGGTATTGCTCTGGGGAAACCAGCTTTTTCTTTACCCTAGTGATGCTGGCACCTGTATCCCTCAGGGCTTATACTCTAGTTCCATTAATGGAGGGGTATTGCAGATACTTGTTACAGTTGGGTGGCCAACCAGCTACATTGGCAACCTCCATTTCCCCCAAGGAGACTAGACTAGCTTGAGTGTATTCCCAGATTTGCTCTGGGCACTCCTCTGATCCCATCTGTAGATTTACTGTCCCTGGAGTAGCTGTAGTGGGTGCCTTAGGTGCATTAATGTAGGGGCAGTTTCTGTCAACATTTAAATGTCCCAACTTTTTACAGTTGTTACAATAGGCCTTGTTAGGATCACAGTTTCTTCTCCTATAGGGTTGAGGCACATAGGGAGTAGTTTGGGATCCACCCACCTGTACAGGTTTGTGGGTCCCTTTGGAAGACTCAGACTTTTTATCTTGGGGATTCTCACCACCTTTCCCCTGGGGAGGTTTTGTTACCACCTTCTTTGGTCACCCCCAGTGGCTGTCCTTGTCACCCTAGTCTTAACCCATTAGTCTGCCTTCTTTCCCAATTCTTGGGGAGAAATTAGACCTAGGTCTACCAAATGATGATGCAACTTTTCATTTGTGCAATTACGTAAAATGTGTTCCTTTATAAACAAATTGTAAAGTCCAGTAAAATCATGCATATTGTGTCCGTTTAACCAACCATCCAATGTCTTTGCTGAGTAGTCTACGAAATCTAATCAGGATTTGTTCGGGGTTTTGTGAGCCCCCCTGAACCTAATTCTGTACTCCCTAGTAGTGAGTCTAAATCCCTCAATCAGAGTTTTCTTCATGAGGTTATAGGACCCTTCATCTGGCCCAGAAAGGGTCAGAAGCCTGTCTCTGCAGTTACCAGAGAACAGTTCCCAGAGAAGTGCTCCCCAGAGAGGTTTCTTTAATTGTCTGTTATCACAAGCCCTCTCAAAGGCCGTGAACCACTTGGTGATGTAATCACCTTCCCCAAACGTAGGGACAATCCCTTTGGAGATTTTAGGATCATAAGATTGCTCTCTATCCTTGTTATTGGTATTGCTGCCACCAGAGATGGGGGCTAAACCCATCTCTTTTCTTTCTTTCTCTAGAGCCAGGAGTCTGGTCTCTAGGTCTAATCTTTTGGCCAACTTTGCTAATAAGTTGTCCCCTTCATTGGGGCTCCCCCCAATATGTTCTCTGGGGCCTAGTCCACCTATGTGGTTCCCTGGCTCCCAAAGGCTGATTCTTGGAGTCAAGGGTACAGGGCCCCTCTCTTCCCTAGGGATGATGGGAGATCATTATTATCCTCCTCATCCACTGCTGTGTCCTCTGGAGGGGGTCAACCTGCTCAGAGGGGTGGTCTTTTGCATACTCAGCCAGGAGCTCCTGAGCCCTTGTTTGGTTGGATGCAGACCTACAACTATTCTCTTAACTTTGCATAGGGCCTTCAATTCCTTGAAGTCCAAGTGCAAGTAAGGTGTGAGGTCTAGTTCCTCCACCAGGTTCACATTATCTTCACTAACAGCTGAGTTCTTTTGAGACATTCTAACCTGACAGTTCTAACCCTCTACCTTAGCTGATAGTGACTTTTATTTTTCGAAAATTCTAATGGGACTTAAGCAAGGCCCTTACCGACTTTTAGTATTTTTGGAAAAAAACAATTTCAGAATTCTAAAGGTAATTTATGAGTTCTGTCGTGTGATCAGAGGGTAACCAAGTAGTCCAACAAATGCAAGTTTGTATCCCACCGCTGATCCACCAACTGGAGAAAGTGGCTCTATATATACTGGACTAGAATGAAGTACAGTGTGTATAGAGTCCACCAACCTCAGAGGTATAACAGAGGCTAAAGTCAGACCTGACCTTACTTTCCAAAGTGGTAGCTTGGACGAGCAGTAAGGCAGTACCAGAGGACAGTGTAAAGCATTTGTTGTACACACTCAATCAGCAAAAGGTTTCACACACTCAAGGACTGAACTCCAGGCCAATTGTTTTTATATCTACAGATATAGTTGTTTTATTTTTAGAACCAACAGTTATAAAAAATATACTTTTCTCGTTATGAGTACTCTCATGTAATTACTTTGCAAAGGAGCAATAAAGTTTGTGCACACAGTGAATACAGTATTGGTAGTAAGCAACACAATCCTAAAACACACTATAGCATTGAGTTCAATGGGTTTTCTACATTTAAGTACAGTTGATTACTATGCAGATTACTTTGGTAGTTCCAGGATTAGATCGTAGCTTCAGTCCTGGGGTCTAAGCAGAAACCAGATTAGCAAAAACATTTTAGTTACTGTAGTGAATTTTCATGAATATAAAGCTGTTTTAAAAGTTTGCACTTAGAAACTTTTCAATAAAAGTCTGACAATGTTATTCAATGGGAGAAAATTCAGAATGCAGGTAAAGTACGATTGCGTTACTTTTGTAATCCAGCACTGGTCTCTTAGGGCCAGCACTGGGGTCTTAACTTAGAACAGGTTGGTAATTGCGTTTCAGTATTTCGTAGGATTTTTAAAGAATATCTCAAGTTTTCAAAAGTAGACACTTAGAAGAAATTAGAAATTTCATAGAAAAGCAGACAATGGGTTCCTATGGAGAAAATACAGATTACTAGTAAACCAGGTTGGGATTACTTTTGCGGTTCAGTACTGGGCTGAAAGCTACAGTAATGGCTTCTCCCCTGATCACATGTGAGTACCTAGAAATTCGGACTTTGGCTGAATTTATATGAATATTTTCAGTTTTCAAAACTTCACACAAAAAATTTTCGAGTCAAAATTGGTCAATGTTATCCAATGGCAGGTAAGTGAGTTACTGGTTTCCAGGTGAGTACTTGGTTGGTAAAGTTAAGGTTCTGGGCAGAGACTCAGGGGTCCCCCAGGGTCAGGTAAGTACAGTTAGTTCAATCCCAGCGGTACTGGGGCAGCTGGGTGCAGAGGTAGGTAGGCCCAATGATATCCAATGAGGGGAAGGGGGCCTTCGGTTGGTGGCTGCTGGCTAGCAGGCCACGCGGCTGTGGGAGCTGGGCTCCTGCTCACTTGCTCAGGCCAAGGGGGGGGAAGTAGGATAGGACAAAGGGGGCACAGCCAGCGGCACTCGGGCGGCTGGGTGCAGGGTGCTCTTGAGCCGTCGGGCGCTCAATGTTATCCAATGGGAAAGGTCAAAAAGAAACAAAGGCTGCAGGCTCGGGGACGGAGACTCTCCAGGGGCGACCGGCACTTCAAGAGGTAAGTTGGGATCTTGGAGCACAGGTAGGTACCCAAAGGGAGGCACAGGGGGCTATAAGGTGTCGGGTGCCAGGGTGTCTTTGGGTGTCGGGAAAGCTTACCCTCCGCTGGTCGCGGTTGGGGTGGCCCTTCTGAGTCTGCAGGCGTCAGCTGGTTTGTCGAGGAGGGTCTTTGGGCACTGGACTTTGGGTCCCAGTCGCCAGGGGGATGTCCTCGTGGTCTTGGTTCGGTTGGGCTTGGCGTGTGCAGAGTGGGCTGGTCCGGAGCTTCCTGATTGGCACCAAGTGGATTGTTGCAGCAGGGCCTCTGCTGATGGGAGTCCCAGTCTTCAAGAGGGTCAAGGCAGGCAGGTTCTCCAGGGGGTCCCAAGGTTGCTGTCCGCAGGAGTCGCCGGGATTAAGCAGGAGCAGGTTCCAGGATCGACAGGCCGTTAGGGCTGGGGCTAAGTCAGTTGTTGTCGTCCTGTTGTTAGCAGCTGCTCGGCGGGTCTTCTTCTTCTTGATCTTCTTTCTTTTTTTGTATCCGGATCTGATGAAGGAAGGCTCAGGGAGCCCCTAAATACTGAATTTAGGGGTGTTACAGGTAGGTGAGTACACCCCCTAGTCTGCTCCTCTCCTGTGGGAGGGGGCAGGAGCCTAGCTGGGATTGGGCAGGGCTCCCCATCTATTAGATGGCCGGAGCCCGGGGTTGTGCTTCACCTCGTCTCCCCCACCTGAGGGGTGGGGTTGGCACAGGCTGGCACCCCCCCCCCTTCCTGATGTAGTTTTTCCTGCCAGTCTTCCCGCCAGAGTGAGGGTTAGAACTGGTGGGCGCCAGTTACTGGGTACAGCAAATGGTCTGGAGAAGCTCACAGAGGCGGCATGCCTTTGAAGCTTCCTCCTGCCCATCCTGGGGAAGGAGACCTAGCACCTCGCCCAGGATGTGCATTGTTGCAGGCCCAGGAGAGCGGGGGGGTCTCCACCCAGGGGTTCAGCAACATGTCTGCTGTGTGGCAGCCTCTGCAGCCACTCAGCCCAGACGTGGATTGTAGGTTAAGATTTCAGAGGGCATCTTTAAGGTGCCCTCTGGTGCATTTTACTAAATCCCACACTGGCGTCAGTGCGGGTGTAATGTGCTGAGAAGTTTGGTACTAAACTTGTCAGTCTTTAGTGTAGACATAATGGTGCTGTGGCGTTTGTAATTACAACCTCCCAGCACCATATACTCTTAATGGCATCCCTGCACTTACAGTGGCCAGGAATGGCCCTGGGTACTGTAGGGGCACAGGGCTCATGCACCTGTGCCCACACCTCTGGCATAGGGCACCCATCTAGAGGGGTGACTGAAGTATGCCAGGGCAGTGGGTTCTGTGGGCATGACACACAGGGATGTGTGCTATGTCGACTCTTGGTTTAGTTCTGTACTTAGGAACTCAGCCTGCAAAGGCAGCGTGTGGGTGCCAGGGTACAGTGCCCCTGAGGGTGGCACAATAAGTGCTGCAGCCCTCAGGGGTCTTCTCTGGTCACTATGCCCTGGGTACCTATGGTACCATTTACTAGGGGCTGACAGATGGCCAGAGAGGTCAATTGGGTTTTTAGTTTCAGCACAGTTTTAGGGAAGGAACACAGGCCCTGGATACCTGGTTGGCAGGAACCCAGGGCACACTCAGTCAAAGCACATCAGCTGTTCATAAAAAAGTGAGGGCATACCTATGCAAGAAAGATGGCACTTTCTCACAGTCACTTACTTTACTGCCCAATAACCAACCTTCTAGAGCCTTAGTAGCACAATCTACAAAATATGTCCAGTCCTCAGTCTGTGTCTTTTTGGTGTCTCTGAACAGCAACCTACACTGCTCAGTGGTTAGGCCAAACCCATCTATTAGAGCACTCTTCAGGACCTTGTAGTTGTCAGCATCCTCTTATCTAACAGTGAGGAGCTTGTCTCTTCCTTTGTCTGAAAAGGAGTGCCACAAGATTACTGCCCATTGACTCTAGGGTACCTGCTTTGCTTTGCAGGATCTCTCCAAAGCAGTTATCCACTTGTGGATGTCATCCCCAATATGATAGGGAGGGACAATCTTGTTTAGGTGTCTATGGTCATAAGACCTATCCCTACAACTAGTGATTATGCTGCCACCAGTGGGCTGTAGCCCACACAATTTTCTCTCTCTTTCAAGAGCTAGGGTCTCTTTCTCAAGGGCAACTTCTTGCCTCTTGATCCTAAGCGTGGGACAACTTCTTGCCTCTTGTTCCTAAACTTGACTTCTCTCATTCTAGCTTCATGCTCTCTTCTCTGAGGGGATGTTCTCCTCTTGTGAGATTAGGCAGAGGACCCTATTGATGAACCAGAATGGTGAGATTCACCTGAGTGAGATCTCTCTCTTCTAGGTACACCAGTAGGCCTACCTGGGGGAATGAAGGAGGGACCCTCATGGCCATCTCCATCTCCAGTTAGTCCTGTCTCTCCCAGGTCTGGTTCATCAACCAGTTCCTGGTCTGTACCCTCCTCCTCCTCAGAGTCCTGTGGGATGCCCCATTTGGATCCTCCTCAGATGATGAGTGGCCCCCTCCCCACTACCTAGGGTATCTGGATCTGATGCTCTTGCTAAGTCATCTGCCACCAGGATATTTATGAGGTGTTGGGTGGTTGGACTCTGTCCTTGCTTTAATTTTCTTACGGCACACAATCCTCTCAATTCTTGGAAAGTGAATGTGTCATATTTAGATGTCTGCTGTTTGCTGACATCTGGCAGAGAGGCACTAGCTCCTGCCCTTAAAGCCATGACTAGTGAGGTGTGGTGTGTGCACCTACCTACACTACTTGTTTCCTACTAGAACCTCTCTAGACGTTGTAGTCAGGGTGTGCTTAGTCCTTACCACCTACAACTGCTAAATTCAGTAGAATTTATGTATTATAAGTCTTGATTCATATGTACCTACAGGTACCTTGATGTGATTTTTCAAATGATATTCTCAAGATTATTTGGTAAAACAATGCAAGCTCTTATCCCACCGCTGCCACCAATGTGAGAAGTTAGCCTGATATATGATATCCACTAGTTCTAGTGGGCACCTTGCACCAGTTTAATCAACCCTTATTGATGGTGGTTGTAAAGTCAACCTTATAGAAAGCTAACCTAGGGGCAGCAATGGCAAGCAGTCTTCAGGCTAAGACTTCAGAGAGCGAATTAAGCTAGTTGTTTTACCAATTATAATCTCTTGAGTACCAAATGAAAGTACACCACATAAGGTATATATCAAATAAGTATGTATTTATTCTAAACACAACCCCTCTGGACTCTTGATGAGGTCAGAGGTAAAAGTACAATAAAAGGAACTTAATTAGCATACGATAAGTTGCACAGTATACGTTTTGCCCTAGGGGCCTCACAAACCATTTACTAAAATAGCGATATAAGAACAACGTGAGAAATTGAAAGCAGGCCTGGGGCCTGTGGAATCGCTGGGGCTACTCAGGACAACCCAAGGTTAGGATGTAGGAGGCCCACGGGAGACGTGTGCAGTGTCTAAACACAGCCAAGGGTTACCATTGACTTTTTAATGGAAAACGAACAAGTTAAAATTTTACAATTTAAGGACACTTCTAAATGAACTATGATGGAACCCTTTTAGACTTAGACACTAGGAGGGCCAATGCCCTCGAGACTACCAGAGTACTCGTGATACCTCACCCACGGAAGCCGGGTGCATAGGTCTCTATTGGTGTCTGGTTTCGTCGTCGATTTCAATGGAGATCTGCAAAGAAGTGCTGCAGGCAACCAGAGGAAAAGTATCCGGGTGGATCCAAGGGTAGATCGAAGATCTGAAGAACTTGAAAGCAGAGGAGACAGAGTCTGGCCCACTAGACAGTGACCAGGGCGGCGATAGAAAGATGCCACCAGATGTCGGGTGATTTCAGGTAAAAAGGTGAAGTTTGTCTCTTCAGCCACGAGGACCAGGAGGCGTCGACGATGACCAGGAGCTGGATTTGAGCTGTCCTACAAAGGATCTAGTTGACTGTGGCGTTGGTATCCGGATTGGACCCAACAAGCCTTGGCAAGCGCAACCCACGTAGGATGTCAAGATTGGCTTCGGTGCAGACCTGCAAGGTGTGGAACTTCTCCTTTGCAGGGAAGTTGGAGCAAGCCTGGAGCAACCAGGAAAAGAAGTAGAAATAAAGGATTGTCTTTGTGGGGGCTCACTAGCCAACAAACTAGGAACCGCAAAGACACGTGGAAATGCACAAAGCAGGCCCACTGGCCACTCGTGGAGTGTGGGGCTCTGAGCGTTGGTGCAAAGCTCGGGTCTGGGGCTTCAAGCACCCCAATGCACAACTTTGGGATACCTCGGGAAGTTGATGCAGGTAGCAAAATGCAGGGTGTCCAGGAGTTCCGGTCCCACGTCTCTCGTGTCCACCACGGGTCTCAGCTTTGCTGTGAGCGAACGTCGGAGTCAGAGATTTCTGGAAGTCTATGTCTTGTGTCGCAGATTCTTCGGGATCGGCGGGAGCCTCAAAAATGCAGACTGTCAAAGATGCTGTTGGTGCCTGTTTGACCAGGGAGATCACTCCTTGACCACAAGGGAGATTTCTTCCATCTTCCAGTGAATATGGAATGTCGAAGGTCCAGGATATATGTTGCAGAGTTTCGTCCAGGGTAATCTAAAATCCTAGGTGCTGTGGTTCTATACTTAAAGTAATTTTAGGGGTTAGACTAACTCTAAGGTCCCTCCTATGGGTGGACCTGGGGTGGGGGTAGTTACACCCCTTCCCCTTTGTCCAGTTTCACGCCAAAGCTGGAGATGAATGCCCCAGCAACCGGTTTGAACTGGGAGATGCATGGAGCACCTAGTGTGCCCCAGGCAGTGTCTGAAAAACATTCACTGAATGCAACCCTCCCTGCCCCAATACACTAAAGCCTGTCTGGGGAGATGCCAACACCTCCCTGGACAGGAAACCTATTATCCAAGCCTCCCCTGTTGGAGTTTCGTCCAGCAGCAGGAGGGCAGACTTGTGTCTGTGGCAGCAGCATCCCTTTTGTGATGCTGGGGCTCTGTTTAACTTTAACCGGGTAAACCAGTAACTACATGTCTTCTCCCTCTAGAAGGGTGGAATGCTACCCCCGCTGCCAGGACTGGCGGGGGGGATAGTATTCCAAAGTGTTTGACACCTAACACGATATGTTTTGATAAAGCCAAACCAAAGTTAGCATTAACCACGAGGATTATAATGCACTTAAGAGTAAATGGTATGTCTATATCATAGAACAGTTATAAGGAGATGGTTCCGAGGGGCTCAGCTCATGCTAGGGCACCCTCTCACATAACAGCAAGCACTCTGCCTCCAGGATTGTCAAGGCCTGCCATAGGAGTGACTTTATGGTGTATATGTGCCTATATAGGTATGTAGATAAAGGTCCACAGCCACACTAAAGTCTAAAAACCAGAGAATCACAGCAAAAAGTGTGGGTAACCATAGGAAGCAGACCCTATTCTCCTACACAGATTACCATTTTCAAAACCATAGACACACCAATACCAGTAAGTACAAACCCATTCACTAATTCCTAGGTCTACACACACACATCCACTCATTCACCCATACATTCACTCAAACATGCAGTCAACCATCAATACAGCACTATCATATGCACTCACGTATCTATACAGACACTCACACACCGCCACTCATCCATACAGTTACTCACACACCTAGTCAGTAATGCAAAGAATACATCACACTCCCGTTTCCTCACCTATTCAGTTATACACCTCACGTATTCAAACATATACTAACACATACTTAACCTCTTATACAATAACTAATACAAACACACACTCATCCATACTGCCACTCTCACAATCACTCACCCTCACATATAGTCATTTATATACTCCAAAACTCACATATACTGCCTTTCACATATGCAGTTACTCACATATGTACCACAGAGGCATCCATTCACTCACCAACACACCCATACACATATTCACCCACCCATACAGCCCTACACAGATGCACTCTTGAACCCATACACCCAGTGAATCACCCACTCACACATCTATGCACAGAGTCACACACCCCCACCCACCCACACAGACATTCGGGCACCCATACAGATACTCAGACATCCAATCAATAACCCATATAGACCCTCATTTAGCTACTCACCAACCCATGCAACCGCTTACACACCAACTGACAAACTAAACTGTGTAAATGTCTGTATCAGTCACTAACCCATGCAACCGGTGTACGCTAACTTGCGGGACAAGGAGCTTGTCAGAGACTTTCACAGGCTGACATGGCGCATCGAAACCCGTCGTAGCAACCCACTGAGGTTTTTAAATATTTTCCTTATCTTTGCACCTCACAGCGCCTCACATGAGGAATACAACTACAGGTACCAGAAGGCTGTGCTAACGGCCGCGCCAACTTGAACGGGTATCAGTGAATATTCAAATGGCGATTACGCTGTGGGGTGTTGATGGACTTAGCCTTTGACAAAGGGCGTTGGCCCGAAAGGCGTAAGGCTGCACTTTGGCTGTGACGCTTTCTTACTCCATGCTGGCAGTCTCTGAGCAAATAGAAGGACATAAGCATTACTCACCTTGTTTTGGGCTCTTCCGTAAATGTAACCTTTTTTTGTGGATATATATATAATATCATGTGATCAAGGCCCTTTTCGTGCTGAAACGCGTAGTGGCGGTGTTTGGTGTCGGGCATCAATAAATAAATTTTGCACCAAAGTTGGGTTTGCCTTGTCTTGTTTCTAGCAACCAAGAAGACGTTTTGGCATTATATTATGTATGTATATATATATATATTAGGTATATATAGTTAGGATTTTTTTCCTATGGGATTTTTGAAAATTCTATGTCGAATAACTTTGGCGTTTGAGGACAGAATTGGCTGAAATTTTCAGGAAAATGGAACATTTTGTTTCTGAGCAGCCCCTGAAAATTTGAGGGGGTTTCGTCAAGGGGGGCCGAGAAAAAAGGGGGTCCCAAAACGTGTTTTTCCCATGCAATTTTCCATAGGGCGGTTGGCCTCACTTTTAGCCTGAACGGCTGAATGGATTTACACCAAACTTAACAAAATTGTAGGGACTGGTAGCCCGATGTGCCTTTGCTATGTCTCAAAATATAGGCTCCAGTGGTTTTTACGAAAATTAACTTTGAAAAATATATATTGGGCTACATTGGGCTATATATATGTTGGAGCCCAAATGTAGCCCAATGTAGCCCAATGTAGCCCAATGTAGCCCAAAGATGGCCACCAGAGACAAAAAAAACAAATGTAGCCCAAATATCAGCCAGATGTAGCCTAACTATAGCCCAATGACAGAATGTCCCAGAGTGTTCTAAAGAACAACTAGAGTGCTAACAGTCCTACTTATTACAAAGGTATGGCACACCTGAAGCCATCTTGATTGGAATAAAGTGGTAACTCTTAAAACATTTAATTTAAAAATGAACAAAATGAGGGGGTTCATTTTGCCATAGAAAGTATGATTAGCGAATATATGACAAAATCCCGCATACCATCAGTCCGCAAAAAAAATCCCGCATGTACTATTAGGCCGCAAATTAAAATAACGAAAACTTTTAGAACGAATATGCCTTTAGCATACACTAAACAACTAAACTACCCTAAACACTAAACACTACCCCGAGCATGACCCTACACTACACAAACAGTACAACACTACCCTAAACCCTAAAACACTACCCCCAGCATGACCCTACACTACACAAACACTACAACACTACCCTAATCCCTAAAACACTACCCCCAGCATGACCCTACACTACGCAAACACTACAACACTACCCAAAACCCTAAAACACCACACCCCAGCATGACCCTACACTACGCAAACACTACAACACTACCCTAAACCCTAAAACACTACCCCCAGCATGACCCTACACTACACAAACACTACAACACAACCCTAAACCCTAAAACACTACCCCCAGCATGACCCTACACTACGCAAACACTACAACACAACCCTAAACCCTAAAACACTACCCCCAGCATGACCCTACACTACACAAACACTACAACACTACCCTAAACCCTAAAACACTACCCCCAGCATGACCCTACACTACGCAAACACTACAACACTACCCTAAACCCTAAAACACTACCCCCAGCATGACCCTACACTACGCAAACACTACAACACTACCCTAAACCCTAAAACACTACCCCCAGCATGACCCTACACTACGCAAACACTACAACACTACCCAAAACCCTAAAACACTACCCCCAGCATGACCCTACACTACGCAAACACTACAACACTACCCAAAACCCTAAAACACTACCCCCAGCATGACCCTACACTACGCAAACACTACAACACTACCCAAAACCCTAAAACACTACCCCCAGCATGACCCTACACTACGCAAACACTACAACACTACCCAAAACCCTAAAACACTACACCCCAGCATGACCCTACACTACGCAAACACTACAACACTACCCAAAACCCTAAAACACTACACCCCAGCATGACCCTACACTACGCAAACACTACAACACTACCCAAAACCCTAAAACACTACCCCCAGCATGACCCTACACTACGCAAACACTACCCAAAACCCTAAAACACTACCCCCAGCATGACCCTACACTACGCAAACACTACAACACTACCCTAAACCCTAAAATACTACACCCCAGCATGACCCTACACTACGCAAACACTACAACACTACCCAAAACCCTAAAACACTACCCCCAGCATGACCCTACACTACGCAAACACTACAACACTATCCTAAACCCTAAAACACTACGCCCAACATGACCCTACACTACGCAAACACTACAACACTACCCTAAACCCTAAAACACTAGCCCCAGCATGACCCTACACTACGCAAACACTACAACACAACCCTAAACCCTAAAACACTACCCCCAGCATGACCCTACACTACGCAAACACTACAACACTACCCTAAACCCTAAAACACTACCCCCAGCATGACCCTACACTACGCAAACACTACAACACAACCCTAAACCCTAAAACACTACCCCCAGCATGACCCTACACTAAACAACCACCACAACTCTACACTACACTAACACAACACTACACTACACAACACTACACTACACTACACAATCTCTAACCCACGAAAAAATTAACACAAACCCACTTACCTCTCTCGTCATCGTGGTTTTCACAACGCAAATGCATTTACCATACATGCCTTTAAAACGTAATTCTTTGTAAAGGCAGGCGCGATAAATGCACATGCGTTTTGAAAAAATGCGGGATAATGGTATGCGAGGTCAATGACCTTGCGGGATAATGGTATGCGGACTGAAATTCTGCGGGATAAAAAATGCGGGAAAATGGCTGCAAACCATGATTAGCAGCAGACTTCCCTGGTGAGCACTAGCTTTACTACAGTGATCTAATGAGCAACTAGAGTGCTAACATTCAGAATTTATGGCAAATGTGTGACACATCTGAATGCCTTCTTGATAGAACCAAAATTGAAAATGCAATAGATCTCGCCCTCGTTTAAGTTAAAGCCATTCTGTTTGTAATGAGGTGGCTTTTTAGCTTTGCTTTTATTAGTGTTTTTAAAACTTTCATGTAAATAACATGCATATGTATGCATATATGTATATGTATGCATGCATTTATATTTATATAGATATGCAGATTATATATGTTTAAATATGTATATTACCTACTGGCGATAGCCAGTGGGTATATATAGTTAGGATTTTTTCTCTATGGGATTTCTGAAAATTCTATGTCTAATAACTTTGGCGTTTGTGGACGGAATTGGCTGAAATTTTCCAGGAAAATGGCACATTTTGTTTCTCAGCAGCCCCTGAAAATTTGGGGGGGTTTCGTCAAGGGGGGGCCGAGAAAAAAGGGGGGTCCCAAAACGCGTTTTTCCCATTCATTTTTCCATAGGGCGGTTGGACTCACTTTTAGCTCGAACGGCTGAATAGATTTACATGAAACTTGGCACAATTGTAGATATGGTTTGCCCGACGTGCCTTTGCTATGTCTCAATATATGTGCTCCAGTGGATTTTGAGAAATTAACGTTTAAAAAAATATATATATCTGTGACAGCGCTCCGGTTAGCGCCCCGGTTCGCGTACCTGACGCGTAACGGAACTTCGCGAAGCGAAGCTGATTGGCTCTCCGGTGTCTGTCAACATTCTAAACAGTCCGGAGCGGCCGCCATCTTGTCTCTCGGTACGATCGAGAGACAAGATGTGGTGAAAAACGAAGGGGGAAATGAAGGAAAGGGGGCAAGGTAGACCACTCCTGACCCCCTAGGATTGATGAGGGGGATATTAAAGTGCCCCGCGGGGCAAAAAATAAAAAAACATTTTTTTTGTGATTTTACGCCGTAGAGGCGCGTCCCGGTACGCGAACCGGGCAGCTCACCGGGCAGCTAACCGGGCAGCTAACCGGCAGCGTAGCTGTCAACATTGTAAACAGTCCGGAGCGGCCGCCATCTTGTCTCTCGGTAGGTTCGAGAGACAAGATGTCGTGAAAAAAGAAGGGGGAAATGAAGGAAAGGGAGCAAAGTAGACCACTCCTGACCCCCTAGGATTGATGAGGGGGATATTAAAGTCCCCCGCGATTTTTCGCGGTAGAGGCGCTTCCCGGTACGCGAACCGGGCAGCTAACCGGCAGCGTAGCGGGAGTCCGCCATCTTGTGTTTTTGGAGCGTCCGGTTCGCGTACCGGTTAGCGTCCCGGTAAGCGTAACAAGGGGAAAACCAAGAGAAACAGTAAAAAAAAAATAAAGGGAATAGATTTCCAGCAAACTTGGCAAAATTGCAGGGACTGTTTGTTTGATGTGCCTTTGCAAGGCCTCAAGATATGTGCACGTGTGGATTTTGTCTAATTAAGGTTAAAAAAAATATATATATCTGTAGGCGTGCTCCGGCACGCTTACGTTACGGGTTTTGTTTGCGCTGCAGAGCCGATACGTCACGGTTATGTGACGCGTCATGAGGCGTCTCACGTGGCTACGTGATACGTCACGTAATAAAGAATATATTTTACAGCTATAGATATTAGCTTTTAAAAAACCAATGAAATTCACTGAAAAAACCATAGGTTATAGACCATATATAGTTAGGAATTTGCATTTACAAAACCTTGAAAATTCACTAAGAAAAACCATAGGTTAGAGACCATATATAGTTAGCTGGACATTTTATTGACATAAAACCAATGAAATTCCATATATAGTTAGTTGCACTAACTATATATCGCGCACCCGCAATCCACTGCTGATGATGTCACATATTACATCATTCATGACATGGTCAGTGACATCACTGATGACATCACTGATGACATCTCAAATGACATCTCAAATGACATCACTGATGACATCATGACACACCAATACCAGTTACTACATACGCACTCACTGATTCCTACGTCTACACACACATTCACTCATTCACCCATACAATCACTCATACATACAGTCACTCATTATTACAACACTATCATATGCACTCATACACCTATGCAGACACTCACACACTGCCACTCATCCATGGAGTTACTCACACACCTAGTCAGTCCTGTAAAGAATCAATCACACTTCCATTTCCTCATCTATACAGTTAAACACAGAACACCATACTTCAGTGACATCACTGATGACATCACTGATGACATCTCAAATGACATCACTGATGACATCTCAAATGACATCACTGATGACATCATGACACACCAATACCAGTTACTACATACGCACTCACTGATTCCTACGTCTACACACAATCACTCATTCACCCATACAATCACTCATACATACAGTCACTCATTATTACAACACTATCATATGCACTCATACACCTAGTCAGTCCTGTGAAGAATCAATCACACTTCGATTTCCTCATCTATACAGTTAAACACAGAACACCATACTTTTCACACATATACTAACACATACTTACTTTCTTATACAATCACTGATACAAGTACACATTGATATGCACAGAGTCACACACCTCCCAGCCAGCCACACACACACTCAGTCTTCCATACATCCACTCATTCTTCAATATGTAAAACATATTTAAACTTTACAAAAACACACAGACACTAGATGATGTCAACAGTGATGTCATTTGAGATGCCATCAGTGATGTCATCAGTGATGTCATTTGAGATGTCATCAGTGATGTCACTGACCATGTCATGAATGATGTAATATGTGACATCATCAGCAGTGGATTGCGGGTGCGCGATATATAGTTAGTACAACTAACTATATATGGAATTTCATTGGTTTTATGTCAATAAAATGTCCAGCTAACTATATATGGTCTCTAACCTATGGTTTTTTCAGTGAATTTTCAAGGTTTTGTAAATGCAAATTCCTAACTATATATGGTCTATAACCTATGGTTTTTTCAGTGAATATATATATATATATTGACAGTCTCGTGTTTATTGTATTGTCTGAGCTATTAGTAATCTCCCGAACTGTTTTATGCTTAGCTATGTACCTAACCCTGGATGCCTCAGAAAGCTGTTGGGATTCTGCAGTCAGATAATGGTGTTGTTGCAATCAGTCTTTGCATCAGTACCTGCCAAATTCCCAGATTTATTTATATAATTCCCCCCAAAGGGGAGGAGGAGCTGCTGTGCAGCTCTCCTATTTGCATCCCAAAGCACGAACAAAAGGCAAGTAACTGTAACCAAGTCTGCTTCAAAAATTGTTCAACGCAAACAAGATGGTGTTTTAATCACTACAAGTATTCTTCCAGCCAGCAGAAAGGAATACTCCTCTCTGCTGTGTTTCTATTATTTTGTTAGTGGGACTAATGTAAACCTGCTTCTAAAATAGTATCCTGAGCACATACTTGTAATTAACATCACCATTCAGAATATTAGGTTCTCCTGGCCATAAATCTCATACATACACCCTCTAAAGCAGTGGTTCTCAAACCTTTGTCTCCTGAGGACCCTCACCGAGTCACTACTGGAAACCGGGGACCCCAATGCAATTTGTAAGATTTAAATTTCAAACATTAAAACAGTAATTTGCAAAACATACACAAACAAGTGCTTACCAAACAAATACACAAATTACCAAAGATTTTATTATTTTATTATTAAAAAAATGTAAAAATCGAAAAACTTTAATGGCAAGGTTGGTGCTGCATCTCAGTGACTAACTTTTTAATGTTTGGTTTTATTTTGCAGTACGAGGCTTCTGCTCCTGCCAAAACCCAAAAGCAGCCCTGAAAAATGTTGTCAGACCAGCCCCTGTATGGTGCATACCAACTGCAGCGAGTGAGCCTGACCACTACAAAGGGAGCTCTATCACAAAGAAAATTTGGGAACAAATGATGCATTCTACAACACATTTTTCATTATATATTGAACTATATTAGTTTTGAAAACATAGTCAATGATGATCTTACTGTGCACCAGGATACAAGAATTTTTGTTGGGGCTCTTCAATGATCCCCTCACTATCGCCCTCCAACAGTGCATCTCATCTCTCCATAGCACCACTGTCACATGTATTTCATTTGTTTTCTAGCACCTCTCCTATTAGTGTAGGGTGTCAGAGCACTTTACATCACATACACAAAGAGACGATGCATCATATGTGCGTAAATCAGTTTATAGAAAATATTAAATAAGGCAAAGGGGATTACAAGGTGTAGCATTCACATGCCATCCATACTGGTACGCATTTTTAAGAATGCTTTGTCTGGAGAAGCAGAAAATCAGGATTCAAAACATAACACAGCGGTCAGTCTTGACTTTAATAATTAGAATCTATTTCTTCCCAAACAAACCATTTCTAGCAGCATCGGGATAATGAAAGAATGGGAAAAAACATAACTTACTAACTTACACCATGCACTTTGCATGCAGCTCTTTGATCGCAGTTCATAGCTCACTGCGCTAAATTAGGATTGTAACTTATGAACTGCACAGTAACAAAAGAATATCTGTGACAAACGCAGTAACTAACTGAGCTGTGCACATAAAATACTTTTTTTTTTAATGCATGGTACGCATTCTTTGCAGAAGGCATATTAAACATCTGCACTACCTTAGAGGAGTCAAAGTTGCCACTGGACAAAACTCACATCTTTCTCCAGCAGGTACATTAATCACTGGAGTTATCTTGACAGCTGTATTGTTGGATAAAAACTGCTGACTATACACAGAACCTTGCAGTGCTTTTAAAACTGCCGCCTGTAGACCCACTAGGAATATGTCACAGACCCCTGGGGGTCCGCGGGACACAGTTAGGGAAACACTGCCCTAAAGAGTCAGTGCCCTTCATTTTGGCACACAATTAGACCTAGTTTCTATGTAACATGTATGTATTGCCAGGAAAGTCCTGCCACAAAAAAACAGCAACACGTGTTTTTTTTTTAATTGGAAAAATATATAATGATAAATATGTAAAAGGTGTTAAGTTATGGTTACCATCAACCAAATCTTCTCTCAGGAGAAATTGAAGTCTATTAGCACAAAAAGTCTGCTGTGATCAAAGTGCAGGCAACAAGCACTGAGCAAGAAAAACACTGCCACTATTACAGTTAGGCAAGGCAATATTTTTCAATTCCGCATTACCAACACATTTTTATCTAGTGGGATATACCAATTCATTGAATAAGAAACTGAAAAACAGTTCATACAATAAGATATATAGCAGATAAGGATTCTAAATATAAGGTGACAACACCAACATAGGCTGTCGTACAATCAGGCCACCTGGGAGGTACTAATTATAATTTATACTTTGCAGAAGGTCTGATGTAAATCAATACCTGCACTTCACAGCAGATTTGTATGTGTGAATGAACTACAGGTCTCTGGGTCAGCCGTTCCACAAATGGCCAGTAAATCTCTTTGTTCAGCTCTTTAATCCTTTTACAAATGTAACCAAACTATGAAATGCCTTTTTAGGTTTAGTCTGCGACAGCACATGCGCAGCATGCACTCTCGCTTCTAAGAGAAATTGCATAAAAAAAGGGGCCGCAACCCACCCATTTTTTAACATTTGTTGGCTTCATTGGCACTCTTACTTGTTGCCTTCTAATTGGCCTTCTGCTGATGTTGCTTTGATTGATTACTACTTTCATTTTTTCTTCATCCCTTTTGTCCTTGTTGAACCTCTTGCCATTTGTAGCTATGTTTTACTATGCCACATACACTTCAGTAAAGCCCTTTTCTGCTTTTTGAACGGGTGTTTATTTTGACAACAAATGATCCCTGCTTTTATTGTGACAACAGATGTCGGATTCCAAATGTATTTTCACTAAGAAGGGACATGAGCATCATTGCTTTCTTTCTGTGATAAGTTATTTTTTTCTTTTTTGATTCTTCGGGAGATGAACTGATTTGCTGAGCACCACATTGGTGTTGTGCCAAGACCCAACAAGTATTGATAAAGACAATAAGTCTTGCCTTTGAAGCTATTAGCTCTGCCTTTACCTTTTGTCATGCTGTACAGCATGGAAATTGCCGACTTTAGCAATAATTTGTATCCATCCATGATGTATAGCTGCGTGGTTGCTGTGCAGTATATCGAAAAATAATAATTAAAAAAGGACTATGATTCATCCAGTGCTTATTGTGAATGCACTTTTTTTTAAAAGCTCATTATTTTTGGCTGCATCACAGTGCTTTATAGGTCTCGCCTACGCAGCGCGCAAGCGCCCCTTCGGCGTGACCTCTTGGAATCACTCCGGACTTTTTCGGCAACTCGTGCATGTACTGCGCTGTTTCCAATGAGCACTCGTGCATGTAGGGCGTTTACCTTGCGGGAGCGAGCAGCGGTGCCATCTGTTTGCAATTATCATGCCCGCACTTTGGAAAAGATGGCACCACTGCTCGCTCCCTCAAGGTAAACACTGTACATGGACTGAGCCTCGAAGCAGCCCCCCCCGATCCCCACCGAGGATAATCCCTTATGTGAACCTCTAACATGTCCATATATTCACTAAAATAGATACCCTCTTTGGCTTTGATCCAGATTGCATATATATGCTGACATTTGTTTTCCCACAGTGGCGAGGAGAAGCATCAGGCCGGTAAACTTTTTCCTCCATATCATACTCATGATAGCCTCTACATCAGTTCTTTGCTGGGCTGTCTCTTTGATCCATCTTCGAGGAGGTGACCTCTTTTACTCCAATGCAGAGGGGGGCTTGCAGGCACAATTGCAGCCGGCGGCGTCCAAACCTTGATCCACTCCCCAGTGTTTGCCTCGGCTGCACTTGTCTTTCCCCCACCTTTCCCGGCCTCGCCTTGTCTTATACTGTGAGTTGCGGCGACTTGAGAAGATGTGATGAAACACAGGGGGAAAAACTCTAGCTTGTGACCCGCCCGTCACCTTTGATCAGACCGCCTCGCCTCTTTGAAACCCAGAGGGGGGGGGGCTTGCAGGCACAAATGCAGCCGGCGGCGTTCAAGCCTTGATCCGCTCCTGGTTTGTGCAGGCTAATTAGTCAGGAGGATTAACCTGTTGAGTTTGCAGCTTCTCGCCGGAGGAGCGGTGCGCGAAACCTAATGGCGTGGATTTTGATTCCTCTGGTTCCAATGTAGCGCCTGCAGGCATGCAGGAGGAGCGCTGCCGGTATCACCAGGGAAGCCGGCCAGCTCTGGGAGCACCTCTGACTGCAGAGGGCATGGGGGACTCGGTGTTCTGTGATATGCGACTGTCCTATACAGTAAGTACCCCCTGGCTTGTGTGTCTTCACTTTTCACTCACACTCGTTCAAGTTTGTCTGTTGGAGGAAACAGGGCTGGGACCGGTGTTGTAGGACAGTCACATTCTCTGTTGCATTTCCCATCAGGCACCAGGCACAGGAGGGGACTGGACAGAGAATTCCACTAACATAATGCAGCGAGCACACATTTTAAAGTTGTTGTGTATTCTTTGCTTCAATGGATGTTGCACCAATCTGCTCTGTCATTTGTATTGCATTTTTATTCACTTTGGGGACAATGACGAGAACCAACCTCGCCCACCTACTGAACATCTTGCCCCTTGTATTGTGACGGGGGCTCTTGAGGATTGTTCAACAGGCATTGCTCGCGCCCTGCAGTGCCTTCAGCACCCCACACCGAGTGGTATATAGCATGAACCGTACACAGCGGAAAGACCCGAGGCCCGGGCACGCTCATGGATCTCTCTCTCTCTCTCCTGCGGTTCTCCTCTGCTCCTTCCTGCTCACCCCAAGCTGTTCCTGCTGTTGAACTGCGCATGCCGCAGAAGCCAATATAACAGTAAAACAAGCATTGGCATAGCCAATAGGTCTCGCTTTTGGGATTTATAAGTGTTTAGTTATCTAGCACAAAATCCTTGGTGCAACAACATCAACTGTTGCATGGCTAAACACTTATAAGGTCCCAAAGGCGAGACCTATTGGCTATGCCAATGCTTGTTTTGAGTAGCTTTAGCCAGACTGCAAAACATCAGCACTGCTGTACAGCATGGCTGCAAAACATTGCCAAAGCCCTTAGCTCTAATGGGCAAGACTTATTGGCTTTGTACGTGCTGGTTTTCTGGAAGTGTTCTTTCTTCATGCATACTGCAACAACAAAACCATCACACATTCAATACTGAACCCTGTCTTTGCAACAGGAACCCTTTCCAACACTTTGATCCAGAATATGTGGTTGGCATCTTGCTGCCCACAAGGGACCTCTGCACATGCGATAAAAGGGTGCATCTGGGAACCGGACACCATGGTTGATGGCCATCACATCAGAACCACTGCTTGCTGTCTTGCCATCACACAAAACACAGACAAGTTAGTGCCCTTCAACTACTTTAACCCAGGACCATCTATGTGCTCAGGCTGTAATTACTAGTTTTCAACTTTATGTGAAAATGCTACTCTGCCCTCACCTGCCAGGGAGCCGTGATGTATAGGAGAACCGGTGCTGCTGATGCAAGGATTTACCACCCTTCGGAAACCCTAACCGAGGTGTTTCACAACTTTGGACTGCGCACTTGGCAGGCTTTACTGAGAGTGGAGAAGGGTGTGGAATATCAGAGAACAACCAGTGTTGTCAGACTGAGCACTCCAGCTTGCAGTGCTGTGTCCTGTGGACGACGATGAAATATAAAGCTAATGGCTGAAGGCACCAGTTATTCTGCGACCAGCAAAGCAGACATTAATCGTCAAAAAGCACCCTGGAGCATGAAGGTCTACAGTTGACCCGATACAGCACACTGCATTACAGACCGTTGAGATGAATATGCAATCTTGCTGGGAGTTTGTGCTAATGGTGGACCAATACTTGCTGCTGTTGGGAACCACATGTTCTACAAAAACTGAAATGCAGTCATACACAGAAGGCCTTCTACAATTCGAGATCCTAATCCAAGCCAGTGTATGTGTCGATGAAAGGTCAGGGTGCAGAGTAGTGGTGGGACTGGGACTGGCCCATGTCCCAAGCACCTTTGCAAAGAAGTGTAGCGCGCGCTGCTGAACCTCGGGAAGAGCGGATGCTTCCAGGAGAGGCCTCTGGGGAGCACAGTCCCCGTCACTGTGAGCCCGTGTCTCCTCTCTGCTCTCTCCCCAAGTCAGCCGCCCCTCCCGTGTCATCACTTCATTAATAACATCCACATATTTCCTTCCCTCCGGCCCGAAGCGCTCGCGGCTGATTCTTTAAGTCAATGCATGTGGAAAGTCACCCACCTACCTACCTTTCACTGCCGGGTAATTGATAATATCCAACAAAAGCGGGGCGGAGCCGGCGCCACTCTCTGGTAAATATGCATGAGCTCACCCATAGTCGGGCCCATATTCTCACAAAATGGAGTCGATTGTCGGCCACTGCTTAGCATTCCATGGGTGTGAAACGTGCAACTGAGGGCAAGACCAAAACCATTAGCTCAGTATTTTATCTGTGATTATTTTCTGAACGGTATCCCAGCTTCTTTTCAACCTTTTGTGGGCTTTTTTTCCCGCTGCCTCCTTCCCTCCCAGGACCCCTGCAACTCCCCACCGCCGGTGGCCTCTTTTCGCTGGCTGATGCGCCATCCCCTTCTGCTTTGCTGAGTGGGAGCGTAACTAATTTTGCCATTGGACGTCCCTGTGAGAGCCTGAATCACCCATTGTGGGGAGAGGGCGTCCAGTCTTTCTCTTCCCACTGGTTTTTGTTCCCCCGCCTGAAAGTTTCTTTTTCAGGAAAAAGGGCTTCACTTAAATTATCTTCGTTTTTACCCCTGGTAACTGGGAAGGGTCATGAGGACGTTCAAGGCCGAAGAATATGTTCACTTTCCTGTAAATACGTCTGTGCTATTGTAGGCCATTGAAATGCGCTCCATGCAACACAGGTGATCGATGGAAAGGTTCAAGATGGCGCCTCTCCACAGCCGGGCAAGCACATCAGTTACTTGTGTTGTTCTGGATCGGGAAAACCATGCAGATATGGCAATGACCTTCAATCTTGACTTGCAGCACCTACCAGCTCAGCCAATGCACC
Source organism: Lissotriton helveticus (assembly GCF_964261635.1). Lineage (NCBI taxonomy): Eukaryota > Metazoa > Chordata > Amphibia > Caudata > Salamandridae > Lissotriton > Lissotriton helveticus. Next base: position 511,497,482 of record NC_136071.1, on the reverse strand, counting down.
TCAGTCAGGAACCGCAAAACCCCTTGCTAGTCCAATATAAGGACTTACCTGCACCTGTTACTATGCTCCCGCCTTGGAATGTGCCAACCTCAGTATTCATATACAGGGACCACAAGCAACACTAATGATGCACATCACTGCTGGTCCGTAGCACCACTTCTGTCTTTACAATCTGACTCTATTTACAACACTGACAATTTGATAGATTTTTGCCCCTTTGCACTCAGGGTTCACAGATCTATGGCGAGCTGAAACCTTACTTAAGCTAGTTGATGCTAATGAGCCTCAGGTATGATGACCTCAATATATACTCCACACTCCCTGATAATATCTGACTTGTGTTATTATCTCAAGTTCATCAACGTAGAAGGAGGTGGTTCATGGCTCAAAGAAAGAACTCTGTGGTAGACATTGAGGGGGATATGTACAACAGTAGTGGCGGAGTGAGGCGTAAGCCGTCACGGCTTAATGCCTCACTCTGTCACTTCAGAAATGCAAGGCTGCACCATATTTACAACAATATGGTGCAGCCATGTTTGTTCCCCTTGTGCTGGCACTACACTTAGCAGTGTAGTGCCAACGCAGGCACCCTTTTGTCTGCGTGAAGGGGAAGACTGTTTATGTGTGGGAAGGTGTCCCTTCTTGCACATAAACTATCTTTAACCCCTTCCGCCGCAGTGCTAAGGGGGCGGGGCGGCCACGCGGCGAGCGCATGCTGGTGACGGAACCGCTCCGTCATCAGCTGCGGTTGCGCTGTGCTCATGACAGAGCGGTTCTGTCACGGCCCCTCCCACTCAATGGAACGCTCAGCGCAGGCGCGAAATCCGCGCTGCGCAGGCGTGCCGAGCGGGTCGTGACGGAACCGCTCCGTCATCAGCACAGCGCGACCGCAGCTGATGACGGAGCGGTTCCGTCATCAGCAGGGGAGGGGTTATATGCCGTTTTGTCACTTCTATGTGTGCTGCTGGAAGTCAAAAAATTTCATTAAAAAAAAAAAATGGTTATGTGCTGGAAGGGGGATGGCAGCACACATGGAAAAAGCAAAAATGAGGAGAAATATAGCATTTCTCCTCGTTTCGCCAACTTATGACCAGGTTTTCCCTGGTCTTAATTTTGGCGCTGCCTCCTATTTACACCACCCTTGTAAATCGGGGTCAGCGTCAATATCAATGGATGTTGCGGTGGAATGCCCGCCGCAACACCCACTGCCCACCCCTTATGTACAAGGCAGCATTAAGTGGCTTAACGCTGCCTTGTAAATAAGGCAAAGCCCCTATCACCACGGAAATGTCACAAAACGGACGTTCCTGTGGCGATAGAGGCTTGTACATATGCCCCTGAGTTCGCCTCTTTTATAGCAAATGTTAGGGACACAGAAACAGAGCTCACAAGTCCTGAGCAAAAAGTATATAATTGATGACCTCACAGGAAGTGATGTCACATATCCTTAGGTATCAAGGACAGCATGAGACGTGCCATCAAGTGAAATGATGAAAAACCAAAATAAATGTAAGAAAAACCAAAATAAATGTAACATGTATACAATTACACCAAAACATCATTAATGTAGGCTCCTGGTTTACAAATCTAGCGGAGCAGCACTCTAATGCATCCAAAACCTCGCCTCGTGTTAACAAATGGGTTTGTAGAAAAACCACACAAGGGATGGAACTACTTATTGATGCCTCTAAAGCCCCCAGGTATAGCTTCATACAAAGTTGAACTCTGATAAGAATTGCCTTTACATTTCAGGTCATAGCCCTTCTCTCCAGGTGTGACATTTAGCCTGTTGTGAGTGAGAGCTGACCACGGACCCAAACGTGTGAGACTCACTCGCAATGACAGTCTTGAGGTCTCTGCAGAAAGCCTACTTCAAGCTAAGTACTTTACTGTGCACAGGAAAAGGGCTTTAGAAATAGAATTTTGACTTAAACAGAGACAGCTTCAGGCATATTAGTGCAAAATATCCTGATCAGGATGCTGGTGGAAAAGCACGAAGATATACATCAGCAGGAGGGATCGACCGTAGTAGTGTGGAGCATAGGAAGAAGGTCTAAGACCCAGCAATGTGAGGTACATATGGAGGAGGATTATGGTATAAAGAAGAAGGGAGGCCTCCCATGCAGCATCGCTGTGAAATACAATGAGAAGGGGCCCAAGAAGGCCGTACCCCGCATGGGGGTTGCTTGTGTTCCCTTCTGGATGTTCAGATGGACAGTTCCTATGAGGAGCAAGGTCAGTACTTACTGATTAGCATAAGGCAGGCCTTTGTCTAGAGTGGCACAGTGGATGAAAAACAATGGTTTAGAATGCTACCCTAGTAATTGTCAGTAGTTAGACTATTTCCAAAACAGTTACCTTTTGTGAGATTGATGTCACAATGGGATACAAAGAGACATTACTTTAGGTAGAGTACTCTGAAGCAAAAGGGTATTTATGCACAGGTGAGGAATTTTCAAATGCAGAGCTGTGACACAGCTGAGGCAAGATATACAGTGCTTAATTTGTAAAATAATTGGTGCCAAGGCCCTGACCAGGAGACCACTGCAGCTTGCACCACCATCACCCCTCTCATCGCTGTCAAAACAACTACTAACCATCTCTCTCGCCTGCAAGTGCAACAGTTCAGATTATTCCAGGTCCCCAAAGTTAAATGAATGGCTAAGGAGGCAGGTATTAGAAATTTTAAATGCATATTGTATCATTGGTTGTTCTTATCATCTCTAAATTAGATGATCAGCGCCACCATGTGGCAGACTGTCTTAAGTGCGGTGTTGACAATAAGTGCCAGTGTCGAGCACTGGAAACCACGGGCTCAATTTAAGTACTGGGTAAGGTATGGAAGGGAAGGAGCCATAATGGGAAGAAAATTGGAAATAGATTTTAAGATCGAATCTTATAAGACGCTCGCTACAGTTTCTTTTTGTACAATATCTGCCACTCACTGTTGGTGGAAAATGACTGAACATATGTCTGCCTTTTCCCACATTTGGTATGTTCTCTTGTCCACCTTCCGTACTCTGGGTCTAGTACTCCACCTTCCACTTTCTTGTCGGCATCTGACGTCACTCCTAGGACTTCCATCCATTTAAAGGGGCTGAATTCCCTAGTCTCCTTGTCAGCCGCCTCCCACTTCCTAGCAGGCTCATTCATGGCGGTGTTTCCAGATGTCCCTCTCCTAGTGCCTGACATTGGGAACCAGGCTGTAAAAATAAAGCAGTCATGTGAGAGTCAGGAGGGTCCCTCCTGTACAATGTCACAGTAAGACGCCTGCTAGATCTTCTGGGGAATCCGTGCTACCCTCGTCCTCTTGAGGCATCCCCACCCCAGGATTTTCCCGACTGGGGAAAAGAGGGAACATGGATAAAAAATCAGCATTGCCATAGTCCCTGCCTTTCCGATGTCAGGTGTAAGACTTCAAACTGAAAGGGTTGCAACGAAAGGAACCACCATTTAACCCTCTGGTGGTTGCCTTTGTTCTGACTCATCCAGGTTAAGAGAGCATGAGCTTTATAGAGAATGAAGGGGTTGCCTTCCAAATAGTACTGCAGTTTCTCTACGGCCCATTTGATGGCTAAATATTCCTTCTCTTTTACGGGATAATTTTGTTCCCTGGGAAAGAGTTTCCAGCTTGAAAATAGGACCGGAGATCCCAACACATCTTCATTAACCCGAGAAAGCACAACTCCAATCCCCACTTCAGATTCATTGGTTTGCAAAATAAAAGGTTTTCAAAATTAGGGGAGGTAAGGACCGGGCTAGATGTGTTAGCTTGTTTGAGGTGTTAGATAGCCTCCTTAACATGGGATGTATGGTTTTATATTTCCCGGTGGAAAACATCCTTCTTCAGGAGATCAGTAAGAGACCCAGCTATAGTAGAATAGTGTGGAATAAAGAGCTTGTAATAACCAAGGAGTTTCAGTTGTCCATTGCCCAACACGTATCCTAGGTATTTAACTCTGGAGTATTCTGCTCTTGATTTCTTTCCATTAATATGTACATTTGCCTCCTTTAGTTCTCGTAGAATGTTTTTACATTGAATTAGGTGTTGTTCCCAGGTTCTACTGCATCATCAATATATGCAGATGATTACAATTGGTGATTCTTTAAGACTTTATTCATAAGCCTTTGAAACGTTGCAGCGGCCCCATGCAGACCAAAGGGTAATACAGTGAATTGAAACAGTCCTTCTGGGGTGGCAAAGGCGTTCTTTTCTTGGTCTGATATTTTCAGTGGCACCTGCCAGTATCCCTTTGTGAGCTCTAGAGTCGTAATGTATTCAGCCTCGCTTAACCTTTCTATTAATTCATCTACCCTAGGGAGAGGTTACGCATCGAATTTTGATACCTGGTTAACGGGTCAAAAGTCTATACAGAAATGTATCATGCCATCAAGTTTAGGTACGAGCCCGATTGGAGAATATCAGCTATTGCAATAGGGTTTTATTACTCACAGCTGTAGCATCATTATGATCTCGTGTATAACTTCACGGCAGACAGCAGGTATTCTATAGGGTTTTTGTTTCACTATGGTCCCCAGTTGAGTAGGAATAGCATAATCGACCAGATGGGTTTTACCTGGGAGGTCAGAAAACAGGTGGGTAAGAGGCTGGAATATTGACATAAGCTAATTTTTTGGTTCTCTGTGAGTGCGTCATTAATAGGAAGGAGACTAAGGGTACCTGTGTTAGGAGACACTTGACCGACTGTATTCACCTTTTTTGGTAAAGGGCCTAACCATTTTTTAAGCAGATTAACAAGAAAGGTTTCTTCCCTTTGGGGGATGATTTACAGACTGTAGGTAACCTTACCTATTTTGGCAGTGATCCTATCGGGCCCCTTCCATTATGATTTCAATTTTTTCACTGAGGTTGGGAGCAACACCAAAACCCAGTCGTTCACCAGGTAACTACGTCATTTCTACTCCTTCTCATATACCCTTTGTATGTGTTAACTGACTCCTTTCCAAGTTTTTGTGGGCTAGGTCTCTAAGTTTTCCTATGTAGATTTTTACTTGATTAGCATAATCAAGTAGCCCTCTGGCTTTGTCCCCTGCATTCTTCTCTCAAAACTCTTTGGTCATTTCTAGCAGACTTCGGGGTTTTCTGTCATACAACAATTGGGAAGAGGAACAATCAAGGCTGCTTTGTTTTTGTCCCCATATGACAAGAAGAGCTAAAGTTAGAAGCTGATCCCAGTTTCTCCCTTCGCCTTTTAGCATCTTAATTAATGGCAATTTTAATGTCCCAATATACCTCTTTACCAGACCATCCATCTAGGGATGATAGACAGAGGTCTTAATGTGGGTGAGATAAAAAAAATTGGCAAATCTGTCTCATGAGGTGGGACACAAAAGGGGTCCCTTGATCCGTGAGGAATCCCACTCGGGAAAACACTTCTACCAGATGTTGTGCTATAATATTAGTGTTACTTGATCTCAAAAGAATGGCCTCTCGATATCTTGTGGAGTAATCTACAATTACCAGTACATATTAGTTACCTTTAGAAGATTTTAGGAGAGGTCCTATCAGGTCCATAGCTATGCGTTCAAAGGTTGTTCCTACAGTGGGGAGGTGTTGGAGAGGTACCAACGGAGGTCCATAAGGATTCTTTTTCTGACACACTTTGCATTCCTGGCAGTACTTTATTATGGTGGCATATATCTCTGGCCAATAAAAGTGATGTAATATGGCTTGTTTATTGGCTCCTGGTGTGACCAGCCAACAGATGTGAGTGTGCAAAAAACATGATTTGGTCATGAAATTTTCTAGGAACCAATAACTGAGTGAATACGTTGAGTTTACCGTTCTTATATAATAGACCCTTTTTTGTGACAAATTGTGGATAAGATGTAGGGGAGTTGGGATTGGTACTTCGGCCTTCTTGCCATGTATTCTGCAGGGTAGAATCATTGGTTTGGGAGAGTTGGATGTTACGGTCTGTTTCCAAAGGTTCTGGGGTAAGTAGTGTGTTTTATGGTGGAGACTCATAGGAGGGGGTTCTGGTTGGGTCTGTAAGATCTATATTGTTTAAAAAAATTCTAAGAATTCAGGCTTGTCAGTGCTCAATATTATATTTTCTGGGATATTATGCAGTACCCCAACTTCTATGTTCATCTGGTGGTCTTTGGTAGTAGTAACAGACAGTTGAGCTATTGGATATGCTTTTTACATCTCCATACACACATCTAATACACACAGCCTTTGCAGGAAGCATCTGTGAGGGTTGCACTAGCTCCCCCAGGACCACTGGTTGTTTGTACCCAGAATCTAACAGGGGAGTAACCCATTTCCTATAGACCTGTAGACTTACATAATAACATGCCCTGCACTCCTGGGTGTTTAGAATAGAAGGGGTGTGTAACTTACGTCTATGGGGTTTGTCCACTGATTTTTTTGTGGGGTACAATCAAGCTATGTGACCCCAGTCACCCCATTCAAAACAGTGGGGCCCATTTTGTGTTGGGATTTCTGGTTTCATACTTCGTCCTTTATGAAGTTCTAGGGGGCTTTTGTTTGCTTTCTTTTCATTCTTCCCCCATTTACTGGGGAAGTATTCCTATGACTTTTCTCGGGTTTTCATGTAGATGATCATCACTGTGCCAGGGAGAAGGTAGTAGCCATTTCTACTGCCTGTTCAGCAGTGGGGCAAGTATGCTGCCCTAACCATCTCTGAGTGGGTAGGAGAAGAGCCTCCAAATATTGCTCTAAATATATTTGTTCCATTATATACTCTTTACTATTTTAATTTGGTTTTAGCCACTTGTCGACTGCAAATTTAAATTTGAAGTATAAGGTTTTTGGTGTATCTCAAGGGGCTCCTCCCTCTTTTCTGAACTTCACCCTATATGACTCAGCCTTCATCTCCAAGTTTTTAAGGATACATTTTTTTATGTTGTCATAATGAGTGTTTCCATAGGCATTGACTATCTGGTAAGCAGCCTGTGCCAGTCTGGTAAGAAGTTGGACCAAGAAGAAGGGCCATTTGTCTTTGGGCCAACCACAGGCTTGAGCGGCTCTCTCAAAATTTAGTAAAAAAGCATCCCGATCTTCTCTGATAGTGTATTTTTGCACTGCTACGTTTGGTCCCATAGACTGGGGACTCCTGTTTCTTTTTTTTCTTTTTTTTTTAGTCCTCATTTCACCACTAGCAAATGCAAATTATTTCCCATAGCCCGTGTAATATATCCTGTTTATAGTATAGAAGTGATTTTTTTAAGAGAAGCAGACCTGACATATTTATAAAGTACTTGAAGAGAAGTATCATAAAATAACTGAAACTGCCTAGAGCCTAGAAGAACTCCAGACACGATGTAGAGGGGGAGAGTGTAATTCCTCTGCCTTCAGCATTTTCCTGTACCAGAGTCCAATTTACTTCTTCCTGGGCCCTGGAGGTTGAAGAGCACACTCGATTTCCCAGTTACCACCAATGTTGTCTTTCTCGGCGGAGAACCAAGAACAGAGTTGGATGTATTTAAATCTGGAGAAGGAGTCCCCAATCTTAGATCTCAAAGCCTCCCACGGGAGGACCCCTTCTGATGTTACTAGGTCCGATGGGAAGGGGCAAAGTGCCCCTAAGGCATTGGGGCAGACCCGGGGAATCTCAGATTGGGGCACAATCAGAATAGTATTTTATGCCACACCTTCCTTTAACTCTGTTCCATACAGAAAAAGCTAGTTTTAACACCTTGAGGCGAACCTTTTTGTAAAACTTTGCTGCTCCAAATTTATACAGAAACCCAGAACCGCCTCCCTCTTGATCAACCATTATATTCAAAATCCTCCCCCAGTTGGAGTCATCAGGGCTTGAAAGAAGACTTCGGATGTTTTTCAACTGGAAGGATAGAGCATACCAATGTACAGCAGGAAGAGCAAGTCCCCCTTTTAACAGTCTTCTTTTCAACTTTTTCCAAGATAGTCTAGAATTTTTGTTAGCCCAAATAAAGCTGCCAATTTTTCCCTGGATATTCGCCAAAATTTTATCTGGAAAAATCAGGGGTATCGAGTTAAACGAGTAAGTTAACTTGGGCAGGATTACCATCTTGACCAAGTTAACTCGGCCATAGATTGTAAGGGGAAGGTTCTGCCATCTAGAGAAGAGCTGTTTGATATCATTGCCTACCTTCTTTATATTAGTTTGGACTATACTGTTAAGGTCTGATGTAATTATTATGCCCGGATATCTAAACTGGCTGCTTCGAGACCCTTCGCAATTATCAACCCCCCAGCACATGATTTCAGTTTTCAAGTTGTTAATTTGGTATCCCGAGTGAAGGCCAAAATCAGTCATTATCCCCTCGACTCTAGGGAACACCTCAGCGGGGATGCTGGTATACACCAAAAGATCATCAGCATATAGAGCCAGCTTACAACTATAATCCCCGACACTAAAAGGTGTAATTGACTCATCGATTCGCAATGCCTGTGCCAAAGGCTCAATATAGAGGTCAAACAGGAGGGGCGAGATGGGGCACCCCTGCCTGGTACCCCTCTTTATACTGAAGCTTGGTGTCAAAAGACCATTCAATAATATTACAGCGGAGGCGCCCTCATAGCACCCTCTCAGAGTTTGAATGAAGGTCCCACCAAAGCCCATGACATTGAGTACATTCCACAAGAATCCCCAGTTGACATGGTCGAAGGCCTTCGCCGCGTCATATGCGGCTACCGCCAACGGCTCCGACCGTGCCACCTCTAGATCTATACTGCCAATCAGCTGCAGGGTCAGCTCATGAATGTACCTTCCGGGTACAACGCCTTTCTGTTTCGGGTTAATAAGTTGTGGGGCCAATGTAGCCAATATCCCTGCCAAAACACTGGTAAAGATTTTATAGTCAGTGTTTAGCAGGGAGATGGGCCTATAAGAGTCTGCCTTGAGGGGGTCTTTCCCTGGCTTTAGAATGAGCACAATAATGGACTCCTTCCACGGTGCTGGCACCCTACCCTTCGAGGAATAGATATAGTTAAATAACTCACATAGCCTTGGCACCAGACAATCTTGGAAAACTTTATAGACTTCGCCGGGAAGAGCATCCGGTCCTTCTGCTTTGTTATTTTTAATTTTTTTAATATGATCCCTGATTTCTTCCTCCCTAAAAGGGCTATTGAGGGTGGTTCGACCTTCATCGGTCATGCTGGGCAGGGCCTTGCTCTCCAGCCACCGTAAGGTGTTCTCGTGGCTTGGAGATGGTGCTTCCTCATAAAGGTTAGAGAACATGGAGAGGAAATGCTCTTCCATATCCTTCTGGTGGCAAGATATATTTCCCTCGTTATCAAGTATTATCCTGTCTATATTATTCCTCACCCGGTCCGCTCTGATCTTACTTGCCTGGATCGCTCCAGCTCTCTCACCGTACTCATAATTATCCATGGCATGTACATTCCATTGGGCCTTTATTTTTAAGTCTAGGAGCCCTCTATACTTTGATCGGAGGAGTTCCAACTCCTCTAAGACCCGCGATAGATTTTGTGGTTGGGCACCCAATCTTGCATTCTCTAGCGAAGCTATTTTGTTTTCCAGAATCTTAAATTTCCTCCCCTCCTCCCTATTTTTCTAACAAATCTGACTATGGAAAAGACCTCTAGTATGAGCTTTCCATGCGTCCCAGACAAATTCAGGGAGAGTAGAACCAATATTATCGGAGAAATAGTTGGCTATAGATGTTCTGACAGTGGTAACTATCTCTTGGTTGTTTAGAGCCTACCTTTTTAGAGTCCACCTGGGTGATGTTGTGGTTGTGGCCCTTCTAGTTAGAACCGAAAACATAATGGGTGCGTGATCTGATAGGATGGTAGGTAGTATTCTTATATCCTCGAGGGCCTCTAGACAATACCTATCAACCAGAATATAGTCCAATCATGACGTGTGGCCATGTTTTTTGCTAAAGTAAGTGAAGCCAGGTACAGTCCCTCCCTTAACCTTCCAGGCGTCGGTTAAACCAAGCTCATGCATCATGTTGACCATAGCACGCTAAGATCGCAGTGCGGCAGCATGGTGAGAGTTATTGGAGCGATCCCGTCGAGGATCGAGCAGGACGTTAAAGTCCCCCCTATAATGATAGGTGAACTAACCTCAACCAGGTTGGATTGTACTTTAAGTAGGTGGGTGGGGTCATCTATATTCGGCCCATAGTAATAAACAATTGTCTGCACATTTCCACCAAAATCTAACTGCGCCATGACCCACCTTCCTGATTGGTCGGTTGAAATTGACTTGATGGAGCCTGCTGCCCCTGTCTTTATCAAAATTGCAACCCCCTTATTTGCGACCGACTGCCCAGAACAGCAAAAAGCCCAAATCCATCTGATTTTCCCAAAGATCTCATTGCCCTCACTGAGACTTAGATGGGTTTCTTGGAGAAGAACTATTTTGGCCGGGGATTCTTCTATATACTTCAGGATGAGCCTTCGTCTTCTGGGACAGCGGAGCCCGTTGATATTCCAGGAGATACAGGATACCTTATTTCTAGACATTAAGTGGTCTCCTTACTCTCCGCCCAGAACCCCATTGTAGCGTAGTTCCTATATTCCCAATATGCTCTGCCCATTGGAATAACATAAAAAGCAGTTTAGACGTAGGACTGAGGTCATCTAAGTCTCTACTGACTATGATAGACTTAATTAGGTTTGCCAGCTAGCTCAGAGGGTACTAGAAACTTTCTTGAATGTTCAGGAAGGAGTTAACTTTCCTGATTAGACAAGAAGGGATTCGTTTCTGACAACCGCATAAACATGACAACTTTGCTCCCTCAGAATAAAGAGTATATCTCTAGAGTCGTGTGAAAACAATAGACAGCTATTTCACTCAGTCAATCTTAATTTCACCAGAGTGCAGAGAAATAGAGAGACAGGCGTTTTCAATAAAAGTTGTTATTTATTGAGCAGTCTTCTTTCTCATGCAAGAGAAATAAGTTGCCACAATTGCAATACTTAACATGAAGCAAAGTGCGTACAGTAAAAGGAGTATTATGAAATAATACTGTAAAAGCATTGATATGGTTTCTTAGCCATATGATACTTTAAAACGGATAAAATATATACATACATAAAAACATTGACTAACGTACTTAACTGGTGCTTCTAAGATACGCCTACCCCGGTGTACCTGACCTAAGCCTAATACGTGGGAAGAAGTAAGTAAGTTGCAGTTTAAGTTAAGTTGGTTTTTTGCCAAGAATCTGAATCAGGAATTCTCTTAAGGTTTTATCAGCTCCGTACCTTGGTTCCAGAATGAAGGAGGTCTTGTATCTCTCTCCCAGGACTCGATCTCCCAGCAACCCGCAAGGGTGACTGGAAACACCGGAGCTGGAATTTCTCGGCAGGAGAAAAGACAGCATCTCTCTCAGTGCGTCAAATGGGAGGGTCGGCTTCCTTCGGCTCTCGCATCAGCTGGGCGTCGGGCAAGTAGATAGCCGCTCTGCTCCAAACCACCGCGTGTTTGCTTAAGGCAACGTCGGTATATTTATACCAGAAAGGTGCCAAGTTTGATGTAAGGTTGGACATAAGACGTCACTAAGAACTAACAGTTCTTTCTGGACTCCAGGAGTTCTTGTGCAAATCAAAACAAAAGCAGGGGGAATTCCCGGGCTGCTGGAGGCTTGGTTTGTTCAAAGAACGCGTTGTACTTTCTAGGAGTCTATGGGAGTAGCCTTGCCGTATTTGGACTGCATTGGCTATGACTAGATATGGACATGATTCTTATGCCTTTATAAGGATATGTTTCGTAATAACCACATAAGGGCATGAATCGGGGATATCTTGATTAGGGTCCTAGATAGATTCACAACACCCACTCCACGTATTAATGTCCATCATTACTAAATACTAAGCAATACTAAACATATAACGATACATGTGTGTTTTCCAACCCACCCCAAAATACATAAATTGCATTTGAAATGGTATATGGTAAATACACGAAAATGAGTATTTATACTGTACGTTTTACAAGCAGTGTTATCATTTAGGAAATGCATATATAAATATTGGCTGAATGAATTGCGAAAATTACATTCATGAAATGGCTCAGAATACAGAAAAGAAGGTCGAGACCATTTCAACACATATTTATACAATACTGTACATGTGCTAGAGGCTGAGGTAAAATATTGTCTCTAGAGTCTCCTAAAAATAGAAGGTCTGTTCTCTAAGAATAGTTCTACTTATGCAGAGTACCATGTGCCAGAAAAAAGGTAAATATTTTGGAAGTGGAAAAAATAATTTTGCTTCAGGGGAAAAAATAGTTCCAATTGTTTTCAGTAGTGTTGTTTATCAAAAACTGAAGGCCGAATTCAGAGTTCAGGGAACACTGTGTGCTCGTTGTTTTTAAAAGTTATTCTCGTTGTTAGGAGAGAACATCATATCAGACAGGCTTGCGAAAAATTGGTCTACAACAGTAGGTGAAGGTTCGACCAAGTTCGAAAAAGCTGCAATAGTGCATATGAAAGAATCATTGCCATCATCGATGTTGGGATCAGCAATGCTCACAGAAGGTTGTACCTGTGTGGTGCTGCTTTCATCTCGTACTTCACCGCCACCTAATCGTAATGGTAAAGTCTCAACGAATGCCGTCATCAGAATAGGTAGCCGCTGGGGACAACACGTTGCATGAGCCATTACCGAACCAAGCAAAGTATCGATATCCATAGGTACTGCTGATGGTAGTGTAAGACAGACGTCCAACATGCATTCTTCTCCGCATAGCAGACATCGAAGCACAGGTAAGATGCAATCTTGCCAGATTGGTCTGAATGAAAGAAACCAAGTTGTATTCAGATCTCTTAGCCAGGCTAATCCGAGGTCTTTAGTGATTCGGTCTCGGTAGGGTATTGCTAGGATAATTTCTCCCATCGTAGCTGGAGTTTTGTCTGTGGCTTGGCTTGCCCTATCGGAGCAGAAGGATCAAAAATAAAATTCCGGCTACGAGTCCCAAAAGAAGAGGCAGGCCACCGAATAAAGAATGCACAAAATTCGGGAAGATGCCCAGAGCTGTTTTAAAGGGTGCTAACAGTCCCGAAAAAATTGTCTTAAATACATGTGCGATGCCACTGGTATCAGACATGTTTAACATTTGACCTAACATTTCTACGAAATGGACGGGGCAATTTGTTGATAATAGGGTATGTATCTCTGCCGCTGTCCTTGCAACTTGCAGATCATACGTCTCTTTGGACGAGGTTAAAGGCACAGATGTCTGTAAAAGAATAGAATTCATTCTGCTTAAACTATCAATTCGAATAGAAGAGATATTCAAAGAAGGCCATATTGCTGCCTTCATGTCTGGATTGCTCTTTGGATACAATACTTGCATACAGCAAATGACCCTGGAAGTAACAGTTACGAGATAGGCTTTTCCTGGCACCATGCCACAATAGCTGTGGTCACTTATTAGAACATAGCTGCCGTTGGAAAGCTGTCTGAAAAATGGCTCTATCTGTTTTGCAGGAGTGCCATGCAGGTGACATGAAAGGTTATTTGATGACCCTTCGCAGGCTCCATGCAAGTTAATACCTTGACACAGAAGTGTACTGCTTAGTGATTTTTTACAATTGTTACCACTAAGAAATACCTCTTTTTCCCTTCACTATAACATTTGTGTGTATAAGGTAAATTCCAGGTTGATTTGATGTATCCTTTACCCAACCTTTCATACAGGCCTGCTGGTATATATTTTTGGCAATACTTAAACAGGAAAGTTGTTATCGGAATTGTAATTGTTCCGTGTATTATCCATTCAATGACAGGTCTCTCTGACATTGTCAATGGTAATCTCTCAAGTTTTTCAATGCTCAGAATCGTATAGTCTGCTCCTTTTTGTGCCAAACTGATTTGTTTATCAGGAAGGTTAAAGATAGAAAATAATGACGTTGTGTTGATTAGACGCCATGGCACGTAGCCTTAACGCAGGTTTTGCAACGTCCAGCCTAGCTGTACAATAGAACGCAATTGGGACTGACCATGTTGTAACATTAGCAAGTCCTGCTCTAATATATCAATAACAGATGATACAATGCTGTCCAGTGAATAAATTCTGGAGGACAGAGTCGTTAACCCATTGTCCACTACAGAAAGTGATTTTTCCAAATTTATACGATCAATTTCTCGTATTTTTTCAGCAGTTTCAATTTGCGTTACTTTCCAAGCTTTGTTGTACGCAGCGTATATACCGGCGTACATGAAACATTTTTGACGCTGTTTGCGAGGTCCCAGTATGAAATCTCGCAAGTCAGCACCGTCTTTAAGTAAAGTCAACTGTTGCTTAATTTCTGGCAGTGTGGATTTCTGTAGCCATTCAATGCATAGTTTCCCTACACTGTATGTTGTAACTATCCTTGGATGTTGTCTCTGGGAATATCTTGGGTCTGGCCTGTTCTGTTTGAACCCCTGTATTTTGTTCAGGAATATATCTTGACAGTTATTTGTGTCTGTGGGCCAGATCAACCATTTTTTCCAATCAGGATTTGTTCTGTTTTGTAGTAAAATATGGGATACGTCTATCTCCACATCAGTAGTGCTATTACTATCAGGTATGGGTTTTGGAATAGACGGTTTGTTTAAGTCTTTTATCTTGGCTAAGCCAAGACAGGTTGTTTGTTGAATGCTGTCATTCAGGAATATTATCTGTTCTGGGATCACGCAGGCTCTAAATAATGCTTCTAGACCTTGTACCTGCCAGTCTTTTGTACCCCAGATGGTTTTTGTCTCAATGTTGTTTTTCCAAAATTCAAAACTAAATGTAGACATTTTATCATACAAATTTTCAGAATAAATCAATTTAGTATTTGTCAACATTGTTTTCATTCCTGTCTTATTTAACATTTTAAAATAAAACGTTTCTGGATCACTGTTGTTAAACCCTGATAAGTATTGGAATTTCTGATAAAATGTTTTCGAGCTGCCTTTTGGCGGTGTTGGACAATGTTGTAGGAGAGTAGGGTCTGCTATCCTATGGTCACCCCAAATTTTTGCTTTTTGCTTCACTGGTTTATGACTTAATGTGGATGTGGGCCTGCTAATCAGACCCACAGCCTGCTGTTCTCTCTCTAAATTAATGCCAATGCACATTAGGTGCATTACGAAATTGGAACTGGTTCACCTTATCGGCCCCTGTAACAGTGTACCCCAGGTACCCAGGGCATAGATGCTTCCAAGGCCTACCAGGGGCTGCAGCACGTATTGTGCCACCCCTGGACTGGCCTCCATATTTGACACAACTGGCTGATCACTCAGCTGGGGTAAGTCGGTGTAACCACCCTTACTTAGGTGTAGTAGGCCTATACCTAACCTAAAATGGACACATATGTTCCTATCAGCCACTCCTATGGAAGGCCTCATCAATCCTGGAGGCAGAGTGCTTGGAAATATGTGCGATGATGCTCTGGCATGAGCTGAGCCTGTCTGCAGCTTTCGGAACCATGTCCTTTAGCTGTTTCATGATACTGCCATACCATATACTATTAAGTGCATTATGAACCTCGTGGTTAAATGCTATCTTTGGTTTGGCTTTATCAAAACACGTCGAGTAAGGTGTCATACGAATTGGAATACTACCCCCTCGCCAGCTCTGGTGACGGGGGTAGCATTCCACCCTTTTAGAGGGACACAACATGTACCTAACCTGAACCCCGGTTAAAGTTAAACGTGAGCCTTAGCACCACAAAATGGATGCTGCCACCACAGACACAAGTCTGACCTCCTGCTGCTGGGAGTCCTTCCAGCGAGGGAGGCTTGGACAAAGGGTTTCCTGCCTTGGGAGGTGCTAGCACCACCCCAGACAGGATTTTGTGTATTGGGTAAGACAGGGCTGAATAGAATCAGACATGCATGGGGCACACAAGGTGTCCCTGTGCATTTGCCAGTTCAAACCAGTGCTGGGGCTTTCCAGCCCCAGTCTTGGCGCGAAGCTGGACAAAGAAAAGGGGGTGTAACCACCCCCCTTCCTGGTCCCACCCAGAGGAGGGACCTAGCAGGTGATCCGGCCCCTAGATTTGGAATAAGAGTAGGAGCTGTGTCCCAGGACTTCAGATCATCCTGAACTCGACTTGAAACTAAGAAGAAAACTGGACTTCAACATTCTGCTGCACAGAAGACTGAAGAGAATCTCCCTTGTGGCCAAGGAGTGACCACCCTGTGAATACAGGCACCAACCAGCAACTTGACGTCTGCTTTGCCGCCGCCTCCCGCCGGAGCCCGAGCCCAGAGCCTGACAAGACCCAGACTCCCAGACATCTCAGAGCCTGATCCACAGTCCCTGAAAAGAAGAGACCCGTGGAGGCACCGAGAGACTTGGGACCGGACCCCTTGAAAGACACACGAGAAGCTGACTGCGCAGCACCCGAGGCTCCCTCGATGCTGTGATTTGGGGTTAAAGAAGCCCCAATACCGAGCAGCATTTTCACCGAAGATCTGCCCCCAGCATCTCTACGATCTGCGTGGGGCCCTTTTGCACTTTGCCACTCGATGCGCCATCCCGGCCACTTGCCACGTGGCTAGCGGCCATCTTGGCGATGAAAACTACAAATTACACCACTGGTCTGGCTGCTCCAGAATGGCCCTTGCTACCCTGAAAAGGAGCACCCGCTCTGACCTTGCTGGTCCGAGTGAGAAGCTTGCATTGATTCCTGCGTGGCTTGCATTAGCCAAGGCCTGTTTGCTCCAATCAAGAAGCCGACACCGCCATCAGCTAGAGCCTTCGTGGGTCAATTCGTGACCAACGCTTGGATGTCCTTGACCTCTTCGTGTCTACTTGGCTGCAGATACAATCTTCACTTCTTCACCTGTTTGCACCCGACATTGCCTGGTTCCATCCTGGTTCCACGGTAGTCACTGGCTAGTGACTTTGAACATTGTCCCCTCTGCTTTCAGGTTTTCACCTCTTCAGATCCACCCTTGGATCCACCGGAACTCTCCTCGACGACCCGCCTGCAGCATCTTCAGCTCCAAGCACCAACCACCTGCGTGATGAAACCCGACACTACTTCGCACCTGTGCACCCGCTTCCTGTGGGTGAGGTAACTCAGCAACGCCGGTGTTCCCACACTGGTATACACCTCTAGTGCCTGTGTCTAAAGTTTTATCCTTGTAGGTCCATCGGAAGGTTCCTTAAACACTAACTTTGTAACTTTTACGCACCATTGACATTGCATTGGTGCATGCATGTGCTTTAAGCGCTGCACCCGAGTCCCGCGGGCCTTTCCCAACTTCATCACTGCTAGTCCCGAACAGCTCCAGCGATTCCCCAGGCCCTAGGCCTCTTTCATTTCCCCATAGTGGTTCTTATACCACTATTTTAGTATATGGTTTAGGTGGCCCCTAGGGCTCACCATATTCGTGCCACTTTTGTATATTTAAACTGTGTTTTATTTTAACGCATTTGCCTCTGTGCTCATAAAGAGTATAGGGGATATTTGTAGAAATAAATCTATATGTATTTTCAATATATATCTGTGTGGTGTCCTTTCATTTGGTATTCAAGGGGTTTGTGTATGGTAAAACAGCTTGCTTCACATGCCTTTACAGAGTTTAGCCTAAGACTGCTTTGTCCATGCTACCACTAGGATAGCTGGTCTATCAGGTTGACTTACAACCAATCATCATAAGGGTTGCTTGGCATGGTACAAGGTGATCACTAGAACTAGTGAGCAGCATATACCAAGCCAACTTCTCACATTGGTGAGCAGCAGATTGGGATTTGAGCTTGCTGTTGTTTTACCATTACAATCTTTGAAAGTATCATTTGAAAGATCATACAGGTACCTGATAGGTACACTAAAACAAGACTAGTATACTTAAGTTCTACTGAACTTAGTTGTTGTAGAGGATAGGGAGTAGCACACCCTGACTACAACTACTAGATAGGTTTAGTAGGTAAACACCAGTGTAGGTAGATTGAAACATATCCACCCACACTAGAGCAATGTCTGGAGCAGAGGGATCCACTGGACCTATCTCTGCTGAGAGTGACCCTCCAAGGGCACCATCCAAATTTGCTATCTTTAATTTTAAAGAACTGAGGCAGCTGTGTTGCTTAAGAGGAATCAAAACGGGTCCTACCCCTACAGCAGACCACCTCAGGGAGCTTTTAGACAAGTCTGAAGCTCTAAAGACCTCCAAACCAGGCCCCTCAGGGACTGGAGATGGAGGCTCTCCTTCTGAAGATGATAACACTAATGCCCCTGTCCCTGTCATCCAGATAGATGAGGGAAACCAGAGCACTGGAGATACTCAGCCTGAGGATGAGGAAGAAGAGGAGGAGGAGGAGGAAAGTTGGTCTGATGATGAGAGAAATAGTCAGGTGCTAGTCAGCAGGCTTAACCAGGCTAACTTAAGCCTATTTGGGACTGAAAGTGGGTCCAACCCATTCAGACCCCCAAGTGGACTTAACCAGGAGCCCAGGAGGAGGAGGAATCACTCAGGTGAATCCAATACCTCCCAATCTCTAGAGGTTCTCATGGTCACTCCAGAAGAGTGATGTCTAGCCCTCAGAGAAGGGAACATGAGGCCAAAATGAGAGAGGCTGAACTTAGGATCCAGAAGCAAGAATTGGAAGTTGCCCTGGCCAAAGAGAAACTTGCTAAAGCAAGGCAGCCTAGAGAGAGTGGATTAGGATCCACTGGTGGCAGCACTATCCCTAAGGATAAAGACAGGTCCTATGACAATAGAAACCTGAGTAAGATTGTGCCCCCCTACAAAGCTGGGGATGATATTCACAAGTGGATGACTGCACTTGAGAGAGCCTGCAGAGTACAGCAGATCCCTCAGGAGCAGTGGGCAGCAATCTTGTGGCTCTCCTTTGAAGGTAGAGGCCAAGACAGACTCCTCACAGTCAGTGATGGGGATTCTAGAAACTACCTGGTCCTGAAGAGTGCTCTGATTGATGGGTTAGGCTTAACCACTGAACAGTACAGGTTAATGTTCAGAGACACCCAGAAGACATAGACTTAGGACTGGTCTGAATTTGTTGAATGTGCCACTAAGGCTCTGGAGGGCTGGTTGCAGGGAAGTAAGGTTACAGACTATGAAGGGTTGTACAATTTGCTTATGAGAGAACAGATTTTAAATAACTGTCAGAACCAGCAGTTGCATCAACATTTGGTGGACTCAGATCTAACCTCTCCCCAAGAATTGGGAAAGAGGGCAGACAAATGGGTTAGAACCAGAGTTAAGCAAAAGAACCAGAACCAGAACCAGGGTGGTGACCAAAAGAAAACAGACCAGAAGGGTGGGGAGCAGAAAGCTAAAGACCAGAAGTCTTCAACAGGGCCCCAAACTAATACTGAGGGTGGGTCCCAAACTTCCAAGAAGAAGAAGAAAGAAGGTCAAAGGAAACCCTGGTGTAGTACTTGTAAAAACACCTCTCACTGGACAAGTGATTGTAAAAAGGGTGGAGCCCCCAACACTGCAGCCCCTAAGGCACCTGCACCCACAAGTACAGTTAGCAGTGTTGGTCCACAAACTAAGGGGGTAGTGGGTATCACCTTGGGAACTGAAGGGGATTCTGGCCTAGTCAGAACCCCTACACAGGCTGTTCTGATTTGTGATGTGGAAATTGATTTGTCCACTACTGTCAGTCCCAGTAATCTGGGCAAGTACAGACAGACACCTTTGATTAATGAAAAAGTGGCTCAAGCATACAGGGACACATGTGCCAGTGTCACTATGGTGACGCCTAGCTTTGTGGACCCTGGACAATACATACCAGGTGATAATTACCTGGTGACCAATGCCAGCAATGTCACTACTACCCATAGTGTGGCAATTGTTAACTTTTCCTGGGGAGGGGTAACTGGCCTAAAAAGAGTTGTGGTTAGTGCTGATCTCCCAGTTGAATGTTTGTTGGGCAATGACCTGGAGAGCTCTCTATAGTCAGAAGTTGAGTACAGGACTCATGCAGAGATGTTAGGGATATCATCGCATGTCCTTGCTGTGACCAGGTCACAGGCAAAAAAGTGCCTCTCTGACCCTCAGACAGCAGGCTGCTGCTGAGGCTGCTGGGAATGCTCAAGGTACCCATAAAGTTTATTGGGATGATGGGCTCCTTTATTCAGAGGGTAGAGACCCCAAGCCTGGTACAACCAGGAGGTTGGTCATACCTCTACAATTTAGGGGCTTCCTTCTTACCTTGGCACATGATAATCCCTTAGCAGGACACCTAGGCCAGAACAAAACGTGGGACAGACTTGTCTGTCACTTTCACTGGCCTCACATGTCAGAAGATACCAAGGAGTTTTGTCGCTCCTGTGTAACCTGCCAAGCAAGTGGCAAAGCAGGTGGTACCACAAAGGCCCCCCTGATACCACTACCTGTGGTGGGGCTGCCCTTTGAAAGAGTGGGGATTGACATTGTTGGTCCAATGGATCCCCTTACAGCATCTGGGCACAGATTCCTACTGGTGGTGGTGGACCATGCCACCAGGTACCCAGAGGCAATTCCACTTAGGACCACAACAGCTCCTGTTGTGGCCAGGGCCTTCCTTGGAGATTTCTCCAGAGTGGGGTTTCCTAAGGAGGTAGTATCTGGTAGAGGTGCCAACTTCATGTCAGGATACTTAACAGCTATGTGGAAGGAATGTGGTGTCAACTACAAGTTCACCACTCCCTATCATCCACAATGCAATGGGCTTGTTGAAAGATTTAACAAGACCCTAAAGGGTATGATCAAAGGATTACCAGAAAAGCTTAGGCGAAGATGGGAAAACCTTCTACCCTGCCTTCTGTTTGCTTACAGAGAGGTCCCACAAAAGGGGGTTGGCTTCAGCCCCTTTGAATTGTTGTTTGGGCACCCTGTAAGAGGACCCCTGTGTTTGGTGAGGGAAGGATGGGAGTTACCTCTCAAAAAGCCCAAGCAAGACATAGTGGACTATGTACTTGGTCTCCGCTCCAGGATGGCTGAGTACATTGAGAAGGCATCCAAAAACCTTGAGGCTAGCCAGGAATTACAGAAAGCCTGGCATGTCCAAAAGGCTGTCTTGACTGAGTACCAGCCTGGACAGAAAGTATGGGTGTTGGAGCCAGTGGCCCCAGCAGCACTCCAAGACAAATGGTCTGGACCCCATACTATCATTGAAAAGAAGGGAGAGGTTACCTACTTGGTGGACCTAGGAACTCCCAGGAGCCCCCACAGGGTGCTCCATGTTAACAGGCTGAAAGCATATGTTGACAGAGCAGACATGGGCTTGCTCATGGCTACAGATGAGGGGCAGGAGGAAGAGAGTGACCCTCTCCCAGACCTGCTGACTCAGAACCCTGAGGATGGCTCAGTTGATGGTGTGGCCTTAGATGACAGCCTCACTGAACATCAGCAAAATGACTGTAGACAGGTTTTGCAGTCATATCGACATATGTTCTCCCTGACCCCCAGTCAGACTAACTGGTGTACCCATGTGGTGGACACTGGTGACAGTCTTACTGTGAAGAACAAAATCTACAGGCAACCTGACCATGTCAGAGATTGTATCAAGACTGAGGTGCAAAAGATGCTGGAATTAGGTGTCATTGAGCCTTCAGAGAGCCCCTGGGCTAGCCCAGTGGTTCTGGTCCCCAAACCTCACACCAAAGATGGAAAGAGAGAGATGAGGTTCTGTGTGGATTACAGAGGACTCAATGCTGTCACCAGGACAGATGCACACCCTATTCCAAGGACAGATGAGCTCATAGACAAATTGGCTTCTGCCAAGTATTTGAGCACATTTGACTTGACAGCTGGCTACTGGCAAATCAGGTTAGCTGAGGAGTCTAAGGCCAAGACAGCATTTTCTACTCCAGGTGGGCATTATCAATTTGCGGTGATGCCCTTTGGTTTGAAAAATGCACCTGCCACCTTCCAAAGGTTGGTGAATCAAGTCCTTACTGGGTTGGATGACTTTTGCGCAGCATATCTGGATGATATTGCTGTCTTTAGCTCCACCTGGGAGGATCACCTGGTCCACCTGAAGGAAGTGCTAGAGGCTCTGCAAAAGGCAGGCCTCACTATCAAGGCAACCAAGTGCCAGATAGGGCAGAGTAAAGTTGTATACTTGGGCCACCTTGTAGGTGGGGGCCAAGTTTAACCACTGGAGAGTAAGATCCAGACCATAAAGGACTGGACTCCTCCAACTACCCAGACTCAGGTCAGAGCTTTCTTGGGCCTGACTGGGTACTACAGGAAGTTTGTTAAGAACTATGGGTCCATTGTGACTCCTCTTAATGACCTGACATCCAAGAAGATGCCCAAAAAGGTTCAGTGGACAGTAAACTGTCAAAAGGCATTTGATGACCTGAAGAAGGCCATGTGCTCTGCACCTACCCTGAAGAGTCCTGACTACTCAAGAGAGTTCATTGTCCAAACAGATGCTTCTGAGTTGGGGGTGGGAGCTGTGCTTTCACAACTTAATGTAGATGGTCAAGACCAGCCCATTGCTTTTATTAGCAGAAGGCTGACCCCCAGAGAGAAACGTTGGTCAGCCATTGAGAGGGAGGCCTTTGCTGTGGTGTGGGCCCTGAAGAAGTTGAGACCATACTTGTTTGGCACTCACTACAAGATTCAGACCGACCATAAGCCTCTCTTATGGCTTAATCAGATGAAGGGTGAAAACCCCAAACTGCTCACGTGGTCCATTTCCCTACAGGGGATGGACTTCACAGTGGAGCACCGCCCAGGGACTGACCATGGTAATGCAGATGGTCTCTCCAGGTACTTCCACTTAGAACATGAAGACACAACTGGTCAAGGTTAGTCTAATGTCCCTGCATTTGGGGGGGGTTGTGTAGGAGAGTAGGGTCTGCTATCCTATGGTCACCCCAAATGTTTGCTTTTTGCTTCACTGGTTTATGACTTAATGTGGCTGTGGGCCTGCTAATCAGACCCACAGCCTGCTGTTCTCTCTCTAAATTAATGCCAATGCACATTAGGTGCATTACGAAATTGGAACTGGTTCACCTTATCGGCCCCTGTAACAGTGTACCCCAGGTACCCAGGGCATAGATGCTTCCAAGGCCTACCAGGGGCTGCAGCACGTATTGTGCCACCCCTGGACTGGCCTCTATATTTGACACAACTGGCTGATCACTCAGCTGGGGTAAGTCGGTGTAACCACCCCTTACTTAGGTGTAGTAGGGCTATACCTAACCTAAAATGGACACATATGTTCCTATCAGCCACTCCTATGGAAGGCCTCATCAATCCTGGAGGCAGAGTGCTTGGAAATATGTGCGATGGTGCTCTGGCATGAGCTGAGCCTGTCTGCAGCTTTCGGAACCATGTCCTTTAGCTGTTTCATGATACTGCCATACCATATACTATTAAGTGCATTATGAACCTCGCGGTTAAATGCTATCTTTGGTTTGGCTTTATCAAAACATGTCGAGTAAGGTGTCATACGAATTGGAATACTACCCCCTCGCCAGCTCTGGTGACGGGGGTAGCATTCCACCCTTTTAGAGGGACACGACATGTACCTAACCTGAACCCCGGTTAAAGTTAAACGTGAGCCTTAGCACCACAAAATGGATGCTGCCACCACAGACACAAGTCTGACCTCCTGCTGCTGGGAGCCCTTCCAGCGAGGGAGGCTTGGACAAAGGGTTTCCTGCCTTGGGAGGTGCTAGCACCACCCCAGACAGGATTTTGTGTATTGGGTAGGACAGGGCTGAATAGAATCAGACATGCATGGGGCACACAAGGTGTCCCTGTGCATTTGCCAGTTCAAACCGGTGCTGGGGCTTTCCAGCTGCAGTCTAATCACCCCCCTTCCTGGTCCCACCCAGAGGAGGGACCTAGCAGGTGATCTGGCCCCTAGATTTGGAATAAGAGTAGGAGCTGTGTCCCAGGACTTCAGATCATCCTGAACTCGACTTGAAACTAAGAAGAAAACTGGACTTCGACATTCTGCTGCACAGAAGACTGAAGAGAATCTCCCTTGTGGCCAAGGAGTGACCACCCTGTGAATACAGGCACCAACCAGCAACTCGACGTCTGCTTTGCCGCCGCCGGAGCCCGAGCCCAGAGCCTGACAAGACCCAGACTCCCAGACATCTCAGAGCCCGATCCACAGTCCCTGAAAAGAAGAGACCCGTGGAGGCACCGAGAGACGTGGGACCGGACCCCTTGAAAGACCCACGAGAAGCTGACTGCGCAGCACCCGAGGCTCCCTTGACGCTGTGCTTTAAGGTTTGAGAAGCCCCGACACCGAGCAGCATTTGCACTGAAGATCAGCCCCCCAGCATCTCCACAATCTGCGTGGGGCCCTTTTGCACTTTGCCACTCGATGCGCCATCCCGGCCACTTGCCACGTGGCTAGCGGCCATCTTGGTGATGAAAACTACAAATTACACCACTGGTCTGGCTGCTCCAGACTGGCCCTTGCTACCCTGAAAAGGAGCACCCGCTCTGACCTTGCCGGTCCGAGTGAGAAGCTTGCATTGATTCCTGCGTGGCTTGCATTAGCCAAGGCCTGTTTTCTCCAATCAAGAAGCCGACACCGCCATCAGCTAGAGCCTTCGTGGGTCAATTCGTCACCAACGCCTGGACGTCCTTGACCTCTTCGTGTCCACGTGGCTGCAGAGACAATCTTCACTTCTTCACCTGTTTGCACCCGACATTGCCTGGTTCCATCCTGGTTCCACGGTAGTCACTGGCTAGTGACTTTGAACATTGTCCCCTCTGCTTTCAGGTCTTCACCTCTTCAGATCCACCCTTGGATCCACCGGAACTCTCCTCGACGACCCGCCTGCAGCATCTTAAGCTCCAAGCACCATCGACCTGCGTGACGAAACCCGACACTACTTCGCACCTGTGCACCCGCTTCCTGTGGGTGAGGTAACTCAGCAACGCCGGTGTTCCCACACCGGTATACACCTCTAGTGCCTGTGTCTAAAGTTTTATCCTTGTAGGTCCATCGGAAGGTTCCTTAAACACGAACTTTGTAACTTTTACGCACCATTGACAGTGCATTGGTGCATGCGTGCGCTTTAAGCGCTGCACCGAGTCCCGCGGGCCTTTCCCGACTTCATCACTGCTAGTCCCGAACAGCTCCAGCAATTCTTCAGGCCCTAGGCTTCTTTTCTTTCCCCATAGTGGTTCTTATACCACTATTTTAGTATATGGTTTAGGTGGCCCCTAGGGCTCATCCATATTCGTGCAACTTTTGTATATTTAAACTGTGTTTTGTTTTAACGCATTTGCTTCTGTGCTCATAAAGAGTATAGGGGATATTTGTAGAAATAAATCTATGTATATTTTCAATATATATCTGTGTGGTGTCCTTTCATTTGGTATTCAAGGGGATTGTGTATGGTAAAACAGCTTGCTTCACATGCCTTTACAGAGTTTAGCCTAAGACTGCTTTGTCCATGCTACCACTAGGATAGCTGGTCTATCAGGTTGACTTACAACCACTCATCATAAGGGTTTCTTGGCATGGTACAAGGTGATCACTAGAACTAGTGAGCAGCATATACCAGGCCAACTTCTCACAAATGTTCCCATTGATTATAATTAAAAACATTTCTAGGTTTAACAGATTTATGCAAATAGTGATGACCAAAATGATTATAACAGTACATTTCTTCATAGTTTGATGAACCCTGTAAGTAATCATGTTCTGTTAATTTAGCTGACATTACTAAATCTGACATCATATTATTAATATTTTCAAAGTCCCAATTATCAGAGAAAGTACTTGGTGTCACAAAGTCACTTAATGAAACCTTGAATTGATGTGGATATTTCAAGAGCTCAATCGGGCCGTAGATTTCATAATCCATTTTGTCCCATGCTACCCCACCGGGTATTGGATTGGCTGTGATGTTCACTGATGACAGTTCTCTTTTCTCGATGTGAGAGGATCTGTGAGGCTTTAGGACCAAGTTGATGTTCTGACTTGCTGTGTCCATTGTACTATATTTTCCATCAATAAATCTACCCAAACATAAAACCATGATGAGCCAAAGCAGGAGGAAAAGTACACCTAACACAATCCAAAATTTAATCCATGGTGAAATCAGATATGTTACTTTGAGTTGATGAAAGAGTTCAGTCATTTTTTCTTTGGAAGTTTTTGTTGCTGGCATTTTTTCATGCTCGCTTGGATCATCAGAAAAGTCATCGAAATTGATAAAGTAGCCAGATGCAGTTCTGTCAATTGTTGGAATTGCTTCCGGATTCTCATTAGTCTTTGCACTTTTCTTTGTTTCATTAGCATAGTCTGAGGCTACATCGTTGTAGACAGGTGTTTCTTGACTAACTGTTGCAATTTGGGTTTCAAGACGCACAAGTTCCATGGCTTTGTTGCATAGTCCTTTTTAGGTCTCGCTCGAAACCGGATGTATGACATTACAATGCATGCTTTTAACGCGCATGCCTTTACAATGCGGTATTTACAACGCATGCCTTTACAACGCATAGCGCTTTGGGGTGCTGGATAGTGAATAGTTTAATTTACTATTCCAACTCCAGTCCCCGTGGATAGTAGGGAAGGAGTTGGATAGTAAATTAAATCTATTCCCTATCCTAGAGCACCCCCCAGCGCAATGCGTTGTAATGGTTTGCGTTGTAAAAGTTGTGTCGTAAAGGCACTGCGTGGTAAAAGTTGCGTTGTAAAGGATGTTTCCCCTCGAGACCTATTGCTGTGTAGTCGGCTCTCAAGGGAGACAGACCTGGGCACGCGCGTCGATTTCACATCGTGGATGCGCATGCCCAGCCTCCGGAGCCGTGCACATCTCATTGCCAGGAAGTCAGTCAGCCATGCCTCTCTCAGTCGCGCGCACACACACAGCCACACTCACACACATACACCCATGCAGGCACAATGCATCAGGACGCACTTACACAGACACACAGCCCAACATATACGCACACACAACTAACAGACACACAATCACACATATACATACATACACACACACAGCTACACAAGCGCACACACACACAGCTACACCCACACATGTGCACAAACCCCCCCACTCCTCCCTCCCTCCTCCCTCCTCCCTCCTTCCCCTGCGGCCACCCCCACTACAACTAAGCCCCACTTACCGCATCGGCGCAACTCCGGACTTCAGCCGCCACCGCGGGGCTCTCCCTCGGGCATGGGAGCCCCGCATCACCACTGCTCCTCTCCTGGCCAGCCACTCCGTGGGCGCGGGCTTCCAGCAGGAAACGGAAGTCCCGCCCCACGGCATTTTTCATCACGCGCACGTCTTGTTTTTTTTTTTTTAGCAAAGTCAACAAATTCTGATGCTTACCATTCCAAATATAACTCTAAAGAAAAGAACAGAGCCCTTAACAATAACCTTGCGCCAAATGCGAGAAGAATGCATTTAAAGTCTTATTAATGAAGTCTAAAATATTCCTTACACGAAAAACGAAAGGAAGCTGAGGCATAATTGTAATTTAAAAAAATGAACGTCTTATGAATAATGTCGCGCACCGGCGCCTGGCTCTCGGCCCTCTGTCTCTCAACTATTAATAAAATGGCTGGTACTTTCTCTGTGAAAAAAAAATGACAGACCTGCTCACCCAGTTTTTGCGGTGCGTGGCGTCACTGACTCGCTCATACCATCGGGCTAAAATGGCTGCCATGACGTCAGGATCTACGTCAGATCTTACCTAAATCTCCTGCGCTGCAGAAGCTTCTGGAGCGTGGCGGCGCCTATTGACGTCACTGTCAGGCAGGTGTCCAAACAGCGCGTAGTCATATAGAATGAACCCTCATACGTGCAGGTTAGTTAGAGACTAGAGTTGCCAGCTTTCCCAGAGGCCATATGTTCAAGTTCAAGATTTTGCAGAGGCCCGGACATGATGGGAAGATAAGGGGATTTGGTTTTATTTCCAGAACTGCTGAGACTGGAACTGGGAACCTGTTCCAAGTCTCGGCATAAGCTCAACGACCTTTGATTTGGGGCAACTTAATGAATGTCACTTCCAAAAACTCTGGTGTCTTTGTTTACTTCATCCTTCACGGATAGGGTTGCCACCTTTCCAAGAGTAAAATACCGGCCATTTAATGTTGTTAAGCAGTGCTTGAAATGAAAATATGAAAGTGTAGGTAGTGACTAGAGTCCTTGTTTGCCCATGAGAAGTGCCGATACTCTGCCTTAAATGTATCGCAACAGTGCTGAGAAGTACAGATACTCTCCTTTTCAAATTAGAGCCATTTAAAGCACTGATTTTAAGAGTCTGCAAAGGCCCGGACGTGATGCTAAATACGACATTAAACAAACACGTGAGTATTCATTTGTGACGCAACTTTTCTGTATTTGTTTACTCTATTAGTTGGGACTCTCGAACGCAGCTTTAGAACACATTTAAGAGTATTTTCTATTTTAATTTGCAGTTTGAATTATGCACGAATAAAGGGTAAACACTCCGTCTTTAGGTGATTTTGCTTATTTTTGTACTGGTTGGGACATTAAAATATCGGTGGTCCGGGTAAAAACCGGCCAGGTGGCAACCTTAGCCAGGGATCATTAGGCAGGGGTGGGGCGAATTTTAAAGTGCCGCCTTATTATATTTTCTGTTTGAAGTTTTTAATGAGTGAAAAATATACCATCTTTAAGTGATTCTCCTAAATTCTGTACCAGCAAGGACATTAAAATACTCATCAGGCTGGTAAAAAAACAACGGCCAGGGGCAACCGTACTTAATAGGAGCTCATGCAATGGCATACATGCCAACAGATCACTTCAAGAGGCAGACTCCCAAATTTAAAACTAACAAGCATTTGCATGCAATAGGTCTCGCATTTATGCAAGTTTAAGCTATTGGCATTGTAAAAGACACTGCCTGTTAGTTTTATTTTTTAAAACATAAATAAAAGCCATTGTCATTTACAATGCCAATAGCTTAAACTCCTGTAAATGCGAGACCTGATGCATTGCAAATGCTTGTTTATTCACTGCAGGTTTATCAAAAGTGATTAGTCTCCCAGTTTGAACCTCTTGGATTGTAGCAAGATTTGGTCTTCTACTATTTCTTGGGAGTCCACTGGGCCTACTACTTATTATTGGCCACATGATTGTGGTTTTTACCAGGTCGATGGATACAACTCTGTTCTCCTTTTTACCAGCAAGTGGCGGTAGTACTACTGATCTTGTTCCGCTGACAGCTAAGACAGGTACTGCTTTTCTGTAAGAAGGCCCAAATTCCTTCTTCACCGCGATCTTCTCTCTGACTAGATCCCCAATCTTTGGAATCCAGACAGGTCTTGCTGGAACAGGTGGTTTCTCTTCAGTGGTCGTTGGCTGTAACTTTATGTTACTTAGACTTCTTCTTGTTTCATTTAAGTCCTGTAAAACAGCTAAACGGTCTTTGATATCAAAGGCTTTTTCATTCACCACTGAAGTCTGACAATCTAAGTCCTGGATTTGCATTCTAGTGCCGAACAATAGTTCGTATGGAGTGATAACTTTTAGAGAATTTCTTGGCAGATTGTTAAGACTACGTTGGACACTTGTTAGATGTTTGACCCACCCATCACCCGAACCTAATACCCTCGCCCTTATAGATTGCTTTATGTCACGGTTTTTTCTTTCCGCTACCGCATTTCCCTCAGGATGGAAGGGAGTAGTGTACCGCAATGCAATGCCCATGCTGGTCATGGCCTCCTTGGAAGCTTGAGACCTAAACGCAGGACCCTGGTCAGAATGTAGCATGCCAATTGCGTATGTGCCGATAAAGACTCGCAAATCTTTTATAACAGTTCTGGCGTCAGCCGAGCGCTGGGGCCTACATCTTAAGTGAATCTAGTCTTAATAATTATGGGAACGCATTTCTCCAGCTGGATTTCTGCGTATAGATAGCCTGATGCTTTCTAATAAAGGTGTCCTGGCAATAGTCTGGTCCGGTTCACAACTGCGATCTCTGTTGCAGTTCTGACAATCCATTGCAAAGTTATAAATTTGCACGGTCATCCCCGGCCACCAGTATTCTGATTGTAATTCTATTAGAGATTTCATGATCTCTTGGTGCCTCAGACCCTGTCCCATGTGCGCTTCTTGAATCAAGTAAGCCGTCCGGTTCGTGTTTGGAATTACTCTATCACCCACTCCAGGGATTTGAGCAAAAGGAACGGAGTTTGCATCAATTATGTATGTATTACTGAGTGGATAGTTGAGAGGTAATGCTGCATAGTTGCCTTTTAATTAGGTTTTTACCGCCAGCATGGTTTCTCCATCTATGTGTTTTTTAGAACGCTTTTTTGTGGCTACGGAAGCCGGTTGAACCGCTGCCGCTGTGGCTCTGTTAGCCAATGAATTCCCTGCAACGTGAACTCCATCACATTGATGACTCAGTGTATGTATCACGTGAGTCTTTCGTAGTTCTTTCTGCTAAAGAACTACTTGTTCCCAGAGCTTTTTATGCTTTATTGTGGCACCTGTGTCATCCTTGTAACCGTTTTGAATCCAGGTCTGCATGCTCTTATTGTAAGACTGGACGCAGTAATGCGAATCGCACACTATTAGTGTCGGGAATTCGCGATCGGCATTTTCAAGCGCCATCTTTAAAGATCTTATTTCAGCTCGCTGAGCTGTACAGTTTCTAAGTGATTCAGTTTTTGTTATTATCGGTCTGAATTTACCTAAGCACCAGCGACCTTTAACAATCGCGCACGCTGCATTGTAGGATTTTTTATCCACATCTTAGTGTTGTGGAAATCTGTCCATGTAGATTACACAGCTGTACTGTTCGAGAGGCAGAATTTCGATTGGCAGAGGATATTCATGTTCGTATTCTAGATCTTCTAGTTTTTTCATTTTTGCGTCAAAAGCGTGTTTCACGTCTTCTGCAGCAAGAGAATTTTCCCATTGTATCCATTTTGGATCTAATGCCACAGCATTTGGAATGCGTGGTCTTGTTAATGCCTCGAGGGCTGATTCTGCTGTTAAAACAGATATGTTTCTCCCTTGGACTAGGGCTCTTTCTTTTGCTACAGCAGTTTGAACCGCAGTTAGAATTTATTCACTTGAACTGAATTTCATTTCAGCTTGTGTGTACAAGTGTGATTTATAAGCTATTGGTACCGTTTCTCCCTCATTAGAGGTCAGGTACGTGAATCCGCATCTTCCTGGGATGACTCGGATTACAAGGTTGCGTATTTTTTCGCGTGTTTGCAGTTTTGTTTTAGTTAACATGTCTGTTTGTAATGATCTTACAATTTCTGTGTGTTTCTGAGTCCAATTGATTGGTTTGAAATCAGGTTTTATTAATTCGTATAGAGGTTTAACCCTCTCTGCATAATTTAGAATGTATGTTCTTCCGAAATTCAAGAAACCTAGTATTGATTGTAAGTTCTTCAGCGTTTTTGGAGCTTGGAGTACAACACACTTCTCTAAGAAGTTGTCTGCAAGGCTTTTGCCTTCACTTGATAATTCATATCCTAAAAATAGGACAGTTAGGTGAGCAATTCGTGACTTTTTAAAGTTGAATTTGTACCCTTCATCTGCGAACCCAAGTATTATGGGGTTCACTCTTTTTAAGTGAGTCTCCAGGTCATCATCTGTGAGATAGATGTCGTCGACATAAGATAATGCCTCATCATCATATATTTGTAGTAACTCTGTTAACCTTGCTGAGAATAATCCTGGGCTATTCTTGAATCACTGTGGGAGTCGACAGAATTGTTTTTGTGACCCCATTGTTGAGAAAGCAGTCAAATACCTGCTTTCAGGTGCTATGTTTTGACAAAAGAATCCATTAGAGATATCTAATGTCGTTTTATATTTTTTGCGCACGATGTTATTCATTAGTGCTGCACTGTGTGAGTTTTGTACTGCAAATGTTTTACAGCAAGAGGTTAGGTGTCTGTAGTTCAAAACTAGACGATATGAATCGTCTGGCTTGGAGACAGGAAACAAAGGATTGTTCATTTGTGAGGTGCATGTTTCAATCACCCCCTGATATTCAAGTTAATCTAAGATCTCCCCGACTTGTTTTTTTAGCTTCTTGCTTAACAGGATGCTGCCTTTGTGAAGTGGGTTGATTTTTTAACTGGATTTTATGGTGAGGAGAATCCTCATCCCATCCTATGTGATTTTTATATAATGCAGGAGCTTGGGCTACTGCCCATTTTCTAGCAAATGTGTATTTTTTACGAATTGGAATATGATTTGAGAAGGCAGGCATAATCATTTCTTCGCCATGTGGGCACTCCCTGACAAACTCTGGTGGCCAGTCTTTCTCAGCTAACAGGATGTCATAGCCCTTAGAAAGGTTATTCCAAAAGAGACCCCTTATTTTCCTAGTCTTGTCCCCCTCTATACGCAATGTTATTTCGTATAATTTATGGGGTTTGCTAACTCTGGTATCTGCAGTTTCCACTTGAATGTATTCATTCGTGTCCACTGTCTCCAGAAGATTCATCAGGATCTTGCGCGCTATGGTCATTTCTGCTGCGCTGTCTAGCATTGTCTGGGCCCACTCTCCGTTTTTCAGTTGTGTCCTCAGTATCCTCGGCATGTTTTATTTTAATACTAGCTACCTTCTTCTTTGGA
The DNA here is from genome assembly GCF_964261635.1 of Lissotriton helveticus. NCBI lineage: Eukaryota > Metazoa > Chordata > Amphibia > Caudata > Salamandridae > Lissotriton > Lissotriton helveticus. The sequence goes on along the minus strand of NC_136071.1, from coordinate 511,465,022 downwards.
AATTGTAATTTTTTACTTTGATGAGCAGATTCCTTGTCTTTGGACTTGACGTGCTCTTCTTTGTGTTCTGACCGTCCTCTAAGCATGGGCGGATTTTGCGGATCCACGATTCACGAATTTGCGAATTCACGGATCGTGGATCCGCAAAATCCGCGGATTTTGCGGATCGGCGGATTTGGGGGCGGGGCTTCCTCGAGTGTGTGGGCGGGGCCAAACGGACGGGGCTTCCATGCGAGCGCACATGCCTCTTGTGTGTATAAAAGGTCAGAGACCGATCAGAGCAGCAGATTAAGAGACAGAAGCTCCTGGTCACAGGAACAGCACGGGGATTGCGCTCGTGAAAGTCAAAGATGCAAATGCCTCTGGCCAGCATCACAGCGGATTTTCGATGGTATATTTGGGAAGAAGGCACACCTGCCCAGCCTCCACAACGCTCACGATTGTTTTTGGGCTGATGAATGAGTCACTGAATTTAAGCTTCAACTAGGGCACATGCTTTATTGATATCTGCAAGTGTTTCCTGTTGAGGTTTATTTTTTGTGCCAGGACCGTCGTGCCAGAATGAACCCTGCCCTTCATATTTATTCAAGAAGACACCACCGTTTTTCCCCATCGTAAATAATTTACGATGGCGCCGGCAAGCTGCCAGCGCCATCCTGAAAAAGTTACTTAATTAGCTTCAACAGGAAGCTCCAACTGATAAAATAAAGCAGGCGCTCGAGCCCCTGCTTTATCTTATCTATTAGAGCTTCCTGTTGAAGCTAATTAAGTAACTATTTGAGGATGGCGCTGGCAGCTTGCCGGCGCCATCGTAAATTAGGCTTTGAACTTTTGACCGCGGAATCCGCCGCTCGCGGATTGCGGATTTTCGGTAAATTCGCGAGAGTTCGCGGACCGCGAATTTACAGAAAATCCGCAAAATCCGCGATCGGAGTGGATTTTGCGCTCATGCTTACCGTCCTCTTCTTTCCGATTTCTGTGAGGAAGTCTGAAAAGATCGAGAGGGATGTGTATCAATATCTTGATATCTATCAGGTTTTCTCAAATTATCCCTATTTCTAAGGTTGTATCTTTTCTCAGAGGGCTCCCTCTGGGGAGACTTGCCTCCTCGGTCTGGAGATCTATCTCTTTGCTGAGGAGACCTTCCTCTGGACTGGAATCGTTTTTCTCTGGGAGTGGATTGTTTATTACCCTCCCAACTCTTTTTTGGAGTGTTGAGATTATTGTTAATAAATGTTTTTTCAGGATTTTCAGTTAGTTGGGGTTTTACTGGTTTCCCACCCAAACTATCTCTACCTAGTTCTTCATAGGATTTTTCCATGATTCTGGCAAGTTCAAATGTTTTTTCTGCTATATCTGTTTCTTTCAATTTCTGGCGGATCGCCACAGATGCTGCTTCTCCTTTTATGTTGGCTAGTAATATAGCTGAGACCTGCTTAAAGTCTTTCAGTAATTTCATACATAGAGTTAAAGCAGGTTCTGGACCGTATTCATTTTGAATCTGTCTTAGTACGTCTGGTATAACCGCCATAGACGGAACACCATGTGTTTTTGTGTATATTGAAGCAAAGACTGTGCCCCAAGTGTCACAGTCCTCCACATGGGGTGCGATCCCCTTTGGAAGGCAGATAGTCAGAATTCTGTGTTTCTCATGAGGTGTAGTATCAGGAAATACTGCCTCTATTTGAGTGATTTTTTGTGCTAACCAGAATGGAATTTGTTCCCGTTTTGCGGGTATTTTGCCAATTGCTGATTGTATATTCTGTGGTGTGATTTTATTTGTGTTCCCCTGGTGAGGGGTGTGCTGTGGAATTTTTATTGCTGGTTGGACTGTTGAAGTCAGCATTACATATTGGACAAATTGACTATGTTTTTTAATTAGTTGTTTTAGCTGAGCTAAAAGTTCCCGGTCTGACATTTTTTCGATGTCGGGATGTGGTGTGTAGCCAGCTAGAACAGGCCACGTGGCTCTTGGTCTACCTAGTGGACCGAGCCTGGTAATGTGATTTTCATGTTTTAGGGCGCCATTAAACCAGAGCAGGTGCTCTTGGTATGTTAGTGGAATTTCAACGTCCTCGAAAGGAGTGTATTCCTCTGGAGATTCCTCTATTTTGTAATAGTGGAAACTTGTGTTACAGCGTTTGCTGCTGGAAAATGTATCCATGAATAGAATACCTCTGTCTGCCGATATTCATGGGCCTCTACCACAAAAATGACTGTACCACCTCTTGGTGATGGCCATTTTCTATAAGTTTAAGAATGATAGTTCTTCTTACATTTACCGGAATGATTATAGCATTCCGGTCTTCATCTCGGAGACTTGTGTCATCCGCTAGGAGTTGAGCTGCTATTCTAGCTCCCTCCCTTTCATCGTCACTTTCCGTCATTTTACAGAAATTAAAGTTTTGTTGCTTTGTAGAGCAAGTTTCAAGGAAACAAAGATTAGGTGCACAATATTTTGGAACACTGTATCCTTCAACGTTGACTAAACCAAAAACTAATACATAGGAATCTCTTCCTACTAAGTTCCGGCGGATATTAACCTTATATCCACTCCAGACGTCTATTGGAGTGTTTACGGGAAAAGGGCTCTGTGTGAAAAGCACAACTGAGTTACTCTAGTATCTTGCGTTAGATTATCGCCTTACCAAACGTTGGGTGCCATGTAGTGTAGTTCCTATATTCCCAATAGGCTCTGCGCATTGGAATAACATAAACAGCAGTTTAGACGTAGGACTGAGGTCATCTAGGTATCTACTGACTATGTTAGACTTAATTAGGTTTGCCAGCTAGCTCAGAGGTCACTAGAAACTTTCTTGAATGTTCAGGAAGGAGTTAACTTTCCTGATTAGACAAAAAGGGATTAGTTTCTGACAACCGCATAAACATGACAACTTTGCTCCCTCAGAATAAAGAGTATATCTCTAGAGTCGTGTGAAAACAATAGACAGCTATTTCACTCAGTCAATCGTGCATGCTTAATTTCACCAGAATGCAGAGAAATAGAGAGACAGGCGTTTTCAATAAAAGTTGTTATTTATTGAGCAGTCTTCTTTCTCATGCAAGAGAAATGAGTTGCCACAATTGCAATACTTAACATGAAGTAAAGTGCGTACAGTAAAAGGAGTATTATGAAATAATACTGTAAAAGCATTGATATGGTTTCTTAGCCATATGATACTTTAAAACGGATAAAATATATACATACATAAAAACATTGACTAACGTACTTAACTGGTGCTTCTAAGATACGCCTACCCCGGTGTACCTGACCTAAGCCTAATACGCGGAAAGGAGTAAGTAAGTTGCAGTTTAAGTTAAGTTGGTTTTTTGCCAAGAATCTGAATCAGGAATTTTCTTAATGTTTTATCAGCTCTGTACCTTGGTTCTAGAATGATGGAGGTCTTGTATCTCTCTCCCAGGACTCGATCTCCCAGCAACCCGCAAGGGTGACTGGAAACACCGGAGCTGGAATTTTTCAGCAGGAGAAAAGACAGCGTCTCTCTCAGTGCCTCAAAATTGAGGGTCGGCTTCCTTCGGCTCTTGCATCAGCTGGGCGTCGGGCAAGTAGATAGCCGCTCTGCTCCAAACCACGTGTGTTTGCTTAAGGCAACATCGATATATTTATACCTGAAAGGTGCAGAGTTTGAAGTAAGGTTGGACATAAGACGTCACTAAGAACTAACAGTTCTTTCTGGACTCAAGGAGTTCTTGTGCAAATCAAAACAAAAGCAGGGGGAATTCCTGGGCTGCGGCAGGCTTGGTTTGTTTAAAGAACGCGTTGTACTTTCTAGGATTCTATGGGAGTAGCCTTGCCGTATTTGGACTGCATGGGCTATGACTAGATATGGACATGATTCTTATGCCTTTATAAGGATATGTTTCGTTATAACCACATAAGGGCATGAATCGGGGATATCTTGATTAGGGTCCTAGATAGATTCACAACACCATATAGTCGATAGGGACCTTCTGCAAGCTAGTGTGGAATGAGGACTTATTTTTGTTTTTTTCTTCATCATGCCCCCCCTTCCCCCACCCATTTCCCCCATTCCCCCTGGACCCACTTCCTTCCCTGGAGAACCCTCCCTTTCTTCCTGAGCATATGCTCTTAGACGTTAGCCCCCCCCTAGTGTATGGTTCAAGTGCAATACATGTAATTTCAACAAAATTTTTACAAAGCTTGGTGGTGAATACTGTAGAGTATGTAAATACACGTGAAGTGTGAGCTCGAAAATAGCTATGTATCCTATTACTGGACCTACAAAAAAAAGGAAAAGAAACCCTTTAGCTATGCCCCAGATCCCCCTACCGGCCATCTGTCTGTCTGGACATCCTACTTCCCCCTTCGCTGCCTGCCCTTATTTTTTCCTTTACCTGGGGGAGTGTCCACCCCGCTGAAGTTCGCCCTGCCTTTCCTAGCAATGGCCTTGAGTTGTATCGCAGGCAGGGAGATAAATGTTTTTTGGGGTATTGTTACGACGTTCGCAACCCGATTTCGCGGGGTGTATCGAGTAACCCCAGTCCTAGCAGTAGAAGTATCAGAATTACAGCCACGACTATCTGGGTGGATTTTTGGCTGTAAACTAACAACGCTACGGTCACTCTCCTCCATACAGGAGACCCAATCTCGGTGCCTGTTTTTACTGCCAATACCCTGCGTCTTACAAATTGGGGCAAATTTATGAATATCCGTGTCCGGAATGCCCCCATAATTACAGACCCTGTACCCCTGCTGACTGATAGAAAAGATGTTTACCGTGCCCTCTGACCTCTTGCATATTCCCGCACAGCAACAGAAGTACCTTGCAGTATCTGACTTCTTACCGGGAGTGGGGGTGAGTCTTACCACACCGACAGCCACGTACGCCTCCCGCCCTGCAGATCTGGACCCTCCAGATCCCGGAATAGCCTTCTGGGGCTCCGCCGCCAAGACCTAGCAGCTCTGAAATCCTTGAACCACGCCGGCTCTGCCGGTTCACCGTTGTCGCCCCCTAGGACCAACCGCTCCGCTTCGCTTCACAGGTGACGCTGGCAGGGGGGGGTCGATGCAGGTCAATAATCGCTAACAAGCTTTTCTTCCTCGAGGCACAACTCCCCGCAAAATCCTCTGCTCCACAGGTGACGCTGATGCCCCACAAGTGGGTCGATATGCTTTCCTTCCTCGAGGCACGACTCCCCGCAGAATCCTCCTCCACTCTCTATCTGTAATCTGTAGTCCGTATTCCGGGTCAAAGGAACCGCTGATTCACCACCGAGAAAACAAGCAGTGCTAACTCTTCGTGAACGCCATACACTATGGGAGGAGCTCCGTCACGGCCGTTAGCTTCGGGACATCATGTTCTCCTCTCCCCAACCACCACTCCTGTTTCTTGCCATGCTGGAGGTCAATTGAAATTGTTCCTCAGATACTTTATGCTTTCCTTCAGCTTGAGATTTGATGGCATCCCGCAATAGATCCTGTTCTGCCTTAGCGGATGAAAATTGTTGTTTCAGGGCCCATTCCAGTTGCTTTAGGCCCTGAACCAGTTGTTGAATTAGGTTTTCCATTTTATATTAAATGTAGAGTTGCCCACAATCTCTGCCAGATGTTGTACAGCGGGGCTCTAAAGGGGACACGAAACAAGTTTCCTGAATATGCAGGTATTTTACTTGAACATAACTCAGTCAATAATAATAACGATATGGACTAATTCTTGTCATGGTTCTTCTTTATAGTTGTTGGGAAAGCCGAGACCACCGGATCTTCACACGCCCCTCGGGAGAAAGGCTGAGGCCACAGGTAATAGTCTAATAATCAATAAGAAAAGGACACTGGTATCTACAATAACCATTGGTTATCTTTGACAACCCTCATAGACGCTTAAGATTGTAACGATGCGGTGTATTTGTTTCTCCGCCCCTCATCTAGCGTCATGGCATAGTCATTGGGTCGTCAAAAGGATAGTATGCCTGCCTCACCCGAGGCAACCTCTGGAGAAAGTAGAAGTGTCCGGAGATATAATGACACCTCCAGAGGGATGATGTCCGAAAGCCAAACTAAGAGGGTGAATTTAAAAAACAGTTAATCACCAAATTAACAGCTTTATTAGAAAAGGTGAGTACTGTTGATAAAATAATTGGGTATATTAGATAATCGAGTTACTGGATTATCATATATGACTTTATAAAAAGGTCGACATGTTTCAGCTCCTGTTGGCCCAGCCGGGTCTAAAGAGCTTTCGTCAGGACAATAACAAAGGGAAGGGTACTTACACAACTTTTGTAGTATTCTTGTACTTACAGGGAATCACATATTCATTTTCCTGCATATTGGGAACAAGAGCAAAAACATCATACTGTACACATACGGAAGTAAGCTTGGCATATTTTTCTTGTAAAAACACATTCAGTAATTTACAAAGCCTTCAGCAAATATTATAGTAAATAGGTGCTTATTTTATAGTTGTGCACGGTACTGGGTGCACTAAAGCTAAGGAGAGCAGTGAAGAGGGGGATAACGGGGTAAGGGTCTCAATCGGAAAGGGAACACTGCAACATGTGCAGAACGTTATAGTGCTTGGTCACTGTATTGGCGATGGGATTATGCAGTGACAAAGTACATCTTCTCTGGTTATATTATCTATTTTGCCATCGAATAGAACAGTGTAAAGATGCATGTTCATTTTTTGCCTCAATATCTAGAACACCTGGGAGTCACTACGATAGACAATATATACGATAGAATAACATGTTGCAGTGTTCCCTTTCCGATTGAGACCCTTACCCCGTTATCCCCCTCTCACTGCTCTCCTTAGCTTTAGTGCACCCAGTACCGTGCACAACTATAAAATAAGCACCTATTTACTATAATATTTGCTGAAGGCTTTGTAAATTACTGAATGTGTTTTTACAAGAAAAATATGCCAAGCTTACTTCCGTATGTGTACAGTATGATGTTTTTGCTCTTGTTCCCAATATGCAGGAAAATGAATATGTGATTCCCTGTAAGTACAAGAATACTACACAAGTTGTGTAAGTACCCTTCCCTTTGTTATTGTCCTGACTAAAGCTCTTTAGACCCGGCTGGGCCAACAGGAGCTGAAACATGTAGACCTTTTTATAAAGTCATATATGATAATCCAGTAACTCGATTATCTAATATACCCAATTATTTTATCAACAGTACTCACCTTTTCTAATAAAGCTGTTAATTTGGTGATTAACTGTTTTTTAAATTCACCCTCTTAGTTTGGCTTTCAGACATCATCCCTCTGGAGGTGTCATTATATCTCCGGACACTTCTACTTTCTCCAGAGGTTGCCTCGGGTGAGGCAGGCATACTATCCTTTTGACGACCCAATGACTATGCCATGACGCTAGATGAGGGGCGGAGAAACAAATACACCGCATCGTTACAATCATAAGCGTCTATGAGGGTTGCCAAAGATAACCAATGGTTATTGTAGATACCAGTGTCCTTTTCTTATTGATTATTAGAATGTTGTCCATGGGGAACTGAACTGGACAGGAATTCCTCATCCCTCCTCCTTGATGAATGCCACAGGTAATAGAACAGAGGTCTACAAATTAACTGTCTTTTGGGAAGGAATTGTAAGGAGAATATATTTGCTATACTTCCCCCATCACCCACTGGTATATTGCTTTAAGAGGGAAAATAAAATAGTTTAGGCTGAGCTTTTCAAAAAATGAACTCAATAACCAAATAGGCATAGGCCCCTATCTTGAGTGTTTTACTTTTTTGACATATCACTCTTCTCACATTAGGGTTAATTTCGTAGTGCGGGGTAATAATTTCTGTAATCAGGTTCCTCTAAGGCTTTTATGTAAAAGTGCTTTAGGATGTTACCCTAATGGAGTTCCCCTCGCCCTGCTTCTTGAACCTTCCTAGGAATCACGATCGTACCTGACTGAGCCATACTCCTCCTGGAGCGTGGCTGGGTGCAGCATCTCTCCGGTAGTCTGCGAGCTTCCTCTCATTGTCTTCATCTTGCTTATTCCGTTTCAGATCGTCCTCCTCCTGGAAGCAAATGATGAGAGCCTTCTCCTTGCCCACCTCATCCTGATACCTTTCCCTACTGCCTGTATGGCCCGTGCTCTTCTTCTGGCCACCTTCCATACTCCGGGTCTTGTTTTCCACCTCCACTTTCTTGTCAGCATCTGATGTCACTCCTGGGACTTAAGTCCATTTAAAGCGGTTGTATTCCCTTGTCTCCGTTTTGGCCGCCTCCCTCTTCCTAACGGGCTCATTCATAGCACTGTTTCCAGATGTCTCTTCTCCTAGTGCCTTACCTTGGGAATGAGGCTGTAAAAATAAAGCAGTCATGTGAGAGCTTGGAAGGGTCCTGCCCGTACAATGCCACAGTAAGTTGTCTGTTATATCTTCTGGGGATTCTGTGCTACCCTCGTCCCCTTGACACTGACTCTATTAAAAATACAATTGAAATCAATTGCTCTAAAATGCTAACCATCATGAAAGAGAAATTAGATAAATGGTCAACCCTTCATATAAATTGCCGGGACGTATTGCAGCACTTAAAATTAGTATTGCCCAACAAATTATTTTTACTCTATCAAAGCTACCCTTAGGTTTCCCTTCTACTTTCTTTGCCAAACTATATAAATTACTAAGTTTATTTGGAACAACAAACCTGCGCATCTTAGTCTTAAAGCTCTACAAATCCCAAAATGTGAAGGAGGATTTGGTTTACCTGATTTAAAGAAATACCACATATTGTTTCTTCTTGCACAATGCTTGCTATGGTTTAAAAATGTTGATCCTTCTAACTCCTCTAAATGGCTTACATTAGAAAAAACACTTAGTACAGCCTTTTCCTGCTTTTTAACAACTGCCAAGAGCAAATTTAGTAACATCACACCCACTATTGCACCCTCTAAAACTGCCCTTCTATATTTCTTTCTGGAACTCATGGATTAATGCTGGTAATTTTTACATTACTGATATTTGTCAAGGAAATATGTTCTATTCATTTGACGACTTAAGCATCAAGAACCATTTAAATCAATCTTATCTAGTTATTTATTATCAGTTAATAATTGTAAAAAAAGGTTCTGTTATTAGGCCCAATATGTGGCGTATGTTGGACTCACATATTAATAAATGTAACTCATTATAAAATGTATACTATTTTATTTCATATTTCTTAATGTTGCCCTTCTTTGTTTTTCATATCTTAGTTTCTAGTTAATGATTGATATAGTTCACTATATTGATGTAAGCTCATGTTCACATTTGTCTCATGAAATTGCTCTAATATTTATCCCTTACAGTTACAATGATATTGTTTATACTGTGTTCACGGCGTATTATACTTCATTCGTTTGTTTGTTCAATACTTTATTCGATTTCATAGTAAAATCATAAAAGTACACTAAATTAAAGGTTACACATTCCTTAAAACACAGTAATAAGACATCACATGTCAATTAGTTTTTTCAAAACTATGCCAAAATACTAATTGAGGATAATATAACAATTTCTTTCAAGCATAAAAAACAGCCCAAAGAAAACTTGACACACTACAGCAAATCTCCATGGTAGACAATGATTGTAAATAAAGATAAGCAGGCAACATTGTGTAAAATAAAACAGTCTTAAAGTAAGTAAAATATAATGTTTTCTCAAACTGCTATAAAATTGACAGAAAAAGACTACATGCATGGTGCTCTGTGCCAACAGGCAATCAAAGGGACAGTTTGGTAGTTCTGTAGACCAATCATTCATTTCAGGGAAGCTACTCAGGTGGTAAAAAATGTCCAATCTTAAGCGGGTCAAGCTACATCTGTGCCTAGAATTATTTTTTCACACCGTCATTTTATTGTTGATAGCCGACACATATCTGGTGCCTGAAGGGACAACAGGAATACGTAAACATTTTCACAGATAATGACATCAACATTTTCACAATTACTGTAACATAATTTATAGATTAAACATTTTGCTAAATACCTTTTTATAAACACAAACAATAGTGCCACATTACATCCGCAAACAAAGCAAATGAATCTTATATACATAGGTCCTAGCCGTCCATAACAATTGTAGCAAACTGTAATAGTTAAGTCCCAGCTCAATACAGTCATGCCAATTAGTCTTCAATTGTAGAATCAGGGTGTACAGGTTCTAAATATAACCCTCTGTAGTCCGCCCACCTTTTCCGGATTTTAATATGTTTCTGGGGCACCCTCTTGCCCTAAAGACAGGGATTTCCAGGCCAATGGTAAAGTCCAGGCCCTTGTTCCACACCACCACTGCCGGCGGAGATTCATCCTTCCATGCCTTGGCGATGTCTCTCTTTGCCAGGGTGAGGCCACAGTATACATGGTGACATTTATATCTGTTGCTGCCCAGGCCCTCAGTAATATGCAACATAACCAGCCATGGAGAAAGCGGAACATCCCACCCCAAGACCTCTAACAAGCATGTGATCACCCCTCTCCAAAACCTTGACAGCAACATACACCGTCATACCGTGTGCAGAAAGGTGCCTTCTGTTGTCCCACATCGCAAGCAGTGTGGAGATGTGATCAGGCAGGCACGCCATAGTCTGTGTCTGGTTTAGTAAGCCTGATGTAAATATTTGAATTGGATGAGTCACAGGCGGGCAGCAAATGCCGCACCACGTGGGGACTCCAATGCCTCCACCCAATCATCTTCATCTAGGGGACCCAGGTCCTCTTGCCACTTATCTCTAGTTTTGTGTAGTGTTGTAGGGGTGGTACTGAGGAGTGTGCAGGAGATTTTGGTTATTTATGGGCTTCCAGCTTGCCCGTGAAGACCTTTGCCTTTATGGGGTTAAAATACGGTATATCTGCCTGTTTTGCTAAATACAGGGAGAAGGTGTGCCTAGAATTTAATACAAATTTAAGATAGGGTTGCATTACATAAGTGGAAAAAAATAAATGGATTTTTTAAATAACTAGACTTTGAGATTTCAGTAGTCAATCTAAGGTTCTCAAGATGCACCATGAATTTGCTTTTCAAATCTTTTCTGCTAGTAGAATCCAATGATTTGTGGTTCTCAAAGTAGTCATCGTACCCTAGGTCACAGAAAAAAACATTGAATATATGTCAACCAAGGCATGCACAGAGACAATCTCGAACTGAGGCAATGGCCAAGTGTTTTATACTTAAAATCAATAAATATTTCTTAACCTAAAAAAACACACTACTTATTTTGCAACACAAATCAACTGGTGGCGAATTATCTTCAACAACCACTGTAGAAACACTTGCATTGCTATCTATGTAACCTTGAGTGTTACCTGTTTTAAAGTCTTTAGGAAAATGCCCTATTTCACCACATTTAAAGCATTGTTTTTTAGTACTGGGCAGTTCATGACAATAACGAAATGAGACTTGGAGCAACATTTTTAATATGAGTCATACTTCTGTTTACCGACTTACTTACCATCTTTTCATCTCTTCTATCACTCACTTTCACCACGTCCATCCCCCAACTTCACATATACTTTCAACACTTGCTATGCTTTTGGGAATGAAATCAACATTTCCATGCATTTAGCCATGTTAGTTGACTCTGTCAAACTGTGATTAGAAAAGCAACGGTTTCTCCTGCATCTTTTTACTAAACACAACCTAATTCATTTGGGGCCAGATGTAGATAATTCTATTTTACCGACTCATAAATACCGAATTTTACCGATTCGGTATTTATGAGTCGGTAAAATAGAAGTACCGAGATTTAGGTAAATCCAGATGTTGATTTACCGAATCTGTAAAAGTCGGTATTTACCGATTCTGTAAATACCGACCGGTAATGCCCATTCATTCCTATGGGCTTTGAAGCCCATAGGAATGAATGGGCATTACCGATTCGGTATTTACCGAATCGGTAAATACCGAATTTCACAAGGGTGCAGGGGGTGTCACTTTGACACCCTCTAGCACCCCCAAAACAGGTTTGGGAGCCATGTGGCAGGTTACCTGCCCTAAGGGCAGGTCTGCCTGTCATATGGCACAGGTGTGCATGCACACATGTGCATGCACACCGGAATCGGTATTTTACCATCAAATAGAATTTGATGGTAAAATACCGATTCTGTAATGCTTGTGGGACTCAGAAGAGTGTAGTGTTCTGTTAGGTTTACTGTCTAGTCTTTTTAGAACCTTTTACACTCTTGGTTCCTTCCCTTCTTTCCTTGAATTCTAATTGGAATGTGTTTTGAATTGCCAACTGTATTACTGATGATCTGCTGGCTGTGTGAGCTGCTGCGCAGCACCTGTTCCATTAAACCTACTTTCAACCACTCCGTCTGTGAGCCGATTACTACAAAAAACGTGGCGACGATCGTTGAACAGGTGTCTGCTATCCACGCGTGCATCCATGAAGTAAGATTCGGCCAACCCGCTACTTAAAGACGAGAAATCGTCGAGTGCCTTTGAGAACTGATATAAACCCCTGCCGTTCTTCAACCCCGCTGAACGATTTATATCACAGAAGGTACTGTACTATTTTGACTACTTACTGGAAGCGGCAGCAGTCTCCTTTCGTCGCGAGCATCGACCTGCTCGCCTATGTCATTTGCGCTCCATGCACATCTGAGCTACGTGGTTAGCGTATTAGATAACGCCCAACCATTGGTGTCTACACATTACCTTACAACGCAACCAGCGTACTTGTGGACGCATTCACATTAGGAAACGTCACTGGAACGCAACGTCCTGACGGTGAAACGCTACGCTGGAAGCCATTTTGCGGATCATATTTTTTATTCAACGTCACTTTATTTGTTACACTGCTAACGTGCAGTAAAAAAAAAAAGAAAGTTTACAGTTTCCTTGTGTGGAGCTACCCACGGGGCTACCATAGTTTAAGAATCACGAGGTGAGTGGCGGCAAATCCCCTCTAACAGAGTCGCTTTGTGTGGAGCCATTCGTTGTCCAAGAGTCACGAAGCGAAAGACAGCAGAGTCACGAGGTGAGTGGCGGCAAATCCCCTCTAACAGAGTCGCTTTATGTGGAGCTAATCGTTGTCCTAAAGTCACGGAGAGAAAGACAGCAGGTCCCCAACCTGAAAAGGCATTATAACTGAGTTTTTTTGATTCTCCTGTTTTTTTGCCATTTTTTTTTCTTCTCCTTTCGAACTACGTGTACTTCTGTGACTGTACTTCCCTCCAGCACTAGTGGGGCATAATCTTAAACCATCTCTACAAACATGAGTTTACAAGCTGTTACTCCCCCACCACCGTTCCTTGACCTTCCTGGTGACCCTCCTATCGTCTGGAAAAAGTGGTTTGACGCATTCACCACTTATTTAGGGGCCATTGGTGCTTCCAGATACAGGGCAGAAAGGAAGAAGTATCTTCTGTTAAACAGTCTTTGATTTGAGGGTCGTTCAATTTTTAAACATTTACCTCCCCTGGTACTTGCTCCTGGCGAAGAAGATTTAGATGACTATAATCAAACTGTTAAACTCCTTGAACTACGCTTTGATGTTAAACCTAGTTTGGTTGTTGTCAGACATAAGTTTTACAAAAGTGAACAAAAGCAAGGGGAAAAGGTGGAAGATTTTATCTCTACACTTAGAATATTGAGTGCGGAGTGTGAGTTTGAAAATTTTAGAGACCAAATGATTAGAGATCAGTACATTTGCAAATGTTTAGATAAGAACATCCAACAAAAGTTGCTTTCACTAGGTAACCCTTCTCTCGAAGAAACTGTGCGAGTAGCAAAAAGTATTGAATTCTCCAAACTCTCTGTTAAGGAACTAGATGGTAGATCTTCCTCATCCATTATTAAGGATGAAACGGTTGTTAGCTCTGTTAAAGTGGTTGATAATAAGACGAATGCTTTTGGTCGAGCTGACAACAAATTCTTCAAACAAATTAATATGTGTTTTAAATGTGGAAATTTTCCTCATTCAAAGTCTGGTCGTCCTTGCCCAGCCAGAAGCGCCACGTGTAGACTCTGTGGCAGGGTGGGCCATTTTGCAAAAGTGTGCCAAAGCGTAAAAAGGAACTCTTCCTTTCCTCAATTCAACAAACAGTGGAACAGTAACTATACTCCCACTCCCGTTGCTTATGTTTCTGATTCCCCTCAGGATGATAGTAGCATACAAGATGATCTGAGGGACATGGTTGCTGTTGTCAGTATTGATGATCCTGAGTCAGAGTGTGTGGACCCTTACTCCGATTTTGGTATCGGAGATAAGATTGTTTGCTTATTAGTAGATTCCGGAGCCAGAATAACCATGCTGACCCAGGAACTTTTCATAGAAGTTTGGGGTGATCGCAAACTTTTTCCTCCCGACAGGCTTCCTCTAAATTACGAGGGTAGGAAGATTGAGCTTTTGGGATATTTTGAAGATTCTATTGAATTCAGAGGCAGGACATTTTTTGGCAAAGTGTATGTCTCAGTTAAAGGCCTGAACATCCTTGGTTGGTTCCACCAAGGTTTGTTTAAGATGGTTCTCCGCCCTGGTACCAAAGATCCCATCTCCATCGCAGTCGTTCAGACTGATGACCTTTCCTCTGCAAGCAATGTGCCCTCCACTCAGAACGATGATTTTATCTGCACTTTAGCCAAAGATTTTCCTTCTGTTTTTAGCAATAAGTTGGGAGAAGTGAAAGGTTTCATGCACACCATTCGTGTCAAGGACAACGCCATCCCAATTAAACACAAACTGAGAAATGTCCCATTCAGTGTGCGAGATCAGCTTGAGTCAGAACTTTTTGACCTTTGCAGTAGGGGAATAATCGAACCCATTGAATCCTCTCTATGGCTTTCTCCTCTAGTGGTCGCTAAGAAAAAGAATGGGGAACTTCGTTTCTGTGTCGATTTACGCAGTCTAAATAAGAACATCTGGGTCGATTCTTTTCCTCTCCCTAAAATTCCTGATATGTTGTCCCTTATTGATGGTTCCAAGTGGTTCAGCAAACTGGATTTGGCATCTGCGTACCACCAGGTGGTTCTGGATCCTGATTCCAGACATTTCACTGCCTTTGTATCCCCTATAGGGTCTTTCCAATACTGCCGTATGCCCTTTGGGTTAGCCTCTGCGGCAGCCGTCTTTCAAAGGATTATGACTAATATTTTGAAAGACATCAGTGGAGTTGTAGTCTTCCAGGACGATGTGCTCATTCATGGTAAGACTTGTGATGTTCATGATGAAATTCTGAAGGAGGTTTTGGAAGCTTTGGGTAGTGCGGGTGTTGTCTTAAAGAGAGAAAAGTGTATTTTTAGAGCCCCAAAGGTAGAATATCTTGGACATGTGTTATCTGAGAATGGAGTAGAGCCTAGACCTGGTCTGGTTAAAGCTATAGTCGATAGTCCTGCACCCAAAGACAAGAGTGGTTTAAAGTCATTCATTGGACTTTGTGAGTTTTACGCTAGGTTCATACCTGATTATGCCTCCAAGGTGCAGCCTTTGTCCAACATGCTTAAAAAGGAGGTTCCTTTCCTATGGGATGCCAATTGTGAAAAAGTTTTTTCTTGGATCAAACAAGAACTTACCGGTTCAAAAGTCTTAAAGCCCTTTAATCCCAATTTGTTGTGCACCATCACTGTGGATGCCAGTGGGTTTGGTTTAGGGGCTGTCCTTACTCAGGAGGTTGGTGGTGTTGAGCATACTCTAGGATATGCCTCGAGAGTTCTTCGCGGAGCTGAATCTAACTTTGCAGTTATTGAAAAGGAACTCTTGGCTTGCTATTGGGCGATAAGGAAGTTCAATCCGTACATTTGGGGTAAGCATTTCCGCCTGAGGACTGATCACAGTCCTTTAGTCTCCATCCTTACTGGGGTTCGGATCAAAGAGCACTCCCCTAGGATTGCCAGACTTTCATCGAAACTACTCCAATACGATTTTGAGGTCAGCTACATACCTGGCAATAAGAACACAAGGGCTGATTACCTTTCAAGGAATCCTGTTGATCTCGACAGTGACAGGGATTGCGAGGAAGATTATGATGAGGAGGACTGCTTTGTAGCTTTTGTTGGCATTGATGATATGCGCTCTATAAATGAAGGAGAGTGGAGGGAGCATTTGTCCAGTGATGCCCTTCTTAGTGAAGTGATCAAATTTGTCAAAGGAGGGTGGCCAAGGGAGAAGAATGTCCATGTTTCCCTTCAGACCTTTGTCAAAGTCTCCGATGAGCTCTCTATCGAGGGTGGGCTTCTCATGCGTGGTGACAGATTGGTCCCTCCCAGTGACCTTAGGATCAGGATTGTTAAAGGTGCGCATGAGGGTCATCTTGGCAAAACTTTGACCAAAAGAAGGGTTAGAGAACATTACTGGTGGCCTAAGATGGATCAGGACATAGACACTGTGGTTGCAGAGTGCGTAGTCTGTTCTAGTGCTGAGAAGTGTTTGAGAACACGTTCTCCTCCCCTTCAACCTATCCCTTTCCCTGATAGGCCGTGGGAAAAAATAGGTATTGATCTGGTAGGACCGTTCTATTTACTCCCTCCTGCCTCCAGATTTGCTATAGTTGCTGTCGACTATTATTCAAAATGGCCAGAGGTCCGTTTTGTGAGCGAGGCCAACTCCAAGAATGTCATTGACTTCTTGAAAGACCTGTTTTTGCGTGAGGGTTTTCCATCCTCCATCGTAAGTGACAATGGCTCGCAATTCGTCAGTCAGGAGTTTGGTTCCTTTGTTGGTTTGAGTGGGATTGATCATCTGAGGAGTGCACTTTATCACCCTCAGACGAATGGTCTCGTTGAGCGTATGAACAGAGTGCTCAACAATTGCATTCAGTGGGCTATTGCTCAGCACTGTCATGTGCCCAACGCTGTTAGATCCATGTTGTGGTTCTATCGTACCACCCCTCACTCCTCCACCAAGGTTTCCCCTTTTGAATTGCTACGTGGGAGAAAACCATGTTCGAAGGTTTGTCCTGGGTGGATGTCACGTTGGGTGAAAATGAATTCCATTGACAATGTGGATGAAGTTGCTAGGTCTAATGTCTTGCATGCCCAATCCAAACAGAAAAATGTTTTTGACTCCAGGAAGAAAGTGATCTCTCAACCATTCGTGGTGGGTGAAAGAATTCGGATTAAGTTGCCTACTCACTCCACCAAGGGTAGTCCCAAGTTTTCTGAACCTTTTGTCATTGACAAAGTGTGTGGCAACTCTGTGAGAGTTAACATGAAGAACTGGTGGAATGCTGCCAGGGTTGTTAAAGTGGGCAAACCTATTGTCCATCTCCAGTCCTCTCACAATATTCCTATGTTGCCTTCTACTCCTTCTGTTCCTGTCCTACCTTCTCATGATGTTCCTGTGTTGCCTTCTACTCCTTCTGTTCCTGTCTTACCTCGTAGGAGCTCTCGCACTCGAGTCACTCCTGCCAGGTTTCGTTAACTCATTGCTCTCCTGTAGTTTCAAGATTTTGCTATCTTCTCCTGTTTTTCTCCTTTGCTTTTCCCTCGTCCTAGTTCTATTCTGCTCTTCCCTTTGTCTCATTTTTGTTTTGTAGAAGAGAGGATAATGTAGTGTTCTGTTAGGTTTACTGTCTAGTCTTTTTAGAACCTTTTACACTCTTGGTTCCTTCCCTTCTTTCCTTGAATTCTAATTGGAATGTGTTTTGAATTGCCAACTGTATTACTGATGATCTGCTGGCTGTGTGAGCTGCTGCGCAGCACCTGTTCCATTAAACCTACTTTCAACCACTCCGTCTGTGAGCCGATTACTACAAAGAGTCCCACCTACATATCAATTTTACCGAATCGGTAAAAATACCGATTCGGTATTTTACAGAATCGGTAAATTTACCGATCGGTAAATTTACCGATTCTGTAAAATACAGGGCCCTACATCTCAAATTGCATTTACCGGTCGGTAACGGCCGAATTCGGCCGTTACCGACCTGTAAATGCCTACCTACATCTGGCCCTTGGTCTCTTAAGAAATTGTAGGGAAGGCTTGGAGCGTGAAGATGGCGGGCGCACTCTAAGAGTGCTCCAGACCTGTTAGTCATCTGCTGTCCACCGCAAGCCATCAGGAACTCTGTTTCTCAACAACAGTCCCATGTGATGTCTTTGGACCTGCTCTAGCTGGTGCCTGAACGCAGACAAAACTCTTGTCCTGCATTTCTGTTGGAACGTGTCACCCTCTCCCAACATGGCGGTGAAACCTGTTTGGGGGTCAAGGTGCCACTGGGCTCTGGAAAGCAGCGCACCCTGGGCACTTCCACTATGCGCCATCCAGCGGCATCGCTGAAAGATCCCTGCCGCTACTCGCCTGTGAGACCCCTCCCGAGCCCCTGGGTCTCTCCTGCACTCCAGCCGGAGGCCAGTGCATATTTTAAGGGAGACTTTGAAGCCCTACGCAGCTGGACGTGGTGAGTGCAGGACTGGTGGTGGAGGGCCGGATTCCTTTTGGGCCAGCACATACCTGAGGACCGCCATGATGATCCTCTGAGGTGCCTCGAAGGCTTAGTGTTTGGGGGGTGAGACATGGCAGGGTGCTCAGCGAGGTGGTCTGAGCGGGCCTTGGACTCCTGTGGTCTCTGTTCGGTACTCTGGATGACTGCCTGACCGGGGCACCTGACCTCGGTGGCCCACGCCTCCCAGCAGAGATAGTAGGTGAGTGCCCTGCCCATTGGGTGCAGTGCCGGGATATGCCATGGGCCCGTCTGAGCACGTGATGAGCCTCCTGCAACTGCAGCAAGTATCGGGCCTGTGGAGGCAGGTTGGTGAAGGGTCCCTCGTGGAGCGACTGGATCCTCAGATGGCTCATCATTGACCCCCCACCTGGAGTTGCCAGCTCAATGGCCCCTAACCGCTACTGCATGCCTGTTGGACTGGCCCTCCGTGCCAAGTCTTCCGTGCCCGTGGCGTACACGGCCTATCTGATTACACCTCCTGACTTGGTTGATGCTGTGAGCCCTGTTTCATTCAATCCACTTAATTTGGTGCTCACTTCTTGTCAGCTGACACTTTCTAATCAATGTGCGTCCTGGCTCCTTGGGCTGGGCCTAATACCTATCAGCAGTGCTTGAGGGGCATGCCTCATGGGAGAGTCTTTGGCCCAGTTGATGAGGACTACCCGCCTTGGTGTCTCTTACTGCCCTGCCTCGTTCCCAACATGTACCATACAGTGACAAATCACCATCTATTACAGATACAGTGTCCAGCAGTGATGAAAGTGTCAGAGTTGCCAGCCGCTCAGTGCCTGATGCCATAACTGCAAACCCTGCTAACCTCCCCAGTTCACAGACACATGGATTGTATTTGGGCTACTGGGGTACACTTCCTCTTGGGGTCTGGCTGCTCGTGTTGCCACAGTTCTGTGGTAAGCAGGGGGGCCCACCTAGGGGCTGGGTGTACCACCAGCTCCATCACTGGCATGGGCAAAGATAGATGTGCCCGACCAACAGCCTCCCAGACCTGCATAGACCAGTATACTACAGGACATAGTCAAAACGGTATGGCAATACTGAGAAGCCACCGTCTTCGGAGGGCAACCTGGCCACGATACTTCAAGCCATCCAGACCTCCCAAGCTTTAGTGGAAACCAAAATTGGAGAGGTGCGTGTAGATGTTGCTCTGCTGTGCCAAGACCTGCTCAATGTTATGGGCAGGATCACTGAGGTCGAACCCACTTGTCCCCGGTAGAAGACAATAGCACCAACTTGAAATCCCAGATCTCCTGCCTCCTCACGCACACAGCGGAGCTACATCGCTGCGCAGAGGCTTATGAAAATCGATCTAGGCAAAACAAATTGTTGGGGTCCAGGAGGGCATTGAGTTCTAGCAGGTTGTGGAATTCCTCAAAACATGGATCAAGTCATGGATGCCATCAGATCAGTTGTCCCCCTGCTTTGTGAGAGCGAGTGCACAGGGCCTTGAACCCTAATCCACCCCTGGCCGATGCTTGCCCAAATCCTCAAATGCAAACACAGAGATGCAATCTTGAGGGAGGCCCGATCTTGCACACACCTTAGGTGAGGCGACGCAAAGGTGTTCCTCTTTCCTGACTACACCAAGGAGGTACAAAAACAGTGCTGCTCGTGTATGGCAGTGAAGAACAAACTCTGAGTGCTTGGATTCTCATACAGACTCCTTTTCCCAGCCAGACTTCAAGTTGTCCATGCAAACAAGTCCCACTTGTTCGATACCCCGGAGCCTGCTTGGATGTGGCTCACCAAAGAACGCCTCTCCACAGGCCAGCGGACCCCCCCTTCTGGAGAGCATACCCTCTGAGCCATTTTGGACAGTCACAGCTCCTAAGCTGAAAAGAAACTGCTCCCGCTCATGAAGAGTACACAGCACAAAAGGATCCAAATCACCCTCTCTATCCCCTCATCTGCGAGAGCCACTAGTATCCTGAGTGCACTTCTCCCTGTCCAATGCCGTGGGGGACCCTTGACTGAGCCAAGATGCCCTCCTTGCTCTGACCTCTACACCTCCCACTGGGCAGATGGAGTACACCGATCTATCGCAAAATCCTAAAATATAGTTCTCCAGTTTCTAGATATACCGTAGCTCTACAGCACTGTTTTCTGATAATTGCCGACTGAGTCATCCCTGATGACTGCAACTGATTCTGTACCACGGAGGGTCCACCACTCTATTCCCGGTTTCAAGTTGTGTATTAGTTACTGATTTATGGGCGACAGATGCTTCTGGGGTAAAAGTATGGGATGGAGGGGTTGTTGGGGGGGTTCGGGATTAAGTAATGCTATACTTTCAGGGGGAGATTTGATTTGTTTATGTACTAGTTTGTTTTCCACCACACTCAAACACACACCTACATTACACATCATGCAATATGACCCAGACACACGGCCACTCATCATGCACAATGGGAGCATCCTCAGGCTACAGGGCAGGGCACGCTTTCAAACGAACCCCGAACCTGACCCCTACTTTCTAAACGAAGTGCCTCTTCCTCGATTGTCCCACTCTCAGGCTCCAATGATGGACCAGCATTGTCGGCTGAAGAAATTGGGGCAGCCATCTTTGCAATTACTCCGAAAAGCCCCCTGGTCCAGACGGGTTCCCCACGGAGTAATACACAGCATTCCGGGAAATCCCAACTCCTTGGCTTCATGCCCTCCATAATGAAGTTTCAAAAAATTGCTCTTTCCACTCAAGATAGATGCTGCCACCATCATGATAATCCCGAAGACGCAGCCCCCTTCGGCGCCCTACGCTGACTACCATCTAATCTTGCTCATTAATGGTGAGGTCAAGATATATGCCACAATCCTGGCCACCCATCTCAAACGCGTCCTCCGCACACTCATACATTCTGAACAATGCAGTTTTAGGCTGGTCCGCAGCAGCCAGCACTGCCTCAGGTGAGTTAACATTGCCTTGGCCCACTATCACCCGTTCCATCCAGTCTTGCCTTGCTTCTCATTGACTTTGAGAATTCTTTTGGCACTGTGGATTGGACCTACTCTACACCAATCCCACCAAGCTTGTCTAAGTGAACAGTGAACTCACCTGGTCCCTCAATCTCGAGCCCCTAGTGCGGCAGGCCAAAGAGGACCTTGACAAATTTCAGTCCTTATTTGCTGAATTTGATGGGCGGAATCGCCCTGTATAAAATGATGATTCTGCCGAGTAGGGCCGCATTCAGACACTTTAAAAAGGATGCTAAACTCAGCATCAAACCCCCCTTTGGCATGGCACTTAGCTGCGTGAGGTAGAGGTGCTAAAGGGCTTTGGGAAATGGGACCTCACTGGCATAACACAACTGAGAGCCATTTGATCTGGGAACCATCTACAATCCTTCCAGTACCTCCAAGATAATTATGCACTCACCTCTTCACAATTTTATAAATACTTACAACTGAGACACACACTATGCACCCACATACCACATGCTGTCCCTCTCCCTGAGTTCAGTCCGATGAAGGTGAAGGTTCTCATGAGTGCCCTGGGATTTGGAAGCATCTCTCAAATCTACCGTACATTAATTATTAACATTCCAGGCACACTAGATTATTTCAGGATTCGTTGGGAGGGATAGCTGGGTCCCCTTGAGAATGACGTTTGGTGGGATGCAATGATGCCACCCAGAGCTGTTACAATTTGCTCCAGGCTACATTTGAATCTGACCTATTATCTTTATTGTGCCTATCTCACACCAGCCAGGCTGCACCCTGCAGGCCTCCTTTCTGCACTTACCTGCCCGTGCGGCACACATGCCCCGCTAACATCTACCACATGGTGTGGCTGTGCCAGAGGATTCAGGAATTCTTGAGCACTGTGGTGAGAGAGTTAATGAATGTGCTGGGATGGGAGGCAAACCTTCCACCTCTGAAGCTGTTGCTTGGGGTCAAGGAGTGTTCCGGGGTACGAGGGCGGAACAGGCATTCCTAGGACAGCCATCATGGTGGCCAAGTGAGATATGGGATCCCACTGGAAAAGCCCTTCCCCTCCCTCTCAGTCACCATGGAGAAGGGAGTGGACTGATATGCACAGAAGGAGAGACCGTGTATGATGCCCTGGGTTATCCTTTGAAGCATGTTGCATATAGTGGAATTGGCTGGGACAATTGGCTTGAGCCTCACTCCTCATTGTATTTACGCTTATGACTCTTTTTTGAGTAGTCGTCCTATAATATCTTACTTGCTCGTATTGTGGTTAACTGCTATATATATACTGCTGCACTATCTGAGTGTCAAATCATGCAAAACTCAAGAAAATTGTTATCAAAGAAAAAAACCAAGAAGAAAGTGTTATTGTTATTTTCAAGGTTACATGCTGCAGCTAAAACTTTAAGATTGGTGACATATTCATCAATAATTTCTTGACTGCTTTGCTTCCTAGAATAGAAATTGAAGAATTCCACGACAACATTAGGCTCTCTTCTTCTCCAACAGCCTCTTTACACTCGGCCTATGAGGCAAACCTATTCTGTGGCTTCTATTTTGGGCAGGTGCTAAAATACCTCCTGCCACATTGGAGACATAGAGCCCTATTTTGAGTTTGGCAGTCGAATGGACCGCCAAACCCATGGTGGTGGTGAGGCTACTGTCGCACCAGTGGTCTGACTGCTTAAGAACAAGTTGGGCGGTCGGACCACCATGGGACTGCTCATGCTGCCAGGGATCCACAATCATTGGTGTCTTGCAGCGGTCTGAAGCCCCTAATATGTTGGCGGTGCCGCTGTATCACTGCCAAGCATATTTGGAGTTTCCCCACCGCCACAGTTTCCATGGCGGCAAGACCACCATGAAAATTGTGATGGTGAGGAAACAAGCATCAGGGGATGCATGCAGGGGAGCACATTGTGTGCCCCCTGCCTCCATGCACCCATAGTTCCTGCAGGAATGTACAATGGCGTTTCCACTGAGGTGCCTTGCTATGAACCTTAGCTCTGCACCAGCCGCCGCAGCGTTGCCTGACCTGGATTCCTGTTGGAATCCGGTGGGCAGTCACATTATGGCTTCAGCAGTGTGGAAGCGGGGCCCTGGTGTGGTAGCCCGCTGGTACATTGCCAAAGTCATTATAAGGCCCATAGGCACTTTACGAAAGTTTAATAAAAAGAGGCTAAACGGAAGAGAGAAAAGACGCAAAATTAAGAGGCAGGAAATAACCAAGCTTAATGCATTTTGTTAAATTACAGGTGGCTTGGTTGTGCATTTAGGCTGAGGAGAAGGTAGTTCCATAGCTTAACTGCTTGCTAAAAAACACATCTACCCCTAGTTTTAGTAGCGGCTGTTGTCGCGGAAGAGGGGCAGGCCAGTAGCAGAAAGGGGTACAAAAGGGGGTGGTAATGGACGGAGCATCTGAACAAATCAAACACTCACACCCAGTCAAAAGATCTGGGTTTAATCCATCACCGTTCTTTAGCCCACTCTGCCACCCCAGTTCAGACATGGCTATATGCAAATCAGTCTGACCCTGTGCCTCATGGGAACAGTCCAGCCCGAACTGCCAAGCCATGCCTTCCCTGGACCGGAAAAAAGCTTCCGAGAACGGATTTCTGGCATTACAGCCGTCTTCAGCCCGGCTTGCTTGAATCCAGTGGCAAAGTGAGCAAGGGACTCACGTCTGAGCATACCCTGCCACACTTATGGGGGCCAAAAGCGGTACAAAAGGGGGTGGTAATGGACGGAGCATCTGAACCAATCAAACACTCACACCCAGTCAAAAGATCTGGGTTTAATCCATCACCGTTCTTTAGCCCACTCTGCCACCCCAGTTCAGACATGGCTATATGCAAATCAGTCTGACCCTGTGCCTCATGGGAACAGTCCAGCCCGAACTGCCAAGCCATGCCTTCCCTGGACCGGAAAGAAGCTTCCGAGGACCGATTTCTGGCATTACAGCCGTCTTCAGCCCGGCTTGCTTGAATCCAGTGGCAAAGTGAGCAAGGGACTCACGTCTGAGCATACCCTGCCACACTTATGGCGGCCAAAAGCGGTACAAAAGGGGGTGGTAATAGTCGGAGCATCTGAACCAATCAAACACTCACACCCAGTCAAAAGATCTGGGTTTAATCCATCACCGTTCTTTAGCCCACTCTGCCACCCCAGTTCAGACATGGCTATATGCAAATCAGTCTGACCCTGTGCCTCGTGGGAACAGTCCAGCCCGAACTGCCAAGCCATGCCATCCCTGGACCGGAAACAAGCTTCAGAGGACTGATTTCTGGCATTACAGCCGTCCTCAGCCCAGCTTGCTTGAATCCAGTGGCAAAGTGAGCAAGGGACTCACGTCTGAGCATACCCTGCCACACTTATGGCGGCCAAAAGCGGTACAAAAGGGGGTGGTAATGGACGGAGCATCTGAACCAATCAAACACTCACACCCAGTCAAAAGATCTGGGTTTAATCCATCACCGTTCTTTAGCCCACTCTGCCACCCCAGTTCAGACATGGCTATATGCAAATCAGTCTGACCCCGTGCCTCATGGGAACAGTCCAGCCCGAAATGCCAAGCCATGCCTTCCCTGGACCGGAAACAAGCTTCCGAGGACCGGTTTCTGGCATTACAGCCTTCTTCAGCCCGGCTTGCTTGAATCCAGTGGCAAAGTGAGCAAGGGACTCACGTCTGAGCATACCCTGCCACACTTATGGCGGCCAAAAGCAGTACAAAAGGGTGTGGTAATGGACGGAGCATCTGAACCAATCAAACACTCACACCCAGTCAAAAGATCTGGGTTTAATACATCACCGTTCTTTAGCCCACTCTGCCACCCCAGTTCAGACATGGCATAAATGCAAATCAATCTGACCCTGTGCCTCATGGGAACAGTCCAGCCCGAACTGCCAAGCCATGCCTTCCCTGGACCGGAAACAAGCTTCCGAGGACCGATTTCTGGCATTACAGCCGTCTTCAGCCGGCTTGCTTGAATCCAGTGGCAAAGTGAGCAGGGGCTCACGTCTGAGCATACCCTGCCACACTTATGGCGGCCAAAAGCGGTACAAAAGGGGGTGGTAATGGACGGAGCATCTGAACCAATCAAACACTCACACCCAGTCAAAAGATCTGGGTTTAATCCATCACCGTTCTTTAGCCCACTCTGCCACCCCAGTTCAGACATGGCTATATGCAAATCAGTCTGACCCTGTGCCTCATGGGAACAGACCAGCCCGAACTGCCAAGCCATGCCTTTCCTGGACCGGAAACAAGCTTCCGAGGACCGATTTCTGGCATTACAGCCATCTTCAGACCGGCTTGCTTGAATCCACTGGCAAAGTGAGCAAGGGACTCACGTCTGAGCATACCCTGCCACACTTATGGCGGCCAAAAGCAGTACAAAAGGGGGTGGTAATGGACGGAGCATCTGAACCAATCAAACACTCACACCCAGTCAAAAGATCTGGGTTTAATACATCACCGTTCTTTTGCCCACTCTGCCACCCCAGTTCAGACATGGCATTAATGCAAATCAATCTGACCATGTGCCTCATGGGAACAGTCCAGCCCGAACTGCCAAGCCATGCCTTCCCTGGACCGGAAACAAGCTTCCGAGGACCGATTTCTGGCAATACAGCCGTCTTCAGCCGGCTTGCTTGAATCCAGTGGCAAAGTGAGCAAGGGACTCACGTCTGAGCATACCCTGCCACACTTATGGCGGCCAAAAGCGGTACAAAAGGGGGTGGTAATGGACGGAGCATCTGAACCAATCAAACACTCACACCCAGTCAAAAGATCTGGGTTTAATCCATCACCGTTCTTTAGCCCACTCTGCCACCCCAGTTCAGACATGGCTATATGCAAATCAGTCTGACCCTGTGCCTCATGGGAACAGTCCAGCCCGAACTGCCAAGCCATGCCAATCATTGGTGTCTTGCAGCGGTCTGAAGCCCCTAATATGTTGGCGGTGTCGCTGTATCACTGCCAAGCATATTTGGAGTTTCCCCACCGCCACAGTTTTCATGGCGGCAAGACCACCATCAAAATTGTGATGGTGAGGAAACAAGCATCAGGGGATGCATGCAGGGGAGCACATTGTGTGTCCCCTGCCTGCATGCACCCATAGTTCCTGCAGGAATGTACAATGGCGTTTCCACTGAGGTGCCTTGCTATGAACCTTAGCTCTGCACCACTGTGGGCCAGCCGCCGCAGCGTTGCCTGACCTGGATTCCTGTTGGAATCCGGTGGGCAGTCACATTATGGCTTCAGCAGTGTGGAAGCGGGGCCCTGGTGTGGTAGCCCGCTGGTACACTGCCAAAGTCATTATAAGGCCCATAGGCACTTTACGAAAGTTAAATAAAAAGAGGCTAAACGGAAGAGAGAAAAGACGCAAAATTAAGAGGCAGGAAATAACCAAGCTTAATGCATTTTGTTGAATTACAGGTGGCTTGGTTGTGCGTTTAGGCTGAGGAGAAGGTAGTTCCATAGCTTAACTGCTTGCTAAAAAACACATCTACCCCTAGTTTCAGTAGCGGCTGTTGTCGCGGAAGAGGGGCAGGCCAGTAGCAGAAAGGGTCAGAGAGGGGACAACATTTAAAAAAAAAATAATAATGTGCCTGCAGCAGGCCGTGTCATGCTCTTGATCTCCTCTTTTAGTAGGCCAGGCTCCCAGACTTCACTGCGGCCAATCCTGATGTGGCTCTTGTGTCATGACAGCAGCGTCAGGATTGGCCTGAGCACTCTGAATTCATGATCCCAGTGAGACTGGGAGCCTGTGCCTGCTCTCTCTAACCCGGCAACGCAGCTCAGGTGCAAATCACATGATGGTTTGGCCGGCCGGGGACGACCAGCCAAACCGTCATGCGCAGTGCTCACCAGTCCTCGTGCAGCCTGTTATTCTCCATGGTCCCACTCTCAAAGACTCAGCAGGAAAGGAAAAATAAACGATAATAAAACGTGTTTATTACGGTTTTATTTTAACTTTCCTGCAGTTTTGAGACAGCTGGCGGGGGGTGATGCTCCTCTGCCATAGCAGAGGAGCCGCCGCTGCAAGGATTGTCTTTTCTAATTCAGGGAACAAACAGAAGGTGAACTGAAGCGGATCTCTAATAAAAACGGGCCTGAAGAAACTTAGAATCTTGGGCAAAAATGGCCCTATGACAAAAAAAGCAGGCTCTTGAAAATGATTCGGTTATTGGTTGGGATTAAGTGTAAAATTTGCAAATGTGTGGACACACGTTATTTTCTAGAAGTAGCTGGATTGAGTTAAGAGCATTATTTGCCGCAGCCAAGATGGCCAGATGTAAATGGTCAAGACTGATTTGCATATGGCTGGGTATGCCCAGACGTGGGTACCAAGCTCACTTTGACACTGCTTTCAAGCTAGCCTGGCTGATGAGGGGTGTTACTCCGAAACTGATCTCAGGATGCTTGTTTCCGGTCCAGTAAAGACCTGGCTTGACAGTTCGGGCTGTTCCCATGAGGCACAGGGTCAAGACTGATTTGCATATGGCTGGGTCTGAACTGGGGTGGCGAAGTGAGCTAAAGAACGATGATGGATTCAACTCAGATCTGTGACTGAGGGTAAGTGTCTGAAAAGTTTCAGCGCTTTGTCCATCATCTCCTTGTGTTTGCAGATGTAAATGCATGCACAATGATTGTATAGCAAGGCATGAAAAGCAGGCAAAGGCTTTTTTTTAGAATGTCTTGAGTATTCAAAATCATATCGATGTTAGCCATGTCAGAATTACTCAGCAGATGGGAGAGTTTCTTCTCGAATTTTATAACTATGTTTGAAAACTCTTTTAAATTAATAGAACATGGAACAGAGTGCACCCAAAACCTTTGTGTTCAGTACGAGGAAGGTCAGGAACAGATAATGACATAGAGATGGTTACATCTGTTCTCCAGCCTCAAATGTGAAGTGAAGTGGAGTCATATATGTAATGTTATGTAATGTTTATGTAACTTATAAAGCGCAAACTCATGCTCTAGGGCGTCTCGGCACTTTCGAAGTCCTATTAGGCTGTGACAATGTCGTAATCGGATCAAGCAGATGTGCAAATAACATCTGCTCCTGTGTAAAAAGCCAGGTCTTTAAGACTTTTCTAAAGGAGAGTGGGAAGGGAGCAGCTTTTAATGTCAGTGGGAGACTATTCCAAAGCATGGCAGTAGTCCTAAAAAAGCTCTTTCCACCCCAGGTGGCTTTCCTAATGGGGGGACAAGCAGGTTCCTAGCAGAACCTGCTCGAAGTGTCCTAGCTGGGATGTACCAATTGAGTTTTTTTTTTTAAATGGTCTGGCCCGAGTCCATGCAGAGATTTATAGGCCTTACAGAGAGATTTGAAATTACATTGTTGTTTGACTGGCAACCAGTGTAATTTCCTAATTGCTCCTCTGGCTGACTCATGCTTCGGAATTTTAAAAAGGAAGCGAGCCGCAGTGTTTGCAGTATCTGAAGCCTCTTTGCGAGATCCATTGCAAGCGTAAGATACAGACTCTTGCAGTAATCATTCATTGTGAGAAGGAGTGCCATTGTTACTGTTTTGAGAAATTCGGGGGGGAGAAATGTTTCCATCTTTTTTATTAGCCTTTGGGAGCAGAAAGCGCCAAAGTTATTTTGTTTACTTCATCCTTAAACTTCAGTTCCTTGTCTACCAGGAACCCTAAGTTTCTTACTTTGTTTGAGGGTTCGGGTGAAGAGTCCATCTCAGGTGGCCACAAGTCCGGTTTCCAGAAGGAAGGGTTATTACCGAAGATGAAAACCTCCGTTTTATTGCCATTTAGTTTAAGTCAGTTGCAGTCCATCCAGTTGCTCGCCTTACTCATACATGAGCTG
Organism: Lissotriton helveticus; assembly: GCF_964261635.1. NCBI lineage: Eukaryota > Metazoa > Chordata > Amphibia > Caudata > Salamandridae > Lissotriton > Lissotriton helveticus. The sequence continues at coordinate 511,435,882 of NC_136071.1, read as the reverse complement.
AAAGCCCCACCCAAATTGCTTTTAGGATTTGCCAAAGATACCACAATTTGGGTATCATCAGCATATGAGGCCAGGGTGAAGCCAGATTTTGTTAAATTATGGGAGCAAGTGGAGTAACGTCAAGGTTAAACAAAGTTGGGTTCAGTGCAGAGCCCTGGGGAACTCCACAGGCCAGGGAAAAAGACCTGGAGACAAACTGACCCATCTTCACATTATTTTGTCTGTTTGCCAGAAAAGATAGCAAGAGATCAAAAGCTGTTCCCTCTACACCAGAGGTCTTCAATCTTTTTGATGCCGAGACCCCCCTGTCGAAAACCTTTAGGCATTAGGACCCATTCCTGACAAACATTTCTAGAACTTGGGCCTCCTCATCATTACCAGCTATTGACAGCCATAAAGGTCCTCAATTCCCACAGCAAATCATTTATAGATTGGGAAAATAAATTAAACAGTGTTTAAAAAAAACAAAGGTCAGTGGTTGGAGGTGTGGTCAAAGGTGTGGCTATAAACAAAGAGCCTCATTTATAAAGACATTGGCGTGGGGCAGCACCACAAGTCTTCTTGCTGCGCTACCCTATGCCAATGGGAAAGGGCAGGTATACACCTTATTTATGAAATATGGTGTATTCATGTCCTTTTCCCCCTATGTTGGCTAGGGCCAACATAGGCAGGATGGTTTTTGTGCAGGAAGGGTCACCTTCCTGCACAAAAACAATTCTGAGATGGGTTTTCCTCTTTCCATAGAAAGAGGAAAAAACGAGGAGAAATGGAAACATTTCTCCTTGTTACGCCTGCTGTGGGGAGGCATAAGGTTTTGGCTCTGCCCCAGGTTTACATGGATTTGTCAGTCTGGGGCAGCGTCAAAATCCATGGGCGTCTACCGCAACGCCCATGCAACGCCTCCTTGACTCAGAGTAAGGCAACGCAGTGACTTGCGCTGTTTTGTCTTACTCCATATCTATGAGGCCATGCAAAGCTACGCAGGGTGACTTTGCCTCGCCTCATAGATATGATTTAGATTCTTGTGCCGCTGAAGCTTTAAAAATACTGACACTCCAGCAGCACAAGCTTCTAATAAATCAGCCCCAAAATATTTAGTTAATTTTTTAGGTCTTTCACCACCAGGTAGTGACATATAAAATAATGGGTAGCTTAAATGAAAAATAAATTTAAAAGGTTACTCGGTGGGAAATACACTATATAGTTAATTATGAAACCTCTATTATTTAATGCAGTGCAGTCTGTGTGTAACCAGAGAGTGACAGAATTACATTTGGTTGGTGCAGGGGAAAATATTGACTTGTGTATTTTTAGTGCTATGAGGTCACAGCCTGTGACAGAAAGCACTGTGAATGTGTAAGTCATTATTTTATTCTTGCATTACACACATTATAAGATAGACTGCTACAAAATGTGCAAAGAGTTTTAGGATAAAATGGAGCTTCCCAAATGTAGATTTGTGTAATATCAGACTATAAGTAATGCATTTATTTTTTGCATAACTGTCCCTTCAACAATTCCTCAGGGGTACTAAACGCTGTGTAAATGCAGATATCATTAAAAGCACACACTTCACAGACCAGTTTCTAACCACCTCACTAAAAAAACACATCTTTGCCATCACCATGCTTGTAGTGATTGGAGCAATTAAGGCCAGAACCACTCCCAAGCATCCTTTACATTTGTAGACTAACTCCTAGGTACATTGCGTTTCATTCAGGCAAGCAGGCACTCTGGCATGAAGGCTTATTTGAAGGATTGTTTTACATGTGTGGCAGGCCTCTTCCTTTTACAGCACATGACATTCAATTAACTTCATCTAAAGCATTTTAATGATCATAGTTGACTTTGTCCAAAAGGAAGAGCACGTTTTGTATTCCAGGCAGAAGTAAGGCCTGGAAATGCACGAGCCCCTGCACAGGACTCCAGGGCCCCCCTGGCGGTCGCGTCCCACAGATTGAAGACCTCTGCTCTACACCTAATCTATGCATAAGGTCAGCCAAAACCCCATGGCTGACCATATCAAAAGCTGGGGAAAGATCCAAGAGGACAAGCGCAGCTGTCCCACCCCTATTGAGTACTTCTCGTGTTTCCTCTGTTGCTAGCACCAAGGCCGATTCTGTGCTGTGGTGTATTCTAAAACCATGTTGTTTGTCATCTAGCAAAGAGTTTTCCTCCAAGTATTCCTGAAAGTTGTTGGTTCATTACTTTTTCTATCCAATACAAACAAATCTGTTGGTCAAAAAGAAAGGGCAAAAGGGGAGCAAACAAACTAGTTATATACCACACGACAAAAGTGCAAGAACCCAACAGGTGTGCTCAATAGTCAGAAAAGCGACCTTTACGAAATAGTCAGATTTCCATCAACTGCCAAGAGAGGCCAGTGTCATCACTTGAATTTCCTTCCTTCCTACCACAACGCCACTTGATCATCGAGGGGAAAATGTGGTTCGGATTTCGTATGCATCACTGAAATCACAAGAGGAAGTGTAGAGGAAGAGTGAAAGGAATGACTAGTATAGGCATTTGTTTCAAGTAGACGAACTTAGGATATCTATTTGGTTGGGTGATGGAAAATATTTTGTGCAGTGCATGTGAGTGATAATTAGAAAGGATTTGGAAAAAAAATACTTTTATTACAATAACCCTTTTTATCCTGTTAAAAAGGAGCAAAATGGCTTTTATTATTTATTATCATTTATGTGTTTCTATAGCGCTTGAATCGACTCCCGAAGGAGTATCTCTGCGCTGAAACGGACCCTTGAGGAGGCTGATGATTCTGGAATACTTAGTAAGCGCAGAACAGGAAGGTTTTTAACAGTTTCCTGAACTTGGAGTGTTCTGGACATAACCTGAGGGAAACAGGAAGTTCGTTCCAGAGGCGAGGGCCAAGGTAGGATAGGGCCTTCCCTCCCAGTCTTGCCTTCCTGATGGTCGGAACTTCAAGAAGAAATTTACAGCTAGAGCGGAGGGCACGTACAGGGGTATAGGAAGTGAATTTCTCCGCAAGATAGGAGGGGCCCATATTCTGGAGGGCTTAGTGGATAACACAGTATGTTTTAAACTTAATCCGTTGGCGGATAGGCAGCCAATGGAGCTTCTCCAACAGAGGGCGCGATGGTGACCTAGGTGGCGCATTCTGGACTAGCCTTGCCGCTGTAATTTGGACCACCTGAAGTCTGCTAAGTAGGGTGTCATTTACTGAAATCAGCAACCCATTACAGTAGTCCAGGTGGCTCACACTAAAGCCTGTACCAAGGTTTTTCGGAGTAACGGAAAGACTCTTCGGAGCAATCCGATTATCTGGAAGCGTGAGCCAGCTGTCTGGTTTACTTGCTCTTTTAGTTAGGCCTTGATCTAACCGAATACCTAGGTTTTTCACCACATGCTTGGGGACAGGGTTAGGGCCCATGTCTGATGGCCACCACTCCGAAGTCCACATTAGTGGGGCCTCGCCAAAAAGCATCACCTCAGTTTTTCCCACGGTACATTGTAGGAAGTTTTTAGACATCCACTGTGATACAGCCCGCATACCATCAGATAAGGCCTATTTGACCGCGGTGGTTAGTGTGCTGAATGGAAATAGGAGCTGCGTGTCGTCAGCATACAAAACGGGTATGAACCCATAAGACCTCAGGAGACCGGCCAGGGGGGCAACATAAATGTTAAAAAGTGTAGGGCTCAGGCAAGAGCCCTGTGGTACCCCCTTGGTCAGTTCCAGAGGTGCTGAACGAAACGAGCCGATGTTCACACTCTGTGAGCTGCCTGACAGAAAACTACTCATCCATGACAGCGCTGATCCCCCTAGCCCCAGCTCTTCCATTCGTCTGAGCATGACATCATGGGAGATTGTGTTGAACGCCGCGGATAGGTCCAACAACACCATAATCATAGAATGTCCTTTATCAAGGGACATTATGATGTTGTCAGTCACAGAAAGCAGTGCAGATTCGGTGCTATAATTGGGCCGGAACCCGGACTGGGACTGATCTAAGCATCCAGTTTGTTCGATAAATTTAGACAGGTGGGTGTTGATATACTTCTCCGTTAGCTTACTCAGATATGGAAGAAGTGACATGGGGCGGAGATTCGATAACTCTGTCCATGGAGCATTGGAGTTCTTACGAATGGGTCTCACCTGGGCCACCTTCCAATTCTGCGGCACACGACCCCCTGTGAGGGAGAGGTTGACTACTGTACCATAGGACCGAGCTGCTTGGCCAGGGATGGAATTTTTTTTGCAGGGATGCAATCAGAAGGAGAGCCAGACTTAACCTGGCGTACTAATGTTTCAACCTCAGTCATAGTGATGGTTGGAAATTCAGCGAATAGTACAGGGTTGGGCAGCTTAGATGTCTGTAAAGGCACAGGATTGCTCACTAGGCTTCCTGTCCTCGTGATTTTGTCATATATCACCTCTATTTTATGAGAGAAGCATGAAGAGATATTGTCACACAGCTGTTGTGAGGGCAGATCAAGGCTTTCACATGCCTTAGGTTTGGTAAAGGATTGTAAAATCTGATACAGTATTTTTGATGAATTTCCGGCCTGTGTTAATTGTGAGGATATGTGAGTTTTTCGTGCATGTTTTATGTTTTTGTGATAGTTAGTCAGAAAGAGGTGGAAGAGTTTTCTATCCATCTCAGAGTGTGTTGTCCTCCAACCCCTTTCTAGCTTCATACACCCTTGCTTTTGCAAGCGCAGCTGATCTGTGAACCATGATTCCTGGCGCTGGTTGGGACGTTTCATAAACACTTTCATGGGGGCTATCTGGTCGATTGCCTTAGCTATGGCCGAGTTATATTTGAGTAAGTCTACATCAATATTATCAGATTCTTCGAGTTGGGGTTCCTGTAAACGCATTTTGAAAATTTTCCAATGAGACCTTGTGCCACTGTCTCCGCGAAAAAGATGTTACCGGAATCCAGCTTTTTGGTATTGTCAGATCATGCATGAGGAATTCAATCACAGAATGATCTGACCAATTCACTTGCCTGGGAGGGTAGCATGTAATTTTGGACAAATTAGAAAATATCATGTCCAAGGTATAACCGGCTAAGTGTGTTGGGCCCTCATTATACTTCATTAGTCCTAATAGGGACAGGTCAGTCAGAAGAGTCTGGGCATCGGGGTTGCCTATGAGGTCACTATGGACATTGAAGTCTCCCTGTAATAGAAATTCATTGCCTGAATTGAGATGTGGGGCCAGCAGTTCAACTATTTGCAGCGAGAAATTTGCTATAGGACCCGGCAAACGGTACACCAGCGCCCCTTTCCAGCAGGCATGTGCGGGAGCATCTATCCTGAAGACCAATATTTCCATGGTGGCAGTACTACATTGGTCTAGGACCGAGATGTTGATTCCGCTTTTATAAATGATGGCGATACCACCCCCAATTTTGGTCTGTCCAGTTTAAGCATTTTAAACCCTTCCGAAATACCCAAGGTGATGGCCGGGAATGAATGAGGCTTAAGCCATGTTTCGGTAAGGAAACGCAGTTCTGGCTGGGCTGAGGAAATAAGGTCCCATACTTCCGTTGAATGCTTGGGCAGAGAACGGATGTTACAAAGCAGATTCTTCCACCCTTTCTGTGTGGTGTCAGTGGGGGGCAAGGTAATGCGACCTGGATGGGAGAGGGGGGCTTGTAACCGACAATATCTGCATGAGAATGGGCCTTCCATGCATGGCCAAAGTTCTGATACACATCCCAAGGATGGCGCGGTCTGTAAACTTAGTAGAGTTTTTCTGGTGTAGCTAGTACGTGTGAGGGGATTATGTTTTGTGGAGCAACGGTCAGAATCTCTGGCATCTGTCGTCGTCCTGGGGCGGAGGGGCACAGACGCGCCTTTGGCGCGCCGCCGGCACGCGTCCGCTTCGCGCTCCATGTTGCAGGGCCATTTATGTTGGTTGCCAGCTAAGCACTAGACCACCAACCTAACCGGAAGTGACAGTTTCCCTCCACTCAAGCGGGATTGAAACCTGTGGTGGACCGGGGAGAATATCCGGTGGTGGGGCTGAGTAGCAGAGCAAAACAAAACAGCAACAGACAGTAAGTGAAATAAGACCAGTGGCTCCTATTTAAAACGGCAGAGTTTTTAAGTGAAAAACAAACTAAAATGTGCAGGTTTAAAATTTACACGCACAGAGTATATTTCCAAAGCGTCAGCAACTAGCGCGGGGCAGTAAGCTCACACATTACCTTATGCGCATCCGCTGCGCGCTCCGTATTGCAGGGCCATTTATGTTGGTTGCCAGCTAAGCACTAGACCACCAACCTAACCGGAAAGCTACTTATCAAAGATGGTCAACTAGTTTCAGCCTGATGGGCCACTTGCCCAGGCTTTCTTCAGGACCTAAGTTTTGTAATAGCTACTGCATTTTTATATTAGTGCTAATGTGCATAAAATAATTACAACCTTGTACATAATACCTCAATACAAGTGGGTGGTCTTCACACCTGTAAGAGACATAAAAACATGTTATGAGATATTATACCTGTTTCGCATCCTTGCCCTGACGTATGCGCCATACTAACATTGGTTGGCTGTTGCTGACAAAACAGATACACTCACCTGTCTTGTGAGAGGTACAAGCCTCACCTGACCTGGTAACCACTCAGGTATATGAGACCCCACCCTGTAATTGAAAATAAGTCACTAATAAAGAGGGCGGACATCCAACATGATATGTAGATATATTCTATCCGGGTTACAAGTATCCACATTACAAAAACACCTTCCCCAGAAACACGCATCTGTACAATAAAAAGCTCTTCTCATGGCTGATATTCATGTAGTGATTTACAATATGAGAATTGTTAAAAAGTGTATCATCTTCTATGTAGGTCTTAATATGCTATTTTAGGTCTAAATACTGCTATTTAGTAAAGCTACAAAACACTAAATAGCAGTTATCTGTTTAGCTACAAACCTTTGGAAACATAGGCATAAACAGTGGCATATTAAGACCTACATAGAAGACAATACACTTTTGTTGTGTGGTATATAACTAGTTTTTTTGCTCCCCTTTTGCCCCTTCTTTTTGATCACCAGATTTGTTTGTATTGGATATAATTTGAAGTGGGGATTAAATCTGTGAGTTGGTCGTTAAACTGTCCCTAGGACCCTTTTCCCTTTGGGGGATTGTTTGTTATATATCATTATTTTTTCTACCATCTTGGCGGTAAAAGGAAGTCTTGATATTGGTTGGTTGTTATTCGGGTCCTGGGCGTTCAAATTGTCTTTTATTAATACGAGGAGAATTGAGGCCTGTCTCCAGTGAGAAAAAAAATATCCTTCTGCAAACATGTTATCAAAAATATGCCCTAGATTTTGTGCTACTTGAGCAAGAATCATGTGCATGATGTTGGGGGGGACATGGGTCTTGTGGCGCACCTGATTTGATAAGTAGGATAGACTCTGTGAGTTGTTCTTCTGATGGGACCTTAAAGGAGGAGAGACTCATTTTTTTAGCCAGTCCAGTTAGGACATGTTCCTCCTGATAGTTGCCTGCTCTATGTGTAGAAAATGTATTAAATATATTAGTGACTTTTTCTTGAAAAAAGCCTGGGAGTGTATGACAGAATTCTCGATTTGTTCCTGCATTATTTGAGCTAGCTGGTGTTATAATTTTTGTTATCACTGAGAAAAAAGTTTTATTTGCATCAGATCCAGCTTTTATATGTTGCAAGTAGTATGCCGTTTTAGCTGCTAAGATTTTCGTTGTGTTCAGCTAGTTTGATTTTATAAATAATTTTCTCCTCCACAACGTAATTTTTCCTCCATTTTTGTGCTTGTCTCCGACAGTCCTGCCTTGGTTGTCTGAGGTTTTCGTTGTACCAGGGTTGAGATATGTTCTTGCTTGTAGTTTTTTTGAATTCTTGGAGCAACTGGGCCCAGTGTAGAGTTAAGCCAGAGTGCAAAATTCTCAACACTGTGCTCCAGGTTTTCCCCTGGTTGCCAAGGGCCAGCGGCGATGGCATTGTCCAATTCATCTGGCTGTATTTTATGCCAGGCTCTACTTAGGGTGTGTTGGGTGGTATTTCTAGTCATGGTAGACGTCTTGGTCTTTATCTACCACTTGACCACTCAGTAATTTGACCAAGTGGAGGGGAGAGATGGAAGTAACATGATGTCAGAATAATTGGAAAAAATCCTTTCCAGCATGTGACCAGCACTATGCGTTTGACCTTTGGTAACTAAAGGCAGTCCAAACACATTCATAGTGTCAATCAATTTTTGGGAGTCAGGATCTGTTTCCTTTTCCAGGTGAAAATTATAATGACTCAATACCAGAGAATTCTCATTAATGATAGCGGATTCCATTAGCGTACTAAGCTTACCCGCAAACCCGCATCTGGGTCCCGTGGGGCGACAGACTAACATTCCCTTAGTAGCCCGCGAATCTGCAGGCTGCACAAAGAAGGCTAAGGCCTTGAATCTGGACAAAATTGGTGACTCAGATGTCGTTTTATAGTGATCACGATAAAATACAGCCAATCCCCCTCCCCTCTTTTTTGATTGTCTATCTAAGCCATATACTGCGCAGCTAGGGTGGGTGGTAGCAACAATGTCTGGGGCCTGAACTGGCATCGGTCCATGTTTCCGTAACAAATGCCACGTCTGCACTTTGTGTTTGTACTAAGTCACAGAAATTCAACTGATGTTTAACCAGAGATCTGGTGTTGAGTAACATACAGGATATATTTGCCCCATTACCACTGGAGCCTTTCCTATGTAGCTGGGCAGTTGTCCCTGTGGCTATTGGGTTGCTAGCCAAATGGGGTCTAGGACCCCTTATATGGTTAGAGTATGGGATTTGGCAGGAGATCGGGAGGGAACAGTGTACCTTAGGGTCAATAGTGCATCCCGCGAGTACCTGATGGTGTCTGGGGTATTTTGTACAAATGGGCCATGGGGACCGACAGAGGGAGCGATCCAGGCATGGAAGGGCGCAGATGGGCTTGCCCTTGGCGCACCACCGGTGCACCCGATGCGCATCAGCACCTTTAGCCTTGTTTATAGCCGGACACCACTAGAAAAGGTTCTGCATCGAATGGTGCATCAGATTTTCTTCTCCGCATCTATCGTGTGAGCACTCAATCTCCTTTGCTCAAGATAATGCTCTTTGCTCATCATGTATGGTCAACATATGTTTTTATCTTTTGTTTGTTCACCAAATCTTTCTCATGAATTGCTTTCTCATCTGTTTCTCTGATTGATATATTGAGGTAACTTGGTGTTCATTGCTCTCCTGAACATCAATGTTGCAGGACTTTCACTTGTGGTCAAGTGGGGTCTCGAACAATAAGCTCTCGAGGTAATATTCTCATAACCCACGCAATAAGTCTGTTGGCCTGCATCCACAAATGTGTGTCCTTCTAATGCTTTATATTTAAATCTTTCAAGAAATCTTTAAACTCTTGACTATCGAAGAACAGGCCACTGTCAGACTTCACTATGACTGGAACACTCCATGTTGCAAAGATGCCATCTAGTCTTTCAATGACTCGTTCTTATGTAGTAGATGTAAGATCTTCAATGAATGGAAATCTTGAATATTCGTTCATTATCGCGACACAAAAAAATGATGGATGGACTGCTGAACATTGTAAACATTCACACCCAATCACAGATCTGGTAAATCCATTGTTTGTTTGCTCATCAAACTGGGGTGGCATGGTCAGCAAAAGAACAATGGATTTAACCCTGATCTCTTGATTGGGGGGGTGTTGAGTGTTTAAAAAGTTTCAGCAATTCATCCATCAACTTCTTGTGTTTGCTATGTTCACCCAAAGTGGCCAAGAGTGTGCCCAGACATGGGTCCCTTGCTCGTTGTTGCACTGGTTTCAAGCTAGTCTGGCTGATGAGGGGTGATACCCCGAAAATTGTCCCAGGATACTTGTTTCCGGTCCAGGGAGGAGCTGGCCTGGCAGTTCGAGTGGACTGTTCCCATGGGGAGTAGGGTCAAGACTGATTTGCATATGGTTGGGTCCAAACTGGGGTGGCATAGTGAGCAAAAGAACAATGTATTAAACCCAAATCTCTTGACTGGGGTGAGTGGTTGAAAAGCTTAATCACTTTGTCCATCATCTTGTTGTGTTAGCCAATCAGATCTCAGCACGAGATCGGGAGAGGTTGCTGATCCTCCTCATCCCTATCTATAGAAATTAGAATTTCTTTTAATAACTCTGCAAAAACTGACCAAATTTATAGCAAATCACAAAAGGGCACTTCCCTAGACCAACATCTATCTTTCTGCCAAATTTGGTGTAATTCCATTTAGCAGTTCGGGCTGTAGATGTGTCCAAATGTCCTATGGGAATTAACATTGGAAATGTATGTATTTTGACCCCCTTTTTCTCAGCCCCCACTTGACAGATTACCCCGAAACTTTCCATGTACAACAAAAATTACCGGCACACTTTTGTTGTAAAATTTTGTGAAAATTTACCAAACAGGATTTGGGTGCGAATGCATTTCTCATAGAGTTTTTGCTCATGCATAGCATGAAAACAACTGGACAGATTTTAATTACATTTGGCAGGGTTACACATTATGGTGCACATATGATCCTTTTGAGTACTACAGGTGAGTCGGGTAAGTATTTTTTGAAATGAGAAGGCATTTTAACTTAGTTATATCTCTGTAGTCAGAGTACTTTTGCAAAATGTAGTATTATTTCATGGAAGTACTGTGGTACATAGCTTTTACAAGTCATTCAGGAGTACTGCATTACTTGAAAAAATTAAAAGAATAAATTATTATGTTAAAAAATTAAACATACACTGTAATGTTCTGCATTTTAAAAATATAGTGTACTACACAGTATTTTCTAATTTTAATACATTTAAATTATGCACAAAAAAGTCTACAGAGTACCACACTTATACCAACAAATTACTGCTCTACTTAAATTTTTTTATGGACAGTTCTCCCCAAACTACTGTAAAAAATATGTGGAAATATATAAATACATTGCTCTACCTATTACCTCTTTCATAAAGTGGTAATAGGAGGTGAACACCAATACAACCTACTACTTACCTATTTCTAAGACTGTAACCCACAATGCAGCGAAATGCAGAACACAGCCAAACTGTACTCAAAACTACATGTTTGCCCTTTACCTTTGGTAAACACAGCCTTTAGTCAATCACATACTGACTTATCATCCGCATTTACCACGCCATACCGGGAACTTACTGCAATATACCATGGCACAATATATGACTGCATTTATTAAAACACATAACTTTAACACTAATTACACTAATCACACATACTAACAAAAATGACCATTTACACCTCATAATTTATACTCCTGACACATTACATCTACATTTGTTCGCAAACTTTCAGGCTCTGTCAGTTTCAATTACCACATTCCATCTTCACCACTCCACTCTATGCTATTATACTCTACACCATTCCAGTCTACATCACTTCACTATACGCCACTCCACTTTACGCTAATCCACTATACGCCACTCCACTCTATTCCACTCCATTATAGGCTACTACACTCTACACCAAGCCACTCTATGGCACACCAGTCTATATCACACATCACACCAGTGTATGTCCCTCCACTGCATGCTACATCACTGCACTATACACTATTCCAGTGTACACCACTCCACTCTGCGACAATCTACTGTACGCTATTTCACTGTACACTCAATTCTATGCACTACATTCTATGCTATTGCACTCTAAACTATTCCACTGTTTGGCAATCCAATGTACATCACTCTACTCTATGCTACTCCACTATACGTCACTACACTTTATGCCATTGAACTCATTATTCTACTCCACACCACTCCACTGTATGCCAGTCCACTATACGCCACTACTCTCTACACCACTGCACTCTACACTATCTCACTGTACGTGACTACACTCTACAACACTACACTGTACACCACTCCACAGTACACTATTACAATTTATGCCGCAACAGCCTATACCAAGACACACTATTCCGCTCCACTCTGCAGTATTCCACACTGTGCTATTCCACTGTACACACTACATTGTACCTCACTCCACTCTACGCTGCTCCAGTGTACGCCACTCCACTCTATACCACTCTGCTGTACCCCACTCCAGTGTACGCTATTCTGTTTAACAACTCTCCACTGTATGATACTCAACTCTACGCTACTCCGGTCTACGCTATTCCACTGCCACCACTACACTGTACCTCATTCCACTCTACGGCAGCTCTTTCTACACAACTACACTCTATGCTATTCCACTGTATGTCAGCCTACACACTGTACTGTACACCACTCCACTGTACGCTATCTCACAGTATGCAGCTCCACTGTACGACATGCCAGTCTATGCCACTACACTGTAAGCTAATCCACTCTACACTATTCCACTGTATGCAACTCCAGTGTATGCCACTCAACTCCACGCTATCCCAATCTATGCCACTCCAATATACACTACACTACTGTACGCCACTCCACTGTATGCCACTCTACTCTACCACACTCTTCTATGCCAATCCACTGTATGCAACTCCATTCTACACCAGTCCAGTCTATGCCACTCCAGTCTACACCACTCCATTCTACGCTACTCCACTCTCTGCTACTCTACTGTATGCTATCCCACTGTGCGCAACCCCACTCTCGGCACTCCAATCTATTCCAATCTAGACCACCCCACTAAATACTATTCCACTCTATGTCACTCCACTGTATTTTATTCCACTCTAAGCCACCCTACTCCACGCCACTGCAATACACACTATACCACTCGACACCCCTACACTCTTCGCTAGTCTACTGTATGCTTCTCCACTTTATGCCATGAATCTTTATGCTATTGAACTCTATGCCACTCCACTCTGCACCCACTACACTGTACTCAACTCCACTGTGCGGTACTCCACTGTAACCCACTCCGCTATATACCACTGCACACTTTGCCAATCCACTGTATGCTTTTCCAATGTATGCCACTATGGTATATGCCACTTCACTCTACACTGCTCCACTGTACCCTATTTCAGTATATGCAACTCCTGTGTATGCCACTTGAATATACGTTATTCCACTCTACGCAACCCCACTATACGCTAATTTATTGTACGTCGCTACACTGCACCTCATTCCACTGTATGCCAATGCATCCATGCCACTGCAGTGTATGCTATTACACTCTACCGCACTGTATTCTATGCAACTCCACTCTACGCCACTCCACGGTATGCTATTCTTCTGGGTGCCGCTCCACTCTACAATGCTCCACTATATGCTATTCCACTCAACGCCAATACACTGTATGCCAGACCACTCTACATTACTCCACTCTATGCCACTTCACAATACAGTAATACACTGTACGCAACTGTACTCTATGCCACTCAACTCTATGCTATTCAACTCTTTGCCACTGTATGCCACTCCACCGTATGCTATTCCAGTGTACGATACTGCACTATACCTCAATCCACTCTATGCTACTCCACTGAATGCTGTTCAAATCTACACCACTTTAGTATACGAGAAACCATTGTACACTATATCAGTGTATGCTACTCCACTCTACCCAACTCCACTCTCGCCACTCCCCTGTATGCCACTCCACTTTGTGCTATTCCAGTGTATGCCACTCCACTCTACGCTAGTCCAGTCTACGACACTCCACTGCACACTACTTCACTCTACACTAATGTTCTCTACACTGTTACACTGTATGCAACTCCACTTTATGCTACTTCGCTCTACCCTACTGTAGTGTACACTACTCCATGTATGCCACTACAGGGTACGCTGCTCAAGTGTATGCTACTCCACTGTACACTATTCCACTCTATGGCAGTGCAGTGCACGCCACTCCAATCTATGCTATTCCACTATATGCCAAACCACACAATGCCACTTCACTATACGCTATTCCACTTTATTGCACTCCCCTGCACATTAGTCCACTGTAATACACTACACTCTATACTTTTCTGCTCTACCTCACTCCACTGTACACCAATCAAGTCAATCACACTCCACTATACGCAACTTAACTGTACGCTACTCCACTCTATGCCACTCCAGTCTATGCCACTCCAATGTATGCTATTCCATTGGACACTACTCAACTTTACACTGTGTGACACTCCACTGTACGCCGCTCCACTCAAAACTATGCCACTACACTCTACAACACTATACACTCCATAGTAGCACACTGTACCACACTCTAGTCCAATCTACCTCATTCCACTGTGCAACACGCCACTCCATTCTCAAACAGTTTACTCCACTGTATGCTATGCCACTACAGTCTACTACACTCCACTGTACTGTACTATATAATACTATATAATATGCCATTCCACTATATGACACTTTAGTCCACTCTACCCTATGCCACTCTACTCGATTACACTGTACGACAGTATAGTCCACTGTACACCACTCCAATGTAAGCCACACTACTCTACAACACTGTACTGTACTTTATAAAACTGTACTCAACAATACGCTACTACACTTTATGCCACTGTACGACACCATACAACATTGTATACCCCTACACTGCTCTGTACAACACTCTACTCCACTCTATGCCATTCAACAACACTCAACTCTTCGCCACTAAATGACACTCCACTCCACTCTACTCTCTGACACTACAGTCAACGATACTCCACTGTAAGACACTCAGCTGTACTTTATGACACCCCACTCAACTGTACAACACACCACTACATTCTACAATACTACACTACAATATACGACACACCACACCACTCCACTATATAACACTTCACTCCACTACACGCAACGTCACTCCACTCGACTCCACTCCACTGTAGTCCACTCCACAACACTAGACTCTATGACACTAGCCTGTACCACACTTTCCTTTATGCCATTTTGTAACTTACATGTGTGCTGCATGAAGCAGCATACATGAAAGTTACAAAATGGCATTTTAGGAGTGTTTATGTGCAGGAAGGGACACCTTCCTACACATAACCAATCCCCCCTTGCACACAGACACCCTTGCACTCTGGTGTAAGGGTGCCTGCATTGGCACTAAGTTGTGAAACTTAGCGCCATGGCAGGAGGAAACATAAGGCTGCACCAGATTCTTGTAAATATGGTGCAGCCTTGTGTGTCCAAAGTGGTGAAGCGTGTCGTTAAGCCCAGGAGGCTAACGACATGCTCCGCCACTTCATCGTACATATGGCCCTCATTGTCCTGCGCCTTTCTTTTTAGGCCTGGAGTTAGGGAAATCCTTTTTATATGACAAAAAAGAACACATAATGTATTTATTTTTAAGGAGCTCTCACCCAACACTTTTCCCCCGTTGGTTTGTTGTTGTGTCATTCACATTTTATTCCTCTCACTAGAGCAGACAGCAAAGTTCAGCTCAGCCATTATCTAAATTCACAGTGAGCAATGGCATTCTGCTGTTTCACATAAAGAACATCTTCTCATAAAGTAGTTCAGTTCGGTGTAAGTGACTACAAAAAATGTTTTTGATTTATGCATTTGCCTTTTTTTAAATAAATATTATGGTGAGGGTTTGGCAGTTCCCCCAAACAAATGGGGTTTAACAAAAACCATGGTAAAACAAGTACTGGCAAAGACAAAAGGCTTGGCCGCCAACACAGACCTATTCCCTTAAAAATGCTTGTTAGGTCTCGCCTGACCGAGCACATGCGCTGGCCTGGCGAGACTTTTAGTAAGGGCTTCAAGAAATGCTACCATGGCCGGCCCACAGCTTGCGTGCATGTGCGCGGGCGCGCGTTTACGAGCAGAGGCGCCATATGGCTTTCCTCATCATGCTCATTAAGCGCATCGCTTGCAGCGCTTGATCGCGATCACTTTCACTTTCGCGGTGCGCGGCCGCTTTGCTGTTCTCAGTGAGCCAGTATTTTCACGACCACGCCACCACGTTACTTTTACGGCCGTGCGCCTTCTCCTCATGTTATCTGGGCCTCTCCTCCTGTTATCCCTGGCGCGAGCAAAATGGAGAATCCCTCAAAGCCCTTAACTCGGTCACGTCTCATAAACAACCAAAAACAGAATAAAGTGTACGTTTCTCACCTGCCACTGTGCATACAGGCGCTGTGAGGAGTTTTTGAGTTCAGCAGATTCAGGAAAAGGAGCTGTGTGTTCCACCTTCATGTGAGGCTGCCTGGGCAGATGTAATCAAGACGCGCGCTCTGCAGTTTGTCAGCGACGTGAGATCTCGACCGCATCGGGTGACACCCATCCCGTGGCTCCCCTCATCATCGTCACCTCGGCTGTGGCAAGACAACAGTAATTAATGTACGAGATGGGCTGGCTCTGCACAAACATGGTCGTTGCCACCGCATGGTTACATCCTTTCGGTTTCACATGCCCCGCTTACTTGCCCCACGCACTTTCCTCAGTGGCTCACCTTCAGTGCTTCTCAAACCCAGTTCAAAGTAGGTGACAAAAGAAGCTATTTCCTCCTGCTCTGTCACATTGCTGGGAACAAAAGCAGCCCTAGGAAACGGTGTAACATCCAAAACTACTTCAGTGCTTTCCTTTTACAAAGCATCAGGTGTGTCAATCTACCGGGTTCCACAGAAGCACAGGACTGTAAGTCTCAGAATGCACTGATTTGAAGAATGAAATAACAAACCTGGCTATAATTGAGTGATATGTCAGTCACCTGCAAAAGATTGCACCAAGCATGTATAGAAGCTTTTCTGACTATCTATAGTAGCATTTGAGGAACTGGGGGCTTTATTCGGGGAGGCGGGCTGCACATTTTGGAAAAACGTGCATTAACATCACATTGGTTCTTCAGGGAATGCCTTGAACGCAGGAGTCTCCCTACTCTACAGAAGTAACACAGTCCCAAATTTGCGTGCTAATATTAACCATTACAAGGGCCAATTAGATGTCTAAAGGGATGCGAGCCCTAACCACAAATAGGAAATTGCACAAAAAAAACTAAAACCACATAGGAAAATCCACACAGGAAAATCTACACGAGACAAGATTCAAAGTACAAACCATGAAGGTTTATTTAAAATGTAAGAAACATTACAGAAGGCAAAAAGTAAATGGTTAGATATTCCAATTCAAAATACAAAAAATTGTAATACATGTGAATATACACAGGCAGTGAAAGTTGAGCCAAAAGCTAGTCAATAACCAAAACCATATACATTCTAGCACAAGCCTAATAACGAGTCAAAGAGCATTTTGCCGTGAGGACTACTCTGTTAAAAGCAGGTGAGAAGATCATGAATATATATTCTATGTACAGATCAATATATAGACTAACATGGAATCTTCCTTCTAAGGGGACCAGTGTAACCTCTGGCTTGCTTGGCAATTGGAGCATTATTATATGTTTTCAGACAGAGAAATCGTAGTCAGTACAGTTTGAGATAAAAGATACATCAAGCGATCCAATAGCAAAATAGAAAACACATCACACAGTAAGATTACCATATAAGTGTTTAGCCATACAACACTTGATGTTGTTGCACCAAGGATATTGTGCTGGATAACTAAACACTTATAAGGTCCCAAAGGCGCGTCCTATTGGCTATGCCAATGGTTGTTTTTTTAAGCCTTGAGTCAGGAAGATCCAAAGGAATAATTAAATGTGGAAAAGTGTTGTCTATACATTTCCACACACCTCGACTCCACAGTTTCCTTACTCAGTCCTGAGGTTTCTGTCCAATCATGCATACACAACAGTAATAGAAGGAAAATGATAGCTGCATACCCGTTGATAACATGCAAAGAGATTTGAAATATATCACTTGAATATAATATTTGAATCACACGAAGCCCTGTGCTCTTACTGTTATACTAGATTCTTACTTTTGTGAAGATTAGTAATGTGTGTTAATATACAAAATTATTAAGATAAAGATAATGCAGACAAAAAAGTTATGTAGAATATTAGTCATTTATACAGTATTTTGACACTATGTCTTTAATCCAAAAATAGACTAAAGTTTTTTCTAGTCCTTGAGGAAAAATACGAACATGTCTTGGCAATCCTACGGATGGAGTTTTGTAGTTTCCTGCAGGCCCCTTGTTTACAGGTGCTTTCTGTCCCTGACTCCTCACTATGTGCTATCATCACTTGGTAAATAGTAGCTAGCGTGATTTCTTCAGGGCAAGTGATGTTTGTGACAGTGCTGACAGGCACTGCTCCGTCCATTGTGTTGTTTTAATCTCCCAGGCCTGATGAGTAAGAATAATCCCAAGACATAACTCCTGTGGTACCTTCAGTCAAAGTTGGACATTCAGAAATTGCTCTCACTTTTTTAACAGTCTCTAAACTCAACTGAGAGTGATCAACAACGCCCTCCCAGTAAAAGCTACTAGTGTCACTGCCATCTCCAGCCCAGTCCTTATCCTGAATATCCTCTTCTGAGGAATTAGAAACATCAGATAGAGAAAAAAAAATATCTACTGGGTCATCCTCCCTGTTAAGAGTCTAAGGGCTAGATATAGGTAATCTGATTTTACCGATTCTTAAATACTGAATTTTACCGAATCGGTATTCAAAAATCGGTAAATGTGATGTAGGTGAAAAATCTGTATTTTTTACCGATTCGGTAAAATTCGGTATCGGACATTCGGAAATTACCGAATCGGTATTTACCGATTCGGTAAATACCGAATCGGACACCAAGCAAAAGTGAAACTTAACACAACAGCCAATCAGGTGCAACCACCCTCCCCCTTCCTACCAGGAAGTGGCTACACAGGCAGCTGCAAGTAATTAGAAGGTTCTGGAGAGGCAGTTGGAGCAGAGAGACTGGGAGCAGCAGCAGACAGAGTTTGTGCTCTTTCAAATTTAAACATGGCAAGCAGCAAGGACACAGAGCAGACTGAAAGGAAAAGAAAGCTCAAATTCAGCAGCATGGAGCTACAGGTCCTTGTTGAGGAGGTGGTAAAGGTTCACCACAGACTTTTTGGAAAGCAGTCCCTAACTGTGCCAGAATCAGCAAAAAGGAAGATTTGGCTGGAAATCCTAGAGAAAGTAAATGCAGTGGGAGTGACCACCAGAGTCACAGAAGATTTAAAAAAGAGGTTCTATGACCTAAGGAGCCTCACAAAAAAGAAATTGGCTGACCACCACAAACAGGCCTCCCAAACAGGTGGCGGAAAGAACACTGCACCCCCGCTCACCGACCTGGAGGAGATGGTAGCAACAACCTTGGAGCCTGAAAGCGTCCATGGACTGGGAGAAGTGGACAGCTCGGCGAAAGCTGCAACTAAAAAAGTAAGATGCATGCACAGCAATCCCCCTCACACCCTCATCCATCCCTCGCCCCTTGCAGCTAAGTTACCTCAGTCCCAGGGTGTCTGTGCAAAACTGTAGCAATGCATCATGGTACACGTAGTCAGTTAATGAAAGAGCATGTCACACAGCACTGTAACCACCAAGTTAGTCAAATGAATGCAGACATAATGAAGGGCAGGCAGCATGTACTAAGTGCTATTACATATGTTTAATTTTAGTGGCTGTCAGACATTTGCACCTAGCTGATATGTGCTCATATGTCCACAGGTCACACATCCAGAAGGCAGTCTGAGGAGGCAGAAGGCACGGCACCCGAGAGGGATTACAGTCACGAGCCAGGTCCCAGTGCATCACAGGACACAGGTGTTCCGAGTGGGCAGCAACCTTCCCAAGAACCTGACATCAGTGAAGAAATGCAGGCCTCCCCAATACCAACACAGTCCCCACTATTGGTTTCGTCACCCGAAATGCCAGCATCCTTTGAGATAGAAACACCTGCTGCACACCCTAGCATGAGGCATGTCGTTTCCCCACTGCTGGAAATGGAGTCAGCTGCTGGTGAAATGGTGGGTGAAGAGTCACACAACTTGCCTGAAGCTGCCATCTCTGCCACACTGCAGCCCAGCATAGAGCCTGTACCAAGTACCACTAGACGCCGTACAGTACAAGGAAGGAGTGTAGGTGCACGTGGGGAGGGGTCCAGTGTCTTCCAAGGCCTGGAGGGAACCATGGTCAGGATTCAGAGGATGGAGGGCAAGGCCATCATGTCCTGTCAAAGACAAATGCGAAACCTCAACATCAACATGCAGGAAATTGGTAAGGGCATCAGGGAGCTGGTGGAAGTTAACAAGAGCATGGCAACAGGCATACATGACATGTCCCAATCCATGCAGCAACTGTGCACAAAACTTGACTCTGAAATTACATCAAGGCGCAGGGAGAAGCAGCGTGCAGAGAGAACTGAGAAATCTATCCACCGCCTGGCAACAGCCACATCCCTGCTATGCAGGCGTAGCATGAATAGTCAGGAAGTCCTGACTCATAATAGCAATCAGCTGACAAGGGGCATAGCCGGAATGACCGGTGCACTGGAGGCTCTACTCAATGCCCAAACTGCACAAACTGCTGCGATTGACGTGCCGGACACTGAAGGTAGCACCAGTAGGAGCAAGCCCCCATGTCGTAGAGACAAGGTGGAGCAGCAGGCAACAGGGTGAGGCTACAGGCCAAACGCCGAGTGAACAGGTTGAGCCACATACACCTGCTAGTGCAAAGCGTGGCCGAAAATAAACAGTTGATATTATGGCCTACTGCCATTGGACATTATAATCATAGATCAAAAAGTTTTAGTTGCACATTTGTGCCTTTTAAACCTGCCTAGTGACAATATACAACTAAGGTGGGTGGATTCAACACCTGTCTGTGTGTGTTTGCTCACTGTGAGCATTGCTGTGAAATGCTTACTGTTGCACTTTTGTTCTTTAACATACCTGGAAATATACTACATTAAACAAAGGCTTGTGCTTTCAATTTAGGTTTCAGTGTCATCACTTACTCAGAAATAGTTGCATGTGATTTCCTCACGTCTGTATCTGCCATCACTTGGTGTTGACACTCCAGCAGATTGTGTTTCAGGCACAGCAATGTCGTCGTCATGATTCTCATAGTCTGACAACTCCACCTCAGTCCCCCTCTTCACAGCAAGATTGTGCAACATGGCACAGGCAGCAATGATCTTACAGCAGGTGATGGGGGTATACTGCCTTGCACCTCCACTCTTGTGCAAGCATCTGAACCTGCTTTTCCAGATACCAAATGTTCGCTCAACCACATTGCGTGTGCTCTTGTGTGCCCGGTTATATCTCCTTTGGCTGGGTGTTGAGGGGTTGAGGTAGGGGGTGAGTATGAAGGAGCGGAGGGCATATGCACTGTCTCCTAAAAGGAAATGGATATAATTTACTCACATGCATACATGACCTGCTTACTGCAATAGGTGTTATAGGGGTCGCACACTGTGTCTCACCTAGGAGGTATCCTTCACCAAATTCACCTGCAGTCAGCCGTGCATAGATGCCACTGTTTTGAAATATATAGGAGTCGTGGGTACTCCCAGGGAATTTCGCCACAAGGTCAGTAATGGCGAACTTTGCATTGCAGATCACCTGCACATTGATGGTGTGGGTGGTCTTCCTATTCCTGTATATATATTCGGTGGCAGCAGGGGGACAAATGGGAATGTGCGTGCCGTCAATGCAGCCAATTATATTGTGGAAACATGCCATCTGGTAGAAGTCTGATTTTGTTTGGACTAGTTCAGCATGGGTTGCAGGAAAAGATATATAATACTCCATCCTCTGTAACATGGCATCAAGGAATTTGTGGAAAAACCTTGACAGGCTGCTCTGGGTCACCCCACCTACTGCAACAACCACACTCTGGTAACTCCCAGATGCAAGCAGGTGTAGTCTGCAAAGCACCTGCACGTGGGGAGGAATGGCGTGTGCCCTTGGGGTAGTATGCTCCAACAGTGGGTGAAGGTCCCTGATGAGTTCCGTGATGGTGTCTGGGGCCAACCTGTACCTCTGGAGTATATCTGTCTCTGTGAGCATGAAGAGGGTTATCCTCTGTCTGTAGACCTGCTCCTCTCTCTGCCATTCCCTCTCTCCTTCCTCTTGTAGCCGTAGCCGTCTTGCAATGACATAAAATGCCGCCATTGTGCAAGAAGAATTGCATTTTGGGTCCATTTTATAGGTTGCACCTGTTTACCACCTGATTCCAATCCATGGTAAATACCGACTCTTAAATTCCGAATTTCAAGCAAATTCGGTATTTCAGAGCTTCCCTACATCTCAATTTCCATTTTTACCACGTCTTATTTACCGATTCGCTAAATTTACCGAATCGGTAAATTTACCGAATCGCAAACCGATTCGGTAATATTTCAGATTCGGTATTTTACCGAATCGGTAACTTTACCGATTTGGTAAATTTACCGATTTGGATGATTTTCGGTCTCTTACATCCCGAAAGCTCAATACCGGTCGGTAACGGCCGGAAATACTGATTTTCGTCCGTTACTGACCGGTAAAGAGCTTCCTACATCTGGCCCCTAAGTCTTCATTTTGACCGCTCAGAACTCCTGTTTTACATGCACCTGCGCCCTCTAGCTCCTGTATTCCAGCTGAAGGGACTGCATTAACCAGAATGCATCCAGTTTGCTGGATGGTAATTGGATCAGTTTCTAGACTTTCTGGGGAAGCAATCACAGTGCAGCCAGAGTCTTGAGCTGGTCTTTCACGAACAGAGACTGAAGACTCCGCATCCTGGAATGTCGATTCGCTCACCGACAGAAGTGTAGGTACAGAGGGAGGCTCCCTGCTGACAAAGGCAGCTGACACCTCTGCACAGCTACCTGAGGTGAGAGCAGGGGATTTTGATATACCGGAGCCTCTGACCCCGATGGGAGCTTTAGTCGATGGCTTGGCTTTCAGTGTCTGCGCTTTGAACAGTGCAGGTACTGTCTGTTTCCCCCGGTCGGCGATATGATTTTTGCCAGTCTCCGCCACTGAAGACACTGTTTGAGGGGTGACGGCCTCCCGGCCCTCAGCCCTGCATTCGGCTATAGGAGTCTTCATCAAAGTTCCTGAGGCGGATGATGAACCGCGGCCCCTGAGGGTTTTGCTGGATGCCTTTGGTGGCATAGTAACGAGCGGCGGCGTCCGTACCGCAAACTGAACAGCTGATGTGATGAATGCAGAGCTGACCCGGCACCAGGATGCCAGATAACAGGGGAGCGGAGTGCTCCACAACCAGGGTTGATAACGCCAAATCATCCAGGTAAGCCAGCCAAGGCAGCGTTAGTGAGTACCCGGCTTTTCCCAGAGTAGGTAACTCAAACGATGATGTTATTCATTGCGTAAAAGACCGGTCAGCAGTGGAGAGTGGGAGAGCAGCTCAATCAGCCGTCCACACGGCCGCCATCTTGCCAATAGGATTGCCAAGACATGTTCGGATTTTTCCTCAAGAATAACAGAAACCGAAACTAGGATCTCCCAACTTGAAGATGATCTGGCTTCGCAGAAATCTAAGGTGGAAACTATACAATCGATAAGAGATGACACTTTGTTCAAACTGACTGACCTGGAAAACCGGGTAGGGCGCAATAACCTAAGAATTCTGGGAATCCCTGAGGGCCAAGAAGGCTCTAACATCCGCTAATTTGTGATTGAACTTTTCGAGGAAGCCTTCCCGGATCTCTCTCAATGGGATTGGAAGACTCAAATTCAAAGGGCGCATCGCTTTCCATTTAACTAACGCAACTCAGGAGGTCAGCCTGACAATCGTCCTCGGGCCATCTTGATCTCCTTGAATAACTTTTTGGACCGGGAATCCCTGTATGATCTGACCAGGCCCGACCGTAAGACTCGGGAAAGGCCGCACTTTTATTCGTGCGTGCTAACCTCTGTCAGAAGACAGTTGAATTGCGATGATACCTTAGGCAATTGATCCCAGAATTTCAGGCGAAGGGTGCTCAAATTTTTCTCTTGAACCCGTCCAAAATAAAAGTGATCTATAGAGGGCAATCTTATTTTTTTCAATCAGAAGTTCAGGCTAAAGAGTACCTACTGTCTATGAAGACGGGACAAAATCCCTGATTTAGCCCTTAGGACTATTAATGGACTGCAGTGCATCTATAATTTGGAGATCTGATTGGCTTTTTGTTCTAACTAATTGTGCAATTAATGTTTGGGATAGTGGGTTCTCTTCTTCCTTTCTTCTTTTTCTCTTAGACCTGGGCTCTCCCGGCTTTTCAAGGTTTAATATCTTTATCTTTCAGAGTCTTTTTTTTTATAGCTGCTCTTCATTGCTCCTGTAAGATATTTCTGAGCACACTGAGTTTGCAGTGGGGATAGAGTGGGGCTTCCAGCTCAGCATCACCAGGGATCGATGGTCCCCATACCTCCGTTGATGGAGGTGGGCAAGGGGGGTTCAGGGGTGGGAAGGGGTCAAGGGCAGGGTTGGGGTAGGGGGGTTGGGTCAAGGGGTGTATGGTGGTGGCAGACACAAATAACTTTTTCACAAAATAGTTTGGCAAACAATACAAAACTTTCTTAAAGTACTATTTGGTTCTAGGCTGTACTTTGATTAGAGACATAGGACTGAAGGGTTTAGGCTTTATTGGCCTGTTTGGGGCTGCTTTTAAGGATGATGGGTAGACATAACTTTATTTTAATTTGTCCGCTAAACTGTTGTGGATTAAATGATAGACGGAAGAGGGGCGTCTTAGCCAAACTTATTAGGCACCTGGATATAGACTTATTATGCCTGTAGGAGACTCACATATTGTGGAACAACCGCGCCTGTTGCAGGAAATCGGTCTCGATTTGATTGCTTGTTCTTGGCAAGCAACAACCACGAGGGGTGTAGCTATAATGGCCAGGCAAGGTTTCTGTATCACTAAGCAAGTGAAGGTAGATAATTTAGGACGGTGGGCTATTGCCGACATATCGATCAGGGGGTCACCATATACTGTTTGCTCTTTGTATGGCTCCAATCTTGATGACCCTTGTATCCTAAATTTCTTGAGCATCGAACTTGCTTTGTGGCCCTCTCCCAAAGTTTTGTGTGGGGATTTTAATATTCAACTGAATTCCAATTTTGACTTATATAGTAATACCCCATACTTTGGGAGGAAGGGCAAGACATTTAAAGCTATCCGCGGGCTGAGCCACGAGCACGCCCTGGTTGATGTCTGGGAGAGATTGTGTCCTGGCTACACTTTCTTCTCGGTTCCGAAAATGTGGACGTCTAGATTATTGTTTTGTTTCAGACTCGATTCTCGAAAGGGCTTTTTGTGAGTTACATCCCAGAGTAATCTTAGATCATAATCCATTAATTTTGCAACTTCCGTCCAGTGGTCCAAAATCAACCGCGACAACTTGGACATTTAAGCGAAAGTTACTGCTCGACCAAGAGTATTGTAGTCACATGACAAATTGGATAACAGAATTTTTTCAGAGAAATAAGGGCACAGCCCCTGAGCTAATTGTTTAGGATTCCTTTAAGGCAGCGGTGAGGAGGGAGACTCTCAGCTTCTCTCTTTATCGTTAGAAGGCGATTAAATAGAGGGTCAATGGCTGGATTAACCAGCTGCAAGAAGCAGAGGAAGAACTTATTTGTGTTATTGCTGACCCGGGAAAAAGAGAGGAATGTCAGCGACAGATAGCAATCCGTAGAAACAGAATACACCAATATTTTGGGGAGGACTTGGCTGCTAAGTTCATTCAGTACAAAACAGACATTTATGAGTATGGTGAGAATACAGGTAGACTGTTGGCTAAAAGACTACAGCATAAGGGTGTTTCAAATCGGATATGCCGCATTAAAGATAGAGAGGGCCAGATCCAGGAACGACCGGGCAAAGTGCTCGAGGTTTTTTAAGATTTCTACAAGTCGCTTTATTCCATAGATGTGGACGATGAAGCTGCATTGAGTGAGGAATTTGTGTGGGACTACATAACATCTAGGGTCACACCGGAACAGTCGGGTGCGCTTTCCTCCCCGATAACAAGGGAAGAGCTGGAACTAGCGTTAGCTTCACTGGCAGCGGGGAAGGCTGCTGGCACCGATTCACTACCCCTAGACACATTGTCTCTAATACACTGTAATGGAAATAGTTTTATGTTGGAATAATATAAAGCTCTACCATGTGTTTTCTGGAATATCTAGTACTTCGGGTTTCCACAGTCTACCACCTCTTGCCACCTATTTGCAATTTTTGAAATCTCTGCTTTATTCTCCTTCCCCCTTTTAATGCTAGCTCCAATCCATACCTAACATCTCCTAGGAAACCTCCTTTCTCAAATGGTGCAAAATAAGAACCAATGACACTCTTGTAAATCACTCACTGGAAATCTATATGTTAAATAAATGCTATGCGTGCACATAACAAAAATGTTTATACAGGATGTGTACGCGTAATGAGGCATACTTTTCATTCAATCATGTGGGTAACTTTTCAGTATCTAGGCCAATAAAATGTATTTTTCCGAGTCCGCTACCATAGCTTTCAGTTAAGATCGGTACCGCGGATATGTTTGCTATACTTCTGTACTGAATTTAGCAATGCATTGACTTGATAACAAAATATTTAAGATTACTATTGACCTCTTGCTCTTGGACTGCAATGATCCTCTAATTCGATTCCTACACGATTTCTTAGTGAAGTAAAGTTGTCTTTCGAGAATTCACTGAAGAATTTCATTTAATTTCCTAGTTGACTGTTTGAGCAGAATTGCGTTGTAGCTCATCTCGAATCTTGCAGAATTGATTTTCTTCTTTGGATCACTGTTTTCTGGCCTCTGAAATGTTCTCTGACTGCTTATGAGTTTTCTGACTAATTAGGTCTACTTGTACATTTATTTCTTTGCAACCGGCCTACATTTTAATAGTAACATTGTGTACTGAACCGTGGAATTATCTTAATTCAAACACGATCGCAACATGATCTGGTACACTTTAAGTGCGTGCTTCTAATAAGCTCTGGCTTCATTCACCGGCTGTGATTAATTACTGTTGCAAAACTTATAGTTAACTTTATAGGGAGCTTGCTTGATATTTTTTAGTCCAGCTCTTGTATCAGAGTTATATGTTGACCTACAAGTTAAAAGGGACTTTTAGCCTCTTCTGAGCCTTTTTTGCCTACATTTATCATCCCTTTGTACTCTCCTTCCTGCTTTAAGACATACGTCTGAGTGTATCCCTACAGCTGATAGAAAACTACCCATGGAATCTATCATGAAGCTAGACTGCACTGCCTGCGGATAATCTTGAAGAGGACCTGAATTGTCGATTATTTTCACAGAAGATTTAAGGTCGCTTTTCCAAACCA
Organism: Lissotriton helveticus; assembly: GCF_964261635.1. Classification (NCBI taxonomy): domain Eukaryota; kingdom Metazoa; phylum Chordata; class Amphibia; order Caudata; family Salamandridae; genus Lissotriton; species Lissotriton helveticus. The sequence continues at coordinate 511,408,713 of NC_136071.1, read as the reverse complement.
GGGCCCTCTTTAGCTGTAAAGTGAGGGCTGGTGGAAACAAGTTCAGCAATTGTTCACTTGTGTTTTAAAAGTGGGGACATAGCACCTGAAGTGGTTACTATTTCCGGCCCTCCCTCTTCAATGTGCCTCACTTCAGTTTTGACGTTCCTGTACCTTTCTCAGTTTACCAGATTTAAATGATTTATTCTTTAATTTTTGTCACATACTTCTTTACTAAAAGATAGTAAGTACTAGAATGACAATTAACTACTATTTTCTGAACTTGCATGGTTCAGGGACTTCTGTTGCCACACAACAGCAACTTTGTTTATATTTCATGGAGTCCCTCAGACCGGGCATCAACCGTGCGACACCCGGCTCGTGGTTCTTCACTAGACAGCCCATGCTATGTGGAGGTAGGTTGCTCTGAGAAGTCCTCTGGAAATTCTGGAGTGTTCCAAGGAATGACTCTGACACCTGCCTGACAATTGCTCCATTCCATTGAAGGCATTTAAGGAGCATCTGTAGAGCTACTTTGTTCTTTCTTCATCCTCTAGCATCCTCACCTAGGAGCACACAGACACAAACAGCTGGACTATGGACAATGTGCAGCGGAACACTGTCCTACGCCAACCATCAGACATCACCTGCAGTACCGCCGGGTCTCAATTTTCAGATGAGGACCAAAAAAGAAAAGAAATAGCAGACAATTCACAATCACAAAGGCAAGTCAGTCTTAAAGCATTTCCATTATCTGCTCACCACAATGGCAGTTTCAAAATGCTAAACTCTACCCGCTGTTTGGATCCAGGAAGCAGTTTGGGAGCACCACCGATGGGCTTCTCCAGGTGTTGAGGTGTTTTTCCCTTCTCTCGATTCTCTCAGGTATCCTTCCTATAACCTCCTTCGGAAAGGCAAACAATATAGCGGAGGTTCTCCTCATCTTTCTGTCTCTTGTGTACATTCGAGTCACCTTTATACGGTAGTACTCAGCTTCCACTCAGGTCATCTGGGAATAGTTGCAGGTCTTAATGAGTGTTCTCCAATGCCACTTTGGGTGAAAACAAAGTAAGGTGTCTATCTTCCATAATTCTTCATACGTGGTGTGTTTACTTTCCTGCACTATTTTGTCAGCTGTGCATTCTTCTTTCTAATCAGGGTTCCGCCTGACACATAGGTACCTTTTCAACGAAGGGACCACAAGTCTACCAAAGGAAGACTCCACATTATGCTGTCTCTATCTAATTCACCCTCTAAAATACGCATTCCAAATCTATCCCCTAACCACTGAGAAAGTCAATCAATGAATCTGTCTCCTCCAAAACTAAAGTAGCTTTGATCACACCTCTCCTCACACAACAGAAACCCAAGTACTCTGCTAATTTTGATGACTAAACAAGAGTCCTTTGAGGCATTGAAAGAAAATGGATGACGCTCTCTCTGCTTTTGCCAAACATATAATAAATTCAACAGATTATAAAAAAGGTTATATTGATCAAAGGAAACTAATTCACTACCCAGGTGAATGAGGCAAAAACAGGCCTAGAACGTCGTTTTTAATGCTCAAATATCTATGTATTCAAATGATGAAACACAAAATCAGCAAGGTCCAATGTGATGAATTTGTAGAACTGTTTTCCAATCAAAAATTTCGTTCAGACAGGAATTTGGCTCTCTTGTATGTATTTGTTGCTAGTTATAGAACGTGAACCTAGCGAGAGAGCAACAGTTCCAGGGGCGTAGCTCCAGGGAGGGGGTGGGGGGGAGGGGGTTTGGGGTTTTACACCCCTCTATTAAACATATTTTCTGATAGTTGGGTACAGGTACTTTCAGTTGGTATGGTGAGATGTCTTATCGGATTTCAACAGGAATTTTTACATAAACACAGACACAATCAGACACTCGCTATTTCCCTCCCTGTTTTGAAAGTCCTCAAAAATATTGGTCATTTTACAAAATATTGTATTGTCTCTCTTAGTACTCCTACAATTTGCATTCCTCTCCCTTTCCACTGCCCTTCAGCCTCGATAATGCACCCTGCTTGTCCTATGAACATTATATGCCAACCTGATTGTCGTACAATACGAAGCTCATCCCCCCTAATCTTACTAACCAAGCTACACCCCTGAACAACACGCGGAAAAGCACAGAATGCATGACCCCTGGAAACTACAAATATTATGGGCAGGTCAAAGGTAGACTGGTGGGTCAGGATTAGTACTCCTTGAAGAGGTGTAGCATCAGTTTCAACATTTTAGAGAATTGGGGCTCACCTGTTGTTGATGGAGCTGCTGTTCCATATCCTAGGAGCATAAACAGAGAAGCCTTGCCTTCCACTTTTCCTTCTAGCAATGGTTTGTCTCCAGTAATGCAATAACCAGGCTCCTGGTCTGATGCTTTCCCCCAGACCAGGCTAGTTTGTTTGCCAGTTAAACTTGGCTCTGTCTACTGGGGGTGGCCCTGACTTAACTGAATCTGCCAGTGAGATGGATACACTGAAGATGGAACTGAAAGTATCAGAGCACCCTTCACAGCTTTCCAGGCAAGCTTTGGAAAATTCTATTTTCTCAAATGAATATATATATATATATATATATATATATATATATATATATATATATATATATATATATATATATATATATATATATATATATATAGATAGATAGACATGAGTTTACAAAAAGCAAGTGGAAATGCACTTGGCAACTTCTTCCTTTCTTTTCCTCCACAGAGAAAACCTTCCAGCATACCTTGACTTTGGGTTGTTCCCTTTCCGTTCCTGTCCTGAATGAAATGTACTCCTGCCCTGGTCTAGGGTAAATCTTCAACTATTAACCTACAACCATTAACATGGAGGAAAAGTTACAGTTTGTGAGTACCCACAAGACAAACGTGCACGTCTGTAAGGGTTCACAAGCTTCCAGGGCATTCCCTCCCTGGAAATGCTCACTCCTCTCCCACGTAAGGAGGTTAACATAAGGACACCTCCATGTGAATAAATCTTTTTAGAAGTGCAAAAATGGCTTTTGTGAATTGCAAGACATTTTACACTCCTGCAAGAAGCCATCTATGCAAGTAAGTCAGACTTATGCACACAAACAACTTTGCAGATAGAAACCAATATATCTCTACCAATTATCTGAGCATTCTGGCACTAAGGAAGCAAAGATTATAATCCCTGTACAACCAGCTGAGAAATTACATTTTAGCTATGAAAGAACAGGGGTCGATATAAAGAAGGGTGGCAAAAAGGACTTTGTTAAAAACTGGTAGATGTCCTGGCCGTCCTTCTCTAAATTACCAGGTGCCATTAAAAGAGCAAAGGAAGGAGGCAGGCTTGATTCTCTCTGCCCTCGCATCTGGCGCCAAGGGGGGTTGGCATGATGCCAAAAATGGTGGACGACCAGTAATTTGGAGTGGCAAGTCCACCACAAATTTGGTGGAGTAAATAACAAAGTCAGACGTACACTCCCTTCATCTACACCTATTCTGAGATCCTTACATTGGCTGCCTGTAAGGAAAAGAATAATCTTTAAAATCTGCTGCCTTACTCACAATGCATTAATGGGGAAAGGCCCCAGTTACCTAAACCAGAAGCTCAAGTACTACTGTCCAGTCAGGCTTTTGAGATATAGGGAGAAAGATGTGCTCGCTGTCCCGCATGTCAAAAAGTCAAAGGGGGTGGGGGAAGGTCATTCTATTATCCAGCCCCCTCATATTGGAATGAACTGCCATATCACATCTGAATGTATACCAACTATATTAAATGCAGAAAACTGCTCAAGACAGTGCTGTTTTAACTTAGCATCTTAGCGTCTTTCCATGCCTGCGTTCTGCCCTTGTGCTGAGCTACCTCTCCCAGGGTGATTTGTGAGTGATATCAAATTAAATTAACATAACATAACATAACACAGAAACCTGTTTGTTGTTCCTGTCATGCTGAGATAAATTGTCTGCAAGTCAGGAACATTTTAAATATATATAGGTAGTAGACATTTTGGAGGTACATTTCACATCTTATGCATCTTATGCAGATTCGGGGAGCTGGTGAAGGAAAGGGGGTGGCAGGTAATTGGGGTGGGGCAATAGGACATGTCCTGGTACATGTGGAGAGAGATGGGGGAATGTAAGGTGATGCAAGTGATGGTAGACAGGGGCCTGTGGGACAAGTCACTGGAGACAAATCATGGCACAATGGAGGAAAGGGTGGGCTTATGGAGCAAGGGAAGAGTCAGTGACAATTTGCCCTGAGGCAGCTCCTGCTGTTGTGGTGGTACTGCTTCATAGAACAAACCCTGCGCTACGGCAAACAGTGATGATATGTGCTGGACTATCTGCTGCCAATAATGCAGAGTTGTTTCCTCTGCCACACCAGTGGCATAGCAGTTCAACAACTTAAAGAAAGAGCCACATACACATAGGTCCTGACAAAGAATTTGATGGAAATGGAGAATCTCCCATTTCTGGAGAAAATGCAAATTCCAGTTTTGAAATCGTAGGATGGATTTTCTCCACTGTAAGGATAGCTTTGAGGATGTCATTCATTTGTGGGATCCTCTGACAGTTTTACCATTTGTTTCAGATATTGAGGACTTTAAATTACCACTGAACTCTAAAACTTAGGCCCCATATGTACGTGTGTCCATTTATTTGGTCTTGCTGTACTAATGGAGAAAGGCATAGTCTGTGTCAATCCCATATGATCTTGAGGTCAAAGTGGTATTCCAAACCTGTTTGTGAAAATAGGTGGAAGGATTCAGCTCATCTAGGGGCATATGTATCAAGCCCTTTTACCGTTCGCAAACGGATGCGATTCTCAGAATCGGCCTGTTTGCGAACCGGAAATGGCCTTTGGGGATGTGTTATCCCAAAAGTGCATCGCAAATTAGTGAATCACAAAATTTGCAATTCTCTATTTTGCGATTGCATTTAAGGAATTGCAAATTGCGATTCCTTAAATGCAATGTAGGAAGCACAGAAAAATTGCGAGTTGGCCTTAAAGAATCGCAAATTACCACAAACTTCAAGTTGGTGGTAATTTGCAATTTCTTTGAAAAATGCACAAAAGTGCATTTTTCAAAGTGCCATGTGGCGCACATACATGCCCTTAGGGCATGTATGTGCACCACATGTGCAGACATACATAGTTCAGAGGTGCAACAGGGTGTCCTTTTGGCACCCTTGCAACCTTGAAATTGCATTCTCAATTTGCGATTTTCTAATTGGTAATCGCAAATTGGGAATGTCTTCCCATTCATTCCTATGGGCCTCCTAGCCCATAGGAATGAATGGGAAGGTATTCCTTATTTGGGAATCTCAATTTGTGATTCGCAAATAAGGAATATGTAGGATTCGCAAAATATTTAGCGAATCCTACATACATTGCATTTTGTGATTCTCTAATTGCGATTCTCTGAAAATCGCAATTTGAGAATCGCAAAGGTCTTTTTTGATACATATGCCCCTAAGTTCCTTTGTAAGGTAAATTTAGTCAAACCCAGTTAGAGAGACAAAGGACGTTTGCCACCTCGTTTAATAGGAGGGCTTCTTACTGTGCTAATCAGAGGTCAAAGTTGGCAGGATCAGAGGGGTAAAACATGCCCATACTTTTTTAATTTATGAAAAACTGTTACCCAAAATTTTGAGAAAAGACAACTGTGTCATGATGGTTAATTCCGATAGTTCAAATGCTTCAGCTGAAGTGTCAGGCAGGGAGTCTCTTGTGTTGTGAAACTGAAGGCGAGCAGACACTATTCAGGAAAAAAACCTTCTTGACATGGTGCCTGCTTACCTGAAAGAAATGTAAATGTGCACAACTGGTTAATCTGAAAATGTAAAGGGATATTGGAAGTTGGTATTGTCTTTATTTGATGCAATCACTTGATGTTTGCTTGTGACGCAGACGTGTTATTTTTGAATAGTAGTGCTAGGGTGTTACCAGCTGAACTGTGAAATGCATGCTTTTAAGGGACATTTATATAAAGTGCACTACAAGCAGTCTGGGTATTACTAAAATCTATATTTAAGACGCACGTTTTTATCGTAAACCTTTAAGTGCATTTTGTAGCAGCCTATCTTATACTATGTACAAATCAATCATAAAATAATTACATATACTCAGAGAGATTTCTGTCACAGTCTGGGACCTCGTACCACTAAAAATACGCAAGTCACTATTCTCCACTGTACCAAGCAAGATTCAGTTCTGTGGCTCTCTGGTCACACACACTGACCTCTGTAGCGCATTAACTAATAGAGATTTCATAATGTACTATAGTGCATTTCCCACTGATTAACTTAACTTTGTATTTATTTTCCATTTAAGCCGCGCCTTATTGTATAAGTTGTTACCTGAATGTGAAAGACCAAAAGAAGTACAGAATATTTTGTTTTTTTAGCAACACCTTTGGTCCTGCCCCCATTTTCTCTGACCCCAGCCTCCATTGCATGCAGCATCACAGTTCCCATGTATTTTTTATGCACTTCAACTGAAGGTGCTAATTTCCTGATAACATTCAATTACAGGTGTGGAAGTCTTCCAGGCGTCCTTGCAGTCTTCTTTTTTGTGACTCTCTGCATACTCAATCATGCCTATCAGACCAGTAATTCAGCAGATTAATAACATGAGGATTAAAAATGGGATGAGAATGAGTAACAGGTCTAAAATAGCTGTCGGTGTACACATATTTGCTTGTGCTACAGGGCTTTCCACAGAGGAGTGTATTATTGTGTTGCTGATGGTTAATTATTGCATCTAACTATTGCCAACCCTAAAACGCATTGCAATGTGAAAGTATATTTATTGCTTAAATACAAACAGACCTAGAAAAGGTGTGATCCAGCGCTGGGCCAACCTCTTACCATTGATTACCCAACAGACCTTTTATATGTCGACTGAGAGGTGAAGGGAGTTAGCATTATTCAAACAATCTAATAAACAGTGTAACCCATTTGGCTACTGTGACAGAACCCCCACCCACCCCATCTCCGTACCTGTTTCAGGGTTACAACATCCGTCTTCGGCAGGGAAGACAGTCAAACCTAGAAGGAAATGAAGGACCATTACAGTAGTGGGGGGTAAAGAATCATCAGATATTGAGACACTAAAGAGAGACTTATGCCAGCAGGGAAGGAGGGGTGGGACGGGGAGCCTTGTAGGAGGAGCGGATTGGACCAGGAAGGTGAAGAGAAATGAGACGGAACAGGAAGAGGGAGGAGGAAGAAACGCGGAGTTGAAAATTGAGAGGGAGGAGAGCAAAAGAAACGGGAAGGCCGACGCTTCGTAGAAGGAAGAGGAGGAGGGAGAGAGTTACGGGGATACCGAAAAAGAGGAGGAACTGGCAGAGGAGTGGTTTAACACCACCTGGGTGATACCGCCAGAGATGCTGCAACAGCCTGCCACAGCTCAGGAGAGCTGTTGCTAGTGCAGTGAGTGTAAGGAGCTGGGTGGGAAGCCACAAGACAGAGAGAGAGAAATACCAGCCAGAAATTAACAACCTCTCTAATGCGAGTACTGTAAGGAAGCCCTTTTGACCTTAGGGACAAAGCTGAGGAAAGAAAGCTTTTTTTCTTCTTCTTTTTCCTTTTCTTTCATGCACATACATTTTGTTTAATCATTTAATTTATTTACCTACTTGTATACTCCAATTAGGACTTCCCTTGCATGACTACTCATAGTATAAGTTGTGCCACTCTGTTACCTCAACGACTATGTGAGAGGAGAAAAGCATAGAGAAAGTAAGAACCAAACACCTTGGGTGATTTTGTGATGGAAAAACTATCAAAGAGAAAGTACTTTGTCGTTTTCACTGTACTCTTCACATTTTTCTCCTTTGAGGGCTTTGGCTGTGACCTCTATTTCTAGACACTTTAAAAGAAGAACAGATGGAAAGAGCTTAATTCTGCACATGTCGAGCTCGGGAATAACGCCACCCTGAACCCTGGAATGTAATTCCTTGCCCAAGTTGTGGCTAATTGTATTTTCCTTATCATAGAAACATTTAATAAAAAGGCAAAAGTCACTGTACTACCAAACCTTCCGAGGCATATTCCCACAAATCTCTCAACACAGCTAAACAATGAGGACCAGGAACCAGTGAATAGAGAAAAAAGATTTATTTTAAGTTAGCAGTCAAATTCAGGTTCATAAATCTTAATGCCATGCTGTAAAGATACAGAATAATATTATAGCCTAACCTCCTAAAGAGGTTGAGGAGTATCAACATAACACAAACAAGAAGTTCAGTTACAGCAATATAGAAGATTAATAATTACATTTGATGCTCAGAGAAGAGTCTCTGATACTCTGTCCTGGACATGTGTAAAGTCTATAATCATCTAATTTAGAGTACAAACCTACTAATGAGGTGATTAAGTCTAATGGAATCTCACAAAGTTGGGGTAATGCAGAAAAAGAGAAAAATATGGGAAGGTGTCAACATTTTAGAAGCTTGGTCAAGAGTCATATAGGGACAGGGAAACAAGTGTTTGCCTAAACCTAAGTTAGCCTAAGCCACACTCAGCAACGAGTCAAGGAGGGAGCATAGAGGGCTGCACCTCTCAAAGCCCAAAGGAATAGTGGTGAACCTCAACCTGTGGGAATACTAGTTATGTCCACACTAATTTTTTGGGTAATACCCCTTGCTCACACCATTAGGGGTTCCACTGTCATTTCCTTTCTCACATTGTGAGCTGCAGCATTCGTAAATTCTCCCAGACCAAACTTGGGAACAATATCATCCTTGGGTACCTGCAACTCATCGCAACATTACTGAATAGAGACTGTCAGTTAACTCTCTGGTTCTCCATGTTCTTTGTCTATGTCTTCTTCCCAGGGTCTCTATCACTAATACAGTGTTACATCTATTCTCAAACTAATAAACCATGTGAATGCACCCAGCGGCGGCTGGCACAGGTAAGCGAGGTGCGCGGGCAGGCCATCGCGGAGGGGAAGTCGACAGATGACGAATAGGTATTATTTATTTATTTAATTATACCGATTCCATCGGTAAACAACCTTTACAACGGAAATTTTACAACGAACTACCATTACAACGCAACTTTTACAACGCAAACTATTACAACGCATTGCTCTGGGGGGGCGCTCTAGGATAGGGAATAGGTTAATTTACTATCCAATAACCTTCCCTACTATCCACGGGGACTGGAGTTGGAATAGTAAATTAAACTATTCACTATCCAGCGCCTAAAAGCATTATGCGTTGTAATGGTATGCGTTGTAAAAACCGCGTTGCAAAGGTAGGCGTTGTAAAAGTATGCGTTGTAACGTCATACATCCATTCCATCATCTGTTAAATATACCCCTCCCTCCCTGTCCCGACCTCGCCCAGTTTCACTGCATTTACATGTGCCAGCCACCGCTGGAGACAATCTACATTAAAACTTAAAAACACTTTTCATCCCCCCAATTATAATTCCCAGACCAATCCAAATCAAATTTGGCAAGACAATAATGCAACAGTTGTGTAAATTAGGGAGCAATTTTGTGTGAATTAGGGACACAATTTCTACCAGCGGCGGCTGGCACATGTAAACGTGGTGAGGTTGGGGCGGTGAGGGTGAGGCTGGGGCGGGGGGAAGTAGACGGACGATGAAACAGGTATAATTAAATAAATAAAACCTATTCTGTCATCTGTTGACTCCCCCACCGCGCTTACCTGTGCCAGCCGCCGCTGAATGCACCTGCAAGAAAAAGACAAACAAGCAGAATTGGAAAAGCAGTATTTTTTGGAAAAGGAATACAGGCCTACTTGAGTCAACTTAAATGTATTAAATCAATGGCTCACATTTATTATGCGTGTCATTTGTTCACACATGACTACAAATAAATGAAAAGGTCAGTACATAGATTTCAGAATTAAATTCATGTTGCTGTTTAAGTAAATGTAAGAGAAATTGGAATGCATAAACATGAATGTGAACTACATTCTAAATTCAAATATAAAAACATTAGTCCTCCTGCTTCAACACCCTCCGCATGCTCCGCAAGATCTACAGATGGATCTCGACAGATACAAGAAAGACAGTCACACAGGCCCTTGTCAGCAGCAGACTCGACTACGGAAACGCACTCTACGCGGGAGCCCCGACCAAGTTCATCAATCGACTACAACGCATCCAAAACGCCTTGGCACGACTGATCCTCGATGTACCACGACACCGCCACATCACCCCCATCTGAGAAACCTGCACTGGCTCCCCATCAACAAGAGGATATCCTTCAAGCTCCTCATCCACGCACAGAAGGCACTCCACAAGACCGGCTCTGCCTACCTCAACAGACGGCTCTCCTTCTACACCCCCAACCGCCAGCTCCGCTTCGCCGACCTCTCACTCGCCACCGTCCTGTGCATCCGAAGAACAACCACCAGTGGGAGATCCTTCTCCCACCTCACCACCAAGACATGGAACACCCTCCCACTGAGCCTACGACAGACCCAAGACCTGCTGACCTTCAGGAGGATACTCAAGACCTGGCTGTTCCATCAGTAGCGGCACCCACCTCCCCCCCCCAGCACCTTGAGACCCTCGCGGGTATGTAGTGCGCTTATCAAATGACTGATTGATTGATTGAGTGCACACTTTTACATAAATCATTCTCATTTCTGAAGTATATACATTTTAGTGTGAAGATAGTTTCATCCATTCCCTAAAGACTACATTTAATTTTTAATAAAGTTAGGGCGCACAATATATATGAATTCCTAATTTTCGAGTGAATGCATATCATTACTGAGTTCAAGGGTAACACATTACACTAATATTGCTAGGGTACTCTGAATATGTAGTGCTAAGTGGACGTATATATTACGTTCTTGTGATGTGCAAGGATAGAACCAAAATTATGTTGCTCCAGTTACAACTTTCTTTTTTACATAAGAAACAAAGATATGGGTATGAAGAGCAACTAATAAATCTGGATAAAGATGGAAATGTTAAAAAACAAATCTGGAACAGAAAACCAGAAGCTCTAACTATAACATTATTTTTAGATCGAGCCATGGCAGTGCATGCGCTGCTCTGCGAGGCATGCTGTATTAGAAAATGGCACTTGAAGCTCCACCTACTCTCTGCCCATATTTTTAATTGGCTTTTGTCTTTGTCTTTTGTAAATGCTGGCTTCTGATTCGGTAATTGGCTTGTTAGTCCCTCCTTAGTACCGCTTGTCTTCATTTGTAAACTCCCATGAGGACTGGCCCTTTTCCTTCTGTTGTTACAATGTATGTGTTATTTAGTCTGTAAGCACTATTTCTTTAGTGAGTTTTGTCTTACTGCAGGCACATGTGCTTAGCAGCAACATTCAGCGTGTCACTTTTCAAACACCTGGAACAATGGCGGCCTCTTCTTTGCAATGCCATAGGTCTCGTATTTAGGAGAGTTTGAGCTATTGGCATTGTAAATGACAATTGCTTAAACTCTCAAAGATGCGACACCTATTGCTTTGCAAATATTTTTGGGTGGGTTGTTTTCAAGCATCCCATGCCACGCTTGCCCTTAATAGAGGCCACATCCCTTTCTTTAGACGCCAAAGAGGCACATGGGGCGCTTGAAAACAAACAATATTTGCAACAACAAAAAAAACATTCAATAGGTCCCACATTTGCGAGAATTTAAGCAATTGACATTTACGGTGCCAATAGCTCAAAGTCTCGAAAATGCCAGACCTATTGCATTGCAAATGCTTGTTCTACAAATGCCTGCCGGATTCGCCACTCTCCACTCATTGATTCATTACTGCCAGGGGTGCGCTGGTCACAGCTCGCTGCTGAGTCCACTCTTCCAAAAAGGAAGTGCGTGACCTCTCCTGCCCCTTAATTTCCTGCTAAATCCGAGGGGACACCGCACCTTCCTCTCTTCTGGATGGCCGGCCCTTTTACGCCGTGCCCTCGCCCCGTGGCGCGCTCACCCATGGGGTGTCTGCTGTCACCAGCCCAACGACGCACACCTCTCGCACTCCGACTCGGCGTTTTTGGACCGGGCGCTCGATGAATCCGCGGCCTAATCTCGCCTGTCAGCGCCCGCCGTCGCTCTCTCAACCCGGCCGCGGCGCATCCAAGACCCCTTTGTGACTGTAATCAAAGTGCGCTGAGTGATGGAGGCGGGTGGGGGCCGGGGGTCTCCGGAGGGGTCTCTCTTCTCTGCAGTGTGTTTAGGGGTAGGGGCGGCTGGGACAAAGCTCGGAGGAGAGTGCCTCTTTCGATGGTGTCTGGAGTGTGGATGAGGACAGAGCCGGCGGTGAGCGGGCCCTTTGTTCCAGGCCTCGCCCGGACCTTCTCCGCGGAGCCGTGGCAGGTGTTCGCCGTGGGTGGCAGGGTTTGAACTGAGCCGGCCACAGGGAAGCGACAGGAATGGAGGCATATCTGAGGGAAGGAATCTGGGAGGAGAGGGGACACATGGCGAGGCTTAAAATGGAAGAAGAGCACACCTGAAGAAAGTGACATGATTTTGAGGCCTGTTTTGAATCATAGAAGGCCCAACGTGATTCCCAAAATAACCAAGTGTTTTTGTACCGCTGTTCAGCGCTGAAATTAGACAAATTTACCATAAATTGAGGTCGAGGTGTCTCAGAGCAGAGGGTGGTGCAGTCACGAGGGACAGAGCTTGAAAAACAGTCTGGCAGTCAACTGATACATTTATTTCAAAACATCTGCTGCAAAGAAATTGACAATAAAGATTTATGTGACAGTAAATCTATTCTAATTTACTTAATGTGTCACAAAGTGGCTGCATTTTAAAATATCCTTCAGGTTTAAGACACCTGCTGCAGAGATCTTAGTGTGCCCAGCAAGTTTGGGACATTATAATAGTGGTAAGAGAACTCTGGTAGTTAACGCAGTTTTGGAGAGTTCAGCATTTTGTCCAGTCACAGTTTAGGCTCATAAAGGAGCATCAAGTGTTAGTTAATATGCCTGCTGTCAAAGCACATCATGTTATATGCAGGTCACAGATTTGCATTTTATGAATATAGGTAAGTGGGCTACTGCTTTTGACACTGAGATCATTTTCTTACTTCCAGTTCATAAGTAGCAATCCTTCTAACATACCACAGTGATCTATGCTACAGGTATGGGTGATATGATTCCTACACCAGATAAGCTGCATTGTCTTGTGTTACATTTCCTAGACATTGATTTACACACTTATAGGATTTATTTTGACTGTGTGTGCCATAAAGCGCACTGACACCCTATACTGAGATGAGTAGCACTATAAAATAATTTATTTAAAAAAAGTAGGTGCCTTTTAGATCATTATTTTTCTATTTACTCAAACACATAGATAAATCTTGCATTGCTACAGTGCATGCACATCTCATACATAGGAGGTTGAACAAAGTCAAAAGTCTGCCTCCAAGTCACAGTTTCTCTAAAGTACTTGTGAAGTGATAAGCTGTGTCCCTTTGTTTCCTTGGCATCTAGGTTAAAGGCTCCATTTGGCTCCCAGCCAAGATGATAGTTGAAGAAAACAATTGCTGATGACCCTTTGAATCAGACATTTGTTTTAGGCACGGGTGGAAGTAAAAATAAGAAAGCCCAGCACTGCATGCTGGTTGCGGCTCTGAACAGAATGCAGGCAACATGCAGGTGCTGCTGAATTATTTCCCTGTGTCTGAAAATGACACCATGACAAATTTGGCTTGTTTCCCTCAGGATCTGACCCAGAAATAGCTGCTGAAACCTGGTTCCGGCGGGTTCCCCCTACTTTTCACCACGGACTCTATTAGAACCAAAATAGTTTTCAAGAAGCACACTTACACGTGATTCTAGTTCATATCTTGTGAACAATGCATACAATGCCAACAGCCTCACATATCTGTCAATAAGGGTGACATTTGTGCAGTGCTACAGCCATCAATTATTGGGTGCCTGTCCAGTCGTGCACATTTTGATGTGTTGCTGCATTTTAAAGAAAGATTGACCAGTAATGGTGGTCAGACCTGGAAACACAATGACCACTTTCCAAGGAGGTCTTCCCCAGGGATTCCTTTGTAAGTTGTGAGGAATTGTGCACTCTAAAGCAAATTGTTCCAGTATATTTATTTCAAACTCACACTGCTTAAAGATATCTTTTTGAAATTTATCTAAATTGTAGGACATCTACCATTTTAAAGTATATTGTGTGAGTAACATTGGTCAGACCTGACATGGCAAACATGCTACTCTATAGGGGGTTGAGAGGTCTCCCACAAAAAACTTTTGTAAATGTTGTGAGAAAGGCATCCTTTCACCCAATTAAATTGTATGCATTTTAGAACCTGCAGAAGCATGGAAGGCTGAACAAGCATTGCTGGATTCTCAGCCTGTGAACTGAAAGGTACACATTTCCCTGAGCAGCAACTGCTTCCGACTGAACTATCTTGTCATTGCATCTGTTGAGTTGAGAGTGGGCCCCAGTATTGGATTAGCAGGGATTTACTGTTGATAGGATAGAGGTGGACTGGCAGGGGTGCGAAGGGGCCTCTAGGAAACAATTGGGGCCCATTGGGAATTTGAGTCCCAATTCTGTAATAGTAGAGAGTTCTGCATGAGAATGAATACATTTATTTCTGCGAATCACGAACCCCTTCCACACCAGTCACTCTCATTCTAATCCCTGAAAATCCTAATGCTGTTGGCATGGCGTGTGATTTTAAGCATAAATTAGTACTTATTTTGCAAGTGTCTACCAGGGAATAAGGATCCAGTGTTTGGACTTGAGATCCTGTTCATTCTTGCTGATTGGCCATTTTGTAATGCCCCAGGGCACACCCTTAAACATCTGTGCTGTCCGCTTCCCCTTCTCACCGCTTGTAAACGTTTTGTGACGTTTTCTTGCTATCTTCCCCTACCTGTCTGTAACGCGTTTGTTCATGCCCATTCTCCGTAATAACCCTACACCTGTCCCTTTATCCTTTTGGAGTTACCACATTTTCTGCCTTTTCCAGAAAACTATAAAGAATCACCACCTCTCCTCCAAGTGAGTCAAATAACATGGCTTTTGATGTGCGGAGTGAGAAATAGGTAGTAAACATCATCAGCTCTGTTCACATTGAAATGTCATCTGGTAATTTAGATTTTGGTAATCTCTGAAAACTAAACTGATAAGAAAGTCAGTATAATTAGGACCTCCTCTGGCTGACCTCAGAATGCACCCAGGTGTGCAATACCCATTGGGCAAAATGAGCGTCAGCCCCCCCTGTCAGCTGCCGTCGACTGGGCTGCCCGGGCTGGAGTCGTTGCCTACCAGTCTGACCTTCAAGTAGGGTGACCATCTGTTTGTAAATTTAAGGACCATCTGAAGAACTGAAATCTTCATTCTCAGGGGTCTCACTAATACAAAAGAACTTGGCACAGAAGCTGGAATATTCAAAGACATCTTTATTAAACTTAATAAGTGAGGCCACGTCACACAGAAGCCGTAGCAACTGAATGAGGTAGTCTAAAGAATACAGAACACAGAGGTCTTTTATATGCTTAGGATTTACAAACTCAGCATAAAAGAAAGGGGCAGTCCTAGCTTCTGCAAGCATACAAAATACCTAATATGGACATACAAGATCTGCAAAATATTAGCCAATAGAAAAACATCATGTAACCAGAATGACCCCTTAAGTCGTGTTTCTGCCCAACCCATAAGTCAATCAATTACAGCACTTATAGGTCAATCAGTAATGGCAGAACATTTCTGTATGCAGTTAGGCCAGCTAGTGTCTGAGATTGCTTTCAAAGCAAGGACAGAGGGGGGTTTTCAACACGTTGCAGGCCAAAGGGCAGAAACACTTCATGAATAGAGCAGTCTGTGTAAAGGCAACACAAATTGATGACAAATGTAAGATGGAGTCAAAATTAAAGAACCTCAGACCCCCCTTTTGCCATTACACAGGCAAATCCTAAAATTATTTTGCAAACATTATGTATTTCAGTGACTATTGACAATGCCAATAAAACAATAAGAATCAGTCTCCAAACACCAATTCTATGCGATCGCACGGGAAATACCAGAGTCCGTCGAAGTCTCTTCTGGCAGGCTTCTATTGTCCATCAAATCCTGTTTCCATTGGAGTACCTTCCTGGCAAACACTCACAGCTCACTTGAAAGTCTCAATGTCTCAATGCAGTGCACCAATATTTCCTGTGCTGCAGGCACTACAGATAGTGTGCTCTTCATTGATCAAGGGCACAGATCATCTCATGCAGACCCAAGTACTATTAATCGGGGAAGAGCAACAGACTGTGACTCTCAGCAACACTTTCAGGCTCCAACACTCTCTATTCAGTGTCAGAGGATGCTCGGGCTGCTCTTTCTTGGGCACCATAATGTAGTGCCTTTTGCCAATCTCAAATCCTCCGGTGCACTGCACTTCCGTTGGAGCAAAGGAAAAGGGGCTTGTGTGGCCAAAACTCAGGCCAAGGGGCTCAAGGGACTGCACACTGTCAGAGGTTAACCAGCACATGACAGGTGGGTGGAAAACTGAAGCCTCAAACAACAAGAATCCTTCTCTTTCGCTCTTTGCACTGAAATTCTGGTTCTGTGGCAAAACCAGATCCTCCTTCTTTTCTGATGTTCAACGCCTTCTGATGAAGCAAGTACAATACGTTGGAGATATCACTGATGGCACGCTTGCGATTTTTGTCTGGGTGCTGGGACTGTAGGGCCAAGGTATGTAGCCCTCATCTGTAGCTGACACTGATGAGAATTAGAACTCATCTTTATCACCGTTCTGCAGGGTATCGTTCTTCCTTTGACTCTGGAAGATCCAGCAGAACCTAGTGACGTAGGAAATGTGACACAGTTTCCTTCAATTTAAGTACAAAAACAGTTCATTGTATAACAAGGGACTGCAAGCAAGTGGTCTGCAATCTTTAAAGGAGTGGCCATACGTCATGGGACATTTCTGGTCTAGAACACACTGTCATTCTCAAAGGCAATACAAAGACAAAGGCAGTAGGCAAAACAGTGCCTCTGATTTCTTCAATTGGGTTTCCATATGAGAGCATATCCTATACCATCTAAGGGTAGATAGCGACATGGGAATTCTATCTGAATGGATGTCCTCACACATAGTGGCATTGTCTAATGGGGCAAACACATTTTTTTTCTCTAAATGATTACATATAGGTGTTCCTAAATTCCTTATCTAGAGCACCTCAAAAGAGAGATCACATAATACATATTATCAGGGACATGTAGATATCTCCCTTTAATAATTGTGCATCAGGTGGACTATGCAATACAAAAGCTAATGATCAAAATGTGGAAACAAAAGACAAGAACTGGAGAGTCCTGGTATTTCCATTATTTAAAATACATCTGGCCCATCAAAAATTAAAGCAGCAGAAAAAAGGAACTAACAACCAAATTAGAATAGGCATTGAATTTGTCATATTCAAAAAAACATTTCTGCAGTCTGGAAGTGTGAACCTGAGCAATACACCAACTGGTGAAAGGAATTTGGAAAAGGGAAATGGGACTAGGTAAAAATGAAGCCTTGTTTCCTTTATGGTACAAAACCATACACTACTTAGGAAGCAGAACAAAACTGACTAATGTAATATAGAAATTAGGTCACCATGTACAAAAGTCACAAATCTATAATTTATCCTTACGTCCAATCAGGATACATAAATTTAGGGCTGCCTGTTCCTTTAAGGGAAGAGGACAGTATCGTGACTAATTGCAGATGACACACTTTGATTCTGTATATCTCTTTTTTATTTTCCTTCAAATACCATTGAAGCCAAATTTGACATACACTGGTGAAGTGTTGTCTTGTTTTGTTCACAGCACGAAAAATCATATCTGTGAAATTTAGTATCAGCGCAAAAAAAAAACAACAAAAAACACACATATGCCAAGCCATCAGATATACGCGCTGTATATCAAGCACAAAAAGCATAGACAAAACAATAGCATATGTAAATAAGCGGTAACACACAACACTATTGCATGCACTTTTATGCACTGTGAACCTGCAGCCCAAAACAGAATATTCAGGCCTGCTTAATTTGTCAGGCTTAAAATCCTCACCCTCCTTTTGACAGCAGATCACCAGTTAGTGGACATTTGGCTGTCAAAACACAACTAACTGTGTCGCTTCTGACACACAGGACCAGCAGGAACAATTCATAAAAGGATAAAATGCAAAAATATGTAAAACGCACAAACATTTCTGCACATAACACACAAAATATCAACTGTAACAACCATCTTTTGAAAACATGCTAAACCTTTTTAACTCTCCAAAAACTTTTTCACAGACACTCTGCGTGTCCCGTGCGCCAACACCCTTTGAGGCCCTGCTTTTCCAAGCAATAATTTCTCCATCTCTTTACACTTACTCCTATCCTACCTCACTGACCTTAAGGTCAAAATCTGCCTTGCGGGGCTCCTCAGCCCTCTATCACTTCCTCACTCTAAGGCTGAAAAAAAGACAAAAAACCTTCCCAACTATTTCTAACCTGCAATAACCAACCCTATTTAAAAACACATGATATATATATTACTCCTGTTAGGGGCTACAATTTATTTCTATACTTAGATTATTAAAACAGTTACTGTGACTAATTCGCAGAACATAATAACACACATACCAGTTTTTAGAACAAATGCTTGTTTTCAATGGTACTCATTTCATCTACCTTAAATGGATGAAGGTCTCAGTTAGGTCCAGCAAAAGTTAAAACCTGCCACCCTGATATTAAACTCAAACCTCTGCACCAGGCACATTGGCTCACTGACCTATTTAAAAGGAAACCCAAATGGGAACAACCTGCAAATTTGTATTATACCTAAATGTATGCATTTACTGAAGCCTAAAGCACTTTAAAGCTATTGTAAATGGCAAAAATGCCCACATTTTACCCAAATTCGACTTTGATATTTGGGGCACTTAAAAATAAATATCCTATAATAATGTTACATATTAATCATCCTCAGAATGTTCTTTACAAATTGCAGAGATTGGACATTAGACATATCTCCTGCAAATCCTGAGAAAAATGAGTTTTTCACGCCTGCGTCAAGTGAAAATCTATATGCTAATGCCCTCATTATGCAGTATACCATACCTTAAATTAAATTATAATGCTAGGAGGTCACAGTATAAGTATTAAGCTTCATGAATAGTAAAAAACGAATTTTGTAGCACTTATTTTTATAACCCAATCCTCTTTGATAATTCCACATATTAAGGCTCTGTAATTCCTCGAATCTGACTTCATTTTCTTTTCTTTTCTTTTTTTTTTGCTCTGTGCCACGTAGGCCGACGAACAAAGTGGCCTGGCCTCCCCAGGTCATGTACACATTAACCAGATTAACCTGTAAGAAACTAACTTTCGTCACCCGAAACTGACCTGCAAAGCCAATTTCCCTGATTGATCTTTATCTGAGATTGCCAATCAATGTTCAAGACATCGTTAACTTTTTAGTTTCCTTGGACTTGCCCTATCTTGTTTCAGCATCTGTTACGGTTTCTTTCTTTTTAAATGTTTCTTCATTACATGGGTTAATTATTATTTAGCAACTGAGCCAAGAATATGCTTAGAGAAATGCTTAAAGAAAGGAAAACCCTTAATTGAAATGTCTTCCTATAATAAAAAATAATGAACCTTAGTTTTGGAACCTTTTTAAAACAACATTCTGAAATGCAACGTTTCACCTGTGCAACTGAGCGCAAAGTCCTGGCTGAATAAATATTCCTGTTTATTTAGCTTGTCTCTAAGTGCTTGTAACATGAGCAGCTGGCAGTCTTTTTCAAACTAAAACATATCAATGCGTGTTCTACATTATTTTGAGTTCAGCAGAAATTTACTTCAGCTGATCTGTTTGCCTGGTAATACCTAACACAATGTATCTAAGGAAAATTCTGTAAGTTTATTTTTATTTTTTTTTGCAAAACACCCAATTTCGTTTTTGTTTTTTTTTTATTCCTAGTGAATGTGAATTTACATTTTAGTTTTTAAACATTTAGACATCTTGCTTAATAGACTGAAAACATCAAGAAAAAACACAAACAAACATTTGAGCTCATTTCAGACATAAACAGAAAGGAGTCAAACACTCAGGACACACAATACGGCGCGCTTTTAGCCATGCATTTCGTGAATAGCGCCAACGCCATTCACTTACAGAAATTGCACTAATGGGAAAACCACATAGACATTTAAACACACATTTAACCCACATATCAATACTCAGGACAGAAATAAAGGACAGCCCACAGACTGTACTTAAACCAAACCATTTGTAAATACTAGTTGTAAGTCATATTTACAAGAAACGCTTCTCAATTGTGTTCCAAAAGACTGCAAAAACAGCCCAACAGACTGATGTATGTCCAAGAAGCGAAAATACACTCAATTCACTAGCTTTGACTAGCAGAACACCAAAAATCGCTCTGCATATCTTCATTCATAAAATTGCACAGAACAAAGGATCCTTGTATGTATTATGTCCATATTTTAATTCCCTGGAGATACAAAATCACCAAGGAAGAAATATGTTTGTAAATCTAAACCTATTTAGATATTCCCTCTAGGGAAGCAGGCTAATTTACTTCACATCACAACATGGTACCTTCCAAATAAAGCAACACATTCGTCTTATGTGAGCTTTCAAACAGGCATGCCAAAAAATATTGCAAAATATACAATATTATAATCAAAATAGTGCTTAATATACTTTTCGTACGTGCACCGTTCAACTAAACCAAATAGAGAAAATTCTCCTCATTACCTGTCTACACAAATTGCAATTTGCATATACAAACCTATACAAATCCAAAAGTTGGCCAACACAAATTCCAAAGTTCCAAAGCTACAGTCCCAAATTTGCTACGATTAGGCATCTTATAGCTCACTAATCTAGCTTCAAACTTTAAGGGGTTATCTCTACCAATACACTCGCAAATATACGAGCCCCTCGGCTTTGGTAATTTGCAATAACCAAATCAAAGACCAAGAAACCAAACCCCTCGGCTTTGGTAATTGCAATAACCAAATCAAAACCAAGAAACCAAACAAAGTCGTGGGAGCGACCCACTTGTACTTCTTATTTTTACTAATCAAAAGGCTATCCAAATTCTAACTGTCAAGTTCTACATGACCTAACGGTCTTTTTTAGAATACTCACGCCAAAAAGGTTCTCCGTCAGGAGTGACATCATGTGGAGGATCAAAATCAGGAAGAGCAGAAATACACTGGGCTGCAGAGACGAAGAATCCCCAGAATCCCTGTGCACAGAGTACCTTCTTAGTAGAATCCTGCCTTGTCCTCCTCAGTAGCTTTCTGTCTCCTGACAAGATCACTCCCACAGAAAGTCACTTCTCTGATGAAGCCCGCGTTGGCCGCGCCATCTGAAGAACTGAAATCTTCATTCTCAGGGGTCTCACTAATACAAAAGAACTTGGCACAGAAGCTGAAATATTAAAAGACATCTTTATTAAACTTAATAAGTGAGGCCACGTCACACAGAAGCCGTAGCAACTGAATGAGGTAGTCTAAAGAATACAGAACACAGAGGTCTTTTATATGCTTAGGATTTACAAACTCAGCATAAAAGAAAGGGGCAGTCCTAGCTTCTGCAAGCATACAAAATACATAATATGGACATACAAGATCTGCAAAATATTAGCCAATAGAAAAACATCATGTAACTAGAATGTCCCCCTTACGTCGTGTTTCTGCCCAACCCATAAGTCAATCAATTACAGCACTTATAGGTCAATCAGTAATGGCAGAACATTTCTGTATGGAGTTAGGCCAGCTAGTGTCTGAGATTGCTTTCAAAGCAAGGACAGAGGGGGGGTTTCTACACGTTGCAGTCCAAAGGGCAGAAACACTTCATGAATAGAGCAGTCTGTGTAAAGGCAACACAAATTGATGACAAATGTAAGATGGAGTCAAAATTAAAGAACCTCACATCCCTGATTTGGATCTCACGTCCGTTGTCGGTGATGATCCCTTTTACGGACGCCTCTTGTCCATAATTTTGGGCATTTTTGAGAAGCTTCAATTCCCTGATGGGGCCGCCTCGCACTCTTACTCTGCGAGCAAGAACATCCCCACCCCGCCTATTGTCATTCTATATGAGGCTGATTGCCTCATACTGATTGCCTCCTACTGAATGGCTATGGGCCTGTCTGGGCTGTTAAAGCATGTGGTGGGCCTCCTCCAGACTCTGTCTAGGGCAGGGCATTCTGTTTTAACAGTTCGTAAAGAAAAATGATGCACCTCACAAAATAAAAGAAATGTACAGAATCCATTTCAGAAGCCAGTGAAAGTTGTTAAAAAGAAGGGGTTATGGGACTTTCACAGGCACATAATTTTACAACTAAAGCATTTTTAATATTATATACAACAAAGCCACAGTTGCTGCTTTTTGTTTTATGCAACTAACAACAAGTTTGACATCAGACACTCCCTTTGGAAAAAAACCCAAGTTTTTTCAACCCACTTAAAGCCCTGGAAACAACACCATGTCAAGGTCACCTCAGGTCCCGGCACCGGGCATCATGTATTACTCATGACTTCCAAGGGAGTCCGTTCTGTCATTTACCTGCCACATACCTGTTGTGCTCATCGCTTTTGCCGCCACACAGGAGAAAGATTGCGGGCTGTGCGCTGAGGGCGCTGAGGGCCGCCATTTCTGGACCCCCGCCGGGGGGAGACACATTACCAAGGCTCTTTTGAAGCTGCTGACACCGCGCTTCGCGCCAGGAGGCGCTTAAAACCCATTTAGGGCTCCTGCAGCGTGGGAGTCCGTTCTGTCATTTACCTGCCACATACCTGTTGTGCTCATCGCTTTTGCCGCCAGACATGAGAAGGATTGCGGGCTGTGCGCTGAGGGTGCTGTGGGCCGCCATTGCTGAACCAACGCCGGGGGAGACTACATTACCGAGGCTCCTTTGCGGCTGCTGAGGCCGCGTTTCGCGCTAGGAGGCGCTTAATGCCCATTTAGGGCTCCCGCAGCGCGGGAGTCCGTTCAGTCATTTACCTGCCACATACCTGTTGTGCTCATCACTTTTGCTGCCACACAGGAGAAGGATTGCGGCCTTTGCGCTGAGGGGGCTGAGGGCCGCCATTGCTGGACCAACGCCTGGGGAGACTACATTACTCAGGCTCCTTTGTGGCTGCTGGCGCCGCGCTTCGTGCCAGGAGGCGCTTAAAGCCAATTTAGGGCTCCCGCATGTAGAACCGGCTTTTTGCAGACCCCTCCCCACTAGGAGAGTCAAAGCCAGCGGTGCAGGGGACACCTAGAATCTACGGGTTCTTCTTGCTTAAATCATACATTACCAAAGAGACCAGGACAACCAGCCGTGGAGGGAAGTACGTTATTTATTAGCTCGAGCTAAGGACAGGGTCCCAGATGGTACAAAGACAATTCTACGGAGACTGCTGCTTTACTCCGCAGCCTACACATATTTATAGCGCTAGCCACGCCCATTTGCACAGTACAAGTTCCTTATTCAGATAAGTTCCTCATCTGACAAGTTCTTTGTCAGTCTTGTGTGGTGCAATCGTGACCAGGGAACATCTGTCTCTGATTGCACAATGTAAGCAGCCCCGTGCTTCCTTGTCCAACTGGTGTGGTCATGGGGCACAGCCTTGTGCTTCCTCTATCAGTTGGTGTGGTCACAGTGTATAGCCTCGTGCTTCCTCTATCAGTTGGTGTGGTCACAGGGCACAGCCTCGTGCTTCCTATATCAGTTGGTGTGGTCACAGGGCAGCTGGTCGTGACAGGCTGAGTTACCAACAATGGACAGGATGTGGCTGAGTCTCTGGCAAAACTGGGGGGGTGAGGCACACAGGTAGCTTCTCGGAATTGGCTCGACCACAAGGAGCAGGGAGGGTTGGGCGAGTTTTGACAGGGACGTGGAAAGCAATTCTTCACCAGGTTGCAGAGAGCATGGCAACACAAAATGGAGTCACGTGGGTCATTTTAAAATGCAGTTCAACAGTCCCTCATTTTGCCATGCAGAGGCAACAATCAACCGTCGTCTACATCAATGTCCATCATTTCCTGGACCTCTCTCTCGATCTGCAATGCACTGTACTCCAGGACATCTTCACTAACTAAATTACTTAACTTGGAATTTAATAAAAAAAAATATATATATACCACCATAATTAGGTCTCTCAACCTTCACACATATAACTTGAATAGGGACAAAACCAGATCATCTTTTACTAATCAGAATGGGAAGCAATCCATGGGCCTTACAGCTAGTAGATACTATCATTACTCCATCTGTGTCAGTCCTTGTGTGGTATCAAACGGGCCATAGATATCATCAATGCTTTCAGGTGAAATGGTGATACTCTTTGTCTGAGTACGGGCTTGATACTGTTCTACTAAACAGAATACTACTCTTAAATGATGCCAGCAAACAGTAAGAACAGTCACATAAATTCACTTCTGTTGGACCATTTTGGATGCTTGAGGCGGAGCCACTTCCTCTTCCATAGCAATTTAGTCAAATGGGAACATATCTAACATTTGCTTTATGTCATTGCACTGGAATTGCTTGTGCAACTATGCCCAAAGTCCGTTCTAAGCCTCTTTGGTAGGCTTCTATCGTCCATCAAATCCGCTTCCATTTTCTTCTTCTGCGTTGGGCCCCTCGATCCAGGCCTTTCCATGAAAATAGTGCGTCTTAGTATCTGTTGTAGTGCCCTCCTGGCAAACACTCACAGCTCACTCGAAAGCCTCAATGTCTCAAGGCAGTGCACCAATATCTCTCCTCTGCGGCAGGCACTACAGATACCATGCTCTTCGGTGGTCGTGGGCGCAGATCATATCGTGCAGACCCAAGTACTGTTAATCAGGAAAGAGCAACAGGCTTTCACGTTCAGCAACTCTCTCAGGCTCAAACACTTGTTATTCAGTGTCAGAGCACGCTCTGGCTGCTCCTCCATTCTAATTTTCCTTTCAACATAGGTATTACAAATGTAGTGCCTTTTGTCAATCTTGGATCCTCCGGTGCACTGCCCTTTTGTTGGAGCAAAGGAAAGGAAGGGGTGTGGTCAAAACCTAGGCCAAGGGGGTCAAAGAACCACACGCTGTCAGAGGTTACCAGCACATGACAGGTAGAAAACTGAAGCCTCAAACCAGCCCTGCCGTCAACAACAGGGATCCTTCTTTTGCGCTCCTTTGCACTAAAATTCTTGTTCTGTGGCAAACAGGGAACCAGCTCCTCTTTCTTCTCTGATGTCCAACGCCGTCTGATGAAGCAAACACAATACTTTGGAAATGCCATTGATGATACACTGGCGATCGCTGTCCAGCCTTGCTACTTTCTGGGTGCTGGGACTGTAGGTCCAAGACGTCCTCCCCTCATCTGTAGCTGTCACTGATGGGAGTTAGGACTCATCTTGTCACCGTTCTGCAGGTTATTATGACTCTTCCTTTAACGCTGGAAGATCCCGCAGAACCTAGTGATGTAGGAAATGTGACACAATTGTTAGTTTCCTTCAAATTACCGAAAAAACAATTTATTGTTTTTAACAATGGGACTGCTAGCAGATGACCTGCAATCTTCAAGGGAATGGCCAGACGCCATGGGACAGTCAGACTGGAAAACATCGAAGTGGGCCTAAAGAAAATTCTTAAAAACCAGCCTGGTCATACAGAAGGGATTTATACATAATATGGTGGTCCCTGGTACATCACTGCAGTCTGGGAGTGTGAACTTGAACAATACATCAACAATAATAAAAGGGCTGACTGGTGAAAGGAATACGGAAAAGGGAAATGGGACTAGGACACAGCTAAAATCCCCAATAATTAGGCACAATGCGACATCGATCAGGAGAGAAGCGGCAAAAGAAAAATCTATAGAAAGAACAAGAAATTACTTGGGTGATAGTCAGGCATGTGACACAGCACCAACAGTACGGGTGATCCACAAAAGACCAAAATAGTACACAAATTTTAACTCTACCACCAGCTGCTACACCATATACTGTAAGCTCAGCTACTGATCCAGTTTCTTCCCCGGGGAAAATGAAACTTGGTTTCCTTTGAGGAACAAAGCATACACTACCTAGGATGCAGAACAGGATTAACTAGTACAATATCATGAGAAAAGTTTAGGTCACCTTTAGCAAGAGCCACAGATTCATACTTCCTCCTTAGCGTTCAATCAGGGAGCATGTAATCAAGGGCCGCCCGTCCCTTAAGGGAAAGGGCAGTAATGTGACTAACTGCAGGTGACACGCATTTAATCCTGTATAACTTTTTTTTATTTTTCTTCAATACCATTATAGCCAAATAGACATGCACTGGTGAAGTGTTGTCTCTCATGTTCACAGCATGAAATATCATATCTGTGGAATTTAGTAACCAGAACAAGTCCAACCAACTGTTGCGTAGCGATGGGCATTTTCATGACCATCCCCTCACAACACAGGGTTGCTTGTAATAGTATCAAAAGTAAAATTTGTCAAAACAACACAAAAACAAAACAAACACGCATAAGATAAAAACTCACATGCCAAGCCATCCGGTATACTTGCTGTATACCAAGCACAAAAAGCATAAACAAATTACAGTAGCACATGCAAATGAGCGGTGACACATAATACTACGTCATGCACTTTATGCACAGTGAACCTGCAGCCCAAAACCCAATATTTTGGCCTGCTTAATTTGTCAGGTTTAAAATCAAAATCCAATTTCCTTACTTTTCTCACCCCTTTTCACAGCAGGTCACCTTAGTGGTGATCGGCTGTCAATACAACTTACTGTGTCGCTTCTGACACACAGGACCAGCAAGAACAATTCATAAAAGGACACAATGCATAAAAATAGAAAAACAAGCAAACAATTCTTTTCAAAGGAGTTATGCAAAAAACACATATTTTTTGCAACATACTGCTGACAGCACCCTTCTTTTTGCAATTTGCATGTTGATTAGGTCCCACAGGTACATATGGAACACTCGTTACACCACCTTGTGGAATGGACCATCACTGATGCGTTTGCTGTTGACCTCTGCTTTTCCAATACTTCCCTACACCTACTGTAACATTCTTGGTCAGTTCTAATCTTCTTTTACCCTGATTTCCTACCTATAGTCATTCAGGGCGCACATTTCACCCTTTTCCTCTCACAATTATAATGTTTTTTTTAAACCAACTCACGTGTCTTGTCAGCCTTAAAACCACCCAGAACAATCCACGAATGATCTGTGGGCAGAAGCAAAAATACACAACACACAAAAAAAAAAGAAACACTTCTCATAACACATAAAAATATCAACTGTAACTTTTAATCAGGAGATAAAACATAATACACATTAACGGAACACAAAATAGAAAATATACTTAACTGTAACCATCTTGTCAACTTTGCAATGACTAAACATGTAAGCATGTTAAGCCGCCTTAATTCTGACTTTCTAAAAGCAAAACTTTTTCACAGACACTCTGTATTTCCCTTGCGCTACAATTTTTCCTGTGAAAAATAAATCTGAATTTGCTAATCGTTTTTACCCAGGAGTGTAGCCCACACAATTCTAAGAAAGAGCTTCATCTAAGACTAATGCAACATTTTATTTTCTGTTAAATGAAGGCAACCATGAACCCACATTTGTCTAAAACCTGCCGGAGTGTGAGTGTTGCCATGTATGCCAACAACGCGACCTCTCCAGACAGGCTGTACCTTCCTCATTGGAAAATCCATATTTAACAGAACACCAGATAAAGAGTGTCTGTGGGCTCCTAGCGTGATCAGATCGCATAATAGTGCTGGGCCCTGTGTGTCCCCTTTTTCAACCTTATGGCGAAGGTCAGACAGACCTGGGGGTGGATCTAATTCTACAAAATCCTCTCACATTTGGATCAGTATGTCACACATTTCATAAAAAATATCAATCTGTTGGATGCGTGTCCACTGATCCATTGTCATCCATATATCCTGAGCGATGTACATAGTGTTATTTTCCATCCATCTACTAACTTTTTGACTCATAGCTAGTTGTTCCTGTGTATTCCCTCTCAGTCTGCGCAAAGTGCGTCATCTGGGAGTGGGTGGCCTAGGTGGAGTTACATAAGGGATATAATCACGGACCACTGACCTAGCATTCGCTAGTAGCCCTGCACTGGGGGAAGGTGTCAGACGACTGTCAACAAGGAACGTGTTAGTTGCAATGGGAGTTGAAGGCATATTAACCCCTTGGCAGCGGCGGTAATTCCGCCGCGGCGCTAGGGGGGAGGGGGGCTGGGCGGCGCCACCATGCTCGTGATGGAACCACTCCGTCACGAGCCGCGGTGGCGCTGTGCTTGTGACAGAACGGTTCTGTCATGGCCCCGCCCGCTCAATAGAACGCGCCACGCAGGCACAAAATCAGCGCCGCGCAGGGGCGGCGGCCGGGCCGGGACGGAACTATTCCGTCACCAGCACAGCCCACCGTGGCTCATGACGGAATGGTTCCGTCACAAGCGTGCAAGGGGTTAAATTGGGCAGGCACGGGACCAGTGGAAGGTGCAACAAGGGGAAGGGAAGGGTGTACTTGCATTGGTACAGTGGCCTGAATAGTCGGGGAGTTGGGAACAAGTGGCTGAGGAATCGGACAAACCAGGGCATGGGCAGGGGCAACAACTGGAGCAGTAGCGGGAGCCAATTGTGCGGGATCAGGGGCCGGATACATGGCGGGGGTATAGGGTGGAGGGGTGCTCAACATAGAGGACATGAGAGGGTCATCCTCCTTGTCCTGGGCCTTTTTGGGAACCTTCTTTGTAATGTAACAACCATCTATCTGCATTCAATGTAATCTGTCATGTATTACTATATCCTCTTCTATTTTCTGATTATCGTGATTCTGGGCTTTCTGAATCACACTCATATGTATTATATTAGCTTCGTTCTTTTTGAGTTTGATTTCTTTCTGTTTGGACTCCTTGCGCCAAACCCGAAAGGAATCAAACATCGCAGGTCTAGCTTTTCTTTGAAACTAGTGCCAAAGCGAGCAAAACATAATTGGGCCGACGCCATCTTTAGCATAAACTTCATGATTAGGGGTCCCCAAAGGAGGAATCGGACAAGAGTCCTCCAATGCGGAGTCCTGTGTACAATAACAACAACACCATTTCTGAAACTTACTAAATCCAGGCATCTCTAGACGTGTATCCTGGTTCCAAACATCAAAGGGTGAAATCTAAAGTTTACAGCATATAACTGTACTTATCCTTTGGTTTTCGACTTTTGCAAAAGTCGAACTATACCCAAAACAAAGATACAAATCACCAAAGAAGTGGGCCACTCCCACTCTTACCTGACCATTAATCTTCAATAACAAAAAACACAACGTGGGAGGAGCGTCCACAGGGGAAAAGAAGTTTAGAGACCCAGTAGCACCCTATCCCCTAATCTAACTAGCAAAAACACAAAGGGGGTACTAATGGTCTATACAGGCTAATGCAATGTCTGCTTTCTGACAAGTGTAGTGTGTGTGCACAAACTGATGAATGTGAAGAAGAAAACCCATCAGCCCACCCATTGGCGGAGCTTCATCATCTGGGATTTGTCTGTACACTGGAATCCACTATGTTCCTCACTAGTGAAATAGACTTCACTAGAAAGGGCAAAAGGTACGGATCTAACTATTCTACATCTTCTTCTGATCCTGAATCGAGTGACTCAGATGCGGGCACAAGTGGGGCCCCACAATGGAGAGGGAGAGGCCAACAAAATCGGCCTAACCGGAGGAGAACTGGGCAGGGTAATTTTTACCAACACGGTCCCTGGTGGCCGCCAGCCCCTTGGGGATATCCCCAGTTTCCTCATCCTATGCCACAGTACCTTCCGCAGCCCCAATACTATGATGGACAGGTTTTTTTAGGACAGGGCCGTGGCCGGAGCCGGGGCAGATGGAGGGGCCAGCCCCAAGTACAGTGGGAAGACGATCAAGATTTTTCCAACACTCGCAGTCAAAGGGGTCAACAACAACAACCCCAGGAAGTAAGGAGGACTTAGTAGTCAACTTGAGCTCACGTACGTTGACTCCAATCGAGCACCAAGTCCTCAACAAAGGACTTGGTTTTGTCCCCACTTACAGCGGAGATGCCTTCCAACTGCGAAGCGAAGTCGAGAAGTTCTTTCGAAAGGTTCGTCTTCACTTCTCCTTTTCTAATTATACCACAGACCGTGATCAGAATGACAAAGATGTCAATACAGGTCTTAATAAGAAGTCTACATTTACCCCTCTCCTACAGCAGGTACCCCCGATGGTTGGTGTCTTTGAAAAGGCAGTAATCCATGAGATTAATGCTCTGGTTTTACAAAAACATGACACTTTTCAGAACTTGTCAAAATTAGAAAGGATGGCAGTTGATACACTTTCCAAAGAAAAAAACATCACAATCAAACCCACCGATAAGGGTGGTGCGGTAGTTATTCTTGACACCACCACTTATCGAGCTGAGTGTTTGAGACAATTAGAAGATCTCAACTCCTACACACTACTCACCACTGATCCCACAACGAGATTGGTGACTGAAATTAAGACCCTAGTGGAAGAAGCAAGTGCGGAGGGCTGGATAACATCACAGGAGGCCTTATTCCTGGTGAACACCAATTCAGTTACCCCGTATTTTTATGCGTTGCCCAAAATTCATAAACCAGCTAGGCCACCTCCAGGGCGGCCCATTATTTCAGGCATTGGGTCCCTTTTGGAGCCCCTTTCTACTTTTGTAGATTTTTTCTTTAGGCCTTTGGTCCGGAGTATGCCCACCTACCTCAGGATACGAAGGACGTCCTTCGTCTGTTACCTGAGGTGGAATTCAACATCGAAACTGACGTCCTCGTCAGTTTCGATGTTGAATCACTGTACATCTGCATCCTGCAAGAGGAGACCTTGCAGGCGGTAAGGGGTTTACTAGAGGCACAAGATCACGAAAGCATTACCCCCATCAATTTCATTATGGAACTAGCCAGGTTAGCCATGACTGAATTTTTTTTTCAGTTCGAAGATTCATTGTATCTTCAGACATCAGGTACCTCAATGGGGAGTGTTTTCGCCCGCAGCCTGGTGAACCTATATGTCCATCTTTTTGAGACACAGTCTTTACTCAACCACAATAATCCGTTTTACCATCATACGATTTTGTGGAAGAGATACATAGACAATGTCTTGGTAGTCTGGCGGGGGGATACCACCTCTATACTTGCTTTTCAAAATTGGCTGAACACCCAGAACCAATTTCTTAAATTCACTGTGGAGTACAGTGAGACTGAGCTCCCGTTTTTAGATTTACTTATCTTTCCAAAAGATGGCCATCTAGCTAGTAAGCTATACCGTAAACCCATGTCCAGAAACTCTCTTCTCCAATTTGATAGCCACCATCCACGTTCCCTTCGTGAAAATTTGCACTTTGGGCAATTCCTAAGGGTTTGTAGGAATTGTTCAGAGAAATGTGACTATGAAGAGTTGGCTCGTGATTTAAGCACCAAGATAAGGCAACAACAATATCCAAGTGCTTTGATACGTAAGGCACGAAAGAGGGCCTTTAATATCCATCGCGAGGCTCTACTTGCTCCACCAGTAGAGAAACCTCCTCTGGAGCAAATGACCTTCGTTACCACATTCAGCACGGCCTCCACGCAGGTACAGAAATTAATTAGCAAGAACTGGCGGATTCTTAATACTGCCAGGGTTACCACTCCGCCCCCGCTTTTCTCCTTTAAGAGGAGTCAGAATTTACGAGATGACTTAGTACATACCAGGCCACACTCATTCCAGCAAGAATCCATTACCACACTATGGAACCTTCCGCCAGTTCTGGGTCATTACCCACGTGGGGTTTGCTCTGTGTGTCCCCAGACAGAGAGGACCCACATAGTAGATATCGGCACAGAGCGCCCTTGGGTCCTTAATCGCCATACCAACTGCAATAGCAAAAGGGTGATCTATTTAATCACATGCCCGTGCTCACTTCGCTATGTCGGTATGACGACCAGGAAGGTGAAGCTCAGGATTCACGAACATAAGACCTCGATCAGGCATAACCGACAGGCTACTCGCCTGACGAACCACTTCCTTACCATGAGACACACTGCTGAGGATATGAAGTGGATAATACTAGAGCAACCCTTCATCCCTCAGCATGTGGGTGACATCTCCCGCTACCTTTTCATCAAGGAACAAAAGTGGATTTTCAGATTGAAATGTGACACCGTGGGGTTGAATGATGAGATTCCATGGGTCCAAATTTGAGAATTCCACAATATAAAGGCATCTGTACTGTTTTTACGCAACAGAGATGGAAGTCAAGACCCCCCTTTAAAATAATTGTTGTTACATTTTTCCAGCTGAGAGCAAGGACTGTACTGTTTTTTCAACGCTGCATAATGGCTGCATATTGTCACACACTGGTTCCGCATCTAAGTTTGTTCAGACCACGTCTGCACCGTGTTTGTTTTCAATCTGTGCGCCACACAGTCGTTAATACTTACGACTAGCGTGGTACATTTGACCAGCCCTAGAGCAGGTTACCACGCACGACCAGTTAGTGAGATTTCACTATTTAGCTCTCTTTCTACACCACATGCTACCTTTCACCTGCAATGTGCCGGCAAGGTCGATGCTAACATGTGTGCGCTTGTCATAATAATACAGGTTTAATACACCACGCGCTACTCCCCACTCATGTTCTATTTATGTTCTATTTATGTTTGATTTACTATACTTTTGCGCACATTTGTGGTATAAAACATACCTGCGACCCCAGCCAGGCTCTTACATTTCCTGGCCAGTGCCGAGGGCATATGAAATCGTGCACAAGTTTATGTACAACTGCACGCGGTCTTTTCACACACACAACAGTGTGCGAGTTAGTAGTAGAAAGCTTTATTCGATTTTAGGACAAGATAAAATCATAAAAGCAACAGTCATAATATACAGTTTCATATACATCATAAAAGTACAATAAAAATAGTATTAAACAATATATATATATATATGCACATGATAAAGCCTTTTAACCGTACAATAGTACATATAAAAAGTTTGGATTCTGTCTGCTAATTATGTAAAATCAGGCATAACAACCCAGAGTGGTTCATTTTTAAGTCACTGTAAGTCTCCATGAGTGGCTCGGATTTTCAGAAAGGTCTTAAGAAACATGGCTATGCATTTGGAATTTGATACTGTATCTAAAAATTGGAGAGCCATAAAAGCTGGGCGGCATCTTCTCAGTCCCAGGGATAACAGGATTGGAATAATCCAGCGTTTGCGTGGTACATCGTAAAATTTACAGAACAGCCATACGTGAATATTGGACTGTTCAGAGGTACCATCGCAAGGACACTGGATGATAGAATTTGACCAATCCTGTCTCCCTGGGAATGAAACCAAGCGGAAAAACAAATTAAGCCTAAACCGAGTTAGCAATTATTTTTCATAGGTGGACAAACAAAAGGTAAGATACGGCTGGATGCCCAGAGTACATTGAATAGTTAAAATTTGGCGATTGGTAACTTTATTAATTTCTTGAGCCATGCGAAGTTCTCCCAGATGAGATAAACAAAGCGATCTCAGGGCCTTTCTTGTAACAGTAGTTAAGACTGCAGGTTCTTTAAAATATTTGGAAAGGTCCAGATCATTAAAAAAATGATGTACATAGGACAGCCATGGAACATCCAGCCAGTTGTCTAAGACCAAGCAATCTGTAATTAGTGCACGGGTTAAGCTACACTGCTCCGTCGACCAGATGCGATGCCACAATAATATTGGCTGGATTTTTATATAGTCAGCAATGTAATCCATGCCCAATTCGATATGGCAGGCGAAAGTTGGAGAGCACTGTGGAGGGGCCAAAAGGTAGCGAATGAAATTGTTCTCTGCCCTCTGCAAGGTGACCACAGGTACATAGCCCCACACCCCAGCACCATATACAGCTACGCTATGGCACTTAGCGTGGTATATTTGCAAGAGTTCTTTTGGGGGTGGTTTACTTTTTTTACGAGAAAAAGCAATCAACGCAGAGGTGGCTCTTAAAAATAAAAGATGTCTACTATCAAAGGCCGATTTCCAAGAGGAGGTATTGTCAAATAATATACCTAAATAAGGATATGTCCTAGTGCAATCCAACTTAGCTTTTTCAATACATATCGGTTTTTTCTTAGATGTCTTTTTGCCTAAATGCCTGACTAGTGTTTTCTTAATATTCACCATTAAATCCAAAGAGGCCATGAATTTACAGTATGAGTTTAGCTGGATCTGGAGTTGTACTGGGGTTCGTGCCATAATTACCGCGTCGTCCGCGTAGAGTAACGCGGGGAATCGGACGACGGGCAATTGTTGGGAGGTCCTGACTCCCTTCTAGCATGGCCTTCTCAAGGCCATTTGTATACAAATTAAATAGAAAAGGAGCCAGGACACACCCTTGTCTGACTCCCTTAGTTACTGCGAAAGGATGAGTGAGCTCCCCGTTCACCCCAAATCTCACCCTTGCCGATGCTCCTGAGTACAGCTCACGCAAAAAGGATATTATTGGAGGGTCTACTCCCATTTCAACTAGGATTGACCACAGCCTGGAGTGTGAAACACAATCAAAGGCTGCGGTCAAATCCACGTAAACCAGGTGAAGATTGCCTTTCTTCGCCTGGACATACTTCCCAATTAGAAGGGAGAGATTCAGAGCCTGCCCCACGGCTCTGAATCTCTCCCTTCTCAGTGTGCGAGTTAATATATAAACACTATGGGAACATATGACTATCCCTCTCCGCACCGCCTGTGATCACGATGCAAGCCAGACGTTTGCAGTCCGGAGTCGCTTACCAGCCGAACATAGAACAGAGTGTGATTTAATGTTTAATGTTTAACTGCAAGTGTTTTCCATTGCATGTGTTTTGACGTGTGATTGTGCAGGGATTATGACACGGCAACTTATTTTTTCCATCAGAGAATATGATTACTGATAATCGCAACCAAATGTGCGGTGGTGTTTACTGTCCGATTAGCCTATGACGAGAGAGGTTACATGTCGGCAGACCAATCGGTTGTTCTTTTTCCTGCCTCCTCAACCTGATTGGACTGCGGGCGGAGCTCTCAGCTCTCTCTAGTGATTGAGCCTGTGACGGTTCCTCTGGCATGCAATTCAACCAATCAGACACTAGCGCAGATGTTTTCTATCTGGTCCGCAAGCCCGCAATTTAATCGGGCTATGCCGTCTGGTAACTCACCTTCCCCTCAGCTCAGTAAGGGATTGGAGGTACCGACGGACAGGTGGGTCTGGTGTGCCTGCGGCTAAGCTTGGCCGTTCTTCTTCTTCTTTTTCTTTTCGGTAAACCTTCGTCTCCCGCTGAACCTTCCTCTTGGTTCCGGTTGAGCATGCAGTTTTTGGACCTTGTCAGCGTTGTCTGACTGGAGCATATTCAAAGATGTGTCATGCTCGTGTTAGCACTGTTCTACTAGTGCCTTTAACTCCCAGTGCCTTTTGATTAGAGCACGCTCTACTTATGTCTCAGCATGCTCGTGCTAGTGCTGTTTTTTCAGTGTTATCAGTGATTACAGCATTAGATCTTGACCTTGAGATCACATCTTTTGTAGTTTGATCTATGTTTTAGACAGAGGGGTAAAAAAATCATTGAGACCACCCCTGTGCGCCACATACTATTTTGAAATTATAGATCAAGTTGTAGGGGCTTCCGTGTTTTGCCCCAGGGGTGCATTTTTCAACTGTTACCATCACCCCAGATCAAGGCAATTTACAACATGCCTATAAGTTCCATTATGTAATACAATCACAATTTCAGGTTTTTGAGTATAGTTCATCGGCAAGCTTGGCTAGCTTAGACCGCGACCTTTCCTTTTAACCCCTAGACATCAGAGTGATATGAAGAGATGGTTTTTGTACCATTACATATTTGACATAATGGTATGTTTTGCCTTCCATTTCTTCAGAGCGGGGCCTCTTTTACCTGAGCGAGTGCCAGGCGAGGTGAGGCCACTCCCAAGCAGATTTTGGATGAGTGATTAAGATATTAACATTACAAGAGCATATGCTCATAGGCTGTTACATGTCAATAATCATGTATATATTGCTTTCATAGTTTTACACTGTGTGTTTGTATACACTTGTTTTTGTTTCAGGAGAGGATTTTCTTCAATCATGACTCCATTCCCTACCATTTAGCATCAATTATATGGTATGTCTTTTTTCTCAGCATGGTTTTGTGTTACTTGGACAATTGAAGTTTATTTTGTCTTCACAGTTGCAGTAGTGTCATAGTAATAGGTCCTGAAGAAAGCCATGATTGGCTGAAACATGTTGACCAGTTAATTTATCAACTGATAGTAGTATTTGTTGAAACACTATCCTACACTCTGCTTTTTACTTTGTCATTATGGTGGCACTTCTAATAAAGTTCGTTTCTTGGCACCATGATAGTCAATTTTAAATATCACTTTATACCATCACACACCTTTTTTTGAGCAATGCAACTTGTTTCTTCCCACAGCCCTAAGCATCACACTCTTTTGGCTGCCCATCACTGGTGGATCTGATACTAGAGTTTCCTCACGATTTCACTAGTGAGCAGCATAGTGGATACCAGTGTACAGAAAAATCCCAGATGATGAAGCTCCGCCAATGGGTGGGCTGATGGGTTTTCTTCTTCACATTCATCAGTTTGTGCACACACACTACACTTGTCAGAAAGCAGACATTGCATTAGCCTGTAGAGACCATTAGTACCCCCTTCGTGTTTTTGCATTAATCTTCAATAACACGGCAGGTGTCACAAAGGTCCCGATCTCCCAAAACTAGGAACCAGAACTGAGGCATCAGTCGGGGCCGCAGTCGGGTAGCCCACTG
Source organism: Lissotriton helveticus (assembly GCF_964261635.1). Taxonomy (NCBI): domain Eukaryota; kingdom Metazoa; phylum Chordata; class Amphibia; order Caudata; family Salamandridae; genus Lissotriton; species Lissotriton helveticus. The sequence goes on along the minus strand of NC_136071.1, from coordinate 511,371,916 downwards.
GAGGGAGGAATCATGCAATCGGAGACCTTTGGACCACAAAGACAATTTTCAGCCAGTGTAGTGGCACGCCTCCCTTTGCGTTCGATCACGGACTCCTCACGACCACCAGGCTCGTGGCGACCACCGAAGACGCTCCACGTTGGGCGCCAAATTGTAGAACCGGATTTTTGGAGACCCCTCCCCACTAGGAGAGTCAAAGCCAGCGGTGCAGGGGACACCTAGAATCTACGGGTTCTTCTTGCTTAAATCATACATTACCAAAGAGACCAGGACAACCAGCCGTGGAGAGAAGTAAGTTATTTATTAGCTCGAGCTAAGGACAGGGTCCCAGAAAGGTACAAAGATAATTCTACGGAGACTGCTGCTTTACTCCGCAGCCTACATATATTTATAGTGCTAGCTACACCCATTTGCACAGTACAAGTTCCTTATTCAGATAAGTTCCTCATCTGACAAGTTCTTCGTCAGTCTGGTGCAATCGTGGCCAGGGGACATCTGTCTCTGATTGCACAATGTACGCAGTCCCGTGCTTCCTTACCCAACTGGTGTGGTCATGGGGCACAGCCTCGTGCTTCCTCTATCAGTTGGTGTGGTCACAGTGCCCAACCTCGTGCTTCCTCTATCAGTTGGTGTGGTCACAGAGCACAGCCTCGTGCTTCCTCTATCAGTTGGTGTGGTCACAGGGCAGCTGGTGGTGACATGCTGAGTTACCAACAATGGACAGGATGTGGCTGAGTCTCTGGCACAACTGGGGGGGTGAGGCACACAGGCAGCTTCTCGGAATCGGCTCGACCACAAGGAGCAGGGAATGTTGGGCAAGTTTTGACAGGGACGTGGAAAGCAATTCTTCACCAGGTTGCCGAGAGCATGGCAACAGAAAATGGAGTCATGTGGGTCATTTTAAAATGCAGTTCAACACGCAGCGCGGGAGTCTGTTCTGTCATTTACCTGCCACAAACCTGTTGTGCACATCTCTTTTGCCACCACACAGGAGAAGGATTGCGGGCTGTGCGCTGAGGGCGCTGAGGGCCGCCATTGGTGGACCAACGCTGGGGCAGACTACATTACCTAGGCTCCTTTGCGGCTGCTGAGGCTGCGCTTCGTGCCAAGAGTTGCTTAAAGCCCATTTAGGGCTCCTGCAGCGCAGGACGCGCGCGGACCAAGGGCGGGCCCTTCCGCGCCCCTCGAAGCCAGGAGGAGGCAGGGCAGGGCAAGCCCCATTTCATCAGACTATTTACTTCTTTTTGGAACTTGGTCAGTGACTTTGAACTTACTAGCTACTGTTGACTGAATCATATTTTTCTTTAGCTTGTGATTATATTGGCTATCATAAGAATGAGTGTGAGTAAGGGCAGTCTTAAGCCATGAAATAGAACTGACTCAAAGAAGACTTTCTTTGGACATACGTCGAGCCTCAATAGAAGTCCCCATAGGTGGGCCCCTTCTCAATTTAGCTACTCCGGTTGAATGTAACTTGGATAGTATGCCCCAACTAGTCCCTGAGCCTTTGATAGTAATCCCAGAAGACCCGCATATTATAGACATGGAACCACCAGTCACATCCTTACCTTTATTCCCGACTGTAACCTCGACTGCAACTCGATTGACACGACAATCACAGGCAAGGGCTAGGGGGGGCACGGCTCCAGTTACTGCCAGGAAAAGAAAGGCGGGGGGTTTACCTCTAACCACATAACAAACTATTGAAGTGGCCAAAACAAAAGGTCCGGCTCGTGGTAAGAAAGGCCCCCCAGAAGAGACAGTTGTTGTTAGTCCAATCAGCCCAAGTGTCCCTAGACCCCTATGTCTCTGTAAGCAGCCTCCAGCAGACTTAGAAGACCGCATACTGGCCAAATTAGAGGGAAATTTAATGGTGTTGTTAAAACCTCTATTAAATAAACTTGCAAACATCGATACTATATTGAGTAGTATCAAGCAAAAACTCCTTTCCTCAACTAGTCCACTTACAAATGGAGGTACAATAGTTCAGGGGGGGGTCAGGGTATATGTTTGGTTCCTGATTTAAATCCGCCCCCACACGGCGATGATGTTACTATCAATGTAGGCATACAGGCCCCCGTATCTAATACTGCCAAAGCTCATTCAGTACAAATTAATCATGCCCAAGGGGATGCAATATCCAGCAAAATCCATAAGGGTCCGAACGAACAGGGGTGGTCCAGCTAGCATTTATGGTAAGGGATATCTTAACTTACCTCCTGAGTCTACGCCTTACATTGTTGTGCTCCCTAATGTTCCACCTATAGCTTCTAATTTTGAGGAACATCGGATTACACTAAGAAACAGGGCACTTCATTTGTGGGACACCAAAACAGGGTTGGGCAGTTACCTGTTTCAGGACTTCAAAATGATCCGCAGGGTTCCCTGGATAGGGAAATCAAACAAAACCAGCAGGGGCGATTGCATAGTTTTGAATTTTGGGTTCCCTGACTTAGTAAAAATGATCCTAGAAAGGGCAGGCACAAGGCAATTGGGTAGGGAAGGGATTCATATATAACCTCTGGGCTTTTTCTATCGCAACCTTTCCACATTATCTGCACACAGAGGCGATTACTCGGCTATTGTACATACCCAGGGGATGTATGAGTACAATGTGTCGACCAATAATCGATTTGATCAGGCCTATTCAGACCTGGATGGACAAGACTGACAATCACACAGGATGGTCAATGTCAATGAATGTGAGGAAAATATATCAAAGGATACATTAGTTTCTAGACCACCTACCACAAAGAAGAAACTAGACATTCAGGAATCAGGGATTATGCAGTCAGGTGTATTAGCTGACCATCAGTTACAGGTAGAGGGTGATATATGACCCGTATTAACTGCCTGTACTGACACATGTAAAACTGTTCTTAATCCCAATAGAAGCAAAAATGATTTTGACCTCAATGTCCTGAGATGAAATGTTGCAGGCCTTGAATCAAGGTTAGCTGACATAGACTGTTTGCGTATAATATCTGATCAGGATGTTATAATCTTTCAGGAAACATGGCCTACACATGACCTGTATATAGAAGGGTTTCATTGTTTTAGCTTAACAGCATCTAAGCCCGATTTTGGTCGTGCATCCGGGGGTCTATTTATTGGGATTAGCATAGCATCTGGAGGGAGTATTAAGGTCATACCCACCAATAGTCCCAATATACAAATATTGGAATATAAAAGACAGATACCCTTTTATTTAATTAATTTCTACAATAATGATTTCTATTCCGTCCCAAATAGGAATTTTATTGAGCTTTTTAGAAACATTTCTAATTTAGATAGAAAGCAAGGTTCAGATGAATGTATCAGGATATTTTTAGGGGGGGATTTCAATGCTAAAGTTCCAACCGAACCACGGGGTATGGATACATCATATGCAGATCCAGCTGTACGAAGGGGCTTGGAACTAGATACCTTCTTGAGTGAGCATATTCTCACTAATGTAATGGATTTGGTTGGTACTGAGTCCATTAAATGTTTTACAAATCAGCAGGCACCAACATTTAGAGGAAGGGATTGTTTTTCAACCATCGATTTTATTTTTGTCTCCCTCTGCCTTGCAGAGCACCTACTGGCCGCTGAGGTCTACGTAACAGAATTTGGAGACCATAACCCCCTTAAAGTGGTACTAAGATTGGCACCCCGCCCCGTGTATACCATCCTTCATGGGGCTAGGGATGTCACTCTTTCAACTGACACATTAAGATTAAAATGGAGGGGGGTTGATAGTGGTAAAATACTCCAGACTTTGTCAGAGGAGCACATGCACCTAATTACCTCATGTCTATCAATCAAAGATTCTCACCTAAGTTTAATTGAAGACTTTACCAAACTTTGTTCCATGATCAGATTCCTCCTGTCAGTGCCACTCTCTCAGGATGAAAAAGAACCAAGGTGGTTTGATCATGACTGTTCAGAGGCCAATAGGAATTTACGCAAGGCCTTAACCTCTAAACCAAGGTGCCATGCAGATGTAAGGATAGCCATGAAGAGATATAAAATTGCGATAAGCGAGCGGAAGGGCGTTCTCCTTGGTGAACGCTGGGAAGCTCTATCAGAATCCATTGGCGGAAAGAAGGGTAATATATTCTGGTCCGTAGTTAAGGAATTGCGTGACATGGGCCAGCAATTAACACCATCCAGCTGTACTATTTCCAGTAAGTCATGGGAGAACCACTTTTCAAAAATGTACGCCACCCCACCACACGGCTCAGATCATTATGTGCAGGGTCAATTATGTTTCCTACAGATTACACTGCCAGAGGTAGAAGAGGCAATCGCACAGAGCCTTGGTAATAAGGCACCTGGCCCAGACGGGCTCCCCATAGACATAATAAAATGGAAACCAGAGTTTTGGGCCCCACTCCTCTTGAATGTGTTTAATAATTTACCATAGGCCCCTATGCCTAGTACCTGGGCCACGAGCATTATTGTCCCAATTTACAAAAAGGGGGACAGGTCAGAACCCATCAACTACAGACCAATTCCTTTGCTCGATAATACACTAAAGATTTTGGGGCGAGTTATATATAACAGGGTCTTAAAATGGACAGAGGAAAGCGGTATATTAGATCCATGCCAACTGGGCTTTTGAAGTAAGGTCGGAACAACTGAACAATGCTTAAATCTTAACTTGATTAACAGTAAATACAATATTGCCAGATCTTCCCCTGTTTATTTGGCTTTTATGGATCTATCATCCGCTTTTGATGTAGTTAATAGGTCTAAACTCTGGTCTATTTTGTTGGACTATGGACTGGACGAATCCCTGGTACACTTTTTGCCTTTTTTACACACAGATCTTGAGGCACAAGTCAGGATTGGCATGGGTGGGGAGGTTTCAGGTGCTATTAGGGTAGGAAGTGGAGTAAGACAGGGGTGCGTTTTAGCACCCCTGCTTTTTATTATTTATGCTAATGGGCTGAGTAATCCCCTGAAACAACCAACTCCAGACGTCCCGATAATGAATGGTAAATTATTACCGGTACTCTTATACGCAGACGATGTGGTCCTTATAGGCCGCATGCCAAACGCTTTGCGTACTCTGGTTAAAGCCTTTGTTGAGTACATGGATGGTCTGGATTTACGCGTGAATTTTGAAAAATTGTTTATTATGTCATGCGGACCGGGGAAACGCCAGCTCAACTCTATACTGGTAGGGAATGATAGATTAATCTGTACTGGTGCTTTTCCTTATTTAGGAATGGTCTTTGCTGTGAATGGCTCGTGGACTGGGCATTTGGCCCACCCCACAAGCAAGTTCTCAAAGGCCATTAATTCGATTTTAAGTCTCCCCGTCTGAAGAAAACAGGTGCCATCCCAGCTATTTTAAGAACTTTTAAACTGCAATGCATCCCTGTAGCTACATATGGGGCTGAGATATGGGGCTTGGCGAAGAACAAGTGCATCCAGAAGGAAGAACATCGGTTTTGTAGAAAGCTCCTGGGTGTTCCAATCTCCACCCCCCAATATATCTGCCATAGGGAACTTAACCTACATTTTATTTACGACTTTATCAGTGCTCGACCTGCTTTATTCTGGCTCTCGGTTTGGAGGAATAAATCTGCATCCTTAACGCAAGAAATTATAAATGATTGCCTCAAATGAGAGAGAGGAATGGAAATTCCTTGGCTCTCGGGGGTCTATCAGAGTCTATGTAGCATTGATAAAGGCAGCCTCTTTTTAGACCAAAGTAGAGCCGATTAATTCCACAAGAACGACCTGAAGAAAGCACTTTATGCACTTTATAATTCAGAAAGGACCAGTGAGGAATCTAAGAAATCCTTAGTTTCTAGCTACATGGGCAAAGAATTGTATAGGTATCCGTTACCAACTTATATCATCTTGCCAATGACTAGCTGGGAAAGAAGCCTCCTTTTCTGATTGAGAGCCGGAAGTGTCAGATTTTTGTTATGTTTCCCTTTAGGTTATCGGGTAAACTTAGCAAACACACCATGCCCTTGTGATGGAGTGAGCGCACAAACTGATTCGCACATTTTCTTCTTCTGTAAATATTATCTAACATATGTAAAATGGTTTTTAACTCAGTTTAAAAAAAAATATAGACCCCTTTCCCTGAGGGAATCTTATCAGATGCTGTTTTCCTTGGACAATGAAGAAATAGTTTTTCGCACTAGCACTTTTTTGAGAATCGCCACCCGAGCACGCAAAATGATGGATAATCCCTGACTTTCATTCTGGATAGAGACCTTGTTAATTTGTCTGATGTCTATTATGATTTAACAAAACTTTTATATAAGGATTTTATAATATTATTGTAAATTTGTTAAATGTGCTTTTATGAATTCTTGGAATTCAAATAAAGATTTCTGAAATGAAATGATGACTTCCAAGGTTTCAGATTGCCTATGTGCAGAGGCATAGTGAACCCTCCGCCGTCCCAGCCTTGCTTTGGGAACAAAAGCAAGGGTGAAATTCTTGATCGGCCTCTCTGTCTGCAACTCTGCAGACAAAGGCCCACCTTATAATTAATGTGAAAAGGTGGGTGAATGATTAAGTGAAGGAATGGGTGAATGGTTGGATGGTTCAGTGAAGAGATGAAAGGATGAGTGAAAGGGTGAATGGATGGATAACGATAGAAAGGATGGATGGATGAGTGAGAGGAAGGATGTATGAGAGAAAGGGTAAGTAAACGATGTATGGGTGAAATGGTGGATGTATGGGTAAAAGGGTAGATGGATGGGCAAAAGAGTGAATGGATGGGTAAAAGGGTGTATGGATGAGTGAAAGGATGGATGTTGGGCGGATGGATGAGTGAAATGATGGAAAGATTGATGAATTGATGAATTGATAAGTGAAAGGGTGACTGGATGTATGGATGAGTGAGAGGGTGAATGTAAGGATGGATGAGTGAGTGAAAGGGAGGGTAGATGGGAAAAAGAATGTATGGATGATTGATAGGGTCAATGGATGGATTCATGAGTGGATGAGTGAATGGATTGTTTGGTTGATGGATGGGTGAAAGGATGGCTAAGTGAAAGGGGATGGAGAAAGAAAGGGAGGATGGATGATTGACAGGATGGATGGGCGAATGGGTGTATGGATGAGTGAAAAGAAGGATGTAAGGATGGATGAGTGAAAGAATGCATAGATGAGTTGAATGGAGGATGAAGAGCTGGAAGAAAGGATGGACGGATGAGTGACTGGGTGAATGTATGGATGTATGAGTAAGTGAAAGGATGGCTGAGAGGGTAAATGCTGGGATGGAGAGAGAAAAGGAGGATGGATGATTGACAGGATGGAAGGGCGAATGGGTGTATGGATGAGTGAAAATAAGGATGTAAGGATGGATGAGTGAAAGAATACATCGATAAGTTGAAGGGAGGGTGAAAAGCTGGAAGAAGGATGGATGGATGAGTGACTGGGTGAATGTATGGATGCATGAGTAAGTGAAAGGATGGCTGGATGGGTGAGAGGGTAACTGCTGGGATGGATGAGTGAATGGATGGATGAAAGGATGGATGGTGGATGAATAAGTGAAAGGGTGGATGGAGGGATGGATGAGTGAAAAGATGGATGGGAGGATAGACGATGAACAGGTTTGGAAATGGTTGAATAGGTTTGGATATGGATGGGTACGCAGATGGAAAGACAGAATGAATGGTGAAAGACTGAATAATGGATGAAAGATTGAATGGATGCCACAGCATTGGGTGACTCAAACCGACACATGACGTCAGGCAGAAAGCGCAGAACTTGGGCTTGAAATGCTCCTTCTGCCTGCCAAAAAACAAAAACAAATTACTTGTACAGCACCGTAGTACCACAAGAGACGTTCCACTGTTGTGCCACTGGGCAGAGCTGCTCTCATGCTACTGGGAAACAGTGCAACCGGCTCCCACCTGCCCCGAGGCCATGAGAGATGCATTTGGGCACAGCTCTGTGCAGCCCTTCTGCGGGTAGAGGTGGGCAAGACAACACAACCTGCACTGGCAGACAAAAGCAACAACGTGACTTGAGTCACTTCCACCACAAATGTTTTTTATTTTAAAATGTTGCACCCCTAAGAATATTGTGCCGGTTGCAACCACCCCTGTGGCCCCGCACACACTATGCCACTGTCTACCAGTATGGGTGACATCTGACTCTTACATAACCCTGGGCGGGTAACTCCGCTCCGCCAACGGAGTTTGCGGAGATTTGTCTACTCCGGGCTCCGTGGCGAACGTGGAGTAGGCAAAAAACTACGCCTCCGTGGTGGAGCTGAGTTAGCCGCTCCCTCCCCCTGCCAAATTCCTTTAAAAATGATTTAAAAGGCACTTACCTGTTGTTTGCCGCCTCCCCTGCCTTCGCGCTCCCCGTCCTGCTCCTCGTGTCTCTTCAATAATAGAAAAAAACGACGTTGTACGTCTGACACGCATGTGCATGCACACGCGCGTCAGACATGCAACGTAGTTTTTTTTCTATTATTGAAGACACAAGGAGCAGAACGGGGAGCGCTAAGGCAGGGGAGGTGTCAAACAACAGGTAAGTGCCTTTTTAAATCATTTTTAAAAGACTTTGGGAAGTGGGAGGGGGCGGAGCGGAGCATAGCATATTTCCACTGAGTTTTTTTTCAACTCCATGGAAATACGTGTAGAGGCTCTATTCCTGCTACGCCCACCCTTACTCTTACACCTTGTAGCAGTCAATGTCTTCACTAACATTTCCGATACATTGACTTTCACATTTATGAAGCAAACACAAGGAGATGATGGACTGAGCGTTGAAACTTTTCAGACACTCACCCCCAGTCACCGAACTGGGTTGAATCCATCATCGTTCTTTAGCTAACTTCGCCACCCCAGTTCAGACCCAGCCATATGCAAATCAGTCTTGACCCTGTTCCTCATGGGAATAGTCCAGCCTGAACTGCCAAGCCGTGCAGCCACATACTAAAATGAGCAAACTTCAGTCCAATTCCCCATACCAACGCTACAGCCTCTTTTTTTTAATCTCTATTGAACTTCCCAGCCCTTGCTCGTCACTTTGTTTTTAACATAAAAAGTGCCTTTCCATCCTGTTATTCCAAAGCCTAAAGGTGACTAATCGATGATGGAAAATGTAGATGGGAAGGCCGGCATATAAAAGTATTGGGGTGAGGATTGGAAAATCAGAGATAAAAATTACCTGTAAATAATCTAGACATTACCTCCTCATTCTCTCGGTTGACCCATCCCTAATTGCAATGAGGATGTACAAAAGTAATATGTCGTAATTGTGATCTTATGATATCAGAAGAAGAAAAATCAGAAACATAAGGGTAAAGCAACAACCATTTTGATTACAACCACAGAAACACTATTGAAAGTTCAACCAATTTATGACAAGGTATGTCCTAAGAATAATTGTAACAAAAGCCACCTAATTTCCTTGAGCAACATCAAGTTTATAATGCCAGATGAATTTATATGGCGAAATCCAGGTAACTGTTTTGCAAATGTCAGCGATGTAAACTCCAAATATGAACTCCTCTGATAAAGTGGATGTTTCTCTGCCCAAGAAAGTATTCTGAGATGTTAACAGGTTTAATTAAGTCAGATCCTGTTTCGAAATGGCGATTTAATAGGACTTTGTTACCATGGCATCTGTTGGAACCCTGAACGTCAGAGCATGTACTTGAAGAGCTCTAACTACAGCTGTCATTTTTCTCCAATTTGAGTAATGCTTCTTTCCTGTTTTAACAATTCTTTATGAGGATATTTGTAGTACAAAACTGGATCACAGCAGCAGCATTTCAATTAAGATAGATATCAGCTTTATTGGAGAAGAAAGACTGAACGTCCACCTCGCCTGCTGACCGGACTTCAACTGTAAAGTCTGGAATCAACTAGGCTGAGATCAGACATTAGAATCAAGAATACATTCTAGAAGAGACAATCTATAAAAACACAAAGAAAGGGCTATACAGGAAGCCATGTTAAGAAAGGTAATATTTACAACACATCTCTATCCCTTCAATTGAAAAAAGAAAATGAGCTGACAATAGTAACATATTAACAAATGTAGTCATTCAAATAAACAGGAGGCCGTCGACATCTTAAACTTCTTGAATTGTCATGACCTGTAACATCTGCAGAAACAATAACCTGGGCATGCGAGACATCACATTGGTTGTCAAACACATGCGAAGTCATATGCTGCAAAGCATCACCATTACCTACTTCTCTTGTTTGGTTGTTGTTGGTGATCTTAGTTCATCCTGTCCAGATAGCATATAACCACTGATATCCACAGTTTGATGAAACTTATTGATGTTCCCCTTATTCTGTGAATTTTTGTGATACAATGCAACTCTGCGATAATTCCACTTTTCACCATTTTCTAATACCACATAATGTGGATACACAAATTTAAGTAAACATGAACCCTTGAATTTTGAGAGACCTTTAGACACTCTACCCGGTTTAACCTTTACCAAATCTCCAACAGAAATTGAACACGAAAGACTGTCTTGACTATGATGAGGAGAAATGTCACACTTTTAATTCTTTAGCCAAGAAGGAGTTAGTTTAGTACCAGGGCTTCTGCCACGCATAAGTTCAAAAGGAGATTTGGTGTCTTGTTTGTGTGCTGTTGTGCGATAAGCCCAAACCATTTTTTGAATAGCTTCATTCGAAAATCCACCAGATGAACAAGTCATCTGAATAATACCTTTTACTAACCTATTTGCCCCCTCACAAATACCATTTCCTTGAGGGTTGTACAGTGTTGTACGATGATGTTTTATACCACAGTTTGATAGAAACTCCTGCTTTTCATTGAAGTTAGTTGTGTGCCAGTATCTGTTATGAGAACATAAGGAAACCTTCTTTCTGAAATACATCCTTAAGGAAGTTAATTGTACAATCTGTGGTTATATCCTTTACAAATTTTACAGTTAGCCACTTAGAATATACATCAATGACAACAATTGCAAAACGATTACTCAATGGCAATTCATCCATGGGTCCAATAAAGTCTAAGCATATGCTATGCCAAGGTTGATCAACACCTGTAGTTAAACTTGAGCCTGAATTAGAAACAGAAGCTATTTTAAGTCTTTTCTCACTATTTTTGCAAAATTCACAATTTTCAACCCAAAGCACTGCTTATGCATCAATTGAAGGCCACCAACATTTTTCTTTTATTCTGCGTTGCATAAGGGTTTGTCCTAAATGTTCCTCATGTGTAATTTTAAGTAGTTTTGTCCTAAGAGAGAATGCTGGAATATATTTGTCACCCTTCATTAAAATTGTATTGTTTACAATGTACAAATCATCCAGATCCTTTATAAAAGGTCGAACTGAGAGTTCAACTCAACTTTCTCGTCTGGTACCCAACTTAATTAGATCCATTTCTTTTTTTAAATTACAACAATATTATTGGCTCATGCCCTGTGTACAAAGGCCACATTTTGAAGGACTCACCAAATATCTTGACTTTTTCACCAACTCTTATCTTTCATCCCTTCCTGCTCATCCCTACTCCAGACAGTCCAGTCTCTCAAAAGGTATTTCCTCACTTAACTTCCTTAATGTGGATGTCTGTTTTGTTTAGAACCATGTGTATCACAATCGCATTCAGCTCTTAACGGGTCCAGATATTATGAAATGTGCGAATAATAGTAGATATTAAGCATTGTAAACCTCCTCTTCTTATTGAAGAGATATTTAAACTCTAACTGACAGGGTTGAAAGGGGTTGCATACTCCTCAATGCCTCAGACAGGGTGGTGTAGTCTAATCATATCTCTTTATAATCCAAGTTTTCCCTGCCCTCTATCAGTTTGGTCCAGATCCAAATGCATGTCAGGGCCCTGCTATGTCAATGATTTTTCTCATTGTCATCCACACTTCATTTCAATAGTGATTCGAGATGGAACATTGCCAAATTAGGTGGAATACATTACTTTTTAGGTGTGTGCATCTCCATCATGCTGCCCTGGGGAATAGCCCTGTGCAGTCGCGCGGGAACGGGGTCGCGTGCGAGGGTGTTCATTTAAAAGGGGCACAAACAAAATATTGAGTTTTTTATTTTGACCTACATTAATATTGAATTTAAAATATCGTAGGTATAGAATATTGACTTCAGGAATATTGGTGAACAGAATATCGACCTGAAGGTAAAAAGTACCAGTTTTGTTAATAACGAAGTTATTAATATGGATAGTAAAAAATGTTGATGTTAATAATATTGAAATTTATGCTAGTGTTATGTATTTTAGTATATATTTTATATGTATGTGTTCCAAATGTTTCGTTATGTTTTGTATTATTTTTTTAAATATATGTATTAATTGTTTAGAAGTAAGTAATTTTCTTTAAAGTAAATTTTGCGTTTTAGTTCTGTTGCGGGTTGGCGGTTTATAGAAGAATAGGGTGGGAAGTAATTTAATGATAGTAAATTAATTCCTAATTTTTAGAAATGATGAATTATTGTTAATTAAATTTAGCATTTTAGTTCTGTAGCGGGTTGTGGGTTCATAGGGGAATAGGCTGGGAAGTAATTTAAGTGTAATGAAGTAAATATTCATTTCTATTAATTGGTATTGATGATTAATGTATTGTTAATTAATTATGAATTGGACAATACTTTTTATTAATTGATTAATTGATAATTATATTAATTGTATTAATTTGTTATTGGAGAGGGTTGTGGGTTTATACGGGAATAGGGTGGGTAGTAAATTAATTATAATAAAGTAATTATTAATTTTTATTTTTTGGTTTTGATAATTTATCGTTTATTAATTATTAATTGGTAATTATTTTTTATTAATTAATAATGTATAAATATATTAATTGTTTTCATTTAGTTTAGGAGTGGGTTGTGTGCTTGTGGAGATATGGGGTGGGAAGTAGTGTATTATAATTAAGTAATTATTTATTAATAATTATTGGTATTGATAATTAATTTATTGTCAACTAAATATTAATTGGTAACGAATGTTTGTGAATTATTATTTATTGGTATTGATAATTAATGTATTCTTAATTAATTATTAATTGGTAATTAATATTTCATCATTATTATGTATTGGTATTGATAATTAATGTATCCTTAATTAATTATTAATTGGTAATTAATTTTTAATAACAAATTAACAGATTTTTATATTTTGTTAAATTTTGTGTGGAGTGGGTCTTGTGTTTATTGGGGAATAGGGTGGGAAGTAATTTAATGGTATTAAAGTAATTATTAATTTTCATTCATTGGTATATGTAATTAATTTATTGTTAATTTATTAATAAATCATCATTTTATAAAAAAAATAATTTAATTGATAAGTATGTTATTTTCAACCCCTATGCTAACACTTTCCCTACTGTTGCACTCTCTGGAGTGGGACTAGTTACTTTTTACCTCTACGATATCCAACACTTTCCCTAGTGTTACACTCTCTGGAGTAGGAATAGTAATTTTTACCTCTACGCTATCCAACACTTTACCTTCTGTTGCACTTTCTGGAGTGGGCATAGTAATCTTTACCTCTACACTATCCAACACTTTCCCTAATGTTGCACTCACTGGAGTCGGAATAGTAATTTGAACCCTTTCGCTATCCATCACTTTCCCTACTGTTGTACTCTCTGCAGTGGGAATAGTACGTTTTACCCCTACGCTATCCAACACTTTCCCTACTGTTGCACTCACTGGAGTGGTAAGAGTAATTGTTACTCCTATGCTATCCAACACTTTCCCTACTGTTGCTCTCACTGGAGTGGCAATAGTAATTTTAACCGTTTCGCTATCCAACACTTTCTCTACTGTTGCACTCTCTTGAGTGGGAATAGTAATTTATACCCCTACGTTATCCATCACTTTCCCGACTGTTGCACTCACAGGAGTTGGAATAGTAATTTTTACCCCCACGCTGTCCAACACTTTCCCTACTGTTGTACTCACTAGAGTGGGAATAGTCATTTTTACCCCTACGCTATCCAACACTTTCCCTACTGTTGCACTTTTTGGAGTGGGAATAGTAATTGTTTTCCCTCTGCTATCCAATATTTTTCTGTATTGTTTTAGTTAATGTTGGGTAAAATTTATTTTTAAAAAAAGTAAAAAGATTGTATTTTTTTATTTGTTAAATATATTTTTTATTTTTTTAATCAATATTATTTTTGTATGTGTATATATGTATTTAATATAAGATATTAAAATAATTATTTATTAATAATATTAAGTAAGTATATATATTTTATATGTTTAATTTATTTTAACATTATGGGGTCGATTCCGATTCGTAGCAGTTTCCGTACGAATCGTACAATTCCGTCCGAATCGCGTAGTACGATCCGTAGGTAAAAAATACGTCCGGATCATTGTGAACCGTATGAAACACGAGGTGAAATCCGTACGACATAGACCAGAGCTTTCCAAAGTGTGTGCCGCGACACCGTACTGTGTCGCCTCCACTCTGTGGGTGTGCCGAGTGACAATGACCCCCACCCGTCGTGTGTGGCAGCCCGGGCTCAGACAGCTCCCGGGCACACACACAGCAGCGCCCGAGCACTTCACAGGTCTTTAAAAGACCGTGTGCATGTTAAAGAGGCGTTGTTGATGTTTCACCCCTTCTAAGAACCCCTGCAGCGCCACTCTACCTACTGCTTAATGTTTCAGCCGCCGCCCCTGAAATCTTTTCTTAGCCCCCCCCCCCCCGAAATGTGGCTCAAGTTGCGCCTCTGGGCTGGGGGGTGTCTGCTGCTGTTAATATGCTCTGTAGCGCCTCCCTCCACCCTGGGCCCAGCAGGCACCAGTCTCGCCTGCCAAGCACCAGCCTTAGCCAGGGGCACTGGCTGCTGCGAACATGATTCCTGCTCCTTGACCTTGTCGGACACCTGGCAGTGGCAGCGGTGGGGACTCTGTCCAGCCTCAGGTCCATGGGCTTTTTATCTTATGACCTCCGCATTTATTTATGAAACATTACATAATTGTATTTGTCTATTTTGTTGAATTTATTTCTCAGTAGTTGCATTTAATAATTATATCACAATCAACGGCTCCTTGTAATGCACAAACAGCAGAGGCAATGCTTTTCCAAGGGGCGGCTCACGCGAGAAGTTCCTGAGAGAAGGGTAACGGCGAAAGGATGCCACAGAGATATTGGGGGCAGAGATAGAGGGAGTGATAGCGAGGGAGAGAGTGAGCGAGAGAGAGGGACAGAGAGAGAGAGAGAGAGAGATACTGAAGGATGGAGAGAGGGGGCGAGAAACATACAGAGGGAGAGAAACACAGAGAGAGAGAGAGGGAGAGAAACTGAAGGATGGAGAGAGAGAGAGAGATAAAGGGAGAGGAGGGATAGAGAGGGGGATAGAGAGGTGGGATAGAGAGGGGGGAGAGAGAGGGGGAGAAAGACTGAAGGATGGAGACGGAGAGAGATAGGAAGAGAGAGCGAGGAGAGAGAGAGAGATACTGAAGGATAGAGAGAGGGCGAGAGGGATACTGAGGAAGAGAGCCAGAGAGAGAGAGAGAGGGAGAGGGAGGGAGAGGAGAGAGAGGGAGAGGAGGGGGAGGAAGAGGAGGGAGAGAGGGAGAGGAGGGAGAGGAGGGAGAGGAGGGAGAGAGGGAGGAAAGGGAGGGGAGGGAGAGAGGAAGGAGAGGGGGAGGAGGGAGAGAGGGAGGAGAGGGAGAGGAGGGAGAGAGGGAGGAGAGGGAGAGGAGGGAGAGAGGGAGGAGAGGGAGAGGAGGGAGAGGAGGGAGGAGAGAGAGAGGAGGGAGAGAGGAAGGAGAGGGAGCGGAGGGAGAGAGGGAGGAGAGGGAGAGGTATGAGAGGGAGAGGAGTGAGAGTGAGACGGAGGGAGAGAGAGGGAGAGGAGGGAGAGAGGGAGAGGAAAGGAGATAGGAGGGAGAGGGAGAGTGAGGGAGAGGAAGAGGAGTGAGACAGGGAGTAGGGAGAGAGAGGGAGAGGAGGGAGAGAGAGGGACAAGAAGAGGAGGGAGAGAGGGAGAGGAGGGAGGGGGAGAAGGAGAAGAGGGAGAGGGAGGGAGAGGAGAGAGAGGGAGAGGAGGGAGAGGAAGAGGAGGGAGAGAGGGAGAGGAGGGAGACAGAGAGGAGGGAGAGAGGGAGAGGTAGAGGAGTGAGAGGGAGTCAGAGAGGAGGGAGTGGGAGGGAGAGGAGAGAGAGGGAGAGGAGGGAGAGGAAGAGGAGGGAGAGGAAGAGGAGGGAGAGAGGGGGAGGGAGAGGAGGAAGAGGAGTGAGAGGGAGACGGAGAGGGAGAGGAGGGAGAGGGAGGGAGGGAGAGGAGAGAGAGGGAGAGGCGGGAGAAGAAGAGGAGGGAGAGGGAGGGAGAGGAGGGAGAGGAGAGAGAGGGAGAGGAGGGTGAGGAGAGAGAGATGGGAGAGGGAGAGATGGGAGAGGGAGAGATGGGAGAGAGAGATGGGAGAGAGAGATGGGAGAGAGATGGATAGCAAGGCACGGTGAAGTAAGGATGATGTGCCTTTTGGCGCGCTGCACTTTAATGCGCAGAGACTGGCTGATAAGTTGCATGATTGGTCCTGAACAGATTTTTGTATAACTCATATTCAGCAAGGCATCAGGTGGACTTTGTCCATGGTTGGAAGGGTTGGCAGTGCGTGCACCCCCCCTTTTTGTGCTGTAAATCAATGGGGCATGTGTCAATGTGTGCATGGTTATATTCTTGTTTCAGGCACACACCTAACCTTGCTTACACCCAGTTTTGCTAGTCACTGTCTTTGTTAGAACCTTCCTGCTTTCTCAAATTTGCTTGAATCTGCACCATTGGCCCACTATTTTTTCAAAATTTTCTTGCAGGAGTACCCCCCAGAACCCCCTGTAGGAGGTTCAGCTCGCTCGCTGCGCTCACATTACCGTGTCACAACATGAAGATTGTCGAAAAGGTGTGTCACCGACGTGGAAAGTTTGGAAAGCTATGACATAGACTCTCAAAGTGAACCGTACGATTCGTAAACATGCCGTATGACCCGACAAGTACGATACGGACCAGGGATTGAGTACGCGATTCGTACGGAAAACGTCGCGTAGAAGCAATTTGTACGGAGAGCCACACATTCACATATGCACTGTACCCTTAAACTCAAGGGATGTATGCACGGGGTGTACGCACCGTACACCTACGGCCTTGGGGGGTACGAACCGTACCCCTACTCACCGTATACCCACAATCATGGGATGTGAGCACGGGACATACGCAGCGTACCCCTGAATTCCAGGGGTGTACGCACCGTACCCCGATGCACCGTACCCGGGGGGAGCCGTTTCGCACGCATTTCGAGTCAAAATCTGCTTTTCCAGACGTTTTCAGCTCCCGTATCAAGAGAGTCGTACGGAGTGTTGTCCTGACAATTCGTACTTGCTGGGTCCGAAAATTATGCTTCGATCCGTACGGACATTGCGTACTGCATGTTCTGAATGCGATCCGTACGGATTCTTGAGTTGTACGGTCCTTGGTACGATTCGTACGGAGAACTGCTTTGGGTGCACATCGTACTACATCGTACGTACGGGGACGGTTCGGGATACGATTCGTACGGGAAAAATGCCCCGTACGGCGATTCGGACAGGATTTTACCGAATCGGAATCGGCCCCAATATATATCAGTTTTTATTTTTAAACATTTTAAAATATTTTTAACTATGTTTCTTTTAATTATATGTATTATTTACTTTCTTTTATATTAATTTTTTATCATTAAAAAATAGAATATTTTTTACAACAATGTTTTTTTACCGATATTTTTTTCTCAATATCTTTGTACTTACCATAATGTAGATAGGATGTCGATATCTTGACTTTGATATTTCTATCACAATATTGTTGTACCTCGATATTTCGTCAGTGATTCAATTTAAAATGAAAATAAAAAGTTAACTTCGCCAGCCCGGTCCTGCGACGTGTCTGCTCCTCTCCTGGAAGCAGGAAACCTCCCTCCCCTCCCCTAAGCCAATCACAACGCTGCAATGGCAGCATTGTGATTGGTCGGGACGTCGACCAGCCAGGCGCCTATGGGGAGGCCATTTTCTCCATGTAGGCTGCATGCACTTCAACACTTCTGCTTTGGCGCAGTGCAAGAAGCAGAAATATAAAATGGTAGTTTTACCATTTTATGTTTCTGCTTCTCACACTGCGACTTCCCTCCGCCCTAGTGGAGGAGCCGCCCCAGGCCCTGTGATACTCAGCCTGTTGGAGGACCAAAGCAATCAATGTAAGATTTAGTAGGATCTAAACTTCAATTGAGCTTCTCTGAGGGTTTCTTGTAATTTGCTATTAGTTCTGACCAATTATCACCCGAATTTCCAATCTGCAGTGAGAGTGACCACTATTCTTTCAACTGCATAGATCCTAGTTGTGAAAAGTTGTGGTAGATAACAATTGTCTAGAGGACAGATACCACCCCTTGGTATGTTCTCCAGGTGCTGAAATACTTAAGAATGGAGGGGTTTTGTAGTTTTAGTGGGGGTGAGGGGAGGGGCAGGAACGAGGACAAGACTTGTACACCTGACAGCAAATTCCCATTAGGACACACCCACGAAGCTGAGTATAAAACCAACCCCCTTACTGACTACAATCCTTTGCTACATTCCAGAGGAAAAGGACATACACCACATCTGACAGGAGAGGCAAAACAACACAGCACACACCCCACCACCACCACCACTACCACCATCACTACCACCATCACACCAGCACCAACAATCCCCCAGCACACAACACACCTCACACATCAACATCACACACACCACACACACCCCTGCACACACAAACACTTCAAACACCGCGCACCATGGCAGCACATAAAATTCCCAAATTCACAGAGAGTGAGTTGACAGTCATGGTCAATGAGATAGTGAGAGTAAAACCACAACTTTTTGGTAGCCTGGTCCAACAGACACCATTAGCCACAAGGACACAAATGTGGGAAAGGATAGTTCAAAGGGTCAATGCAGTAAGGACCACCCCGAGATCCAAGAAGGAGATCATGAAGCGGTGGCATGATCTCAAGAGGGTTATCAAAGAGAGGAGAAGCAAGAATCGGGAGCTGGCTGACAGGACTGGCGGTGGACCTCCCATTCCACCAAAACCATTCACACCATGGGAGGAGAAGGTGCTTGCCATACTGCATCCTGAGAGTCTCACAGGAGTATCCGAGGGAGTGGAGGCTGGTAAGAACAAACAAATGTTAACCAACACACTGATATGTACGTCCTTGTACAACCCAAACACCATTGCATTTTCCACCCTCAACTAACAGGTAGCTAGCCATCTTGCCTGGGAAGCACTGTTTGGGGGTGGGAGGCCTGCACTACCACTCCCACCATACCCCCTGTCCCACACCTGAGCAGGATAGAGGCCTCCCCCACCTAGGAGCATGTGTCAGCCATTGCACTGTTCAGCCTCATCTAACTGGTAGGTAGCCATCTTGCTTGGGAGGCTTGTTTGGGGGTGTGAGGGCTGTACCACTACTGCCACCATGTCCCCTGTCCCACACCCCAGCAGGATAGAGGCCTCTCCCACACAGGAGCATGTGTCAGCCATTGCACAGTTCAGCATCACCTAACAGGTAGGTAGCCATCTTCCCTGTACTGTCTGTTTGGGGGTGGGAGGGCTGTACCACAACTCCCACCATGCCCCCTGTCCCATAGTCTACCAAGATGGAGCCCTCCCCCAACACCACCCAGAAGCATGTGTCAGCCATTGTACTGTTCAGCCTCCCCTAACTGGTAGGTAGCCATCTTCCCTGTACTGGCTGTTTGGGGGTGGGAGGGCTGTACCATGACTCTCACTATGTCCCCTGTCCCACACTTGAGCAGGATAGAGGCCTCCCCCACCCAGGAACATGTGTCATCCATTGCACTGTTCAGTCTTACCTAATTGGTAGGTATCCATCTTGCTTGGGAGGCTTGTTTGGGGGTGGGAGGCCTGCACTACCACTCCCACCATGACCCTGTCCCACACCTGAGCAGGATAGAGGCCTCCCCCACCCAGGAGCATGTGTCAGCCATTGTACAGTTCAACATCACGTAACAGGTAGGTAGCCATCTTCCCTGTACTGGCTATTTGGGGTGGGAGGGCTGTACCACGACTCTCACCATGCCCCCTGTCCCACAGCTTACCAAGATGGAGCTCTCCCCCAACTCCACCCAGAAGCATGTGCCAGCCATTGCATCGTTCAGCCTCACCTAACTGGTAGGTAGCCATCTTCCCTGTACTGGCTGTTTGGGGGTGGGAGGGCTGTACCACGACTCCCACCATGTTCCCTGTCCCACACCTGAGCAGGATAGAGGCCTCCACCACCCAGGAGCATGTGTCAGTCATTGCATTATTCACCAAACAAACTTACAGGTAGGTAGCCATCTTGCTTGGGAGGCTTATTTGGGGGTGGAAGGCCTGCACTACCACTCCCACCATGCCCCCTGTCCCACATCTGAGCAGGATAGAGGCCTCTCCCACCCAGGAGCAAGCGTCAGCCATTGCACTGTTCAGCCTCACCTAACTGGTAGGTAGCCATCTTGCTTGGGAGGCTTGTTTGGGGGTATGAGGGCTGTTCCACGACTCCCACCATGTCCCCTGTGCCACACCCCAGCAGGATAGAGGCCTCCCCCACCCAGGAGCACCTGGAAGCCATTGAATTGTTCGCCAAACAAACTTACAGGTAGGTAGCCATCTTGCTTAGTCTGGCTGTTTGGGGGTGGGAGACCTGCATTCCTACACACAGCACCAATTGCATGCAATGCATCGATACCTAACATGTACGAGTAATTGATGTACCTCTGCACCATTTAATAACGTCCAGTATTGCACTTAATAATAAAAGTGAAGTTGTCTCAATTGTGTAGTGTACAGACAGTGGATGACATACAGCTAACAGAATACTTGCACAGTGCCCAACACTGACCATTCCCCATTTAATCCAGGTGATGAAGAACTCGCTGCTAAGGACAACAACGACCAGCAATGTCAGTCTCCACCCCCGGCATGGATGTTGACTCCCAGGATAGTTTGGACAATGAGCTCTAGGCCGGCCCATCTGGTGTGCCAGGGACCAACAGGTCCCAGACCCCCATCCTCCCCACCACCACGTCTGCTGCAACAACAACAGCACAGCAGACCCCTGCAGTAATGACCTGTGCCTCCACCGCTGCCACCTCCACCACCACCAGTACCACCTGCAGCACCCTCCCTGTCCCAGAGGATGACCAGGCAAGTGGTTCTGTTGGGTAGAACAAATTCCTTTGAGAACGCTAATCTATGCAAATGAAACAACAGTGAGAGCTCTCTGATACATATATGCAACTGAGAAATCAATACTCAAGCTGCAAAAACAAATAATATCGCCTGGTGTTGAATTCATAAATATTTATATTTAGAATTCAATTTAGTATTTGCTGAATTACTTCATTCAGTGACAAAAACAATGAATACAAAGTACGACCATCACACATATATACAGTTAAGTGACAATTAGTGAAAAAGGTGCTCAAGTGCTGAGGTATATATACAAGAATTAATGCAATTATATACACAAGTGATAGATAGGCCAACAATTAATTGATCTCCAATGAATCCTGATGTTTTCAAGAGGAGTCATGGAGTGTTCTGGACCTACAATTAGCGGCGACGTTTCGACCCTGGTGCGCCCCAGTTGGTGGTCGCATCCGTCGTGGAGACAATCAAAGGTGCTTGGTCCAACATAGCTGAGACTCTCAGCTACGTTGGACAAGCACCTTTGATCGTCTCCACGACGGATTTGGCTAACATACGTGTGGCAACTCTCAGGCAAATCATCGTCCCTGATTCATACTATCACCGACCATATCCCGTCTTGATAAAGACCCGCAGTGACCACTAACTGGGGCGCACCAGGGTCGAAACGTCGACGCTAAATTTAGGTCCAGAACACTCCATGACTCCTCTATAAAACATCAGGATTCATTGGAGATCAATTAATTGTTGGCCTATCTATCACTTGTGTATTTAATTGCATTAATTCTTGTATATATACCTCAGCATTTGAGCACCTTTTTCACCAATTGTCACTTAACTGTATATATGTGTGATGGTCGTACTTTGTATTAATTGTTTTTGTCACTGAATGAAGAAATTCAGCAAATACTAAATTGAATTCTAAATATAAATATTTATGAATTCAACACCAGGCGATATTATTTGTTTTTGCAGCTTGAGTATTGATTTCTCAGTTGCATATATGTATCAGAGAGCTCTCACTGTTGTTTCATTTGCATAGATTAGCGTTCTCAAAGGAATTTGTTCTACCCAACAGAACCACTTGTTTGTTTAACCCCTAATACCCAGGTTCTGAGGGACACAGGGTTACCCCGTTTTTGTTAAACCCAGGGGATGACCAGGACACACCAACAACTGTGAAGGGCAGGGAGAGTATGCATGGACCCACCGTGGCGAGGCAACATGTCTGTGACAGCAGGGCAGGTGGGAGGGCCAGGGTCACCCCCAGACCTCAGGAGGTTGGCAAACCATCCCTGGATCACTTCACCAGAGTCATCGGGGCATATGAACAGGTCCAGAGACAAAGTGGCCGGTCTGACGAACTATTATGTGAGCTCATCCTGCTGATGAGGTCCATCGACACACGCATTGGACAAATGGTGGACCTCATGGCCCAGCAAGTGGCGTTACTGAGGGACAGGCCTGTGTCCCAAACAACACCTCCGCCCCCTCTGTTTTGCTGCAGGATGACAGTGCACCATCCTCCCCTGCGGCCACCGAGAGGGGTGAGTACTCAGACGCCGCTGGCCATGCAGCAGGCCCCCCCACCAAAGAGATCAAGGGGGCATCCAAAGAAGAGCCTGGGAGTCTCTGGAGGCAAAGCATATAGCCACACACCAGTCACAGAGCCAGCCCTGATGGCAACCCTCTTCCCCACTGCATTAACTGTTTGGACTGTCCTTCCCCACACTGCCTTGTGAATGGCACCTGTCTGTTGGACTGGGTCACCACATCCATGTGGTGTCTACTTTTGCATCTCATCTACTATGACTGTCAACTTACTGCTCCATCACCACCTTCATGTAAATATGCCCGCACCCCTGACATGTCACCTTTGTAAATAAAATACCTTACGCACTTGAATTTGTGCAGTATTGTTTTAGTGCAATATTTACAGTGTTGCAAATGCCCATGAAGTATCCAAAAGATGTACAGTATGTAGGGCTGGATAATTTTGAAGCACTTAGGGAGACACAACAGAACAACAGTCACTGGCGTTAGTGTGCCATCACAGACATAACACTACACAAAACATCCACATAAGTCTACAGGCAGACAACACAATGTGCAGCAAGCGTCAACAAACAGAGTTCTATATACGTTCACATGTGAAATGTCACTGCCACATTTCCACACACAGGTGACTCAACATGTGCCTGTCTGTACCATCCACGCATAGCTCTTCACAACAACAGCAATCACACCAGACAAAGTACAAGTTGTACCTCGTCACCCACCTTCAAGTGAAGTAGCGGGTGATGAGCTGTTGACGCATGTCAACTCCTTCCTCCTCTCCACTGTCCTCATCACTGGACTCAGGTCCTTGGGCATGCGGGGGCCTTGGGTCCTCACCATCATCCAGGAGCAGGGGAATGCCCTTGTGAATGGCCATGTTGTGCAGCATACAGCATGCCACAATCATCTTGCAGACCTTCCCAGGCGAGTATGCCAGTGCACCTCCTTTCCTGTCAAGGCAGCGGAATCTTGATTTGAGCAGGCCAAAAGTCTGCTCAATGACACGTCGGTTCCTGCCATGGGCCTCATTGTACCTGACGTCACCCGGGGTCCTGGGATTCCCTAGTGGGCTCAGCAGCCATGGCCGGCTGGCATATGCAGAGTCACCTGTGAATGACAAACACACATTGCAATGTTGCACAGGCAGAGAGCAGCAGGTCACACACACAGCATGCCACATCACTAGGCATACTCACCCACAATCCAAGCACGCACGGGAAGCAGATTTGCCATCATCAGGGGCACCATGCTGTTCCTCAGGATGTACGAAGCATAGGCTGAGCCGGGGAATCTTGCACACACATGTGATATGGTCATGTCCGCAAGGCACACCACCTGCACATTCATCGAATGATAACGTTTCCGATTTCTAAAAATGTGCTCAGTTGCCTGTGGTGGCACCAGACCTACATGGGTGCAATCGATGGCACCAACAACATGGGGGATGTGCCCAAGGGGATAGAAGTCACCCTTCACAGCGGCCAATTCTGCTCCCCTGGGGAAATGTATGTATCGACCTTTATATATCATCATGGCTGCATGAACATCCCTGGTCACCAGGCTGAACATGAGTTGCGACATCACTGCAGCGCTGGCCAGGGTCTCCTGGAAGGAACCAGTTGCAAAAAAGTGGAGAGCTGCCATCACTTTGTATGTGGGTGTGAATGCTGTTGGGTAGTGGCGATGAGGCTGCAGGTGGGGCTCCAACAGATCACAAAGGGTCTTCAGTGTCGGTCTGCCAAAGAGGAATTTGCGAATGATCGCTATATCCTCTATGTCCTCCAGCACTGTCAGGTGACGTATGAGATTAGGCCTCCTCCTAGTTCAGATGTAAATGGACAAATGTCAATGACAATCATCATGAGATGGCCATAGCAGATACCTTTAAGGATGTCACAGAAAACCAAAGACTGTCATGAAAGATGAGTGGCACACTAGGTTACATGGGTGGACAGTTGAGACACACGGAAAACACACCTCTCCATTTACAATACACAAGTGCAGCTAACAACACACATATAGAACCCCACATTCCACATGTGCACGCCTCATACCATACCATCCACAAAAGTGTGTGAAATGACCATGACTGTCTCATACCCATCTGCTGTACCTGTCACACCTCAATGCATCATGTGAACTTGGCACACATCAACAGCCCAGTGATCACAGTAGCTGGAAAATTGTCACTTGTGTGCATGAGCTGATATGGTAGCACAAGTAAGTAACAACACCATACAGTGAGACAAGCCTTGCCAAGGTCAGCACTGACCCACAACACATTGATTTGTCATACATTATTGACATCAGCTTAACAATGTGAAGCATCATCAAACATCAAATGCATAAGTGACATGGTAGGGACTACAGACCAATGTGCGTCACACATAACGTGCGACCACCTGTGAATTATATTGTATAATGGCATTATGTGCACAATGATGTTCCCTTAACCATGTTGCTGCTGTGTACTGATGCAGTGTTCACGATGGACATTGCCATTGCATGTGCGCAAATTCGCGGTAGCTACCGCCTGGCAACGGCGGTGTGACACCAGCACCAACCCCTTCACAAGTGCGGTAGCCATTGGCATGGAGACATCATCGCGGTAGCGCACCCTGGGCCCCTGCGGTGCATCACCGCCATGGAGCATTGCATACAGCCAATGGGAGCGATAATTGCGGTGGCATGATGCAGTTTTGAAAATCGCGGAAGGCGTGCTCCGTCACCGCGGAGGCGGTCATTGGATGCTTTTGAACGATGCACCATTGCGGTAGCGCACCCCGGCCCCTGCGATGCATCACCGCCATGGAGCATTGCCTACATCCAATGGGAGTGATGATTGCGGTGGCATGATGCAGTTTTGAAAATCACGGAAGGCGTGCTCCGCCACCGCGGAGGCGGTCATTGGATGCTTTTGAATGAGGCACACCTGGACAACCAATTGTTGCAGCTTTGAACCTTACAAACAACCCCAAGGGGCTATAAATCTGTGGGAGTGAGCCTCACATTTCCACTGCTCACAGAGCCTGCTGCCTGGGACCCTTTCCTGCTGCTGCCTCAAGTGCCTGCTGCCTGGGACCCTCTCCTGCTGCTGCCTCAAGTGCCTGCTGCCTGGGACCCTCTCCTGCTGCTGCCTCAAGTGCCTGCTGCCTGGCACCCCTTACCACTCATATCCACCACAGGTGTTCCATGTCCACAGGGATGGCAAGGACAGAGAAGATCTGTGCCAGACCATTCACAAGCGAGGAGCTGGAGGTCCTAGTGGACGAGGTGCTGGCACAGTACCCAAGGCTGTATGGTGGCCCCAATGTAGTGGTAAGTCATCATGAAGGGAGCTGTAGGGCAGGGGGGGGTTCAGACATGTAGTTGTGCTGCTGCAGTATATGCCTGCGGGTGTGGGGTTGTGTCATACACTGACAAACAAGCTGTCTCCAGGACGAGGGAGTGTGTGTGTCCCAATGTCAGTTTTCCTTGCTTGCAGTTGTATGTGTCACTGGAGTGTGTTACATTGTCAGCCATACAGAGCCACAGGATGTTGGACATGTGGGTGCCAGGACAGTAATTGCTCGGGTGAATGTTTCTGTGTGCCCCTGTTGTCCATCTCAGTGTGAATCCAGAGACTAGTCCCAGTGCCTGCCCACCCAAACGAGAAAACATCACCAAAGGACATGGTCCTTGCTCCTGTTCATTCACACTGAATAGTAGATATGCACCATCTCAGCCCTGTACAATTGCGCACTAATACACTTCTGTAGATGGCTATTTTGTTGGTGAGTCCATGTGCCCCGAGGCCATACACATTACAAACACATATGTTCACAGGACATGCTCATTCAATGTTGCCCAGTCATAGACACTGTGCTTTTAGACACAGGCACATATAGATATGTGATGTATGTAGTGGGCTGACATGCATGGGACTGGTGATTTCTGCAAGCCACTGAGGGGGTTCAGTGCAGTCATCTTGCATGTCAGGGACACTCTACACCCTCATGTATGCATGCAATCACATCTGTTTAGCCCATGCAGAGTGCCCTTGTGAGATGTCCCCCAGTTTGGGATGGAGGGAGATTACAATAGGTCATGAGTCTGTGTCTTGCTACTGTACTGATAGATGTTGGTACAAGACACTGTGTAACTGGCCATTTACCCTTCTTTTCTCCCATACCTGCAGCTCAAGGTACACCAGCGTAAGGCAGTGTGGAGGGCCATTGCAGCAAAGGTCCGAGCCCTGGGGGTATCCAACCGATGATGCACCCACTGCCACAAGAGGTGGGACGACATCAGCCGGCTGGCAAAGAACGTGGCAGAGATGACATTGGGGCTGCAACCGCGCACTGGGCTTTTGGTATGGCGCAACTTAACACCACTGATGGTCTGCATATTGGCAGTGACTAATCCGGAGCTGGATGCATGTCTGAAGGAGCATTGCCAGCAAGGCAGAGGTGAGTATTTGGGGAGGTTGACTTTGGCAGGGAGCGGATGCATGTGTACAGGGCCTGTGGCTGCGGTGGCCCATGTGATGTTCATGTGGTGGTGCTGTGCTGTGTTATGTGAGTGGCTGTTGGGATGTGTGCTAGTGTCAGGCATTGGGCCAAACTGCCCTTACAAAGCTGATCCTCCCTGCTGTGCTTTCTCATATCCTGATGTGTAAGGATCCACATGGTCATTCAGCATTGGGGTGGTGTGGGGAATCCAATAGGAGCTGAACAGCAGGGTCCACTATCTGAGTGTGACTTCATGTATGCCTACTTTGCATGCACCATCCATGATCGCTGAGGCCCACACATCTGACAACAAGGTGCCCCAGAGTACCAAATGGTGCTTGGTATGGTCTACTTGGCATTGAGGACTGTCATGTCCTAATAGGTGTGTGTGTTGTCCACTCCTGTTCCCTGAAGGTCTGTCAGTAGCAATGAGTGTTGGGACATGATAGGTGTGGGCAGGGCAAGTTGTGTGTCTGGTACACTTCATCCACGGGCAGGGTGTTGTGCTGTGTGGCCTCAACATAGCAGATATTCAGTGTTACAGGCACTGTTGTGGTCTATGTATTGTGTTGCTGCAATGTGATTGCAGGGTGTGGCGGTCACCATGTTGATTTGGGCATCCCCTGTACTGCATTGATTGGATTGCTTTGTCCTGATAGTGACAGTAACACAACAATGCATCTCTCTCTCCTGCAGAATCACCAGTAGACACGGAGGAACGGGAGCCGGAAACCAGTGGTGGCGAGAGTAGCACCATAGCTGCACTGGAGGCCAGTGACACAGAGCTCACCAGCGCATCTGAGAGGGACCGTAGTATGCAGGAGGAATCCGTGGCTGAGACAGAGTACTACAACATCTGATGCCAGAGGTCATGCATCCATGTTGGCAGGCACAGGGGATGGGGAGTCTGCAAAATCATCTACCACACAGCGGCCAGTGCCCAGCCTCCCATCCACTTTCTCTGGGGCTGCCTGTGTACGTGTGAAGGGACGAGTTACATTCACACCTGGCACCGCTGAACCTGCACCTGTCCCCCCTGCTGCCCTCAGTGCAGTCTGTAGAGCTCCTGCACCAGCTTTGTGTGGGCCAGACCGCCCTGCTCAATGCCTTCAGTGACCATGACAAGAAATTAGTCCAGGTGGTTGCGTACATGGAGGGTATACACTGAAGTGGGTGGGCTACACCGTACGTCCAGGCTTTGTCATCCACAGTGACGTCTGCCCGTCAACAGGCACATGCTCCCATTCCTGCTCAGGTGCCTTGGTCCACCCCCCAGTCAGTGGCCACATCAGATGACAGTGACCACAGTTCGCATGCGTCACAGACACGATACAGCACAAGGAGCACACAGTAGAGACAACCGAAGCGGTCCCGCCCGCAGACACCATCCCCACAGAAGAGCAGAGCCACCCCAGAATGCAAGGACAAGAGCCCGTCAGGGAAGAGCAAGGCAGAAAAAGCAATGAGGCTGACATCAGGCTCACATGCCTCAGAGGCATCACCAGCAAAGGACTCTCCTGTCCCTAAAACTTCACGCAGAGCTAGGCATGCAGAGTCTGTGCCCACTGAGGAGGTGTTCTATAGCAAGGGTACGCCTAGGAAGGGCACATCCCCCACCACATCAACTCCAATTCCAAGCCCAGTGAAGCAGGTGGAGGAGGGCACTGTAGGGGCCACCCTTGGCAAAGAGGCAAAGGAGGGCACTGTAGGGACCACCCCCTGGCAAAGAGGCAAAGGAGGGCACTGTAGGTGGGACACCTGGCAAAGAGGCAAAGGAGGCCACTGTAGGGACCACCCCTGGCAAAGAGGCAAAGGAGGTCACTGTAGGTGGGACACCTGGCAAACAGGGGAAGGTGGTGCAGAGGCGTAGCCAGACAAAGCGTTCAGCAGGATCTAGCACGTCACCAGAGGTAGTGCCAGTGTCTGCACCTGATGCGGGACAGTTGGTGTGTGTTCCTGTTGTGTCATCGCTAGTTCCCATTAACCCCAAGACAGGGAAGCCATTTCGTATTCCCAAAAAGTGGAAGGGCACCCCTCCAACCTCTCCCACCCACACTGTGTCACAGGTCTGCATGACTCCACCTCCACGTGCCACTATGCCACCTGGTCCAAACAGCCCACCAGCTTGCCAAACGACTGATAGCCCTACATCACCAGCGCCTCTGTCTCCCCACTCAAGTGTTCCTGCTGTCCCCAACACACAGCCAGCTCCAAGTCAGCCTGACAGCCAAATGTGAGTGGTAGTCCCCCTCATACACATGTCTCTCATACAGGTGTGCTAGTCCTGCCCACTGTTTGCCACCTGGGTGTGTTGCTGGTCATGGAAGGGTACAGTCAAACACACTCCCTGTGCAGCTTCTCATGTCCTGACTCCGCATTTCTCCCTGGCCACTGAAATTGTCATTCACTGCTGTGTTGTACTCTCCCCTGTGCCATGGACACTGGCCCTGTTGCTCTGCTGTGTTGTACTCTCCCCTGTGCCATGGACACTGGCCTTGTTGCTCTGCTGTGTTGTAATCTCCCCTGTGCAGCCTCTCATGTAAATGCTGTGCCACCTGCCATGGACACTGGCCCTGTTGCTCTGCTGTGTTGTACTCTCCCCTGTGCAGCCTCTCATGTACATGCTGTCTGTGCCACCTGCCATGGACACTGGCCCTGTTGCTCTGCTGTGTTGTACTCTCCCCTGTGCAGCCTCTCATGTACATGCTGTGCCACCTGCCATGGACGCTGGCCCTGTTGCTCTGCTGTGTTGGACTCTCCCCTGTGCCATGCCCACTGGCCCTGTTGCTCTGCTGTGGTGTACTCTCCCCTGTGCAGCCTCTCATGTACATGCTGTGCCACTTGCCATGGACACTGGCCCTGTTGCTGTGATGTGTTGTACTCTCCCCTGTGCAGCCTCTCATGTACATGCTGTGCCACCTGCCATGGACACTGGCCCTGTTGCTGTGATGTGTTGTACTCTCCCCTGTGCAGCCTCTCATGTACATGCTGTGCCACCTCCCATGGACACTGGCCCTGTTGCTGTGATGTGTTGTACTCTCCCCTGTGCAGCCTCTCATGTACATGCTGTGCCACCTGCCATGGACACTGGCCCTGTTGCTCTGCTGTGTTGGACTCTCCCCTGTGCCATGTACACTGACCCTGTTGCTCTGCTGTGTTGTACTCTCCCCTGTGCAGCCTCTGATGTACATGCTGTGCCACCTGCCATGGACACTGGCCCTGTTGCTCTGCTGTGTTGTACTCTCCCCTCTGCCATGGACACTGGCCCTGTTGCGGTGCTGTGTTGTACTCTCCCCTATCTCATGGACACTGGCCCTGTTGCTCTGCTGTGTTGTACTCTCCCCTGTGCCATGGGCACTGGCCCTGTTGCTGTGCTGTGTTGTAGTCTCCCCTGTGCAGCCTCACATGTACATGCTCTGCCACCTGCCATGGACACTGGCCCTGTTGCTCTGCTGTGTTGGACTCTCCCCTGTGCCATGGACACTGGCCCTGTTGCTCTGCTGTGTTGGACTCTCCCCTGTGCCATGCCCACTGGCCCTCCTATTTGTAGTTCGCCTGTGCAGATTATCTTGCATATAATTAGCATTTTGTGCCTTGCTCTTGTCTACTGTTGTTCTACTGTCACATCTGTGCAATATGTGAATGAAGACAGTTACTCCTGTTGTGTGTTTTGTCAGTGTCCTTGCTGATTAAAGTTCTTTTGGTGTGTGCATTTGGTTACCTGTGCCCCATGCTCTATGTGTCACTTCAACATTGCCAAGATCTTTGCCCGCATCACATTTTTAAACAGGGGTGACAGGGTCTTCAGTCCATTGAGACACTGATACTTGTGTTATCTGTGTTGGCTCTTTTGCCTGTCATGCAGTTCTCTTTTTAGTGGTTTGCTATTGTTAGATACGTTGTTGCCATGTCAGGTTGGGGTACACTGGCAAAAACAACAGGTGATGGACAGAATGCAGAACATTGTCATACATTCACCCCAGTACAGAGATCTGGGCCTAAATCCATCGTTTTTTTGCACTCGACACCACCCCAGGTCAGACATGGCCATATGCAAATCAGCCTTGACCCAGTGCCTCATGGGAACAGTCCAGCTCGAACTGCCAAGCCATGTCTTTCCTGGACCGGAATCAAGCATCCAAGGACCGGTTTCTGGCTATCAGCCGTCATCAGCCTGGATAGCTTGACTCCAGTGGTGTGGAGAGCATGGGACTCAAGTCTGAGCATACCCATCACACTCGGGGCGACAAAGGCAAAAACAACAGGTGATGGACAGAATGCAGAACATTGTCATACATTCACCCCAGTACAGTGATCTGGGCCTAAATCCATCGTTTTTTGCACTCCACACCACCCCAGGTCAGACATGGCCATATGCAAATCAGCCTTGACCCTGTGCCTCATGGGAACAGTCCAGCCCGAACTGCCAAGCCATGTCTTTCCTGGACCAGAATCAAGCATCCAAGGACCGGTTTCTGGCTATCAGCCGTCATCAGCCTGGATAGCTTGACTCCAGTGGTGTGGAGAGCATGGGTCTCAGGTTGGGGTACACTGCCAGCACAGGGTGTGATGCTGTGCACAGGTTTGCATGCAGGCTGGGCAATGTTATGATGTATGTGTGTTATTCCTGTATATGTGCCCAGCTATGTATGTGTATGGTCATTTTGTGTTGTCCCTTAGTCCTGGTCCCCTGGCCTACATGAGATGTGTGCTTTTGGGTGGTGAGGAGGTATGCAGTGTGAAGGGTGTGACTTTGTAGTGGGTGTGGGTGTGTGTGTGCCCCTGGATTGTGATAGCCCCACATGTGTCACCCAGGAGCTGTGTGCCTGTTGTTTGGATTGTTCTGCCCTGTGTAAATGATTCTACGCACTTGTGTGAGTTGTCTGTTGTGCACTGTGCAGTGTGTTGGTGTGTCCATGCAGTTCTGTGTGACCCCTCCTTGTTGTTTTGGTCACTTATGAGTGTGCAATGTGTGTGACTTGCTCATAAGTGTTGTGTTTTTATGATCATTAATGTGTCTTGAGTGTGTTTGTATAGACTGTGTGGCCCTGCTGCTCCTCGGTGGCATTGTGTTTGTGTTTCTCATGCATTGCAGGCACATGGTATGGTGTGTGGTGTAATGCCATCACCTATGTGTGCCACTTGTGCCTAGCCATTGTGGGTCTGCACTCCCTCTATTTGTGTATGGTACACCCCTTACATGTCTACTACTGACATGCAAGTCGGTTGACTTTAAGGTCAGCTGTCCCCTTTGTTTACATGTGTAAGTGCTTCCCCATCACTTCATTTGTGAGACTGTGCCTTGTGGTGCAGGTCTTGGGCCAAGAGTGATGTTCCACTCTGGACATTGCCCCAATGGTTTATGTGTGATGTTCTTGGGCTATTTATCAGTGAGGATTGCCCATGTGCACTTGAGCTGTGTGTGCTGCTCAGTGCTCTGGTGTAGATGATTCTGCTCTTGTATCCCAGAGTGGTGCATCCTGTTGTTGTTGTGTTGAATGTATGTGTGTTGGCTGTGGTATTACTTCACTTCCTGGGTGTGCTGTTGTATTTGTGCTGTGCTGATTTGTGGTGTGTGTGTTGAGGTTGTGTCAGTCATGTCTGTGTGTAGTTGTTATGCTTGTTGTGCACACACTGCTTGTTGTGCATACAGTGATGTGTGTATGTGGGCTTGGCATTGCCTGATGTGCATTCCCTGATGTCATGTGGTGTTTGTTGATTTGTGATTTCATGTGCATCTGTGGTTGGTTTGATGTGGCAGTGTAGATCTGTGCAGGTGCACCTCTTGTGTGATTTGTGGTATGTTGTGTGTGTGGTTTGTTCTTGAGTGATGATGTTGTGCAGTCATGTTGTGTCTGTGCTCCCATTGCCTTTCCACAGTTTGGCTGACAGGGTATGTCTGTTTCTGTTGGGGTTCTGTGTGTGTTCCTGTGGTGGTTGTGTGTAGTTTTTGGTCAGGCATCTGCTCAGGCTTTCAAGTGTATGTGTTCTGTTTGTGGATACACCCAGGGTGTGAATTTGTTTTTGTGTGTATGTGCTGGGAAGTATTGGCAGCTTTCAGTGTGTGAGGCACTGGTGGTGTGTGTTCCTTGTCAGCCACTCCTGCAGTGGCTGTCTCCCTGGTTGTTTGTTGTGTGGTGCTGGGTGTGTATTGTGCTTGCTTGTTGCTGTGCTTGTTGCTGTGCATGTGGGTTCACAGGATGGGCACCTGGCCTGTGACTTGATGGGGTGTGTTGATGTGTGGTTGGGGGTGGGACGTCCCTGTGGTCTCTGTGCCCTGCCCATGTCTTGGAGTGGCCTTGCCTTCTGCATTGTGCGCATGTGTTGACCGCGGCGGTGACGTGACCGGGAACAGGACGTTGCTGCTAGTTCACGGTCGACGTGTGTCCCGGATTCAGAGGGGTGACTTGGTGGCAGGTGGGTTATGTGTGGGTGCCCTTGTGGATGTGTTGTGACCCCCAGCAGGGTGTCTGTGGTGGAATTGGACCCTCGTGTCAGCCCGTGTGTTGTGTGTTGTATTTGTGTAGTTGCGTACCTGCGGCGGCGTCTGCGGCAGCCCATTTTATGGTAGTGCTGTAGCAGGTACATCACCGGATGCATATGTAGAACTGGGTCCATGGTATTCATGACCGGGTGGAAAGGACCGGGTCTCTGCTATGGCGCTCCGCTGTCGAGTTTCCGCCACGTCTGGTTGGGCGGTGTCTCAGCTAGGGTGAGTCTGCCTGTTTGGGCCATCCTAATTTGTGGAGAGGGGCAGACGTCATTCCGCCCGGCGGTGAGTCTCCTTTGGCTCCCACCGCCGCAGTGTATTCTGCGAAGCCAGAACCAAAGCTTCAAATCAGTCAGTTGAGAAGTACAGTCATCTCAAGTTTCTTTATATGTTTTTTGTGCCTCAAATACACCATTTACTGCAGCACATGATGCTGAGTATTTGTACTTTGTATCAACTGCAGGCTGGGCTGAATCATCAGTTGATATTATGAAAGCATACTGATCTAGAGGAAACATTTTAATAGACACAGGGTATTCTTGATCATGCTGGAGGTTTTCATGTGTAAAGTAGGGTCAACAACAAAATCTACATTAGTTTCTGTCAAGGAAGTGGCCCACTGGATCCATCTGTTAAGTACAGGTCCGGAATCGATATAGTTTTGAATGCAATGTTTATTGAAGTAATTGCTATAACAGGCCAGCACCCGCATTAAAGAGCTAGAACAGCTGCTGCATCAATCCGGTTACTGCTTCAACTGACCACTGATGACACACAGGAATTCCATGTGTCATCAGTGGAACTACCATGTGTCATCAGTAGTGCAGAACAAGACAGCTCGTGACATTACAATGTGGCATTACAGCAATACATAAACACATCTCCTTCCTTTTGAAATAAATACAAAGGCAAAATTGAGCTAAATACAATTATTCTAAATTGTAACAATTACATAAATGTTTAACTCTATATATTTAAACAAATAAAAATCCAATACTAGATTCCTAAATATTTATCCTAAATCCATACTAATATTATAAAGAGAGAGCCCAAACCTTTGAGGCGGGTATTCTCAGTAACCACAGCACCAATCACAACACCCAATACAGCGTTGGAAAGGGCAGTTGCAGCAGAAGGACATAGGCTATGCAGACGGCCACCATATATATATTTTGTTTGTTGCAGAGTTTTATATCGCTCGAACTTGACCCGAACTGAATCAGGTATCAGAGCGCTTTACATAGCACCAGTTACGTTACATGAGGACACACATTCATTTTTGTTAGGCACGGGGAGATTAAGTGATTTGCCCAGAATCACAGGATGTTTGGCGATGTTACCAAGACTCGAACCCAGATCCCCAGGTCTGAGGTCGAGCGCTTTAGCCGTTAGGCCAACTCCTCTATACATTTAAAAGGTAAAAGAACCGTGCCAGCAAAGTAATCCCTTGTGGGCGTGTCTGCGTTGTGCTGTGGGTGTGGGCCGGGGGCGTGTGGTACGGCCATCACATCGTGGGCTGTGGGCATGTGCTGGGGGCGTGACAACCACTGGGGGCGTGTGTCCGTCCTTCATGCCATGTGAGATGTACATACAAGCGCCAATTACGTTGCTGCGCAGCATCAAGGGGCACGCTGGGGGCGTGACACACTGGTGGCGTGAGAAACACTGGGGGCGTGTGTCCGGCCTTCATGCCATGTGAACGCAATTGCTCCGCATCAAGGGGCACTCTGGGGGTGTGAGAAACGCTGGGGGCGTGTGCTACGTTCCGCCCTTCATGCCACGTGGTTCGTACATTAATCAGAAGATCGTCTGCTGTGGCCGTGTGCTGGGGGCGTGACAAACGCGTTCACCTGGAGGCCTGGTAAGTAACGTTACTGCAGCCTCTCCTGCGCACTGTTACTGAACTCTCTCATTCAACAAAATTACACGCGCCTGCTACCATCAACCAGGGCTCTAGCCGGGCTCAGGCGGCGGATCATTACATTAATTACACGCGCCTGATAACATCAACCAGGGCTGCAGCTGGGCCTCAAGCGGGGGAACACCCGTCTGCTAACAACAAACAGGCCTGCATCTGGGCCTCAAGCAGGGGAACACGCAAATGAGCGTGTCTGCGGGGACAATTACTGCAGCCTTTTCCTACTCGCTGTCACTCAACTCTCTAATTAAACGGATTTACCCGCGGCTGATAACGCTCTCATTCAACGCCATTACACGCGCCTGCTAACATCAACCAGGGCTGTAGGCGGGCTCAGGCGGCGGATCACTACACCAATTACACACGCGTGCTAACATCAACCAGGGCTGCAGCTGGGCCTTCTCCGTCCCTATTCTAATGAAACAAAAAATGTTGTCTACCGCGAGATTTTAAAATAAATTGCCCTTGCCAAATACACACATTACACACATTCTATTTCATACCCGGACAATGTCGGAACGGGCTGCTAGTCAATATTGAAGGCACCACTTCCCTGTAAAAAAAAGAACAACAATGTAAATGTAAACTCAGTCCTTTGTTATATAATCCTTTAAGTAAGCAGGAGGTTTAACAATCCTTCAAAAACTGCTTACAGGAAAATTGAGAGAAATCAAATCCTGGTCATGTAATTCTTCATTTACAGAATCAGACAACCCTGTACTTCCAGAATTAGAAGAAAACTGATCTTGTACTGTACCCTCTGAATTCGATAAACTTCCATCTTGCACTAGCTCCTAATCCAGCCAATGAAAACTCCTAGAGCTTTGATGATCTTGAGCATCATCACAATCAACAAAATTCTCCTTACATTTTACAATTCTTCCTATATGCCACACTTTACCATCAGATAATTTGGCCGAATTTTTATAAATTATAATTACCTTTAAAGGTTTTGAAAATGTACTCTGCACCTTCTTTACCTTGAAAGGCAACTTTATCTTTACTACATCACCAACCTCCAAAACAATCTCCTTGGTATTACGTTTGGAGTCAAAATGCCTTTTATACTTGCCTTGATGTCACAAAATATTTTCCTTTACCTGTGCTGGAGACCACTCCAACAATTTAGAATGTTTCATCCAACACAGGTTATCTTTGGTAAATGGTACTCGCCCTTTCATGATAGTAAATGGACTAAACCCTGTGACAGTAGGAGTGATGCGATGCATCCAAACCATTTCTTTTATTCCAATAATCCAATCTTGTCCTCTCAAATTGGCTAACTGTATGGAGTCCTTAATGACACTGTTGAACCTCTCAACCGCTCCATTTCCGCTAGGATGATATATAGACCTGACTTTGTAAGTAATCCCATTGCGTTTCAAGTATTCATCCATTCTATGACACTTTAATTGAGCACCATTATCTGTGATAACAACCTTCGGTAACCCTTCTCTTTGGAATAATTCATCCATAAATTCTAAAACTGAATCCGAATCTGCTCTATCTACAACCTTAATTTCAGGCCACTTAGAAAAATAATCTACAGCAACCAAAATATACGTGCTGGTATCATCCCTTGAAATGGGACCTGTGATATCAAAGCCTCAAGTTTCGGAAGGCATTTCCGGGCATTGAACAGGACATAAAGGAGGTGTGCTAAAATTTCTGAGATTTATCCGAATTTAAACAAGCAGGACACGCTCTAACTGCTCTTTCAACTTCAGAATCCACACCTGGCCACCAATATAATTCTCTTATACACTTCTTAGTCTTAACTATACCAAGATGTTCCTCATGACACAGTTGAATAATTTTTACTCTCAAATCCTTAGGAGAAATAATTTTTTCA
Organism: Lissotriton helveticus; assembly: GCF_964261635.1. NCBI lineage: Eukaryota > Metazoa > Chordata > Amphibia > Caudata > Salamandridae > Lissotriton > Lissotriton helveticus. Next base: position 511,334,432 of record NC_136071.1, on the reverse strand, counting down.
CAACGCAAAATATTGCAATCTCTAAGGGATAATTCATCACGTACCTCCCAGAACAATTTCAACTCCTCACTCAGTGTATTTTTACTAGGCCATCCATTTACAATGCACTCTTTCACTTTGCTTAAAAGTTCATCCTTTTCTACACTCTCCTCCCATTCTTGCGGACTCAAAGATGAATTACAGTCATCACTTAATTCAATAGCAGCGACCTGTAAGTCATCCCAATTTTCAGTAAAAGAAATCAATGGCAAAGGTAGTCTACTCAAACAATCAGCTACCTGATTCTTTACCCCAGGAATGTAGGAAAGTGAATATCTATATTGTAACAACCTTACTGACATCCTGGCAATCCTTGGAGTGGCATTTAATAATCCTTCCGGAGACAGGACTTTTACTATAGGTTTGTGATCACACCTCACATCCACATGCAAACCCCATATAAAACTCCTAAAATGTTCCAAGCCACAGACAACAGCTAAAGTCTCCCTTTCGATTACTGAATACCTCTCCTCAGCTGGAGAAAGGGCCCTAGAAGCGTAAGCAACTGCCATCTCTTTGCCATCTAACTCTTTCTGAGCCAATACAGCTCTTAAGCCTTTTTGACTTGCATCAGTGGTAATGATACATGGTAAACCTGGATCAAAACCAACAAGTTTCCTAGGATCATACAACTCACATTTCAGTTTGATAAAATCACTCTCCAATTCATTTGTCCACAAAAATGCGGACTTATTTTTTAGTAACTGACACATGTTATACGTTTTCTCAGAAAAGTTCTTAATAAACGTACTATAAAACTCTATTAGGCCTAAAAAATACCTCAACTCATCTTTGTTCAAGGGAGCAGGTGCGTCCCTAATGGCTTTCACAAGATTAATTTTTGAATTGATACCCTCTACAGATATCTCATGTCCAAGGTAATCTAGAGAAGTAACACCAAATTTGCGCTTAGATAATTCTGCAGTGAGTCCTCTTTCTTTTAGTATGTTCAAAACCATGTGAATTCTCTTATCATGTACACATTTATCCTCACCGATGATAAGAATGTCGTCCTGGAAAAATAGGACTCCAGGAAGATCATGGAACAATTTGAACAGAAGTTTCTGAAAAACAGCAGCCACCGACGCGAGGCCAAACGGCATGCATACAAAATCGAAATCACCCTTGGGGAGTCATGAACGTTGTCAAACTTCTACTGTCTTCATGCAAGACAACTTGATGATAGGCCGACGTTAAGTCGACAACAGAAAAAAAATTCATGCCCTTAGTAAGAGAATGTGTAACAACAACAGGAGTAAACCCATAAATCACGTTGGGATGGGTGTGTAGTATAAACAATAACAATTCCCTACAGGTATCAGTTTGAGGCAGTTAAATGATGTATGCAATCAGCATTACATGAACAAGAAACAAGGAGGCTCGAAAGGTTTAAAAGCTTGTTATTCACCAATTCAAAGGAGGGTATTGCACATGGAAATACAGTTAGGCAGCACTGTACAGAGATAATCATGTGACAACCCGAAGGCACTTGGTGAGTGGTGATATATACAATTAGTGAAGGTGAAGATGCAAGTGCTGAAGGTGAACAGCGTGAACGGCGAAGGGTGACAAAGAAATAATACAATGATGGCTCCGCAGGATCAAGTTACAGTCACTTAAATCATGGAACAAACAATTTTACAGGAGCCGACGGCGTTTCGATCCCCGTGAGTCGGAATCGTCATCAGGACAGGGTTGTCGAAGTCAGGCAGTGTTGTACTCCTGTGTGAGGTATGACACCATTTGCTATCCGTGGAGCACCGTTTGCCACTGGCGACCGCTCCTGATTAGTCCTTGTTTTCACTTTTGCTCCACCCCGCCGTCTGAGGTTCATTAACCCTGACTGGCGTGTTTCTCGCTTCCACAGGCGCCACCACTGGTCCTGCCCACGGTGACGCATATTCACTATCAGACGCCGCAGCTGCAGCTACCGCCTGGTCTCCAGCCATTCACGCGATTGTTATTGCGTGTACAAAACTGCCTGACTTCGACAACCCTGTCCTGATGACGATCCCGACTCACGAGGATCGAAACGCCGTCGACACCACAGCGCAATTCTATGGCGCATTTTACGGTTTGTGCTCCTGTATAATTGTTTGTTCCATGATTTAAGTGACTGTAACTTGATCCTGCGGAGCCATCATTGTATTATTTCTTTGTCACCCTGCGCCGTTCACGCTGTTCACCTTCAGCACTTGCATCTTCACCTTCACTAATTGTATATATCACCACTCACCAAGTGCCTTCGGGTTGTCACATGATTATCTCTGTACAGTGCTGCCTAACTGTATTTCCATGTGCAATACCCTCCTTTGAATTGGTGAATAACAAGCTTTTAAACATTTCGAGCCTCCTTGTTTCTTGTTCATGTAATGCTGATTGCATACATCATTTAACTGCCTCAAACTGATACTTAGTAAGAGAAATCAATTCATTAATTTTTGGCAAGGGAAATCTCTCAACGATAATATTCGCGTTGAGAGATCTCAAATCAATACAGAGGCGAACCTTGCCATTGGCCTTGCGGGCTATGACCAAAGGCGCAATCCAATTTGAGGCCTCAACCTCTTCAATAATGCCATCATTCAAGAGGCGTTTAAGTTCTGTGTTGACCTCGTCTCTAACAGCCCAAGGAATATGTCGTCATCTTTAAGAATTATTTTATGAACAAAACCAGTTAATTCACCAACTTTTTTTGAGAATACTTCAGGAAATTCCTTTTCTAACTCACTATAATAATCTCTGCCGGAATTTAAAACCATTACCTGTTCAACTCCATTAGGATTAAGAATTATCTTCAAACTCCTTTGATCAATCCATCCCAATACTGGAGGACCATCTAAAGCTACATACAATTTTCTAATTGCTGATTTTGAATTGATGTCAAGTGTACTCACAGCATCAGTTATTCCTAAAACACATTTTACATTTACATTTTTGTTAGGGATGTCCTCACTCGAAGAAACAGAAGAAGAATCACTATAATCCTCTTTAACAAGGGTAACCTTTTTCTTCTTAACAATGTTCCGCCTACACGCTTTGGTGAAATGACCAATAGGACCACACTGAAGACATTTTTGTTTCCGGTCAGGACAGTTCTTAAAATTAGCTAAGTGACTTTTACTGCCACATCTATAGCATTTCAATTCCTTAACAATATTATCTTTAGAACTAGGTATTGTAGCAGACCTAATTTTAGTTTTAGAATTAACTTTGCTCTCAGTAGATTTTTCTCCTTCTGTAGGAACTTCTGCAATTGCCTTAGCACATTTGTTAGTAATTTCAGCTTTTTAACTAAAGCAATTACATCAGATAATGCAGATTCCCCATGTACCCAAAGACGTTCTTGTACATGTACATTGTTTACATACAAAATTATTTGATCGCGGATCAGTTCTTCCTCTAGTGATCCAAATCTACAAGACAAAGCTAATTTCTTTAAGTCAGATTCAAAATCTTCAATGGACTCTTGTTTCCCTTGTTTCCTTCCAAAAAATTGATGACGATCAATTGCAATACAAACAGAAGTTGAATAATCCTCAAAGCATGAATAAATACATTTGGATCATCATCAGGATGTGTTTACTTGTTCATAGAATTGTATACCTCTAACCCTTGTGGACCAAGTGAATGAAGTAAACTTTTCTTCTTCCTTTTTCTCGTTAACTCCTCCTCACCATCTTCCAAAGCGTCGATATAATTTAAAAAATATTCCCTCCATTCAAGCCATTTGATAGGAGGCTCTCCTTTAGTTGATAAAAATGATTGTGGAGGGGTTAGAGAAAATGTTTGTGCAGCACACATCTTTTAAATTAATTAATGAAATACTCTACACACAAGGAAAGAAAGGAAAAAAAATAGTAAGCCAAAATTATGTGGATAAATAAAGTACCTACTCATACACTACGAAGAATGGTGTGCATGTCACCGGAGAGTTAATACATCAAAAAATGACACACTCGATATCGTAGTAAAGCTCCGTGCATCCCGTTGCCAAGCGATAAGATGTGGTAATACACTTGCAGGTCAGTGTGCGTATCACTGTAGTGTTCGGTAGATTCAGTTGAATCGGTGTGCGTATCACCGTAGGGCTCCGTAAATTTATAAGAAACAATGTGCTAAATTACCAAGAAAATGCATTTTAATAAGGGTGTGCGTATCACCATGGAGATACGCAATGAATAACAACCTCTGCCGTGATGACAAGATTTTTCAAAATCCAAAATGGCCGCACGTAAACGTGGTGACGTCTCACAAGGTCAGGAGTCACAAGCGTAACTTAAAGTTCCACTTGCTACGTTGCTGACATGCATGTCGTTCTACAGAAGCATGAAGCACTCAACATTCACAGATTCCACAAGGTACGTTATCGAATCTTATGGTTTCAAATGTCGCAGTAAGTTTAAAATACCGGAGCAAGTCAAAACTCGGCAAAATATAATGTCCAAGTAGTCCTGTGTTGGCCTGGGCAGTTATATAAAGTTTGTACTCACAGACATTTTCCGACTCGAAAATACATATGGATTTTCTTCCGTCGAATACCATTAGAGTACGATTTCAGAAATTCACTCAAAAATGAATCTTCAAAATGCAGAGTTCTTCCCATCGTCGCCAAATTTGTTGAGTTCAGGTCTGGAATCCATATAGTTTTGAATGCAATGTTTATTGAAGTAATTGCTATAACAGGCCAGCACCGCAGCAAAGAGCTAGAACAGCTGCTGCATCAATCCGGTTACTGCTTCAACTGACCACTGATGATTCACAGGAATTCTATGTGTCATCAGTGGAACTACCATGTGTCATCAGTAGTGCAGAACAAGACAGCTTGTGACATTACAATGTGACATTACAGCAATACATAAACACAACACCATCTTTGATGTAAGGCTTTCGCATTAGGAACGCTGGCCTTGGTGACAGTCTCTAAGGTTGGAACAAATATGCGTTTTCCCTGAGCCAATGGATGTTCCTTCAGAACAGCTGTTTGAACTGCAGTCCAAAAAAATTCAGTGGATGTAAAACACATTTCAGTCTTAGAATATTAATGTGATTTATATGCAATTGGCACTGTTTCTCTTTCATTGAATGAAACATACGTGTAAGCACTGGAACCCGCAATTATGCAGATCACAAATTTGGTAGTGTTAACACGAGTATGGAAATGTTTAGACTCAAGTATGTCTATTTGTAAGTTTCTGAGAATAGTAGTATGCTCAGAAGACCAATGTTTATTAGAAAACTCTGGACAAATTAAGTCGTACAAGGGTATAACCTGTTGCGCATATTTTGGAATGTATGGCCTACCAAAGTTTAGAAAGCCCAAAAGAGATTAAAGCTTTTCCAAGGTATATGTTGATTGTAAGAGAGCACATTCCTCTAAGAAACGTGCTGCTAGGCTTTTGCCTTCATTTGACAACTTGTATACCAGAAAGAGGAAACTGAGAAAGGCAAATTTAGATTTTCAAACATTTAATTCATAGCCATGTTCAGCAAAACCCAAAATTATACCGTCCACCCTGGCAAAATGTGTGTTGAGTGTTAGTTTTTTTAGTATATATTTTACATGTATGTGATGAATTATGTTCGTTAATGTATTGTTTATGTTTTTTAATATATGTATTACAATTTAAGTAGTCATCAATTTTATTTTAATTACATTTTGTATTTTTTAGTTCCGTAGCTGGTTGTGGGTTTAATGGGGGAAATGGGTGTGAAGTAATTTAATTATAATAAACTAATTCTATTTAAATGTATTAATATTTATTTAATTGATATTTTATAGTTTTAACTGTGGGAAGTAATTTATTTTTAATTAATTATTCATTTGCTATTAATATCAATTAATTGAAAATCAAATATATAAATAATTTAATTAATTTTAGGTGTGGGTTGTGGGGTTTATAGGGGTAAAGGATGGGAAGTAATTTATTTTCAATTAATGAATAATTATGTGTTAAATATTATTAATTAATTAATTGAAAATTAAATATCAAAATTGTTTAATTCGTTTTCGGTGCGGGTTGTGGTATTTATAGGGGTAAAGGGTGGGATATATACTTTATTTTTAATTAATTAATAATTAGTTGTTAATATTAATATTTTAATTGAAAATTAAATATGGAAATTGGGTAATTATTTTTAGGTGCAGGTTGTGGGAATTATGGGGTAAAGGGTGGGAAGTAATCTATTTTTAATTAATTATTAATTAGTTGTTAATTTATAATACTCAATTAATTGAAAATTAAATATGTGAATTGTGTAATAACTTTTAGGTGTGGGTTGTATGGTTTTTAGGGGTAAAATATGGGAAGTGAATTAACGTTTATGTGTTTTAAAATGTTTTTCATTTAATATTTATTTAATTGATAATTATTTTTGTTAATTATGGAAGATCATTTTATTTTTAATTTAGACGTGGGTTGTGAATTGTGTGGTGTTATAGGGTAGGATGGAAATAAAATGAATGTACGTAATAATGTTTTTGTTTATAAATAATTTGCAACTACAAATATTTCTTTGTTTGAAAAAATATTTTTATATTTTATTTAATATAATATTTGTAGGTAATAGTGATATGTATTTTACATTATAATATGTTTTTATTTTTTTAATTTATAATATTAAATATATTTGCATTGTAATTTCTTACATATTGATATATTTTTTGAATTTATTTTATTTCTCAAATATTTTTTGTTGTTGATATTTTGTTTGTTTTTAATTTTTAATTGACTACACTGGGAATGGTAATTTCTATCCCTACGCAATCCAACACTTTTCCTACTATTACACTCCCTGGAGTGGGAATAGTAAAAAAAGCTTTATCAACTTGGCTTGCCTCTACTTGGGTTATAGATAACCGTCATACCTGCAGTGCACTAATATAATAAGTTTCCCCAAGGGTGCATAATTTATAACTGAAATATCAGCTTTAAATATAACATCTATTTATAGAGTGCACGTTTACCCTATAAAATTATCTTGGCGTTGAAATAAAAATGTTAATGTTAGCCAACTGAACGGTTGCAGTGGTTGAATTAGTAATTCAACCGTTTTAGTCAAACATCTGCATATGAGTTCTGAAAATACACACATTTTCATCTCAAATACAGGCTTTTGAATTTTAGTATACATATATTCCTTCAATAATGCATTTTTTTCCTATAGAGGGGCCTATTCCAATGTCGGACGGACCTGAGTCCCTACGACATCGGCTAGGAGCTGTAACCGACCAACCTGCTGTCATCGGTTACAGCCCTGCTAGTACGATGCAAGCATGCATTCCGAGCAGAATGCATGCCTGCATTATAGAAAACAGGGGTGCCGTTCATCCCAGCACCCTGTGGCCGGCACCCCAAGGTGCCTGCCACCGGGTGCAGGGATCAACGGAGGGGCACCACAGGTGCTCCCAGGCTGCCATCTGGTGGCCTCACACCCATGGGGGCCCTGCTGGGGGTCCCCAGAGACAGCTTCTGACTGCTTTTTCATGCCGGACAGACTGGCACGAAAAGGCAGTGAAAAGCTGCCATCGTACTCCCTCGGTCGTAAAGAGGCGACCGGGGGAGTACTGTGGGATTTCCAGAGTGCGGACAGGCTCTCCGAGCCTGTCCTCCAAAATCCGGAAATCAGAGTCGGATTCCTTTCAGACCGAGCCTATCGGAATGGCTCGGTCGGAAAGGAATCTGGCCGGCAGTGACTGATTCAGTCGGTAGGGCTCCGAACATGGTTCAGGGCCCTTCCGGCCGAAATCGGAAACGGACCCTTAGTGTAGTAGTTGGCAGACAGGAGTGCTATTTGCAGGTAGCTGGAGAGCTACCAGTAGCTCACGAACTACTCATTGGAGAAGCCTGGTCTAAGACTATATGATAGGAATGATCTGGTTTAAGCACAGGAAACAAGGGATTATTAGATATCCGGAAGAAATAAGACTAAAGCACACCCTGCCATTCTAATTTTGATAGAATCTCCCTAACAGGTTGTTTACCTTCATTTTAATAGGGTATTGTGCTTGCGGGCTTGACCTTAAAGGTGTAACATGATATGGTGAGCCTTAATCACAATCTGCATGATTGCGATATAATGCTGGGACTTGAGCGAGAGCCCCTTTTGTAGAATATGCTGCTTTAACATCCCTTTGAACAATAATGGAGAATGAAGGCATGATTACATCCTCACTTTGTAGGACTTTTCTAATGAACTCAGGTGGCCACTCAGTCTCAGCCAGGAGAATGTTGTAGTCATTTGCCAGATTCGGCCAAACTACTACTTTAATACTATGCAGTATGTCATCCTCAATTTGTAAGTTCAAGTCATAGAGTCTATCAAGAGGGTTTAGCCGCTGATATAGTGTTTCTACCTGTACATAGTAATTAGTCGGTCTCACCACCAAAAACTCTGAAAGAGTCCAGTGAACTATGGTGACTTATGCTGCGCTGTCGAGAAGAGTCCTTGCCAACGTCTTGATCAAAAGAAGAATTCTGAGCATTAGTGGTATATTTAGCAGAAATCCTGGCCGCTTTCTTCTTTTTAACTTGTGCTTTTTGTCGTGTAAGTTTCTATTACTTTTTTATGATTAGATCAGAAGATCGCTGTGAGTGCATTTTCAATTTTACTTACTCCTTCTGTCTGAAGTTGGTTCATCCCCCTCTCGCTGACAGTCTGTCTGTGGAGTCCTGAAAGGAACGAGAAGGATGTATCAGGATAAGGCTGTTTAAGTGTATCACTGTTACGCAGATGGTAAAAAAACATTAGAAGACTCTGGTTGCGGAGATCTAGTCCCCGTTTTAGCTTTGGCTTTTTTTTTTATCCCAGCACATTTTAGAAGTTTTGAGTGCCTGCTTGGTCATTTCTGCATCAGATTTGCCTTTAATTTGTGGCTTATTAGGCCTGGTTCCCAAACTGTCATGATCTATAAATGTATAGGTTTCAGAAATAATTTTAGGGAGCTTGCTTTCCTGATCTGATAGTGGAATTGCAGCGATCCATTGGAATGGTGCAAAAGAAGCTGCCTCCCCTTTAATATTACTTAAAATAATTTAGCACATTGCGGCAAAGTTGCCATTGAGTTTCATCCCAAAATCAAGGGCAGGGGCTGCTCCATGTTCAGCCTGAATTTGTTTAAGGACTTCAGGTAAAACAACAATGGACGGAGTACTATGGGTGATGTTCTAGATTTCTGCAAAAACAGTACCCCGCATATTAAACTCCTCAATGAGGGGAGCCATCCCAAGTGGAAGACACATAGGGGTCTATTATGATGGCTGGCGGACTGTCATCTGCCCGCCACCCTAGTGGTTCTGGGACCTGCCACCAGTGGTGTGGCGGTCCCACACCAGAAATCAGGATGCCACCGCCATGGTGGCAGTGGCATAACCCATCCACAACATTGTGGCGGGTGGTGCTCACAGCACCGCCCGCCACAATGCCATGGATGCATCTTGTGCATTTGCATACACAACGTGGCAGGCACTGCATGGTTCCTGCCACGTTGTGCATGCAAATGCAGGTGGGTACCATAGGTACCCCCTATGTGCACCCCCCAACACCGTGGGGTCCCGCAACGGGCCCCCACATACATGCAGAGCATGCCTTTCCATGGCAGCAATGCTGCCATGGAAATGTACTTCCCCGCCTGTATGGTAATAACTCCATATCCAGCCCCTTTTCCGCCTGGTGGACTTGTCGACTGGCTAATGGTCTTTCCGTCCACTGGGGTCCCCCCGCCATAGTAATATGGCTGGGGGGAAATGGCGTGCGGGCAGAGGTAAATGCCAGGTGGATCGCCACCACCATGCGGGTGGTGACGATCCGCCGACATCCTAATAGACCCCATAGTGAGAATTCAAAATGTATCATTCAGTCCCGTATGGGGAAACACTGCCTCAAGCTGATCTGTTTTTTGAGCAATCCAAAATGAAATTTCATCCTGTTTGGTAGGGACTTCACCCATAATGGCATTAGTAGTAATAGAACTAATTGTATGCAAAGCTAACTGAGCCTGTGCAGCTTGAAAAGCCCTTGCTAGGCCAGTAGTGATTGTAAGCAGAACGTGCTGAATCATATATGTCGATGCAGTCTATTCAAATGGTTTAAAAGAGCAAGCGTGTTATGCTGGGGTAAATGATGTGCATTAGGATAAGGCATTAAGTCTGCTAAGACTGGTCAAGTTGCACCATCATTACTGAGAGGACCCATTCTGACATGTGTACTGTGTGTGGTAGGTCACCTTGGAACCAATTATCATGTTCCTCGTAAGTTATAGGAATTTCTAAATATTCATAATGTCTATATGCAGCTGGAACTGCAACTTCGGTCTATCCGTAAAATGTGAGTGAATTGACACAGACCGCAGGAAAACCAACCCAGGTATAATAAGCATGTGCAATGCATTAGGTCTCGCATTTGGTACCTTATACGTTTTTAGCTATAAAATACATTATCCTTGTTAATGCGATTCTAGTATTTTACTGAGCTCTGTTCATTGTTTTCTATCAAGACAGTTAAATAGCGGCAGTTGCTAGAAATATATGGAAAGAAAGTCACTAACCAGAAAGCGATTCTGGTATTTTACTGACCTCTGCTGGTCGTTTTCTAATAAGACAGTTAAATAGAGGCAGTTGCTAGAACAAAAAGAAGTTCCTAAATAATAGTGGAAGCAGACAAGCCCTGGGAAATTCCCCAAAGCCTGCACAAAGTACATACAACAGATCTTGCAGACAGTGCAAGCGCTGTCTAGGTTCGACCTAAAAAGCCTCACATCTGTATGCTTCATGTACCTCGACCATGAAGGTTGCTTCTCCACCACCCTGGGTGAGCCGCTGTCTAGTTAAGTGTGCAGTTACTTCTTGTCTGCAATTAAGAGGATTGATTACTGCTTGCACCATGTTTAATGAATGGAATTCAGAGAAAGGATAACGCTATTGTGGAAAATCCTATGTAACAATCAAGCTTGATTAATCTACAGACATGAATAGGTGCTTCCTATTTAGCAGAAGGAGGATACAATCCTATCACCACAGATGTCTCCATATAGATGTAATAAAGGAACTTTGGGCACACACAAGTAAAATACTCAGGAGACCCATTAAATAGGTACCAGAACCTTAAAAATTTGGGGCGCCATGCCATAAGGTTCCTACAACTCAAGTAGGACTGTAAATTTAGAACAACAAAACTTCATAATAAAGATACGGAGTCTTCTTATATAATCAGTATATTTTGGGCTGTTTAGCTGGCTCACAGTACCACATCTAAAATCCTAAACTTACAGTTATAGATGTTGTAAGTAGATCAGATCAGAATAAGCTTTATTCGGTTTTTTGTTTAAAACCATAAAAGCAACAAGAAAAAATACATACATGTATAAATGACTCAGCATATCATTCACAAAATAAAAAGGAACCAACTATTAAAGCAAACTAAAATCAATTTAACAATTCAGCTAAAAGAAAAAGGGTACGTGCAAAATCAAGAAAAGGGTAGAGAGTTAGTAACACAAGATTCTTGGATTCCCGTTTCACCAGAAATTATGGATCCATGTCATTTGCCTTGAGGACGAATGGGGTCGGGGGCCGGGATAGAAATCGTACAAGTCCCAGATGCGAATGGGGCCATCTCCCTCTTTAGACTGGGAAGACCGCAAATAGGGGACAATGTTCGTACTCTTGAATTTAATTAAGATCAGGTCGCCCGGGATGTCTTTGGGCGACGTACCCAGCCACCCCACCCTCCTAACACTCAAGATGCCGCCATCTAAGGCAGGTGGAAGTGGTCTGTTTTGTTTTAGCCAAGAAATGGCTTTGTTTAACAAGTCCCGGTAAGCTTCAAATTTGCCCTGACTGGGTGCAGGGACCCCAGAAAGAACAGTCACGTAAGGGGCGGCTTCTGGAGGTAGGTTAATCCGCATCCTGTTTTTAAGTGCGGTCCTGGGAACTCTATGGGGTACAGGTACGGAGTTATGAGTAGTATACTGACTTCTTGGATTTGATATAGACATGAGGGGTTCAAGGGTTTGAGCTTTCTTGTTTGTCGTGGACTTGAGCTTTTCATTGTTACTGTGGGGAAAAGAATGAATGGGTGTAGCAGTTGTTTCAGTTGGAGTATAGTTCCTTAGAATTGTATTTTCGATACTGGTCAACATGTCTCCCAGATTGTTGATTTTAGTGACCAGGGGTGATAGTACAGTTAATAGCAGTCGCTCAATGTGGGCCAGTAAGGTCAATTGAAGAGGTGATACTGAGTCAGGTATTTTATTCAAAGCCTCAGTCGGCAGTAATATAGGAGGGTTAGAGGGAGATAATGAGGGAGTAGTACACATTTTGTCGGCATTAGATGAAATCTCAATGTCAGTGTCATTTTCCTCAACAGAAACTCTGCCCGCTATAGGGGGGGTAGATAAGTTCTGGGCGTAGTTGGTGCCACACAGGGCATTCAGCTCCTCCCAGATGGACATGATGTGAGGAAAACAGTGCTACAACAACAACAATAAAACTGTAGAGTGTGGAATCAATAATGGTAAGGTACAGTAGGGCAACTCGGTACCTCCACCTTCGTAGTAGCCAAGAGGGGTGGCCCGTCCCGGCCTCCTTGTGCCTCTGAGGGCCACAGAGGGCCCGCCCTTTGCCCGGGCTTCGCCCGGCGTCCCACTCGCGTCCCGCGGAGCGGGGCAGAGCGCAGCTTTGAAGCGCCTCCTGGCGCACTGGTGACGTCTCGATGCAGCGCCGCCCCTGAGGCTGCCGGGAGGTGTAGTCCCGGGGCGGCGGCGCTGTTGGCAGCAAGTAGTGACTCCTGGCGGTGGCGGCTGCGGTGGGGGCCTCCTCGACTCCCCCTTCCACAGGTAAGTGTGTCCCCCCGCTCCGCCGAGCAGAGCGCAGCTTTGAAGCGCCTCCTGGCGCACTGGTGACGTCTCGATGCAGTGCCGCCGCTGAGGCTGCCGGGAGGTGTAGTCCCGGGGCGGCGGCGCTGTTGGCAGCAAGTAGTGACTCCTGGCGGTGGCGGCTGCGGTGGGGGCCTCCTCGCCTCCCCCCTTCCACAGGTAAGTGTGTCCCCCCGCTCCGCCGAGCAGAGCGCAGCTTTGAAGCGCCTCCTGGCGCACTGGTGACGTCTCGATGCAGCGCCGCCGCTGAGGCTGCCGGGAGGTGTAGTCCCGGGGCGGCGGCGCTGTTGGCAGCAAGTAGTGACTCCTGGCGGTGGCGGCTGCGGTGGGGGCCTCCTCGCCTCCCCCCTTCCACAGGTAAGTGTGTCCCCCCGCTCCGCCGAGCAGAGCGCAGCTTTGAAGCGCCTCCTGGCGCACTGGTGACGTCTCGATGCAGCGCCGCCGCTGAGGCTGCCGGGAGGTGCAGTCCCGGGGCGGCGGCGCTGTTGGCAGCAAGTAGTGAGTCCTGGCGGTGGCGGCTGTGGTGGGGGCCTCCTCGCCTCCCCCTTCCACAGGTAAGTGTGTCCCCCCACTCCTGCCGAGCAGAGCGCAGCTTTGAAGCGCCTCCTGGCGCACTGGTGACGTCTCGATGCAGCGCCGCCGCTGAGGCTGCCGGGAGGTGTAGTCCCGGGGCGGCGGCGCTGTTGGCAGCAAGTAGTGACTCCTGGCGGTGGCGGCTGCGGTGGGGGCCTCCTCGCCTCCCCCCTTCCACAGGTAAGTGTGTCCCCGATGTTGTAAGTAACCTACAGCATGACTCTCAAAGTCTCAAGGAAATCATGGAACAGATCTAACCCTTTCGTTTCTTACTTTTGCATGCACAAAGTGTCACAAAGAAAAGATACAATATTGCAATTTGAAACATTTATTGAAAAGCTGTAGTCTTTGTAAATAAAACATGAACTGCGATTAATAAGTAGATGAGACACAATCATTGTTGTAAGGATGATTAGAATGGTGAAAAACACAAACATTTCAACCAGGTTAATTGTTTGTAACGTTACTAAGGTCACTCCCATCTATTACTAATTTCTTTATACTTAGAGAGTACATATCAGGAGTACCCATCTGCCAAGACTTTTGGAATGACCTAACCCCATATCTTGGTACTATATGTCAGAAAGCCAGACTCAGTGCATTCATGAATAAAACTCCATCTGAGTGTACAGCTCTCTTTCTTCTCATGATGAAGGTCGGGAACAGCGGAACGGCATCTCATTCACAGCTCACAGATCACAGCAGCACTCTGTGATGAGTCCAGTGGGAAATGAACCTTTCAATGACTTCAGCATAGAGGCTGTTTAAATAATAAAATGTCAAGCTTATCACACTGTGCCAATGGTACAGTGCAGAATCTTACTTTGTCTGGGGAGAAATAATTGTCTCCAACTAACAAAAAATAAAGTAAAATAAAGCGAGGCATCGTGTTCTCAGTTGTGCGACACTGGAACTACATGTGCAGACTACATGGCAGCAATGGCTATCAGGAATAAATGTGTGCAGGGCACATTCTCACAGTAGGGGAAATGTGCAAACCACCATTAGAAAATATGGCTAAGTTAAAAATGAAAATCTAAAATGGAGACTAAATGTAAGCTACATAACATTTTAGAGCAAAGTGATCACCCGGAAAAGTGAAACGTATGCTTAAAATAAGAGAAATTTAATATTTAGTGCAAATGTTGTCTGTAGATGGGGTCAAGCCTAAGCCAAGTTTAGCTCAGAGCATTTTAAAGGCTCCTACACCAGATTATAGGGAGCAATTATGTTGTTCCTGGGAATATGTGAATTCTTCTTAAAGTTTATAAAAGTTTTTGCTGAATTAACTAAATATTTTCAGGCGCTTTTGAAGAAGGAAGTCAAGTTTGCATGGTCTGATGAGTGCCTGAAGACTTTTGGGTACATCAAGGAAGTAAGTCTGTGTGCACCAGCATTTCAACTATATGTTGTAGGACATCAGAGTTGCATAACAGTGGATGCAAGTGCACTGCCTTGGGTTGATATTGTCACAGAATGATGGAAAAAAGAGACTTATGTAGGCTTTGCATCATAATGCTATATCCAGTAGCATGCAAATATTCTGTCACAGAAAATAAGTTACTAGCATGCATGGAGAGTATAGAAAAACGAAACCATACCACTGGGAAAGGAATTCACATTTAAAATAGTACATATTCTGGGAAGAAAGTACTGCCAGACTGACTGGCTGTTGAAGAAATGAAATCTTCATTCTCAGGGAATACTTACTAATAGAAAAAAAGAACTTGGCACAGAAGCTGAAATATGAAAAGACATCTTTATTAAACTTAAATAAGTGAGGCTACATCACCCAGAAGCCTTAGCAACTGAATGAGGCAGTCTGAGGAGTACAGAGAACAGAGGCCTTATATATGCTCAGGGTTACAAAACTCAGCATATAAGTAAGGGGCAGTCCTTGCTTTTGCAAGCATGCAAAATGCCTAACATGGACATGCAACGTCTGCCAAACATTAGCCAATAGGACAAACCCCCACTATTTACATTTGTCCAATCATAGGTATTATTATGCAAGGTATCGCATGACGACAAACCCCCTACCCATGTGGAATGGCTGAATTCGATCCTCAGAACGAATAAACTTGATAGGAAAGGGAAGCCTAGCAAAAAATACAACTTTTGGAAAATATGGGAAGACCACCACCGAACTAATACTTAATTATCACTCAATTTCAAATTACATAAAGTCCAATGATTATGCGATGGCAATAATAAAACGGGTAAATACCTGTTGAGTGGCCAGGATGGCTAGCTCCCCCCACGAACAAACAGAATTATTGAATATGGTAATGGAAATAAGGGGACTCCATCTGAAACAACCGTCATAGGGAAACTCCCCCACACAGGACCATTTTAAGGGGCAGTGAAGGTCCAGAAGTTACAGAGACGGGTACCCGACAACTCCTTACACATACTATTGCAGAATGAGGACTAAAAAAAAAAAAAAAAAGAGTGGGAGTTCATAATTGAAGAATGCATTGTGGTGAGTGCAGGAGACATATTAGTTGTCTGAAGAGCAGAGCAAGTGGAAGCATAAATTGAACAAGGATGTGATTTTTTATGAAACTATAAAATATGTAACAGGTTGGTGTCCTAGAGAAAGGGACCCGAAAAGTTGCCTTATTGGAAGGTGGCAGAAAAACTGTCCTTCAAGAACAATACATTATTTCATAAATACAAATTGGTGCCTACTATCTGTTCCCAGGATAATGAAGGCTGCGCACAGTGGACATATTGGCTCCAAAAGAATGGTCAAAAATGATTTATTGTATCCAGGCTTAGATGATGGCATAGAAACAATCGCAATGGACTGCACACCCCTAGCCCCTCCTACCGATCGCACCTAGGGACTCTGGTACATGGAGTTCTTGAGTGGTTCACCCAGTGGGTGCAAGTAAGTACTTGTTGAACTGATGATCTCTAGACCCGATACATGTCCCGGGTTTTTGGATGTCGCCCGAGATGATGGCATAAATGGGGTGGTTAGAGGTTGGATCCAGTGTTAGCAAGGAAAGCTTAGTCACTGGCATGACTGTGGAGATTCTAGTGGAGATTCTGGTTCCATGCCCAGTAAAAGTGTGGCATAGACTTTGTGGTAAATAAATAAATAATTACCGGTACTATTTTTCTATACATTAACTAAAAAGGATAGCTCAATAAATAAGAGGCAGAATCCGAGGTGTCTGAGTCATAAGGGCTTTAATCAGATGGCTCGAGCCAATGGACCATCGGGTTCCATCACCTGCAAAGGTTCAGGAAGGGACAGACACAAGGAAAAGGAATGGCATGGAATGGCAGCTGCAACATTTCATTAACATCATACAGTATATATAGTAAAACAGTACAATTGCATTGAATACAGTAGGCGTAACAAGTGACAAACGAAAGATAAGAACACATGGGCGTGAAAAGAAGGTGTGCACAGGGCGTGCACGAAGACATGTGATGTAAACGTCACAGAAGTGTCATGAATGGGTGGATACATGGAGGGGGCTACCTGGGCAGCTGGAACCTTTAACCTACTGGTGCGCGCAAACGGACCATGACGTGTAACTGGGGAGAGCTGGGGGCTCTGACTTCTGGCACTAGAAGAGGAGACTAAAGTCTGGGATGTCAGGACGACATGTACCTATAGCATATCTGATATCTCGTGTTTGGAGAACATGTTGATAGAATCTAAAAGTCATCAGGGTAAAGGCTACTTGTCACTAAGGCTGGTGCATGCATATATTTCTTTATGTATCGCGTGTGCTATGAATCTTCTATGGATACTAATTCAGTAATTCTCTTGCATGGAGACAGGAAGACTAGACTTATAGATGAAGATGTTTATGCGGTTCGTTAGCTAGGAATGTGAAACCGGGGAGCTGAACTGATAACTAGAGGCATAACATATTCTTGGCAGACAGGCAGGCAGGCCAGGCCGGGCACCACGCTGCTTGGCAGAAAGTAAGTGAAGGGTCAGGGATGCGGGAGGGGCTGCATCGCTCCTCGGAGTGGTTTCAGGAGACTTGAGGCTTGAATCTGGTGTCCGGGCCCTTTGAGGCCTAGAAACGGGGACAACTCGATGAAATAACGTGCACAAGGTAAAGACGTTGGCAACATAGGCCTAATACTTGTTGCTTTCAGGAGGGACTGGATAACTGGCATACTAACGTTGGACACAACTGTAATTGCGTCTTTATTCGGACAAGAGGGTAGATATGCATATCGATCATGCACATATAACATACGATGGGGAACACGTAGGGACACACGACAGGGCAAAATTCAATTTTCCTCATTCCCTCTTTGTTCCCTACGTTTCCTTCAGGACACATCAATATTCATGATACCATCTATCTGTTCATACAGCATCATTTGCTCGTCTCTTATTTTCTGGGAATGGGACTTTGGACTTGGAATACAAGAGGTAGCGCACAAGCCGCAAATCGCAGGGCCACATTGTAAACAGAGACAACAACTGAATATGATCATTACTACTATTCCTAGGAATGACAGAACTTTCCATCCCCAGGCAGATATTATATTCCAGAGCCAACCGGACCATGTCCAGGTGCCTGGATTCTGGTGTAGCTGATGGGCAATTTTGTGAAGTCTAGTTATAGCTGAATACACGGACGGTGCGTTATTAGGAATGAAAATGCAACAACTAGATCCGATGACTCTACAAGCTCCGCCCCTATCGGCCAGTATGACGTCAAGAACAAGGCGGTTCTGAAGCACGACAAATCTCATAGCAGATTGTTCTTCGGTTAAGTTACCTAGAGCGGAAGTAGTCTCATTCACTACTGCTTCAAGGGTTCTGGTTAACCTACGTATTAACTTACTATTCTGGACAGGTCCTATGAAGAAAAAGAAACCTTTATTGAAGTCTGTATACTGTTCTAAGGCAGTTTCAGTTTGATCGACAATTGGGGACTCGATCTCCCTTCTATGTCTGATGTGTACTAGATGTGTATTTCTGTGATAATCGGATGGGGCTAGGAAAACTGGTGGCAGTAGGAAGGCAATGTAACATGTTCCATCCCAATCTAGGGGCAGACGTACATATGCGGTCTGACCACATACAAAGTATGAATGACGTGAAGCTTTGAAAGTAGACTTCCCACTGTCACTATACTCGACCACAGTAGTACAATCACTGTGTCCTAGATGTACTGAACCATTCTTTCTGACACATAACTCGCCTTTCACTGGTAGAACTGTAATAGCAGGCAAATCTGGAGTAGTCTCGGACTGAACATTCAAAACCATGAAATTCGAGGAGAAATTACCTAGATCGTATACTTCATTTTCTAGATCTAACCCTGTCCTATGGGAAAGACCCTCCTTGTCTGGAAAACATGTTCTATTCAAAAGGGACTTATCGTCTAAGGATGATGTTAACGTAAACCATGCTCCACACGAACCATTGTGTGAAAACGGATAGGGAAAGAGTGGCAGAACTCCCTTCGGTGTCTGGAAAGGGGGGAGTCGACCACACACCCAACAATTAGTGGCATTGCTGGTCTGGTGTGAATAGTGTAGCATACGGATAAAAGTATTGTTGCGCATGGCAAGTCGATAGGATAACTCGTGAGGAGGTAGTTCACTGAAAGTGTGCTCTACTGTATCATTAGAGGAAAGATGTACATGTGAATCAATAGGAGGAAAAAATACATGTAAAACATAACTTATGCATGTAACCGTAAGACTCAGAAATAACATAAACGATAAGGTAATCACACATCTGCTGCGCAGATTTTTACAGTAACGTATTTTCTTGGAGTTTTGTCTAACTCTCTCACTATGGGGGTCTATCTCATACATGTCAGGAACCTGTCTAACCGCTTCACCCGAGAGGGACTTAAACAATTAAACTGTCTGACTTGCTAGACCTGAGTTTCATTTTATACTCCTGCTGCGGAGTTTTCTCTAACAGGGGAAGTTTAGAGTCAGAATCGGGGCAGTCCTTGAAAAAAGTCTTCGGACGGAGTCCATGAAAACGCTTGACGTGACTGGAGTGAAGCCAGCCCTTGCGGCCCTCCACTTTTACTGCTGTCCTTGTGGTCATCAGAACGAGCTTCGGCTCCTTCCAGCGGGGCTCCAGCGGGCTTGAACGATCAAAATTCCTGATCAAAACAAGATCTCCTGGAACGACCTCGTGCGGTTTCACCTGGGTGTTGTCTGGAAAGGCAGCCGCGACCTGTGAACGACAAGAGAGTAGTGCAGACATCAAGGAAGCTAGGTAATCTGTCAGCATATTACTGTCAACATCAGTTATTTTACGTGGCATAGGTGTACCCCACATGTTCGGGGGACGACCGAAAACAACCTCGAAAGGTGACAGACCTGAACGGGAGTGAGCGACCATTCTCATGTAAAAAAGGGCGACTGGCAGAGCTACCATCCAATCTACGCCTTTCTCGGCACAAACTTTTGCAATACGTATTTTCAGAGTCTGATTATGTCTCTCGACGAGGCCAGCTGCCTCGGGGTGTCGTACACAGTGGAACTTCCACTGGTACCCTAACAGAAGAGATACTTGTTTCATGAGTTCCGATGAGAATGGCTGGCCGTTGTCTGAATACACGACCCTGGGCAAACCATAGCGGGGGAAAAACTCACGAACCAGGCCTGGCAGTGGTCGCGCCAGTGTAATCTGAGACTGGATATGCTTCTGTCCATCTGGACAGAGCGCATACAACTACGAGGACATACTTGAAACCTCGACATCGATCCATCTGAATATAATCCATCTGGAGGATTTCAAAAGGGTGGTCAGGAGGATGGAATCCACCTTGTTCCACCGGAACACCTTTACCTGGGTTGAATTGACAACAGATCATGCAGGTACGCACTTTCTGCTTTGCTGCTGCTCGTAAATGCTTGTTAAACCAAAGGTTCTGGATGCTGTCTAACATGGCTTTTTCTCCTAAATGTGCTGGACTATGTGCGGTATTAATAATGACTTGAACCATAGAGTCGGGGAGAAACCATGTGGCTTTTCCCTTCGTCAACCATCCCTGATCTGTCTGGACCCCTCCTTGTTCAGACCATTTCTTGATTTCGTCTGGGGTAGCATGTGACTGTATGTCTAGTACGTCTTGTGTAGGGTCCTTAACTGTCATACAAGTCGTCTGGACTGGAACATCTGTCTTTATCGCATTAACTGGAATGTCTGGAGTCTGAGCTGTAAGCTTGGCTGTTCGATCTGCTAGATCGTTACCTTGGGAAATGGTGTCAGTGACTTTCGTATGTGCTTTGCACTTCATAATGGCAATGGCTGTCGGAAAATGTATTGCTTCTAACAGAGCTTGAATGAGGGGGCCATGCTGAATCTTGGCTCCATGAGAGGTCATGAAACCTCTTTCTTGCCAGAGGACTCCAAAGTCGTGAACGACTCCGAATGCATAACGTGAATCTGTATATATGTTTACTTTCAGGTTCTTGGCTCGTATGCAGGCTTGGGTCAGAGCGATGAGCTCTGCTGCTTGAGCAGACAGGGTGTCAATACGATGTGTTTCTATTACTTCAGTTTCAGTAGTCACTGCATACGCGGCTACTAGTTCTCCTGTACTCGTTCTCATACATGAACCATCCACGTAAAGTGTCAGGTCTGGGTCAGGTAATGCAATGTCCGTCAAGTCTTGTCTTGGCTTTGTCATGGTGTTAATAACTTCCACACAGTCATGTGTGGCAGGATTTGATGTAATCGAGGGTAACAGTGTAGCAGGATTTAAAATGTTGCAGCGTCTGATTTCTATGTGTGGCTGAAACAGTGTCAGTTCATATCCGGTTAAACGTGCAATTGTCAAATGCTGAGTCTGTGTTCGGTTTAAAAGAACTTCCACGGAGTGTGGAACTTGTACTGTCAGGGAGTGTCCTAACACTATGGAATCACTTTGTCTGATAGCTAGAGCTGTGGCTGCAACTGACTTGAGGCACGCAGGCAGAGCCTGGGCTACTGGATCTAATGTGCTAGAAAAATAAGCACAAGGCTTGTGTTGTCCTGCTTGATCTTGTGTGAGAACAGATAATGCTGTACCATCACGTTCAGTAACAAAGAGTGTAAAAGGCTTACTGTAGTTCGGTGTCGCTAACACAGGTGCATTACATAAAGCTTTCTTTAACTCATTGAAAACAAGTGTATGTTCCTGGGTCCAAGGGAGGACAGTCGATGTGGCTGCCTCCTGTGTTGTCAATTGTATCAGTGGCTTGGCTAGATATGCGTACTGAGGAATCCATTGTCTACAGTAAGAAGTGAGGCCAATAAAAGCTCGTACCTCCTTCTGTGTCTTGGGCTGTGGAAGATGTGCTATTAACTGGATACGGTCAGGTGTCAACTGTCTACCCCTCTTGGACAGTAAGTGTCCTAGGTATACCACTTGCTGGACACAGAATTGCAGTTTCGAAGGGGACACCTTGTGCCCCATGTCTGCCAGAAAATACAAGACTGTCAGTGATGCACGTTCGCAGTCACGTTCTGTACGGGCTGTGATCAATAGATCATCGACATACGGGAGCAGGGCAGTGTCAGTTGGCATGTGAATACTGTCTAGTTGTCTTTTAAGAGCTTGACTGTAAATACTAGGACTTTCTGTGAAACCTTGAGGTGCTCGTGTGAATTTATAGCTTCTTCCATTTAAACAGAAACCGAAAAGAAACTGGCTGTCTGGATGAATGGGGACACTAAAAAATGCGTTCTTGAGATCAATAACAGTAAAGAACGTAGCTTCAGAATCAATGGCAGTCAATAGGGAAGAGATATCTGGAACCACTGGGTACTGGGGTATGATACATTTATTGAGTTCTCGGAGGTCAATCACTAATCGATAAACTGGAGGTGCATTTGGATCAGTACGTTTAAGAATCGGAATGATAGGAGAATTACATACATTGGAGTCAGTTTCTACAACTACTCCTTGAGCAATGAGCTCGTCAATAATTTTTGATAAGGCTGCTACAGCCTCAGGTGGCAATTTGTATTGTCGGATTCGTGGTAATACAACACCTTGTTTCAGAGTGACACGATATGGTGTAATATGCATACAACCTACATCAGTTGGACCTTGCGCCCATAAATGCTGTGGTACATTCAATAATCTTGGATCAAAATCACGTAACACATAATGACCTTTAAAATCACGTAAAAACAATCTCACTCCTTCCGGAGAACAGCATATGACTGCTCCTAATTCTTTCAATGTTTTAATACCAAGTACATTTTCTGGACATGATTTCGTAAGTAACAAGTCTGTAGTTCGGGACAATGGACCAACTTCTTGGGAAACTGGTTTCGATATTTCATTAACAATAGGCTTTCCTGAAAACCCCAGGGAAACATTTCTTGAGCCTGAGAGTGGAGCCCCTGGAACCTCGTCATGACTGATGGTAGTCCTACTTGCCCCTGTATCAATCAGAAACTTTCTGTCTTTCCCTAATACTTGACTGTGTACATAGGGACCCTCTTGATCTACAGGAACCTCGATGAGAGGCAAGCCAACCTCCCTCTCTAGGCTGTTTCATGAATACTGCTGATATTCTGGATAATCTGACTGTGCGTACTGGTACATCTGTTGTGTAACGTGTTGTGTGGCAGCTATAGGCTGCGGTACTGTAACTGTCTGTTGTGCGTTCTGCGGCGGTTGCGTATTCTGCGGAACATGTTCTTGTCTAGGAGGACGCGGTCTCTCTTTCGTCTTACCTGTAGCTATGTTGTGTTTCAGAACTGCACATTCGTTTATATAATGACCTGGCTGTTTACAGTAATTGCATGTCCCTTTAACGGGAGCTGCTGAATGACTAATTTGATTCGTACCCCTCTTCTGACTATCTGTTGGAACACACTGTGCAACTAGAACTTTCATTTTCGTGTCTTTCATACGTCTCTTTTCGTGTTCTTGCTCTTCCCTGATTCTATTCTGGTGATACTGTAACATCTGGAGCATCTGTGACGGGGTATTAGCTTGCCAAGTACTCTCGACTTTCAATACTCGATTTTTAACTTGTGGCAAAGAATTCTCAACTAGTTTGGTAACAAAAAGATGTGGATACGACTCACTACTTGTTTTCAAACCGCTATTAATAATGAAGCATTTCTCAAATCTGGAATAAAAGTCACTAGTATCTTCGTCTTGTTTCTGTTTACAGGCTGAGATGGCATCCCAATCTTCCTTTTTCGTGGCTAGTAATCTTGGCAAGACTTGTATTAACAGTTCGGGCAACTCTTTGGCTTTTTCCCCAAGACCAGTACCTGGAACTCGTGTATTATCTTCGTTCTCTAACGCGGTCCAATCAATCTTTTTCTCTCCCACCTCCCATTCTTTCTCTTTGAGTTTTTCATATATGCCCGCAGGCAACAGGACCTTTAACATTTTGATGATATCAGGGTACGTGTATTCTCCCATACGGAGCATGTCTTTTAATTCACGGTGAAACCCTGCTGGATCTTTATCGTGACAGGGCACTAACTTTTTCATTTCTAGTAATTCTATTTTCGTTATAGGGGTGTAAACAAATACTCGTTCGAGCTCACCCCCCGTTCCCTTAACAGGATGCACTTCTCGCAACGGATTCTGTCTATCTATGTAGAATGGGGGTGAAACAGGAACAAAATGCGGAGTCAGGAACGTTCTGTATTTGTGGCGCTGTTCTAAAATGGTGCTAATTAGATCAGTACCTAGACCTTTCCATCTATTTAGGAGTAACTCGTTCAGTGCATTATATAACGGACCTGGATCAGAATGCTGACTCTCATACAAGGTGATGAGGTGCTGGATCATGTACATACCCACCAGTCGCTGCTTGGCTGGGGGCAGTTTCAGAAACATTTGAGCCACTACTTCGTCTGAGTACGTGGTAGAATCGCTAGTCCATCGAACTGCTGATCGGGCTAGTTCCTGTTCATGCATGGTACTAAGCTCACTGTAACCTATTCGTAATTTCAGAACTTTATCGGTAGCCTGGAATAATTGTTCAAGGGAACACTGTTCTGGCACGGGAGGAGGAAAAACTTTCTTGTAATCTAGGCGTGTGTGTCTATCGGAAGGTCTTGTCCTACCTACATACGCTATTCTGGTGGGATTCTCGTTGTCTGTCTTTTCGTCTGAAGAATCATTCTCTTTCTCTGCTACTATACTTGCTTTCTCCCTCTCGTGTATACCTATGATTTCTTTACGGATCTTTCTGTACATGGTTTCTATACTATTCTGTGTCTTGTGTTTTCCGTCTGCTATATTGTCACTCCATCTTATCAGGACTTTCATCTCTTCTGGATTTTTATCAGGACGATCCTGTTCTCGTATTAAACAATTTATTAAAAATTGCAAAATCATGCCTTGAATCTCGACTTTCCTGTGTGTCATAGCTTCGTGAATACTTTCTGGTTTCTCCCCTGTTCGGATAAAATGATATATTCTGTCTAAATGTTCTTTCATATCTGATATGGTAATCAAGAAGTTTGCAACTCGTCGTAAACGTACTGAATATAATATCATGTGATCTTCGCCTGGCACTGGGTCATATCTACAATCAGTAAGGAACTTTTTGAGGGCTTCGTACGTAGCCACTTTTGGCGTACGCTGTAATGCTGCATCTCTCAGCGTCAGGCGCTTTGTTTGAGGCGGGGTGATAGGAGTACCTCCCCCTGCTCCTCCTGAACTAGAATCGTCAATTAATACTGAATGTGCGGCTGCTGGTAACGTGACTGGTAAAGTAGGTGTACGTAATGTGGGTTGGTCCGGGGGTACTGGCACATGGACAGGATTCCCGGGACCCACGGCTGGAGGGACAGTAATTACGTTATTAACAGGATGCTGAGGTTGAACAGGCGGAGTAGGATTCGGATTTGCATATTCTGGAACAGTGTCGTCTAAATAGGAAGAAAGAAAAATTTCAGCTGCAGTCGGTTTATGACGCAGCTTAGTCGGGACCAATAGTGGCGGCAAATTACAGAGTGTTTCCGGGGTCGCCTTCGGCAAACCCTCGGCAAGAAGGGGATACATACCTTTAATAAGGGCATTTCTTTGTCGGTCTGACTGTTCTGCTCTAACTCGTTCACCTTCTTCTAGTAATTCCCTTTCTTGGGCTTTTTCTGAGGATTCCCTACTTAATTCTGCTTTTCTGAATTCTTTCTCTGTTCTTTTATGGGATTCTTTACGCCATAATTCTATGGCATCTTTCTGGGACTGTCTGGCTTTCTTTTTCCATAATGCTTCTTCTACTCTCATGATGCACTCGGCATCCCATGTTCCTGAAACAGGCCATCTATATTTCTCTTCGAGATGTTTGGTGTAATCTACCCATAAGTCTAGATACAGTATGGCATCTAAGCCATGCTTATGATACATAAAATGTCCAGGACTGTCCCTAGGAGGGACAGGAACTGATTCTTCGAGTAACCCTTTTCTGGTTTTTATCTGACGTAACTTCGAAAACAGCGGCATATTTGAACCGTACTTGAACTTGAACACAATACACAATAAACACAGTAATGAACAGCAAAACAATCACTCATACCACGACATCAAAACACATTAATAACAGTTCGAACAGATTACTACCTGATACATTGAAAACATAGTACTTGAATTTCTCGAGAACAGACTTACTAGAATTACTGGATGCACTGCTAAAACAGTACAGAATCGGATGCACTGCTAAAACAGTACAGAACATACCGGTCTCCTAAAGAGACACGTCATACCGTATCCACCTAAGTGAACACGTCGGACCGGATCTGTGTACCCAAACCCATCGGACCGGGCACAAATTAATGAACACCCGTCTAGATACCCCCAGCAACGGTACTCACCGGGAAGCAAACTGAAGGCCTCGGACTGGACTGCTACGGCGTCTGGTTACTGCTACGCACTACGCATGCGCCTCGGGCTTCGGTTACAGGTGGGCCTCCGGATACCTCGGACCTTGCTCTCTCGGCTTGGGCTCTGGTCGGGACGAACCGCCTTTCTCACCGCCTCGTCTGGATGCCGGACCGCAGTCTCCGTCTCCTCCGTGGGCCTGAGGGAGACTTGAAGCAGAAATATCTGCACGTGCACGTAGGGTTCCGTCACGGCTGGAGAAGGGTCAGGGGGCCTGCGTTACATCGCCGGCGCGTGGGGAAGAGGTAAGTACCTGTTCGGGCGCCATTTTATGTGGTAAATAAATAAATAATTACCGGTACTATTTTTCTATACATTAACTAAAAAGGATAGCTCAATAAATAAGAGGCAGAATCCGAGGTGTCTGAGTCATAAGGGCTTTAATCAGATGGCTCGAGCCAATGGACCATCGGGTTCCATCACCTGCAAAGGTTCAGGAAGGGACAGACACAAGGAAAAGGAATGGCATGGAATGGCAGCTGCAACATTTCATTAACATCATACAGTATATATAGTAAAACAGTACAATTGCATTGAATACAGTAGGCGTAACAAGTGACAAACGAAAGATAAGAACACATGGGCGTGAAAAGAAGGCGTGCACAGGGCGTGCACGAAGACATGTGATGTAAACGTCACAGAAGTGTCATGAATGGGTGGATACATGGAGGGGGCTACCTGGGCAGCTGGAACCTTTAACCTACTGGTGCGCGCAAACGGACCATGACGTGTAACTGGGGAGAGCTGGGGGCTCTGACTTCTGGCACTAGAAGAGGAGACTAAAGTCTGGGATGTCAGGACGACATGTACCTATAGCATATCTGATATCTCGTGTTTGGAGAACATGTTGATAGAATCTAAAAGTCATCAGGGTAAAGGCTACTTGTCACTAAGGCTGGTGCATGCATATATTTCTTTATGTATCGCGTGTGCTATGAATCTTCTATGGATACTAATTCAGTAATTCTCTTGCATGGAGACAGGAAGACTAGACTTATAGATGAAGATGTTTATGCGGTTCGTTAGCTAGGAATGTGAAACCGGGGAGCTGAACTGATAACTAGAGGCATAACATATTCTTGGCAGACAGGCAGGCAGGCCAGGCCGGGCACCGCGCTGCTTGGCAGAAAGTAAGTGAAGGGTCAGGGATGCGGGAGGGGCTGCATCGCTCCTCGGAGTGGTTTCAGGAGACTTGAGGCTTGAATCTGGTGTCCGGGCCCTTTGAGGCCTAGAAACGGGGACAACTCGATGAAATAACGTGCACAAGGTAAAGACGTTGGCAACATAGGCCTAATACTTGTTGCTTTCAGGAGGGACTGGATAACTGGCATACTAACGTTGGACACAACTGTAATTGCGTCTTTATTCGGACAAGAGGGTAGATATGCATATCGATCATGCACATATAACATACGATGGGGAACACGTAGGGACACACGACAGGGCAAAATTCAATTTTCCTCAACTTTGTGCTGATTTTTGGGAAATAAGCACTAATGCAAATGAACAATCCAGCCAGAAGAATGCCTACCTTATCTTTTCACAGTTTGTAAATATTCTTAATGAGGTGTGGATTCCACATAGAAATTGAGACAATGAGTCCATACCTCCTCATTGAGAATATTTGCAAACTGTGAAAGGATTAGGAATACATTCTTATATCTAAATCTGATTATAAGAAGTTGAATTTTTTCGGACATTATCACATTTTGCCCTCACCCATGTGGTATTTCATGGTGATCATTCACCATTTGACAAGATGGGTAGCAGCCAAGGGCCCCATTAGAATGGCGGGCGGATTGCCCCCGCGGGGCTGGCGGTGGTCACCGCCAGCCCGGCGGGGGCAATGCGTCCGCCATCCCTGTTGAAAAGACCCCCCGCCAAATTATTATGGCTGGGGGGTCTGCGGTGGATGGAAAGACCATCAGCCGCATTTCCACCCTGGTCGACTTGAGACTGGGCGGAAAAGGCTGCAATATGGTGGCGGTGTCTGTTTGACACCGCCAGCCATATTACAATGTGCATTTAGGAATGCCTTTCCGCCACGGAAAGGCATGCGGAGTCTGCTAGGGGGGCCCGTTGCGGGCCCCCAAGGACTCTGGGGAGTGGGGGGTGCACATGGGGGGTACCTATGGTACCCCACTGCAGTTCCATGCACAACATGGCAGGCACCGCGCGGTGCCTGCTATG
Organism: Lissotriton helveticus; assembly: GCF_964261635.1. NCBI lineage: Eukaryota > Metazoa > Chordata > Amphibia > Caudata > Salamandridae > Lissotriton > Lissotriton helveticus. Next base: position 511,305,893 of record NC_136071.1, on the reverse strand, counting down.
CTGTGCTTTGAAGTGCACAACATGCCTCCCTCACATTGTGGCGGGCGGTGCTAGGGATGCAGGATGCACCCGCCACTGTGGCGGGCACATCCTAATAGCACCCACTGGACCCCCGCCCTTAATGCGGGCAGTCCATTTTCACGATGGGATGGCGGGCGGACAAAGTCCGCCCATCATTCTAATGGGGCCCCAAGTCTTTTGTCGTTACTATGACAGGAGGAATGGGCGAGGTTTTCATGGAGGCATCTTGAGAGAGGGCATCCAGGAAGAAATTATTGTGGATGCTGCAGTATAGTTTGTGTCATCTGAGATTAGAAATTTCCTGGCTAACTGGGGTCAAATAAACCAAGATTGCACTCTATCACATCAGAACGATAGAAGGTTGAGCTTTTTGCCATCAAGCTGTTTGTGGAATGTTTCCATGCTGCACACCATGCCAGAATGGCCATCAGCACTGGGCTTGTGCAGTTCGTACGGAGCAAGAAAGTATTGAGACTGGATATTGGTTCTGTACCACGTGAGGGGGAGTTCACATAGCAAAAGAAAGCTATAAAGCTTCCAAGACTATATGGTTTCTTAGGATCTGTTCTTGTCACATGTGTTGAGGTCTGCTGTTTACTCCAATTCTTGCAGTTTTATGGTTATTGTGGTTATGTTCACTGTAGCTATTATTGCACATTCATGTTTTTTGTGTTGTTCCTATTCTTGCTCAGTTAATTGTTAACTTACCTTTTCTGTTGAGGAGGAGTTGTGATATCTCGTGTTCCTTGATGCGGAGCAGTATGCCACAATGCATCATGGAACAGTGGAAGTGTTGTATTGTCTCGAAGTCAATTGACCCTAAGCCCATGCTGTGTGAGGACTGTTATTGTGTCTATAATTAACCAAATTAGACCCTCGAAAGCAACTCTGCTTATTTGGCCACTTCACTTCATCATAAGCATACTAAGATGCAAACCATGTTTTACCTTTTCTTTTGTTACAACCATTGCCTATTAGAACAGAAATCTGAACAAACACTGACTGTAAGAGGATATCTCTCTGCTGTCTCCCTCATCCCCATTCCCTGGTGGTATAATAAGTAAGCTGTGGTTGGTATTGGAGACAACAGCCTAAGGGATCGTGGATCCATGCTTATGAGGTGCCAATGGCACAGTAAGAACAACACCTAACACTCACTTAATTCCTTTCACTCGCACAGATTATTACTCCACTACCACTTACCCCCCTTGCATAATGGCACCGGAGTAACTCACAGCAAGTTTTCAAAAGGTGGCAGACAATTCAAGGCATGGTTAGCCTTGAAAGTAAGTTTGTGAACACCAAGAAATATGTGAGTCTGTGGGCATTCACAAACTCCTTTCTGGCCCTTTCCTACATTTCCTAAATGTTTAATGTATGCCCTCCTTTTTACATTTGTGCCTTAGCACCTTCATTTCATAGCTAACCAAACACACCATGCCATGAATTTCCACTATTGGGCAAAGGACAGCATAATGCTATGGTGGCCACATACCTGTCCACAGTATGTCATGAATTACCACCATAATGCGGTAGCCAGGATTATAGCAGGTGTGAGTGCCATGGGTTTCCAGAATATGCCAAGAATTACCAACGTTGTGCAACAGATGCCCTCAATAGTGCAAGAATAATCAAACCATTGTGGTTTCATGGATTCCCATAATATTCTAGGAATATCCATCATTGTCCCCTGGTGCGCAGTGTAGCAGAATTGGGTATCAAATTGCAATAGATGCCCACAATATGCTACAAATTACCAACATACTGCCAAGTCCACTATTATCCGACTGTATGTGAGGAAGGACCATCATTTTGTCAGGATCAGCATTATGCCGTTGATAGATACCGTTACGCCATGGATTTTCAAATATGCCAGGAATTACCATGATTTTACCAACCCAGCGTTTTACCAATGGTAAGCAGCAACCAATTGATGTCCACAAGTTTCCAGTAATTACAACCTTTGTACAGGTCAAGCGTTACAGGGTGGGCGTCATACTAAAAGATGCATTCTGGTTGCCGATAAACACACCCTATTATGCGAGAGCTAGCGTTTTACATAAAGTGAGCGATAGGTATCTGCCTTTCATTGCCAAAGGTCACCAAGAGTTACAACTGTACCAGGGACATTATCTTACCAGGGTGGGAATGAGCAACATGCCATGAATTTCCACACGTGGCTAAGAACTACTACTGTATCATGGTCAATATTTCACCAGAGTAAGACATCATACCATAGATGCACTCAGTCTGCCAACCATTACCACATTATGTACCATAAATTACCATTATTGTGCCTCTGACTGTATTTAACCTGGGTGGGCAATGGTCAGAATCCCAAGAAAGCCCACAAGTTGCCAGTGCAAGGGTCCTCATTTTACCAGTGGGGGGCAATGGATATTATCCCATATGCTCAAACAAGTTGCACTGATATATCATAACTGTCCCAGGGCCAGCATTTTACCAGTTTGGATGGTGGATGCAGTACGTATGCCCTCCTTGCACATACTCACAGACAGATATGCAGCTGCACACAGCCACTGAACTCTGGCAAGAATGCATGCGCACACACACAAAGATGTACATAGGTACAAACTGACTGCATCAAGATTCTTTAAAAAATATGTTTCTTCCTAAGAGTGGATCAATTCCATCTTCTTTTGGTGCTCCAGGCTGCCACTGTGTCTGCCCTTGCTGTTGAAAGTCAGTCTTCGGAGAAGGGATGGGCAAAAGGAGTGAACCTGAGTCTAGGGGGAGTAGGAATGCTTGGTAGACAATAGCAAAAGGGAGAGCCTTGGTGGGGAGGGAGGAGAAGTGAAATGGTAAAGATGGAGGGTAAAGGGTACAGGCTTCCATGGGTAGCTTGTAGGGGGTGCTATCATATTCCTGCCAGTAGAAGGCATAGAATTGCTTCTTTTTTGTGCTCTAGCTTGACAGCTCAGCTGTTGTCAGACAATTATGTGAGCATTACTAGGGAGAAGCTTTGGTTCTGCACACATATTGGGAGCCAGGAACCACAAGTACATGTTTTGTTTGGGCAGAAGTTGTGTGCGTCTACAAAAAAAAGGCTTGCCCTTTAGACAGCTGTGCTCATTTTGTATATTTATCCAGCTGCATGAGGTTGAACTTTCAGGGGCACACACATGACATTAAAATGTTATTAATGTGTGTTAGATAACTAGATCATTTATGTTTTTTTTTTCTATGAAAGCAGCACATATGGAGGTAGGTAAGCCATTAACCTACAAGGATTTTTAGTTCTGCATTGACATTACAACTGTCCCCTGACATTTTAACAAACACTCATTTTATTCTACCATTCTTTGCTTCCACACAAAAACATATCTATTCATGTGCTATTTAATTGTAATGCTACACATTACCATACAACATTTCTTTAAAGCCAGACCTTTTGGCATTGCCAGTGCTTTTTTATTTTTTCCCTTGTCAGAAAGGCTTGCTGGGAGAACTTCTTGTTTGACCTTTTGCTGTGAAAGATTTCTTCCACCTGCATGACAACAATGTGCTAGGTAGGACATGTGAGGGGTCATTTTGAGTACACAACCAAAATAGATTCACTTCGAAAAAAACCTAAAACATCAGATCACATAACTTCCAAAATAGTTCATGTGAAAAAGTTACAGATATTCCACTTTTTGTGAATAAGACAGTCATATATCTCTCGCAACGTGGAGGCATGACTCTACGGTGCATAATACTTGTTTATACATTTTTGTGTGACCCTGTACTAGGGTTTAACTTGATCAGAGGGAGCTGGCCGCCTCCTGCAGGTTGCTCTCGGGCCAGCAACAGAACGAGCCCATCTGATCTGGAAAATGTCTTCAGAACAATAGATAAACCCGGCCTGTCTGGCCTGGAGCGGAGGCAAGCTGCAGGACTGTTATCGCCTTCTGGATCACGTTAACACAGCTTCGCCGCCCTGGAACAGTGTCAGGGTTTATGAGACCAGGATCGGCTTATCTCCAGGGCAAACCCCACAATTAGCCAATTGCTGTGAAAGTGCGAGTAACTGCCGCATTTATCTCGATGACTTCCTGCTATCCACCCGCAGCACATTTATTGCCTGTCACTGTTTAGGCCTGCGTTGGAATGTGCTCTTCCTTGAGACTGACCGCCCCTGAGCGACTGGAAACACATGTAAACTTTAAAGCGGCGCACGCTTTCATAAAGGACGTCTTGGTTAAATATTGAGGGCCTTATTTATGAGAAGTGGCGCATCGCTGCGTGAAAACAGCGTTGCGTCACTTCTAAGTGCGCGTTCCGCCCTCCTTGTGACATGATGGATGCGTCATATTTACTGTATGACACATCATGTCGCAAGGAGTTACAAATAGGTCAGTATTTCTGATGTATATGCAGTGACACATTGCTGGGGTGTGTCCGTAAACAGACGCAACTCCAGCAATGTGTCCTGACGCAACTCCAGCAATGTGTCCTTTCACATTGGGCAAGCCCCACGTGAAAGGGCCTGCATCAGTCTTACGCCTGCTGTGAGGCAGGCGTAAGATATTGACGCAATGGCGTTCTAGAAGTGGTGCGCTGAAATCTCATAGATTTCAAAGCGCCACTTCTACAAGGCTTTTTGAGGGGGAACGCCCACCCTGCAAACATTATATCTGGTGCAGGAATAATGTGGCGCAGGGGTTTACAAAGTGATGCATCTGCCTAGATGACTCACTTTGTAATTAGGGCGCAACATGGCACATTTTTTACGCCGCCGATGCATCACAAAAAGTGACCCACCAGCGGAGTGAAAGTAATGCAAGGCTTCATAAATAAGGCCTTGAAGCTCTACACTGTCTGCAGTGGCGTAGTAACACCCCCCTCAGCCTACGCGGTGCGGGGGGAAGTGAACTCCTGGGGCTCCCTCAAGGCAGTCTCCTAGCCTGAAAGCTCAGGATTACGTTCGGAAGGGGGCCCATCGTGAACTTTGCAGGGGATCCCACTCAAGTTTCATTACGCCACTGGCTGTCCGAGTTCCACCATGACACCCATATGTATGCCTTGACTAGCAGTTCCAGTCCAGGTTTTCCTTTACATTCTGAAACTTGTACTCTTGTTTGTTCTATTATAACAGCAGAACTACAAATCCCAGAATGCAATACGAAACAAATCCTGTGCAGGAGTACTTTGTGTAGCTTTATACTTGTCTGCAATGGTGTGCCCATAATGCTGCCATGCCAATGAGAGGTTGGCAGTCCAGTCCATCTATGGCAAAAACCTTGTTGGCATTTCAGAGCCTCATTTCTTCCCTAGGAGTTGATTCTAATATTACCTTATCAGTTTGTCTCAGTGCTTCCTTATCAATTTGTCTTAAAGTGAACCCTGAAAGTGAGCCTCAATGATACACGCAAGTGCACTTAAATGCTCTCCTAGCCACTCTGGAATAAAATCACAGAACAGAGCCATCCAAATAACCAGTTGATCACTTGATGTATCCAATGTTGTCCTCAGAATGTGCCAAATTCTGCATTGCTATATGTCCCAATGTTGCCCCGCCAATGGACCAAATGTTGCTCCGTCATTTTCCAATGGGTCTCGATGCTCTGATGTCATTGCTCCCAAATACTACCCTGCCAGTGTGGCCTAGGTTGATCTGTAATTGAGTCCTATGTTTTGCTCTGCGAGGCATGCTGTATCCAGTATATGGGCATTCAGCACGACGATCGCTTTTGATTAGCTTCTTCATGTGTTTTTCAAAAATCCTCGGTTTGCATTGGTTTATAGCTTACATTTGTCCCTCCTTTCGCTGGTTTGGCCATGCCCTGCAGACTGCCACTGTTGCATGCATTATTTCACGGTGGACCATATAGGTTAGTGTTGCACACTATTTGTTCTGCTAATTTCCTGCTCGGCTGCATGCACTCCCTGCAGCCTTGCCATGAAGTGCTCTGTTAATTTCCTGCTTGGCTGCGTACACTCCCTGCAGCCTTGCCGTGAAGCACATATGTCCCTCAGACAGGCTGTTTATTACCAAAAAGCTGTGCTAATGTGTTGAAGGTGGAGGGGTATTTTACATCGCAGCTTGCAGCTGATGTTGCTTTCTGTTTTCAAAGCTCCCCTATGCTTAATCTTGTCCCGGGTGCCCAGTACGTTGCAGCTGCTGGGCCAGGGAAAGCTTCTATCGTCTCTACCCGCAGGACTGGGATGATGTCAGCAGCCAGCTGCTGGTCCCTGCCTCTTCTGCCTACTACAACTTATTCTTGGGATGAGTCATGGGCCTTGTATAATGTCGGCCTCTGTTGATAGGTCCTAGCTATTCCAGTTCCTCTACGTCTTCCTGCTGGACCTGGTTCGCATCGCCTCCCAAAGCTCCCTGTTCCCAGTCCTGACTACAACGACTGTTCCCTTTGTTGTGGTACCTTTTGCTACAGTGCTGCTAGCTGCTTCTCTTGTCCAGGGCCGGACTGGGAACCAAACCCGGCCCTGGCACAGTGCTCGGCAGGTCCCCTGCCTCTCCCCCCGGGAGTTGGAGGTGCCGCTGAGCTCTTTGCCGGGGTCGGTTTTCGGACGTTTTTGTTACAGGGCCGATTTAGCAACTATGCTGCAAAAATGTCCCTGTAACAAAACCGGCCCCAGGGGCCCCAAACCAGACGCCCACCCGTGTGGTGCACCGGGGGATTTCCCGGTGCCCGCTACGGCCAGTCCGGCCCTGCTCTTGTCCCATCAGTAAAGTCCTCCAGGCAGTGCTGCTAGCTGCTTCTCTGGTCCCAGTGGTAATTCCTCATTCTAAGTCCTCTAGAAAGTGCTGACAGCTGCTATTCTTGTCCAGTCGATAATCCCTCATTCTAAGTCCTCTACAAAGTGCTGCAGCTGTGCCTCTAGTCACAGTGATAATTCCACGATCTTAGTCCTCAGTTCCTAAGTGGAAATTCCTCTCTTTGAGTCCTCTAGACGGTGCTGCAGCTGCTTCTCTGGTCCCACTGATAATTCCTTATTCTTAGTCCACTAGGCAGTGCTGCTAGGTACTTCGCTGGTCTCATTGGCAATTCCTCCTTCAGAGTCCTCTAGACTGTGCTGCTAGCAGTTTCTCTGGTCCCATCAATAATTCCTCATTCTAAGACCTCTAGGCAGTGCTACTTCTCTGGTACAAGTGGTAATTCCTCATTCTAAGTCCTCTAGACAGTGCTGCTAGCTGCTACACTACTCCCATTGGCAAAGCCTCATTCTAATTCCTCTAGGCAGTGCTGCAGCTTTGTCTCTGGTCACAGTGGTAATTCCCCATGCTTAGTCCTCCAGACAGTGCTAAGGCTGCTTCTCTGGTCCCAGCGGTAATTCTTAATTCTTTGCCCTCATTGGAGAGATGCTAGGGGCTTCTCAAGTACTGTTAGCAATTTCTCGTTCTAACTCCTCCAGACAGTACTGCTGCTTTTTCTCTGGTCCCAGTGGTAATTCCCCATTTTTAGTCCTAGGGAGTGCTTCAGGTGCATCTCTGTTCTAACTGGTATTTCCTCATTCTTAGTCCCATAAACATTGCTGCTAACTGCCTTTCTCACCCCAATCATAATTTCTTATTCTCAGGCCTCTAGATAGGGCCGCAGCTGCTTCTATGTTCCTAGTGGTAATTCCTCATTCTACGTCCTCCAGACAGTGCTGATGCTGCTTCTCTGGTCCCAGCGGTAACTCCTAATTCTTAGTCCTCATTGGAGTGATGCTAGCTGCTTCTCTGGTCCAGTTAGTAATTCTTCATTCTATGTCCTCTGGGCAGAGCTGCTAGTTGCTTTTCTTGTCCCAGTGGTAATTCCTCATTACTAAGTCATCTAGACAGTGCTGCTAGTATCTTCTCTGGTCCCGTCTGCAACTCCACCATTCTAAGTCTTCTAGGCAGTACTGCAGCTGTTTCTCTGTTTTCAGTGGTAATTCTTCCTTCTGAGTCCTCTAGACAATGCTGCTAGCTGCGTCTCTGGTCCCAGTGGTAATTCCTCATTCTAAGTCCTCTAGAAAGTGCTGACAGCTGCTATTCTTGTCCTGTCGATAATTCCTCATTCTAAGTCCTCTACAAAGTGCTGCAGCTGTGCCTCTAATCACAGTGATAATTCCACGATCTTAGTCCTCAGTTCCTAAGTGGAAATTCCTCTCTTTGAGTCCTCTAGACGGTGCTGCAGCTGCTTCTCTGGTACCACTGATAATTCCTTATTCTTAGTCTACTAGGCAGTGCTGCTAGGTACTTCGCTGGTCTCATTGGCAATTCCTCATTCAGAGTCCTCTAGACTGTGCTGCTAGCAGTTTCTCTGGTCCCATCAATAATTCCTCATTCTAAGACCTCTAGGCAGTGCTACTTCTCTGGTACAAGTGGTAATTCCTCGTTCTAAGTCCTCTAGACAGTGCTGCTAGCTGCTACACTACTCCCATTGGCAAAGCCTCATTCTAATTCCTCTAGGCAGTGCTGCAGCTTTGTCTCTGGTCACAGTGGTAATTCCCCATGCTTAGTCCTCCAGACAGTGCTGAAGCTGCTTCTCTGGTCCCAGCGGTAATACTTAATTCTTTGCCCTCATTGGAGAGATGCTAGGGGCTTCTCAAGTACTGTTAGCAATTTCTCGTTCTAACTCCTCCAGGCAGTACTGCTGCTTTGTCTCTGGTCCCAGTGGTAATTCCCCATTTTTAGTCCTAGGGAGTGCTTCAGGTGCATCTCTGTTCTAACTGGTATTTCCTCATTCTTAGTCCCATAAACATTGCTGCTAACTGCCTTTCTCACCCCAATCATAATTTCTTATTCTCAGGCCTCTAGATAGGGCCGCAGCTGCTTCTATGTTCCTAGTGGTAATTCCTCATTCTACGTCCTCCAGACAGTGCTGATGCTGCTTCTCTGGTCCCAGCGGTAATTCCTAATTCTTAGTCCTCATTGGAGTGATGCTAGCTGCTTCTCTGGTCCAGTTAGTAATTCTTCATTCTATGTCCTCTGGGCAGAGCTGCTAGTTGCTTTTCGTGTCCCAGTGGTAATTCCTCATTACTAAGTCATCTAGACAGTGCTGCTAGTATCTTCTCTGGTCCCGTCTGCAACTCCACCATTCTAAGTCTTCTAGGCAGTACTGCAGCTGTTTCTCTGTTTCCTGTGGTAATTCTTCCTTCTGAGTCCTTAGACAATGCTGCTAGCTGCTTCTCTGGTCCCAGTGGTAATTCCTCATTCTAAGTCCTCTAGAAAGTGCTGACAGCTGCTATTCTTGTCCTGTCGATAATTCCTCATTCTAAGTCCTCTACAAAGTGCTGCAGCTGTGCCTCTAGTCACAGTGATAATTCCACGATCTTAGTCCTCAGTTCCTAAGTGGAAATTCCTCTCTTTGAGTCCTCTAGACGGTGCTGCAGCTGCTTCTCTGGTCCCACTGATAATTCCTTATTCTTAGTCTACTAGGCAGTGCTGCTAGGTACTTCGCTGGTCTCATTGGCAATTCCTCATTCAGAGTCCTCTAGACTGTGCTGCTAGCAGTTTCTCTGGTCCCATCAATAATTCCTCATTCTAAGACCTCTAGGCAGTGCTACTTCTCTGGTACAAGTGGTAATTCCTCGTTCTAAGTCCTCTAGACAGTGCTGCTAGCTGCTACACTACTCCCATTGGCAAAGCCTCATTCTAATTCCTCTAGGCAGTGCTGCAGCTTTGTCTCTGGTCACAGTGGTAATTCCCCATGCTTAGTCCTCCAGACAGTGCTGAAGCTGCTTCTCTGGTCCCAGCGGTAATTCTTAATTCTTTGCCCTCATTGGAGAGATGCTAGGGGCTTCTCAAGTACTGTTAGCAATTTCTCGTTCTAACTCCTCCAGACAGTACTGCTGCTTTGTCTCTGGTCCCAGTGGTAATTCCCCATTTTTAGTCCTAGGGAGTGCTTCAGGTGCATCTCTGTTCTAACTGGTATTTCCTCATTCTTAGTCCCATAAACATTGCTGCTAACTGCCTTTCTCACCCCAATCATCATTTCTTATTCTCAGGCCTCTAGATAGGGCCGCAGCTGCTTCTATGTTCCTAGTCGTAATTCCTCATTCTACGTCCTCCAGACAGTGCTGATGCTGCTTCTCTGGTCCCAGCGGTAATTCCTAATTCTTAGTCCTCATTGGAGTGATGCTAGCTGCTTCTCTGGTCCAGTTAGTAATTCTTCATTCTATGTCCTCTGGGCAGAGCTGCTAGTTGCTTTTTGTGTCCCAGTGGTAATTCCTCATTACTAAGTCATCTAGACAGTGCTGCTAGTATCTTCTCTGGTCCCGTCTGCAACTCCACCATTCTAAGTCTTCTAGGCAGTACTGCAGCTGTTTCTCTGTTTCCTGTGGTAATTCTTCCTTCTGAGTCCTTAGACAATGCTGCTAGCTGCTTATCTGGTCCCAGTGGTAATTCCTCATTCTAAATCTTCTACGCAGTGCTGCTAGCTGCTTCTCTGGTCCCATCAGTAATTTCTCATTCTAAGTCCCCCAGGCAGTGTTGCTGCTAGCAACTTCTCTGATCTCAGTGGTAATTCCTCACATGTAGTCCTCTTTGCAGTGCTGCAGCTCCTTCTCTGGTCCCAGTGATAACTCCTCATTCTTAGTCCTGTAGGCATTGCTGCTAGCTGCTTCACTGGTCCTGTCAGAAATTCCTCATTCTAAGTCCTCTAGACAGTGCCACTAGCTGCTTCTCTGGTCCCATTTGCAATTCCTCAATCTAAGTCCTATAGGCAGTGATGCAGCTTTGTCTCTGGTGACAGTGGTAATTCCCCATTTGTAGTTCTCTAGGGAGTGCTTCAGGTGCGTCACTGTTCTAACTGGTATTTCCACATTCTTAGTCCCATAAACATTGCTGCTAACTGCCTTTTTCACCCCAATAATAATTTCTTATTCTGAGTCCTCTAGATAGGGCTGCAGCTGCTTCTATGTTCCTAGTGGTAATTCCTCATTCTATGTCCTCCAGACAGTCCTGAAGCTTCTTCTCTGGTTCCAGCGGTAATTCCTCATCCTTAGTCCTCATTGGAGTGCTGCTAGCTGCTTCTCTGGTCCAGTTAGTAATTCCTCATTCTATGTCCTCTGGGCAGTGCTGCTATGCTTCTCTGGTCCCAGTGGTAATTCCTCATTCTAAGTCCTCTAGGCAGTGCTGCTAGCTGCTACTCTGGTCCCATCAGTGATTCCTCATTCTAAGTCCCCTGGACAGTGTTGCTGCTAGCAGCTTCTCTGGTCCCATTGGTAATTCCTCATTCTCAGTCCTCTTGACAGTGCTGCTCGCTGTTTCTCTGGTCCCAGTGGTAATTCTTCCTTCGTAGTTCTCTAGACAGTGTTTCAGCTCCTTCTCTGGTCCTAGTGGTAATTCCTCATTCTAAGTCCACAGGACGGTGCTGCAACTGCTTTCCTGGTCCCAGTCGTAACTGCTCATTATAAGTTTTATAGGTAGTACTGCTAGCTGCTTCTCTGGTCCCAGTAGTAATTCCTCATTCTATGTCCTCTAGAGAGTGCTGCTAGCTGATACTCTGCCCCTCTTGGTAATTACTCTTTCTAAGTCCTCTATTCAGTGTTACAGCGTGTCTCAGTGGTAATTCCTCATTCTTAGATATTCAGGCAGTGCTGCTAACAGCTTCTCTGGTCCCAGTTGCAGTTCTTCATTCTACGGCCTCTAGACAGTGCTGATACTGCTTCCCTGGTACTGACGGTAATTCCCACCTTTGATGTCCTCTAGGCAGTGCAGCAGATGTGTCCTGGTCTCAGTGGTAGTATCTCATTCATAGTCCTCTCTGTACTGTTGCAAGGTACTTCTCTTGTCCTGTCTATAATTCCTCATTCTAAGTCCTCCAGACAGTGCTTGTTGCTTCTTCTCTGGTCTCATCGGTAATTCCGCATTCTAGAAAGTGCTGCAGCTTCTTCTCTGGTCCTTTCAGTAGCTCCCCCATTCTGAATCCTCTATGCAGTGCTGCAGCTGTGTCTCTGGTCGCAGTGGTACTACATCATTCTTAGTCCTTTCAGCAGTGCTGCCAGCTGCTTCCCTGGTCCTGCCGGTAATTATTCATTCTGAGTCCTCTATTTATTTATTTATTTATGGATTTTGTAGAGCGCACGGCTACCCCCAATGGGGGTGTCCCGGCGCTAAAAACTGATTGGCAGAAAAGAGAGGAAGTAGACTACACAGATACAAAAAGCCAAGTCTTCAGGCGTCTGCGGAAAATCACTTCAGATGGGGCAAATCTAAGATCAATAGGAAGACTGTTCCAGTATTTGGCTGCAAGGACGGCAAAAGCTCTGCCACCCATTCTTGTGCGACGGAATCTAGGCACACACATTAGGCGCAGATTGTTAGAGCGGAGATCCCTGACCGAGTAGGACAACCTCAGTCTTTTTCTTAAGTAGTCTGGGCCAGATCCATTCAACGCTCGAAAGGCGAGAATGAGCGTTTTGAACTTAATTCGGTTAGCTATAGGCAACCAATGAAGCTCTTTGCGAAACGCCGAGATCGAATGTCTGTAGGGAATGTTACCAATCAATCTTGCGGCCGCGTTCTGCACCACCTGGAGACGTTCAATTTGGTACAGAGGAGCCCCTGCATATAGACTGTTCGCGTAATCCAGGTGGGAAGTAATTAAGGCCTGGGTGACAGTTCTACGTGCATCCATAGGTAAAAAAGGGAAAATCTTCCTCATCATTTTTAATTTGCCATAGCAAATCGACGTGACCTTATTGATTTGGGGGCTGCAGGATAGTGTATCATCGAATATGAACCCCAGGTTACGGGCAGAGTGAACCGGGGTTGGCGGAGGGTTGAGAATCGTAGGCCACCATAAAGAAGGTGGAATGGTCATTTTTTGATTAAAGAACAGAACCTCCGTTTTATCGGTGTTTAATTGCAGATGGTTAGTGGACATCCAGGAGCAGATTTCGCCAAGACAGTGGCGAAAACTGGAGAGGCTGGAGTCAGAGTGATCGCTGAAAGAGAATATAAGCTGAGTATCATCAGCATACGAGATCACTCTGACTCCGCAAGCCTCTACTACCTTGGCCAACGGGGCAAGGTACACATTGAAGAACAGGGGGCTTAACGCTGAGCCCTGTGGGACTCCGCGGACCAGAGGTTTGCATTCTGATTCAAAAGGTCTAAGAAGAACCCTCTGCGATCGCCCTTGGAGGAAGGAACCCAGCCATGATAAGGCAACGCCACTCACTCCAATCTGCTTCATACGGTCAAGGAGGATTTTATGGGACACCGTATCGAAAGCGGCGGACAGGTCGAGGAGGACCAGCATGGCCTCCTCGCCCTTGTCCACACACTCTCGCACAGTCTCTGACACTTCAAGCAGTGCGGTCTCAGTGCTGAAACCAGCACGGAAACCGGACTGGGAATCATGCAGAAGAGAGTAAGTCTCCAGGTATTCCGCTAGTTGAAGTTGGACTGCCTTTTCCAAAACCTTAGCAGGTTTGGGAAGCAGAGAGATAGGCCGATAATTACTAAATTGTGTAGGGTCGGCATCAGCTTTCTTCAAAATGGGTACCAGCAGAGCTTCCTTCCAGGCTAAAGGGAACTGGCCTAGTTGTAAAGAGGCGTTCCAAATGGAAATAAGAGGCTCTAACAGTAGAGTGGCCAACTCACTCATGATTTTAGGGGGGACCGGGTCCAAAGGGGAACCTGATTTGCACTGTAATAATAGTTTATGTGCAAGATTAGGAGTGAGGTCCTTAAAAACAGCTAAAGTAGGAACAATGTCCTGGTTAGTTGAAACCGGGATAAGGGAGAGGTCCAGAGTACCAGCTGGAGGGAAAGAGGCAGCAATTTTATCGATTTTTTCTTGAAAGAAGTCTGATAGTCCGTTACAAAGAGACTGACTAGCAGGATTAATGGGTGTCATAGCAGGGGGTTTGACAAAGTCCTTGACAATATTAAACAGTGTTTTAGCCGAATTGTCTGCGTCTTTAATTTGTGAGGTGAAAAACTCTTTCATGGCTAATTTTCTTGATTTGGTGAAATTCCTAAGGGCCATTCTATAGATAGTTTTTGCCTCAAGGTCGTACGTAAGTCTCCATTTACGTTCGAGTTTTTTACAATGGCTTTTTTCTTTACGTAAGGCATCTGAAAACCAGGGAGCAGAAGGGCGAGATCTAGCAGATGACATCGCTATACAAGGGGCAATTTCATCGATCGCCGCCAATAGAGTGGTGTTAAACTTAGTAACACAGGTATCAATATTTCCTGAGCTTAACTCAAGAGGGCAACTGAATATTGGCTCTAGGGAAGTACAGGTGACCTTATGCCATTTTCTTCTCTGGCCTGGCCCTGGTTTCACCGGGATGGGAGCCTGAGGGATGGGAATGTCAAACGCAAGCAAGAAGTGATCAGACCATGTAAGGGGGAGAGAAGGGTGCGTACTAGTCCCTGGGAGGTTGGAAAAAATAAGGTCTAGCGTGTGGCCGGCTACATGCGTCGGACCATGGATGAGTTGCGTCAGGCTCAGGCTCTGAAGAGAGTCGAGAAGACGGATGGCTTGGGTACAGGTGGGGTCATCAACGTGGAGGTTAAAGTCACCCAGAACTATAAAGTGAGGGTGCTTAAGGGAAAGGTCCGTGATGATATGTACCAGTTGTGACAGGGCTGAGGGAGAGGCTTTAGGGGGGTTGTAAACTAGAATACCGGTAAGAAAAACTGCGGCAGAATCCGCAACAGAGAAATAAATGGCTTCAATCAGACCAATATTGGTGATTTTCTTTATGATAATATTCAGGTGGGTTTTAAACAGGATGGCAAGTCCACCTCTAGACAGCGCTGCTAGCTGCTTTTGTGGTCTCATTAGGAATTCCTCATTATCAGTCCTCTAGACAGTGCTGCAGATGCTTCTCTGGTCCTGTCGGTAATTCTCACATTTTAAGTCCACAAGGGAATGTGCAGCTGCTTTTCTGGTACCAGCTGTAATTTCTCATTCTTAGCACTCTAGACAGTGGTGTTAGCTGCTTTTCTTGTCCCAGTGGTAATTCCCCATTCTAAGACCTCTAGACTAGAAAGTGCCGGTTGCTGCTACTATGGTCCCATGGGTAATTCCTCATTCTAAGTCTTCCAGACAGTGCTGCTAACTCTGTTTCTGTCAGTAATTCCTCATTCTAAATCCTCTAGACAGTGTTGCTAGCTGCTTCTCTGGTCCCGTCAGTAACCACCCTATTCTAATTCCTCTAGGCAGTGCTGCAGCGGTGTCTCTGGTTACAGTGGTAATTCTTCGTTCTTAGTCCTCTAGGCTGTGCTCCTAGCTGCTTCTCTGGTCTCGTCAGTAACTTCTCCTTTCTAAATCCTCTAGGCAGTGCTGCAGCTGTGTCTCTGTTCCCCGTGGTAATTCATCATTCCTAGTCCTCTATAAAGTGCTGCAGCTTCTCTGGTCCTGTCGGGAATTCCTCATTTTAAGTCTTCCAGACAGTGCTGTTATCTGCTTTACTGGTCTCATCAGTAATTCCGCATTCCAAGTCTGCTAGATTGTGCAGCAGCTTCTTCTCTGGTCCCTCCAGTAACGCCACCATTCTAAGTCCTTTAGGCAGTGTTGCAGCTGTGTCTCTGGTCACAGTATTAATTCCTCATTCTTAGTCCTTTCGGCAGTGTTGCCAGCTGCTTTTCTGGTTCTGTTGGCAATTCCTCATTCTAAGTCCTCTAGACAGTGCTGCTAGCTGCTTTTCTGGTCTCATCAGTATTTCCTCATTTAAAGTCCCCTAGACCAGTGCTGCTAGCGGCTTCTCTGGTCCTGTCAGAAATTGCCACATTTTTAAGTCCCCTAGGTAGTGCTGCAGCTGTGGCTCTGTTCCCAGTGGTAATTCCTCATTCTTATTCAACTAAGCAGTGCTGCCATCTGCTTCTCTGGTCCCATCGGTAATTCCTCATTCTTAGTATTCTAGGTAGTGCTGCTAGTTGCTTCTCTAGTCCCTCCAGTAACTCCCCCAGTCATAATGCTTTAATTCCTGCTGCAACTGTGTCTATGGTCACAGTGATAATTCCTCACTCACAGTCCTCTAGTCAGTGCTGCTAGCTGCTTCTCTGGTCCTGTCGGTAATTCCTCATTTTAAGTCTCCTAGACTGTGCTGCTAGCTGCTTCTCTGGTCTCATAGGTAATTCTTCATTCCAATTCCTCTAGAAAGTGCCGCTGCTGCTTCTCTGTCACCAGTGGAAATTCCTCATTCTAAGTCCTCTCAGGAGTGCTGCAGCTGTGTCTCTGTTCCCAGTGGGTAGTTCCTCATTCTTAGTCCTCTAGACAGTGCTGCTAGCTGCTTCTCTGATCCCAGTGGAAACTCCTGATTGTTAGTCCTCTAGACAGTGCTGCAGTTGCTTCGCTGGTCCCTGTGGTCCCGTCAGTAACTATCCCATTCTAATTTCTCTTGGCAGTGCTGCAGCTATGTGTATGTTCCCAGTGGTAATACCTTATGATAAGTCCTCCAGGCAGTGTTGTGCTGCTTCTCTGGTTTCATCGGTAATTCCCCACTCTAAGCACTCTAGATAGTGCTACTAGCTTTTTCTTTGGTCCCAAGGGTAATTCCTCATTCTAAGTTCTCCAAACAGTGCTGCAGCTGTATCACTGCTCCCAGTGGCAATTCCAAATTCTTAGTCCTCTAAACAGTGCTGCTAGCTTCTTCTCTGGATCCATCAGTAACTCCCCCATTCTAAGTCCTCTATGTATTGCTGCAGCTGTGTCTCTGGCCACAGTGGTAATTCCTAAATCTTAGTCCTCTGTGTAATGCTGCTAGCTGCTCTCTGGCCATGTCAGTCAATCCTCCCTTCTAAGTCCTCTAGGCAGTGCTGCAGCTATGTCTCTGGTTCCGTCTGTAACAACTCCATTCAATGTACTCTAGGCAGTGCTGCAGCAATGTCTCTGTTTCCAGTGGTAATTCATCATTCTTAGTAACTTAGACAGTGCTGCAGCTGCTTCTCTGGTCCCATCGGTAATTCCTCATTCTTAGTACTCTAGGTAGTGTTGCTAGTTGCTTCTCTGGTCTCACCAGTAACTCCCCCAGTCATAATCCACTAATGCCTGCTACAACTGTGTCTATGGTCACAGTGGTATTTCCTCACTCTTATTCATCAAGTCAGTGCTGCTAGCTGCTTCTCTGGTCCTGTCGGTAATTCCTAATTATAAGTCCTCTAGACTGTGCTACTAGCTGCTTCTCCGGTTTCATAGGTAATTCTTCATTCTAATTCCTCTAGACAGTGCTGCTGCTTCTCTGTCACCAGTGGTAATTCTTCGTTCTAAGTCCTCTCAGCAGTGCTGCAGGTTTGTCTTTGTTCCCAGTGGATAGTTCCTCATTCTTAGTCCTCTAGACATTGCTGCTAGCTGCTTCTGTGGTCCCGTCAATAACTATCCCAATCTAATTTCTCTATGCAGTGTTGCAGCTATGTGTATTTTCCCAGTAGTAATACCTTCTAATAAGTCCTCCAGGCAGTGTTGTGCTGCTTCTCTGGTTTCATCGGTAATTCCCCATTCTATGTCCTCTAGATAGTACACTAGCTGTTTCTCTGGTCCCAGTGGTAATTCCTCCTTCTAAATCCTCCTGACAGTGCTGCAGTTGTGTCGCTGCTCCCAGTGGTAATTCCCCATTCTTAGTCCTCCAGACAGTGCTGCTAGCTGCTTCTCTGGACCCATCAGTAACTCCCCCATTGTAAGTCCTCTAGGTAGTGCTGCAGCTGTGTCTCTGGTCGCAGTGGTAATTCCTAATTCTTAGTCCTCTAGGCAATGATGCTAGCTGCTCTCTGACCCTGTCAGTCACTCCTCCATTCTAAATCCTCTAGGCAGTGCTGCAGCTGTGTCTCTGTTCCCAGAGGCAATTCCTCATTCTTAGACCCCTAGACAGTGCTGCAAATACTTCTCTGGTTCCGTCTGTAACGCCCCCAATCAATGCACTCTAAGCAGTGCTGCACCAATGTCTCTGTTCCCAGTGGTAATTCATCATTCTTAGTCCATTAGACAGTGCTGCAGCTGCTTCTCTGGTTCTGTCTGTAACTCCTCCATTCTATGTCTTCTAGGCAGTGCTGCAGCTGTATCTCTGTTCCCAGTGTTATTTTCCCATTCTTAGTCCTCTAGACAGTTCTGAAGGTACGTCTCTTTTCCTGCATCCACCACGCTCCAAACCAAAACACATCGGTAAAAGACATTGGGGCATATTACCAAGGATTAGCGATATTTATCGCTAATGATGCTTAGCAACGAATTTTTTAACGCTAAGCATCGCCGGAAATTATCGCAGAGATAACTTGTTATTAGCAAGGTTTATCTCAGAAGTGATAAAAATCCTTGTGCTAACTGCCAAATGAGAGATTATCGCTGGAAAAACAACGATAATCTCTCAAAGTTTGGCTTTAGCTTGATAATAGGGGCTCACAAACTTAGCCATGATATCCACCTTCCATAGGATATCATGGCTAAGTCAGGAAAATACCAGGTGTAAAAAAAGCAGTGCTAACCGCGGTTAGCGCTGCTTTTTCTATCACTAACAGGGTTAGCGAACTCCTTGATAATAGGAGAAATGTCGCTTAACAACATTTCTCCTATTATTTTTCTCTGGAACGCCCCCTTTGCATCTCATTAGAGATGCAAGGGGAAGCGTAGAGAAAAAAGGTGCTAACATGCGAATTTGCGTGTTAGCACCCTGTTGCTGATAGGGAGATAATTTTATCTCCACTTTCTTGGCTTTTAAAGCCAAAAAAGCGGAGAAAAATCACTTGATAATATGCCCCATTGTCATTTACAACACCAATAGCTCTAACTCTAAAAAATGCAAGACCTATTGCGTTTCAAATGCTTGTTATTGATGTGTCCTCACAGCTGCCTTGAAAGTGTGCCCAAAGATGCCAGGTCAGTGTGGTTTCATGCTGCCCTGCTAGAGTCACAGTGCTGTCTTTCAGTTATTTAGCATACCCCTGGCAGTGACTTGTGGTCTTGGTATTATACTAAGCTAAAAAAGACTACAAGTTTATAATTCTAAGAAAAAAAGTAGGACTGGACCATCTAAGCACAGATGGACCTAGGAAACTTGGCAGCTATACACAAGCCAATAGTGCCTGCAAGTTTGTCTCTTATATGCCCTGCTGCTGTGCAGCAAGAATGATCTGCTATTGTGCCCCGTAGTGCACTGTGTTTGCATTGATGCTAATTAGTTAAAGCTCGCCGAAAAAGCACTTTGACGCCTTCTCTGGGGAAGTAAGCACAATTTAAATACAATTACACTACAATAAAGCTGCAATAAGGTTTTCTGAGATTCGCCCTGAGGGAATAATTCCGGCCCCACCTTAGACCTTTCTCTAGACCATCTTATGTTTGCTTTTGGTTTCTTTTAAAGCACCCCTAGACCAAAAAAGCTTCAAGGCGCTAGCCCCCAGATGCATCAAAGTTATGTTTTGCGAGTCCTTAATAGCAAATTTTAAGGATTCGCTATTAAAGACTCGCAAAACGGGATGCATGTAGGAATGGCAATGTTATTTGCGATTCCTACTGATTCCTTATTTGCGATTCGCTAATTGCGAATCGCAAATAAGGAATTGCTTTCCCATTCATTCCTATGGGCCTAAAGGCCCATAGGAATGAATGGGGAGCCATTCCTTATTTGCGATTAGCAATTAGCGAATCGCAAATGTGCCGCAATTTCAAGGGTGCCAGGGTGTCCAAAGGACACCCTGTTGCACTCCTGAAATGGTAATGTTCACTGGTGTTGCGCACACACATGTTCCAAGGGGTATACAACCTTTACCACGCAACTTTTACAATGACCTACCTTTACCACGCAATTTTTACAACGCAGGAACCATTACAACGAAGTACCATTACAACGCATGTATTTACAACGCAGGTACCTTTACAACGCATACCATTACAACGTAAGTATTGGTAAGTATATAATTTTATCAAAAATATTATAAGTTTGGGTTTTTGGGTAAAGGGGTATTTTTAGGGTTCAGGGTCAGTTTTGGGTTTTGGGTAAAGGGGTATTTTTAGGGTTCAGGGTCAGTTTTGGGTTTTTTGGGTAAAGGGGTATTTTTAGGGTTCAGGGTCAGTTTTGGGTGTTTGGGTAAAGGGGGGTTTTTAGGGTTCAGGGTCAGTTTTGGGTTTTTGGGTAAAGGGGTATTTTTAGGGTTCAGGGTCAGTTTTGGGTTTTTGGGTAAAGGGGTATGTTTAGGGTTCAGGGTCAGTTTTGGGTTTTTTGGGTAAAGGGGTATTTTTAGGGTTCAGGGTCAGTTTTGGGTTTTTGGGTAAAGGGGTATTTTTAGGGTTCAGGGTCAGTTTTGGGTTTTTTGGGTCAAGGGGTATTTTTAGGGTTCAGGGTCAGTTTTGGGTTTTTTGGGTAAAGGGGTATTTTTAGGGTTCAGGGTCAGTTTTGGGTTTTTGGGTAAAGGGGTATTTTTAGGGTTCAGGGTCAGTTTTGGGTTTTTGGGTAAAGGGGTATTTTTAGGGTTCAGGGTCAGTTTTGGGTTTTTTGGGTAAAGGGGTATTTTTAGGGTTCAGGGTCAGTTTTGGGTTTTTGGGTAAAGGGGTATTTTTAGGGTTCAGGGTCAGTTTTGGGTTTTTGGGTAAAGGGGTACAGGGTAAAAATTAAGTACAATTAAATTTAAATTACATTAAATTAAATTGATTAAATTAAATTAAATTAAATTAAATTAAATTAATTAAATTAAATAAAATTAATTAAATCAAATTAAATTAAATTAAATTATATTAATTTTAATTAATTTACATTTAAAAACATATATCATACTTACATTGTAATGGTATGCGTTGTAAAGGTACCTGCGTTGTAAATACATGCGTTGTAATGGTACTTCGTTGTAATGGATCCTGCGTTGTAAAAATTGCGTGGTAAAGGTAGGCGTTGTAAAAGTATGCGTTGTAACGTCATACATCCGTTCCAAGGACATGTGTGTGTGTAATATACAACTTAGAAAAATGCACTAAAGTGCATATTTCTACGTTTTTGCTATTTACCACGTAGTTTGAATTTGCGGCAAATAGCGACCCCAGATTGCGAATTCGCAATCTTGGAATGGTTCATGCATTGCATTTAAGGAATCGCAAATTGTGATTCCTTAAATGCAATCGCAATTTGAGAACTCGCAATTATTTGCGGATTCTTAAATTGTGAGTGCATGAACCCTTGATGCATCTCAAATGCCATTTTTGCGGGCGCAAACGGCTGAATTTTGCGATTTGCACCGTTTGCGCTCGCAAAAATGCTTGATGCATTTACCTGTAGGTATCGTAATCTCAAACTGGCAACGGTACACCATGACATATAGCCAATTTTAGACAACAGACAGAACCTCCATGAATGAGCGTTCAGTGCCAGAAATGAAGTCCCTGGAGTTGCTCTAGAAAGGCATTCTGCTTTCTTTGCCTAGTCACACAAATCTCCTCATGTTAATTTACAAGGCTATCTACCATATTAAATACAGAGCATGAAACAAAAACAGATACAACTTGTTCCGCGAATCTAAACATAACCCCATATCACACTTGTTATGGCTCACTGCTTATATTTGCAAACCAATTAAAAAATTGTTTGCCTCAAACCTCCTATGTTAGAGTGATTATTTGGCACAAAGTACTCTAATCTTTATGATTATGCTGTCTTTCTAATAAGAAGATTTCACGTCCTCGTAGCCACGATCTGTGAGGATTGTCGGCGCCACAGGGACAATTTATTTATATACCACTTACTACCCCATGTTTGACACTGATATGCTGGCTTACTTGGGTAGGACACTGCACCATGTAGGGCAGTGGTCTTCAAACTATTTTATGCTGTGCCCCCCCCCAAGTGAATAATAAAATCATCGGTCCCCCCTCAAAATCTTTCACAATTATTCTATTAAACTGGCTTAAATATGTCTAGACTTATTTAAACATTGTAGGTAAGTTCTGTTACTGTTTTAAAAATGCAAACAAATACATGATTGTCAAACCGTATTCTGGTTAGGCAGGGCTTATTAACGTGTAAAAGCATCCATAGTGTGTTCATTAGAAAAGGGGGTGTGGGGTTTGAAGTATATTTTGAGCCCTTTCCCTTTTGACACCTTCTCCTAGCCTGGATATAAATGACAAAAGATGTTAGTGATGGCCCATTACAGAGTGGCTTGCTACAGCTTCCCCCCACCCGCTGAAAACAAAGCACTGTTATCAGCATAATGCTTCTTTTGGCTAGAGTCTGGCGCCCCCTTTAGTATCACTTGAGGCCCCTCTAGGGGGCCCGTCCCCCACTTTGACCAACCCTGCTGTAGGGTGTGTAGTTGGAAGGTACTTCTCTTCGTTTTGATCCAATGTGGGAAGTGTTTTCATGTAAACTTGACGATGATCGGGGTGAAGTTATCAAGTTATGGAACACAGTTCTTAGCAGTGTGATGGATTAGGAAGTGTGAGAGACAGGCACGCTGTTTATGGTTTTCTGTCAGCTGGGAGCTTTGAGCATCTGTAGAGGTCCATTTACTGTATTTTGTATCATAACAGTCCATTAAGCTGGTTACTCCCTATGGCTGTCCACTCTGAGATTTTTGTTTATTTTTATGATTCTGAGCGGGCATAGGTTTGAGGGAGAGATGATCTGGAGATCTACTGGGGTGGATTTTATTATAATCATCCCTTATAATATTTTCATTGTTAGATGTCAAGGAGCAGTTACAGTATGTCTTTCTTTGTTCAGCAGTATGTGGCAGATCTCTTCAGTTATTCCATGCCTGTTCAGTTGGTGATGGGAGCCTTCGTGCTGCAGATTAGTGCTGAATTGGGTGATGGCCATGCCCAGTAGGGGTTCCGTTTATGTTAGTGTGAGAGGGTCAAGCGCAATAAGAGAATTATTATGTAACCTGTTTGAAGCACAATCGACTCACTGGCTGCTGAGTGTTATGGTATTACTATCAGTGAGCGTCAAGAAGTTAATGTATGAATTCACATTACTATATAGTACCCAGGTAAGGCTCACATCAGCCCTTGTCACTTTCACAGGTCCATTTACATCCCTGTTTTCTTACGTTTTCACTGTTTTCCTATATTTTTCTTCCTCCTTTCTTTTCTGCCTTTCACTCTCTTATTTATGGTAAAGGTCTAATGATGAAAAATTAGTCAGAGTCCACAAAAATCAGCGCCAGTGCTCACCACCTGCAACCACCTCCAGAAATTTCACATTCCTTGTAATTTCACATGGTTCTCTATCCTCTCCCCAAGCAAACATTGTCTCTTTGTAGCGTCACTCTTTTCTGAACCATGCGTTATTTACTAAAGCAAGTGCTTTAATGGGGCAGGTACTGGCAAGCAATGAATATTTGCACTTCTTTAATTTGAAAGGAAGAGTACCAGCACTTTCAACTGGTGTTCGACATTTTTATTGAGAAAATACGGGCAAGCCTCAGTCGCAAAGAAGTACTCTGGGATAGCAAGTACCTTTGCTTCTATATTTCCACTTTAAGCACTTCTAGTGAAGGTTGATATTGAGCCAGCCTTCCAGCTCTTGCTAGTCTACCAGGAGAATTTTTGCCTCTTAGTTTGTCAATTTGAGAGTTCCTACTTCCTAAATAAATGAACAGCCATGAGTGGTGTGGTGTCTTGTACTTATTTTGAGCAGTTCAGCACTTTCCTTGAATGGGTCTTCGCCATCACAGCCTTAGTGATTCATTATCTGGATGATTGCTTATGTCTTGGTCTAAAGAGTTCTCCTAAGTGTAAGACCTCTCGGTCGATTTTTATCGGGCTGATGGGGAGAATTAGTTGTACTTTGGGCCGGACTACTGGCTTAGCCTCCACCTTGGTTTTCCTGGGTATTGAGATTGATACTGTGAATGAAGTCAGCCATTTTCCACTTCATTAGGTCTCTGCTTTTAAGGCATCAATCAGTGTCTACAGGCCTGCAATGTTACCATGCATCAACTTCAGGCTTTGATTGGCAAACTGAACTTGACACTAATATCATCCCCTTTTGAAGTTCAATTGCCAAGGCCTGAAGATCAAAAGCCATAGAAACAAACTTTCAGCTGAAGTGAGAAAAGACCTGGTAATGTGGTCCTCTTTTTTGAAGAGCTAGCCATCCCCCAGAGATCGCTGCAAACACAGTGCAGAGTACCGCCTGATTTCATCCCAGCCAGTCTAGTTCCAAGGACGCAAACCGCCTTTGAGGGGGCTTTCCAGCACTATTTGGGTTTCCGAGTGTATGGAAGTAGGACATTTTAACTTGTCTTATGGGTTACCTTCCAAATGCACTTTGGTGAGAGGGAGGTCGGCAATCTATGCTAGGAAACATATTATTGCCCAGATTGTTTGCCAAAGTGATTTGGGCACAATATTATGCCAACCCATTCAGAAGGATTTAATGGGCTGGGAGAGACTGTCCGGCCTTAGGCAGGACCCAAGGAGGCCCACCAATATGGAAAAATTAGACAAAATGGTATGCTGTCTTCTGACTATCTGCACTTCTGCAGATGAGGCTGTGCTGTTTAAGGCAGCCTTCTGCCTAGACTTCTACAGGGCACTTAGGTTTGGGGACCTTGAGGCCGCTTCCAAATCTGACTTAATTGGTGGGGTGCAGCTTTCCAGGGGCTTTGGTTTAGGAGTTCTATATTAATCTCTATCCTATTTTCTAAGACTGATGAAGAGGGAAAGAAGACCATTTAGTCCTGGGCAAAGCAACAGGTCACACTTGTTGTTCAGTGGTTGAGTTGGGTGAATTTATCTGGGTGAAATGGGTGTGCTAAATAACCACACAATTTGTGAACCCCAACGTCATCTCTCTTGCCAAGTTCCAGTTAAGCAAGAAATGATCGATGGCCCTTCATGTGGCGGGCTAGTGATGATGCTAATTTCATTTCACATATATTTAGAGTAGGTGCTGTCAATTCTGGGGCAAAGTGAGGGCCATGATCAGGTCATGTCCAGAGAGAGGACGTCTGATTGTTACAAGTGCTACGTATGCCCAAGCTTGATTTAAGCTTTTTGTCTTGAACCTCATAAGATTAGATTTTGCCATATCTTCTGCCAATCATGTGTTTTCTTTCCTTGTCCTGTGTGTTTGGTCATACTTACGTCAGGTGGGCAGCCGCTACATTCTGTAGTGGTGACCTTATGTGGCAAGAGCTAGGTGCAGGTCTCAGAATCCTTGGTTAGGCACTGGGGACCTCCGAATAGGTCAGATGAGACATGTTGAGGAGAGCCCTCTTGGCAGGCGGGTTACCCTTAATGTGCCAATACTTTTACTACATGGATGGAATGACATGGTCCAACATGGCAGGGGAGGGCTCTTTAAGGCAGACATTTCATAGCACAGAAGGTTTCTAGCACAGTTATCACGTGGTCACATATTATCCCATTGAGTGTCTGGAGTGTCTTCTGTGAGAGACCTGGAAAATTCAGCAAATAGGTTTGACAGTTATATCTCAAAACATCTCAATGCAAAATTTCTAAAGTCCATCCCCCATGGCTGCCTGAGAGGAGAACAGTTTTACATAGTGACAGTGTTCATTCATCCCAACTTGGTAATGAGTTGTTTGCCAAACAGCTACATATGCAGCAGCTATCCGAATGGCAGGTGAACCATGGCCAGCCTCTGACACTGTGTGCTCAATATTGTCATGGAAACAGATAGATGCCTTTTACACCCACATCAAGTTCCATAGAAAAATGGTTGTCTTTACCCCAGATGTCTAATTTTGAGGTCAGTGGGTGCCAGATGGCTGGTAGTTGCTAAGAGGACTGTTCTTGCCCTTTGTGGGTACTCCATCTTATTGTTCATTGGAGGGCGGAGATCGGCCTGCGCTAGGGGCCACGTTATGGCCTGGTTGTCAAGGCACATCTCTCAGAAAAGTGCCATAGGGTGCTGACAGGGATGTCTCTGGTACGGCTTTAGGTCTGCATCAAAGCCAGCCCTGCTGCTTGGTAGGGATGTTGAGTGTTCAGCAATTTTCAGATGAAGGGTTGTGAGGAGTTACCAAATGGTTTTTCTAGGCACGGCCCTTGCAGGTAAGAGCGGTTAAGAAGGGGCGCGGGCGCGGGGGAGTCGAAATATGATGACCAATAGAAGGATTATGCTGACATCAGTGCCTTGTTTTAAGAAGGGGGACATGAGTGGCAGTAAGCCGCTCTGTAATGGGCCATCACTAACATCTTTTATAATTTATATCCTAGCTGGGAGTATGTGTCAAAAGGGAAGGGACTCCAAATATTCTTCAAAACCCTTGCCCCCATTTCTAATAATCACAGGGTGGATACTTTTACATGGTAGTAAGGCCTGCCTGACCAGAACAGTATGTTTGGCAATCATGTGTTTGATTGCGTATTTTATAACAGTAACATAATTTAACTGACATTTTTAAATATCTCTCATGTTTCAATAAGTGGAGACATGTTTAAACATTGGCAATTTAATAGAATAATTGTGAACAATTCTGAGGGGGCCCAGGTGAATTTTATTTTTTCATTCATGGGGGGCCCGACATTAAAAAGTTTGAAGAACACTGGTCTAGTGGGCCACTTTTTACTGTTGATTTTTACTGATATTATCTAAAACATTGCTTACAGTAAGGGCTGTTAAAGGAAAAATCTATTGAACAAACACCAAGAAAAGCAAGTTGACAATACAATATCGGTTTATTACAATACTGCAGAGAGGATCAGTGGAGAGATCAGTCCACCTCAGAGGAGATGCAACTTGATGTCTCTCCTTTTAGCTCAGAATCAGCTCTATTTATTCTTCCAAACCACAAAGGAAAAGGTCACATGTTGACCATTGACGTAAGCAATGTTCACACAGGACATACAAGATCGCATCAGTAGATGCAGCAATTTCTCGAAAACAGAAGTGCATGTAGGTGGGCCTAGCCTCACATGATGAGTTTGGAAACCCCCCTTGTGGGTTTCGGTTCTCGAAATCTAAGTGGAGCAAAGATATCTTTATTTAACTGCACAGCATGTGGTTATGTCCTGCTCAATGTCTATTGGCCAAACTTACCTGGCACCGCCCTAGAGTTGTCCCTGATCCCAGCAGAGGGCTCTAGATATTGAAGTATTGTGGATACTATTACTTTGAAGGTGGGGTTTCATGAACGCTGCTGGCACACAATACAGGTGCATTCATACATTGTGGTCATCTCATGTAAGTTGCAAACAAACCAATCCTGGCGTATTTGGAGTGACATGTTGTCCCTAGCAGTGTGTCAAGGGAAATGTAGCTAATTTAGGGCTATATGTAGCAATGCTTGGATATTTTTCTATATTTATTAAATCTGTTTCTGTCTGTGTGCATCCAATGGGCCTGAAGGTGGCAATGTTTTACCAGCTAACAAACTATAGTATGTATGTTGCTAAGGGACTGTTTTGCTCTGTTTTGGTGACATAGGCTAAATCAAAGTAGATGGGTATTGCTTCCCCCTTCCCCTTGTTTAAGCGCTGGCACCAAAGTTACTAGTTGAGCAGCCTGAGATAAGTAATGAGATGGCAGCGTTATCTGGTCTGGTATCAGTAAAATATCTGAAAAGCCATGC
The DNA here is from genome assembly GCF_964261635.1 of Lissotriton helveticus. Lineage (NCBI taxonomy): Eukaryota > Metazoa > Chordata > Amphibia > Caudata > Salamandridae > Lissotriton > Lissotriton helveticus. The sequence continues at coordinate 511,278,454 of NC_136071.1, read as the reverse complement.
TGCATGACTTTGACTACTACTGCACCTGTGTGTCTCAATCCTGTATCCTAATCTACTGTGGAAACCCATCTACAAAATATTTAACACTGCCTGGAAGGGGTCTACTTGTGCTTGGTTACACTCATCTGGAGTATATGTGGCCAGCCCAGTCATAGATATCATCGCCTGTATCTGCAATGAGGTGTGTGAAAAAGACAGCTGTATTGACTTTATAACACTTAACTACCTTGATGTGAGTCAAATGAAGAGGACAATGGGTGTCTCTCAATGTCCCTTCTTCTGCTTTGTTATCATTAGGACCCTCTGACTTTGGCCATTTTCAGGGTCTCCCTCTCGGTCGCTTCAAGGCTTGTGCTTCTACTACTTGGTTCTGTGAGTGGCTTTTCTTTATGCTGCCCTTGGGTCTGCCTCTGAGTATCTTCTGAATGGGAGAACTGGCAGGCTCCTGACTTTTCTATGGACTGTCCTTAGGTCTGCCCCTGGGTCTCTTTTTAGTGGCAGTGGGACTGGGTATGTGTGGTATTTAGTAGTCTTGCGCCATTCTGTACAATTGTTTCCTATTTGGTCTCTGTTTGGGGGTTTCTGGGTATACCTTAACCAGGCGCTTTACAGGGGACCCCATGGCGCTTTGGAGGACCTTGTCTTTATGTTTGAATTCAGAAGGTACACTGGACAATGCATCAATATCTATTCCATTATTAAATCATCCACCTCTCTTTCCCTAACCTCCAAAACCACCCTGCCTCAGACAGGTAGGTAGGCCGGTTGAGGTAACAACTGTATTTATTTAAACATTTTATATTGCTAAATTCCTGAATTCTTTCATCTGATCATATACTTCTATTTATTTTTCATTATCCTGGAGATCCACCCTTCTCCTACTCCTTACATACTTTCCATTAATACAAGCTGTTCTTCTTCCCTTTCAATTTACTTATTCCCATACATTCTTCTAAATCAGAGGTCTTTAAACTTTTTGATGCCGAGACTCCCTTGTCAAACCTTTTTAGGCGTAAGGACCCCCTTCTGACAAAAGTTTCTAGAAACTGGTACTCCTCATCAACAACTATCGACAACCATGAATGCGCCTGTTAGACCTGGCATCTTTTAGCATGTGTCCACAGTTTTTTCCTTTCTTACATACTATTTTTTACTCTTTTTTTTCTGGTTTAGTGCCTCTGCGCACTTTCTCACTGCTGTTCAGTGTTAAAGTGCAAGTGCTCCTATTGTAAATTGTATAATGGAATGGTGTTTTCGTGATTGACATGTTTGACTTACTAGTAAGTCCCTAGTAAAGTACACTGAGGGTGCCAGGGCCTGTAAATCAAATGCTGCTGGTGGGCCTGTAGCACTGATTGTGCCATTCACCAAAGCAGTCCTGAAAACGGTTTTCAGGCCTGCCACTGCAGTGTGTGTGTGCAGTCTGTAACAGCCATTTTGATCTGGCAAGTGCACCCACTTGCCAGGCCCTATTCTTCACTTTTCTTAGATGTAAGTCACCCCTAAGTTAGGCACAAGGTATCCCTCTGGGCAGGGTGCCATGTATATTAAAGGTAGGACATGTACTGGTGTGTGTGACATGTCCTGGCAGTGAATTACAGTGTGTTTCATTTTTCACTATGGAAAGGCTTTTTGTCCCATAGGATAGAATGGGAGTTTACTTATAACATCCTACAAGCATATCTTCCTATTGGGACAAGAAAGAGAAATGGGTTTTAGTATGCCTGAACTCAGAATATAAAAATGAATATTTTAGTAAAGATGATTTTATGTTCTGTGTTTGGAAATAGCACTTTTAGAAAGTAGGTATTTTGTTGCTTAGCCATCCTGTGTGTCTCTGCTGGGTTTGTGGATTGACTATCTGGCTTTGAAGTGACAGGGGCTGGGGATGTGCATTTTCATTAGACAGCCACTGGGGGGGTGAAGGTGTGTCCAGCCTTTCCTGGATGAGTCAGGGATGTGCTGAATAGACCTGGGCTGTATTTATAGTAGTGGGAGGAGATTTCCTGGCACCTGAATGGGCCTGGTCTGCCTTGGACAATGCTGTCCCCACCTCCTGCCAGGAAGCTGGGCCAGAGAGGATGGAACTGGTTTGGGCTTGGCATAGGCACTCTCTGTCCAAAAGCACAAAGAGAAACTGAGTATAAATATTGGGGACCAGACCCAAGAACTGTAGAACTCGCTGGAATCAAGTAACCTTATTTATTTATTTATTTATTTATTTAAGTTTTGTATAGCGTTAGCTAGACCCGAAGGTATCAGTGCGCTTCACAACAGATACAAATAAGCATCAACATAACAGGTAGGTCGAAGCAGGGTAGGGAGAGTATGAGAAAACATGGTAGCAAGTAAAAGTCTATACAGTATCAGCATGAGGGCGACATGGCGGAGATCAAGTGAGAGTCATCAGGTTCTCGCTAGGACCAAGGAGCTAGTGAACTATCAAAGTCATACGATGGTTCTCGTTATGATCCAGCCCGCTCAAGAAAGAAGGCTTTGAGTAGTATCTTGAATTTCAGGAAGGAGGCGGTCATCCTGATGTGGGGGGTGGATGGAGTTCCATATCTTAGGAGCATTTCCCGCAAAGGACCTGTTAGATCTTTTACGTTTCTGGGATTTCAGAGGTATGAGTAGTAGCGTGTTGGAGCTTCTGAGGGTCCTGGACTGACCAGCTCTCTCGAGTTTATTGGCCAGATTTTCCGGTTTACCTGTATGCATGGCTTTGTGTGTGAGGCAGGCTGTGCGGAAGTTGGCTCGTAGGTTAATAGGAAGCCATTTCAGGTCCTTGAGAGCCGGGGTGATGTTCTCATATTTCTTAGATCCCGTGACCATTCTAACTGCTGCATTAAGGGTAGCAGTCAAAGGACCTAGATGAGATTTGGCTGTTCCAGTCAGAGTAGCAATGCCATAGTCAATCCTGGAGATTACCAGTGCCTGAGTGGCCTGTTTCAGGTCTTTCAAGGGGAGGAAGGGTTTAAGTTTGTAGAGAAGTTTCAGGTTAAGGAAAGCACTTTTGGCAGTTTTAGAGATGTGTTCTTTCATGTCCAGTTTTGGGTCCAGAGTGATCCCCAGTGATTTGACGGAGGTTGTAGGAACAAGAGGAACATTGAGGGCGTTTAAGGCCTTGAGCCATTCGAGTATTTGGGGATTTTCACTTTTGTTTGAGATGAGGAGCACTTCTGTCTTTTCTTCATTAAGTTTGAGGTGGTTGGAAGAGAGCCAGTGTTGGACCTCTGTGAGTGTGTCATTTAGTCTGTGGAAGTCTGCGATCGAGGTGGTTTCCAGGTAGAGTTGTGTGTCATCCGCATGGGGGTGAAAGGGGATATTGGAGTTCCTTAGAATTGTAGTGAGGGGCTCCATGTAGATGTTGAAAAGGTGTGGAGAGCGTACTGACCCCTGTGGGACTCCTCTAGTAATAGGGAGAGGGTCCGATTTGGAGCTTTTAATTTTGATAATCTGTGTGCGGTTGTTGAGAAAGGAGGTGAACCATTTGAGAACAGTTTTTTCCAACCCCGCTCTCTTCTGTAGGACATTGAGTAGTAGGTTGTGATCCACTGTGTCGAACGCTGCCGAGAGGATGAGGAGGCTGCATTGGTTGCAGTCGAGAGACATGTGTAGGTCATCCATCACATTGAGGATTGCGGTTTCTGTGCTGCAGCCCTTTCTGAACCCATATTGGTGTGGGTCAAGAAGATTCAAGATCTCTAGGTGATGGGTTAGCTGAGATAGCACACATTTTTCAAAAATTTTCGATAAGAGCGGCAGGTTCGACACTGGTCTGAAGTTGTTCAAAACCGGAGGGTCGAGGCCAGGTTTTTTTAGGGGTGGCGCGACTTGACCTAGTTTAAGGCAGTCAGGGATGGAGCCATCGCTCAAAGAGCTGTTGATGATCTTGGCCCAGATAGGGGCTAGAGTAAGTTTCAGGTCTTTCGTTAGTCTTGAGGGCAGCTGATCAAGGGAGTGAGACGAGGGATTAGCGATGGCAATGAGATCGCTTTTCGCTTCGGTTTGGATGGGTTGGAAGGAAGACCAGCGAGTGGCTGCAGTTGTAGGTCTTGAGTGGGTAGAAGCAGTAGGGCGCAACTCTGAGAGGACGGAAAGATTGCTGCAAGATCGATCAATTGAGGCAATTTTTTCGTTAAAGAAGTTAGCAAATTCGTCGCACTGGGATTTGGACGCAGTTAAGCTGTCTGTCATAGGTATGGAGGTTTGGTTTCTGATGATATTGAAGAGTTCTTTGGGGCGGTTTTTAGCCTTGTCTAGAGCAGAGCAGAAGAAGGATGACTTTTGGTTCTTGATATGATTAAGGTAGGTTTTGCGAGCTGTTTTGAGTTGGTCCCGGTTAAGGGCAGTGGGGTTGTTCCTCCAGGATCTTTCCATGGCTCTTAGGAGTCTGCGCTCATCATTGATGTCCGTGGAGAACCAAGACCTGGAGGGAATGCTTCTGTTTTTTTTTAGTTTTCTAGGTGCCAGCTGGTCCAGGACGCACTCCAGGTTGGAGTGATAGAGCGAGGTGAGATCCGTGGTTGAGAGGAGCTCCGTCGAGCTCGGGAGGAGTGAGCTGAGAGCATCTTGTAGCTTGTCAGGGGGGACTTTCGATAAGTTTCTGACCCACTTGGGGGAGGTTTTAGTGGATGGGAGGAAAGGAGCCGGGTGGTTGATGTGAAAGAGGATGGCGTGGTGGTTGGACCAGTCCACAGGGATGATGTGGTCAATTGAGATTGTCTTTTTGATTGCATCTAAGCCAAGAAGAAGAGCTGGAAGAACTGCCAAGAGGAGTACTGCCCCGTTGCTGTGTTTTTTGTTTTTTTCTAAATATTTTTATTGAGTTCTTGGCAGAGAATCAATGACATAATGATTACCAAATATCCAACATATAAATCTAAACATACTGAACTAAAAATGCATTGAAATCGCCTACAATAGGTACAGATCAAACAAAAAATATTTGTATTTAATCAGAAGCATGATATCCCAGATCCCAAATATCCAGCATTGAACACTTTTCTCAGTCAAAGTAATCTTTCCAAATTTTAGTAAATTTACGTAAAGCTCCAATCCTTTTTGCATACCTAAGTTCGCTGTTTCTAACTCTCTAAAGTTTTTGTAAACATTCATCTGCAGTTGGAATTATTTCTGTTTTCCAATACTTAAGAATAAGAGATCTGGCAATTGCAACAATGATGTACAAAAGCTTCACTAAGGAATCTTCCAAATTAAGCTCTGGATCAACCCCAAGTATAATCAAATTATTATAGTTAACAATCGTAAAATGTAAATATTGAGACAATATAAAAAACAAATTTTCCCAGAAAACCTTAATTTTGGGACAAAAGGCAATAATATGTGACCAATTAGCCAAATCCGGTTGAGTACATCTAAAACAATTAGATGATGCATTATTGTACATTTTGGACATCACTGCCGGTGTATAATATAATAGCCATTTGCTAAAGAAAAGCATACGTCTCCAGTTAGCCCCTCTAAGGACCGTGAAATTTAATTTATTTAGGGTTTTCCAGTTTATTTCCTTTAAATTGAAGCTTTCATGTTTCTGCCATTTTTTTATCGCTTTGGCACTCACATCCTCCTCCCTATTTTCCACCAAACTTTTCCTCCATGCTCCCGCCCTCTTGAATACTGGGGACCAAAAGATATCGTTCGTTAAATTAGAGGTCTGACTTATTTGTGTTATATCAATATTGCTCAATACCCTATACAGCGCTACATATGAGCCCATAAGAAGAAAATTACCACGTATTAACAATACCATCTCATCGGGAGTCAACCAGACTCCAAATTTAATAACATTTGATAAGTTAACGAACCCATATCTCGCCCAAGTACGTATGATATCAGAATCTAATCTGGTTCCTAATCCAAAAACAGCCTCTCTTAATGGAGTTACTAGGGACAGGAGAGAGAGTGAGTACCTTTTCAGCATAACATCTCGCTTTTTAAGAAACCAACAGAAAGTCTTGTATCTGACTAATTTGGGTGATTTAACAATCGCGAGAGGAGAAGGTATTTGGGATTCTTTGCAGATGAGATCAAAAAAGAAATTAATAAACAATACATCTCTAAGTGCTGGATATTTAAATCTCGAGAGATACTGCACAAAATATGCATAGTAATAATCTTTTAAATTTGGTAGGCCCAATCCACCGTGTTCCTTATCTACATATAGGGTTTCTATAGCTATTCTTGGAGTCTTTTTTGCCCAGATAAAGGCTGAAAAAAGAGATTCAATCTTTGAAAAGAAAAAGCCAGGAAGGGAACAGGAGATGGTTGAAAACAAAAAGTTGAAAAGTGGAAGTATTGACATCTTAATTAATGCTACTCGGCCTAAAATAGACAAAGGAACCGTATCCCATCTTAGGAACATAGCACGAACTTTCCTGATTAAGGGTTCAAAATTGAGCGTATATAGATCGCGTACTGAAGATGAAAAATAAACCCCTAGGTATCTTTTGGGTTTATTGGTTATGCATCTCCGAATATCTGAATGCAGGTCCGGGTTGTTATTCCCGCTGATTATGATCTCAGTTTTCCGTTTATTAATACGATACCCCCCCAATGCTTCAAATTGTGAGAAAATGGAAAAGGCTTGCTCTTGCGACTGCATATCGGATTTCAACAGAAGCATAATATCATCTCCGTACAGTTTGATCTTATCCATACCAACTATCGGCGAAGAAATATTTTTATCTTTTCTTATTGCAGATGCTAGAGGCTCGATGAAAAAAGCAAAAAGAATGGGGGAGAGAGGGCAACCTTGTCTTGTTCCTCTTTGAACAGGAATAGACCCAACCATCTGTTTATTAATTAGAATATGGGCTTTTGCTCCCTGGTACAGATTTTTAATTAAAGTAATGACTTGAGAAGGTATACCAAATCGAAATAAAATGAAAAAAAGAGTGTCCCAAACTACTAAATCAAAAGCTTTTTCTGCGTCTAAAAGAAGAATTAAAGCCGATACCTTACGAGTTTCAAAAAAATCTAATGCTTCAACTAAATAATGTGTGTTAGTGAGCAGTTGACGGCCAGTGATAAATCCATTCTGATCTGTATGAATTAACTGTGACGCAACCTTATTAAAACGAATAGAAAGCAATTTTGTAATAATTTTGTAATCCGAATTTAATAAAGTTATAGGCCTATAGGAGTTTGGATCTTTTGCTTCTTTTCCTTTTTTTAAAAAGCTGACCACTGTACCATCATAGAAGGATGTCGGGATTGGTCCCCCCTGAATCATTGAATTAACTAATAAAAGAAGTACTTCAGAAAGAGAGCCAAAAAATGTAATAAAAAATTCGGCTGGAAATCCATCTGGGCCGCAAGCCTTACCATGTGGCAAGTTTTTAACTACCAGCTCCAATTCTTTAATAGAGAAAAAAGAAGCCATAACTTCTTGATCCATATTGGAAAGTGATGGGAGAGAGTATTTATCTAGAAATACATTTAAACTAACTTGATCCAAAATATGGGAAGAAGAATAGATATTTTCATAATGGGATAACATAATTGCTCCTATTTCCACCTGATCTGAGGTGTCTACTCCGGTGGTAGGGGATTTTAAGGAACGAATCAGGTTGGCTGCGGCTTGTTCTTTTACTTGCCATGCCCAAAAATTTCCGGTAAAGTTGCTATGCTCATAGGATTTCTGCACTTGCCTATAGAAGATTTCCTCGCTTCTTGAGAAATAGTGAGCGCTCAATTCACGTTTCGCTGCACTTAATAGGTTTTTTAAATCGGCCGAGGGATTGTGGTATTTTTGATGTATTTAGGCCTGTATTTTTTGCTGTAGCTGGTTTTTTGTATCACGAAATATAGCTGCCTCCCTTGCATCCCTACTTATAATGATGCCCCGAATATACGCCTTCAAAGTGTCCCATATAATATGAATTGGCGCTGTCCCCGTATTTCGTTCTAGAAAATCCTTTATCTCCGCCTGGACAGACATAACCCAAGGTTCATCATTCAAATAGGATTTGTTGAAGACCCAACGTTTCACCACATTAATCCTTACATCTAGCTCAATTTCAAGGACAAGCATTGCATGATCGGAGAAGCCATTATGTAAAAACTTATGATCTCGACTAGTAAGTATTGAGGAAATTAGGAAGAAATCTATACGAGAAAATGACTTGTGCCTCCCCGACCAGCATGTACATTCTCTTTTATGAGGGTTTGTTAACCGCCAACACTCAGCTAGATCTAAAGTCCTAATATTATTAAGAATAGTCTGATGAGATTTAGGTTTAGACTGCTTTTTTCTGCCCAAGGTTGAATCAATTTGTGGGTTCATCAATATAAAAAAATCCCCTCCAATAACTAGATCTCCGTTAACCATAAGAAGAGACTGAAACATTTCTTCATATATTAAAGGCCAATCGTTAATGGGAGCATAGAAGTTCACAAAAGTAATGGGAGAAGGTCTATCTTGATTATACATTTAGCCCAGCACCAACGGCCCTGTTTATCTGCTTCGGTATGAATTATTTCTGCCTCTAATTTCTTACTAAAAAAAAGTGCAACCCCCCGCTGTGACTCTGAAAAGAAAGAGAAACCTCAATAGTCGGCCCATCCTTTAAACATGGAAAATGTATCTGCTTTAGAGATTACGATATGAGTTTCTTGTATCATAATGACTGCAGGATTCTCTGTTAAAAGCCATGCCTCTATTGCCCTCATTTTCTTATTATTATTGAGACCGTTAACATTAAAGGAAATGATTTTCAAACCCAACTTAGACATAGTACAGACATATGATTTAAGTACATATAGTTCATTTCAGCCCTTATTTCCCCAGACTTCTTAGAACCATCTGCTTCGAGCTTAAAAAATATATTAATCATCAAACATAAATAACATAATGAAACATCTCTCCACCAAGAACATTTTTTTTCTTTTTTCCCGCCCTCTCCTCTCCCCCTCCCCCCGCCTTGTCTGTGGCACCCTACTAACTCTCTGTCCTCTCCCCCCACGCTTGCCACAGCACCCTTTCCTTGACCTTGGGGTGTAGTGGTAAAACACCCCCTGACCCCCAGACCCGTGCTCCTCCCTCCCCTCCCAAAACCAAGAGTGTAGCCATAATGGCGTGTCAGAGTGTAAGAGTAAGAGTTTAAGAGTAAGAGTTTAAGAGTAACAAACGAAAAATAAAGAATTAAACCGTTCTATCACTATTATACATTTTGTATTTCGTGTAGCAAATCCTGTGCTTCCTCAATATCGGATAGTAGATAGAATTTACCCTTAATCAGAACTCTAAGTTTAGATTGCTGTGCTATCATCGCCTGAGCCCCTTGAGCTTTAAAAAGTTGGAGCATCTTTACAAATTCCTTCCTACGTCTGACCGCAATAGCTGACATATCTGTAAATATTCGGCATTTCACCGTAGCATTCACAGGAAATTGTCTTTGTTTGATAGCCCTAGACAATATTTGTTCCTTTACTCTAACATCTGCGAAATTTAGTACAATAGTACGCGGAAGGGTAGAATTCGGAAATGGTTGAGCAGGAACCCGGTGGGCTCTTGTTATAGTGAGGTCTCCTTTATATTCCGGTATCACCCCTTGTTGAAGAAAAGAGGTTACCCATGCCAATGTGTCCGACCCCTCAATTCCTTCCGGAACTCCTACAATACGTAGGTTGGACCTCCTATTATAGTTTTCCACTCATCAAGTTTTAGTTCAAGAGCCCTTGTGGTTTTTGTAGTCCCTTTAGTGTCTTTTTTAACTTCGACCATTTGATCCTCCAGTGTTGAAATCCGTTCTTCTGCTTCCACTAAGCGGGCTGGAAAAGTAGATACTAATTCCTCTATTTTGTCCATTTTGTCCAGTCTCTGGTGGATTGCCGAGAGTTCTGCATTTTGCAACCTTTTTATTTCTCTAACTTCCTCCAAAATCAGGTTAAGCATATCTTTCACGGACATTCGCATTTCTCCCTCTGTTTCCGTATTCATCTCAAGCAGAGGCCCAAGGTGGTCTGCCACTCCCCCACCTGTCCCCCCTCCTGCCCCCATATCGGTGACTTGAAGTGGCACCGTTGCTATACTTAATGTATCTTTTGTTTTATCATCAGAAGTATCAATAGCTTGCTTTGAGTCACGTGCAGTATTGGTAAGAGATGCCAAGTTTGAAGGAGACGCAGCTATGCTCGGATCCTTTGAAGTAATTGTACCATTCGATTGACTATGTAATGCGTCCAAGCTCATTGAATTCTTTGGGGGGGGCAGGTTAGGTGAGAGAGGCAAGACTTTTTTTGCGAAAAGGGGGAACTGTTTAGCCACAGAAGGAATGGGTGGAGGCAGCAAAGGTGGATGAAATGAGTCATGGGTATGAGATGCATCATCAAGGTGAGTTTCGGTCAAGTTATCTCCCAATTGCGACTGAGCCAAACTATCTGTTAACAAGTCCTCGACCTCAGAGTTATCAGATGAATGTGCTGAGTCATCATCCTTCAGGGAGTTTCCTTCTGTTAATTTAGCTGCTGCCTCCTTTGCCAGCTGTCGCCGTTGTCTGGCTTTGAGACGAGCATTAAGTAGTTTCCCCATTGTGCTCGCGCTGGAGGCTGGAGGCTTTCAAATAGGCTCTCGAATAGTAATTGAGTCTTTAATTAGTCTTGAAATTGTAATGAACAGCTAGGAGCTAGGAGCTGGAGATCAGACAAAACACCCCTTTGCTTCCTTGCTTTGTTCAGCCCAGCACCACAGGCTGCAGGTACAGCACACGACCAATTACACCCAAAAAAAAAAAAAAAAAAGAGGCTTACTGCTTTATGTGTCCGAGCCAATTAGTACCATCCAAATATGCAGTGTGTATCTGATAAAAATCCCAACTCGATTTTCACCAAACGGAAAATACACTGGTCGTTTCTTTACTGCTTTTTTGCTTCTTTACATCAGAATGCAAAGGAAGAAAGAGTGCATGAAAGTCAGAACCACACGTTGCAGCTGGCCGTTTATGGCTTCTACAACCACCTCTTCCGGCGCTTTAATTATCAGTCCGCTCCGTAAAACAGTCTCTGCAGCCTGAGTAAATACCTGCAGCAACGCAGGGGGGGATTGTCGTGTTAAACACACAAGATTTTTCGAAAAAGTTCCTGCAGTCAGTATTGCATTCTTGTCATCTGGTACAAACGCCGGTAGAGATGTGACGCTCCACCGCTCCTGATGTCTATCTGACCGTCGATTCTTAATCAATCAAGCAGCAGAGAATCCGAACGCCGGCGGGGTAGCAGGGAAGCAGCGCTCCGCCGTTCCGCCGTTTCAGCTGATAATCAGCCCGCTAAGCAAAGAGAGAGAATCCAAACGCTGATGGAGGTATCTGCCTGCTCTTCGTGTCCGCCACCATCAGAAACAACCTCATGGAGGGGAGGAGTCACAGCACGGCTCACAGGTGCTACGTGGAGGCGTGGAACTCCACCGTAGCGAGTACCAACCCCGTTGCTGTGTTGTTGCTTTGTTGGGTTGGCCTGCAGTTGCTGCTTCTGCCTTGGGCAGTGTAAGGACTGGACTACATTTTCTTTACTTGTTGCTGAGTATCTCGAAGGGCTTGAAGTAGAGCTTGCCTCCTGTTCTGAAGTCAAAGGGACCGCAAAGACTTCCCCTACCTCTGGGTACCACCTCTGGAACCTTGGATTCAGTTGCCACAGAGGGGGGAAAGCAACCGACTCGTCACCGACTGTGTAGTTGGCTCAGTCGCTGGCTCCGTGTCCCGAAGGCACAGCAGAGGGCACTGCCGCATCTCGCACTGCAACCCTGGTCTCACTGACGACAATGAAGGCCGAATAGCTGCTGCTTACACGTGACCTGTGGCCACCACACTCTGCACCACCTCGCTGCACTTTGCTGCCCTGGTCTCACCGATGCCGTCGCTGACTTTGAAAACCATGACCGCACCCTGGCTTGGGGGCACTGCTCGCAAGTCTTCGACACACCGTCCCATCCCACACCGCAGTCTGGACCGACCAACACCAGCTCCCAGCAACTGGCACTATCACCTGCACCATGATCTGTCAGCACAGCAAAGAGCACCGTCTTCACTCCGCACCTCAGCCCTGGTCTCACCGATGCAGCTGGATGACCGTCACCGAGCCGAACAAATCTTTGTCATCACAAAAAGCCAGGCTGCTCCGAAGCAACCAAAAATGCTTACAGATTAACTAATAAGGCACATTTGCCTTTCATTCAGGCAAGCAAAGCAGCTGATAATGATCTAAATTAGCCTTCCCAGGGCAGGAGGGCTGTCTTTTTGCAGGGACAAGTGAAGGTGGGAAATCTGCGACGCCCTTCCCAGGACTCCATGACCCCCCTGGGGGTCGCGCCATCCACCCTTTCATCCTTCCATCCATACATCCATCCTTCGTCCATCCACCCTTTCATCCATATATCCATCCTTCATCCATCCACCCTTTCATCCATCCATCCACCCACCTTTTCACACATCCATCCATCCGTCCATCATTCATCCATGCAATCTTTTATCCAGCCATACATCCATCCTTCATCCATCCACCCTTTCATCCTTCCATCCATACATCCATCCTTCATCCATCCACCCTTTCATCCATCCATACACCCATCATTCATCCACCCACCTTTTCTGTGCCTCTCTCATGGAGGGGGGTCAGTATCTCTCTGCGTCGTCTTCCTTCTTCCTCTCTCATGGGAGGGCATCTCTGTGCCACACTGCTGGGGGCGGGGGGGGCAGACAGGCTGTAACAACATCTCACAGTGAAGAACAGACTCTCAGGCACATTACACCCGCACAGGCACCGGGTATGAGGGCTCTTGGGACTTGAACCAATGATTTATGGGACGTGTCGGATGGGGGGAGGACCTTTCACATGCTTTACTTGCAGGACCCACAGCTCCAGGTGTGCAACGCCCATTGAACTCAAAGGGCTACAGCCTCCTCCCCCAGCCACCCCCTCCCCACCTCCCCTCCTCGTGTATGTGAGCCCGGCTGAAACAGCTTTACGGACACACACAAAGCCACACCTGAGTACTTCACAGGTCTTTAAAAGACCTTTTGCTTGTTAATGAGGCTTTGATGTTTTTCACCCCTCGGTGTGAATTAGGCCTCCGCCGTGAGCACCCTCAAACCATCCTGACGCCACCTGCTCTCGACTGGCCCTTTTATGTGTGTAAAATGAGCACAGCAACGCTGCGGGAACCTTTCAAATATGCAGGTATGGCGCTTATGGGTTGAGGCTAACCACGCGTTTCAAGACACTGCACACTCTGACAGAATCTGCGACCCCCTTTCCAGGACTCCACGACCCCCTTGGGGGTCGCGCCCCACAGATTGAAGACCTCTGTTCTAAATAATCCAGTTTCTTTTGGCTGGTGAATTTATAAGCAGAGAGTACTCTAACGTCTTAGACTCTCTACACGATTAGGTGAGACAAATATTTTATTTTACTTTCATATTTATATTAAAATGTGATTGCAATCTTCAAAAATGGCATACTTTTATAATGCAGTTTTAATCTACTGAGACCTGCGATAAGAGACTATTCTCAAATAATGACTGCATGTATACCCTCAAAATATTAATCTATGTCCCTGTAGGAAGTTCTAGAAATTTTCCAATTAATTCTTTGGAACACTTATCTAATCTTCTAAAGTATTTGTTATTACATCATTGTATGTTGTCCTTCCACCTAAAGGTGATGTAGTGTCAATTCCTAGTCACTCAAGGATTTCTCCCATGAAGGGATTATTAGGTGGTACTGGTATTGGTAGTCTACTGGGGTCAGTACCGTTAGAAAAACCTACAACCGTACTGTTATAAAGATGGACAATTAATTCAGGGACCTGTTGTAATTCACTACCTGTGTACCCTTCAGACATTTGTCTAAATAAACCCTTTTCAAAGATACTACAGTAGTTTGCATACAATAGGTATTCCTAACTACATAACATAAACAACATAAAACTACAAAATGACATTCATCTGTGGCCACACTTCTATTCATATTTACACAGACATACTAATATACTATAAAACTACTATTCTACTCTAAAACTACTTACTAGGGCAAAAAACTGCTACTACTGGTCACTTCTCCTGGACTCACAAGGAGGACAACTTTCACTGCCTGTAACTACAAACGGTGACTTCTAGACTTAAGGTCTGGGATGACTTGAGTGTTCTGCCTTTCAGAACATATGCTGACTGTCCAGCCTCAAGCGCTACTCTACCATGACCACTTCTGACTACCTTTAGTCAGGTCCCCTAGTACCTTCCGGACTTACCACTGGACTCTAGTCCTTATTATTGTGTCAATACCCAATCAGGCATGCATTTCCCCACATATGAATGATAACAATATAATAACATATAACATATTCTACAGTCAACATGCCACCTGTAACTCAAAAGGGACCACATTTGCACAGTTCTCACCTTTTAAGAATGCCAACTCCCAAGTCCTACCCGTCCCAGAGAAATGAGAAGTCCTTGTAAGAGGCATCTACTTACCTACTTTTAGTTGCACAAATCATTCCAAGAGGTCAGGAGGTATTTCAGGATATGGCACCAGGTGAGAAGAAGTGGAAGTCCTGGCTCAGCTTGCCAACATGTTAAAGGAAAAATCTATTGAACAAACACCAAGAAAACAAGTTGACAATACAATGTGGGTTTATTACAATACTGTAGTGAGGATCAGTCACTACAGGAGAGATCAGTTCACCTCAGAGGATATGCAACTTGATGTCTCTCCTTTTAACTCAGAATCAGCTTTATTTATTCTTCCAAACCACAAAGGAAAAGGTAACAAGTTGACCATTGACTTAAGCAATGTTCACACAGGACATTCACGATAGCATCAGTAGATGAAGCAATTTCTCGCAAACAGAAGTGCATGTAGGTGGGCCTAGCCTACCATGATGAGTGTGGAAACCCCCCTGTGGGTTTCGGGTCTCGAAATCTAAGCGGAACAAAGATATCTTTATTTAACTGCACAGCACGTGGTTATGTCCTGATCACTGTCTATTGGCCAAGCTTGTCTGACCCTTTGCATGTGGTTTCTTCCATTAAGCCATCTAGCCGGTTAGGGTTGAAGCTGTGGTTTCTGCAGAAGCGAGTTAGCAGCTTTCAGACTTGTCGGTGTGATCTTGACAGAAGCGTGCGCATGTGTGTCAGTATGTACTAAGGCAGGATGTGCACCTGGTATTTTTTCCTATGCACGTGTTCAAGCTTAAAGGTGTAAGAAACCGCAACGCTTCAGAGGAAACAGGCTCGTATGTGATTGGTGCATTTTGGCCCGTTTCTCTAGCAGATGGAACTGGTGGTAACATATTGTTGTGCAGGTGTGAAGCTGGGGTTTCTGCAGAAGCGAGTTACCAGCTTTCAGACTTGTAGGTGTGATCTTGACAGAAGCGTACACACGTGTGTCAGTATGTACTAAGGCAGGATGCGCACCTGGTATTTTTTCCTAGGCACGTGTTCAAGCTTAAAGGTGTAAGAAATCACAACGCTACAGAGGAAGCAGGCTCTTATGTGATTGTTGCATTGTGGCCCATTTCTCTAGCAGATGGAACTTGTGATGACCTATTTTTTTAGTTTCTAACCTTAAGCTCTACTGGTTTTCCTGAGTCAGGAAGAAGACAAGATCGATGCTTCATGCAGTAGCTCAACTTGCTGACCGCAAGCTATTTCCTTACCTTGCAGGCTACTTCCTGATATTGCAATTAACTGTGTGACCTGATTCAGCTAAACACATTGGGGCATATGTACAAGCCCCTGTCGCCACAACAACGTCACTATTTACAAGGCAGTGATAAGCCATTTAATGTGGCTTAACGCTGCCTTGTACATAAGGCCCCCTTTCACGCTATGGTAAGCGTGAAAGGGGATTGCAGTGGGTGTTGTGGTGGGCGTCCCCCGTAACACCCATTGTATTTGACGCTGTCCCCCATGTACAAGGGTGGCGTACATAGGAGGCAGTGCCAAAATGGAGACCAGGAAAACCCTGGTCTTAAGTTGGTGAAACGAGGAGAAATGCATTATTTCTCCTCTTTTTTAGGTCTCACACCTGGTGATTACAGCACGAAAGCGCTGTCTCACCTGCGAGACCTATAGTCGCCGGCTCTGCTTCCCAGGAGACAGGAGATGGGCACGCGCAGCATGCCGGAATCGATCAGGTCGCGCGCGGGAACACGCGCTCCGATTCCAGCATGCTGTTCACAGTCACAATGGATCAGGACGCGCGCACGCACACACACACAGACACACATGCAGACACACACACACAGACAGACACACACAGACACACGCGCACACACACAGGCACACACACAGACACATGCGCACACACACACACAGACACACGCGCACACACACGCGCACACACACACACACACGCACACATCCCTCCCCCCTCCACTCACCGGGCTCTTTCCGCATGTCCCTCTCTCCCTCGGCAGCGGGTCAGTCTCGGCAGCAGGCGGAGCCCCGCTAGCTCACACGCTCACTTCCGGCTGGCTTCACGGGCACAGGAGCGCGGGGTAGGCTCCCGTCTGCTTCCTGTCTTTTTGCGGCCCCGCCCCGTCCCAACACAGGTTGCCTGGCTTCCTGTCCAAGCCGGACTGCGGCGGTGAGTTTCTCAATACCTGACTTGTTTTTATAGTGGGCAGACAACAGGAATCGCCCGTGTTGTGTGGTGATCTTGCAGCCCCTGTGAGAAGCGTAGCCTTAGCAACTGGGCTGCGCTTGCGTGGGCACTACTTTCGGGGGAAAACTTGTCTACAACTGTCTCGTGATGAAACACCGAGAGTTCTGGCGTGAGCCCGTTTCCAATCCTCTGTTTACCCCGCCTTACAAATGGCTGCTTTTGTTCTGGCATGAGCTTTTTTTTTTATAGAGGGCAGACAACAGGAATCGCCCGTGTTGTGTGGCGATCTTGCGGCCCCTGTGAGAAGCGTGGCCTTGGAAACTGGGCTGCACTTGTGTGGGCACTATTTTCGCTGAAACTTGTCTGCAATTCTTTCGGAGGTGTGGCTATGGCCCAGAATTAGTACCAGCGGCAGGAATAGGGGAGCAGAGCGGGAACTGCCAGGTAAGTCATTGCGCAGACTCGGTGGTGGGGTCATCGGCATGAGAGGGGAGTATGAGCGCAAGAGTGCATGTTGAGCTGCCTGATTGTTTTCTGAATGCAGCTTTCAGTGCTATAAGCAGTATCACACAATTCCGTTAGATGGTCTCCGAGCACCAACGCACCTTCAACATACATGGGAAGTCACAACCACAGCCTTCTCCAGTGGGGTGCAGTGGGACTCGTGCAGGGACATATGAAGCTTAATGACCTCATGTCAGATGCTTACCAAATGTAATCAGCACGTTTTAGACATCTGTAAAAATAGTTTACGAGCACATTTATTGCTACAGAAATAAGTAAACAGGTGTTGGGGTGCTTGAAAACATTCTCAACAGCTCGAGCGCACGCCTCTGCCCGACGTGCAAATGCTACAATCATGTCATTGCTCCCGCTCCACAATACCTTATTCCACACCTCTCAAAGAAAACCCACAAAAGTCACAACTTGTAGCCATCAAAAGAACCAAACCCTTCTTAACCTCTACTGCTGGCAATTTTTGTAATGTACTGCAGTTTTTTAACAGTGCAGTGTTCTTCAATCCTGCCTCCTGACACTTTTTTTCCAGACTTTTATATAACGCGGACTCGACCAGAAGGTATCAGAGCGCTTTACATAGGCACCAGTTGCAGCACAAACAGACACATTCATTACATTAGGCACAGGGAGATTAAGTGATTTGCACAGAATGTTGAGCCCCCCTGCCGAGACTTAACTCCAGTTCCCCAGCTTCGAGTTCGACCGTTCCAGCCGGTAGGCCATATCCTCCGATGTACAGAGGGATAGGTGAGGTCGGGGTTACAGGACATTAATCTTTTCCCTGGCATCAGTAACCATGAGTGGTGGGCTTTGTTTGGTGAGGGTTGGTCCTACAGTGGTGTATTTCCTAGGAGAGGGATGGATGTTATGATCCCCTCAACTGCAGCAGTGTGACCGGTATGTCATGGGTTACGCCCTGCGGTTGGTCTGCAGGGGAGGCGAGTGGTTTGTTTTACAGCTTGTGTTACACAAAGAGGAGGGATTCAGGGCAAGTTTAACGAGGTCCAGCGTACGTGCCCAGGAGACTGTATTTTCACACTAGGTACGGAGTTCCTCTAGGATATTTTAGATGATAGGTTGTAAGGACCAAGAAAGGGGTCCCGAAGGAGACCATAGATGTATGTGAAGAGAAGGAAGGTGGGGGAGGGGAATCCCCCTTGTGATACTAGTACTCTCACACACCCAGCAAGCTAGGTGTCATGCTTCATCATTTGAGTATGCCCCTCGTCAGGTCGGCGCTGCAATACCTGACGGGCACCCCTTTTAACTAGGCAGTTCACCTATAAAATAAAGGTTAAGAATAGGACTAACTGACCTATTTTGAACTCACTCCCCTCACATCTACACATACTAGGCCCCTTACCCCCACTGCACCAACCGGCAGGAACAGAAGATCCCAGATAAAGAGCCCCGGTTTCAGGTGCCCGTCAGGTATTGCAGCGCCGACCTGACGAGGGGCATACTCAAATGATGAAGCATGACACCTATGTGTGAGAGTACTAGTTCCACAAGGGGTATTCCCCTCCCCCCACCTTCCTTCTCTTCACATACATCTATGGTCTCCTTCGGGACCCCTTTCTTGGTCTTTACAACCTATCATCTAAAATATCCTAGAGGAACTCCGTACCTAGTGTGAAAATATTGTTTTACAGCTTGACACGATGTTGTGCTCCTTCAAATGTGTTTGCATGTCAGAGCCTTGAGGGGTGCATTATTTTCTATTTTTTTTGGCCTTGGGTTGTTTCTTTCGTGACTTCTAACAGGCCTAATGTTGCCCTGTCCGATACCCAGCACCCCTTTAGCAGGGGCACTTCGGACCTCATCTTGCTCCTTTTCGGTTGCTGCTTTTCACTGCCCCACGTTCTCGTGTATGGCATTTCACAGCATGACTTGACTGTGTCAGAGTCCCCCTGTCATTTGTATCCATGCTCCCATAGGGAGAACCACTGGAACAACCAACTAACCGGGACTAAATCCTCGCCTACTCTGATCCGCTTAAAAGAGACAGTAAAAACTGCCTATTGATTCGGGCCCCTTGTAGGTCCCCTCCTCACCCATGCTTACATTTAGGATTTCGGTGAGTGGTTGCCTAACATGACACCATAGTGCTGCTGTGAATTTTTCATGGGGTCTTTGTGAATGCAGCTTGGAAGAGGGTGAGAGGATGTGGTGTCATGGCCATAGCTGCTGACTGTAGCAACTCTGTGTCGGCTCATCATTGATGTTAACAAGCTGGTCTCCATAGTAATGTTGTGTAGCGAAGTGTCATATCAGCGACTGCTCAATGATCTGTGCTGCTCTCTAAGCCACTTGTAAATTTCAAAACGTATTACGACTGCATTCTTGCAATCAACAGTTAAATATGAGCCCTAAATCAATAAAGCTCCGAAACATAACGTACTACAACACAAATAAATTACTATTCAATCTGCATAATGCTTCAGTAATCTGTTCTCGCACCTTCCACACACCTGTAATAAATCACATTTCCCCTGCTTCTACAATGGAAAAGGATCCGTAGATTGTACAGATAGTGATGCCAAGGGCCAGTTTGACAATCGCCCATCTCCCATGGGGGTCGGCTAGTGTGCGTGATGCCTCTCCAAGAGAGGTTTTGGCTAAAATATCTATCCCCCTAATATTGGATGTTTGTGACGAGGTTGCTAGGATATTGTACCCCTTTAATTTAAGTAGTGATCTCTTAGCCCAGGGTACATGTGTTTCCTGGAGACATAAAACATCTACAGGATTAAGGCTAATCAGTTCGCTCAACCGATGCCGCTTATCCGGAGTCAGTAGGCCCTCAACATTCCAAGTTTGGATATTCAACCTTCCCATTGCTTAGTGATGAGTGTTAACCAAGTAATCTCTTTGACATATTGTTTAATCTTATGCCACATCTTGGATCTCTGTGGACATTATTTAGCTATGCTAGTATCTTGAAAAGGGGTAGGAGTAGACAACAATATGACTCCTGTACATAGAACTGGTTCTATTTTTGTTTCCCCCCCACACCCCCCCACTCCACTTCCCCCACCCACCACCCCCATTCCACCCCCCCCAAAAAAAAACAAGGCATACAGACTCCATAAGAGTCTGGGTGATGGGATGCAGTGCGACACCCGAGCTACCGCCTTAAAACATGTAAAATAATACAATAAGAAAAAATGAGCCACCAGAGAAATACCTATCCTTAAATATTAACCAATGAGAATCAGTATAGGCTATCAAAATCAATATAATGGTCCACCAAACCTATTAAACATAATAGATTAATTAGACCCTCCACACCCCCCAACCAGGTACCCCCCAATTACAACCTTCAGCCATCAACCTTGTTGCTATATTGCACATAATTATTAAACCCAAGGCACAAGGAATACATAAGACCAGGTGGGCTAAATTACCCACAATGTTTTCACTTTCCTTATTTTAGCTCATCCAGAAAAGCTTTTGCTTTAATTTCTGAAAGAAAAAATTTCGTCTGACCACCAACTATGACTTTCAGGCTTGCGGGATTGTTCAAATAGGCCTGGGCTCTTTTATCTTGAAATGGCTTAATAAGTGAGCGAAGTCGCCATCGTCTTTCGACCGTTGCATGGCAAAAGTCTGGTCGGGTAAAGTAGGAAAATTCCTTAAACGAGAGCTTGTGATCAGGTCTGGCTTTTTCCGTGACAGTCTGTCTTAAAAGAAAATTCCCAAAGTACACCAATGTAGCACGCGGATAAGTCCCAGGTTTAGATGGTAGATTAAAAGGCACCCGATGAGCTCGCTGTATTTCAGCATCCCAATTCCAATTTGTCAACTCCGGCAATGACTCCTGAAACATTTTCACAACAAAAGCACGCATATTTCCCCCCTCAGCTTTCTCTGGAATTCCCAGTATGCGCAGATTGTTCCTACGTTGGCGATTCTCGAAACCTTCGAGCTTCCAGCGAACATCAGCTAGTTCTGCCTCCTGTAGTTTAATCTTTTCCGAGTTCACCGCCACCTCATTTTCGTTCGTGAGGACTCTTGTCTCAATTTCCGTCACTCTTTCTCCGAATGAGCTACACGTCTTAGAGAGGTTTCTGACCACCCCTTGACCTTTACGTAAAGCAGCTTGGGATCTCTTACTGTCGTGGGCCGTCTCCTCCCTATGAGCAGCAATGGCCTGTAAGATTGTCTCCACCGCTGTTGGGGGAAGCTCAGAACCTGCAGTATTATCAACCCCTTGAAAAGAATGGGCTAGCTGATTAGACATAGAGTATTCCCCAGTAGGGCTCACCTCGCCACGCTGTTTGTATCTGGATGATGAAGTCATTTTATATCTAACTGTGTTAATTTTAGTACCATCATCCACACTACTTAAGTCAGAAGCACGAGAAAGAGACTCTTCGCCAGACTCCGTCTCATCTGACCACTCTCCGTCTGCCCCAGTTTCGTCAGAAAAAGAGTAAAAATCGCTTATTTCCTTGTCTCCCTCAGGGATGGGATCATTAACTGTAGACACAGGTCTTTGATCTTGAGAGGATATGTTAATCACTGCAGGGGCTCTATCTCTAGCCTTATCGGGCACTATTAAAACCAGAGGGACAGTCATTGGTGTTGTAGATAGAACAGAAACTGGCGTAACCCCCTGAATCCCAAGCGTAGATTGATTTGATCCCTCGTTTAGGGATAAATTAGCAAGGTTGGAGACGCTCAAATCAGCCATTTGGTCCACTTCTATCCCCGCTATACCATCACCAGCTCCATCTCCTACTCCAGCTCCAGCTCCAGAAACCGGAGTGGCGGAAATATGTTGCGCCCCAATATGCTGCTCCGTATTGTCACCCCCCTCAATATTTTCATAAGTCTCTTCAGCAACAGAGGTACTTACAGTTCCAATAGAGGGGGTGGCCTCGCCTGTCTGCTGGGATCCGGTCCTTTGCTGCTCAAACGAATTCAGTCCATTGAATAGCGCCGCTGCAGTATTTACAGTATTCGCCGTATCTACCATATTGTCTGCACTCTGGATCGATGAGGGAGACGCTGTTAATTGTGCTTTACCTGGGGTGCCCTGACTTTTTAATAGTAGATCCATTACTGAGCTGCCAGGGGCGGCCGATAGAAGCGAGCCATCTTTATTCAACTTTCACCTTGAGGCCAACACTTCCTGCCTCGGAGAGCAGTCAGCGAGTGCAGCTACCTGCTTCTTTCACTTTGCCTTCAACACGGAGGTCAGCGCGTTACCTGGCCCTCCCACATTACAGGTTTCATCTCTCCGCTGACGTTGTGCTTCATCACGGAGGGCTATCGCCGCCTTGGCTGCCCTGGCTCATGCCGCAGCAGTCGAAACTGACGAGGTAGTCTTTGGAGGCATGGCTACAGTGTCAGGGGAAACTCCAGGAGAGACAACAAGCGCAGTTCTGGATCCGGTTGAGTTGCGATGCACCGCTGCTGCCGCCTCCGTCTGAATCAGCGAGTGCGACAAGTGGTGGAGCGCGGATGGCGGAGTGGTGAGTATTTTAAACACCGCCCACCCGATCAGCGTATATAGCGAGGTAAGCGGCTGGGCTTCTAACGGTACAGACTCACAGATACTCAGTAGCATTTTACTTCGCCGCACTCTTATGAGCCCGGATTATTTCGTACAGTCAGCATTCTATGAGAATCTTCATAATGGGCTGTTAATATGGGTGAGTGGTAGCATCTCTCTGGTATCAGCACGGAGCTCGGGTGAAACGCCTGCAGCACGGTCTAAGGACAGACCGCCATCTTGCCTGTACAATCTACGGCTCTAACTAGGATGATCCCGCTATTTTTGAACAGCTAGAACTCGAACTGGCTACTTGGCAGAGTCCGCTGATCATTTGTGGTGACTTGAATATTTCATTAAATCCGCAGCCCACTCCACACTTTCAACAACAGATATATATTGGTCGTAAGCCAAGAGTTTATAAGGCTGTTAGGAGACTTACAGATAGTTTCGGCCTAGTCGATGTATGGGAACATCTTAATTGCCAAGATCCTGGGTACACATATTTTTCTTGTCCACATAAGAAATATGTTCGGATAGATTATATGCTTGCTTCTAGGGACCTAGTTTCAAAATCCTCAATTTTTAAGTGCCCAAAAATAATTTCTGACCATAGCGCACTCATTTTTACAATAGGCGTTTCAGCTTCATTTAAACAGCATCGGCCATGGACGTTTGACCGTAAGCTTTTGGCTAATGAGGAATATATTACTTTTGTTCAAAACTGGGCTGAAGAATTTTTTAATTTCAACAGGTATAGTGCCCCAAGGAACGTGGTGTGGGATTGCTTCAAATCTGCTCTCAGGGGAGAAACAATGAGCTTCCAAAGTAGGGCTAGAAAGTTGTTAAACAATGAATACAATCAAAAAATACAGGTCCTTGCTAAAGCTGAAGAAGACCACACCACCCTACTATCACAAGGAAAAGCAGGCAAGCAAGCCATGTATCGAATTGCAGTGTTAAAATCAGAACTGAACTCGAGTCTTAGTCAGAAAGCAGCTGAAACATATAGGGCGCATAGGAAGGATCTATATGAGAGTGGGGAAAATGTAGTCAAACATCTGGCACTACGCACTCAACAGAAGAATGCTTTTAACAGTCTTATTACCATACAGGATAGAGGGCAGACGTATTCACGAATCCCTGATATTATTAAATCTTTTCATCAATACTATCAGAACCTATATACAGATGATCTAGTTACAAGTGAAGAGGAGGCAGCAGCGTCTTTTAGCAATCTATCTGACCATTTGGAGTCTGATAAGATTCTGGATGAAACTGTCATATAGCTACTGCTTATCTATATATTGTGTTAAGTTAGCATGGGCTTATTAAATGTTTAAACGCCATTTTTCCTTTTGCTGCTTCTGCACACGGCACCTTATTGTTGATTTAGCTTTCAACCCAGAGGAGCGTTGTGATTTACATGAGAATAATATGTTATTGCTCTGATATCAGCTTTGCTTAATAAACTATGTCAGTACAGAGAGTGCTGAAGCTTCAAGGATAACACGATACAGAATTGTTGTGAGGTCTGATCTCCGCACCTTCATAGACATAACATAAGTGCAACTCCTGCCAAATTCTGGCTTTAGGCGCATTTTATATTGCCTTGCTAGGAACACATACACACACTTGATGCGGTTCGCATGCAGAGAGCTGATGGAAACTGATGTGATCTCTTCATACTAGGATCTTGAGGTATGGGCCCGCCCTGCTAAAACCCAAAGAGACCTTCTTAGATATTAATATAATATGCTAGTTAGGGAGGGTGAGAATTAGGTGTTGTTAACGCGTATTCATTACAGCATATTAGCATGCTGTCACCTTTTGCTTTCTATGGACTAGTAACTATGCTGATAACTTTGCTTCTGATAATATGTTTCCTTGTATTATCTAAGATACTGCGTTTGAGAAAACGGCATTAGTAAATAAATATTTCAAATGTGCACGTGTCCTCATTTACTCCACGTTCTGGTTTGAAATGATTGTATAACGAAAGAGTGCTCATGTGTTCCACGTGACCTGAGGTATCGTAAGTTCATGTTCTGGTTTGTCTAAATCATTGGAAGTTTGTAATGACCTATGAGACACTGTAGCTAGCCTGGGAAAGGGTTTTGGGTACTGAGGTGAGTTTTGGGTCACCCTAATTCGCCGAGGTTCCAAATCTCTATGCACAGTTCTGTGGGAGAACGGAAACCCTGCTACATGGCGCCCAACGTTGGTGGTCTTATATCATGACACTCGAGTAGTATATCATTCAAACCATAACCCCTTCACTGTCGTTTCCGGAAAACGGTGGTGTCGGACAAACCTGCCTATTTTTGAAATAGGTCTTTTCAAGCTTGAATCTTTCTAAAACGGTTTCCTTGAATTACTACCCAGTTGTGCTACAAAGTTTACTTTGTTTTTCTAAGTTCCTGTGAAATCATGGCCCAGCCTGTGGACATTCCGCAGCATAGTCGCATTGCGGTGCGCAATCATATGCAGACTTACCAAGTCCCTTTGGAAGGCTTGGCTGTGATTTTGGTGGTGGGTGCGGATGCAGCTTACCCTTACGAACTGTTTTATTCGTGGGTGACGTTTCCGGCAGTGGACGCTAATTCTGGTGTGTTCCGCAACTACACTGCCTCTCCTGTGCCAAATGAATATACTCCGTACAGGGCACTGGAAATACCTCTTGATCATTGGCAGCATCGCGTTTGGTTTGGAGGCGCCCTACCCCATTCCTTGACCGCTCCGAGGTTAGGTCCTTTGTCCATTCCAGGCGCAAATTGGCCTGTTTTGGCTGGATTTACTCCTCATCCTCAACACGGCAATTGTACCCTAGCGGAGGTTCGTAGGCTACATGTAGTTTCGATTGCCGTGATTCGTGCATTAGTGCAATACATAGGTCGTCATCTCCCGGGTGGGCCCCCGGGGGGTCCGGCTCTTCCAGCAGGACAGGGCGGATTGAAGCTCAGTCCTGTGATGGTCAATGCTGTTATGGGTAAGCGTCCCCAGGACACGGACGAATTTCCTTTCTGGCTTGCCGAGAAATTTGACCAACTGGAAGCGGTATTTCCTAATACAACTCCTGGAGATAAACATAGAATCTTGACGATAAGTTTACCGAAAGATTTAGCAC
The DNA here is from genome assembly GCF_964261635.1 of Lissotriton helveticus. Taxonomy (NCBI): domain Eukaryota; kingdom Metazoa; phylum Chordata; class Amphibia; order Caudata; family Salamandridae; genus Lissotriton; species Lissotriton helveticus. The sequence continues at coordinate 511,252,685 of NC_136071.1, read as the reverse complement.
CCGAACTCGTTGACTGTGAGACCTGGGGCAGAACTTTTGCGGCTGTTTATGTGCGGTGTTTCGGCACTCCATCTATGGCTGTACTGCCTACGATCGTTAAACGTGTTCAAGATGATCACGGACCGGAGGCGGCGGTTGAATAGGGTATGCGCCTGTGTGGCTCCTTTGAAATAGTTTGCGACCTCATACTTGCTAATATCAAGGGGGAAGCAGTAAACTTTCAGGTGGCTAATGCTTTGGCGGCAGTCCCTGACGCCGATAAACCCCGCCAGTTAGCAAGGATAGTAGTGGCTGCTTATAAAACAGTAGGTCGCACTAGTAAAGGTCTGAAGCCTTTTTCTGTTAAGGAGAAAAAGCAACCTCAGGGGCAGCCTTCTGATACAGAAGTCCAGCCCAAGTTCAAGAAACAAAATTGGCAGAAGAAGCAGAAACAGGGTAAGCAACAGCAGCAGACTCAAGAATCTAGTCCTGCGCCTCCAGTGCCTGCACAGCCAGGGCGTGTTTATGACTTGCGCGATCGCGCGATGATTAAATCACCTGATCGATTTCAGGTTTCTGATCAACGCTCTCCTCGTTCCTTTCAGGACTCATCGGCCCCGAAGACCAGTGGTGGAGGAGGCGGAAGGGGTAGGGGTGGTCAACAAGGACATGACCAGCCCCGCCAAACAGACAGTGCAGGGAAGCAGGAAGGCACAACGCCGAAAAGACCGCAGTTTACCAAAAAGAAAGTCGCGGCTTTAACAGCGCATCGATATGCCACAGATAGTGAGAACGCGGCTTCGGAATCTGACATGGGCTCTGACCTTGCTGGACAGCGCGGCGGAGATTACCATTGTGAGAGAGGCCCTGCGTCCACTACTGAAGGTGACAGCGACTGATATTTATGTTGTAATAGAAACAGCTGATACGAGAGTTGCTCCCCCTGATAGACTTTTTGAAATTGTCCTGTTAATCGAAGGAGACATACAACGTACTGTAAAAGGGGTATTTTGGGAAAATCTTTCGTCTACATATGACATTTTGCTTTCAGAGGCTGACTGGCCCCCACCTTTTGTGCTCGCAGCGCCGCGAGGGGAGGGGGTGATCCTCCCCAGTTTCGCGAACACTGTCTCGAAAGAGCATGCGCAACATTTTGCAGAAGAGTGGGCTATGGCTCTAGCGCCGGCTCTGTACCGCAACCAGTGTGGTTGGGATAAATTGTCCCCAAGCCACGAGATTCCTTTGCGGTCTCAGCCGCAGCCTCAACCTCAATATCCCATTAGGCGGGAAGCCAAGGCTTCCGTCGCGTCTATCCTTGAACAATTAGAATATCAGGGAGTAATTGAAACGTGCGTGTCTCCGATGAATAACCCCCTTTTCACTGTGAACAAGCCGGACGGGTCATATCGTTTGGTATTGGATTACAGGCATTTAAACTCGCATTGCCGTAACTGTGCAGTACAGAATACACACGGCTCTGCCCTAGTGGATACTCTTGTGCGTAAGCGTTTTAAAACCACGCTTGACATTTCCAACGGTTTTTATGCCCATAGATTAGATGGTCTTAGTTCCCAATGGACCAACTTTACTTCAGCCGGGGTTCAAAAACACTTTCGGCGTCTCCCAATGGGCTATAAGAATAGTCCTGGGATTTTCACTGCCCGCATAGTCTCTCTCTTGGAGAGAATCGACCCGGATGCTTACTCGTATGTGGATGACATTTATCTCACAGACGACGATATTTGGGAGCATTTGTGTCGCGTAAACGGCATATATTGTAACTTTGCAGACATGGGTTACAAATTTAACTTTGCAAAATCGCACATTGCAGAGTACACAGTGTTGTTCCTGGGCTATGAGCTCAACAATGAAGGTAGAGGTTTGGCTCCTCACGTCCTGGAGAAATGCGCACAACTGCGTGCTCCAACAACACTGAAAAAATTACAGTCTTTACTGGGTTTTTTAAATTTCGGAAGAACATACATTCCGTAATATGCCCAGCGTATCAAGCCTTTGTATGCTTTGATACAACCAACTTTTTCCAAATCTTGCTGGCTGCCTGAGCACTCAGCCATTTTGCAATCTTTGCAAGCTGATCTGCTCACTTCTAAATTCTTACTGACTCGTGATAACCACACTAACCTGGTGATAAGAATCATTCCTGGGACGGTGGGTTTCACGTACCTCACTTTTAATGAAGGTGACACTGTACCTATTGCTTACAAGTCACACTTGTACACTTCGGCTGAGATGCGGTTTTCCACTGTGGAGAAAGTTTTAACGGCTGTGCAGATGGCGATTCTTAAGGAACGTGCTCTGTCACAGGGAAAACGCATGTTGGTAGTTACCCCCTGTCCTCATTTGGAGGCAGTTACGAAAGCCAGTGTACCGAATTCTAAAGCTTTGCACCCTCGGTGGATACAATGGGCTGCTTCCTTGACGTCCACGCATGTCACGCTTATTTTTTATGCCTCTTTACGATCGCAGGAGTACTTGCAGTATGAATTCGTTCATCCTGCTCCTCTAGCTATGCGACCTTTGGAGGAATTCCATTGCATCATTTACACTGATGGTTCGGCGCAGGTTGCGCATGGCTCTAAACACGCCTACGATTCCGCATGCGCCATTGTGGTCGGTGCCATGGTGAACGATGAGTTCAAGTCCAGGGTCGTGCACACGCAGACTCTAGGGGACTGCACCACACAATTGGCAGAGCTTCGTGCTCTTTTACTCGCGTTAGAGTACGCTGATCCTAGTGTGACGACTCTTATTGTGAGCGATTATTACTACTGTGTCCAGTCTTACAATGAAAACTTGTTCTTTTGGATTCAGAATGATTTTCGTGATTCCAAGGGTAGCACAATAAAACACAAGATGATCTGGGTTCGAGTGGCTGAGCCTAAGGCTCATCTGCCGCTCGTTTTTGTGATTCATACTCTCGGCCATCAGCGCGTGGGAGTTCACGCTGTCGGTAACTCGCTTGCTGATGAAGCAGCGAAATGAGCGGTGTCTAAGTATGTAGTTGCAGCTGTTACACAGTCCAAAAGTAAGATTGATGATGACATCTTGGCGGCTGTTGCTGCCACTGAGAAGGGAGGTAAACATCCTACGGGGTTCCCTTCGAAGTACACATACCACTTAAGTCCCGAAAAGGTTCCTTTTTTGAAAATACCTGATGTTGGTGAACGTGTAATTCCCAACTCGGATCGCAGAGCTAGCTTGATTACAGCGGCGCATGAAGGCGTGGCGTCTGCGCATGTGGGCGTCTCGGCCACTGTAACTCAATTACAGCAGCGTTTCTGGTGGCGGGGACTGTACAAACAGACACGTGACTATGTCCTTCAATGTGACATTTGCCAGCAGATTAAACCTTCGACTGCTACGCGTCCGCCACAGACACAGTTGTACATATCTAATAAACCACTGGGTTGTGTTTATTTAGATCACTGCGGTCCTTTTTCCTCAGATACTGCGTATTAGTACATCTTAGTAGCAGTTGATTCATGCACACGCTTTGTGTGGGTTTGGCCCCATCGCAGCGCTGATTCACGGACTGTCATTAGAGATTTGCGTGTCTTTGTAGGGATTTTTGCCTGTGGTACCTTCCATTCGGATCAGGGTCCGGCTTTCGCCTCTAAGGCGTATAAGGATGCCATGACTTCGATGGGGGTCCAAGTCAAGTTTTCGTCTCCCTACGGACCTGAGGGTAATAGTGTAGTGGAGCGAATGAACCGTGACTTAAAGCAATCTTTGACAGCACGAGTTATAGGCACTGGCAGAAACTGGCTGGCTCACCTCAATGGCGTGCAGCGTGCTCTTAATAATCTCCCTATAAGGTCTCTGGGTGGGCGGACCCCATACGAAATGCTCTTTGGGATCAAGATGTACGTCCCTGACCTTGATGGTCTAGACTGCGTGGCTCGCGCCACAACCTTTGACGTAGATGAACATTGCAATGTTTTACAGAATCTACAAGAGACCAGAGACAGTCTTGCAAGGGAACATATGCCCTCCACATCGGATGTTGCGTTGCAGATCCCGGTAGTTGGCTGGCTACCCCAAGTTGGAGAACTGGTTCGAGAGAAGATCGATAACAAGAAAGAATTTGGACCTTCCTATCGAGCTCCGGTCCCAGTCCTTGGAGTGAAGGGCACAAGAACAGTCATTTTACCACCACTTCCAGGTCGTAAGGAAAACAGGTTTATCTCCATTGACAATGTCAAGATACACAGAGTGGCCGATTCTTCTTAGTATGACACCGGCGGTCTCCTGTCCTTCCATTGTGAGAAATTCTGCTTTGGCCACTGCTTCTAATCCTGAAACTGAAGTAGCCATCGAATTACCTGCAATTTCCAGTCCTTTATTAAGTACTTTGCCTGGTACAGACCGTGATGATATGGATTACACTTACCCCACTGACTTATCTATGCCTGACCTGCAAACGCGTTTGGCCACTGAATCAAGATTTTCATTTGACACTGTTTCCAATGCTTCGAAGACACCCTCACAGTTTGCAGTTTATGCTACTTTATTTAAAAAACATTTTTTAATTCCCCCTTGGACATATATTTGGCTGGTATTTTTTTCATTTTACCTTTTTATGTCAATTGGTTTTGTGTTTTATTTTTTTCGATTCATCAATGGACACTATGTCGAGGAAAGAACATGCATTCGACATCTCAATGGAACTTTGGCCCCCCTTTCCTCGTCACATTCAGCACACAGATTGAAAAGAGACTTGACATTTGTTAACATCACTGCTTGGCCCGTCCTTGATGGAATTGTGTGGGATGCAGTTAGATTTCAAATACATGGCCCTACAGAAGTCGTTAATGTCCCTAATGTCCTTAGAGCTAACATGGGGGATGTAGTGAAACAAAACATACGTTCTGATGATTGGGATGTTCAGGCCGTAGAATCTTTGTTTTCTGATTTGATATATTATGCAGCCTTTGATGCTGAGGATTTGTACTTAGAATCTGCTAATTATGGTGATTTATTTTGTTTTCAACATTTTGGCAATCACTTCTTACATAAAACTACTTCCAGAAGGAATACTGTTAATTATACGCAGTGGGAGCATTGCCCAGCTCCGAGACAGGGCAGTTCCAGTACTTTTTTGAAAAAGTACACTTATTTTACCGACTTCAATCAGTCCCATCCCGAATCCTTTTATTTTAAAATGACACAGAAGCCAATGTCCAAGGTTAGACTTACCGATACTAAATTATTGTATTCGAAGTCCTTTCTAGATCAGTTAGCTATTGGCGGCTACGAATTGTGGAAGGAAACTATTGACCTTAAATCAGTTTGGGGTTCCAAACACTGGCAGGTGCATGGCACTGAGGCTTTGCACCGTGCATGTCTCATCCCGAATCATATGTTGTTTTTGAATGCATCAATTTCACAAACAACATGCTTTGGATTGGCTACTTCTAATAAATTAAATACTCCTACCATCCCTGAATTAGAGGAATATTCTGGCTGGAGTCATTTTACTGAGTTTTCCATTAGGGACTTGCAGACCCTTTTGCTTAATTCGTCCTTTAACATATCAAGTATGGATCCAAAAGGTTGGCTGGTGTGGCACAGAAGTGTTGATTCATGCCAGCGTCGTTTTCTGGGTTTATCTGATGGCTTTAAACAGGTCAGACCTGATCCCCGTTTTGACACTGACCATTCTGTCACGACTTATTCAGTTGGAAAGTTATGTCAGAATTGGCTGAAACATTCTACCTTATCTGCGGTTAAACTTCATCTTTCCAAGCTGAATGAAGATGTAGATTTAAATAATTTCATAAAAGGCCCGGCTAGTGGTAGATCAAAAAGATGGATATATGCTATTTACAATGAAATCTGGAAGACATCACAGGTTGAGGCGGCGACTCGCCTTAGAGCAATTGATCAAGCTAACCTTGAAAAGGTGCTTGCAGTAGTTGATAATAGTATTAACATGCTTTCTTCCCACATTTACACGTTAGATAATATTGTGTCCTCTGTGGTAGATATTGTGCAGGATGAGGTGTCTGTTTTGTACCATGGCCAAAATCAATTGCGTTCTGTCATGCAATTTGCGTGGACCCTACAGACGTTGAAATCTGGCAAGGTGCCATGGACCTACATGAATGTTTCCTCTCTCTTTGCCCCTTTTAATTTAACTGACAAGCAGCGCCTGCTTTCCATGCGAGATGCGTCTTTTTCAATGTTACATATTTAGATGTTAGAATCCTTGCCTTTTTCTGTGGCGGAGGCCACTGCTGCAACGTGGCTTATCCACGGTCTGATAACATTACCATTTGCTTTGTTTAAATTTACTAATTGTATGCGATATGTTGCCATAGGTCGATATGAACCCTTGGGTAGTGGTTTTCTCCATGAAGTCTGGTCCCTCCCTTTTACTTACAGATGTTTGAAGGACGGACAGGAAGTTTATCTGAATGGGGAGGAGTGTACGGAGACTCCGGATCACTCCTTAATGTGTAGACACATACAATTGCACAGTTCTTGTAACCAGGACTGGCCAAATTTAGCCTGTGTTTTAAAAGGAACGCCAGTTCCAGCAATCATCCCCACTTTTACCTTACTGGCGAACGGAAGTTATTTGCTTTTAAATAATGAGAATTGTTGTGGGTTAATTAAAGGTGTGGCTTATGTGGTAACAGTAACTGAACGTGTAGTTTGCTGCAAAAATGTACTATACCCACCCACGCATGGGAACGGGGATGTTTCCATCTGGCCGCGAATCCCAACCTTGACAGCGGAGTTCAATGGCATGAGTAGAATAAGAGCTCTTTTGTCCCAAAAAGAAGTGGCCTTGAGTTCGGCTCGAGAAACATTTGTGCTTCACATAGCAAACACTCGCACTGAGGTTCAAGCCCTTTTAAATACTGATTTGCCGTTGCATTTCAGCGAGCTAGTTCATTCAATCTTTAACGCGTCTTCCACGACTGGTCTGGCGCACTTTTTTAAAATAGTTAGCAGCGGACTCCTGACTTCATTTGAGAAAATATTTGGAGTCATTCCTGCTTTCTTCCATTCTATTTTTTCAAGTCTGTTTGGTGGATTCCCGGTTTTACTGGCACTAGCGGCAGGCGTTCTGGTGATCTTTTGTTTCGTTAAACATGGATGCCCTTCCTGTGCAAGAAGCCGCGCAGCCCCTCCTGGCACTGTTTCGCAACAGGATGCTTGTATATTTTGGCACACTGCCGCGTGCAACTTTAAGCACGGCGTTTGGATTATCGTTTCGATTTTCCTATTTCACCTGTGTCCAGCCTGTATTTCATTGCCTACGCTGTAATTTTGACTGGGCCATTGATTTGTGTCTCTGCAAGACGGTTTCTCCTGACGTCGATTTTAATCAGCTGATGTGTCCCATCGTGGCTCACGAGTTGGTTTGTTCTGGCGATAGGATTATGGCCTTGGCAGCGATGCATGGACTAATGGGTCCTTGGAACATACTCGCAGCAGCGCAAGATTTCTTGGCACAGAGCTTTCTTGAGAACCCACCGAGTTATCCTCTGATGGTGATAGAGACTCCGGTACTGGAAGAGCACGTATGTTCCTTCCCACTGTTGAATTGGATGGCTGAACTGTTTTCGGATGAAGACGGTGATTTCATGTTAGAGGCTGTTGCTGCATATTTTGCATATTCGGTCTTGCCCTGATGTCTTTTCCAATTTAGAATCCCGACACCATGTTTGCAATTGACATTGCTTTGCTTTTTGCAAATTTTGCTTTCATTTTTTCATCTCCCAGACCTATTGTCATGAGCGGAAGTTGACTTTCTATTGACATTTTGGATTTTTAAATTGATTCATGAAACATTTTTCCCATCGATTTCTAAATTATTAATATTGCTCATCGTTCTTGAACTCTGCTATCATGATGAGGCCCTTATCTTATCTTATCCGTGCTCGGATCATGGGGGGGTGTCATATAGCTACTGCTTATCTATATATTGTGTTAAGTTAGCATGGGCTTATTAAATGTTTAAACGCCATTTTTCCTTTTGCTGCTTCTGCACACGTCACCTTATTGTTGATTTAGCTTTCAACCCAGAGGAGCGTTGTGATTTACATGAGAATAATATGTTATTGCTCTGATAACAGCTTTGCTTAATAAACTATGTCTGTACGGAGAGTGCTGAAGCTTCAAGGATAACACGATACAGAATTGTTGTGAGGTCTGATCTCCGCACCTTCATAGACATAACATAAGTGCAACTCCTGCCAAATTCTGGCTTTAGGCACGTTTCATATTGCCTTGCTAGGAACACATACACACACTTGATGCGGTTCGCATGCAGAGAGCTGGTGGAAACTGATGTGATCTCTTCATACTAGGATCTTGAGGTATGGGCCTGCCCTGCTAAAACCCAAAGAGACCTTCTTAGATATTAATATAATATTCTAGTTAGGGAGGGTGAGAATTAGGTGTTGTTAACGCTTATTCATTACAGCATATTAGCATGCTGTCACCTTTGCTTTCTATGGACTAGTAACTATGCTGATAACTTTGCTTCTGATAATATGTTTCCTTGTATTATCTAAGATACTGCGTTTGAGAAAACGGCATTAGTAAATAAATATTTCAAATGTGCACGTGTCCTCATTTACTCCACGTTCTGGTTTGAAATGATTGTATAACGAAAGAGTGCTCATGTGTTCCACGTGACCTGAGGTATCGTAAGTTCATGTTCTGGTTTGTCTAAATCATTGGAAGTTTGTAATGACCTATGAGACACTGTAGCTAGCCTGGGAAGGGGTTTTGGGTACTGAGGTGAGTTTTGGGTCACCCTAATTCGCCGAGGTTCCAAATCTCTATGTACAGTTCTGTGGGAGAACGGAAACCCTGCTACAAAACCTCTCGAGAGGAACTAGATAAGGAAATCACATTGGCAGAAGTACTGTCAGCCTTATCATCACTCTCATCTGGATATAAAATTCCACTTGATCTATATAAATTATTGAGTCAGCAGCTAGGTCCTGTAATCTTTGATCTTTTTTTAGGGATACAATGGAATGGGGTTCCTCCCGATTCATGGAATGAGACTAATATAATTGTCTTTCCAAAAAAAGGAAAAGCACCAGATCAATTAACCTCCTATCGCCCAATTTCTCTTATTAATTCGGACTCCAAATTATATTCGAAAGTGATGGCCGTTCGGCTCAGTAGGGTCATCGAGCATCTGGTCTCTCCGTGGCAGCAGGTTTGTCCCTGGGAAGGGTACCATCGATCACACACGCAGGGCTATCACCTTATTTGATGCCATGTCCGTTACGGGGGACCGGATGCCGATGATCCTGCTGGACGCCGAAAAAGCTTTCGATCGTGTTTCATGGAACTTCCTTTGGTCGGTCCTGGCACGTAATAATTTTGGCCCCAAATGTATTAAATCTATTAAAGCGATGTATTTATCTCCCAAAGCTAAGTTACATATTATGGGTTTGGAATCCGACTACATTAATATTTCCAGGGGTACCAGGCAGGGGTGCCCTGTTCACCGTTATTATTTGCATTATACATAAATCCTTTAATTATGAAGCTCTTGGAGAATCAGGTAATCAAACCAGTTGTCAGTGGGCAATATGAGACTAAGGTGATGGCCTATGCTGATGATATCGCGATTATTACACCGGATCCGATTGAAGCAATAAAGGAAATAGAGAATATAACACGGGATTATGGTTGTTATTCTGGATATTCTTTGAATAAAGGAAAGACAGTTATATTATGTACAAGCAACACTATTTGTTCAGACCAAAGGAGAGTTAAGAAGGCTACATATTTGGGCATTACCATCAGCTCGGAGGTTAATCTTATTCCTTTTTAAAAAAAAATCTTTTTATTAACAGTTTTTACATAATAAATGCATTCCCACCCACCCCTACCCCATCTCCCCGACCAAGATCATGTCATAAAGAAACGACTTATTACATTCATAAATCTGAAATTAATCCATTATAATTCGCATTTCCTGAACGCAAAATGAGAAAAAGAAATAAACAGACAAAATACATTCATGTATGTCTCTGAATCCACAGCAAGAGCGGTGCCCAGATTCGCATGCCCCTCACTCATTTTTTAGCTCCTTTGTTTCTATAGATTGCCATTTCCAGACTACAGGTCGCTAATAGTCTAGCCCTCCATTTTTGGAATACCAGTGGATTAGGATGTAGCCAGGCTGAGGCGATACTAAGTCGGAGTATTGCCATGGCCACAAATATCAATCCCTGTGTGTTTGTCTGCTGTTCACCGTTCGCTACCCCCAGCATGATTTCCTCTGTTGAAACTTCTACTCTTATTTGGCATACTTCTGATAGAAATTCCGATATATCTTTGATCAGGCCGGAGAGCGTGTTACATGTGGCAAACATATGAATAATATCAGCCCCATAGAGTGCACAGCGAGGACATGTAGTTCCCTTCCCTGTTCCCCATTTGGCGATTTTCTTTGGTGTGTAATATAGGGAAAAAAATGTTTTATAAAATTGTGCTTGTAGCTTTATCGACATTAGCGAGTTTAGGGCTAAATCATAGGCCAGGCGGGGGATTGTAGTATGAACTCCCAGCAGGACCTGCCAAACAGCGCATTGTTTATCCATATCATCTGGGGAGGCTAGATTCAATATTTCATAAATTTCCCCAATCCTGGGAGTCGTTTTTTTACACAGATTATCAATCAATTGATTATTCTGGAAATTCTCCCGCCCGCCAGTTTTCTTTATTAAGAAATCTCTGACCTGCAAAAACTTAAAGAAGTCCCTATGGCTGATATTGTATTCCTCAAGTAGGTCTTCAAACATCTTAAGACAGCCTTGTTTATAAAAACAGCCCAGCTGCACCACCCCTACCGAGACCCATCTGTTTATACAGTTATCATGAAATATTGGGGGTAGATCATTATTGCTGTTCACTGGCGTATAAAATGAAAATCGCCCCAACCCCAAAATCTTACGAACACTACACCACACTTTATAAACCCCTACAATAGTTTTAAATTTGACTTTCTTAAAGTAGCTATCGTTAGTATGTCGCCAAAAACAACCAGCGCAATCTTCTCCTAGTATAAGTTCTTGGGGGGACGGGATCTCTAGGTTAATACCATCATGTGAAATCAGTTTAGCGCAATATTTCAGGACAGTGGCCCAATAATACAATTTGAAGTTAGGTAGAGATAAACCTCCTCTTTCCTTTGGTAGTACCAACCGTTTAAGGGCCCTTCGGGGTTTCTTATATCCCCAAATAAAGCTTGAAAGCATAGATTCAATAATCCTAAAAATTTTGGGGGAGAACTCAAGGCAAATGGTCCTAAAGAAATATAAAAATCGGGGCAAAAAAAGCATCTAATCAGATTACAGCGGCCCCCTATAGTCAGATGTAAATTATCCAGTCGGGCCAACTCCTTCTTAGTTCGAGAAATCAATGGGTTTAGGTTGATATCACCGATATTTTGTATTTTTGCACTTATTGTAACGCCTAGGTATACGGCTTCCTCCGTCACTCTTGAATCTCTCATTACAATCTTATTGTTCAGTACAATCTGGGTTTTGTTGGAGTTCAATTTATATCCAGATACTAATCCGAATAGGTGTGCCTCTTCTTCTATCACCGGCATGGCTAAATTAGGGTCTCTAGTGACAAGCGCGATATCATCGGCGTATGCCAAAATCTTGGTGTTATAACTACGTATTTGAATCGGTGGTATAGATACACAATTGTCCAACCACCGAATAAATGGATCGATATATATCGCGAACAAAAGAGGTGAGCAAGGGCAGCCCTGCCTGGTTCCTCTCGTGATCGCAAAGTTCTCTGACAGGAGCCCATTAACCAATACTCTAGCGCTCGGCTTATGATATAGCCCTTGAGTAGCCATGATGAATCTGTTATTAATTCCACAATGAGACATTGGCGCCCATAAAAATCTCCAGGAGACCCTATCAAACGCTTTCTCCGCGTCAAGGAGGATAAGCGCCATTGTTTCTCCTGTTGACTCCGTATAATCGAATAGCGAGATCACCCGTTGAACATGGTCAGTTGTTGACCGTCCTGGTATAAACCCATGTTGATATTTTGATACTATTTTATTAATTATTGGTGCCAGTCTAGCTGCTAGAAGTTTCGAGTAAATTTTTGAATCCCCATTAATCAGGGTAATTGGGCGATATGAACCTATATCGAGTGGATTTTTGGGTTTTTTCAGGAAGACCACAATCTTAGCTTCAGACAATGAGGTGGGGGGGGTCCCTCCCTGAAATATATGAGCAAATAAGACCATCATTATTGTTTTTAATTGATCAGCAAATTTCAAATAGAACTCTGATGGAATCCCGTCCAGCCCTGCCGCTTTCCCACTATTTAGTGCATTTAAAGAGAGCAGGATCTCATCCCAGTTAGGTAACTCATCTAGCATTTCCTGATCTTTCTTTGCGAATCTAGGCCCTGGATTTACATCCAAATATAACTCTGGGTCCCCCAGCCCCACTATGGGTTCTGTATAGAGTTCTTGATAGAATCTCTGAAATGCAGCCCTTACTTCGGCTGGTTCTGCTTTTAAGCCTAGTCTGGGGTCCTGAATTTCTTTAATAGTGCTTGCTGATGCCTCTTCTCTAGTACGCACCGCCAGCTGATGCCCAACCAGTTCGCTCAGCTCATACACTTTTGCGCAAAACAGTTATACGCGCTTTGAGCATGCGCGAAGCAAGGGACAGCTCCCTTGACCATACGGAGCTGTGACACTTACCTTGCTCTACCGGACGTCCCCTACAAGGGCTTATAATTACTCAATTAAACCCCAGCTGGACTCAGTAAGCGGCGGATTACCCTTATTTGGTCATCTTCCCACTTCCGGTTTCGCGCTAACGAGGCAAACAATTAACAACACACAGGGTATAAATAGCGATCGCCCTGAGCTCTCCTCACATCAGCGGAGCAGCGTGTGGGGTAAGACGGAGGACAACTCATCCCGAGTTCGTGAGTATGGAGCAAAAAACAAGCATTTCTAAGACCAACTAAGTAAGTGAGAATGAATACTTACACCTGCATTACTTCTCACTTCAGATTGCATATTAGCAACAAAAAAAAACAGACGTTTCCAATGCTCATGAAGCAAGCAAGCAAACTTTACAAGTATGACCTAAGCTTCCATCTTATTCCTAGTAATTCATGTTTCAATGTTGTGTGTTTTGTCAGTGTTCTTTTCTTTACAGGGCTTATTAAAGCATATGGCATGGTTCCAGGTGATTGCACCTGTCTTAACTACCCAGTACATGGGTAACCATTACATTTTTTGTTCTTTTTCTCCTCTCAGGTCATGCAAATCGCATTGAACTTGTAAAAATACCGCTGTAGGCACACCATAGCCTTGAGTATTATACACATAGACTTTTAACTATTTTTCACTTTTTGTTATCAACATTAATACATTTTTTGGTAATATTAATGAAACGTGAGTAAGGTGGGGAAGTTGTGCCCCCGTCCTGAAGAAGGAGCCTTGTCTCCGAAACATGTCGACGCACACATGAGGTACTGTCCATTAACACGACAGATTTGACCTCGCACTGCACTTCTTTTAATAGTACCAGCCGGGGTTATGAATAAAATGTTTTCGAATATACTCACGAGCCAGGTACTTTTTAACCTTTCACCACGTCCCACCACTCACATATAAATATCCCCAAACACATGCACCACATATAGTCAAAAAACCAAAAAGTGCTCCCGCGTAGTCGTAGGTCGTAGCACGCCGCATTCCGTTAGAGGGGTGCGAAGACCCCGATGATGAAGCATGACACCAAGGGGCCTTTTGGTGTGTGAGGGGTATTTTACAAAACACTAAGTGCTCCCACACTACTGTGGTGAACACTTCCCACTGACCTCTTAGTTGGATTTCTTTTGTTTATGAAAGTAAGTCTGTGGAGTAAGAATCCTTCTCTATTTACTCTGCCTCCCCCTCATGTTTTTTGTATGGTTTGTTTATGTACAGGAGAATGTCCCTTCCTGTACATAAACAAACCTTAAAAAAAATTCAATTTTTCACTTTCATGTGTGCTGCATGAAGCAGCACACATGAAAGTGACATAATGGCATTTTAGGATTGTTTATGTGCAGGAAGGGACAGCTTCCTACACGTAAACAATCCTCCCCTGCACGCAGACACCCTTGCACTCTGGTGTAAGGGTGCTTGCATTGGCGCTAAGTCGCTAAACTTAGCGCCATCACAGGGGGAAAGCAAGGCTGCACCACATTCTTGTAAATATGGTGCAGCCTTGCATTTCACAAGTGGCGGAGTGTGTCAATAAAAACTCAACACAGAGGAACCACATACTGGGAACAGTACAGCCAAATCCTGGACTGTTATGGGGAAACATCCTTTACAACACAACTTTTACCACGCAGTGCCTTTACGACGCAACTTTTACAACGCAAACCATTACAACGCATTGCGCTGGGGGGCGCTCTAGGATAGGGAATAGGTTTAATTTACTATCCAACACCTTCCCTACTATCCACGGGGACTGGAGTTGGAATAGTAAATTAAACTATTCACTATCCAGCGCCCCAAAGCACTATGCGTTGTAAAGGCATGCGTTGTAAAAACAGCGTTGTAAAGGCATGCGATGTAAAAGCATGCGTTGTAATACTTATCAAAAAGAATTCCTTTCTGTGTATTACTCTTTTGGTTGGTGACCATGAGGCCTACACATTTAAATCACTACCTTTTACTTTGTAGCTGTGATATCAGAAACATTGGGTAAATATTAATACTCCACACTAGAATATCCTTTTTTGTTACTCTCAAAAATTTATTTATCATATGGAAACATTTATACTTAATAAAACCATTATTAAAATTGCATTCAGTTAATACTATGATTGGGTGCTCTGGTACAATCTTATATATACTATCTAACAATTCCGATTTACGGTGTCTATCTCAGAGTCACTCCCAAATGAAAAATCATATACTTTTATACTCACAAATTAAATACAAAATACATACAATTCATATACATTTAAAAAGTCCTACTGTCGACGCGTTTCGGTGCGTTGGTTACAATTATGGCACCTTCCTCAGGACGGACGAGGTTTAAAACCAAAGATTATTTACTTCTTTCTAAAAAAGAGAATGCATATAATTAATACATTATTCCCATAGAGAGTTCGTTCTAGTTGTGGACTAATCTAGTGGTATTCACTATTTATATGATAACTGCCCTTACTTGAAGTATAGGGATTGAAGTCCTTCTATTAATTTTCGGGACGACTGTATCTCCTTTTAACGTTGCGATTTAAGCCACTCACATCATAGTCTGTGGGGTCATAGTCTTCTACAAAAGAAGCATGGAGTTATATACCGTACTATACAGACTTTTGGCCTGTTTTTGCATTTTTCAGGAGTCACTTACTGTAAAAGTCTGATTGACACTTATTCAATGGTGTCTGTGAAGCAGGTACTTTTTTCAATGTACACCTTCTACATTGGGTTATCTTGCCGTACCTATAGGGTACACGAATATTACTGTATACTTTAGATAGTAATTTTATGACTAGTGGTTATTTTCTAGATTTGCATGCACGTACATACCAGATGGTTTTACGCCTAATGTTGACATTCAGGCTGTTCTTCCCTGCACCTTCTCAAGTGGTATCCTTGTACCTATGCAAGAATGATAACATTTTCTAATTTGGTGCGTACTTGTATAGGGGTACTACACTATTATTTACCTAACCCTTGACTCATAGTTGGTAAGAGAGATTGTATACATACCGATTAAGGCCTGTAGTATCCCTTTGTCGCATGAAGTACAGCATTATCTCCTTTTCATTAAGCGCTGTTGGATACACTGTAGGTTTGGGGGATTTTTTTCAATTCTATCTTCTCCCAACCTATATGGAAAATGAGTCATATTGGGTATGGCTTTGTGAACAATTCCCAAAATAAAGTTTATTATTACATGTGCTCATACTTTTTAAATCCATTGTTTGCCAGATTTACTGTTGGCATGTGTGAACATTACCGTTCTTCGTACATTTATGCAGTACCAATATGATCTGGGTAATCCGATGCAGTTCTGAAACGAACCACTCGGTTCCCATTACTATACTGTTGGCGTTGGGCGCGCTGAAATACAGCCTCTCACTTAAACCCATACTAGTAACAAATGCTCAAAACAAATTGAGGGCTTTCTAATTTAAGGAGTAGTTTCTATGAGATTGAGAAGATTCTATCCACCTCTATCGACTAACGCCAGACTCTCGGGTCCTTACCTTCAGAGTGGGATCTCGGCGAACCTGCTCGTAACGGCGTCCTGCTTCCACCGCTGCTAATGAGAGAAGTCAGACCCGCGGGCCTTAAATACCCTTTACATTCGTTAATTGGATACTTATTACCCCCTAAATTGGCATTTTACTATTAATTGCGGCGCCCATATGTCAGCGCCATTTTTGTAGTTTTCGGTACCGATCACCGCGGGTTCGATCCTAGGGCTCCCTATATTTATTTTAAATGTATTCATGCCGTCTAATTATTTAAGTTGTTCGCTTTGTTCTCATTGTTGTTATTTACTGCCTCATCCTACGTACTCCGGCATTTTGTCAATGTTTCAAGCGTAGCTACTTAAATAAGTGCAAGGTTTTCCGCGCCATTTTCGTAGTTCTTTTCTGCAGATTTTTAGTTCTCTTTTATATACGCTATTTATATTTATTGTCGCTCTATTCGTCAGGATACTGTTTAATTAAGTTTCAACTGACATCTAGGTTGTTGATTGCTTATATTATGCGCTCCTCACCGAAGCGGTGATATAAGTTATTAATATAATTCTGGGCGCCATTTTGGTAGTTTGTTGTATTCAGCAAAGAACTGCCCTACCAAGAGATTTCGAAGCGCCACCCCACATTATCTTAAGATTAGCTGCTCCGTTCCACTTGCTCTATCCTATAACCTCTATTAGACGGTTCTCATTATTTATATGACGGACTGATTATCTCGCGTTTCCGAGGGATAGACATCATTGATCATTGACATATCTCCTATTTTTCGGTGTGGCAAAAAAATGTGGTGTTATGATTCTGTTGCATACATTACTTATAATAACAGTATCCAGCAAGACATTCAAAATCATATAAATAGATGTATAGGCTATGTTTGTCACACACAGTACTGATAATGGCAGTATCCCAAGCTTCTTATCTCTTTTACACCATTTTTTACATAAACACAGAAACAATTGCTTTAATACAATTCGGCTATGTGATATAGCTTTCGTTGCTATTAATGAAGTTAGTCCTAATCACATTTCTTGTTATCACATTATGCACTATTTTTGTTCCCATATTGCTTTACTAGACAAGCATTTACTCAAGTCATGTTGGTACTGATATTCTGTAGGGGGAATTTTCAGGCATTTGTGTGGCTATCATTTGTTTCAGTGGATGTGCATGGGGCAGGTATATACAGTATTATCTAATCATTCTGTCCCATTCCTCTCGGCCATTTAGTCCTAGGTAGTATGATTTAAATTTGGACATATAAAACTGTTCCCTTTGCTTTCGTTTTCTATTCATATCCCCTCCTCTTACTGAAATCTTGATCTTTTCCAGAATAAACCACTTGATTTCATCAATGTTGTGGTTTTCTGCTATCCAGTGCTCCACCAAGGGGGCATTCTTTCTTTGATTTCTTATTGCAGATCGATGTTCGGTGAGACGTAGACGCATTTCGCGTCCCGTCTCACCAATGTAACATTTGTTACACGAACACAGCAAGAGATACACTACATTGGTGGTACGACAATTAACGTGTTCGTTCATCCAATGAGTTATACCATTAATTTCTAGTTTGTCGGTCTTAATGATGTTCTTACAATGTGAGCAAGATCCACATGGCAGGTTCCCCTGATGGGACTGTTATTCACAACATTTCTTTGTCCCCCACTTTTTGGTTCTTTAAAGGTATGCACTAGGTGATTCCTTATGGTCTTGTTTCTCCTATACGCATATGTTGGTTTTGCCATAGGTGTCGTCCCTGCTCTGTTTAATATGCCCCAATTCTTGTTAATCAGATTTTTTACTTTGTTGCTGAAACCGTTATAGTCAGATACCATAATGATTCCTTCATTACGGTCATTTGTTTTTGTAGATGTCTCAAACAGACTATCCCGGTTGTAATACTTGGCACGTTTATATGCTTGTTTAATTAAGCGCTTGGGGTATCCTCTCTGTGCAAGCTTAGTTTTTAGGATAGCTGCATGTTTTTCATAACTAGTTCTATCGCTGCAATTACGCCTAATTCTTAGGAATTGGCTAAAAGGTATCCCATCTTTCTGACATTTGGGATGATAACTCGTATGGTGAAGTAGGGTGTTTCGGTCTGTGGGTTTTACAAACAATTCTACATTAAGAGCTCCCTCTTTTTCGTGGATCTTAATATCTAAAAAATCTACTGCTGCTTGGCTTTTGTTAGAAGTGAACTTAAGGTTTGGATCCCCACAATTAATCCATTCTAGGAAGGTGTCTAATTCCCTTTCTGGACCGTCCCAAATGAAGAAAATGTCGTCTATAAACCGAGACCAGCACTTCACATTCTCAAAGAAGGGACACATTTTGTTGTAAATATGCTGGGTCTCGAATCTACCTACATATAGGCATGCCAGGCTGGGAGCACATGTGGCTCCCATACTGGTGCCTTTAACCTGACAGTAATAATCGTGTTTGAATAAGAAAATGTTATTTTTTGAAATTATATCAATACATTCTATAATGAAGGTATTTTGTGCAGTTAAGTCACCATTTTCATCTCCTAAAATGTCCGTCATCATTTTCACAGTATCTTCTTGCGGGATATTCGTATATAATGCTTCAATATCCAAGCAAACTAACCATTGGGTATCTTTATTGAATGCTATCCCCTCTATTTTAGAAATCATGTGGGTAGTGTCTTTTACGTATGAGGGTAATTGTGTGACCAAAGGCTGAATAAAATGGTCCACATATTTGCTGAGGGGCTCAGTCAGAGATTCGATTCCTGACACTATTGGGCGCATTGGAGAGTCTTCCAAATTTTTATGCACCTTCGGCAACCCATATAGTGCAGGGACTTTAGGGTTCTCGTTTATTAAGAATCGATATTCTTCTTCGCATATAATGTTGTCTTCTTTAGCGAAATTTACAACATCATTGACCTTTTTCTTAAGACCGTTCCATTCTCTCACATTGCTAGATTTATAATGTGACTCGTTGTTCAGAAGTTTTAGCATTCTTTTTTCATAGTCTTCCGTGGTTAAAACCACTATGCTTCCTCCCTTGTCACCAGGTATTGTGGTGATATCATCGCAGGATGACAGGGATTTTAATGCCTCCCTTTCCTGTTTGGATAAATTATTTTCAGTCCATACCTGTGTATCTAATAGCTTCTCTAAACCAATGGTTACTGCTTTTTCGAAGGTATCTACCTCTTGTCCTACCATCGCTGTATTGGGTGTCCATGTGGACGGTGGTTTGAGGCCTGATTTGTTAGTGGTTTCTCTACTCTCTTTTCCCTCAAAGAACTTTTTGATTCTAATTTTTCTAAATAGATCCCTGACATCCCTTTCGATATTAAATCTACAACCTGTTGTGCTA
Source organism: Lissotriton helveticus (assembly GCF_964261635.1). Lineage (NCBI taxonomy): Eukaryota > Metazoa > Chordata > Amphibia > Caudata > Salamandridae > Lissotriton > Lissotriton helveticus. Next base: position 511,233,083 of record NC_136071.1, on the reverse strand, counting down.
GGGGCAAAGCCCAAACCCTTTTCTAAAACACTAGTTTCGTGTTTAGTGAGCATTTTGTTGGAAAGGTTAATTATTGGGGCTTTCAAGGTTTCTTCCTCTATTACTAGTCCTTGTGTTGGGAATAATGCTTGCTCTACAACTATTCCCAGTCTTTGTGGCTGCGGGTCCGCATGCAGGGTCTCCTTATGGTTCCCACTACTTGTTGGTTGCCCTGACGTCCCCTCCCCCGGGCTCTGGAGCCTCTTTGTTGGCGCCTCTGTTGCTGCCCTAAAAAAACTGGTTGGTATTCTCTGTTGTTTGTCTGACCTCCTTCTCTTATGTCAGTTCTGTTTCTTGGTTCCTGATGGTTGTCTCCTTCTGATTCGGAGCTATTATAGGAGGTATCAGAGAATGTAACATTCTTTCTGTGATACCTATTTCTATTGTAGGTAAAGTGTTTACCGTTGTATTCAGTAGGTGCTGGTTGCTCGTAGTAGTCTTTTTGGATATATGGATACACAGATTCATTTTTGTAATTAGCTATGTCTTTACGTAGCTTGTTTGTTTTTTTATTTATCATGTATTCTTGATATCCACTGATATCTTCCTTTATCTCATCTAGTTTTTTCTTGGCGTCATCTAACGCTGTGCTGTCATTTAGTTGTTTCTCAAGGGTCTCTATCTCCTCCCTTTCTATTATAATGATGGCTTGTGCAGTCTCTATTATGAGCAACATCCAGTCGCGACTGCATCTGTTCGCGATTAGTGTCCAGCTTTCCTTAAACTTCTCATTGTTCACGAATAGACCCGGTTCGTTCCTAATCTGAATTCCTACAGGTATAATGCCTTTCCTACAATATTGAATGATAAACTCAGAATGTAATTCCGTTCGTATCATTTTTTTCTTAAGGTTCCAGAGTTTATTCCACCTCTCGTCATCGTTTTTCGTTAATGTCATGGAATTAATAGTTTTTGACGAATCTCCTATCAGTTGTTTCAATTGGTCTTCAGATAAACCAAACGTACGTAACATATCCATTTTATTGGTTAGCACCCACTCTCCAGCTACAAGAGCTGTAGAACAATCTCCAAAAATAGAGAGTTTCCCAGGGACCAGAAAGGACTGGGTATCAAATACTTATCAAAAAGAATTCCTTTCTGTGTATTACTCTTTTGGTTGGTGACCATGAGGCCTACACATTTAAATCACTACCTTTTACTTTGTAGCTGTGATATCAGAAACATTGGGTAAATATTAATACTCCACACTAGAATATCCTTTTTTGTTACTCTCAAAAATGTATTTATCATATGGAAACATTTATACTTAATAAAACCATTATTAAAATTGCATTCAGTTAATACTATGATTGGGTGCTCTGGTACAATCTTATATATACTATCTAACAATTCCGATTTACGGTGTCTATCTCAGAGTCACTCCCAAATGAAAAATCATATACTTTTATACTCACAAATTAAATACAAAATACATACAATTCATATACATTTAAAAAGTCCTACTGTCGACGCGTTTCGGTGCGTTGGTTACAATTATGGCACCTTCCTCAGGACGGACGAGGTTTAAAACCAAAGATTATTTACTTCTTTCTAAAAAAGAGAATGCATATAATTAATACATTATTCCCATAGAGAGTTTGTTCTAGTTGTGGACTAATCTAGTGGTATTCACTATTTATATGATAACTGCCCTTACTTGAAGTATAGGGATTGAAGTCCTTCTATTAATTTTCGGGACGACTGTATCTCCTTTTAACGTTGCGATTTAAGCCACTCACATCATAGTCTGTGGGGTCATAGTCTTCTACAAAAGAAGCATGGAGTTATATACCGTACTATACAGACTTTTGGCCTGTTTTTGCATTTTTCAGGAGTCACTTACTATAAAAGTCTGATTGACACTTATTCAATGGTGTCTGTGAAGCAGGTACTTTTTTCAATGTACACCTTCTACATTGGGTTATCTTGCCGTACCTATAGGGTACACAAATATTACTGTATACTTTAGATAGTAATTTTATGACTAGTGGTTATTTTCTAGATTTGCATGCACGTACATACCAGATGGTTTTACGCCTAATGGTGACATTCAGGCTGTTCTTCCCTGCACGTTCTGAGTCCAATAAATCAAGTATTCAATGCTTCTGCTGTGTACTCCTTATTAATACTGTGTACTTTAACCACTTTTTCAGTTTTCTAATCGATTTATTTTACTCATTCACCTGTTGTACTGCGAAACATGACGCAAACATGAAGAGAGTGTAAGTTTCCACAAGTCACGGCTTTATTAGCATCACCCAATGTATTTCGGGAATGTCTATTCCCTTCGTCAGGGGTATCTACAAAACAAAACATCATAATCAAACACCACTTTCTTGTAAATATGGTTCAGCCTTGCGTTTCACAAGTGGCGGAGTGGGTCAATAAGCCAAGGAGGCTAACGACAAGCTCCACCACTTCCTTGTACATATCCCCCATTGTCTTTTGTGAAATGTTATTTTTGATCTATTTCTCGCATAGGCCTGTGCTCCTACTGAGGCCTAAAACTGCTTCTAACTTCAAACCTTTGCATGGGAGTTGCAGACTTCAGCTCTGCGTGTGTTTGGATATAATGTATTCTATTTTTCCCTAAATCAGGGCAAATGGATGCAGTTACATACAGATTAACAACTAAGCACAAATATATGCAGTTTCGACATACATTTACAATTACAATTGCATATGTGGCAAAATCCCGAAACAGCACATCTTTACAAGTTCAAAACTGCCACGATTGGCAAATGTGAGTGACATTTTTAGCTTTTTGAGTCACCAATAGGCACCATTTTTATTTTGCTGCCGGGCTTATTTTCTGCCCTACTCCGACCCTGCTCTCCACATATATCTAGCCCATTACCATTCCATTCTCTCTTAGGTCTTTGCTCCTTAAATAATTTCCCTCCACTCTTTTTCTCTGGCTCTTCTTTCTTTTTCTTCTCTCGCCACACCTAGCCTGCTGTCGGCTGTGGTGAGTGGAAGCAAAATGTGAATGATACATGAATTGATTATTAAATGAAGGAGCCTGACAGAAATATATGTGCGTATACGCGCGTGGCGAGCTTTCATAATGATTTTTTGGGGGAAACGAGGCTGGTGAGACAGTTAAAGCTAGCTCTAGGCCAGCCCTAAAAACGGGTCTTTCTGAAAGGGGTGTAGACGAAGCTTTGAATGACCTGCTACGATCACGAACGCTGCTCGCTGAAGATGCCTATTCGTGTACTTGCCTGCGTCACGCTCATGATTGACGTCTCCTCAAACTGGGCTATTTTCCTCTCTAAACAACAGGCGGGGCCTGTGTACACTTCCCGGGCGGCCCCTCAGTCGGCAGCTAATCTATCTCCATTGTCTGTAAATATTTCCAGGGCTTTGTATTGCCTCAGGCCCCCATCTCCAAGAGACGCTCTCCCTTCTTTCAACACCCTCACTCCCTCTTTCCGTTGACATGGCGGCCTGTCTCCATAAATGGAGAGGATGACGTTGGACTTTTCAACTGTTTTTTTTTTGCGGGCCTTTTCTCGTTTCATCTTCAGAAAAAGGTGAGGCCCAGCGCCAAATTTTGAATATATTTTCACCTTCCAGTTCACGCCACGTATTTCGTGTCTGCTGGGTAGCAAGCAGAACCTGTACAGTGAGAGAAACCATCAGAATATTAGTTCGTTTCAAAATACCCAATGGGAAGTACTGTTCATTAATAATATTTTTAATTAGCGCTCATTTGACATTTTTTTTATATTTAAGCATTGGAGATAACAGATAGTAATATCACCCTATATAATAGTACTCAACTTATCTCCATCAAAGAATGAAAGGCTGAGTTGGCCCCCTAGAATTTAAAATTTGGACTTGCCGGTCTCATCAGATAGGAGCGGCAATTGCTTAACCCACTGAGCTGCGTTGCAGGCAAAGAATGCTGGTTTTCAGAAAAAGGCTGACATGTTTTCTCTCTTTTAACACTTCCTGTATACTTTGACTACGATCATGAAATCCTTCAGATTTGGTAATACTGACTTGGTCACAATCTCCTGTTGTTTTTTTTTACCTGACCACTTTACACTTATTGTTTTGTTCTTCAGCTGTGTGGTGAAAAGCCCAGGCAAAGATGCACGCACTCACAGGATGGTGGATTACTAGGGTAACACGGGGCAGAGCCATGCCGAAGACCCAACTTTATTTAGAACCTTTGCGGATGTACCATGGGTCAAGACCACTACACAGAAGAGTTTCAAGATTGCCTCATTTGGCCCCAGTAAATGGTTTGCCTGTGTTCACAACATTTCTCCAAAATGTTACAAAAGAGCAGAACACACGCTCAAGAACAAGCATGACAGCGTTGGACCATGCTGACGTTGGTGGGTCACCAAAGCCTGCACTCGAGAAGTCTTCACTCTTATACTGATCTGCTGGACTACTCAGTCCTAATACAGTTGAGGTTCGACATAGCGATGGCTGTCCCCCTTGGTTTGTATGGGTCACTACTTACAGGCAGTGGTTTATCGTGGTGGGACCACAAGGGTGGTTGCCCCGGGTGCAAAATTCTTAGGGGCGCACATTTTTAAAAGAAAAGTGGAAGGATACTTGCCTTGCCCTGGGCGCTGGCAACCCACGCTACGCCGCTGCACAGGATCACGGGGTTCTCAGGTATGGCACATACTGGGATGTTAGTTAAACGTTCATCCGGCTGACTAATGAAGATGGTGCTGGGTGCCGAGTAACCAGACTGTCTCAGGGTTGATATCTTGCCATCAGTGGTGTTCACAAAGCTTCTTATATTAAGACACTTCACAAGTTATCTCAGTGTCACCTCAAAGTGCTAAAACCAAAGTCCCTCTCACATGGATTACTGTCCATTGTATGGGATCAAACCGACACTTGAACTTGCTTCCCAATGTTTTGTCTCCCACCAGCACAACTCCCACCATCATGTCCTTGCGTTTTGCCCTTTGCTGTGGGCGGCTCACTCATCAGTTTGCTTCTTTCTCATCACCTTGATACCAGTCGCATTAAAAGCATCTGGGGTCCACGAAGAGTGACATCGTAGGGCATGCTTGGGCTGCTGTGCAAGCAGCAGGTGCGCTGGTGCTTATCTTGTGATGGTGAGGGAGCGCCTAACAGAAGTGAAATAATTGTAGGGGTGTATCATATTTACAAGTAGTTAACACCCGCATATATATAGAGGATTTACTAATTGTGTTCAAATGCAATGTAGGGTTGAAGACTAATGTAATTGGTATTAGAAATGCATGTAGAGCTAATGTTAAGAGTTTGAAGATCAATAAGGTCGTTTTAACATAAAGATGTCGTTGAGGTGAAGTCTTTCACTAATAAGAGATGTGTTTTAATAGATCACCATTATGTCCTTAGATCTGCTTTATTAAAACTAATAGTTGTACCTTTTAGAATGTATTATGCTTTAAAAGATGGAGGCTTAAAGAACGAAAGATTGTTCATGTTAGGATGTGAGGCCTATAAACGTGCAGAGGCCCAGTTCATGGAAATCGTGTAGGCCTGATCGAAAATGTCTTGCTTAGCATTAAATCGTAGAAATGTTTTGCTGAAATCTGCCTTTAGCTAAAGTAAATTGCAACATTAAGAAATTGTGAGCCGAGTCACATATATTCTTTTGCAGGTGCCGAACCAAGTAGATAGTGTGAAGAAGGGCCCATTGTGTATGAGTGTTAGGATTCTAGGCTCAGACATGGAGGAGTAGCTGAGGAATTTAAGGAAGCAACTTGAAGCGAAGAAGAGCCTGGGACCCAATGACGTTTTAACGGACAAGGATGGAGAGGTGCCATAATGGAAAATTCTGAAAACAAACACCTTCGAGAGGGGCGTACCTGTAGGCGTGTCGTCCATATTGTGGGGTTTTGTATTAGGGACAGCACCCTGAGGGAGGACACAGAGCAGGTGAGAGAGGGACGAGAGGGAGCGGTTGGTTGCCAGAGAGCTTAGCTATGACTGAGGAGACTCTTGACTAAGTAGGGAGGAAGTGAGTGAACTTCTTAGGAAGTCACCACTGCTGACACCTTTATCAGGTTGGGCTATGGTTGAGTAGGGATGTCACTTAGTATAGTGTAGGGACAGATTAACCTGAAAGTATAACTTTTAAATGCATACTAAAACTCAGGTTATAGCAATTCTTGTTAGCCTGATGATTCTGGAATTGATTCTTGTATTATTCCTAAGCCGTCTGAGACTCTTCCGTAGGATTATGTTTGTATTAGTGCCTGTTTATCTTCTGAACCTTTTGCTGAGGTATTTATACCTTCAGTTGTTTTTGGCTTTGTAATAAATCTTTAAACTTAGTCCTTAGTCGGTGGTTCTTTGGGGGAAAAAATGGGAATTGTGGAAATTTATTGATATTGGTAAATAGATTGCCTAATTCACTCTATGACAGGTAAACAGTTCCAGTCGACCTGTGACGGGAGTTCTGGAGAATGGTAAGCAGACTCTAGAAGGAAAATCCCGCCCTTACAGTTGGTAGCAGAGTAGGATGGTTTATCTTCTGGAGTGAGGGTAATCTAGAGTAGGTTGAGATTTCCCTGAGGCCCATAGAGAACCAATGACGAGAGTCCAGAGAGTCGCGGACGGGGGATGGCGTTCCATGGAAACTGACGGAGAGTGACGGTGCGGCGGAAAGCAGCAGGTCATAAGAGAGTGAGTATGAAAAGGTCATGCGTTGTTAGATTGCGGTGTTACGTTTGTATTGTTGCGTTGTATTGTTTTGCGGAGTTGAGTGCCTGTAGTGTGAAAGGAGATCAGGTTGTAAGCGCGCACAACCGGAGAAAATCTTAACCTCAAGGGGAGTTTAAGTGGTTCGGGTGTATCGAACACCCATAGTAATTGTCAACCATTGTTAAGGGGGTCATGAGGTACCATTGATCGTCCGCAGGACCGAGATAGGGGGAACGAATGTGTGAGTGCGTGGGTAACAGACGCTGGTCGGAAGTTGCTGTGTGTTTGTAACCTGTCAGTTGAGGCGATTGTCCGGTCGTACGTGGACAGACATTTGCCAGTTCGGTGACAATTACAGTTAGACTGTGGACGTACAGTCAAGGAAGTGGTTGCTTGGTCGGAAGTGATCATTTCCAGTGTATGATTGGGATGCATGCGTGACCGGGAGACGAGCGGAGAGAGGAGGGGAACTGCTGCGAAACGGAGGCGAGTGACGTTAGAAGGAGTCGCGCTGGGATAGGGCGGTTAGTTAGGAGCTGCGCTGGGATTGGTGGATTGTCATCGGGAAGTAAAAGAGCGCTGTAAACAAAGAAACGTTGTGGTTTTCATCATGAAATGCTTAAAAGTGTTGCGAAATTGTTTCAAAGGAGAAAAGAAGTTAGAACCTCGGGTGGGGAAGAGGCTCCACCCGAGGATACCCCAGCCCATTATATGGCTACGAATGTTGGGTTGCATACCATATTGTGGCTTGAGAATTGGTGTAAGATGACTGACGGAAATGAGGAATTTACTTTTCCTAAATACGGAACATTTAGATTGGAGGTGCTGTGTCAGTTGAAAGCGATTATGGCTGCGTTGTGAACTTTGCCCAGACCAACACAGTTTGAAGCACTAAGGGCCAGATGTAGGTAGCCAAATACCGGTCGGTAACGGCCGAATTCGGCCGTTACCGACCGGTATTTGGCTATTGAGATGTAGGGGAACGAAAACATGGCAAATCGGTAATTTTACCGATTCTGTAAATATACCGGTCGGTAAATTTACCGACCGGTATATTTACCGAATCGGTAAAATTGATATGTAGGTAGGACTCTTCTGAGTCCCACAAGGCCTACAAAATCGGTATTTTACCATCAAAATCAATTTGATGGTAAAATACCGATTCAGGTGTGCATGCACATGTGTGCATGCACACCTGTGCCATATGACAGGCAGACCTGCCCTTAGGGCAGGTATGCCTGCCACATGGCCCCCGAACCTTTTTTGGGGGTGCTAGAGGGTGTCAAAGTGACACCCCCTGCACCCTTGTCAAAATCGGTATTTACCGAATCAGTAAATACCGACCGGTAATGCCACATTCATTCCTATGGGCTTCAAAGCCCATAGGAATGAATGGAGCATTACCGGTCGGTATTTACCGATTCGGTAAATACAGATATTTACCGAATCGGTAAAAAACACATCTGGATGGACCTACATGTCCACCCTTCATATTTACCGATTCTTAATTACCGAATCGGTAAAATCGGTAATTAAGAATCGGTAAATATTTTTTACCTACATCTGGCCCTAAATGCGTGGATCAGGGCAGCCCATGAAAAGAACAGAGATAGGAGACAAGAAAGAGTGAAAAGATCAGTTAGGGCGGTTCAAGATGCGAGATGGGATGCATTGGCCAAGAGGTGGAGAGTGCAGACCATCGAAGGGGACAGGTTGTACCCGTTGTTGGTCAATACAGGAGATGCGCAGCGAAGGAGTACTGAGGACGAGGACAGTGAGACAGACGACAGCCTGATAGAGAGACTGTTGTCAGAGAGACCATCCCCATATAATCCTGAGTTGGAGGGAAAGCTAACACCAGAAATGGGCAGGGAAGCGTCTGTCGCGGACGGTGGCGTCCCAACGGAGAGCGGCTTGAGCCCCTCTGGGGACAGGTTCGGCTCAGTAGAGGGAGAAAGGGCACCTCAACTTTCTCCTAGGACGAGAGTAGTGGGAAGATTTACGGTGCAAAATTTACAAAACGAAGAGGGTGTTGATTCTCAGAGACTGCCAGACGCTCTTATGGTACCTGTTACCATAGGTCCCATAGTATCAGTGTACAATTCAGAACAGACACAAAGCGAGGGTCAGCCACAAACAGAGGGAGAGAGAAGTGTCAGAGAAGGAAGGAGTAATGTGGTGGACAGATGGAGCCAATTGCCAAGGCCTGCAGAAAGGAGCACCCCTTTGGCAGCATCGGCAGACTCATCTGGAGAGCAGGTGGGTTTGAGAGGACCGATGGACTTGAGAGGACCACGGCCAAGGTCACTTAGAGAATTAAGACCTGATTTGAGAACTTGGGAAACGATTGTGGATACCCAGAGCAACAGGTCGAGGAATGATTTTGACAATGGAAACCAGGAAAGCAGGGCGCACCTAGCGAAAGCAGGCAGGAATGGGATCGCGGAAGTGTGGAAAGTAGGGGGGCGTCCCACCATGCCCCTAGCGATCATAGACAGGAGTGGGACCGCAGAAGTTGGGAAAACCAAAGGGTTCCCCATAACACACCTGAAGAAGACAGACGAGTGAGTCAGGACTGTGGAGGGAGGGACTCTAATGGAACCTCTAGCCAAGGTACATTGAGGGCGGCGATAAAGGCAAGAAGGATTGATGTGATGAGACTCAAATCAGAAGTGGAGGAAATAGTGGAAGGCACATTGCCTCTAGAGAGAATCGAACTCTATGAACCAGATGAACTGTTGTTTGTGGCGAAAGATGTTACTAGAAGGGCTAGGACAGCTCATGAGAAATTGTCTGAATTAGCGAATAAGTATGCTGTGGATTTGTCAAGGACGAAGGCATTACAGGGTGGCCATAGGTTGCAGTACTCGGACCAAGATCTATAAGAGAAGAGGGTGATCGGATTAAAAACTCACATCAGGGAATTGATTGTGGGACTCCGAACATGGGTCCAATTGGACAAATGGGACGAAAGGTGGTCAAAGAAAAAGAGTGTTAGGCGAAGTGCTATAGAGACATCTCCAAAAGGAGGGTTGATGCATGTGGAGGCGTACCCCTTGCGGGAGGTGGCTCACGGGGGATATGTACATGTACCCTGGAGTAGGGGAGATTTGGCTGACTTTACGAACTCGTTTCCAAAGTTGTGTGAGAGTCCAGTGGAATGGTACAAACAGGTAGAGAGGTTTGTTACGATCTCAAAGGTACTGTGGATTGATCTAAACACACTGTTTGACATTGTGGTTCCAGGGGACCTGTGGATAGCATGTAAGGTCAGTGTTGAATGGCCCACGGTAGAGCCAGACCGAGATGCTGCCACGAATGGACCCTCACCCAGGGTGATGATAAAGTATGAACAGGCGATCACGTGGTTGAAGACTAAGGTACCACCACAAGACATTGACTGGGTGAAGATAGATCGGACTAGGCAGGTACGGAAGGAGACAGTTCATGAGTATTACGAGCGACTATTGCAGATTTTTAAGCAGTACAGTGGATTGGATGTGATGGATCCAAAGGACATGGGACAGTTTGTGTCCAAGTTTGTTCTGGGACTGAGACCTGATATCTGTCTCATGATACAACAACATTTAATTTGTTGGCAGAACAAGCCTCTGGACGAGATCTTGAGGTACGCGAGGTATTGCGGTGACGAGATAGACTCTAAGACAAAGAAGCTTAAGGATAAACTGATGTTAGTCCAGATGCAATCGGGAGGACAGGGTCAGTCAGGAAATGGAACATTAGGGAGAAAGGGGGGACAGAAAAGGGACAACGAGGAAGGCCCAAGACAAAGGATAGATCTGGCGACTCTGAAAAAGACGACAAGTGTCATCAGTGTCATGAGGTCGGACATTGGAGACGCGAGTGTCCCCATAACCCAGAAAATCAAGGACAGGAAGAAGAGGAGGAGGAGGTCCAAGCCCCTCCGGTACAGAAAGTAACAGTAACCAAGTTCAAGACAGCTAAAGGGGGGACTTCAGCCCCTAGGTCTCCGGTTCCCCAGCCACCGAAGATTTCGACAGGGAACAAGGTTTACAAGCAGATGCCTTTCATAGTCGAAGGGGACGAGTATTATCACTTTGACCCTGTGACAGGACGGTGCCTGAGTGGGGAGGAGGACTGTACCCTCGGGGCAGTTCTGGAGGTAGATCAGAGGGGACCATTCGTAGAGGCTGATGTAGATGGACATCCCACCACCTTTTTGGTTGATACTGGTGCTACCCGTTCTACTGTATGGACTGCTGTAGTCCCCAACTTACCCCTTTCAGGACAGACTATACAAGTTGTAGGCGCTACAAACAGTAGAATGACAAACCCACTGACTGAGCCAGTCCCAGTAAAGATCGAAAGTTTCAGTGACAAACACCAATTCGTAGGTGTGATTCCAGCCCTGTGTGTCTGTTAGGGAGAGATCTCCTGTGTAAACACAATTGTACCATCTACTTTACCCCAAGGGGAGTGGAGTTGCAGACAAATGATGATGATGCTGCCTTTAAGGTTGCAAACACGCGCGTGTGCATAGAGTTGTATCCTGCTTTAACTGTGGAGGAACTCCCTTGGGATTTGAGGGATACAGTCCGACAGGAAGTGTGGGACTTTACAGGGAAAGAGATCGGTTTGATTAAAGGAGTAGAGCCAGTTAAGATTCAAGTAAGACCGAATGCTGAGTTCCCAAGAACACCCCAATACAAGTTGACTCCGGAAACTATTGCAGGAATAAAACATGTGATCGAATCCATGATTAGACAGGGAATTCTGAAGGAAGTCATGGGCAGTCCATGCAACTCCCTGATCATGGGTTTACAGAAGCCTAGCGGGAAGTTTAGGATTGTGCAGGATTTGCGAAAGGTGAACAACATAGTTTTTCCATGCTGTCCAGTGGTACCGAATCCATCAGTGATACTGTTTCAGATACCGTTCCAAGCTGAATGGTTTTCTGTGATTGATCTGTGTCAGGCTTTCTTTTCGATTCCATTACATGAGGAGAGCCAATTTCTTTTTGCGTTCAAGCTGGAGAATCGCGTCCTAACATGGTGGCGTATCCCTCAAGGGTATACGGAGAGCCCATCGATCTTTAATCAATTGCTGAAAAGGAATCTTAAGAGTCTGGTACTGCCGCAGAACTCCGTTCTCGTACAGTACATAGACAATCTCCTTGTTGCGTCAGAGACAGAAGATGCTTGTAGAATTGACACCATTGCTTTGTTGAACCATTTGGCAGAGAATGGACACAAGGTATCCCCTAGCAAGTTACAATACTGTTTGTCAGAAGTACAGTATCTGGGTCACAGGATAGAGAAGGGAAAGAGGAGAGTGTCGCCTGACAGGATTGAGGCAATCATGAGAATGATGGTGCCTTCGACCCAGAGAGAGGTTAGGATGTTCTTGGGTATGGTTGGCTACTGTCGCCAGTGGATTGCCAATTTTTCCCTGAAGGCGAAACCATTGCAGAAACTGACGCACAAGGATGTAAGTGATCCGGTACCATGGGACAAAGATTGTATGATGGCTTTCCTTGAGCTGCAAGAGGATTTGTGTCGTGCTCCGGCTCTGGGAATGCCCGATTACACCAAATCATTTTCACTGTTCTTTTGTGAGAGGGAAGGGTGTGCTTTGGCAGTCTTAGCACAAGATCATGGAGGAGTCCGTAGACCAGTTGCTTACTTTTCGGCTACTTTAGACCCAGTAGCCGCAGCGTTGCACGGATGTCTCAAATCCGTTGCCGCAACAGGTGTCAGCATTGAAAGGTGTGAAAGCATTGTGATGGGTCATTCACTGATTGTACATGTTCCCCACTCAGTGGAATTGTTGATGACCAGGACCAAGACGCAGCACTTGACAAATAATAGGCTCACACGCTACGAGCAGGTTATACTTGCTGCGGAGAATGTGACCCTTAGGAGGTGCTCGGTCTTGAATCCTGCTACTGTGATGCCATTACCAAATGCCTTAGACGATGATTGTGAAGACCATGATTGCCTTGATGTGACTGAACTATGCACCAAACGCAGACCAGATATTGTTGATGTGCCACTGGTAGACCCAGATGAAATTTTTTTTGTTGATGGCTCATGTGTAAGGGACAATATTGGTCAGTTGAGAGCAGCTTTTGCTGTTTGTACTATTTCTGGAATAGTCGAAGCGGCCTGCGTGGAAGTAGTAAGCTCCGCTCAGGTGGCTGAGATAATTGCGTTGACGCGTGCCTGTTTGGCAGCCAACAAGACTCGGATCACCATATATACTGACAGCCAATATGGATTCGGTGTGGTTCATGACTTCGGTCAGTTGTGGTCTCAAAGGGGTTACATGACTTCTTCAGGTTCCCCTATCAGGAATGGAGAATTCATCAGATTACTGCTGGAGGCTTTGCAGGGTCCAGCAGAGATAGCCGTTGTGAAATGCACTGCACATAGCAAGGGTACCGACTTTGTGTCCCTAGGTAAACGTTATGCTGATGAAGTTGCACGTTACTGTGCCGAGCAGGGATACTCGTTTACTGAACAAACTGTTGAAGGGGCGCAGGGAAGGACTGAGTTAAACATGATGCTTGAGGTGGCTGATACCTGGGAAGAGCTGGAGAGCATGCAGGAGCAGGCGTCAGACTATGAGAAAAAGGTGTGGGGGACAGCTGGTTGTGTCAAAGGAGAGTTGGACTTGTCGGCTGATGGGAGAGCGGTGTTGCCGAATGAACTGGTGAGTCCGATGGCACGACAGATACATGGTCCTGTACATCTGGGAAGAGATGCAATGATGCGTGTGTTCAGACAAACTTGGTACAATCCAAAGTTCCGAACGGCTGCGGAAGCAGTATGTCAGAGGTGTGTTACATGTCAACAATTGAACGTTGGGAAAAGAACACCAGTCACATTGAGTCACATTGGGAGGTCCGCCGGACCTTTCAATAGGATGCAACTGGATTTCATTGAGATGCCAAGGTGTAATCGCCTCAGGTATGTCTTGGTGATCGTGTGTGTGTTTTCCAGGTGGGTTGAGGCATACCCAACTCGTAGGTGCGATACACTCACAGTAGCTAAGTTATTGTTGAGGGAGCTGGTGCCACGATTCCGGGTTCCGACCTCTTTGGAATCAGACAGAGGGACGCATTTTAATAGCGAAATTGTGAAAATGCTCTGCTCTGCATTGAACATTGACCAGAGACTGCATTGTAGTTACCGACCAGAGGCTTCTGGCATAGTGGAGCAAATAAATGGAACCCTCAAGGCCCGAATGGCGAAAGTGTGCTCATCTACGTCTCTGAAATGGCCAGATGCACTACCGCTGGTACTGATGAGCATGCGTAGAACGCCAGACAGGAGGACAGGTCTCTCATCTCACGAAGTGTTGATGGGGAGGGCTATGAGACTGCCATCTATTCCTTCAACAGCCTTGCTAAATATCACAGATGATCTGATTCTTGATTATTGCAAAGGACTTTCTGATGTCATCCGTTCTGTGTCCCTTCAGGTGCAGGCTGCTGAAACTCCAGCTTCTAGAGACCTTTGTCACGACCTGTGTCCGGGTGACTGGGTCCTGGTGCGGAAGCACGTGAGGAAAAGCTGCCTTGATGTGCGCTGGAGAGGACCGTTTCAAGTTATCTTGGTGACAAACACTGCTGTGAAGTGTGGAGGGTTGCCAAACTGGGTTCATGCTTCTCACACACGACGAGTTCCAGCACCCCTGGAAGAAACAGCTCTTATCGTAGATGAAAATCCGGATGTGGAAGAAGAGCCACAGGAGGGGATAAGTCAAGCTGTGGGGGTGTCTGAAGAAGCCGGTAACTCATCTGATCAAGCTGAAGGAAATCACGACAACAGCGAAACTGAGTCTGCCTCTGAATGGGGAAGTGGCTGTGAAAGTGATTTGAGCGCAGAGCAGGCTGAAAGTAGTGATGAGCAGGGTGTGCAAACGAGAAATAGAAGAGTGAGAAGAGCAGAGTCTCATTGGCCTGAGAGGCGGAGGCGATTGAACGTACGACTGGCTTCTGAAAGAGGTCTTGCCCCTGTATCTGAAGAATCAGACCCGGAAGAAGGAGAACAAGAATCAGAGCAAGGAGGTCCGAGAAGGTCAAGGAGGGTGAGAGTACCTTGTCGAAGATAAGCCACTCCTGAGTGGACCTATCCTGTGACAGATGCCCGGTGTACTGAGATCAGGGAGGGTGAGGGCTGTGACAGTGACCAGTACGAACCCAAATGTTAAGTTGGATGTGGTGCTGTTGGTACCAGGACTTGAGATCGAAGGCGTACTAACACTCACATTGTTCCGAGACCATGGAGGCAGGAAACCCGACTCGTAGGGCTAAGTGCATTGTAGGCACCCTTTTAGGAGGAGTGATACTCCTTATTTTCTTAGTAGTTATAGTTTCCTATTTTGCACCACATGAGCAGGCAGCGAAGGTTGAGGGAACACCGACACCTACCACTTCTAGCAAGAAAGAGGTCAAGGTAGGGGCAGAGAAGGCTTTGCTAGAAGAAGAGAGTCGTAGGTTACATGGGGATCTGTCTAAAGGCAATTTTGGGCAGAATGCGTATGCAAAGTTGTTGTATGAATACATTGAAGGGATGGATGCGAAACACTGCTATGTGTGTATGCAACTGCCGACTTCAGTAGATGAGGGTATTAGATACCATCACCTTCCATTGACATATGGAATTTCATGTAGTCTGCTGCTTAGCATATTTTATGGGCAAAACCATTTTGAATATTTCTTTTCGAATTATGATGCTGTGCTTCCTGAAGTCCCTGCTTATAAACATTTGAATAAGTTCGATTATTATAAGTCAGAGGACAGACTTGGATATTTTTTCTTTCCAACACAAGAGTTAGACACCTCATATGCTCACCGACACAATTTGACATGTTTGCTATCAGAGACAGAGACAAAGTTCATAGAACAAGTAGAGGACAGGTACAAGAAGCAAAAACAGTTGCGAGATTCAGGGCAAGGTAAAGTAGATTGGACGGATGAGGAGAAGCAGCACAGGTCAAGAGGGAGTTATGGTCCGATAGCCCTAGATGAAGTGCAAAAAGGGAAGTTGTGCATTCACAGACCACATACGTATTATGAAAATGTGTATGTGGGTCATACTACATGTGAACACACCTTCACAATGGAGTATTACACGAAGGATTTCTTGCAGAGCGTGGTGCAGGTGATTCCTACTGTTTATTTTGTCTGTGGAAAGAATGCGTATGTAAGATTGCTGGAAAAGTGGTATGGAATGTGTTATCTAGCGATTATTTTTCCCAAGATTTATCATACTGAGGATTTTGCTCTCTTGGAGGGAGGACTTCAGACGAGGGTAAAACGAGGCAAAAGTGCTGGTGCAATAATTGGAGATGTGTTTGGTGCAGTGATACCCATGTTGGGAGTCATTTTAAACGACGTGAAGATACGGCGTTTGGCAACTGTGGTGGATGAACTGTCAATGTGTACAGCTAAGTCATAAGTGTTGGTTGAGGGTGAGATGTTGTCGATAAGGACAATGGTTTTACCGAACCGTCTTGCTTTAGACGTCCTTCTAGCAAAAGAGGGAGGAGTCTGTAAACTTTTGAAGGTCCAGGAATGTTGCACGTATATTCCAGACAATTCTAAGGATCTGGAGAAATATATAAGTAACATTACTGCAATCCATTATGAAATTGAAGATTTGACGCAGGAGAACGTGTGGGAGAAGGTTGGCAAGGGATTTGGAAATGTTGGAAACTGGTTTGCAAATCTGGGAAGGAGTTTCCTTGGGTTTGTACTGAAACCCCTCATTATAGTTGTGGCATGTGTGATTGGGTTGTGGGGTTTGGTAAGAGTGTACAAGTGGTACAGGTCAACTAGATTGGAAAGATCGATGAGATTGCAAGACCAAAGAATGGAGAGACTGCAGGACAGTCAATATCGGAACTTGAGAGCGTTGGAGATGCTCAAGCGAGGGAAAGTGGCGACAAGCTCTGTTTAACTCGGTTCTTACCCTCGGGGATGGTGATGATGATGATGACACAGGTCATCAAAGGGGGAAACTGAGGGAGCGCCTAACAGAAGTGAAATAATTGTAGGGGTGTATCATATTTACAAGTAGTTAACACCCGCATATATATAGAGGATTTACTAATTGTGTTCAAATGCAATGTAGGGTTGAAGACTAATGTAATTGGTATTAGAAATGCATGTAGAGCTAATGTTTAGAGTTTGAAGATCAATAAGGTCGTTTTAACATAAAGATGTCGTTGAGGTGAAGTCTTTCACTAATAAGAGATGTGTTTTAATAGATCACCATTATGTCCTTAGATCTGCTTTATTAAAACTCATAGTTGTACCTTTTCGAATGTATTATGCTTTAAAAGGTGGAGGCTTAAAGAACGAAAGATTGTTCATGTTAGGATGTGAGGCCTATAAACGTGCAGAGGCCCAGTTCATGGAAATTGTGTAGGCCTGATCGAAAATGTCTTGCTTAGCATTAAATCGTAGAAATGTTTTGCTGAAAGCTGCCTTTAGCTAAAGTAAATTGCAACATTAAGAAATTGTGAGCCGAGTCACATGTATTCTTTTGCAGGTGCCGAACCAAGTAGATAGTGTGAAGAAGGGCCCATTGTGTATGAGTGTTAGGATTCTAGGCTCAGACATGGAGGAGTAGCTGAGGAATTTAAGGAAGCAACTTGAAGCGAAGAAGAGCCTGGGACCCAATGATGTTTTAACGGACAAGGATGGAGAGGTGCCATAATGGAAAATTCTGAAAACCAACACCTTCGAGAGGGGCGTACCTGTAGGCGTGTCGTCCATATTGTGGGGTTTTGTATTAGGGACAGCACCCTGAGGGAGGACACAGAGCAGATGAGAGAGGGACGAGAGGGAGCGGTTGGTTGCCAGAGAGCTTAGCTATGACTGAGGAGACTCTTGACTAAGTAGGGAGGAAGTGAGTGAACTTCTAAGGAAGTCACCACTGCTGACACCTTTATCAGGTTGGGCTATGGTTGAGTAGGGATGTCACTTAGTATAGTGTAGGGACAGATTAACCTGAAAGTATATCTTTTAAATCCATACTAAAACTCAGGTTATAGCAATTCTTGTTAGCCTGATGATTCTGGAATTGATTCTTGTATTATTCCTAAGCCGTCTGAGACTCTTCCGTAGGATTATGTTTGTATTAGTGCCTGTTTATCTTCTGAACCTTTTGCTGAGGTGTTTATACCTTCAGTTGTTTTTGGCTTTGTAATAAATCTTTAAACTTAGTCCTTAGTCGGTGGTTCTTTGGGGGAAAAAATGGGAATTGTGGAAATGTATTGATATTGGTAAATAGATTGCCTAATTCACTCTATGACAGGTAAAAAGGTCCAGTCGACCTGTGACGGGAGTTCTGGAGAATGGTAAGCAGACTCTAGAAGGAAAATCCCGCCTTTACAGTGGTGTATGGCATGGTACAGTATTCCCTCAGGAACTTGTATAGAGGGTATCCTTCTCTAGCTCTGATATGCGGATTACTTTGTTTAACGTTTGCATCGACCTCTGCATTCGTTTTAGGCCATTGTGGTGTTATTTTCTGTTAACATTCGTCGATTTGTGGTATTGCTAAAATTCCTGACCTTCAAACAGAGGTCTGGTTTCGTTACAAATGTCGTGGGGAAACTGATGTGTTGGAATTTTTTCCCGATTTTTAGTATGATTGTTTCAGTAGAGGTTGATTGCACACAATCCAACTCCAGGTATTTGCGACATTCATTGACCGTGATAAGCAGGTGATGTCCATGTAGTATGCTGGCAATATCTATTGTGATGTGAAGCCACAGGCCCTTGGGTGACTCTTCTGAAATGATCGGAGGTGAAGGGTTAGGTGGTTGCATCATGTGGCATTATAGGCAGATGCCCACTGTCTGCCCCATGCGAGAGTCAATTTCAGCAAACATTACCTTTTGACATATTCTCATTTTAGTTTTCACAATCCCTTGATTCCCTTGATGAGCCAGATCAGGAACGTCAGGTACCAACGCCTTCGCCTCCTTCCTCGCAGAGGTAGGATATTATCTGCGAGGGACAGTTCATCTGACACTTTGTGAAGAGTTCAAAGTCAAATTTGATTATTAGGTGTTTGGTATGGGATGGTGGCTACAACTGACCTCCAAGTAAACAAGACCATTGCATGTTGGACTCATTCCAAACGTTGGGCAGTTTTGGAGGCAACCATTATTTCTTCCATCATTATTTGGACAGGTTTGGAATCATCTATGACTAATCACACATACTCCTCCATTTCTTCGACATGGTTTGCTTCTTTGTTTTTTTTTTTAAAATATATTTTTTATTTTCCAATTAAACACAGTGTACAGACAGTGCAACACAATTTCCTATATAATTAGCAGACATTGAAAATAACTGAGCATTGAACATAACATTGGAAAAGAACATTACAGCACTTCATCTTGATCCAATACAACCTAATAAATCACCCAGTACATACATAAACAATCCTAAAAAAAAAAGAAAAAAAAAAATAAATAAATAAAAAAAATAATTAAAAAAATAATAAAAAAAAAAAGAAAAAAAAAAGGTTTATAAAGACAATCAAAATTACTACTATAATTAATACGCATTACAATACTTCAAACCATGCACAGTCCTACTGAAGTTACCCAAAACAGTATCATCTTATCATGTCCCGAATCCAGCCCGCCACCTACTAATAGGATCCCATATTCTTAACCCCAATTGCCTTCCTCTCTTACCTTTCCTTGCGTATATAGCTTTTTCCAGATTATACACTGCCAATAAATTAGCAAGCCATACTTGCATACCAGGTGGGTTCTTATCCAACCATGCCCTTGCTATACAGAGTCTATATACAGCCATGGCAACAAATATGAAGTTTCTCTCCAGAAAGGTATCATCCACGACTATTCCCAATAATATCTGGGCAGGTTTAAGGGTGATTTTCATATCTAGGGATGATTAAAAAAATCTCTCTATGTCTTTAATTAAGGAATGAAGCTGAGGACATAGGGCAAACATATGTACTATGTCAGCGTCTAGTGAATTACAGCGTGGGCACGAGATCCCCGTAGTGCCGCCCCACTTCGCTATTCTGGCTGGAGTGTGATAGAGTAAGTACAGAGTTTTGTATTGTTGTGACTGCAATGGCGCAGAACAAAGTATCGTTCTTCCTAAGTCCAGTGCCTCCTGAAACCATCCAACTTCCCCATCCAATTTCTCTGCCCACTTACAACCATACTTATCCCTATCATCCTGCTTTAATTCTACGAGGCTTGCATAAAAGCTACGTATTGAGCGATCTCCCCCTAGCCTAATCTTCTCCATAATATCCACTCTATTAAACCCGGTCCGTCCACCTAGCTTCGTCCCCAGAAAACTCCTTATCTGGAGGAATTTAAAAAAATCCCGTCTATCTAATCCGAACCTCTCCATTAACTCTGTAAACTGTAGAAAGCCCCCTAGATTCATCACATCCCCTACCTGAACCACTCCTTTCGCTGCCCAACCCTCCATTGTCCTGTCCCCGAAAATTTCAGATGGAAAAGACCTATTTTTCAGCAACCTTGTATACCAGTTAAACCTCCCTATACCCACTTTCTTCATAAGAGCAGTCCAAATCTTAATTCCAGCTTCCAATGTCTTGAATCTAGTTCTTTTATAGTAACCAAACTCTGTACAGTATAAAAAACAATTTTCCACCTCCTCCCCCAAGACTGCTGCATAAACCCTATCAGAGCTGTCCGTCGTTCTCTGATCAAGCCCTGCCCCTCCAATCAGCCCTTGAAGGTATTGAGTCGCGGCTGCCAAATAATATAGCCTGAAGTCAGGTGCTCCCCACCCACCTCTCTCTCTAGGAAGGGTCATGAACCTATATGCTCTACGGGTCTTGCCCTGCGCCCATATAAATCTATTAAGGATAGCTTCCAGAGTATTAAACCATTGTCCCTCGAAATAAAGGGGTATTGCCCTAAACAAATATAAAAACTTGGGCAACATTAACATTTTAATAACATTCGTACACCCCACCAAAGAAAGATGTAGGTTGTTCAATCGTTCCAAATCCAGTTTTACCGTACTCATCAAGGGGGTCATATTCCTCTGTACCACAGTACCAAGATCCGCTGAGATTATCACCCCAAATATACCGCCGACTCCGTGACCCTTTGATCCGTACATCCCACAACATGTTGATTGCAGACTATTTGGGTTTTAGCACTATTTAGACTATAGCCCGAAAACTGTCCGAAATTAAGAGCCTCAGCTTCAACCTCTCTAATAGCTCCCTCTGGGTTAGATGTCAACACAGCCACATCGTCTGCGTAAGCCAAGATTTTAGCCACGCAGCCCTTCAATCTCATTGGGGGGATCGCCTGATTACCTTCCAACCTACGCAAAAAAGGATCTAAGTATAATGCGAAAAGGAGAGGAGATGAGGGGCAGCCTTGTCTAGTTCCTCTTTCTATCTTCCCTGCCGCTGAGTGTCCTCTGTTGACCCTAATTCTGGCGCTAGGGTTCTTATATAATGTTTGCAGGGCTTTAATAAACCGCTCCCCTATGCCACCCCATCTTAAAGTTTGCCATAAATATTCCCAGGAGACCCTATCAAAAGCTTTCTCAGCATCCAAAAACAATGCCACCATAGGGTCTCCCAGGATGCCAGCAGCGTCGAACATTGTAATCACCTGCCTTGTATGCACTGTAGTACCTGTGCCTGGTATAAACCCATGCTGTGAGCAAACTACCAAATTCTCGACAACCCCTGCTAATCTCTTAGCCAGCATTTTCGAATAGACTTTAGTGTCCGCATTCATCAGCGTGATCGGTCTGTAAGACCCAGGTTGAATTGGGGGTTTCCCTTTTTTTAAAATCACCATAATATCAGCTCCGCCCCATGAGTCAGGTACTGCCTCTCCAATTTGAGCTAACTTCATAACCCCAAACATATCAGGCCCCAGAACACTAAAGAAAGTTTTATAAAATTCCACCGGGATCTGATCCGGGCCCGCAGCCTTTCCGGAAGAGAGAGTACCCAATGCCATTGATAATTCCTCCATCTGAAAGGGTAGTTCCAGTTCCTCCTTATGTTCCTCCACCATACGAGGCGGGATAATGCCACTTAAATAGCTTTCAATCTTGTCTACCTCTCTTAGACTACCCTCCTGGTATAACTGCGCATAAAATTGCCTGAACACCTCCCTGACCCCTTCTGTATTTTGGATATTAACCCCCTGTTCGTCCCTAATTTCCATGATATCCGCAGCTGCCAATCCCTGCCTAGTGCGGACAGCTAGCAAATGTCCCACTCTCTCACTGAGCTCATATGCTCCTTCTTTCTTAATTAAGTAGTTGTCTGCTGCTTTTTTAGCTATATGTTCTATTGCTGAGGCTTTTAATGAAACGATTTTAAGTAGATATTGTTCCAATGAGAGCTGTTCTTCTATAGCTACTCCCAATTCCTCTTCTGCTTTCAGTAATTCACTATTTATCCTCTTAATTCTGTCTTTTTCCTTCTTCTGAGATGAAAGTACGAAGCTTAGGGTCTCTCCCCTAACCCTTGCCTTAAAGGCATCCCAAACCACTCCTGATGGTGCCGTACCTCTGTTAATGTCCCAGAATCCCTTAATCCAACCCTCCATATACCTCCTATACCCCTCATCCCTCAGAAGTGCTCTTTCAAATGTCCATTGTGCTTCCTTCCTCCCCCCTTGGCCTATCTTAATAGTTAAGATAACAGGGCTATGATCCGACACCACTCGCGGTTGTTTTTCAATCTGTGCCCCCCCGATCAAGGATCCCGAGATCAGAAAATAGTCTAGCCTAACAAGCACTCTATGGGGAGCTGAATAGAATGTGCTGGGGTCTTTATTTGGGAGAATCTTAATCCATGGATCAGTCAGTGAGTTATGTGCAACTATCCCTGCAATAGCCCTATATGTTTTCTTCTTCCTACCTCCGTAATGACCGCCTGCCTGTAAAAATGAACTCGAGGGATCATGTATGTTTAAATCCCAACAAAGTACGATTGGTTCTGACCAGTGTGCTAGCTCTGCGTCCAAGTAATGAAAAACCTCAGGATCGTCTTCCGTTGACCCGTAGACTGTTGCAAGGGTAAATTTATCACCTTTAAAACTTAACTCCACAATCACCCAACGACCCCACTGATCCTCCTTCTTCCTTATTACCACCACGTCCCTACTTCTGCCTAAAACTGCTACCCCCCCTATTTCTAGACCCTTGTTTAGAATTAGCCAGAACCATGAACCCTAGCTGCCCCAAAAGGTAATTCTTAGATGCCTCCACGTGTGTTTCTTGCAGACATACTAAATCTAGTCTCAGCAATCTGAAAAGTGCAGCCACTCTTAGCCTTTTAGCAGAGTCGTTCAGACCACAAACATTTATAGTGGCAATTCTACAGCTCATTTAAGGGATATCATACTTTTCCCGGGGACTATAAGACCATACATAAGCAGCTGCTTCAAATTCTTACTATTCTTACTAATGTGCTGAAATACCCGAATAAAGTGTGTGTTACACTGTCCACCTCTGTGTTGTACTAAACATTGTGCCCATTTTCCTCTACTTTTTTTATTTTCCCTCAGCCCCCTTAACCCTCCCTGTCCCCCCTTCCCCTCCCTTCCTGACCCACCCCCCTCCCCCCCCTTACAGGCAAATAGGTCCGTAAGACCTATGTGTGATCGCTGCAGATCGTGGCTGTAGCTAGCCACCCCCTGACCCCCCCACAACCCCCCTCTACTCCCCTGTTTTTTCCCCCCACATGGCTAACCTCCCCTTTCCCATTTTTATTTTCTTTCTTAGTTACATTGCTCTGTGCTTCTTTTTGGTGTATAAGCCATTAACATACTTTTGAGAGCTTCAACCATTCTTCTGCTGTTTAAGCTCTTCCAAAAACTGCTGAGCCTTAACCTCCGACCAAAACATTAGCACCTTCCCTCTTACGACCACCTTCAGTCTAGCTGGAAATAACAGATACGCCTCAGCACCTATTGCCTGGAACGGTTTAATAAGCTCCCTCAACCTCCATCTCCTCTCTACGTCACGTGGCAAAAATCTGGTCTAGTGAAGAAGGTAGTCCCCTCAAATGTCCGCCTATTATCTGGCCTTGCTTTTTCCAAAAGTTCTTCTCTGAGGAGATAGTTGCCTACATAAATCAGGATAGCTCTGGGGAGAGGTGGTTGTCCCCCCCCACCCCTGGCTTTCTTAACTGTGAATGGGAATCTGTGGGCTCGTTGAACCTCCTTTTCCCACTGCCAATCGGACTCCGGGAACGCTCCTTTTAAGAGATTTACCACAAACTTTAAAACATTCTGCCCTTCTGTCCCTTCTTCCACTCCCAAGAGGCGAACGTTGTTCCTCCGCTGGCGGTTTTCACATTCCTCCATCTTCCAGAGCAAGTCTTCCGCTATCTTTTCTTGAGTTCCTTTAAAGTCCTGCCAGGCTTCCATCTCATCCTCTAGTCTCCCTGTCCTCTCCTCCACCTCCGTAACTCGGCTTGCAATACCATCATAGAGTTTGTTGACTTTTTTTAAAGTATTATGGATTTTTTTCGCTGCATGCCTTGCCCTTCGACTTTCAGCTCTAGCCTCCCCCTGCATCTGCTTTAAAGTGCTAGTGATCATGTCCAAGGGACCTTGCAGCTGTGCTGGAAGTGGGGTTACATCAGGACCGACTCCGCCTGCATCCCTTTCTTCCACATACGTCTGCGACGTTGCTGAATAGTCCCAAAGAAGCTTCTTTCCCCCCTCCACCGGGGATCCCTGTCCTTGCCCATGCTTTCTTCCCTTTACCCTTCTCTTTTTCTGGGTACTTTCCTTCCCTGATGAGCTCATGCCTGAAGTAGTCTCTTTGTCCTCCTCAGTGTCAGACTCACTCATTAACGACTCATCCGTGTCTTCATTAACTGAAAAAAACAGTCTCCTTCAACTGAGCCTTCTGCCCCTTCAGAAACATCAACTGTCTTTGATGATTTGCCCTTTTTTGCCAGACTGACCATACTGCCCCATGACTTTCCAGCTTTCATCTCAGCCTCAACCTGCATAAGGGCTTCAAGCATATCTGCGTTCCCTGCAGCTTTAGCCATATGTTGTACATCGTGGGGTTGGTTTATCACCATTCCATCCTGCTCATCGCTGTGACCCTTACCAGCATGTATGTTCAACTCGGGATCCACAGCTGCCTCACCGTCCTTTCCCCCACTCGCTCTGTCAACTCCAGCTTTGCCATCACCGCCATCACCGCCATCACCGCCGTCGTTGCAGTCTGACTCAGTGCGTGGCTGTTGCCTAGCGACCAGAACAGCGTCTGCAGGAGCGTCCTGTGCAGCGTCCTCGAGGACGCCTCCGGTGCCTGCTGATCCACCATCGAGCTGCAGAGAGTTTTTGGGGGTAAACGCCTCAATCACGGTAGGCAGCCTCATACCCATGTCTCTATTCTTGCCCGAGGGACCCGCTGCCTGAATTTCCGCTTTGCTTGCACTTTCTTTGATTATTACCGCGGGGCCGCTTTTAGATCGTTCTTGCACCAGCGCCTTGCCGCGTAGCTCTGCTTTCTTTCCTTTCGGCGTTGAGGCTGGGGCTGGGGCAGTTGTTTTCCGTATGGCCCCCGGTGCCCTCTGTGACCCAGATCCTACCTCGATCTTCCCAGGGTCCGCATTCTGCTTCTGCTTGCCTGATGAAAAGTCCGGCTGCGGTTTATTTTTTTCCTTCTCCTTCTCCTTTTCTAGCTTTGAAGATCGCGGTGGTAACGGCATCTTGTTTTCAAAATACTTTCCACTACAACGGCTTGCTGCTTTCAGTTGCAGCCAAGAGAAGCCGAATCTTCTATTAAGCACTTTTCTGACAAAGGATAATCCCAGCAGGCTTATACGAAGCCAGATCTCAAGCGCCATCTGGGGAACAAGGATTCATCCTAAATATTTAGCCTACAGGGGGTATAGCCAGGAGGTAGTCAGGAGCGACTCCTCACCACAGCCTGTCAGCGGCCATCTTGCCCTATTATAGCTTTTCAACATGGTTTGCTTCTTTGAATGTCAAATTTCTTTGGTACCAGGACAGGTAGTCCACGGAGTATTCCTGACATATTTGCAATCGGGAAAGTTTCAAACATCCTTCTGTTTGTGAAGCAACCATCATTTCTTTCATTGTTATCTGGCTAGGCTTGAACTCATCTGTGACTAGTCACAAGTTCTCGTCTGTTTCTTTGGCATGATTTACTTTTTCATATGTGAATTTCCCTAGGTACCAGGACAGGTAATCTACGAGATCTCCTTAACCAGATCGATAACCCAACTTTGAATGAGTATTCCTGATGTTGGAGGATCTACTTCTCTATACAGGGTGGTAGTTTCAACACTGTTCCTTTAAACAGAGGAATCAGTTGTTCATGGTTTGTCTAAGTAGGAGTGTCTATGTTCAGTCTCAGTTAACACACTGCATCATAGGCCACCAGGGCCTACTGGCCTGTCCTTTGTATCCGCAACAGCATTGTGCCCAGTCCTGTAGGATAGGTATCAATGAGGTGCTTGGTATGCAGGTTAGGACCATGGCATTTCATCATCGTGGTGGAGACCAGTGTTCCAGGCATTCTAGAATGCTTCTTGCTGCTCCATTCTCCATGCCCCTGGAGTTTCGGTTTTTAGAAAGTCTCTCAGTAGTTTGGTAAGAATGGCCAGCTTGATATGAACATTCATAAGAAATGTCTGACTTCTGTGATATTCTTGGGGGCAGCAGCTGTTTTGATATCTTGGACTTTCTGCAGATCAAGGCTACTCCCTTCACTGTGAATTAGTATTCAAAGAAGATAATGCGCTGTTTGAGAAATTTGCATTTGCTTCAATATAGGGTCAATGCAAACTCCTTGATTCTAGTCAAGAGAGCATATAGTTGACAATTATGTTCTTCTACAGTGGGGGCATGAAGAAGAATGTTGTCACTTCCATTAAGTGACCCAGTGAGCCCTGCTAGCACTTCCCTGATCACTATTGAAATACTTCTGCCACGTTGTAGATCCCAAAGTTAAGGCATCGATAACGATGAATCTCAACAGAGGTGGAGAATGTGGTAATGTATAGTGAGGTTCTATGTAGCTTTAATTGGCTGTATCCTCAGCGATGAACGGTCTTGGAGAACCACTGATCTTCGTAGGACTTCAGGCACAATGTTGTCTACTGTCAAAGATATGTATTACTCCCTTTTGATGACTTTATTTGGTATCCTCTTGTCCACACGTATCTTCAGCTTTCCAGCTGCTTGGGTTTTTTGGCTATGACAATGGTAGAGAACCAGGGAGTGGGTCATTCGACTTTCTCAATGATACCAGCAGCCTCTAGAGTGTCAAGTTCTTTCTCAACCTGTGCTCTAACAAGAATCAGAATTTGTCACTGGCACAGCGCTACTGGTTGCACAGATTAGTTTTTGTGCAACTTCAGACTTTTCTTTCTTAGGCATCCCAAACCATTCAAAATACTAGGAAATTCCTTCAGCATGTCATCATTTGTGTTCTCTTGCACTTGGAATGCGAAGATGAACAGGGGCAGGGCTCCTGTAGTATTACAGTTGATCAGGGTGGTCACGCCGAAGGTTGTTACAAAGAAGTAAGTGGAGACAGAGCAGGTGTCATATGTGATCTTGTTGTGAAAAGACCCTTGCTGACTTCAATGCTTGTCTGCTTCCAAAGGCATACATGATATTAGCTGTTTTCGTAAGGTGTAGCACTTCAACACCTAACCATGACCCACACAGTGGCATCTGTCTCTGAGGCAGTTGATCTTGTTACTTTGAATGGTCAGATGGTAGCAGTTCTGTGTGGCTCTTCTGCTTGCCATTGTTTTGGATAGCTGAAATTCTTCTTCACTTTGACACGCTGTCTTTACATTCACCTGGGATGCTCTCGGGTCAATGTTTTTCACCTCGTTTTTGCGTGGTCAGCTCTGCTGGCGCTTGGGGGTTGTGCTGTCTTTGGAAGACTACTAAACCTTAGCAAAATGATTAGACTTGCTGCATGCTGAACACATCTTTCCTCTGGCCGGACATTGTCTGTCTTGGTGGGTTGGGTTCCCACAGTGCCCAAAGACTTTGTTGGCTTTCTTCACTGAAAGCTTTTTCCTGCTCTGCTCACTTTGAGTGCATGATCATGATCATCGACTTGGCTGCTAGGACAGTTCGATATATGTTGATCAAGTGTCAGGCAGTTTAAATGATCTTGTCAGCACCAACATCAATGGTAGAGGAATCTTGTCCAGATGCAAAATGTCTCTTTGTGGCTGGTTCGAGTGGTACCATTGGATTCTTTGTGTTCTAATTTCTTTAATTGTGCTGATCAAACCACACATAATGGCTAGCCCTTGGAGGCGGGTATAGAAGATGTCAATTATTTCTTTCAGGCCTTCCTTAGTTTGACAAAAAAATTAAACGTTCATAGTCTATGTTGTCTTGGGAGCTGAATTGCGCATTTTGTGCAGCGAACGCGGTGTAGTAAATTAAGGCTGTATATGGCAGAGTTTGGAGCACCTTGTGGAACCTAATCACCAGTAAAGTGCAAGAGCAGTGCATGTTTCGAGTGGGATCATTTTCTTTAATTGCAGCACTCTCGTTTTGGAATCTTGAGACCCACGTCTGCCACCATGCAGCAATGGAGAGGGTAAGTAATATGTCAAATACTTATAATAGTACAGCAGCACTAGACAATATTGTTAGCGGTGTTTCCATTAGGTTGTGGCACCTCTCTGCTGTCTACGGCCATCCAGAAGGTACTTGAAAAATAAGCAGCTTGAGCCAGGTTCACACCGGAAGCTTTTGAAAAAAAGTATGCGTTGCAGTACCGCTTAGGGCCAGGTGGTGCTGCCAGCATGTAATTTCAAAATCGGTGAAGCTCAGCGGTGTCTCTTTATAGGGCTACGCAGAATAACCCTGGTCTGGATTGCTGTAACCAGTGCTGTTTTAATCCATTGGCATGAGGGGCAGTTGCACGGGTGCCCCACAGGCATAGGGGCCCCAAACAGACCAGATTTAACACAAATTTTTAGTTAAATTTAGGGGCAAATTTACAAGCCCGTTGCGCCACTATTGCATCACTTTTCCCATGTAAAAAGTGACACAAAAGTGGTGCAAGGGGCTTGTAAATCTGCCCCACAATTCCTGTGAGTGGCTGTGTAGGCAGGGGCCAGTACATTGCTTTGCCCGGGGGTCTATAATGCTGTTAAGATGGTCCTGGCTGTAGCACTTGTCCCTCTCATGTGCCACCAGTATCTCTTTGTTTCTCGGGCCTATGGCGTTGGCACGGAGTAGGACATGGTGGAGGATTACATCCCTTCAGAACTGCTGGCTGAATGCAGCCTGTGCAGCAGCAGTTTTCAGCTCTGTGCTGTTGGCGCAGGGTAGCGGGAGCGATGGTGTAAAGCGGTGGTGCAGTTCTGGCCCACCTCAGTGCCAGGTTGTATTCCCTAGCTGTGTAGGTGAAGGCCCTGGTAAGAATTCACCTATTCCTGGTCTGGCAGGTTACTTGGGCCAAGCTGGACTAAACTCATGTCGCTGACTCAACTTCATATATAACCTTTGCTGACCAACAACGGGGCATGACCACTGCAAAGAAGCATGTCATTGTGCCCCAACAAATGTTTTTTTCCGTAAGCACACCATACTTCCCTGAATTGATTTTTACTCTGTGTGCAGTTGGTGCTTGCCAGGAGGCACTATTTGCACTGCAGTCAGAGTTGAGACTTTAGTTTCTGCTCTAATTTTACTTTCATAGAGCTTCAAATATGGCCGGACGGGGAACCAAAGGCAGCTCTAGCACAATTGTTCGAACCAACCCCGAACCATTCCTCCTCCCTCTCTCATCTCTCTTTTTCCTGAAGGACCCCTTTGCCTGTACTTCACAGGGGAAACTGGCGAAAGTGACAGAGGTGCCAGCAGCAGTCTTCGGTCCTAAAAACAAATCCTCAGAGGATCCAGCTGACTGGGGAAATGCCCGGTGAAAAAATGGCCAGTCCGGTCTGGCTTCAAAGGCAAGCACTCCTAATTCCCTCCAAAAATATGTCTTCAATATAAATAGGACAGCCTTAATTCTACTACTCTCCATTAAAAGATCCTGGAACTGTTTCCTGAAGATATAAGTAACACACAAAGTAACACTGTATGCCCCAGTGCTCTTCTCAAGCACAGACATGACGCACAATGCTACCACAGGTTCGCTAATTCAATTTCGCAAGTGCATGGAGTGCTCCTTTGAACGCTCAAGTTTCAAATGTTTTCTTCCGTGTGACTTCCATTTTGGTTACTGACTGTCCTTGGATACTGCAAGTAAATGTTTCTAGAATTGCAGGGTGATATCCTTCGACGTTTCTGAATGTTTAGATGGATAAGAGCATTTGAGCAGAAACTTCTAGGAACACGGTATTCCCCCTGAATATTAAAGCTAGAATAGTGAGGTACACAACTATCGAGGACAATGTATTGAATCCAAAATATCAATAGTTAAGTATAGATCTTCTATGCATAACTAAACACATATATATAATACCTAAGCCGACATATGTACTTTGACTATATATATATATATATATATATATATATATATATATATATATATATATATATATATATATATATATATATATGTATATATATATATATATATATATATATATCCAAAGGTAACCTTCCCAAAGAAAAGGCAGAGGCCAGCAGTAGGAGACACCATGGAGGAGATTTATTCAAGACACATCTTTACGAGCGAATGCATTTCGGCATCTAGCCTTCATCAGCGCCCTTGATGTTGTCAGCAGCAGTCAGAGTGGTTGTAGCCTCACTATCAGTGTCCTGCTTCGCACAGATTGGATGAGTATCCACCCCGCCCCCTGTGATGGTTCAACACACCTGTGGCAATCCTCGAAGCCTCGAGAAACTACATGTCCCAGCATCCCGTGTCCGGAGCCAGGTAAGGAGTGCAGGGGGAAATTGCCGAAGTAAGTGTTCGTGTGAC
Source organism: Lissotriton helveticus (assembly GCF_964261635.1). Taxonomy (NCBI): domain Eukaryota; kingdom Metazoa; phylum Chordata; class Amphibia; order Caudata; family Salamandridae; genus Lissotriton; species Lissotriton helveticus. Next base: position 511,202,404 of record NC_136071.1, on the reverse strand, counting down.
CAGGATAGTGTGAGGCGCTGCCAAGGAATGTTCCATTTGACCTCTGACTTGCAAATTCCTCCTCGGGTCTCCCAAACCGCATACCATCCCGGGCTGGTGTAGTTTTAGTGGGGGCAGGAGACAGTGCTACCCGCCCGGCGTGGAGTTGGATAACTCCCTCACCGCCATCTCCATCTTCCAGTCGGGACAGGGGCCTTGGCAAACCAATACCTTGGTGAAGAGAACACAGCCGAAGCAGCTCCAGAACGCCAAGGCCATCTTTACATGCGGGGGCCTCTGAGCACGATTCTGGCACTCGTGCAAAATATCCAAAGGTAACCTTCCCAAAGAAAAGGCAGAGGCCAGCAGTAGGAGACACCATGGAGGAGATTTATTCAAGACACATCTTTACGAGCGAATGCATTTCGGCATCTAGCCTTCATCAGCGCCCTTGATGTTGTCAGCAGCAGTCAGAGTGGTTGTAGCCTCACTATCAGTGTCCTGCTTCGCACAGATTGGATGAGTATCCGCCCCGCCCCCTGTGATGGTTCAACACACCTGTGGCAATCCTCGAAGCCTCGAGAAACTAAATGTCCCAGCATCCCGTGTCCGGAGCCAGGTAAGGAGTGCAGGGGGAAATTGCCGAAGTAAGTGTTCGTGTGACCAGGATAGTGTGAGGCGCTGCCAAGGAATGTTCCATTTGACCTCTGACTTGCAAATTCCTCCTCGGGTCTCCCAAACCGCATACCATCCCGGGCTGGTGTAGTTTTAGCGGGGGCAGGAGACAGTGCTACCCGCCCGGCGTGGAGTTGGATAACTCCCTCACCGCCATCTCCATCTTCCAGTCGGGACAGGGGCCTTGGCAAACCAATACCTTGGTGAAGAGAACACAGCCGAAGCAGCTCCAGAACGCCAAGGCCATCTTTACATGCGGGGGCCTCTGAGCACGATTCTGGCACTCATGCAAAATATCCAAAGGTAACCTTCCCAAAGAAAAGGCAGAGGCCAGCAGTAGGAGACACCATGGAGGAGATTTATTCAAGACACATCTTTACGAGCGAATGCATTTCGGCATCTAGCCTTCATCAGCGCCCTTGATGTTGTCAGCAGCAGTCAGAGTGGTTGTAGCCTCACTATCAGTGTCCTGCTTCGCACAGATTGGATGAGTATCCGCCCCGCCCCCTGTGATGGTTCAACACACCTGTGGCAATCCTCGAAGCCTCGAGAAACTACATGTCCCAGCATCCCGTGTCCGGAGCCAGGTAAGGAGTGCAGGGGGAAATTGCCGAAGTAAGTGTTCGTGTGACCAGGATATATATATATATATTCACTGAAAAAAACCATAGGTTATAGACCATATATAGTTAGGAATTAGCATTTACAAAACCTTATTTTACTCACACAAAACCATTGAAATTCGCATATATAGTTAGTTGCACTAACTATATATCGCGCACCCGCAATCCACTGCTGATCATGTCATATATTACAACATTCATGACATGGTCAGTGACATCACTGATGACATCTCAAATGATATCACTGATGACATCACTGATGACATCTCAAATGACCTCACTGATGACATCACTGATGACATCATCCAGTGACTGTGTGTTTCTGTAAAGTTTAAATATGTCTTACATATTAAAGAATGAGTGGATGTATAAGTGTCTGGATGAAGGATTTAGAAGGTGCATGACTGACTGTATGAGTGAGTGATTAAATGTGTCTCACTGAGTGCATGGGTTAGTGACTAAACTGTCTAAATTTGTGCATCATTATGTCTGTTGTTCTGTAAACTGCTGCATGTGTTGATCAGTAGCTATATGAGTAACTATAAGGGTTATTGATTGGTTGCCCAAGTATTTGTATGGGAGACTGAATGTGTGTGTGGGTGGCTGGGAGGTGTATGACTCTGTGCATAGATGTGTGAGCAGTTGATTCACTAGATGTATGGGTTCAAAAGTGCATATGGAAACAGCTGTATGGGCGGTTGACTGTGTGCATGAGTGTATTGGTGAGTGAATGGATATCTCAGTGCTACATGTCAAAGTAAGTACATATGTAAAACACAGTACATGTGAGAGTTGACATATATAAATAACTGTGCATAAGAGCCAGTGAATGTGTGAGTGGCTGTATGGATCATTGTGAACTTGTATCAGGGATTGTATAAGAGAGTAAATATGTGTTAGTATATGTTTGAATAAGTAAAGTGTGTATAACTGTATAGTTGAGGAAATGGAGGTGTGATTGATTCTTCGCATGACTGACTAGGTGTGTGAGTAACTCCATGGATGAGTGACAGTGTGTGAGTGTTTGTTTACACTGAGTGTATCTAAGGTTATATTAGAGTCTGAAGAGGTTCATCGTATTATCACATGAATGATGTCATCAGTGATGTGATCAGTAATGTCAAATGAGATGTCATCAGTGATGTCATCAGTGATGTCATCAGTGATGTCATTTGAGATGTCATCAGTGATGTCATCAGTGAGGTCATTTGGGATGTCATCAGTGATGTCATCAGTGATGTCATTTGAGATGTCATCAGTGATGTCATCAGTGATGTCACTGACCATGTCATGAATGATGTAATATATGACATGATCAGCAGTGGATTGCGGGTGCGCGATATATAGTTAGTGCAATTAACTATATATGCGAATTTCAATGGTTTTGTGTGAGTAAAATAAGGTTTTGTAAATGCTAATTCCTAACTATATATGGTCTATAACCTATGGTTTTTTCAGTGAATTTTCAAGGTTTTGTAAATGCTAATTCCTAACTATATATGGTCTATAACCTATGGTTTATTCAGTGAATTTCAATGGTTTTTTAATAGCAAATATTAAAAGCTGTTAAATGTATTCTTTTTTTAAAGGAAAAATATATTTTATATGTATTTAATATACATTTTTTATGTATATATATTTTTTTTATTTATTTTTTTGTTTCGCGACCCGGTCCGCGAACCGGTAAACGTTCCGTTAGCGCAACTGCCGCGTTAGAAAACAACATCGTGACGCGTCGTAAGCGCGACGTATCGCGTTGCCGCGTAATGCGTCTTATGACGCGCCGCGTTAGCGCACCCGGAAGTGCTCCGCAGCGCGAACCGAGGTGTGAAGCGCAGCTCCCCGGAAGCGATCCGGGCGCGTCGCGTAAGCGCGACGTATCGCGTTGCCGCGTAATGCGTCTTATGACGCGCCGCGTTAGCGCACCCGGAAGTGCTCCGGAGCGCGAACCGAGGCGCGAAGCGCAGCTCCCCGGAAGCGATCCGGGGCGCGGCGCGGAGCGCGTAACCTAAACATAACAGGTCATGTGACTTGTTAATAAAACTTTCTATTGGTTCATTTCACTTTTGGTTTCCTAATGATGTACGGCTAGGTCATGTGACCTGAAAATAACACTTTTCATTGGTTCATTACATTTTTTTTCACAAATGATGAAAGCCCCCACCTTTTTTCCTCACTCTGACTTTCATCTTTGTGAGAGGAAGACCTACTTTCCATATTTTCTAAAATGGCAAGTGTTGTAGCTGCAGCTGCTGGAGCCAATCCACCACCACCAAAAAAGGATGGACCACCTCCTCAGGTCATCCTTAATCAAGAGGAGGAAGAAGAGGAAGAGGAGCAAGAGAGGAGGCAGTTTTTGCCTGAAGAGCCAAGGAGGTCCCATATGAAGGATAATTATATCTGGCAATTCTACACATTTCCCCGGGGCCCAAAAAAAGTAAATGCCCGCTACGTCACATGTCTGATCTGTGACAAAGAACTGTCCAGAGGGACTGATAAAAAGTACTGCTTCGGGAATTACACCATGCATCGGCACATGGAGAGGAGGCACCCTATAAATTATAGTGCTGCGCAGGTACGTGACCTGCAGGAAAACCCCACTCCTGTGGCAAGTACATCAACCGAACAGGCAGTGACGGGACCAGAGGCGAGGAAGACGGTCCCAAACATCCAGATGAACTTCAGGGACCTGAAGCAAGTCTGCATTTTTTGCGGCAAATTAATTTGCTATGGGGAGAGAAGCATAAATCTAATCAACAGAGCTTTTGAAAATCATAAATGTACAAAACGCCCCCGAAAGTAAACTATCTTTTTTTTTTGTTGGTCCTGTTGAGCCCTTTATAATGAATGATTTTCGTTCCCCCCCCCCCCCCCCAAAAAACAAAAAAATATAAAACCGTTCAAAAAATACAAAAAAAGTAAAAAAATGTTCAGAAAAAAAATATATATATATAAAACAACAAAAACAATAAAAAAAGTTCTTTTCAGAACTACCTCCCATTGACAAAAAATTGCTAGAATGTTTAGCACTCTGGCAACCTCTATTTCTTTTGATTCGCTTCCCAGTTCGCGCGCCGGTATGCGAACCGGAAGCGAAACAGAATTTTTTTTTTTTTAAAAAGGAAGAGTGAGTATAAGGGAAGGAAACAGAGAGTAATGATAAAAGAAAGACAGCTAGAGGGAGTAACACAGAGATACTGTTTAATAGATCTATTTACCAAAGAAAAGATGTAAGAGGGTATAATTGAGAAAAACAAAATAGATAAGGAAGTGAAAGAAAAAAAGGAGAGTAGAAGAATAATAAACAAGAGTTTCTTGGAGAATGTGAGTGAATGTTCAAATTAAGAAGAAAAACAGTAAAGGATGTGGAATGAGAGGTAGGGATAGAACCGGACTAAAAGAACAACCCTGAGGGAAAGTGTTAAGAAAACAGTGAGCGAAAGTAAATAGGAATAAAACAAGATGTATGACAGTGACTAAGGTTAAAACATGTGGAATAACAGAGAGAAAAAAACTGAAAGCAGAAAAGAAGAAGTGACAGAAAAGGAATAATTGAAACAGCAAAGAAATGTAAATAACATAGTGTGCTTGAACTACAGGGAGAAAGCATAATGAACAAGTAGTGAAAGAGTGATGAGTCAGAGACAGTGAGAGTAATAGAGACGGAGTGAGTGAACAGGAGTGAGGAACTATGAGAACAGAGGGACTGAGAAAAGGAGTGGAAGGAGTAGAGTAAGTAAGTAATAGAAAAAGGAATAAGGGAAGTAGCAAAGGCAGGAAACTGAGGGTTAAATAAATGAAGCAGTGGAACTAATAGAAGTTAAATGTGATAGAGATGTAAAGGAAAGAGTACAAAACACTTACCTTATAATTGTCGTTAACTTAGTCACTTGTTATTTTTATACTTTCAATCTGTGAAAGAAAGAACAAAAATTTGAAAAATATTAAAACATGTATTTAAAAATTAGAAAAGACAAGGAAAAGATTGAAAATCATCCAATTTTACAAAGAAATAAAGTTAGAGATAAACATGCAGAAAGAAAGAGAAAGAAACGGTGATAGACAGACAGAGACAAAAAGAAATTGTAATAGAGTAAATTACTAAGAGAAAAAAAAGGAAGATACTTTCAGTGACAGAAAAGAAGGATAGAAGAGAAAACTAAATTGAAGTTGTGTAAGCTACTAAAAGAAAGTGAGTAAGGTAAACTATATAATGAAAGGGTGAATAAGGAAAAGAGAGTGAGGGAGAGAGGAGACAGAGGAAGTGAAGGAAAGAGTGTCAGATACAGACTGAGTGAGGCAGCAAAGAAAGATAAATGAGTGAGGGTGAGTTATACTAACTGATTGCACCAAAAAAAGGAGAACCCAAAAATATTTAATTTAGAAAACAATGGGAGGAAAGATGGAAAAGACAAGCGAAGCAGAGGGTCTAAAAGCTGGAAAATGGTCCAAGGGAGAAAAGAAAAAAGCAGAGTTGGAATAGGGAAACAAACGTTGAAAGATAAGTGGAGTTAGAGAACAAGGGTGAAAGAGAATAAAACAAAAGGCAATGTGAGTATGTAAAGAGGATTGATAGAAGGTAGTAAAAGACGAGTGAGCATGAGACAAGATGAGTACAAATAAAATTCACAATACAGAGTACAGAATTAATTATACATGTCAAATGGTTTATTTTTGCTGTTCTCAGAATATATCAAATTTCACTAAAAACAGTGAGTTGAAGGTATTCATCATATAACAGCGGGGGAAAAAAAACACAATCAAAATGATTGTGTTTAAAAAACCCATATAACATAACCAATCAGAAATCAGAACTCCTCAAAAGTAACTTACTTTCCATGACGTCGAAGGATGTCCTATGAACAGCTTATACTCTGTTGTGCTGTTATTATTTTCTGCCCGCCACTTTCTGAAAGAAAAGCTCCATCGTTTTGACAAATATGTTACATACAATAAATGACTTCTCGCTCTCTACCGCACTTCTCCTCAAGGCCAAATAGTGTAAGAGCCATTTATAACTCTTGGAATTCTTCTAAGCAAATCCCGTCATTTTCTTTTTCCACAGCTTTCAGATAGAAAATGTCCAAGATCACTTTCACAATCCTGTACTAGTAATATCTCACCCTTCTTGCTCACTCATGTTCCACATTTCCTATGACACTGATACTGCTTACTATGAGGCACACTTACACTACCTCTATGACTACTACAATTATTTAATTCTCTTGATCACTGTTAATCACAAAGCAATTTAAAACAGTACATAAAATTATATCAACTCCTAGAATCATTATAGGCCAGTTACCTACCCTAAATTCTCTCTTCTGAAAACACAAAGTAAGAATATTTTAAGTCAAAAGGCAACATTGTTTCATAGTCAAATGGGAATCATTTCCGAAACACCAGCTTTTTTTACATTTTTAAATAAGCTGTGTAATAAGCGAATGTTTTTTAAAGGACCATCATGTCATATAATAGCTGCAGTTACAAATGTTCTTCCTAAAATCAACGACTGTGTAGCCACAACATTTGTAATTAAAGCTGAAAACTTACTTTCATCAGGTTTATATAGTTTGAATTTTAAAATGACATTATAACCAAAAGTTTGTACAAATAATGTGGACAGCATTGCAGACTTACATTACCTCTACTCCATGTTTTGATTGGCTGCTTGAATTAGCTTATTAAAAGAAACAGTTTTTCTGAACTCATTCAAAGTGCACTTATTTTTCCATGACGTCAAGTGTTATGGTAAGAACACCGTTTGCTTTGGGAAATACTCTGTTGTCCTTTAACTAATCCGTGCCCACCACTTTCTGTAAGAAAACCTTTTTTTTCAGGAACTACTTAAAACTCAAAAATAACTTTTCACTCTGTACTACACTTATCCTCAAGGCCAAATAGTGTAGGAGCCATTAGAACCTCTTGAAATTCCTCAGAACAAATCCCGAGATTCTTTCCTTAAAATTTTGGTTGTAAAAACACCAGGTAAGAATTTTTAAGGTCAAAAGGCAATTTTTTTTTAAAAGTTAAAACAGAATCATTGCAGAATGACCAGCCGTTTCTAGACTTCAAATAAGCTGTGTAATGTCCTGATGTTGTTGAAGGACCGTCATGATATATAATTGCTGCAGTTACAAAAGTCCTTCCTGATATTGACAACTGCGAAGCCACAACATTTTTAATTAAAGTTGTCAATTTTGTTCCATCAGGCCTACATCGTTGGAACATTAAAATGACATACTGGCCATATCTTCGTATAAATAATGTGGACAGCATTGCAGACTTACATTGGCTACACTCCATGTTTTGATCGGCTGCTTTTACTAGCTTATTAAAGGACACTGATTTACTGTCTGGCAAAGTTAAATATATAAATCTTTCTGAGTCTACACTAGTAGTACTTGATACCCTACAGTTCTCGCAGTCATGCTGCCATTGATAAGAAAGGCCAAACAGATGATCTACATCTACACCTTCATCTTGCAATACATCAAGCATATACATTAAAAACTCCTGACAATCCTGCTGAATATTTTGAGAGAATTGCGTTTGAGCTGAACATTTGTCTAAGAGATTTCGAATTTCAGACACACTTTCTATTTTTCTTCTATCAGTGCTACATTTCTCTAACACAGAATTCAACAAACTGCAAAATCTTTGATCCGAATTGACCACAATCTCTTCTTTTAAAGTTTCTAGAGAAAAGACAACATTAACCACTACATTAGCATAGCAGTTGACACCAGAACTATTTTCAAATTGAAAACCAACAATATCTTGAACAGCATCCATTTTCTTTCTGTTTACAATTTCGGGTTCATCAACTTTTTGTCTTTTTGCTACAACCTCCCTACTATTGGTCACATTTCTTCGTTTCCGGCCTACCACACGTTTTTCAAATAAAGGATATTGAGGCAAATGTGGCGCATACTCTCTTCTTAACCTATTGTATTCCTTAACACAATCTAGATCTGCACAAATGTTTGTCCCATCACACTCAATCAAGTACAATCCAGATAAAGTTCTGACTCGTGATAATGCCACATAAGCCATACCCTCCTTGAACACAGAATCGCCAATATTCACCAAAGCACTGTCTACACTTAAACCTTGCGATTTATGGATTGTCACCGCATATGCCAAGCAAACAGGAAACTGCTTACGGCGAACATATAAGTCTTTAACAAGCAAAAACCTAGCAGAGCAACGACCAATTTGCTGTACATCCTCAATGCCATCAAATTTAATTTTTAAAATTTCAATTCCATCTCTATTTTTGTAATTCACAAAACCAACAACATTACCCATTGATCCATTTACCAGACCTCTTTCAACATTTAAGTTCCTTCTCAAAATGATACGGCAATTTAAGCACACATTCAGAGTCTTTTCAAAACTAGCAGTTTTAGATATAGTCTTCTCTAATGAATCCAATTTAGATTTCAAATTCTCAGACAAAATATTTGTTGCTCCCATATGCTCTATTCTGTCAATAGCTTCCAGTTTCAAAATCTCTTGGTTTTCTAAATTCAACATTTTGTTGTTGAAGATGGCACATTCTGCAAGAGTTGGCATCAAACATATTCCAGATTTCTTCTCAGTAATTTTCCGAAAAATATTATCTGGTAGAATGTCTTCTTCTGGATACAAATTTGACAGTAATCGTACATGTAAAGCTTCTTTCCCATGCTCGGTCACTTTCCCGATTCTAACATCTTGTAGAATATTCTTGTAATCTTCATCCTTCGCCTGACGCATATTTTCACGCAGCTCAGCATAATTGAAGTTTAACCATATGTTAACGTTGCCAATGCTCCCTAGGCACTTCCTGGTATCTTCATGCGTAAGCAGTTTAAACACTGGTTGTCCTTTCACTGGTGTCAGCTGCAGAAGATCACCGAAAACAATGATGTGTTTGCCACCAAATAACACATCATACTCTGTTTTAAGAACTTCCTGCATTCTCAAACGCACAAAGGCAAGCATGACATTAGAAACCATGCTAACTTCGTCAATGATAAGAAGTTTCATCTTCTTCAGGACTCTGGAAACTTCACAACAAGCATCTCCAGATAACTTGTGGTATTGTAATTTGTTATCATGCTCCACTGGCAGCATCAGTAGACGATGTAAAGTAATCCCTTTAATGTTATGTGCTGCCAGCCCAGTTGAAGCGGTGACAACACAAGACAGCGATGACTCAGTGCTTTTCTGCAGATAACATGAAATTGCTTTAATTAGGAAACTTTTTCCAGTTCCTGCTTCTCCACTCACGTACAGTCGGACAGGCTTCAACGACGTACATGAGCACTCTTTCTTCTCATGACTTAATCCATGATCAATTTGGTTTGTAACTTCGTCATATATTTTCCTCTGCTCAACGTTGAGTTGTCTTTCCAAATCTTCTAAGTTAACCGCATCCTCCTGAGCATGTGCCATGGCTCTTTCCACTTCAATCATGGCAGTGGCAGCTTCATTTTCGATAACTGGTCCTCCTAGTGGATCCTGACTCAATGAAACAGAACTCTGACTGTCCTGAGAACTGTCTCTAGCAATCTCGGCTGCAATTGTTGCTTCCTGCTCGATTTCCGCATTCAACATTTCTAGATATTTTGGAAAAACAGGACATTCTATGGTCTCCTTGACTGCATTGAAAGAGTCTTCGTAACAGAGGAAATCTCCAAGCAGTTCCTCTTCTGCACGCCAAGGCTTGAAAAGTTGCAAAAGAGCTAAATAGAAAACTCTTTTCTTTCAGGAGATTCGCCACTCAATTTTCGATGATTTACCAATTGGCATTTTCTTTGCTTGACCAGACATCCCTCACTTCCAATTACAGCATACACTCCTTTATCAATATCTTCTTTGATGTTCCTCTTGAATATGTAATTTTGTAGAACCTCATACAGACAAACATTCTCGAGGTGACTGCTTCTATTTGGATAATATGTATCCAACATGTTGGTCTTCAAAATATCTGTACTGTTTGGCTCCTTTTCCGCCAAATACTCAATTTCCCGTACAGGTTTCAGAACTCGATTACGCGTTGCAGCAAGACCAAGACTCGCCCAAATGATACTCCTAGATTTGGCATAGAGACTTGCTGAAGATAACCGGTCAGAACATTCGTAAGCTCCGATTTCTCGATGCGACAACATCTTCAGACTGAAACTGTACAACTTCTTACTGAGGCTCTTTTCATGGGAAATGTCCTCCCACATATCCTTCAATTCTGTCTTTTCTTTTTTTGTGATGTAAGATGTCACATACTGAGCCACAGCCATACAGTTATCAGCCACAAACTGTATATCCTTGTTAGCATTCCACATGGACAAAATCACTGGGTTGTAGTCGTTGATGTACTTGGACTCTTCGTTTCTTTTCAAATTGTATGTATTTTTGGGTGATTTCCTCGTCACATTATGTCGCAGCGAAGACATCAAACTGTTCACTCTTCCTTTAGATATCACCGATCGTGGAAATCCAAAACGACATTTTGTGTAGAACTTGTCCTTGTTTCTGAATTTACGACGACAGTACTTTCCACAATGATGGCTTTGAAAGCGTGAAACTTGTTCTCTTAGCCTTTTGTCTTCCTTTGTCTTTGGAACAGCACATGTAGAATACTGTTCTATGAAACTCATCACTAAGTCATCTGGATCTGTTCCAAATTTGGGTGCATCTTTGATCCATAGCAGCATATGTATATGAGGAGCACCTCTTGCTTGATACTCCTTTCTCCAGAAGAAATCCAACACCTCTCCAAGAGGTGGATTTTTCTTGTTCATGATGAAAGACATCATAGCTTCAAATCTATGATTGAAGTACCTGCATACATTCACTGGATCCAAAGAGCACAGTTCTCCGGGTGTCTTGAATTCGATATTTTCAATGTTTCCATTTGCCTCTCGTAGAAATTCAAGTAAGTCTTCCCAGCCATACTCGGCACAGCTGAGAGTGAGGAACCATGTGGGAGTTCCTCAGCATACATTTTAAATCACCATGACGATGGTACCAGTACTCATTAGTACCACGCTGACATGCCATGAGATTAATCAGGTGAGAATCCAAAATACTGTCTTGCACATTGACTTTATCAATAAAGTCCCTTGCCGAGATATTTTGCATCTGTACACCACTTTTCAAGATGTGGTTCACTGCATATGACAGTCCAGATAGATCACTTTCAAACAGTAGATGAAACAAATAGGGAATGCATTGACGAAACCTAGGATCTTCTGCATACAATCGTAAAGTTCTGTATTCAGAAGCAGGAATTTGATCAGGTCGCTCATCATATCTTCCTCCTTGACCTGTTGGAAATAGCTGTGGGAAACACTGAGCTTCCAAACTTTCCTCCCAAACACTAATGGGACTCCCTTTGGCTTGTTTCATTTGAAACAACTCAATAGCATTCCCCATGACTTCCTTGGAATGCAAAGGATGAACACTATAATGTTCATATATTTCTTCATTTTTAGAGGCTTCTACTTTCTCAATTTGTCCAGCACACAAATCGCTGTCCTCTTCTTCACTTACTTCCTCTTCTGCAACACATACATTCTTGTAGTACTCATTGTTTTTCATCAAATACAATGTTGCCTTTTTGACTTTCCTAACATCCACTAAATCTTGCCAGATTTTCTTACTCTTTGTCGGAACCCCATTAACTAAGATAACCAGAGGTTCCTCTTCCACTTTCTCTACTCCAATTGTATTAATGTTTTTCTTCAAATCTAGAGGCAAATAAACAACTCTTCCCTTTAATCCTCTCTGTAAATCTGATGGAGGCAATTTCCCTGTCTTTGGCTCCATTCGTACAATAGCCTGAAAGGGATGGACACTTTGAATCAAAATAGATTCATAAGTATTTAAATCCTTCAATTCAGAAGGAATGTCAACCAATTCCAGATTATTATGAACCGCTCTAGCAGGCATCCGGTTTTGATTTAATTTGTTACAACAATAAGTACAAACAGGTTGATCCGATCCCAAATCAAAAGAATTTTCTACCATCAAGTATGTTGCGAAATCCTTCCATTCACTATTATTTTCCCTTTCACTTTTTGCATATAAATCCACTAACTTAGTCTGATTCTTATAATAAGTGAGTCGACAACACACACAAGTGAAATTAGGCCTCTCACTTGATTTCACCTGAAACGTGGCAATTTCCTTCTGAAAATTATCTGTACTGGAAATCTGTACACTCTCTTCCACATTACCTTCTTCTTCTGGGTCAATTTCAACATTCTCCTCTTTACTTGCAAAGTAACAAAACTCAATTTCTTCACAAATATTCTTCACATCTACTTCAGAACCATGCAAAAGAGCACTGCTTAATTGTTTAAGCTTAATTGCTGGACTCTTAGCAAAATACAACATTCTCACTAATTTCCTCACTTTATTATGATGGACTGCTAGCATCCTGAAATGATGAAAAACACTCTGGCATACTCTCCTGGAAAGACAAGCCAGTGAATGACCATGTAAACCTGTCACTTCTCTCACTCTGCATGGATCTAATTCCTGCAACAACTTCATTTTCTGTTTTAAACTTTTCTTATTAAATGTCCGTACAAAATCACAAAGCAAATTGATGGAATCCTGTCGCACACTGCAAATACTACTACACTTCCAGGTGTACACTGGACCCTTAGGACGTCTCCCTAAAACTTCATCACCTAACACCTCTTCTGCCTCTGTTGACACAAGTTTTTCTTTTTCAACTGGACAACCGTCTTTCACCTCATATGCTCGACCACTGGTGTCAACTGCATGCACCAAATCATTGTCCTGGTAGTAACTCTCCTCATTGAAAAATGCCTCACAATTTGAACTATGCATCCATTCTCCTGAAAATACTTCACAAAAATTTGTACGATTAACTATTCTCTTCCATCTACTATTTGTTTTGAATTCATAAATTGCCTTGTTTAGTTTCATAATTCTATGCGGACGACACGCAATTGGTCGTCTCACTCTCACATCTGGACAATCATCCAGATAATCTGCCGAACTGCCTCCAGCAAATTCACCACTGGATGTGCGAGTCATCGCTTAAACTAAACGGATCAAAGACAGAAGTCATGCTTCTGGGCAAGCAATGGACCACCATCCCTTCGTCGGTCTGGCCAGATGTTTTCGGGGAAGTACCTACCCCGAAACAAGTAATTAAGACCTTAGGAGTCTGGCTGGAACCCGAGCTGTCTCTGAAAACCCAAGCAGCCAAAACAGCAGGCACCTGTTTTGGCCTCATGCGCTCCATCCGCAGGATCCTTCCACTACTTCCGCCCCTTTCGAGGAAACTCTTGGTCCAAGGCTTGATTCTTGCTCGGCTGGACTACAGTAACACGGTCTATCTGGGAGCTCCCGAATCCACTCTGGCTAAACTTCAGCGTACGCAAAACACGGCTGCCCGGCTCCTTATGAATCTCCCCTCCAGAGTCTCAGCCAGACCAGCGATCAAGGCCCTTCACTGGCTGCCAATACGGCAAAGGGTAGAATTTAAGGCCCTGTGCATTGCCCATAAACTTCTCAACGGTCTCGGCCCTGCTATCCTGAGAGATCTGGTCACCCCCTACAAGGCTCCCAGGTCCCTACGCTCGGGCAATGAGCGTCTGGCCAACGTCCCCAGATACAAGAAGGCACGCACTGGCGGTCGACGTTTTTCTGTAAAAGCATCCTCAGGATGGAACTCACTTCCTCGCCCCCTGAGGCTGGAACCCAGCCACCTCCTTTTCCGGAAAAAATTGAAAACGCTCCTGTTCCCAAAATAAAGTCCCCTCTCCCCTCAGGTCTCCACAAATGCTACAGCGCGGGGATGCCTCCGGGTCACCAGGCGCTCTATAAATCGCTAATAAATAAATAAATAAATAAATATTGATTACAAAATAAATAACTTTCGCTTCATTTCCAAAGCCTGATCAATAATTTTTTCAACATTTTTCTTTTTCTTATAAAAAGCCAGTTTCTGTTGACCTTTCTTTACATTTTTCATCAAATTTACAATTATCCTGTTGCGGAACATTCGTCTACGAATGTCCCTAAATTGATTGTGCCTTCTACCGGCACTCACAGAGTTTTCTCCTGCTCTACCACTAACTTTATTAAGGGGCCTTTCCTTCCTGTTTAAATTGACTCTCTTCTTCTGGACTAAAACATGTTCTGTAGTGATACTTTTTTTTCTGAAAATGTTTCTTAGGAAAGATTTCGTTGTCTTACCCGGAGCTTTTTTGGTGACTGGACGAGTTTTTATTGTAGAGGACTGCTGCAAGCATGTACTAAGCTGCTGTGTTTGACGTTTTGCAGCCTTTCTCCTCCTTTGCCTTGAAGGCATATTTTAATTTTGAAATGATCTTCAGTTGAATCTGTGGTAAAATATAATAAAAAATGTTATTAACCACTATTACCAAACAGTAAATCAATAACAGTCGTCAAAAAATTAACACACTAGTTGTCAATTCTACATACAATAATTTTTAGTGCATTGACAAATTTAAAACTCACAAATAGTAGCAAAGAAATGGAATGCTTCTACATTTGACCTGTGCTCTTTTATATGTGAATCTGAACTAATTTTATTAGCATATTTCACTATTTTATTAAAGACACTTCACACAAGCTGTTTTTGAAGTTGTATTTAAATTTAAATAAAACGGTTAACATGGTTACTTTTTATTTCCAGTAACTTAAATTTATTTTTAAAAGTCTTTATAGTTCAATAGGCTCGAGCAGGTCAGCTGCCCACCCTATGTCATACAATTCTGACAAATCGGCATCCTCATCATATTCTTCATCATCCACAGGATATAAATCATCCAAGGGATCTACTTCCACTGACGTTTCAATGACAAGTTCAATGATAACATCAAGATCAACAGATTGCTCATTATCACTCATGGTTGATGTTGTCATTATCTTTAAAGAAAGAGAACAACAATGAGATGTTGCAGAGTAAGAGACAAATCTCAGAGACTATAATAGTAAAATTGTTTAACAAGAGTAACATTTTGCAGATATTATTTAGCCATGTCCAGCGATGCTGAGGAGGTGAGGCCTATGTCCAAGTTTTCAGTGAACAGGACTCATCTCTTCTTAACCTTGGATAAGCCTCACCAACTCTGTGTCCCCTGCTAATACTTAAATGTAAAGGGGCAGATTTATGTTAACTGGCGCATCCCCAGGGATGCACCAGTTAACGTGCGCCGCTGCTCTGCCACCCATGGTGTGCCGCATTTACAATGCGGAGCACCATGGGGCAAAAACAGCACAGATGCGTCACGCATCTGTGCCGCAAAAGCGGCGCATTGCAGGAATCACGTCGCAAGCGCGACATGACTCCTGCAATGCACAGGGGCAAGCCACACATTGCATGGTGCGTCACTCCTTATGCCTGTTTCAAACAGGCGTAAGGATTTGATTCAGCAATGCCATAAAGCTGACTCAGTGAAATCTTGTAAATTTCACTGTGTTAGTTTTACAGGGTTTTCATGCAAGTGAACGCCCACCCTGCAACAAAACGCCCACATGAAACCTGACGCAGATTTCATGTGGCGCAGGACTTTACAGCGTGACACATCTGCCTAGATGCATCAAGTTGTAAATATGTCGCAACATGGCGCATCTTTTGCGCCGCCGCTGCGTCACAAAAGTGACGCAACGGCGGCGCAAAAGAGGTGCACGGCCATCATAAATCTGCCCCTAACATTTTAAATGATTGGTTCAGGATGCTGATAAGGTGTGGCCTATCCAGAGGTTTGTTTGAGGTGAGGCCTACTCAGGGTTGCAGATGAAATTTTAGGCTTGTTGACGAGTACAGAGGAGATAATACATGTGCAGGCCTACCAACGAAGTGAGTCATGTCCACTGCACTCTTGAACAAAGGCCAGACCTCCTCTGTCTCCCTGGACAGGCCTAAACCTCATCTGCACAATGTGATTCGTAATGTTAGGAAACACAGGTGATGTAATTGAAAAACGTGCAAATATTTTTGCTCATTTCACAATCACATCACCTGTATTTCCTCAGCTTAGGTATCTCATTGTGCAGATGTAGTCTAGCATATCAAAGAGTACGCAGAAGGTTGAGGACAGTATGCAACAACGTTGTCACTTACAGAAGCCTCAGCTTCTCCATGCCCCCTACATAGTCCTAAATGTATACAGTTTAAACTGACGGTATCTTGTTGCATATGAAGTGAGGCCTATCTTGCAACATGGCGCATCTTTTGCGCCGCCGCTGCGTCACAAAAGTGACGCAACGGCGGCGCAAAAGAGGCGCACGGCCATCATAAACCTGCCCCTAACATTTTAAATGATTGGTTCAGGATGCCGATAAGGTGTGGCCTATCCAGAGGTTTGTTTGAGGTGAGGCCTACTCAGGGTTGCAGATGAAATTTAGGCTTGTTGAAGAGTACAGAGGAGATAATACATGTGCAGGCCTACCAACGAAGTGAGTCATGTCCACTGCACTCTTGAACAAAGGCCAGACCTCCTCTGTCTCCCTGGACAGGCCTAAACCTCATCTGCACAATGTGATTCGTAATGTTAGGAAACACAGGTGATGTAATTGAAAAACGTGCAAATATTTTTGCTCATTTCACAATCACATCACCTGTATTTCCTCAGCTTAGGTATCTCATTGTGCAGATGTAGTCTAGCATATCAAAGAGTACGCAGAAGGTTGAGGACTGTATGCAACAACTTTGACACTTACAGAAGCCTCAGCTTCTCCATGCCCCCTACACAGTCCTAAATGTATACAGTTTAAACTGACGGTATCTTGTTGCATATGAAGTGAGGCCTATCTTGCAACATGGACATCTTTTGCGCCGCCGCTGCGTCACAAAAGTGACGCAAAGGCGGCGCAAAAGAGGCGCATGGCCATCATAAATCTGCCCCTAACATTTTAAATGATTGGTTCAGGATGCCGATAAGGTGTGGCCTATCCAGAGGTTTGTTTGAGGTGAGGCCTACTCAGGGTTGCAGATGAAATTTAGGCTTGTTGAAGAGTACAGAGGAGATAATACATGTGCAGGCCTACCAACGAAGTGAGTCATGTCCACTGCACTCTTGAACAAAGGCCAGACCTCCTCTGTCTCCCTGGACAGGCCTAAACCTCATCTGCACAATGTGATTCGTAATGTTAGGAAACACAGGTGATGTAATTGAAAAACGTGCAAATATTTTTGCTCATTTCACAATCACATCACCTGTATTTCCTCAGCTTAGGTATCTCTTTGTGCAGATGTAGTCTAGCATATCAAAGAGTATGCAGAAGGTTGAGGACTCTATGCAACAACTTTGACACTTACAGAAGCCTCAGCTTCTCCATGCCCCCTACACAGTCCTAAATGTATACAGTTTAAACTGACGGTATCTTGTTGCATATGAAGTGAGGCCTATCTTGCAACATGGCGCATCTTTTGCGCCGCCGCTGTGTCACAAAAGTGACGCAACGGCGGCGCAAAAGAGGCGCACGGCCATCATAAATCTGCCCCTAACATTTTAAATGATTGGTTCAGTATGCCGATAAGGTGTGGCCTATCCAGAGGTTTGTTTGAGGTGAGGCCTACTCAGGGGTGCAGATGAAATTTAGGCTTGTTGAAGAGTACAGAGGAGATAATACATGTGCAGGCCTACCAACGAAGTGAGTCATGTCCACTGCACTCTTGAACAAAGGCCAGACCTCCTCTGTCTCCCTGGACAGGCCTAAACCTCATCTGCACAATATGATTCGTAATGTTAGGAAACACAGGTGATATAATTGAAAAACGTGCAAATATTTTTGCTCATTTCACAATCACATCACCTGTATTTCCTCAGCTTAGGTATCTCATTGTGCAGATGTAGTCTAGCATATCCAAGAGTACGCAGAAGGTGAGGACTGTATGCAACAGAGCAATGTACATTACTCACCTCCCTTGACACTTACAGAAACCTCAGTTTCTCCATGCCTCCTACACAGTTCTAAATGTATATCATTATCATCATAGTGACTATGAAACTCTAGCAGTACATATTGTGAAACCTAAACGTCTTAAAGTAATGATTTTTTAACCGACAAACAAGCAAATTATTCTCCCAGATTGATGGTGAGAAGTGATATATTTATTTAAAGAAGCAGACACCTTTTTGTCATTGTCATAAATGTAAAAAGCATTCCTTTTCTTTATGAACCATTTTCATGTCATAATTTGAAAACACAGCACAACTCCTATGTACAAGTACACCCTGTCAGTACTTAAATTTGCCAAGCACACATGCGGGCGTATTTATAAGAGCCTTGCACCACGGAGAAATGACTTAAATTTACCAAGCACTCATGAGGGCTTATTTAGAAGGACCTTGCACCACCTTTAAAGTCACTTTTAACATGGGGAAAATGACGTGAATGTAGCTCATAAGCTTTGTAAATTTGCCCCCATGTTGACTATGAAACTCTTGCAGAACATATTGTGAAACCTAAATGACTTCAAGAAACGAGTTTTTAAACCGACAAACAAGCAAATTATTTTCCCATATTCATGGTGGGAAGTGAAATATTCATTTAAAGAAGCAGACACCTTTTTGTCCTTCTCATAAATGTAAAAAGCATTTCTTTTTTTTAAAAAACGATTTTCTGATCATAATTCGAAAACACACCACAGCTCCTATGTACAAGCACACCCTGTCAGTACTTAAATTTGCCAAGCACACATGGGGGCGTATTTTCAAGGACCTTGCACCACGGGGAAATGACTTAAATTTGCAAAGCACTCATGAGGGCGTATTTACAAGGACCTTGCACCACCGTTAAAGTCACTTTTAACGTGGGGAAAATGACGTGAATGTGGCTCATAAGCTTTGTAAATTTGCCCCCATGTTGACTATGAAACTCTTGCAGAACATATTGTGAAACCTTAATGACTTCAAGAAACGTGTTTTTAAACCGGCAAACAAGCAAATTATTCTCCCATATTGATGGTGGGAAGTGAAATATTTATTTAAAGAAGCAGACACCATTTTGACCTTCTCATAAATGTAAAAAGCATTTCTTTTTTTAAAAAAACGATTTTCTGGGCATAATTTGAAAACACAACACAGCTCCTATGTACAAGCACACCCTGTCAGTACTTAAATTTGCCAAGCACACATGGGGGCGTATTTACAAGGACCTTGCACCACGGGGAAATGACTTAAATTTACAAAGCACTCATGAGGGCGTATTTACAAGGACCTTGCACCACCTTTAAAGTCACTTGTAACGTGGGGAAAATGACGTGAATGTGGCTCATAAGCTTTGTAAATTTGCCCCCATGTTGACTATGAAACTCTTGCAGAACATATTGTGAAACCTAAATGATTTCAAGAAACGTGTTTTTAAACCGACAAACAAGCAAATTATTCTCCCATATTCATGGTGGGAAATGAAATATTTATTTAAAGAAGCAAACACCATTTTGTCCTTCTCATAAATGTAAAAAGTATTTCTTTTTTAAAAAAAAAAACGATTTTCTGGTCATAATTTGAAAACACAGCACAGCTCTTATGTACAAGCACACTCTGTCAGTACTAATACTTCACATTTTCTCCAATTACAATTTGTCAAAGAAGCAAAATCTTTTTGGAAAATATAATGAATACACTTGACACAAAACAACATTTTAAATGCACAGCTGGCTTCCTTATTTTCTCCATAAACCATACTAGTCTCTATCTAAAGTAAATGAATCTTTTCTCACCTTAGCAAATGCTTTTTGAGTTTGAAAACAGTCTCAGGCACACACCAATTTTTCTTTAGCAGAGCAAAGGGTATGATCTTCTGAGTCTGCAACCATCAATGGCACAGAAATCCAGTAATTCTTCACACATATCCCTCATGTCAGCCAATCAAAACTCTTCCCTCACTTTTTTCAAAGGAACACCCTTCCCCCCTCTGACCTTTCTGCCTTTTTTCCATAGCAACTACCTCCTGAAAGACCTCTCACACAACAATGTTTCAACTGAAATCTGAACTCTCAGTACACCTGCTTATCCAGTGCAATGTTACTTAAAATGATTTTTTCTTAACCATTCAAATTACATCTTTCAAAGAACTCATCCATGCACCCTAACTTTCTGTTTTCAGCAATCATAATCCACCAATCACTGCTACTGAATCATTAGCACTGAAACTCCACAGTTTTTTTCATAACAAACTCCTACTGTTTCAACTGCCATTTCATTCCCACACTTCATCTGACTGCAGCAGAACATCCTCTCACCATGTTTTCTGTCTGGATTGTTGGACATAGTTACATCCACTGGGCTCAAAGGTATGCTGATAATAGAAATTTACACAACCTCAATTTACAAAATGTGGAAATCAACTGGATTGGCCACAGAGGATTAAGATGTCACCAATTGATACCATTGGTGAAAACCTTTTTGCATTTGCCAAACCCTGACCTGTTAATTGTGCACTGTGGAGGAAATGACTTGGGCACTTTGACTGGGGTAGGTCTGGAAATGCTTTTAAAGGACACCTTTGAGCAATTGATGGCACTTTTTCCTCAAACTGCCTTGGTATATTCAAATATATGCCAAAGACAGAAATGGAGGTGGTCCAACCAATTTTGTCCACAAATTGAGAAATCGAGGAAGCATGTAAATAAGTCTGTTTCAGCTTACATGAGAGACCATGGAATGGGCTCCATCTACAACAATAACTTGCGTTACTACATGCAAGATATCTACAGAAGAGATGGAGTTCACTTCTCAGATGAGGGGAACAGAATTTTCATCCTGAATTTAAGACTATGTATTGGTACCTACTTATAAGTACCTAGAACTTAGACAGAACCCAAAAGCTCTTTTCAGAGCTACCTTAACTATGATTACTCTTTAAAAATTTCAAATGTACCTTTTTTCACTAATTTTCACTTTTGTTCGCTTCCCGGTTCGCTACCCGGTTTGCGTACCGGCAGCTAACCTTGCGAAAAATTCAATTTTTTTCTTTTTCGACATATATGAGCCTCCTCAGCCACCCTTAGAAAACCTAGGGGGTCAGGATACGTCTCCCGTGCCCCCTTATACCCTTTCCCAACATTCTTTATCCTCCATCTTGTGTCTAAATTCATCCGAAACACAAGATGGCGGACTCCCGTTACGCTATCGGTTAGCTTCCCGGTCCGTGAACCGGGGCGCGCAATGGCAAACGCAGTTAAAAAAAAGGTGGGAAGTTAATTTACAAAGAAAGCACTGCAGACACTTTCACCAAATTTGAAATAGTTCCTAATGCATACCAGTCCCTACCATTTCCCCAAATTTGAATGAATTCCATCGAGCCATTCAGGCTCTAGCCCTGTCTAAATATCCTTAGGTAAATTACATGACAAAAACACATTGGAAAGAGTTGACATTTTCAACCATTGATAACATAACTTTCAAGTTGTATTTTTATGTGCTGTCATTTGATTGGTTTGGTACATGAATATATATGAAAAATAAGAGGGAATGACAGCCATTTTGACTGGAACTCCCTGAGGCACATTTAAAGAGCATTTCCTGGCAAAACCTTAGACACTTTTGTAAAGGTGAGTTAATAGTTTTTATGAGGAGATATGTTGTGCACCTAAAGTTAATTTTATAAAAACGTTTTCTGTTAGTTATTTACTGTCCCTCAGTTATAGTTATAGATTGACTTAGGCTTCTCTGTTGTAGTCATGGTTTGAGTTAGAGTTCATCACATGCTGTACTTTATATTTCTACTTCCTGCCTTGTACCATACACTGTCCAAACATAAATTCACTGTTAAAAACTCAGAACTATGTTGTACACGTTAATTAAAAAATAAAAATATAGAAGTTTCTAACTTAAACTCTATTTCTCTCTCTCTTTTTATGCTACCTTAACAGCAATTAAGGATAAAGAAGCTCAGGAAGCCAAACTTCAATCAGAAATTCAACAGGACATAGATGATTTTTATAATGAGGCTGTGGACAAACAACTTTTAGAATTCATGGACAATTTTGATAAAAAAGAGACAATTCATGAAAATAAAGATGAAGAAATTCCAGATGAACTTTTACTCGAAATTTCCAACAATTTTTAAATTTAACATAAATAAAATGTTATTTATAAATTAAAAATTGTTTGAGACATTATTTTTTTTTCCAAACATAAGATATAATAGTAGAGTAATTATTTAAAAAAGTCAGACTAATGGTTAAAGATTCAACATTTTAATATTACTATGTGCTCAGGGAGTGCTCAAAGGATCTGTTTCTGCTTTCCTGACAGACTATGTTATGGATTCCATATTAGAACATGCAAGACATCTACAGAGGAGACGGTGTACATTGAATTTTAGACTCTTCATTGGTACCTACATGTTGCTACTTTCATCACCCACACAACACAACAGCTCTATTCAGAGCTACCCTACCTCAAAGCACTCTAAATATATTATTTTACTGTTTCCCTTGGTTTTCCCTTTGTTACGCTATCCGGAACGCTACCCGGTACGTGAACCGGACGCTAACCGCGCGAAAATTTGAAAAAAAATGTGGGTTTTTTCCGCATATATGGGCCTCCTCAGCCACCCTCAGAAAACCTAGGGGTCAGGATACGTCTCCCGTGCCCCCTTATACCCATTTCCCACATTGTTTTTCCTCCATCTTGTGATTAAATTCGACCGAAACACAAGATGGCGGACTCCCGTTACGCTACCGGTTAGCTACCCGGTTCGCGTACCGGGTAGCGCCTCTACCGCGAAAAAACGGATTTTTTTATTTTTTTTTATTTTTTGCCCCGCGGGACCCTTTAATAGCCCCCTCATCAATCCTAGGGGGTCAGGAGGGGTCTACCTTGCCCCCTTTCATTAATTTCCCCCTTCGTTTTTCTTCACCTCTTGTCTCTCGATCCTACCGAGAGACAAGATGGCGGCCGCTCCGGACTGTTTAGAATGTTGACAGACACCGGAGAGCCAATCAGCTTCGCTTCGCGAAGTTCCGTTACGCGTCAGGTACGCGAAACGGGGCGCTAACCGTAGCGCTGTTACAGATATATATATTTTTTTAACGTTAATTTATCAAAATCCACTGGAGCACATATATTGAGACCTAGCAAAGGCACATCGGGCAAACAATATCTACAATTTTGCCAAGTTTCGTGGAAATCCATTCAGCCGTTCGAGCTAAAAGTGAGTCCAACCGCCCTATGGAAAATTGCATGGGAAAAAGGCGTTTTGGGACATAGAATTTTCAAAAATCCCATAGGAAAAAAATCCTAACTATATATACCTACTGGCGACCGCCAGTAGGTAATATGTATATATATATATATATATATATATATATATATATATATATATATATATATATATATATATATATATATATATATATATATATATATACATACATACATATATGTATATATATATTCACTGAAAAAACCATAGGTTATAGACCATATATAGTTAGGA
Source organism: Lissotriton helveticus (assembly GCF_964261635.1). Classification (NCBI taxonomy): domain Eukaryota; kingdom Metazoa; phylum Chordata; class Amphibia; order Caudata; family Salamandridae; genus Lissotriton; species Lissotriton helveticus. Next base: position 511,178,678 of record NC_136071.1, on the reverse strand, counting down.
ATTAGCATTTACAAAACCTTAAAAATTCACTGACAAAAACCATAGGTTATACACCATATATAGTTAGGAATTAGCATTTAAAAAACCTTATTTTACTCACACAAAACCAATGAAATTCCATATATAGTTAGTTGTACTAACTATATATCACGCACCCGCAATCCACTGCTGATGATGTCACATATTACATCATTCATGACATGGTCAGTGACATCACTGATGACATCACTGATGACATCTCAAATGACATCACTGATGACATCACTGATGACATCTCAAATGACATCACTGATGACATCACTGATGACATCTCAAATGACATTACTGATGACATCACTGATAAAATCATTCATGTGATAATACGATGAACCTCTTCAGACTCTAATATAACCTTAGATACACTCAGTGTAAACACAGACTCACAGATTGTCACTCATCCATGAAGTTACACACACACCTAGACAGTCATGCAAACAATCAATCACACCTCCGTTTCCTTAACTATACAGTTAAACACACCTTACTTATTCAAACATATACTAAAACATATTTACTCACTTATACAATCCTGGATACAAGTTCACAATGATCCATACAGCCACTCACACATTCACTGGCTCTTATGCACAGTTATTTATATATGTCAACTCTCACATGTACTGTATTTTACATATGTACTTAATTTGACATGTAGCACTGAGATATCTATTCACTCACCAATACAGTCATGCACACAGTCAACCGCCCATACAGCTGTTTCCAACATGCACTTTTGAATCCATACATCTATGCACAGAGTCATACACTTCCCAGCCACCCACACACACACTCAGTCTCCCATACAAATGCTTGGGCAACCAATCAATAACCTATATAGTTACTCATATAGCTACTGATCAACACATGCAGCAGTTTACAGAACAACAGACATAATGATGCACAAATTAAGACAGTTTAGTCACTAACCCATGCACTCAGTGAGACACATTTAATCACTCACTCATACATTCAGTCATGCACCTACTAAATCCTTCGTCCAGACACTTATACATCGACTCATTCATAAATATGTAAGACATATTTTAACTTTACAGAAAAATACAGTCACTGGATGTTGTCATCAGTGATGTCATCAGTGATGTCATTTGAGATGTCATCAGTGATGTCATCAGTGATGTCACTGACCATGTCATGAATGATGTAATATGTGACATCATCAGCAGTGGATTGCGGGTGCGTGATATATAGTTAGTACAACTAACTATATATGGAATTTCATTGGTTTTGTGTGAGTAAAATAAGGTTTTTTAAATGCTAATTCCTAACTATATATGGTGTATAACCTATGGTTTTTGTCAGTGAATTTTTAAGGTTTTGTAAATGCTAATTCCTAACTATATATGGTCTATAACCTATGGTTTTTTCAGTGAATTTCATTGGTTTTTTAATAGCTAATATCAAAACCTTTACAATGTATTATTCTTTAAAAAGAAAAATATTTTTTACATGTTTTTTATACAATTTTTTTTTTATTTTTTTTTGTTCCGCTCCCAGTACGCGTACCGGTTAGCTTCCCGTTAGCTCAATCCGGAGGCGCGACCCGGTACGCGAACCGGTAAACGTTCCTTTTGCGCACCTCTCGCGTTACAAAACAACATCGTGACGCTTCGCGTCAGCATGACGTTTCGCGTTCTCGCGTAATACGTCATATTACGTGCTACGTTCGCGTACCCGGAAGCGCAGCGGTACGCGAACCGGAAGCGATCCGCGGCGCGGCGCCGACCGCGTAACGTAAACATAGCAGGTCATGTGACTCGGTAATAACACTTTTCATTGGTTCATTTCACTTTTGGTTTCCTAATGATGTAATACTAGGTCATGTGATCTAAAATGAACACTTTTCATTGGTTTAGAACTTTTGTTTTTCCCAAATGATGAAAACCCCTCCTTCTTTCATCACTCTGACTTTCATCTTGGTGAGAGAAAGACCCTTTATTGAGACTTTGAGATGGCTTCATTAGTAGCTTCAGCTGGTGCTAGCCCACCACCTCCACCAAATCCAAGAAAGAGAGGACCACCTGCAGAAGTAATTTTGCAAGAAGAGGAAGAACAGGAAGAGGAGGAAGAGGAGGAAGAGCATGAGTTTTTGCCAGAGGAGCCCAGGAGGTACAATCGAAAGGAGAATTACATCTGGCAATTCTACAGAATTCCTGAGGGGCAAAAGAAAGTGAATGCACGCTACGTGTTTTGCCGTATATGCGGTGATAGATTGTCAAGGGGCACTGATAAAAAATACAGTTATGGCAATCATACTATGCATCGGCATATGAGTAGGTGGCACCCAAATAATTATAGTGCTGCCCAGCTACGTGACGAACAACAAAATCCCCTCCCAATGGCAAGAAGATCGGTGGTTCCAGAGGTGTCGGGACCAGAGGCGAGGGAGATGATCGCAAACATCCAAATGTTGTTTGGGCACGTAAAGCAAGTGTGCGTGGAATGTGGCACTTTCATCTGCTACAGAGAAAGTAGCATCACTTTGATTTTGCGAGCAATTCAAAATCATATTAATGTTTGTACGAAACGCACCAAAAAATAAATTCTTTTTTTTTTTTTTGCTCCTGTTGAGCCCTTTATAATGGATCGTTTTTGTTTCCCCCCCCCCAAAAAAACCAAAAAAAATTTAAAAACGTTCAGAAAATACAAAAAAAGTAAAAACATGTTCAAAAAATACTAAAAAAAATATAAAACTACAAAAACATTAAAAAAAAAGTTCTTTTCAGAACTAACTCCCCATTATAAAAAAATTGGTAGAATATTTGGAACTCTGCCAACCTCTATTTCTCTTAGTTCGCTCCCGGAGCGCTACCCGGTACGCGTACCGGAAGCTAACCAAAAAAAATATTTTTAAAAAAAAAGAACAGTAAGTATAAGGTAAGCAAACAGACAGTTATGTTAAAAGAAAGACAGCTCTAGGGAGTAAACTAAGGATACTGTTACCTACAATCCACTGCTGATGATGTCACATATTACATCATTCATGACATGGTCAGTAACATCAACAGCAGTGGATTGTAGGTAACAGTATCCTTAGTTTACTCCCTATAGCTGTCTTTCTTTTAACATAACTGTCTCTTTCCTTCCCTTATAGTTACTGTTCTTTTTTAAAAAACATTTTTTTGATCAGTCATAAACAGTGACATTAATAGAAACAGAGAGAGTGAACAAGAGTGAAGAACTATGGTCCTCCTCAGCCACCCTCAGAAAACCAAGGGGGTCAAGATACATCTACCGTGCCCCCTTCTACCCATTCTGAACATTATTTGCCCTCCATCTTGTATCTTGATTCGACCGAAACACAAAATGGTGGACTGCCATAACGCTGCTGGTTTGCGAACCGGGCAACTTCCCGGGAAGCGGTCCAAAAAAAAAAAAGTTGGGAAAGTAATTCACAGACACTAAGAGTAATAGAGATGGAGTGAGTGAACAAGACTGAGGAACTATGAGAACAGAGGGACTGAGAAAAAGAGTGGAAGGAGTTGAGTAAATAGGTAATAGAGAAAGGAATGAGGAAAGTAGCAAAGGCAGGAAACTGAGGATTAAAGAAGTGAAGCAGTGGATCTAATAGTAGGTGAATGTGATAGAAATGTAACGAAAAGAGTACAACTATTTACCTTGTAATTGCCGTTAAATTAATCACATTTTATTTCTATACTTTCAATCTGTGAAAGAGAGAACCAACATTTGAAAAAAATTAAAATATGTATTTAAAAATTACAAAAGACAAGGGAAAATATTGAAGGACAAATAGTTTTTCAACAACTTTGACACTGACAGAAGCTTCTGCTTCTCCAGGTCCTCTACACAATCCTAAAGATATACATTTTAAACTAACAGTATCTTGATGCAGATGAAGTGAGGCCTATCTTAAAACATGGTGCATCTTTTGCATTGCTCTTGTTTCAGAAAAGTGTCGCTTCAGTATGCCAATAACATGTCTCCTATCCAGAGATTTGTTTGAGGTGAGGCCTACTCAGAGTTCAAGATGAGATTTACACTTGTTGAAGTGTACAGAGGAGATAATATCTGTGAAAGTCTACTAATGAAGTGAGTCATGTCCACTGCACTCTTCAACAAAGTAGAAACCTCCTATGTTTCCCTGGACAGACCTAAACTTGATCTGCACAATGTGATTCGTAATGATAGGAAACACAGGTGATGTAATTGAAATATGTGCAATTTATTTTGCTCATTTCACAATCACATCACTTGTGTTTCCTTTGCTTAGGTATCTCATTGTGCAGATGTAGTCCAGCATATGAAAGAATACGTAGAAGTGCAGCACTGCATACAATAAATTTAACACTTACAGAAAACTCACCTTCTCCATGCCTCCTACACAGTTCTACATATACATCATAAATGCAAACAGTACAGAATTAATTATACATGTTAAATGGTTTATTTTTGCTGCTCTCAGAATGTATCAAAATTCACTAAAAACAGTGACTTGAAGGTATTCATCATGTAACAGCGGGGAAAAAAAAACACAATCAAAATGATTGTGTTTAAAAAACCCATACAACATCAGAAATTAAAATTCAGAACTCCTTAAAGTTAACTTACTTTCCATGACGTCCAAGGATGTCCTATGAACAGCTTACACTCTTTTGTGCTGTTATTACTTTCAGCCCGCCACTTTCTGAAAGAAAACCTCCATCGTTTTTAAAAACACGTTACATGCAATAAATGACTTCTTGCTCTCTACCACTATTTCTCCACAAGGCCAAATCTAGTCAGAGATATTTATAACTCTTGGATTTCTTGTAAGCCAATCCCATCATTTGGCATTTCCGCAACTTTCAGAATTAAAATGTTGAAGATCATTTTCACAATCCTGGAATAGTAATATCTTCCCCTTCTTGCTCAGTCATGTTCTACATTTCCTATGACACTGATACTGCTTAATATGAAGCAGACTTACACTTCCTCTATGAGTACTACAATTATTTAATTCTCTACATCACTTTTAATCACAAAGCAATGTAAAACAGTAGACAGCATTGCAGACTTACATTCCCTCTACTCCATGTTTTGATTGGCTGCTTCAATTAGCTTATGAAAAGAAACAGTTTTTCTGAACTCATTCAAAGTGCACATACATCTCCATGATGTCCAATCGGATGTATGACGATACATCGTGCACATTCTCATCGCGTGCCTTTGCCACGCGTCTTTTACTTCGCACAGAACATTACTTCGTCTACCTTTACATCGATGGCTGTTGCAACGCGAATGCGTTGCTTTCTATTGGGCAGAACATCACACCGCAGAACATGACCTCGCACGCCATAGCAACGAGTTTTGTTGGTGTCCTACAACAGTGTTTGCTATCTGTTGCGTGAACCCCCACTGCCCACCCCACCCCCCTACCCCGACGTGAATTCTTCTATTTTTATTACGTGTAATGTTTTTTTTGTGTGTGCAAATTCATTCTGTAAATTTAATAATCGAAATGCCTGTATTTTTCGAACGCTTTCCTTGCCATGTTTTAAACAAACAGAGACAGGTGCACAATATATGATGTGTTAAAACCTGCATGACAGTCACAAATTCACAATTTGTTTTATCGTTTTGAAAGTCAGTTTTAATTTCATGCCCATGGCATATAGCGCTACTTCACCCGTTCAATGAAAGGAAACTATCGTGTATATTATTTTCGACAATTTATCAAGAATAAATATGGGGATTTGATGAATGAAAACATTGCAGGCACAAAGGATGCGAACATGTTCAGTTGGCATAAAAAGAGTACAACGTTTTGGATGCGCCTGGAAATCCATCTTTGAAATCGTGTCCTAAGGTCCAATATTTTATGGTTTGATGCTCATTCAGCCTTAGTGTTACCTATAAGTAAATTCTGCTGCACCACCAGGAAGGACGGCATCTCTGCGCCTTCGGTGGAGTGGCTGGTGTGGCAGTGCCAAGACGCTGAACTTTGCAAAGAGGGTCCCACCAGGGGCCCAGATGATGTCAATGGCTGGGTCGCATTGCAGTGCATCTATAATGTCAATAGGCACGTCGTTGCAGTGCACTGGATTCATCCAGGACAGTGCAAAGAGGCCATTCTCAAGCACTGACAAAGTACTGCCTAATTAATATTTATGGGGCGTGATTCCGGACTGGCCAGGCATTTCCTCAGTTGGCTGTAACTACTGGAGGCCAGATTGAAGAGCCCAGGGTGGCGACTGGTAGCGGTCACTCTCCCCAAATCACCCAGATTAATTGCAGCAGGTACAGGGGACTTCAAGCAAGAGGGAAAGAGTGGGAGAGGCATGGAGAGGGAGTCAGAGAACAGAGAGGAAGAAGAGAGAGCGAGAGGGAGAGAGAACGGATGGATGTAAAGAGAGACACAGAGGAAAGGAGGGAACAGGGCTGGTGTGAGCATTTTGTCAGGGCTGCTCCCCCCCCCCCCCCAGTCCAGCCGTGAACTGTTTTGTGAAATGATTGTTAATGCAGAGGTGGAGGCCTGCAAGGAAGTGCTGGCATTGCTACTGCACTGTTAACACTGTGCCACAGCATGAAATGTACTTTTGAAAGAGCGTGCAGTGGTCCGTGTGACTGCTGTGGGCTCCTGCCCACAGCACTGCCCACAGCTGTCACCCGCATGACGGATGATTTACTTATCTGAAAGTTTTCACTTGCCAAACACTAATCAACTGAAAAGGGCAGTCACTACATTTTCAATGACTATTGATACATTGCCTTACATATTGAAAAGAAGGGGGAGCGCCCATTTACAGCCCCCTTTAAATTGCAATTTGCACGTACTCGCCATGTGCGCATGAGATGTGGTAACAACTCTTGTAACTAGCATTGTATATAATTTATTGTTTTTTATTTTCTCTCAAGCTTTGCGAAGGGAATCAAGATTCGATATCTGTCCCTGATAAGCTCCCGATGTTTTATCGTCTTTCCACTCATCCATCATGCATCCATCCACCCATCCACCCACCCATCCACCCATCCACCCACCCATTCACGCATCCATCCACGCACCCATTCACGCATCCACCCACCCATTCACGCATCCATCCATGCATCCATCCACCCATCCATCCACCCATCCACGCATCCACCCACCCATCCACCAATAACCCATACACCCACGCACCCACCCACCCACGCATCCACCCACCCATCCACGCCTCCATCCACGCCTCCATCCACAGTAAGTGTTACAAAAACACTTACAATTTAGTAAGTGTATATTTGGGATTCTCGCAGGCAGTATACCAAAAATTAATATATTGTATTATTGTTTCCCTTAAAAACAAAATATATATGGTGAGCGTTTGTTTTGGGAGACGTGACAGGAGGCTCGAACCTTAGTTCCCAGCACTAAAGTTGGCAGCGTTGGCCTCAGACCACATCGTTTCCCGCTATGTGCTTGTGAATCATTTGTAGTATTTGGGGGCCTCGCACCCATTGTAGAGTTTGTGATCGTTCGTAGTGTCAACAAAACACATTAAAATGTGTAAGTGTATATATATTTGGAGTCTCGCACGCTGCTCAATTAAGACATTTTGTTAGCGTTTTTGTTTACATTTCATTTTGTTGAATATTATATCGTGCATTTTTCTGTGTGGTGAAACATCACTTTTGCACTGGCGATATTACATCACTTTTGCAGTTTCTGGCCCTCGCAGGTTTTAGAGGAATTTTTGTCTACTTTATATTACATCGTTTATCCATCACTTTTGTTTACTTTCCCCATCACTGGCGATATTACATCACTTTTGCAGTTTCTGGCCCTGGCAGGGTTAAGAGGAATTTGTGTTTACTTTATATTACATCGTTGATCGTTTCTGGTCCTCGCAGGGTTGAGAGCAATTTTGGTTTCATTTTACCCTTCACGATGCGATGTCATCACTGGTCCCCATCCTGATGCGATGTCGATGTAATGGCCCATGTCATCGCTGGCGATGTAATGACTAGCGATGTAGAAGTCATTGCGACGTCTTAGCATGCGGCGCAGTAGCATGCGGTGTGCAGACATCCGCGATGTAATAGTCGCGATGCGATAGCCACGCGATGCAGTACTTCCGCTGTAACGGGTGTTTCCCGTCCAATCCTATGATTAGAAGTTATGTCTCTGAACTACACTTATCCTCAAGGCCAAATTGTGTAGGAGCCATTAGAACTTCTTGAAATTCCACAGATCATATCCCGAGATTATTTTCCTAAAATTTTGGTTTTAAAAACACCAGGTAAGAGTTTTTAAGGTCATACGGTAATTTTTTTTTGAAAATTAAAACAGAATCATTGCAGAATGACCAGCCATTTCTAGACTTTAAATAAGCTGTGTAATGTCCTGATGATATTGAAGGGCCGTCATGATATATAATTGCTGTAGTTACAAAAGTCCTTCCTGATATTGACAAATGCGAAGCTACAAATTTTTTTATTAAAGTTGTCAATTTTGTTCCATCAGGCCTACATCGTTGGAACATTAAAATGACGTACTGGCCATATGTTCGTATAAATAATGTGGACATCATTTCAGATTTACATTGGCTACACTCCATGTTGTGATTAGCAGCTTTTACTAGCTTATTAAAGGAGACTGATTTACTGTCTGGCAAAGTTAAATATATAAATCTTTCTGAGTCTACACTAGTAGTACTTGATACCATACAGTTCTCGCAGTCATGCTGCCATTGATAAGAAAGCCCAAACAGCTGATCTACATCTACACCTTCAGCATGTAATACATCAAGCATATACATTAAAAACTCCTGACAATCTTGCTGAATATTTTGAGAGAATTGTGTTTGGCCTGAACATCTATCTAACAGATTTCTAATTTCAGACACACTTTCTATGTTTCTTCTATCAGTGGTACATTTCTCTAACACAGAATTTAACAAACTGCAAAATCTTTGATCAGAATTGACCACAATCTCTTCTTCTACATTTTTTAGAGAAAACAAAACATTAATTACTACATTAGCATAGCAGTTGACACCAGAACTGTTTTCAAACTGAAAACCAACAACATCTTCAACAGAATCCTCTTTGTTTCTGCTTGTAATTTTAGGTTCATTCACTTTTTGTCTTTTTGCTACAACCTCCCCAGTATTGTTCTCATTTCTTCGTTTCCGGCCTACCAGACGTTTCTCAAACAAAGGAAACTGAGGCAAATGTGGCGCATACTCTCTTCTTAACCTATTGTATTCCTTAACACAATCTAGATCTGCACAAATGTTTCTGACATCACACTCAATCAAGTACAATCCCGATAAAGTTCTAACTCGTGACAATGCCACATATGCCATACCCTCCTTGAACACAGAACTGCCAATATTCACCAATGCAGTGTCTACACTTAAACCTTGCGATTTATGAATTGTCACCGCATATGCCAAGCAAACAGGGAACTGCTTACGGCGAACATATAAGTCTTTTACAAGCAAAAATCTAGCAGAACAACGAGCAATTAGCTGTACTTCCTCAATGCCATCAAATTTAATTTTTAAAAATTCAATTCCATCTCTATTTCTGTATTTCACAAAATCAACAACATTACCCATTGATCCATTTACCAGACCTCTTTCAACATGTAAATTCCTTCTTAAAATTATACGGCAGTTCAAGCACACATTCAGAGTCTTTTCAAAACCTGCAGTTTTAGATATACTCTTCTCTAATGAATCCAATTTTGTTTTCAGATTCTCAGACAAAATAATTGTTGATCCCATATGCTCTACTCTATCAATAGCTTCCACTTTCACAATCTCTTGCTTTTCTAAATGCAACATTTTGTTGTTAAATTTGGCACATTCTGCAAGAGTTGGCATCAAACATATTCCAGATTTCTTATCAGTAATTTTCTGAAAAATATTCTCAGGCACAACATCTTGTTCTGGATATAAATTTGACAGTAATCGTGCATGTAAAGCTTCTTTCCCATGCTCGGTCACTTTTCCAATTCTAACATCTTGTAGAATAGTCTTGTAAACTTCATCCTTTGCCTGACGCATATTTTCATGCAGTTCAGCATAATTGAAGTTTAACCATATATTGACGTTGCCAATGCTGCCTAGGCACTTCCTGGTATCTTCATGCGTGAGCATTTTGAACACAGGTTGCCCTTTCACTGGTGTCAGCTGCAGAAGATCTCCGAAAACAATGATGTGTTTGCCACCAAATAACACATCATACTCTGTTTTGAGAACTTCTTGCATCCTCAAATGCACAAAGGCAAGCATGACATTGGAAACCATGCTTACTTCGTCAATGATAAGAAGTTTCATTTTCCTCAAGATTCTTGAAACTTCAAAACAAGCATCTCCAGATAGCTTGTGATATTCTAATTTGTTGTCATGCTCCACTGGCAGCATCAGTAAACGATGTAAAGTAATCCCTTTAATATTATGTGCTGCCAGTCCAGTTGGAGCAGTGACAACACAAGACAGCGATGACTCTGTCCTTTCCTGCAAATAGCATGAAATTGCTTTAATGAGGAAACTTTTTCCAGTTCCCGCTTCTCCACTCACGTACAGTCGGACAGGCTTCAACGACGTACATGAGCACTCTTTCTTATCATGACTTAATCCATGATCAATTTGCATGGTAACTTCGTCATATATTTTCCTCTGCTCAACGTTGAGTTGCCTTTCCAACTCTTCTAAGTTAACCGCATCCTCTTGAGCATGTGCCATGGCTCTTTCCACCTCATTCATAGCAGTGGCAGCTTCATTTTCAATAAGAGGTCCTCCTAGTGGATCCTGACTCAATGAAGCAGAACTCTGACTGTCCTGAGAACTGTCTCTGGCAATCTCGGCTGCAATCGTTGCTTCCTGCTCAATTTCCGCATTCAACATTTCTACATATTTGGGAAAAGCAGGACATTCTATGGTCTCCTTGGCGGCATTGAAAGAGTCTTCGTAACAGAGGAAATCTCCAAGCAGTTCCTCTTCTGCACGCCAAGGCTTGAAAAGTTGCAAAAGTGCTAAATAGAAAAACTCCTTTTTTTCAGGAGATTCGCCACTCAATTTTCGATGGTTTATCAAGTGGCATTTTCTTTGCTTGACCAGACATCCCTCACTTCCTATTACAGCATACACTCCTTTCTCAGTATCTTCTTTGATGTTCCTCTTGAACATGTAATTTTGCAGAACCTCATACAGACAAACATTCTCTAGGTGACTGCTTCGATTTGGATAATATGTATCCAACATGTTTGTCTTCAAAATGTCGGTACTGTTTGGCTCCTTTTCCGCCAAATACTCAATTTCCCGCACAGGTTTGAGAACTCGATTACGCGTTGCAGCAAGACCAAGACTCGCCCAAACGATACTCCTGGACTTGGCATAGAGACTTGCTGAAGACAACCGGTCAGAACATTCGTACGCTCCGATTTCTCGATGCGACAACATCTTCAGACTGAAACTGTACAACTTCTTGCTGAGGCTCTTTTCATGGGAAATGTCCTCCCACATATCCTTCAATTCTGTCTTCTCTTTTTTGGTGATGTAAGACGTCACATACCGAGCCACAGCCATACAGTTATCAGCCACAAACTGTATATCCATGTTAGCATTCCACATGGACAAAATCACCGGGTTGTAGTCGTTGATGTACTTGGACTCTTCGTTCCTCTTCAAATTGTAAGTGTTTTTAGGTGATTTCTTCATCACATTATGTCGCAGCGAAGACATCAAACTGTTTACTCTTCCTTTAGAAATCACCGGTCGTGGAAAGCCGAAACGACATTTGGTGTAGAACTTGTCTTTGTTTCGGAATTTACGACGGCAGTACTTTCCACATCGATGGCTTTGGAAACGCAGAACTTTTTCTCTTAGGCTTTTCTTCTCCTTTGCGTTTGGAACAGCACACGTAGAATACTGTTGGATGAAACTCATCACTGAGTCTTCTGGATCCGTTCCAAATGTAGGTGCATCCTTGATCCACAGCAACATATGTATATGAGGAGCACCTCTTGCTTGGTACTCCTTTCTCCAGAAGAAATCCAACACCTCTCCAAGAGGTGGATTCTTCTTATTCATGATGAAAGACATCATAGCTTCAAATCTATGATTGAAGTACCTACATACATTGACTGGATCCAAAGAGCACAGTTCTCCGGGTGTCTTGAATTCGATGTTTTCTACGTTAGCATTTGCCTCTCGTAGAAATTGAAGTAAGTCTTCCCAGCCATACTCGGCACAACTCAGAGTGAGGAACCATGTGGGAGTACCTAAGTTCCTCAGCATACATTTTAAATCACCATGACGACGGTACCAGTACTCATTAGTACCACGCTGACACGCCATGAGATTAATCAGGTGAGAATCCAAAATACTACTTGGACATTCACTTTATCCATAAAATCACTTGCCGAGATGTTTTGCATGTGTATACCACTTTTCAAGATGTGGTTCACTGCATATGACAGTCCAGACAGATCGCTTTCAAACAGGAGATGAAACAAATAAGGAATGCATTGTCGAAACCTAGCATCTCCTGCATACAATCGCAAAGTCCGGTATTCAGAAGCAGGAATTTGATGAGGTCGCTCATCATATCTTCCTCCCTGACCTGTTGGAAAAAGCTGTGGGAAACACCGAGCTTCCAAACTTTCCTCCCAAACACTAATGGGACTCCCTTTGGCTTGTTTCATTTGAAACAACTCAATAGCATTCCCCATGACTTCCTTTGAATGCAAAGGATGAACACTATAATGTTCATATATTTCCTCACTAGTAGAGGGTTCTACTTTCTCAATTTGACCAGCACACAAATCACTATCCTCTTCCTCACTTACTTCCTCTTCTGCAACATATACATTCTTATAGTATTTATTATTTTTTTTCAAATACAATGTTGCCTTTTTAACTTTCCTAACATCTACTAAATCTTGCCATATTTTCTTATTCTTTGTCGGAACCCCATTAACTAAGATAACCAGAGGTTCCTCTTCCACTTTTTCTACTCCAATTGTGTTAATGTTTTTCTTGAAATCTAGAGGCAAATAAACAACTCTTCCCTTTAATCCTCTCTGTAAATCTGATGGAGGCAATTTCCCTGTCTTTGGCTCCATTCTTACAATAGCCTGAAAGGGATGGATACTTTGAATCAAAATAGATTCATAAGTATTTAAGTCCTTCAATTCAGAAGGAATCTCAACCAATTCCAGATTATTATGAACTGCTCTAGCAGGCATCTGGTTTTGTTTTAATTTGTTACAACAATAAGTACACACACGTTGATCCAATCCCAAATCAAAACAATTTTCTACCATCAAGTATGTTGCAAAATCCTTCCATTCACTATTATTTTCCCTTTCACTTTTTGCATATAAATCCACTAACTTAGTCTGATTCTTATAATAAGTGCGTCTACAACACACACAAGTGAAATTAGGCCTCTCACTTGATTTCATGTCAAACGTCGCAATTTCCCTCTGGAAATTATCTGTACTGGAAACATGTACACTATCTTCCAAATGACCCTCTACTTCTTGCTCAATTTCAACATTCTCCTCTTTACTTCCAAAGTAACAAAACTCAATTTCTTCACATATATTCTTCACATCTATTTCAGAACCATGCAAAAGAGCAGCGCATAATTGTTTCAGCATAATTGCTGGACTCTTAGCATAATACAACAGTCTAACTAACTTCCTCACTTTGTTATGATGCACTGCTAGCATCCTGAAATGATGAAAAACACTCTGGCATACTCTCCTGGAAAGACAAGCCAGTGAATGACCATGCAAACCTGTCACTTCTCTCACTCTGCAAGGATCTAATTCTTGCAACAACCTTATTTTCTGTTTCAAACTTTTCTTGTTAAATGTCCGTACAAAATCACAAAGCAAATTGATGGAATCCTGTCGCACACTGCAAATACTACTACACTTCCAGGTGTACACAGGACCCTTAGCACGTCTTCCTAAAACCTCATTACCTAACAACTCTTCTGCCTCTGTTGTCACAAGTTTTTCTTTTTCAACTGGACAACCATCTTCCACTTCATAAGCACGACCACTGATGTCAACTGCATGCACCAAATCATTATCCTGGAAATAACTCTCTTCATTAAAAAATGCCTCACAGCTTGAACTATGTATCCATTCTCCAGAAAAAACTTCACAAAAATTACTACGATTAACTATTCTCTTCCATCTACTATTTCTTTTGAAATCAAAAATTGCCTTGTTTAGCTTCCTAATTCTATTGATTATCAAAATAAATAACTTACGTTTAATTTCAAAAGCCTGATCAATAACTTTCTCAACTTTTTTTTTTCTCTTATAAAAAACTAATTTCTGTTGACCTTTCTTAATATTTTTTAACAAATTGCCAATTATCCTGTTACGGAACATTCGTTTACGAATCTCCCTAAACTGTTGTTTCCTTCTACTATCATGCACAGATTTATCTCTTGCTCTAGCAGTAACATTTTCATTTGTCCTTTTCTTTCCATTTGATTTACTTCTCGTGTTATGGATTGAAACATTTTCTGTACTAATATTTTTTTTATTAGAAATATTTCTTATGAAATATTTAGAGCTCTTACCCGGTGCTTTCTTCATGGCTTGAGAAATCTTTTTGTTAGAGGACTGCTGCGTTTTTTTTTTCTCCTGCTGTCTTTGACGTTTTGCAGCCTTTATCTCTCTTATTTTTGTAGGCATATTGAAATCTTGAAATGATCTGCAGTTGAATCTGAGGAAAAATATAATAAAAAATGTTAATAAACATTATTATCAAACAGTAAATCAGTAATAGTGATCAAAAACATAACACACTACTTGACATTTTAATTTGAAGATTTTTTAGTCATTGCCATTTTTACAATACAGAAATACCAGAAAAGAAATGACATTTATATTTATGTTACCTATGCTATTTTATATGTGAATCTGATCTAATTTTATGAGCATATTTTAATATTTTATTGAAGACACTACACATAACCTGTTTTTGAAGGTGTCTTTATTTTTAAATTAAACGGTTTACCTTTTTACTTTTTATTGATTATAAATTTTAAAAATAAATGTTTATAATTCCAAAGGCTCAAGCAGGTCAGCTTCCCATCCTATATCATATAATTCGGACAAATCTGCATCCTCATCACGCTCTTCTTCATCCTCAGGATTTAAATCATCCAATGGATCAACATCCACTGATGTTTCAATTACAAGTTCAATGATGAGGTCAAAATCAACTGATTGCAGATTGTCGCTCATGTTGAGGTTGTCTTTATCTTTAAAGAAAGATAACAACAATGAGATGTTGCAGAGTAAGAGACAAATCTCACAGATTATAATAGTAAAATTATTTAACAAGAGTAACATTTTGCAGCTATTATTTAGCCATGTCCAGCGATGCTGAGCAGGTGAAGCCTATGTCTAATTTTTCACTGAACAGGACTCATCTGTTCTTAACCTTGGATAAGCCTCAACGACTCTGTGTCCCCTGCACATACTCAAATGTTAAAGTGCAGATTTATATTAAATGGCACATCCCCAGGCATGCACCAGTTAATGTGCACCACTGCTTTACCACCCATGGTGTGCCGCATTTACAATCAGATAGGAGAAAGCTGCTTCAAAACCCTGCGCCTGCTTGAAGCTGGCATAGGTCTTGACGCAGCATTGTAGAGATGGGGCACCCCTGAGCCTTGCTGGAGCTGCATCGCACTTACGATACAACTCCAGCAATGCGCCACCTTTACGGCACAGATGCGTCACGCATCTGTGCCGTTTTTGCCCCATGCTGCGCCGCATTGTAAATGCAGCACAACATGGGTGGCGGAACAGTGGCGCAGGATGACTGTCACATCCCTGGTGATGCGCCACTCATCATAAATCTATCCCTAAGCTTCTTATCTTGTTACAGATGAACTGCCATATGTATCATCAAAATATTTTACATATTATAAATAGCGAATTTTAAGGAATAAATAGCGATTCTTTACTATTCCTAATTTGCAATGAGCAAATTGCTAATTGCAAATTACCCATTCATTTCCATAGGCTAGGAGGCTCATAGGAATTAATGTTGCAATTTGTGATTAGCAATTAGCTCATCACAAAATAGGATTTTTTTCAAGCGTGCAGGGGTATCTCAAGAACACCCTGCTGCACCCCTGAAAAAGAAATTTGGGAGCACATGGCACACCTACATGCCCTAATGGCATGTATGGGCGTCATATGGGACCTTTTTTTTTTTTAAAAAAAAAATGCTTTTTGAAAAGAATTCGCAAATTACCACAAACTAGAAGTTGGTGGTAGTTTCCAAATCCTTAATATCATTTTTTACATATTTTTGTTTTGATACATTGCATTTAAGGAATCACAAATTTTGAATTATTGACATTTTAAGTAATTTCCACATGTGCAGTGTTTTCAAAATATAATTTGAAAATCGTTTTTGGGGAAAAGTAATGGTTTGCAAATTTATGACAAGGACATAATGGTGTATGCTTCTCTATAAGGCATTTCAGTATCTCTAATGTCATTTTTCCCATATTACATTATAAGACCTTTCCCCATGAAGCACATTCCTTGTAAATATGCTCCCACCTGTGCATTGCAAATTTAGATTTTGACTGTTTCAGACACATAGCCATGTTGAAAGTGACCCAAAAAAATTGCAAACGTTTTAAAAAAACACATTCATGTGTCTTAATGACATTTTAAGTCATTTCCCCATGGACAATGTTTTCTAAGTGGCACAAAAGAGGTATACACCTATCATAAATCTGTCCCTAGCATTATAAATGATTAAATCAGGATGACAATAAGATGTGGCCTACCCAGAGGTTTGTTTAAGGTGAGGCCTACTCAGGATTGCAGATTAAAGTTACGCTTGATGAAGAATACAGAGGAGATAATTTATTGTAAAGGCCTACCAATGAAGTAAGTGATTTCTACTTCATTGCACCAGTCATCATAAATGTATCCATAAGCTTCTTATCTTGTTAGACATCAACCGCCATATGTATCATATAACTATTTTGCATTTCCAAAAAAGCGAATTTTAAGGAATAAATAGCGATTCTTTACCATTCCAAATTTGTTTGAGAAAATTGCTAATTGCAAATTACCCATTCATTTCCATGGGCTAGGAGGCTCATATAAATGAAGGTGCAATTTGCGATTAACAATTTGCTCATCACAAATTAGGAATTTATTCCAAAGGTGCAGGGGTGTCTCAAGAACACCCTGCTGCAACCCTGAAAAAGAAATTTGGGGGCATATGGCGCACATAAATTTTAACAACATTCCTTTACCTCAAAAACGATTTTCAAATCATAACTTCAAAACACTACACATGGGAAAATTACTTAAATTGTCCTTAAGACACATAAAAGCGTTTTTTGATTGGCTTTCCTGCATGGTAGGGTCACTTTTAACATGGCTATGTAACATAAACATTCAAAATCAAAATTTTCCATGTACAGGTGGGAGCATATTTACAAGCAATTTGCGCCACAAAGAAAGGTCTGACATTAAAATGGGAAAAATAACATCAGGGACAGTCAATTGCCTTATAAAGAACCATACACCATTATGTCCTTCTCATGAATTTAAAAACAATTCCTTTTTCCCCAAAACGATTTTCAAATCATAATTTCAAAACACTGCACATGAGAAAATGACTTAAAATGTCATTGAAACACATGAAAGCGTTTTTTGATTGGCTTTCCTGCATGGTTGGTTCACTTTTATCATGGCTATGTAACACAAACATTGATAATTAAAATTTTCATGCACATGTAAGAGCATATTTACAAGCAATTTGCGCCACAGAGAAAGGTCTTACACTAAAATGAGAAAAATAACATCAGGAACAGTCAATTGCCTTATAAAGAACCATACACCATTATGTCCTTGTCATGATTTTATAAACAATTCCTTTTCCCCAAAAACGATTTTAAAATCATAATTTCTAAACACTGCACATGGGAAAATGACTTAAAATGTCATTAAAACACATGAAAGCGTTTTTTGATTGCCTTCCCAGCATGGTTTGGTCACTTTTAACATGGCTATTTAACACAAACATTCAAAATCTAAATTTTCCATGCACATGTGAGAGCATATTTACAAGCAATTTGCGCCACAGAGAAAGGTCTTACACTAAAATGAGAAAAATAACATCAAGGACAGTCAATTGCCTTATAAAGAACCATACACCATTATATCCTTGTCATGAATTTAAAAACAATTCCTTTTCCACAAAAACGATTTTCAAATCATAATTTCTAAACACTGCACATCAGAAAATGACTTAAAATGTCATTAAAACACATGAAATCATTTTTTGATTGGCTTTTCAGCATGGTTGCGTCACTTTTAACATGGCTATGTAACACAAACATTCAAAATCAAAATTTTCCATGCACATGTGAGAGCATATTTACAAGCAATTTGCGCCACATAAATCATAATTTTCTCCTTAAAGCACACTATTCTCTATCTAAAGTAAAGAAATATTTTCTCACCTTAGCAAATACTTTGAGTTTGAAAACAGTCTAAGAAACACACCAATTTGTCTTCAGCAGAGCAAAAGGTATGCACTCCAGAGTCTGCAGCTATCAAAAGCACAGAAATGGTGTAATTCTTCACACATATTTCTCATGTCACCCAATCAAAACTCTTCCCTCACTTTTTTTCAAATGAAAACCCTTCCCCCTCTGCCCTTTCTGCCTATTTTCCATAGCAACCACCTCTTGGAGAAACTCTGGTGTTTGCAAATTCACACAACAATGTTGCAATTGAACTCTGAACTCTCAGTGCACCTGCATATCCAGTGCTTTCTTTCATTTAATGATTTTTTATTGACCACTCAAAATACATCTTTCAAACAACACATCTGTACACCCTAACTTTCTGTTTTCATCAATCAAAATCCACCAATCACTGTTACTACTTCATGAACACAGAAACTCCACAGTTTTTTTCATTTCAAACTCTCATTTTTTCAACTGCCATTTCATTGCCACACTTCATCTGACTGCTGGAGAACCTTCTCTCACCATGTTTTCTGTCTGGATTGTTGGTCATAGTTATATTCACTGGGCTCAAAGGTACGTTGAAAGCAGGAATTTACCTAACCTCAATTTACAAGATGTGGAAATTAAGTGGTTTGGCCACAGAGGATTAAAATGTCACCAATTGATACCATTGGTGAAAACCTTTATGCATTTGCCAAAACCTGACCTGTTAATTGTGCACTGTGGAGGTAATGACTTGGGCACTTTGACTGGTGTAGGTCTGGAAATGCTTTTAAAGGACACCTTTGAGCAATTAATGGCACTTTTTCCTCAGACTGCCTTGGTATATTCAAATATATGCCAAAGACAGAAATGGAGGTGGTCAAACCAATTTTGTCCACAAATTGAGAAGTCGAGGAAGCATGTAAACAAATCTGTTTCAGCTTACATGAGAGACCATGGAATGGGCTCCCTGTACAACAATAACTTGCGTTACTACATGCAAGATATCTACAGAGGAGATGGAGTTCACTTCTCAGATGAGGGCAACAGAGTTTTCACTCTGAATTTAAAAATGTGCATTGGTACCTACTTATAAGTACCAAAATGTACCATAAACCCAAAAGCTCTTCTCAGAGCTACCCTACATCTAATCACTCACAATTATTATTTTACTCTAACTTTTTTCACTAATTTTCAACAAAGTACACTCCCTGGGGCGCTACCCGGTACGCGTACCGGGAGCTAACCTCGCGAAATTTTTTAAAAAAATGTTTTTTTTTCGCACATATAAACCTCCTCAGCCACCCTCAGAAAACCTAGGGGGTCAAGATAAGTCTACCGTGCCCCATTCTACCCATTCTGAACATTATTTGCCCTCCATCTTGTATCTTAATTCGACCGAAACACAAAATGGTGGACTCCCGGAACGCTTAAGGTACGCGAACCGGGGCGCTCAACGGTTCGCGTACCGGGTCGCTCCCTGGGAAGCGCACCATCAAAAAAGGTGGGAAAGTAGTTCACAGAAAAGCCACTGGAGACAATTTCACCAAATATAGATTAGCTCATACTACATACCAATCCCTACCATTTTCACAAATTTGATTGGAATTCCATTTAGCCATTTAGCCTGTAGACCTCTCTAAATACCGTGAGGTAAATTACTTCACAAAACACATCTGAAATGTTGGAATTGACAACCAATTAAAATGTTACTTTCATTTTCTACTTTTTTTACCTCACATTTGATTGGTTATGTACCCGAATATATATAAAGGAAGAGAAGGAAACACAGCCATTTTGACTACTACTTCCTGGTGTACATTTCAATAGGATTTTCATTAATAACTTCAACTTCTTTTTAAAGGTAAGTTGTTATTTTTAAAACTGAAGTATATTGTGCACTTTAAGTTAATATGGCAAACTTTTTCTGTTAGTTATATACTATCCCTCTGTAGTACTTATAAATTTAGATACACTTTTTTATATTCCTACTTCCACTCTGATACTATACACTGCCCAAAGATAAATTCTCTGTTAAAAACTGCCTATCTAAAATTAATCCCAACAGTGCCCTACCTCTACTAATATATATTTTTTTTATGCAAATTTCAGGGAAAATGGAAAGTGAACAAAACATTTCATTTGAAATTGTCCTTCCAGAGTCCAACACAGAAATCATTGATCCAAATGAGATTGAATTTATGGATGAAACTTGGGACCAAGAACTACTGCAATGTGTACAAGCAGTAGATAACCTCCTTGCAAATGAGGACATTTTACAACCTCAGAGACTACAATCTATATTCCATGATTATTATGAAATTTCTGACAATGAAATGTTAGAAAGTTTAATAAATTATGAAACACAATAAAAAAAGCTTAAAAAAAAAAATAAAAAAAAATAATCAACAAAACCAACAATCAATTAACATACAGCATTTGAAAAGTCTATCATTCATTTTTCATTGTGGTACGCTCCCCAGAACGCTTCCCGGTTCGCGTACCGGGCGCTAACCACGAAAAAAAACAAAAAAAAATTATTTTTTTTTGCTTCGCGGGGCCCCTTTAAAGCCTCCACATCAAACCTAGGGGGTCAGGGAGGATCTACTATGCCCCCTTATGGTCATTTCCCCCTTTGTTTTGGCCTCCTCTTGTCACTCGATCCTACCGAGAGACAAGATGGCGGCCGCTCCGGACTGTTTAGAATGTTGACAGACACCGGAGAGCCAATCAACTTCGCTACGCGAAGTTCCGTTACGCGTCAAGTACACGTACCGGGGCGCTGCCCGGTCCGCGCTTACAGATATATATCTTTTTTTGAACGTTATTTTCTCAAAATCCACTGCAGCACATATATTGAGACCTACAAAAGGCACATCGGGCTACCAGTCCCTACAATTTTGCCAAGTTTCGTGCAAATCCATTCAGCCGTTCGGGCTAAAAGTGAGGCTAACCGCCCTATGGAAAACTCAATGTTAAAAACACGTTTTGGGACCCCCCTTTTTTCTCGGCCCCCCCTGGACCAACTCCCCCCAAATTTCCAGTGGCTGCTCAGAAACAAAATGTTCCATTTTGCTGAAAATTTCAGCCAATTCCGTCCACAAACGCCAAAGTTATTAGACATAGAATTTTCAAAAAACCCATAGAGAAAAAATCCTAACTATATATACCTACTGGCGACCGCCAGTAGGTAATATATGTGTATGTATGTATGTATGTGTGTATATATATATATATATTGTTTATTTTTTCACTCCACTCCCCAAGTGCTTCACTGCACTAAACAGGATCACGGACACGAAAATGGTTGTTGCCAGATTTTATTTGCTGTGCTGGTAAACGTGCATGCCTCATATATATATATATATATATTCAAAGTACATTGATGTGGAGTTAGGAATAGTAAACTTGTACCTACTCTATATGCACTTACCTTTCGTTAGTTTGGTTTTCGATATTTTGTCCACGATATTGTTGCATCTCGATAGGATGTATGACGTTACAACGCATACTTTTACAACGCCTACCTTTACCACGCAATTTTTACAACGCAGGATCCATTACAACGAAGTACCATTACAACGCATGTATTTACAACACAGGTACCTTTACAACGCATACCATTACAATGTAAGTATGATATATTTTTTTAAATGTAAATTAATTAAAATTAATATAATTTAATTTAATTTAATTTGATTTAATTAATTTGATTTAATTTAATTAATTTAATTTAATTTAATTTAATTTAATCAATTTAATTTAATGTAATTTAAATTTAATTGTACTTAATTTTTACCCTGTACCCCTTTACCCCAAAACCCAAAACTGACCCTGAACCCTAAAAATACCCCTTTACCCAAAAACCCAAAACTGACCCTGAACCCTAAAAATACCCCTTTACCCAAAAAACCCCAAACTGACCCTGAACCCTAAAAATACCCCTTTACCCAAAAACCCAAAACTGACCCTGAACCCTAAAAATACCCCTTTACCCAAAAACCCAAAACTGACCCTGAACCCTAAAAATACCCCTTTACCCAAAAAACCCCAAACTGACCCTGAACCCTAAAAATACCCCTTTACCCAAAAAACCCAAAACTGACCCTGAACCCTAAAAGACCCCTTTACCCAAAAACCCAAAACTGACCCTGAACCCTAAAAATACCCCTTTACCCAAAAAAAACCAAACTGACCCTGAACCCTAAAAATACCCCTTTACCCAAAAACCCAAACTGACCATGAACCCTAAAAATACCCCTTTACCCAAAAACCCAAAACTGACCCTGAACCCTAAAAATACCCCTTTACCCAAAAACCCCAAACTGACCCTGAACCCTAAAAATACCCCTTTACCCAAAAAACCCAAAACTGACCCTGAACCCTAAAAATACCCCTTTACCCAAAAACCCAAAACTGGCCCTGAACCCTAAAAATACCCCTTTACCCAAAAACCCAAAACTGACCCTGAACCCTAAAAATACCCCTTTACCCAAAAACCCAAAACTGGCCCTGAACCCTAAAAATACCCCTTTACCCAAAAACCCGAAACTGACCCTGAACCCTAAAAATACCCCTTTACCCAAAAACCCAAAACTGACCCTGAACCCTAAAAATACCCCTTTACCCAAAAACCCAAACTTATAATATTTTTGATAAAATTATATACTTACCAATACTTACGTTGTAATGGTATGCGTTGTAAAGGTACCTGCGTTGTAAATACATGCGTTGTAATGGTACTTCGTTGTAATGGATCCTGCGTTGTAAAAATTGCGTGGTAAAGGTAGGTCGTTGTAAAAGTTGCGTGGTAAAGGTTGTATACCATCTCGATATGCTTAGCCTTCAGTAGCACAATCTTCTGTTGCTCATTCACGTTTCTAAAGTTGATTTGTATTGAAATGTGCTGCAGTTTCCTGATTTAATAAGGTACAGTAAATCCATCTAACTCATTTATCTGCACTTAGCAGTAGTCACATAATCCTAAGCCGGTGCAGAAGGGATCTGTTCATTTCTCATCTTGAACTATCTCCGAGTTAGGGCATGGACTGCAGACAGCTGAGCTCGAAACTCAAAGAGGTAATTTATGTGCCAAGGTTCTGAGCCTTGTTTGTCAGCAAAACATACACTAACTCGGCGATATAGATCAAAAAACTCCAAAAAAGAAAAACCAAGATTCCTTCATCGCTGTGACAGTGCAGAAAACGAGATCATGACACGGAAAATAGTGTCCAATGTGAGACCAAGAGGGTCAACTTCATGACAAATATCAAGTATAGTCATTCTGTAAATGAGTTCCTTTTAGATACACTGTATGGAAATGTGTCGCACGGGATACCCAGAAAATCCAACATAAGATCCAGCCCTTCTATATCCATAGGGGACAACATCCTGAAATGTGTGGGGGGGGTGTAATTCTATGCTCACAGAACCTGAGGAACCTCAAGATGTCTTTCTCCACTGCCACTCACGCTTGGCAGAGCACGAGGTGGGATTCCCAGCATTTCTGCAAACTTCAGAGAGTGGAGGATGGTAATGAGTGGAAGGCGCTACCAAGCATATGACTGACCATAGACCCAAGTTTCCATCTGGAGCCCTGAAGCTCTGACGTGGTTCCACCCAAGTCTAAGCAGGGTCCTAAGTGCACGCAACCTCTGCTCATAAACTCCCATTACCAGGTGGTGATCATTCCATAAGACCACAGTCTGTTTTAAGACCACTAATAGAATAAATAGATGTCATTAGAGTACATTTCATGTTTCAAGGGTTCACGCAGATGTGCCAAGTGTTAGTCCAAGAGGAATGTGGTTCTTCAGCCAGTTGAATCTAGGCTTATCCATGAACGCAAAAAACAATGGTGCTTAAGTTCTGTCATTGCCTCCAGTATTCAGGGGGAATGCAGGGTTGAGCACTCCCACTTTCCGAAGTGCCAGATGCCGTTCTCATTAGTACTATTTCCAGGAGTTGAGTCCCCAGCAGAAGGGTGGTGGCAAAGATTTCTCTGCTTGATGGTCCCCCACAGATCTTAATGTTTTTAGTGCTGCCAGAAATCAGAATGAAAATGGATTCCCCTGCTGCCGTCAAATAACAAAACCGGGACCTTTCCTAAAAAATAAACTTTTTTTACATATTTAGAGAGATATACACAAACATATATACAAAGTCAATGCACCATTTTAAGCAAATAACAATGCTTTACGGTGAAAGATATTTGGACAAATTAATGTTCGTGGCAAGGTGATGTGTCTGCTTGTTTTCCTGTTGCGCCTCCCGGCACATTCAACAGATGTGAAGGGTGGAGCAAGGTGGGATACGGCCAGAACAACTGGAGCTGAGGCAGGGGCTTATCTGGCCGCCCTATAGAGACTCCAGTGGACCCAATTTACGGCAAATGCTTCAGAGCTAAGCCATGGGGTGGTAGTTGAGCAAGTGACCTCAGACTGTGTAAAGAGAGAGAAAGCAGGGCACAAGTCTGGAGTTGACACAGGTGAACAGGTTCCCCCTTTAATTTTAGAGTAGGGACTCAATCCCCGTTAGTCCAAGTAAATGCTGTATAGTATAATCAGCCAATTTTGACTTTTCAGCTGAGTGATTGTTGTATTCTGGGGCTTTTAGTTTTGCCTTTAATTAAGGCAATGGAGTCTATGGGGCATATTAGCAAGGGCAATATCGCCGCTTTAGCGTGACTTTTTCCTGCTAAAGCGGCGATATTTTTATCACCTTATTAGCAAGCTGTCACTAACAGCAGTTAGCGACAGCTTATAGGCTATAGCTACAGGTTTGGGGCCCGCTTTGCATGTCAGCGATATTTATCGCTAATGACATGCAAAGTGGGCGTACCCAAACTGTTAGCGACTGAAAACAGTCGCTAACACAGCTATCGCCTATTAGAAAGGCAGGCGAAGCGATAAAAAAATCGCGCTAAGCGCAATTTTTGCTAGAATCTAACGCCTGCTAAAAAGTTGACTTACCTGTATAGTCAATGGGGGTGGACTATCACATTAAGCCCCCATTGGCATTAATGCGAGAATATCGCTGGATTTCCAGCAATATTTTCGCATTGAGCCGCTATCGCCGGATATTTTATCGCATTGGAGATAAACGTTGCTAATAGCGCGTTATCTCTGCGATAATATCCGGCGATAGGCAGCGATTAAAAAAAAGTGCGCTAAGCGCATTTAGCGATAAATATCGCTACTCCTTGCTAATATGCCCCTGAATTCCCTAACTTGGAGGGTGATGTTGGCTAAAAAGCCAGGACTCGCTGAAGGAGTCACACGTGACTTGGAATCAAATGGCAGCTAAGGACAACTTCCTTCACAAGGGGCGGTTCAAGTGGCATTTCTTGCAGAAGGCAGCACACATAGAAAGAGCAACAAATGAGGAGAAATAAATATATTTCTCCTTGTTATGCCTCACATCAGGAGATGTACGATTTGGTGGTTTCCCGGGTTAACATGATTTTGTCAATTTTGGTCAGCTTCAAAATCCAGGGGTTTTGCGGGGGAAACACCACCATAATACCCATGAAACGACTCCAGGGCGCTAAGTAACGCTATGCAGCAATTTGCACTGGGTTGCCTTGCTTAAGATTAGAGGCCACTTAAAGCCATGCAGGGTGGCTTTGTATAGTTTCATAAATCAGATTGAGAGCCCTGCATCACATGTACCACTTTACGTGGTGCAAAAGTGATGTAGGGCTCTCATAAATTAGCCCCTAGATGTGCACTTATATGTCTAGTATGTGCTACGTGTTTTACCATTATAGTGTTTAAACGTATATTGATATATGTGGATGTCCTAAGAGACATTGATTGTGCCTGGTGTTTGACTGAGTGCCTCCAAAAGCCTGGCAAGAATGCTGGAAGACAGACCAAAGGTTTCTACAACCTGGATGAGCCTCTCTAGGGCTTCTTGATATCGTCTAAGGGCATGGTAAGGGTCTATATTAAGTTTTTAGTTTCGTTCTACCTTAATAGGTCCCCAATAATGTTGACTTTGCCACTGCATCGACCTTTATATTGTTCTACCATCACATTTTCCTGTAAGTATTATGGTTTGTGTCATCACTGGCATAACGAAACCTGAGAGGGCACCCCTGCAAGGTACAGGGAGGGGCCCCCTCCGGACTCGATCAGGAGCTCAGCAGCAACAGTATTGTGCTGAGGGGGACCCCTGGAGCTTGGCCCCCCGCATAGCGGGGCTGCGGGGGCCTGTGTTAGACCACTGAGTGTGTGAGGATTAAAACTAGCTTAGGGTTAGGGCTTGGTTTTGAACTAGGATTGAGGTTGGTTGTGAATTTATATTATCTGTAGGGCTCTCAGTTTTATGGTATTTTTTTTTTTTTACATTTCCATCTGTGTTTTTCCATATTTCTTTTTTTGCTAATTTTATCTGTATTTCTCCATATTTATTTTGGGGTTTGTGAAAAAATGAAGCTGAAACTGGTATATTTCCATATTTATTTAACTGATAAATGTGCAGTCATGCTTGAATGCCTGCAAGGTTTCAGTGATCTGAACACCAGCAGAAGATACATAAGTGCACTTATATAAAAATATGCAAGTTTCAGTATCAACCTTGTGCATATCTACTGCTGGTTAAGCCTCTTTACTAAAATTTCTTTCGTTTTTAACCCCCTCACCTATCAACCCAAACAGCTATTAGCCTGGCAGTCATGGCAGACAGTATTTGGAATCACTCAAAACGCAACCCAGTATCTATTTTTATCCACATTTAAAAATAAATACGGACAAGTATCTGTTTTCCTGTCTGTAATCTTCTGTAAAAATCAGTTAGAACGGTAAACAGGGAGCCTTAATTGTGTGCTTTGTATTTTACAATTCTATTGTCTGTATTTGAATGAAGTATGTATAAAAACAATGTAAAGTAAGATGATATAAATGCAGGTGATATAACAATAAAATACATAGGACATACTAAAAACAGTATAATAAAATTGTCTGTGATATTTTGGATATAATGCAAATATAGAATGACAGGCAATTGGTAGTTTGATTTGATTGACTTTTAAATATGAGAATGATAATATTTTTCGTGATTTTGTATATACATTTATATAAAATATGTATGTATAATACAATGGTTTCAGCAATTTGATTAGACGCATTGATGAGCGACCCCTGACCCAACCACTTACGCTGCATACTTCTCAACACCCGCTCTGCAAACAAACACGCCGTCGAGCTGTGGGATCTGCTCGACACCTCCACCCCTGACGTAGCCTTCCTGACCGAGACCTGGTGGAACGACTCCTCGACGCCCGACATCGCAATAGCCATCCCGGACTGCTACAAGATCACCTGCAGGGATTGCGCCAACGGAATCGAAAGAGGAATAGCCATCGTCCACAAGTCCTCCCTCAAGGTCGCCACCCACGCAGATGACACCCTCAACACCGCCGAACACCTGCACTTCCGGATCCACACTGACCCCAACACCACCCTCAGAGGAAAACTCGTCTACAGACCTCCCGGACCCCGGGCCCAGTTCAGCGACTCCATTGCAGACCTCGCCAGCACCTACTCACTCACCTCCACGGACTACATCCTCCTCGGGGACCTGAACTTCCACCTCAAGAACAACAACGACGCCAACTCCGCCACCCTGATCGACAACCTCTCCAACCTCGGCCTCAGACAACTTGTCACCGCACCCACCCACACCGCCGGCCACATGCTGTACCACGTCTTCTCCACAGGCACCCACATTGCCTTCGACCACACCACCGAACTCCATCGGACCAACCACCGCTGCATCCATTTCACCTTTAAGAAACCAACCACGCACCACCGCACCCAACAGCTGCCTCGCCGCTGATGGAGCAAAGTCACCGAAGACCAGCTGATCACCACCCTCATCCAGAACCCTCCCACCGACCCCATCAACCCAGACGCTGCAGCCATCAACCTCGAACAGTGGATCGACGACTGCGCCAACACCCTCGCCCGCTCAAGAAACCCTCGAACAAACACGCCAACAAGAGAGCCACCTGGTTCACCAACGAGCTCCAGACGTCCAAACGGGCATGCCGGAAACTGGAGAAGAAATGGCTCCACGAACGCACACCGGACAACCACGCAGCCCACAAGGATGCCACCCGCAGACATCACCACCTCATCAGATTAGCCAAGAGATCCTCCTTCAAAGACCGCCTGGACAACAATGCACACGACAGCAAAGGGCTCTTCAGCATCGTAAAGGAACTCTCCAACCCCAGCGCCAATGATAGTGACATCCCGCCCTCACAAGAACTGTGCGATTCGCTAGACACCTTCTTCCACCGCAAGATCGCTGACATCCACGACAGCTTTAACACCACAACCGCCCCGACTACATCAGACTCCAGCTCCCCCGCGAACACCACCAGCACCAACCGCCTGACCTCCTGGTCCAACGTCAGCGACGATGAGACACGCAAGGTCATGAACTCCATCCACTCAGGATCTCCGTCAGACCTGTGCCCACACCACGTATTCAACAAAGCAGACGCAGCCATTGTCCCCCAACTACGGAAGGTCATCAACATCTCCTTTGAAACAGCGACATTCCCGGAAAGCTGGAAGCACGCCAAAATCAACGCCCTCCTCAAGAAGCCCAAGGCGGACCCCAAGGACCTCAAGAATTTCCGGCCCATCTCCCTGCTCCCGTTCCCGGCGAAGGTCATCGAAAAAATCGTCAACATACAATTGGCCTCCCACCTCGAAGACAACAACATCTTGGACCCGTCCCAGTCCGGATTCAGATGAAACCACAGCACCGAGACAGACCTCATAGCCGCCACAGACGACATCAGGCGCCAACTAGACAACGACGAAGCATCAGCCCTCATTCTCCTGGACCTGTCAGCCGCCTTCGACACCATCTGCCATCGCATCCTAAAGACACGCCTCCAAGAAGCCGGAATCCAAGAGAAGGCCCTCGACTGGACCACATCCTTCCTCTCCGGCAGAACCCAGAGTGTCTGCCTCCCACCCTTCCGATACGAAGCCACTGACATCATCTGCGGCGTCCCCTAGGGCTCATCCCTGAGCCCGATGCTGTTCAACATCTACATGGCCCCCCTCGCCCAAGTGGCCCGCCATCATGACCTCAAAATCATCTCCTACGCCGACGACACCCAGCTCATCCTGTCCCTCACCAAGGACCCACACACCACCAAAACCAACCTCCATGAGGGAATGAAGGCCGTCACCAACTGGATGAGGAGCAGCCATCTGAAGCTGAATCCGGACAAGACGGAGGTCCTCATCCTCGGACCCACCCCCTCAGCCTGAGACGAATCCTGGTGGCCGACCACACTGGGCACAGCACCGACACCCACCGACCAGGCACACAACCTAGGATTCATCCTCGACTCCTCCCTCTCCATGTCTAAACAGGTCAGCGCCGTCTCCTCCTCCTGCTACAACACCCTCCACATGCTATGCAGGATCTACAAGTGGATCCCGACCGAAACAAGAAGAACGGTGACACAGGCCCTCGTCAGCAGCAGACTGGACTACGGCAACACACTCTATACAGGAATCCCAGCCAAACACCTACGACGACTACAACACATCCAAAACGCCTCCGCCCGATTGATCCTCAATGTTTCCCACTGCAGCCACATCACCCCCCACCTGAGAGACCTACACTAGCTCTCCGTCAACAAGAGGTTCACCTTCCAGCTCCTCACCCATGCACACAAAGCACTCCACAACTCCGGACCAGCCTGCCTGAACAGCAGACTCAGCTTTTACACCCCCACCCGCCAGCTCCGCTCCGCCAGTCTCGCCCTCGCCGCTGTCCCCCGCATCCAACGAACGACCTCCCGTGGCAGATCCTTCTCCTACCTCGCCGCCAAGACCTGGAACACCCTCCCTGCCCACCTACAGCAGTCCCAAGACCTACTCGCCTTCAGAAGACTCCTCAAGACCAGGCTCTTCGAGCAGTAGCGGCACCCCCTCCCCTCAGCGCCTGGAGAACCTCACTCCAGTAGGGCGCTTTACAAGGACGCTGATTGATTGATTGAACTTAAACGATTTCTACTTAAGAAAGAGTTTACTGAAAAAGTCAGTGTTTAATATAATCTCCAGTCATATTTTTCTTTTTTGTGCAAATCTTTTTATTGAGAATTAACAAAAAAAAAAACAGAAAAACATTGCAGCTTGTTCACTGTGCCGAAGAGCAACAGTGGTGCCTTCATGGTTACATAAACGGTGCAATAATGTCAGTAATATTCGATATGTTGCTCATGCGTCAACAGCAGTAAAAAAAACAAAGAAAAAGATGGCCTACTCCCCACTTCCTCGCCCAGTGGCGGCTCCTCCGCAATAGCGGAGGAGCGTCCTCCCCATGCCTGGCGCAGACCCACCAAGGGAAAAATAAAACGATACACTAGCATTGTTTTATTTCTCATTTGCCTGCTTGTACATGGGAGGCGGGGAATGGGAGGGGGAGGAGGAGTGCTTGTGCACCCCCTAGTCC
This sequence comes from Lissotriton helveticus, assembly GCF_964261635.1. Classification (NCBI taxonomy): domain Eukaryota; kingdom Metazoa; phylum Chordata; class Amphibia; order Caudata; family Salamandridae; genus Lissotriton; species Lissotriton helveticus. Next base: position 511,147,676 of record NC_136071.1, on the reverse strand, counting down.
CTAAGTGCTCATGTGTGTTTGGCCGGGCGTATCAGGCTAACCAAAACACACATGCGCACTTAGGTTTCTTCCGCCGGGCTGGAGAAACAGCAGAGACTTCCTGGTCCGAGATGGGCATCTTTTCTGCCCGCTCAGACCAAACCCTGCGCTACTATGCAGCACAGAAATTGGCTGGGAGTCCGTCTGAGGGGCTGCTGGGTCCCAGAAAGTGGCCAGCAGGAGCAACACAACGCTTGAGGCGACCAGCGGCATCATTAAAAATGATTATTAATTTCCCCGCACTTGCTCTCCCCCCTGCTCCCCCACCTGCCCACCAACCTTTGTTACTGGCAGCTGCCACTGTCCCCGCCGCTAAGTGAGAAGGTCACATTCGCTTGAAGGTCATCAATAAAAGGCATTCAAAGCTTTACACCTTGGCATAGCATAGTGCTTGGAAGACCCTTACAGATAATCTTATAAACCTGCTTCCAATTAGCTTCAAAGTAGCGCTAGGTACCTTTCATAATATTGGCCTCTTGTTGAGAGCTAGAATAGTTCAAAGCCTGTGCTACCATTGGATGAATGGTAAAGCAGCTTTTTTTTCTATTGGAAGGCTATGTATGGCTCTTTTGTCTGACCCAAGTTGGCAATAGAGCACCACCATGTGGCAGTCATATTTGGGCATCCTTTCAAGTTCAACGCGTCGTAGACCTCTGGGACAAAGGGTGTAGGGTACCCCAGAATTTCTTTTAGCAGGGTCTCAACCCTCTCCCAGATGGGCAGACCCAGTGCTTAATTTGAGCAGGTGGCTTCCAGTGCTAAGTCCTGGCACTCAATCTTCAACACCAGTGCTTTTCATGAGCACCAGTTAAGAACGCATTAATTAATGGTAGGCACAGGGAGATTACGTTATTTGCCCCGAATCACAGGATGTTGAGCCCACACCAAGGCTCGAGCCTGGTTCCTTGGCTCCAAAGTTGGCAGCTCTGCCCATTACGCCACATCCTCTCCCCACTTTCATGGTTAGTAGTTAGTTCTGTTTTAGGCGGTGCTAACAGGAGAAATGGGATAGTGCAAGTTGCCCTCTAAGAGAGAGGCGCAGCACTTCTGTTTTTTTTTTACAAATTAACCACTAGGCAGAACTGTGGGCACTGCCGCCAATTGTGTATCCCAGCGCCTTTGGCCTCACAGCCCCTCCAGCAGTTAAGGCTAAAATTCTGAAACATTCAATGCAAGCAGGTATGAGTGCAGCCCTACCTATACCATATTTTATAAGGATCTCCTGCCTAAAAGTGTTTCTGTTAGATTTGCCAACCTAAAGACAACTCCTATTGCCTTGTCATGCCCGTGAGGGCCTCCTGCGCTAGCAACACTCAGTATAAATTGGATATAGTAACTTTAGTGGCCACTTATATAGAAACAAAGTGACTCCAGTGTAGTTTTATGTTGATCTGCAGCCAAGCAGACTGTAGGATGCATTGTTCCCTTTCAAAGAGGAGGTATTCTATTTTGTGTTGGATACATGTCTTTGGTACAGAGGAGTCAAACATATCGGAGGCCATCATGCATGCCCCCTCTCTCCGTCCCTGGAATGCACGACCCTCTCCTGCGTTGTAAAATTGTTATTATAGTGAATGGGAGTGTAAGGTGATGGGTAAGTCACCAGGCCTCGAGCCTCTTAAAGTTGTCCAAAACCAACTGGGGTGCTTAAGTATGCATTGGGTGGCCTTAATTTATTTTACAAACAGCCAGGGCGCCTAAGGGTCTTTGGACAAGGGCATGGTTCATGTGCCTTCAGTTCTTCTCAGAACACTTCATGGACCACTTCACTGCTATTCTCAGTTGGGGAGCCGTGTAATACAAGGAGATGTTGGGTAATGCCATACCACCCTTCACCCTACTTTGCATTAGGAACATATGAGACATCCTTGGTGCCTTTCCCCTCCATACAAACCGCACTAGTTGTTGTGGAATCTGTTTTAAATATCCTGTCAAACCAAATGGGAATCACCCGAAAACGTTCATTTTAATGATAATAATCTTTGTCAGGGCAAACACTAGGAGATGATGGGCAGAGCACTGAAACTTTTCAGACACTCCCCCCAGTCACAGATCTGGGTTGAATCCACCGTCATTTATTAGATCACTTTACCACCCCAGTTCAGACCCAGCCATATGCAAATCAGTCTTGGCCCTGTTCCTTATGGGGACAGTAAAGCCTGAACTGCTAAGCAAGATCTTCCCTGGACTGGAAACAAGCCTCCTGGGACTGGTTTTGAGGTAACACCCCACATAAGCCAGGCTAGCTTGAATCTTTGCTCACTTTGCCACTGTATTCAAGCTAACCTCACCGTGGTGGCCGGGGCACGGCCCACTCGATCCTCGCCCAGGCCCACCCTGGCACAGCAGCGGGGGGAATCCGGTGGCACACCTGCACAGTTGTGGCTGCAGCCAAGGGCGTCCAAGGGAAGAGCCCCCGATGCTTGTCGCATGATGCCCAGCTCACCCCTCAGTAAGGGGAGCAATTCGGTGGTGATTCACCATGACGAGATGCTGGCAGCAGACTGCACTGCCCGCGGTGCCTCTTGCCGGCCCACAGACCCGGGGCTCTGCCCTTCCTCTACCAGGGCCTGTCGGGGACACTGTATCACTCTGCAGCCGGTGGCGTCTTCTGTTGTTGTGAGCCTGAAGGACCTCTGAGACCACAACCGCCTCCGGTTCTGCTTCTAGCAGGAGCCTCACGGCCCTCAAGGCCCTGCCGCACTATCGTAACCAAGCCCCCAAGCAGGGCCAGCCCTACGGGTCTCCGCCATGGATCTCATGGTGGATCTAGAGTTGAGGATCCCCACACAGCTGCTTATCCTTGTTTCTGTCGCCTTCAGATCCTTTCCCAGTCGGTTGTGAGGCCCCGGGATTTAGTTTGGATGCTTATTATCGGCCTTGGAAAGCGGCGCTCCGGGGAAACGCTAATACTCCACCGCCATCTTGGCCATGCCCCTGAGTAAAGTATTTTAAGTGGACTTATTACTAAAAAGCACAGTTTGGTCAATTTTCTTTTTAGCACAAATCCATTTTTTTAGGTCTTGTCCTATTAATCCCGCAAGGGATAATAGGACGAGAGTATAGAGGCCAAACCAAGGTCTGAAACCATCGCGGATTTCCTACAGATTTCCTACAGTTCATGTGGTGCACTGGGGCGGAACGTGTGTCCACATCAAAGCCATCAGCCTCCCTCCCACAGGCATCTGAAGCTTCCCCCAGCGTGCGCTCGGCCTCAGGCATTTCTCCTCCCCCTAATTATTCACCCCTGCTGTTGCTGACCACGGCCGGCCGTACTTTCACTTTCACGGCCGCCAGGCCATGTCTCTTTCAACATCCTTCCCCCTCCTAGTGTACTTTTATTTTTTAAACTTGTTTCCAGAGCTGATTTCAGCCACACAGTGCCAGTCTGCAAGGAGGCACTCATTGTCCCGCAAGTAATTATTCTAGGATGGAGCGCTTGCTAACGTGCTAACCATTAGAGCAGTTTATCTTCAGTTTCTCTGCTGTGTTATTTATTTTCCCAGAACGACTGCATTATCAGCAGCCCAATTTCACGGCAACTTCCGGGCGGTTGACATGCTTTTATCAAATCCTGTGCCCTGATAAGATCGTTATTTCAATCACTTTCAGGCACGTAGCATTAGTCATGCTGCGCCAGTCTGCGAGGAGGTATTCCTTGCCCCGCAGGTAATTATTTGAGCACGCAGCGCATGCCAGCGCGTCAATGATTAGAGCAGTTTGTTTGTTGTTTAGTTAAACTGCCGTGTTCCTTACCTCCACAGAACGACGGCACTATCAACAGCTTAATTTCACGGTTATTTTCGGGCCGTCCACACGCCATCACAAAATTTTGTGCCCTGACAGGATTGTTATCTTAATCACCACACAGGCACACGTGGCGCCAGTACCTTAATTATCAGGTACCCCAGATCTTATGATTTTGGAGCGGTGGGCTTATTATCGGCATTTGTTTCTACATTCATTGTTAGGCATTCTGTATATTATTTACAGTTCTCCCATTTTCTGCCCCTATTTAGTGCACGTTCCTGTGCAAATTATAAATATCATAGCAATCTATTGCCAGCACAACGCAGACAGAATCCCCAAAAACGCCGGTTTTCGCTGCATGTCCTCATCTTAATCGTTTGCAGCATATCCATTGAAACGTGAATTTCACTTTTCAGGTTTGTCACATCATGTTTGTAACATTGAGTTTTTCTATATGTATATACATCGTTACTGAGGCATGATGCTGACATATATTTAATCTGGATTCTGCATCGCCCGAGATACTTTGTTACTTAGGCACTTTATTTACACACTCTGTGGGGTTGCCGGCCGACCGAGTGAGATACAGTTTCATCATTATTTTTTCATCGGTCTGCATGATTAGAGAGGAGTTTCTTTAAATAATTGAGAGTGTTACCCCCTAGACGTGAAAAGCACGAATGATGCAGTTTCCAAAACGGCAATTGGTAAATGAAAAGGTCATATCACCACGAGCATTATGTTTGGGTGTGTCTTTATACCCTGTGGCTCTCTATACCTGAATAGTTTGTCAGCGTTGCTATTAATAGGTGCAAGATCAACTACATATGATTCTATTGAGAATAGTTGCACTTGAAGTGCCTGAGGAGTAGTTTAAATTTGGTTATTCATTTCACTTTTGTTTCTTTCAGCCGATTTAAATTCACTGTCATCACTTTTAATAATCAAGGCTGGCCACATCCTTATGCCCTCTGTTAGACTCGTTTTTTGTGCCTTTGTGCCCTCTGTTAGACTCGGTTTTTGTGCCTTTCTGCCCTCTGCATCACCAAATCATCACTCAGCGCACCCCAGCATCACTCAGCACCACCACAGCATCACTCAGCGCCACCCCAACATTACTCAGCACCACCACAGCACCACTCAGCATCACCACATCATCACTCAGCGCTACCCCAGCATCACTCAGCACCACCACATTATCACTCAGCACCACCACATTATCACTCAGCACCACCACATTATCAGTCAGCACCACCACAGCACCACAACATTATCACTCAGCACCACCACATTATCACTCAGCACCACTCAGCACCACTACCACAGCACCACTCAGTACCACCACTACATCACTCAGCAGCACCACTCAGCACCATCACATTATCACTCAGCACCACCACATTATTACTCAGCACCACCACAGCACCACTCTGCACCACCACAGCATCATTCAGCACCACCACAGCACCACTCAGCACCACCACAGCAGCACTCAGCACCACCACATTATCACTCAGCACCACCACATTATCACTCAGCACCACCACAGCACCACCACAGCACCACCCAGCACCACCACAGCATCACTCAGCACCACCACAGCATCACTCAGCACCACCACAGCACCACTCAGCACCACCACAGCACCACTCAGCAGAACCACAGCATCACTCAGCACAACCACAGCATCACTCAGTGTAACCACAGCATCACTCAGCACCACCACAGCATCACTCAGCGCAACCACAGCATCACTCAGTGCAACCACAGCATCACTCAGCACCACCACAGCATCACTGGTTCAAATATGTTCTCACAATGTTTCAAGTTTTATTACAAATGACACAAAAAGATGTTAATTTTTCAATTCTGTTCTTGGATTTTCGTCACAATAAAATTCACTGAACATAATCGTCACAAAAGTTATTTACAAAAGTTTAAGCTATTGCCATTATAAATTGCAATCACTTTAATTTAAGTATTAATGATTTAAAAAAATTAGAAGCCATTGTTATGTGTAATATCCATACATCTAAGTCACGTAAATACAAAACATGTTGCATTACAAATGCTATAGGTGTCACATTTGCGAAAGTTATAACTATTGGCATTGTAAATGACAAAGCTATTAATTTAGCTATTTTCAAAACCAACACATAAATAAAAAAATTCTCCGTTACAAGACCAATAGCTCAAACTTTCCTAATGCGAGATCTATTGCATTGCAAATGCTTGTTTTACAGGGGAAGTGTCACAGAGAGTAAGGCTACTGCATATTAAGTAGCAACTTTCTCTTCTGGTCCTGATGCGCCTCCCTGTTCTTTTTTGAGTCCTTGATCATTTTGGCTTTGGAAACTGGTTCTAAAATGTAACACATAATTTGCGTGAATCCCCGCTGTATCGTCAACACTTGGACATTTTGCAATTTTAAGAAACTTAAGTGAGTTTAGTTCAGTCCTTTGCAAACTATTGCGTTTTGATAGGCTAATGTTTGAGGGAGGGGATGTTCACAGTGTTCTCCTGCTCCACCCACCCTCCTCCCTCGGAGAGTCTGGAGTTTAAAATAGGGGGGCATGTAGGGAGTAAGAGACAAAAGTGTAAGGATAATGCTCACTTTGGGATAGTAGATGCCTGGGGATTTAGTTCTTCTTTTTTTCTGGTTTTTTCCCAATGTTTTGGTTCTATAGTGGAGTTTTGGCTTTTAGGGCGTGCTCTTCTGTAGGAAGTTGATGTTTTTCTCAGTTACTTTAATGACTTTTCAATTTATCGACGCTATTGCACTGCTGATTTTTTATATCCCTACACGACGTCAGTTCGTGCTAAATTTGGAGCATTGTTTGTCCTGTGCATGACAGTTATCCTTTTTACTTTATCCTCAGCTTGGGTTGTGACCCATCTTAGAAGAAAATATCGGCCATTTTTGTTTTAAAGTTTTGCTATTCTGGGACAGCCAAGAGCTGGTAGGCGAAAAATAAATTGTGTACAATTGGCACAATTCATTTTTAACTTGGACTTATCCTTCTTTTAGCTCTAAAGATGATTTAGACAGCTCTCAAATACTTTATAATATATTTCTTTGTTTGCTGTTTTATTTTTATTTTTCAGAAGGAACAAATACTGGATTTTATTATTTTTCACACTTGCAAGTGCTTTTCCATCATTTGTTCAGATGTGTGTGTGTGTTTTCTACTTTGTGCTATCTGCATTTTTCATTTTAATTTATTTTTTTCAGTTTTCATGTCCAGTGCTGCCCAAGAGGAATTATGGGTGCCTTGTATGGCCCTTTTCGATTTGCAACATAGCAGGATGTTGAGATTACTGCGCAGCAGAATGTTATGCCTGCTCTTCCATCATTCACATCATCTTCATCCTTCCCACCTCCCAGAAAAGGAGGCCAAACTCCCTGAAGGAAATCTGCCTTTTCTGGGTGGTCAACCCAGATTTTCCACCTTTTGTTGTCACCTATATTTTTGCTGGTGTTAGAACCTTCTCCACTTTACCACTGCTATCCAGTAGCAAGCACTCCCGTGAGTCATTGAGCTGACGAGCTCGTGGAAGAAGCACCCGCGCGCCATTGAGAGGTACCTGACCTGATGTGATGTTTAGCAGTCTACTCAGCAAACCCCAAATTTGAAGCCTGTAATCTCTACTGATGACAGTTAAAGAACCACAAACACGTGTCTAGAGATCAGCACCATCTGCGCCAACTCTGGCAAAACACTCGTCAATATTTTATCAAAGCAAGCAACATGAGACTGCATTTTCCATAATGCTAGGGGCAAACCTTGGTGGGGGTGAAGCGGTGTGCTCCCACCCCTATTCCTATCCAGCAGTAAAGTGCCTGTGCTTCCCCTTGTAACATGGTTGAATGATCAACGCCTAATTGGTATATATAACTTGCTTACACATCTCTAGTATATGGAAGAAAATGTCCCTAGTTAAATGTCACTAGTGAACTGTAGCACTTATTGTGCCATCCACTACAGTGGCAGTACAAACATTGCTTCAGGGGCAGTGGTGTAGCAAGAGAGGGCGGGGATGGTCCTCCTGAGTTGCAGAAGTGTTTGGGGCAGTGGTCTGCCACTGCCCCCGCTCTCTCCTTGGTCCGCCCGAGCAATTGCCAGCACCCCGCGCTCTTAGATGCAGCCGCCGTGTGCGACAAACACAAGAACCGCCACGACTGGCACTAGATCTAGCTACACCACGGTTCAGGTATGCTATTGGTTCCTGAATTTAGCTCTGTAAAACCTGAAATTTTACCTGTCAAAATAAACCATTTTGACAGGTAAAAAACTTAGTTGGAAATATTAATAAGTCACTGATATGTAGGCCTTGTATCCCACAAGGCAGGGTGCACAGGTTTTAAAAGTAGAATATGTAGGAATTCAGGACCTGATTACGAATGCAGTAGTCTTCTGACCACCGGACTCCCAGTGGCACAGTAGTGGTGGCCCACCGTCTGCCTGATTGCAACTTTCACTGCCGTACCGGCAGTGGACCACTGCCTGTGCCAGGGAATCGCTGTTCCTTGCACTTGTGCAGCGGAGGGCCAATACAATATGCAGAGCGGTAGTGGTGCTGTATTGCTGAGCATATTTAGAGTTCCTCCACCTCCAGCCTTTTCATAGCAGTGAGTCCATCATGGAAAGGCTGGAGGCGGGGAAATGAAGGGGGCCCTGCAGGGCCCCTATCCTCCTGCCACCAGGGGGATACATTCAGGGAGGCACAATGTGTGCCCCTCTGCCTGCTTGCACCCCAATGTCCAGCATGGCATGGACTGATGTGCAGTGCCTTTTGACTGGTACCGCCGTCGGAACGGCAAAAAGACCGCCTGCCGCACAAGTTACACTCATAATCAGGCAGTCTTTGAGCAGCTTTGGTGCAGCTGCGCTGAGGGAGAGTCGGGGCCACTGCGCCAAAGTCGGAATCAGGCCCTAAATGTTAACATGTGCTTACAGTAACTAGCACCACAATGTCAATTTCATTGTGGTAGGCCTAGCTATCCTATGTAGAAAACCAGAATATAGAATAAAATACCAATCCTGTAACTAGGGAACGGGGCCAGCTAGATAAACATGTATACACCTATTTCTGTTAGTTATTAAAAACCCAACACAATGGCAAAATCAGATTTTTGATACATATTAAGGAAAGGTACCATTAAGAAAGTCACCTTTTTCCTACCTGACGTTCCTGAAATCTAATTTGCATTGCCTTTCCAACCTCTCCCAGACAGAAATTAGCCTCGCATAGGTGTGAATATGTGTGCCATGCCTTCCAGGAGCAAGCAGTGGGTTGGCCTGAATGGGCAGAGACGACACCTCTGAAATCTACTGAATATGCATGTTGCGGCTGTGGGCATTCTCTTTGACTCTACCGTTTCAATCCCTGCTTGAGTGTAAAATCTGGCTTGACAGGTTTGCTAGATTTACATGTTTGGGTACACTTGAAAAGGGAGAGAACAGAATGCCAAGAGAGTTCTTGTGGCTCCACTTTGTGGTTGCTGAAGGACTTCACTTTTGCCAGAATTATGTGTCAGTGCTTATATATAACCCTTGGAGAATACTTGCAAGGGCAGAGAACAGAATGCAAATAAATATCGCTTGGATCCACTGTCTATTTGCTGCCGACTCTGCTTTTGGCCTACCAGACTTCTGTATTTGGCTTTGTTGTCGGTAAAGTTGCTTCAAAAACTAGATTTTAGTGTTAGCTGTGGGGGGACACTAGGTTTACCATAGTACACTCCCCCAAACATACCCAGACCTCAGAGCCCAAGTTTAGTGTGGCTGAAAGCTTTTGTAATCTTGAAATTGGCCAAATTGGCCAAAGCGGGTAAGATTTACCCTAGGAACTCACCAACTAGCACATGTCAGGCATATATTTTGCATCTCCAGGGACCCACTTCATAAAACTTCTGGACCTGAGGAAGAATAGAAGAGGTCTGGACCTGCTGTCCATGACCTGGGAGGAACCATGATAGACATGACCTATTCCTCCTTGTACTCTGGTCAAATATGTGGACTCCAAGACTCAGTTGGCTGACCACCTATATAACCTACTGGGCCATAACAAACTGCAAGAGACCTTTTGCTGGAAGTGTCCAGCTGACCCTTGTCAACTGCACCTGGACTAGACCCTGCTGCTGGCCTTGGTCTGACACCCTTTGTATCTCTAATTGCCTTCCCTTAGGTCCATGGATGCTTTAGAAGTATACTCTTGTAGTGGATTGGGACTTAAAAGACTAAGGACCTGATTTCAGATCTTGGTGGATCTGGTCCTGCTGTCACTTTACCATCCGCCTACTAGGCTGTCCACCTGCTCAAATTAGATGCTGGAGGGTCAATGGATGATGGTCCGTCCGAGTGCTGCCATCTCCACCAGACTTTTTCACCCATGTCAACTGTGTCATAGGCAAAAGCAGCTGTCTGCAGGAGTACAGCCAGTATTGCTGCCGGGCCAAACACAATATGCCTCCCGTCAATGTAACTGTGTCATGTAAACCTCCACACCTGAGTTGGCAGTTTCAAAGTGATATAAGGTAAGAACTTACTTTTTTAAAACTTTTTTCCCCTTCCCTTTCCATCAAGAACTTGATCGTTCAAGTCCTTCCTTTGCTGCTGCTACTTGACCATGAAGCAAATCAACCATGTTGTCTCCTGGATTTAAGGCAAGCATCTTTTATACATGTTTCCTTTTGAACTGTCCGTTTACATTGGCTCTGGACTCATGCTTTTCTAAATCTCCCGTACAAGCAACATTTTACTAATGTGTAATGCATATGTGTGTAATGGTGTTTAAGAAATTTAAATGAACATATCTGTATAATTTATTTATATATTTTTTTCAAATTTGGTGCAAGTTGCCTTCATGATAATATACACACAAAAATTGACATTAATCAAAAATCTAAATGTAACGATTCAGATGTGTTTAATTATTTTTCCGCAAACTATCAAATTATAAACATATGCATTATTTGAATAATTGATATTTATTATCATTTAAAAATTGCACTAGAAAAGGTAAAACTTTTTTTCAATTAAATGTAATATCAATGTTAGTTCTAAACATAATTTAATTTGATTATTAGTGTAACATTTCCCCTTGTCTAGTGCATTTTCAGAAGTTTATGAAATTTTAATTTTATTTGTTTAAGGTGTAATGCATATGTGTTTATTTAAATCACGTATCAAGTCAAAATAAACACGTGTATTAACACTTAAAAAAGGAAACAATTGTTTTTTGTGGAAGTGTCCCTTATAATGATGAAGGCTTGTACCAAAATTGTAATGCCCCTTTAAACTGTATTATCAATAATGTTTGGGCTGTACAAATATGTAATTTTTTATTTTCTGTCATAAATGTAAGTAATATGTATGTCACATTTTCATCATTAACATTTCAATAATCAATGCCTTGTAAACAAATAATAATGTTTCTAAATGTTTTAAATATTTTTATTTATAAAAAGTATCTCTCATAAATATTTTTATTAAAATGAGAGGCAAGAAGGCGGCCACAACACAGCAGCTGTAAGATGTCTCTCTGAAGGCACATTCAGAGGAAGCGAAATATAGCCAATCCCATTGGAATACTGAATGAACCCGCTACCAACTGTGTGCTCTCTGCAGAGGCTGGGAGATGGCAAATATTGGAACAGGCTGTTGATAGCAAGCCTTCTCTGTTTGGGACAATCTTTGCAGCAAACATTCTGGGACTTCCGACTCCGTCTCCTACGCTCTCTACGTTGGATGGATACGATGTCACCTAAGCCCAGAAGGGGTGGGAAACCCTGTGGCAACGCACAAGCATCGTCAGTGGCATTGAACATGCAGAGTGCTCCATGTGATGAGACGGCAGGTAGGAGATCGTCTGCTAAAGGAGTAAGCAGCAAAAATCCCTGGGGGTGAAGACCCTGCAGGAGGGCAGAAGAGACCTGCTAATGTGCTGACAAGAATACAGCCCAAAGGAGCCTCACACAGTGATGTGGAGAGAGTGGAATATCTCCCCTCAGATGAGATAAGGCCAGGAGAAGTTAAGAGGGTCCATGCTGAGATGATGGGGCAAATTTTGAACTCCTCCCTCCCGGTAGCGATAACGGCATGCACACAAGAAGGGTCTGCTATGGTTACTGATCCCGTGAACAGACTACCGCACACCTGATTGTCGAGAAGGTGCTTTCTTTTGAAGATATTAGCCCCAATAGGAGACTGGCATTGAGAGTAAATTTCAACTCCTTGGGGATCTAGAGTAATGCTAAAATCTCCCCATATAACACTGCAGACCCAAGCGATGGGAGCAGCTGGGTTTGTGGCCGAATCAGGCGATAGCTTTTTTCTTTTTCGGGTCACTCAAGCAGATCTGGGGAAGAGGAGATGAAACTTAGTGAATGTTCTACGAGTAGAAGCTCCAAAGGAAGTGCAGAAATGGATAAAGGTAATATGGAGGTGGAGCAACAACTATATAAGACTCCAGAGACTTCGACAGAGGAAACTAGCATGGTTAAAAAGAAGAAAATGAAGATAAGCATAACCCAAATCCTGGGGGGCATAGATCTGGTAAGGGACTTTACAGCTATTGCAGGCCTGATGGGAGCAGATGCTATGGATGGAGGTCCCACAGGAGATATATCACTACGAATTATATATCAAAGCATTATGTCTCCAGGGCTGCTACCGATTCTCAGCAAAATAGCTGAAAAACACGTAAATCAGGTCCTGTCTTCTTTTATTGAGACTGCGGGTTCACTACATCCTACCCAGACAGGGTTTAGAGCCAAGCAAGGAACTGAGACGGCTCTGGAGACGGTGGTGGAGGCGGCCAGGGGCATTGTGGATGCGGGAGGCTGCGCTGCGGTGGTCCTGTTGGACCTCAGCGCAGCCTTCGACACTGTGAATCATTCCCTCTTGCTGCATCATCTACGTCTTGCAGGGGTCTCCGGATTGGCCCTTAAATGGCTCCATTCTTTTCTATTGGATAGATGTTTCTCCATCTTTGAGGAAGAGGTATTATCGAGCCAGCTGCAATTGAATCACGGCGTTGCCCAGGGATCATCGCTCAGCCCACCATGTTTAACATCTACATGAGACCTTTGGCTGAGGTGGTGCTTCCCTGGGGAATCCAACTTGTCACCTACGCCGATGACACGCAGCTGGTCGTCTGCCTGGTGAGGGATGACGCTTTAGATCAATGGATCAATAATTTGACCCCGTGTCTCACCAAAGTCCTGGAATGGATTACCTCCTCTTTTTTAAAGTTAAATGGGGCCAAAACGGACATTATGCTCTTGGGTTACAAAGCCCCAATTAACCTGGACCCCTGGTGGCCACATTGTCTGGGACCCCCTTCGGTGCCTAAGACTCAAATAAAAAGCTTGGGGGTCTGGCTGGACTCCTCTTTAGGATTCCAATACCAGGCCAAGAAGGTGGCCGCGACTTGTTACGGATTGTTGAGGGTCCTTAAGATAGTTTTGGATCTTTTTCCATTTGAAGCCAGACGTGTGCTGGTCCAGTCGTTGATTCTTTCGCGGCTGGACTATGAAAATGCTATCTATATGGAGGCCCCAGCAGGTCCTATAAAAACTCTGCAATCTGTGCAGAATTGTGCAGCTCGTCTGCTCATGAAAGTCCCTAAACGATGCTCGGCAAAGGCCTCACTTCGGTCGCTTCATTGGCTACCAATTCAGGAGAGGATTATGTTTAAAACCTTGTGTTTGGTGCATAAGTCCATCCACAATGTCTGCCCTACCATTCTCGGTCCCCTGTTTCGTCGCCATCAATCGGTGAGACCTCTGAGATCTAACCAGCGAAATTTGCTGGTAGTACCCAGGGTGAAGCTAGCCCGGATGAGCGGCCGCCAGCTCTCCTTGCAAGTAGCCAAGGGATGGAACAAACTCCCAGATAACATCAGGCATGAAACCAACCATCTGGCTTTCAGGAAGCGACTAAAGACATTTTTGTTTCAATAGTGTCTTTTTCACGTCCTCTGGTCTTAAAGCGCTGGGATGCTCGAGGGTAGCCATGCGCTCTACAAGAAAGTATTCATTCATTCATTCATTCATAAAGTCAATGAGTGCAAAGTGCCTCTCAGAAAATGCAGGGGGCAATTCAGCAAATACCCAAGTCATGTTCAAACTTTGCATATAGAATGGGAGAGAAAGAGAATAGAATATCTAAGCTGGAAGATGAATCTGCAGCTTAGAGAGAGGTGACCGGTATGATTAAAGCCCATACAGAAGATACTCAATGGAAGCTTGGACTTGGAAGCAGATTAAGGAGGAACAACTTAAGGATTTTGGGTATACCTGAAGGGGAGGAATATGTGATAGAGGTTTTGAAGGAAGCCCTCCCAGAATTGACACAGTGGAACTGCCACGTAGAGATACGAAGAGCCTACAGATTCCCCTTTAAAGTAAAAATGCGAGCAGGGCACAGGGCAGGTAGAGTCCAAACCTAGGACCATATTGATTTTATGGGGTAATTCTTTTGTACGACAAGCTCTTTATAAACTGCCCAGCCAGATAGGAAACAGTCAGTAAAAGGACAGGAGTTTTTCGTGAGACCAGACTACTGTCATTCCACAGTAGAAAATACATGGCGGCTGCACCAACTGATAGCTCCACTTTAAACTAAGGGGATACAGGCCTTTCTGTTAAATCCAGAAAAGCTGAAAGTTGTGGTGAGGGATATTTTGTATTTTCTCACCACAGAAGCGGGCGCTAAGGAATTTTTAAGAAATATGCACTGAATAGGTGGTGAATGATGATCTGAGAGTAGGATTGAGGGGGACACAGATTGGCTTAAATTAATTTAGAAAGTATTGTTAATATAAGAGAAGGGCAGCATTGCTGGATGCATACCATCAGACAGGACCGAATAGGTCCTAAAGCCTTGCAAGAGCGGCAGGGGAAGGGAGGTTCAGGGGGAGGGAGGAGAGGGAGGAGGGGAAGGCATTGGAGTTCACAGGTGTTTGAAGTACTTTAGAGGTAGCACACAGAATGTAAGCATTGTTTAGCAGGATGAAGAAAGCAGTGAATGTATAGATGCAATTGTTTATTGGGAAAAGAACGGGAAAGAGAAATAATAATAAATGAGGCATGAAATAGTATAGAAGATGAAAGAAAAGGAATTCCTAATGGCAGATAGGAAAAGGCTTAATCAACTAGTTAAATTGAATATTAGCGAGATAAATATATGTGGCCTAATCTATAAACGCATGACTACGGACACTCAGACCCCACTAGCAGTTCTGAAGGCGAAATGGGAGGCGGACTTAACGACGGAGATCCCTGACGCGGCGTGGTCTTGTATAGTTGAACGGGCCTGGAAAGGGACGCGCAATGCGAGGTTTCAGCTGGTGCATTTTTACATCCTACACAGAGCGT
The DNA here is from genome assembly GCF_964261635.1 of Lissotriton helveticus. Taxonomy (NCBI): domain Eukaryota; kingdom Metazoa; phylum Chordata; class Amphibia; order Caudata; family Salamandridae; genus Lissotriton; species Lissotriton helveticus. Next base: position 511,132,504 of record NC_136071.1, on the reverse strand, counting down.
ACCTGACCCCTGACAAGCTCCATATGTATTTCCCGACACACTCAGCGGCCTGCCCACGCTGTCCGGCAGAAGTGGCTGATTTCCAGCACATGTTCTGGTCCTGCCCGGCTCTGGGCTTCTTCTGGCAAGGAGTGGTGGAGAATCTGCGGGAGGTCACTGAGAGGGATTTGCAGCCCACAATGGCACACTGCGTCCTACACTGGTTCCCACACACATCGGAAAACAAAATCACTAGTAAGTTCCTAGATCTGGGTCTGCTGCTAGCGAAGCGAGCCATAACGACCCAATGGAAAGCAAATAGGGGGCCCACAGTGGAGAGGTGGCGAGCGGAACTCACTAAATGGGCCAGCTGTGAGGGGGAGATACGTCTGAAACTGGCACTTAGGGCAGGCACTGATACTGCTCTGGAGCGGGCCCGGGGGCGGTTGGTACTGGAACTCACGATGCCGGCCTCTGATAGCGAGGGCTCCCCCGCAGGTAGCCCTGGCCCTTAGACGCCATGGCTTGGGTAAGTGCTCGGCCCAGATCCTTCCTGGGTTCGCCCCGTGCCCCACGTGTTGACTACATTTTCCTACTGCTTAATCCTGATTGTCGGTCCCGGACCTGCTGTGCCCGCGGAGGACTCGAGCTTCCTCTTGTGGACCTCTGACACGCCAGGGGGGAGGGGTGGGGGAGCGGGGGAGGATGGGGACTAGGGGGGTAAGAGATGAGGGAGTTTAGGGGGGGAATGTGAGGAGGGTGGAAAGGGGTTTGTTACTGTTCAATGCTCCCTGGAACAGGTACAGGGGGAACCGGATGTTTAGAAATGCAGCCATATGCACTACCTGAGAAACAGCTATTTGTGAGTGCCCTTACAAATCTTAGCGAATACTGCTCTACTGTATACTGCCGCTCGACCTCCGGGGTGTGAGCTGAATGGCCGTGTTAGACTAAGTTTTCCATATCAGAACTTTTGTGTCACGAAAATATGATGCTCCCCTCATTGGGGGCTAGTTTGTGCACGCATTCCTGCTGCAATAAAAATTCTTTAATTTTTTATATATATATATATATATATATATATATATATATATATATATATATATATATATATATATATATATATATATATATATATATATATATATATATATATATGTGTGGCCTAAATGATGGACAGAAAAGAGCCAGAGCAGCCCTGGTGTTAAAGACAATGATGGTTGACATAATTTGCATTCAAGAGACACATATTCCTTATGAGAAGAGAGGGTTGCTAAAAGAATTTGAACTAAATGGGTTGGCAAGTACTCGACAAAATGTGACTTCAAGAGGGGTTGCAATTCTTGCAAAAAGCCATATCTCTGTTGTATCCCGATAGATGGTAGATGATCGAGATTGATGGGTAATTTTAGAATGTAAAATAGGCATGATGCACTTTACATTATGCTCATTTTATGGGGCTAATCTGGATGAGACAATGACTATTGATGAACTGAATGCAGAGTTGGCCACATGGCCCACCCTATTGATGTTGTGCGAGGACCTTAATATTCCTTTAGATATGAATTACTTGCATTAAAGAAAGGATATATCAAGGGTGAAAAACAAAGGTGTAGTGGACTTTAGAATGATTAGTGGAAGATCATAACTTGGTAGATATATGAGACAAACATAAGGCCAGGGCCGGACTGGGAACCAAAACCGGGCCTGGCAAAGTGCTCGGCCGGCCCGCTTCCCCCATGGGGGTTAGGGGGTGCCGCTGAGCTCTTTGCCGGGGCCGGTTTTTGGGCCACTTTGTTACAGGGCCGAAAACGGCCCTGTCACAAAAACGTCCCCCAGGTGCCCTAAACTGGCCCCCACCCATGCGGCGCACCGGGGATTGCCCGGTGCCCGCTGCGGCCAGGCCGGCCCTGCATAAGGCCTCAAACCTAGGATTTACTTTTTATTCACACCCACATAACTAGATGGTTTGATTGGACTACTTCTTTACGACTGCTAGTGAAGCCAGTAAAGTGACAATTGACATAATGAAGAACCGGGTTATTTAAGACCCAGCGGCGCCAGGGAAAACGCCCGAAGTCTCCGAGTCCACCTGTCTTGGCATACAAAGACACGGGATACTTCTTGGTGACGTCAGAGATCAAATTTATTGGCTGCAGCCAGTAACAGAAGTCCTAGAAGTGAACATGGTATGAGTTCTCAGGAGACTGCTCAATTTTACAAAGCAAGCCATCCCTTTTTATGCCAAAAATCACATTCCAGACAAATACCTTACATTTACGAACTGTCCAATCACATACATCCAAATCAGAGGTATCGCATGACGGTAAAACCCACTTTTCAGTTGCCCAGCCCACCATCAATTATTGGTCGAACCCAACATTCTTTTTCAGACAGGTCGAACGAACCCATAATAAAAAACGGGCACATCCCCATCGTAAACAGGCCATAAAGAAAGGAGCAGAGACAGGTGTGAGTAAGATAAGACATAGTTGTGTGCAATAAAGGTTTATGATGTCCTGTGCCTTGATCCTTAATCTTGATCAGCTACTGGGAAAAGAACTGGTTTAACAAGTTTGGCTTCAGGCAAGAGGGTCCGTTCGCTCGGGTCATTCAGAAGTCAGCTAAAGTGTACGTGTGCTAAAAGACTCGTTCGGCCGTGGTCATCGGCCTATGTGAGGGCAACCACAAAATGGCTGCCATACACAAAATGGAACCCAAGGGTTCAGAACGACTCCCTAAATACGTAGTGAATCCATCGGTGTAATGTGACGAAAACACTCATACTTGTCGTACTAACTGGTTACGGTTCGCTAATACCAAATTCGTAACGAAACCATGACCTTTATGAAACAGTTTCAGGATTCACAGAACCTCAGCCCCTCCTTTTGCCCTTACATAGGCAATAACCTACACTCACGTTAATCTGAGTCCAGGTCTATATTCATCAAATCATCAAGATGTTTCTGAAGCATAATCCTATTGCTTAGTACCTCTCTTGGGACAGGGCTCCTTGTACACGTAGTAGCACAGAGGTCACATATAGCAGGAGCACACTGTACACAAAGACAGAACAGGAAAAGAATGGCTAAAGCCATCCCAATGATCATCAGAATCTTCCATCCCCAGGTGGATAACAGTTCCCAGAACCATCGCATCAACGACCAATCTCCTTTATCCACGTGTATAGATTCGGAGATCTTATGTAACTTGGAAATGGCCTGGTACACTGTCGGAGCATTGTCTGGAATGAAAACGCAGCAACTTGATTGGATCACTTTACATACCCCACCTCGATCTGCAAGTATGACATCTAACGCAACCCTGTTCTGGAGAGTCATAAGGCGATCCGACTGGAGCTCAGCAGTCAAGTTACTAAGGGCACCGGCAGTTTCAACTACGGTGGACTCGACCACTCTCGTCAATTGCCGTATGTTCCTGCTGTTAAACATAGGTCCCCAAAATGGCAGAAAACCCTTCAAGAAATCTCCTAATTCTTGTCCTGCAGTATCTTTCTTACTGAAGACACCTCTAACAACTCTCGTCTTGTGGTAGTCTGCCGCAGCTGTGTAGGTGGAAGGCAACAGGAACGAGACAAAACATGTGCCGAGAAATCAGGGGGCAACCATGTGTACGCTCTGTCGTAACAGACAAAATAGGTACCCTTAGCTGCTAGAAACGATGGGGAAGTCTGGGACGCAAAAACATACGTCTCAGTGCAGATACTCTTCCCTAACTGAGCTCTCGGATTCTTGCCATTACCTTGCAGACAAAGATGACCCTGATGGGGTACGATCCAAATCGGAGAGGATCTTTTCGCTCGCTGGTTCTCACTCAGACTAACTCCATATCCAGTCACGTTCCATCAAATATACGCTAGTGTCTCATCTCTCGGGATTGTCTCATAAGAACTAGCTCCTCTAATCATGTCGACTATACCCTTAACTAGAGCACTATTCTTTGGATTGTCCTTCACAAAACGTAGGGGGTGGACTTCATGAGCATAGATGAAAATCGTTCTGTATGCCCACACAGAACCATTGCAGCTGAATGGCAGGACCAGGTAAGGAATACCTTTATCAGTAGTATGAGGCATAAGACCACACACCCAACAGTTAGTTGTGTTCACTACTAATTGGTGTTGGTGCAGAAGCTGAACAAAGGAGTTATTAACGAATTCCAATCTTCTAATGGATTCATGTTCAGGCAGAGGATGAAAAGAATGCAAAGAAACCGTAGAAGAAAGTATGGGTTGTGTAGTGGGTGCAAACGTCACTTGAAAAGAGAATATAATATATCCCATCGAAAACATCATCAAGCTAAGTGACATAAAAAGACATAATATTAAAAACATTTTCTACTCATAATTTTACATATTCTGCTTCTAAAATTCATTTCTTCAACAGGTCTCTCCATCTCGAAAAACTCCATCCTCTAACCGTGCTGCTCGCGGCGGTTGGGTGTTCCGTGCTAAGGAATGTGTCTGTCAGTCCAGGGAACGCCCTCAGACCAACCAGAACCGTCCACCTTGTGCCTTCGGCTTGCACTCCAAAGACTTGACACCACGACCCTACAGCTGAACCCGGATGGCGGTTCGAAAAACAAAAATCAGTCAAAACAGTTTCTCGGATGGGAGAGCTAAACTTTCAAAAATAGTAAAAAATCTCTTAATTTATTTGTCCCCTGACTCTTGGTCGTAAATTATAACGGCCTTTACCAGGCAATGTCTGGTCGCGGAATAAAAGTTCAGGCTCAGTAGTGTCCAATCGAACTGACGGTGGCACAACTTCTTGCAGAAGATCATCACTTTCACGCTCAGAACTTGTCCCAATCAACCATGCATCGCTAAAAGGCAGAAAACGAGGCACAGTGTCAGTTTCCGAATCTGGAATACCCTCCTGGACCCACCGGTCGTACAGCAGAGGCAAAGGAACCCTCTTACAATGCACGCCGTGGATCCAGTTCTTCTTTCCTTGCACTCGCACTGCAGATCCCGTAGATAACAGCACCAAGTAGGGACCGATCCAACGAGGCTGATCGTTCTTTGTCCGCTGAAAATTCTTGATCAGTACCCAGGTGCCGGGATCTATGGCATGTCCTGGATCTTCAGAAGCCTGAGGCAATGTATCATGAACCTGTTGGTGTAAGACACGCAATTTAGCCGTCAAATCATACAGATAGTCAAGAAATACAGGGTGTTCAATCTCGCTGAATTTCGTCGGCCTCGGCACTCCCCATATGTTTACCGGGCGACCAAAAAGTATTTCATAGGGACTAAGTCCCACTCGAGAATGTACAGTCATCCTAGTCGACAAAAGTGCTAATGGCAACGCGTCAGGCCATTTAAGACCAGAGCTCGCCTGTATCTTGGCAAGTTTTAACTTGAGGGTGCCATTATAGCATTCAACTTAACCAGCTGATTGGGGGTGATTTGCAGCGTGGAACTTTTGTCGGATTCCTAAGCCATCACACACTCTCTTCATCACTTGACCCAGAAATTCACTCCCATTGTCACTCCAGACCATTCCCGGCAAACCATACCTAGGGAAAAACTCTTTGACAAGGGCTTTAGCTGTGGACAAGGCAGTATTATCTTTCAGGGGATATGCTTCTACCCATCTCGAAAAAGCACAAACAACCACGAGTACGTATTTCAGGTTGTTGCATCTCTCCATATGGATAAAATCTAATTGCAAAACCTCAAACGGATAAGTCGGAGGCGCAAAATGACCAGCTGGAGTTGGAGTTCCCTTACCAGGATTGTACAACAGACAAACCATACAATTCTTGACCACATTCTATGCACACTTAGGAATTCCAGCATTTTGCCATACTGGAGCCAAGAACTTACAAATCCCTTTCACACTGATATGAGCCATTCCATGCGCCATCGTAACCACTGCAAGCACGTACGCATCGGGTAACAACCATCGCTGATGTTCTGACAACTCAACCCAACAACCATTCGAATCCAATTTACTCGTACTCTCTCTCCACACACTCAACTCTTTCTCTGTAGCTTCAGCTGGAATAGACTTCACACTTTCTATAGTATCCTCACACATTCCAACGTCACCAATCCATCTTGCAGGGCCTGAAACATACATTCGACTCATCACATCCCTCACCACATCTTTCGCAACTTCATCCGCAAACGTATTACCGCGACCAACGTCATCAGTAATCTTCTTGTGTGCACTGCATTTCACAATCGCAACTTGCAACGGCAAGGTAAGTGACTCAAGAAGCTCATTTACCAACTGACCGTTCTGAATCTTCGTTCCATGAGACGTGAGGAACCCACGTTCCTTCCACAAACGTCCAAAACTATGAGCCACACCAAACGCATACTGCCTGTCGGTGTATATGGTCACTTTCTTTCCTTTTGATAACACACACGCTCTCGTAAGTGCAATCAACTCTGCTGCTTGGGCTGCATTATGTGGGATACGTGCAGCTTCAACAATCGTATGCAAAGTCGTAACAGCATATGCCGCAGTCGTATCACCATTTGGAAGCTTGAAGCATGAACCATCCACCCATAAGGTACCATCACACTTTACAAGAGGAGTGTCCCTAAGATCTACTCTCCCTTTTGTTTCCTCTTCTGTCCTGAGAAAACAATCATGCTGTTCAGAAACATCTGTCTCTACTGAAATCGGCAACAACGTGGCTGGATTCAGCGTATTGCATCTCTTTATGTGCACATGACTCGCTAAAAGTGTCAACTCATAACCTGACAATCGAGCACTAGTTAAGTGCTGTGTCTTGGTCCTGTTTAACAAAGTATCCACTGCATGTGGAACCATCACAACCAGCGTATTATTCATCACCAAACCAGCAGACTGTCGAATAGAAACAGCTGCTGCAGCTGTGGCTCTCAAACAACTTGGCAATGCTCTAGCTACCGGATCCAAGGTCGACGAGAAAAACTCACATGGACGTTGCTTATCGCCGAACTGTTGTGTCAAAACTGACAACGCACATCCTTCTCTCTCGTGGACATAAAGTGTAAAGGGCTTACTGTAGTCAGGAGTACCCAACACAGGAGCTGAACACAATGCATCGCGCAATTCAGAAAAACTTGTCTGGCATTCATCGGTCCAAGGAATAGGATTCGGTGTATCCTTAACAGTAAGAGCTATCAAAGGTTTCGCAAGAAGCGAAAAATTTGGAATCCACTGTCTACAATACGACATAATACCCAGGAAAGCACGCACTTATCTCTGTGTAATTTGCACACTCATTCTCGCAATCGCTTGAATTCGTTCTGGGGTCAATCTTCTTCCCTCCTTCGATAAGAGATGACCTAAGTAGGTCACTTCTTGTCGACAATACTGTAACTTCGAAAGAGACACCTTGTGATGGAAGTCAGACAAATGACGCAACAATGGCAAAGTAGCTTCTTTACAAATTTCCTCAGTATCGGCAGCGACTAACAAATCGTCGACGTACTGAAGAAGAGCAGCACCATCAGGTAAGACAATCGTATAAAGCTGTGTTTTCAAAGCCTGACTATATATCAACGGACTCTCACAATAGCCTTGAGGAGCGCGCTTGAACCGGAAACTTCGACCTCCTAAAGAGAAGCCAAAAATATCCCTACTCTCCTCGGCAATCGGGATGCTGAAGAAAGCATTCTTCAAATCAATCACCGAAAACCAAGTGGCCGAAGCTGGAATCATTGTCAATAAGGCAGTGATATCTGGAACAACAGGAAATGGTGGCACGACGATTTTGTTAACCTCTCTAAGATCAATCACAAACCTGTAAACGGGCGACTGAGAAGAGTCAGTGCGTTTCAAGACAGGCAAAACAGGACTGTTGCACACATTACCTCTTGTTTCCTCTATCACGCCTTTCTCAATTAGATCATGCATAATCGCTAGCAACGCCCTTTCACCATCACTAGAGATCCTATATTGGGGAATACGTGGCATTTTAACATTCGCTTTCAACGTCACAACATATGGCGGTATCTCCAAAAGACCTACATCATTAGGGCCAGTAGCCCAAATAGTATCAGGAAGAGAAGACAATTCTGTTGAAAGTTTACCTTCGACAAATACATCGGGGATACCACTTTCTTACCCAATGTAAGTTGTACTCCCGAAGGAGAACAATACAACGTCGCATACAATCTTTTCAACAGATAAAATCCCAGCAAGTTCTCACCACAACCTGTTGTCAGAATAAGGGGTGCTTCGAATTCATGAGGTCCAACAGAAAGAGACATAGGACTAGATCTAACTGGGGCGCCAGAAAAACCTACTGAACCATTCGTTAAGCCAGACAAAGGTGCGCCAGGGAGTTTAGAGTGCATAATGGAACTCTTCGCAGCACCAGTATCCAACAGAAAAGGCTCTGACACACCTGATGTAATCACTTCAACATAAGGTCCACTCTGATCTACTGGAACTGAAACAACTCCCTCTCTTTGTCCGTGGCTGTCCTAGCAATCATTACCTTCCTCAGTCTCACCTTCGACATAGTAGTCGTCAGCATAGTACTGAGTCGTCCTACCAGACGCACCATTCTGCTGATCAAAACAATTCATTGTATTCTGTGGAGGAAAGGAACGTGCATTCTGGGGAAACACACCACGTCCCCTACCTCTAGGAGTTTGCTGAACACCTCGACCTCTCACACCAGAAACACCATTCGTGCGCTGTAACAAAACCGTACAATTACTCTTAAAATGACCCTCTTCCTTACAATATGCACACTGATTAGGGCCTACCGGAAAACGCGGTTGAGGAGACTCGAACCTTTGCGAGTTTCTCTGAAACTGCTGATGCTGCTGATAATCACGCTGGCCACTACGAGGAGGATACGCCTGCTGTAAAAGCACTTTCGTCTTCAATTCTTTAGTCTTCTTCTCTGCTTTATCCTTCTCATCCTTATCCCTATTTTCGTAGTATTATGCAGTATCCAATATCTGTGCTGAAGAGGAAACGGCCCAAGAACTCTCTGAATCCTTTAACTTCTTACACAGCTCGGGAAGCAAATTATGCACAAACTTGTCAACAAACAACCGTTGACCACCTTCCGTACTCATGTCTTGACCACTATGGTCGATAAACGTCTCTTCAAACCTGGTGAAGAAATCAGACACGCCTTCATCTTTCTTCTGCTTACATGCAGACAATTTATCCCAGTTTATTCGCATAGCAGGCATTAAAGTTTTCATGTAAGTAACAATCTTACCAGGGAGTTCTGCTACCAAAGGCTCAGGTTTAGCACCACCAACTTGTCGGCCATCTGCAGCACTAATATTATCCCATGTATCACCCAACTCTTGCGCATGATCCGTATGACAAATCAATCCCCATAAAGGCTGTGGAACAACATTTCCAAACAACATGTCTATATCAGCTAAATTCATAACACATGAGTCTGCAGTCTGTGATAATTCCTTATAGTACCCTGCAGGATTTTTACGGGGGTCAGGTAAAGTCTGCTTAAGAGCCAAAACTTCAGCTCGCTTCCACGGAACATGTACCCAAACACCCTGAAAATGAGCCGGTACAGCTAAAATACCAAGACCTACATCAGCCTGAACTGCTTCCTTCCATACCGGAGGAACCTCTCTCATTAAATATTGTCGCGCCTTTCTCCTAACAGAAGGATCAGGTTCAAACAACGGCTGAGAAGGAGACTCACTCCTAAAAGACAACAACGTCGCAACTGCTTTCTCGACGTCGGAACCCACAATCGTTCCCTTCGCAAACTCGGACTGTACACGGAACAACTCAGACGGAGTCTGTCCCAAATAACCATCTTCCCATTCTTCACGAAGGAAAGTACACATTTTATCGAACACATATCTCTGCTTCGGTGCTTCCCATTGACGGAAGACATCCATAACAGACTCTACATCATATCTTAAAGGACGAGTAACCCATTTACGCGTCAAATGATCCAATACCTCCCTCTCTCTGGAATCAGGCAGTTGGCTACGCAACTGTTTACGCGCTGAAACAGGGGTCATACTCAATGACCAAAAGAAAGAAGATAAAAGACTAGTAACAGTATCAGTCATTCTCTGTCGAACAGAAGGAGAAGTCGACGAAAGAACAGGAGGAAAAACAGGATGCGACAAAGCAGACGTAGAGGCGGTATCAGAAGGAATATCAGAAGAAGTAGACAATACAGAAGATAAAGTCGTAGAAATTGGAGGGGGAGCAAGTAGCAAAGTCGGCGGCCCTTGAGAAGGCTGCGTCAAAGAAGTAGGAGCCAACTGAAGAAGAGCTGGCGGCTGTGGAATAACCGGAGGCAAAGCAACCACAGGTTGCGCAACTAAAGGTTGCGGAGGTGCTGTAGCACTCTGCATATAAGGGGGTGGCGAACTCAACAAATGTGACATTAAAGGATCTTTCTCAAGTTCCTTCGCTGCATCTTGCTGAAGAGGTGGCAAAACTGGATAGCACGTATCAATCGCCATTTTACGTTGCCTGTGCAACTGCTCACTCGCCTATTCTTCTTCGTTATCTTTAAACTGTATAGCAGCTTGCATTATCGAGATACCCTTCTCTCTTTTATTTCTCTTTGCTAATTTAATTGCCTTCTGTTTGGCTTCCTTTTGCCATAGGCGGAAAGAGTCAAACATCGCCGGCCGGGCTTTCTTTTTAAAAAGTCTAACCTCTCGATTATCTAAAACTTCAGTGTCAAAACTACCATATTGGGGCCATTTGAGGACACCAACCTTTCTAGTGTACCGAATCCATACTTCATTATACGTGATGGGGCCCACGCCATGTTTCACATAGAGCTCATAAGTTGGAGTTCCAATCGGAGGGACCGGACATGAGTCCTCCAATCGGGAATCCCTATTTCGACCACAACAAAATATTCTTCCAAGTCTGCTAAGACCAGGCATCTTCGCTCACTAGTCTAGCTTCAAACTTCAAGCGAGTATCGAATATGATAGTCTCGTGAATACACAAGGCCCTCAGCTTCGGTGCTTTTAAGTCCTAAATCAAAGATCCCAAGGGGATACCCAAAAACTAAGGACTGGGAGACGCTCCACTCATACTTAACTGAAGTATCGATGACGTCGCCAGAAGACCCGTCTATCGTCTCGCTCTACAAATCGTCTAAGGCTCCAAGACAGGGCGACAGTCAGGGCAGCAGTCCTTCGTAGCCGTCGGAAAGCGGGGAACCTCGCAGCAAAGACTTTCAGACCACGACGACATACAGGGGTCGATGAAGTGGCAGGCCTTCCTCCAGAATTTCCACACGAAGCTCCTCACGATCTTCAGGCTTGGACCGGTACCGCTGAAGTCGCCCCACGTAGGGCGCCAAATGAAGAACCGGGTTATTTAAGACCCAGCGGCGCCAGGGAAAACGCCCGAAGTCTCCGAGTCCACCTGTCTTGGCATACAGAGACACGGGATACTTCTTGGTGACGTCAGAGATCAAATGTATTGGCTGCAGCCAGTAACAGAAGTCCTAGAAGTCAACACGGTATGAGTTCTCAGGAGACTGCTCAATTTTACAAAGCAAGCCATCCCTTTTTATGCCAAAAATCACATTCCAGACAAATACCTTACATTTACGAACTGTCCAATCACATACATCCAAATCAGAGGTATCGCATGACAGTAAAACCCACTTTTCAGTTGCCCAGCCCACCATCAATTATTGGTCGAACCCAACATTCTTCATCAGACAGGTCGAATGAACCCATAATAAAAACGGGCACATCCCCATCGTAAACAGGCCATAAAGAAAGGAGCAGAGACAGGTGTGAGTAAGATAAGACATAGTTGTGTGCAATAAAGGTTTATGATGTCCTGTGCCTTGATCCTTAATCTTGATCAGCTACTGGGAAAAGAACTGGTTTAACAAGTTTGGCTTCAGGCAAGAGGGTCCGTTCGCTCGGGTCATTCAGAAGTCAGCTAAAGTGTACGTGTGCTAAAAGACTCGTTCGGCCGTGGTCATCGGCCTATGTGAGGGCAACCACAAAATGGCTGCCATACACAAAATGGAACCCAAGGGTTCAGAACGACTCCCTAAATACGTAGTGAATCCATCGGTGTAATGTGACAAAAACACTCATACTTGTCGTACTAACTGGTTACGGTTCGCTAATACCAAATTCGTAACGAAACCATGACCTTTATGAAACAGGTTCAGAATTCACGGAACCTCAATATCCCCTTGAGTTATATCGGATCATAATCTTTTAACTACTACGGTACCTGCAGGGGACATGGGTAGACCAAGCGGGACATGCACCTTTGACAGGAAGCTACTAGCAGACCCACCATATGTAAGCCGTATGAGAACTTGGCTACAACAATTTTTTATTTAATTATTTATTTATTAACGGTCAGGCATAGTATACAGGTTCCACATTACTTGTATGATAACTTTACATTTGTTCATTTAAGAGTCCATAGCTTGATACACTGAACATTTTTTTTACATATCATATAATTTACTTGACAAATCTCGGCCTGTCAGTTTTGGACTTGACACATCCACAAAAAATAGTAATAACTGGCATTCACAATCTGCAACACGCAATACCTCCGGCACCATTCCTCTAAACATTGTACTGTTAATTCAGCTTGTATACAGTAGTGTGTATTCATTCATCTGTTTGCATGGATCTTAGATATTGCATAAGTTGGTACCAGAAATCTTTGGGTGAGGAAGCCTCCAGTATTTCCTCTACATATGTTTCTATTCCTTCCTTACAATATGTCATGTCTGTGATCCAGTGTTTACTCTGTGGTGTCTTTCTACTCCCCCACTACAAAGCTATTAGTCTCTTAGCTAGTAGTAGCGCCACCGCCAGAAATGTGCGTCTTCTAGCTTATTTGATTCTGTATATCCCCAACAGGCAGACTTGAGGCAGATTAGGTATCTGTTCAGCCAACATGGCTGTGAGGGATGTACCATGTTACTCCGCATACTTTTACTCCGCATACCGTTACAACGCGACTTTTACAACGCATACCATTACAACGCATAGCGCTTTGGGGTGCTGGATAGTGGTAAGTATAATTTACTATTCTAACTCCAGTCCCCGTGGACCCTAGGGAAGGTGTTGGATAGTAAATTATACTTATTCCCTATCCTAGAGCGCCCCCCAGCGCAATGCGTTGTAATGGTATGCGGAGTAAAAGTCGCGTTGTAATGGTAGTGCGGAGTAAAAGATGCGTTGTAACGGGTGTATACCGGCTGTGAGGGTACTGGTCACTGTTTGCCAGTAGGATTGGAGCTGTGAACATGCTCAGGTCATATTGAAGAAATCTGCCCAGTGGGTGCTGCATCTAGGACATCTCTCATCCTCCCTGAGAACATATTTGTGTAGTTGCACCAGCGTATAATATACTTGTTGTAAGAATTTAAAGTGTAAAATTCGCAAATTGCAATTAGACATGAGCATTTGAGTTAGTGCACAACTATATTCCCAATCTTCCTTGGCGATGGGGCTGCCTATTGCATCTTCCCATCTCTGTAGAGCTTGTTCGTGTTCTCGGAATTGTTCACGCTGGGCCACGTTATAGAGGTTTGTTACTAGTCTTTGGTGTGTGGGTGATGTTAATGTGTTATGTGTCGGTGGTTCGTTAGGAAATGTGGGGTAAAGGTCCTTCACTGCTGTTCTCTGTTGGAGGTAAGCAAATATCTTTAGGTTTAAATCTTTTTATTGATTTTTCAACAGGGAGAAAAAAGAAGGCACGCAGCTCCGTAAATACAGTGCATTAGAGACCACAGGGTCGCAATATATATCATTACCAAAGGCAATAAGCATGAGTCTGCCCACAGAACTTGACAAAATACAAAAACATACAGGAGAACCCCCAACCCTCCCCATCCACCCACCTCCCTCACCCTCGTCTACCTTGAACAACAAAAACGGAAAGAAAAGAAGCAAGCTAACATTCAGCGTCTTGGTTTGCTGTGTGTCTTGGGATCGGCATTATGGATCTGTGTGTCTGGAAAGCGTAGGAGTTGGAGACTAGTAAAATGAGGAAGGTTCGCCACAGCTCAGGGAACTCAGGCCCTCTGCCAGCCAAGGTAAGTGTGAGTTTCTCCATGCCCAACACCGACCACAATCATTAAAGCCAGCCCGTATGTGTCAGAAGTTGGGTAGAGCGCCAGTGGATCAGGATGTTTTGTGTTGCCACTCCTAGAGCTATCCGTGATGTAAGTGGATATGTCAGTGGATTGGGTAGGCCTAGGAGGATTTAAGCAGGGAAACTTGGGATTTGTGTCTCGAAATGGAGATCCATCTCATCAAGAACTTGGGTCCAGTATGGTTGTAGACAAGTACAGCTTCAGAGGACTTGCTCTAGGGTACCCACCTCCCCGCATTCCCTCCAGCACAGCTCACTCCTGCGCTGGTCGAAGTGCTGTACGCGCTTGGCGTGTAGTACCAGTAAGTGGCAATCTTGGTCAGGGTCTCGGTGAGGCCCATGTGGTAAGCTGAGTGCCTTGCACTATGGTAGATACTCTCCCATTCTTTGTGACTCAATGTTCTCCCCAGGGCTCTTTCCCATCGAGAGCAGCCCGCATTATGTGTGTATGTGGTGGTTGTTAGGAACATTTTATAAAGATCGGATATGATTTTCTTGTCAGAGGTGCGTGTTACGAGCCACTTCTCGTATGGGGTCAGGAGATGCTGTGCCTGTGGTCTAACATTTGGGTGCAACACCTAGTGTTTAACTTGTAGATATGGCAAGTGCTCTTGCTTCGTGAGGCCATAGTCCTCCTTGAGCTGTGGCAATGGAATTATGCCGTCTAAGTCGAAGAGGTGGCCCAATGACCTACAGGGAGAAGAGCGCCACGTCCTAAACGCATGAGCAATTGTTCCAGGCTGAGACTCGGGGTTGTCAAATATCGGCGTGAGGGGTGAAGGAAAGGTGGTCAGCTGATTGGAGACATTCGTGCAGTCCCAGGAGTCCATTATCGTGCTTGTGACGTATGAAGCATATAGGTTTGGAGGTCTACGTTGTTTACAGAGAAAGGGCACCCCTTGTAGTGGCATACCTGCCATCGGATTACAGGCGGTGCCACTCTACCAGGTATCTAAGTTGGGCAGCCTGGAAGTATAGCTGAAGGTTGGGTACCCCCACTCCCCCCCTCTCCGGTGGAATAACCGCAATCTGATGGCGGAATCGTGGTTTGCGCCCGTGCCAGATAAATCGCAACAGATCTGCCTAAGTCTGCTGGATCCAGCCCCGCGGGGGGCAGAGGAGAAGGGTCTGGAAGAAGTACAGGATTTTAGGGAAGATGGTCATTTTGGTGGCTACAATCCGTCCTAGCCATGATATCGTGCAGTGCTTCCACCTATTTAGTGCCCCACGTACACGAGTGCAAAGATTGGCATAGTTAATCTCAGTGGTAGCCTGTATAGTAGGAGCCAAGTGAACTCCATGGTAGGGAATCGCGTCTGAAGCCCACACCACCGGATGTCCTCCGGCAGATGGGTGAGGGTGTGCGGTGAAAGGGAGATATTGAGGGCTAAAGATTTGTCCAAATTTATTTTAAATCCCGATTCTTGTGCAAAGCAGTGTAGTTCAATAAAAAGGGCGCGCAGGGTCGTGATCCGGTTGGAGAGAGACAGTAGGATGTCGTCTTAAAGGCTTACTGTGTGGACATCCCCCCCGAAGTTAATCCCATATATAAGGGATGCTGTCGAATTCTATGCGCCAAGGGTTCCATATAAAGCGCTAAGAGGAGGGGTGACAGAGGGCACCCCTACCTAGTGCCTCACCTAATAGGAAACCGAGTGGATGTGTGGCTGTTAACCCAGACCGTCGCCATGGGGAAGCGGTAGCAATTTAAAATCCGAGTCCGCAGCTTCTCACGAAAGCTAGCCTCCCTCAGAATCATTTCTAGATAGGGCCAGTGCACCCTATCGAATTCTTTCTCCGCATCGATGGCCAGGAGCATGTATTCTCCCTGGGTGCGGGACGCTCATTTGTCAGGTGTAAAATGCGTTCGATGTTGTCACTGGTTTGCCCGTGTGGGATAAAACCCACCTGATCCGGTTCAATCAGCTGTTGGGGGCTAAGCGGGTTGCTGTGATACAGGTATATATCTTAATGTCTATGTTTAAATGAGAGATAGGTCTATATGCGCTACAGACTGTCTTATCTTTCCCCGGTTTCGGGACAACAACTATTGCCGCTTCCAGCATTTCCCCCGGGATGGCTCCCGTTTGTTTGAAAGTATTAAACAAAGCGGTCAGGATAGGGGCCAGCTGGCTGCAGAATGCCTTATAAAAGGCAGCCGTGTAGCCATCCCGGCCAGGTGATTTGCCCAGTTTGAGGCGCAAAATCTCAGAGATAACCTCTTCCATCTGTATAGCCCTGTCGAGTTGATCAGCTTGAGCTTTTGATAAGGAAGGCATGCGAGCCTTGGTTATATATTCGGTGCTAGTCTGGGCATCCAGAGGATCTCCCATATAGAGGTCTGTGTAAAAACCCTGGAACGTTTCCGCGATGGCTGCGTCGTTAAATACCGACTCACCCCTCGATGTCCGAATATTGTGGACACCCTGCCTCTGCCTGGCTTCCCGTAATTTGTTGGCTAAGAGCCGGCTGCATCTATCCTCCCGTATAATAGGAGTGACGAAGCCTGAGGGCCACGTACTCAGCTTTATCCTGGTCCAGTTCAGCAAGGTGCTTGCGCTCAACACATAGTTGATGTCAGGCATGGGATGCACCATTTTGTTAGTGCATCTGTTCAAGTTCAGAGACCCTCTGGGTGAGTTCAGCACATTTGCGGCTTCTCTCTTTGTTGTGAGCTGAGGATATAGCTATAAACCCCCCCCTTATGACAGCCTTCAATTCCCCCCATTGTGTCGCCGGTGATGTATTGGGTGTAGCATTAATGGTGACGAAGTCTGAAATGGACTTCCGGACCTGTTCGGTAACAGATATGTTGTGTAGTAGTGTGTCCCGGAGGCACCAGTGTCTGAGAGGTCGCGCCGTGGGCGGCAATTGTAAGGTGGCTAAGACTGGTGAATGGTCAGAGAGGGAAGATGTCAGAATTTCTGTGCTTAGTGCGCGGACCTGAAGGGAAGAGAAGCTGAGAAAGTAGTCTAACTGTGCATAGGTTTTGGGTGCCCCAGAGTAAAAGGTGTAACTTCGAGTGCGCGGGTGGAAATAGCGCCAGAGATCTTGCATCCCCAGATCCTGGAGGTGTGCTCGCCCCGTGGGTGTAAGTACCCCTGCTTGATGTGTTCTCCGGCAAGAGCGATCTATGTCATCGACAAAGACCATATTTAAGTATCCACCCAGTAATAGGTGGCGATCTGTGGTTGCGGCCCCTTCTTGAAGTGCATGGAGGAGGAATTTATTTTGTCCCTCATTAGGTACATATATAGAGCCTACAGTGAACGTCACTCCACCCAAAGAGAACTGATGTGTGAGCAATCGACCATTAATCTCCGCCTCTTTCTGGAGAACTCTGCCAGCAAAGGATCGGGAGACCAGGATGGCCACCCCGGCTGATTAGGATGTGTTAGAGGAGAACATCTGTGTTGAGAAGGCCCTGGACTTGAACCTATGGTGATCTTTAGAGAGAAGGTGTGTCTCCTGCAGGAGGCATATGTCTGCCTTGGATTGCTCTAAGTAGTTAAGGACCGCCCTATGGTTGATTTGGTTGTTCAGACCCCTCACGTTAAACGTGAGGACTTTAAGTGTTGCATGTGGCATCAAGGGGCAATGGTTGGACCGGGACGCTGTGTGTGTTAGAAGTCATTGCAATGCGCAAATATCGGTGTGGCAGCCTAAGGACGCAGGAGCTGAAGGAATGCAGACGCGCAACAAAAGGAGGTGGATGAGGGAACCCAGAACCAAAAAAACAAAAACAAAGTTACAATCATAAGGAAAGTCTCAGCGATAACAAGGGAAAAGGGAACAGGGACAGGGAAAAAGTTCCAAGCTTCCCCCGCCACCCACCAAAAGTCAGAGAGTCAGTTTCTCAGAGGCGTAATCTGGTTGATCACTCTGCCTTCTGGCTCGTCTCTGCCAGGGTCACTGCCGCCGATGCTATAGCGTCCTGCTGGCCCTTTGCGATGTCCGCTGTGTTCGGCTTCCGGGACCGTCGGCATCGACCCTGGCGCTGCCACCCGGAGGGTGAGATCTCGGGCCCTGAGTTGGTGCTCTGATTATCATCCTCCTCGCTAGGAATTGCTAGGCCCAGGAGCCGGCAAGAGTCAATGAGCGAGCGCATCTCGTGGAGTTTGCCATTGAACCTGAATATGAGGCAGAATTGGTGGCCCCACGAGTACTGGATGCCTTGTTGCCGGAGGTGTTCTGTCACTGGACGGAATTGTCGACGGCACTGCAAGGTGATCAAGGCTAAGTCTGGTAGTGCACTGGAGAGTGACCTTTGTAGGAAATAGGGTGGGGGGATCTCGTCTTCAGGAGAATATTTTCTTTGGTTTTAAAGTCTTGTACACACACTTGGATATCTGCTGGTGGGGCGTTGGGCGTGCATGGAGGGCCTTCTCGATGTGCTCTATCGAGAGCGATCTCTGTGCTGTCCGGAACTGCCAAGATATGGTGAAATAGGCCCACCATGAAGGTGAAGAGTTCTTTGGTGTTGTCTGATGCCTTCACGCCTCGGATCCTGATGTTGTGTCTGCCCGACCTGTTTTCTAAGTCGTGAGGTGTACCTGGGTATCCAGATGCTGATCCTGAAGGCAAATTATCTCCTGTTGGAGCATAGTTATTTCGGTCGCTGTGGTATCGCTTTTGTCTTCAAGTGTTGCAATGCACTCCCCCACTTCGTCGACAACTTTCCGGATCTCTTTTATTTCAGCTGTGAGGTCCGCTTTCACTGTTTTCAGATCGGTTCTGAGAGTGTTGAAAAGTGATTCCAAGAATGCCTTAGTGATAGGCTCGTTGCCATTGCTGGGAGATTTCTGCAGGGTCGCCATTTTGGGTGATGCGGTCGCTATGTTGGGGATGGAGTTGGCTCTACCAAAGATGTCTTTCAGGGGCTTCTGTTTCCTTGTCCTGGATGAGGACATACTCATCTGAGCACCGATGTGCGATCCGCCCTGGTGGGTGCACTGCTGGCTGTAGAGAAGTGTCCAGGTAGTCCTTCCAGCAATGCTGAGTCTGGATGTTTCCTTCTTCTGTCGTAGGGTCAGGCCAGGCCTTGCACGCCCCCAGGCGAAGACCCGCTGCATCCCACAGATCTAGAAGCAAGGATGCACTTGGCATGTAGAGCGTCACCACTGGTAGGGTGCAGCTCAGCGCCGAACAGTCCCCCACCTGGGGATAGCTAAAGAGGTCCGCAGGGGCCCCCTCTCAGTTACTCCTGTTGTCCGTCTCGCACCACTTCTCGGTTCAGGCCACCGCCCTGTTGAATTGGGAATCAGTGCCGTCTCTTGCAGAATGAACCCTGCTGCTTGGGCTAGCCGCATTAATGCGTGTCCGCCCCTGTCTAGGAGCGCCCGCTGCACAGTGTGACCTCGCTAGTCACTCGTCTAGTACCACCAATCATTTCCGCAGTGCGGGACATCCTGCAGCCCCGGTGCGTCTGCCAGCCTCTCACACCGCTCTGCGGTTCCTCTGCGGTTCCTGTGCTCAGTCTCTCAATGTCGCTTGTGCGGCCTCCGCCCCCTCTGTGCCCGGCTCTGCGCGCGGCCGTCTGTCGTCCCCGAAAATCGAGACCGGGGATCCTGCCGTGGTCCGTGCCTCGTGGAGGTCTAGCACCAGTAGTGGAAAAGGCTACCCACCCGTTGGTGCTATTGCTGTTTCCCAATCGCCTCTGTTCCCTGCGCACGTTTGGGCTGTGCGTCAGCTCCTCGCAGTTGGTTAATGCGTGCTTTCTCAGACCCCTAGCACCGTGGTGTGCAGCCACGCAGGAGCTCCCTCGCCGCTGGTCCCCTGATTACTCTGCTGATTTTCTCCCCACCTCGGGCTATCGAGGCCAGGCGTGGTTGCCACCCCAGGTATTTGTGGCGTCCCTGTGTCGGGGCCGCTGCAATCGGTGCAGGAGCGGGGTTCTCACCTCGGCACCGTCGACCGCGATGGGATGAGCCGCCAGCCCCGGGACCTCCAATATGCTCTCGGCATCACACCGCTGCCGAGCTGCTCGCTCTCCGGATCGTCTGTTTCTGGGAGTCCCAGGGTAGGCGGTGTGGCAGTCGGGCGCAGTGAGTGGTACTCCGGATCGTCTGGCAGAGCCCTCTACGCTAGAAGCTGGCCTCGTCGGTCCCGGATGTGGGCCGTACCTTCATCCAGGCCTCTGCCGCTGCTTGAGACTTGTGGGTTAGGCCGCCATCTCCCCAGCCCGCTTCTGCTGCTGATATTCGGTGTCCACAACCACCTGCCACGGGCATCGGGGGCAGCGATGTTGTGGGGTAATCCTCCCAGGGAGTAATCAGCTGTCCAAACCCTCTTAGAGGCTATACGAAGCTAATTTCCGCGGGCGGCAAGACGGAGCTTCGGAGGTTGCGTCCTACCTCGCTGCCATCTTCAAGCAAATATCTTTAAGGGTGTGCGATGTGCAACTAGCGAGGCGTCAGTTTTTTATATGAATTGCCCATTTGGGAATGTTTCCCATGACACGTAAGACCATTTCTCCCAGTCATTTTAGCATGTTTTTTTCTTGCCTCAGAGTTATGTGCGGGTGGTGGTGCATGGGCAGTGCTGGTGCATATGTTGGGAGTTTATGTGTTCTTTCCACCAGCATGTGCCACACCATTGATATGCAGCAGACTTGGTTTATTTCCACTCTCGGGGTGGTCCGTCTTGGCTCCAATATATAAGTAACTAGGGGAGTCGGTGTACGCTTTCGTACTCTACTGCTATATGAGGTATGTGTGCGTGTAGGTGTAGCCAGTAGTGTTCTTGTTGTGCCTCTGTGCAGTAATAATAGAGTTGCAGATCCGGTGCTCCTAATCCCCCTTGTGTGTACGGTCAAGTCAGTTCTTTCCATCCTACTTTTGTCTGCTTACCTGCCAATGTTAGCTTGGTCATATAGGTACGTAGTTTTGTGAAGAACTGTTGTGTGAGCCTCACTGGTATATTTGTGAATAAATAAAGGAATCGTGGGAGCACCACCATCTTCTGCATTGCTATCCTGTCAGCTAGCGATAGAGGTAACCTAATTCACCTGTCTATTTAGTCTTCTAGTTTTGTCATTGCTTTGCCATAGTTGCCACGTATTACTAACTCCAGGTCCCGGTGAATCTATATCCCAAAGTACAAAGTTTAGACATCACAAATCCTCTTCCATAGCTGAGTGTGCTACATTAGAAGGATTACAATGTAACTGCAAGTGACATAAGGATCTTTGTGTTCAAAGCAGTAACCCACTTACCTATCTACATCAAATAAAATCTGTCATTTCCATGATACATGATGTGTTTTGCAGGAGTCACATTAACCCTCTATGCTACTTTGAGTCAAAACTGAGGCTAGACAAAACACAGACCTTTCCAGCAAGTGCATTAACGTCCAGAGTGATCTTACAATTATTATTCACTCAGATTTACTGAGAACACGCAGATCTCTGCAACAGTTGCCTTAACCCCTTAAGATATTTTAAAATACATTCTTTGCAACCAGTTAAGCAGAACAGATTTACTGTCAGCCTTCTTCTTGATGCCACTTTCATTATGGCAGAGTTTTACAAAAAGCATAATTTGAGGCACAGATTTTGTGTCAGGGTAAAATCCCTTTTCTGGCAAAACCGTGATGCAAAACTATTTTGGGATTTACAGTACCACACAAATCCTGTTTGTACCCTATCTTGCGTCACCTTGCGTCATTTAGGCATTACATGGGTGGTGCCAGGGTGTTCCTGTGCATCCATCGATATATTTTGTGCAACCCCATATTGACAAAGTCTTGTAAATGTAGATTTGCACCAAATTAGTGAGTCTACCTGAGGCTGGTGTAACAGGGAGAAATATATCCATTTCTCCTCGTTATTTCCTCATTGCATATATGCTGCATTCTGCATACCAAGAGGAAATAGCCTCATAGGATAGTTTTTGCATTGTCTTGCATTACCATGCGTCAGGTAGGTTTTACATGGGTGGTGCATTAGGGTTCCCGTACATCCACCCATGTATTTTGTGTGCAAATAATGTACGCAGTCTTCTAAATACAGGCACACCAGCTTTCATTGAATCAGCTCTTGAGTTCCACTTTTCTGTAAAGAAAATCAAGTTTAGTCCCTATTTATATGAGGCAGCATTTCAGGTAGGCCCCACTAGTGTGTTCAGGTCTTAGAAGTTCCATGATGGCTCTGAGAAAGTCAAAGTTTCTCTGTGATGTAGCGTGTCAGTCAAAACAAGTCCAGTATTTGTGGTACAGTATTCAGTATTATCCGCTTTTGCTGAAGTGCAGGGTTGGAGTGCCCAGTCTTGCTTATGAGGCCCAGTGTTGAGCAGAACACTGGATGCTACGATAGAAGTGACAGGCACCCACACACTCCTCCCCCTATGCCGTAAGCCTCCCCGAATCCTATTTATGTGAGGCAGCATTTCAGCTAGGCCCGCTAGTGAGTTCAGGGCTTAGAAGTTCCATGATGGCTCTGAGAAAGTCAAAGTGCCTCCATGTTGTAGCGTGTCAGTCAAAACAAATCCAGTATTGGTGGTACAGTATTCACTATTACCCGCTTTTGCTGAAGTGGAGGGTCGATGTGCCCGGTCTCGTGTCTGAGGCCCAGTGTTGAGCAGAACACTGGATGGTACGATAGAGGTGACAGGCCCCCACACACCTCTCCCCCTGTGCAGTAAGCCTCCCTGAATCCAGCAGCAGGTCTTGGGTCCTCCTGGATTGTTGGGTAGTATAATTGTTGCTCTTCCTCTGTGAGTATTGGCTTGATTCTCCTACAAAGCTCCACACTGCATCAGGGCAACAGGCCTCCCACTGCACCCCCCTTCCTGATATACAGGGTGCACGCCAGGAGAAGGTTACCCTGACCGACTAACCCGGTACCCTGGCAGCCGACGGACTTCATTCGATCCTGCGGCTCCCTCCACCCGAATGTGGGTGAACGTGTGCCATCCTGTTACCGGAGGAGCAAGCCTCTATACTATGAGGTGCCCCGGCAATTAGAGGCTTAAATTACCCTAAGGCTTTTCATTGTAATTGTCCTGATGATGGTCCCTGAGAATTAATAAGGGTCCGAAACGCCGTCGACCTTAAAATGCACTGGAACTTAATTGTGATTACTACTTAATGTCAAGTGCATGAATGTAATACTCTGTACAATTGTACTGTTGATAAGAGTACTGTGTTTTTGCCTTACAAAGCCCTTCTTTGCTGTCTACATCAACCCTTTGTACCTGCTCTGTTAGTACTGGACACAGGCTTGTGGTCCACACAGGTTGATTGTTGGAAGGTATCTTTATGTATTTTGAATACAAAAATCTTGAGTAAAACCTCCGAGAGACCACTGTCCGGCTGGACATGTCTCTCTAAAAATATAGATTGACTCTGTCTATATTTTATTCATATGTTGAAAATTCTTAATGTTGGGGACCGATGTTGTTGAAAAAAGTATGCTCCCCATGGTCCCTGCTGACTTATTTTGGGGTCCCTAGTTGTTGTTAAATTAAGAGTTTGTGACAGCACACAAGGGAAAACTCACCCTTCAGGTCACTGCATTGCACTGTGCAATGGCTCTCTTCCTGATAGAGCACTGCACCAAGATGACAGCCCTCAATCATCACCATGATGACCCCACCTGGCATGCCGAATTCGGGGCCAGCACACAGATTTCTGCATTTATTTTGTGCAATCTACCACTAAATGGACATCTCTTTATTTCTTCTATTTCACAGCAAGGTCAATGTTTTGTCTTACTAATTCTTGGTGTACGAGGTTAGAGTGCGGCTGGCAGGCAGAAGCCACATGAAAGCCTAGTGTTAAATGCATTATGTATGTGGCTTAGATTTTTATTACTATATTCCAAAAAGGAGACTCTGAAAAGTGATACAGGATTTGCTCACCTTCTAAAACACCTATCCATAGTAAAAAAACAGGAAGAAACCTCTCCCAGGCTTATCCTATTTCTCCATACAAGCCAAAGGGGATCGCCCTATAGTATTAAAAGAGCTCTCACCCACTGGAATTCCAAGTGCCATACTTCATCCTAGAGTCCTCGTCCAGAAAGTTAGTGTATCTGGCTGGGCTCAACCTTGGTAGTCAAGCAAGCTCTTTGGTTAATGGGTGGGATCCTAGATTTAAAATAGTCTAGGGTGTCCTGAGGGTTAATTTTATTTTCAAAGGGCACCCTGACAGAGTTAAAAACAGGTGCGGATGCACTAAGGAAATGAGTATCCTCTCTAATTCTGGGTCAACATGTTTCAGCCATCACATCAATGCCTCACTGGTCTAGTTGGCTTTCATGAGGACCTCACAAAGATCCCGTTAACATCCTACTTGTTTGCATTCAATTGTGAAGCTTCCATTCACCATAATCATACATGCCATACATACTGACCTCTTTGGTCACTATGTGCGCATATATTTAGTAGTGTCCTATTTAGGGCTCCATGAGAGTAAGGAGGCAGGTGGATCTTGTATTCAAAATTTCATCACAGGTCTTTTCCCGGCCATGAACCAATGTGGTGCCTTTTTTCCCCACATCCTAGATTCTTATTACACATGGTGGAATATTACAGCCTATTAAATCAAACACAAGCGAGAGATTTGCCTAGGATCACAGAATTTGGTGAAGCTGGAAAGCCGGGATTGATCGCAGGTTTTCTACTTTCACATTGTTCATTTCAGCCATTAGATGGACATATCTTTGTTTCTCTGTTTTACATCAAAGGTTAATGCTTTGTCGTCAATTCTTGGCAAATTAGGGTTTAGAGTGTGTGGCAGGCAGATGTCAAAACTGTGCTCTTTTCAATTAAAAAAAGGATTGCCTTGCATAATCCTGCTTGCTCCTCCATGAACCAGATATTTCAGTTGTGTGTAGAAGTATCTAAATCTGTTACACCACAACAAAAAATATTTTCCAAACATTTGAAATTGGGTGCTTTGTTTACCAGTTCCAATCATTAAATGCTGAAAGGTGCAATTTTGTAATTTTTAGAGCGCTCGATATGGCTGTGTTAAATTTTGCAAAGTTGTTATCCTGCCGAGGTATGGGTGGTTTGTTTTTTGCTCTTCTCACACCAACCTACTGCAGCGATGTTGCAAAGTTTGCAATATACTGTATTAAAATACAAAAACACAGGTTAGCTTTGTTGTTGTGATGCTCTTAGGTTTGAAGTTATGATATATATGAAATGAAAGATCATGTGTGCTTACCTAGGACTGGCTCTTTCAGGATGAGGTTACAGAGAATGGGTGAGCCCACAGGTCAGTGTTACTGTAAACAAGTAGGCCATCTATGGTACACCATGTTGGCAGTGTAACATGTCTAGAATATGCAGAGGTCTTATTACAGCGCATAGTCTATTGTAGATTCTTATCATTTACAATAGTTTTTGGTGTCTCTCTTGTTCCTGCATCTCCCCACTTGGATATTTTTTCTATGACAACTAGTAATATTTCCTTCGGAAGGCCAATATTTTCTTGAAAGTGCTTGTTGGGACTGGAATTGCATGTGCCTTTTACTTGTGAGATACCTATGTCACCATTTCCTTTTCATCCTTGGAAATTGTGCAGCTTACACTTATTTTGATGTGGAGCTGAAACCTCTTACTTTGAAATCTATGTTCCATTCTTTGTGTACGCATTCTAGTGGTACTGATTCCAGGGTGAGCTGTCAGGTTGTGCAGGTAAATGTGTGAGCAGTTTAGATATAGTGATTCCAACAATAAGAACATGAGAGATGTCTGCTGCTAAATGTGGAGGTGACATTTTGGGGAGCAGTGTGTAATTTGTTAAAACATAAATGCAGAGCCCCAAATATTTTCTTAGGGTCCTATTGTTGAATGCCAAGGTTGCCATAACCTTTTTCTTTCATTACCCTAAAATTGCTTATTCTTACTGGTTCTTTTTGCATCCCCTTTTCTGCCTCCATCATTGTTTTCTTATCTCTCTCCTTTCTTTTCTCTCTGTCTTTCTCTCTTGCTTTGGGTCATGGTCTGCTGGCAAAACATGACCCCCAATCTCGTAAAATAAGTGCAAGTGGGGATGGCTGGGTAAGAATACTTCGCATAGGAAAGTGGCCTAACCTCTGGAGAGGGCAGCCAGCTAAAGCAATCACATCTGCATGGAAATGTGATGCGTATGAAATATTATGCCTGGTTGAGCAGGCTGTTGGTAGAGTTAGTTTGTTCAATCCTTGGATAGAGGAAGCTTTTTTTTTTAACTTTATTTTCCATTTCACTACAACAACTGAGTGAGTGAAAACGCATGAAAACAGCATTGAATCAGCCTGAGTTCCATCAGGCTGAATACACCAGTGACACATGGATTACAAATCTCTATAAATTACAACATACATGACCATACACTTACAGTACAATTGGATACTGTGAGAAAGTGCCATCTATCTTGCATTGGTATGCCCCCACTTGTTGCTGAACTTTTGATGTGCTTTGACTGAGTGTGCCCTGGGCTCCTGCCAACCAGGTACCCAGGGCCTGTGTTCCTTCCACAAAGCTGTGTTGAAACAAAACCCAATTGGCATCCCTGGCCACCTATCAGCCCCTAGTAAATGGTACCCTAGGTACTCAGAGCATGGTGACTAGAGAAGACCCCTAAGGGCTGCAGCACTTATTGGGCCACCCTTAGGGGCCCTGTACACTGACACCCACACAGTGCCTTTGCAGGCTGAGTGTCTAAGTACAGAACTAACCAGAGAGATTCGACATAGCACACATCCCTGTGTGCCATACCCACAAACCCCACTGCGCTGGCATACATCAGTCATCCCTCTAGCTGGGTGCCCTATGCCAGTGGTGTGGGCACAGGTGCATGAGCCATGTGCTCCTACAGTACCCAGGGCCATTCCTGGGCACTGTAAGTGCAGTGCTGCCATTTAAGAGTATATGGTGCTGGGAGGTTGTCATTACGAACTCCACAGCACCATGATGGCTTCACTGAAGACGGAGAAGTTTGGTATCAAACTGCTCAACACATTAAACCCCCACTGATGCTAGTGTGAGGTTTAATGTAAAATGCACCAGAGGGTATCTTAGAGATGCCCCCTGAAAACTAAGACCACAATCCATGTCTGGACTGAAAGGCTGCCTAGGCTGCCACACAGCAGGCATGTTGCTGGACCCCTGGGTGGAGAGCCCTCCCCCAGGATGGGCAGAGGGAAGCTTCAAAGGCATGCCGCCTCTGTGAGCTTCTCCAGACCATTTGCTGTACCCAGCAACTGGCCCCAACCAGTTCTGACCCCAACTCTGGCGGGAAGACTGGCGGGAAACCCTACGTCAGGAAGGGGGTGTGCCAGCCTGTGCCAACCCCACCCCTCAGGTGGGGGAGGCGAGGTGAAGCACGACCCCGGGCTCCGGCCATCTTGAAGATGGGGAGCCCTGCCCAACCACAGCTAGGTTCCTGCCCCCCTCCCACCGGAGAGGAACAGGCTAGGGGGTGTCCCCACCCCAGGACAGGGACCTAATGGTCCCTGCCCTTGCCCTACCTGTAACACCCCTACATTCAGTATTTAGGTGCTCCCTGAACCTTACTTCCTCAAATCCAATAAGAAAAGAAGAAAGAAGATCATGAAGAAGAAGACCCGCCGTGCAGCTGCTCAAAACAGAACGACACCCACTGACTTGGCCCCAGCCCTAGCGGCCTGTTGATCCTGGAACCTGCTCCTGCTTAATCCTGGCGACTCCTGCGGACAGCAACCTTGGGACACCCTGAGGACCTGCCTGCCATGACCCTCTTAAAGACTGGGACTCCCATAAGCAGAGGCTCTGCTTCAACAACCAACCCCTGGTGCCAGCCAGGAAGCTCAAGACCTGCCCACTCTGCACCCACCGAGCCCGGCCCGGGCCCGAGTGGTCCAATTCCATGAGGACATCCCCCCGGCGACTGGGACCCAAAGTCCAGTGCCCAAAGACCCTCCTCGACGAACCAGACAACGCCTGTAGCCTCAGAACCAGGGACCCCTCCAACCGCGACCAGCCGAGGGAAAGACTTCCCGACACCCAAAGACACCCCTGCACCCGGCACCCTGTGGCTCCCTGTGCCTCCCTTTGGGGTAGCTGCCTCTTCTCCAGGATCCCAACTTACCTCTCGAAGTGGTGGTCACACCTGAAGAATCACCGTCCACGAGTCTGCAGCCTTTGTTCCTTTTTTACCTTTCCCATTGAATAACATTGAGCGACTGACGGCTCAAAAACACCCTGCACCCAGCCGCCTAATTCCCACTGGCAGTGCAACCTTTGCCCTATCCGACTTCCCCATTTGCCCTGCGTAAGTGACCAGGAGCCCAGCTCACACAGCCACGTGGGCTGCTAGCCAGCAGCCACCAACCGAAGGCCCCCTTCCCCTCAATGGCTAACATTGGGCCTAACTACCTCTGCACCCAGCTGCCCCTGTGCCGCTGAGGGTGAACCAACTGTACCTACCTGACCCTGGGGGATCCCTGAGTCTATGCCCAGAACCTTAACTTCACCAGCCGAGTACTCACCTGGAAACCGGTAACTCACTTACCTGCCGTTGAATAACTTTGACTGAGTGTGAAGTTTTGAAAACTTAAAATATTTCTATAAAATCAGCCGAGTAACAAATTCCGAAGTACTCACCTGGGATCACAAGAGAAGCCAGTACTGTACCCTGTAGCCCAGTATTGAACCACAAAAGTAATCCGAACCGGGTTTACCATTAACCTGTATTTTCTCCATAGGAATCGATTGTCTGCCTTTCTATGAAATTTCTTCTGTCTACTTTTGAAAACTTGAAATATTCTTTAAAAATCGCACATACTACTGAAACGTAAATACTCACCTGTCGTAAGTCGAGACCCCAGTGCTGGACCTAGGTGCCCAGTACTGGATTACAAAAGTAACGAGAACGTACTTTACATGCAACCTGAATTTTCCCCCATTGGATAACATTGTCAGATTTTCACTGAAGTGTGGACTTTTAAAATACCTTTTTATTCCTTAAAAATCATTGCAATAACCAAAACGTTTTTACTAAACTGTTTCCAGCTTAGACCCCAGGACTGAATCTAGGATCCAGTCTTGGACTTACAAAAGTAATCTACAAAATAACCAACTGTAATTGTGTAGAAAAACCCATTGAGCTCAATGATAAATTGTGTGTAGAACTGTGTTGCCTATTGCACCCCCTGTACCTATTGTGTTTACAAAGTCATTGCCTTTCTGCAAAGCAATAACCTGAGATTAATCATCACTGAGAAAAGTATATTTTGATACCTGTTGATTCTAAAAATAAAACAACTATATCTTTTGATATAAAAACAATTGGCCTGGAGTGCAGTCCTTGAGTGTGTGAAACCTTTTGCTGACTGAGTGTGTACAACAAATGCTTTACACTGTCCTCTGGTACTGCCTTACTGCTCAACCAAGCTACCACTTTTGAGAGTAAGGTCAGCCCTGACTTGAACCTCTGTTATACCTCTGGGGTTAGTGACCTCTATACGCACTGCACCTTACTTTGGTCCAGTACATATAGAACCACTTTCTCACAGATACAAAGGAGGCACATACTCTGCAGTATTAGAATTTGACGCAGCCCTCACTATTTATCTCGCTGTCACTAGCTTTTGATTTACTTCACATGGTTGCATTCACCTCTGCGTTGAGTAGCTCCCTGCATAATTCTCTTCAGCTGTTAATGTCCTCTTCCAGTTTTTCATATTTTCTGCTTTCTTACATGTGAATCTCTTCTGCCAGAGACCACACGTACATCTCTCAACCAGCTATCTACTGTCGATGCGCGGCTACTCATTCATTCTATGGCTACCCTTCATCTTGCCAATACCATGGTGAACTGCAACAATTTGTATGCCATTTTAAGCTTTTTGGGCCTTGGAACTTGGCCCAACAGACAGTGAATGGGGTTAGTCTGCACATGTATGCTAATTCCTGCACTCACTTTCTTAATCACACGTAACCAGTATTGATGCACTTCCACACATCCCCATGCTAAATACAGAAAATCTGCTTTTACCCTGTTACATCTAGGGCACTCGTGTGAACAATTGGGGTCAATACGATGTAATCTCACAGGGGTCATACACCTGCTGCACAAAGTTAAAATAGATTTGTTTTAGACGAGCGTTACAGGATACCATGCGTGTTAAGGTACAAGCCATTTTCCAAGTCTTCTCCACCATGGGTGTCTGCAGATCTTCATCCCATGCGGCCTGCGCCTTAAGAGGAGGAGCCCTTGAATCCGACCTCATGGCCTTGTATAATAACGGCAGAGGAAGCTTTACTCTGTCAAAAGGCAACATTGTTTAATGTGTAGCTTACAAGAGAGTGAATCTTCTGCCTAACTCGGAGGGTTTGCACGTATACTCGAAATGTGTTCAAATGTACTCTTGATAGACCTGCTAAACATGTATGTGAGGTCTTAAGATCCGATGCCACTTCTTGTGGTGCCACTTCCTGTAAAGTCGTGGCTTGTGATGCCACTTCCTGTGATGTCAATTCCTGTAATGCCACGTGTGATGTCACGTGCTATGATGTGATGTGCTGTAATGCCATTCGCCGTGATGTCACTTGCATAATGCCCATGTAGGTTAGTCCCCCTACTTCTTTATGCATGTGCCCTGGGCGTATGTATCCTATTCAGGAAATAAAGAATGGCATTTCTTTGAACAACACTCCGTATCAGGTGTCAAGTAAGAAACTTTGGAAATGAATAGCAACAACATGGATTTGAATAATTCGATATTGATGTTAATGCCTCAAGGAGACATTGTTCATTCAAGCGCATGCAGATGCTTTGTAGGAAATAATAACGGTTTACTCGTTTTGTGTCTCAAAAATTCTTTATAGGGTGCCAACGAAAGTGAATAAGTAAGAAAGTTCAGAGCATCCATTAAAACCCAGAACAGACGCGGTTCATGATCCAACATTGTTACAGAATGGGATTGGGAAGCGGTGATCGGCCCTGAAGTGTGGTAAAGGGCACGTGGAGCAGTAGGACGCAAAGCATGCTGGGTAGCAGGCGACCGCATAGTTCATCAAACTGAATTAGTGAAATACGCACGCGAATCCTGAGGTCTATGTTTTGCGGTTAGAGAAAGTTCCCATCATGCTTCGCAGGATCACGAAGCGCTGAACCCGAAACAGGAAAAGAAAGAGAAATTAATGGAAAACAAACGAACGTGTTTCGTTGGCCTTGTTTTGTCTGGCAAAAAAACATGATTCACTCTTGAGCAAATGTCATCTCCATCTGCCCCACACAAAAACCTCTGCGCTAGCTTAGCGTGTCACCCCCCACTGGTTTCTCTATGGAACGCACAACATGGCTCTGCGTTTGATCCATTTGAATGTTTCCTAATTGAAGGAGATTCCGCCAAGCTGTCCGGAAAATAGAATTGTTTTGCGATGATGCAAAACGTAATACAGCGTCGTCGCCTATGACACCCACCACCCCATCCCCTGTTGCCCCCACCTCTCCCCCTCCATTTTTAACCACATCTGCAGAGCAGCTTCGTCCCCCGAGAATGCCCTATGAAGAGTCAAACGGAACCAGGCCCCAGCAGCCCGTGCATGCCTCCTTCTCGACTAAAGGCAAGTCATATTTTTCCTATTATTGACATCAGTGTCACGCACACTCATCAGCGGAGGTCGGCGATGTTTTTTAATTCAATGGAGAAACATGCAAAATTGGACCATTTCCATATAAATGGAATTCCCTTACAGTCCTTGTTTTTGCACTCCGAAACCATCTGAAAGCTATGAGTGCAGGAAGAGGTCCAGGAGTTGTCAGCCTTTGAAGCAGGCCAAAAGTCATGGCCGACTAGGAGAGAGCTAAGGCAACATGCTCCGAAGGGATTAAGTACACTATTGTCAGACACTGTAAAATAATCCTCCAAGACGAGCCACAGGAGACAGGAGCGACCGGTGAACCAGCTTGGGGTAGGCCAAATTTGAGCTGTTTACATATTGCACTGAAGCAGGGTAGGGATATATTTAGAAATAGGCTCTATGTTGAAATATGTCAAGGGCTTGGAGAAACCAGTGGCGGCTTATCCGCTATGGCAGAGGAGTGTCGCCCCCCCTGCTTTCAAGCAGTGCGAGAAGAGGAACCATAAAATGGTAATAACTGAAAGTTATTATCATTTTATGTTTCTTTTGCGGGCGGGTGGACAGGGCTGCTCTGCTCTCGGAGCAGGGCAGGAGTTGTTTGCCCACTCCTACGTGCACAATGACTAACTAGTCATGCGCACTTTCCCCATTCTTCATGCAGCCTCCGTGGAGAACATGTCTAGGCCCCCATTCCGTGTTTGCCGCCTCTCTTCTTTCTGGGTCTCAGCAGCCCCTGGGACAGACTCTCATCCAATCCCCGTGCTGCAGAGCAGGAGATTGGCATGAGTGGGCTGAAAAGACACCCTGCTCAGACCATGGATTCTGTGGGGGGTTTCACCAGCCCGGCTGCTCAATGCAGCCGGACTGGAGAAATCTAAGTGCGCATGTGTGTTTTTGTCAGCCTGAGACGGCCAAACAGACATGAGCACTTAGGGAGTGGAGTGCATGTAGAACTCCTCCTCTGCCCTCCCATGCCTCTGCCCGCCCCTCCCAACACTGCTGGCTAAGAGCGGGCAAAGGCAAAATAAAACATTGCACGAACATCGTTTTATTTTACCTTTGCTGACTCTGAGCCAGGCAGTGGGGCGAGGCTCCTGCGACATTGAGGAGGAGCCGCCACTGGTATCAACTTCACTTATGACTACTGGCCAGTTATCAAGGTAAGCGTACACCAGGCAATATAGATTTACTATCCTTAACTCTACATATAGTTATACCTTGCAAATATGTTGGTAGTCAATATTAGTGCAGTCAACATTAATTCATTTGAATATTTAAAATTATTATAGAACACCCTCCAAAGATTGATCCTTCAGTAACTCAATCAGAGCAGATGGGGCTGCGGATGGGTGTACGGTGACAAGTATGTGGTGGCGATTGCTAGCTTGTATTGAAGATTAATTCTGTAGTACCAGCAAATGAGTGGGGACTAGATAAAGAACTTTTACAAGTGGACATAGTACTGCTTGTCCTCTCTTAGCAACCCAAAGTCTTGTTATCAGTGTCATCCTCATCGCAAGAGTAGCCGGCAGCGTCGGATTGGTAACGGGGGCATTCGGGCAATGCCCGAGCGGCCGGGGTCCGAGTTCCAGCTGAGGGCTGCTTTTGAGCAGCCTGAGGGCCGATTTGGGCGGTGTCTCTGTTGTTCGACTATACCGCCAGCGGCCCAGTGGGTGTCTGAGTGGCCTTTCTGGAGGGATATGGGCACTCATTATCTCCCGTATAGCAGCAACAGGTAGAGGTGTCACCCCTTTTCTTTCGCTGGTCCTCCCATGAATGTAGGCATACTAAGCGGGGAAGGGGGCCTGAGCAGCAGTGGCCTCACTTGTTTTCAGGTGTGTTTCACTGGTATAAACTGATGCGTGCATTTTTTTACCCCCTCCCCCCACCCCCCCTCCTTTTTATGTAAAACTACGCTGAAAGCAGTGATTTGAGGGAAGGCATTATGCAAATGTGGGCCGATTTTTTTATGCGTGCCCGGGCCGAATTCTAATCCCAATCCAACCCTGGTAGCTGGGCAGTAGGAATGTAGAGTAAGTGCCTGGGAACATTATAGATAGCGAACACAAGATGATGGACGGAGTGGTAAAACATTTCAACCACTCACCCCCAGTCAAGAGATCTGGGTTTAATCAATCATTATTTTGCTCACTGTGCTATCTTAGTTTGGACCCAGCCACATGCAAATCACCTTTGACTCTGCTCATGGGATCAGTCCAGCCTGAACTGCTTGGCCAGGTCCTCTCTGGACCGGAAACAAACGTTTTGGGACCAGTTTCAGGGTATCACCCTCATCAGCTGGGATAGCTTGAACCCAGTGGCACAGTGAGCAGTGGACCCACGTCTGGGCAAACCCTTGGGTACTTAGGGCGAACATAGCAAACACAACAAGATGATGGATGGAGTGCTGAAACTTTTCAACCACTCACCCACCATTCAAGAGATCTGCGTTTAATCCATTGTTCTTTTACTCTATATGCCACCCCAGTTTGGATCCAGCCATATGCAAATCAGTCTTGAACCTGCTCCTCATGGGAGCAGTCCGGCCCAAACTGCCAGGCTAGGTCTTACCCAAGAGAACATTATTTTTAAATTACACTGCACACTCTAACTTGCAACTCACAAAGATTTGAGTTGAGCACTCTGGATTGCCGTCCATGTTTTTGTGCACGGCTCCTCCATAATGGCGGAGGAGTGTCTGTCCACTGCCCTGAACCTGAAGTTCATAAATAAAATGATAATAACACATTGTTATCTTTTTATTTATCGCTGTCTGAGCCGTGCAATAGGTATAGGACGTGCCGGGCGTGGCATGGAAAAGAAGTAGTGTACACTTATAAGTGCGCATTGTCTGTTTGGTCGAACGCCTTACTCCAGCAAAACAGACATGCACCCTTATGTTTGTCTGACCCAACTGTGTGGCACAGCGAGGTTGGAGAAAAGCCACAGGCTCTAAGGCACTGTCTGAGTGACAAACAAGGCTGCTCAGACCAGTCCTGGAGCTGCCAAGGTGTGAGAGCAGCGTCTAGATTGGGTGTGGAGCCTGTGCTCTGAGGCCCATCCAAATCTGGGCCAAACGAGCTAGGCAACAAGGCGACTGGTAGCATCAGCGGTAGCAGAGAGACAGGTAAGTCTTATTTTATTTTATATTATTACCCAAACCCCCAGACCCCCCCCCACACACCCCTACCACCCTATATAGGCAGCGGCCACCAATGAACTTATGCGTCACTTTTCACAAGCAGGACCTTGTTTTCAAGCTTGACTGGTGTAAGCAGTACCTCATTAGCTAGCTGAAGCCTGTACTTACGGCCCCATGTCTTGAACCATTTCAAAAACACACACCTGGGTTTTCATGAGAAAGAGCTGTTCTGTAGCAAAGATACACATAACTTCATCGGTTCGATCACGTGTTTTGCTTTCATTGACCCCAATGTAGTAAAAACCTATAAAAACAGCGTGAAAGTACTCCAGCTATTGCTTCATCTGCAGAGCTTGGCTCTGTCCAAGCCAGATATATGGCTTAGAATTATTTTGCAACTGTGCTATTTTTGCCACTAAACTGTATTCAGACTTTCAATGGCTTCCTGACTATTTACTATTTTATTCAGTAGTTGCCGTATTGAGCTTGGGAACAGCCAAGGCCAATGCTGCTCATAATTTCCCTTCGCAATTCCAGAGATCGAGGGAGATGCTTAAATTCAGCAGTAATAAAGGAGATATATAAATCTTTCGGGCTCACCCCACCTTCCACTGTGCTTACCACCCAGAATCTCAGGAGTGGTAGAAAGCTACAATGCCACACTCAAGAATAATATAGCCAAGATTTGCTCCAAAATCCATTTGAAGTGGCTCAACGCTCTGACCCTAGCTTTATGGTAAATGAGAGCTATACCATCCCAATCAATTAAGCTGAGATTGTGACGGGCCGCCCTACCTTTATTATTGTCTTCAGGCCAATTTACGTCTGCTTCCAAACTAAGTTTGTATATGAATGATGATGTTGTCCTACAATACTGCAGACAATGTATTTGATGTCTTGGGAATTTGTATTGTGGGGTACGAGCTGCCTTGCTTGACTGCCAATTGGAGGTTTGCCATTCACTCCTGCCTGATGAATGGGTGTTTGAGCATTTGCAAGAGATAAAATCCTCCCTGTCCTCGTTGGGAAGGTCTATTCCAGATCCTACTAATTCTATTACAGCCATGAAGTATTGTGGTCTGACGTCCTGGATCTAAACCTCACAGTTCAAGGATGCCTCCAGACGACCGGCACCTTCTGCACTTGATTCCGGACCAGTCATACAAGGCTGGTCTGTATCCTAAACCTAGGAGGTGACAGGGCCCCTCCCTTCTCTTGCTCCAACTCTGTCAATGCAACCCTGTCAGAATGCATCCTCTGTTCCTTGCCATCAGTACAACTTCCATCAACGGTGAGTGGTGGGCTGCCAAGTACCGTATCCCATCCATGCATATGGCCTGTGCTGTTTCTCTTCTGCCTAATGGTATAGTTGTCTCCATCTGGTATCTCTCCCTGGTGGGGAATGTGGACTGGGCTCAGATGGATTCTACTGCCCAGCCCCTCCACCAAAGCTGGAGTTCCACTTACACTAACAACTCCTACATTGTCTTGCTATAAAAGTAGAAACAAAAAATGAATCTTCCATTTTGCTGGATTTCCACACATCTGCCTGTTGATGTGTGGGTAGTATCCATTTGATGGGTCTGCCCATCAGCCATTATTGTCCTGCCTTGATCTCTTCTACCACAGTCACTGCCAGTGTACCTCTATATACTCCACTTCTAATCAGGGCCTAAGAAGTTTAAAAATCCTGTGGGCCGTAGTAGACCAGATGTGTCTCATCCTGTTTTGACTGAGCCAGTTTTTATCTGTGATCCCATAAAGGAAACATCTCCGTTGTTTTCAATGGAAAGAGCGAATGTGACGTTGATGTAGAGAATAGCCCTTTTGAATCTCCCCTTACGAGTTCCTTCGAGACACTGTACTATTGTTTCATAAACATCATTAGCAGGGTGGGTTATGAACATTTCATGTGCGAATTCTGTGCCTATCCATGGCTGCCCGCGGACTGGACTAGGACCTAACACGGAAATACCGTTCCTGCATTAAGAAACTTTGACGACTATCCTTTGCATCAGTGGAAGGTCTTCATGCTACCTCAACTACAACTAGATTATTTTTAGCTTTAAGACCAATGTAGAGTATAACTGTATAATTAAATAAAACCAGACAAAAGGCAGAAATTATGGAGGAAATCGCCAACGCCACCACATTTGCATTTGGGTTAGGTGGTAGATTAGTTAGATGCTCATGCCGAGATGATGATCCAGAATATGATGGCATTAGATTAAGTGTTAGAGACAAAAGGAGGATGCTTTGTGCTACTGTAGGTATTCAGTGCTGCACCCATGTTGCCAACCCTTCCCTCTGCAAATACAGGCAGATGGACAATATAAAGAATAGCGCTAGGAAATTATATGACCTTCAGAAGAGTTTTGATTTAATGAAAGGGTTATCTCGTCCTGGCTGAAAGGCATCTTTGGGGTTGGGGAATGAAGATCTTTGAAATCACACTTGCTGTCATTGTAATTCCTCTTTTACTTTACTCTCTCATTCGTCTGTGTTCCTACACTGTCCCGCTACATACTTCACAAACTAATGAAAGACACAGTAGCAATGATGTTGAAACTGCATATGATGCTGAATTTGAACAAAATATTTTAGGAATTTATACTTGAGTTTTTCTAATAGGTGCAGTAAAGTTTCTGGAGTGCCATAGACTGAAGTAGAATAATCGGATCGCCCAAGGGTCCTAATCCAGGCAATGAAATTGCCCCATGCCCTTCTTTTGCAGTAAAAAAAGTCACTAGCTGGGGTGAAGTGG
Source organism: Lissotriton helveticus (assembly GCF_964261635.1). Classification (NCBI taxonomy): domain Eukaryota; kingdom Metazoa; phylum Chordata; class Amphibia; order Caudata; family Salamandridae; genus Lissotriton; species Lissotriton helveticus. The sequence goes on along the minus strand of NC_136071.1, from coordinate 511,094,971 downwards.
GCCCCTCCAGCCCCTGGGCCCAATCATGGCCGCTGCACCATTGATATCCATTACCCTGTAAATCATTGGACAGTGGAAAAGAAAGCCCCAAGCCAATTCCTTCTGCTAAAAGAGGGAAATCTACCAGTTTTGTGAAGAATGTGAATATTCCTAGCTGCAATATTAGGACAGACGCACATGCAGCTAATGAATATTAAGAATCTGTGAATTATGTTTGATGATGAAATGTAGCTTGAACCACAGATTATCTCCATAGTTAAGAGCGCCATATACCTATTGTCCATGTTAAAGAACATCAGAGCTTTTCTCATGTCACATCACGTAATTGAAGAAGGGCCTTAATCCCACTGCGACTAGACTATTGCAACAGCGGCTATGCAGGCCTCCAAAAATTGCCACTAAGAAAAACTGCAAAGAATACAAAGTCAAGCAGCAAGAATCTTCCCTAACCTTAAATAATTGAGCACCCATTGCATCTCAACTGTGTCAGTATATGGCAAAGAAATTGAAATTCGGAGGAAAGTCATTAAATGTCCTCGGACCACATCTCTGGAATACTCTTCTACCCATGCTGAGAAAGCTAGAGGAATTTTGCCAGCTCAGGAAACATGTAAAAACTTTACTTCTCAGAGCCTTTTTCTCTTTCTCTTTTTCTCTCTCCTGCTCAAACATTCCCAGTTAAAACAATTTTCCTACCCTATCTTTGTTTTGCTTAACCAGCCGAATTATCTGCTTCTCTGTACCGTCTCCAGTCTTTATGCCTCCAAGTATCGTACCACTTCATTCAGACCCTGCTTTTTCCTTCCTTACTTTTCTTACTTTTATATAAAGCGGCGATAATTATATCGCAATATCATCAAGGACATGCTAGTGCGTGTTTTCTTGATGTAGAGCCCGTTTTTTCACAGCCTCGTCTCGTGTCGCTAATAAGATGCAAAGAAGGCATGGCTGTGAAAACAACACATGTTAATATCGTGAAGGCAGCTTCACGATATTAACATGGAGGTGTAGTGATAAAAAAAATCGTGCTACCTCAGCGTCTGTTAAATTCCTGACTAAGGCATACTTTTAATGGGAGATGGATTATGCTGATACGACCACAGAGTCGTATCAGCAATTTTATTACTGTTTTCAATGGAACATCGCTGGAAAACAAGCGATGTTCCATTGAAAACACAGCTATCGTTGAAATATTATCGCCATAGTGCTTTGCGTTGTAAATATAGCGTTTTCATGGCGTTAATATTCAGCGATAGCCAGCGATAATATTTCTATCGCTATGTACGGCCAGCGATGATAATATGCCCCATAGTGCGCTGAAGTAGACGTTTGGCGACGTGTAAGGGTTTATATAACTTCTTACATAAATAAATACATTTGTGCTTTTACTTGAGCAGCAAGAACATTCCCACAAGAAACCTTGTGCAGAGCAACAAGAAACGGTACAAGGTCATAATAATCTCGGTGGCCATAAATAGACATGGTGGTGGACATGATGGAGAGTTAGCGATAGCATTAACAGAACACTACATAAATGTATTGTTTATGCACAGTGATATTAGCAAAGACTTGATAGGAGGGGAGTCATAAGACGGAAGACAAGATGTGGTAGGTCAATGTTATTGTTCTTGTAGAAGAAGGGTTTCTATGACAGCATTTTTGAATGTTTGAAGCACGAAACCTGAAGGGAGTCATCAGTGCTTAATTTGAGCAGGTGGTTTCCGGTGCTGGGCACCAGCACTTAGTTGTCAACACTGGCGCTAGTGACAGTCTGCCACAAAGGGGCGGTGTCTGGCTACCTTAGAGATGGCCGCAACTACAGTTAATTATGAATTCAATATACATTGAAAATTACTATTACCTGCCATCCAAGCCATTCTTATAACTTTGGGGGCCTAAAATAGTCTGAATTGTCACATTTGTAAGAGTGTGATGGTTAGCAGTTGTGTTGTTACTATCATTGGCAGCATAGCAGATGCAATGCGTGTGCAACCTGCAGTGGCCTCTTGAGGAGAGCCCTGGCATTTATCTTTTTTTACAAATTAAGCACTGAAGTCAAGAGCGTTTCAGTGAAGTGGTGGAAAGTCTTGACTCCATCAAGGATAGGGGACAATATTTATGCTTTATATCTTGCCTAACTGCAGCAGACAACAAGTGAATAACGAGGCACATGACAACAAGACCAAATTAAACACTGTAGAATTGAAAGTGTAGAGTTCAATTCTGGTCTGGACAGGATGGAGGAGAAGTCTGGGAATGGTGAAATAAAACAACTGCAGCACTACTAGCATAGGAACTGTTAGTGATAACAAAAATACCCTAACATGCTACCAGTCAATATGTCAGGAACATAAGAATGTTGGCTACATGGAAGGTGTTATCAGTGATGCTTCTATGCTTATCGAACATTTGTTTAATATGATAGGATGAGAACCATTCAGCGACACCGCTGTATGTCAAAAAATCAAGGTCAATACTATCAACTTGCGCTTCACTTAGACCGACTCAAGGATATCGACTACTACCGTATCATCGAAGTAAGCATAAAGAGAGAAGTGCACATACACCATTCTTAACTCCACAATTACTTACAGCGTCAATTTGTTGATATTGTGCAGTCAATGTAAGTCCAGGTTGATGTAGAAAAATAGATATCGTGGTGGAACATCCTCAGTTGTCACCATCAAGCGTGAACAAGGACTGCATAATGTGAGTAGCGTAACTGTAGGACATTCTAAATATTTTGCTTCTTCACATTCATTCATGGTTAGAGTTCTAGATTTGAAACATAGACCATGACAACCAAATACATTTATAGGTACGCTTTCTCTAAGCACTGTAATTAGCAGGTGTTTCAAGGATGGCAGTCCCAGTTGGCTTGGCCATTGTTGAAACTCATGGCCTGCAAGTAAGTAGGGAGCAATAATTTGCTGAGCCTTCTTTCCAGACTATGCCAAGGGCCCATTAGCTGGCGTCACAGAAAACTCCTATTTTCCCTGGAAAAGGACACAAAAATTGCTCTTTGCCCGTATTCAATTTTCCTGCAATATATCTACTTCTCAATAACACAAAGCAAGATGGATAGATATCAGTAAAGCACAGAGCTCTCCATAAACGTTTCATTCTGGTATTAAAAAGCATTCCATGGCATATTCAGCACTTTCTCTCCTTTGCTCTCATGATACACCCTAATAAGGACAACTGAGAGGGGTGCATTTAACCACCTCCTAGCAGTACATTAAGGGGCATATTACCAACAAGTAGCGATATTTATCGCTAAATAGGCTTAGCAACGATTTTTTTATCACTGCCTATCGCTGGATATGTTAGCGGAGAAAACATGCTATTAGCAACATTTTTTTAAAATATCCAGCGATAGCGGCGAAATGCGTGAATATCGCTGAGAATACAGCGATATTCACGCATTAGCGATGAAATGCTCCTAGCCATGTTATCCACCTCCCATTGGATAACATGGCTAAGGACTGGTCTGAGCAGGCGTTAGTTTTTGGCGATAGCGGGAATATTTCCTTCGCTACGCCTGCATTCCTAATAGGCGATAGAGACGTTAGCGACTGCTTTCAGTCGCTAACAGGTTGGGTAAGCCCACTTTGCATGTCATTAGCGATAAATATCGCTGACATGCAAAGCGGGCCCCAAACCGCTCGCTATCGCCTAAAAGCTGTCGCTAACATCAGTTAGCAACAGCTTGCTAATAGAGCGATAGAATTATTGCCGCTTAGCGGCCGAAAACGGCCGCTAAACCAGCGATAATTGTCTATCGCCACAGTTGGTAATATGCCCCTAAATGCCCTCTGCAGCATCATATATCCAACCCTTACAATTGCTGGGTCCCTGACAAGGCCATTGCTTTTGCCCAAATTGTGTGGCACCTCCCCACTCCGAGCATTCAAAACGGATCCCAGAGCCAACCTCCTTGTGCCCAGAAGTTACCTGTCCCCTACAACAAAACTTTCTACAATTTTTTGTTGATATTTCCTGGGGGAAGTATCAGAGAAGAGAATCAATAGAAAAGCGAGTGAGACTTCTCAACTTGCCGCATGCCGGATATTCGTTTTTCATCCAGAATAATTTTTTCTTTGCATTGTAGATTTTTTTTCTCCAAATTTGATGTTTTGTTTTTACCATTATAAATGTAGAATGACAAGTACCAGATTGCAAGGAAAACAGCAGGTCTAGGTTTGTTACACCTGGGAAACCTTGAGATATCTGAAAGTGGGGAAAGAGTGGGCAAGCAAAGGGACTGGTAATGAAGGAGTGGGTGTTTTAATGGAAAAGTAAAAGGACTGAAAGCAAATGTGGATTAAATAGGGAGAGAAGAGAGACATGAACCGCGGTAGGGAGAAATGAGGAGAGAGGAATAAAGTAGGTGGGTGTAAAATATGTGTGGCAAGGAGAGTAGAGGGAGTTAAAAAGAGAAATTGAGGCGATATACATTATTTGATTTTCTATTCATCAGTCACATCCAGTGCCACCAGGCACGTTCTTGGCCTTTAGGAGAAAAAGGAGACGAACACAATCTCAAGCATTAAAACAATTCTGAAGACAAAAGGAACTAAAAAAGAGCCAGTGCCTACTGTTAGCTGTTCGAGCCACAGTATATCTAGAAGCATGAACTGCCAGAACCATCTCATGGGAGAGTCCATGTATTTAGAGCATTAACCTCTCAACTTCTAAATTAAGGGATAAGGACATTAAGAGGCTTCTGGAAGAAGAACTGGAAATCCCATGAGGCTATGTTCCGAAGGAAGAATTAAGTCCATGGCGACTGACAAGTGACAAGGCAAAGAGAACGAACCCATCCTCCCCTAAAAGGGAACCACCAGGATCACTACAGCCAATGCCAGATTCGTACCAGAAATTGGGGAGTTAGAAGAAAGAGGGGAAAGGTGTATACTGAGAGCAAGTAAACACCTGACTGAGTAAATCACCACGGACATATTCACCACGGTGAGGGGACAATATTTTCCCTATTTTGCCGTTCACTTGTTTTGAATACTATATAGCTGCTGGTCACATAAAAAATGTAATTTGGTAACTATAATGTTTTTTAAATCTCACTCACTTGTCACAGGCCCCACTAAGCTTAGAAGAGCTCCCAAACCAAGTTTCTAGAAGTCAAGGACTGCTGAGGATGAAGCATGACACCTTGTGGTGTGTGAGGCCAGTCCTTCACTTTTTGTGAGATATCCACACTCACTATTTAATCTTTGAGCACCTTGTTCACTATACTAGGAGCAGCCCCTTTTTTGTGGTGAACATTTGATGTTGGAGGCTGCCTGCTCCTAGCGCCCCACGCCTCTATTTCCCTTCCCCTGGGTTTTCCCGGGGACAGTGTGGTTACATGAGTAAATCTGTACCCTGTTGTCACATCCCAAATGCAGCCTTCTGAAAGAGGCAGAAGGTGTTTCTCTGCCCAGAAGCAGATCTGAACCCACTGATTTGGATCTGGTTTCCTCATTCTGCTTTGCATAGATCTAGGAGGCAAAGCTGTGTTGTGAATCACCACAGATTGATCCCACAGATAAAGAAAAAATGTGAAAGCACTCCAAGAAGTGATGAGAACTGCACATAACTCTTTTGAGTTTAAAGGTCTACTTTTCTTCTGACTTGAATGAATGAATGAAAATATATTTGTATAGCTAAATTAGCCCCAGAGCAGGGGGCAAACCGAGGCTGCACCGTATTCTTGTAAATACGGTGCAACAGTGCATTTCAGAAGTGGTGGAGTGCGGCATTAAGCCAAGGAAACTAATGCCACACCCCGCCACTTCCTTGTAAACATGCCCCTAAGATTTCTGAGTTGTCTGAATTAACTTTTAGACAACTGCTATGCATCCAGTTGGTGAATGCAGAAAGGCTGCCCTGAAAGTTACCAACCAGTGAGTCTTCAAACTGTTGGAATGCCAGCATAAGGGTTTTGTCATCTGTATAAGAAACAATGTTCAGATGTTGACTTCGGGCTAAAAGTGCGAGTGGTGCCATATATATGTGAAACAAAGTTGTTCTTAATGCTGAACCCTGCAGGTCAGCACAGTGCAACTCTCTAAACTGAGAGGAAAACACTGATAACAAGACTGCTTGCTGCCTATCCAATAAATAGTGCAAGGACCCTGACTATAGATAGATTCCTGTGTTACACCCCACCAAAAACCTGAGACATCTGTATTCTGGATGCGAGGAGAATGTACCATAAGAGGTCTCCCTTGAGCTAGATTGTTTCCCACCAACCACCAGAGTATGAGTGCAGGTTGACAAAGGACTTGAGAAACCTAACAAAAGACTGGCAAGATTGGAATGCTGTACAATGTGATGAGAAATAATTCCTAGATGAAGTCTCAACCAAGGAGGGATGAAGAGTGATGCATTCACTGGAATAAAATAAAACGGGTTTCCAGTTTTCAGTTAAAACCAATTATAACCGATAAAACACCACCAAAGGGACCATTCCTTTTCAGTAAAAAACTCAAAATCCAGGATTTTGCTTCACTTGCACTGATTTAGTGACCTCTGGATTCAAAATAGTATAAGTGCAGTCTCTACTGCTAAGTACTTTTCTCTGATGGTTGCACACTCTATATCCCACCATGGCCATAGTCAGCCACTTAATAGGTCTTTTTTGAGCATCTGTAAAGTCCCTGGAGCATACTTCTACTCCTGTTTGGGAGCATTGCTCAGCTCATATGGCTTCATGACACTGTTCATCGCATCTTGCTATGTAATAGCCAACAGGTTTGCAGCTGAATTCTGAGCAGTCCCTCAGTAAAGAAGGCAAAGCTTCATTTCCCTCTCCTTCGCTGCCAGTGGTACTAAGCTTTGCTTACATAAAGCTCAGGAGTCAAGATTGTGGCAACAAAGATTACTGTGCATTGGAGTGCCTCTATAATGAATGATGATGACTAAATTATACCTTTAGGAGCCATATGTCCTAATTTCTAATTTCTAATTTAAAACATTTGTAGAGCGCAGCATATACCGTACGGTTTCTTGGCGCTAGTAGTTCGTTTGACTCCTGAAGAAGATGAGACCGGTCTTGGGTGGGGAGGGGCATTATACAGGAAAGGCTTGTTTGAAGAGAAAGGTTTTTAAGTCCTTGCGGAACGAAAGATAATGGGTAGAATAACGGAGGTGATCAGGGAGGGAATTCCAAAATGTGGGGGCAAGGGTGGCAAAATTGGTTCCGCCCCATTTTTTACGTTTGAAACGTGGGGTTAGGAGGAGGGATTTAGAGGAAGAACGAAGCTCTCTAGAAGGAACATATTCCTTTAGTAATGAGGCAATAAAGGCTGGAGCAGTGCCTTGTCGGGCCTGAAAGACCATGCACCCGATCTTGAACAGGGAACGTTCTTTGACCGGGAGCCAGTGGAGCTCTTTGAGGAGGGGTGTGGAATGGTGGTACCGTGGGAGACCATAGACCAGACGGGCCGCCTGGTTCTGGACCAACTGGAGTCTCCGCAGGCTGTATAATGGGATGCCGCTGTAAATGGCATTAGCGTAATCTAGCCTAGAGATGACCAGTGCAGCCATGATCATCTTAAGTGCCTGTGGGGAAAAAAAACGGGAGACGGAGCGGATAGTGCGAAGGGTGAGGAAGCAGGAAGATACAACGGTGCTAATTTGTGAGTGGAGGGTGAGCTGGTTGTTGATTTTGACCCCCAGTGTTTTGACTGTGGGTGACGGAGAGGGGGGGGACCAAGAGAGGGTGGCCAGAAATGAGAGTTCCACGGACTGGACGAACCACCGGTGAGAACCAGCTCGGTTTTGTCTGGGTTCAATTTCAGCTGGTTGTGGTTCATCCAGTCCCGGATGAAGGTCAAAGTCGACTGAAAGTTAGAAACAGAAGAAGGGGAAGTAGACAGATCGAAGATGAGCTGGAGGTCATCCGCGTAGTTGTACACGGTGACCTCCAGCTGCTGAAGAGCAAAGATAAGAGGAGAAATGTAAAGATTAAACAATAAGGGGGAAAGAGAGGATCCCTGGGGGACACCACAAGTGACAGGGATGGGAGTGGACGTGAAGTCACCCGACCGAACCGCCTGGGTGCGGTCCCTCAGGAATGAGGACAGCCAGAGCAGGGCTGAGCCCTCGATTCCCGCCGCCCTGACACGGGACAACAAGATGGTATGGTCAACCGTGTCAAAGGCGGCGGAGAGATCGAGAAGCACCAGCGCCTGGTGTTTGTTGTTGTCCAAGCCCATCCTGAGGGTGTCCAGTACTGATACCACGACTGATTCGGTCGAGTGTCTGGGACGGAAGCCGGCCTGGCGGGAAGCCAACCCACCGTTGGCCTCTACGTGGGCGCTGAGGACCGCGGTGGCATGGCGTTCCAGCACCTTGCTCAGGTAGGGCAGCAGGGAGATGGGGCGGTAGTTGGCTGAGATGGTAGGGTCAGAGCCGGGCTTTTTCAGAATGGGCACTATAAAGGCTGTTTTGAGTGCCGGGGTCACTACTCCCTGAGCAAGTGAGTTGTTGAGAAAGGTGATGGGGGCTTCAGGGCAAGAGGAGTAAATGTGTTGCAAGATACGAGCAGGACAAGTGTCTGCCGGGGAGCCCGACTTGACTTTGGGGAGTATCTCGCGGAATGAAGCCTCAGTGAGGGGAAGAATAGAGGTGAGGCGATTGAGAACGTTGGGGGAAGAGGGGTCCACAAAAGTAGGTGAAGGGGGGGGGATGTTAGCCTTGATGGTAATGATTTTGTCTGTAAAATAGGTGTTGAGCTGATCGCAAAATGATTGAGATGGAAGGATTTGCGAAGAAGCTCTGTCAGAATAAGCCAAGTTGTTAACTATGCTGAAAATTTCTCTGGATTTATTTTCCGCTGCCTCTATTTTTAAGGAAAAATAGGTGGTTTTAGCAGAGAGAATAGCAGTTTTGTAAGCAACAAGTGCTTTGAGATAGAGGGTTTTTGCTGCGGAGGAATAGTTTCTTCTCCACTGTCTCTCCGCCTGCCGGGCCGATAGTTTTAACTCTTTTAGGTGGTTGTTAAACCATCTGTTGGAGTCCTTTTGTCGTCGGATGGAAATACGACGTAAGGGGGCCACGGTGTTACAGCCTGTTGTCAGCCAGGTGTTCATGGCAGTGGCCTGAGCATGGGAGGAGAGACCGGAGAGAGACGGGGTAGAATTGCGGAGCAGGGAGGACAGAGAGGAAAGATCCACTCTGTTCCAGTTCCGCGCCCAGGTGTTTTTGGCATGTGGAACTTTAGGTACAGAGTGGTGAGAGATAGAAAAGAAAATAAGGGCGTGGTCAGACCAACAGCAGGGGGATACCATCACCGGGGATAATTGAAGGTGGAGGGACCAAACCTGGTCCAACCGGTGACCGTGGGAATGGGTGGGGGTCGTAATATGCGGGACAAAGTTCAATGAGGAGAGAGATTCAGTGAACTCCTTGGAGGCGGTGCACTCAAAGGGGTCCGAGGGCCAATAATTGAAGTCGCCTAACACCAAGACCGAGGCGTAATTGACCACCAAGTTGGCCAACAGGTCTTGAAATGCCGGCAGGAATAGAGGAGAAGACTGGGGGGGCCGATACATAAGGAGACAAGTGATGGGGGGAGAGAAGGATAGGGAACGGGCCACGAGGAATTCAGTGGGAGCAATGGGAGAATAGGAGAGAAGTTGAAACTGTAATTCTGAACGGGCGATAAGCGCCACGCCGCCGCCGGACCTGCCCGCCGGACGGTCGGCGCGCAGGGCAACGTAGGCAGGGGGGAGAGTAGCCAGGAGAACAGGAAGGGAGGAGTCGCAGAACCAGGTTTCGGTTAATAGCAACAGATCCGGCTTCTCTGTGTCAAGCAGGGTAAACAACTCATGATGGTGCTTGACCGCTGACCTTGTATTGAGTAGAAGAACAGATAGCGGTGGAGGCGAGGAGGGAGGGACAGGCAGGGGCGGGTTCTGCGGTGGAGGGATCGCTGGAACGGACCGTGGCCTAGGGGTGGGGGAATGGGCAAGACCTAAGGAGGCAATGTGCCTTAGTATAGTTTCTGGGAGAGGCCAATCTCCTTGAAGGGTGGTGAGCTGCTTAGATGAGTACAGGGTATTTTGGGCAGGGGGTCGTGCCCCGGGCCCCGTCCGGCCGCGGACGGGCGCAGACGGGCTTGCCTTAGGCGCGCCTTCGGCGCGCAAACGGCGCGCCCGCTGCGCACGTCCGCTGCGCTCCCTAGGATAACACATTTAAAAAAAGGGGGTTTGAGGGCGGGAAGGGGGCGTGGCCGCAAAGTGGGCGTGGCCGAGCGTGGAACAGGCCGAGGGGAGGGGGTCACGTGAGCGTTTGATCCGCTACACGGCGCCCTCCAAAATGAGATTAGCAGTGGGAGTCAGGTAAGATAAAAGCACAAATATGAAATCACAAATGACACAAAATAGTTAAAAAACGAGCACTCCCGGCTATTTTGCCTCAGGAGACAGCAAACACCCCAGCGCTAGTGTCTCAGCGCTTATAAAGGGCGGGAAGGGGGCGTGGCCGCAAAGTGGGCGTGGCCGAGCGTGGAACAGGCCGAGGGGAGGGGCCTTTTTGCAGAAGGACAAGGTCGCTATCATGAACAACTTCAGCAGTCATGCCAAGGTCCAGATGAGGCCTATACTCTGGTTTTACTAAAACTGAGCTGACTAGAGATCATATAGTAACACAGAAAATCTGTGCATTACTGAATGAGCTACAAACAGTGCTGGTCAGAATCATGTAGGAAACGCAATTTGATTTTAAAAAAAACCACATATACATGGACCAGTTAAGACTCTGCATTCTGAAGTAGAACATGTTCATTCTCCAGCCCCAGATCACCAAGTTACATTTTTATTCCCACTGCCTTCATGACAAAATGAAGCTTGGGACGTATGGTACTGAAGACAGGCCTGACAGTTGACCAAATCACCCAAACAAACAATGCAAATTATTTAATGTAATGGTATAGCTGCTATCGTTTTTTTCACCAAGGCAGTAAATAGGCTACAATAGAGAATGCTGAAAGGAGCACTGTTCCTGCACTGCGTTCAAATAAACAAAGACCCACATGCACGGTTGTAATCAATTCTTGTGCTGAAATAAACACAAAAATCCGATACGCTTTCTGCAATAATGTCAAATAAACTTTTTTCATGATGTGAACTGCACAGGCAAATGACTCAAGGCATTTCATTGGGATACGGAGCCTGCCTTTGCTTTCCTCTGACAGGGAGTCCCAGCTTTGCTGAAGGGAAGATCTTTTTGCTGAACTACCGCTGATTGCACACTGGGCCGGGACTGCGAGTACCAGGGTTCCTTGCGCACGACCAACTCAGCGCACCTGGTGGCTCTTCCCGCCCCTGCTCCTCCCTGTTTCACCGGCTACTTACAGCTCGCGGCCCCCGCTTCGCGGGAGCTGCTCGCAGCTGTTTCATTGGGATACGGAGCCTGCCTTTGCTTTCCTTTGACAGGGAGTCCCAGCTTTGCTGAAGGGAAGATCTTTTTGCTGAACTATCGCTGATTGCACACAGGGGCCGGGACTGCGAGTACCAGGGTTCCTTGCGCACGACCAACTCAGCGCACCTGGTGGCTCTTCCCGCCCCTGCTCCTCCCTGTTTCACCGGCTACTTACAGCTCGCGGCCCCCGCTTCGCGGGAGCCGCTCGCAGCTGTTTCATTGGGATACGGAGCCTGCCTTTGCTTTCCTCTGACAGGGAGTCCCAGCTTTGCTGAAGGGAAGATCTTTTTGCTGAACTACCGCTGCACACAGGGGCCGGGACTGCGAGTACCAGGGTTCCTTGCGCACGACCAACTCAGCGCACCTGGTGGCTCTTCCCGCGCCTGCTCCTCCTACTTATCTACGCCCCTCAACGCATAGCGGGACGCCGGACGAAGCCCGGACAAAGGGCGGACAGTCTGAGTCAGTCCGAGACTGACCGTGACTGGACTGGGCCAGGACTTTTGCCCGTTGTTCGTGCTGCTTCCTCGCGGTACTCCGACCGTAGGACTTTTTGTTGTTGTTGTTTCTCTTGCGTATTGCTGGCGCTGCGTTACATTGTTAACTGCTTTTATTGGCGCTGTTGGAGCTTTTTAGTATAACTGTGGCACTGATTTATTGAGCATAAAATGTCTAAACAGAAGTCTTCCTCTGCTACCAATACCATAGACAACTACCTAGTGCAGGTAGTCAGTACAATTAATAAGTCTAGAAGATTATCCCTGGGTCTGAGTTCCACTCCCATAATCCCTATCGAGATCTCCCTAATAGAATCGAACCAGATTGAAGTACCGATACAGATACATTGTAGTGACTCCCTCGATAATGTATTTACGCAGGAAGACAATCCTGTCCAAATTACTTCCACTGCTATTAATTTGGTAAATGATTCCCTAGAACAATCCAATACGACCCAACAAATATCAGCCCCACCCTCCCCTGTGTCTGTTCCAGTAACCAGACCAGTTAGAACTTGTAGAAAGGGCTTGAATAAACATGGTGGGCTGCTGCGCTCCAGCAGGAAGAGGATTGTCCCCCCTCCCAAAAATATGCCCGATAAAGACACAATTGGGGAGCTTGGTGATAAGGTGTCTCTGGAGGAAGAGCAAATCAAAATACTTGTGAATATGATTGATGCCAAGATTAAAAATATTGTTAAACCCCTGATAGACAAAATTGATCATCTAACAGAAGAGGTTTTTAGGCTTGGGGGTATCATAAACCAGTCAGTGGAATTGGTGGGCAATATAACAACTCCAGCCTCCAGTAGAGTCGATCCAATAGTAAATGCACCAGGTGCTGGGATAGAAAGTAGGGAAAAAATGGCCCCAATCCCCCAAATTCCCCCTCAATGTGCATCTAATAATGATCAGGGAATTAATATTGAAACCCAACCATCGAAAGCCATGAGCACAGGTACTGAGACAGGCCCGGTCCAACTTGTAGTAGAGGCCTCCCCCCTAGTTTTGGTTCTGGCCAATGTACCCCCTTTAAAATCTGGCCAAGCAGAACCTACAGCCTCACTGATTAGCAAAGCTTTCCACTGGCTATCCAACAATATGGTGATATCGCCTTGGGGCAAACAACAATTAGCAGAAGAAATCACTATGGCAAGAAGGGTGGTTTGGATAGGGAATGGTGCTAAACAATTCAATGGTGATTGTGTAGTCCTGCATTTCTTAAACCCGGAAGTACTTCCCGAGGTTCTGAGAATTCTTCTTCCACCACAACGTAGGAGCACAGACATCGTTCCATTAACTCTGGATTTTTTCTACCATAGCAGGAAAATAGGGAACCCGAGCATCTTAAAAACAAAGTGGAACCTGGTATCACACAAGTGGGGTAGGATCCCCCAATCTAGTGAATGGGAAATTAATCTAGAAAACCGATTTGGGGCGTTATCTAATTTGAATGAATGTGATTGACTCAAACCGGCTGATAGAGCAGTGCAAAATAAGCCAGAGGAGTTAATTAACAAGGATACCTCCGCAGAGGAAGAGCACAGTCTGACACATGCCACCTCCTCGGTTATGGGGATAAGGTTAGGGGGAGCATCTACTGTAAGTAGTGGAAATATGAATAGACCTCTGAAGCCACAGTTAGATCCTTTGATAGTGGAATCCCCATGCCACAATAACACTCATCTAGATTTAGAAATGGGGCGGGGGGATGATCTTCAAGGATCTCCCCTTTCACAGATCTCATCTGAGGCAGTGATAGCTGGTATAGAAGAGACAGGGTTGACCTTTCTTTCCTGGAACATTGCTGGAATAACCAACAAGTTGACATCTCCTGAATGGTGCTCATTTATAGAACAATTCGATATTCTACTGTTCCAAGAAACATGGTCCGTGACCCCAATACTCCGTCAAGGGTACCTCAATTTTTATATTCCAGCGACCAAAAACCCTAAGGGACGTCCACTAGATGGACTAATAATTTGGGTTCGCCAAAATCTATGCTGCAGTATTTATCAAAGGAGCTCCCCACTAGTAGACATATTACCAATTAATCTTACCTCGACCAATGGTCAGCGGATGTCATATTTAATATCTACGCCAGGGGAACAGTGGGTGGTAAAACATCGGAAGTAATAACCGCTCTGGATCATGAGCTTGAAGTTCTTCCAACATACTTACCTTTCATTGTAGGGGGTGATGTTAATACCACTTTTGAACCGCTTGGCTAAGAAGACCACATTTTAACAGATGAAGAAGATAGCAAATGGGGTATTCCACAGTTAGAACTTTCTGTAGTTAGTAGATGGACAGAGGCGGCCATCCAATTGAAGGCTCTATGCCTAGCAAGAGGAATCAGAGCAGCAAATGGAAGAACTCCATCAGATCGACAGGGGAATAAAACATTTAATAATGGTAGGTTCTCCAGTCGAATAGATTATATTTTAGTGGATGTCAGATTATGGAATAGCCTGATTGACATGACAATCAAAACTCGAATAGAGAGTGACCACAATCCTCTCTGCATGGATTTCAAAGTAAATGTAGGATTAAGAAAACCAAATTTAGGAGAAGGTAAAATTACCCTAGACATAGTATCTTCGAACAATCAGCGCCATATTAAATGTGGCAGATTTATCGAGAACACGGAGAAACTAGAGGACCTAAAAAAAGCTGTATTAGAAGAGGTCGCTGAGATAAATACACATGTCAACAAGAAAAATTTCCCTGAAATCATGCTTGACGCTCATTCGACCTTCTTTATAAAGCTCCAGGGTTTTTTTAAGAGGGAGAATAAAACAGGATGTGCTCAGAATAAAAAGTGCACACAAGGATGGTATGATAAGACCTGTAGAGAAGCCCGTGAGAACCTTAGCTTAGAACTAAAAAAAAAGAATATTCTAGGGGTGAGAAAAGCAAGGGACAACTACAGGAAGGTACAAAAAGAGGCCAAGAAAAAGTGGGATGAGGCCCATTGGCGTGATTTGAAATCCGCCTGTGACACAAGGAACCAGAGTCAATTTTTGGGTTCTGGTTAAATGGGAGAGAGGAGGGGTGGCCGAACCTCCTCAAAATAACGTAGCCCAAAATCAATGGGTAGATTTCTTTAGACCCCAATATGCTTCTGCGCTAATTAATGGGGAATATATTTTGCCCCCTACAATCTACTACCAACACCAGCTATTTACTATAAAAGAGGTCAGCATGGCATTGGATTGTGTGACTAGGGGCCGTGCCCCAGGAATGGACGCCATACCAGCGGATGTGTTTTTAAGCGACCGCCCATCCTGGTGCCAGTATTTTTTGTGGCTAGCAAACTCTGTGGCTAGAGGTGCACCCATACCTGCCTCTTGGAAGGGGGCAGAAATAATTCTGTTTTTTAAAAAGGGAGATAAATCATTACCCAGCAACTATAGACCTATTAGTCTTATAGACTCTGCCCAAAAAATAATAGGCCGTTTAATACAAAATAAATTACAAACCTGGATCGATGAAAACGATATTTTATCCCCATACCAAGCCGGGTTTCGTCCCTGTACAAGCTCAGTTGACCAGGTCTTTTTCTTTATAGCCCTGTATTGGAGGAATGTGTTGCTCACCAATGGTACCCTCTACGCTGTGTTTGTAGACTTAAAATCAGCTTTTGACTTAGTACCTCGCTCCAAACTTTGGGGGGTGCTTGCTGAAGCTGAGTTGTCTCCGGAACTATTGACGCTACTCGTCCGCTTACATGAGAGCAATTATGCGAGAATCAGGTGGGGTGCTCAGGGCGAGGTGACTGACACATTCCCCGTCGAGCGAGGAGTACGGCAGGGGTGTGTCCTGGCACCGACATTGTTCTCTATTTACATCAATGGGATTGTAGACCATCTAAGCCGCTCCCCCACTGATGCACCAATACTGGCTGGAGCTCGAGTACCCGTTCTCATGTTCGCGGACGATACGCTCATAGTTTCCCGCACACCAAGTGGGCTCCAGAAGGCAGTCAATGCCTTCGGAGAGTTTTGCAAAGCTCATGGACTCGAGATAAATACATCTAAGACTAAGTTCATGTGCTTAAATCAGCAGAACACCTTCAGGGGTTCTATAAATTTTGATGGTACTCCATTGGAACAGGTTGAAGCTTTCACATACCTGGGAATAAGCCTCCAAAGTAACCTGAGCTGGAAAAAACATACTGATATGGCTGTATTAAAGTTTCATCAACTGGCAGGCATAGTGGCTCATAAACATAAAACTTAATTGACCAAGCCTATTACTCCTGCACTAGAAATCTATAATATGAAGGTAGTCAGTGCCTCTTTATACGGTTCGGAACTATGGGGTTTCTCCAACCTGAAGCAGTTAACATTGGCGGAAAATAGTTTTTTTCACCGTCTGATTGGGGTCCCCCAAAGTACTCCTACCGTAGCATTGCCCTACGATCTGGGCAGGAAAAGCATCAAGGATTTGGCACGGCTCCGTCCGTTGCTATATTGGAGAAGCCTAATGACCACGCCAGAACTTGTGCACTTTGCAAATGCCCTAAAAGATATCATAAGGGCAGATCGTTTTCATTCGATCCTGTGGTTAAAAGAAATAAGAGTATTGCTTAGCAAGCTGGAACTTGATCACTTATGGAACTCTCCCAACATTGAAAGCTTCCCACTAAAGGCTACGCTAAAGAACATGTATTGGGAAATGGTATGGTTGTCTACCCAATGTACAGGCTCTAACGCAAACTTAACAGTACGCTATTTGAATATCAAATCTGTACCTTATTGTGAACTCTATTGGGACATTATCGAAAAACCACTTGACAGAAAATTGTATTTTCAATTTAGGATTAGGACGCTTCCCATAAAGGCGTTTACCTGCAAATGGTCGACAAATACAGACGATAAATGTCCACATTGTAAAGATTTGATAGAGGATACAGCCCATATACTGTTTGTTTGCCCTTTGTATGTTAATCCACAACGCAAATGGATTAAACCAGTGTGCCTGAACCTAGGAACACGTAGGTGCACAGAGGCACTAAGAATATTGGAATCAGACTGTACACCCTATCTGGCGACTGCTATTGCAAAATTCCTAGGCTGGTCATGGATTATACGTACTCGCACCTTACAGCAGCTAGGCACAGTTTAAAGATACCATAGATATGGTTGATCATTATGATTTAATGTAGCTAATTTCGTAAACAACAGTATCATGTTTAATCAGTTTCTTAAAAGATGTTTTTTAACCCTGTCTTAGTATTTATTGTATTGTGTAAGTAAGGATGTAAAATTGCTTTCATGACTGTTGTCGAATAAAGCTTTGAAATTTGAATTTGACTCAAGGCATCTTGCACAACATCAAATTCCTCTGATACCTCAGCTGCCTCTTTATACAGCAGAAGATTTTGCCAACACCAGAGAACCTGTAGTTAAGAGTATGTATATTTATTCCTCAGCAGACCTCCCTCCTATGACAATGTAGAGCAGGAATAGACTCAGAATACCACATTTATTAGCCCAGTGCTTTCTTGATATCTCTAAATAAAGAGCAGGACAGTGTGGTGCTTTCTTGCAACAACAGAGCGACAGGCATTCCACAGTATATATCACGTGCTCTATGGAGAAAATCTTAATTCAGACGATCTTTGAGGAATAGAACAGCAGGAAGGTGTATTAAATGCTTATTATTAACCTTTAACCCCTTCGCCACGGAGCTAATTCCACCGCGGCGCTGGGTGAGTGGGGGCGGGCTCAGCGCCATGGTGCTTGTGACGAGCTCGGCTCGTCACGCTGCACGGTGGCGCTGAGCTCGTCATGACTACGCCCGTTTTTCAGAACACTTAGCACAGGGGGAATTAGCCCCGCGTGTGAGCGCCGCGCGTGTCATGACGAGCTCAACTCGTCATGAGCACAGAGCAACCGTGCCTCATGACGAGCTAAGCTCGTCATGAGCACGGGAGGTGTTAATGGCTAGAGCCAAATATTAATGATGTGCACACAGATCAACATTCAAGCCCATCCTGGATTTGGGGTGGGACCGGACTGCTAGAGACAGTGGTACTGGAATAATTTTCAGAGTGGGGGTAATGCCATCAATAGCTCTGCAACAACACCAAGGTAATCGACAGAATGACTGAATCGCTATGGGTCACATTCCTGTCCACATGTTTTCTTCCACCATGCCACTCCAGGCAAAAGCCTGCCTTATGAAAATCATTACAGACCTTGCTCTTCATTGTGACAGTCTGTCTCGAACTCAGGCAAGGCCCACTCCAGAAGGGATCACAAGTAACCCCAGACCAGTTTCAATCTACTTAGGTCTCATCAGTTAGATATAGCTTGAGTACTATGGCACAGTAAACACTGGTCATATAGCAGAGCATACCCGTCGCATTAAGGGCTTAAACTGAAAAGAACCACAAGGTGACAGATGGAATGCTCTGGGACGCATTCTGGTCCATTGTTTTTTCCCACCATGCCAATCTAGACAACAACTCGCCCTATAGAAATCAATACCAACCCTGATCCTCATGGAAACATCCATCTGAAACTCCCATGGAAGAGCCCCTCCAGAAGGGCCCACAAGCAACCTCAGATTGCTTTCAACCTACTTTAGGTCTCATCAGTGAAGTATAGCTTGAGTGAGATGGCACCAGACCCATGTCTGGGCATATCCCTCAGACTTTGTACGCGAAACTGCAACAACAATAAGGTGGAGGATGGAATGCTTGATTTAATCTCAGCCAATGGCAATTGCTAAGGGCCGCATTCCAGTGCATTGAGCGATTGGTAGTGGTTAGACTTATCAACTATTGTGTGTTTAATGTAACAGTGGTAAGGTTATGCCCAGATTTTAGGTCCCGTGTTGACTGTGGCACTGTAACCAAGCTACACCCGACAGACAATCTCCAATCAGGGTGAAACCAGTCTTGGGTTGCTTGTGTTCCAGTTCCGAGAAGACCTAGCCTCGCAGCTCAGGCTGGACGGTTCCTACTGGAACAGGGTCAAAATTGATTGGCATATGGCTGGGTCCAAGTAAAGGTGGAATTGTGAGCCAAAGAAAGATAGGTTAAAATGCTAGCCTGAGTGATTTACAGGGTTAAACATAATATAAGCATCCTCTCCTCCCCTTTTGTGTGTGTTAATGCCATCAATGTTACATGATTGAACCACAGGGTTTGTTGAAAGTCAAAGCGGAACATGAAGGACAAGTGTAGCAAAAGTGCCTCATCCATTCTAGGTGAATAGTAGAGTTGTAGTATACGTCCCATTGGTGCAATGTGAAGCACCGTGTCCTAGATACAGGCGAAAATAACGCTGTGTTAGGTACTGCCATTTACAGAAGGCAATTTTCCAATGAAATGTCATCTTGAAATGGTCATTACATTTACATTAGGCATGCTGTCTAACTTCTAAACCCATATAATGCACACAATAAAATGCATGGAAATTTAGTTTTTGTGTATATGTAGCATACAATTAAAATTTCTATCTTTCTTTTGATGTTTTGATCCTATCAAATATTTGATTCCATTACTTTTTTGAATTATAAAAAAATAATACGCCTCATTTCCAACTGTATAGGTTTCCAATAGTTGTCTTGGCCTATCTTTAGTAGACATCTGATCTTTGCTTGCTGCTAATATATTTTCAAATATTTGTTCAGTTCTTTCAGTTACTTCATTTTGTTGTGTGTTAGAAATCATTTGACATACTGTGGTTTTCTCCTTTAACACTTTGAAGCGCGAGTTGCAAAATTCGCTCGCTTACACCAATCTCCATTTTAAAAAACAGAAGAGGCAGCGATTTGTGAGATGACAAATCTGTCAATTGACATGTCTTTGAATGCACAACTAATACTACAATATTAAAAGCAAATGAAAAGCCTTTATTCATCTTTCTTCTTTTGAATTCTTGCAAGGGTTTTTGGAAGGTGTTGCAACACCTCCGGCATCCCTAGGTTCAGGGCCCTTCCTAGAGAGAAAGGAGTTTGATTTACGGTAAATGAGACAGGCAGGGATTGGAGTGAAAAAGGGAAAAGTTACCTAGAGAGAAGTGAGAAGGGACTTAGGAGCAGGGAAGAAGGAAGGTACATTTGGCAAAAGGAATGAAGGAAGGAAACAAATAGGAGCCACGTTCTTAAAAGCAGTGGATAAAACACTACTCCAATGATGTTTTTACTGTGCAAAAAAACAGTTAGCACAGATAATCAGTCATTTTTCCATTTTTCAAAGCCTTGGAAAATACTGAACAGTTAGGGGGAGACATAACCCTATCTGAAATAAAAGGGGTAATGAAAAGCCTGGCCTGTGGCAAGACACTAGGGACGGGAAACAGCCATCACATCACATGCGTTACAACGCATGCGATTACAACGCAAGTCGTTACATCGACTTACTGTAGGGGGCATGCTAACCTAAGGAATAGTATCATTTACTTTTGCAACACCTTTCCTACTGTTGCGCACACTGGAGTTGGAATAGTAAATTATACTATTCTTAAGGCCAGCGTGTCCCCTACAGCAAGTCGATGTAAAGACTTACATTGTAATGGTACTGCGATGTGTTGTAATTGCATGCATTGTAAACACATGTGATGTAAAGGGCTATATTCGCCAGGGACAGACAGGTTCCTTATTGGGTTCTGTGCTACATACATGGATGAACTGGCCCCCAAATTAGTAGAACTATAAAAGGCGGCACTGGACTCAGGTCACCGCCAGGCTCTATACAATAGGTGCTGGTGGAACCTCTGCTGAAGCCGGGCAGACCAGCCCATGACTGCAAGGGCTGTATCAATATTGACTATAAGCTTCTTAGTCGGATCTTAGCCACCAGACTCCTCCCCTTTATGACTCGGCTGGTTCACACTTTTTAAGCAAGGGTTCATACCTGGCCGTACCATGGCATTGCACATCAGGAGACTCCTAACCCTAATGGAAACTGACACATGACCTCAAAGAAGCAGTGCTGTTTGTCATTGATATAGAAAAAGCTTTTGCCTACAACTGGGCCAGGGCTTCCTCTCGTGGACAAGGCTACTGTACACAGATCCCACAGCAAGGGCCAGATCATCTCTGAGAGTTATGCTGTAGGGCCGGGTACGCGACAGGGGTGCCCCCTTTCACCACTACTGTTTGTGCTGGCCATGGAGCCCCTGGCTGACCATTTGAGAACCAGGAATAACTACCAAGGTATACAAGTGTGCAACCATCCCCACCGCATAGCACTATATGCCAATGATTTATTCATGTTCTTAGGAATTACAACAGTCTTAAGAGGAGCCAGAGCACTATTGGAGGAGTTTGGATTATTAATGGGCCCGAGTGTTAACTACCAAAAGTCAGAATTGTTTCCAACTGAGGCGGCTCAGGACCCCCAGAGTGACTGGGCGTGCTAAAGTGGAAGTCCTGATACATAGCCTATCTGGGTGTTAAAATATACCATGGGAGGGCTGTACTTCTAAACAGCAATATAGTTCAGGCTGTTCGTGCAGTATGGTCGAGCATGTATTTCTGGAGGAGACTGTCGCAGGAAGAGTTGCGCTGCTTAAAATGATAACGCTCCCCCCTTTATTATACTACTTTACAGTTCTACTGGTGTGAATACCCAGATCAACATTTCAGGCAGTGGACTTCCTGGTTGTCACATTCCTCTGGGGAGCGGCCCGCAGGAGTGTATCTTTCTCCATGCAGATTGGAGATTTTTAGAGTGTTGCTGTGTCCTGTGTCCTGTGTCCTGTCGATAGTGTCTTTGTAAAGTGTGGTGTACTTGTCATTACCTGTTTTATTGTCTCCAGTCCTCAATATTGTCGGGTGTTTTGTCTTGGGGAAGTTAACTTTCTTTGTAGTTGTTGGGGCTGTTATACTGGGTTTCTTTATTTTTGGCAGTGGGTTTAGGTGTGTGCAGGGAGATGGTGAGTGTGGGCAGGGAGGGCAGGATGTCTGGGGGCATTGGGTACTTCATTTGGCTCATTAAGTTGTTCCTGCCCTTGATGGTGAAGAGGGGAGTCCATATCCTCTCTGGATATCCTGTCAGTGTGTTCGGTAGGTGAGGTGGGAGAGTGTGCGGGCACAGATGCTACGTGTATTTAGAGTGGACCGGACTGTGCGCCAATGGAAGCACCGCTGGCAGAATTTCCTGGGCCGTGAGGGTGACCTGTTGCACCACCTGGGAGTCATCTCTGGCCTACACTGTGGTAAGTTCAAATTATAAACAAAAAACCTAAAATGCTGTTTGGGTCACACTTGTGTCCAAGTGCGAAAATGTGGCAGACTGAGGCGTGAGATGTAATGCATTCTCGCCTTACGTTGGCACATCAGAAACACAAAGCTACATCATATGGACAAGCATTGTGTGCAGGTTTGTGTTACCCACTGCGCTTGTGCTACACTTACCACTGTAGTGCCAAGGCAGGCACCCTTGTGCAATACTGTGTGCAGGATAAAGCTTGTTTGTGTGCAGGAAGGGTGACTGTACATAAGCAATCTAAGACATTGTAACTGGGACATGTGTGCTGCCCAGAAGGAAGTGTCAAAATGCTGTTCTCATAAATTGTGGTACGTTAGCGATGCTGCCCTTGTACATATGCTCCATGTGACAATATGTGAGATATGAATAATTGCTCAAAGGAAATAGGATATTTCCAGAGTGTCATACACCACCAACATATGTGAAACAGCCTTGTGCGATCTGCAGTGTACCAATCGTACACAGAGCATGTATAACATCAGGTTGCGTGTAGAAATGTGGCCTTGTGAATGTGTCACACAACTAGTATGTGCAAGTTTTCTAGCATTATTGTCTTGTTCGGCCCAACTCAGCATTCACTGGTCTTGTGTAAACAGCTGGAAAAGTAGACCCAATCATGTAGCCAACATGAAACACAATAGTACAGTTACGGAGCATTTTCTGTTATGGTGATGATTTGTGTGATGAAAATGACATGTGTGATTTTACGTCTGATACCAACACATATTTATCTTTTATGTCTCACAGAAGGACGACCTCACATCACACAGGGGGACATTGACACCTTCCAGTACCCAAACACCACTGGTGAGTCCGGGCATCATATATTGGCATAGTGCGGTGTCATGAATAACTGGGTCAAATGATCTACGTTGTTGTATGCAGTATGGGTGTGTATCACATGTAGCTTGCCTGCAGTGTGATGATGTATTCTGGAAGTCAGAAGTGTGTGAAAATCTGTAAGTGAAGGTGGAGCTATGCATTTGTCTACTGATCCAGCGGCCTATAGAAAATATATCATAAACAACGCTACCCAACTTCATAACCTATAAACAAATTTCTACACTAATTTATGGACCCATTTATAAACATGACATAATTTGGGCCTACTGAATCAGGTGGTCAGATTAAATCTATATACACATTATTTACAAACTATATACAATTTTATACATCTGCGGAAGGAATATTGTCATTAGAATAAATCCTAACCATTTAAACGACCACCATTGGCGATGGGATCTAGCTAATAGTAACCTGCACTTCTGAATAACCAAGACCAGCTTGTTTGTCAAAAGTAAGATTTTATTTACTAAATTATGGTATTTCAAAATGTAATTTTATTATTGTAATTTTATTAACATTAAAGTAAGCATGTTTGAAAAGCTTCATAAGAAAAATACATTTTAGTAAGAAATTCAAAGTTTAAGTAAGATTTTAGCAATTTAGCATTTCTAAAGCCTAAGTCCCTAGCTAAGCTAAATAAATGGAAAATAAAGTAAAGTTCTTTGAGGATTCTTACGTGCTCCACGCAAAGTCCAGCAGCACTTCACCCTCATCGGAAAGTCAGAAAGCAGCAGCCAGCCCATCCCTAAGGGCATGACTTTTTATACCTTTCTAAGCTAGCTAAACTAAGCGAAGGAAAGTTTTCATAAATCCTCGAAGTCCCATTGGTTGAGAGTGACAAGTGACATGTCACCCACATTTCAAAAGTTCCATTAGGTCACGTTTCTTAAAGACCATTGTCTTTTCCGAATGCAACCAGGAGCTTCCTTGGTTTGCAACAATTGTAAATTAATGTTCTCACAGTGTTCATTTCATTTCCGCGGGTGCCAAGTTAAAGCTGACAAAATTGTCCTTTATCACTTGCTTCCGACCTTGGCCACGTCCGACAAAATGGTGACAGCATGTCAGATTTGCTTAGTGAATGCAGCTTTGACGAACACTTTTTCAGAATGGGCTTCTCGTGACTTGTGCAGAAGTAAAATTCAGCTTTAGTAAACTCGAGCAAACTAGGCCCAAAAGCAGGCAACTTATGCTTTCTAGTAATAAACAAACACAAGAAAAGTATTAATGTAAGAAATAATGTTGATTCTGTATCCACCCTAGGTTTACTAATTAATTAACCCTCCCGATTAGTCTAATGTTACCTAGCAAATGCAAACAAATAAAGCAGCGTTTATATTTACCAATCTTCATGAATCCATGAAACTTATGTGCACCTAGAATAGTAGAAATGACATCACATAGACAAGGGAAAGCAAAATAAGCACATGCTTCTTTTAAGTTTGCTGCAGTTAGTAATGACAAAAACGAAAACAACAAATTATTTTTATTATTTTGCACGAACAAAAGATGCAACATTTATGCACGTTTATGAGCACACATGTTAGTCCCCCCATGTGTAAAGTTTAATCTAGGTTGTATTAACACGATACATTACAAATTATTAATATTATTATTCATGTTATGGAAATGTGACTTTGCGAGTTTAAACAAAATTTTGTTTTCTATCTCACTCCATCAACTCCCTCATCTGGTGATTAACAAATCACCACACCAACACCCAAAATTTTGGTAATTTAAATTTCCGAGAAATTTGATTCAAATTCATTTGTATCAGTAATCCTAAAAATCTGTTACTGCATAATCTTTGGAATTAGCATAACGCTCTCTATGTAACTCCTGTAATTCAATCTCCCTTTTTTCTTCTTTTCTAAGTTTATAGATTCTTTTCTTTTCTTTCAACTGCTTCTTTCTCTTATGCAACAAACAACCTATTTTTGTCAAAATAAAAATGAATACTATTATAATCAAAGGTGCCAAAATCTTGCCAAGAATTGAACTACCAATATCATGAAACCAATTTTTAATTGCTTGGAATCTTTTTGAAAGTTTCCCTGTAAAATCATCTTCTTCTAAAGGAATTATCTCTGAATGCATTTGTGTAATGTTTTTAATGTACATCTCAATATTCTTACTTTCATCAGGTATATATGTGCAACAATGTTGTACATGTAAAATGCCACAGACTCCTCCCTCTTTTGCTAGGAGTATGTCTAAAGCAAGTCGATCTTGAATCACCATGGATCTGATTGCAACTACTTCAACATTCACTAATTGGAATCCATCAGCTGTGTCTGTTGACAATCTGTCAACAATTGTGGACAATTTTCTAATTCTCCCTGCATTTAGGGTTATACCAACAAAAGGTATCACTGCTTGTAAAATATCTCCCAGAACTTCTGTAAAAGTTTCTCTTTTGACTCTATTTACATAATTATGAATTTTGAACAATCCTTCTGAATCTCTATCAACATGAAACACTTTAGGAAAAACAATTCCCACATAACAAGTTCCATACCAATGGTCTGGAAGGTTGTAGTAGGCTTTGTCACCACAAACAAAATAAATCCCAGGGAAGATTGGATCTTTTCCACCTTTGAATCCCCAACCTCCCAAAATCTGATAAGTATCTTCACAGTTACTTGCACCTACAAAATAATTATCAAAAAGTGTATTATCTCTTCTAATGCAAAGCTTTCCACTAACTGGTTTATCTATGTGAATTGCAACATTTTCAAGCGTTTTGCCATTTAATTTCTCATCCTCTTTTTGCCAGAATTTTGACTTAGTCTGCTTGACTAATTCGTTTCTTTTGTAAATTGCTCTTCTCTCCTCAACCAAATTCAAAAATTTCTTTCCCTCAGCACTCAATTTGCATGTTAGGTTATTCTTGTAAGCATACTCGTAAGTGAGTTCGTTAGTAACAAGGAAAAATTCTCTCATTTGTTTAGCTTTCTTGTGCTTATTTAAAGCACCCTCAATCTTTATATTCGCAAAAATCTCGTCAAAATCTGAATAGTAATATTCTAAGCGTCCAGTTTGATAAAATAAGCTAGTTAACACACTACATGTTACACCATATGTGAGAGGAAGCATATTGTATGTCACTCCCTCAGAAACAGAAGCAGGTAACTTGACGCAGACATAGCAGTCTTTTGCATCCATTACCTTGACATATTCACTCAAAAGCTTTGTGAATGTATTACTTGAAAAATCACTAATAGATTTATCTTGATGAAAGTTAGGTTGATGATCAATAACTTTAGCAGGTGCACTATGTTTAGTTTGACTAACCAAAGCTTTGCTTGACATGTTAACTTTGTATAATTCTCTATTCATCTCTAATGGGATGATCACAGCTAAAACTAACCAGAGCAGAATTAAAATGAGCAGACACACCAGAGTCATCTTACAGCATCTCTTAAAAACAGAACACTTTGAAGTGCTCTCCTTAACATAAGGCATTTTGGTTAGTTTTGTCACAAAATTAAAAACAAAATTTATTTTAAAATTTCTAAGAATTAAACTATTTATACCCCCCTTTTAAAATAATTTTATTTTTAAAACCCTAAACAAGTTTTCTTCGACCTTATGTCATACATAAGATTTCTTCAACTAAACAGTTTTTCTTGGACCTTATGTCAGCTAACAAATTTTCTTCAGCCTTTTGCCAATTTAAAATTTCTATACTTCAATCATTGTCACTAATTTCTTCTATTTCGTTTTCTTCTTCACTACTACCATAAATGTCAATAACGGGTGGAATTACTAAATAAGTCCACTCAGGAGACTTGTATTTCTGGTTTGGTCTCACTATTCTTTTTCCTTTTCTCGACACCACTTCAATTTTCCTTCCAACTCCCACTTCCTTTCCAGGACTCTTTTGACTACTGATTTCTTCAACTTGCTCTTTAGGTTTCTTAATCAACCTGACTCTCAATCTTCCACCAGGCCAGTAGTCTGCTTTTCTCACGTATTTCTTCTTTGGTTCAGAAGCATTTGATTCTGACTTCCAAGCCCTTTTCTTTCTGTTTTCACTTGCACCATCCACGTCACTTTCTTCTGTTTCGTAGTCTGAAATTTCAATTGACTCAGGAACTTCTCTATTCGGCAGTTTTACTCTTTCAGGAACACTTCTCTGATTTCCAATACTGGTACTTGGTAATTCGTCTTCTTCTTCTTCTTCAATTACCTCCAACTTCCCAGACTTTGGATTTCTGTTCCTTACTTCAGAGTTTGTTTTCTGCTTTTCGATACTCTCCTGGTCTGAAACTTCTTTTTGTTTCGCTTCTCTGTCTTCAATAGAAATAACTGAATCCTCAGTTATCTTTCCTTTTAACAGATTCTCTTCACCTTCAGAATCTATTTCAATAATTTCCAAGTCTTTTCTTGGCAAATTGTCATTCACAGGTACAGGTTCCAGATGTCGACCTTCTTGTCGATCTTCAGGATCTGGATTTATTTCACCTTCTGCTTCAGAATCAGAATCATCTGTAGTATCACTTTCAACATCAGAACTCTCAGGAGTTGGTACTGGAATAGTATGACTAGGATGAATCCAACGTTTCAATCCTTTGCATTTTACAGCATTAGTAGTGATCAAAATTATTTGCCTAGGCTTCTGCCATCTAAAAGCCAGACAATTTCTTCTCCGATGTACTTTCGTTCTGACCCAATCACCAGGCCTCAGGTCATGTGTCAAAACTTTTTCATCTGATTGTGCTTCAGTTCCCACCTGATTATATACAGAAGTCACTATATCAGATAACCTTTTACAGTAATCCAAAATAGCACTGTCATTTATGCTCAATAATTTACCTACAGGTACAAAAGCTTGCCTCATAACTCTTCCCATTAAAATTTCATGAGGACTCAAACCTGTCTTTTTATCTGGTGTACTTCTTAATGACATCAAAACAAGTGGAAGAGCATCTGTCCACTTTACACCTGTTTCAAGACACATTTTTCCAATTCTGTTTTTAATTGTTCCATTAATCTGTTCAACTACCCCAGATGCCTCTGGTCTGTATGCACAGTGTATTTTCTGCTCAATGCTCAAAGCTTCACAAATTAACTTCATCAGTTTGTTATCGAAATGGCTTCCTCCATCACTCTCAATAGTGACTGGAAAACCGTACCTTGGGATAATTTCTCTGAGCAGTAGTTTTGCTACTGTAATTGAATCACAATGTCTTGTAGGAAATGCTTCTACCCATCTTGAAAATAAACAAACGATCACAAGGACATATTTTAAGCAATTGTGTAAGGGCATTTCAATGAAATCCATCTGTAACCTGGTAAAAGGACCACCCTCTCGACCAATTATTCCTGTCCCCACCAATGATTTTCTGTTTGGATTCATTTGTTGGCATGATAAACACCTTTGACAAAAAGATTCTGCAATTGTTCTGAATTTAGTATTGAACCAAGTTTCTCTGAAAAGTCTAATCATAGAATCTCTTCCAAGATGTGCTGGGCCATGATATAATCTGGCCATATCTGCAATCAAAAAATTCGGTAAGACTACTCTGCCATCTTTGTAAACCCACACTCCATCTTCATCACGTGGTCTACAATCTGATCTTAACCACAGATCTTTTTCCTCATCATCTGCTTCATTTTGTAATTCTCTAATCTCATTCCATGTTTCTACAACTGTTGATAGCATTAATGAATTTGAATCAGTTTCTTTACTTCTTTCCCGATTGTATGAATAACCTTTTCTTGCACAGTATTTTGCCGTTTCATCTGCAAATGCATTGCCTTTTGAGATATAATCAACTCCTTTAGTGTGCGCTGCACACTTGACAATTGCGATTTCTTTCGGCAATTGTATTGCTTCAATTAATCTCCTAATGAAAACTGCATTTTTAATTGGAGATCCTACTGATGTCATATAGCCTCTTTGAGACCGGAGTTGTCCATAATCATGTACAACTCCATACCCATACTGACTATCAGTAATGATGGTAACTCTTATATCCTTTGATACTTCACAAGCACGAATTAAAGCAATCAATTCAGCCACTTGTGCTGATCGAACTCCTTCAAGACATGATGCTTCTTCAACATCTGCAACTGTGCAGACTGAATATGAGGCTTTCAAGACACCTCCCTCTGATCTCAAACATGAGCCATCTACAAAGTAGACAAAATCTGATTCAGATAGAGGTCTATCTTTGATATCATGTCTTGGTTTCGTGCAGAATTCCATAACATCTAAACATTCATGTTCTGTTTCGATGTTATCAATGATCTCAGAATCAGGCAGTAATGTAGAAGGATTTAGATTTAAACATCTTGAAATCGAAACATTATCTGCTCCTAGTATGATTTTCTCATACTTTGTCAATCTGCTGCTTGTCAGATGCTGAGTTTTACCTCTTGTCAGCAATATTTCGACTGAATGAGGCACAAAAACTTTTACAGGAAATCCCATAATGATTCCTTCACTCTGTTCAAGACTAACACTTGTAGCTGCAACTGCTTTCAAGCAACCTGGTAATGCTTTTGCAATGGGATCTAGAATTGCAGAGAAGTATGCAATAGGTTTCTTTAAATTCCCATGTCTCTGAATCAATACAGACAATGCACATCCTTCTCTCTCGCTGCAATACAGTTCAAAATCTTTCTCATAATTCGGCATACCTAAAGCAGGAGCTTGGCATAAGCTCTTTTTCAAATTCTCAAAAGATTCCATCTCAATTTCATTGAGAATAATTGGATCTTTTACATCAGACTTTGTCAGTCTCTGTAGTGGTTTTGCAATTACTGAAAATCCACTTATCCATTGTCGACAGTAACCAACCATTCCCAAGAACATTCTGACCTGTCTCTGTGTTCTTGGAGGTTGCATTGCTTGAATCATTTTAATTCTCTCTATTGTCACTTGCCTTTTTCCCTTTGCAATTCTGTGACCAAGATATTTTACTTCTTGTTTGCAAAACTGTAATTTTCCTGGAGACACTTTATGTCCCTCTTCTGCAAGGCGATTTAACAGTATTATTGTGTCTGTCACACAATTTTCTCTTGTCTTTGCAGCTATCAATAAATCGTCAATATACTGCACTAACGTAGACCTACCTGGTAAATCCAAGTTTTCCAAAGATCTTTTTAACAACTCATTAAAGATTGAAGGACTTTCTGTATAGCCCTGTGGGATTCTTGACCATCCGAGGGTTTTACCTTGGAATCTGAAAGCAAAGATTTCATAACTGTCTGGATGTAAGGGAACAGTAAAGAATGCATTACAAAGATCAATGACAGTGTACCATTCAGCATCATGTGGAATCTGGTACAGAATTACTGCTGGATTTGGAACCACAGGACAACATGGAACAACGATTTGATTAACCTTTCTCAAATCTTGTACGATTCTAAATGTTCCATTTGACTTTTTAACTCCCATAATTGGTGAATTACAAGGACTACTCTCCATTTCTTTTAATACACCTTGTTTGATTAATTTTTCAATTATAGGCGTAATACCTTCAATTGTTTCTGCTTTCATTTTATACTGTGGAATGTTAGGAAATTCTATTCCCTGTTTCAATGTAATTTTTACTGGATCTACGTTTTTCATCAGACCCATCTCGTTTCCAGTAAAATCCCATATATCAGGTTTCACTGTTTCCTTGAGCTCTTCAGGCAAATCTTTCTTTTCAAATGCAGGAAACAATTTTGTTTCTTCTGCTTCCATCATCATCATTGTCATTCTGTATAAACCATCTTCCTCCATTGTTTGTAACTCAACTCCATCAGGAGAACAATATATTCTGCAATTCATTTTACACAGAATATCTCTGCCTAGTAAATTTACTGGACTACTATTACAAACCACAAATCTATGTTTGTCTCTATAATTTCCAATTTCAACTGGAACTGGATCAGTTAAGTCAGTTTTAATTTGTTGATTGCTTACTCCAACAACTTGGATGGTATCCCCAGAGAGAGGTAGGTTTTCAATTTCCACTGATCTAACAGTAGAACGGGTAGCACCAGTGTCCACTAGAAAAGTGATGTCTACATCGTTAACTTTCCCGTTTACAAATGGACCAGACTGGTCAACCTCAAGAGTGGCTCCAACAACACACTCTTCCTCCTCTCTCGGGCACCGTCAGCAATAATCATCAGAATCACTGTCTTGGCTTTCTGTTAACAAAAATTGTTGTGAAGCATTTTGCATTTGCACCCTTTGTTGCTTTTGCTGTTTTTGCGGTCTTATTACCTGTTCATTTCCCTGAAATCCCACATTTGGATTATATTTTTGAACTCCCCCACAATTCGGAAATGGTGGTTGTGGCAATTGATCCTGACAGTTATTCACCTGTTGCTGTTGCTGTCGCTGAATGTTTAACTCGTTTAACCCCTGTTGCATCTGTAGCTGTTGCTGCAGGTCAACACCATTCTGCATCTGTGGATTTAATAAGGGATTCTTTAAGTTTCTAGGAGGTTTAGGACACTCGTCTCTCCAATGTCCAATTTCGCCACAATTAAAACAAGGTAATCTTTGTTTCAACTCCTCAATCTTTGGGCTAAATTTTCTTGGAAAAATATTACCTTTAAGCTTTCCTTGTATCTGGTTCGTATTTCCAGTTTGAACAAAATTTGTGTTCTTATTACCCATGCTGGCAATTTGTTGCTCAGCTACCTTTACCTGAGCCCACATGGCTTTCTCTTTGAGCTTCTTTTGTCTCACCTCTAACTCATCACTGCAATACTTAGCTTTTCTCAGAATATCGTCCACAGAAAGTGATTGCCATCCTACAATGCTATTCCTGATCATATCTGCAATTTCAGGTTTTAGTCCATAAACGAATCTATAGATAAAATGACTCATGTCCTTTTCATCTAATTTTTCATAGCCACTGTATTGTTTAAAAATTAACAGTAACCTCTCATAAAAAGAATGAACTGATTCTTTTGTTTCCTGATTTGTCCTTTCTATTTTAACCCAATCAACTTCTTTGGGTGGAATTTTGTTTTTCATCCAAACGATCACTTTTTCGTAAAAATCCATTACAAGAGGATTTGGGGCACCTGTTTCTTTGATTCGTTCAGGTTCTGTTTTTGGCCAACTTATTGATATTTTACATTCTGTCCAAAGATCTGATGGTACGACAATGTCGAAAAATCCATCTAAATCAATCCACAGAACTTTTGACACTTTGATAAATCTATCCACTTGTCTATACCACTCTACCGGTTTCTCCCTCAATTTTGAAAAGTCATTTGTAAATAGCAGTATGTCCTGTCTTGACCAAGGGACATGAACATATCCTCCACCTGCAATCTCTCTCATTGGAAATTGTTTTGACAATTTTTCCAATCTTTCATCTTCCTTCTTTTTCGTCCATTTTACTCTCCATTTATTGAGTTCTCCCAGCTTTTTGATGTAAACAATCAAATCTTTTATATGCACTATTCTTCCCATTGAGTTCAAACTCTCAATGTCACTTTCTGAAAAGTCTAGTCTGTAATGTTTTGCAAAATTCTTTTGTTTACTCACATCAATTTCAAGTTCGGCTGCTAGATCTTCTAATTGATCATATTTATTTTTAGTTTTCCACTGAATACTTTTACAAATGAACAGTAGTTCATCATCTCGATAATAATTTAAACTATCTGGACCAATTGTTCCAATTATTAATTCTTCGATATTTGCTTTTAATTTAGCCACATCAAGTTTTGGAGTAGTTACACTAACTTCAGGACTCCCTACATCTGAAATAGCACCCATTGGTGTTTTTGGAGATAAATCCTCATTAAAGGTTAAATCTGGCATTCTCGATCTCGAAGAGTTTATTTCGGATATGTCTGAGTAAAATTTTTCAGCAGCTTTTTGAATTTCTGCATTTAAAGGAATAGTTAACCCTGTTTTGTTTAATTCTCTTTGGTCAAATACAGGTTGAACAGGACCAATCGTTACTGGAACTGTCACAGCTTCCATGCTTTTTGTCATTCGTCTAATTAATTCTTCTTTAGATTTTAAATATTCAGCAGAATCAGCTGTTTCAATATTTCTTGTTTCCCTTGCATAGTCTTTTGGAGCTTCTCTTGCTCTTGGAGTCATTGCAAAATGTCTACCTTCATTTCGAGCATTATCAAATTCTGGTCTTCTTGGAGTTTCAATAATTTCACAATTATTTGGATAAAGTTTTGGAGTTTCATTAATTGGAGGTGCACTCGGTGAAGTTTCAGTAGAAACCACCGGAGTAGACCATGATCTAGGAGGTCTCAAAGGTTGATTCTTTCTAGCTGTAGTGTATATTTCTTCCATAACTGCATCTTCAGATTCGCTTTCTATAGATTTCCCAGCAGGAGTACCCATAACCATTTCCTGAATTAAATACAATCCTTCACTCATGTTTCCCTGCCTCCACATTCGCAACCTGTCTTCATGAGTATCTCTTCTCCAAGGTGGAGTTTTAGTAGGTCTTTTAATTCCACTAGCTTCTCTTTGTAATTGATACATCTCATCTTCCCACTCAACTAAAGCTTCAAATTGAGTTGGTCTCGGTTTTGGAATAAGAGCATTCATTTTCTCTCGTAAATTTCTCAAGACTTTTACATTAAATGAACCATCATCAGGCCAAGTTAAAACACCGTCGTTTTTAGTATAGCGTTTCCAGCTATCGAACCATAAAACAGTATGATATCCATATTCACCTTCCATGTACGCTGCAGGTGTTTTATACTTATGAAGTAATTTACCACCTCGCGTTTCGATTTTCTTGTCGGGTGAAAATAAATTTTTAAGTTTCTGAAATAATGTTGGCTTTTTCTCAACATGTTTAAAATGATAACTCATTTTTTTAAAAGTTAAATTTAATTCGTAAAATCGTTCGTAAAATGTTTCCGGGATGTTCCGCAAAGCAACCTATCCGTGCGCGAAACACACCAACAAGCCAATGACAGTTGAGCTACGTCGGTTTCCTGCTCAACGAATAAAAATGGAGTTTTTCTGAAGGACCAATCAGCTTACAGGTCGTCAGAGACTCAAGAGCCAATTAGAGTATATCTTGTGACGTAGGTCACCCAATCCCAGCGCGGCTCTGTGACGTACACAGCAGCTGCGGTTTCTTGCTTCTCACTCCTAGCGCTTACCCCTCCTTCACAAAATCTTTTCACAGCGCCATTTTAAGGACACTTTTCAGTGTAAATTAATTCTTTAACAATGACAATAAGGACTCATCTGTTTGTTTCACTATTTAGGATAGTTTACATACATTCAAGTATCCACACTTCGGAATAGTCGGCGCTATTCACATTAAGGATAATATTCAATCGTCGGTAGAGTAACTCTTACCCCACCCTTCGAACACGTAAAATTATGAACTCGTTTTCCTCTGAACGCACGGATATAACTAATACTTTTATCACAGTGAGTTTTATGGAAGGCGCTTTGTCCCTATTCTCATGCTGCTCTAATTTCTTAGAAAACCCTCACTTTACAAGATTCACACCTAGCCCTAACACTGTGCTGCACGGCGACAACACTATGGTACACGGCGATACCACTTGTGATACTCGGCGATATCACTGCAAACAGAACAGATGACTTGCGTGACTAATTTCTCGCCACACAATCTATACCGGTATAGCTTACAGATAGCACGAAAAACAAACTCAACATGTGTTAAAACATCGATCCTATTTCCATACCATAACACTTTAGTAACCCTTAGCAACCAACATATTACCTTGGTTACCCTTAGCAACCATCAATTTCTGCTACCAGAGAATTGATCCAGCGGCCTATAGAAAATATATCATGTAGTTGTTGGGGCTGTTATACTGGGTTTCTTTATTTTTGGCAGTGGGTTTAGGTGTGTGCAGGGAGATGGTGAGTGTGGGCAGGGAGGGCAGGATGTCTGGGGGCATTGGGTACTTCATTTGGCTCATTAAGTTGTTCCTGCCCTTGATGGTGAAGAGGGGAGTCCATATCCTCTCTGGATATCCTGTCAGTGTGTTCGGTAGGTGAGGTGGGAGAGTGTGCGGGCACAGATGCTACGTGTATTTAGAGTGGACCGGACTGTGCGCCAATGGAAGCACCGCTGGCAGAATTTCCTGGGCCGTGAGGGTGACCTGTTGCACCACCTGGGAGTCATCTCTGGCCTACACTGTGGTAAGTTCAAATTATAAACAAAAAACCTAAAATGCTGTTTGGGTCACACTTGTGTCCAAGTGCGAAAATGTGGCAGACTGAGGCGTGAGATGTAATGCATTCTCGCCTTACGTTGGCACATCAGAAACACAAAGCTACATCATATGGACAAGCATTGTGTGCAGGTTTGTGTTACCCACTGCGCTTGTGCTACACTTACCACTGTAGTGCCAAGGCAGGCACCCTTGTGCAATACTGTGTGCAGGATAAAGCTTGTTTGTGTGCAGGAAGGGTGACTGTACATAAGCAATCTAAGACATTGTAACTGGGACATGTGTGCTGCCCAGAAGGAAGTGTCAAAATGCTGTTCTCATAAATTGTGGTACGTTAGCGATGCTGCCCTTGTACATATGCTCCATGTGACAATATGTGAGATATGAATAATTGCTCAAAGGAAATAGGATATTTCCAGAGTGTCATACACCACCACCAACATATGTGAAACAGCCTTGTGCGATCTGCAGTGTACCAATCGTACCAATCGTACACAGAGCATGTATAACATCAGGTTGCGTGTAGAAATGTGGCCTTGTGAATGTGTCACACAACTAGTATGTGCAAGTTTTCTAGCATTATTGTCTTGGTCGGCCCAACTCAGCATTCACTGGTCTTGTGTAAACAGCTGGAAAAGTAGACCCAATCATGTAGCCAACATGAAACACAATAGTACAGTTACGGAGCATTTTCTGTTATGGTGATGATTTGTGTGATGAAAATGACATGTGTGATTTTACGTCTGATACCAACACATATTTATCTTTTATGTCTCACAGAAGGACGACCTCACATCACACAGGGGGACATTGACACCTTCCAGTACCCAAACACCACTGGTGAGTCCGGGCATCATATATTGGCATAGTGCGGTGTCATGAATAACTGGGTCAAATGATCTACGTTGTTGTATGCAGTATGGGTGTGTATCACATGTAGCTTGCCTGCAGTGTGATGATGTATTCTGGAAGTCAGAAGTGTGTGAAAATCTGTAAGTGAAGGTGGAGCTATGCATTTGTCTACTGATCCAGCGGCCTATAGAAAATATATCATAAACAACGCTACCCAACTTCATAACCTATAAACAAATTTCTACACTAATTTATGGACCCATTTATAAACATGACATAATTTGGGCCTACTGAATCAGGTGGTCAGATTAAATCTATATACACATTATTTACAAACTATATACAATTTTATACATCTGCGGAAGGAATATTGTCATTAGAATAAATCCTAACCATTTAAACGACCACCATTGGCGATGGGATCTAGCTAATAGTAACCTGCACTTCTGAATAACCAAGACCAGCTTGTTTGTCAAAAGTAAGATTTTATTTACTAAATTATGGTATTTCAAAATGTAATTTTATTATTGTAATTTTATTAACATTAAAGTAAGCATGTTTGAAAAGCTTCATAAGAAAAATACATTTTAGTAAGAAATTCAAAGTTTAAGTAAGATTTTAGCAGTTTAGCATTTCTAAAGCCTAAGTCCCTAGCTAAGCTAAATAAATGGAAAATAAAGTAAAGTTCTTTGAGGATTCTTACGTGCTCCACGCAAAGTCCAGCAGCACTTCACCCTCATCGGAAAGTCAGAAAGCAGCAGCCAGCCCATCCCTAAGGGCATGACTTTTTATACCTTTCTAAGCTAGCTAAACTAAGCGAAGGAAAGTTTTCATAAATCCTCGAAGTCCCATTGGTTGAGAGTGACAAGTGACATGTCACCCACATTTCAAAAGTTCCATTAGGTCACGTTTCTTAAAGACCATTGTCTTTTCTGAATGCAACCAGGAGCTTCCTTGGTTTGCAACAATTGTAAATTAATGTTCTCACAGTGTTCATTTCATTTCCGCGGGTGCCAAGTTAAAGCTGACAAAATTGTCCTTTATCACTTGCTTCCGACCTTGGCCACGTCCGACAAAATGGTGACAGCATGTCAGATTTGCTTAGTGAATGCAGCTTTGACGAACACTTTTTCAGAATGGGCTTCTCGTGACTTGTGCAGAAGTAAAATTCAGCTTTAGTAAACTCGAGCAAACTAGGCCCAAAAGCAGGCAACTTATGCTTTCTAGTAATAAACAAACACAAGAAAAGTATTAATGTAAGAAATAATGTTGATTCTGTATCCACCCTAGGTTTAGTAATTAATTAACCCTCCCGATTAGTCTAATGTTACCTAGCAAATGCAAACAAATAAAGCAGCGTTTATATTTACCAATCTTCATGAATCCATGAAACTTATGTGCACCTAGAATAGTAGAAATGACATCACATAGACAAGGGAAAGCAAAATAAGCACATGCTTCTTTTAAGTTTGCTGCAGTTAGTAATGACAAAAACGAAAACAACAAATTATTTTTATTATTTTGCACGAACAAAAGATGCAACATTTATGCACGTTTATGAGCACACATGTTAGTCCCCCATGTGTAAAGTTTAATCTAGGTTGTATTAACACGATACATTACAAATTATTAATATTATTATTCATGTTATGGAAATGTGACTTTGCGAGTTTAAACAAAATTTTGTTTTCTATCTCGCTCCATCACTACCAGTTGTAACTTAGCACATCCTCAGTCAGTGATACACTTGGAAAATAGGTCTATGTGTTCTGTCACAATAGCACATGCATGTGGATTCCAGAGTGCACTGATAGGAGAGGGGACATGTAAGTGGTGTTGGTGATGAGTATCAGCAGACATGGAATGCATGTACATCCTTGACTGAGATGACTGTGCAAGTGGGCTCGATAATGCACAAGGAGGCAGTGACTTTCCGGCCGTGCATGCTCAGACACAGGTCAGCACTGTGATTTCGTAGGTATGCTGCATACCAGCTTCACCAAAGTAGCAGTGCGTAGCTTTGAGCCAAGCATATCAATGACATGTTCACCAAACACCTAGCAAAGATGGCCCTATGAATCTCATTGGCATGTTTGGCCACTGCAATGGTGTTGTCGAGCTGTCTCCTTGCTGTCATTCCTTGGTCGACTCTGGCTCAGGTGTACAAGCCCCTCTGTCTAAATTCTGCATTCATTTACCCTGCATGCTTTAGCTCTGCATTTATTGCTGTGCCATTATATTTTACAATTAAGGGCTCTACAACGCTATCTGTGAGGAAGCATTACCCATAAGAACACAATAACCAATATAACTCCAGGGTGCGGTTACAATGGGGATTGCATTTTAACAGTTTGCGTTGTAAAGGCCTGCGTAGTTGAATGTACTAAAGAGTAATATTAGGGGATACAAGACACATTTGATTGACAAAATAGAGGAAACAATGTTTCCCACTCTCAGCAGCAACGCGTCACCTATTGTGTAGTAGTGATGGAGAGAGGGCCAGCGCCTCATGTACAAGTCAGTGTTCAGCCACCTGACCTGTTTGCATGTGTGCTGCATGATGCAGCACAGATGAAAGTGTGAGTAGGGCTGTCCCAGGATTGCTCCTGTGCAGGTAGGGTAAGCCTCTTATACTTTAACAAGCACCCCTGCACACAGACACCCTTGCACTCTTGTGCAAGAGTGCCTGTGTTTGCGCTGACTTGATGAACTGCATACAGTCATTGGGGGACCTGCAGGGCTGCATATGAGCATTGTACATATGATGCAGTACGGTATTACAGGAGAGGATGTGAGTGGCGCTACAAACGCAGGGCTAATGCCTCCCTCCTCAGATTCCTTGTACATATCACCCTCAGTCAGGGTATGTCACATCACCATCATTTGACACGTACAGTCTCATTTGGTTGTGACTGTACATGTCCCATGCAATGCAGTGGCATTTCAGTCTCCCCAGCATGTAGTCACTAGTCCATGATTCAAGAGTTCGTTGTCCATGTCACTCTCTGACTACACACAGCTACGCTAGAGTGTAGGCTCCCATATTAAAGTGATCTTGTATTCTAGATTTGAATGGAGAACATTGACATAGTCTAAAGGACTCACATTTTCCCATTGCTCCTATTTTACAGGCAACATGACGCCCGAGGAGGCCCCTGCTTTCCAGGTGAGGAAGGATAGGTACCACCACATTGAGAAGGTAGAGAAAGGGTACCGCAACATGGCACAGAGGTTCCAGGAATACCGGGCAAGCGAGAGTTGGAAATCGGTGCCCGAAGTTGCTACACGTGGCAGAAGGAGTGGCACACAGGCCATCCCAGGCCCCTCTGTGTCAGTTGCGGTTCCCAGGATGGACAGGCAGTGTCCCATTCCCCTACAACACCCCACACACAAGGGACTATGCCATCTGCACCCGGCAGATCAGGTGATGCCATTCACTGTGCGGGACAGGAGGACATTGATGGACAATAATGTAATGCTGGCGGAGGGAAATGGCCGAGCAGTCCAGGCACATGGAGGACCTTAAAAAACACTTGGGAATCTCATAAAGACTGGCCATGTTGAGCCCCATCCCCCTCTTCTCCCTGACCCCAATGTTTTATCTTGTCTATTAGTTAGTGTTAGGTTTGTATTTTAAGTGTTAGGTAGTGTAGTTGTACTGTAGGTATAGTAAGTGTTAGATTTAAAGGTAGTTTTAGATATTTATTATTATATAGTATTTGGGGAATAAGTTTCATTTTCCTTTGGGTGGGGGGTTGATGTCTTTGTTTTATAAAAAATATATATATATATATATGTCTTTGTGTAGGTTAAATGTGTAATTAGTATATGTATAGCTTAGATGTCCTAATCCTGTCTCATGATGCCTTCAGGGTGGGAGGGGGTTTGACCTCTTACATATGTTGTTGTGTGTTTAGGATTAGTTAGGGTAGATAGTTTAGGTATTTAATAATTTTTTTCTAGCTAATTTTGCTTAGACTAGAATAAGTAATAATTAGTGTAAGTTTAGGGTTGTTAACTGTTTTATTTTGGCAATAAATGGTTACTAGTTTACATTTCTTCTTGCACTTATGCCAGGGGTGATGTGGTGGAGTGTGCCTTTTTACCTTGTGTGCAGCTCATACCATCACTGGACAATCCGTTAAATGTGTAAGTGTGGTCATGACATGTTACTTAGCAGGATGGATTATGTCAGGATACCTTAGATGTGTGCACAGTGAAATGGCATGGATAACAGGGTTGCAGGTAGGATTTACGAAATAGTCTAGGGACAGTAGTTTTTGAAGTTCAACATCTGAAGTGTGACTCACAGAGTTGGCCAGCACATTGTTGCCCATTTACAACACAACGTATGAACATGGCCTTGAGAGGATATTGAAGTTGCTACTGTGTTATCCATTATGGAGATGAATGTATGCGCCGGGTACCACAGATTCTGTCAAACCCCAGAATGTCATATGTTCCTAGTGCAGAGTCCATCTATGCTGCACAGACCTTGGCACACTTGCTGCATAGTGCAAGTGTGTCATATTCATTCGAATGATATGTTACTGTGCATGGAGGGTCAACCTCTGGGCAATGCAGTAAGTAGTATTTTTGTGGGGCCATTGTGAACAGCATATGGCAGAACAGTGGCCCTGAATCACAAACGTCACCTGAGAGTAAGACATGACTTTACGATTTACGGTATTCAAAAATGGCATTTAGGAGTAGTCCAGTCAGGTATACTGACTTCACGTGTCCTAAATGCCTTTTGTTAATCACTAAAGTTGGAAAGTTTTGATTTTGTCCCAGATTACGTTTTTGGGTGGGCACACTGTTCTGCTGCACACAAGTGGGGGAATGTTGTATTGCTCCCTGTAGTGCCAGTGTCATGGCCACTTCTCCCAGGTGTAACTTTTGGCATTGGCTCATAGTGATGCCACCCTTGAAATGGTGGCACTGCTTCTGACTATATGCTACGTGCAGTGCACCACACATCCCTAGTCACATTGTCCTATCCGGTCACAGTGGTAACAGCATGAGAGGGTTCCTAATTTCGTAAGCATTGTTCATCCACAAGAAGGGGCTGTCTGACGCCTTGCACTTTGGGGTGAATCCCTATTGCCAACTCAACTTCACTGAGGCAGACATTCTGGTTCAAGTAGTGGCTGGTAGACATGTGCCCTTACAAATCTTCATCAATGTGACTATAGTGTGCATCATATTGGGATGTGACATGCAATGCGCACCATTACAACAGGCTTTGTCCACCTCGTAGAGTATGAGTAGATCTGGCAAGAGATTGTTTTTTGCAATTGTAAAAGGGGACACTACTTGTGGCCTGCAACAAACTTGGACATTTTTGCAAACATGCCTATTTCCTTTATAGACGTGGGGCTAGGTTGGGATGTTGCTAGATTATTGTATTGGAGCATTGAGGACGACACAGCTAGTTCACACATACCTGGTCATCTCACTGCCTATCTGGGTCACAGTTAAACATGTACATTTCCCTTATTTCCTTGGTGTACCTTTTGGTGGATTCATTGTGCCTACATTTTTAGAGACCCCTATACTTGATTGAACATGGACAAACACATAAGTGTGAGTTCAATTTTGTATTTACAAGTCTGTTGACATTGGTGAAGACTGGACCAGTACTTGGCCAAACAATACCCACATTCCATCGTTGCCCAGTGGAGGGCCAGTCAGAGTCGTTTTGGGAGGAAATATCCTGAAGAAGAGGCAGAGTTCAGTCTGCAGGCTGATTGCAGTGTCATTGGGAACAAGACATGATATGGCAGTCCATGTCGAGGTCCAAGGTGAGTGTCACAGAGTGTATCGGGGCCAGTGGAAGAGGATGTTATGGGCCATGATGCTGAGCCCAGATCCAAGGAGAAACATGCATTTGGCATAGATGAAAGCTACCACTTTCTTCTTTGCAAAAAAACAGATTCATCCACATCTTCGTCCTCTGATGTGTCATGTGCTTCACATGGGCTTGGTGGTAGATTGGCTGCAGCACTGTGAGGCACTGACACATCAGGGGGAAGAGATGTGGATGTAAAAGCTGCAGCAGCATTCATCTGTGCCAAACCTTGCTGCAGCAATGCAGTGATGATCAGCTGCAGGGCATGGAAGATTCCAGCTACATTGCGTTGATGTGCAGCCATGGCAGCCATTTGTTCCACTTGCATCCGCTCCATGTTCTCTATTATTCGGTGCATGAGGCCCAACTCCTAGCTGCCATCGCTGGAGCCACTCTGACTGGACAGTTGTTCTTGTCTCTGAGTCATAACTCCAGCAATGTCAGCCATGGAATATTGGAGGGCATGGAGTGGACTGTGGGTGTTTGTGATGTTCTGTAGGTGGTCCCGAATGGGACTCAGACATCCACGTATGGCATCAAGTTTGGCTGCCAAGCTGTCAAACCCCACCCGCACCAGATCATCAATCTCATGCTGGAACTCTACTGCACGGTGTTGGAATGTCAGTAGTGGGTCCTCAAGGTACTGTGAGACAGTTGTGGTGGTAGGTGATTGCTGCTGTGTGGTTTGTGCAGGGTGTGGAGTTTGCACAACGCTGCTGGATTGCCCTGCTCCTGGAGATGGTGTGCTGAGTGAGTCTAGCAGCTGTTGGAGAGTGTCAGTGTTGATGGTGGCG
This sequence comes from Lissotriton helveticus, assembly GCF_964261635.1. Classification (NCBI taxonomy): domain Eukaryota; kingdom Metazoa; phylum Chordata; class Amphibia; order Caudata; family Salamandridae; genus Lissotriton; species Lissotriton helveticus. The sequence continues at coordinate 511,052,314 of NC_136071.1, read as the reverse complement.
AATTCCTCTTCTTCATCAGTGAAGAGTGGGACAGGCTAGGCTGCTGTTCAAGAGGTGATGTTTCTCCCTCTGCAATGTAAAGGTGAGATGCATTTTAACTGTGTGTTTCATGTATGAACATGCATTGGATGGGTTTACAAGCAGACTGCAAGACAATGTCCATTGTGATAGTTTGTGAGGAGATGAATATTTTTTACCGGATAGTGATTATTAGTGCAACATCACAGATGTGATGGTATAGTTATACATTGTCCGCTCACAGTTTACAGCTATGCAAATGGATCATTTCTACACACAAGCAGCACCAGTTGTGTCCTCTGTTAAGTTGTGAAAGTGATGCAGTTTGTCCATCATTGTAGTCAATGTTGACTAGTACAGATTGATGTGTGTGTGTGCGCACTGCATTGTGGTAGAGTCGCTCCAGCAGATTTGACGAAGCAAGTGACAGTGCATGATGAATAGCATGCCTGCCCACCAACATATAAACATGGTGCAGGCCACATCACTGAAGTGCCTAAGTTTGGACATCATCCTCAAAGGAGCAGGTCACACTCTGACACTTCCTCGTGTACCTACAACCCCTGATGTAAACAATACATCCGCTGACAAACAATGCACAAGTGTCCCAACTCTGGCCAAGACCCATATGTACCCCAACTTGCAACATCTCACCATTGTAATGGGACATGAGTGAAAGGCCCACTGCCTGAAAGGGATAATGGGCAGCAATACCAAATCTGCTGGAGCGACTCTACCACAATGCAGTGCAGCACGGCGATAAAATCGTCATGCTAACGTGGAAAAAGTGGCGATGAGCTAATTAGCGGCCAGGGACAGCATGCTAATTAGCGTCAGTGCACCTTTCTTCACTTTAGGCAGGAAAAACCACAATAAAACGCCCGCTTAGCAGCCCAAACACAAAAAAGAATTTTTAAAAAAAGAATTGAGAAGAACTATGGAGAAAGCTGGACCCAGTACAGATACCAACAACAACCCCCAAACACCCGGGAGGATCTATTTTCTGTATTCTATGAGTGCCATGTTAGGTTATTTTCACTATAAACCCTGTGATGCGTGAAAAACATTAAACATGGGTCAACCTTAGTGAGAACAATAATTAGTCAGAAATCTTATAATGGGTCTGTTAGTAACCAGATCTATCTAAATTAATTTTATGATACATTATGTAAAATGGACAGTGCCAAAATGAAAAAAACCTGTGTTTAAAGATAATGGACATGCAGTATCTCAGTTCAACTTAATCACCAAAGGTGAAGAATACATCTGAAAAGTGTTGTATCATGACACCTCCCAAGGATGTGTATGTTCATGGATGTGATGTAATTCCATTTTGATGAGCCTGTGTCATACCGCGTCCTACAGGTTATATTAACCTGTATCATTATCAGAAGAAAAGGTTCTGCATATATGTATATAGTTGAAAAATAATAAAAAGTGTTTACTTGCATAGATTAAACCACAGTAACAATGCCAACTTTCTGTTGATAGTAATATCGAAGGTAAGTTCAACATCACTTCTCCAGATCATTCAAAGGAATGCTCAACCCTTGTTTATGTATGTGGAGTCCTTCACTCCTAGTTTTGTATTGAAGGTCAATGCATTATCCGCTAAAAGCTCATAAAACATGGTCGCAAGAATTTCTTCATAGATCTCTATAGGAGACATGAAAATGCCATCCTGTTGTTCAGTCCTGCTGGTATCATTGAATTCAATCTTTTTATCCAGTACAGTTCTCTCCTAAGTAAAACCTCCCTGTTTCCCACATCTTACCTGACAGGTACCTGTTCTAAGTTGATAAATCTTAGTTGTCTGATGCTGTGTCCTAATGAGTTGAAGCCTGTAGCTACCGTTGATTTCTCATTCATCTTCCTTATGTTGCTCTTATATTCAGTTATTCTTGTTTTAATTTTTCGGCCTGTTTTCCCCATGTATGTGAGGTCACACGGACATTTTAACATGTATATCACCTTCTTAGTCTCACAGATCATGTTGGTCTTTAGTTTAATTATAGTACAAGGATAGGTGATTAATCCAACTACACCAGTAAGCAGGAATTATCACTACCATTCCAAACATACCAAACATGGCAATGCCACTCCTTTCAGACCAGGAATTACCACTTAAATGTATATAAGGGAATTCCCAATACTAGCCTATGAGAGGATTAGGTCTCACAGCAGTGGAAACAAAATAGGTGGTTTGTCACTATCAGGACAAGCCACACAGAAAGGCACATGCCCTAACTTTTACTTAGCCAAATATTGAGGTTAGCGACACTAGCCTCTAGACTGGGCTCTCCAATAATCACGAAAACTGAGTTTTCTCATTCAAGTTCATTCAAGTTTATTCAATTCTTCACTGTTTCAACTCATATTAGATGTTTGACTTAACATTTTCTATCTTGCCAACATAATGAAATTCTTATGATGTGCAGTCTATCCATGCATAAATCCACGTTTTTGAAATACCCAATGCATTTCGGGTCAAGCAACAACCGTGACCCTTCGTCAGGGGTCTATGGAAACGAAATCAAACAGGACCAAATTAGTCACCCATCACATCGATAAAACTAAACAACAATGAGACATAACATCACTCTCACCCTACGTTGTGACGGAATATAAAACTAAAAAAGTGAAAATATCGGGAACAACAGTCAGACTCCAAACACCATAAAAGAAGCTTACAGCATGTGTGCCGAGAAGTTTAACTACGCTAAACGGAAAAGTGCTCCACCTCGGTGCTATAAAGGCATAATAACACTGGTTTCTTACTGAAGGTGCAAACATGCAAAGAGCAAGGATTTAAAAACGAACTCAAAAATGTGACTCACAAGCTCTCCGGAGCGTTTAGGCTTCCATGGATTCCGCAAGTAAACACAAACTAACTTCACGAATGCTAATAGGGTAGAGTATATGTCACATGACCGCGACCACAACCAATGGAGTTGCAAGCCCGTGGTCACGTGAAACGAGTATGTGGGCTTCAAAACAAATACAAATGTGCGCTCGTCGGTAATGCCCAAAAAACCTAGCAACATTATTAATGACACTGCGACCCTTAAACTAAAAAACGGAAGGATGGGAGCTTAAGTGAACCTCAACATGAATGTGAAAATCAAAAATGAAAATAAAAATAAAAATAAACAAAAAATTCAAAATACAAGATGCGCAATACATACAATTGAATATACTGTATATTTAAGTTATCAACCATGGTTCTTATGCAGGGTAACAGGATGTGGAACAAGTCAATGAACCCAATCAGTGAGTCATAAGACCCACGCATGCTCAATGCGATCATTCAAACCCATAGGGTGGGAAGAGTTAAGTTTTTTGATCCAATGAAACTCCGCTCTAAGTCTTTGTTTCGTGGGATCCATGTCAGGACGCTGATAGATAACCTCGATCACCATGAATTTTAACTGTGAGATTTGATGATTCATCTCTTTCCAATGGCGTGCTATTGATGATTTGAGGTTGTTGAGTCTGATGTTGCTCTTGTGTTCCGTGATGCGGACCTTCAATTTGCGTTCAGTTTGCCCAATGTATGCTTTGCCACATGGGCACTTGATCAGATATATACAGTTTGCAGTGTCACAATTACCGGAATGCTCTAATTCAATGGGAACACCTTTGGTTGGATGCATCAAGATGTTACCGCAGATAACATTATTGCAATGAATGCAATTAAAACACTTAGACATTCCTTTCCAAATTTTCTTTTCTTTCCTTGGAGTGTTAAGCACTTCTTTCAGATTTTTCGACCTTTGATATGCAAAGGTAATACGCTCATTGTATAAATCTTTCAGATCTGGTTCAGATTGTACCAAATGCCAATGTTTGTTAATGATTCTTTTGATTTTCTCTGAGTCTGAAGAGTATTTGAGTACACATACGGTTTTTTGGATGGTGAGTTTGCTTTTCGGTGTCAATAAGTCAATCCTCTGTATTTTGTCAACTTTAGCCATTGCTTGTATTAGGATATCGTCAGGATACCCTCTCAATTTATACTTTGCGGTTTGTCGGGACATTGATTCTTTGGCTTGTTCTCCGTCAGATGTTATCCTCTTTAATCGTGTATATTGCGAGAAAGGCAAATGTTTTTTCAAAGGCTCAGGGTGGAAACTCTGAAAGAGCAGACTTGAATTTCTATCAGTGGGTTTCTGGAATAATTTGGTGCTGATCTCATGATTAGAAATATTGATTTGTACATCCAGAAAGGATATGGAATCTTTAGATATGGTGTGTGTGAATTTGATCCTTTCATTATGACCATTGAGAACTTTGATGTTGTCTTCCAGTTTTTCTTTTGATCCGCACCAGATCAAAAAAATATCATCGATGAATCTCTTAAACAAGGTCAAACCTTCAGTCCACGTTTGGTTGGCAAAAATATGATCCCTTTCAAATTTTTGCATGAATATGTTGGCGTATGAGGGGGCCCCCCCAAAGCCCATCGATGTACCGTTAGACTGGTTAAAGAATTTTCCTTTCCATTCGAAATAGCTGTGGTACAATGCGTACTGCATTAGTTCCAAAATCAAAATTCTTTGATGTTCTTCAAGTTCACTATGTAGTAGGCTCCATTCTAGTGCCTCGATGCCCTCTCTGTGTGGGATAGAAGTGTACAGTGCGACGACATCAATCGTGCATAACCAATACGTTTCACTGGGTATCAATTTCACACTGTTTAACATATTCAAGAAAGATGTAGTATCCTTGATATATGTTGCGCTTTTCTGAACAAGCGGTTGTAAAAATTTGTCCACAAATTTACCAATGGGTTCCGAGATAGATCCACAGGCCGAGACAATGGGTCTGAATGGTGGTCTAACGGGGTCCTTATGAATCTTAGGCAACATGTACAGCTGCGGTCTCCTAGGGTATTTTAAGTGAAAGAAAGCATGTGTCTTCTGGCTTATCCACTTCATGGTCAAAGCGTGATCTACAATCTGATATAGGATTTGAAAAACAGTTAACAGAGTGCTTAGGATAACATTATTTGCTAACTTTTACTTACACAGCACCCTGACCATAGGGCTACCTCAGGCATACTTTTCGGGTGACCTCTGTGTAATAAAAGGAGAGTTTAAGGCTTGGCAAGTAGTTTTAAATGACAAGTCAAAGTGGCAACAAACTTTGCATGCAGGTCCTACAGTGGAAGGCCTGAGACAGGGTTGAAAACCTACGTCAGTGGGTGGAGCAATCAGTGCTGCAGGCCCACTAGTAGCATTTAATTTATAGGCCCCCGGATATGGGTGACCACTTTACAAGGGCTTTACAAGTAAATAAAATTGCCAAACAAATGTAAACCAGTCATACCATGTTTGAGGGGCGAGAGCACATTCACTTTACCACTGATTAGCAGTGGTGAAGTGCCCGAGTCCTAAACACAACAAAAAGAAGTTCAGAAAAATAGGTGGAGAAAGGCAAAAGGTTTGGGGATAACCCTGCAAAAATGGCCAGGTCCAACATTACACATTTGCAATTTTGGATTAATACATGCCAAAATGCATTTTTGTGGTCGGAAACTGTGACTGCAAAAATGCTTTGTATATCTAGCCCTAGTCTTGACACCAAAGTGCACAATGGAGGGTTGAGGGGAAATGCACTGGAGACCCTACATATTTTAATTAGCCTGCTTTTCAAACTTTAAGGAATGTTGAACTAATTAGACAAAGAAAAGAATATGCTGTTTCTACTTTTGTTTCAACATTCTTCAAAGTTTGAATTGTTTGGGCATTAAATAAGGGACGTACTATTTTTCTTGCTCAAATTTTTTTTTGCCTTCACAAAAGATGCAAAATATCCCAATTGTCTTCCACCTTTGCCAGTGTAATGCTTCTTTCCACCTAGCAAGATAATTTTAAGGCTATTAGAAGCCAGTCAATCCAAACACTACCCTTAAAGTATGATTCATGCCACTTGCATATTTGTAACATATATGCAAGTGTAGATATGTGCACACCTTTTCTTTGTAGGTTTACATCTATATGCAATGGCATAGAGCAGGAGACGATCATAAGAGAGCACGTTTAGGGCCAGATGTAGGTCGCCAATTACCAGTCGGTAACGCCCGATTTCGGCCGTTACCGACCGGTAATTGGTTTTCGAGATGTAGGGGCCATTATTTTACAGAATCGGTAATTTACCGAAACGGTAAATTTACCGATTCTGTAAAATACCGAATCGGTAACTTTACCGATTCGGTAAAACCCAGATGTAGGTAGCACTGTTTACAGTGCTACAGGCCTTCAGAATTCAGTATTTTACCACCCAATCCAATTGGGTGGTAAAATACCGAATTCAGGTGTGCATGCACATCTGTGCATGCATACCTGTGCCATGTGACACACAGACATGCCCTTAGGGCATGTCTGTGTGCCACATGGCACACATGCCTGTATTTGGGGTGCTAGAGGGTGTCAAAGTGACACCCCCTGCACCCTTGCTGGAATCGGTATTTACCGAATCTGTAAATACCGATTCGGTAATGCCCATTGATTCCTATGGGCTTCAATGCCCATAGGAATCAATGGGCATTACCGAATCTGTATTTACAGAATCGGTAAATACCGAATCTTAACGATTCGGTATTTACCGATTCTGAAATACCTACATCCCCCCCCCTCTATTTTACCACTTCTTAAATACCGAATCGGTATGATTCGGTATTTAAGAAGTGGTAAAATAAATTTGCCGACATCTGGCCCTTAGAGCCTAGTTGTCATGGCAGCAGAGGTCCTGGGCTTCACCACAAGTTGGAGAACTGCGAACCACATTTAGGCATTCTATCATGCCTTGTAAGGATCTCCGTGATTAAAGAGCAACCATCCCATTGGTTGATACACTTTCCTCACATTTTAGTTGGCGAGTCGCCAGTTTTTGTGTGTTTGCTCTGCATTACATTTTGCTTTTCCGAAACGATCTCCAAAAAGTGGATTTGTTTCTCAAAATCAAATTCCCAGTGGCTCTGACATGCAGGCACTCTCTTCCATGCATCGGTTTAGGGCCATTGTTTGTTTTCCCTGCCTGTGTCTACCACGTTTCGCATGGGTAGAGGAAAACAGTGGCAGCTACTGCACTGTACATTTTATTTATTTATTTTTGCACTTTTATACAGCACGGGCATGGCCCGAAGGCATCGGAACGCTTTACAACAGTAGCAGGCTACAAGTGTGAGCGAGTAACAGTGATCATATTCAAACATTTGCATCAGTAGATGGGACCTGGGCAATTGCAGCACCTTAGTCAGAGGACGTACCCAGTTCAGGCATCGATTAAGAGGCTGGGTGTCACATAACAAAGGTTGTACCCTGGTGGAGAGAATATTTAACTATGTTCGAGGGTGATTCGCCAAGGTGTCTGTCAAATATGGTGGGCCGCTGTGTCCCGGTGGTCATGCTGCTAATTGTGCTGACAGCCAAAGGGTTTCGGAGAGCAGAGTCGGTTGAGGCTCTATCAATTCAAGCCTGGTGGTTCTCCTTATGCTAAATAAGAATGACCAACTGGGAGTTCTGCAGGGCTGGTGCTCTGCCGAACTCTTAGAAGACACACATTTCACACGGATGACCCAAAGCAAAAACCTTCAGAAACTACGCAGTTTTAGGGAATTCTGAAAAAAAAATCTTTGCACATTAATGCTAACATTCCAGAAGATTCCTCTAGGTTTTCATCACAACTTCCATATTTTTTCTGTTAAGATTTTTAACAAATTTCTCCAGATTGCCGAACATTCTTCTAAGGAGTTATACAAACTACAAAGATGGCTGACCTTTAACATAGCATGACCAACACACAAGGAACATAGGTTGGGACCATTCCTCTAGAAAGCCAAAACCAGGAATGTACAAACACGTGGTGCATCTCCCTGATGCCACCCATGGCACATACACAATGAAACTCATGGGGACAAATTTACAAAGTCTGGCGCATCTCTGCAAATCAGCAGGAATGCGCCACAACAGATGCGGCACACAAGTCTTCCCTTGCGCCACCATGGATTCATCGCATTTACAATGCGGCGCACTGGGGCGCAAGGATAGGCAGATGCGTGTCGCATCTTGTGGCGTAAGGGCGGTGCATTGCTGGAGTCGTGTGGCAAGAGTGACGCAACTCCAGCAATGCAGGCGTAATGTTTTGCCGCAGCGGCCTCAGAAAAGTGACTCAGTGACTGCATCACTTTTATGAGGCCTTACTGCGACGGAACGCCCACCCTGCGATGGAACGCCCAGATGAAACTTAACGCAGGTTTCATGTGGCACTGGGGTTTACAACGTGACGCATCTCCCTAGATGTGTCACGTTGTAATTAAGGCGCAATGTGGCACATGATTTACGCCACCGCTGCGTCACAGAAGTGACGCAACGGCGGCGTACATGTGTCGCAAAGGACTTGTAAATCTGCCCAATGGTGTGGCCAATGGGGGAATGGCTTGCAGATCAGCCCGCCACAGGAAAGTTAAACTGTAATGTAAGTGGCAAAGATGCTGAACATAATGTTAAGAGGGCATGACTCGAAATGGCACAGCTGTGACCCTCTTGCCAACTGTCACTCACTGCGAGTGAACAAGCTTTTATTTAACAAAAATGATGACGTGCATGGCGCGTGGAAGGAAGTCGTCTGCAGCCAGTTTCTGGGGCATTTCTTGGTTTCACACCTGCAGCCTCTCATCAGCGCTGCAGAACGCAGTGCAGAGAGGCCTTGTTTTCCCACAGTCATGGGGGTCCGTCTCAGACCACCTGAGCCGGTCGGGAAACAAACCCGAGCACGTAGCCTCGGCCCCGAGTAGCTGAGGCCCCTCGCATCTGGATCCCCTTCGGCTGCGCTCGCTTGCTTGTTTAAGACCACTGGGGGGTGACACCCTGACCCCTCTCATGGCTGCCTTCTCTGCCATGAAGTGACGCTATGCTCTCCATGGCTGTGTCTTTGCCAGCAGCGCTGGTGGGGCCCAGGAGAGGCCGGTGATATCAGTGTGTAAACACAGAAGACAGGGAGCTCTAATGAGGCAGAGCTCTTCCCTCCAATCAGTGTCCCATGAAAGGAAAGCTGTCCAAATAATCAGAAGCGAGGTGCAGGGCCAGAGGGGGTCCTCTGTGCGGTGAGGTAAAGAAGTGGTCAACACCACCTTGATATTAAAGTGAGTGCACTAGGCCACATTTTATGACCAAGATGGTTGCATAACGGGTGCATGAGGAAGGGATTCTTTTATATTAGAAACGAGATTTTAAACACACTGACTGGAGATTCAGTCAATGCTGGTAAAGTAATGTTGTTAGCATCAGTGGTTGGATAAATTGAGGGGATTCACACAAGGGCGTACAGGATCTGTACCTCTTGGGCTGGTTGGCTAAGGCGGTAAGCAAAGTGGCACTGAGGCCTTGACCTAGTGGCAGGCTCAGATACCCGGCACCGGGGTACAAATCCTTTCACTATCACAAATGGTGGCGGATTAGAACTTGGAACATGGACTTCTAACTTTAAGGCAGACGAGCTCAGGGAACTGGCAAAAGGATCCAGAAAATGCAGATTCCAGCTATTATCAGTGGAAGAAGGCAGGGTCGGCTTTAGGGCAGTGCCACTGGTGCGGCCGCACTGGGTGCTGACCTGTGGAGGGAGGCGCTGTGACCTCAGGAGTGTGCTGGGCTTGGCAATATCTTATGATAGGAGAGATATGGGGGCACTTTTGCAGATGGTAGTGAGAGAATCCGAGGAGGCGGTCATGGGAAGTGGGGGCACCAAAACTTATTGTCGCACTGGGCGCCACCAGTGCTAAAGCCGCCCTGGGTGAAGGTCCTTTCAGGGGCAGTGATGGTTGATCATGAGCACTCGTGCTGTCCCATTCTGATGCAAACCACATTGATATAGTGCCCTAGGAGTGGGGATGGATAAAAGAGAGGGTGGGCAGGAAAAATTATGGGGATCATAACAGTGATGGCAACACCTGGTCACAATGATGCTACACTGCGAGTGAGGTAGGTATGGAGGAGGGCAAGGAATCCTGTTGTGGAGCATGGGGAATGGTAGAGTAGGGCAACAAGGTGATAGAGCGTGGGCTCACCTGCTCAACATACTCAACGGGGCCCATATATTTATATATATATTAAACAGGTAACCTACACACAATCAATTGGGGTTGTTACCATTTGGATTTTATATCATTTATTTTACCAATCCGAGACACACAAACTCTTGTTTCTTTTTTAAAATTCTTACAAAATTGTTATTTTACAAAATATTGAGTGTTAGGTACTCCTCAAAATTCACACTCCTCTCCAGAGCAGCTCATCCTCTAAGGCGGAGGAGTGTTGCCGCACTGCTCGTTGAGCTGTAGAAAATAAAAATAAAATGACAATAACAAGAAGTTATTATCATTTTCTTTTTCTCTGCGACTCCATCCAGGTTGGGTGGGTCTGGGCTGGGCTCCCCGCTGTCAGAGGGAGCAGGACTGGTTTGCACTCCGTCCCTAACTGCACATGAAGGCTACTCTGGCCCTGTGGGGACGGCCAAACCACCACGTGCACTTGGCATGTTCTCTACTGGGATGGAAAACATGCCTAGCCTCCCAGATACTGCCTGAGCGGCCAAAAAGGCCATGCAGATCAATCACCACACAGCTCATGCAATGTCGTGATTGGCTGGGAGAGTCTGGGAGCCTGAGTGCTCCGGGTGCAGCAGAGAAAAAAACGGGGAAGAGACATGCGGCAGGGGCAAAAAAAGAAGGTACGTTTATTTCTGATTTTTAGGATCCCTCCCACTGCCTGACCGCCCCTGTTCCGAAGCAGCTTCCACAGCTCCTCTCGCTTCCTTCTGCTCCTTAACCCTCCCTCCTGCTTTGCTTTGCGATATATTTTAACCAGTGTGGTCGTTCGGAAACATGAAGCTCACACCCCACCAATCCTACTGACCAAGCTACGCACCTCGTGATGGCCCGCTCCCTCTTGATGGCCTTGTTAGGGAGCCTCGTGTTAATGTATATTTGTTCCTCCTTTATAATTAGAGTTATGGAAAGTCAGTGGTCCTTTATCGTTTCTATAATATTCACATGCTTCAAGATTTGTAGTCTTTTTTTCTATGTTCGAATGGGCATTGAAATGCCTGTGTCCTTATGCTAGCACTAATTGCACAATTTCATTAGTAAACAATTTTAACTTTTTGCTGCACAGACATTCCTTGCCAATGAAGAAACCTAAGGGCATATTGACGAGATTTGTGGCACAGGGCATTGCAGCAAGCCACCTTGCTGCGCTGCCTTCTGTCACTGAAAACGGGCAGGAATGCACCGTATTTATCCAATGCAGCTCATTCCTGTCCTTTTCCCTTGTGCTGGTGCCGTTTGGGCAGTCTAGCGCCAACGCAGGCCCTCTTGCACAATAGTTCAAGTGTGTCTCCGTTGTATGCAAGATTGCTTTTGTACAGGAAGGTGCAAAATTCTGAGAGGTGTTTTCCTCTTTCTACATATGCTGCAGAATGTAGCCGATGTAAAAAGAGGAAAAACAGGGAAAAGTAAAGATATTTCTCCTTGTTATGCCTCACTGGGGAACCATAAGATTTTGGTGCATCCCAAGGTATACAAGTCCATGTAAATCTGGGAAGGTGTCAAAAACCATGGGCAGTGCAAGAACACCCACTGCAACCCCCATCGACTTCTTTCCTCGTGCAACGATTTGTGCTGCGTTGCCTTACTCTTCATAAATCTGACTTAGAGGCTTGCGTCACGGATGTACCACTTTGTATGGTGCAAACGTGACTCAAGCCTCTCATAAATGTGCCCCCTAGTTTCATCTGAAATGACTTCCAGCTCACCAGTGGATTCTCAGAACATAGTGGATGACTCAAAGTCTTCAGACTTTCTGATGCTGTGTGTCAATGCCGGCCTGAGTAACAATAACATTGACTGCTACTTTGTCTGTTTTTTGCACTTTTTTTTATCGTGTTTAAGGGACTGCACCCACCCATATTTATTTTATTTATTTATTTATTTATTTATTTATTTTGTAGAGCGCGTAGTCACCCGGAGGTATCCCAGCGCTAAAAAATCTTATCTCCTGAGTACAGTGGACCAAGGGAGGGGGAGAGGGAAGGAGGGACAAGGAAGAGGACGGGGAGGGCGGAACAAGGAACAAGATAAGGGCCAGGAGTGATTCACTGTGGGAAGAGGTGGGTTTTGAGCTGTTTCCTAAACCGGAGGTATTGAGGTTCGAGACGCAGGGCTCGGGGGAGAGCGTTCCAAAGTCGTGCAGTCTGGACTGAGAAACGCCTTCCTCCCGATCGAGCTCTCTTGAATTTGGGGGCAACAATGAGGTTTTCGGTGTCAGAACGGAGAGGTCTTGAGGATTTGTAAGGGGCGATGAATTTCTTGAGAGCAGGGGGGCCTTGATTTCGTCAGAGTTTGTGGGCCAGACACAGGGCCTTGAATTTGACCCGCTCTCTTATGGGGAGCCAGTGGAGGAGTTTTAAGGCCGGTTTGGCCGACGCTCTGGCAGGGGTATTCGTGAGGATACGGGCCGCGGTATTCTGAATTCTTTGAAGTTTATTCAGGGTCATCTCTGGGGCGCCCAGGTATATCACGTTGCTATAGTCAAGCCTCGAGATTATTAGGCCTTGAATAAGCAACTTTTGGGAGTTGGGGGGCAGGATGGGCAGGACTTTCCTCAATGACTTCAAAAGACCAAAGCAGGTCCCGGCCACTTTCTTTGCCTGCACGTTGAACGAGAGGTCGGTGTCAAGCCACACTCCCAGGCTCTTTACTTCCTCTCTGGGTTCTGGAGGAGGGCCCAGACAGGCTGGCCAGATGTTTGGGGACAGTGTGAGTCCTTTTGGGCCCAGGAGCAGAACCTCCGTTTTTGACCCATTTAATTTTAGGGCAGAGGTGTTCATCCAGTGATGGACCTCCACAAGGCAATTAAATAGATCTGCTGGTTGTTGTTTGGGGTGGGATAGTGACACAACCAGTTGTGTGTCGTCAGCATAACTGACGACACTCACTCCGAATGGAATGATGACCTCCTCCAATGTGGACATATAGATATTAAATAAAGTGGGGCTCAGGGAGGAGCCCTGAGGCACGCCACATTGGAGGGGAATTTCGGAGGAGCGGGCGTTGTTCTCCCAGATTTGGTAGGTCCTTTGAGCCAGGAAAGATGTAAGCCAGGCTAAGGCGGAGCCCTCTACACCGGCTCCCTTGAGTCTTTTGATAAGGAGTCGGTGGTCGACGGTGTCGAAGGCCGCGCTTAGGTCGAGGAGGATCACTGCCACTGATCCTCCTCCGTCCAATAGCGTTCTGGCCTCTTCAACCGCTGCTAGGAGGGCGATGTCTGTGCCCTGCCCTGGGCGAAAGCCCGTCTGGGAGCTTTTTAGTATGTTATTGCCCTCCAGGAACTGGGAAAGTTTTCTATTCACCAGTTTTTCAGCAATCTTGCTGATTCCTGGGAGTAGGGAGATGGGCCTATAGTTTGCCAGGTTTTCGGGGTCGAGGGAGGGTTTTTTTAACAAAGCTTTCACGACCGCCGCCTTCCAGCTTGGGGGTACGACTCCCTTTTGGAGTGAGGTGTTAATCAGGTGAGTCACGGGGGGGATGATCGCGGAGGCTACCTTTTTGAGAATTCGGAGTGGGGCGGGATCCTTAGGAGAGCCGCTTTTTATGGATGTTAACGTGTCTTCTACTTCTTCAGTCGTGACTTGGCCCCATGAAGAAAGACGGCAGGGTGTTGACGGTTGCGGGAGATCGTGTTCCTCACCCAGAATTGCGGAGGGAATAGCCACGAGGATTTTTAGGATTTTCCCGTGAAAGAAATCCGCCAATTGTTGGCATTTGGTCTGGTCAGCTGTAGGGTCAGTGGGATGTTTAGGTCCGGGTGCTGGGGTTTTCAGAAGGTCTTTTAGGATAGCATAGGATTCCTTGCTGGAGCATACTGCTTTCTCTATTCGCTCCTGAAAAAACACGATTTTGGTTTTACGGATGGTGGTTTTGTAATTAAGGAGAGAAGCAGAATAGATCTCTTTATTTGTTTCTGATTTGACTTTCCTCCAGGATCGTTCCGTTCTCTTACACTCTTGACGCAGGGCTTTAAGCTCTGGTGTGTACCATGGAGCCGAGGCTACTCTTTTGGGGTGTTTGAGAGAGGAGGTTTTAGGGATGAGTGCATCAAGAGAGGAGGTGATCCATTCAGTGACCTGCTCGTCAGCCATAGCTGGATCGCTGGAGAGCTCGGGAGTGGACTCTGCTAGAACGGCGGCCCATTCCTCAGGTGCAAGTTTGTGCCACCGTCTGTCAGTGGTCTGAATTTTAGGGGTTTGAGGGTTGGTGAGGGGTGTTTCCCAAGAGATTGGGACAAGAAAGTGGTCTGTCCAAGGGAGGATCAGGGGAGGCTTAGTAGTGATGGCTGTGGCATTGGTGAGGACGGGATCCAATAAGTGTCCCTTCTCATGGGTGGGTTCATTGTTTACCAGTCGGATATTGAGTGACGACAGGTCTTGGAGAAGGTCAACGGCTATCCGATCTGTAGGGTCTTTCAAATGTAAGTTAAGATCGCCTAAAATGAGAAAATTGCTGACAGAGGATGCTAGTTGTGCGACTGATTCAATAAGGGCGTTAAGGAATTTTCCCGGGGGGCCCGGGGGGCGGTAGATCAGTAAGCCCGACAGGGAGTGGGCTGGGGAGAATTGAATGGAGAATTGGCAGCTTTCGCAGTCCTCGATTTGAGCATCAGTGGTTCTACAGGTGAGATGATCCTTAAAAATTATGGCTACCCCCCCTCCCCTCCCTTTGGGTCTATGAAGTGCTTGACAGAAGTACCCTGGAGGCAGGGCCACGACGATGTCCGAGTCGGTGCTGTCTGATAGCCACGTTTCCGTAAGAAAGAGCAAATCAAAGTCATGGTCTAGAATTAGCAAGTTTGTTTCAATTGCATGTTTGGGGAGGGAACGGCAGTTAAGAAGGCCAATCTTAAGTCCGGGTTTTGTAGATGCGGTAGGGGGTGGAGCGCAGCGCATACAGTAGTAGAAAGGTTTACCTTCGGTATGCGTATGGTGACAGGCCAAGATTGTTCTCGGTTGAAGTGCGTGGAGCATGTCTCCAGTGTATACCATGCGCGCGAGTGGGGTTTCCGGCAGCATTTCTGGGCCTGGGTCCGTCTGGGCCCAGACGGGCCCAGACGGGCTTGCCTTTGGCGCGCCTTCGGCGCGCTGACGGCGCGCCCGCTGCGCCCGTCCGCTGCGCGTACGGGTGTTGCACATATTTAAGCACAGATTGGGTGTGGCCTCAAGAAGTGGGCGTGGCCTGATTGCAGGCTCGCTCGCTGCTGTCGGGAATGGCGTTTTTCTATCCCGTGGCGGTGTTGAAATCGACTGCCTGGGAGTCAAGAGGTAAGAGTAAGTGCCCAAACCGCTATGCAGGTGAGGGGAAGTGCGCAGTTTTAAAATCACAATGACACACAATTTTTAAGAAAATACACGTTTTTTTAAAGTAAAACCTCCCGGCTGAGCCTCAGGAGTACAGATGTGAGGAATTAAGGTTGTTATGGTGATCTGCAAATAAGGTTCCTGGGTGTAGACAGAGCATTTTATGTTTGAAATTCTTCTTACCATGTTTGGAGAGATGGGGCGGGGGGTAGATGATGGACCAAGAGTTTGGGCCGAGTTTAGAGATGGGAGGGGTTATAAATGCTTGGTGCTGTGTCGGTTTGTGGTTGCTGAACTGGGTCCTCGTCATTACTCTCTTAAACGCTCTCACTCCCTTGGACATGTCACATTATGCAGATTTCCTCATCACCACTGTCCCTGGATTCGGGGACCAGGCAGATCGGGTGAGTAGCCTTTCAGGCTCATTCTCCTGTCTTGGTGCTCGGACCCCTTGCATGAAGGTTTTTTGCATAGTGGTTACATTTTTTTAATACATTATTTCACCTTTTAGCTGGACATGTCTCCTGCTTTGGCAGCTGCAGCAGAAGCCAAATGCAAATCTTTCATTGCACACAGAGAGCTCACACCTCAGTGTGAGTGGAAATCCCAAGACTGGGTTCTATCCTGCATACCTATTGGTTCCTGCTCGATGGAGATGCTTGCAAAAACCGTCGACGTCCATTACCCTGGTACGCAAGCTATCAGAAGACTAATAAAGCTGAAATATTTGATCATAGAGAAGTGTATACATCCCACTGAATAATGTAGTACAACTTTTTTGACCTCGGTTTCTTTAGGTCTCGACCTCTGCCAATGCGCTTGCGCATTGCAGATGTCGAGATCTATAGTAGGCGAAACAAACTCTTGAACAAGCGAGGATTTTTCCCAATGCATGTGAGGTACTCAAGCGCGACGCTTCCCCAGCGCGCGCTTGGCCTCACTTCTCAATCACACCCCATATGGTCGTTCCCTCCCACTCACTCGCACATCAAAGGCTGCTGCTCCCCCGCCAATGTGCTCCCGCCCCCCCACAGCAAATCCAAGAGCTTGTTCTAATAAGCTTTCATGCACGCGCTTGTTTCCTCTTCCCTCTGTCTCTCTCCCCGAGCAGACCCTTCCCTCTGTCTCTCTAAGAGACACAGCTGCTTGCTCGTTTCAGTTTCGTGTTTTGCGAGGCAATTTCTTCCCGTTCCTCTAAACTCCCCCCTCAGTCCAATGCCTTCTCGCTCGCCCGCCGCCCCCTTCCTGTTTGTGCACTCAAATGCATGTTTTATAGTGTGAACCAGACTCAAAGCTCACCAGTTACGTTATTTATTTCGAGGCAGCCCTGTGTTAATCTGTCCCCTGCCTTTGCACCACACACGGCGCAGCCTCTTCTCTGGTTGCAGTCCTGCTCCTTCATCTACACAAGACCCGCCTTCACTACTTTCATTCAAGTGACCCAGCCATTGCTTGCTCGTTTCAGTTTCGCGTTTTGCGCAAGGCAATTTCTTCCTGTTGGAGCTTGTTTTTCTTCTTCTGTGTGTTATTTTTGTTATCAGATTGGCGTCCGTGCCTTCTTTAGGGAGTGCACAGTCTGTGTGCTAATCATCAATGCGACTTGCCTTGTTGTACTCTGATTAATCATTTATATGACGTCTAGTTCCCAACAGTCGGCAATGTCTTTGCGTGTTTAGACACAGCAAGTGTATTTGTGCCAATAACATAACAAACCTTCAACCTTGAATGGACCCTTGTCCCTGGAGCGTTTAGTCTTCCAAGGGCCCATCCCTGAAAAAGAAAACACATCGTGTCAGCACGGAACACGATAGCCGAGCGGGGTAGACGAGCATTCCTGATGAGTGCTGGCTAGAGTGAACAGTGGGTTAAGTTCTTGCTGCAGCAACAGGCATGTAACAAGCTGCTTATGGCTGGAATTCCAGCATCAAATACTGAGTTAGAAAATAGTAACAAAAGTTTATTAAAGCGCTATGAAACTAATCAACTGCTTTATCAAGCGCTCTACAAAGCCCAGGACAGTATTTTAAACATGGAGATGTCGAGTTCTCATTTTCAACCAGCAGACAATTGTACCTAATCTGGAATCTGTGAAACTGACTATAAAGAAAGCAAGTTCTAGTTTCCCTACTTGGCAACGGGTGACCATGGTTGGGTGGTCTCACTACTCGGAGCTCTTGTAATTTCTGCGCTAATACAAATTATTTCTAAATAGCGTTTCCACTCGCTACCTTAGCAAAGAGGCCACCAATTGAATGAGCAGTATGTGAACTTGCAGTGAGCAGGACCAGTGTGCGTTTTTTTCTGCTTGGGGGCGGAAGCTCTGATTTCAACAGATTCATAACTCTTTCACAAACACTTAAAGGGACAGACAGATGGCGATTAAAAACGCAAGCAGTACACCTAAACAATGTATAGCTTGATGCATAGACCCTCAAGCAATAAGGTCAATGGCAAATCCCGGGCAGTGTTCTCTGCCTACACCTGAAATGCCATTACCGGTTTTTTTTAAGTCTAAAACAGTTTGCATTCTGGAATTCGTAGTTACACTTTTTACACTGCACAGCGTGGGCCAGACATGCGATGTCGCCCTTCCCTCCTGTTGTTTTGTATCCACAAGCGCTATGGGAGTCTGTGGGCAGCAGTTTGGACTGTGTTGATGCATATTTAGAAAGCCTGTTGCTCCCTGACTTTGCTGCTGTAGGTGAGCAGTCCCAAGTCCATTTAACTCACTATCTGCTGTATTCCAGCAACTAAAAGCTACACATTACCTGTATGTATGTATAGGTATACTTATATAGCGCAATTTCTGTCACCCGACGGGCATCCTGGCGCTTAGACTGTCCTGACACTTACACATACATGATGTTTTCCAGCAGCAGATACATTTACGTAGCCCTAAGAAACAAGTGAGTTTTCAGGGCTTTTTTAAAAGAATTAAAATTTTCCAGACCCCTCAGACCTAGAGGAAGGGAGTTCCACAATCTTGCAGCCGCAAATCTAAAAGACCGACCACCAGTCCGGGACCTCAAAATCTTAGGTACGACCACCAAATGAGAAGAGGCTGAACGTAGCAGTCTAGAAGGGGTGTACCAAGAAAAGAGGTCCCGCAAAGGGGGCGGACCCTGCCCATGTAGGGCCCTAAATACCAAGCACAGTGCTTTAAAATCAATCCTCTGGGAAACTGGTAGCCAGTGAAGGTCCCTAAGTGCCTTAGCGGAAGAATCCAGGCGTCGATGTGAGAGGGCCAGTTTGGCGGCAAAATTCTGCACCCGCTGTAATTTACCGACTAAATTAACCGGAGCTCCCAAGAGTAGTGCGTTGCAGTAGTCAATGCGACTTAGAATTATGCTCCTCACTACCTCTGGTCTTACCTGTGCCGGGAGCAGGGGCAAGATCTTACGCAGCGAACAGAGCAACGCCATGCAGGTAGCCACCGCTCGATTCACTGATGCATCAAGCTGCAGGCTAGCGCTGAACACTACCCCCAGATTACGGACCGAGTCCGCGGGCAGACTAGCGCCCTGGAAATCAGGAGGCCAGAAATCCAGCGGAAGTGGTCTGGGGATACGGTCCAGGGAGCAGTGCAGCACCTCAGTTTTTGCGCTGTTGAACTGAAGGGAGTTATTGCCCAGCCATTCAGCCGTGGTGTTCATACAGCGATGAAAGGCCTCCTGAGACACCCCATCCTTACCCTCGAGGGAAAAGATGAGCTGGGTGTCGTCAGCGTAGTTGGTGACCGTTATGCCAAAAGATTTAATCAACGTGATCAGGGGGCGGAAGTAGAGATTGAAGAGAATAGGGCTGATGGCTGACCCTTGAGGTACGCCCTGACCAACCCTTCTGGTGTTTGATTTAAAGGGTGGTATGGCCACTAGCTGGTGTCTATGATCAAGACACGACACCAGCCATTCAAGGGCCAACCCAGATACTCCGACCTCCGCCAATCTCCTGATCAGTATTGTATGGCTGACCGTGTCGAACGCGGCCGACATGTCGAGCAGCACTAAAAAGGCTGCCCGACCCTGGTGGAACAGAGACCACAGAGCGGAAACCGATTATACTGATGAATGCACCTCACTTTTATTTGAAGAATCGTTTTTTCCTGCCCTTGTTATATTTGAGAGGTTAGCGCCTGGATCCCCCATTCAAACCCCCCCTCCCCCACATTACCTTGAATGCGGACCGTTTACACCATGTTAATTGTGCGCGGGTGTGTATTGATAGGGTGACAGAGGCAGGCAGGCCTATTACGTGTACTCCTGTGACAGCTTTTCAGTACTGCTGCACTGCACTCCGCCCCCTTCATGTCTCTTCTTGACTCAGCACTGCTTGATTCTGGGCTAGTCACTTTATGCGCCAAGCTGGGGTTCTTATAGCTCGTCCCCACTCACACGTAATGTGCAAATCTGCTCTACTTCATGCCCATGCAGACAGCTCCCCCATAAAGTAATCCCCTGAAGGGATCTTTTTTAAAGCTGCAGGTTTCAAAATCATTCCCAGGAATGACGTGAAATGATATTGTTTTATAAAGCACACTAAAACCCAAGGTACCAAAGCGCTATTGCGAGACAGACTGATCTACAGAGTCAAACCAACCAAGAAGTAAGGGAACTGTAGTGAGAAAACCAAGTTTCCAAATGCGTTTTAAGGGAGTCCTGCTTCAGAATTGTGAGTGGGCTCTGCCTTTCATCCTTCTGAAGTACACCCTCACCCCTACCCTCACACCCCCTCACCCTCACACCCTCACACCTCCTCACACCCTCACTCTCACACACCCTCTCACCCTCACACCCCCTCACCCTCACACCCCCTCACCCTCACACCTCTCACCCTCACAACCCCTCACCCTCACACCCCCTCACCCTTACACCCTCACACCCCCTCACCATCACACCCCTGTCACCCTCACCCCGTCATCCTCACCCTGCCACACCATCACCCTCACATCCCCTCACCCTCACATCCCCTCACCCTCACATCCCCTCATCTTCACACCCCTCACCCTCACACACCCCCTCACCCACACTCACCCTCTCAACCACCCTCACACACCCTCTCACCCTCACCCACCCTTTCACCCTCACACACCCTTTCACCCTCATACACCCACCAACCTTCACCCCCACGCACCCTCACCCTCACACCCCCTCACCCTCACACACCCTCACCCTCACACACCCTCACTCCCCATCATCCTCACACCCCTTCACCCTCAAACCCCCTCACCCTCACCCACCATCTCACCCCTCTCACCCTCACACATCCTCTTGCCCCCTCTCACACAACCTCACTCACCCTCACTCACCCTCACCCTCTCACCCTCACACACCCTCACCCTCACACACACTCATCCCCCTCACCCTCACACACCTTCTCACCCCCTCTCACATTCACACCCCCTCACTCACCCTCACACCCTCACCTTCACACCCCCTCACCCTCACACCCTCACCCTCACACACCCTCGCCCTCACCCTCACACACCCTCACTCGCCCACCCTCACCCTCACACCCTCTCACCCTCACACACCCTCACACACCCTTGCCCTCACACACCCTCACCCTCACTAACCCTCACTCATCCTCACACACACACTCACACACCTTCACCAGCATAGCATAGCATAACAAAACAAAGCATAGGATAGCAAAACAAAACATAGCATAACAAAACAAAACATAGCATAGCAAAACACAATAAAGCAAAGCATAGCCTAACAAAACACAACAAAACATAGCATAACATAATAAAAACATAGCATAACAAAACAAAGCATAGCATAATAAAACATAGCATAGTATAACAAAACACAACAAAACATAGCAGAACAAAACATAGCATAACATAACAAAACATAGCAAAACATAATCTAAAACAAAGCATGGCATAAAGCATAGCATAACAAAACATAGCATAACAAAACATAGCATAACATAACAAAACATAGCATAACATAACATAAAACAAAGCATAGCAAAACAAAACATAGCATAACAAAACATAGCAAAACACAACAAGACATAGCATAACATAACAAAACACAACTGTGATGTATTCCTATAGGTCCTGAATCGATCCCCCTATTCCTGACCCTATTCTGGTTAGTAAACTAACAAGTTAACTAGTAATCAGCCCATGAGGCAGAAAATCCCCATGATGCAGATACCGTTATCTGACGCAGTCACACTACGGCACAGGAACGTGTTATCTGATTAGGTCATAACGCTTGCGATCTAATTAGACAAGCGATATTCCTCCAGCCCCTGATAAGGCATACGGAGTTCTCATAACAAATCAAACCTATGACAACCTGGGCAAAACCCTGCGGCCATTGTTTTGATTTCACCGAGAACTTCAGTAAAAGAATGTGCTAACGAGCATGTCGTATGACATCCTTATTGACGTATCTATGTCCATCCTTACGTCAATCTCGGCACCTTAAAGGTATAAATATTACCGATCTTGCCCTATGCAAACACACGCGTGGTGACGAGACGGAGCAGCCATACTTGCCGAAGCCAAGAGCAGAGCAGACCCCGCTGGCAGCAGCCCCGCCTTCCTGACGCGCTGAGAGACGCGCTGACTTCTCCTGCCGAGAAATCCAGCCCCGGCGTTTCTGGGTAGCCCTCGCAGGCAGCCTGGAATATCGAGACCAGAGAGAGAGATACCATTCCTCATTCATCCTAACTTCCAGGTACAGAACTGAATAACCCCTCGCAGAGAATTCTTAAGTTATTCACTTGGCAAAAACAAACTTAACTTAAACTGTAACTTTCTATTCCCGCCCTCGTATTAGACTTAGGTCAGGTACACGGGGTAGGCGTATCTAGAAACACCAGTTGAGTACGTTTAGTCAAATGTATATGTGTATGTAATATATTTTATTCATTTTAAAACATCTTATGGCTTAGAAACCATATCAATGTTTTTACAGTATTATTTTATACTATTGCTTTTAATGTATGCACTTTACTTAACTATAAGTATTGCAATAATATCGATCCATTTCTCTTGTACGAGAAAAGAGACTGATCAATAAATAACACCTTTTTATTGAACACGCCCGTCTCTTCCTTTTCTCTACATTCTGATGAGACTAAGAATGCACGTACTGACTGAGTAAAATAAATTGCCTTTTGTTCACACGACTCTCGAGATATACTCTTGATTAGGGGAGAGCAAAGTTGTCATGTTCTATGGTTGTCAGAAACTAAATCCCTTCTTGTCTAATCAGGGGAGTTAATTCTTTCCTGAACATTCGAGAAAGTTTCTAGTGAACTCTGAGCTAAGCTGGCAAACCCAAAACTTTAAGTCTAGTATCGACAGTAGTAGACCTAGTTAACGTCTGGTCTAGGCCTTTTACTGCTGTAGGTATTATTCCAATGCGCAGAGCCTATTGGGATGATAGGAACTACACTACATGGCGCCCAACGCGTTTGGAAAGGGCGATAAAACTAACGTAAGACATTTAGAGTTACTCAGTCGTGCTTTCTCACTCAGACCCCTTTTCCCACAATACTCCAAAGACGTCTGGAGTGGGTGAAAGGTTATATCCGCCAGACCTCGCAGGAGGGAACTCCTATGTATGGTTCTTGGTATAGTCAACGTTGAAGGATAAACAGTTCCAAAATATTGTGCATCTAACCTTTGTTTCCATAAGAAACCTGATCTGCAAACAAACAAAATAACCTTTTGGACAGTAAAATGTCAGAAAATGAGGATGAAAGAGAGGCAGTTAGATTAGCAACTGAACTCGCAGCAGCTGACGCTACCATGCAGGCAGCAGACGAGGATATAATACTCATCCCGGTCATCAAAAGGAGATCTATAACTTTAAAACTTATAGAAAATGGACTGACACCTAGAGGTGGCACAGTCATATTCGTAATTGAGGCACACGAATATCGGCAGACAGAGGTATACTATTCATGGATACATTTTCCAGCAGCAAATGCTGTAACAAAGTACTTCCACTATTACAAAATAGAGGAACCTCCTAATGAGTACACTCCTTTCGAGGAGGTGGAAGTACCACTCAAATTTCAAGAGCATTTGCTCTTATTTGATGGCGCCCTAAAACATAATAATCACATCACCAGGCTCGGTCCTTTAGGTAGACCAGGAGCAACGTGGCCGGTCCTAGCCGGATACACACCACACCCAGACATCAATGAGATGCCAGCAGCAGAGCTGTTAACACAGCTAAAACAATTAATAAAAATACATAGACAATTAGTCCAGTATGTGATGCGGACTTCAACAATTCAGCCAGCGATTAAACTCCCACAGCTGACCCCTCACCAGGGGAACACAAATAAAATTACACCACAGAACATCCAGTCCTGCCTAGGTAAAGTACCGGCTAAACGGGAACAAATACCATTCTGGTTGGCACAGAAAATCACCCAAATAGAGGCGGTGTTTCCTGACACCACCCCATTAGAAAAACACAGGATTCTGACTATCTGTCTTCCAATGGGAATCGCACCACACATTGAGGACTGTGACACTTGGGGTACAGTCTTTGCTTCCATCTACACAAAAACGCACGGTGTTCCATCCATTTCGGTAATACCAGATGTGCTAAAACAAATTCAAGATGAATATGGTCCTGAACCCGCTTTAACTCTTGGTATGAAATTACTGAAAGACTTCAAGCAGGTCTCGGCTATATTATTAGCCAACATAAAAGGTGAAGCAGCAAACGTGGCGATCCGCCAGAGGTTAAAAGAGACAGATATAGCAGACCAACCAGCGGAAATTGCCAGAATCATAGAAAAATCCTATGAGGAACTAGGTAGAGATAGTTTAGGTGGAATACCAGTAAAACCGCAACTGATTGAAAGTCCAGAAAAAATATTTTTTAATAATAAATCTACATCACCAAAAAAGAACTGGGATGGAAACAAACAATCCAATCCTAAAGAAAAGAAATTCCAGTCCCGAGGAAGGTCTCCTAGGCGAAGAGAAAAATCTCCGAACCAAAGACACAGGTCACCCCAGAGTGACCCCTCTGGGAATAGATATAACCTTAGAAATAGGGATAATATAAAGAAGCCTGATAGATATCAAGACATTGATACACGTCCCTCTCAATCTTTTCAGACTTCCTCGCAGAAATCGGAAAGAAGAGGACGATCAGAACAAAGAGAAGAGCACGCCAAGTCCAAAGACAAGGAACCTGCTCAACTAAAAAAGAAATTACAATTTCCAAAAAAGAAGGTAGCCAGTATCAAGGTAGTTAACAATGCCGAGAATACTGAGGACACAACTGAAAAACGGAGAGTGGGCTCAGACAATGCTAGACAGTGCAGCAGAAGTGAGCATAGCTCGCAAAGTCCTTATGAATCATCTGGAGACAGTGGACACGAATGAATATATTCAAGTGGAAACTGCGGACACCAGAGTTAGCAAACCTCACAAAATATACGAAATAACATTGCGGATAGAGGGGAATAAGAATAGGACAATAAGGGGACTATTTTGGGTAATCTCTCCAAGGGCTATGACATCCTTCTAGCTGAAAAAGACTGGCCACCAGAGTTTGTCAGGAAATGCCCTCATGGCGAAGAAATAATTATGCCTGCCTTCTCAAATCAAATTCCAATTCATAAAAAATACACACTTGCTAGAAAGTGGGCAGTGGCTCTAGCTCCTGCCTTATATAAAAATCACGTGGGATGGGATGAGGATTCTCCTCACAAAATCCAGTTAAAATCACAACCTACTGCACAAAGGCAGTACCCAATTAAGCAAGAAGCTAAAAAACAGGTAAATGAAATACTAGATCAGCTAGAATACCAGGGGGTGATTGAAACTTGCACCTCACAAATGAACAACCCTTTGTTTCCGGTCTCCAAACCAGACAATTCATATCGTCTAGTTTTGGATTACCGACACCTTAACACATGTTGCAAAACTTTTGAAGTGCAAAACTCACACAGTGCTGCACTAATGAATAACATAGTGCGCAAAAAATACAAAACAACATTAGACATCTCTAATGGATTCTTTTGTCAAAACATAGCACCAGAGAGCAGATATTTATCTGCGTTCTCAATAAATGGCACTCAAAAACAATTCTGTCGGTTAGCCCAGGGGTACAAGAACAGCCCGGGGGTATTCTCAGCGAGAGTAACCGAATTACTACAACTATATGATGATGAAGCATTATCTTATGTCGATGACATTTACTTAACAGATGATGACTTGG
The DNA here is from genome assembly GCF_964261635.1 of Lissotriton helveticus. Classification (NCBI taxonomy): domain Eukaryota; kingdom Metazoa; phylum Chordata; class Amphibia; order Caudata; family Salamandridae; genus Lissotriton; species Lissotriton helveticus. Next base: position 511,026,674 of record NC_136071.1, on the reverse strand, counting down.
AGACTCACTTGAAGAGAGTGAACACCATAATACTTGGGTTCGCAGCAGAGGGTTACAAATTCAACTTTAAAAAATCCAGAATTGCCCATCTGACAGTCCTGTTCGTAGGATATGAATTATCAAGTATAGCCTGGCTGACAATTTTCTAAGAACTAGAAGAAATGGAAAATCTAGAATATGAAAAAACATACCCTCTGCCAATCGACATTCTGCCTTTACGACATTACGCCTGTGTAATCTATACAGACGGACATGCCCAACCCTCCGTTTGGGGAGAACAAGCATACAACCCCACATGTGGGATTACAAAAGAAGTGTGGCGCGGAGGTAAACTAAAACCTCTATTAACAAAGACACACTCAGTGGAAAATAATTCAGAACAACAAACTGAAATATTAGCTTTGAAAATGGCGCTAGATAATGCGGATCGCGAATTCCCGACACTTATAGTGTCAGATTCATATTACTGCGTCAAATCATATAACAAGGATTTGCAGACATGGATTCAAAACGGTTACAGAGATAACACAGATGCACCAATAAAGCAGAAACTGCTCTGGGAACAAATAGCTCTTTTACAAAAAGAACTACCAAAGACTCACGTGACTCATTCACTGAGTCATCAGCGTGATGGCGTTCACGTTGCAGGGAATTCATTGGCTGAAACGGCCACAGCGGCAGCCACTAAATCGGCTCCCGTAGTTCGAAAAAAGCGTACATTAAAATACATTGACGGTGAAACAGTGCTGGCGGTGAAAACGTCATCAAAAGGCGACTGCTCAGCGCTACCGATCAACTATCCACTCAATTATAAATACATAATCGATGCAAACTCCGTCCCTTTTGCTCGAATCCCTGGAGTGGGGGATAGAGTGATTCCAAACATGGACAGGAGAAACTTGTTAATCGCAGACGCACATATGGGAGAGGGTCTCAGACACCTCAAACTAAAAAATTCTCTGGAAGAATTACAATCAAGGTACTGGTGGCCAGGCATGAGCCTGCGTCACACCATGTTTGTAAAAAACTGCCCAAACTGCAACAGAGATCGCAGTGGGGAGAGAAACAGTTTAATACCTCGTCGTTCTACTCAAGAAAAAATCATGAGTAAAAAGGAAGGGTTGCGATTAACATATACAGGCTAGTTCCACTTATAATGTAGATCACCAGCACTCGGCTGACGTCCGGACTGTTATACAAAGATTTGCGAGTCTAAATGGCATATACGCTAAGAGCATGCTACGTTTGACCATTGTCTCCACTCTAGCCCTCAAGCCTGAGGGGAAACATGACCAAATGAGCATAGCCCAGCGGGAATCTTCTCACTTCCTTCCTGAGGGTACGGGATGGTGTAAAGAAAAAACCAAGGCATAAAGCAATCTATAGCGGAAAGGATATTAGGTTCGGGAGCTGGGTGGGTCAAACATCTAATAAGTGTCCAACGTAGTCTCAATAACTTGCCAAGAAATTCTCTGAAGGGATTCAGTGCGTACGAATTATTATTTGGAACTAGGATGATGATCTCTGACATTGATAGTCAGACTTCAGTGGTGAAAGAAAAAAGCTTTGATATCAAAGACCGTTTGGCTATTTTGCAGGACTTAAACAAAACAAGAAAAGACCTGAGCAACATAAAGTTGAAACAACAGCCAACAACCACTGAAGAACCACCACCTGTCCCAGCAAGACCTGTCTGGATTCCAAAAGTCGGGGATCTAGTCAGGGAGAAGATCGCGGTAAAGAAGGAATTTGGGCCTTCTTACAGAAAAGCAGTTCCTGTCTTGTCTGTCAACGGGACAAGATCAGTTATACTACCGCCACTTGCTGGTAAAAAGGAGAACCGAGTTGTATCCATCGACCTGGTAAAACCACAACCATGTGGCCGATAACAAACAGTAGGCCAAGTGGACTCCCAATAAGTAGCAGAACACCAAGGTTTGCTACCAGTACAGAGGTCCTAACGAAGAGGCTCATCACATTCGAAACGCCTACAGAAGAACAACATGGACTATGCAACAATGCAATAGAACTAAGACCTCTGAAATCCCAAATAAAAACATTTAGCAGAGACACACCAATCTATAATGAAGTACCAAGTGAAAATGCAAGAAACAGTAATCCTGAAGCAATTGGAACAATTGACAGAACTGCATCCAGCTACTTCATAAACTTCGATGATTCCTCTGAAGGCTTCAGTGAATCAAAGACACAGCCATCATCAAAAACCTTTAAAGATAAAGCTAAGGAACTTTTGAAACAACTGAAAGAAACATATCTGATTTCTCCATGGATTGAATTTTGGGTGGGTTTTGGTGCATTTATCCTCATACTTTGGCTCATCATGATACTAACATTGGGACGCTTCATTGAGGGAAAATATGCTAAAATGGACACAGCAAGTCAGAAAATCAACTTGATCCTCAAACCACACACATCTTCAAACGTCGAGAAAAGAGAACTTTCTTCAGCCAACTTCACAACCAATCCGATACCTGGTGGGGTAGCTTGGGACAACACTGACTATTAAATTTATGGTCCGGTCGAGATCCTGAAATATCCACACCAAATTAAGATCTCCTTGAGTGACTTTGTAAAACCAAACTCATTTGCTGATGATTGGGACTTCGAAAGCATTAATAATATGATGTCTGACTTAGTAATGTCTGCTAAATTTACCAAACATGATTATTTGCAGGGTTCTACAAATTATGATAGTATGTACTGTTATAACCACTATGGTAACCATTTTTTACATAGATCTGCACAACCTAGAAATGTTTTAAATTATAATCAATGGGAACATTGTGCAACACCTCCAAAAGGGAGCTCAAGAACCGTTTACGACAAATATTCATATTTTACAGGTTTTAACACAAGTAATGCTGAAACATTTTATTTTAAATTGTCAAACAAAACAGGGACCAAGACCATGATAACCAACACAAAATTGTTATATTCAGACTCATTCTTTGAAAAAATGAATACTTTTGGTTTTGATTATTGGGACAAAAATGTTGAATTAAAAAGTGTTTGGGGTACAAAAGAATGGCAAGTACAGGGTATAGAAGCTTTGTTTAGAGCCTGCATGATCCCAGAACAAATGATATTTTTAAATGACACTGTTCAACAAACCACCTGTCTTGGCCTAGCCAAAATCAAAGATTTAAATAAACCGTCTATTCCAAAGCCAACAATGTTTAGCAACACTTCTACAGAGGAAGAGATAGACGTAAACCATATATTAAACCAAAACAGAACACATCCTGATTGGAAACAGTGGTTGATCTGGCCCACAGATACTAATAACTGTCAAGACAGATTCCTGAACAAAACACAGGGGTTCAAAATGACCAGGCCAGACCCTAGATATCCTCAAAGACATCACCCAGGGATAATAACAACCTACAGTGTGGGCAAATTATGCCTTCAATGGCTACAAACTTCCACACTGGCAGAAATTAAGCAACACCTAACTTTACTTACTGATGGTGCTGACTTGCGTGATTTCACTTTGGGACCACGCAAACAGCGTCAAAAGCGTTTCATAGCAGCCTCTGTATATGCAGCATACAATGAGGCCTGGAAGGTTACTCAAATTGAAACAGCAGAGAGAATACGGGAAATTGACCGTATTAATTTGGAAAAATCACTTTCTGTAGTGGACAATGGGTTAATGACTCTGTCCTCCAGAATTTTTTCTTTGGACAGCATTGTGTCTTCAGCAATCGACATATTATCGCAGGACTTACTGTTATTACAACACGGTCAGTCACAATTGCGTTCTATTGTACAGCTTGGCTGGACGTTACAAAATCTGCGTTCAGGCTATGTGCCTTGGCGTTTAATCAACACAACGTCACTATTCCAAATCTTTAACCTTACTGATAGACAAATCAGTATGGCACAAAAGGGTGCTGATTATACAATCCTGAGCATTGAGAAACTTGAGAGATTACCAGTGACAATGTCAGAACGACCTGTCAGTGAATGGATAATACATGGGATAATAAATATTCCAATCTCAACCTTCAGGTTTCAATACTGCCAAAAATATATACAGGCTGGCATGTACGAGAAATTGGGAAAAGGATACCTTAAAACAACATGGAACCTGCCCTATTCACATGCATGTGTCAGTAATAAAGGACAGAAAGTGTTTCTTAGTGGCAATAATTGTGCGATGTCACTAAGTGGCACACTTCTGTGTAACGGAATTAGTTTGCATGGAGCCTGTGAAGGGAATTCATACAACCTTTCATGTCACCAGCAAGGCGCACCTGCAACAGAAATAGAACCATTCTTTCAAAGACTCTATAATGGGAGTTACATTCTTATTGTAGACCGCAAATGTTGTAGTCTTATGCCCGGGACTCCTTATCTAGTAACTACGACTGCGAAGGTCAAGTGCTGTGGACGCTCATTGTTCCCCAGCTCCTTCCCAGACAGGGAGGCAAGGGCATGGCCCGATTTGAAAATTACTTCTATTCGAATAGATACTTTAAGCAGAATGAAAACAGTGCTTCTTCAGACGCCTACCAGGCTCTCGTCATCAAAAGAAACGTATGATCTACAAGCCGCAAGGACGACTGCAGAGATACATACATTATTATCAACTAATTCCCCCGTACATTTCGCGGAAATCCTGAATGAAATCTTAAATATTTCTGATACCAATGGGGTCTCAAAGGTATTTAAGACAGTATTTTCGATGGCATTAACACCATTCAAAGCCATACTGGGTATTTTTCCAGATTTCGTCCATTCGATTTTTGGCGGACTTCCCCTGATCCTGGGACTAATTGCAGGAATCCTATTCTTAGTCCTTATTTTTCGTTATGGCAACCCATGTCACAGACAAAACTCTTGCGACAAGGGAAGAAACAATCCTAGCCATTGGATACCGGGACCGGATATCAAAAATCCTGGGACTCTCCCGGCTTAGAGACCTGAACATGACTTGGTTTCTATCATTTCGACCAATGTGGCAAAGATGTGTTTTACCTGTATTGAGGTGTCTGCTATGCGGAGAAGAATGCGTGTTAGACACCTGTCTGACGCTACAATCGATGCGCCAATGGATGCAGAAACATTGTTGAGCCCGATCAAGGTTCATGCTTTGTGCTGCCCTCAAAGGCTACCAATCCTGATGACGGCATTCGTGGAAGCTTCACCACTACGATTGATGGGTAGTGAAGTTCAAGATGAAAGCAGCATCGAACAGGTACGACCTTCTGTCAGCAATGCAAATCAGAATGTCAATGGAGATAATCATGCGCAAGAATGCATGATTACACCTATTTCCGAGTTAGTGGAACTTTCCCAGGAAGCTGTTGACAGTTTTTTCGAAAGCCTGAATGATATGATGTTCTCTCCAGAACAGAAATAGAGACTTTTTAGCAAGCTCGCACACGGCGTTCCCTGAATTCGGCCTTCAACTTTAAAAATAAAGTCACATGAACAGATTTTCCCTCCAGTTCACCGACAGCAATTTTTCAGCAGCCCCAAATATTTTTGCATATTTTTCGGGACACTATCTTCTGCTTAAAGTAAGAACTATTCTTAAAGAACTAAGGTTTCTAAATTTTAGATAGCTGATAGACATTAGCTGCCCGCTGATACGTTCATAAATATTTTATTCTGTGATGGAATGGTCTCGAACTTTTTTCTGTATTAAGAAGCCATTTCATGTGTAATTCTCATATACCGAATAAGCAATAATGTATACAAATGCGATTACTTTGGCATTATTCTACAGCTTGAGTGCATACAATACATATGTCTGCAATTTTTCCGTATATTTGAAAAATTTCAAAATGCATTTATGTATTTTGGGGTGGTAAGGTATACACTATACTCTATAGTATGTTGTACTATGTTATACTATGCATAGATTAGTAAATATGTACATAGTTAGCGTGGAGTGGGTGTGATGTATTCCTATAGGTCCTGAATCGATCCCCCTATTCCTGACCCTATTCTGGTTAGTAAACTAACAAGTTAACTAGTAATCAGCCCATGAGGCAGAAAATCCCCATGATGCAGATACCGTTATCTGACGCAGTCACACTACGGCACAGGAACGTGTTATCTGATTAGGTCATAACGCTTGCGATCTAATTAGACAAGCGATATTCCTCCAGCCCCTGATAAGGCATACGGAGTTCTCATAACAAATCAAACCTATGACAACCTGGGCAAAACCCTGCGGCCATTGTTTTGATTTCACCGAGAACTTCAGTAAAAGAATGTGCTAACGAGCAAGTCGTATGACATCCTTATTGACGTATCTATGTCCATCCTTACGTCAATCTCGGCACCTTAAAGGTATAAATATTACCGATCTTGCCCTATGCAAACACACGCGTGGTGACGAGACGGAGCAGCCATACTTGCCGAAGCCAAGAGCAGAGCAGACCCCGCTGGCAGCAGCCCCGCCTTCCTGACGCGCTGAGAGACGCGCTGACTTCTCCTGCCGAGAAATCCAGCCCCGGCGTTTCTGGGTAGCCCTCGCAGGCAGCCTGGAATATCGAGACCAGAGAGAGAGATACCATTCCTCATTCATCCTAACTTCCAGGTACAGAACTGAATAACCCCTCGCAGAGAATTCTTAAGTTATTCACTTGGCAAAAACAAACTTAACTTAAACTGTAACTTTCTATTCCCGCCCTCGTATTAGACTTAGGTCAGGTACACGGGGTAGGCGTATCTAGAAACACCAGTTGAGTACGTTTAGTCAAATGTATATGTGTATGTAATATATTTTATTCATTTTAAAACATCTCATGGCTTAGAAACCATATCAATGTTTTTACAGTATTATTTTATACTATTGCTTTTAATGTATGCACTTTACTTAACTATAAGTATTGCAATAATATCGATCCATTTCTCTTGTACGAGAAAAGAGACTGATCAATAAATAACACCTTTTTATTGAACACGCCCGTCTCTTCCTTTTCTCTACATTCTGATGAGACTAAGAATGCACGTACTGACTGAGTAAAATAAATTGCCTTTTGTTCACACGACTCTCGAGATATACTCTTGATTAGGGGAGAGCAAAGTTGTCATGTTCTATGGTTGTCAGAAACTAAATCCCTTCTTGTCTAATCAGGGGAGTTAATTCTTTCCTGAACATTCGAGAAAGTTTCTAGTGAACTCTGAGCTAAGCTGGCAAACCCAAAACTTTAAGTCTAGTATCGACAGTAGTAGACCTAGTTAACGTCTGGTCTAGGCCTTTTACTGCTGTAGGTATTATTCCAATGCGCAGAGCCTATTGGGATGATAGGAACTACACTACACAACAAAACATAACAAAACATAGCAATGCAAAGCATAGCAAAACATAGCATAGCATAACAAAACACAACACAATGTAGCATAGCATAACAAAACACAACATAGCATAGCATAACAAAACAAAGCTTAACATAGCATAACAAAACATAGCATAGCAAAACAAAGCATAGCATAATAAAACACAACAAAACATAGCATAGCATAACAAAATAGCATAGCATAACAAAGCATAGCATAGAAAAACATAGCATAGCATAACAAAACATAGCATAGCATAGCATAACAAAACACAGCATAGCATAGCATAACAAATCAAATCATAGGATAGTAAAACATAGCATAGCATAACAGAACAAAACATAGGATAGCAAAACAAAACATAGCATAGCATACAGCATCACTCCGCACCACAACAGCATCACTCAGGGGCAACACAACATCTCTATTCGCTACCACAGCATCACTGAACGCCACAGCATCACTCGTTCGCCATCACAACATCGCTCAGAGCCACCACAGCTTCAATCTGTGCAACCATTCAACAACACCTGGTTCAAATATGTTCTCTCAATGTTTCAAGCTTTATTACAAATGTAATAAAAAGATGTTAATATTTCACTTCTGTTCTTGGATTTTCATCACAATAAAATACACTGAACATAATCTTCACAAAAAGTTATTTACAAAACTTTAAGCTATTGCCATTATAAATTACAATAACTTATATTTAAGTATTAATTACTGAAAAAATTAAAAGCCATTGTTATTTGTAATATCAATACATGTAAGTCACATAAATACAACAAAAACACTACGGTAGGGGGGGACCTAGGGGAAGTTTACAGACCACGCTCTGGATACAATCCCCAAGAAAGCCTATAAACAACAAAGGTACCAGAGGGTCTCAAAAAAAGGTGTGCCCAAAAGAAATAGAGAGCCAACCAATCCCTAAAAACCAAAGTGATGCGTCACAGAAAATTCTCAACAGGATGAGAAAAATACCCATCAGTCACCATACGAATCCGCCCTTCATCATTTGGGATTTTATCCGTACCACCCGTCTGAGAAGTTCGGTGCCACACTTAGAGGTCAACCCGGTGGTAAGGGGGTTCCTCACAAGGTATAGGCAATGACAGTGTGGTATACCACTCGGTGTTTATGAGTGGCCAAAGACATGGGACTGGGGTGTGCAGTGCTAGAAAGAGTGAAGGAGTGAAAAAACCAAAAGAGAGTGTGTTAAAATTGGTTTGAAAAAGGCACTTAACTGCAAGTTTATTCGGTGTGTGCCTAACATACGAAAGTTAAAAATCAATGCAACCTAAGGCTGTCTCATGATGTAGACCGCCTGAGGTAGAAAAGGTCAACTAGTTTCTGCAATTCAGGGACTGTTGTATCCTTGCATTCATCAGGACCAATATACAATTAAAACTACTGCACCAAGTGAACTAAATAAAGTGAAGGGTGACACCGGGATAACAAAAACAAGTGCATAAAGTCACCTGAATGCTCCAGATGCCCTTACAGTCTGTGTTGATCACTAAGGAAAAGAAAAGGGTTAAGTATAGCTGTCGTGATCTAATGGGCTGACCAGAAAGTCCATTTTATGTGGATCAAACGTTACATCAAACTCTGAGTATTGACATGCAGGCACTTAATGCTAATATGGCCCGGTTTTAAGTTATTTGGAAAGAAAATTTCGTAAGCCAAATGTCTTTCAGTCCTTACCTCGATCTGTAAGGTGGACTGACCTCACCCCACCTGGCTGCGGCTCAGGGGAAGATGAAGCACCGCTCTATAAAGTCACATAAATACAACACATATTGCATTACAAATGCTATAGGTGTCACATTGGCGAAAGTTATAACTATTGGCATTGTAAATGACAAAGCTATTAATTTCGCTATTTTCAAAAACAAAACATGAATAAAAAAATTATCATTTACAATACCAATAGCTCAAACTTTCCTAATGCAAGACCTATTGCATTGCAAATGCTTGTTTTATCATTTGGCCCACACATCCTCCCGTTGTTTTGTTAAAATGCGCCTGCAACAAATCCCTTTGAATACCATGAAATGTCTGAATAAGTAACCCAGTCTGCACTTGACTGACATCTGAAATGACTGTGTACTCATCATCTGCCTTCTTGTAGGTCAAGGTCAGGGTTTGAAGTGGGCCGGGTCTCATCGGTGCTGAGCACTGGCAGTTTTTTAAAGGGGGCATCAAAACGGGTCTCTATCGGGCTCTGTTTGGTGCCCTGGCACAGGTGGTCCATTTTTTCCCTGACTCCAGTGGCAGCAGGCACATCGATGTGCGTGGGCTCACACTGCTCACTTCTTACTAGTGAAGAAGTTACAGCATGAGGTCATGCCAGGTGAGAGTTCTAGGGAAATCCTTTAAAGAGAGTCATTTTCTCTATGGATGTCCCTTCTCTTTTTGAACCTCAGGAGCAGCAACCTTTTCATGGTGTCACCAGGGCTTTAAGTGGATGCTTTTTCAATATTATATACAAGCCATAGTTGTTGCTTATTTATCTTATGCAACTAACAACCATTGACAAACGCCAATAGTCCTGACTTGTTGTAGGTATGATGTTACTTGTTGTATCATATATCGGGATGCAATGACAGAAATAGCAAAATACAAGTCGGGCAGCACACTATGCTAAGCACAGATTTTTAGCCAATTTGTTTTTAAGTCACACCCTTAATTACATTGGCCGTGCCCGTTTGAGATACCGTGCAGTTTTTTCATCCCACATAAAGCCCTGATCAAGGTTATGAACATCTTGTGCCCTGTAAAGAGTTATAATGGGATTGTTTTGTTACCCTTTACATTTCTACCGTTACGAACTGCTCTGAAAATCTGGGCATCCATAACTTCCAGCACTGCACCTCGGAGTATGCAAGCTGAAGGAATGCAGCAGGTTTTGGGACACTATGGCGTCGATTCCGATCCGTTAAAAAGCGCTCCGAATAGCGGTTGGGAGCGTTTTTCCCCGTACGAATCGTACCCGTAGGCGTCCACGTACGAATCTGCAAGTACGATCACAATCTAAAGCGTCACTCCATACGGCTCGGAAAAAACGCCGTCCGAATCGAAAGTCCATACGATTTGCAGTCGGCTGACGTTACACGCTACGTTCGGACGTAAAAAGACCGCGTCTCCCGAACCAGGAAGTACGATCCGTGTAGAACACACTCCGTACGGCTCTTTTTCTATGAGAGCTCTAAAGTACCGTAAAACCACACTCCTGCACGAACCGCACGCCGGTATGCGACAAGCAGGACATGAACGCCATCGTCCGTCTCATCCCTATCCTGTACGGCCACCACCTCGTACTTAGAAACCGACGACGGCGCAGAAGGTGAGTACAACGAACTTCAACATACCTGTACGTGCTGCCACACGCGCACATCTCCATTGCACGACTGTAATGTCTGGGTACGTTGCGCCACACACTCCCGCACTTCACCAGTGGAATACGGAGACGTACCGCACCTACGTCATTGACCTCGGGGTACGGTACGTCACCGCACAACACCAGTGGAATACGTGCCGCATGTACGTCATCGACCTCGGGGTACGGTACGTCACCGCACAACACCAGTGGAATACGGAGACGTACAGCACCTACGTCATCGACCTCGGGGTACGGTACGTCACCGCACAACACCAGTGGAATACGTGCCGCATGTACGTCATCGACCTCGGGGTACGGTACGTCACCGCACAACACCAGTGGAATACGGAGATGTACCGCACCTACGTCATCGACCTCGGGGTACGGTACGTCACCCCACAACACCAGTGGAATACGTGCCGCATGTACGTCATCGACCTCGGGGTACGGTACGTCACCGCACAACACCAGTGGAATACGGAGACGTACCGCACCTACGTCATCGACCTCGGGGTGCGGTACGTCACCGCACAACACCAGTGGAATACGTGCCGCATGTACGTCATCGAAGTACGTCACCCCGCACTTCACCAGTGTAATAGACGTGTGGGACATACGTCTGTTAAGTAATTGTATGTGTAAGTATCAGAGTGTGTGGCTGAGACCCCCCCACTGCCCACCAGTGCCCAGCATCAGAGTGGGTGTATGGCTAACACCCCCCCCCACTGCCCACCAGTGCCCAGCATCAGAGTGTGTGTATGGCTAACACCCCCCCTGCCCACCAGTGCCCAGCATCAGAGTGGGTGTATGGCTAACACCCCCCCACTGCCCACCAGTGCCCACCATCAGAAAGTGTGTATGGCTAACACTCCCCCCACTGCCCACCAGTGCCCAGCATCAGAGTGGGTGTATGGCTAACACCCCCCCCCCCACTGCCCACCAGTGCCCAGCATCAGAGTGTGTGTATGGCTAACACCCCCCCCTGCCCACCAGTGCCCAGCATCAGAGTGGGTATATGGCTAACACCCCCCCACTGCCCACCAGTGCCCACCATCAGAAAGTGTGTATGGCTAACACCCCCCCACTGCCCACCAGTGCCCAGCATCAGAGTGGGTGTATGGCTAACACCCCCCCCACTGCCCACCAGTGCCCAGCATCAGAGTGGGTGTATGGCTAACACCCCCCCTGCCCACCAGTGCCCAGCATCAGAGTGTGTGTATGGCTAACACCCCCCCCACTGCCCACCAGTGCCCAGCATCAGAGTGGGTGTATGGCTAACACCCCCCCTGCCCACCAGTGCCCAGCATCACAGTGTGTGTATGGCTAACACCCCCCCCACTGCCCACCAGTGCCCAGCATCAGAGTGGGTGTATGGCTAACACCCCCCCCTGCCCACCAGTGCCCAGCATCAGAGTGTGTGTATGGCTAACACCCCCCCCCACTGCCCACCAGTGCCCAGTATCAGAGTGGGTGTATGGATAACACCCCCCCTGCCCACCAGTGCCCAGCATCAGAGTGTGTGTATGGCTAACACCCCCTGCCCACCAGTGCCCAGCATCAGAGTGTGTGTATGGCTAACACCCCCCCACTGCCCACCAGTGCCCAGCAATTAGAGTAGGTGTATGGCTAACACCCCCCCTGCCCACCAGTGCCCAGCATCAGAGTGTGTGTATGGCTAACACCCCCCCCCCACTGCCCACCAGTGCCCAGCATCAGAGTGTGTGTATGGCTAACACCCCCCCTGCCCACCAGTGCCCAGCATCAGAGTGTGTGTATGGCTAACACGCCCCCCACTGCCCACCAGTGCCCAGCATCAGAGTGTGTGTATGGCTAACACCCCCCCCACTGCCCACCAGTGCCCAGCATCAGAGTGGGTGTATGGCTAACACCCCCCCCCACTGCCCACCAGTGCCCAGCATCAGAGTGTGTGTATGGCTAACACCCCCCCCCCACTGCCCACCAGTGCCCAGCATCAGAGTGGGTGTATGGCTAACACCCCCCCGCCCACCAGTGCCCAGCATCAGAGTGTGTGTATGGCTAACACCCCCCCACTGCCCACCAGTGCCCAGCATCAGAGTGGGTGTATGGCTAACACCCCCCCGCCCACCAGTGCCCAGCATCAGAGTGTGTGTATGGCTAACACCCCCCCACTGCCCACCAGTGCCCAGCATCAGAGTGGGTGTATGGCTAACACCCCCCCCTGCCCACCAGTGCCCAGCATCAGAGTGGGTGTATGGCTAACACCCCCCCCACTGCCCACCAGGGCCCAGCATCAGAGTGGGTGTATGGCTAACACCCCCCCACTGCCCACCAGTGCCCAGCATCAGAGTGTGTGTATGGCTAACACCCCCCCTGCCCACCAGGGCCCAGCATCAGAGTGTGTGTATGGCTAACACCCCCCCACTGCCCACCAGTGCCCAGCATCAGAGTGTGTGTATGGCTAACACCCCCCCCCACTGCCCACCAGTGCCCAGCATCAGAGTGTGTATATGGCTAACACCCCCCCCACTGCCCACCAGTGGCCAACCTTTACATCAAAAACCTACCATTGATAACCACATTACCATCAGGAGAGTGACACATGTCATCATACCTATATTCTAACATCACACCAGCTCCCAGGCACACAGCAGTCACAGACATTTTCACACAAACAAAAGTTCAGAAAAGGAAACAAATAGCTTTATTCAGCTGGTGCTAAATAGCAAAGCAAATAAGAGTCCTCGCTCATTAAAGGCCAATGGCCAGTCCAAAAAAGTTTCTGCAACAGTTTGTGCCTCCATGGGTGTCATCACACCTAAACCTGCCTGCACATGGCGTTTAATCCGCTGTGGTGACTATGGGGGCACCATCTGTGGAATCCTCCGGCACCGCATGGACAGGAGAGGAAAGGACAGGTGGAGTGGGTGCAGGTGTAGTGGATTCATCCACACTGGCTGGGGCATCGCCGAAAGTAGCTTCAAAAACCTGGCTGCACACCTCAGCCAGTGCGGAAAAACTACCACCTGAACCTGGGGACACATTGGGGGTGGAGGTACAGGGCTGTGAGTCAGTTCTACTGGGTGCGTGGGTGAGGTGTCTCCCCTCTCCCTGTGGGTGTGCCTACTTCCCCTTGAGAATGGGTGCGTGGAGCTTTGACCTTCTTATGCTGTGTGTGTGCGCTGGGTGTGTCTGACCTGTGGCGTGTGCGTGTATGATGTGTAGGTATGTGAGAGGCAGAGGTGGATGGGTCTGAAGGATGGGGGGGACAGATGCTGCTGGGTGTACACAGCTGTTGTCAGTGTTGACTCCATGGCAGCCACACTTTGACGTAGATCAGACATGGCTGATGACATGCTCTCCATGAACGACACCACCTGTGTAAGCAGTTGTGTATGTCCATGGAGGACAGTCATCATGGATGTCTGACCTACTGCAATCTGCCGGAGTAGGTCCACAGTCTCAGCACTGAGGGCAGCAGGGGACACAGGGGCAGGGGCTGCGGTGCCGGGAACAAAGGAGAAACGGGGTCTAGCACGGACCCTAGGGACACTAACGACTGAGAGGGTAGAGATGGTACTGGAGGAGGGGAGGGCAGCCGAAGAAGATGTTACCATTGCTGCATATTCCCCCTCCTCCTGAGAGTCTGACGCGGAGTTGACGGCATGGTAAGATGTGTCAGTCACATGTCGTCCGGCCTGCAGACTCTCCTCACCCTCCGTGCCACTGCCTCCCTCTGACTCCTCATAGCAGGTGGCACTGTCGCTGGGTCCCTCGGCCTGGTCCGTGCCTGTGTCTCCTCCAGATTCAGATGATGATGCTGTGGGCAAGGAGAACAACAAAAACATATCAGTCACTTGTACACATCAGACATATCAGCTACAATACATTATGGCTTATTTCTAAACATGGCATGCATCATGAGGCACATTACACAGAACTCTGCACAATGCAAAGTCTACTTCTGGCCAATTGGGAGAGACACAACGCTCAATGTACAGTAGGATACAAGCAAAATGCAAGCTAAAAACTAGTATGAGATACACAATGATGATCCACTGCCTGGCAACAGGATAGCTGATTATGCATCCCTGCTCATTTTCCCACCCTGCCACCCAAACCCAGAACAGGACATGTTGGAATTGCTTAGACCTTGTGCCACATGGGAAAAGTCCTGCCTGTACTGAAATGTGATGCCATCCTGGGACCTGAACCAAGTGTAACATCACCTCACACTGGCATCACAGCTGTTGACACCCAAAGCCTCATTGTGTGGCTGACCATCATTATTAGTTAGAAACAACATTATACATATTTGGCGCATATGCACACACGCACTGCCCAGTGTGAGTATGCATAAGGCCAAAATATTGCACATGTACATTGTGCACCTGTATCCAACACATTACAATTTGAAAGAGTACCAAGGCCACTGAGGCAGACTCGTGCAGAAAACACATGTTTAGACTCAAGATCAGTGCAAAAATATGAAGAATGGCAGACACTGTGAACATGTGGTGCTACATGTAATGTACCAACAGGTGTCACAGACCCACCTCAAACATGATGATGTGCAAAGGAAGATGCATACTGAGACATTGCACCATAGGAGTACATGTGAAAAATACACATCAGCCAAAGCTCAGGGCAAATGTGGAGTAGGGCAAGGCATGCAAAGAAGCAGCTGCAGAACCTGGGACATTCTAATGCCAAAGCATGGAGTGCCTGTCTGACCACACCACTCAAACTATGGGAGTGTGAACATGCCATGGAGCACTGCAGGGAGCATGTGACACACATGACAACAAACAGACATGTACCTACCCCCTACTTGCTGCTGTCCCTCCTGCAACTGCCTATGGAGGTCTGGGAACACCACTTCCAGGACCCGGAGCATGTTGGGGGTGAGGTGGCGGGTGCCGCCATGCCGGCGTGGAGCTTCCAGATGCAGCTGGACTCTGGCGATGCGGCGGGTCCAGCACCGGATGTCCTGCCACCTCTTCTTGATGTTCCTGAGCCTCCTGCGAGGCCCCCCCTCACTCCTGACAGCCCATGCGATGTCCAGCCAGATTTCACCCTTCTCATAGGCAGATACCTGTCACAAATGTAAAGTTAAAGAGCATCAGTACACCTGGTCCATGTTCAAAAGACACACATATGTGCACAAAAGACTTGATGACAACAGGGCATCGTAGGCTCCACACATTAGCATCATTGTCCAGGAGTATGTGGCCTGTGAGCAAACACTGCTGCATTACATGCCATTGAAAGGCTACAGATGACATGACGTGGGCTAAACACTCTTAGAGCATGGCAATCACAGAGCAATGTATGGTACATCTGGGTGCACTGCAGCCCGTGACACGCTGTCACACACCCCACTACAAGAAATAACCCTCTTTACACAAGACTGTATACCCTGGCATTCACTCCCAACAACATTGCATCTATACACCATACATACACAGTGGGCATTATGTCACACACACAACAGGTGCACACTCCAAGGTATTGCACCAATCACTCACCTGATCCTCTGGTCTCCCATACAACTTGCTGTAGTTGGGCAGGAGGGCATCCAGCAGGGCCTTGTTCTCACCATCAGTGAATGCAGGTGCCCTCTCCATGCTCAGCTAATCAGGGTCCAGAGGATTCAGAGACAGCAGCTGTGGTTACCTCACCAATGTTGTGCAGGCAAGTGCCCTCCCACAGCCACATTCTGCCTTATATCTGTGCTGCAGAGGGTCTGTGAGTCCAAGGAGTAGTGTGTGATAGGCCACCATAGTTAGCATCCTATGTTCCATCCAATCACATCACACATAAGCCCATTACACACATATGCATGGTTTGAAAATTGAGCCTGAGCTGAACAACAACTTTTGCAACATTGTATACTTTAGCCAAACGGAATTTTCTAGAACACCTGTAGGAGCCTCAAAAAACTCTGTATCCATGACAACCTGGTTGCATTTTGATCAGTACACTGTTCCCCTAGTTGTTCACTATTATTTATCTAAAATGCCCACACAAGTATGGTGACATTGCGTTGCTAATGCAACCCAGTCAATGGTGTAACGAGGCGTACACACGCACGTACCTTGGGGTACGCTTTGCTCGCGCATGGTCGAAAAGCAATAGGGAAACGAGGCGTACACACGCACGTACCCTGGGGTACGCTTTGCTCGCGCATGGACGAAAAGCAATAGGGAAACGAGGCGCACACACGCACGTACCCTGGGGTACGCTTTGCTCGCGCATGGCCGAAAAGCAATAGGGAAACGAGGCGCACACACGTACGTACCTTGGAGTACGCTTTGCTCGCGCATGGCTGAAAAGCAATAGGGAAATGAGGCGCACACACGCACGTACCCTGGGGTACGCTTTGCTCGCGCATGGCCGAAAAGCAATAGGGAAACGAGGCGCACACACGCACGTACCTTGGGGTACGCTTTGCTCGCGCATGGCCGAAAAGCAATAGGGAAACGAGGCGCACACACGCACGTACCCTGGGGTACGCTTTGCTCGCGCATGGCCGAAAAGCAATAGGGAAACGAGGCGCACACACGCACGTACCTTGGGGTACGCTTTGCTCGCGCATGGCCGAAAAGCAATAGGGAAACGAGGCATACACACGCACGTACCTTGGGGTACGCTTTGCTCGCGCATGGCCGAAAAGCAATAGGGAAACGAGGCGTACACACGCACGTACCTTGGGGTACGCTTTGCTCGCGCATGGCCGAAAAGCAATAGGGAAACGAGGCGTACACACGCACGTACCTTGGGGTACAGTGCGTCAGACATGGTCAAGTGAAGGATTGTGTAGCCTGCGTCCCTGTCCACCTTCATGTCACCATTGGGAGAATCACACCAGGAAATCACATAGCAGGGATGTAGTCTACACTCATGTCGACGATGTGGTGCATACATCAGCATCGCATACATACATCAGGATGCCCATGGTGTGGCAGAGATTGAAGAAGCACAGGGATTGTGACCTTGTGCCTCAGTTGATGTGTGAAGAGCTTGCGAGACATGTCATCAATCATATTGCACATATGCATCACATGCAGTCAACACTTTGCACCGGAGTAATGTCAGCAACATGTTGCAAAGAACATCAACACTGGAATGGCTCACCATTCAGTACAGGGAACTGGCACATGATGACAGCAACATGCCCACTGTCACTGAGGTGTAATAGCCGCACAGCATGACCCTGTGTGACCACGTCATGTGTGTGCCATGAGCGACATTGTGCATGCCGTTTGCATATGAAATGAACAGGTCAGTATTCTATAACTCACCTTAGAATATCCCCACATGTCATCCTGGATATGTCAATTTCCGTTCTGTAGTATAATTGTGTGTCGGTAGGCATGTCCTGCGGCTCTGCATGGGTTGTTGGTGTCATGTGGGCCGTGATGACGTTGTCAGAGTACTCATACGTCACCTCTGCGTGCACACGTCAGGTCCTCTTTTTTAACAACACCAGCGCTGGTCCCGTATAAGTGTAACCTTACACACTTTTGTTGCCACTTTCATAGTACAATCACTTCAGACCTTTTACCTTGGATTCTCTGACTCTGGCCGGTGCCAATAGGGATGTCATTTTCAAAGCCTGTGAGGAATACAAACTAGTCATGTTGGTGACTGACCCTCACCGTCTGTGTCTCCACTCTTATCACGTCAAGCACAACAACAAGAGAGCTGCTCTCACTGCCGGGACCAGACATATGAATCCAGGTGTGATTGGTCCCACAAGCCACTCAGACGCCAGCAGATGGCACTGCACCACAATAGCTCATGGGCTGGACGTAGGACGAGTGCATGGGCATTGTAGTTGAGACATCACTGCCCCTTAATTTGACATCAGTGCTCCCGGGCAAAGTTGTCAGGTTAACCAAATAAGTCAGATATATCTGATAGCAAATCAAAATCACCACAATGCACGTGCAATGCTGCATGAGATTCGGGTGACACCAACCACGCGGCTCGGTCAGAATTGCAGCCGTCGTAGCCAGCACCACGACCTCCGGTCCCTGCCCTGCATGTGACGCAGGATGAGTTAGTGCACTTCCTCATGTCCATGATGTCCCTCACCCCACAAACGGCCTACGCTTCGGCTTCTGGCACAGCGGACCCATCTGGGGGCACTAGCGCGTCTGTTGAATAGCCCCTGACGCCATCACTCGCTTACTACTGGACGCAGGCGGCGCATATGTCCGAAACCGCCTGGACAGACAGGATCTGAATGTTCATCCTGGTCCCCGCTGGTTGAACTCGCAACCTCACTGGCAACTATCCCCCAGGTGTCAGCCGTGGCGCCGTTCTCGGGTGGTGATGTCCCCGATACCACACACTGTACGGCTCCGGCGTGGGAAATGTGCAGCAGAACACCCCTAATAATGCTGCATGGGGAGTTTAACTTCAATGAGCCGGGCAATGCTCATTACAATGGTTGTCAATGAGTATTGGGAGGGTCATGAGGAACCACTGGCACGTGAGTGTCAGTCCCAAGACAACAGGACAGGTGGACTGGGGGATGCAAGTGGTCTGGACACCTAGCCAGACACTGGTGATGTCTCTACTCCTAACGTGTCTTAGGATGAGCGGGCAACGTACAGTGTTGTGTTAACGTGGGCGGCCGGAGCCTTGGCCCTTCATCTCCCCGTTGCTGCCATGAGGACCAACTCCTCACTGAGGTCCTTAAACTTCATTCCGGCTCTGCTGATCCTCTGCAGGCATATCTTGAGGAATGTACTGTATCTATATTGGGCAGCATGTACAGCCACGTATCATGTCTGGCTGTAGATAGGCACGTTGTCAGACCCCCACACCCCGCCCTGGACTGACCATGTTCCCTGTCCTCCCACCCC
Organism: Lissotriton helveticus; assembly: GCF_964261635.1. NCBI lineage: Eukaryota > Metazoa > Chordata > Amphibia > Caudata > Salamandridae > Lissotriton > Lissotriton helveticus. Next base: position 511,007,117 of record NC_136071.1, on the reverse strand, counting down.
ACCCCAGAGAGCATGGGCATCCAGGCCTCCAAATCACAGTCCACATTCCCGTTAGCTCTGCTGTAGAGGGTATCCCAGAGGTATGGGCACTACGGAAAGATGTCATCATCCTCCCTGAGTCTGGGACTGAGGTCTTCCAACATTACATGCATCTTAGTCCGCTACCCACACTCTCGGTGGGACATGGTTGTGTAACTGCTGGCAGAGTGTGCGTTGTAGGTACGGGCAATACTTGGGCACGCCCTTGTAGGATGCCAATCAGCGGCACTGTCATTTTTCCGGTGTGGCCTGGATACCCCCGACTCACTGTGCAGAGCGATGGCATCCAGGGATGCAAATAGGTCAAAAGCCTGGTATGTATTGAAAGTCGGGAATATGCTACTAACTACTGTTGCTTACTGATATTTTGTTACAAAAGGTAAGTAATCCGTCCTTACTGTTCAGTACATCTGCTGTAGGAGCATCTATGTAGTGTCCTTGCCGTGATGACAGGGTTACTAATGTACGCACACCATGCCACGTGTGTTAATGACCTGTTCATATGTGTGATGGCATCACAGACCATTTGTGAGAATAAAACATTTATGCTGTATGATGATGGATATGTAATAGTTAGGGATGCTACACACCGCAACATGACTAAGGCAGAACTGTGCAAATGATGGCCATGTGGTGTGTGTGTGTGTTTATTGCTGTCAGATGTCTGGTTGTGCAGACAACCTGCTACAGACATTCACATGATGTTTGTCACTGACATGATACATTGTCATGCTCACTAAGACCTTTCCATTAGATTGTTTGTATGCATGTCATATCCATTCCACACACCACAGGTCTTTAATTATTCACGGAGGAGTGGCTGGGAGTTGGCACACGTTACTTCAGTGTGTATGCCACGCCACACTCCAAATTGTCTAGATTATTTGAAGCAGTCTTGCTTGTGCCATGTACATTGTTACAGTCTCAGTCAGACAGTTGAAGTTATTTCCAATAAATTGTGTATTGCAGGGCACCCCCTCTGGAAAGGCCGTTGCCTGACTTGGAAGCCATGAGGGAGCGCAATTGTATTCGTCACTATCGCTTTAACAGGCAGTTGATCAAGGAGCTGACGAACAGGCTTGAGGCTCACCTACAACCACGCCACAGGTATCCAACTGCACTGACACCCAAGGTAAAGGTGATGGCAGCCCTCCATTTCTTCGCCACAGGTACGTTCCAATTTACCATAGCTGATGTGGGAGGGATGTCTCAGACAATGATAAGCCGGGTGTTGAGTGATGTTTTGGCTGCTATGTTGCTCCACCTAGATGAATTCATTATATTCCCGACTCCTGAAGAGTTGACAGATGTCAAGGGGGAATTCTATGCCCTGGGCCGCATGCCACATGTAATTGGTGCAATTGATGGTACACATGTTACTCTGGTGCCACCACAGGCTCAGGAGCAAGCGTATCGCAACAGGAAAAACTACCACTTGATAAATGCCCTGGTGGTGTGTCTTGCCAACATGATTATCTCACATGTTTGTGTACGTTTTCCAGGATCGTGCCACGATGCTTTCATCATGAGGCGTAGCAGGGTACCACAGATGATGCTGCAGCTGCACAACCACCGGGCATGTCTAGTTGGTGAGTATACACTGTTAGCTCTGTATGTCAGTATGTCACAACTTCATGATCTGCATCATATTAATCACTTTTGTACATGATGTCAATTTGCAGGAGACGCTGGATATCCTAACATGCCGTGGTTAATGACTCCACTACGCAACCCCAGGACAGCTGCAGACCAGCGGTACAACAATGCCCATGGGAAGACCAGGCGGGTGATTGAGCGAACCTTTGGACTCCTGAAGAGCCGGTTCAGGTGCCTGGACAAGACAGGCGGAGCCCTCCAATACAGCCCACGCAAGGTGTGTGACATCTTCACCGTGTGCTGCATGCTACACAATATGGCAGTGGAGAAGGCCGTGCCACTCTACCTTGATCCTGATGAGCTGGAACATCCGCCCGTTGAGGATGAAGGCCTTGCCCAGGATGCCAGTGACGAGGAGGATGAAGATGATATCCGGAGTCACCTCATCCGCAACTTTTTTTCATAATGGTGAGTCATAGCAGCTTTTCAGTAACAGATGGACTCTAGAGTAGCATGGGTAGCATGATGTGTATGCAACAGACTGTATGCAACGTCACGTGGATGTGTGTTTTGCAGTGTCACACATGTGCAGTTCTAATGCAACACACATACGTGCTATGTGTGCACTTGGAATGTACAGGTGTTCTACAACATCTGGCTATTCAACAGGACATTGTGATAATGACATTATACAGAACTTGACCCCTTGTGTGCCACTCTCATCCACAGCTCACCCTGCCTGTTGTCCGTTGGGGTCATCGTGGTCATCCTGCTATTGCTCATTACGATTGCAACGTCAGCCAAATCAACGGAGCATGCATGGACATGTGTAGAAGTCAATTTGGGTAAGGACGCATATGAGGCTGTTTAGCGTTGGTATGTTTAGAAACGTGTGGTACATGTTCATGTGCATGTAGTGAGACCATGCATACATGCAACTACATTATGTTACTTATTACATGTATGCCCACTCCCATGACAGGATATTCACCCCATCTGACTGTCATCTGTTGTAGTTAGAGACTCTGGTGAATGCATCAATGTGTGTAGACATTGGCACTGCAACATTGCAAATACCTTGGGTTTGCATTGTGTCAGAGGTCACAACCACAGACTCTGTGGGGGATTGCAGCCTCACTGTGTGCATTAGATTGTGACTGGATCCTCACCTCCAGCTTGTGGCCCAGTCCAGTTTGACTACCATGAAACTATGTGGTGTGGGTGTGGCCCAGTGTATGTTCCACATGTTAAGACAACTGTCCTGTGAATCAGTTAACATGGATGCATTGCCCCTTGTAGCAGTATATCATGTCACTGTCATGTCGTTACCTCAGTGCAGGTTGAGAATACTGCTACGCCAGCCTTCACAGTGAGTAGCAGTGCTGTTTAGACTCACATGATGCCAAGTATGTTTTGCATGTAAAGTCAAATTGTTGGGATGATGCATATGTGATATATTGTGTTGCACCAGTGGAGTGCAGTCATTCACATGAATCTCTGGTCCCGTGCTGCATTCCTGTGTAATGGTAAGGTCTCATTATGTGGCTCGGATCAACATCACTAGCACTTTATAGTTCTTCTACTAGCATGTAATGTTTTGCATAGTAGTGCTAACTTGACAGATCAAAAGACTGGCTACAGAGTGCCTCCATTGCATGTTGGTCATTAGCTTCCTCTACATATGTGATAGTTACAGCTGTTGTGGCTGAAGTCAAGTTTGCCTACATGGCCCTTATGGGTAACCAATATCAGATACAGACATTACAGTTAGGGTAAGTAGCATTTCCATATGTTTCCATTTGTTTGTAAGGTCCACCTCATCTGAGCCAGTGAAAGAGTTTTTTACAACATAGATCTAATTGCATGGTAGCTCAGTTGTGAGCGGTACACATGACTCTAATGGATGACAGACTGTCCTTGGTTTTATGTGTCCGTGTCATAGCATCAGATCTCATGTGATGGCATAATTAATCATCTAAACTTGTCTCCAGTTAGTACACTTCACAGGTGTGAGTGGTACAGTGTATCAAATGAGGTATTTGAAATGTCAGTGACATGAGAATGTAATCCTAATGGTTATATGCCTGTGTTTCAGGTCTCCCTCCCAGCAGTCCCCATCCTCTCCTTCCCTCGCCTGATCACCCTTTTGTGTCTGTCGTTTGTACTCAGACCAAGGGGCTATTTGGAGGTGGAACCCTTTGAGCATCACACCACTCTGAAGAAGAAAGGTATGGCTAGTCCTTGACAGGCCTGTAGGTAATAGTACTGCTGCATTACAGGTGACATCAATAATAGTGTAATTTGGACTTCTTGCCAATGCACATGTATGTTTCATGATGCTCCATGGGCTCACAATGTAAATAATCATGTTGTGCATGACGTCTGACTTCTACGGAATATTGTGCCGCCTTAATGTCAACGCACATGTCCTTCTAATGTGCATCTATACTATTTGTCATTAACTTAGCTTATGCTTGTTATGTGTTTACCTGTAAAGTTAAAGTGACCACATGCATGGGGTTGGGGAAGGCTAGTATACTATGTTGTGTGTGAGGTAGATGGCTTTGTAGCTGCTGTTTAGCTTTGAAAACACTAGCTGTAGTCTACACCTGATGATGCTGTGTGTCCTGTGCCCCACTTGTCCGTAATGGCTCTGATCCAGTGACTGTGATCTTGGTGATTACTGTGCCATTTAATTGTCAGTGACCCTGAGTGAGGCAGACACTCCAGCCTTCACAAACACATGTCACTTTGTGGCTTGCCAATGGCGTTGTGGTATGTGCTTGTTTTGCAAGTTATCACACGCCTCCTGCCGTCATGTCTTCAGTCATTGCTGCTGCTGCATACACAGCCACCATGCAGCGCACGCCATTCAGGAACACTGACACCTACAGGATGACCCTCCTTCCATCCATTTATGGAGCATGCTCCTGCCACCCTACACACAGACAAAACCAGACAATCAGCATCCTGGTATCACAATGCTTCGGACTCAGCCATTGCTGCTGCTATGCCTGTGTGTGCGACACATATTGGCACGACTATGCAGATTCACATGACATCGGGTCTACGTACCACCAGGTCATGTGCCGTGTCCAGCACACCCCCCCTTCCATGGCACAATATTGTACAGGGTTACCTTGTTAACACCACTATAGCACTAAACTGCTTGCTTACAGTCACGTGGCTGTACACAACCTGCTCACACCACTGCAACATGGCTGTCACAGTCAGTCAAGTTGCCACATGGAACACACACCATGAGCATGTCTCTTGGGTGTGGTGTGATTTCCCAGTTGTGGTGTAGGTATTTGTCAGACGTGTGTAGTTGTTCTGTATGCGTAGCTACCATTACAGTAGTATAGTACTTGTAGCTACATAGGGGTAGGTCACCTATTCAGGTGTGCTTGTGTGGAGTGCTACAGCCCATTGCCCACAGTCTGTCCTGCCAGCCTTGTCCTGTGCGCCACACATCACATCCACAGTACTGCATCATGCTGGTGATAGCTCACATACCTGAGGACACAGTTGTAGGTACTCCCTACGTGGACCACTACTTTTGTGCCACTGATATGTACACCTCAAAGTGACTCTCCTGGGTCAGCCTGTGATAGAATTTTTGGGATCCATACCCCCCTCCAGCATTTACTGTCCCACGCAGGTGTGTATTTCCATCCATGTATGTAGTTGATAGGAATTTCTGACCAATGTGTGTCCTCACTCAAATTCTGATCGAAGTGTGAGGCTGACTGCTGTTTGTTGTATACCCTTGCATTTTATACATTTGCACACACATATCAGTTTATGCTGTTTCAAAGATAACTCACCAAAAGCGTATGAGGTGTAGAATATTTATTGGGTGATATTGTGCAGGAAACGTGAATAGATGCTGTACAGGAAGGGGTGGAATCCAAAGTTCACTGCTGGAGATGAGATGCCTTACAGTTTGAGTCACCAGAGTCCAGGCCACAGTGCTTGGCAACATTGGGCAGACTGTGACCAGCAAGTCCATGTGGGAGAGTCTCATAGGGGATGCTGTTGCACCCAGGGGCAATATGCCAGGTCCAGTGTCCTGGGAGATGTCCATGGCCCACTGCCTCTCAACGTCTTCGCCGTGGATGACCCACCTTCCTTGGGGGACCCTCATGTGCAGGCATGGACGGTGCATGGGACGCTACGTCAGAGGGTACCTCCTCCTCCTCCTCCTCCTCCCTCCCTGTGGCTGGTGTTGCACTTTGCCGTGATGTTGCTGGCCTTGTGACACAGGGAGGGGGCCCATGTTGGCAGCCATCTGACGTAGCATATGGCAAATGTCCCGATGCACCATCAAGAGCTAAGCCTGGTGTGCCTCCACCCGTCCATAATGCTGGTCTTGCCTGGCTATTTGCTCTGCCTGCTGTTGTCTGACCTGGTTGAGGACCTCCGCAAGCTGGCTTACCTCCCTGGTGTCCCGCCGGTATGCCTCCAGGATGTTAGCGAGTTCAGGCATACCGGGTGCTGCAGCTGACTGTCCAGATTCTCGCCTCCGCCTTCCGCCACTCCCACCACCCTGACCCACATGAGCACGGCCTGCGCTAGTGGGCACATCCGCTCGACGGGCCCCCCGATTGCTGGCAGGTTGGAGGTCGTCACCAACCTCAGGGGCGCCCGACAAAGGGTGTCCCTCATTTTCAGACTGGCTCTCTTGTGGATCATGGGCAGGGCTCTGACCTGTCTGCTGGGATGTGGTGGGATTGGGTCCGGTGGTTGGCTGAGATGTAGCTGGTTCAGTTGCTGCAGGGGTTTGGGATCCAGAGGAGCCAGGTTGGTTGGGGTCATCCACAGTGCGTTGAGGGACGGCGCTGTTGGTGGGGTCTAGGTCCTGCTGAGCCTGGGACTGGGATCCTTCTCCCCCCTGGTTGGGGGGGAGCGCCGCACGTTCCCCTGTGTGTGGGAGAGACAGACACTGTTAAGGCACTATCAAGTGACATCTTGTTTACTTATCCATTATCAGCATCACAGTTCCACAAGCTTTACATTGTTGACATTGTTAAGTTGTGTATGTAGTGGTACAAAATTCAAATGTACTCTGGGGTATTTACATTCTTCCTTTGTCTTGACAATGACTGACACAGCCATTGCTGTGTCTTGTGTTGCCGGCACCACACGAGTTAAGCATTGCTCAGTTTCACACAACATCCAGGATAAGGTGTGAATCCTTATGTCTGCATCATGCATGCACAGAGTTCATATGCAGCGTGTTGATGTAAGAGACAGAGCATCATTAATTTGCATGTCCTCTACTACTTTGGATGTCTTTTGCTGTCCCGTGCTGGCCAAACAATGCCAACACCCCTGGACCTGTAGACACACAGTTATAGATCATGGCTTTTGAACTTGGCACTTCTCAAACACGCATCATCTTGTCGATACCCATGTCCATGTCAGTACTTACGTGCATACACAAAGTTCATGAGATGGGACACGTGCATTGTTTGAGAGGCACAATGGACTAGAGCATCTGCTATGTGCATGTATGAGTTGTATGCATATTCATATGAGTGAGTGTTTTGTTGTGGTACATGACAATTGGGACAGTGTTGCACTCCATTGCCTGTCCCCAGGGGATGACTTTCTGTATGGGGGTGTATGACAAGGCATGCTATTACTTAGCTTGGGAATTGGAAGCGTCAATCGTTCATGATTTGGCTGTCCCCTGATGTATCATGCTGGCATGATCGTGTTTTTGTGTTGGTGCCCAGGATGTGTGACCTTGTCCTGGTGTTTGTGTTTGCAGTGATCACAGGAGGGACTTGTGCTGCCTACACCTGTGCCCATTGTGTACTGCAGAGCATTCCGAGAAGTGTGTCCTAACACAGTACAGTGTGCACTGCAAATGGTGGGTGTGTTGCAGGCACATAGCAGATCACTGCTGGTACTTGTGAGACATCCCTTAACATTCTGATCAGTGGTGTTTGTTAAGCCTGTGCAGTGCTTAGGGGCAACTGTGTGTGTGCCCAGGGAGCTGCGGTGAGGTGACAGAGGGAGGAACACTGAGGGATGGATACAGAGGGAGAGGGCGACAGAGGGAGAGGGCAACAGAGGGAGATGGCAACAGAGGGAGAGGGCGACAGAGGGAGAGGGCGACAGAGGGAGAGGGTATCAGAGGGAGATGGCAACAGAGGGAGAGGGCGACAGAGGGAGAGGGCGACAGAGGGAGAGGGCGACAGAGGGAGAGGGCGACAGAGGGAGAGGGCGACAGAGGGAGAGGGCAACAGAGGGAGAGTGCGACAGTGGGAGTGGGCCACAGAGGGAGAGGGCAACAGAGGGAGAGGGCAACAGAGGGAGATGGCAACAGAGGCAGAGGGCGATAGAGGGAGAGGGCAACAGAGGGAGATGGCAACAGAGGGAGAGGGTGACAGAGGGAGAGGGCAACAGAGGGAGAGGGAGACAGGGATGGAGACAGGTTGTTTGTGCTTGATTGCTTGCTACACTGCCTTACTGTGTCACAAAATATCGCATCTCGGGAAGGTGTGTCCGCAACATGAAATTGATTAGGAGCTGTGGTCTACTATCTTGTGTGATATTTCCCTATCCCTGTACATTGGGCATGGTGCTTGAGTGAGGCCCTGGGACATATGGGATGAGTGCCGCCTCCTACCCTCCACCTTACACCCTTTGTGGGTCCCACTTGCAACAAACCACTTTTAGATGTGTCCTGCTAGGACCCATGGCCACCCACCCCATGCTGCTGGGCACTGTTGTAAGTCCACCCATGTGACATGTATTTTTTGTACACTCACCAGACTCAACGGCTCCTTCTATTCCATGTACTCCCACCGGTGGCAGCAGGGCCATGACTCTCTCCTCCCAGGGATGGTATACAGGAGGTCTGCGGGGACCGCCACCTCCTGTGTGGTGTGCAGAGGCATAGTCCTGGTCCATTTTCTTCTTGACCATCCTCCGCAGCTCATACCACCTGGACTGGCATTCCGCCCTGGTGCGCCGGATGGGTGCAACAGCATTGACCCGGTCTATGATCCTCTCCCACAGGCGTGTTTTTTCTGCCAGGCTGGTCTGTCTGACCAATGCGCCAAACAGCTGTGGCTCGACTCTGATGACTTCATCTGTAAGTATCTTATTCTCCGGGTTAGTGAACTTTGGATTCTTGGGTGTGGTCATGGTGTGGGGTGTATGTGATTGAGGGTGTGATGGTGTGTATGGATGAGGGTGTGTGTTTGTGATTGTGAAGGGGGTGGTGTGGGTGTAGATGTGATGGTGTATGTGTGAAGGTATGTGGCTGCAATTGTTGGTGTGCTCTCAGTTTCCTCGCAAGAATGGGTATGTTGCAAAGGATGATGGGTTGTATGTGTGGACCCTTTTATTGGCCAAATAGTGGGTGTGGCTTAATTTGAATTGGGGGGGGGGGTGTTATATAGGGTGGGTGTTGGTGTTGACCTCTGTTTGGCTGTGACCAGGACAGTGATTCTCAATGGAGTGTACACAGGAGACATGTTCAGTGTTGTTGTGCGACCTGTTTCGTAAGTCCTTGTGCTGCTTTGGGTGTTGGCGTTATTTGTGCGTGTCGTACTTGTGCGTGCGGTTGACTGGTACGAGCCGTTGGCGGGTGGGGGGGTTCGCGTAGGGGGGTGTGCGTGTCGTACTTGTGCATGCGGTTGACTGGTACGGGTGTTGGCGGGTGGGGGGGTTCGCGTAGGGGGGTGTGCGTGTCGTACTTGTGCATGTGGTTGACTGGTACGGCCGTTGGCAGGTGGGGGGGTTCACGTAGGGGGGGTGTGCGTGTCGTACTTGTGCGTGCGGTTGACTGGTACGAGCCGTTGGCGGGTGGGGGGGTTCGCGTAGGGGGGTGTGCGTGTCGTACTTGTGCGTGCGGTTGACTGGTACGGCCGTTGGCGGGTGGGGGGGTTCGCGTAGGGGGGTGTGCGTGTCGTACTTGTGCGTGCGGTTGACTGGTACGGCCGTTGGTGGGTGGGGGGTTCGCGTAGGGGGGGGTGCGTGTCGTACTTGTGCCTGCGATTGACTTGTACGGGCCGTTGGCGGTTGTACCTGTTCGCGTGGGCTGGTTGGGGGGGTGTGCGTGTCGTACTTGTGCATGCAATTGACTTGTACGGGCCGTTGGCGGTTGGGGCTGTTCGTGTGGGCTGGTTGGGGGGGGTGTGCGTGTCGTACTTGTGCGTGCGATCGACTGGTACGAGCCGTTGGCAGGTGGGGGTGTTCGCGTAGGGGGGTGTGCGTGTCATACTTGTGCGTGCGATTGACTTGTATGGGCCGTTGGCGGTTGGGGCTGTTCGCGTGGGCTGGTTGGGGGGGTGTGCGTGTCGTACTTGTGCGTGCGATCGACTGGTACGAGCCGTTGGCGGGTGTGGGGGTTCACGTAGGGGGGTGTGCGTGTCGTACTTGTGCGTGCGATTGACTAGTACGGGCCGTTGGCGGTTGGGGCTGTTTGCGTGGGCTGGTTGGGGGGGTGTGCGCGTCGTACTTGTGCGTGCGATTGACTGGTATGAGCCGTTGGCGGTGTTCGCGTAGGGGGGTGTGCGTGTCGTACTTGTGCGTGCGATTGACTTGTACGGGCCGTTGGCGGTTGGGGCTGTTTGCGTGGGCTGGTTGGGGGGGTGTGCGTGTCGTACTTGTGCGTGCGATCGACTGGTACGAGCCATTGGCGGTTGTACCTGTTCGCGTGGGCTGGTTGGGGGGGTGTGCGTGTCGTACTTGTGCCTGCGATTGACTTGTACGGGCCGTTGGCGGTTGTACCTGTTCGCGTGGGCTGGTTGGGGGGGTGTGCGTGTCGTACTTGTGCATGCAATTGACTTGTACAGGCCGTTGGCGGTTGGGGCTGTTCGCGTGGGCTGGTTGGGGGGGTGTGCGTGTCGTACTTGTGCATGCGATCGACTGGTACGAGCCGTTGGCGGGTGGGGGTGTTCGTGTAGGGGGGTGTGCGTGTCATACTTGTGCGTGCGATTGACTTGTACGGGCCGTTGGCGGTTGGGGCTGTTCGCGTGGGCTGGTTGGGGGGGTGTGCGTGTCGTACCTGTGCGTGCGATCGACTGGTACGAGCCGTTGGCGGGTGGGGGGGTTCACGTAGGGGGGTGTGCGTGTCGTACTTGTGCGTGCGATTGACTTGTACGGACCGTTGGCGGTTGGGGCTGTTTGCGTGGGCTGGTTGGGGGGGTGTGCGCATCGTACTTGTGCGTGCGATTGACTGGTACGAGCCGTTGGCGGGTGGGGGTGTTCGCGTAGGGGGGTGTGCGTGTCGTACTTGTGCGTGCGATTGACTTGTACGGGCCGTTGGCGGTTGGGGCTGTTCGCGTGGGCTGGTTGGGGGGGTGTGCGTGTCGTACTTGTGCGTGCGATCGACTGGTACGAGCCGTTGGCGGGTGGGGGGGTTCGCGTAGGGGGGTGTGCGTGTCGTACTTGTGCGTGTGATTGACTTGTACGGGCCGTTGGCGGTTGGGGCTGTTCACGTGGGCTGGTTGGGGGGGTGTGCGTGTCGTACTTGTGCGTGCGGTTGACTGGTACAGCCGTTGGCGGGTGGAGGGGTTCGCGTAGGGGGGTGTGCGTGTCATACTTGTGCGTGCGGTTGACTGGTACGGCCGTTGGCGGGTGGGGGGGTTCGCGTAGGGGGGTGTGCGTGTCGTACTTGTGCATGCGGTTGACTGGTACGGCCGTTGGCGGGTGGGGGGGTTCACGTAGGGGGGGTGCGTGTCATACGTGTGTGTGCGGTTGACTGGTACGGCCGTTGGCGGGTGGGGGGGTTCGCCTAGGGGGGTGTGCGTGTCGTGCGTGCGGTTGACTGGTACGGCCGTTGGCGGGTGGGGGGGTTCGCATAGGGGGGTGTGCGTGTAGTACTTGTGCTTGTGCTTGTGCGAGGGGTACACGTGTGGTATGGTTTGACGCTGCTTGATGCGACCCGATATTTGCCGTACGAATCATTGTTTATGTCCGAATACTTTGTCCCGTCCGAATCGCTGTCAGGCTTCTCGTACCGGATCGTACTTGTGTGTTAGTACGGGCTGTTTACGAATCGTACGGTAGGATTCCCGATGCATGTTCGTACGGATCATTGACTGTGATTCGGACGGTTCGATGATATTCGTAAGGAAATAGACGGGAACGGATCGGAATTCGCAGGTCGGACGTAAAGTTCCCATTCATACGGATTCGGATACGAATGCGATTCGTACGGCGGATTATTTTACCGGATCGGAATCGGCCCCTTTGTGGAGTGGCCTAGCATGGCAATGACGTCCTAGTTTAATAAAAGGATGCATCACATGGGTCCAGGGCCGGATTTAGAGCTGTTGGTGCCCAGTGCGAAAATCATTTTTGGCTCACACACCCTATAACCACCTCCACGTATTCTCTCACTACCACCAGGCAAAAGTGCCCCTCTTCTCTCCAATCATAAGTTATTGCTAAACACAGCGCCCCCCTGAAGTTAGCGCCCTCCCTTCACAGGTTAGCACCCAGTGTGGCCGCACCATATGCACTGCCCTAAAGCTGGCCCTGCATCGGTCACATTAGGGAGAACTCTGGATACCACCAGGATAAATAATGTGCATTGCCGCAGCCATGACTGGCACCTTCCAAAAGAAGTATGGTCTTGACTGCTCACTCAAGCCCATTAACCTCCTTTTATTTTTCCAGTAGCAGGTGTGTGCTCATGAATATTAGTGGTCCTCTTCAGAAGAACCTCATTGTTGACATGTCTCAGTGGAATAACAGCAACTCCTGGGAGGGATGAAATGCAGGACAGGGTGCAATGGAGGAGGAGATGCAGCAAAAGGTCATGTTTACTGGGATCTGCTCCATGGCATGGAAATATGTGTACATGTGTTAAAGTGATGTGGCACGCAAAAAAAAACAGCACTGTCTCATTTGCTGATGCTGGTGTTCCTGCTTTATATGAACCTGTTGAGCTCTCTGCAAATAGGAGCTCAGATGTGTCATGTCGTTTGACGGGGAAAGACAACACTGACTCAATGTAAGTTGATATACGGGAGTTTTATTTTACATGCATCTCTTCCTTCCATAATCCATTCCCCCTGACTGCCCTTACTAGCTCCTCCCTTTCTGCTTCCCTTCTACCCCCACCTTTCCTTACTCCACAGGTCCTGTGCCACTGCATGTATTTTCTATAACATTACATCTCCCCCTTCTTACACAACTTAAATCAACTCGTACATTTACCACAGAGTAAATGATAAAGAAGTGAACATAGTTACAGTTCTTCAATGAGGCGGATGGGCCTTCGATGGAGTCTCTATGGCCTGCCTTCTAACTCTTGAGTGGGTTGCTCCCTCTCACCAAGAGAGATGGGAGACTGGTGCTCAGCTCCCATCACATGCGTGTCCTCCTTCATTGCACTTTCTGGCGCAGCCAATGTCTCTCTTGTGGTTGGTGTGCATCTATGAAAATGCGCCACAATCTGTGTTATTCTCTTGTCGTCTGAGGCGGCCATGATCAAAGTACCCTTTTGTTTTGTCACTAGCAGTGGGCGAGCATGGTATCAACTGTCAGATATTCTTTGTTGTTTGCTGTACAAGTACCCAGTCTCCTTCCTGAATGGATGATGGTTTAGCTTTCTGCCGACGGTCCGCATATTCCTTCATCTTGGCTTTCTTGAATCCATCTCTCCCTGCTAGTTCTTCATGATCTGAGTCCTGATGAGTACAGCCAGTTGAATCTTCCCAGGCCGGTATTCTTGTGCGCACTGTGCGCACTGTGCGGCCCAACATCAAGGTTGCTGGACATCTGTCTCTCTCTAGTGGTTCTAGTTGCCCTTCTCTGGTCCTCTTCCTCCTTCTTCCATGTCCTCCAGTCACCCAGGAGCCATTTCTAAGACTGTCAGTTTAGATTTTCTTTCTTTTGGTGGCTTCCAGATTTTTAAGCTGGGGTACAAAATAGAATATTAAAGTCCACCTCTTTTTTTCCTTCTGCAGATGCTCAACACCCACTGACAGGACCTTCCCACAGAAAGCACTGTAATAAAGGAAGCTGCTGCAGGGATCTATGTTTATCCAGCATGTTTCAGTGTATAGCAGGTTAACTCTAGTGGTTAATGAACTTGCTGGAGAGATGTATGTGTGTTCTCTCCACACAAGTTAGAAGCATCATAAAATAGAACAGCTGGTTAATATGCTTGTGTCAAAGCTTAATGTATAGGTCACAGATTTGTATTTATGAAGTAAAGAAAAGTGGGTAATTGTTTTGTTGCTGAGATTTCTGTGATGTTAGTGTTATTAGACAGAAATACCGTACATTCTTACATTCTACCTTCTTACTCATAGAGATTGAGAGTGGCAGAACCTTCTTCAGAATCTGAGTTGCCTCTGAAAAACTTGTGAAGTGACAGGCTGCATGTGCTTTATCTGATGGTTATCTTTGGATGTTGACATATATTTCCTTCCTGCCCGGATGGACAAAGGAGGTTGCTGACTGCCCTTCTAGTGGGCTAGAAGGATTTGCACAGGAAAGTAGGAGAGTTAGTCCTGACACCCAGCAGGCACTGCAGCATGTGTCCCAGTCAGGGCCAGCTTCAGGGCAATGCGACCGGTGTGAGCCCACTGGGCAAAGACCTGTGGAGGGGACGCTGACCCCAGGGAGGGCACTGTGTTTAGCACTAACTTATGATTAGAGAGATCAGGGTGCTTGGTGTCAGTTAGAGAATTCGAGAAGGCGGTCATGAGGTGTGGGAGCATAAAAAATTATTGTAACACCGGGTGCCACCAGCGCTAAAGCCGGCCTTGGTCCCAGTGTTCACACACAGACCGGGACACAGTAAGATATTGTATGACTGGGGACAGTGTAAGAAGAATCACTAGGCCTCAGCGCAGATCTTGGAACCAGCTCAATAATAATTGCTCTGTCTGAGACCCCGTGCGATGCCACTACTTTGCAGCAGTGCTTAAGGTATTGATCGGAAAAGACATAACAAAACATTATACTACAGGATGAATAAACTAGAACATTGGCTAAAAGCAGACATTTTAGGGCAGAGCCAGGTGAATGACTTATTGGTAAATGAGAAGAACTGTGAAAAGGTAGGTGGTACCAAGTCCAGTGGAGGTGAGGTTGAGGTCTGCCAACTTTCCAGTCTTTCATTTGTACAGACAGACCCATCCAGTGCTGGAAAAGAGGGGTTTCCAATCAGTTCCCGGACCCAGCAGTTATTCTTGAAATGTCTGTGTTCAATTTGATGACACTGGGACATATTCAGCAGTTCCTGCACTTAGTGTGCTTTGTGCAACAACTGCAGGGAGTGAGATAGGTATCTTAACTTTACTTCCAGCAGGGACCAACATAAATGCCTTAAAGAGCCATCAGCATTCCCTCAGGTCTTCTCCTGGCTGGGAGCATGATTTATCTTAACACCTTAATGCTAATGCCGTCAGGAAACAAACATACTCAGCTTATTACTGCACAAGTGCTTTAGTGATAAATTATGATTATGAGACAGATATTCAATTCAATTCAAATTGACTTTATTTCGGATATATTGCTATCCATAAAAGTACACACAGTAGACAATACATAATAAAACATCACAGTGATCACAAAGTCAATCTTAAATTACATACAACTGAAATGTATCATAAAAACGAGTGCATTGACAGAATCAGAATAAAAAATGCAAGTAATGTCCAAATACAGAATATACGAAATAAAGTGCGATAGTGCCATAAACTGCAGTTAATGCACATTTACTCATCCAAACAATTTCTTAGTCTCATGGTCATTTTTAAAAATTCTAACACCTGAAGAAAACTATCAGGATGCAGCAACTGTAAGTACATAAGGGCGGGTCTAATTTGGTTAAAATTAAATTTCTTTAAAAGGGTAACCAGAAACCGCTTTCGGGGATATTCATAAAATGTACATAAAAATATAAAATGCAGCATATCCTGTGGAGACTTCCCGTCGCAGCCACAGGGAGCTGCTGGTTTCTTAAAAATGTCCGACTTGGGTCTAATTAAAAGCTGATGAAAGATGTTAAACCTGAAACGGGTCAGCAGAAATTTTTCATGGGTGGTGAAGGAGCATGTTAGATACAATTCCATTGAATTACAGGTACTCAACATGATGTACATTCTAACATTAGGTTTCAAGAGCTCAACTTCATCTCTTACAGCATTACGGTTCAGGTAAAAAGCTCTCTTAATTGCAGCAACATCACCCTTAACTATATCCCCCGGGTTATCAAACAAGTTCACTCGGCCAAGCTTCAAGAATTGAGACTTCAAATATTTAAGCCAGGGTACTCGCATTGCGTGGTCAAGCGATAAGAGATCCTCCACTCTCAAGTGGGTCAGAGGGATTGCATCACTTAACCATAGTTTTACCCAGCACAACAACGGTTTTAGTCCAACAATGTCCGAAAAATGCAAGCAGCCAAGTTCTTCATGAACAGCTAAATTCGGTGTGCTCCCAGGGACACACAGCAGACGCTTTAAAATTTTATTTTCAACTATTTGAAGTTGGTCATAGTTTGTGTAGCCCCATATCTCACTTCCGTATACTGCAGTGGCTATGGATTTAGCGTTATATAGTTTCATCATAGCCACATTTGGCTTTTTGCCCAATTTAGAAGCAAAATTGAAGATAGCAGCATTTACCGTGGACATTTCCCCCTTCTTCTTGGCCAAATGTGGGGCCCAACACATCCTCGTATCAAATAAGACCCCCAGGTAGGAAAACGACTGGGTGATGGGTATCGGAACATCATTCAGTTTAAAATTGAACTTCTTCTTTGGTTGACGGCCAACATGCATTATAAAAGATTTTGAGTTGTTGACCGTGAGGTCCCTATCAGACATAAATTTATTAAAACCATTCAAAAGTGCCTGAAGACCTAATTCTGTTCGTGAAATTAAGACCGCATCATCGGCATATAAAAGCAGAGGAATACCCCTCACACCCGCCCTTGGACAATCAGATTTTATCTCCTGTAATTCAGCCTCCAGGTCATTTATATAAAAATTAAAAAGATAAGGGGCCATAATGCACCCCTGACGTACACCTTTATTAATTGGAAAACAACCCGTGGTTTCCCCAGTCGAAGAATACCTCACGTTGGCTCTTGTTTCATTGTGCAGATCCGCAAGGAACTCCACAATTCCCCCATCTATTCCCTTCTCCTTCATGGTCCTCCACAGCCTCCCCCTGTTGACACAGTCAAAGGCTGAGGAGAGATCCATGAAGGCAAGATGAATTGCTCCCTTCTGAACGACAGTATATTTATTCAGAATAAGGAACAGATTGAGACACTGCGTTATGGTTGAGCACCCCTCACAAAAGCCATATTGAGAGATTGTCAAAATGTGGTTCTCATTCGACCAACTTATTAGGCGTTGAAGTATAACTCTCCCCATGATCTTTACCATTGAATCAATTAGGGATATGGGTCGATAGCAAAGTGCACTTCCCCTATCTCCCTTCTTGAATACAGGAACTATAGTTGATAGTCCCCAAGATTCTGGACATCCCACAGTGGCCGCAGCATTAAATACGGCGACCAGAATGGGAGCCCAGAAAGCTGGATCAGACTTGTAGAGATCAGGGGGTATTCCGTCAGGCCCTGGCGCTTTATTAGCAGTGAGGCCCATTATGGCTGCCAAAACCTCACTTTCGTAAAAAATAATAGGGCTAACCCTGTCACAGGGGGCATCAATCATAGATCTAGCATTTTCAGAGTAATATAAACTTTTAAAGTGGCCTTCCCATTCCTCTTTGGTTATACAGCAAGCAATTCCGTCACCGGGGTCCTCGGTCAAGAAAGGTTTCTTAACCAAAGCCCAGAATTTGGTGCTGCTATTCAAAGTAGAGGGGTCAAGCAATTCCTCCCACGCCTCTTTCTTCAGTAGCTCCTTACGGGAGATAGTAATAGCCTTATATTCCTTTCTACAGAGTTTTACAACCTCCCGATCCCTCGGGGAAGCTGACAAAGCAAGCCTCAGCTTGCGAGCAGCTACAGTGCAATCATGGCTAAACCATCTCGGCCCTACTTTTGTGTGGGTTTTATTAGGAACAGATAGGAACGCTGACACCTTCTCCGCTATATTTTGATAAGCCTCTAGAACCGTTTTAGGTTCACCTCCCCCGTTAATACAAACGTCAATGTCCTCTGCACACCCTTCAGAGATGTTTTTATAGAGTGCATCCGCGGAGTCAATTGACCATTTTAACCGCCTCCTCCCATCTGTTGTGCCCAGACTTCCTTGGACAGTATTTTTGGGACCACTTTTCCCCCATGGACAGTTCAGACAGATTGTGACAGGATCATGGTCACTAAATTCACTAGGGAGGATACAAAAAGAATCTACAAAAGTTTGCATATTCCTCGAGACAAGTATATGGTCAATGAAGGTGCTCCTACCATGTCCCTTAAAAGTAGGGATATCAAAACAGTATGAAGGGTCCTTTAAAGACATAGCCAAAGAGAGGTAAAGGTCATTCATTAGGTCATTACACATTTCCCCCTCTAAGGTGTGCTCCATATGCAGACAATCTGCGCGCGCACAGATAATTTCTGGTAAACATTTGTGCAATGGATCGACACATGGATGCAGATTAAAATCCCCCAAAATCATGAGGTTATGGCCCACTTTTTCCATAAAATTAGAGACAAAGGAATTAAGAACATGGATATGTTTTCGGACCTGCACTATCAAGAGCAGCATTGTAAAAATTCACCAGTCCCACAAGAACATTACCACCAGATAGAATTAGTCCCATGACCCCTGTATGCTGAGCTTCCAATCTCCGTACTACACACGGTATCAGTATGGAGACAAAGACTACAAGACCCCCCCTGGGCCTTCCCCGCACTGATGGCAAGGCCAGCACAAAGAAGGCCCTATACCCTTCTAAAAACAGGTTACAGCCCAGCTCCCAGGTCTCTTGGAGACAAATGATAGAAAACTGCTTGATGTAAGTAACCCAGTTTACATCAGACATTTTGGCCGCAAGACCAGCAATATTCCAGGAGACAGCAAGGATTCCTGAAGTTCTACCCACCGGATTCAAAGAATTTGTAGTTTCACCTGAAGCCCTAGTAATCTGAGCCGCAGGTGCCCCCAGTGAGACAGATATTTTTTCACCTCTGCAATCTGTCTCAGAGATATGCATTTTCTGTAAAGGTGAGATTTAGCTGTCAATATGAGTAGTTTCACTAGTAGACATTTCATAGCACTAGGGTTTTTACTACCCAAAGTAACCCTTTTTAGCAACCTTTCAATAATAAAAGATTGAGAAAAACAGCATAGTTCTAAACTTATGCACTGGACCGTCTTAAAGCCGGATGATAACTCACTATGCTATATTGCCAGTATTGTTATTTGTGACCTGCAAGAAACACAAAGATCCCTGCAACAAAATCAGAAACCCCTGGAGCTAGCTCCATAAAGCAGCTCTGAACTGCAAATTATGTGCTATATGTTGCAGATGACACAATAACCCTCAATGCTGTTTTATAAGTCAAATGTGTGACTAGACTGCAAACAGAGCTCTCCAGCCAGTGTATTAACCACCAGACTTATTATTACCGCCATTTTTCCCTGGAAATTGCCGGGTGCACAAAGATCGGCATATCACATTATGTGATCAACTAAGTAAGCCACAATGCAGTGTCTGTCATAGGAATTGCACTCCCTCACAGGAATGGCTTTTGTCTTGACATATGGGGGCATATTCTCAAGGAGCTATGACTGCGTTAACTTCACTTTTTCCCAGCCAAAGTCACGATAAATATATCACCCCATTCACAAGCTAGCGATAACAGCCCATAGCACCAGTTTACCTGCAATAGCAGCCACAAAAAACAATGCCTTAGATGACCCCCCGCAACTATCGCTAATGAGATGCAGAGTAGGCGTTGCCGTGCAAAAAGCCGCGACAACACCACTTCACAACATTCTCAACGACCAGCCAGATCAGCAAAAAGACCATGGAACATGCGATAAGGCACGTTAGCAGCAGGGAACTAACACCTGCTCTGACCTGGTGCAAAGTCGGACCACAGCCTGCACCACAAAAGACAGGCCAGCCCAGAGCCACACCTGAGGAACAACAGATGTCATGGAGCCACTGAACATGTGGGCTGGACACCCAAGAGGGCCACAACACCCACCGCGACCACCCTCAGGACCCCAACAACCACCCCGCACCAACACTTAGGCAGCGCAGACAAAGACTGCAACCCTCAAAAATTGCACCAACCTCACAGACCCAACACCAAAGAATGTCATTGCCCACTACATGCTCAAAAGGACAACCCACCTCCGCATCCTGACTACCATTGTCCACAGGCTGATGGTTCCAGCACAGCGGACAACCAACATCCCCCCTCAGACCAAGCTGCTGGCCGTGATACACCTGATGGCCACTGGTACCCTCCAACCAACATCTGCACAAGTCGGAGGAGTCATACAACCAGGCCAATCCACGTCCCTCACAATGGTCATGGATGACACCATCAGCTTTGCACCCCACTATCTATACTTCCCCCACACTGCGCAGGGACAGCTGGAGAGTAAGCAAGCCATCTGCGCCATAGCTGGAGTCCCGCACGTGTTCGGGGCAATTGACTGCACACATGTCCTACTTGTGCCCCCTGCGACATTGCACACAATAAGTGTAACAGAAAGCGCATGTATCCCACCAATGTGCAGGCACAAGTGGACCACTGGGGAATCTCCGCCAATGTCGCTGCCAACCATCCAGGCAGTGTGCATGATTCATACTCCTCTGACAGACCATCATCAACCAGCGCTTCCAGGATGGAACCCTTCAAAATGCACTGCCCATTGGCCAATACTAAATGCACACACCACACACCTCAACTCCACAATCATGCAACTCACAACACAGGAAATGCACACATCACAAGCTCACACACAACATGCACACCCACCAGACACGACAGCACAACTCACTGTGGGAACGTGGCCCAGCCATAGACATTAGCCATCAACGGCATGGCACCTCAGCCACACATTAGCAGAATGTCAGATGAGGTGGGACCAAGCATGTGTGAAGGAGGCAAGTGATCGATGTATGAGAATGTACACAATGCCAAGTGTGGCGTGGTTGTGATGCTGTATGCAGACCACACACACATATCCATGTCGACACACACGGCTGGTGTTTGGAGTGTAGTGGACAGTGGACGCAACCATGTCACCCCAGCGGATCACTGAAAAAATATCGATGGACATAATATCGACTTGAAAAAATATCGTTGACAAAATATCGACGGACAGAATATCGAGTTTGTATCTACAAACAGGTAAGTACAAAAATATCGACTACAAAATATCGTTTACAAAAATATAGTTAATTAAAATATCGACTTTATTAAAAACTATGTTAAATTAAATTAATTACTAAAATATACTTAAAAATACTAAAATTACCTTATAATATTTAAATAATTAATGAAAGTTATAAAAAAAATTACAATCATATTTGTTAAAACATATATATAGAGTAACATAATATAATTAAATAATAATCAATATTATTACCGTAGGATAGCGTAAGTGTAAAAATTACTATTCCCACTCCAGAGAGTGCAACAGTAGGGAAAGCGTTGGATAGCGTAGGGGTAAAAATTACTATTCCCACTCAAAAGAGTGCAACACTAGGGAAAGCGTTGGATAGCGTAGGGGTAAAAATTACTATTCCCACTCCAAAGAGTGCAACAGTAGGAAAGCGTTGGATAGCGTAGGGGTAAAAATTACTATTCCCACTCCAGTAAGTACAAAAGTAGGGAAAGCATTGGATAGCGTAGGGGTAAAAATTACTATTCCCACTCCAGTGGGTGCAACAGTAGGGAAATCGTTGGATAGCGTAGGGGTAAAAATTACTATTCCCACTCCAGTGAGTGCAACAGTAGGGAAAGCGTTGGATGGCGTAGGGGTAAAAATGACTATTCCCACTCCAAAGAGTGCAACAGTAGGGAAAGCGTTGGATAGCATAGGGGTAAAAATTACTATTCCCACTCCAGGGGGTGCAACAGTAGGGAAAGCGTTGGATAGCGTAGGGGTAAAAATTACTATTCCCACTCCAGTGAGTGCAACAGTAGGGAAAGCGTTGGATAGCGTAGAGGTAAAAATTACTATTCCCACTCCAGTGGGTGCAACAGTAGGGAAAGCGTTGGATAGCGTAGGGGTAAAAATTACTATTCCCACTCTAAAGAGTGCAACAGTAGGGAAAGCGTTGGATAGCGTAGGGGTTAAAATTACTATTCCCACTCCAAAGAGTGCAACATTAGGGAAATTAAATACTTCATATATTATTTTAAAAAATATAAATTAATATCTATAACAAATTATTTTAAAGTAATTATCCAATTTATTTTAATATAACAATTAATCAATTCAAATTACAAAATAAAATTAATTATTATTATTTCTTACCTATTAATCCAAATTAATTATAAATTAAAATGTATTTAATTAACAATTAAAACTTATTTATCTATTTTTTCTAATTAAATACAATAAAAAAATTGAAATATTTAATTAATTATAAATAAATTACTTCCCACCCTATTCCCCTATAAACCCAGAACCCGCTACTGAAAATAAATAAGTAAAATTAACATAATTAGCAATTAATCAATTAAATAAAAATAATTGCCAATTAAAATTTAATTAATTAACCATACATTTTTAATTAACAATTAATTCTAAAAAAATACCAATACATTTTTTAACATATTTAATTAATTTTAATTAAATTACTTCCGACCCAATTCCCCTATAAACCCACAACCCGCTACGGAAAATAAATTAGTAAAATTAACATAATTAGCAAATACTCAATTAATTAAAATTAATTGCCAATTAAAATTTAATTATTTACCAAATATAAATTAATTAATAATTAATTAAAAAATAATACCAATAAATAAATTTACATATTTAATAAATTATAATTAAATTACTTCCCACCCTATTCCCCTATAAACCCACAACCCGCTACAGAATTTAATTACACAATAAATAAAAAAACAAATTTCATTTTTTTAAATTAATTATAACATAAATACACAATTTTCACATATATAATAACAACTATATTCTGTCCAGTCGATATTTTGTCCAGTCTATATTTTGAACTCGATATTATGTCCAGTCGATATTTTGGAGTCGATATTATGTCTGTTTACCCACCCCAGCCAGTGGGGAAGATCACGGGACTGTAGCTTGTTACGTTACCCCCATAAGCGTGAGCAGAGTGGGTTGGCCTGGTGTACGCCAGTCCTTGGTAGGGGTCTGAATAAAAGGCACGTAACTCTGGGCGTGGTCCTCTTCCGGAATGCCCAACGTCTCTGCCAGGGCAGCGCCTCTCAACCCGCCAGAAGGCCAACGTCGTCACCGTGTGCGGTGTTACCTGCGATCCTGTGTGCCTGCTGCACCCCGGGCAGCAGGTCCCTGAACCTGTCTTATCCACCCCTGCGCACCCAGGCCTCAATGCCCACCTGCAGACACCGGCATGTGTCAAAGTGGGCCCACCACGTACCGGAGCAAGCTCCAAGGCCGAGGGCCGGGACCCTGGCAACCTACTACGACTGTCACGGCCTCCATGAGCATGGCGCGCAGTACTCCTTTCTCGTTTACATACTCTACTGGCTGACATAGCGGACTAGTAGGTCACACATTTGGAACTGAGTCTTGATTACCCCATGGCTTTCCTGTTTTCAGTTTCTATTTTTGGTCAATTCTGGTGTTTTTTTTTCAGTGTTTTCAAGTGATTTCAATACCTTAAAAAACAGTGGTTACACATTTTCGTGCCATTAAAAACTACAGAAACAGTGTTTTTCCAGTGTTTATGAAACGTTTCGCTTTCATTATTGCTTGCTTTCTGCACTGATAGCGTATGGTATATAGACAGTGTAAGTATAGTGTATATGAGGTCCAAATAGATTTTTTCAAATTAAACTTATTGTAGTACACCATACAATACGTCTTCAGTGAGACTTTGGTCATGTGTGCTCCCCCTTTCCTTCCCATCTAAACTTCTGGGAAAATGTCCTCTCAACATTGGCACTTGAGATGGGCAACGCCAAACCAGCCAGTACACAATTTGTTAACTCCGGCCACTGACATAGCTTTCCATGCCAATACTGGTTCACTTGAAGACTGCCATTTGCAGGGCAGGTTCTGCAGCATTTGCGCTGATCGGGGCGCTTATGCCCTCAGAGTTATTGAAGTGGTCAAAAATGAAACAGCACTTTTGGAACTACTGAGGAAATTCCCCTTTACGGAAGGGATCTAGAACAGAGTACCACAGTGAGGTTTCATTGACTCCAAATGACATTGGTGGTGAAGGGACATTTCTATGCATGGTAGCAAGCCATTTCTCATACGTTGTAAAATAAAAGTTCCTGAATTGCTCTTCATCATTGCTTTGCTTACCAAGTGGCAAGCACTCTAACATGGGATATGTTGCAGTGACACATCTACACCAATTATGCTGAACACTTGACAGACAAGGATCTCTTACAGGGAAGCACTTCAGTTCAGGTATATATTTTATCAGGTCATCACACAACTTTTTCATATATGTAGCTAAATCACTGCAAATACAAACAGTATCACTACAATCTTTGTTGAACTTGGAAAGAACTTTTTTGCAGAGCATTCCAAGTGATGCTGCATTCCATGTTTTCCAAAAGTCTAGTGTCATGTTTTAACCACTATCCCAGATGCTTGGTGATAAAAATCTTTACACATATACTTGTCACTATACCTTGCATTGAATGTTTAAAGCCCGAGGTGTTGGCAATTCACCTCTTATCAATAC
This sequence comes from Lissotriton helveticus, assembly GCF_964261635.1. Taxonomy (NCBI): domain Eukaryota; kingdom Metazoa; phylum Chordata; class Amphibia; order Caudata; family Salamandridae; genus Lissotriton; species Lissotriton helveticus. The sequence goes on along the minus strand of NC_136071.1, from coordinate 510,982,676 downwards.
TGACTCACTAAAAACTGGGGGCTGATTTATTAAGGGCTTTTACCCATTCTCTGTGGGTAAATGTGATGACACATATTAGGAAATATTCTTATGAAACCAGTCATCTTACCTATCAGTGAAAGAATCAAATATGATTTTGATATTTCCTGATTATCTACAGTTTATAAAATAATTATACAAGACCTTAAACATGCTTCTAAACTCAGCATCTTTATACCTATGACCACAGAACTGAAAAAAACAAAAGAAAGAAGAAACAATATTTTAGTGGCATCCCCCAGCAACAAAACTCAAGCAGAATAATGTTAGCCCAGACTTTCTTACTGCTAGCTTGTATAACAAAGTTACATTGTAGTTCCATTCAGGAAGGAACAAATGACTCTTTCACTCCCTTTTTCCTTTCTTTTAATGGCATTTAGTTTGTGGTTGTACAGGTGTTTTTTCAGTGTTTATATGTTTTCACTGGTGAGGGCTATTTCAGTGGGATTTTATCAGTTATTATAGGTTTAAACCTAAAACTGGACATCCTACCCATGGCCAAGCACATTAAATATGGCTGAGTGTATGTCACTACAAACCCTTCGTAAAACACAAACAATTGAAGAAGGGTCTGAGGGAAATTTAAAGACCTGCCCAGTTCGTATCCCCCTAACTGTAATCCTAACAACAAAAGAACCGGGGGTCTATAACGGAGCTTCAAGTACTCCGAGCTGCTGCAAAACTCCTACATAAGTGAGTTAGGCGCTAATAGAGCTACATAAGTCTCTATATCAGAATGTGTGCCAGGACAAACGTGTCGAAGGACCTACTGAGATTGTTGGTAAGACCCGTACAGAGATGTGTTGGATTCCCATCAAATAGGTATGTAGATCAAATGTTCTCATTTGGTCATCCAAAAATGGGGTGGTATGTCTCTTGATCAATGAGACCCATCCATCGCCCTTACTCAATTGGGTCGCACCATCAATCGCTAAGGTACCCATGAACAAATGATAAAGATGGGATCGAGTGCAGTGCAAAAATCAAAAGATGTGCGAGTTAAAAACAAGGGGTAAAAGGATCAATAGGCGAAAAACTCTAATGTAATTTGTCCTTTCCCTCAAACAAACAAGAACAATGCAGAGGAAGCAGTCTAAACATATAACTGCATTTACAAGGCCTTCGACATGGTGCCACCAGGTCTTAGTCGTACATCACAACTGCAAGATTCTGTGGGCCCACATGTACTACTACTCTCGGCATACACTGCACTCGAGTAGGTCACACAATTGGAACTGAGCATCGATTTTACTAAGGCAGAGTATGTATCATTGCATACAAGGAGAGGCATAAGAGGATGACGCATTGCATTCGGGAGGTAAAAAGGATCATCTTACGGAGGTGATCGAATACTACCAACAACTGCCCTGGTGCCACTAACTCTGTGCATCGCGAGCCTACAACACGTGGCTGTGGGCCACTGCTGACCGCTACCTCAGGCCTACACTGCAATCCAGTAGGTCACACATTTGGGACTGAGTCTTAATTTAGCAATGGCGGAGTACATATCAGTATACCAGCATCATCGCAGCCTGCATCCCCTCTCAGCCCCAGTGCCACTAAGTCTGTTCCCCGACATTCATGGCTACTCTCTGCTCGTACATTGGAGGCGTCTGAGTATATGGACCAGGGAGTAGTTTGCATCCTCATGTACCTGATACCGAATTGGTGGTGGCAACGAGGCTGTCGCTTTCCACTCCCCCATTTGCTGCTTCCGGATAACATCAGACCTCTGCATCATGCCCTGGAGGACACCTTCCACTGTCCACGCAACCCTCCGCCACATTCACCTTCGGCATCGACGAGGACCCTCTCAGTCTGCGTGCCCCTCCCACAGTGGACCGCAAGTCACCGTCCCGTGGCGAGGTGCCTGTGCTGGCCCTTGTGCATCCGTGGCCACTAACTCTGTGCTGGTCAATTAAGGTTCCCTTTCTTCTGTAATATTGGATGACCTCTGAGACGGTGGTCTTGGAGTCTTCAACGCCATGCGTCTGTGGCCCTGTGCTGTCCGCTGTTTCTGGCCTCAACTGCGGTATACCAGGGCTCACACATCCAATCGAGTCCTGACCGGCCAGGACGTTGCATCACCGCAGGAGGCACACGCCACCATCGCCAGGACCACCTTCAACCGCCATCTGCCAGAGTCGAAACAGTGGTACTGGCGGACTAACCGAGTTTCTCACACTTGTCGTGGATGCCATCATCTGCCTGCTACCCTGCTCAGCACTCTAGGTGCCACTGACTCAGTACAGCGCAACCCATGGACCGTTGCTGATTGAGGTTTGTGCTATGGAGAGGTTGTACCTCAGGCAGTGTGGGAGACCTGGGACATTGATGAGGCAGATGATGCCAGTCTAACACACCCCACTGCATCTGCATCAGGAATATCCCGAATGGACACAAGCCTAGTCATTTTCATCATATGAGTGTGCTCAGCTCTAGTGCCCCAATCTCAGTGCACTGCAACTCACGGACACTTCTGTTTGTATGTTGGGTGACCCCTATACTTGCTCCGGCTCCCTCCATGTTGCTCAGCAGTTGACTCTGTTGTGCAGGTGTTTTCAGTTTCCTTTGCACTGGTGTCCACTATTCAAGTTGTTGCTAGCACCAAGCACTCAGTGCGGGCTGGCTTACACTCACCCCACACACATCCAGCACAGGCGTCACTGTACATGTGGCCCTGCCAATAAAGGGGCCGGGCACACGTGCCCGTAGCCAGTTCAACATAATAGCTGTGTGTATCCCTGTGGTCCTGTTGTAGGCATAAGGGCTCTGGGCCCTATGACATTACATTGTGCTGTGTACAGCGGGCGCAGACATGTCGCCGAAGGCAGTGGGTTGGAGCTTGGATATGTAGCTTTGTCGTCACCCACTCAATTCATAAGGGGAGTGGCCTGGGCCGTCGTACGCAGAGCCAACGTGGATGTGTGACTGCCATTTGCGTGCCCCTGGGCATGGTTCTGTCCTGAAAGTGCATCTCCATGTGTTTCTATGGCAGTGTGGGTCTCCTTTGTCGTGTGTAGGTGGTCCCTGAAGGATAATAGGCACCCACGTACGTGATCTAGTTCACCTTCCATGGGTTCAGACCCCACCCACACCAGATCGGCCAACTCCATTTGGTGTTCTGACACTTAGCATTGGGGTACCAAATGTGGGTCGGTAAAGTGTTGTGAGCCAGCCGTGCTTGCGGGTGCTTCCTGATGTGTGGTCTGTTGCAGGATCTGTGTTCTCTTCTAAGTAGCTTGGCTGCCCTGGTCCTGGTGGTGGGTTGCGTAGGATGTCCATGGGCTGTTGTAGGACGTCAGTGTTAAAGGTGTGTTGGTCCTCTCCGGCACCACAGAGGTGTGGTCTTCTGTGCACTGCTGGAGGTGTTGTCTGTCCCTCGCAATGAGAAGGGGAGATGCATTTTGACATTGTGTGGACATGTATGTTGGCGCATTGTTCTTGTTTACATGCAGACTGTATGAAAATGTACACTGTGACTGTTTGGGAGGTGCAGGATTTGGATGGGGGACCGTATAAAGTTGGACTACATGACGGATGTGAGGTTGTACGCGTACATTTCCATTTCACAATTTCTAGCTCTGTCAGATGTAGTAGGCCTGTTTCTGCGCGTTTGCGGAGCCAGTTGTGTCATCTGTTCTGCAGTGTCATGTTTGCGCATTATACCACATTGTCGTCAATGTGGGTGTGCTGTTATTGCTATGTGTGTGTGCTGCAGTGTGCCACGGGGATCAGGGACCTGATCCAGGGTCATTGTGGGTGTGCAGTGTGCTACACCTCGTTGTGCATGTGGGCCATTGTGCCCATCTCCCCCCATCCCCCCTGTCCCTGGTCATTACTCGCCTTGTTGATGTTGTGTCAGGTACTCTCGAACTTTGTCCGCACTCCCTACTCCTTGCACCGTCTACACACTGATGACTGTGGCCTCTGTTTCCTCCAGCTCCTCCTGCGGCGCTGGACTCCCACCTCCTGTCGCCATTGCTGCCTTCCTGTTGGCAGCAGGTTTGTGCCTGGTTTAGGTTTTCACAACATGCCAGCGCCTCTTGGCCTCCTCGATTGGCCTCCTCGACACTCCAACTGCATTCCCGGTGGTCTACTTGTGGGTCAGTTGATGGTAGTGTTCAGTCACCTCTGTGACGCAGATCTGGTTTTGCTGCGGCCTGCACCCCGTCTTCCTCGCCCTCTTCTCCTTGGCCGTTCCCATTGTTCCTTGCTGGTGGTCTGTGGGGGTTGTGGGGCTCGCGTTGGCCTCTGCCCTCGGTCAGGATGCATCCATGTTGCTACGCGCTTTGGATTGTTTCTGGTGTGTTGTTTCGGAAGTTTTTATAGTGCATTTTCCCACCAGATGCGTAGGATTTGCAGGCCTGTCGCTGGTTTTCGCTACTTTTTGTACCGCGATTGGCCTCATCTCAAGATTTTTGGCATCCGCATTTCGCATTTTTTCGGCATGGCATTGATTTTAACACAAACATTTGACAAGCTATCTGGAGACTATCGCATGGTATCACCAAGTTGAAAATGTTTTGTTAACACCGCGTAATTTTCCCATGATAGACTGCGATGTTGGAAGTTGCGTGAAGTTACTTTTGCGATGGTTATCACACATTATTGAGAATATGCCCCTTGGTGTCTTCATGGTTGTTATTAATTAAGTCTGCACATCTGCGTAGAGAAGTGCGTGATAGAATTATCACAAGTCTGCGTGTGCCTGTTTATTGCTCCATAACTTGGTAGGCTGCAGCATCTGCCATAGACACAAACAGTGCTTAATTTGAGCTGGTGGTTACCAGGGCTCAGCAACGGCACTTAATCACCTAAACCTGCACTATAGTGCCATGAGCACCAGTTAAGGACACACTTATTTTTGGTAGGCCCGGGGAGATTATGTGATTTGCCCTGAATCACATGATGTTGAGCCGGGACTTGAACTTTGTTCCCCAGCTCTGCAGTCGGCAGCTCTGGCCATTACGCCACATCCTCACCCCACTTCCTGGTTAGAAGTCGGCTCTGTTGAAGGAGGCGTTACAGGAGAAATGGGCTGGTGCAAGCTGCCACCTGATGAGAGCCCTGGCACTTATTCTTTTTTTACAAACTAACCACTGGACACAGCACCAGAAAACCCGTACTATAACATTCATCTTTAGTGACAGTTACTGTTAGGGCAGATTAGCTCTCAAAAAACTGGAAGTGAGCGATCTGCTTAAAGCTTGAGCCCAGTGCCTAGCTTGGGATCAGTTTGAGAACCTCTTGGAATCTCTACCCTAAAACAACTAGAGCTTCTACGGGAGATGATGTGTTCTAGCGGCTACAGCTACCAACCATGCATTAGGGGAGCAGGGTTTCAATCCTGACATGGGCTCAGCATCCTGTGAATCCCAGCAAAACTACCTACACTGAAAGAAAAAAGTGTAATGAAGACACTGAAACACTCTAATATCTGTGGGCAAAAGTGGGTCTATGTAAAACTGCTGAAAATAAATTAAGTTTCGGCCTGTTCCCCATGTCCTATTCTCAACCTCCAAGGGTTAAGGACAAACTCTTAACCTTTGATACCAGAAAGAGATACCCATCTAGGCTGAATTGCACGACTTGAAGCTGCAAAATCTGAGATCAATCTAGCTTTTTTGTTGGAAAAAATTGTGTAATCCTAAACAAATTATTTTTTATTGTGCCTGCTTTTTGATTTTTATCACATATTAGAGGGCCTTTAAATAAGTGAGTTCAGGTTGCATGCTGCATAAAAAAAATCAGTCTTTAATTTGATTTACAAGCCTATAAAGTTGCTCCGTTTAAAGTAAGAATCTAGGCCACAAACAGTGTGCACATAAATCCCGACTTTCCCCTTAGATCAGGTATATTATTGCCTTTGAAGCGTTGCAGGAATGTTTCTCAATTCAGGATACATGTTTAAAACTTTCGCTTTTAATAAATACTTTGCAAATAATCTGATGTACTAAGAAGAAACGCTTCCATGAGTTAAAGAAAACACTTTCTTGAATTTTGAAGACACCTATCATGATCTAACGTGGTTTGTTGCATGATTTACATGACAGATATTTTGGGGGCTCGGCTGATGTACTGGCTCTTAGAGCCAGAGTCCACCCTTCACTCGGTTTTAATTTCTTGGCTGCCCACAGCTATAAAAATGCTTTAATGTTATCCTCAATATATGGGATTCCCAGTTCTTTATGACAAACACAAGTTGGGGAGGAGATGGATACCATAAGGGCTTTTCTACAAAACGTATTCTCTTCACTCTGGATAATGTTACAATGCTGGAACCCCAGACTTCTGCACCATATGTATCTTTAGGTACACATTGAGCTTTATGCATTTGTAATAATGGCAAGAGGGTTCCACAACCCCTAGGCTGTGGTATTCTAAATAAAGTGACAATAGCTGTTGATAATGTTTGCCTACGTTGTGCAATATGGGGAGCCCAAGATCCTGTAGCCATTACAAAAAATGGGGTAACCCAATCGTGGTCATGGACCTGGGTACAGATTAATACAAAAAACAATGGTCCTTGACCTGTATTTAGAGAGGCATGAATCAATTCCCTTGTAGGTATATTTACCTACTATTTCCAGAGCTATTTGAAACAATGCGACAGCTCTTTAGTACTTAATACATCATTTGTAAAGAAAAGGAAATAACATGTGCAACTCCCTGTAATTGAAATCACCAGGGGCCAGATGTAGGTGGGAGATTTTGGCCATTTACCGGCCGGTAACGGCCGAATTCGGCCGTTACCGACCGGTAAATGGCCATGGAGATGTAGGGGGCTAAAAAACAGGCATTTTCGGTAATTTTACCGAATTGGTAATTTTACCGATTCGGTAAAATTACCGAAAATGCATTTTTGGTATGTAGGTGCCAAGTTTCACATTGACACAGGGCTTTGAAAATCGGTATTTTACCATGCAATACAATTGCATGGTAAAATACCGATTCAGGTGTACATGCACATCTGTGCATGTACACCTGTGCCATGTGGCACATATACATGCCCTTAGGGCATGTATGTGTGCCACATGGCACACAAACCTAAAACAGGGGTGCCAGAGGGTGTCAATGTGACACCCCCTGCACCCTTGCAAAATTCGGTATTTACCGATTCAGTAAATACCGAATCGGTATTTGATTTTGAATCCTATGGGCTTCAAGACCCATAGGATTCAATATCAAATACCGATTCGGTATTTACCGAATCGGTAAATACCGATTTTTTAGCGATTCGGTAGAATTTACCAAATTTGTACCTACATTAGAAATACCTACTCTTAATTACCGAATCGGTAACATTCGGAAAATTAAGAGTCGGTATTTCTGATTTTGCTACATCTGGCCCCATATATTTTATTTCAAAATGTTGAGACCGTTATTTAAACACGTCATGTTATTAGGAATAGGTTGCTCCAGGGGATAGAGAGCGTGCAAAAGGAGAAAAGTGCTCAGGTGAAACGTGGCAGGAAGGGAAACTCAAAGTGGTGACATAGGAGAAAACTATTTTATATTATTTATATAGAGAAGGACTGGTTATTAATCACCGTCCTACAAAGCCTGGCCAAAATCAATTTGTATGCAGTATTTTACAATATTTCTTGATATACATGCAATGTATCATTTGTATAGCACATGGGGTGGGGGTGCAGGGTCCGGGCCCTTAGCTGGGTGGGGTGTTCGTCGACGTTTAGACTCATTCCGTTGCTTTGATGTCTTTCAGCAATGTAACATTAACTTCTGGAGATCGCATTGGATACTATGCTCCAATCTTTCCAACTTAAAATCTGCAACATTGGGTCCCCCAAACACCTACGCCAGGGGCAGAAATTGGAAAGATGGTGTCACATATAGACCGATTTGTAGGTGAGGGCAATGATAGTGCTGTTCCATAATTTGGACATTACTGAGTCAATCCAAACCCTCAAGGTCACTTAAAGCAGAGAATCTATTGTTAACTGCAATCTGAATACTACAGCTATTTTGGCTTATGTAGCCTAGATGGATGCCCCGCCCAGTTGGCTTATAGACATAGCCTAAGGAAGAGCACAAATATTTGTACGGATACTATTGTTAACCTCCTTCACACCCAATACGTTTCTCACAATATGCGGTCTCTGAAAATTCATCACAATACAATCTTATGGAATGGCCTTTTTAGAACGCCCCACACACTCTACCCTCCGTACCAACAGGATCTTGTTGGTATGGAGACAACTAAAATATTGGTGTTTATGGAGCCAGTCAATGCTCCTACTGCACAATTCAGTCCAAGACTCTGCCTGGGATTCCTTGGGGGGGGGGGACTCCTGCTAGCATTAAAACATATGTGCACGATGCTGGAAGCAAATCAAGGTGATTTTTCATAGGCGAAAAAAGAGTTCCAGACCAGTTATAGTCAGTTGAGTTGTTGCTCAAGTAGCCATTATTTTGTGTAATTGGATTGTCAGAATGGACTAGATTAGGGGGCTTCAACTGAGCATTGCATGATCCTAACTTGCTGATTTCTTTGGGTTTCTCCTTAGTTCCGCCACTACCAGTGGCTGAAGTGCTATTGGATAGAATAGTTCGGCACAAATTATCCGCCCTGTTGGGCTTTAAAGAGTTGGGCGGAGGTGGTAATAGGAGCTAAGAATTTTTGGCGGCGGATAGCTTATGGGCATTGCCAAATAGCCAATTGGTTGTCAATAGGTATGAGTTTATCTTCTGAGATGGCACAAACATTTTCACAGTGAGGATCAATATTTAAAAAAAAAACACATCGGAGCAATCTAGAGCCTGTCTTAACAGTGTTAGATGTTGCTTAAGGCACCATGATGTAAGTTGGCTCAGGTTTGCAGCATTTTATCTTCTTACCCCCATATGGGATTTAGGTTCAGTAAATTTCTTTTTGACTATTGGCTCTTGGTGTGACAAAATACTGGTGGGACTTTGAGGGGCTGTTAGGCTGACAAACTTCTTTAGCCACCAATACCAGGAGGGCAGGGAAGGTTCATAACTGTATCAGGGTGCTTGTAGGACAGCGGTCATTCATTATACTCTCAGTCAATGAAGGATTAAATATTTGGGCTTCTCGATTATGGCTTAATTTCAATTGTAGTCTCCATTCGGTTAACATAATTTATTTAGATACAATACCCATTACCCTTTCTAGCACGCTGTCGATAGTTGTTGAAGCGGTACATGGAGAAAGGGGTCCCAGTACACGTTCATTAAAACAAATAAAACAGTGGGTACAAAATTTGAGGAAGCATAAACAAAGTCAAACGATCGATAAGGTACACTGTTATTTAATCGCAATGAACATATAAATTATATTTTGTATAGACATTTCATCACTTATTCAAATAATGTTTTTGTCCCAACAAGTGAGTGGGGAGGGATGGGGGAGGGTGTCGGTGAGTTTGCATGCAAGAAATTAAGGGTTTTGGGAAAGGAGTACAGTGCAGATCAGTGACCCTTATCAAAAGAAAGTAATAATAACTGGCTTCTACACAGAGCCACAATAAACGCAACAAATGTATGAATTTTTACATAGCCATGCTTAAAAAACCTTTGTGAACATATTCTGGCTGAGGCGTGAGCTGGCAGGTTCGAAGGTTGTCGACGTTTCGACCCCCAAGTGTTCTAGGTATCTGTAAAAACCTTAGTGGGGGTCTTCCTCAGGAGGGGGACGTGGGGGGACAGGGTACAGTGAAATAATTTTCACGGTGAGTTTATCATGGTGAAGTGGGTGAGTGGGCTCCACAGTAGAGAGAACGGATGAGGCGAGGAATTACTTGGAATGGAATAAATCACACGTCCCTTCGCAGGAGGTAATCAAGAAAAGGCCGCCGGGGTTGGTCAGCGCAGCTGCATTAATCTCCGGGAGGAGAACTGTCAGCCGATCGGTTTCACAAGCGTTCCGAGAATCCAAAAGCCGTCTCCGTCCTGGTAAACTCAGAAAGGAAAGAAAAACATAAAAAGATATGGGCTTTTAATTGTTATATATTTGCCTACAGAGTAGCGTTAGGTTACCTATCTATATTAAAACTTGTTTCAACTGTTTGCCGCGTTTCAATCCACAATGTCTCCTTCAAGCGAAGATGCTGTGTCCTATCGCCACCTCTATAGTGAATTTGATTTGATCTACGCCAATAACTGATAATTTAAAAATATCACTTCCAATGTGGGTCTCCCTAAAGACCAAGTGGGGACCTATTATTACATTTCCTGATTGTGTTAACATGTACCTTAATTCTTTTTTTTAAGGATCGAATTGTTGAACCCACATATTGTTTTTTTACAGGAACAAGTGATCATATAAACACAGAGATTTGTGATACAATTGATGAAACTTCTGATCTTGAATTTTCTCTGCATAAAATGTTATCACAAACTTAATAGATAGTTGATTTGCCCCACTTTTCTGTTTTTCTGATTTCTTGAGTAGTCACTCCTGTGGTATACCTCAAATTCTTCTTCACAGATTGTGTCAAAACTATCTGTGGAAATCCTATTACTGTCAACCTATGCACAATCTTCTGCTCTTCTAGCACAAGTTCTTCATATTGTGAATACTATACTACCCTGTATCAGAGTCAATTGGACCCTATGGTGTTAAAAGGGGAGGGATTTTTGGAGGATATTGAACTTCCTCAAATTGATGCAGACGCAGCAGAGGTGCTAGGACGTGACGTAGAATTAAGTGAGATTAGGGGGGCCATTAAACGCATGGCAAGAAATAAAACCCCTGGCACAGACAGGCTCCCGGTTGAGTTCTATGCCACATATGTAGATGCCTTGGCTCCTCGCTTGCTGGTCCTGTACAATAGGCCGAGGCGAGACGGTTGATCGCCCATGTCGACGAGGGAAGCAGCAATTATACCGCTCTTAAAACCAGGTAAACCAGCCTGGGATAGCACTGCGTACCGCCCTCTCGCCATGCTCAACCTTGACTATAAGATCTTGAGCCGAATTTTAGCTAGCCGTCTGATGACTCACATGACCGCGCTTCTGTTCTCAGACCAGGCGGGTTTTATTCCATCCCGGAAAATGGCCATGAATATAAGGCGACTACTAAGACTGCTGGACGCCCCCATCCAAGACAACGAAGAGGTGTGCATCCTATCGATTGATATAGAAAAAGCCTTCAACAGCCTTGAATGGCCATATCTTTTCGGAGTCTTGATGGCCTTTGGCCTCAGGGAGGGATTTGTGGCCTGGACAGCAATACTGTATAAGAGCTCAACTGCCAGGGTGTGCACAGAAGGGGTGATTTCAGAGGCCTGCGCTGTGGGCAGGGGAACAAGACAGGGTTGCCCGCTGTCTCCCCACTTGTTCACGCTGGCGGTGGAACCTCTGGCTGTACATGCACGCTTGGGTGGTATTACCGGGGGCTGGGCGGGGTGGGCCAATCCCAATTCATTGCGGTATATGCAGACGATCTGCTAATGTTCCTCGCCAACGCTACGGAAGAGCTACAAGGTTCAAAAAATCTACTGGCCAGACTGGGACGGGTAGCGGGCCTTAAGGTCAACTGGAGCAAGACATGCCTTTTCCCTGTTTTAAGTGGAAGGAATGACCTGTCATATAGTTACTGCTTCCCTATATACCGTGTTAAGTTGGCATGAGCTTATTAAATATTTAAACGCCATTTTACCTTTTGCTGCTTCTGCACACGACACATAATTGTTGTTTTAGCTTTCAGCCTAGAAGAGCGTTGTGATTTACATGAGAATAATATGTTATTGCTCTGATATCAGCTTTGCTTGGTAAACTATGTCTGTACAGTGAGTGCTGAAGCCTCAAGAATAACTCGACACAGTATTGTTGTGAGTTCTGATCTTCGCACATTCCTAGACATAACATAAGTGCAGCTTCTGGCAAAATCTGGCTTTAGGCGCGTTTTATATTGCTTTGCTTGGAGCACACGAAACACACTTGATGCGGTTCGCATGCAGAGAGCTGGTGGAAGATGATGTGATCCCTTCACACTAGGATCTTGAGGTATGGGGCCGCCCTGCTAAAACCCAAAGAGACCTTCATAGATATAATATCCTACGCTAGTTAGGGAGGGTGAGAATTAGGTGTTGCTAACTCCTATTCATTTAAGCATTTTAGCATGCTGTCACCTTTTGCTTTCTATGGACTAGTAACTATGCTGATAACTTTGCTTCTGATAATATGTTTCCTTGTATTGTCTAAGATACTGCGTTTGAGAAAACGGCATTAGTAAATAAATATTTCAAATATGCATGTGACCTCGTTTACTCCATGTTCTGGTTTGAAATGATTGTATAACGAAAGAGTGTTCATGTGCTCCACGATACCTGAGGTATTCTAAGGTCATGTTCTGGTTTGTCTGAACATTGGGAGTTTGTTATGACCAATGAGACACTGTAGCTAGCTCGGTAAGGGGATTTTGGGTACTGAGGTGAGTTTTGGGTCACCCTAATTCGCCGAGGTTCAAAATCTCTATGCACAGTTCTGTAGGAGAACGGAATTCCCGCTATATGGCGCCCATACGTTGGTGGTCTTATATCATGACACTCGAGTAGTACATCATTCAATCCTTAACCCCTTCACTGTCGTTTCCGGGAAACGGTGGTGTCGGACAAAACCTACCTATTTTTGAAATAGGTCTTTTCAAGCTTGAATCTTTCTAAAACGGTTTCCTTGAATTACTACCCAGTTGTGCTACAAATTTTACTTTGTTTTTCTGGCTTCCTGTGCTGTCATGGCCCAGCCAGTGGACATTCCGCAGCATAGTCGCATTGCGGTACGCAATCATTTGCAGACTTATAATGTATCCGTAGAAGGCTTGGCTGTGATATTGGTGGTGGGTGCGGAAGCAGCTTATCCATACAAACTATTTTATTCGTGGGTGACGTTTCCGGCTGTGGACGCTAATTCTGGTGTGTTCCACACTTGCACTCCCTCACCTGTACCGAATGAATATACTCCGTACAGGGCACAGGAAGTACCTATTGATACTTGGCAGCATCGCGTTTGGTTTGTTGGCGCCCTACCCCATTCTTTGACTGCTCCGAGGTTAGGTCCTATGTCCATTCCAGGCGCAAATTGGCCTGATTTGGCTGGATTTACTCCTCACCCTCTATAGGGCAATTGTACCCTTGCTGAAATTCGTAGACTACATGTAGTCTCTATTGCCGTGATTCGAGCTTTAGTGCAATACATAGCCCATAATCTTCCGGGTGGGCCCCCGGGGGGTGCGGCGCTTCCGGCTGGACAGGGCGGTATGAAGCTCAGTCCCGTAATGGTCAATGCTGTGATGGGCAAGCGTCCCCAGGATAAGGATGAGTTTCCTTTTTGGCTTGCCGAGAAGTTTGACCAGCTGGAAGCTGTATTTCCTAATACGACTCCTGGTGAAAAACACAGGATTCTGACACTTAGTTTGCCAAAAGATTTGGCCCCTGAACTTGGTGACTGTGAGACCTGGGGTAGAACATTTGCGGTGGTCTATGCGAGGTGTTACGGCACTCCGCCTATGGGTGTCCTGCCTACGGTCCTTAAACGTGTTCAGGATGATCACGGACCAGAGGCTGCGGTTGAATTGGGTATGCGCCTGTATGGCAACATTGATGTGGTTTGCGATCTCATTCTTGCTAATGTCAAGGGGGATGCAGTGAACTTTCAGGTAGCTAATGCTTTGGCGGCGTTTCCCGACGCCGAGAAACCCCGACAGTTAGCGAGGATTATTGTAGCGGCTTCTAAGACCGTGGGTCGCAATAGTAGGGGTCTCAAGCCTTTTTCTGTTAAAGAGAAAAAGCAACCCCAAGGGCAGAATTCGGAAACAGAAGTTCAGCCCAAGTCCAAAAAACAAAATTGGCCTAAAAATCAAAAACAGGGAAAGCAACAGCAACAACAAAAGACACAGGAGTCTCGTCCTGCGTCTCCGTTACCTGCGCAAACAGAACGCGTTTATGACTTGCGCGATCGCGCGAAGATTAAATCACCTGATCGATTTCAGGTTTCTGATCAACGCTCTCCTCGTTCCTTTCAGGACTCATCGGCCTCGACTACCGGTGGTGGAGGAGGCGGAAGGGGTCGGGGTGGTTAACAAGGACGTGACCAGCCCCGCCCGAAAGACGGTGCAGGAAAGCGGACTTCTCAACGCCGAAGAGACCGCAGTTTGCCAAGAAGAAAGTCGCGGCTTTAACAGCGCATCAATGTGCCACAGATAGTGAGAACGCGGCTTCGGAATCTGACATGGGCTCTGACCTTGCTGGACAGCGCGGCGGAGATTACCATTGTGAGAGAGCCCCTGCTTCCACTACTGAAGGTGACAGCGACTGATATTTATGTTGTGATAGAAACAGCTGATACGAGAGTTGCTCCCCCTGATAGACTTTATGATATTGTCCTGTTAATCGAAGGTGACATACAACGTACCATAAGAGGGGTATTTTGGGAGAATCTTTCGTCTACGTATGACATTTTACTTTCGGATGCTGACTGGCCCCCGCCTTTTGTTCTCGCAGCACCGCGAGGGGAGGAGGTAATCCTCCCCAGCTTCGCGCACACAGTCTCGAAAGAGGATGCGCTGCACTTTGCAGAAGAGTGGGCTAAGGCTCTAGCGCCGGCTCTGTACCGTAACCAATGTGGTTGGGATAAATTGTCCCCATGTCATGAAATTCCTTTGCGGTCCCAGCCCCAGCCTCAACCACAATATCCCATTAAACGTGAAGCTAAGGCTTCCGTTGCGGAAATCCTTGAACAATTGGAATATCAAGGAGTGATTGAAACTTGTGTGTCACCGATGAATAACCCTCTTTTTACTGTAACCAAGCCTGACGGCTCATATCATTTGGTATTGGATTACCGGCATTTAAAATCGCATTGCCGTAACTGTGCAGTACAGAATACTCACGGCTCTGCTCTAGTGGATAGTCTAGTGCGTAAGCGTTTTAAGACCACGCTTGACATTTCCAACGGTTTTTATGCCCATCGTTTGGACGGTCTAAGTTCCCAATGGACCTCCTTTACTTGCGGCGGTGTCCAAAAACAATTTCGGCGTTTGCCTTTGAGCTATAAGAATAGCCCTGGGATTTTTACTGCCCGCATTGTCTCTCTTTTGGAGAAAATCGATCCAGATGCATGCTCGTATGTGGATGATATTTATCTCACAGACGACGAACTTTGGGAGCATCTGTGTCGAGTAAACGGTTTGATTTGTACCTTTGCAGACATGGGTTACAAATTCAACTTTTCAAAATCGCACATTGCAGAGTATACAGTGGTGTTCCTGGGCTATGAGCTCAACAATGAAGGTAGAGGTTTGGTTCCTCACTTCCTGGAGAAATGCGCACAACTGCGCGCTCCGACAACTCTGAAAAAATTACAGTCTTTACTGTTTTTTTTAAATTTCGGGAGAACTTACATTCCGGAATATGCCCAGGGTATCAAGCCTTTGTATGCTTTGATACAACCAACTTTTTCCAAATCATGCTGGCTGCCTGAGCACTCAGCCATCTTGCAATCCTTGCAGGCTGATCTGCTCGCTTCTAAATTCTTACTGACTCGTGACAACCACACCAACCTGGTAATAAGAATCATTCCTGGGACGGTGGGTTTCACGTACCTAACTTTTAATGTAGGAGACACAGTACCTATTGCTTACAAGTCACACTTGTACACTTCGGCTGAAATGCGGTTTTCCACTGTGGAGAAAGTTTTAACTGCTGTACAGATGGCGATTCTTAAGGAACGTGCTCTGTCACAGGGAAAATGCATGTTGGTTGTTACACCCTGTCCTCATTTGGAGGCAGTTACAAAAGCCAGTGTACCAAATTCTAAAGCTTTGCACCCTCGGTGGATTCAATGGGCTGCTTCCTTGACGTCCACGGATGTCACGTTTATTTTTGACACCTCATTACGGTCGCAGGAGTACTTGCAGTATGAATTCGTTCATCCTGCTCCTCTAGCTATGCGACCTTTGGAGGACTTCCATTGCATCATTTACACTGATGGTTCGGCGCAGGTTGAGCATGGCTCTAAACACGCCTACGTTTCCGCATGCGCCATTGTGGTCGGTGGCATGGTGAACGATGAGTTCAAGTCCAGAGTTGTGCACACGCAGACTCTAGGGGACTGCACCGCACAATTAGCGGAGCTTCGTGCTCTTTTACTCGCGTTGGAGTACGCTGATCCTAGTGTGACAACTCTAATTGTGAGTGATTCGTATTACTGTGTCCAGTCTTACAATGTAAACTTGTTCTTTTGGATTCAGAATGACTTTCGTGATTCCAAGGGTAGCACAATAAAACACAAGATGATCTGGGTTTGACTGGCTGAGCTCAAAGAGCAGTTGTCACTCGTGTTTGTGATTCATACTCTCGGCCATCAGCGTGTAGGAGTTCACGCTGTCGGTAACCCGCTTGCTGATGAAGCGGCGAAATCAGCGGTATCTACGTATTTAGTTGCAGCATTTACACGGTCCAAAAGTAAGATTGATGATGATATCTTGGCGGCTGTTGCTGCCACTGAGAAGGGAGGTAAACATCCTAAGGGGTTCCCTTCGAAGTCCAAATACCACTCAAGTCCCGATAAGGTTCCTTTTGTGAAAATTCCTGAAGTTGGAGAACGTTTGATTCCCAACTCGGATCGCAGGGCTAGCTTGATTCAGTGGTGCATGAAGGTGTGGCGTCTGCGCATGCGGGCGTCTCGGCCACTGTAGCTCAATTACAACAATGTTTCTGGTGGCGGGGACTGTACAAACAGACGCGAGACTATGTCCTTCAATGTGACATTTGCCAGCAGATTAAGCCTTCGAGTGCTGCGCGTCCGCCACAGACACAGTTGTACATATCTAATAAACCGCTAGGTTGTGTTTATTTAGATCACTGCTGTCCTTTTTCTTCTGATACTGCGTATAAGTACATCTTAGTAGCAGTTGATTCATGCACACGCTTTGTGTGGGTATGGCCCCATCGCAGCGCTGATTCACGGACTGTTATAAGAGATTTGCGTGGCTTTGTAGGGATTTTTGCCTGTGGTACCTTCCATTGGGATCAGGGTCCGGCTTTCGCCTCTAAGGCGTACAAGGATGCCATGACTTCGATGGGGGTCCAAGTCAAGTTTTCGTCTCCCTACAGACCTGAGGGTAATAGTGTAGTGGAGCGTATGAACTGTGACTTAAAGCAATCATTGACAGCTCGATTTATAGGCACTGGCAGAAACTGCCTGGCCCACCTCAATGGCGTGCAGCGTGCTCTTAATAATCTCCCTAGAAGGTCTCTGGGTGGGCGGACCCCATACGAAATGCTCTTTGGCATCAAGATGTACGTCCCTGACCTTGACGGTCTAGACTGCATAGCTCGCGCCACAACCTTTGACGTAGATGAACATTGCAATGTTTTACAGGATCTACAAAAGACCAGAAAAGTCTTGCAAAGGAACATTTGCCCTCCACATCGGATGTTGCGTTGCAGATTCCGATAGTTGGCTGGCTACCCCAAGTTGGAGAACTGGTTCGAGAGGAGATCAATAACAAGAAAGAATTTGGTCCTTCCTATCGAGCTCCGGTACCCGTGCTTGGCGTGAAGGGCACAAGAACAGTCATTTTACCACCACTTCCAGGTCGTAAGGAAAACAGGTTTATTTCAATTGACAATGTCAAGATACACAGAGTAGCCGATTCTTCTTAGTATGACACCGGCAGTGTCCTGTCCTTCCATTGTGAGAAATTCTGTTTTGGCCACTGCTTCTAATCCTGAACCAGAAGTGGCCATCGAGATGCCTACAATTTCCAGTCCTTTATTAAGTACTTTGCCTGGTAAAGACCATGATGAAATTGATTACGCTTACCCCACTGACTTATCTATGCCTGATCTGCAAACACGTTTGGCCACAGAGTCCAGATTTTCTTTTGACACTGTTTCCAATGCCTCAAAGAAGCCCTCACGGTTTGCAGTTTATGCCAATTTATTTAAAAAACATTTTTTGATTCCCCCTTGGACATACATTTGGCTGGTGCTTTTTTGCGATTTACCTTTTTATGTCAATTGGTTTTGTGTTTTATTTTTTTCGAATCGTCAATGGACACTATGTCGAGGAGAGAACATGCATTCGACATCTAAATGGAACTTTGGCCCCCCTTTCCTCATCGCATTCAGCACACAGACTGAAAAGAGACTTGACTTTTGTTAACATCACTGCTTGGCCTGTCCTTGATGGGATTGTGTGGGATGCCGTTACATTTCAAATCCATGGACCTACTGAGGTTGTTAATGTCGCTAATGTGATTGGGATGTTCAGGCCGTAGAGGCTTTGTTTTCTGATTTGAAATATTATGCTGCCTTTGATGCTGAGGATTTGTCCTTAGAATCTGCTAATTATGGTGATTTGTTTTGCTTCCAACATTTTGGCAATCACTACTTACATAAAACTAATTCCAGAAGGAATGCTGTAAATTATAAGCAATGGGAGCATTGCCCAGCTCCTTTACAAGGCAGTTCGAGTACTTTTTTGAAAAAGTACACTTATTTTACCGACTTTAATCAGTCCAATCCCGAGTCTTTTTTATTTTAAAATGACACAGAAGCCAATGTCCAAGGTTAGACTTACCGATACTAAATTATTGTACTCAAAGTCCTTTCTTGATCAGCTGGCTGTTGGCGGCTACGAGTTGTGGAAAGAAACTATCGACCTTAAATCTGTTTGGGGTTCTACAAGCTGGCAGGTACAAGGCACTGAGGCTTTGCACCGTGCATGTCTCATCCCAAATCATAAGTTGTTTTTGAATTCATCTATTTCACAAACAACATGCTTTGGATTGGCTACTTCTAAAAAATTAAATACACCTACCATCCCTGAGTTAGAAGAATATTCTGGCTGGAGTAATATTACTCAGTTTTCCATTAGGGAATTGCAAGCT
Source organism: Lissotriton helveticus (assembly GCF_964261635.1). Lineage (NCBI taxonomy): Eukaryota > Metazoa > Chordata > Amphibia > Caudata > Salamandridae > Lissotriton > Lissotriton helveticus. The sequence continues at coordinate 510,963,754 of NC_136071.1, read as the reverse complement.
CTATTGAAAAATTCATCCTTTAACATATCCAGTGTGGATCCAAAGGGTTGGCTGATGTGGCACAGGAGTGCTGATTCATGCCAGCATCGTTTTCTGGGTTTAGCGGATGGCTTTACTCAAGTCAGACCTGATCCACGTTTTGAAACTGACCATTCTGTCACCACTTATTCCGTGGGCAAATTATGTCAAACTTGGCTGAAACATTCTACCTTGGCTGCGGTTAAACTGCATCTATCCAAGCTGAATGATGATGTTGATTTAAATGATTTCATAAAAGGCCCGGCTAGTGGTAGATCAAAAAGATGGATATATGCGATTTACAATGAAATCTGGAAGACATCACAGATTGAGGCGGCAACACGCCTTAGAGCTATTGATCAAGCTAATCTAGAAAAAGTGCTTGCAGTGGTAGATAATATTATTAACATGCTTTCTTCCCGCATTTACACGTTAGATAATATTGTGTCCTCTGTAGTGGATATTGTGCAAGATGAAGTGTCTGTCTTGTACCATGGTCAAAATCAGTTGCGTTCTATTATGCAATTTGCGTGGACCCTGCAGACGCTGAAGTCTGGCAAGGTGCCATGGACCTACATGAATGTGTCCTCCCTCTTTGCTCCTTTTAATTTGACTGACAAGCAGCGCTTGCTTTCAATGCGAGATGCGTCTATTTCCATGTTACATATTGAACGGTTAGAATCCTTACCATTCTCTGTGGCAGAGGCCACTGCTGCAACGTGGCTTATCCACGGTTTAATCACATTACCATTTGCTTTGTATAAATTTACAAATTGTATGCGATATGTTGCTATAGGTCGATATGAACCATTGGGTAATGCGTTTCTCCATGAAGTCTGGTCACTCCCATTTACTTACAGATGTTTAAAAGACGGACAAGAAGTGTATCTGAATGGGGAGGAGTGTACAGAGACACCAGATCACTCTTTAATGTGTAGACACATTCAATTGCACGGTTCTTGTAACCAGGACCGGCCTAATTTAGCCTGTGTTTTGAAAGGAACACCAGTTCCCGCAATCATCCCCACTTTTACTTTACTGGCAAACGGCAGTTATTTACTTTTAGATAACGAGGATTGTTGTGGGTTAATTAAAGATGTTGCTTATGTGGTGACTGTATCTGAACGTGTGGTTTGCTGCAAAAATGTTCTGTACCCACCCCCGCATGGGAAAGGGGATGTTTCCATCTGGCCGCGCATCCCAACCTTGACGGCAGAGTTCAATGGCATGAGTAGAATAAGAGCTCTTTTGTCCCAAAAAGAAGTGGCCTTGAGTTCGGCTCGGGAAACATTTGTGCTACACATAGCTAACACCCGCACAGAGGTGCAGGCTCTTTTAAATACTGATTTGCCGTTGCATTTCAGCGAGTTGATTCATTCAATCTTTAACGCGTCCTCCACTTCTGGGCTCGCACACTTTTTTAAGATAGTTAGCAGTGGTCTCGTGACTTCATTTGAAAAAATATTTGGGGTCATTCCTGCTTTCTTCCATTCTATATTTTCAAGTCTGTTTGGTGGATTCCCGGTTTTGCTGGCACTGGCGGCAGGCGTTCTGGTGATATTTTGTTTTATTAAAAATGGATGCCCTTCCTGTGCTACACGCCGCACAGCCCCTCCTTGCACTGTTTCGCAACAGGATGCTTGAATACTATGGCACACTGCCGCTTGCGACATTAAGCACGGCATATGGATTATCGTTTCGATTTTCCTATTTTGCATGTGTCCAGCCTGTGTTTCATTGCCTGAATTGCAATTTCGACTGGGCCCTTGATTTGTGTCTCTGCAAGACGGTGTCTCCTAACGTCGATTATAATCATCTGATGAGTCCCATCGTTACTCACGAGTTGGTTTGTTCTGGCGAAAGGATTATGGCCTTGGCAGCGATGCATGGACTAATGGGTCATTGGGACATACTCGCAGCAACGCAAGATTTCTTGGCGCAGAGCTTTATTGAGAACCCACCGAGTTGTCCTCTGATGGTGATAGAGGCTCCGGTACTAGAAGAGCACGTGTGTTCTTTCCCACTATTAAATTGGATGGCTGAACTGTTTTCGGATGATGACAGTGACTTCCTGTTGGAGGCTGTTGCTGCATATTTTGCATATTCAGTCTTGTCCTGAAGGCTTTCCAGGACTTTGATGACGACCCGTTTTATACTTACATAATTTTTTGGGGCAAAATTGTGCATAATTTTTCGCCACCCAGACCTATTGACTTGAGTGAAAGTGAACAATGGATTGGCAAGTTGGAATTTTTTTAATTGACTTATGGAAACCTTTATCCACCATTTTTTAATTTTTGACATGACTCATCGTTCTTGAACTCTGCTTTCATGATATGTTGCCTTATCTTATCTTATCTTATCCGTGCTCGGATCATGGGGGGTTGTCATATAGTTACTCCTTCCCTATATACCGTGTTAAGTTAGCATGAGCTTATTAAATATTTAAACGCCATTTTACCTTTTGCTGCTTCTGCACATGACACATAATTGTTGTTTTAGCTTTCAGCCTAGAAAAGCGTTGTGATTTACATGAGAATAATATGTTATTGCTCTGATATCAGCTTTGCTTGGTAAACTATGTCTGTACAGTGAGTGCTGAAGCCTCAAGGATAACTCGACACAGTATTGTTGTGAGGTCTGATCTTCGCACATTCCTAGACATAACATAAGTGCAGCTTCTGCCAAAATCTGGCTTTAGGCGCGTTTTATATTGCTTTGCTTGGAGTACACGAAACACACTTGATGCGGTTCGCATGCAGAGAGCTGGTGGAAGATGATGTGATCTCTTCACACTAGGATCTTGAGGTATGAGGCCGCCCTGCTAAAACCCAAAGAGGCCTTCATAGATATAATATCCTATGCTAGTTAGGGAGGGTGAGAATTAGGTGTTGCTAACTCCTATTCATTTCAGCATTTTAGCATGCTGTCACGTTTTGCTTTCTATGGACTAGTAACTATGCTGATAACTTTGCTTCTGATAATATGTTTCCTTTTATTATCTAAGATACTGCGTTTGAAAAAACGGCATTAGTAAATAAATATTTCAAATATGCACGTGTCCTCGTTTACTCCATGTTCTGGTTTGAAATGATTGTATAACGAAAGAGTGTTCATGTGTTCCACGATACCTGAGGTATTCTAAGTTCATGTTCTGGTTTGTCTAAACATTGGGAGTTTGTTATGACCAATGAGACACTGTAGCTAGCTCGGTAAGGGGATTTTGGGTACTGAGGTGAGTTTTGGGTCACCCTAATTCGCCGAGGTTCCAAATCTCTATGCACAGTTCTGTAGGAGAACGGAATTTCCGCTACAGACCCACCAGATGGGCTAGATGTTGAATGGGAAAGCAGCAGTCTGACCTATCTGGGAGTACGCATTTATCATATAACGCATTTATCATATGGCTGCCGATTTACTGGAAGGTAATGTCTGGTGAGCGATATGAGCCACAAAGAGTAATTTTGAATTTTGGGGGTCTCTCCCGCTCTCAGTGGCGGTCCTAAAAATGGTCCCGTTGCCGCTGTTACTATTTTGGGTCGCTACCACTATGGATCCTGCGAAAGTTCTTTACCCAACTTAAAACCATGATCACTGAATTTTTATGGGGTTCCAGGAGACGCACGGTATCGCTCGCCACCATGATGAGACCTAGACAGGAGGGGGCTTTGCAGTGCCGGATTTTGAGGCCTACTACCACGCAGCGCAGCTGCAGTGGTTCACGAAATGGATGGCGGGAAGGCTTCGCAATGGGGAAGATCAGGGGGGCCCAGATCCAGATCTGGGACAGCTCTCACAAGTGTTACTACGGCTCCCGTTGAGCAAAGAGATGCTCCGAGAGACCTGTGTGTGATGCGCCAATGCTGGAACCGCGTTAGTAGGAGAGCTCAGCAACTTCCCTTATATGCCCCTGAGATCCCTCTGCTGACATGCGAGGCACTACACCATGGGGGAGACTGGCAGGGATTGCGGACCTGGGAGGAGACGGGGATCTCCACGATTGGAGGCCTCTATGAGGACAATACCCTGTTACCCTTTAAAGACCAAGTGGAGCGGCACAAGCTTCCCAGGAGGGACTTTCTGTTACATGCCTCTCTGACGACGGCCATCCGTAAACCTTGGAAGAAGGGAATGGTGGAACCACCGATTTCGTTTCCATGTCAATATGTAGTATCAGCGGCTGGGACGATCAAGGCAGTCACTTGCCTCTATAGGCGGCTCACCCAGGAGATGAGGAGGCCCTTAAAGAACCTGCGTCTTAACCTCTTCGACTCTGTGACCTGCTGCTCACATGCAATACCAGCATATCTCAAGATCCTTTCTGCTCCTCATTTATTTGCCACTGTCAGGAATCGCTGCCGGTTGTCACGCTAGCTGCGTGAAATTCGGAATTGAGCAAAAGTAAGGGAAAGACTACATTTCCCATAGTGGCGCATAGTGCGTAACAAACAAGACGCGCCGGAAGCCGGATAAAGCCGGCAGAAAGAAGACCAGCGCTGCCGATAATTCCCCGTTGCTAGTGGAGCAACACTGCTGTCCTTGGCTCTTAGAACACGGCGGTAAGAACGGAGTCTGCTCTTGACCTCCGCCTATCCCGGATTACAGGTACTGTGCCTGACTCTATCGGTGCTCCTCTGTTGGATGAGATGCATTTTCCGCGTTCTCGTGCAGAGGAGACATTGCGCCCGTAGCGGCGCTTGGGCAGTGTAATCTACCTGTTGGAGAAACTTCTTGCGGGTTTCGTGCAGAGAGGTAGTGGCGCCCGCGAAATTTTGCTTTCGTATTCCTTGATAGCAAAGGCAACAAGACTTTTTCTTAGTGAATTTGAAAGTGTTTAAGAATAATTAAGCACATCAAGGTTATTGCTGTAAAGACAGAACTTATACATCTTTTGGATGTGATAAAACTTCCATTTCTTCTTCGATTCAGGATTGTATTATCATGAAATTACTGACCTGCTGATTTCAAAGTAGCTACACCTTTTTTCTTTACTTCTATGAGTTTGAGGAGAGAGAGAGAGTGCATGAAGGGTGATTAAAAATCAGAAGTGCCATTCTTACTAGTTATAGAACCTGTGCTAGTCTGGATCGTGTTGCCGCTCTCATCCCTCTACTAAAAGGATCCAAGAAGCAGTTATTTTTCTTTACAGGTAGGAGCTGCTGGTATTGAGGAAAGAGATAGCTAAGTGGGTAGGACAGAAAGAGAACCTTTTGAGTTAGGGTTTTGATTATATGTTCTTGTCGCCCTTACAGGTCTCTCTCCCCGTAGTCCCCTCCCTTTCCTTTCCCCAGCTCAATTGCGCCCAAAAGTCCGTGCATACTTGCAAACTGGACTTGGGTCAATTCAGAGGTGGGCCCCCTTTGAGCATCAACACAGCCCTGAGGATCTGGATTTCGGAAAGGCTGACAGCCACTGGGTCTTTACAAAGGGTCTCCAGTGACCATGTGGGCATTGCTCAGGCAAGCCAGTCGTGTTGCCTGCATCAGGTACTGAGATGCATCACTGCTAGAGCCCCCAACCACATACAAATGCCACATACACTGGCCATGAGAAAAATTGCACAATTCCCACGTGCGCTGGGTGCAATTGATTGCACCCATGTGGCTCTTCAGCCACCCCGCCACATTGCACACATCATCTGCAACAGACACAGATGGTATTCCATCAATGTGCAAGCTGTCTGTGATGCCAGTGGGAGGTTCTTCAATGTGCATGCAGTGTTCCCAGGCAGTACCCATGACAGCTTCATATTCCGCATGTCACCTCTTGCCCGGCGTATGGCTGCTGGAGAATTTGGCAACATGTGGCTACTGGGTAAGTACCAAGCACTAAAAATGAGTGATATGTGTCATTGAAATGTCTGAATGCCCCCCAATATTAACCATTGTACAGTAAGAATCATGGCCCACCAGACACTGCATGTACTGATGTATAGATCATGTTATGTGCAAGTGAAAGAGGGAAATGTTAACAACTGCCCTTTCTTCCCTCCTCAGGTGACGCTGGGTATGCACTCTCCCCACATCTCCTCACCCCTTACATGCGTACAAACACTGTACCTCAGCGTAGGTACAATAGGGCACACATACAGACTCGAGCCATAATAGAGCGCCCTTTTGGTCTGCTGAAGTCTCAACCATACAGGGGGTGTGCTGATGTACTCCCCAGAAGTCGTGTGCAAGATCATATTAGCCTATTGTGTTTTGCACAACATTGCTTTAACGCATGGCTTACACATGCCTTTGGAACCTCGGTTAGCTCTGAATCTGGGAAACCGAGCCATTGCACATGACTGACGTCAGGGCATGCAAGTCTGTGATCAGCTCGTTGCCACATTTTTCACATGAGCAACCTGTTGTGTCATGGACAAAATGTGGTTGGCAGTCTGTTGTCAATGATGAAACTTGGATAGACACAACTGTGTCAATAAATTCAACCCTGAGATGACTTTGCAAGCCACACTAACTGCATGCAAATCACAGCTGCTGACAGTAGTCAAAAGGTGGAGTGTGCCTCAGGTCATGTGCCCATGTCAGCGATCAGTGTAGTGGATGTCCCCCAAAAAAAAATATTCACGCTGGTGACAAACAATACAGCGGGAAACGCTCTTCGCTGGGGGTCAGGTGGCCAAGAGGGAGGCCAAAAACAACATTGCCCACAAGACACCTGGGCCAGGAGCACCTCCCCGCCACGCCCTCCACAGGTGATTGAAATTCTGCACCAGTACCGCGCATCGCGGAACGCGCGCGGGACGAGCCGGGAGAAGCCCGGGCCAAGGGCGGGCCCGTCTGTGGCCGTCCGGGGCCTGACGGAGACTAGACAGGGCAACCCCCTTTACATCCCACATTTCGCCTTTTGGAAATTGCGACCAAGGTGACTTTTAAAAATATTTCAGTTCATACTAAAAACATTTTAAGTTGATGTTACTCGCATTTATTGCATTGTGTAGATTCATTTTAAAGATATACTCACAGTTGTCTAAAGGCAGTTATAGATATTACGAATAAAAGAACACCAATGGCGACTCGTTCGACCTCAAGGAAAAAAGCACAAATTACTACCCCACTCCCAACCCTAACTGCCATAGATAGGATGCTCCAAAAGACTATAGGAGTGGTTGTCACTGCTATAGAGAGCACGGAGAGGCGCCTCTCATTACCTCCAAGTATGTGCCTATCCACTCAGCTCACTCAGGAAACTAATATGCATGCAAACACTACCACAACTACGGCGTATTCACAGGACTCCATTCTTATGGAATCATATGCAGGCTTCCCGGAAAAAGAAAAAGAGAATAATTGTGCAACTACACCATATCAAACCTCTCCAACTGACTTTTTCACTCGGGAAAGCAGGTTGTCGTTGACTCCTTATATGCAGACAAATGTAGAATTCCCCCCAATCAGTAATGTTTCGGATGGTGTAGAGGGGACGGATGTTTGTATTATTAATGACAGTAATCCTGTAGATAAAGTGACTACCATAAAAAAGAAAACTTTGAGAGGGAAAGGGCACAAAAGCAAACTGGCATACAGTAGAATGGTGAGGCCCGAAAACAAACCCAGGGTGAAATCTAAAGATGTGAGGCATAAACCTGGACTGGGACAGGGGAAAGATAAGAGTCATGCACTGAGGGTCACTAATAGGGCTGCACAAACTCCAACACTTGTAGATCAAATACAGACAATGGCCACCCATGGAACTACAGGCCCCGACATAGAACTGTCTAATCAGGCAAGTGATAATAATATTTGCGTGGAAACACTCATGCATAGAATGGAACAACTAATGAAGTCGCTCATGCTCCCCATGTACGAAAGGGTAAAAGTGATAGGGGAGAAATTGGTAAAAATAGAGGAATTGCAACAGCATAACAACAAAATTCTGGCGAAATATATCAAACCCTCCCAAACACAGATCCAGAATAAAATTAACGACAGGCTAGTAAACTTACCAAATATTAAGAACACTACAGAAGCTGTACAAGGCATACGCAAACCCGCCAAATGCACGCAGCCACTGACACTATTAGGCAACGGGCATAAGGAGCCATCAAAGGTCCTGCCAGTACATTCAGGTGGGAATAGAGATGAGTTGCCCGCTAGCGCACAGTCCAGAGAAGCAGGACCGGAAAACACAAACGGGAGGGATGAGAGTAAAAGGGTAGCTGATGGTCTGAATATTAACAATCAACAGAAGCAACTCAATAGAGCAAGACCACCCAATAAGAACACACGCATTGATTTGCCACCTGAGTCTCACCCTTTTACTGTGGTCATGATAGGAGTACCAATTTTAGGAGAGGGAAAGTTAGAAAACTACTCCGTACTAAAGAACAAGGTTAGCCATTGGCTAAACAGGTACAGGCCTATCCCCCCTTCTCTAAATGGTCAAATACTCCATGTAAGAAGATTAAGCTGGGTGGGACAGAGGAAAAAGGACCAAGAAGGTGATTGTATTATCATAAATTTTAAAGACAGGCGTGTGGTGAACTATATTAGCGGTTGGAGGGAAGGTGACTTAGAAAGTAGAATTCAAACAGTAGATCTTAGTTATTTCTACCCATCACCACCCATGGTCCAACGTAATATGCTCCCAAACTACACACAAGGAAGTAGGTACTATGATCCTTACGACAACCAATACAGAATACCTACTTTCAATTGATTCAACGCCTTCCACTCTCAGGAAGGCCTCGAGGGAGTGGATTGACTCTGTGTTGAGACTGGCACCCCAGCAACTCATAATTCGTCCGAACCACGAAGCAGTGTAGCAAACAAGGAACATGCGCAGGTAGTCCTGCATTCAATACCCGCCTCACGGGATAGATTAGAATCACCACTACTAAACACCCCGGGGGAAAGGGATGAGCCTGAGAAACATGCAGGGCAACTGGTGGTAGATAATGAATTATTGAGTAACAAAAATCTAGCTAATGACCCATCCGCACAAATGTGCCAATTTATAAGATTGCCAATAACTGAGCGGAACAACGCCCCCGACTTAAAAATACTTAGCTGGAACGTTGCGGGCCTTGAACCCAGACTAATGGATAAAGACTGGGTTGACTTAATTTCAAGGTACGATATAATTATGTTCCAAGAAACCTGGGCACCCCACGACCTCCATGTTAACGGGTTTCACTGTTATAACACAATGGCTCACAAGTCACATTATGGTCGAGCAGTCGGAGGATTGTTTGTTGGATTTAGTATAATGGCTGGGGGAAAACACAGGATTATTAACACTAATAATGCCAATTTACAAGCTATTGAGTATATGCAGAAAGTTTCTTTTGTCTTAATACATTTTTATAATAATGATTTTATCTCGGTCCCAAACAGGAATTTCGCAGCACTTTCTAAATTTATTTCTAAATTAGAGGATACTCGGGGCAAAAATGATGGATTAGAGATTATTTTGGGTGGCGACTTCAATGCCCAGCTCTCAAAGAATACACGGCAGGTAGTTTCAAGAAAGGGGGACTTAGCTAATCAAAGGGGCCTAGAATTGAGACTCATGATAGATTAGCATATTTTGAGTAATATAATGGACTTTGGTCAAAAGCCCCTGTCGCAGCAGGCCCCCACGCATTAATGACTAGCTAGTACCTCAACTATTGATTTCATTTTCGTTTCTCCTGGCATGGCAGATCGTATAATAACAACTGATACAATAGCATCAGACTTTGGGGATCATAATCCTGTAACTGTAACTATGAAATTAGAATCCCGACCTGTCTTTAGCATGACGCAAGGAGCAAAGGACATAAGTGTAACTACAGATAAACTGAGGTTGAAATGGAAAGGCATAGATAAAGATGGAACTACCATGTCCCTAGTAAGCGAAGAACAGAGATCAATAGATTGTTGTCTGGATTCCACAACTAGTGGTCAGGCAACTATTACATGCTTTAGTACAATATGTTCCACAGTTAGAACTTTGTTGGCAGTACCAGTAGCCCAGGGCCCTAAAGACCCTAGGTGGTTCGACAACAGCTGCTCTGTGGCGAATAGGAATTTAAGCAAGGCCCTTTCAGAGAGTTTCAAGTTTATTTATTTTTATTTGCTTTGGTACTCAACTGAGGACCACAAATATTTTAAGCATAAAATTCAATTTTTACACCATTTAAAATTTCTCATGTTAATACAAAGTTAAAAATGATTTTAAAAATTTGTAAAATTTATGACAGACAAATTCATTTGGGGGAAATTTACATACAACGATCAGTTCCTTTGCTAAGTTAATTTTACATTTGACGTATATAGCTTGCAAAAACTTTTTCCTTGCCATCACCACTTTTGGATTTGGGCATACAAACATTAAATGCTCTAGATCCTGCTCTCCGCCATTACACAAGTTACATATCGGGCTTTCCTTTAAGTGCCATTTAGATGTTACGGTTTTGACTGGTAATATGCCAAACCGGAGCAGAACGGTCGCTCTTCTAACGCCATGATTAAGATTAAAAGCAATATATTGCTGAGGTTTCTGGAATGTTATTAATTCAATAAAATTCTTATAAACATTTAGTTTAGAGCAATGCGAGGAGTCTAGATCAAAGCTAAATCTTGAAGTAAAATGTTTTAAAAAGAGCTTCAACTGGTCTGGTGTCCAGGCTAGCAGCAAATCGGTGTTAATCTCTGCTAGCTTAAAAGCTATTGACATGTTCTTAGAAAATACATGTTTAGACGAGTCTCGGTCAAAGGTCTCAGTTTTGAGCAGAGATCTAAGAGTTCCTTCCTCCGCATGTAGGAGATTGTACGCCCACCTAATAATATTAGCGATTCCTCGAGAATAAGAGCTGGCTAGTGAAAACTCGAGGCGAAGAGCTTGAACTGGGACAGCCTGAGACACCTTCATTAGTCTCCGTAGTATTTTCCCTTCTTTTAGGTCTAGGAAGCTCCATTGATTTATAGGAATATATTCCAGGGCATATGATAGAACTGGTGGTATCTTGACACTGTACACCTTAAGCAGGGAAGAAAAGTACCTGTGTCCCGAGGCTGCGTATAATCTTAAAAGAGCTCCCGCATGTACGTCAGATTTCCTGATCAGGTTCACAATCTGCGGCCGATTTTGTAGAGTATTGGAGAAAATTCTGCCTAAATAGGTATATTCCTTCGCCTCTTCCACCTTTTCTCCCCCAAGGGTCCAGCAATATTTCGGGCTCTTTTTCCTCCCCGAAAACGAGACTATTTTTGTTTCAGTGATGTTAGGAATTAAGTAGTTTTCCTCCGTATATTTATGCAGTGCCTGAAGATTGTTTTGTAGACCGAATGGGGTTAGGTCTAATATGATAACATCATCTGCATATAACAGTGTATGTATATTATGGGAGGCTATCTTTGGTGGAAAATTATGTACTTGCTGGAAGTGTTGAGGCATGTCACTAAGATAGAGTGAAAATAATAGGGGGGCGAGGAGACATCCTTGCTTGAGGCCATTAGGGGTTGGGATAGGACTAGTTAGGCCCTTTTACCTCCCCATTTGAACCTGGCACCAGGTGTCTGTGTGCAGAGAGACTAATATTCGTAATAGTTGATTTGGGATACCCATTTTACTAAGTTTTTTCCAAAGTGTTCCTCTGTCCACTCTGTTGAACGCGGTCGAAAAATCAATAAAAGCTGCATAGACGATCTGAGATTTAATTGTCACATATAGTCCTTAGGTGCGACACCGCCGGTGTGTGAGTAGTGTGCGACCCCACCCCCATTTGTAACTTTAAAGCTCCCTTGAGCAGCGGGCTGACGAGCCTGGGATACCGCACCTACGCGCCTGAGTGGTACTATACCTGGCAGATATTGGCAGCCATCGGCAACCCCAGTACACGGCCTATCCCTGCTGATGAGGGGTAATACCCCGAAACACGTGTCCAGGGATGGCGAAGACAGCGAAGATAGCAGAAGATCGAAATATGATGCATCGCGAACACTTTACTACATTGACCAGAGTCCTTAGGGGCGACACCGCCGGTGTGTGAGTAGTGTGCGACCCCACCCCCATTTGTAACTTTAAAGCTCCCTTGAGCAGCGGGCTGACGAGCCTGGGATACCGCACCTACGCGCCTGAGTGGTACTATACCTGGCAGATATTGGCAGCCATCGGCAACCCCAGTACACGGCCTATCCCTGCTGATGAGGGGTAATACCCCGAAACACGTGTCCAGGGATGGCGAAGACAGCGAAGATATCAGAAGATCGAAAGATGATGCATCGCGAACACTTTACTACATTGACCAGAGTCCTTAGGGGCGACACCGCCGGTGTGTGAGTAGTGTGCGACCCCACCCCCATTTGTAACTTTAAAGCTCCCTTGAGCAGCGGGCTGACGAGCCTGGGATACCGCACCTACGCGCCTGAGTGGTACTATACCTGGCAGATATTGGCAGCCATCGGCAACCCCAGTACACGGCCTATCCCTGCTGATGAGGGGTAATACCCCGAAACACGTGTCCAGGGATCGCGAAGACAGCGAAGATAGCAGAAGATCGAAAGATGATGCATCGCGAACACTTTACTACATTGACCAGAGTCCTTAGGGGCGACACCGCCGGTGTGTGAGTAGTGTGCGACCCCACCCCCATTTGTAACTTTAAAGCTCCCTTGAGCAGCGGGCTGACGAGCCTGGGATACCGCACCTACGCGCCTGAGTGGTACTATACCTGGCAGATATTGGCAGCCATCGGCAACCCCAGTACACGGCCTATCCCTGCTGATGAGGGGTAATACCCCGAAACACGTGTCCAGGGATGGCGAAGACAGCGAAGATAGCAGAAGATCGAAAGATGATGCATCGCGAACACTTTACTACATTGACCAGAGTCCTTAGGGGCGACACCGCCGGTGTGTGAGTAGTGTGCGACCCCACCCCCATTTGTAACTTTAAAGCTCCCTTGGGCAGCGGGCTGACGAGCCTGGGATACCGCACCTACGCGCCTGAGTGGTACTATACCTGGCAGATATTGGCAGCCATCGGCAACCTCAGTACACGGCCTATCCCTGCTGATGAGGGGTAATACCCCGAAACACGTGTCCAGGGATGGCGAAGACAGCGAAGATAGCAGAAGATCGAAAGATGATGCATCGCGAACACTTTACTACATTGACCAGAGTCCTTAGGGGCGACACCGCCGGTGTGTGAGTAGTGTGCGACCCCACCCCCATTTGTAACTTTAAAGCTCCCTTGAGCAGCGGGCTGACGAGCCTGGGATACCGCACCTATGCGCCTGAGTGGTACTATACCTGGCAGATATTGGCAGCCATCGGCAACCTCAGTACACGGCCTATCCCTGCTGATGAGGGGTAATACCCCGAAACACGTGTCCAGGGATGGCGAAGACAGCGAAGATAGCAGAAGATCGAAAGATGATGCATCGCGAACACTTTACTACATTGACCAGAGTCCTTAGGGGCGACACCGCCGGTGTGTGAGTAGTGTGCGACCCCACCCCCATTTGTAACTTTAAAGCTCCCTTGAGCAGCGGGCTGACGAGCCTGGGATACCGCACCTACGCGCCTGAGTGGTACTATACCTGGCAGATATTGGCAGCCATCGGCAACCCCAGTACACGGCCTATCCCTGCTGATGAGGGGTAATACCCCGAAACACGTGTCCAGGGATGGCGAAGACAGCGAAGATAGCAGAAGATCGAAAGATGATGCATCGCGAACACTTTACTACATTGACCAGAGTCCTTAGGGATGACACCGCCGGTGTGTGAGTAGTGTGCGACCCCACCCCCATTTGTAACTTTAAAGCTCCCTTGAGCAGCGGGCTGACGAGCCTGGGATACCGCACCTACGCGCCTGAGTGGTACTATACCTGGCAGATATTGGCAGCCATCGGCAACCCCAGTACACGGCCTATCCCTGCTGATGAGGGGTAATACCCCGAAACAAGTGTCCAGGGATGGCGAAGACAGCGAAGATAGCAGAAGATCGAAAGATGATGCATCGCGAACACTTTACTACATTGACCAGAGTCCTTAGGGGCGACACCGCCGGTGTGTGAGTAGTGTGCGACCCCACCCCCATTTGTAACTTTAAAGCTCCCTTGAGCAGCGGGCTGACGAGCCTGGGATACCGCACCTACGCGCCTGAGTGGTACTATAACTGGCAGATATTGGCAGCCATCGGCAACCCCAGTACACGGCCTATCCCTGCTGATGAGGGGTAATACCCCGAAACACGTGTCCAGGGATGGCGAAGACAGCGAAGATAGCAGAAGATCGAAAGATGATGCATCGCGAACACTTTACTACATTGACCAGAGTCCTTAGGGGCGACACTGCCGGTGTGTGAGTAGTGTGCGACCCCACCCCCATTTGTAACTTTAAAGCTCCCTTGAGCAGCGGGCTGACGAGCCTGGGATACCGCACCTACGCGCCTGAGTGGTACTATACCTGGCAGATATTGGCAGCCATCGGCAACCCCAGTACACGGCCTATCCCTGCTGATGAGGGGTAATACCCCGAAACACGTGTCCAGGGATGGCGAAGACAGCGAAGATAGCAGAAGATCGAAATATGATGCATCGCGAACACTTTACTACATTGACCAGAGTCCTTAGGGGCGACACCGCCGGTGTGTGAGTAGTGTGCGACCCCACCCCCATTTGTAACTTTAAAGCTCCCTTGAGCAGCGGGCTGACGAGCCTGGGATACCGCACCTACGCGCCTGAGTGGTACTATACCTGGCAGATATTGGCAGCCATCGGCAACCCCAGTACACGGCCTATCCCTGCTGATGAGGGGTAATACCCCGAAACACGTGTCCAGGGATGGCGAAGACAGCGAAGATATCAGAAGATCGAAAGATGATGCATCGCGAACACTTTACTACATTGACCAGAGTCCTTAGGGGCGACACCGCCGGTGTGTGAGTAGTGTGCGACCCCACCCCCATTTGTAACTTTAAAGCTCCCTTGAGCAGCGGGCTGACGAGCCTGGGATACCGCACCTACGCGCCTGAGTGGTACTATACCTGGCAGATATTGGCAGCCATCGGCAACCCCAGTACACGGCCTATCCCTGCTGATGAGGGGTAATACCCCGAAACACGTGTCCAGGGATCGCGAAGACAGCGAAGATAGCAGAAGATCGAAAGATGATGCATCGCGAACACTTTACTACATTGACCAGAGTCCTTAGGGGCGACACCGCCGGTGTGTGAGTAGTGTGCGACCCCACCCCCATTTGTAACTTTAAAGCTCCCTTGAGCAGCGGGCTGACGAGCCTGGGATACCGCACCTACGCGCCTGAGTGGTACTATACCTGGCAGATATTGGCAGCCATCGGCAACCCCAGTACACGGCCTATCCCTGCTGATGAGGGGTAATACCCCGAAACACGTGTCCAGGGATGGCGAAGACAGCGAAGATAGCAGAAGATCGAAAGATGATGCATCGCGAACACTTTACTACATTGACCAGAGTCCTTAGGGATGACACCGCCGGTGTGTGAGTAGTGTGCGACCCCACCCCCATTTGTAACTTTAAAGCTCCCTTGAGCAGCGGGCTGACGAGCCTGGGATACCGCACCTACGCGCCTGAGTGGTACTATACCTGGCAGATATTGGCAGCCATCGGCAACCCCAGTACACGGCCTATCCCTGCTGATGAGGGGTAATACCCCGAAACAAGTGTCCAGGGATGGCGAAGACAGCGAAGATAGCAGAAGATCGAAAGATGATGCATCGCGAACACTTTACTACATTGACCAGAGTCCTTAGGGGCGACACCGCCGGTGTGTGAGTAGTGTGCGACCCCACCCCCATTTGTAACTTTAAAGCTCCCTTGAGCAGCGGGCTGACGAGCCTGGGATACCGCACCTACGCGCCTGAGTGGTACTATAACTGGCAGATATTGGCAGCCATCGGCAACCCCAGTACACGGCCTATCCCTGCTGATGAGGGGTAATACCCCGAAACACGTGTCCAGGGATGGCGAAGACAGCGAAGATAGCAGAAGATCGAAAGATGATGCATCGCGAACACTTTACTACATTGACCAGAGTCCTTAGGGGCGACACCGCCGGTGTGTGAGTAGTGTGCGACCCCACCCCCATTTGTAACTTTAAAGCTCCCTTGAGCAGCGGGCTGACGAGCCTGGGATACCGCACCTACGCGCCTGAGTGGTACTATACCTGGCAGATATTGGCAGCCATCGGCAACCCCAGTACACGGCCTATCCCTGCTGATGAGGGGTAATACCCCGAAACACGTGTCCAGGGATGGCGAAGACAGCGAAGATAGCAGAAGATCGAAATATGATGCATCGCGAACACTTTACTACATTGACCAGAGTCCTTAGGGGCGACACCGCCGGTGTGTGAGTAGTGTGCGACCCCACCCCCATTTGTAACTTTAAAGCTCCCTTGAGCAGCGGGCTGACGAGCCTGGGATACCGCACCTACGCGCCTGAGTGGTACTATACCTGGCAGATATTGGCAGCCATCGGCAACCCCAGTACACGGCCTATCCCTGCTGATGAGGGGTAATACCCCGAAACACGTGTCCAGGGATGGCGAAGACAGCGAAGATAGCAGAAGATCGAAAGATGATGCATCGCGAACACTTTACTACATTGACCAGAGTCCTTAGGGGCGACACCGCCGGTGTGTGAGTAGTGAGCGACCCCACCCCCATTTGTAACTTTAAAGCTCCCTTGAGCAGCGGGCTGACGAGCCTGGGATACCGCACCTACGCGCCTGGGTGGTACTATACCTGGCAGATATTGGCAGCCATCGGCAACCCCAGTACACGGCCTATCCCTGCTGATGAGGGGTAATACCCCGAAACACGTGTCCAGGGATGGCGAAGACAGCGAAGATAGCAGAAGATCGAAAGATGATGCATCGCTGTAGGAGAGTAGGGTCTGCAATCCTATGATCACCCAGATTTTTGCTTTTTGCTGCACTGGTTTACGACTTTCCCTGGCTGTGGGCCTGCTAATCAGACCCACAGCCTAGCTGTTCTCTCTATCCAAATTGTACTCAGGTACTGAATTGGCACTGGGCCCTCTCCAAGTCCCTGTACCCAGGGCTGAGGTGTACCCAGAAGTCTCCCAGGGGCTGAAGCATGTATTATGCCACCCCTGGGCTGACTAACTAAACTGACACAACTGGCTGCACGACAGCTGGGGCAAGGTGGTGTACTCACCCTTTGCTTTAGATATAGTATACCTATATCTAACCCTAAAATGGACACACAGATCTCCTATCAGTCACTCCTATGGCAGGCCTTAACAATCCTGAAGGCAGAGTGCTGGGAATCGTGTGAGATGGTGCTCTGGCATGAGCTGAGCCTGTCTGCGGCTTTCGGGATCCATCCCTTAGCCGTTTCCATGATATCGCATACCATATACTCTTAAGTGCATTATAATCCTCGCGGTTATATGCCAACTCTGGTATCGCTTTATCAAAACATGTCGAGTAAGGTGTCATACGAATTGGAATACTAACCCCTCGCCAATTCTGGCGACGGGGTTAGCATTCCACCCTTCTAGAGGGACACGACATGTATGTAACCCCTAACCCCGGTTAAAGTCAGACAGAGCCTTAGCATCCACAAAATGGATGCTGCCACCGAGACACAAGTCTGCCCTCCTGCTGCTGGGAGTCCTCCCAGAGCAGGAGATAAGGACAAAGGGTTTCCTGCCAGGGGCGGTGCCAGCACCGTCCCAGACAGGATTTTGTGTATTGTAGGTAGGCAGGGCTTCAGAGGAAGGTGACTGCACGTGGCACCCCGGTGCTCACTGTGCATAGGCTGGCTTGAACCAGTTCCAGGGACACTCCAGACCCTGTGCTGGGGAAAAGCCCGCCAAGGAAGTGGGTGTAACCACCCCCCTCCTGGTCCCACCCCTAGGGCAGGACTTAGTCGCGTGCCAGCCCCCTTTTCCCAGATAAAGGTAGGAGCAGGCCCCCTTCCAAATTAGATCATCTTTGAATCCTGAAACTACTTTCTACGAAAGGAACTCAAGACTTCTTCCTAAGATTTCTCCCTTGTGACTAAGGAGTAGTCACCCTGCATCCGCAGGCACCATCTAAAGAACACTGCGGTCTGCTGCAAGTCCTTCCTCCGGAATCCGACTGCCCAGCTCGACGAGAACTGGCTTCCCTGGCACCTCTGACCTCTACCCACCTCTACAGCCCAGCTGAGAACCTTGGGTGCGACGAGACCTCGAGGGACCGGCCATCTGCAAGACTGCACGACTTCTGCACAGCAAGCCCGCCGAGTAATTTCCTGGTGAGTGCTTTGGGGTCCGAGAAGCCCCGACCCTGAGCAGCTCCAGCACCGAAGTGCAGCCTCCCAGCATCTCCACGATCTGCGTGGGGCCCTTCTGCTTTTTGCTGCTCACCGCGTTGTTTGGCTACTAGCCCGCTGGCTTGTGGCCTTCTGAACGACGCCCGACGACATCACTGCTGCTGGTCTGGTTGCTCCAGACTGGCCCTTGCTCCCTTTCCGAAGAGGAGCACCCCGGACCCTCCTGGTCCACTCAAGACGCCATTTTGAGTCCACCGCGTGGGCTTGAATTAGCCAAGGCTTGTTGCCCAATCCTGGGTAACTTCGACGCCGACAGCTTCATCCATCGTGGGACAGCTTGCCTCTCCACCCTGGTCGCCGACAACGCCTCCTGGTCCGTGAGATCTGCAGAGCCAGCGTCGCCCACTCACCTAGTCGAGGTGCCTGCCATCCGTGCCCTCCTGGTGCCCACTGACTACTGGCTAGTAGTCACGAACTTGGTCCCCTCTGCTTTCAGGTGTCATCCATCTTCCAGATCCAGGCTTGGATCAACTCGAACTATCTTCACTGGTCGCCTGCCAGCATCTTTTCTTCCAGGCTCCTGGTCCGGCAACGAGGATTCCCGACGTCTTTTGAGACCTATGCAGCTGCAGCCCCTGGGCTAGGTAACTTCGGCATTTCGGTGCCCCAGCATAGCCTCACTATCCAAGGGTCAGGATCCACTGTCGTTTTCTCCCTACCAGGTTGGGTTCGCCCGTGAACACTAACTTTAGCGTTACTAGCTTCCATAGACCTTGTCCCGCATCCCGCGTGAGAGTGCACACTCTGCACCCGAGTCCCCTAGGTCTCCTAGAAGTAATCTAACGATTCTATAGTCAAGTCCTAGCGATTCCAAAGCCTATTAGTACTGTACTTACCTGCTAGTAATTTCGCATTTCACTTTTAAAGTATATGGTTTTTCGTGCCCCTCGGGCATTTGTGTATACCGTGCTAACTTAAGTATTTTCGTAAGAGTTTTGTTGTGTGCCTAGCACCCTGTCCTCATAAAGAGTACAGGGTTGTTGTGATTCTAATAAATACACTGTTTATTTTCATAACACTTGTGTGGTGTCCTTTCACTGGGTGTTCAAGGGGTAATGTGATGGTAAAACAGCTGGCTTAACACGCCCTCTAGAGTCTTAGCCTTAGACTGCTCGTATCCATGCTACTAGGATAGCTGGTCTATAAGGTTGACTTACAACCAATCATCAATAAGGGTTGTTTGGACTGATATATAGTGATCACTAGAATAGTGAGCACTGCACATCAGGCCAACTTCTCACATTGGTGGCAGCGGTGGGATTTGAGCTTGCTGTTGTTTTACCACACATGCCCTAAGAATATCTTGTGAAAGATCACATAAGTACTAAAGGTACATATAACTTAGCTTAGAATACTCTGAGTTCTACTGAACCAGCTGTTGTAGCTCCTAGGGCCTAGCACACCCTAAACTACAACTCTAGCAAGGGAGCAGTAGGCAAACACATAGTGTAGGTAAGTGCACCACTTACACCTCACTAGAAAAGCATGTCTACCCAGGGAGAATCTACTGAGACTCCCCTGGTCAGTGTTGACCCTCCACAGGTCACTTCAAGATATGCAGCTCTCAGTTTTCAGGAGATGAGACAAGTCTGTACCTCCAGGAAACTGAAGCAGGGGTCTAACCCCACCATTCCCTTTCTGATAGGTCTCTTAGAGACATATGATGCCAGAAAGATTTCTCAGTTACATGAGAATATGCCAGCCTTAGAGGGAACCTCTGGGGATCCAGAGCTCCCCAACACTGCTACTGCAGTTGAGGAGGAGGATCAAGAGGAACTCTCTGGGGATGAGGTAGACAAAGGTCTTGAGGTAGTCAGGAGGCTAACCAGGGCCAACTTAGACTTACTTGGGCTAGGATCTGGGGGCCCCCCAGTACTGACCCGAAGTGGGCCTAACCTTGGAGTTAGGAGAGATAGATCTCTTTCTAGGGACTCCAATAGATCTCTGCACTCTAATGCCTCTTCCCAGAGGAGGAGAAACTCTCCACAGAGGAGGGTGACTTCCCCTCAGAGAATAGAGCATGAAGCTAGAATGAGACAGGCTGCTCTGAGGATTGAAAGGGAAGAACTTGCCCTGGCCAAAGAAAAGCTTGCTTTTGCTAGAGAGCAGCAGATGAGTGGGCTAGCTCCCACTGGTGGCAGCAATCTCCCAAGAGATAGAGAGAAGGGTTTAGATACTAAACACCTGACTAAGATAGTGCCCCCCTTTAAGCAAGGGGATGATATCCAGAAATGGATGGCTGCTCTGGAGAGGGCCTGCACTGTGCAGTGCATTCCCCAGAGTCAGTGGGCAGCTATACTGTGGCTCTCCTTTGATGGTAGAGGTAGAGATAAGCTCCTCACTACAAGAGTGGAGGATGCTAACAATTACCAGGTCCTGAAGAATACACTGGTTGATGGGTTTGGTTTAACCACTGAGCAGTACAGGTTGCTGTTCAGAGACACCCAGAAAACTCAGTCTCAGGACTGGTCTGACTTTGTGGATTGTGCCACTAAGGCTTTGGAGGGCTGGTTGCTGGGTAGCAAGGTTACAGATTACACAGGATTGTATAATCTTATGATGAGAGAACAAATTTTAAACAATTGTCAGAATCAGTTGTTGCACCAGCACCTTGTTGATTCGCGAACACTTTACTACATTGACTAGAGTCCTTAGGGGCGACACCGCCGGTGTGTGAGTAGTGTGCGACCCCACCCCCATTTGTAACTTTAAAGCTCCCTTGAGCAGCGGGCTGACGAGCCTGGGATACCGCACCTACGCGCCTGAGTGGTACTATACCTGGCAGATATTGGCAGCCATCGGCAACCCCAGTACACGGCCTATCCCTGCTGATGAGGGGTAATACCCCGAAAACGTGTCCAGGGATGGCGAAGACAGCGAAGATAGCAGAAGATCGAAAGATGATGCATCGCGAACACTTTACTACATTGACCAGAGTCCTTAGGGGCGACACCGCCGGTGTGTGAGTAGTGTGCGACCCCACCCCCATTTGTAACTTTAAAGCTCCCTTGAGCAGCGGGCTGACGAGCCTGGGATACCGCACCTACGCGCCTGAGTGGTACTATACCTGGCAGATATTGGCAGCCATCGGCAACCCCAGTACACGGCCTATCCCTGCTGATGAGGGGTAATACCCCGAAACACGTGTCCAGGGATGGCGAAGACAGCGAAGATAGCAGAAGATCGAAAGATGATGCATCGCGAACACTTTACTACATTGACCAGAGTCCTTAGGGGCGACACCGCCGGTGTGTGAGTAGTGTGCGACCCCACCCCCATTTGTAACTTTAAAGCTCCCTTGAGCAGCGGGCTGACGAGCCTGGGATACCGCACCTACGCGCCTGAGTGGTACTATACCTGGCAGATATTGGCAGCCATCTGCAACCCCAGTACACGGCCTATCCCTGCTGATGAGGGGTAATACCCCGAAACACGTGTCCAGGGATGGCGAAGACAGCGAAGATAGCAGAAGATCGAAATATGATGCATCGCGAACACTTTACTACATTGACCAGAGTCCTTAGGGGCGACACCGCCGGTGTGTGAGTAGTGTGCGACCCCACCCCCATTTGTAACTTTAAAGCTCCCTTGAGCAGCGGGCTGACGAGCCTGGGATACCGCACCTACGCGCCTGAGTGGTACTATACCTGGCAGATATTGGCAGCCATCGGCAACCCCAGTACACGGCCTATCCCTGCTGATGAGGGGTAATACCCCGAAACACGTGTCCAGGGATGGCGAAGACAGCGAAGATAGCAGAAGATCGAAAGATGATGCATCGCGAACACTTTACTACATTGACCAGAGTCCTTAGGGGCGACACCGCCGGTGTGTGAGTAGTGTGCGACCCCACCCCCATTTGTAACTTTAAAGCTCCCTTGAGCAGCGGGCTGACGAGCCTGGGATACCGCACCTACGCGCCTGAGTGGTACTATACCTGGCAGATATTGGCAGCCATTGGCAACCCCAGTACACGGCCTATCCCTGCTGATGAGGGGTAATACCCCGAAACACGTGTCCAGGGATGGCGAAGACAGCGAAGATAGCAGAAGATCGAAAGATGATGCATCGCGAACACTTTACTACATTGACCAGAGTCCTTAGGGGCGACACCGCCGGTGTGTGAGTAGTGTGCGACCCCATCCCCATTTGTAACTTTAAAGCTCCCTTGAGCAGCGGGCTGACGAGCCTGGGATACCGCACCTACGCGCCTGAGTGGTACTATACCTGGCAGATATTGGCAGCCATCTGCAACCCCAGTACACGGCCTATCCCTGCTGATGAGGGGTAATACCCCGAAACAAGTGTCCAGGGATGGCGAAGACAGCGAAGATAGCAGAAGATCGAAAGATGATGCATCGCGAACACTTTACTACATTGACCAGAGTCCTTAGGGGCGACACCGCCGGTGTGTGAGTAGTGTGCGACCCCACCCCCATTTGTAACTTTAAAGCTCCCTTGAGCAGCGGGCTGACGAGCCTGGGATACCGCACCTACGCGCCTGAGTGGTACTATACCTGGCAGATATTGGCAGCCATCGGCAACCCCAGTACACGGCCTATCCCTGCTGATGAGGGGTAATACCCCGAAACACGTGTCCAGGGATGGCGAAGACAGCGAAGATAGCAGAAGATCGAAAGATGATGCATCGCGAACACTTTACTACATTGACCAGAGTCCTTAGGGGCGACACCGCCGGTGTGTGAGTAGTGTGCGACCCCACCCCCATTTGTAACTTTAAAGCTCCCTTGAGCAGCGGGCTGACGAGCCTGGGATACCGCACCTACGCGCCTGAGTGGTACTATACCTGGCAGATATTGGCAGCCATCGGCAACCCCAGTACACGGCCTATCCCTGCTGATGAGGGGTAATACCCCGAAACACGTGTCCAGGGATGGCGAAGACAGCGAAGATAGCAGAAGATCGAAATATGATGCATCGCGAATACTTTACTACATTGACCAGAGTCCTTAGGGGCGACACCGCCGGTGTGTGAGTAGTGTGCGACCCCACCCCCATTTGTAACTTTAAAGCTCCCTTGAGCAGCGGGCTGACGAGCCTGGGATACCGCACCTACGCGCCTGAGTGGTACTATACCTGGCAGATATTGGCAGCCATCGGCAACCCCAGTACACGGCCTATCCCTGCTGATGAGGGGTAATACCCCGAAACACGTGTCCAGGGATGGCGAAGACAGCGAAGATAGCAGAAGATCGAAAGATGATGCATCGCGAACACTTTACTACATTGACCAGAGTCCTTAGGGGCGACACCGCCGGTGTGTGAGTAGTGTGCGACCCCACCCCCATTTGTAACTTTAAAGCTCCCTTGAGCAGCGGGCTGACGAGCCTGGGATACCGCACCTACGCGCCTGAGTGGTACTATACCTGGCAGATATTGGCAGCCATCGGCAACCCCAGTACACGGCCTATCCCTGCTGATGAGGGGTAATACCCCGAAACACGTGTCCAGGGATGGCGAAGACAGCAAAGATAGCAGAAGATCGAAAGATGATGCATCGCGAACACTTTACTACATTGACCAGAGTCCTTAGGGGCGACACCGCCGGTGTGTGAGTAGTGTGCGACCCCACCCCCATTTGTCACATATTTGTCTAGGATGGTTTGCAGCACCGCGATATTGTCCGTGACTGAATGCTTTGGCCTAAAGCCTGCCTGGTATAGAGGAATCAGTCCAGATGAAAAGGCCCAGTTTTTAAGTTGGTCCAAGACCTCTGCCGTAAAGGTCTTTCCTGTGGCATCCAGAAGAGCTATTTGTCTATAGTTACCAGGTTGGAGTCTTGATCCCTTTTTGTGAATAGGAATGATGATGCTCCCCTTCCAGGACTTCGGGATTTCCCCAGTGCTAAAGATGTAGTTACAAGGGGGGAAAGCATCTTGCTCCATCCTTTGGGGTCGGACTGGAGGACCTTGATTGGGATTTGGTCAGGGCCTGTAGCTCCTGTTGATCTTGCTTTTCTAATGTGCGTCTCGATAGAAAAGGGGGTATATGTTCTACTATTTAGAGATTTAGTATCTGTGTTGCTTGAGAACATATGAGCCATTTCTGAGATGGTATTTAATTTATATAGATAGGCGAGATACGTTTTCTATTCTTTTGGGGGACCGGGATAGCTTGTAGTGCTTTTTTTGTGCCTGTTTCTTTGGAGATTATAGACCAATAGACACGTTGATTGTAGTGCTTTGCTGCTATCTGCAGATCCACCCAGTTTTTATGTCACCTTCCACATTCCCATTTAGCAAGATTCCATTTAACATTGGAAGTGTTGCTCTTTTATCCGCCTTGGTCCCAATAGGAAATACCGGTACGGAAATTTCCAACGCCTCTTCTTTGTACCAATTGGCCCATTTTACTATTTCCTCATTGGATAGTTTTCCATTAAGGTCACCCATAATAAGAAATGATGGATAATCTTGACTTTCGATGATTTGTTCGATGTCTTCCAAAATTTCTATTAGCAGACCATCCATTTTTGTTCCAGGAGGAATATATAAATTAAATATTAATAGGTTTTTTAAGGGACCTAAAGGGTTTATCCCGCACTTGATCTTGATACATTGATAATGACCAGATTTCGTTGGGACTATTTCTTGGGCCCAGTTATACTCTTCGCTTAGTAGGATCGCTATCCCGCCCTTCGCATGACCTCGCTCAACCCGCAGAGCAGGGATATCATATGTAATATATCTTTCTTGATAAAAGTTTTGTGTAGTCCATGTTTCTTGTAGGGCCACAATAGCGGGTGAATTTTTTACTAATTCTTCCATTTTTCTTTAGTTTTTCCCGCTATATTCCAGGAGGATATCACTAGACCTGTGCTAAACAAGGGATTTAGTGTCCTTAGTTTGTTTATTATTATTATTCAGAGTCTCAGCGATCCAATTCCATGATTGATCCCTTGTAGTTACTTCCTTGTTAAGGGTGTTTTTACTCCAGATTTCCCTTTCACCATTCTTTATGGAGATAAATATATTTTCTGCAGAGTGGCCTAAGGAATGGGTCTTTTTGTTTATAGGTTGGTACATTTTTTGAGATCCTTCAAGCGGATGCATCATATTGTAAACTTCATTTTTAGGTCGAGCAGACGTACTCTCAATGCGTGAGCATTGAGAGTGTCTGTCTCGACAACTATTGTTGCCCGTTAATGGGAATGTGGACACCAATGTGCACAAGCGTTTCCTTCGCAGTTTTCACCGCGGGAGCGCCCGCGCATGCGCAGAGTAACTCAGCCATTTTATTATTATTATTTTTTTTTTTCCAGCCCCGAACCGAATCAGGTATCAGAGCGCTTTACATATAGGCAGCCCCCACCCCCCACCCCTCTGCATGCGCACACACAGGCGAGCGCATGCACACACATACAGGCACACGGCACAGACACTCGCTCACACACACCCCCCTCCCCCACAGTCACACACACGCACTCCAGACACATACACACACGCACGCACACACACATACACAGCCCGCCCCCCCCCGCACTCGCGCGCGCGCGCACACATGCTCCCTCCCCCGCCCCGCTCAGCAACCCACTCACCGGCTTCATTCCTGCGGCGGCTCTCCTCAGCTGCAGGGCCCGGCAGCAGGACTCTTCTTCCCTCCTTCGGCACCCGCAGGGTAGGCTCCTGCCAGCTCCGGTGCTTCAAACGCGGCTCCCATCGCGGCTCTTCCGTTGGAGGCGGGGTAGGCTCCCGCCCTCCTACTTCCTGTTTCCTGTTGTCGCGCCGGCCTGCCTGACTTCCTGGTCGCAGGCCGGCACAGTGACGGCGGTGATTTGCGGTACTTATTAATTTAGTTATTTATGCATTTTTATATAGAGCGGACTTTACCCGAAGGCGGGATTTATTTCTTTATGTATTTATGCATTTTTATATAGCGCGGACTTCACCTGAAGGCGGTATTTATTTTTTACTTATGTTTATCTGGTTTATCCGAATGAGCTGTCTGTCGCTCGGCGAAATGTTTTTTTGTTTAGTTGTTTCTAAGCATGTTGAACAAGCACAACTGTACGTGTCATTGTTCTTTACCCATGTATGTGTGCTCTGCAGGTGTTAAGGGTTGTACTTGCATGGCTAGTTTTATATAGCAGTTTAGTCTGTTATGTAGTTGTATATTGTGTGCAGTGGTTTTTCTTGCTATGCACGTGTGTGATTGAAGTTCTACAGTTCCCAATAAAGGTGTGTTCATTGAAATGTTTTCTGGGTGTTTTGCGTCATTTGAATTATGTAGTTTTTTGTCTGTCTCTGTATGACCTTTACACTTATCTAAAGTGTATTCTTGTGTATTTTGTATTTCTGCTTGGGGTAACTTGTGAAGTTAATCTGTAGAGTTTATTTCCGTATGAAATTGAGGGGGGACACGGTATAGTTTTAGCCTTGTTTGTTAGTATCTTTGTGTGGGTGATTGTGTACGAGCTGCAGTTGTCATCTTCCCAGCCATTGGATGGATTCAGTATCCTCACAAGAGCTGCACATCTTTAGTGATGGGACACCAGTCTTGTGAACAGACATGGACAAGGTAAGAACAGAATGTCATATTTGATCACTGAAAGTCTGGAATCTATAAACATGTTAACCGTGTGCACACCCAAGAACTTTAGATGCCCTTATCCGTAATGCTTTACACATATGTAATAGGGGCAGTGGCGAATGAGAAACCTGAAGTAAATATACGTTGAATAGTAAGTACAGTATAGTACGCCTCTAACCCTGCTATGCATAGGATGGACAGACTATTAGTGGCAAAATAGTGCAGTTTTATAGAGAACGCACACGTCCCGCTCTTTTTGAGTTTGAATTGAAGGAGGGGGTGGGGGGTGGTCATCAGTCGTCTCTCTAATCTGTGGCACAAAGAGCGTATGTAGACACCACTTTGTGAGAGATGATTATGTACCAAACCATGGGTGTTTGAACACCTCCTGTGACCTTCGCTAGGTTACACATATACGGATATTTACAGATATTCAATGCAACATTTTTTCAAATTTACGTATCAAGGCCCCTGGTTCATGCGCCCACAAAAGAAAAGACAGGGTTCAAGGTGAACAATGTGAACGTTAGAAAACGAGCTGTGCCCGCTGCTGAGCACTGGCCCGTGCCCAGCCCCCACTGTTCCATCTGTAACCCCCGGTCTCACCCATTCCCTGCCCCCCTTCTCATGGGGGCTCTTTGCAGCATGGTGGCTGCAAAAGTTTCTACACAAAAGTTATTTACAAAAGTTTAAGCTATTGCCATTATAATTTACAATAACCTTTTTTTACGTATTAATTATTACAAAAATTACAAGCCATTGTTATTTGTAATATCAATACATCTAAGTCCTGTAAATACAACACATATTGCGTTACAAATGCTATAGGTGTCTCATTTGCGAAAGTTAAAACTATTGGCATTGTAAATGACAAAGCTATTAATTTAGCTATTTTCAAAACCAACACGTAAATAAAAAAATGGTCATTTACAATACCAATAGCTCAAACTTTCCTAATGCGAGACCTATTGCATTGCAAATGCTTGTTTTGTACTGGGATCAAGTCGTAACCACGTTTGTGGAGAGTCTCACTCTCCTTTAAGATGATTCCTGGTAAGACTGGAGACCAGAATTCTACAATTGCAGTTTTGTTTTGGCTTTATCTGGGAACATAACAAGGTTAATTTCATTTCGCGTTAAGGATTGTAGCGGCTGAATCTGTCGTAAAAGATTAATGATTTGACAACGATTGAGTGGAGCTTCATCAGTAGGGAATAGCTCTGTAATTTGTAGATAGTTGGATCTTATCTCCTCGAGTTGCAATCCTTTTCTCTGCGATTCTGAAAGTCCTTTAGAGGTCCCTCTTAATGTTGAATTTACCGGACCATATGTAAATTTAGTAGCCTTAGGATTTAATGTAGACTGTTGACAGAGATTTTTGTTTCCGGGTTTTTCCGGTGACTTCTGGTGTTTTATCCTCGGTGTAAAGGACAGTTCTGGCGTTCCTTCATGTTCTGATACGGCAGGTAAAGGAGTCGTGTTCTGAAATTTAATTTTATTAGCCTTCTTCCTTTTAAATCTTCTTATCGCCTTTCTCTTTTTTATCTTTCTTTGCCGTTGTTTCTTTTTTGTGTTTTCCAAGTTCTGTGCATCCTCGCTGTTTAGATCGGTATTGGCGTTTATTTCAGGGTCAATTGCAGGACTGATCGTATTAGATTTAGTTTTGTTTTTTGTAAAAGTTGGGTAATAAGCCACAGGATGGTGGTGTGGTTCGGGATAATTTCCCTCTTTGAATAAGTTTCTAAGGGAATATGTGATGGTATCTCCCTGCTTACCCACAGTTTCCCCGGATGATTTCCTTCCGGTTTGTGTTGCAGTTTCTTTCTTCAAGGGAAATAGCTCGTTGTTGGTTTTGATTGTTAAGTTATCACCAATTTCCCCTTTACATTTGTCACAGATTCCTGTTATTTTTGATGACCTGAATTGCTCTTTCTTCTTTTTTTCCTCGACTAGAAATTTTAAAATTCCTATTTGTACGTCAAGTGTTTGGTCAGAGTTCTCTAATATGTTACCTAAATGGTTAAGAACTGATTCCAGAATATTTTGTAGGGTAAACAGTGACTTGGACACTGGAGTTTGGGTGTTGATCAAACCAGTAGTACTGAAGATAGAGAGATCTGGTGAATTATCAAGGAGACCCTCTATATCCGGAGATTTTTGTGGAGTGCTCTTCAGTATGTCATCGGTCTCCGTTTGTGACCTCATTTGTCGTACTCCGTCCTTTTTGTTAGTATCTAGGCAAAAGGAATAGCACTTGGGGGACTGTTGTATCTTAAATAGATCCAATGTTTGTAGTCCAGTTGTCATTAGATCCAAAAGTGAATCCTCCTGATTAATTAGAATACTTTTTTGCTCTGCTTCAGAACTAGTATGAGTTTGACCTTGGGTTAGGTATATTCCACCTTTTCCATCCTCAGTAATATCTGCTATTTCTATATTTGTCAGATCTTTTACTTTTTGCTCCTGTTCGTCTGTAATTAGTTTAGAAAAATACTTTCTAATTCCAGGGGTTACTGTTGTCTTTCCAATTCTTACGGCCTTGTTGGTGCTTTTCCTAATTGCCTCATCTGTTCCCATTCTTTTCATGAAGATGGTTCTAGATCTGAGTTTCTTGTAAGCCATTACGCTGTCGTAGGTCTTTTGGAGTTGGCAAGTTGTTACCTAGGGATCTTAACAGGGCGAAATCTTTATAGTCTATTCCCTTCTGTTCCCTTCTGTTGACTCGCGAAAGAGGAGCAGCTCCGGTCTGTTTCCAGTTGGTGTAAACGGGAGGTTTTGGTTTCGGGGGCCGTGCCCGGTGCGCCGCTCATGCAACACCGGCGCTGGCGCCCGATTCCGATTCCCTAAGTCCGTTTCTTGTATATTTATACAATTTTGTAGAACAGTTCGGTGCTCCTCACAGCTCCCGCTGAGACCAGCGAAACTCACTCTAGGAGGGGAGAGCTGGCACGTACAAGGGGGATCTTGGGCTTCAGTGCTACTTACGGCCACTATCACGACCTGCTATCTCTCTTCGCAGGAATACACCACCTAGCCTCGCCTCACCCGGTTCCTGGGCAATTCGGTGGCGAATTCGAGAACCGCGCACCGACCCCCGTCTGGGGCCGAGACTGGGGGGGGCCTAGGGGGTAGTGTCTTCGGCTCCAGGTGCCAGAGGAATAAGTGATTATTGCTGCTGCACCGGCTAGTAAGGGGAATTAATACAACTCCTCCCAGGTTCTCGGGGTCTTTTATGTGAGTTAAGTTACACCATTTAATTTATACCATTTAATGCCTCTCACAGAAGTCACCCCAAACGACTCACTGAAGTCGGGGCCGTACCCTGTTCGCCTGCTGTCCTGGCGGCTGCTCTCTGTGCTCCGGCTTGTCTGGCGGGGCGGCGGTGGCGGAGGGGGGGGCGGCGATGTTCTCACAGGGCTTTAGTCAGCACTCACGCCCAACCGCACCTGTAACGTCCTCTCCTCTGCTTTGCTCGCACGGTGTCTGGCTGGCCGCAAAACGTGGGTTGGATTCCAACAATACTGGCTCAGCGGTCCTCGTTGCAGCTCTGTAGTCGGGGAGTGATTACCGGTTCCGGCAGCGCTGCAGCGTTGCCAGCCTTCGGTGCTGTGCTACCCCTTTCCAGGCCTCCGCTTCCTTATGGAGGCTAAGCAAACACTGCCAGTTGGTACTGACCATTAGTTGGCGATCTGCGCTATCGGCGCTGGTTCCTATCTGGCACGGGCACACTCCCGCCGGTGGAGGGGGGGGGTCGGCGGCGTTGTTCTTACAGCGTTTCAATCAGCGCTCACGCCCGACCACTCACGCCTGACCGCACCCGTAACCTCCTCTCCTCGACTCGGCTCACACAGCATTTGGTGTCTTGCAAAACAAGGATTGTGGATCTAACTCTGACTTTTACAGCTCCAGCTGGTTATACAGAAGAAGTCAGTGAGCCCTTGAAACACTCCTCTGCTCCAGTGCCACTGAACCTGCTGCCCCGGCGCTGGTTCCTGTCCGGCACGGGCACACTCCCGCCGGTGGAGAGGGGGGGTGATCGTCGGCGGCGTTGTTCTTACAGCGCTTCAAGTCAACGCTCACGCCCGACCGCTCACGCCCGACCGTGGGGGGGGGTAGGCGGAATTGTTCTTACAGCGCTTCAAATCAGCGCTCACGCCCGACCGCTCACACCCGACCGGGGAGGGGGGGTCGGCGGCGTTGTTCTTGCAGCGCTTCAGTCAGCGCTCACGCCCGACCACTCACACCCGTAACCTCCTCGACTCGACTCGGCTCACACGACGTCGGGCGTCTGGCGTCTTGCAAGACGTGGATTGTGGATTGCTGCAAAATCTCACCAAACTTCCTCAATTAACCGTTGTTGGTTATTAATATCGCTAGTTATTGCTAATTGGAGGTGGGGGAGGGGGAAAGAGTAGCCGCTGCTCCCGGAGTTCTTTTTACTTTTTACTCTGTACCCCCGGAGGCTGGTCCCCCGAGGCTGGTCGGACCGGTCCACTCCTCGAATGGAAAGTACACAAAGTGAAGCACAGGTGCTTGCCCCCCCCCCCTGAGCTCTCACCTGCTGGAGGGTTGGAGTTTTTACGCTCCGGTGCTTGCTCTGGTTCTGGCAGGCTGGAAGCTGCTGGCTGGCCGATGACTGCTGTGGGCAACAACGATCACGGGCTCTAGGGGGGTGTGAGCTCCCCACGGATTTCAAAGCACCGTCGTCCGTCGTCCCCAGGGCACTTCCCCGGGCGCTTCCACTCTTCTGCCTTGCCCTACTTGCAGGATGCAGTGGCAGCCGCAGCCGCAGCTGCAGCCCACAACGCCCGGTCACCCAAACTCGCGGCGTAGAGGCGTGGAGGGTCTTCAGTTGAGGTGCTCCGAACCGTCACCGGAGCTCGCCGCTAGGACACCGGCGGTGGCAATGGAGATGCGCGATTTTCCTACTCGCGGTACAGTCACAGTCCTGCCATGGACGACATCGGGTGACCCTTTCAGAGACCCCTAGAGTTAGGGCGAATGTTAGTGCAGCAAGGAAAGCGTACAAACTAGCCTTAGATAAACGGAGAGCCACATTATTGGGTGAACGCTGGGAGGCCCTGGCTGAAACTGCTGGAAGGAAATCAAGTAACTTATTCTGGCCCGCAGTAAAAGAACTCCGGAATATGGGCCAACAACTTACCCCAATTAGTTGTACTATTGTCAGTAGTTCCTGGGAATCCCACTTTTCAAAAATGTATGCCAGACCATTAAATAATCCGACCCTCGATACACTTGAGGCGACTAGCAATCTAAAAATAACTTTGGGAGAAGTGGAGGAGGCAATAACCCAAAGTCTTGGAAATAAAGCTCCCGGCCCAGACGGTTTGCCCATCAACCTTATTAAATGGAAACCTGATCTTTGGGCCCCGATATTGGTGAATATTTTTAACAGCCTACCTCAAGCCACAATGCCAGATACTTGGGGCACTAGTATAATAGTCCCCATATACAGGAAAGGAGATAGGTCTGACCCTATGAATTATAGACCGATCTCACTGTTAGATAACACACTAAAAATCTTGGGCCGTGTCATCTACAACAGGTTAATCTCATGGACAGAGGAAAGTGGGATTTTATCACCTTGCCAATTAGGATTCAGAAGTAGGGTTGGTACAGTTGAACAATGCCTCAACCTTCAACTAATTATTGATAAATATAACATTGCTTGTTCCGCTCCTATTTATTTACCATATATGGACCTGTCATCCGCCTTTGATTTGGTTAACAGGTCCAAACTTTGGTCTATTTTATTGGAGTACGGTCTGGATATTTCCTTGGTCCACTTTTTAGCTTTTTTACACACAGATCTAAAATCCAGAGTAAGAATAGGTATGGGTGGGGAATTATCAGGACCAATTGAAATTGGAAGAGGAGTTAGGCAGGGGTGCGTTTTAGCACCCCTGCTCTTTATTATTTATATTAACGGCCTCAGTAACCATCTTGGAAAGTTAACCACAGACGTGCCCCTAATAAACGGTAAGCCCATACCGGCTCTTTTGTATGCCGACGATGCGGTATTAATTGGACGCACACCGAACTCACTCCGCACTTTGGTTTTAAATTTCACAAAATTTATGGACAACTTAGGTCTGCGGGTTAATTTTAAAAAGTCTTTTATAATGTAATGTGGGCCAGGAAAACGACAGATGAACTCCATACAGGTTGGTGAAGAAAAACTCACTGCAACCTACAATTTTCCATACCTGGGAGTGACCTTTGCTGTGAATGGCTCGTGGACCGGGCACTTGGCCCGGGCCACGAGCAAATTCTCAAAGGCCACTAACTCGATTTTAAGCATTCCTAGACCAAAGAGATCAGACGTCACTAAAGCGATTGTTAAAATTTTTAAATTACAGTGTGTCCCAGTAGCAACCTATGGGGCAGAAGTATGGCGCATTGGGAACAGTACCATTATCCAGCAAGAAGAAAATAGGTTTTGCAGGAAATTGTTAAGTGTGCCAATTTTTACATCCAATTTTATCGCACACAACAAATTAAACTTACAATTTGTCTCGGACTTTGTTAGCGCCCGACCAGTGCTATTTTGGCATTCAGTTTGGATGAATCACTCAGCGATATTCACACAAGAGATAATAACTGACTGTTTAAGCTGTGATAGGGGGATGAAGATCCCGTGGCTTTTATACGTGTATACCAACTTGTGCAAAATAGGCAGGATAATATCTTTGTCAATCCAAGTCACGGTTGTACTCAAGAAACCTGAATTAAAGGAAGCACTATATGCACTTTATTCATCAAGAAGACTTAAGATTGGACTGGGGAAAACTATAGTTGTTAGGTACCTGAACATAGAGGCACCCAGATATTCTTTTGCATTGTACCTAACATTACCATTGACAAATTGGGAAATAAGTCTTTTGTTTCGACTAAGGGCTGGTTCCATTAGGTACTTGTTAAACTTCCCCCTGGGTCACCAGCCAAGTATAGTTAAAATCAGTTGCCCTTATAATGGGCAAAGTAACCAAAATGATTTGCATTTTCTTTTTTCCTGCAAATACTATCTGAAATATACAAAATGGCTTTTAATTCCGTTTTTTTTAAAACATAGACCTATCACCTTAGAGCAATGTTATCAGGTGCTGTTAACTCTTGATAATGAGGAAATAATATGTCGTAGCTGTACTTTTTTAAAAACTGCTGTTCATGCTCGTAAGATGATGGAAAATGCCTAAAGTAATACCTTCGCCCGTTTTTATCCCTAATTTTGTATTTTTAATGGAACGTAGGTTTTTTATGGATTGTGTATTATGATATGTGCTTTTATGAATTTCTGTAATTCGAATAAAGATTTTGAACTGAACTGAACTGACATGTCTTGACAGACCTACCTGGACCTCATGAGGATGGGTCACTTCATCACAAAAGGCCATAACCCATGCATACTCAGGCCTGTGACCTCAACAGATTTGACTCCCCCACAAATGATGGGCCCAGAATGTGAGTGATGATGTCATGGGTGAATCAGGCACCGTGGGGCAGATTTACAATAACTGGTGCGTCCCTGCATATCAGCAGGGATGCGCCAATTATCGTGCATCACGGCAGACCCCCCTTGCGCCATCATGGATGCGCCGCTTTTACAATGCGGCGCACCATGGTGTAAGAATAGACAGATGCGTGACGCATTTGCTGCCATGAAAGTGATGCACTGCTGGAGTTGCGTCGCAAGCGCGGCACAGCTCCAGAAATGCTCGGGGTGACTCTATGCCTAACATGCTGCGTCAATCCTAACGCCTGCTTCAAGACTGAGTGAAATCTTGTAGATTTCACTCAGCCACTTTGAGAAGGCGTTGCTGCGCCGGAACACCCCCCCTGTGGAGGAACGCCCACATGTGACGCAGGTCTTCACAACGTGACACATCTTCCAGATGCGTCACGTGGAAAATACCCCGCAGCATGAAGCTGGCTTTGTGCTGCCGCTGCGTCACAAAAGTAACGCAAATGTGGCGCTAATGTGGCATACGGGGCTTGTAAATCTGCCCCCAGGTGCCTGTGATATATCCACACTGCTCCACCCCAATGTTACGTAACACATCACACAACTCTGATAACGAGCACTCAATATGGACTACATGTACCATAATGCAAAGTAGGAGAAAATGAACTGGGGTTTGATGTTGTCTCAGCCCCCCCCCCCCCCGTCCATGCAGAAATGTCATTAAATGGTCTGTTCCCCCTTTTGTTACATATTCTTGATTCACACCTCCCCTGTCATTTCAGTTTTTACTACAACAGAGCAGCACGATGGCAGTGGATTTGATTACTGATTGCGGATGGATCAGGATGAATACAAAATGGCTGCCAACTACTTACTGTGATGTATTTCCTGTCTCCCACTTCCTGTATAACATTGCCTGTATGATTAAAAAGGCACACTGTGCATATGGACTGCACAGGGCAGAGTGCATTTTGGGAGTTGTAGTATCTTCATGACAACTGGGTAAATGAGCCACACTTGTGCATTCATATTACAATCTGCTCTGCCAACACCACTACCATTGAACCAAGGAAATCATAACTGATGTGTGCATTGGATGAGCAATGGTACAGAAACTGTCCAGTGTGTGCATGGCAGGCCAAAGGGTACTGGATTCTCTGACTTGCATTGCATTTGTAAAGTTTGGGTTCCAATTGAGACAGATCCTCATGTGCCATGGAGTCACGACAGACTTTGAGATCCTTGCATCACTCTTGTGTTCCTAAATTTGCAAGGTGTGTCCACTGACAGACGTCTCACCCTCAGTGGCCTGTATGACATATCACATGTACAGGTAGCTGTCACAACACCCCACCACTGTTCACCGGTGTACTGCACTACCTTTTAAGTCAACAAGGCCAATATGTGGCACTGGATTGTCCGATGATGTGTGGGGACGGCAAAAGGCTAGACTCACAATGTAGCTAGAGAAGTAGCCTAGACCCTATGTGGATGTGTGGCCCACATTCGGCATTTGTCTTGTCTCATACAATGCTACAAAGCAGATGACACTTGTCCAGACGTTAAATAGCTGCAACTCCATATCAATGGCTAAATTCAATTAAATCTGGACTTTTCATGTTCTCCTTTGGTGGACTGGTTTTGGAACTGACACATGTAGCAGTGACAGGACACACAAATCACAAGAATGCCAAGGTTGAGGGTTGGCCAATACAGTTGCGTAAGCCACAAAAATACACATGAGATGTCTATGTCAGACTCAATTCAGTAAATGACAGTGAACATACATGTGATGTAAGTTCATAAATTCTGAGGGGCAAATTTACAAGCCCCTTGCATCTCTTTTACACCGCCGTTGCACCACTTTTGTGATGCAGCGGTGGCGCAAAGCCAGCCCCATGCTGCGGGGTAATTACGTGACGCATCTGGGAGATGCGCCACTTTGTAAAACCCTGCGCCATATGTAGGTGTTCTGGCGCAGGGGGGCCTTCCGGCGCAGGAACGCCTCCTAAAAGTGGCTGAGTGAAATCTACAAGATTTCACTCAGTCACTTTTAGGGCCATGCTGCATCAAAACCCTGCGCCTGCTTGAAGCAGGCGTAAGGATTGACGCAGCATGTCAGAGATAGGGCACCTCCGAGTCTTGCTGGAGCTGGGTTGCACTTGCGATGCAACCCCAGCAATGTGCCACATTTCCGCCAGGGAAGTGTCACCCATCTGCCCATTCGAGCGCCATGGTGCGCCGCATTGTAAATGCGGTGCATCAGTGGTGGCGCACAGGTGGGCAGATGCGTCGCAACTCTTCTGGCACATCTCTGCTGATTAGCAGAGATGCGCCTGAAGTCGTAAATCTGCCCCTAACAACTGTGGAGTGTGATCAGAGGAAAACAAATTCTGACCTTGCCTCATCTATGTAAGTGTCTCGTCCTGCATGAAACAACCACCACATCAGGATTTTGCTTACACTTCAGCAGGCACGGCTGGTGATATAGAACACCTGCAGGAAGAAGTTCGGAGAAGGAGGCCATCAGTTCGGCGGCGGCTACACCAAGGAGAATGCGCTCACCCGGAATGAGGAAGAACAGTATTCTGATGCTACGTCCCGGGTGGAGGCTGTGGACATTGACGGTGGGGGA
This sequence comes from Lissotriton helveticus, assembly GCF_964261635.1. Classification (NCBI taxonomy): domain Eukaryota; kingdom Metazoa; phylum Chordata; class Amphibia; order Caudata; family Salamandridae; genus Lissotriton; species Lissotriton helveticus. The sequence continues at coordinate 510,926,745 of NC_136071.1, read as the reverse complement.
AAAGGACCCGATACCTTGGACCATGATGTGGTGGAGAGCCACTTTCCCCAACACTCTTCCACAGTGGCTCTTCGAGAGGTGTTCCTGGGGCAGGCCAACATTCCATCTGGTCCTGTCAACAGCCCCTCCCTCCCTACAGAGTCCCCCATGCCATTAAGGGCTCCAGCTGCATCCCCTGCAACCTGTCCCCCTCCTTGTAGCCACCAAGCCGAATAAAACATCTTCTCCGGAGCTGAGGCACCACATCCTTCCTGTCCCCCCCAGGCCCCTCCCGGTGTTGTTCCTCCTGTGGCTGTGCCTGGGGACTTGAGTTGGAAGGTTGAGGGTCAAACAGACATGTCTGCTCGCATCTTGCTACAAGTGTGTCTAGAGATAAGCACGATGCAAGCGGACATTGTCCAATCTCTGGACAACCTCGCCACCAACGTCCCCTCTGATACCCCGTCGGCTAGCACTGGCCGTAGGTCTGTCATCCTCTCCCTCAGCATCATCTGGAACACAAAGGTTGCAACCGTATTAGTGAATTACCCGGTATTACATGTGGTGCAACACCAGGGTTGTATTAACTGTACTTTGCATCAGCAGATGAGGATCATGTGACCAGGTTAGGGTACCACCACAAATGACCACTCACACCATAGCACTGAGGTGTTACACGGAGATGGACATAATACTAGCAAACTCACCAGCTCCAGTCACAACTTTCTGTCCCTTCGCGTTCCCCCCTGGTGTATCCTGCTGAACCTGTCTCCTTATAGATTTTGTAGACATAGCTGTAGAGGGTAGAGACAACATTCTCAATGATCTGCATCACCAATTGACAGACAGGCACATGTGACACTCCTGATTTGTATTTTGCTTTCTAAACAACATCTGTTGATTCCATGCTGAAGGGGATCTTGGTCTCTCTCATGGCTTAGTAATCTAAGCTAATGACACACATCATGCCAGAATTATCTGAAGGACAGGTCCGCGAGGGTTTCACTGCTGCAGCCATGATATCATGCATCCCCCGGATGGTGTCCGCTGCAGTGGTATCATCCTGTCAGCAGCTGTGATGAGACATACATGTCCATATTTTAGTACAACAGATTGTAGCTATAAGCCAACATGTCATTCTCAATAACCATTTGCGGATAATCCAGGACAATGTGCAGCATGGTTACCTCATGGACTTTACATGTGGGCACCTGCTCACATGCAGCATTTGGAGGTTGCTTACAACCCCAAAATTATTTAAGGTGCTTTTCTTGTACCCCTAGTTAGGGACAGCCTTTGTCCTTAGAAGACCCCTCACTCACCAACCTAGTTGGAGACATGCTTTATCATCGGGGTCCCACCCAAACAGCCGAATGCCATCTGGGTGTGTTGCAACACCTGGCTACAGTGGAGCTGGTTTCTGTAATTTTATATGTGCAATTAACTGTAAGTGAGTGTGTTTAAAAATTGCCCGATACTACCCACTCATGGATTTTATTCCGGAGTGATAAAATGGTCTACATGTTTCAACCTATGTGTAATTGTGAGGTTTTCGTCAGGACCAGGGTGGTGGGATCTGGGTGGTGTACACGCCCTAAGGTGTACCCTGCCCTAGATTCCTTGGTGTACAAATCACAAAATGTAATTCGATCAAAAGGTGTTCTTCTCCTTGAATCTGGAAAAAAACCTGTAAAGAAATAAAGGAAAAGGGGGGGGGGGAATTAGGGTCTTTTTTTCTAGGAGAATCAAGTAAACATTGCGAGTAGTTGTGATACTTGCATTCTCTTTGCACCGTGTGACAAAGCTTTCACGGTATCAGCTATGACTCAAGACTCTTCCCAGTCAAACGTGCTGAATAATGTGAAAAAGGAGGCAGTCGTATCTTTCGCAACGGCGTGCTTATGCGTAAGCCTGTTGTAGTTTTTTCAGTCATACATGCTTGTAGTTCTCTCAAGCTAGCGTGCTTGTTGTTGGACATCGGTCCGTGGAAAATAGAATTGAAGAAATCACACACACTCCTATTGTGTCATGGTAAGTGAGTAGTAGCAAAGCTAGGTGTATTAAAAAACGCGCGGTATCTGCAAAATCATACACGCGATTGTGGTAAGTTTAAAACATAGCGTACTGGTACTGCTTCTACTAAACGGACTGCTCCACGGACAGATCGTCCTTCCTGCTGCTTATTCTTGGAACCAAGAACCCACGCCTCCCGGCCCCCGCTTCGCGGGCGCCGCTCGTGAGCCTGTGACTCACCAGCTGCGGGGATTTGCCAAACCGCCGGCGCAGGGAGTGAAGCCGCATTCCATCAAGGCTCGTTGGGGGACTGCGAGGACCAGCGGGCAGTGCGCTAATCTGCCACAGCTGGTCCTCTTCCCGCCGACTCCTCCCTGGCCCTTGTAACTAGGGGCGTAGCTAATCCTCAAAGACTACTTAACTGCATAACCATCATCGGCCCGCGGGACGCGCGCGGACGTGCTCGGGCGAAGACCGGGCAAAGAGCGGGCCGTTTGAGGCCGTTCGAGGACCGGAGAGACTGGACTGGACCCCATCCCCTGGGTTCCTCATCCTTCCAGTGAGCATTCTATTTATTTAAATTTACCCCGTGCTTAGTAAGCCATTAACCATTAACTATTTCGGCAGCATGTGCACACGGGCTACTCGGAGCAAAGCCGCCAAGGGTGGGAAGCTGGCTAATGGAACTCTGGATGACTTCATCACCAGAACAAACACAGCCATCGACCACGAAATTTCAAAAATGCAAAAACGTGTATCTTTGGACCTTGAAGCTGCTAGAAGACTGTCCCAAACTTTCGCTACATCTAAGAAATCCTCCTTAGGCCACATAGCATCAGCCAAGAGTCCCGAACACCAACCGAATCCCTGTCTAATATCAACCTATGCAGAGGTCCACCAAACTCCTTCCCTATCATCAAGTCTCATTCTGACCCCTAGCCCCCCTAAACCACGAAATAGCATTAATTCTTCTGTGCATGCTAGCATCCCGGGTGTTGATACTATCAAAGACAGCCCCTATTTTGATCTCCCATAGCACCATTGAGGAGTGTGATAATTCCCAGGGTCTCCATCAAAAGAGTCCTGTTCACAAAAGGAAACGCCATGCAACGTCTGCTTTCTCGCGGAAGAAGGCCAAAATTGCTAGGGTTCATTGCCCACCTAACGATAATCCATTTAACCAGGGGGTAGCTTCAATTCCTGCTGCCCAAGACTTGGTTCTTCCAAGTGTTGCTGAGACATAGCGTACTAAATATACAGAACACATATGTAACATACAGAACATATAGTTACTCAAACAGGGTTACATGCTCAAAGGAGTGAAAAGATGCTTATGTTAGCTTCCTTACTTTAAGCGCTCGAATTTCGAGCTTCATGGGTACCCTGCCCGCCGTGGTGTAGTCCACGATCTACATGGTTTGGGGAAATCGGTAGATTTTGAGCCCCTGAAAATGGCGTCGTGGGCTGATTGTAGAGTATGGCAGGTCGCGGTATGCGCACTTATTTGTGGTAATTGGCACAGAGGCGGTATACCTGAGCGGTCTGTATCGGGAACCCTGTGGATATGGGATGCTGTCCGGCACCGTGAATTATAAGCAAGATGCTTCCGGGTTAGCGGGCCTGCCCATGTCACGTGGGACCTAGTTGCTATGGGGACCGCGCATGGCGTTCGTGACATCAAGGATCTTGCGCTCCTTAGGGGTTCGCGCTAAATATCAGGTTATAGATGCATAAAAAGAGATTGTTCTCAGCATGCAAAAGAGGCATAATTACAACGAAAATCATGGCGGTGATACTGTGTATACACCAGGGATTTTCACGAGCATATATGGGCTTGTATGCAAACAACATATAAATATCAGGTTTTGGATGCATAAAAAAGGGGGTAGTTCTTAGCATGCAAAAGAGGTATAATTCCAACGAAAATCATGACGGTGCTCCTGTGTATACACCAGAGATTTTCAGGAGCATATATGTGCTGGTATACACACAGCATATAGGGAAAAACAATAAATTAGGATTGAAAGAAAGCTCCAGACATGGGGGTACGAGGTTCATGCATCTGTGCCAGGTCATACAGCGTGCTCCACTCGGTCTCTGTGGGGGCGTGTTACTGACGCCATGATGCCAGTCATGCCAAGGTGTCCAAGCATACATGTCCACTGCAGAGGAAGAAGTAAAATGAGGGGGGACCAGGGCTGCATAACCATTCATACTCAAGAGTCTGCAAATACCACGGCAAGGTGACCAAACCGGTGTTGGTCTAGCTGGTATTATCTTGGGAGAACTGCATTCCAGGGAATATTATCATTGAGACCCAGTTTATGTGTGGAAAGCCTATAAATCCACAGTTGCTCTTTTTCGAAAAGTCTTTGTTGTAGTCTTTCCCCAGTACTTATCTGTTCAATGACAGTCCAGCTGAGGTCATTCGGGGTATGGTTGGACGTTAGAAAATGTTCTGTTAGCTTGGTTATGGATTTTTTGCACCTAATTGTACTTCTGTGCTCACATATGCGTTGTTTTATTTTCCTGCTCGTCATCCCTATGTACTGCAGGTTGCAAGGGCACGCTATTCGATACACCACATTGGTGCTATTGCAATTGGTGTGTGCCCGGAGAGTCCACGTTTTCCCTGGTTCCAGGGACAGAGTTTTTTGTATTCGTGGTGAGGTGGCACACACTGCAATTCCCGCACTTGTAGTGGCCTGTAATGTTTGGTAGTCCCCAGGCATTCAAAACTGTCGGTGGTGTGCTCTTTGTGTGTTTTGGTCTGGTGTTGACCACATTATTCCTTATGCTTCTGGCCCTCTTGAAGGAGAACAAAGGTTTTTCCCATCTCAGGTTTCCTGTGTTCAGCATTTGCCAATGTTTGTTGATTGATCTGGTGACGTTGTTTGATGCTGTGTTATATGTAGTCACGCAGGTGAGGGGAATGTCCATGTCGTCTTTCCTAGTATCCTCCAGAAGTGCTTCTCGCGGCTGGTTTTGTGCCCAATTCTGGCATTTGTTAAGGATTTTGTTGGGATATCCTCTGGTTTTCAGTTTGGTAGTGAGTTCTTGTGCTTGCTCTCTGTAATCGCTGATCTTACTGCAATTGCGTGGAACCCTTAAGTATTGCCCGTAAGGCAGGTCTTCTCTGAGGTGCCTAGGGTGAAAACTTTCAAAGCTTAAAAAGTTGTTTTTTGCCGTTGGTTTGCAGTGGGTTTTTGTGACCAGGCGTCCTTCTTCCTTGCTGATGACAACGTCCAAAAAGACCATAGTCGTTGGATCCTTTGTGTAGGTGAATTTTAGATTAATATCTCTGGTATTAATCCATTCAAAAAAGGAAATTAAAGTGGTTTCGGGTCCTTGCCATATGGTTATGACGTCGTCAATGTACCGTTTCCAAAAAACAATCTGGGAGGCAAAAGGGTGTTGGTCATTGAGGATGTACTTCTCCTCGAAATCAAACACGTACAATCCCGCTATGCTTGGCGCGAAAGTGCTGCCCATAGATGTACCCCCAGTTTGTAGGTACAGGGTCCCCTCAAATTCGAAGAAATTCTTTTTCAAGGCCAGTCATGCACATTCCAAAATAAAGTTCCTAGGGGTCCTGTGTGTCCATTCAGTTTTTTCAAGTACACTCTTCAGGACTTTCAGGGTGTCGTCTTGTGGTTCTGAAAATTCTGGATTCATGTAATCGTTCTGGACTCGAGAATTAAAACTTCGTCGAACCATGACGAATTTGGTATCAAAAGACCGAGAATGACGAGCACACCATGTACATATATTTTCCGCATATTCGAGTGATGATTTCACCTCGAAATCGTCATTTGCGTTCTGAACCCTTGGCTTCCATTTATGTGTTGCCCTTTACATAGGCCTTAATCCAGCCGTATTCAATTCCACAAGGACACGTACACCTTAATCGACTTTTCTATGACCTGTGCAAGTTGGAACCATTGACCCAGGCCGAACTCGTTAGGTCAGTTCCCCTCCCAGTGGCCGAACAAGATAGCATCAAGGCTCAACAAGCCATAAAACCATTTCAGCGCGCACACCTGCCGTATCTTGCTCCCATCTGTCTCTACTCTTTTTGTTTCACTTACTTTATGGTGGGGAGGTGCCTGTTTTATTGGGGGTCCACCGATATCTGATGAAATGTTGGGCCTTGCTGGGTGATTTGTTGTGGGCAGCACGAAGTGAAATATGTACATGTCATCATGACTCTGCTTTTCCTTTGTAACCAAAACCTGTAAATGATATATTGCAAATTCGAAGAATGTTTGCCTGAAGCCGAATATTCTGTATAAAGAGAGAAGCCTGACTTTGTAAATTCGAGCAGTCTCCTGAGAATATACTTCCCCGTGTGTTGTACTTCTAGGACACTTGTTACCTTGGTTGCAGCCAATAAATCGATCTTTGACTTCACCTAGAAGACTCTGAGTTTCTGTGGTCTGGATCAGGAAGAACCCGAGGTCTCTGGGTGTACCCTGACACCGCTGGGTTACCGGTTCTGTGCCGGTTCTTAAAAACCCAGTACCTCAGCTGGCGCCCAACGTTTGGGGCGATTCCAGTGGTACCAGTCAGCCAGAGGATCGTGAGGAGCTTCGTGTGAAAATTCCGGAGGACGGCCAACCACCTCATCGACCCCTGCATGCCGACGTGGTCCGAAGGTCTTTGCTGCGAGGTTCCCCGCTTCCTGACGGCTACAAGGACTGCTGCCCTGGCTATCGCCCTGATTTGGACCCTTGAAGTTTGTAGAGCTAAACACTAAGACGAGTCTTCTGGTGACGTCATCGATATCTCAGTTAAGTATAAGTGGAGTGTCTCCCAGTCCTTAGTTGGTCTTAAATCTTGGGTATCCTTTGGGATAATTGTTGGTACTTGCAAGCACCAAAACCGAAGGACTCGTGTTTTCACGCGAAAAATCGTAATCGATAATCCTTTGAAGTTTGGAACTAGACTAGAGAGCGAAGATGCCTAGTCTTAGACTTGGAAATTTGTTTTGTCTTGGTTGTAATAATAGGGACTCCCGATTGAGGACTCATGTCCGGTTCCTCCGGTTGGAACTCCAACTTACGAGTTATACGTGAAACATGGGGTAGGCCCCATCACATACAATGAAGTGTGGATCAAATACACAAGGAAAGATGGTGTTTTAAAATGGCCCCAATATGGTAGCTTTGATACCGAAATCTTAGATAACCTTGAAGTTAAACTGTTCAAAAAGAAAGCCCGGCCGGCGATGTTTGACTCTTTTCGCCTATGGCGTAAGGAGGCCAAACAGAAAGAAATCAAATTAGCTAAGAAAAATAAGAGAGAAGGAGGAATTTCAGTAATGCAAGCTGCTATGCAGTTTAGAGACAATGAAGAAGAGCAGATGAGTGAGCAGTTGCACAGGCAACATAAAATGGCAGTAGACAAATGTTATCCAGTTTTGCCGTCTCTTCAGCAAGAGGCAGCAAAAGAGCGTGAAAAAGATCCATTAATGTCGCATTTATTAAATTCGCCACCCCCTATGCGCAGAATGCAACGGCACCCCCGCAACCTTTAGTTGTGCAACCTGCGCCTCCTATTCCTCCGCAGCACTCACCAGCTGTTCTCCAGCTGGCTCCTGTCCCTATGGTGCAGCCTCCTCAAGGCCCACCGATCACACCTGTTTCACCTGTGCTTTCCACAATTTTACCTACTGTACTTTCTACTTCTCCTAATGCTCCCTCTACGATTTTGCCTAGTGCTCCTTCTATTTCTCCGGATGCCTCCTCTGCTATTGTCTCTGCCCCTGCCTTATCTCACCCCGTTTTTCCACCCGTTCTTCCTTCAGTTTCACCTTCCATTCGGCAGAAAATGGCCAGCACTGTCACTAACCTTTTCACACCTCTTTTCGGGTCGCCTACTACGGCCCCTAAAATGGAACGAAGACAGTTGCGAAGTCGGCTGCCTGACTATCAAGAGAGAGACTCATTGAATCGTTTAGCACGGAAATGGGTTATGGACACTGTAAAGTATGATGTAGAGTATGTCATGGAAGTCTTCCATCAATGGGAAGCACCGACACAGAGATATGTTTTTGAACAAATGTGTGTTTTCCTTGGCGAGGATTTGGAAGACAATGATCTGAAATGCAACCCACAAGAGTTGTGTCGTGTACGGTTTAAATTTGGAGAAGGCATGATTGTAGGTCCCGATGTAGAGAAAGCGGTTGAAATATTGTTATCATATCGGAGGAAGGGGAACAGTTCTGGTTCACGATCTGAGCCTAGTGCATCTAGTAGGAAAAAGGCGCGACAATATCCTATGAGAGAATTTCCCCCACAATGGAGAGAGGGTGACACAACTGCTAACCCACCTATTCTGCCACACTTTCAGCGTGTATGGGTCCATGTCCCATGGAAACGAGCTGAAGTTTTAGCGCTCAAACAGACATTACCTGATCCACGTATAAATCCTGCAGGGTATTACAAAGAGTTGTCACAAACTGCTGGGTCATGTATAATGAATTTAGCCGATATTGATATGTTATTTGGGAATGTTGTTCCACAGCCTTTATGGGGTAAAATTTGTCATATAGATCATGATCAGGAGTTAGGTGACTCATGGGCTAATATTGCTGCTGCAGATGCCCGACAAGTTGGTGGTGCTAAGCCTGAGCCTTTGATAGCAGAACTCCCTGGTAGAATAGTTGATTACATGAAAACGATAATGCCTGCAATACGTGTAAATTGGAATAAGTTATCTGCATGCAAGCAGAAGAAAGAAGAAACTGTTTCAGATTTCTTCACCAGGTTTGAAGAAACATTTGTCGACCACAGCGGTCAAGATATGACCACAGAAGGTGGTCAGAGATTATTCGTCGATAAATTCGTGCACAATCTGCTTCCAGAATTGTGTAAAAAGTTAAAGGATTCAGAAAGTTCTTGGGCAGTCTCATCTTCAGCGCAGATATTAGCTACTGCACAATATTACGAAAATAGAGACAAGGACGAGAAAGATAGAGTAGAAAAGAAAACTAAAGAGTTGAAAACGAAGGTTTTGTTACAGCAAGCATATCCGCCACGTGGTGGTGGTGGTCAGAACAATGGTGGTCAGAATAACTATCAGAATAATTTCCAGCACCCTCAACAGTATCAGAGGAACTCGCAAAGAGCCGAGTACACTCAGCCACGTGTCCCTGTAGGCCCCAACCAGTGTTCATATTGCAAGGAAGAAGGTCATTTCAAGTATAGTTGTCCTATTTTGTTACAACGTGCAAATGGTGTTTCTGGTGTAAGAGGTCGTGGTGTTCAGCAAGCGCCTAGAGGTAGAGGATGTGGAAACGCCCCCCAGAACGCACGTCCCCTTCCACCACAAAATTCTATGAATAGGTTTGATCAGCAGAACAACGCATCTGACAGGACAGCTCAATACTATGTCGATGATTACTATACAGAAGATGAGTATTTAGAGGGTAATGATTGCTAGGACAGCCAAAGACAAAGAGAGGGAGTTGTTTCAGTTCCAGTAGATCAGAGTGGGCCTTACGTTGAAGTGATTACATCAGGTGTGTCAGAGCCTTTTCTGTTGGATACTGGTGCTACAAAGAGTTCTATTATGCACTCCAAACTCCCTGGTGCACCTTTGTCTGGCGAAATGAACGTTTCTATAGGTTTTTCTGGCTCCCCAGTTAGAAATCCGATTTCTGACCCTTTGTCTCTTTCTGTTGGTCCTTGCGAATTCGAAGCACCCCTCATTCTGACAACAGGTTGTGGTGAAAACTTGCTAGGATTAGATTTGTTAAAAAGATTGTATGCGACTTTGTACTGTTCTCCTTCAGGAGTACAACTTACTTTAGGTAAGAAAGTGGTTTCTCCCATGTATTTGTCGAGAGATGCGCTTCCAGCAGAATTGTCGTTTCTTCCAGATATTATTTGAACCACTGGTCCAAATGATGTGGGTCTTTTAGAAATTCCACCATATGTTGTAACATTGAAAGCCAACGTTAAAATGCCACGAATTCCCCAATACAAAATCTCGAGTGAAGGTGAAAAAGCTTTGCTAGCGATCGTTTACGAATTGATTGAAAAGGATGTGATTGAAGAAACACGAGGCAACTTTTGCAATAGTCCAGTTCTGCCTGTTTTAAAACGAACTGACCCTTCTCAGCCACCTGTGTACAGATTCGTGATTGATCTTAGAGAGGTGAATAAAATAGTTGTGCCACAATTCCCAGTTGTCCCCGACATTACCACATTATTGACTATGATTCCAGCTTCTGCCTCCTGGTTCTCGGTGATTGACCTGAAGAATGCTTTCTTCAGCATCCCGATTGCTGAGGAGAGCAGGGATATTTTTTCCTTCAGTTTAGGAGGTCGCAGCTTCCGCTTTAAACGCGCTCCTCAGGGCTACTGTGAAAGTCCATCAATATACAGTCAAGCTCTAAAAACACAGCTTGATACGATTGTTCTACCTAAAGGTGCTGCTCTTGTACAGTATGTGGATGATTTGCTCATTGCTGCAGACACTGAGGAAATTTGTAAAAAGGCCACGTTGTCATTATTGCGTCATCTGTGTGATCTTCATCACAAGGTGTCACTTTCCAAACTGCAGTATTGCCGACAAGAAGTGACCTACTTAGGTCACCTCTTATCGAAGGAGGGAAGGAAACTGACCCCAGAAAGAATTCAGGCAATAGCGAAATTGAATGTGCCAAGAACGCAGAGAGAAGTGCGTGCTTTCTTGGGCATTACATCGTACTGTAGACAGTGGATTCCAAATTTTTCATTATTAGCCAAACCCTTGGTGGCATTAACGTGTAAAAATACACCCAATCCCATTCCTTGGTCTGAAGAGTGTCAGAAAAGTTTTCTCGAATTGCGCACAGCATTGTGTTTGGCTCCTGTGTTAGGTACCCCCGACTACAGTAAGCCTTTCACATTATATGTCCACGAGAAAGAGGGCTGTGCATTGTCTGTGTTGACTCAGTTGTTTGGAGGTAGGCAGCGTCCATGTGCCTATTTTTCGTCGACTTTGGATCTGGTAGCTAAAGCATTGCCAAGTTGTTTAAGAGCCACAGCAGCAGTAGCTGTTTCTATTCGACAGTCTGCTGGTCTAGTAATGAATAATACACTAGTCGTGATGGTCCCACATGCAGTAGACACGTTGTTAAATAGAACCAAGACACAGCACTTAACTAGTGCTCGACTGTCCAGTTACGAATTGACATTACTAGTGAGTCATGTGCACATAAAAAGGTGCAGTACCTTAAACCTAGCTACATTGTTGCCAATTGCAGAAGGATCAGATGTTTCAGAACAACACGATTGTCTGCTCAGAACAGAGGAAGAGACGAAAGGGAGAGTAGATCTATCCGATACTCCTCTTGCTGAATGTGATGGTACATTGTGGGTGGATGGTTCATGCTTCAAGCTCCCGAGTGGTGATACGACTGCAGCATATGCCGTTACGACTTTACATACAATTGTTGAAGCTGCACATGTGCCACATAATTCAGCTCAAGCGGCAGAATTGATTGCACTCACGAGAGCATGTGTGTTGTCCAAAGGAATGAAAGTGACTATCTACACTGATAGTCAGTATGCATTTGGAGTGGCTCACAGTTTTGGGCGATTGTGGAGAGAACGTGGGTTCCTGACGTCGCATGGAGCTAAGATTCAGCATGGTCAGTTGGTGAATGAGCTTCTTGAATCACTGACCCTGCCCCTGCAAATGGCGATTGTGAATTGTAGTGCTCACAAGAAGGTGACTGATGATGTTGGTCGTGGGAATGCATTTGCTGATGAGATCGCGAAAGAAACTGCAAAGAATGTAATGAGCCGAATGTATGTTGCGGGCCCTGCAAAATGGACTGGTGATGTTGGAATGTGTGAAGACACAATAGAGAGTGTGAAGTCCATTCAAGCTGAGGCCACAGAGAAAGAGTTGAGCACGTGGAGAGAAAGTACGGGTAGAATTGATACAAATGGTTGCTGGATTGAATTATCAGAGCATCAGAGATGGTTGTTACCCGATGCATATGTGCTTGCAGTGGTTACAATGGCTCATGGAATGGCTCATATCAGCGTGAAAGGGATATGCGAGTTGTTGGCCCCAGTATGGAAGAATTCAGGGATTCCCAAGTGTGCAGAGAATGTTGTCAAGAATTGCATGGTATGTCTGAAGCACAATCCTGGTAGGGGAACCCCAACTCCAGCTGGTCATTTTGCACCTCCTACGTATCCGTTCGAGGTTTTGCAGCTAGATTTCATTCACATGGAGAGGTGCAACAATTTAAAATACGTACTTGTCGTTGTTTGTGCCTTTTCAAGATGGGTAGAAGCCTATCCCCTAAAAGACAATACTGCCTTGTCCACAGCAAAAGCCCTTGTGAAAGAGTACTTCCCCAGGTTTGGAATGCCTAGAATGGTCTGGTCTGATAATGGAAGTGAATTTGTGGGTCGTGTGATGAAGAGAGTGTGTGAAGGGCTAGGTATTCGGCAGAAGTTCCATGCTGCAAATCACCCCCAGTCAGCTGGATTAGTAGAATGTTACAATGGCACTTTAAAACTTAAACTGGCCAAAATCCAAGCGAGCACAGGTCTTAAATGGCATGACGCTCTACCCTTAGCACTCCTGTCCACTAGAATGACTGTGCATTCACGAGTGAAACTTAGTCCATATGAGATAGTTTTTGGCCGGCCAGCCAACATATGGGGAGTGCCTAGACCCACAAAGTTTAGTGAACTGGAACACCCTGTTTTGCTCGATTATCTGTATGAATTGACGGCTAAATTGCGTGTTTTGCATCAACAGGTTCACAACACCCTGCCTCCGGTCTCTGAAACTCCGGGACATAAGATAGACCCTGGATCCTGGGTCTTGGTCAGGAATTTTCAGAGAACAAAGAACGACCAGCCCAGGTGGACCGGACCGCATCTCGTCCTTCTTTCCACGAGATCAGCCGTTCGGGTGGAGGGGAAGGCCAACTGGGTCCACGGGATCCATTGTAAGAAAATCCCTTTCCTCTGCCTTATGACCAGTGGGTCCAGAAGGGTGTCGCTGACCCAGAACCTGATACCGTGCCACATGCCGTCCCCTTTAATGATTTGCATGTAAAAAGAACTGACTCTGAGCGAGAAAGTGAAAACATTTTGCACAAGGCTGTGCCGCCACCCGATCGATTGAACACTACAGAGCCTGACCTTTTGTTCCAGGATCAGACAATACCAGGAAGACAACGATATAATTTGAGACCGAGGAAGATGAACTAGTAGAACAACTTCTTTTGCAATTTGAGACCAAGATCCATGGACTAATAAATAGATATTTCTTTTTCTTCCTCTCAAGTACTATTTTTTAAAGTGCAGCTCTCCCATCTAAGAAACTTGCTTTTTTTTGTTTTTCGAACCGCCATCCGGGTTCCGCTGCTAGGGCCGCGGTTGATTAAAGTCCTTGGGGTGCAGCTGACCACGTTAGGTCGGTAGTTCTGGTTGGTCCAAGGGAGTTGCCCTAGACTGACAGAAGCATCCCTTAGCAGAGGCAACCTACCACCGCGGGCAGCACTTTAGAGAGGATGGAGTTTCCCGATGTGGAGAGACCTGCCAAACGGACGAATTTTAAGCACGAATTGTGCAACGTGATGACAAGAAAAAGTTTTATAATATTGTGTATTTTGATGCTATTTAGTGTAATTATATTTTTGATAAGTTATGTTTTACTTTCTTTTCGTGTAACATTTGCACCCACTGCATCACCCATACCTCCTCCCACTGTTTCCTCTCATTCTTTCCACCCTCTGCCTGACCACAAATCAAATAGGAGATTGGAGTTCATCAATAACTCCTTTGTTCAGTTATTACACCAACACCAACGTATAATGAACACAACTAACTGTTGGGTGTGCGGTCTTATGCCTCACACAACGGATAAAGGTATCCCTTATCTGGTCCTGCCATTCAGTCACAATGGTTCTGTATGGGCATATAGGACAATGTTCATATATGCACACGAAATCTACCCCCTGCGTTCTGTAACAGACAATCCTAGAAAAAGTGCTCTAGTCAAGGGTATAGTAGACATGATTAAGGAAGGTATTTCTTATGAGACTATCCCGAGAGATGAGACACTGGTATACATAGGATGGAACATGACTGGATATGAAGCTACTCTGAGTGAGAAACAGCAAGCTAAGAGATCGTCCCCGATTTGGATTGTACCCCATCAGGGTCATCTGTGTCTGCAAGGTAATGGCACGAATCCCAGGGCTCAGTTAGGGAAGAGTGTCTGTACTGAAACGTATGTTTTTGGATCTCAGACTTCCCCATCGTTTTTAGCAGCTAAGGGTACCTATTTCATCTGCCACGATAGAGCCTATACATGGTTGCCCCCTGACTTTTCGGGCTCATGTTTTGTTTCCTTCCTGTTGCCTCCCACCTACACAGCAGCGGCAGACTACCACAGGACAAGGATAGTCAGAGGTGTTTTGAGTGAAGAAGACACTGCGGGTCAGGAATTTGGGGACTTTGCAAAGGGTTTTCTGCCGTTCTGGGGATCCATGGCTAACAGCAGGAACATAAGGCAATTGACAAGGGTAGTTGAGTCCACCGTGATTGAAACTGCTGGTGCCCTTAGTAATTTGACTGCTGAGCTCCAGTCGGATCGACTTATGACCCTTCAGAACAGGGTCGCTTTAGATGTCATACTTGCAGATCGGGGTGGGGTATGCAGATTGATCCAATCTAGTTGCTGCATCTTCATCCCTGATAACGCTCCAACAGTGTACCAGGACATCTCCAAACTACATAAGATTTCCGAATCTATTCATGTGGATAAAGGAGATTGGTTGTTAATGGGATGGTTCTGGGAACTGATATCTGCCTGGGGATGGAAAATTCTAATGGTCATTGGGATGGTCTTAGCCATTCTTTTCCTGTTCTGTCTATGCATACAGTGTGCTCCTGCAATATGTGGCCTTTGCGTCACATCATGTATAAGGAAGCCTGTATCAAGAGATGAACTGAGTACTAGTATGATGTTACAGCAACACCTCAATGACTTTAGGAATATAGATCTGGACTTGGATTAACATGAGGATAGATTAATTGCCTATGTAAGGGCAAAAGGAGGGTTTGTGGTTCTGAAAATTCTGGATTCATGTAATCGTTCTGGACTCGAGAATTAAAACTTCGTCGAACCATGACGAATTTGGTATCAAAAGACCGAGAATGACGAGCACACCATGTACATATATTTTCAGCATATTCGAGTGATGATTTCACCTCGAAATCGTCATTTGCGTTCTGAACCCTTGGCTTCCATTTATGTGTTGCCCTTTACATAGGCCTTAATCCAGCCGAATTCAATTCCACAAGGACACGTACACCTTAATCGACTTTTCTATGACCTGTGCAAGTTGGAACCATTGCCCCAGGCCGAACTCGTTAGGTCAGTTCCCCTCCCAGTGGCCGAACAAGATAGCATCAAGGCTCAACAAGCCATAAAACCGTTTCAGCGCGCACACCTGCCGTATCTTGCTCCCATCTGTCTCTACTCTTTTTGCTTCACTTACTTTATGGTGGGGAGGTGCCTGTTTTATTGGGGGTCCACCGATATCTGATGAAATGTTGGGCCTTGCTGGGTGATTTGTTGTGGGCAGCACGACGTGAAATATGTACATGTCATCATGACTCTGCTTTTCCTTTGTAACCAAAACCTGTAAATGATATATTGCAAATTCGAAGAATGTTTGCCTGAAGCCGAATATTCTGTATAAAGAGAGAAGCTTGACTTTGTAAATTCGAGCAGTCTCCGGAGAATATACTTTCCCGTGTGTTGTACTTCTAGGACACTTGTTACCTTGGTTGCAGCCAATAAATCGATCTTTGACTTCACCTAGAAGACTCTGAGTTTCTGTGGTCTGGATCAGGAAGAACCCGAGGTCTCTGGGTGTACCCTGACACCGCTGGGTTACCGGTTCTGTGCCGGTTCTTAAAAACCCAGTACCTCAGTCTTGCGGGATGCTTGTATACAAGCCCTCAATATCGAAACTGACAAGCAGTGTATCATCATTGATTTTGATTTGGTCCAACAGTTGTAGAAGGTTTTTTGTATCCTTAAGGTATGTAGTGGTTTTTTGAACCAGAGGTTTTAGGAAAGCATCGCAAAAGCGAGATAGTGGCTCCAGTAATGACCCAATACCTGATACTATTGGTCTCCCGGGAGGTGGGTGTTTATTTTTGTGCATTTTCGGTAGTGTGTAGAAATATGGGATTTTTCATTCGGTGTCGCACAGAAAGTCAGCCTCCTGTTTGGAGACGTACCCATTTGTTTCTCCATATTCCACCAGGGATCTTATTTCTCCTTTCAGGTCTTCGGTTGGGTCGGAAGGGAGTATTCTGTAGTTCCTGTCGACAGAGAGTAGTCTCTTGCATTCTGCCTGGTACATAGTTTTGTCTTGGATTACCACACCACCACCCTTGTCGGCCGCTTTTATAACGATGGAATCGCATGTTCTCAGCTCCTTTAAAGCAGTTCTCTCATTTTTCTCAAGTTAGCAAATGGTTTCTTAGGCTGTAGTTGCTCAATGTCATTGAAGACAGCTGGTTCAAAAGCCGCCAGCTCAACAGGTGTAGTATGTGGCGGTGGAACAAATGTGGATTTTGTGCGGAGATCCGCTCGTTCCAGTCTTCATTTTCAGTCCTCTCGCCTCTTTTTTCAAAGAATGCTTTCAATTTGAGTTTGCGGAAGAAACTGGATAGTAAACAATGTCGTTGAAATTTATCAAGTTTAGGTGCGGGTACGAAACCCAGTCCCTTATTAAGGACTTTTGTTTCAAAGATAGACAAGGGTCTAGTCGCCAAATTAGTTACTTTGTCCTGTTGCTGCTTGGTCCCGCTTGTGGGGTTCTGCTCCGTGTGTGATTCATCACAGGGTCTTCTGTTGTTCAATGTACTTGGTTGGGGTTCTTTTGCCGGCCTCACGTTGCCGGACGGCATCCCATATCCACGGGGTTCCCGATACAGACCGCTCAGGTATACCGCCTCTGTGCCAATTACCACAAATAAGTGCGCATACCGCCACCTGCCATACTCTACAATCAGCCCACGACGCCATTTTCAGGGGCTCAAAATCTACCGATTTCCCCAAACCATGTAGATTGTGGACTACACAACGGCAGGTCTGGAACCCATGTAGCTCGAAATTAGAGCGCTTAAAGTAAGGAAGCTAACATAAGCATCTTTTCACTCCTTTGAGCATGTAACCCTGTTTGAGTAACTATATGTTCTGTATGTTACGTGTGTGTTCTGTATATTTAGTACGTTATGTTTTGAACTTACCACAATCGCGTGTATGATTTTGCAGATACCACGCGTTTCTTAATACACCTAGCTTTGCTACTACTCACTTACCATGACACAATAGGAGTGTGTGTGATTTCTTCACTTCTATTTTCCACGGACCGATGTCCAACAACAAGCACGCTAGCTTGAGAGAACTACAAGCATGTATGACTGAAAAAACTACAACAGGATTACGCATAAGCACGCCGTTGCGAAAGATACGACTGCCTCCTTTTTCACATTATTCAATCAATCAATCAATAAATCATGCCATTTGTATAGCGCACTACTCACCCGGGAGGGTCTCAAGGCGCTTGGGAGGAGGGGTATGCTACTGCTCGAACAGCCAGGTCTTGAGTTGTTTCCTGAAGGCGAGATGGTCCTGGGTCAGCCGAAGGTGGATGGGGAGGGAGTTCCAAGTCTTGGCAGCCAGGTAAGAGAAGGATCTTCCTCCGGCGGTGGCTCTTCGGATGCGTGGTACGGCTGCGAGGGCGAGGCTGGTGGACCGTAGCTGGCGGGTGGCGTGTAGAAGGTCAGGCGGTCGTTGAGGTACTTGGGGCCCAGCTCGTGGAGGGACTTGTGTGCGTGGGTGAGGAGCCGGAACGTGATCCTCTTGTCGACGGGGAGCCAGTGCAGGTTCCTCAGGTGGCTGGAGATGTGGCTGCGTCGGGGGACATCCAGGATGAGTCGGGCGGAGGCGTTCTGGATGCGCTGGAGTCTTTTCTGTAGCTTGGCTGTGGTTCCGGCGTAGAGGGCGTTTCCGTAGTCCAGTCGGCTGGTGACGAGTGCCTGGGTGACAGTCTTCCTGGTCTCGGTCGGGATCCAGCGGAAGAACTTGCGAAGCATACGCAGGGTGTTGAAGCACGATGAGGAGACGGCGTTGACTTGTCTGGTCATCGAGAGGGAGGGGTCCAGGATGAAGCCCAGGTTGCGTGCGTGGTCGGTTGGCTTGGGTGCGGTGCCCAGGGCTGGGGGCCACCAGGAGTCGTCCCAGGCGGAGGGCGAAGATCCCAGGATGAGGACTTCCCTCTTGTCCGAGTTCAGTTTCAGGCGGCTGTCCTTCATCCACTCGGCGACGTCTTTCATCCCTTCGTGTAAGCAGGTTCTGGCGGTGTCGGGGTCTCTGGTGAGGGAGAGGATCAGCTGGGTGTCGTCGGCGTAAGAGATGATGTTGAGGTTGTGCTGGCGTGCGATGGCTGCGAGAGGTTTCGTGTAGATGTTGAAGAGGGTGGGGCTGAGTGAAGATCCTTGCGGGACGCCGCAGATGACTTCGGTGGCCTCGGAGCGAAACGGGGGGAGGCGGACTCTTTGTGTTCTTCCGGCGAGGAACGAGATGATCCACTCCAGTGCCTTCTCTTGGATACCGATGTTGCTGAGGCGCTGGACTAGGGTGCGGTGGCAGACCGTGTCGAACGCAGCGGAGAGGTCCAGGAGGATGAGGGCCACTGTTTCCCCCTTGTCGAGCAGGGTCCGGATGTCGTCGGTGGCTGCGATGAGGGCGGTCTCGGTGCTGTGGTTGGCTCTGAAGCCGGACTGCGAGGGGTGGAGGGATCCGTTCGTCTCGAGGAAGGCGGTCAGCTGTCTGTTGACGATCTTCTCGATGACTTTAGCAGGAAAAGGGAGGAGCGAGATGGGGCGGAAGTTTTTGAGATCGGTGGGGTCCGCTGTACGTTTCTTCAGGAGGGCGCTGATCTCGGCGTGCTTCCAGCTCTCCGGGAAGGTGGCGGTGTTGAAGGAGGCGTTGATGATGTTCCGGAGTTGGGGTGCGATGGTGGAGTCGGCCTTGTTGAAGACGTGGTGTGAGCAGGGGTCGGTCGGTGATCCGCAGTGGATGGTGTTCATCGTGCGGGCTGTGTCGGTGGTCACCGTGGTCCAGGTGCGAAGGGTGGCGGTGGTGGGCGTTGGTTCGACGGTTGGGTGCGTGGGTGGGGCGCCGAAGCTGTTGTGGATGTCGGCGATCTTGCGGTGGAAGAACAAGGCGAGGGAGTCGCAGAGGTCTTGTGACGGAGTGATGTCGTTGGTGCCGGTGCTGGGGTTGGAGAACTCCTTGACGATAGTGAAGAGCTCTTTGCTGTCGTGGGCATTGTTGTCCAGTCGTTCCTTCAGGGATTTCTTCTTGGTGGTGCGGATGAGCTGGTGGTGCTTGCGGGTAGCGTGTTTGAGGGCGGTCATGTTGTCAGTGGTCCGGTCGAGGAGCCAGGCTTTCTCGAGGGTGCGGCAGGTCTTCTTGGAGTCCTTGAGGTCGTCGGTGAACCAGGATGCCTTCTTGCTTCTGGGTCTGCTGGGAGGGTTCTTTAGTGGCGCGAGGTCATCGGCGCAGGCGGTCAGCCACTGTGTGAAGTTGCGGGCTGCTTCGTTGGGGTCCGTTGTGTTGGCGGGTGGGCTCTGGCTGAGGGAAGTTGTGAGCTGGTCTGCGGTGATCTTGCTCCAATTCCTGTGAGGTACCTGTTGCGGGTGGTGGTGGGTCGTGGATCTTTTGAAGCTGAAGTGGACGCAGCTGTGGTCGGTCCAGTGGAGTCCGGTGGCGTGGCTGAAGGTGATGTACTTGCTGGAAGAGAAGACGGGATCAAGCGTGTGGCCGGCGTAGTGGGTGGGGGTGTTGACCAGTTGCTTGAGTCCGAGGTTGGCGAGGTTTTCCAGCAGGGCGGTGGTGTTGCGGTCCTTGTTGTTCTCCAGGTGGAAGTTGAGGTCTCCGAGGAGGATGTAGTCGGTGGAGGGGAGGGCGTGCGGGCTGATGAAGTCTGTGATGTCTTCGCTGAATTGTGTGCGTGGTCCCGGGGGTCTGTAGACGAGGGTGCCTCTGAGGGTCGTCTTAGGGTCGGTGTGAATCTGGAAGTGGAGATGTTCGGCTGCGGCGAAGGAGTCGTTGGCGTCGGTCGTGATGCGGATGGTGTTCCTGTGGACGATGGCGATGCCACCTCTGGTCTGGTTGATGCGGTCCCTCCTGATGATCTTGTACCCGTCCGGGAGGGCGATGGCTATGTCGGGTGCAGAGGAGGCGTTCATCCAGGTTTCGGTGAGGAAGGCGACGTCCGGTGATGTAGCGTCGAGGAGATTCCAGAGTTCCACGGTGTGTCTGTGGACGGAGCGGGTGTTGATCAGGATGCACTTGAGGTGGTTGCTGCTGGTGTTTGTCTTGGCGGGTGCGGGGCAGGTTCGGAGGCAGGTGAACTTGCAGGTGCAGCAGGTGAAGGGTCCGTGGGTGCGTCTCGGGGTGGCTCGGCAGCAGGCGTGGGTCCGGCCGGCATTAAATGCGTTGAGAGTGGCGGCGTCGTAGGTCAGTCGGGTCGTCTTGCCTCGGCGGGGAGGGCCAGGGGTCCTGGCGCTGGGCGCGGGCCAGGCGCGGACCGGCGCAGACGGGCATACCTTAGGCGCACCTTCGGCGCTCAATCGGTGCTCCCGCTGCGCGCGTCCGCTGCGCGGTCGCTCTGGGGGCGTCATAAGTAAGGAGCCGGGAGGGAGGAGCAGCTGGGTGGCGAGAGCGGGGCGGCGAATGGAATCACAGGGGGGCGGGGCCGCAGGGAGGCAGCAGCGGGAAATTCCAAGAAGCAGCGGGAAATTCCCAGGAGCAGCGGGAAATTCCCAGGAGCAGCGGGAAATTCCCAGGAGCAGCGGGCAGCGAGCGAAGGAATCTGCAGGCAGGAGGCGGCAAAGGCAGGCAGGAGCGGCAGCAGTGAGTGGGGCGACCAAGCCCTGTGGAGGGCTGAGCGGTCACACTCTGTGGTCCCCTACGGTCCCCTTAAGTAAGGAGCCGGTTCAGCCCGTTTGACTGGGAAGAGTCTTGAGTCATAGCTGATACCGTGAAAGCTTTGTCACAAGGTGCAAAGAGAATGCAAGTATCACAACTACTCGCAATGTTTACTTGATTCTCCTAGAAAAAAGACCCCAATCCCCCCCTCCCCCCCTCCCCTTTTCCTTTATTTCTTTACAGGTTTTTTTCCAGATTCAAGGAGAAGAACACCTTTTGATCGAATCACATTTTGTGATTTGTACACCAAGGAATCTAGGGCAGGATACACCTTAGGGCGTGTACACCACCCAGATCCCACCACCCTGGTCCTGACGAAAACCTCACAATTACACATAGGTTGAAACATGTAGACCATTTTACCCTTTTTTCATTTCATCTTGGCACACGTCTTCTTTTGACACCAACAGCCTACCTAACCAGGCAAAGGTGCCCCACTGTTTTTAACATTGTCCAATCACTCCGGAATAAAATCCATGAGTGGGTAGTATTGGGCAATTTTTAAACACATTCACTTACAGTTAATTGCACATATAAAATTATAGAAACCAGCTCCACTGTAGTCAGGTGTCGCAGCACACCCAGATGACATTCGGCTGTCTGGGTGGGACCCCGATGATGAAGCATGTCACCAACTAGGTTGATGAGTGAGGGGTCTTCTAAGGACAAAGGCTGTCCCTAACTAGGGGTACAAGAAAAGCACCTTAAATAATTTTGGGGTTGTAAGCAACCTCCAAGAGGGCACTCCTCCATTTGTTGTTATATATCTAATCTAGGGGACCAGGAGTTCCCTCCCCACCTTTGTGGTGGAGTTACCCTTTCTCTCCCTTTGTTGTTGAGCACATGCAGCATTTGCCAGCTGTTACCTCCATGCAGCACTGACATCACTAAGATGACACATCAACTGACAAACTTGTATGACAAGGTTACTGATATTTCAAGGGAGGGGATAAATGACCCGAACTCATCCGCATTACACTGATTTCACCTTTACCATTCTGACCAACATTTTTCATGAGTGTAATGTTGTCTGTTGATGAGTCAGAAAGGAGTTCATGTGTGAAATGTGCAGTAGTCAGGGACATGATGTTGCTCATTTGTGCTTCCCTATCCATGAGGTCACACAGCTCATTTTTGAATGAGAGAACACAGATTTCTTATGTCCATCCTTTGAGTGTCCTCTGTTCCCATTCTCTATTACCAACCTCATGGTACTACTTACCTGACAACGGATGGTGTCTTGTGCATCAGACATCCAAACCTCATATGTTCAACACTCACCTATACATGTGAATACGGTAGAAGAGGAGGCAAGCAGAAAACAACATTTGGTTATGATAACACATTGCAGATGAGGTGAGAACCTTTGAGGCTTCCCACCTGCACTGGATAATCGTGTTGCTCTTCAGCCAAGTCATTTTGCAGGTGTAACTGCATGAAGATTCACCTTTATCGGCCCCTACACCCATCTCAATGGTACACAATTGGCATCAGTGTGTGCCTCAGCCATACCAATTTCATTTCGATTTAACCATGTATATTTTGCTAGGGATTTATCCTATCATTGAATTTCAAGCCCGTTGTGTTTTGGTCAGTTCATATGACACATTGTTCTATTGTATGTCCATTCTGCACTCACTTGGCATACATTTTGTCTCAGCCTATCATTTGCCACCAGGGTCTGATCTCCCATGTGTTCAATTGCCATATGTGAGCATATTGTGATGCAGGACAACAGTGTTGTACAACACATACAACACACGGTGGAGGTGAAAGGATCAATTAATGAGAAGTCTGCCAGATTTATTCTAGGGTTGACTTAACTTGGCCCAGCTCGGAGCAGTGTGTGGTCCCTGAACAGAT
This sequence comes from Lissotriton helveticus, assembly GCF_964261635.1. Taxonomy (NCBI): domain Eukaryota; kingdom Metazoa; phylum Chordata; class Amphibia; order Caudata; family Salamandridae; genus Lissotriton; species Lissotriton helveticus. The sequence goes on along the minus strand of NC_136071.1, from coordinate 510,903,846 downwards.
GTCACGTCTAACCTTGTAGCAGAAGTCAGTGCGTGTCTTTGATTCTGGGAGGACGGCATTGTACCTGCAATGATAAGTGTGTTTTGCAACTTTACATTTCTCCTGCCACATGTGATGCACTCAATTTCTGGCACAAAGGACGAGCACAAGCAGTTGTGGGCACCACCGTTGCAGAAGTCTGTCGTACATAATGTCATGAGTGATCACAAATATAACTTAGAATGGGCCCACTACTTTGATGCTACCTATATCACAATTACATGCCTTTGAATCCAGAGGTAAGGTCCACTATCGTGTTTTGTTGATTCCCAACAAATATTCCATCCAATGTAAGCAGTACATGACCAGCTGTGTGGACTGTGCAATTTAATGTATATTGGAAAGATTTGAAGTTGGACAGTATATGCATGGTCAATACTACTGGGACTGGTATCTCACTTCTTGTTCATCTTTACCATATCTGTGCAAATAGGATTTCTTGATTAGGTCTACAGGCACTATTACAATAGAGTGGGCACACCCTTTTGACTAGTTGTGGTCAGTGTTCCCTGTAACGCGCGCGCGCGTACCTTGCTTACCCCCGAGCGTGCAGAGTCCCAAGGAAAGCGCCCACGCATCCTGTGAGTACTTTCGCGCCGCCGCTATCAAAACGCGAGCGGCGTGAAAACGGTAATTCCATCCAATGTAAGCAGTACATGACCAGCTGTGTGGACTGTGCAATTTAATGTATATTGGAAAGATTTGAAGTTGGACAGTATATGCATGGTCAATACTACTGAGACTGGTATCTCACTTCTTGTTCTTCTTTACCATATCTGTGCAAATAGGATTTCTTGATTAGGTCTACAGGCACTATTACAATAGAGTGGGCACACCCTTTTGACTAGTTGTGGCCAGTGTTCCCTGTAACGCGCGCGCGCGTACCTTGCTTACCCCCGAGCGCACAGAGTCCCAAGGAAAGTGAGAGAGCGCAAACTGATTTAAATGTATGAGTACATCACACTTACCTGTAGTAAGCAAATCATGATGAGAAATGCCATGAGTGCTAATAGTATCTGCAAATATATCCTAAATGTATAGCTAATATAGAGATTTAAGTAGAAGTGGAACTAATACAGAAATGTGTGACATTATATGATTTTAGTAGACGTGATTATTTTGAATCTATGTCGTGAAGTTGCTAAAACATAAGATGGTATGTGGTTAAACGCAGAAAGTGGTAGGCCTCAGGGCCAGAGCTGGAGCTAAAAGGGAAGGTGTTTCTTTTCACGACAAAGATTGTATTAAGGTTTTTTGGCCATTGCATTAAATGGGCCATGATTTATAGAAATGTTTACTTATAAATAGAATAAGAGTATTAACATGCTTTAATTAAATGAAGAAGTTGAATATTATAATCGTTATGAGAATTATTGTAGGCCTGAAATGTTTTAGCATTGATTTACACGTACATGTCTGGGTTGAGAAATGTTGCAGGCCTTTTTAGAAGTATATGAGAGTTGGGTTCTTGGCTGCAGATATCTGTCTGCAACAGGAAAGGGGGGATTCAATTATAAATGAATGAATAGAGGTCTGTTCAGTAGACGGCCCAGACATGGAGGAGGGTTCTGGAATGTTTAAGGGGTATCAGCGGGCCGGAGAAGAGTCTGAGAAGCAAGGTCAACTCTAACGTCTGAAGCCCAATACAAGGCATCATGGAAAAAGCCAGAAGTTGCACCACGTGAGGGGCGTTCTGCAAGGGGCGTCTCAAATGTTGTTGACTGTTTTGTATTAGGGACAGCACCCCTGGGTGGAGTTAGAGCAGAGACCTGAGGACCCTTTAGAGAGCGGATGGGTAGGCAGTGAGGGGTCATGACTGGAGAACTATAGGTTTTCACCAAGAGACTTAGAGTGGGTGACTTCCCTTGGGGGTCATTCATTGCTGACACCTTTGGTAGGTTGGGATTTGGTTAAGTAGGGATACCATCTAGAACAGGGTAGGGACGCCTAACCTGTGTTTGTTTTCCTCCAACCTAAATGAAGGAGAGATATGCGTCTATGCTGATAGCATTATTATTCTTAGAACTTGTGTTAGTGATTTCTGTTGCTCGTCTGAGGGCTTTTCGAGAGCACATGTATGTAATTGGACCTGTGTATCTCGTGAATCTCATTCTGAGATGCCTGTATTTGCAGCTCATTATATCTTTACAATAAACTTTTGAAACCTAGAAGTTGTCCGTGATCTTTGAGAGTAGAGTCCTTTTCTTGGGTGAACTAACTTGCAGATGAGTGTACTGTTTTCCTCCAAGACAGGCAATAAAGGTTCAGTCGACCAGATCGAGGTTTGGATCAATAGATATAAGTTATCGATCAAAATCTCGCCCTTTCAGTTGGTAGCAGAGGATGGTTGCCTTCTTGAGGACGGTGACCTAGGCCAGGTTAGCTTACCCCAAGGCCCCTAGAAACCGATGATCGGAAGAACAGCCCGCAGATGAAGATCCGGATGACGTGAGACAGAAAAAGCAGCAGTATCGGTCGAGAGTGAGTATAAAGGGTTATGCGTGTTAGATTGCGGTGTTTTTGTATTGTATCTATGTTGTAATGTCTGGCGGAGTTGAATGTCTGTAGAGTGACTGTGGAACAGGTTGTGAGCGCGCGCAACCGGTGGAAATCTTAAGTTCAAGGAGAGCTTAAGTGGTTCGGGTGTATCGGACACCCAGAGTAATTGTCAACTAGTGTGAAGGGGGTCATGAGGTACCATTGATCACCCGAGAGACCGAGATAGGGGGAACGTAAGAGTGAGTGCGTGAGTAACGGACGCTGGTCGGAAGTTACTGTGTGTGTAAGCAACCTATCAGAGAGACGATAGACATCTCGTCAGTTGTGTTGACAATTACAGATAGACTGTGGACGTACAGTCGAGAGAAGTGACCGCTTGGTCGGAAGTAGTCATTTTTCGGTGTATGAATGGGACGCATGCATAACCGGGAGACGAGTTGAGAAAGGAGGGGTGCTGCTGCGAAGCGGAGAAAAGAGACGTCAGGTGGTGTCGCGCAGTGATTGGCTGACCGGAGAAAGACCGCGCTGTGATAGGCCAGCTAGCGAACACGTCACACAGGGTCGCGCAGTGATTGGCTGACCGGAGAAAGACCGCGCTGTGATAGGCCAGCTAGCGAACACGTCACACAGGGTCGCGACGTGATTGGCCGACAGGAGAAAAACCGCGCTGTGATAGGCCAAGCTAGAAAAGCCGCGACAGGATTGGTGGATTGTCACCAGGAAGTAAACAGAGTAGCGAGGCTGGATTTTGTGCGCATAATTATGAAGTGTTTTAAATGGTTGAAAGCGCTGTTTAAGAAAGAGAAGCGGGGATCGTATGAAGGGGAAGAAGCCCCGCCAGAGGGTACGCCAGCTCGTTATATGGCAGTAAATGTTGGGTTGCATACGATCCTTTGGATATCAGAGTGGAGTAAGATTACTGAAGGAAATGAGGAACTGACGTTCCCGAAGTACGGGACGTTCAGATTAGAGGTGTTACATCGATTGAAATCAGTCATGACCTCAAAGAGACCCTTGCCTAGACCAACCCAGTTTGAAGCTCTCGATGCATGGCTTAGGGCAGCGCATGAAAGGAATATGAACAGACGACAAGAAAGGGTGAAACGATCGGTAAGAGCAGTACAGGATGCCAGGTGGGATGCGGATGCTAAAAGATGGAGAGTGCATAACCTGGAAATAAATAAACTGTACCCAGTGTTAGAGGTGCCCGTAAATAAAAGCCCCCTGGAAGAAGATGATGAGAGCGAAACAGAGGACAGCCTGATAAACAGATTATTGACAGACAGGCCACCCCCGTATAATAAAGCTGGGGGAGAGGTCGAGCATACTGAAGGAGAAAAGGGGGGCAGTACAGGAGAGCATAGACCGCTTCCCAGTTCAGAGTGGGATCCTGAGCCAAAGAAAGAGCTGTCCCAGCCTAGTCATGTGCAGCAGGTAGTCGGTAGGTTTGTGGTACAAAGAGCGCCGGAAACGGAAAGCGCCACATCCTACCCATTACCAGATGCACTACAGGTACCTGTTACCATAGGTCCTATAATATCGATATATGACCAAGAGAGAGCAAGAGGGGAAGAACGGAAACGGAAAGACAGAGAAAGAGCAGAAGAGGCAAGGAGGAACGATACCACTAATTCCCCAAGTCAGATGCCGATACCCAGAGAGTGGAGCACCCCGATGCAAACAGCAGGGGACCCAGGAGGAGATCCTGGGGGCCCTAGATGGCCAATGGATTTGAGGGGATCGGGACGAAAATCCTTTCAAGAGCTAAATGAGTACATGAAGCAGTGGGATGAGGCAGTGAAGGCTCAAAAGTGCATCAATGCTGCGGAAGCTGAAAGAGAAAGTCAGGACAGCCGAGCTCGGACTCACTGCGGGGCTGGAGAGAGTAGCCCGGAGTGGGACTGTAGAGGGAGTAGGGGAGTCACCCATTGGGCCCGGAGTGGAGGTAGAACAGACCTGGAAAACGGGGGCCCCGAGAGTGAAGGGGTGGCGCGCCCAATACTCAGTGAAGGGGAGAGGAGAGCGCAAGAGTACAGAAACAGCTTTAAGTGTCCACACTGTGTGCCTGGCACCAGAGAACAGAATGGGAGTTGTGAGAGGTCGCACCATAGTCCCTGTGATGACAGAAATGAGCGCAGCCCAGGGAATATGGGGAACCAGGAAGGATCGTATCGGATACTGAGTGATACGAGGCAAAGGGAGTGTAGCGACCAGAGGGAAAATAACAGAGAGGTGTGCGGTGAGAGGAGAGAAGAAGAAGAGAGTGGGCAGAGAGAGAGTGGGGGTAACAGGCCCGTGTTCCATCACCTTCCAAGATCAGATGGCCGAGCATGGGACCTGGAGAGATGGGAGCGAGGGAGGCCACCCATTAACTCTCCTGAGCCCAAACGAAGAGCTCGAAGTTGGGATGGGAGGGAGACCAGTGAGCCCCCTTCGAAAGACATATTGCGAGCTGAGATAAAAGCCAAGAGACTTGATGTCTCCAGCTTAAGGTCAGATCTGGATGACATGGTAGATGGTACCCTGCCTTTAGAAAGAATGGAAATGTATGAGCAGGATGAAATACTGTATATGGCAAAGGACATCACACGAAAAGCGAGAGCAGTCCATGAGAAGTTAGTCGAACTAGCAGGCAAATATATGGTGGACTTGTCAAGAACCAAAGCATTACAGGGTAACCACAGGCTACATTACTCAGATCGAGATCTAGATGAGAGGAGAACGATTGGGCTGAAAACACACATAAGGGAACTGATTACTGGAATAAGGACATGGAGGGCACTAGATAAATGGGAAGAGAGGTGGTCCAAGAAAGGGACCGGCAGAAGAAGCATGATTGGTATGACACCAGGACAGCAGGGAATAGAAGCTTACCCTTTGCGTGAAGTTGCAAATGGGAACTATGTACATGTCCCTTGGAGTAGGGGAGATTTAGCTGCTTTTACCACCTCTTTCCCCAAGTTACGAGAGAACCCTGTGGAGTGGTACAAGCAAGTGGAGAGATTTGTAAAAATCTCCAAGGTCCTTTGGATAGATCTGAACACGCTGTTCGACATTGTAGTACCTGGAGACCTGTGGACAGCATGTAAGGTTAGCGCTGAGTGGCCCACAACGGAGCCAGCGAGAGATGCTAAGACTAATGGGCCGTCCGAGATTGTGATGGCAAAATTCGAGAGAGTGATGACTTGGCTGAAAGAGAAGGTGCCAATGCAAGACATAGATTGGGTCAGAATAGATCGAACAAGACAGGAACCCAAAGAGACAGTTCATGAATATTACGAGAGATTGCTGAAGGCATTTAAACAGTATAGCGGCTTGGATGTAATGGATCCAAAGGACATAGGGCAATTTGTGTCCAAGTTCGTCCTGGGACTGAGACCGGATATTAGTTTAATGATTCAGCAACACTCGATTTGTTGGCAAAGTAAACCCCTAGATGAAATACTGAGATATGCCAGGTACTGCTGTGATGAGGTAGACTCCAAGGCTAAGAAACTAAAAGAAAAGCTGATGGTGGTACAATTGCAGACAGCAGGAAAGGGGGGACCGCAACAACAGCAGCAAGGGACAGGTACAGGAGGTAAGAAGCAGTACAGTCAGAACAAGGGTAATGAGGAGAGTACTACCTTTAGACCTAGAATAGACATAGCTACCTTGAAGAAAACGACTAGGTGCCACCAGTGTAACGAGCTGGGGCATTGGAAACGCGAGTGCCCCTACAATGTAGAGATAGGAGAGCAAGAGATAGAGGAGGAAGAGGTCCAGAGCGCACCTACAAGAGGGGTAACGCCATACCAAGGAAAGGTGCTCAAAGGGGGGGGGGCTCCTCCCCGAGCCCAGTTCCCGCAACCTCCTCGAGTAGGGAGTATGGGTAAGACCTATAGACAAATGCCCCTGTTTGTGGAAGGGGAAGAGTGCTATTATGTGGACCCATTAACCGGACAGAGAGTGGAAAGAGAAGACTGCACCCTCGGGGCAGCCTTAGAGGTAGATCAGAGGGGACCCTATGTTGAAGCAGAAGTAGCAGGGTGCCCTACGACATTTCTGGTGGACACAGGAGCCACTAGATCCACGATCAGATCAGCCGCAGTTCCAGACCTGCCCATGTCTGGAGAGACCATACAGGTGGTAGGGGTCGCAAACAGGAGAATAACCAGCCAATTGACAGAACCGGTGCAGGTGAAAATAGGGAAGTACAGCGATGAGCACCAGTTTGTGGTTTGCGATTCAAGCCCTGTGTGTCTGCTAGGAAGAGACCTGTTGTGCAAATTGAATTGTACTATATATTGTACACCTCAGGGAGTGGAGGTATTGACTAATGATGATGATGCAGATTTCAAAGTTGCAAACTCTAGAATATGTGTGGAGCTGTACCCTACTTTGACAGTAGATGAGCTCCCCTGGGACTTGAGAGAGACAGTGTCACCAGAAGTATGGGATTTCACTGGGGAAGAGATTGGATTGGTCAAAGGGGTGGACCCAGTGAAAATTGTAGTGAAACCGCATGCTGAGTTCCCAAGAACACCCCAATATAAATTGACTCCAGAAACGATTGCAGGCATAAAACCCGTGATCGAGTCCATGATTAAACAGGGAATACTGAAAGAAATCGTGGGTAGTCCATGTAACTCCCCGATTATGGGTCTGCAGAAACCAAATGGGAAATTTCGGATAGTGCAGGATCTTCGAAAGATTAATAACATAGTCGTTTCGTGTTGTCCAGTGGTACCGAATCCATCAGTGATACTGTTTCAGATTCCATTCCAAGCAGAGTGGTTCACAGTGATCGATCTGTGTCAGGCTTTCTTTTCGATCCCTTTAGACGAAGATAGCCATTTTCTTTTCGCATTTAAGCTGGAAAATCGCGTCCTAACATGGTGTCGTATCCCTCAGGGGTATACAGAGAGTCCCTCGATCTTTAACCAGCTTTTGAAGAAAAATCTTGAAAGTCTAGTGCTGCCCCAGAAGTCAGTTCTGGTCCAGTACATAGACGACCTCCTTGTGGCGTCAGAAACAGAAGAAGCTTGCAGGGAAGACTCCATTGCTTTGTTAAATCACCTAGCTGCCAATGGGCATAAGGTGTCCCCGGGAAAATTGCAGTACTGCCTGACAGAAGTGCAGTACTTGGGACACAGAATTGAGAAAGGCAAACGAAAAGTGTCACCAGACAGGATAGAGGCGATCATGAAAATGAATGCGCCTCAGACACAGAGAGAGGTCAGGATGTTCCTAGGGATGGTGGGTTATTGCCGACAGTGGATCGTGAACTTTTCACTGAAAGCAAAGCCCTTGCAAAAACTGACGCACAAAGAGGTGAGTGATCCGGTACCATGGGACAAAGATTGTTTGATGGCATTCTTACAGCTGAGAGAGGACCTGTGTCGTGCTCCGGCATTGGGAATGCCTGATTACAATAAACAATTTTTTCTTTACTGTTGTGAGAGAGAAGGTTGTGCGTTGTCTGTGTTGGTCCAAATCCATGGGAATGCCCGTAGACCAGTTGCTTATTTCTCGGCTACCTTAGATCCAGTAGCCGCAGCGTTGCCCGGATGTCTCAAATCCGTTGCTGCAACGGGTGTCAGCATTGAAAGATGTGAAAATATCGTTATGGGGCACCCGTTAGAGGTGTGCGTGCCACATTCTGTTGAACTGTTAATGACCAGGACCAAAACACAGCATCTGACCAACAGCAGGCTCACGCGCTATGAGCAAGTTATTCTTGCTGCAGAGAACGTGACCCTCAAGAGATGCTCTGTTTTGAACCCTGCTACCTTAATGCCACTTCCAAATGATATTGATGATGATGATGAATATACAGACCATGACTGTCTCGATGTGACTGAACTATGCACCAAACCCAGACCCGACATCGTAGATGAGCCACTGACTGACCCAGATGAAGTTTTCTTTGTCGATGGCTCATGTGTAAGAGACGCAGTTGGGCAGTTGAGAGCAGCTTATGCTGTTTGTACAATTGAAGGAGTTGTGGAAGCTGGGTGCCTGGAAGGAGTACATTCCGCTCAGGTAGCCGAGATTATTGCCCTGACACGTGCTTGCTTAGCAGGCAATCAAATTCGAGTCACCATATACACCGACAGCCAGTATGGGTATGGGGTAGTTCATGATTACGGGCAGTTATGGTCTCAAAGAGGGTTCATGACTTCTTCAGGCTCTCCCATTCGCAATGGAGAGTTTGTGCGCTTGTTGTTAGAAGCATTGCAATGTCCAGCAAGTATCGCAGTTGTAAAGTGCATCGCACATACCAAAAATGAGGACTTTGTTTCGAAAGGCAATAGATATGCTGATGAAGTTGCACGGTATTGCGCGGAACAAGGTTACTCTTTCACAGAGGTGGATGTGGGTGGAATAAATGTAAGAACTGAATTAGCTATGATACTGGAAACTGTTGATACTTGGGATGAACTGTCAACCATGCAAGAAAATGCTCCTGATTCTGAAAAAGAAACATGGGAAAAGGCAGGATGTGTAATGGGTGAGACCCATTTTTGGGTCTCAGCAGACGGCAGAGCAGTGTTGCCCAATGAGATGGTGAGTCCAATGGCTAGGCTCATACATGGTCCCGTACACTTAGGGAGAGATGCTATGCTGAGAGTGTTTAGACAGACTTGGTACAATCCTAAGTTTAGAATAGCAGCAGAAGCAGTGTGCCAGCGTTGTGTGACCTGCCAGCAGCTGAACGTAGGGAAAAGAACACCAGTTGCACTAAGTCACATAGGAAGATCAGGAGGTCCATTCAACAGAATGCAGATAGATTTCATTGAAATGCCAAGGTGCAACCGCCTCCGATATGTCCTGGTGGTTGTTTGTGCGTTCTCCAGATGGGTTGAGGCATACCCCACACGTAGGTGCGACACCCTCACAGTGGCTAAGTTACTGCTTAGAGAACTTATCCCTCGTTTCGGGGTGCCGGCCTTTTTGGAATCAGATAGGGGAACACATTTTAACAGCGAGCTTGTGAAGATGATTTGTGTTGCGCTAAATATTGATCAAAAGCTACATTGCAGTTACCGACCAGAAGCCTCAGGAATTGTGGAACAAATCAATGGCACGATCAAGTCCAGAATAGCTAAAGTTTGCTCCTCAACGACCCTGAGTTGGCCTGATGCCCTGCCATTAGTTCTCATGAGCCTTCGTAGTACCCCAGACAGAAGAACAGGGTTGTCACCACATGAGGTGTTAATGGGGAGAGCAATGAGGCTGCCATCTATTCCAGCTACTGCACTGTTAAATATCACAGATGATATGATCCTGGACTATTGTAAGGGACTGTCTGACGCCATGCGTTCTGTGTCCCTTCAGGTGCAGGCTGCAGAGGTTCCAGCGTGCCAGGGCCCGTGCCATGACCTGTATCCTGGGGACTGGGTCCTGGTGAAGAAACATGTGAGAAGAAGCTGCTTGGATATTCGTTGGCGTGGGCCCTACCAGGTCATCCTGATCACAAGTACAGCTGTAAAGGTGGGAGGCCTGCCCAATTGGATCCACGCGTCACATACGAAAAGGGTTCCAGCACCTCTGGAAACAGCTCCTCTCTCGGATGGACGTCCAGCTGAGGACCAAGAAGCCATAGAGGGGGCTAGCCAAGCTGTAGAGGTGCCAGCGGAAGCAGGGAACGAGTCTGACCAGGCTGAGGACGGTCAGTACAACAGCGAAACAGAAGACGCTACAGAAGGAGAAAATAGCTGGGAGTACGAGTCTGACCCTGACAGGTCTGAAAGAGAGCGAGAACAGACCAGAAGGAGTAGGAGTAGAAGGGCACGTGGAGAAGCTAATTGGCCGCAAAGAAGGAGCTCTAGCCTGAGGTCAACTCCAGAAGCAACCCTTCCTCCGATATCAGAAGACTCAGACCCAGAAGAAGGTGCTCAGGGCGCTGAAGCACCGGACCGAAGAAGGTCAAGAAGAGTGCGTGTGCCTAACAGAAGATACTCCACACCTGAGTGGACATATCTGGCGACAAATGTCTGTGAAACCGGAGACAGGGAGGATCCGAGCGGTGGTGGTGTCCAGTTCTGAGCCCATTATCACCGTGGAAATACGACTGTTGGTACCCGGTGTCGAACAAGAAGGGTCGCTGACATTCGTGCTCCCCAGACCTCCCCGCCTCAGCAAGTTAAAACACATGTTTCTTACAGAATTGCAATTCCCCGACTTTGGTACAACGATAACAGCACATGAAGAGCACACTCTTCGCTTGGAAATATTGAACTATGCTATTGAAGCTGCAACCACAAATCTGATAGTCGATTGTTAAAGGACTTTGTAAATAAAGCAAGCAGAAGAAAAGAAGATTACCTAGCGCCCAGGAAGCAGATAATTTTAGGGAACCCCTTGAGTGGATGGAGAAGGGCTAGGGTTGTCTTTTTGAACTGTTAAAGAACTTTGCGAAGAAGGCTGTCAGCCTCCAGTTGTGTGGATTCTAAAGACAAAAAGGATTGAAAAGAGACTGTAAAGGAACGAGAGGAAAAGAACTTTTTGCAAAGAGAAAGGGAAAGCTAGATTGTCTGACGAAATGGAGGCCGGCACCCCGAACCGCAGAGCTAAATGTATAATAGGTACACTAATAGTAGGAGTGATAATATTAATAGCTTTAGTGGTAACAATTTCTTATGTAAAGGGACATGAGGAAGAGGTGAAGGTAACTGATGTGAATTCTGCAGAGACGCTTACACCCACTGTTGCTGGTGAGAAAAGGGAAAACACTCAAGAGAAAGCGTTATTGGCTGCAGAAGCCCGCAGGTTACATGTAGACGAGTCCCAAGGAGACTTTAGGTCAAATGCTTATGCTAAACTTTTGTATGAATACGTGGATGCCATGGAGGTTAAGGATTGCTACGTCTGCATGCAGTTGCCTGCGTCTGTAGATGAAGGAATTCGATATCATCACCTCCCTCTGACATATGGCATTACATGTAGCTTATTGCTTAGTATATTTTATGAGAGAGATAGTTTTGAATACTATTTCTCTAATTATGATTCTGTGTTGCCAGAAGTCCCGAATTATAAGCAGATGAATAAATGGGATTACTGGAAGAGTGAAGACAGATTGGCCAAATTCTTCATTCCTTGGATTACCTTAGATACTTCACATGCCCGTAGAAATAACCTGACATGTAAGGTGTCAGAAGTCGAGAAGAAGTTCATAGGGCAGGTGGATGATCGTTATAGAAGACAAAAGATTTTGAAAAAATCAGGACAAGGGAAATTAGATTGGACCGAGGAAGAGAAGTCACACAAGAGAAAGGGTAGTAGTGGTCCAATAGCTTTAGATAAAGCGCAGAGAGGAAAGTTATGTCTTCACCGAGCCAAAACGTATTATGAAAATGTATACGTGGGTGAAGTTGACTGTGAACATGCTTTTAATTTAGAGTACTACACTAAGGATTTCTTGAAGGGAATGCAAGTGATTCCAAATGTGTATTTTGTATGTGGAAGAAATGCTTACGTGAGACTACCTGACAACTGGTATGGATCATGTTACTTGGCAATTGTCTTCCCCAAAATATATCATGCACAAGACTTAGTGATCATTGAGGGTCAGACATCATCGAGGGGAAGGAGAGATTTAGGCGATGCAGAAATGGTTGGAGATGTCTTTGGAGCTATGTTTCCTCTTTTGGGAATAATCCTTAATGATGTTAAAATTAGACGACTGGCAACAGTTGTCGACAGGTTGTCTGCCAGCACTGCTCAGTCCTTAATGCTGGTAGAAGGAGAGATGCAATCGATAAGGGCTATGGTTCTTCAAAATCGTCTTGCATTAGATGTCTTACTAGCAAAAGAGGGCGGAGTCTGTAAGGCTTTGAAGGTCCAGGAATGTTGCACTTACATTCCAGACGCTTCGAAGCCCCTTGAGAAAGTTATTAAGAACATAACTAATATACACAAGGAGATCGAAGACTTGAGTAGAGAAAATGTCTGGGAAAAGGTGGGCCACGGAATGAGTACAGTTGGAGGGTGGTTTTCCACCTTAGGCAAAAGCTTTGTTTGGTACATCCTCAAGCCTATCATCATAATATTGATCTGTGGGATAATATTGTGGGGATTGGTGAGAGTATTCAAATGGTACAGAGCAAGAAGGTCAGAAAGGGCCCAAAGAGAGCAGCTGCAGAGATTGGCTGCCATACAAGATAATCAGTACAGGAGCCTGAGAGCTCTGGAAGCGCAGAGAATGCTACCCATAACTTCAGTTTAAATGTTAGTGATGACCCCGAGAGGTCATCAAAGGGGGGAACTGAGAGAGCGCAAACTGATTTAAATGTATGAGTACATCACACTTACCTGTAGTAAGCAAATCATGATGAGAAATGCCATGAGTGCTAATAGTATCTGCAAATATATCCTAAATGTATAGCTAATATAGAGATTTAAGTAGAAGTGGAACTAATACAGAAATGTGTGACATTATATGATTTTAGTAGACGTGATTATTTTGAATCTATGTCGTGAAGTTGCTAAAACATAAGATGGTATGTGGTTAAACGCAGAAAGTGGTAGGCCTCAGGGCCAGAGCTGGAGCTAAAAGGGAAGGTGTTTCTTTTCACGACAAAGATTGTATTAAGGTTTTTTGGCCATTGCATTAAATGGGCCATGATTTATAGAAATGTTTACTTATAAATAGAATAAGAGTATTAACATGCTTTAATTAAATGAAGAAGTTGAATATTATAATCGTTATGAGAATTATTGTAGGCCTGAAATGTTTTAGCATTGATTTACACGTACATGTCTGGGTTGAGAAATGTTGCAGGCCTTTTTAGAAGTATATGAGAGTTGGGTTCTTGGCTGCAGATATCTGTCTGCAACAGGAAAGGGGGGATTCAATTATAAATGAATGAATAGAGGTCTGTTCAGTAGACGGCCCAGACATGGAGGAGGGTTCTGGAATGTTTAAGGGGTATCAGCGGGCCGGAGAAGAGTCTGAGAAGCAAGGTCAACTCTAACGTCTGAAGCCCAATACAAGGCATCATGGAAAAAGCCAGAAGTTGCACCACGTGAGGGGCGTTCTGCAAGGGGCGTCTCAAATGTTGTTGACTGTTTTGTATTAGGGACAGCACCCCTGGGTGGAGTTAGAGCAGAGACCTGAGGACCCTTTAGAGAGCGGATGGGTAGGCAGTGAGGGGTCATGACTGGAGAACTATAGGTTTTCACCAAGAGACTTAGAGTGGGTGACTTCCCTTGGGGGTCATTCATTGCTGACACCTTTGGTAGGTTGGGATTTGGTTAAGTAGGGATACCATCTAGAACAGGGTAGGGACGCCTAACCTGTGTTTGTTTTCCTCCAACCTAAATGAAGGAGAGATATGCGTCTATGCTGATAGCATTATTATTCTTAGAACTTGTGTTAGTGATTTCTGTTGCTCGTCTGAGGGCTTTTCGAGAGCACATGTATGTAATTGGACCTGTGTATCTCGTGAATCTCATTCTGAGATGCCTGTATTTGCAGCTCATTATATCTTTACAATAAACTTTTGAAACCTAGAAGTTGTCCGTGATCTTTGAGAGTAGAGTCCTTTTCTTGGGTGAACTAACTTGCAGATGAGTGTACTGTTTTCCTCCAAGACAGGCAATAAAGGTTCAGTCGACCAGATCGAGGTTTGGATCAATAGATATAAGTTATCGATCAAAATCTCGCCCTTTCAAAAGCGCCCACGCATCCTGTGAGTGCTTTCGCGCTGCCGCTATCAAAACGCGAGCGGCGTGAAAACGGTAATTCCGGCTGTGGCTGCGGGCTGTTTGTGACCCTTTGTGAAAACATTTGTTAATTGCAGCCCCGTCATGCGCTGCAATTAACAAACATTTTCACAATGGCTCACAATCAGCCCCCAACCGCGCTCCCTTAAGAGAAGACATTTAGCAAGTCCAAAAGCACGGACTTGCTAAATGTCTTCTCTTAAGGGAGCGCTGATTGTGAGCCATTGTGAAAATGTTGGTCAATTGCAGCGCATGACGGGGCTGCAATTGACAAATGTTTTCACAAAGAGCCACATGCCACATACCTGCAAGACAATTCGGTTTGTGATGTGAGAGGGGAGGGTTAAGGATGAGGTCAGGAGACAGACATGGGTAATTAGCAAGAGGGAAAAAAAGACAAAACAGTGGAGAAGAGGAGAAAAGAAGGAGGCAGGGTAAAGGCACTCAGGAGCAGCGGTGGCTGCTCGAGGCAGCCTCCCGGGTCCCAGGAATTCACACTGGATCCGATGAGATAGTTATATGCAGACCCTTAAAATGCACATTCCCCTCTTAGGAGGCCATGGGGGCTTCCTGTGAGAGCCCCTGCAGCCCTGCTTCCCTTCCCAGCCCTCCTACAGCTCCCCGGGGAAGCAAGTCACCGGCCCTGCATCCAATTAACTTGATCAATGAAATATGTGACCCTATCAGTATCAGGAGTACATCCCTACCAGGGCCCTTGGGGCCAGTCCTGGCAGTGCTGGCATCATGTCCCTACGTCAGAGGCCCAATCCGGGGGCGGGATTCACTCAAGACAGGACTTCCTGCCAGGCTTGGACAGGAGTGACAGGAAACAGCCTCCCGGCGTCGATGTTTTTTAAAAATATTCCTGATGGCCATCCAATTTAAGTCCAAAATATCAGAAATTACACCCATTTGAACAAAGAGAAACTCTAAGATCTTAAAAATGCTGTAAAGCACAGGTTCATAACATAATTTTGTTGATTTTCCTGGTTCTTATTTATACACCAGCACACATTGCTTTTCTGAGGCACTGCACAATGTTCAGCCTCTTAATTTCTTATGTGCACAGTCTCTGGATTTAACTGCCTACGGCACTGACTTGCACATTGATATCAATCTCCAAGCTCAAACACAAACTGTCACTCGCTGTGACTGTACCAGATGAACAAAGTCTCCAAGTATAGGTGTTACCTGTCAAGAGCAGATTGCACTCACCATGACTGCATTATGCTCCATTAAGGCACCAAACAATATTTCAACCAATGCAGGCAATCAGGAATGCTCTGCTCATCTGAGCTCATTCAATGTGGAATGTACTAGAAAACAGAAATTGCCAGTGCACATCTCACATAACCATGTCAGTTGTATCGGTGCATGTGAACCCTTAGCATACTGCTGACTGGCCTTTCTAAACTTTGCCTTGACAGCTTTCCGGCACACTGTACTCAGCGGCCTCTCTGCTGAAGAGCACAAAAATGAGTGGTGAACAGAATGGTGTGCCAGATTTATACTGCAGCCGCTTTGCTGACAAGGCAGCTAGACAACCCAGGGGTATCATGGGTCTTGAAGTCTCAGATGCCCACATTCTATTTTACAGGATTACAAGAAAATTAAATGCATGTTGTGTCTATTACAGAGACGCTTACCAATGCCAGTCATTTAACTCTTGTTCCATAGTGTGTGACTTTGCATGTCAGTGCGGTGATGCGGACCACCACACTGAAATGCCTTCGTAAAATATGTGATGCATGGTACTTGGCAGGCCTGGCCTGGGGAGCGTTTTCTAAAGAGACATGCACCGGAGCTTATTCCAGTCCAACAGTGATATATGGCTATGTGCTTCTCTGTGATCATGCCTGATTGCACTTGAGATGCTGTGGGTAGAGGTATCTAGATATCTGTTCACAGGAGTGACTGTATGTCTCGGTCTCTTTTCATGATTGCTTGTAAACTGTGTGGATGAGTACATATATACTTGTATGTGCTGGTGTCTTTAAGTGGCTGTACTGCTAGGCTTTCCAGGTTCAGCTGTGATGTGCTGCTATGAAGTGGGCTGGTGTGTGTTTTTTTTATCCATCTGTATGCAGGTAAAATGCATCATTCTGAGAGTTTTACTACTGTACATGTATGTTATCTTTTTTTGTATAGTTAATTAATCACCCCTGTATGCCTGCACCCATGTGAGCTACCTTAGCAGAAAGCATAAGTGTTATTTAAAACTTGGCAGAATTGGACTAGTTGGCCATTTGACGAGATCAGACTGCATTTCATATTGATCATATCCGAATTTGCTTTAAAAACTTTTCATTCTGGGGCTGAACTCAGGCAAAGTGTTCTAGTGGTAGTTATCATAATATCAAGTCCCACAGTGAAAATTATGGTATGAAGATGATATAGTCATTCCGCTTCCTTCAGGTGAATTCCCTCTGCCTTCCCTGTTTTCATGCAGAAGATGACCCTTTCAGTTTCACTTTTGCATCTATCCAGGAACCAGTAATCCGAACGACCTCCAAATCTTTGATGATAAGAGAGAGCAGCTTTCCAGAGGAGCACAAATTGGCATCAGGGGAAGTATGAATATCTCTTGCCTCAGTGGGGTTCATGTCAGTACCTAGACTGATCCCTTTTGGCGATTTCTGTATTTTATGTCCACTTCAACTGATGAGGCTGACTTGACGTGAAATTACACAAGTAATTGGACCGGCATCACTTGCGGCACGCTAGCGCTATTAATAACATTCAAAGCACAATTTTAAGGAAGAGAGAAATACCCAAGTAAGACGCAACTTACTTAGCATGGTGACTCGATGAGCGGCAATTGTACAGGGGGCAGCTTCGTCTTTTGCCCAGCAGCAGCTGTACAGTAGGGCCTGGTGTGCTTGGCCAACTCCAGCTGCAGCGGTCCATCCAAGATTTAGCTGATACTGCCGGTCGGGTCCCTTTTGCCCATGGCAGACCACCTGGCTCTGATGCCGGAAAAAGTGCACCCACTCCAAGACACGAGGTGCCTACTGTCCAGCAGCCATCATGCGGCCCCACTTGCTGACCTAGCAGGACGGCCCCCTCTCTGCCGCTGGACTTGACGCCAGCCCACCTCCTCGAGTACAGTAGCACTCCTATCAACCAGTGCTGCCGGCCTCCCCTGTCACCGGCCTCCGATACCCAGCTTGTCTTTGCCTGCTTTGAAGGTTTGGCCCAAAAGGCGCATTGATTTGGAAAAAGGGGGCCCCTATCTTATTGGATAGACTAGCTATACATAGGGAGGAAACACGGTAAGGAAAGTTGTATAGCTCAGTCAGTCATAAAATTGACAATTAAAACTAGTAACAGGTCATCTTGTGAATAATTCAATCAACCCATATGTGACTAGGTGTGCGTAAAGGTTAATTATTCCACATAGATTAGGTATCTTTATATGAATATTTTTTATTAGCTATACTTAGAAAACCTTTTTTCTCATTTTTGTTATATTATTCAAAATTATATACATTGAGTGACAATTCATAAAGAACACATAACAATAAGAACTGAGACAGTTGATGGAGGCAATGGCGGTAGAAAGACTAGGCGCGTTTCGGCGTTATCGCCTTCATCAGGTCACCGTCATATTGCACTGATAATTAAATATAAAGTTAACACTCTGACGAGGAAAGATATAAAAAATTCCAAGCTGGTTGCAACGTTATCGCAGATATATGTAGCAGTTCTTAGCTAGGAATAAGGAGAGAGAGCATCGGCTATTCTCCCGATGTAAATTGCATTCCAGATTGTGTGGATAAAATATTAGTCATCAGCCAATTTGCTTAAATAAATCTTTGCTGCTAAGAGTCCAGGTGATTATCACACATTTCATCTAGCACTAGATGTCAGAGGATGTTTAAAGATAGAGCACGTAACGGTACAGCGATATATCTGTTACCAGCGGAGTCCTCGATACGTATGGCAAGGCCGGCGGCCAAAGAAGGGCGGGTCCCTTGTGCCCATGGCAGACCACCTGGCTCTGATGCCGGAAAAAGAGCACCCCCTCCAAGACACAAGGTGCCTACTGGCCAGCAGCCATCATGCGGCCCCACTTGCTGACCTAGCAGGACGGCCCCCTCTCTGCCACTGGAGTTGACGCCAGCCCACCTCCTCGCGTACAGTAGCACTCCTATCAACCAGTGCGGCCGGCCTCCCCTGTCACCGGCCTCCGATTACTCAGCTTGTCTTTGCCTGCTTTGCGGTTTAGCCCACAAGGCCCATTGGACTGGGCAGACTGTCTCTCAGGACGGGTCGGGTCTCTCAGAGACTGAAGGGGGTGGGCGGTCTGGCGTCATGTTGACTCACCGGCATGATTGTCTCAAGGGCAGCAGGCAGCAACACAAGTGCGCATGAGTGGGGACAAAGGGCGAATATTCGCACCGTGCCCACTCATGCGCTCTTGTGTTTTCCCTTGTTTGCGCATGCGCATTAGGAGCCCCTCGGCCTCCTAATGGGCATGCTGGGGCGAAGAGAAACCTGTGCCCCCAAGCCACGCCTGGTAATTGTGTGACTTGACCCAGCTTGAGAGAGGAAGGAACAATGCCTTCGTTCAGACAAGTATTTACTACTTTGAGGAGGAGGCTAGAGATGATATCCATACATTTTTGGACAGGTGCAGAAATCGTTTAACTGAGTTGATTGTGGTGTAAGAGAATCTGTGTCCCATACTCTGCTGTCTGCTAATCATCTACCATTAATTTAGGCTTATGGTCAGTCAGTTTCCAAATATTATTTTGCCGTTTTACAGGTGCAGTCTAATTTTATATGTTTTACTTATTTCTATTGAGTAGAGGTGTTCGTTTTCCTCATTGCATTACTGTCCGCACTTCATCATCTCAGTAAATGGAATGTTTACTTGTATGTATGCTTCGTTAACTCTGATCAGGCTGCATGGGGCTGACTCTGGGCCTTTCTTGTGTATTTATTTTGATCATTTGTTTTCTACTGAGTTGTTGTGTTGACATAAGATCTGGCACTACTAAAGCTGCCATCTGCAGAGGGGCCAGCGCAGTCCAAAGTAAACTTCAGAACCCCAGGTTTTGCTGCCCTTTGTTGCAAGCGTCTTCACTTGTGCCATTGCGACTCAATGCGACCCCCATGTTGGCAAAAGCTTTCCTTTCAGTGTGACTTACAGTACCGCGATAACTTTAAGCCCCACCACTTTCAAATGTCACCAGCTGCCCCTGTTTGGGGGAATAATATAACTGTTACACCGTTCGGGCACGCAGTGAGCAGCATACTAAACGCCGCCTGCTCAGCACTCGCGCTGCAGCGTCATGAACCCATAATCCTTAATCATGCTGCAGCGCATGTCGGGTTATTGTCTGTTACATTGTAGCACCTTACAGCTGAGCTGCAGACTCGCTCACGAGCCTACCAGAAGCAGGGCGCTCAGCGCGCCAGCCACTCCAGACCAGCTTTCTGTTTCAATCAGACATTATTGGTGCATGATTAATTAGCCTGAGGAGGCCCTATTATGCGTGACTTAGCATTTCAGTGCGATGATGCGGACCACCACACTGAAATGCTTTAGTATCACGCATGATGCGGATACCTGGCAATACTGCTTCTGGACTTGCTAAATGTCTTCTCTTAAGGGAGTGCAGTTGGGGGCTGATTGTGAGCCATTGTGAAAATGTTTGTTAATTGCAGCACATGACGGTGCTGCAATTAACAAATGTTTTCACAAAGGGCCACAAACAGCCCGCAGCCACAGCCCATTAGGAAAGAAGTGCAGCAAAAGAAAAGACGTGATTATGCGGTGTCTCCCGCCTTTATTTTGCCACCACTTTAATCATGTCACCAGCCCCTCCTCACTAGCGGTAACGGTCTCTGTTGTGGCTGGCTCGGGCAGATGCATGTGCGCTCTGCTCAGCTGACAGTCCGGGTGAGACAGAGGCATAGCTGCCAAGGTTTCAGATTGCTATGGGTGACATTTTTATAATTTCTATGTAATCTTGAGTGACATTTCAACAAATGTGAGTGACAATTTCTTTCAAGCAAAATCAAGCAATGAAGATGAGGGAAACAAAAATATGAGACATTACACCCCTCAGATAGCTGTAATTTCTTTTATTCATAGGTTTTTCCTCTTTTTCATGGCTGGATTTTACTCGCCAGAAAGTGTCACTCATGATTGTTGAAATGTCACTCATAATTACACTGTAATTATGAAAATGTCACACACAAGCAAACTGAAACCTTGGCAGCTATGTTTAAAGCACACATCGTGCTTTTGGGCTTGCTGCAGCCAAGCCTCCTAAAAGCTATACACAGCAGTAGTTGGCTGCCAGATTGTGAGCTGGGCAATGAGATAGACGAAGGCCACTGCCAGGCTTTGTTGCATGCAGCTGACTATACATATAATAAGGGTGTTGTCCTCATGTGAAGAGTTGGATGCCGTGCATGTTCCTGGCCTCCAGCAATTTTCAATTTGCAAATGTCTAGATAACTCTGGTGATTAATCGTCTTGCTGGAAAGAGTTAGAGGTTTGTCTAGTGGAAGTTTTGCCTAATCTAAAGGTCGCACAGTGGGTTAAAATGCCTGCTGCTAAGAACATGTACCATGCAGATAACACAGTGCATACATGTAAATAGGTCAGTGGGTTACTGCTTCTGTAAGAGAGCTCATGTTGTTACTTGTGGTTTGTAAATCAAAATCCTAATATAGAGCATTGAGCTATTAACTGTCATCAAACAGCTGCGTGTTAACTGAAAGTATTATGTTAGAGCAATATGTTTTATTGCCCAGTCTTTTATTATCCTAATCTTGTCAAAAGGGTTCATTTGGGTAAAAAAACAATTCTTGTTTTAAAGAGAACCTCTAACAATGGTGTCACATTTTGAATTCTGAATTCGTACTTTTCCAGAATAAGCACTCTTAAACTATATTGCCTACTAGTATAAATAACTCCTACACTACACCTTGTAGTCTTGTCTTCTGTAACACTTCCAATACACTGATTTACACACCTATGATTGTCTCTGTGCAATGTGTGTATTATGTAAAGTGCTATGACACCTTACACTGGTATGAGTGGTGCTATAATACTAAATGAATCAGAGAGTTAGTGGTTCTGGAGACTTGAGGGCCGCTGTTAAAGGGTGCTAGTGAGGGAATCTGTGGTAGAGGTGGCCATTGGGGGCGCCAACAAACATTGTCGAACAGGGCGCCACCAGTGTTAAATGCGGCCCGGCTGTGCCTAGTTGAAGTTGGCTGACCAAAGTCCAATTGAACAACCTGTAAAGCACACGTCGTTCTTTTGAACTTGCTGCATTTCTTTTAGGTATCACATAAGTTAAAAATCTCTCTGCTTAGCCTAGTGTGCCGCCTGTCTGGTATTTTGTTGCTTCTTTCTGTCTGTGCATCCAGATATACAATACAACAAGTAACATTACACCTACAGCAGTAAAATCTTATAATGGTACTATCATTGGAGTCTTGTGCTTTTCTAAACCCGAAGTGTAGTTGCCTGTGTAACCAATTCATGTCATGGCGTGTGTCTAAATTGCAAACCTGCCATAAGACCCTTAACGTGGCGATTTATGTGTGAAAATGCAGTCTTTTCACTTGTTTAAGCATGGGTTTGGAATGATATTTTGTGCTGCACCCACACGCACGGTCTGGTTCCTGGTGCACATAACCATGGCTGCAGCGCACAGAGACCCCATAGTGCCGCACACAGAGGAAAACAATTGAGGGATCATTGGTTGTGGCAACTCCATTACAGGATTGGAGTCCCCGGTCTGGGACTGTTGGTGAAATACATGTTGTGTACCACAATAACAAAGGTATGATGAACCAAGACATTTTATATTTTGTCTTTCGCTGTTCACAAATGTCATATGGCAAAGGTGAATGTCCATTGACAACTCCAATTGTAAAGAAGCAATTTTTGCATCTCTGGTTGACTTTCATAGGTGGGCACTATTTGTCCCTCTGTCGTCTCCTGACAATGTATGCATTTTGACCATCTCATGGCCAGTTTGACTTAACAGTTAGTGAGGTTGTAATGCCTTCCTCTGTACGTTGTCGATTCCTCCCAGTAGATGCGGTGACCTCTGCTACTGCAGTTGTCTGTGCTCTGGCTGGATGTGTCAATGGGTGAGAAAGGAGAAAAGTAACCAAATGGGAAATGTGCTTGTGGAACTTTTCAGGGATTATCCCATATCTTCTATGTGCTAACAGTGTTGTGAAGTACTGCCGCAGACGGAGCAGGTAGGAGCAGTGGTGTGTTGGGGATGTAATGGCGTGGCAGAGTGGGAAATGGACAACAGAATATGTGTATGACATATTTTGATCTGATGATTCACCTTCTGCTTTGTGATTTGTGATTTGGGACAGACTAATTTGCATATAGCCAGGTTCTGAGCTGGGATGGGGCAGTGAGCTAAATAACGGTGATGGATCAAGCCCTGATCTTTGGACTGGGTAAGAGTGGTCTGCTTAATTCAGACACTCTGTTCATCACCACCCCCTTTTCTGAATCGTTTTTGGCCACTATAGGTGTGGCAGGGTATACTCAGACATGAGTCCCTTGCTCACTGCTCCATCAGGATTCAAGCAAGCTGGGCCGAAGAGGCTGAAATGCCAGAAACCGGTCCCCGGTAGCTTGTCTCCTTTCTGGTGAAGAATTGGCTTGGTAGTTTGGTCTGCCCTGTTCCCATGATGCACTGGGCCAGGGACAGACTAATTTGCATATAGCCAGGTTCTGAGCTGGGATGGGGCAGTGAGCTAAATAACGGTGATGGATCAAGCCCTGATCTTTGGACTGGGTAAGAGTGGTCTGCTTAATTCAGACACTCTGTTCATCACCACCCCCTTTTCTGAATCGTTTTTGGCCACTATAGGTGTGGCAGGGTATACTCAGACATGAGTCCCTTGCTCACTGCTCCATCAGGATTCAAGCAAGCCGGGCCGACGAGGCTGAAATGCCAGAAACTGGTCCCCGGTAGCTTGTCTCCTTTCTGGTGAAGAATTGGCTTGGTAGTTTGGTCTGCCCTGTTCCCATGATGCACTGGGCCAGGGACAGACGAATTTGCATATAGCCAGGTTCTGAGCTGGGATGGGGCAGTGAGCTAAATAACGGTGATGGATCAAGCCCTGATCTTTGGACTGGGTAAGAGTGGTCTGCTTAATTCAGACACTCTGTTCATCACCACCCCCTTTTCTGAATCGTTTTTGGCCACTATAGGTGTGGCAGGGTATACTCAGACATGAGTCCCTTGCTCACTGCTTCATCAGGATTCAAGCAAGCCGGGCCGACGAGGCTGAAATGCCAGAAACCGGTCCCCGGTAGCTTGTCTCCTTTCTGGTGAAGAATTGGCTTGGTAGTTTGGTCTGCCCTGTTCACATGATGCACTGGGCCAGGGACAGACTAATTTGCATATAGCCAGGTTCTGAGCTGGGATGGGGCAGTGAGCTAAATAACGGTGATGGATCAAGCCCTGATCTTTGGACTGGGTAAGAGTGGTCTGCCTAATTCAGACACTCTGTTCATCACCACCCCCTTTTCTGAATCGTTTTTGGCCACTATAGGTGTGGCAGGGTATACTCAGACATGAGTCCCTTGCTCACTGCTCCATCAGGATTCAAGCAAGCCGGGCCGACGAGGCTGAAATGCCAGAAACCGGTCCCCGGTAGCTTGTCTCCTTTCTGGTGAAGAATTGGCTTGGTAGTTTGGTCTGCCCTGTTCCCATGATGCACTGGGCCAGGGACAGACTAATTTGCATATAGCCAGGTTCTGAGCTGGGATGGGGCAGTGAGCTAAATAACGGTGATGGATCAAGCCCTGATCTTTGGACTGGGTAAGAGTGGTCTGCTTAATTCAGACACTCTGTTCATCACCACCCCCTTTTCTGAATCGTTTTTGGCCACTATAGTTGTGGCAGGGTATACTCAGACATGAGTCCCTTGCTCACTGCTCCATCAGGATTCAAGCAAGCCGGGCCGACGAGGCTGAAATGCCAGAAACCGGTCCCCGGTAGCTTGTCTCCTTTCTGGTGAAGAATTGGCTTGGTAGTTTGGTCTGCCCTGTTCCCATGATGCACTGGGCCAGGGACAGACTAATTTGCATATAGCCAGGTTCTGAGCTGGGATGGGGCAGTGAGCTAAATAACGGTGATGGATCAAGCCCTGATCTTTGGACTGGGTAAGAGTGGTCTGCTTAATTCAGACACTCTGTTCATCACCACCCCCTTTTCTGAATCGTTTTTGGCCACTATAGGTGTGGCAGGGTATACTCAGACATGAGTCCCTTGCTCACTGCTCCATCAGGATTCAAGCAAGCCGGGCCGACGAGGCTGAAATGCCAGAAACCGGTCCCCGGTAGCTTGTCTCCTTTCTGGTGAAGAATTGGCTTGGTAGTTTGGTCTGCCCTGTTCCCATGATGCACTGGGCCAGGGACAGACTAATTTGCATATAGCCAGGTTCTGAGCTGGGATGGGGCAGTGAGCTAAATAACGGTGATGGATCAAGCCCTGATCTTTGGACTGGGTAAGAGTGGTCTGCTTAATTCAGACACTCTGTTCATCACCACCCCCTTTTCTGAATCGTTTTTGGCCACTATAGGTGTGGCAGGGTATACTCAGACATGAGTCCCTTGCTCACTGCTGCATCAGGATTCAAGCAAGCCGGGCCGACGAGGCTGAAATGCCAGAAACCGGTCCCCGGTAGCTTGTCTCCTTTCTGGTGAAGAATTGGCTTGGTAGTTTGGTCTGCCCTGTTCCCATGATGCACTGGGCCAGGGACAGACTAATTTGCATATAGCCAGGTTCTGAGCTGGGATGGGGCAGTGAGCCAAATAACGGTGATGGATCAAGCCCTGACCTTTGGACTGGGTAAGAGTGGTCTGCTTAATTCAGACACTCTGTTCATCACCACCCCCTTTTCTGAATCGTTTTTGGCCACTATAGGTGTGGCAGGGTATACTCAGACATGAGTCCCTTGCTCACTGCTCCATCAGGATTCAAGCAAGCCGGGCCGACGAGGCTGAAATGCCAGAAACCGGTCCCCGGTAGCTTGTCTCCTTTCTGGTGAAGAATTGGCTTGGTAGTTTGGTCTGCCCTGTTCCCATGATGCACTGGGCCAGGGACAGACTAATTTGCATATAGCCAGGTTCTGAGCTGGGATGGGGCAGTGAGCTAAATAACGGTGATGGATCAAGCCCTGATCTTTGGACTGGGTAAGAGTGGTCTGCTTAATTCAGACACTCTGTTCATCACCACCCCCTTTTCTGAATCGTTTTTGGCCACTATAGGTGTGGCAGGGTATACTCAGACATGAGTCCCTTGCTCACTGCTCCATCAGGATTCAAGCAAGCCGGGCCGACGAGGCTGAAATGCCAGAAACCGGTCCCCGGTAGCTTGTCTCCTTTCTGGTGAAGAATTGGCTTGGTAGTTTGGTCTGCCCTGTTCCCATGATGCACTGGGCCAGGGACAGACTAATTTGCATATAGCCAGGTTCTGAGCTGGGATGGGGCAGTGAGCTAAATAACGGTGATGGATCAAGCCCTGATCTTTGGACTGGGTAAGAGTGGTCTGCTTAATTCAGACACTCTGTTCATCACCACCCCCTTTTCTGAATCGTTTTTGGCCACTATAGGTGTGGCAGGGTATACTCAGACATGAGTCCCTTGCTCACTGCTGCATCAGGATTCAAGCAAGCCGGGCCGACGAGGCTGAAATGCCAGAAACCGGTCCCCGGTAGCTTGTCTCCTTTCTGGTGAAGAATTGGCTTGGTAGTTTGGTCTGCCCTGTTCCCATGATGCACTGGGCCAGGGACAGACTAATTTGCATATAGCCAGGTTCTGAGCTGGGATGGGGCAGTGAGCCAAATAACGGTGATGGATCAAGCCCTGACCTTTGGACTGGGTAAGAGTGGTCTGCTTAATTCAGACACTCTGTTCATCACCACCCCCTTTTCTGAATCGTTTTTGGCCACTATAGGTGTGGCAGGGTATACTCAGACATGAGTCCCTTGCTCACTGCTCCATCAGGATTCAAGCAAGCCGGGCCGACGAGGCTGAAATGCCAGAAACCGGTCCCCGGTAGCTTGTCTCCTTTCTGGTGAAGAATTGGCTTGGTAGTTTGGTCTGCCCTGTTCCCATGATGCACTGGGCCAGGGACAGACTAATTTGCATATAGCCAGGTTCTGAGCTGGGATGGGGCAGTGAGCTAAATAACGGTGATGGATCAATCCCTGATCTTTGGACTGGGTAAGAGTGGTCTGCTTAATTCAGACACTCTGTTCATCACCACCCCCTTTTCTGAATCGTTTTTGGCCACTATAGGTGTGGCAGGGTATACTCAGACATGAGTCCCTTGCTCACTGCTCCATCAGGATTCAAGCAAGCCGGGCCGACGAGGCTGAAATGCCAGAAACCGGTCCCCGGTAGCTTGTCTCCTTTCTGGTGAAGAATTGGCTTGGTAGTTTGGTCTGCCCTGTTCCCATGATGCACTGGGCCAGGGACAGACTAATTTGCATATAGCCAGGTTCTGAGCTGGGATGGGGCAGTGAGCTAAATAACGGTGATGGATCAAGCCCTGATCTTTGGACTGGGTAAGAGTGGTCTGCTTAATTCAGATACTCTGTTCATCACCACCCCCTTTTCTGAATCGTTTTTGGCCACTATAGGTGTGGCAGGGTATACTCAGACATGAGTCCCTTGCTCACTGCTCCATCAGGATTCAAGCAAGCCGGGCCGACGAGGCTGAAATGCCAGAAACCGGTCCCCGGTAGCTTGTCTCCTTTCTGGTGAAGAATTGGCTTGGTAGTTTCGTCTGCCCTGTTCCCATGATGCACTGGGCCAGGGACAGACTAATTTGCATATAGCCAGGTTCTGAGCTGGGATGGGGCAGTGAGCTAAATAACGGTGATGGATCAAGCCCTGATCTTTGGACTGGGTAAGAGTGGTCTTCTTAATTCAGACACTCTGTTCATCACCACCCCCTTTTCTGAATCGTTTTTGGCCACTATAGGTGTGGCAGGGTATACTCAGACATGAGTCCCTTGCTCACTGCTCCATCAGGATTCAAGCAAGCCGGGCCGACGAGGCTGAAATGCCAGAAACCGGTCCCCGGTAGCTTGTCTCCTTTCTGGTGAAGAATTGGCTTGGTAGTTTGGTCTGCCCTGTTCCCATGATGCACTGGGCCAGGGACAGACTAATTTGCATATAGCCAGGTTCTGAGCTGGGATGGGGCAGTGAGCTAAATAACGGTGATGGATCAAGCCCTGATCTTTGGACTGGGCAAGAGTGGTCTGCTTAATTCAGACACTCTGTTCATCACCACCCCCTTTTCTGAATCGTTTTTGGCCACTATAGGTGTGGCAGGGTATACTCAGACATGAGTCCCTTGCTCACTGCTCCATCAGGATTCAAGCAAGCCGGGCCGACGAGGCTGAAATGCCAGAAACCGGTCCCCGGTAGCTTGTCTCCTTTCTGGTGAAGAATTGGCTTGGTAGTTTGGTCTGCCCTGTTCCCATGATGCACTGGGCCAGGGACAGACTAATTTGCATATAGCCAGGTTCTGAGCTGGGATGGGGCAGTGAGCTAAATAACGGTGATGGATCAAGCCCTGATCTTTGGACTGGGTAAGAGTGGTCTGCTTAATTCAGATACTCTGTTCATCACCACCCCCTTTTCTGAATCGTTTTTGGCCACTATAGGTGTGGCAGGGTATACTCAGACATGAGTCCCTTGCTCACTGCTCCATCAGGATTCAAGCAAGCCGGGCCGACGAGGCTGAAATGCCAGAAACCGGTCCCCGGTAGCTTGTCTCCTTTCTGGTGAAGAATTGGCTTGGTAGTTTGGTCTGCCCTGTTCCCATGATGCACTGGGCCAGGGACAGACTAATTTGCATATAGCCAGGTTCTGAGCTGGGATGGGGCAGTGAGCTAAATAACGGTGATGGATCAAGCCCTGATCTTTGGACTGGGTAAGAGTGGTCTTCTTAATTCAGACACTCTGTTCATCACCACCCCCTTTTCTGAATCGTTTTTGGCCACTATAGGTGTGGCAGGGTATACTCAGACATGAGTCCCTTGCTCACTGCTCCATCAGGATTCAAGCAAGCCGGGCCGACGAGGCTGAAATGCCAGAAACCGGTCCCCGGTAGCTTGTCTCCTTTCTGGTGAAGAATTGGCTTGGTAGTTTGGTCTGCCCTGTTCCCATGATGCACTGGGCCAGGGACAGACTAATTTGCATATAGCCAGGTTCTGAGCTGGGATGGGGCAGTGAGCTAAATAACGGTGATGGATCAAGCCCTGATCTTTGGACTGGGCAAGAGTGGTCTGCTTAATTCAGACACTCTGTTCATCACCACCCCCTTTTCTGAATCGTTTTTGGCCACTATGGGTGTGGCAGGGTATACTCAGACATGAGTCCCTTGCTCACTGCTCCATCAGGATTCAAGCAAGCCGGGCCGACGAGGCTGAAATGCCAGAAACCGGTCCCCGGTAGCTTGTCTCCTTTCTGGTGAAGAATTGGCTTGGTAGTTTGGTCTGCCCTGTTCCCATGATGCACTGGGCCAGGGACAGACTAATTTGCATATAGCCAGATTCTGAGCTGGGATGGGGCAGTGAGCTAAATAACGGTGATGGATCAAGCCCTGATCTTTGGACTGGGTAAGAGTGGTCTGCTTAATTCAGACACTCTGTTCATCACCACCCCCTTTTCTGAATCGTTTTTGGCCACTATAGGTGTGGCAGGGTATACTCAGACATGAGTCCCTTGCTCACTGCTCCATCAGGATTCAAGCAAGCCGGGCCGACGAGGCTGAAATGCCAGAAACTGGTCCCCGGTAGCTTGTCTCCTTTCTGGTGAAGAATTGGCTTGGTAGTTTGGTCTGCCCTGTTCCCATGATGCACTGGGCCAGGGACAGACGAATTTGCATATAGCCAGGTTCTGAGCTGGGATGGGGCAGTGAGCTAAATAACGGTGATGGATCAAGCCCTGATCTTTGGACTGGGTAAGAGTGGTCTGCTTAATTCAGACACTCTGTTCATCACCACCCCCTTTTCTGAATCGTTTTTGGCCACTATAGGTGTGGCAGGGTATACTCAGACATGAGTCCCTTGCTCACTGCTTCATCAGGATTCAAGCAAGCCGGGCCGACGAGGCTGAAATGCCAGAAACCGGTCCCCGGTAGCTTGTCTCCTTTCTGGTGAAGAATTGGCTTGGTAGTTTGGTCTGCCCTGTTCCCATGATGCACTGGGCCAGGGACAGACTAATTTGCATATAGCCAGGTTCTGAGCTGGGATGGGGCAGTGAGCTAAATAACGGTGATGGATCAAGCCCTGATCTTTGGACTGGGTAAGAGTGGTCTGCCTAATTCAGACACTCTGTTCATCACCACCCCCTTTTCTGAATCGTTTTTGGCCACTATAGGTGTGGCAGGGTATACTCAGACATGAGTCCCTTGCTCACTGCTCCATCAGGATTCAAGCAAGCCGGGCCGACGAGGCTGAAATGCCAGAAACCGGTCCCCGGTAGCTTGTCTCCTTTCTGGTGAAGAATTGGCTTGGTAGTTTGGTCTGCCCTGTTCCCATGATGCACTGGGCCAGGGACAGACTAATTTGCATATAGCCAGGTTCTGAGCTGGGATGGGGCAGTGAGCTAAATAACGGTGATGGATCAAGCCCTGATCTTTGGACTGGGTAAGAGTGGTCTGCTTAATTCAGACACTCTGTTCATCACCACCCCCTTTTCTGAATCGTTTTTGGCCACTATAGTTGTGGCAGGGTATACTCAGACATGAGTCCCTTGCTCACTGCTCCATCAGGATTCAAGCAAGCCGGGCCGACGAGGCTGAAATGCCAGAAACCGGTCCCCGGTAGCTTGTCTCCTTTCTGGTGAAGAATTGGCTTGGTAGTTTGGTCTGCCCTGTTCCCATGATGCACTGGGCCAGGGACAGACTAATTTGCATATAGCCAGGTTCTGAGCTGGGATGGGGCAGTGAGCTAAATAACGGTGATGGATCAAGCCCTGATCTTTGGACTGGGTAAGAGTGGTCTGCTTAATTCAGACACTCTGTTCATCACCACCCCCTTTTCTGAATCGTTTTTGGCCACTATAGGTGTGGCAGGGTATACTCAGACATGAGTCCCTTGCTCACTGCTCCATCAGGATTCAAGCAAGCCGGGCCGACGAGGCTGAAATGCCAGAAACCGGTCCCCGGTAGCTTGTCTCCTTTCTGGTGAAGAATTGGCTTGGTAGTTTGGTCTGCCCTGTTCCCATGATGCACTGGGCCAGGGACAGACTAATTTGCATATAGCCAGGTTCTGAGCTGGGATGGGGCAGTGAGCCAAATAACGGTGATGGATCAAGCCCTGACCTTTGGACTGGGTAAGAGTGGTCTGCTTAATTCAGACACTCTGTTCATCACCACCCCCTTTTCTGAATCGTTTTTGGCCACTATAGGTGTGGCAGGGTATACTCAGACATGAGTCCCTTGCTCACTACTCCATCAGGATTCAAGCAAGCCGGGCCGACGAGGCTGAAATGCCAGAAACCGGTCCCCGGTAGCTTGTCTCCTTTCTGGTGAAGAATTGGCTTGGTAGTTTGGTCTGCCCTGTTCCCATGATGCACTGGGCCAGGGACAGACTAATTTGCATATAGCCAGGTTCTGAGCTGGGATGGGGCAGTGAGCTAAATAACGGTGATGGATCAAGCCCTGATCTTTGGACTGGGTAAGAGTGGTCTGCTTAATTCAGACACTCTGTTCATCACCACCCCCTTTTCTGAATCGTTTTTGGCCACTATAGGTGTGGCAGGGTATACTCAGACATGAGTCCCTTGCTCACTGCTCCATCAGGATTCAAGCAAGCCGGGCCGACGAGGCTGAAATGCCAGAAACCGGTCCCCGGTAGCTTGTCTCCTTTCTGGTGAAGAATTGGCTTGGTAGTTTGGTCTGCCCTGTTCCCATGATGCACTGGGCCAGGGACAGACTAATTTGCATATAGCCAGGTTCTGAGCTGGGATGGGGCAGTGAGCTAAATAACGGTGATGGATCAAGCCCTGATCTTTGGACTGGGTAAGAGTGGTCTTCTTAATTCAGACACTCTGTTCATCACCACCCCCTTTTCTGAATCGTTTTTGGCCACTATAGGTGTGGCAGGGTATACTCAGACATGAGTCCCTTGCTCACTGCTCCATCAGGATTCAAGCAAGCCGGGCCGACGAGGCTGAAATGCCAGAAACCGGTCCCCGGTAGCTTGTCTCCTTTCTGGTGAAGAATTGGCTTGGTAGTTTGGTCTGCCCTGTTCCCATGATGCACTGGGCCAGGGACAGACTAATTTGCATATAGCCAGGTTCTGAGCTGGGATGGGGCAGTGAGCTAAATAACGGTGATGGATCAAGCCCTGATCTTTGGACTGGGCAAGAGTGGTCTGCTTAATTCAGACACTCTGTTCATCACCACCCCCTTTTCTGAATCGTTTTTGGCCACTATAGGTGTGGCAGGGTATACTCAGACATGAGTCCCTTGCTCACTGCTCCATCAGGATTCAAGCAAGCCGGGCCGACGAGGCTGAAATGCCAGAAACCGGTCCCCGGTAGCTTGTCTCCTTTCTGGTGAAGAATTGGCTTGGTAGTTTGGTCTGCCCTGTTCCCATGATGCACTGGGCCAGGGACAGACTAATTTGCATATAGCCAGGTTCTGAGCTGGGATGGGGCAGTGAGCTAAATAACGGTGATGGATCAAGCCCTGATCTTTGGACTGGGTAAGAGTGGTCTGCTTAATTCAGACACTCTGTTCATCACCACCCCCTTTTCTGAATCGTTTTTGGCCACTATAGGTGTGGCAGGGTATACTCAGACATGAGTCCCTTGCTCACTGCTCCATCAGGATTCAAGCAAGCCGGGCCGACGAGGCTGAAATGCCAGAAACCGGTCCCCGGTAGCTTGTCTCCTTTCTGGTGAAGAATTGGCTTGGTAGTTTGGTCTGCCCTGTTCCCATGATGCACTGGGCCAGGGACAGACTAATTTGCATATAGCCAGGTTCTGAGCTGGGATGGGGCAGTGAGCTAAATAACGGTGATGGATCAAGCCCTGATCTTTGGACTGGGTAAGAGTGGTCTGCTTAATTCAGACACTCTGTTCATCACCACCCCCTTTTCTGAATCGTTTTTGGCCACTATAGGTGTGGCAGGGTATACTCAGACATGAGTCCCTTGCTCACTGCTCCATCAGGATTCAAGCAAGCTGGGCCGACGAGGCTGAAATGCCAGAAACCGGTCCCCGGTAGCTTGTCTCCTTTCTGGTGAAGAATTGGCTTGGTAGTTTGGTCTGCCCTGTTCCCATGATGCACTGGGCCAGGGACAGACTAATTTGCATATAGCCAGGTTCTGAGCTGGGATGGGGCAGTGAGCTAAATAACGGTGATGGATCAAGCCCTGATCTTTGGACTGGGTAAGAGTGGTCTGCTTAATTCAGACACTCTGTTCATCACCACCCCCTTTTCTGAATCGTTTTTGGCCACTATAGGTGTGGCAGGGTATACTCAGACATGAGTCCCTTGCTCACTGCTCCATCAGGATTCAAGCAAGCCGGGCCGACGAGGCTGAAATGCCAGAAACTGGTCCCCGGTAGCTTGTCTCCTTTCTGGTGAAGAATTGGCTTGGTAGTTTGGTCTGCCCTGTTCCCATGATGCACTGGGCCAGGGACAGACGAATTTGCATATAGCCAGGTTCTGAGCTGGGATGGGGCAGTGAGCTAAATAACGGTGATGGATCAAGCCCTGATCTTTGGACTGGGTAAGAGTGGTCTGCTTAATTCAGACACTCTGTTCATCACCACCCCCTTTTCTGAATCGTTTTTGGCCACTATAGGTGTGGCAGGGTATACTCAGACATGAGTCCCTTGCTCACTGCTTCATCAGGATTCAAGCAAGCCGGGCCGACGAGGCTGAAATGCCAGAAACCGGTCCCCGGTAGCTTGTCTCCTTTCTGGTGAAGAATTGGCTTGGTAGTTTGGTCTGCCCTGTTCCCATGATGCACTGGGCCAGGGACAGACTAATTTGCATATAGCCAGGTTCTGAGCTGGGATGGGGCAGTGAGCTAAATAACGGTGATGGATCAAGCCCTGATCTTTGGACTGGGTAAGAGTGTTCTGCCTAATTCAGACACTCTGTTCATCACCACCCCCTTTTCTGAATCGTTTTTGGCCACTATAGGTGTGGCAGGGTATACTCAGACATGAGTCCCTTGCTCACTGCTCCATCAGGATTCAAGCAAGCCGGGCCGACGAGGCTGAAATGCCAGAAACCGGTCCCCGGTAGCTTGTCTCCTTTCTGGTGAAGAATTGGCTTGGTAGTTTGGTCTGCCCTGTTCCCATGATGCACTGGGCCAGGGACAGACTAATTTGCATATAGCCAGGTTCTGAGCTGGGATGGGGCAGTGAGCTAAATAACGGTGATGGATCAAGCCCTGATCTTTGGACTGGGTAAGAGTGGTCTGCTTAATTCAGACACTCTGTTCATCACCACCCCCTTTTCTGAATCGTTTTTGGCCACTATAGTTGTGGCAGGGTATACTCAGACATGAGTCCCTTGCTCACTGCTCCATCAGGATTCAAGCAAGCCGGGCCGACGAGGCTGAAATGCCAGAAACCGGTCCCCGGTAGCTTGTCTCCTTTCTGGTGAAGAATTGGCTTGGTAGTTTGGTCTGCCCTGTTCCCATGATGCACTGGGCCAGGGACAGACTAATTTGCATATAGCCAGGTTCTGAGCTGGGATGGGGCAGTGAGCTAAATAACGGTGATGGATCAAGCCCTGATCTTTGGACTGGGTAAGAGTGGTCTGCTTAATTCAGACACTCTGTTCATCACCACCCCCTTTTCTGAATCGTTTTTGGCCACTATAGGTGTGGCAGGGTATACTCAGACATGAGTCCCTTGCTCACTGCTCCATCAGGATTCAAGCAAGCCGGGCCGACGAGGCTGAAATGCCAGAAACCGGTCCCCGGTAGCTTGTCTCCTTTCTGGTGAAGAATTGGCTTGGTAGTTTGGTCTGCCCTGTTCCCATGATGCACTGGGCCAGGGACAGACTAATTTGCATATAGCCAGGTTCTGAGCTGGGATGGGGCAGTGAGCTAAATAACGGTGATGGATCAAGCCCTGATCTTTGGACTGGGCAAGAGTGGTCTGCTTAATTCAGACACTCTGTTCATCACCACCCCCTTTTCTGAATCGTTTTTGGCCACTATAGGTGTGGCAGGGTATACTCAGACATGAGTCCCTTGCTCACTGCTCCATCAGGATTCAAGCAAGCCGGGCCGACGAGGCTGAAATGCCAGAAACCGGTCCCCGGTAGCTTGTCTCCTTTCTGGTGAAGAATTGGCTTGGTAGTTTGGTCTGCCCTGTTCCCATGATGCACTGGGCCAGGGACAGACTAATTTGCATATAGCCAGGTTCTGAGCTGAGATGGGGCAGTGAGCTAAATAACGGTGATGGATCAAGCCCTGATCTTTGGACTGGGTAAGAGTGGTCTGCTTAATTCAGACACTCTGTTCATCACCACCCCCTTTTCTGAATCGTTTTTGGCCACTGGCCACTATAGGTGTGGCAGGGTATACTCAGACATGAGTCCCTTGCTCACTGCTCCATCAGGATTCAAGCAAGCCGGGCCGACGAGGCTGAAATGCCAGAAACCGGTCCCCGGTAGCTTGTCTCCTTTCTGGTGAAGAATTGGCTTGGTAGTTTGGTCTGCCCTGTTCCCATGATGCACTGGGCCAGGGACAGACTAATTTGCATATAGCCAGGTTCTGAGCTGGGATGGGGCAGTGAGCTAAATAACGGTGATGGATCAAGCCCTGATCTTTGGACTGGGTAAGAGTGGTCTGCTTAATTCAGACACTCTGTTCATCACCACCCCCTTTTCTGAATCGTTTTTGGCCACTATAGGTGTGGCAGGGTATACTCAGACATGAGTCCCTTGCTCACTGCTCCATCAGGATTCAAGCAAGCCGGGCCGACGAGGCTGAAATGCCAGAAACCGGTCCCCGGTAGCTTGTCTCCTTTCTGGTGAAGAATTGGCTTGGTAGTTTGGTCTGCCCTGTTCCCATGATGCACTGGGCCAGGGACAGACTAATTTGCATATAGCCAGGTTCTGAGCTGGGATGGGGCAGTGAGCTAAATAACGGTGATGGATCAAGCCCTGATCTTTGGACTGGGTAAGAGTGGTCTGCTTAATTCAGACACTCTGTTCATCACCACCCCCTTTTCTGAATCGTTTTTGGCCACTATAGGTGTGGCAGGGTATACTCAGACATGAGTCCCTTGCTCACTGCTCCATCAGGATTCAAGCAAGCCGGGCCGACGAGGCTGAAATGCCAGAAACCGGTCCCCGGTAGCTTGTCTCCTTTCTGGTGAAGAATTGGCTTGGTAGTTTGGTCTGCCCTGTTCCCATGATGCACTGGGCCAGGGACAGACTAATTTGCATATAGCCAGGTTCTGAGCTGGGATGGGGCAGTGAGCTAAATAACGGTGATGGATCAAGCCCTGATCTTTGGACTGGGTAAGAGTGGTCTGCTTAATTCAGACACTCTGTTCATCACCACCCCCTTTTCTGAATCGTTTTTGGCCACTATAGGTGTGGCAGGGTATACTCAGACATGAGTCCCTTGCTCACTGCTCCATCAGGATTCAAGCAAGCCGGGCCGACGAGGCTGAAATGCCAGAAACCGGTCCCCGGTAGCTTGTCTCCTTTCTGGTGAAGAATTGGCTTGGTAGTTTGGTCTGCCCTGTTCCCATGATGCACTGGGCCAGGGACAGACTAATTTGCATATAGCCAGGTTCTGAGCTGGGATGGGGCAGTGAGCTAAATAACGGTGATGGATCAAGCCCTGATCTTTGGACTGGGTAAGAGTGGTCTGCTTAATTCAGACACTCTGTTCATCACCACCCCCTTTTCTGAATTGTGATTTAGGCTGGCACAGGGATATGTACTTCTTGGAGAATTTGTGGCAGGTTTACATGCCCCTTAATTAAGATTTACACTGCTGTTGCATCACTTCTGTGACACAGCGGTGGTGTACAACAGACAACACATTTAGAATTGTTCGCAACATGACGCATCTCTGGTGAAGCATCACATTGTGAGGCCCTGCGCAACATTGAACGTGCGCCAGCTTTGATGTAGGCAGGGTGGGCATTCCTTTGGGATATGCCGCGTAAAAGTGATTCAGTGAAATCTACAAGATTTCACAGAGTCACTTTTCAGAGGCCGCTGCGACCCAACCATACGCCTGTTTGAAACAGATGTAAGGAGTGACGCAGCACATTAGGTATGGGCATACCATAGACATTATTGAGTTGCATCGCTCTTGCAACACAACTACAGCAAAGCCCCCCTAAACACCATCAGATTCAACACACATCTGTCTATCCTTGTGCCACAGTGCACCACCATGTAAATGTGGCGCATCCATGATTGCGCAAGGGTTGAAATGCATGTCACATTGGTACTGGCGCTACCCTGCTAATATTTGTCAATTGCTACTTAGCAGGGTTGTGTATGTATGGCAGCAGTACTGTGCCCATGTTTTCAAAAGGGGGAGATTAGACTTTTCAAATGCAAAGGATTCTGGGACTTGTGGGGCTACATAGAGGGTGACACATGAGTCTCTGACTGACTATATTTTTATATACACTTTGGACAAGTTCCTTACATGATACAATGACAGTGTAACACAGACAATCTTTTCATGCACTTTTTCTTTTCATTCCATTTACCTGGTACCACATAGCGGACGTCACTGACAGACAGCCCATGGCCAAGTGGGGGTATATTGTTGTGAGGATATCCTCCTCCAGTGGGGTGAGAAGGATGCGGGGTCCAGGGTATGCAGCAGGGAGGATCCTGCTTAATTCGATCCTGGAGTATTTCTCCTTCGCCCTCTGCCTTTCATCCTGCCACTTTTTCTTGATGTCATGTACTGTGCGCCTCTCCTCCCCCAATGCTGAGACAGCAGTGGCTAACTGCTGCCATAGGGATGCCTTCTGTGTCCCACTGGTGCAGTAGGGTGGGAGTCCATATTGGCATTTGTGGTGCCTTGACTATGAATACCACAAGCATGGTGGTCTCCTCTACAGTAAAGTTCCTCTTTCTCCTCATTTCCATTTTCTGTGGCAATGTGAGCATTGTGGACACAGACTCTCTGTGGCCAAACCTGTTCCTCCAATGTGTGCTGCTTTTATTTGTTTTGTGATGCTGGTCAATTAGTGTTAATTGGCTTCAGCGGAGCGTGGTGGGGGATGGTAGGCACTGGCTACATTCATCATGGCAAAATGGAGCTACTGGCTGCGATTTGCTGCAGTGTGTCAACTGATCCATGGTGGGGGATGGTAGGCACTTGGACAGGCGTTTACCCTTGGCTAACATGACCAACTGCCAAAATTCGTATCTTCCGGCCCGGAATCGGAAGCTACGGCCCGGAATCGGAAATTACAACGCAAAGCCGGAAATTGCGGGCCAGAATCGTAAATGCTGCCGCAGAGCCGTAAATTCCGACCCGGAGGCGGAAATTACCGCCCGGGTGCGTAGGTAAAGTTAGTAGTCGTAAGTCTATTCTGTGAATACTGAAAGTAGTAAGTTCATTCCGTGAATACTGAAAGTAGTAAGTTCATTCTGTGAATGCCAAAAGTAGTAAGTGCATTCTGTGAATACCAAATAGTAGTAAGTGTAGGATTTAGTCTTAAGTTCATTCTGTGAATAGGGCCCAACATAATGAAAAAATGCTGGAAGCGACGAGAGCATGGGAGGCATTGTTTGAGCTGCTCAAGCGCCCGACAGATGATACTGAACGGCACAGTGAGTGAGTGGACCTATGAGCGAGGGCTGAAACGTTGCCCCATTGGGTTGTGACCAATGGGGGGAATGAAAACATATAGTACGTAGCGGCTTCCCCTTGCTAGATGCCTCCCTATTGGAA
The DNA here is from genome assembly GCF_964261635.1 of Lissotriton helveticus. Classification (NCBI taxonomy): domain Eukaryota; kingdom Metazoa; phylum Chordata; class Amphibia; order Caudata; family Salamandridae; genus Lissotriton; species Lissotriton helveticus. The sequence goes on along the minus strand of NC_136071.1, from coordinate 510,865,653 downwards.
TTACTGTGTCTGTTGTCTTACATGGCTGGGTATGATTCTCCACAGCACTACTGATGACCGAGCGGCATGCCTGGTGGTTGGGGGGGAGTTGCGTAGGGGGAAGGGCAAAGGAAGTGTACTTTATTCTTATTGTTTGTTGTGATCTAAATGAGTTCGGACTGGGAAAAATTATTGAGATGCCGTTCTCCTAACCATAATGACACAGTGCATAACTTCCCTGAGAACTTGAACTCGAAAAATATACTTTGTTAACAATTCCACATGGGCCACACGTGGTGAAATCAGCACCGGGAAATATGCGCCCAGCAGCCATACTTATCGATATCTGTTATGGGTCATACGATGTATGCTCCAATCCCACTGTCTTACTTGTGTACTTGAAATTTGCTGAATAAAATCTGTTTACAAAAAAATAAGGTTCTTCATATTGGCGCAATTTCTCTTATGTCTGACTGATTCTCCAAATGATATATAAAATCTGTTTCTGAATCGTGGGGTGCCCAAATCCATAGTGCAAAATGCTGTTGCTAGCCATACTTTTACAGTAGGAACGGAATGTAAAATATTATTCTTGATATATAGTTCCAAATCTAGGAATGTTATGTTTGATTGACTATATTCCAGAGTTACCTGTACATTCACTGAAGTGGTATTTAAAAATCTATGATAGGCTAATAGTTGGTCTTCAGAGCCCTCCTATACAATCAATACATCCTCTATGCAACAGACCAATAGGGCCACAAGTTGACAACATTTATGAACTGACTCATTCCATGCATGATCCCTCTCATACCAATCAATAAATAGGTTGGCATTAGAGCAAGCAAAATTATCACCCATTGTGGTCCCGCAGATATTGTGGTATAAAGTGTGATAGAGAAAATTGTTGTTTTTGAGTACAAATTCTACAAACTCAAAAATCATCCTGTTGTGACCATAAAAACGTGCTGATTTCATACCAAAGAAATATTTTACAACATGTAAGCCATCTTTGTGTTTGATGCTATTATAAAGGCTCTTACATCCTCAGTAACAAGCCAAAAAGTTTCACTTCAAGGGATATTCTGTAGTTTTTGCAATACATCTTTGGAATCGTTGACACTGTATTCTGACATCCTATCTGCTGCTGACTCATTGCCCAAAATAATGGACCTACAGGGAATATTTGTGTCATGTTTCTTATTATTTTGGGAAAGAAGTAGATAGTTAGTGTGACTTGATTTTTCAACCTCATGTACATTGATTTACACGCTTATACAACTCATTGCCTATGTATATGTTTGTTTGTATGAAAGTAGTTTAACACCCTATATTAGGACAAATAGCACTATAAGAGACATTCAATGAAAAAAATAATTTGTAAGTGGCATTTATTTTATTGGTGTATTTACTCATACAGACATGCATTTGACATTTTTACAGTGCATGCATATACCTTATGTACAGGTGATAAACAAAGTCAAAATCATGCCCCCAAATCAAGGTGTTTGTTAAGCACTCATGAAGTGATAACCAGCTGAGTGCCTTTGTTTCCATCCATTGCATAGATATCTAGGTTTTAGGCTCCAGATAGCACCCAGGATGGGATTCCTACAAAAGAAGAGCTAATGGCCCTTTAATTGAGGCATTTGTTTTGGGCCTAGATGGAAGGATTAAGAACCCCCCTCTACAGGTTGCTGTTCAGAAAGTAAAGCAGTCAATGTATTGCTATTGCTGAAAGAGTCCTGTTGTCAGCAAATGGCACCGGGACAAATTTAGCTTGTTTCACCAATGCTTCCCCTGATCCCAAATCCAGTTCAATAATAGCTACATGATACCCCTCATTTCATGCACTGATTACATGGAATAGGTATAGAATGAAAAAGTGGAAACTGGTGCTGAAGAGGGAAGCAATTACATATGATGTACAGAAATGGAGGTTTTCAGAAAGATGTGGGGATACAAACGGGCCAAAAAGCCTGACCTCACCTCACCCAGATGGGCTTGCAAAACTAGTCATGACCGAGCATCCTGCTGCACACTTGTAGTGCTGCTTTCCCGTGTACTTGGCATATTTGTGACTAGTGATCCTTGTACTCTACGGAGAGGCTAAGGATTGCATGTGCGATTAGTCTGAATTCCTTCATGACCTACTGGCAGGTACTGTGAGAAACTCGTACTGCCTTCAGCCTTAGGGTTCTGAGACGAGCCCATCATGAACACCCACCCACAATCTGAACTCACTCAGACACCAGGAGGCGACTGCATTCATAGTGTGTACTAAACAATAGTCATATGTTGCATGAAAATAAAACTACAGAAACATCATCTGGAAAAAGCAAATATTCTTAAGGATGAAGTAAACCATGTGAAATGTAAACAGTGACTGCTTTGCTGACATGGATTACCTTAGGGTTTTTATAGTCATTGTTGAGAAATCGATCAGTGTTCTTGCCTGTAAAGTTAAGAAAATGAATATAAGTAGCCATTTCAAAGTCAGTGTTAGGACCTGTCTCATGTAAAGTCCATTGTGGGTGATCGCTATAAAGCAGCTGCACAGGCTCATGAGATTGCCCATGTAAGCAGTTGTATGATAGCAGAACAGCCTGAATAAACAAGTGGAATCGATTGGGATGGAACAGGAGGAGCGATGACAGTGTCAACAGAGTTGAGAGAGTGTTCAGAAGTTGAGGTGAGGATGTTTCAGAATTTTTTGGGAAATTAGGTCTTTTAGACCCCAAGCAGGCAGTGGCGTAGCAAGGGGGGCAGTCTTTCCCGGGCGACACAGCTTTTGGGGGCGGTGGCCTCCTCCTGCTCTTACCTGCCGTCTTGGGGGCAGCAATCTCTCCCCTCTACATTTCGGCCGTCGCAGGGTGGCAAACGCTGTTGAATCTCGCCAGCACCCCCCCTCTTCAATGGGGCCACCCTGGGCGGCAAAAGCAGGGACCGCCACGGGCGGCCATAAGGCTAGCTACACCACTGCAAGCAGGCACACCTGCTTCATACCAAGACTAAGAGCTTTAGTTTAGTTTGTGCTGCAAAACAAAGGCAACAATGGTAGTACTGTATTACTTTCAGTGCCAGATTATGTGGTCATGGTGAAGGACTTTGAAATGGAGGGCAGAGAAGGGAATTGTTCAGAGTAATTGACTGTCTCTTTTCTGGCCTCTTCCTGACATTTTAACTGAGGGGTCTGAGTCGGTCATCCTACTGTGGTGACCCTTGCAGTTGTCAAAAACTACTCCTCTCCTTCTAGTCTTTTACATTTTCACACTGTCACTTCATATTTAAGCACACTTGTTAAATGTCTGCCACAATGTTTATTTTTGTTCTTGTCCCATACTGTCATGAATGCCTTGTAAAAGAGGCTTTTTTGTTCAGATATCTTCAGGCAAATCGATGTAATGCAAACCTTGCTAGACAAGTCCTACGACTTTAACATTCAAGGGTCGTTTGATAAAGCATATATCGTTGTCATAAATGCCAACATTTTAGAAGTGTAAAATGGGAGATTTTTAAAGAATGAGCGGGAGAATGTATTTCCCCCATTGACTTCTACTGAAACTGAGGCAATATCAGACGGAAAATAGGCAATCTTTGGCTTAAACAAATTGTGAGTCTCCCACCTGAATCGGGTTTGTTGGCATGTATGCATTGTGTGGTGCTACTTTTGCAAGGTCCATTCTAGTGTTATTTTTGGAGCCAAACTGCAGAAATAGCTTTAATGTTCCAGTTCTTAGATTTCATTAAGACTGATTATAATCTGCTGTTGTAGAGTTCATTCTTTAATACCAGGCTTTAGTGTAGATTTGTGGTTACAGAAGTGCCAATTAGAAGGTCACAGTGTGGTCTGGTCTTCAAAAGGAGTGATTTTAATCAAATTTGTGCCTGATTACAGAAGTCCATTGGTGCCCATTGTACCTCCTCTAAATATATGTATATTGAATAGACTTTAGAATCACCCTTAACCCTTTGCATGCGCATGACGGAACCACACCGTCATGAGCCACGGGTGGCGTGTGCTCATGACTGCGTGGTTCCATCATGCAGCTGCCGTTCCGCCCACGCGGCATTAATTCCCCGCCTGTGCGGGCGAATTAATGAGCGGGCAGGGCAGTGACGGAACCACGCCGGCATGAGCACACACCGCCCGTGACTCATGACGGCGTGGTTCCATCACGAGCACAGAAGCGCTGCGGTCAACCCCGCCCCTCCCACGCCGCAGCGAAATTCGTGTCGCGGCAAAGGGGTTAAAATGTTTTCTGAAGACTATTTTTGCATAACTTGAGGGTTGCATCTTTGGGCTGATACTGCTCAGTGTTGGCTGAATTTGAGCTTGTACATGGACAGCTCTGTGTTTAGAACAGTCTCAATATCTGGCAACACTGCTCTTAACATCCATTTTATGGGATCACTGGGTAAATACGTTGTTCATTTATAACACTGGGCCAATCAGAAAATCTCCCCTTCCCTAAACAGGTTAGCTAGCGTGTTGCTTCAGACGGACAGCTCCTGCTGTCCTCGCTCCGCATCGGCGACCTCGCGCCGGGCTGGTTAATGGCGGGATCTTCGCGGCTGACTGGAGGCGCACTCTCGTCTCAATTGGTTTAATGCTTCTTCGCCCAGAGGAGGGGTCGGTGTCAAGCAAGAGAGAGTCCCCGCCGCTTCCCTCTGTTAATCATCGCGGCAGGTAATTGAAAATGTGAAAACCCGGTGAAGGGGGAAAGGAGCAGCCAGCGGAGGTCCGTCGCTGCCGTGAGGCCCGCAGGTGTGCGCGGCCCTCACCGCCCTCCTGCTCCCAGCGGAGGGCGAGGCTTTCAACTGGCATAGGGTTACCGCCAGGCAGCCCAGCAATGCCAGGGATGAGTGGAATCCACCTCGGCCGCGCACAAGCCCGCATTCTTTGTCAATTAATTAAAAAAAGAGAAGCGACCGCTCTCGGTCTGCACCTGCTCGACCCGCAGCACCGCCAAGAAGCAGGGAGGGATGAAAGCGTCGGAGGAGGGAGAGGTGGTGGGGGCACAGCGGGGTAGCTCGTGGCATGGATACTCCAGACATGACGAGACCAGAGTTTGAGACTGCTGCAGACCTTATTGATATTTTTTTTCTGACTCGAAATGCTTAGTTCGGCCCTCTCTCTCAAACTATGCACTAGGCTCCCACCTCTCTCTCGTGTGTTCCACAAGGGTACATTTATTTGCCCTCTTTCCCTCCCTACTCGCCGCGCCCAACAGCCCCTTCTGATTCCGCCAAATCAACCGTTCACGTTCAACATATCTCCCTTCTTTGGTCCTATCCATGTGTTTTACTTTTCTAATTTTAATTATGCGTTTCCATCTTTCTGTTTCACTCTACAGGTCTGACTTTCCCCTTTGCTTCGAACATTTCTCGATTGCTTTCTTTCCACTCCTACTGTTCTGTTACTTTCTTCTACATTGTTCATTTATTCTCATTACTGTTTCTCATACAGGTGTCCCCTGCCCTGTAATGCAATGCCTCGTTGTTCAAGATTTTTTAATATCCACGTCCTCTTAACATCTTTCTTGTCTCTCCGACATCTTCATTGATACCTCTCCCGTACCATGGTCGCACTTTCCTATACTGCATCCTCTTTTACCTGTAGCACACCCCTCTGGCTTTTCTCCCACAGATTCTGCTCTCCTACATACTTTCTTCCTGTAACCTCTTGCATCCATGGACATCAGTTCACCAAAATGCCATGGGTAGCGTAGCATACGTGACAGCAGATAACCATTGTCCTTAATGAAATCATAGGAAGTGACATCTTATAACTTTTGACAGTGCATCTTCTCAGGAAAGTGATGTAACATCACCTTAATCCTGATGACATACCAATAATTGGCATCACTAAAGTTCAATAGTAACTGCATGATTAGCATAACGGCGCAACACAGACAAATCCCCATTTACGTACCACCGATATACGTTTTCTAATATGCCAGTAAAAATGTACTAATTTCTCTTTTCATTAAATTAAAAATAATAGATTAGTCTGCTAAAAATATAGGGCCTCATTTATGAGAACTTTTCACTGCGCACTCCTTGCGACATACCTGATGCGTCATATTTAATGTATGACGCATCATGTCGCAAGGAGTTACAGATACGTCAGTATTTCTGACGTATCTGTAAGCGCAAAAGTGACGCATTGCTGGAGTGTGTCACAAAAGTGACGCAACTCCAGCAATGCTTCCTTTCACATGGGGCAAGCCCCATGTGAAAGGGCCTGAGTCAGTCTTATGCCTGCTGTGAGGCAGGCGCAAGATTTTGACGCAACGGCGTCCTAGAAGTGACGCAGTGAAATCTCATAGATTTCATTGCGTCACTTCCACGAAGCTTTTTGCGCGGGAACGCCCCCCCTGCATACATTATACCTGACGCAGGTATAATGTAGCGCAGGGGTTTACAAAGTGACACATCTGCTTAGATGCGTCACTTTGTAAATAGTGCGCAACAGGAGGCATGTTTTACGCCACCAATGCGTCACAAAAAGTGATGCATCAGAAGCGCAAAACTGACGCAAGGCCTCATAAATGAGGGCCATGGTGCTGCAAAACACTGAAATGCCTTGGTAACCTACATTATTTACACAACAAATTGTCATGTTTCAATAGCTCTCCTATTAAAAATGGTAGTTATTTACACATGTAATACTTGACATGAACCACACACTTACATACTATTTTATTGGCTTAAATTATTCCATATTTTACATCATTTATATTATACGGTTGTTTGCAAGGCACTATCACTTGTCTGAATAGTGCTGAAGTTTTTTTTTCAAACACATGCTTTTTCATGTAGTCACAGTAATAAAACACAACTTGTTTAGAAAAATATTTTTTGTATTTAGTCAGAAGAATGCACATTGCACTGCTAAAGCATATTGCACTGTTGAAATTATTTATTTTACAAACCTAAAGTGTAAGGTCCGGCTGCAGAAGGAAAAAAGTGTTCATCAAGATTCTATTCTCCTTGTTTTGTAGTGGCGGCTGGTGATCTTCTTTGAACGTGGTGGGTGTGGTACTTGCCCTCAGTAGTAGAGAGCAAGTGAGCCCACTGGTGGGAGGGGATGGCTCCACAGGGTGCCCACCATTTGATGAATCGGAGACAGTGTTAAAATTCAATTTTTTGAGGCAATGTATCCTCGAGTTAAGGCACTTCGCAGCACATCAAAATAGCGGAAAACAGAAAAATAAGTGAAATAGCCCACTAAAATAACGGAGTTCTAGATCATATAAAATGTACAAATGAAATAAGGGATTTTTTGTCGTACCTGTATTTATTTGAAGGGTCTGGATTTAATGTTGTGAGTTTTGGCCATATAAGAAATTATAATTTGACCACGGGGGAACCTTATTAGTATTGTTTGGAGATACCCATTAGGGACCATCTCTCAGGGTGAGCCAGGACGGGTTCCCCAGCGGTCGAAGCGCGGAGATACTCCTCCGGGAGTTGATTCTAGCGCTATATAAACCCACAATTAAATTAAATTAAATTGTTTGTGTATTGTCCTCTCTCATCCCCGGTCAATTGAATTAACCATAGAGAGAGTCCCAAATCTCTTGTGATATAGATTCAAGGCCATCAAGGTTCCTAGAAAGTTGGGCATTATAAAGAAGTGTGGAATCAAAAATATTTAAGTTCTAAGTGGGCAGCAAAATTAGGAGAGAAACGGACAACATCCCTCGCAGCATATGAACGGTCTCAGAGAGAATCTGTCTCCTCCTCAAAATGTAAGGTTTTTATACAATAATTTGGCAAAATAAATTATAAAACTGCAGAATCAGCAAGAATGAGCAAATGCATCATTTCATTATCGAATTAGGACACAGAGGGCCAGATTTACGAGTTTTCTGTTTAATTTTTAAGAGTAGGCAGTGGTCTGTGGGACCACTGACCACTTTTAAAAATATATTTTCATTCTCAAGGGGTCCCACATCCCTTTCGCGAATGGCTTACCACTGACTTCGAGTTGGTGGTAAAATGCTAATGTTTTGCGACTGCATTTCGGTCCCAAAACATTTGTACATACCAATGCAAATTGGTATTAGGAAGGGACGCCCTAAATACACCCTTTCCAAATGCCAATTCGCAATCCCAAATTGTGATTCAGTAACAGGTTACTGAATCACAATTTGAGCTTTGTACATTTGAAAATGCTTTTTGGTGTTTGCATGCAAATTGCCTTATTCTGCGTATCAGGGCGATCACAAATGCAAAAAAGCTTCTTTCATCTGACCCAAGCTTCATTTATGTGGCCCAGAAATTTTAAACAACATATTGCCCTAACACCTAAGCACCATCTATTCTACATGAAAATGTGTTTCTTCCACTCTATGTTATTGCCTTCTGAAGATGGTAGAACAAGCTAGATACATTAACAATCGCAAACTATTATGAATGAATAGGGTACCATTGACTAACAGAAGAACCCTTAAATGTAGTTACAGTTTATGACTGATCTGGGGAAGTTATTGGAAAACAGCATGAACAATGACAATGGAAATAAACGGTATGGAAGTGGAGTATGCAGTTCCTAAAAGAATCATAAAAGGAAACAAGAAAGGCAGTATGTTGGGAGGAGTCTGAGCTAGCAGATCGGGGGGGGGGGGGTCTGATTGCTTAGAAGCAAGAGCCCTCACACACCCAGATGGAGTGTTGACTCCGTAGCTAGCTCAGCCATCAACTAAGGGGCCACACTCTGCAGCTAGCGCCGTTTCTGCCATCACCTAAGGAGCCATTTACTTACTCAAACTGGGTTGGATTTTAGATATCATAAGGTATGCTACACTTTGAGGGTGACTTTTCAGATTGGGTAATTAGGAACGTCATTCTTCACTTGTATACATGTACATTTAGGGAGCTTGTATGCTGGACCTAGACGCACTTCCAGTTCCCCTAATATTGTGTTCTGTCTAATGCAGATAAACTGACATGGACTCTGCTTGAACATGTATTGCAGAAATAATAAACAGTGAGATGCACGGTGAGAGGGGAAGAGTGACAGCCATATGGGCAGCTATTGCCGAGTCCCCGCCTCTACATTCTGATATGGAAGCAGGCCGCAGACCATCCAGCTCCGGGATCCCCCCCACCCTCATAGGTCTCCACCACCAGCATCCCCCTTGTGGCACAGATCACACGCTAGTACCGTCAGTAATTTTGTGTTAGGGGTCGTAGCAACCCCAGCCGTATTTTTTTTACACGCAATACATCATAAAAACAATAGCATTTCACATTAATACGCAGAAACCCCCATAACACTCCATACAGTATTATTTACATATTTTTGGATGGATAACCTTAACCGAGATTCCAATACATAGCCATTCCTAATCATCAATTATACATTTTCCCTGCATATCCTGCATTGAGCCTATACATAAGATCACAACTGGTCAAACTACCTGTGAGGTTCCCCATGATTGATCCCGCGCAGAAGGCCCATCTGCTCAGAAGGTTTCCTACCTCAGACAGTCCCTACACCCTCAAATTCTATCTCCAAGGGGTTGTGGTGCTAGCTTGGCAACCACGTGCATGTGCAGCGATTGTTGGAAGTGTGCACTCCCCCACCGCACCCTCTAGCCAACTTGCCATAAGCACCCACTGGAATGCACTGAGAGACCACTGTCCCCCAACTATCCCCATTAACAATGGGGATGCCTTCTAAGGACCGTAAATGACCCACCAATCATGACTAAGGCTCGCTGTTTTCTGTTTTTACTGATTTTTACAGATAAATACAGACAGACCCCATTTCTTTTCTTGTCTGTATCTATTTTTAAATGTGGATAAAACCAGAAATCGGATTGCTTTTTGAGTAATTCTAAATACTGTCTGCCATGACTACCAGACCAATAGATGTGTGGATTGATAGATAAGGGAGTTAAAAAAGAAAGGCATTTTAGTAAAGAGGCTTTAACCTCAGTAGATATGCACAAGGTTGATGCTGAAATGTGTATGTTTCCATATAAGCGCACTGATTTATCTTTTGCAGGTGTTCACAGCAATGAAACCTGGCAGGCATTCAAGCATCAGTGCATATTTATCGGTTAAATAAATGTGGAAATATACTAATTTCAGCCTAATTTCACCACAGAACCCAAAATAAAATACACATAAAATTAGCAAAAAATAAATATAGATAAATACAGACGGAAATGGCAAAAAAAGAAATACCATAAAACCGGGAGTCCTAATCATGACCTTGCCGCAGACCAAGGAAACAATCATAAAATAGGGCGCATGCTGACCAGTGCAAGAAAAGCGGTTAGTCACGAATAAGAGTGCAACAAACAGTAGAACATGTCTCCAGTACTCGATATCTGAAAAGGAAAAAAAAACACCCAGTGACACTGCAACAGGAACCAAACATTTACCCAGAACAATCTGCTGCCTCATGGGATGGTGGGTGGGACAAACAAGGCAGTATAAAATACAGCCCCGGCTGGTGCAGCCAGCAGTACATTGTCGGAGTGCGAGCGGTGAAAGAGACAGATCCGCGGCCCCTTTTAAAGGGGCGGCGTCCGTGGCAGACTGGTCCTCCCCGACCCAGAACTGTTTAATGCACTTCCTGGTCCTCGTGCCAGGCGGACGAATGCCTGTGTGTGTTGTGAGCTGATGCCGGCAGCGTCACTCGCCAGCATCACCAGCCCCTCCCCTTCTGGTGGGGACCAGCACCCCGCCATAGGCGCATCGCTCCTGAGGTCGGGGGGCACCTTGGCATATGAGCAGGTATTGCCTAGTCCCTGCCCCTACACCCTGATTTGGAAGCAGACCGCAGACCATCCACCCCCAGATCTCCCCCCGTCCCCATGGGGAAACATCCTTTACAACGCAACTGTTACAACGCACTACCATTACGACGCAACCATTACAACGCAAGTCATTACAACGAATTGCGCTGGGATAGAGAATAGTTTTAATTTACTACCCAACACCTTCCCTACTATCCACGGGGACTGGAGTTGGAATAGTAAATTAAACTATTCACTATCCAGCGCCCCCCAACGCAAGTCGTTGTAATGACTTGCGTTGTAAAACTTGCGTCGTAAAGGCATGCGTTGTAATAGCATGCGTTGTAACGTCATACATCCGTCCCCATGGGTCCCCACCACCAGCATCCCCCTTGTGGCACAGATCACATACCAATACCATCAGCACTTTTGGGGTAGGGGTCGTAACAACCTAGTCATTAGTTATTTACACACAACACATCAAAAAAATTACCATTTCACATTAATATGCAGAAACCCCCATGACACTCCATACAGTATTATTTACATATTCTTGGATAGCTAACCTTAACAGAGACTCTGATACATAGCCATTCCTAACCATAAACTATAGATTGTCCCTGGGTATCCTGCATTGAGCCTACTCGTAAGATCATGATTGGTCAAACTACCTATAAGGTCCCCTCCGGAGTGATCTTGCACAGAAGGATCATCTTCCCAGAAGGTTACATACCTCTGGCAACCCCTATGCCCTCAAATACCACCCCCAAGAGGCTGCACTGATAGCTTGGAGCCCACATGCCTGAGTGGGGATTGGCTGTAAAGGCCTGTTGGAAGCATGCACTCCCCACCCCTGCACCCTCTAGCCGACTTGCCGTAAGTCACCCCTGGAGGGCCCTGAGAGACCGCCACCTATCCCCATTAACAATGGGATGTCTTTCTAAGGACCATAAATGCCCCACCAATGATGGCTACAGGCCATCATTGTTACTTACTATCTGCCACACCCCTCCAGAAGGTCATGCCTTGCCTTGCCTAAGGGTCAACTATGCCAACACATTTTCCAGAAAGAACTCATTCCCTAACTTCTAAAAGGTGGACACCATCCTGAACAAAAAACCTCTCTCCCTATTTGCACCCACGCGGGATCGTATGGAGTTTTGGTGACCTAATCAACTTGTCAATCTTTTTATTAATGCGCTTGACGGAATAATTCAGGGTCCAGACCGACTTCTCTCCTCGCCATTGATGATGTGGGACTACGCTAGGACTGACTGCGGGCATCTCCTTGCCAACCATCCCATCTCTGTAATCAATGCCTCGAATTACCCCCTCCTACCGATATGTACCAGATCATTGCCCCCTTGATGTACCACCACTACTCCGTGGGGCATACGCCCCTTGCAAAACCAGGATCCCATCATATTTCTTAACTGTCCCAGACGTAGCCCCCCTTGTCCATGAAAGGAAACATGGAAAGCCGCCTGGGAGGCCCGCTCTACCCCATTTCCTGTGGAAAAAACGTGCTTTAGCCTTTGTCCATATGAATGCCCAACAACTAAGACTTCAATTTCCAGTGGTACCCAGGCGAGCACCTTGGCTGTACAGGAATCTGGCGACTGGCGCAAATTAGCAAGCTTCCTTCCTGCGTCACAGGACATGAAAACTGTGGGAAAACGAAATGAGAAACCATTATTGACAAACCATTTGAGCCTAAGGCATGTGCAGCCTAACATAGCGTTTGTAGCATTCCGAGGACCACCTGCCAAGTCTCTGTACTGCCTGCCCAGAGAGTCCCATTTCTGGGGCCTCTGTAGCCACCCCAATTCTGAAGGAATGGGAACTGAACTCCGTAGGGTCAATCCGTGCCGCCTTGAGGGTTAGCCTAAGGACTTTGGTGAACTGAAACTTAGTCATAGGGGTGCCATCAGTGTGCAGTAGGAGCGAGCCCCCTGCTCCCTGGGGTCTATGTGCCAAGAATGTCGTGAGGTTGCTCACGGGACAACATGCGCTGCCTTGCGCCCTATGCAGTATGATGTGGTCCCCTCTGTCACCCTGGTCTGTTTTGGAGCGTGGCATTGAGAGGGACACCAAACCCCCATACAACTGTACATGCGCCAGCTGCAGCCCTCCCTGCCAGTCCTTCTTATTACTTGCCACCCCCACCATGAAAGCTCAGTTGAAAGCTAACATGAAAGGTGCCCTGAAAAGGTCATCCTCCACGATGGACCTACGGACACTCTACAGCGACCCCAATACTGCTGTTAGTGTGCCTATACAATGGGGCACCAGGCATCCATCTGGGACACCTGCAAGTGTTGCCATCCCTGCAAAGCCCTTTGCACTATGAAAGGACTCGCTGGATCCTGGTAGCTCTGCATTTTTGCACAGAAAGAAATTTCAGTCGTGTAGCATCGTGCACAAGCTGCGGAGTGCCCCCCCACTCCCTCAATGCTACTAAGAGTGACAGAATAGCAGAAAATTCATGCCACACCCTCTACCATCCTTCCAAGAGGAATAAACAATAGGCTCTAAATGCCCCCTCATAAGCCCACCTCATCCGGGCTGCTAGGCTGGCTGCCACGAGGTCTTATAGGCTTGGGCACCAAGTTGCACAAGATGGTCTGGAAAAGGCCTTAGGGCTTCTGCTGCTTCTGGGTGACGGGACCTGAATACCTGTATTTTGAAATGAGACAGAGCATCAGCAGCATTATTCAGCACCCCTGGAACATGCTTGGCCCTAAACAACACATTACGTTTCATGCATTGGAGCACTTGCTCCTCCAACAGCCTCAGTATCATCTTAAATTTGGCCCACTTCTGGTTAATGCACTCAACCACTGTCATGTTGTCAGACCATAATATGACTGATTGGTTGCAAAGCTGGTCTGGCCATATGGTCAATGCAACCAAAAATGGAAAAACATCTAAGAAACCTATGTTGCTAGTCAAGCCTGAAACCACCCAAGTTGCTGGCCAATACTGTGCGCATCATGCTGGCCCCGGGATGGCACCGAACCTTTCACTGCCTGCCACATCAGCCAGGAGGCCCAGGTCCCTAGTGGACTTGGGGGGCTGGGCCATACCACAGTGCCATTGAAATCCAGCAGGAATGCCATCCAAATCTGCATTTCCTGGCGTAACTCGCTGGACAACCTTGTGTGGTGGTACTTCTCCCTTAAACCCGACATTGCCTGCACGATGGAACGCAAAAATAGGTGGGCCATGGGAATGATCGTTAGAGCAAAATTGAGCTGCCCAACAGTCTTCTGTAACTGGTATAACATGACTTTATTCTTACTCAAGTACTTCTGCAAAGTGAAGGAGAAAGCAGAAACCTTCTGCTGTAGGAGCTGTGACACCCCTGTTTCAGAATCTAACTCGGTACCCAGAAACTCAATCACCGTTGACAACCCGTAGTATTGCCTTGAGCAAGGGGACTCCAAATTACCCCATCAATGGGCAGAAAGACTGTAAGGCCTAGCTACACTCTGGCGGGCCCGGGAGCCCAGGAAGAGGATATTGTCTAAATAATGCAAAACCCACTGATGGCCTATTTTCTGCCTGAACACCCACTCAAGAAAACAACATAATTTTTTGCAGGAGACTGAGCAACCCATGGGCATGCATTTGTCCAGATAATACTTCCCCTCAAACTGAAAGCCTAGTAGATGAAAGTCCTGAGGGTGCACTGGGAGCAAACAGAAAGCCAACTCTATGTCTGACTTTGTCAAAAGGGTACCAGACCCCAGCTCTTGGGCATTTCTATTGCGTGGTCGAGGGAGGCGCACCCAACAGAGTATAAAGCGCTGTCAATTGCATCATTCAGGGAATGCCCCCCTGGGAGTGGACAAGTTATGTATTAGCCAAAATTCACCCGTGTCCTTCTTGGGCACCACCTCCAGCGGTGAGCAAACAAAATCTTGCAAGGGTACCAACTCAAATGGGCCGGCCACCCTCTCTACTCTCACTTCGTTATCAAATTTTTCTGCTGCCACTGCCATGTTAGACCTTAAGGATTGATTATTCCTACAGTGAGGAACACCCAGATATCCTGGAGCTGGTATCCAGAAACCCTCCTTAAAACCCTCTAAAAGAACTTGGGCTGTTACCGGGCTAATATACCTTTTATGCCATGGGATCAATGCTGATAAATTTACAGGAGACGGGGCCTTGCAGAGGAGTGGGCCTTTGTTCCTGCTTCCCTCCCTGTCCTTTGATTTCCTAAAGCATTTTGATTCGGAATGTGAGGAAGACCGCAAAATGAGCAAGCACGCTTGAACTTACAAGACCCGGGCGGCCTGGTGCATGACCGCTTATTATAGTCCCAACATGTCCCCTTTTTTTCCACCTCCCCGTGTTGCACAAGAGACCTGCCCGAAAGGACTGCCAGTGTTGGTGTCCTGGCGCACTTGCTACATATGGCGTAACCACATTATAAAATCGATCTGATCCCACGTTAAGTCGGTGTCAGTTGCCTTAACCCTCCTAAACTCCTTGTTGTACTCTTTCCGCAACCAATTCTGTTCTGGTAGCAGATCATTTGGGCGCCCAAGCCAGTGAAACGTTCTGCCATAGCACCTTCTAATTGAAGAAACCTTTAATCCAATTGACCATAGTCTCTTCTATACTTTTTTGTACGGCCAGTGGTCACATACCCTGGAGTGCACACACACCTTTCAGATTTAACTTCCTCCCTATCAGGCTTGTCCAGGAGTAAATCAAAATTATCCACATACTCCCCTTTCCAGATCTTTTCTTTCATCTCCTGCAAAATATGCCTTCCCAGACGTTCCTGCGGTGATGGTATTTCCCCCAAACCTAAGCTTGGCAGCAGCTTTGCCATACATGAAATCACTAAGGGGGGTTATTAGGATGGCGGGCGGACTAAAGTCTGCCCGCCACCCTAGCATTGCTGGGACCAGCCACCAGACGTGCAGCGGTCCTGCACCGCTAATTAGGATGCGACCGACACCCTGGCCGTCGCATTCCACATCTTTGACATTGCAGCGGGTGCTGCTAAGCACCACCTGTTGCAATGCCAAAGTGCCATGTTGTGCATTGCCGTGCACAACGTGGCAGGCACCGCACAGTGCCTGCCACCTTCTGCATGGCAATAAAAGTGCAGCCAGCCCCGGGGGCCCTCAACGGGCCCCCAACGCAATTTCCTGCCAGCCTTTTCATGGCGGCATATCCACCATGAAAAGGCCTTAGAAGCCACATATACTAATATGGAGGGTGGTGCCTGCTAGGCACCACCACCATATTGTGGCCCAAGTCCGCCCGGACGTCAATCGGAACGGTTGCCGACCGGCGGAAAAGTGGCGGATGCACTTTACATCCGCCGCGATACCCCAGCCATTATAATATGGCGGGAGTAAATCAGGTTGTGATGGCGGATGGATCGCCACCACCGGGGCCGGTGGTGGCGATCCTCCCGCCATCCTAATCACCCCTTAAGTCTTGATGCTTGGGGGTGCTCTCGTTGCTGCTACACAGCCTTGAGCTGGTTCAGGGGACTTTTGCCATTTTCCGTATTGCCGTGGGTGTCAGCCTGGTTGGCTGCAGAGCCCTGGCTACCCCCCGGCACTGTGCCACCTCCCCCTGCTGCCGCCACATGGGTGATAGCGTCCATCCTGCGCATCATAGCCTCCATAAGCTCTAGACAGCATTCCAACACCATGCCTGCGTGATACCAAGTAGAAATTGCCTGATCGCAAGCAGCCTACTTCCGCCTATTAAAGGATAATCTGTGTCTCAATTGGCGCATTTAAACACCAGCTAAGAAATATTCCTATCACCAAGCAACAGTAGCCCTTCCCTGCACCAATACCCAACAAAACACTGGCTGATTAAGGATAACCCGTTTTAAAATTGTTGCCTGTAAACAACCACAGCTAAGCAATGCACCTATCAAAAACTACAGTAGACCTTCCATGCACCCCTTTATAAATAGCTGCCCCCCAAAAAACAGGCCAACAAAAACACTGGCACCATCTAACACCCTGGCAAACAAACACTGGCACCATCAAACAACAAAAGGTGCAGTAGAACCTATAATCCCCTCTCACCTTACTTGCTAAATTTGTGGGTCAGGGGAGTTAGACTCAATCCTGTGAGGCTCCTGGCTGGCCCTGAAGCACTCCTGCTGCCCGGGTGATCTGTTAAGCCAGCTGCAGCTGCTGCAACATTGCCGATGCACTGCCTGGAGGGAGACAAAAAACAAACAAATAAGGAAATACAATTCCAGCCATCGCTGGGGCAGACGGCAGCACATTGTCTGAGGTGTGAGCGGTGAAAGAGACCGCTTCGCCACTCCTCCCCCTTTTAAAGGGGTGGGTCCTACGCAGACTGCTTTTCCCCGACCCAGAACTGCTTAATTCACTTCTGGGTCCCTGCGCCAGGCGGACCAATGACCAATGCGTGTTGTGGGCTGGTGCCTGTGGAGTCACTTGCCGCCATCACCAGCCCCTCCCCTTCCATCGGGGACTAGCACCCCGCCATAGGCGCTGAGCTCCCGAGGCTGAGGGCACCTTGGCATTTTGAATAAAATGGCTATTAGGCTCAAATTGAGGCATGGTTAACAAGAGTCAGGAAGACACAGTTCTGCACAACATAGAAACATCATTACAAAAGCAACAGTGTTATATCAATGTGTTTATGTATAATGAAGTGTTAAACTACCTTCTGCATGTTGTTAATGATGCACAAAGTATAAATGCACAAAAATACTCCACGTCCCATGAATCAATTTTTAATAAAATATGGAATCAAATACTGCATTTTAAAGTACATGTTTCACATATATTTGCACACATCCCATCTGAAAGGGTACTCATTACATTTTCAAGTCCTTTCATGGAGTACGAAGCCAGTTCAACCCAATGCTCTTCAGGAATTGGCTCAGTTTTTTTCGAAATGTGCTAGAAATTCCCAGTATTTCAAAACATCATCTCAGTTGTGCCATATCTATCTATCTATCTATCTATCTATCTATCTATCTATCTATCTATCTATCTATCTATCTATCTATCTATCTATCTATCTATCTATCTATCTATCTATCTATCTATCTATCTATCTATCTATCTATCTATCTGTTTTTCTGTTTGCCTGTCTGTCTGTCTGTCTGTCTGTCTGTCTGTCTATCTATCTATCTATCTATCTATCTATCTATCTATCTATCTATCTATCTATCTATCTATCTATCTATCTATCAATCTATCTATCTATCCATCTGTCTATCTATCTATCTGCCAGTGCCATTTCTCCATGGGAGCCACTATTCTAAGAAATATCTTCAGTATGCCAGTACCAGTATTTCACCATGGATATCCCTTATGCCAAGTATTACCTCTATTATGCCACTGCCAGTATTTTGCCACTGTTGGCATTCATGCTATGAATTTCATTCAGTGTGCCAGCATTTTGCCATGGGTATCTGTATAAGCCAAGAGTTATTTTCACTATGCTGTGCTAATCACATACTCTCCAGCAGAACACCACAATCTCATTCATGCTTAGTTCCATTCACGCACTCACGTTCATTCTCACCCACACTGACTCACATCATTCAGTCTTTCTCACTCACTCTTACTCATTTTCACTCCATCTCACTTATTTTTACTCACTCTGACTCACTAAATCTGTCACTCATTCACTCCCTAAATCCCATCCACCTTTACTCTCATTCATTCATACTCACTCACACTCACCTGCACTCACTCTTTCACTCATTCTCACATATTTTCATTCAGTCTGACTCACACTGAGTCACTCTAACTCAATCATAGTTACTTTCATTCGCCACTCACTCTTGCTCATTCTAGGGTGGCCAGAGTTTGAAATCAAAAAAATTCCAGAAACAGATGACAACTATAATTTTGCATCAAATTAGAGGTATAAATTAACCATAATGACATAGACTGCGAACACAGAAAACAGACTGAGACATTAAGTGGTAATTAAATGCACCTTTTTCCGCACTGTATAATTTGTGTTATCTTGAATTTCTTTCTTAGGGCTGCTTAATTATTCATGCACTATAACATATGAATACCTGCCTCCTCAGTTTTCAATAAAAGCGGTAAATGAGCGAAGGCGGATTTGAGGACTTCCATTGTGACAGATCCCGACCATATGCGATGCTTACGAACCGATTTACTCAGGGAGCATGTCGGTATGAATTTCAGATGTTGCAGTGCTGTTCTAACCTATAATGGCACCAGACACCATCCTGATGAGCACAAGGGATCCATACAACATGGCCACCTCCATGCATGACCCAAATAACTGAACAGGCTCCTTGCTGCAACGCTACTCTCACTACGGGTCTCTCACCAATACCCTGATCCAGGTCTAATTCACACGGGGAAACTGTTTTTTTTCCAAACTGAACAGCCCAGCTGGAGTGCACAAGATGTCGCTGCATGTCTGTGTGTACCCTCCACAAGCTAGCCCGCACTCCTCGGTGATTCCACTGGAGGCGCATGGTACACCGCATCCCAATCACTCACCTCTAGTACTTTCCTCTGATGCTCCTTAGCGGCCACATCCAAGATACTATGCAACACCCACGAGCCAATCCTTATTACATTTTGTCGATTGGTGCATCACTGCTACCAGAACAGACAAGATTAAACCAGACCCTCTGCTGCTAATTGTCCACAACAAGTCTTTGCTCTTATTGGAGCAGAATGCCTAAATCTGCTTCCGCTGCGAAGTGTCCATACATAACGTCCATACATAACAAGACCAAAATGGCGACTGTATTACAATACCAGTTTATGGGAGGCCAGGTCCCCTCTTAGGGGCCGATTCCGATCTGGGTCGGAAGGGCATCAAACGCGATCTGGCCAGAAAAACTACGAGCCGAATGCGTGTTTTCCGGCCGACTCGTACAGTTGTACGAGCGAGCAAGTACGATGCGAGCTACGTGATATTCACCGACCGAGTCGTTTCCGGTTCTGACCCGCTCCGTACGTCTCAGCCGTAAGCTCACTGTGGCGTGCAATAGATGCGATTTACGACCAAGCCAGTACGATGCACGTGTCGGACAGCCGGAGTGTCCGGCTCGCAAAAAGTCCGGGACGTTGCCTTTAGGGGTCCGCGTCAGACCCCCTGTCACCCGCAGCTCTACGACTCGGACACAGGGGCAGACCCAAGGGTCTCCACAACACAGGCATGTACGGTGCGGATGTCGACTAAACGTACCCACTGTAGGGGGCGCACTCGTCCACGACATACCCATTCAGTCAATGGGAGACCATGTACGCATCGTACGACCGGCTCCCATTGACTTCTATGGGAGTCCGACCGAACCGAGTCTGAAAGCATACGGTGCATTGTACTCGCTCGGTCGGACTGCAGGACTACTGCTCGGTCAGAAAACACTCTGGATCCAGCTTGGTTGGAGTGCTTTCCGACCCGGATCGGAATCGGCCCCTTAGTCCACAACTGCATGAGCTCACACCTAAATACCTGAAGAAGCAAAATAAACTCCCAACTGCTATTCTTGATTTCTATATAGGAGCAAACAGGAGCAAACAGAACTAACCTGCTGTTCAAATCAACAGACATCTCTCTGTCATTGGATTGATACGGTGCAGGGACAGAATATCGATGTCAAAATATCGAATTGCATTAATATATGGAGTCAAGAATATCGATGGTGGAAAATATTGAGGTACGTTTTTTCGTTGTTTAAAATACCTATTTTTGTGTAATGTAGAAATATCGATTTCGTAAATATCGATGTCAAATATATTGTTGTAAAAAATATTGACTGTTTGTATTTTTTCTGTTTTTGTTTAATGTTGTTTTTTTTAAAAATGAATTTGGTAGTAGTTATTTTATATTTTTCAATTTATTTTTTAAGTGAACATTTTTGTTTTAATTTAATTGTAATTTATTTTTAGGAGCAGGATGTTGGGTTTATAGGGGATAAGGGTGGGGAGTAATTTAAAAATATTTTCTTAAAATTGTAATACATTTTTACATGTTTCTAAAATTTAAGTAGTGGAATGTTTAGTTTATGGGGGATAAGGGAGGGGAGTAATTAAAAAATATTTTTTTAATATATTTTTTCAATTTTATGTTAAAATGTAGGAGCAGGATGTTGGGTTTATTGGAGATAAGGATGGGGAGTAATTTAAGAATGTTGTTTAAAAATACATTTTAATAAAACAAATATTGAAAAATATAAATTATTTAGAAAAAAAAATTACATTTAAAATTTTCAAAACGTTTGAATTTTATTTTGGGTTCTAATATTTTGATGTAAATTGTGTAAAATATATATGATCAGTTTATTATTTTTAAATTTTGTTTACTTAGATTTTTTTTGTTTCAATTTTTTTTTACAATTTTAATAATTTTGAATGTAAAATTTTGTTCATTGTAATTGTGATTTGGAATTTAATATTTATATATTTCTTTCTGAGAAGGGGTGTCTCAAATTTGTAATAATAATGTATTGAATATTTGTATTTTTAATCATTTTTGTAAAATTTTCTATTTAAAATGTTTTGGGACAAATGTAAAAATATATTTTTTTTAATTTATAATTTTGATAAATAAATGTAATTACATTTTTTCCATGGTTTTGAAATATTTTATATTTTTATATATTTGTAAGTTTTGAAATATGTAGCATTTTCCTTTATTTTTTTTGTTTTGGAGTTAGGAATATAAATTTTTTTGGGGGTTATTATCCAGCACTTTCTTTGAGTTTAGTTGGTTTTAGAGTTGGAATAGTAATTTATTATGGTTATTATCCACTACTTTAATTGAGTTTAGTTGGTATTGGAGTTGGAATAGTATTTTATTATGGTTTATTATCCAGCACTTTCCTTTGAGTGTAGTTGGTTTTGGAGTTGGAATAGTATTTGTTGGGGGTTTATTATCCAGCACTTTCCCTGAGTTTAGTTGGTTTTGGAGTTGGAATAGTAATTTATTTTGGTTTATTATCCAGCACTTTCCCTGAGTTTAGTGGGTTTTGGAGTTGGAATAGTAATTTATTATGGTTTATTATTCAGCACTTTCCCTGTGTTTAGTTGGTTTTGGAATTGAAATAGTAATTTATTATGGTGTAATATTTATTGTTTATTATGTAGTTTTTTAAAGAGTTTCCATGTACATTAAAATAGAAAAGGAGAAGTATGTTAGTTTTTATTGTTAACGTTTTTATTTGCAAACGCATATTTTTTTGTTCACAAATAAATTGTTTTTATTTAGTATTGTTATACAATTTTTGACTATATTAAAACATGATTCAAAAATGTTGATATGATTAAGAATTTATAATAAGTATAATATATTTTTAAAAATTTTTTTATGTACATTTTCAAAATTAAATACATATTTTTACCTACATATTTTT
The DNA here is from genome assembly GCF_964261635.1 of Lissotriton helveticus. Taxonomy (NCBI): domain Eukaryota; kingdom Metazoa; phylum Chordata; class Amphibia; order Caudata; family Salamandridae; genus Lissotriton; species Lissotriton helveticus. The sequence continues at coordinate 510,843,534 of NC_136071.1, read as the reverse complement.
TTTAACAGTTTTGAAAAATGGTAAAGTTTCTGAAGTATAGTCCTGTAATAGTAAATTAAATATATATTTAGTTCTTTAATTATAAACACTTAGAGGTCCATTAGGATGACGGGCGGACTTTGACCCCCCAGCCATGTTAACATGGCGGGGGGTCTTTGCAGCAAGGATGGCGGGCGGATTACCCCCGCCAGGCCGGCGGTGGCTACCGCCAACCTGGCGGGGGCGGTCCGCCCGGCATCCTAAAGGGCAGCTTAGATTTTTATTATTTATCGTTTTTTATGAGAATAAATGAACATTTTAGTACATTTCTTTTAAAAACATTTTTATACATTTTATATACTGTTGTTTTTGTTGTATAATTATATACTATGTATTTGACAAATTTATATTTTGTACATTTGTTTTATTTAGTGTATCAAATATTATTATTTTTTTTTACAAATATATTTTTGTATCATATATTTTTTTTATAAAAGAATGTTTTATTGGTTGCACATTTACATTTTGAACATTTGTAAAAACTTTTTACAATAAATAAAAATATACATTTAATTTGTGGGATTTTTTTATTATTTATCCATTCTTGTCTATGGGAAGTCAGTCTGTTTTTCATTTTTATTATGCAGGCTTTTTTGTGTGCTTTTTCTCACTTTTCTGTCAATCTGTTTCATTTTTAGGTCATTTTGCAAGACGGAACCTAGTGGTTGGTAACAGTGTTTCTTCGGTTAAGGTAAGTTTGATTTATTTTACTTTTAAGGTACTTTTAGGGTAGGGGCGAGGTAGTAGTAGTGTAGTTAGATTTGTTAAGATGTGAATTGTTCATTTTTGGTGTAGTTAGGTGTTGTTTTGGTAGTTTAGGGGCACATTATGATGGCGTAACGAGCCGGCGGTGGCGACCTTTATGCTATCGTAAAGTGAAATACCCCCACCATACTATAATGGCGGTCGGTATCTTGGCGGACGCAAAGTCTGCCCGCCGTTTTTCCGCCAGATGCCAATCGTTCTGATTGCCGGCCGGGCAGTGCTGGGGCAGTAATATGGTGACGGTGCCCAGCAGGCACCATCAGCCATATTACGATGTGGTTTATATTCTGGCCCTTCCATGGCGGCGATGCTTGGAGACTTTTTTTTTTACAGTTCCTTATTTGCGGTCTTATTTAGCAAATTTTGGGGTTTTTGAGGGTTTTGGTATTGAGAGGATTGCGTTGTTGGAACCTTTTGTCAACAGTTGAAGTTTTGCATTTTTTGGGGGCTTCTTTTCGAATGGATTCGTCTTTCGATTTATCTACTATGGATATGTTCGTTTTTGAGGCCCGTCTACTGCAAAATTACTGTAGGTTACTTTTTATTATTATAGGTGGGAAATGTTTTTGTTTACACTTGGCTTGTTTGTTTGTTTTTTATTTGAATAATTATATTGTCATATATTTATATGTACATTTTTAATTTTTAAATGACATATTTATAATTATTAGTTTAAAAAACAATAGATTTGTGTGGTTTAAATGTTTTGTTATTTTAAAATGCTTTTGATGTTTAGGACAGTTTTTTGTTTATAGTATCGATTTAGCAATAATGTCTAGGGGGTCCATTAGGATGAATTAAGGCAGTTTGCCACCGCCCGACATCCTACCCCGCCCGCCACCCATTTCCCCCGCCATATTAGTATGGCGGGGGGACCCCGGCATACGGAAACACCGTCCGCCGGTTTTCCGACGGTCGACCAGTCGACAGGGCGGAAAAGGGGCTATATATGGTGGCGGTGTCTGCTAGACACCGCCATCCATATTAGCATGGGAGCGGGAACAAGCCTTTCCATGGCGGCGTTGCCACCACGGAAAGGCATGCAAATTTCGCTTACGGGGGCCCGTTGCGGGCCCAGGGTATTGAGGGGTGGGGTGCACATGGCATTGTCATGGACATGGTGGCAGGCACCTCACGGCGCCTGTCACCTTGTGCATGACAATGCACACAGTCCATTCCCAGCAGTGAGCACCGCCCGCCACAATGCTGGGAATGAAGGATGCCACTGCCACGGTGGCGGTGGCATCCTAATCACCAGTGCGGGACCGCTGCACCACTGGCCGCTGTTCCCAGCACCGCTAGGGTGGTAGTCCGCCCGCCATCCTAATGGGTCCCTATCCATTCTAGCCCTTTGGTGTTTGGAAATAGCCGAGTCATTTTCTGACTACCTGTCGGAGCAGCCGCATTGGCTAGCATGGCGGCGGTGCCCGTCAGGCACCGCTGTCAGGATTGATATCCCTTTTCTGCCTGTCATTTCGCGACGGTCAACGCGCCACAAATTGGCAGTCAGAAAATGGATTTCGGGGCCTATAGCGGGGCCCCCTTAATCCCTGGGAGAGGGGAAAGAGCACTGGGGGTCACCTATTGTGCCCCCTACATTTCCCTGCACCATGTGGTAGGCTTTGCATGGTGCCTGCCACGTAGTTCAGGGAAATGGAAAAAGTGCATTTTTAACATGTGAGTGCTGCAGCTAGTAGCACAACCCCAATGTTAAATATAGCAGATGCGACCGCCACAGTGGTGGTCGCATCGTAAAACCCCCTGTGGGACTGCCACCTTGTAGGTGGGCAGTCCCACTCCCCGACACGATGGCAGATGGACTGAAGTTCGTCCACCATCATAATGACCCCCTTAGTTAGGGATTGTTCTGGCATTAGCTCTTGATAGCTCTGTTCTTTTTTATGGCTTATATTACTTTGTCCAAGGTTGGTTGTCCTCTTCCTGCTGGGGTATGGAAGGCATTGTGCCATCCTTCCACAGCGTTATTAGTTTTAGCTTTTTGAGCTAGAGTGCTATCGTAGAAGTTCCACCAGGGGATTTGGAACTTTAGTTGTGTACGGTGCCTTCTGAGCCAAGGGCACAATTCTGATGCGGTTAGGAAAGCATTTCCAACTAGGGCCCAATTACGATGCGGTTAGGAAGGCCTCCTAACGGCATTTGCTCCTTCCAAATCAGATCGGGAACGTGTCTTCCCAACCGAGGGCCAGATTACGATGCGGTTAGGAGCATAGGCTCCCATAGAAGATAATGGGAGTCCAACCAAATCGTACCCGGAAGCCTCCAGATGCATTATACTCGGTCGATCGGACTCTCCCAATCCGAGTCGGTCAGAAACTATTTCAAAACTGATTTGATCTGGAAGATTTCCTAACCGCATGAGAATCAGGCCTCAAGTGTCGTCTAAGTAGTCTAGAAAGGGAGTTAGGGGTCTATTAGGATGGCGGGCGGACATAAGTCTGCCCACCATCCTCGCGGTGTTGGGACCGGCCGCCAGAGATGCAGCGCTCCCGCACCATGAATTAGGATGCGACCGCCACCCTGGCGGTCTCATTCCGCATTTTAACATTGCGGCGGGTGCTGCTTACAGCAGCACCTGCCGCAATGTCAAAATGGCATGCCTGGCATTTCCTTTCACCACGTGGCAGGCACCACGTGGTACCTGCCACTTGCTGCAGGGAACTGCAGGGAGGTACCATGTGTACTCCCCAAATGCACCCCCCGGGGCCCACTACGGGCCCCCAAAGCCAATCCTGAAGAACCCGGTTATTTAAGACCCAGCGGCGCCAGGGGCAAGCCCAAAGTCTTCGGGTATCACCTGTCTTCAAACACAGAGACACGGAATCTTCCTGGTGACGTCAAAGATCGAATTTATTGGCTGCAGCCACTAACAGAAATCCTAGAAGTCAACACGGTATGAGTTCTCAGGAGAATGCTCAATTTTACAAAGCAAGCCATCCTTTTTATGCCAAAAAACACATTCCAGACAAATACTTTACATTTACAAACTCCCCAATCACATGCCTCCAGATCAGAGGTATCGTATGACGGTAAAACCCACTTTTCAGTTGCCCAGCCCATGATCAATTATTGGTCGAACCCAACATTCTTCATCAGACAGGTAGATCGAACCCATAATAAACACGGGCACATCCCCATCGTAAACGGACCATAAAGAAAGGAGCAGAGACAGGTGTGAGTAAGATAAGACATATTTGCATGCAATAAAGGTGTATGATGTCCTGTGCCTTGATCCTCAATCTTGATCAGCTACTGGGAAAGGAACTGGCCTAACAAGTTTGGCTTCAGGCAAGAGGGTCAGTTTGCTCGGGTCATTCAGAAGTCAGCTAAAGTGTACGTGTGCTAAAGACTCGTTCGGCCGTAGTCATCGGCCTATGTGAGGGCAACCACAAAATGGCTGCCATACACAAAATGGAACCCGAGGGTTCAGAACGAATCCCTAAATACGTAGTGAATCCATCGGTGTTACGTGACGAAAACACTCATGCTTGCTGTACTAACTGGTTACGGTTCGCTAATATCAAATTCGTAGCGAAACCGTGACCTTTATGAAACGGGTTCAGGATTCACGGAACCTCAGTCCCTCCTTTTGCCCTTACATAGGCAATAACCTACACTCACGTCAATCTGGGTCCAGGTCTATATTCATCAGATCATCTAGATGTTGCTGAAGCATAATCCTATTACTTAGTACCTCTCTTGGGACAGGGCTCCTTGTACACGTAGTAGCACAGAGGCCACATATGGCAGGAGCGCACTGTACACAGAGACAGAACAGGAAAAGAATCGCTAAAGCCATCCCTATGATCATCAGAATCTTCCATCCCCAGGTGGATAACAGTTCCCAGAACCAACCCATCAACGACCAATCTCCTTTATCCATGTGTATAGATTCAGAGATCTTATGTAACTTGGAAATGGCCTGGTATACTGTCGGAGCATTGTCTGGAATGAAAACGCAGCAGCTCGATTGAATCAATTTACATACCCCTCCTCTATCTGCAAGTATGACATCTAACGCAACTCTGTTCTGGAGAGTCATAAGGCGATCCGACTGGAACTCAGCAGTCAAGTTACTAAGGGCACCGGCAGTTTCAACTACTGTGGACTCAACCACTCTCGTCAATTGCCGTATGTTCCTGCTGTTAACCATCGGTCCCCAAAACAGCAGAAAACCCTTCAAGAAATCTCCTAATTCTTGTCCTGCAGTATCTTCCTTACTGAAGACACCTCTAACAAATCTCGTCTTGTGGTAATCTGCCGCAGCTGTATAGGTGGGAGGCAAGAGGAACGAGACAAAACATGTGCCCGAGAAATCAGGGGGCAACCATGTGTACGCTCTATCGTAACAGACAAAATAGGTACCCTTAGCTGCTAGAAACGATGGGGAAGTCTGGGACGCAAAAACATACGTCTCAGTGCAGATACTCTTCCCTAAATGAGCTCTTGGATTCTTGCCATTACCTTGCAGACAAAGATGACCCTGGTGGGGTACGATCCAAATCGGAGAGGATCCTTTCGCTCGCTGGTTCTCACTCAGACTAACTCCATATCCAGTCACGTTCCATCCAATGTATGCTAGTGTCTCATCTCTCGGGATTGTCTCATGGGAACTAACTCCTCTAATCATATCGACTATACCCTTAACTAGAGCACTATTCTTTGGATTGTCCTTCACAGAACGTAGGGGGTAGACTTCACGAGCATATATGAACATTGTTCTGTCTGCCCACACAGAACCATTATAGCTGAATGGCAGGACCAGGTAAGGAATACCTTTATCAGTAGTATGAGGCATAAGACCACACACCCAACAGTTAGTCGTGTTCACTACTAGTTGGTGTTGGTGCAGAAGCTGAACAAAGGAGTTATTAACGAATTCCAATCTTCTAATGGATTCATGTTCAGGCAGAGGATGAAAAGAATGTTAAGAAACAGTAGAAGAAGGTATGGGCTGTGTAGTGGGTGCAAACGTCACTTGAAAAGAGAATATAATATATCCCATTAAAAACATCATCAAGCTAAGTAACATAAAAAACATAATATTAAAAAACACTTTCTACTCATAATTCGAAACATTTTGCTCTTAAAACTTGTTTCTTCAACAGGTCTCTCCATCTTGAAAAACTCCATCCTCTAACCGTGCTGTTCGCGGCGGTAGGGTGTTCCGTGCTAAGGAATGCGTCTGTCAGTCCAGGGAACGCCCTAGGACCAACCAGAACCTCGACCTTGTGTCTTTCGCTTGCACTCCCAAGTCTTTGCACCGCGACCTTACAGCTGAACCCGGATGGCAGTTCAAAAAACAAAAATCGGCCAAAACAGTTTCTCAGATGGGAGATCTGAATTTCAAAAATAGCAAAAAGGAAAATCTCTTAATTTATTTGTCCCATGACTCTTGGTCGCAAATTATAACGGCATTTATCAGGCAATGTCTGGTCGCGGTATAAAAGTTCAGGCTCAGTAGTGTTCAATCGAACTGACGGTGGCACGGCTTCTTGCAGAAGATCGTCGCTTTCACGCTCAGAACTAGTCCCAATTAAACGTGCATCGCTAAAGGGCAGAAAACGAGGCACAGTGTCAGTTTCCGAATCAGGAATACCCTCCTGGACCCACCGGTCGTACGGTAGAGGCAAAGGAACCCTCTTACAATGTACGCTGTGGATCCAGTTCTTCTTTCCTTGCACTCGCGCTGCAGATCGCGTAGATAACAGCACCAAGTAGGGACCAATCCAACAAGGCTGATCGTTCTTTGTCCGCTGAAAATTTTTGGTTAGTACCCAGGTGCCAGGATCGATGGCGTGTCCTGGATCTTCAGAAGCGTGAGGCAATGTATCATGAACCTGTTGGTGCAACACACGCAATTTAGCCGTCAAATCATACAGATAATCAAGCAATACAGGGTGTTCAATCTCGCTGAATTTCGTCGGTCTCGGCACTCCCCATATGTTTGCCGGGCGACCAAAAATTATTTCATAGGGACTAAGTCCCACTCGAGAATGTACAGTCATCCTAGTTGACAGTAGTGCTAATGGCAACGCGTCAGGCCATTTAAGACCAGAGCTCGCCTGTATCTTGGCAAGTTTTAACTTAAGAGTGCCATTATAACACTCCACTAGACCAGCTGATTGTGGGTGATTTGCAGCGTGGAACTTTTGTCGGATTCCTAAACCATCACACACTCTCTTCATTACTTGACCCACAAATTCACTCCCATTGTCACTCCAGACCATTCTCGGCAAACCATACCTAGGGAAAAACTCCTTAACAAGGGCTTTAGCTGTGGACAAGGCAGTATTATCTTTTAAGGGATATGCTTCTACCCATCTCGAAAAGGCACAAACAACCACAAGTACGTATTTCAGGTTGTTGCATCTCTCCATATGGATAAAATCCAATTGCAAAACCTCAAACGGATACGTCGGAGGCGCAAAATGACCAGCTGGAGTTGGAGTTCCCTTACCAGGATTGTACTTCAGACAAACCATACAATTCTTGACCACATTCTCTGCACACTTAGGGATTCCAGCATTTTGCCATACCGGAGCCAACAATTTACAAATGACCTTTCACACTGATATGAGCCATTCCATGCGCCATCGTAACCACTGCAAGCACGTACGCATCGGGTAACAACCATCGCTGATGTTCTGACAACTCAACCCAACAACCATTCGCATCCCATTTACCCGTACTCTCTCTCCATACGCTCAACTCTCTCTCTGTAGCTTCAGCTTGAATAGACTTCACACTTTCTATCGTATCCTCACACATTCCAATATCACCAATCCATCTTGCAGGGCCTGAGACATACATTCGACTCATCACATCCCTCGCCACATCTTTCGCAACTTCGTCTGCAAACGCATTTCCGCGACCAACGTCATCGGTAACCTTCTTATATGCACTGCATTTCACAATCGCAACTTGCAACGGCAAGGTAAGTGACTCAAGAAGCTCATTCACCAACTGACCATTCTGAATCCATGGGAAGTGAGGAACCCACGTTCCTTCCACAAGCGTCCAAAACTATGAGCCACACCAAACGCATACTGGCTATCGGTATCGCTATCTCACCTTACTTGCTAAATTTGTGGGTCAGGGGAGTTAGACTCAATCCTGTGAGGCTCCTGGCTGGCCCTGAAGCACTCCTGCTGCCCGGGTGATCTGTTAAGCCAGCTGCAGCTGCTGCAACATTGCCGATGCACTGCCTGGAGGGAGACAAAAAACAAACAAATAAGGAAATACAATTCCAGCCATCGCTGGGGCAGACGGCAGCACATTGTCTGAGGTGTGAGCGGTGAAAGAGACCGCTTCGCCACTCCTCCCCCTTTTAAAGGGGTGGGTCCTACGCAGACTGCTTTTCCCCGACCCAGAACTGCTTAATTCACTTCTGGGTCCCTGCGCCAGGCGGACCAATGACCAATGCGTGTTGTGGGCTGGTGCCTGTGGAGTCACTTGCCGCCATCACCAGCCCCTCCCCTTCCATCGGGGACTAGCACCCCGCCATAGGCGCTGAGCTCCCGAGGCTGAGGGCACCTTGGCATTTTGAATAAAATGGCTATTAGGCTCAAATTGAGGCATGGTTAACAAGAGTCAGGAAGACACAGTTCTGCACAACATAGAAACATCATTACAAAAGCAACAGTGTTATATCAATGTGTTTATGTATAATGAAGTGTTAAACTACCTTCTGCATGTTGTTAATGATGCACAAAGTATAAATGCACAAAAATACTCCACGTCCCATGAATCAATTTTTAATAAAATATGGAATCAAATACTGCATTTTAAAGTACATGTTTCACATATATTTGCACACATCCCATCTGAAAGGGTACTCATTACATTTTCAAGTCCTTTCATGGAATACGAAGCCAGTTCAACCCAATGCTCTTCAGGAATTGGCTCAGTTTTTTTCGAAATGTGCTAGAAATTCCCAGTATTTCAAAACATCATCTCAGTTGTGCCATATCTATCTATCTATCTATCTATCTATCTATCTATCTATCTATCTATCTATCTATCTATCTATCTATCTATCTATCTATCTATCTATCTATCTATCTATCTATCTATCTATCTATCTGTTTTTCTGTTTGCCTGTCTGTCTGTCTGTCTGTCTGTCTGTCTGTCTGTCTATCTATCTATCTATCTATCTATCTATCTATCTATCTATCTATCTATCTATCTATCTATCTATCTATCTATCTATCTATCAATCTATCTATCTATCCATCTGTCTATCTATCTATCTGCCAGTGCCATTTCTCCATGGGAGCCACTATTCTAAGAAATATCTTCAGTATGCCAGTACCAGTATTTCACCATGGATATCCCTTATGCCAAGTATTACCTCTATTATGCCACTGCCAGTATTTTGCCACTGTTGGCATTCATGCTATGAATTTCATTCAGTGTGCCAGCATTTTGCCATGGGTATCTGTATAAGCCAAGAGTTATTTTCACTATGCTGTGCTAATCACATACTCTCCAGCAGAACACCACAATCTCATTCATGCTTAGTTCCATTCACGCACTCACGTTCATTCTCACCCACACTGACTCACATCATTCAGTCTTTCTCACTCACTCTTACTCATTTTCACTCCATCTCACTTATTTTTACTCACTCTGACTCACTAAATCTGTCACTCATTCACTCCCTAAATCCCATCCACCTTTACTCTCATTCATTCATACTCACTCACACTCACCTGCACTCACTCTTTCACTCATTCTCACATATTTTCATTCAGTCTGACTCACACTGAGTCACTCTAACTCACTCATAGTTACTTTCATTCGCCACTCACTCTTGCTCATTCTAGGGTGGCCAGAGTTTGAAATCAAAAAAATTCCAGAAACAGATGACAACTATAATTTTGCATCAAATTAGAGGTATAAATTAACCATAATGACATAGACTGCGAACACAGAAAACAGACTGAGACATTAAGTGGTAATTAAATGCACCTTTTTCCGCACTGTATAATTTGTGTTATCTTGAATTTCTTTCTTAGGGCTGCTTAATTATTCATGCACTATAACATATGAATACCTGCCTCCTCAGTTTTCAATAAAAGCGGTAAATGAGCGAAGGCGGATTTGAGGACTTCCATTGTGACAGATCCCGACCATATGCGATGCTTACGAACCGATTTACTCAGGGAGCATGTCGGTATGAATTTCAGATGTTGCAGTGCTGTTCTAACCTATAATGGCACCAGACACCATCCTGATGAGCACAAGGGATCCATACAACATGGCCACCTCCATGCATGACCCAAATAACTGAACAGGCTCCTTGCTGCAACGCTACTCTCACTACGGGTCTCTCACCAATACCCTGATCCAGGTCTAATTCACACGGGGAAACTGTTTTTTTTCCAAACTGAACAGCCCAGCTGGAGTGCACAAGATGTCGCTGCATGTCTGTGTGTACCCTCCACAAGCTAGCCCGCACTCCTCGGTGATTCCACTGGAGGCGCATGGTACACCGCATCCCAATCACTCACCTCTAGTACTTTCCTCTGATGCTCCTTAGCGGCCACATCCAAGATACTATGCAACACCCACGAGCCAATCCTTATTACATTTTGTCGATTGGTGCATCACTGCTACCAGAACAGACAAGATTAAACCAGACCCTCTGCTGCTAATTGTCCACAACAAGTCTTTGCTCTTATTGGAGCAGAATGCCTAAATCTGCTTCCGCTGCGAAGTGTCCATACATAACGTCCATACATAACAAGACCAAAATGGCGACTGTATTACAATACCAGTTTATGGGAGGCCAGGTCCCCTCTTAGGGGCCGATTCCGATCTGGGTCGGAAGGGCATCAAACGCGATCTGGCCAGAAAAACTACGAGCCGAATGCGTGTTTTCCGGCCGACTCGTACAGTTGTACGAGCGAGCAAGTACGATGCGAGCTACGTGATATTCACCGACCGAGTCATTTCCGGTTCTGACCCGCTCCGTACGTCTCAGCCGTAAGCTCACTGTGGCGTGCAATAGATGCGATTTACGACCAAGCCAGTACGATGCACGTGTCGGACAGCCGGAGTGTCCGGCTCGCAAAAAGTCCGGGACGTTGCCTTTAGGGGTCCGCGTCAGACCCCCTGTCACCCGCAGCTCTACGACTCGGACACAGGGGCAGACCCAAGGGTCTCCACAACACAGGCATGTACGGTGCGGATGTCGACTAAACGTACCCACTGTAGGGGGCGCACTCGTCCACGACATACCCATTCAGTCAATGGGAGACCATGTACGCATCGTACGACCGGCTCCCATTGACTTCTATGGGAGTCCGACCGAACCGAGTCTGAAAGCATACGGTGCATTGTACTCGCTCGGTCGGACTGCAGGACTACTGCTCGGTCAGAAAACACTCTGGATCCAGCTTGGTTGGAGTGCTTTCCGACCCGGATCGGAATCGGCCCCTTAGTCCACAACTGCATGAGCTCACACCTAAATACCTGAAGAAGCAAAATAAACTCCCAACTGCTATTCTTGATTTCTATATAGGAGCAAACAGGAGCAAACAGAACTAACCTGCTGTTCAAATCAACAGACATCTCTCTGTCATTGGATTGATACGGTGCAGGGACAGAATATCGATGTCAAAATATCGAATTGCATTAATATATGGAGTCAAGAATATCGATGGTGGAAAATATTGAGGTACGTTTTTTCGTTGTTTAAAATACCTATTTTTGTGTAATGTAGAAATATCGATTTCGTAAATATCGATGTCAAATATATTGTTGTAAAAAATATTGACTGTTTGTATTTTTTCTGTTTTTGTTTAATGTTGTTTTTTTTAAAAATGAATTTGGTAGTAGTTATTTTATATTTTTCAATTTATTTTTTAAGTGAACATTTTTGTTTTAATTTAATTGTAATTTATTTTTTGGAGCAGGATGTTGGGTTTATAGGGGATAAGGGTGGGGAGTAATTTAAAAATATTTTCTTAAAATTGTAATACATTTTTACATGTTTCTAAAATTTAAGTAGTGGAATGTTTAGTTTATGGGGGATAAGGGAGGGGAGTAATTAAAAAATATTTTTTTAATATATTTTTTCAATTTTATGTTAAAATGTAGGAGCAGGATGTTGGGTTTATTGGAGATAAGGATGGGGAGTAATTTAAGAATGTTGTTTAAAAATACATTTTAATAAAACAAATATTGAAAAATATAAATTATTTAGAAAAAAAAATTACATTTAAAATTTTCAAAACGTTTGAATTTTATTTTGGGTTCTAATATTTTGATGTAAATTGTGTAAAATATATATGATCAGTTTATTATTTTTACATTTTGTTTACTTAGATTTTTTTTGTTTCAATTTTTTTTTACAATTTTAATAATTTTGAATGTAAAATTTTGTTCATTGTAATTGTGATTTGGAATTTAATATTTATATATTTCTTTCTGAGAAGGGGTGTCTCAAATTTGTAATAATAATGTATTGAATATTTGTATTTTTAATCATTTTTGTAAAATTTTCTATTTAAAATGTTTTGGGACAAATGTAAAAATATATTTTTTTTAATTTATAATTTTGATAAATAAATGTAATTACATTTTTTCCATGGTTTTGAAATATTTTATATTTTTATATATTTGTAAGTTTTGAAATATGTAGCATTTTCCTTTATTTTTTTTGTTTTGGAGTTAGGAATATAAATTTTTTGGGGGGTTATTATCCAGCACTTTCTTTGAGTTTAGTTGGTTTTAGAGTTGGAATAGTAATTTATTATGGTTATTATCCACTACTTTAATTGAGTTTAGTTGGTATTGGAGTTGGAATAGTATTTTATTATGGTTTATTATCCAGCACTTTCCTTTGAGTGTAGTTGGTTTTGGAGTTGGAATAGTATTTGTTGGGGGTTTATTATCCAGCACTTTCCCTGAGTTTAGTTGGTTTTGGAGTTGGAATAGTAATTTATTTTGGTTTATTATCCAGCACTTTCCCTGAGTTTAGTGGGTTTTGGAGTTGGAATAGTAATTTATTATGGTTTATTATTCAGCACTTTCCCTGTGTTTAGTTGGTTTTGGAATTGAAATAGTAATTTATTATGGTGTAATATTTATTGTTTATTATGTAGTTTTTTAAAGAGTTTCCATGTACATTAAAATAGAAAAGGAGAAGTATGTTAGTTTTTATTGTTAACGTTTTTATTTGCAAACGCATATTTTTTTGTTCACAAATAAATTGTTTTTATTTAGTATTGTTATACAATTTTTGACTATATTAAAACATGATTCAAAAATGTTGATATTATTAAGAATTTATAATAAGTATAATATATTTTTAACATTTTTTTTATGTACATTTTCAAAATTAAATACATATTTTTACCTACATATTTTTTTTAACAGTTTTGAAAAATGGTAAAGTTTCTGAAGTATAGTCCTGTAATAGTAAATTAAATATATATTTAGTTCTTTAATTATAAACACTTAGAGGTCCATTAGGATGACGGGCGGACTTTGACCCCCCAGCCATGTTAACATGGCGGGGGGTCTTTGCAGCAAGGATGGCGGGCGGATTACCCCCGCCAGGCCGGCGGTGGCTACCGCCAACCTGGCGGGGGCGGTCCGCCCGGCATCCTAAAGGGCAGCTTAGATTTTTATTATTTATCGTTTTTTATGAGAATAAATGAACATTTTAGTACATTTCTTTTAAAAACATTTTTATACATTTTATATACTGTTGTTTTTGTTGTATAATTATATACTATGTATTTGACAAATTTATATTTTGTACATTTGTTTTATTTAGTGTATCAAATATTAATTTTTTTTTTTACAAATATATTTTTGTATCATATATTTTTTTATAAAAGAATGTTTTATTGGTTGCACATTTACATTTTGAACATTTGTAAAAACTTTTTACAATAAATAAAAATATACATTTAATTTGTGGGATTTTTTTATTATTTATCCATTCTTGTCTATGGGAAGTCAGTCTGTTTTTCATTTTTATTATGCAGGCTTTTTTGTGTGCTTTTTCTCACTTTTCTGTCAATCTGTTTCATTTTTAGGTCATTTTGCAAGACGGAACCTAGTGGTTGGTAACAGTGTTTCTTCGGTTAAGGTAAGTTTGATTTATTTTACTTTTAAGGTACTTTTAGGGTAGGGGCGAGGTAGTAGTAGTGTAGTTAGATTTGTTAAGATGTGAATTGTTCATTTTTGGTGTAGTTAGGTGTTGTTTTGGTAGTTTAGGGGCACATTATGATGGCGTAACGAGCCGGCGGTGGCGACCTTTATGCTATCGTAAAGTGAAATACCCCCACCATACTATAATGGCGGTCGGTATCTTGGCGGACGCAAAGTCTGCCCGCCGTTTTTCCGCCAGATGCCAATCGTTCTGATTGCCGGCCGGGCAGTGCTGGGGCAGTAATATGGTGACGGTGCCCAGCAGGCACCATCAGCCATATTACGATGTGGTTTATATTCTGGCCCTTCCATGGCGGCGATGCTTGGAGACTTTTTTTTTTACAGTTCCTTATTTGCGGTCTTATTTAGCAAATTTTGGGGTTTTTGAGGGTTTTGGTATTGAGAGGATTGCGTTGTTGGAACCTTTTGTCAACAGTTGAAGTTTTGCATTTTTTGGGGGCTTCTTTTCGAATGGATTCGTCTTTCGATTTATCTACTATGGATATGTTCGTTTTTGAGGCCCGTCTACTGCAAAATTACTGTAGGTTACTTTTTATTATTATAGGTGGGAAATGTTTTTGTTTACACTTGGCTTGTTTGTTTGTTTTTTATTTGAATAATTATATTGTCATATATTTATATGTACATTTTTAATTTTTAAATGACATATTTATAATTATTAGTTTAAAAAACAATAGATTTGTGTGGTTTAAATGTTTTGTTATTTTAAAATGCTTTTGATGTTTAGGACAGTTTTTTGTTTATAGTATCGATTTAGCAATAATGTCTAGGGGGTCCATTAGGATGAATTAAGGCAGTTTGCCACCGCCCGACATCCTACCCCGCCCGCCACCCATTTCCCCCGCCATATTAGTATGGCGGGGGGACCCCGGCATACGGAAACACCGTCCGCCGGTTTTCCGACGGTCGACCAGTCGACAGGGCGGAAAAGGGGCTATATATGGTGGCGGTGTCTGCTAGACACCGCCATCCATATTAGCATGGGAGCGGGAACAAGCCTTTCCATGGCGGCGTTGCCACCACGGAAAGGCATGCAAATTTCGCTTACGGGGGCCCGTTGCGGGCCCAGGGTATTGAGGGGTGGGGTGCACATGGCATTGTCATGGACATGGTGGCAGGCACCTCACGGCGCCTGTCACCTTGTGCATGACAATGCACACAGTCCATTCCCAGCAGTGAGCACCGCCCGCCACAATGCTGGGAATGAAGGATGCCACTGCCACGGTGGCGGTGGCATCCTAATCACCAGTGCGGGACCGCTGCACCACTGGCCGCTGTTCCCAGCACCGCTAGGGTGGTAGTCCGCCCGCCATCCTAATGGGTCCCTATCCATTCTAGCCCTTTGGTGTTTGGAAATAGCCGAGTCATTTTCTGACTACCTGTCGGAGCAGCCGCATTGGCTAGCATGGCGGCGGTGCCCGTCAGGCACCGCTGTCAGGATTGATATCCCTTTTCTGCCTGTCATTTCGCGACGGTCAACGCGCCACAAATTGGCAGTCAGAAAATGGATTTCGGGGCCTATAGCGGGGCCCCCTTAATCCCTGGGAGAGGGGAAAGAGCACTGGGGGTCACCTATTGTGCCCCCTACATTTCCCTGCACCATGTGGTAGGCTTTGCATGGTGCCTGCCACGTAGTTCAGGGAAATGGAAAAAGTGCATTTTTAACATGTGAGTGCTGCAGCTAGTAGCACAACCCCAATGTTAAATATAGCAGATGCGACCGCCACAGTGGTGGTCGCATCGTAAAACCCCCTGTGGGACTGCCACCTTGTAGGTGGGCAGTCCCACTCCCCGACACGATGGCAGATGGACTGAAGTTCGTCCACCATCATAATGACCCCCTTAGTTAGGGATTGTTCTGGCATTAGCTCTTGATAGCTCTGTTCTTTTTTATGGCTTATATTACTTTGTCCAAGGTTGGTTGTCCTCTTCCTGCTGGGGTATGGAAGGCATTGTGCCATCCTTCCACAGCGTTATTAGTTTTAGCTTTTTGAGCTAGAGTGCTATCGTAGAAGTTCCACCAGGGGATTTGGAACTTTAGTTGTGTACGGTGCCTTCTGAGCCAAGGGCACAATTCTGATGCGGTTAGGAAAGCATTTCCAACTAGGGCCCAATTACGATGCGGTTAGGAAGGCCTCCTAACGGCATTTGCTCCTTCCAAATCAGATCGGGAACGTGTCTTCCCAACCGAGGGCCAGATTACGATGCGGTTAGGAGCATAGGCTCCCATAGAAGATAATGGGAGTCCAACCAAATCGTACCCGGAAGCCTCCAGATGCATTATACTCGGTCGATCGGACTCTCCCAATCCGAGTCGGTCAGAAACTATTTCAAAACTGATTTGATCTGGAAGATTTCCTAACCGCATGAGAATCAGGCCTCAAGTGTTGTCTAAGTAGTCTAGAAAGGGAGTTAGGGGTCTATTAGGATGGCGGGCGGACATAAGTCTGCCCACCATCCTCGCGGTGTTGGGACCGGCCGCCAGAGATGCAGCGCTCCCGCACCATGAATTAGGATGCGACCGCCACCCTGGCGGTCTCATTCCGCATTTTAACATTGCGGCGGGTGCTGCTTACAGCAGCACCTGCCGCAATGTCAAAATGGCATGCCTGGCATTTCCTTTCACCACGTGGCAGGCACCACGTGGTACCTGCCACTTGCTGCAGGGAACTGCAGGGAGGTACCATGTGTACTCCCCAAATGCACCCCCCGGGGCCCACTACGGGCCCCCAAAGCCAATCCTGAAGAACCCGGTTATTTAAGACCCAGCGGCGCCAGGGGCAAGCCCAAAGTCTTCGGGTATCACCTGTCTTCAAACACAGAGACACGGAATCTTCCTGGTGACGTCAAAGATCGAATTTATTGGCTGCAGCCACTAACAGAAATCCTAGAAGTCAACACGGTATGAGTTCTCAGGAGAATGCTCAATTTTACAAAGCAAGCCATCCTTTTTATGCCAAAAAACACATTCCAGACAAATACTTTACATTTACAAACTCCCCAATCACATGCCTCCAGATCAGAGGTATCGTATGACGGTAAAACCCACTTTTCAGTTGCCCAGCCCATGATCAATTATTGGTCGAACCCAACATTCTTCATCAGACAGGTAGATCGAACCCATAATAAACACGGGCACATCCCCATCGTAAACGGACCATAAAGAAAGGAGCAGAGACAGGTGTGAGTAAGATAAGACATATTTGCATGCAATAAAGGTGTATGATGTCCTGTGCCTTGATCCTCAATCTTGATCAGCTACTGGGAAAGGAACTGGCCTAACAAGTTTGGCTTCAGGCAAGAGGGTCAGTTTGCTCGGGTCATTCAGAAGTCAGCTAAAGTGTACGTGTGCTAAAGACTCGTTCGGCCGTAGTCATCGGCCTATGTGAGGGCAACCACAAAATGGCTGCCATACACAAAATGGAACCCGAGGGTTCAGAACGAATCCCTAAATACGTAGTGAATCCATCGGTGTTACGTGACGAAAACACTCATGCTTGCTGTACTAACTGGTTACGGTTCGCTAATATCAAATTCGTAGCGAAACCGTGACCTTTATGAAACGGGTTCAGGATTCACGGAACCTCAGTCCCTCCTTTTGCCCTTACATAGGCAATAACCTACACTCACGTCAATCTGGGTCCAGGTCTATATTCATCAGATCATCTAGATGTTGCTGAAGCATAATCCTATTACTTAGTACCTCTCTTGGGACAGGGCTCCTTGTACACGTAGTAGCACAGAGGCCACATATGGCAGGAGCGCACTGTACACAGAGACAGAACAGGAAAAGAATCGCTAAAGCCATCCCTATGATCATCAGAATCTTCCATCCCCAGGTGGATAACAGTTCCCAGAACCAACCCATCAACGACCAATCTCCTTTATCCATGTGTATAGATTCAGAGATCTTATGTAACTTGGAAATGGCCTGGTATACTGTCGGAGCATTGTCTGGAATGAAAACGCAGCAGCTCGATTGAATCAATTTACATACCCCTCCTCTATCTGCAAGTATGACATCTAACGCAACTCTGTTCTGGAGAGTCATAAGGCGATCCGACTGGAACTCAGCAGTCAAGTTACTAAGGGCACCGGCAGTTTCAACTACTGTGGACTCAACCACTCTCGTCAATTGCCGTATGTTCCTGCTGTTAACCATCGGTCCCCAAAACAGCAGAAAACCCTTCAAGAAATCTCCTAATTCTTGTCCTGCAGTATCTTCCTTACTGAAGACACCTCTAACAAATCTCGTCTTGTGGTAATCTGCCGCAGCTGTATAGGTGGGAGGCAAGAGGAACGAGACAAAACATGTGCCCGAGAAATCAGGGGGCAACCATGTGTACGCTCTATCGTAACAGACAAAATAGGTACCCTTAGCTGCTAGAAACGATGGGGAAGTCTGGGACGCAAAAACATACGTCTCAGTGCAGATACTCTTCCCTAAATGAGCTCTTGGATTCTTGCCATTACCTTGCAGACAAAGATGACCCTGGTGGGGTACGATCCAAATCGGAGAGGATCCTTTCGCTCGCTGGTTCTCACTCAGACTAACTCCATATCCAGTCACGTTCCATCCAATGTATGCTAGTGTCTCATCTCTCGGGATTGTCTCATGGGAACTAACTCCTCTAATCATATCGACTATACCCTTAACTAGAGCACTATTCTTTGGATTGTCCTTCACAGAACGTAGGGGGTAGACTTCACGAGCATATATGAACATTGTTCTGTCTGCCCACACAGAACCATTATAGCTGAATGGCAGGACCAGGTAAGGAATACCTTTATCAGTAGTATGAGGCATAAGACCACACACCCAACAGTTAGTCGTGTTCACTACTAGTTGGTGTTGGTGCAGAAGCTGAACAAAGGAGTTATTAACGAATTCCAATCTTCTAATGGATTCATGTTCAGGCAGAGGATGAAAAGAATGTTAAGAAACAGTAGAAGAAGGTATGGGCTGTGTAGTGGGTGCAAACGTCACTTGAAAAGAGAATATAATATATCCCATTAAAAACATCATCAAGCTAAGTAACATAAAAAACATAATATTAAAAAACACTTTCTACTCATAATTCGAAACATTTTGCTCTTAAAACTTGTTTCTTCAACAGGTCTCTCCATCTTGAAAAACTCCATCCTCTAACCGTGCTGTTCGCGGCGGTAGGGTGTTCCGTGCTAAGGAATGCGTCTGTCAGTCCAGGGAACGCCCTAGGACCAACCAGAACCTCGACCTTGTGTCTTTCGCTTGCACTCCCAAGTCTTTGCACCGCGACCTTACAGCTGAACCCGGATGGCAGTTCAAAAAACAAAAATCGGCCAAAACAGTTTCTCAGATGGGAGATCTGAATTTCAAAAATAGCAAAAAGGAAAATCTCTTAATTTATTTGTCCCATGACTCTTGGTCGCAAATTATAACGGCATTTATCAGGCAATGTCTGGTCGCGGTATAAAAGTTCAGGCTCAGTAGTGTTCAATCGAACTGACGGTGGCACGGCTTCTTGCAGAAGATCGTCGCTTTCACGCTCAGAACTAGTCCCAATTAAACGTGCATCGCTAAAGGGCAGAAAACGAGGCACAGTGTCAGTTTCCGAATCAGGAATACCCTCCTGGACCCACCGGTCGTACGGTAGAGGCAAAGGAACCCTCTTACAATGTACGCTGTGGATCCAGTTCTTCTTTCCTTGCACTCGCGCTGCAGATCGCGTAGATAACAGCACCAAGTAGGGACCAATCCAACAAGGCTGATCGTTCTTTGTCCGCTGAAAATTTTTGGTTAGTACCCAGGTGCCAGGATCGATGGCGTGTCCTGGATCTTCAGAAGCGTGAGGCAATGTATCATGAACCTGTTGGTGCAACACACGCAATTTAGCCGTCAAATCATACAGATAATCAAGCAATACAGGGTGTTCAATCTCGCTGAATTTCGTCGGTCTCGGCACTCCCCATATGTTTGCCGGGCGACCAAAAATTATTTCATAGGGACTAAGTCCCACTCGAGAATGTACAGTCATCCTAGTTGACAGTAGTGCTAATGGCAACGCGTCAGGCCATTTAAGACCAGAGCTCGCCTGTATCTTGGCAAGTTTTAACTTAAGAGTGCCATTATAACACTCCACTAGACCAGCTGATTGTGGGTGATTTGCAGCGTGGAACTTTTGTCGGATTCCTAAACCATCACACACTCTCTTCATTACTTGACCCACAAATTCACTCCCATTGTCACTCCAGACCATTCTCGGCAAACCATACCTAGGGAAAAACTCCTTAACAAGGGCTTTAGCTGTGGACAAGGCAGTATTATCTTTTAAGGGATATGCTTCTACCCATCTCGAAAAGGCACAAACAACCACAAGTACGTATTTCAGGTTGTTGCATCTCTCCATATGGATAAAATCCAATTGCAAAACCTCAAACGGATACGTCGGAGGCGCAAAATGACCAGCTGGAGTTGGAGTTCCCTTACCAGGATTGTACTTCAGACAAACCATACAATTCTTGACCACATTCTCTGCACACTTAGGGATTCCAGCATTTTGCCATACCGGAGCCAACAATTTACAAATGACCTTTCACACTGATATGAGCCATTCCATGCGCCATCGTAACCACTGCAAGCACGTACGCATCGGGTAACAACCATCGCTGATGTTCTGACAACTCAACCCAACAACCATTCGCATCCCATTTACCCGTACTCTCTCTCCATACGCTCAACTCTCTCTCTGTAGCTTCAGCTTGAATAGACTTCACACTTTCTATCGTATCCTCACACATTCCAATATCACCAATCCATCTTGCAGGGCCTGAGACATACATTCGACTCATCACATCCCTCGCCACATCTTTCGCAACTTCGTCTGCAAACGCATTTCCGCGACCAACGTCATCGGTAACCTTCTTATATGCACTGCATTTCACAATCGCAACTTGCAACGGCAAGGTAAGTGACTCAAGAAGCTCATTCACCAACTGACCATTCTGAATCCATGGGAAGTGAGGAACCCACGTTCCTTCCACAAGCGTCCAAAACTATGAGCCACACCAAACGCATACTGGCTATCGGTATATATGGTCACTATTTTTCCTTTCGATAATACACACGCTCTCGTAAGTGCAATCAACTCTGCTGCTTGAGCTGAATTATGTGGGATACGTGCAGCTTCCACAATCGTATGTAAAGTCGTTACAGCATATGCCGCAGTCGTATCACCATTTGGAAGCTTGAAGCATGAACCATCCACCCATAAGGTACCATCGCACTTCACAAGAGGAGTGTCCCTAAATCTACTCTCCCTTTCGTTTCCTCTTCTGTCCTGAGAAAGCAATCATGCTGTTCAGAAACATCCGTCTCTACTGAAATCGGCAACAACGTAGCTGGATTCAACGTATTGCATCTCTTTATGTGCACATGACTGGCTAAAAGTGTCAACTCATAACCTGAAAATCGAGCACTAGTTAAGTGCTGTGTCTTGGTCCTGTTTAACAAAGTGTCCACTGCATGTGGAACCATAACAGTCAGTGTATTATTCATCACCAAACCAGCAGACTGTCGAATGGAAACAGCTGCTGCCGCTGTGGCTCTCAAACAACTCGGCAACGCTCTAGCTACCGGGTCCAAGATCGACGAGAAACACGCACATGGACGCTGCTTGTCCCCAAAAGATTGTGTCAACACTGACAAGGCACATCCCTCTCTCTCGTGGACATAAAGTGTAAAGGGCTTACTGTAGTCGGGGGTACCCAACACAGGAGCCGAACACAATGCATCGCGCAGTTCGGAAAAACTTTTCTGACAATCGTCAGACCACGGGAGGGGATTCGGTGTATCTTTACAAGTCAATGCCAACGGAGGTTTAGCCAGCAGAGAAAAATTCGGCATCCATTGTCTGCAATATGACGTGGTACCCAAGAAAGCGCGCACTTCTCTCTGTGTAATTGGCACACTCATTTTTGCAATCGCTTGAATTCGTTCTGGGGTCAATCTTCTTCCCTCCTTCGATAAGAGATGACCCAAGTAGGTCACTTCTTGTCGACAATACTGTAACTTCGAAAGAGACACCTTATGATGAAAGTCAGACAAATGACGCAACAACGACAAAGTAGCTTCTTTACAGATCTCCTCAGTATCGGCAGCGACTAACAAATCGTCGACCTACTGAAGAAGAGCAGCACCATCAGGTAAAACAATCGTATCAAGCTGTGTTTTCAAAGCCTGACTATATATTGACGGACTCTCACAATAGCCTTGAGGAGCGCGCTTGAACCGGAAACTTCGACCTCCTAAAGAGAAGCCAAAGATATCCCTACTCTCCTCGGCAATCGGGATGCTGAAGAAAGCATTCTTCAAATCAATCACCGAAAACCAAGTGGCCGAAGCTGGAATCATGGTCAATAAGGCAGTGATATCCGGAACAACAGGAAATTGCGGAACTACTATCTTGTTAACCTCTCTAAGATCAATCACAAACCTGTAAACAGGTGGCTGAGAAGAGTCAGTGCGTTTCAAGACAGGCAAAACAGGACTATTGCACACATTACCTCTTGTTTCCTCAATCACATCTTTCTCAATTAAATCATGGATAATCGCTGGCAACGCTCTTTCACCATCACTAGAGATCCTATATTGGGGAATGCGTGGCATTTTAACGTTCGCTTTCAGCGTCACAAACTGGCGGTATCTCCAAAAGATCCACATCATTAGGACCAGTAGCCCAAATAGTATCAGGAAGAGAAGACAATTCTGTCGGAAATTGATCCTTCGACAAATACATCGGAGAGACCACTTTCTTACCCAATGTAAGTTGTACTCCCGAAGGAGAACAATACAACTTTGCATACGATCTTTTCAACAGATCCAATCACAACAAGTTCTCACCACAACCTGTCGTCAGAATAAGGGGTGCTTCGAATTACACGAGGTCCAACAGAAAGAGACATAGGACTAGAAATCGGGTTTCTAACTGTGGCGCCAGAAAAAACTACTGAAACATTCGTTAAGCCAGACAAAGGTGCGCCAGGGAGTCTAGAGTGCATAATAGAACTCTTCGCAGAACCAGTATCCAACAGAAAAGGCTCTGACACACCTGATGTAATCACTTCAACATAAGGTCCACTCTGATCCACTGGAACTGAAACCACTCCCTCTCTTTGTCCATGGCTGTCCTAGCAATCATTACCATCCATATTCTCACCTTCGACATAGTAGTCGTCAGCATAGTACTGAGTCATTCTACCAGACGTATTATTCTGCTGATCAAAACAATTCATTGAATTTTGCGGAGGAAAGGAACGCGTGTTCTGGGGGAATCCTCCACGTCCCCTACCTCTAGAAGCTTGCGGAACACCTCGACCTCTTGCACCAGAGACACCATTCATACGCTGTAACAGAACATGGCAACTATTTTTAAAATGACCCTCTTCTTTGAAATATGCACATTGAATAGGGCCTACAGGAAAACGCAGTTGAGAAGGCTCGAACCTTTGCGAGTTCCGCTGAAACTGCTGAGGTTGCTGATAATCACGTTGGTTATTACGAGGCGGGTACGCTTGCTGTAAAAGAACCTTTGTCTTCAAATCTTTAGTCTTCTTGTCTGCTCTATCCTTCTCATCCTTATCCCTATTTTCGTAGTATTGTGCAGTAGACAATATCTGTGCTGATGAGGAAACAGCCCAAGAACTCTCTGAATCCTTTAACTTCGTACATAACTCGGGAAGTAAATTATGCACAAACTTATCAACAAACTGTTATATAGCTCCTATATATCCTTATATCGTGTTAAGTTAGCATAGGTACATTTGAGATTTAAACGCCATTTTTCCTTTCTTGCAACTTCTGCACACGACCCTTAATTGTTGACTTAGCTTTCAACCTAGTGGTTTGCCGTGGTGTATGTGAGAATAATATGTTATTGCTCTGATATCAGTTTTGTTTAATAAACCATGTCTGCACGGAGAGTGCTGAAGTTTCAGGAGCAACACGATATGGAATTGTTATGAGGTCTGATCTCCACGCCTTCATAGTCATAACACAAGTGCAGCCTTTGCCAACTTGGGCTTGAGGCGGGATTGATATTGCTTTGCACGAGAATTGTTAACACACTTGATGCGGTGCACATGCAGAGAGAGCTGGTGTATGCTGATGTGATTCCTTCATGCTAGGACACTAAGGTATGGGCCCGCCCTAAAACAACCCAAAGAGACCTTCTTAGCTAATAATATAGTATATGTGTTAGGGAGGGTGAGATATAAGTGTTGTTGACTCTTATTCATTACAGCATGTTAACATGCTGTCACCATTCGCTTTTTATGTCTTAGTAACTATGCTGATAATTTTGATACTGATAATAAGTATACTTGTATTATCTAAGATACTGCGCCTGAGAAGACGGCATTAGTAAATAAACATTTCAAATGCACATGTGTCTTCTTTACTCCATGTTCGGGTTTGTAATGATAATATAACAAAAGAGTGTTCATGAGTTCCACGTACCCTGAGGTACTGTAAGTTCATGTTCTGGTTTGTCTAAACATTGGGAGTTTGATATGTCCAATGAGACACTGTAGCTAGCTCGGTAAGGGGTGAGTTGGTTGCTAAGGTAAGTTTTGGGACACCCTAATTTGCCGAGGTTCCACTCCTCTGTGCACAGTTCTGTGTGAGAACAGAAACCCTGCGACATGGCGCCCAACGGTTTCGGTGGTCTTATATCATGACACTCGAGTAGTTTATCGTTCATGCCTTAACCCCTTCACATCCGTTTCCGGAAAACGGGGTGTCGGTGAAACCTACCTATTTTTTGAAATAGGTCTTTATTCAAGCTTGATTCTTTCTTAAACGGTTTCTTTGAATTACTACCCAGTTGTGCTACAAAGTATTCTTTGTGTTTTCTAGTTTCCAGTGTTGTCATGGCGGCAGTGGCCATTGCGCAGCATAGTCGCGTGGCGGTGCGCAACCATCTTCAGACGTACCAAGTACCGGTGGATGGGATGGCTGTGATTTTCGTGGTGTGTGCAGATCCGGCGTTCCCTTATGAGTTGTTTTACTCTTGGGTTACGTTTCCGGCTGTGGACGCCAATTCTGGTTTGTTCCACTCCTACACCGCCTCGGCTGTCGCAGCTGAGTATACACCGTACAGGGCATTGGAAATACCTATTGATCATTGGCAGCATCGAGTTTGGTTTGATGGCGCCCTCCCCCACTCTTTGTCCGCTGCGAGGTTAGGTCCACTCTCAATTCCAGGTACAAATTGGCCTGCGTTGGGTGGCTTTACCCCGCACCCGAATCACGGGGCTTGTACCCTAGCAGAAATTCGCAGGCTACATGTTGTTTCCATTTCCGTGATTCGTGCTTTAGTGCAATACATCGGTCGACATCTTCCTGGTGGTCCCCAGGGGGGTGCGGCCGCTCCCGTGGATCGAGGCGGAATGCGTCTCAATCCAGTGATGGTTAATTCGGTTTTTGGTGCGCGTCCAGTTGACAACGATGACTTCCCATTCTGGCTAGCAGAGAAGTTTGATCAACTGGAGGCGGTTTTTCCGAATTCTACTCCTGCTGATAAACATAGAATGTTAACGATTACTCTACCGAAGGATATAACTCCTGAACTTGTTGACTGTGAAAGCTGGGGAAAAACATTTGCGGCAGTTTATACAAGGTGCTTCGGCACCCCGTCTATGACTGCCCTGCCTGAAATAATTAGGCGTGTTCAGAATGATCACGGTCCAGAGGCAGCGGTTGAATTGGGTATGCGCCTGTGTGGTTCTTTTGAGATTGTATGTGATCTCATTCTCTCCAATGTTAAAGGAGATGCAGTTAACTTTCAGGTGTCGAATGCTTTGGCTGCTCTGCCCGATGCCGACAAACCCCGCCAGTTAGCAAAGATTGTGGTGGCCGCTTATAAGACAATTGGCCGCACAAGTAGAGGTCTGAAATATTTTCCAGTAAAGGAGAGAAAACAACCTCAGGGACAATCTGCAGTGACAGATGTCCAGCCCAAGTCCAAAAAACAAAATTGGCCTAAGAAACAGACACAGGGGAAGAAGAATACACAGACTCAGGATTCTTTTCCTGCTGTACAAGCACCTGCGCCGACAGAAAAAGTTTATGATTTGCGCGATCGCGCGATGATTAAATCACCTGATCGATTTCAGGGTTCTGATCAACGCTCTCCTCGTTCCTTTCAGGAAACATCGGCCCCGAAGACCGGTGGAGGAGGAGGGGGTGGACGTGGACGTGGTGGCCAACAAGGACGTGGTCAGTCCCGCCAGACGGACGGCGCAGTGAAGCAGGAAGATTCTACGCCTAAGCGTCCGCAGTTTGCGAAAAAGAAAGTCGCAGCCTTAACAGCGCATAGATATGCCACAGATAGTGAGAACGCGGCTTCGGAATCTGACGTGGGCTCTGACCTTGCTGGACAGCGCGGCGGAGATTACCATAGTCAGAGAGGCGCTCCGTCCACTACTGAAGGTGACAGCGACTGATGTGTTTGTTGTCATAGAAACAGCCGATACGAGATTAGCTCCCCCTGAAAGACTTTTTGAAATTGTCCTGTTAATTGAAGGTGACATACAGCGTACGGTCAGAGGGGTATTTTGGGAGAACATGTCGTCTACGTATGACATTTTGCTTTCTGAGGCTGACTGGCCCCCACCTTTTGTGCTCGCAGCGCCGCGAGGGGAGGAGGTAATCCTTCCCAGTTTCGCGCACACTGTCTCCACTGAGCATGCGCAGCATTTTGCAGAAGAGTGGGCTCGGGCTCTTGCACCGGCTCTCTACCGCAACCAATGTGGTTGGGACAAATTGTCCCCTTGCCACGAAATTCCTTTGCGGTCTGAGCCGCAGCCTCAGCCTCAATATCCCATACGACGTGAAGCTAAAGCAGCCGTCGCGGAAATCCTTGAACAATTGGAATATCAGGGAGTTATTGAAACGTGTGTGTCACAAATGAATAATCCCCTTTTTACTGTGACCAAACCTGACGGATCATATCGTTTGGTATTGGATTACCGGCATTTGAACTCGCATTGCCGTAACTGTGCAGTACAGAATACTCACGGCTCTGCGTTAGTGGATAGTCTAGTGCGTAAGCGTTTCAAGACAACGCTTGACATTTCCAATGGTTTTTATGCCCACAGACTGGATGGCTTTAGCTCCCAATGGACAAGTTTTACGTCCGCTGGTGTGCAAAAATGCTTCCGGCGACTCCCTATGGGCTACAAAAATAGTCCTGGAGTGTTCACCTCCAGAATAGTCACTCTATTGGAGGGTATCGATCCCGATGCATGTTCTTATGTGGATGACATTTATCTCACAGACGACGAGATTTGGATGCATCTGTGTCGAGTGAATTCCATAATTTGTACCTTTGCTGATATGGGTTACAAATTTAATTTTGCGAAATCGCACATTGCAGAACACACAGTGTTGTTCCTCGGCTATGAGCTGAACAATGAAGGTAGAGGTTTGGCTCCTCACTTCTTGGAGAAATGCGCACAATTGCGCGCTCCTACAACACTGAAAAAATTACAGTCTTTGCTGGGCTTTTTGAATTTCGGCAGAACTTACATTCCGGAATATGCCCAGCGTATCAAGCCGTTGTATGCTTTGATACAACCAACTTTCTCAAAATCATGCTGGCTGCCTGAGCATTCAGCCATTTTGCAATCCTTGCAGGCTGATCTGCTCGCTTCTAAATATTTACTGACTCGTGATAACCACACCAACCTAGTAATAAGAATAATTCCTGGGACGGTGGGTTTCACATACCTCACTTTTAATGAAGGTGACACAGTACCTATTGCTTACAAGTCGCACTTGTACACTTCGGCTGAGTTGCGGTTTCCCACAGTGGAAAAGGTTTTAACTGCTGTACAGATGGCAATTCTTAAGGAACGAGCACTGTCTCAGGGGAAACGCATGCTAGTGGTAACACCCTGTCCTCATTTGGAGGCAGTCACGAAAGCCAGTGTACCAAATTCAAAAGCTTTGCACCCTCGGTGGATTCAGTGGGCTGCGTCATTGTCATCCACGAATGTCATGTTTATTTTTGACGCCTCCTTACGGTCGCAAGAGTACTTGCAGTATGAATTCGTTCATCCTGCTCCTCTGGCTATGCGACCTTTGGAGGACTTCCATTGCATCATTTACACTGATGGGTCGGCGCAGGTTGCGCATGGCTCTAAACATGCCTACGTTTCCGCATGCGCCATTGTGGTCGGTGCTATGTTGAATGATGAGTTCATTTCCAGGGAGGTGCACACGATGCCCCTGGGCGATTGCACCGCACAATTGGCAGAGCTTCGTGCTCTATTACTAGCGTTAGAGTACGCGGATCCAAGTGTTACAACTCTGATTGTAAGTGATTCTTACTACTGTGTCCAGTCTTACAATGAAAACTTGTTCTTTTGGATTCAAAATGATTTTCATGATTCCAAGGGTAGCACAATAAAACATAAAATGATCTGGGTTCGAGTGGCAGAGCTTAAGGCTAAGTTGCCACTCGTTTTTGTTATTCATACTCTCGGTCATCAGCGCGTAGGAGTTCACGCTGTTGGCAACTCGCTTGCTGATGAAGCAGCGAAATCAGCAGTATCTACATACTTAGTTGCAGCAGTTACTAGGTCTAAAACCAAGATTGATAGCGACATCTTGGCAGCGATTGCTGCCTCTGAGAAGGGAAGTAAACATCCTGCGGGATTCCCTTCGAAGTATAAATACCACTTAAGTCCCGAAAAGGTTCCTTTTGTGACAATTCCTGATGTTGGGGAACGGCTGATTCCCAACTCGGATCGCAGAGCAGACTTGATTACAGCGGCTCATGAAGGTGTGGCGTCTGCGCATGCGGGCGTCTCGGCCACTGTAACGCAATTACAACTACGTTTCTGGTGGCGGGGACTGTACAAACAGACGCGTGATTATGTCCTTCTTTGTGACATATGCCAGCAGATTAAACCTTCAACTGCTACGCGTCCGCCACAGACTCAGTTGTACATTTCTAATAAACCGCTGGGCTGTGTTTATTTAGATCACTGCGGTCCTTTTTCATCTGATACTGCATATAAGTACATCTTAGTAGCAGTTGACTCATGCACACGCTTTGTGTGGGTATGGCCACATCGCAGCGCTGATTCACGGACTGTCATTAGAGATTTGCGTATCTTTATAGGGATTTTTGCCTGTGGTACCTTCCATTCGGATCAGGGTCCGGCTTTCGCCTCTAAGGCGTATAAGGATGCCATGACTTCGTTGGGGGTCCAAGTCGAGTTTTCGTCTCCCTACAGACCTGAGGGTAATAGTGTAGTTGAGCGAATGAACCGTGATTTAAAGCAATCTTTGACAGCCCGAGTTATAGGCACTGGCAGAAACTGGCTGGCTCACCTCTATGGCGTGCAGCGTGCTCTTAATAATCTCCCTAGAAGGTCTCTGGGTGGGTGGACCCCATACGAGATGCTCTTTGGCATCAAGATGTACGTCCCTGACCTTGACGGTCTAGACTTGGTGGTTCGCGCCACTTGCTTTGACGCAGATGAACATTGCAATGTTTTACAGAATCTACAAAAGACCAGAGACAGTCTTGCAAAGGAACATTTGCCCTCCACGTCGGATGATGCGTTGCAGATCCCGGTAGCTGGCTGGTTACCTCAAGTTGGCGAACTGGTTCGAGAGAAGATCGATAACAAGAAAGAATTTGGTCCTTCCTATCGAGCTCCGGTTCCCGTCCTTGGTGTGAAGGGCACAAGAACAGTCATTTTACCACCACTTCCTGGTCGTAAGGAAAACAGGTTTATTTCAATCGACAATGTCAAGATACACAGAGTGGCCGATTCTTCTTAGCATGACACCGGCTGTTTCCTGTCCTTCCATTGTGAGAAATTCAGATATGCCCACTGCTTCTAATATTGAACCTGAAGTGGCCATCGAATTACCTGCTGTTTCCAGTCCATTATTAAATAATTTACCCGGAACTAACGTTGATGAGTTGGACTATACATACCCCACTGATTTGTCCATGCCTGACCTGCAAGCTCGTTTAGCCACGGAATCCAGATTTTCATTTGACTCTGCTTCCCTTGCCTCGAAAAAACCCTCTCAAATTGCAGTTTATGCTAGCCTGTTTAAAAAACATTTTTTGGTACCTCCTTGGACATACATTTGGCTGGTCCTTTTTTCGGTTTACCTTTTTATGTCAATTGGTTTTGTGTTTTATTTTTTTCGAATTATGAATGGACACTATGTCGAGGAGAGAACTTGCATTACTCATTTAAATGGAACTTTGGCCCCACTTTCCTCTTCCCATTCTACACACAGATTAAAAAGAGACTTGACTTTGGTTAACATCACAGCATGGCCTGTTCTGGATGGAATCGCGTGGGATGCAGTTCGGTTTAAAATTCATGGCCCAACGGAAGTCGTTAATGTTCCTAATGTACTTAGAGTGAATATGGGGGATGTGGTGAAACAAAACAATCGTTCTGATGATTGGGATGTTAATGCTGTGGAAAGTTTGTTTTCTGATTTGAAATACTATGCTGCTTTTGATGCTGAGGATTTATATTTAGAATCTGCTAATTATGGTGAATTGTTCTGTTACCAACATTATGGCAATCACTTCTTACACAAGACATCTTCCCGAAGGGATGCTGTTAATTTTACTCAGTGGGAACATTGCCCAGCACCTACACAAGGGAGTTCAGAAACGTTTCTTAAAAAGTATACTTATTTCACTGACTTTAATCAGTCCAATCCCGAGTCCTTTTATTTTAGATTTCACAAACAGCCACTGTCCAAGGTTAGACTTACAAATACAAAATTGTTGTATTCGAAGGCCTTCCTAGATCAATTAGTAACTGGGGGGTATGAGTTATGGAAGGAAACCATAGACCTTAAATCGGTTTGGGGTTCAAGGGCCTGGCAGGTACGAGGCACTGAGGCTTTGCACCGTGCATGTCTCATCCCGAATCATATGTTGTTTTTAAATGAAACCATTTCCCAGACCACATGCTTTGGATTGGCTACATCTAAAAGGTTAAACACCCCGTCTTTCCCAGAGTTGGAGGAATATGAGGATTGGAGTAATTTTACTCAATTGTCCATTAAAGATATACAGGCTCTGCTTCTTAATTCCTCCTTTAATATTTCCAGTATGAATCCTAAGGGTTGGCTGCTTTGGCACCGTAGTGCTGATTCTTGCCAAAAAAAGATTTTTGAATATAACTGACGGTTTTAAGACTGTTAGATCTGATCCCCGGTTTGATTTGAGTCATACTGTCACCTCTTACTCTGTGGGCAAGTTGTGTCAAGCTTGGCTGAAACATTCAACTTTACCTGCGGTTAAGTATCACCTTTCCAAACTGGATGCAGACGTGGATTTGAATGATTTCATTAGAGGCCCAGCTAGTGGCAGGTCGAAAAGGTGGTTATATGGGGTTTACAATGAAATTTGGAAACTGTCACAGATTGAGGCTGCTACACGCCTTAGGGCTATTGATCAGGCAAATCTTGAGAAAGTGCTTGCAGTTGTTGACAATAGCATTAACGTGCTTTCCTCTAGAATTTACACATTGGATAATATTGTGTTGTCTGTTGTTGATATTGTGCATGATGAAGTGTCAGTATTATACCATGGTCAAAATCAATTACGGTCAATCATGCAGTTTGCATGGACACTTCAGACTCTGAAAATGGGTAAAGTTCCCTGGAGATACATGAACGTTTCCTCTTTATTTGCACCATTTAATTTGACTGACAAACAACGCTTGCTTTCAATGCGTGATGCTTCCTTTTCTATGTTACATATTGAAAGGTTGGAATCTTTACCTTTTTCTGTGGCAGAAGCCACTGCTGCTACGTGGCTTATCCACGGTTTAATAACACTGCCTTTTGCTTTATATAAGTTTTCAAATTGTATGAAATATGTGCCAATAGGTCGTTTTGAACCCTTGGGTAGCGGTTTTCTTCATGAGGTCTGGTCGCTCCCATACACATACAGATGTTTCAAGGATGAACAGGAGGTTTATCTAACAGGGGAGGAGTGTACTGAGACGCCAGATCATTCTTTAATGTGCAGACACATACAGTTACACGGTTCATGTAACATGGACCGACCGAATATGGCTTGCGTTTTACAGGGCACGCCAGTTCCGGCTATCATCCCCATGTTTAAATTGTTAGAAAATGGTAGTTATTTGATGCTCAATAATGAAAACTGTTGTGGGTTAATTAAAGGTATAGCTTTCATAGTAACAGTAAGTGAGCGAGTTATTTGCTGCAGAAATGTTCTTTATCCTCCCACGCGTGAACATAGGGAGTCTTCCATTTGGCCACAGATACCGACCTTGGGAGCAGAATTCAGCGGCATGGCTAGAATAAGAGCTCTTTTTTCCCAGAAAGAGGTGGCCTTGAGCTCGGCCCGTGAAACTTTCGTGCTTCACATTGCTAACACCCGTACGGAGGTTCAGGCTCTTTTAAATACTGATTTGCCTTTGCATTTCGGAGCCATGGTTCGTTCTATCTTTAACGCATCCTCCACAACGGGCCTAGCACATTTTTTTAAAGTTGTTAGCAGTGGTCTCGTGACTTCCTTTGAGAAGATTTTTGGAGTCATCCCTGCCTTCTTCCATTCTATTTTTTCATCCTTATTTGGAGGGTTCCCGTTTTTTCTTGCATTAGCGGCTGGCGCTTTGGTGGTTTTCTGCCTTTTTAAATATGGATGCCCTTCCTGTGCAAGACCACGCTCAACTGCTACTGACGCGGTTTCGCAATCGCATGCTTGATTATTATGGCACACTGCCGTTGGCGACTCTAAGCACGGCGTTTGGATTATCTTTTCGGTTCTCCTATTTCACCTGTGTCCAGCCTGTATTTCGCTGCCTGACCTGTGATTTCCTTTGGGCCATTGATTTGTGTCTCTGCGGACCGATTTCTTCTGACGTCGATTTTGATCAACTGATGAGTCCTATCATTGCTCACGAGTTGGTTTGTTCTGACGAAGGGATTATGGCCTTGGCGGTGGCACATGGACTAATGGGTCCCTGGGATGTATTGTCGGCAGCGCAAAATTTCTTGGAACGAAGTTTTCTTGAAAACCCACCGAGCTGTCCTCTGATGGTTATAGAGGATCCGGTGCTGGGAGATCACGTATGTTCCTTTCATCTTTTAAATTGGATGGCTGAACTGTTTTCGGATGAGGACAGTGACTTCCTCCTGGAGGCTGTTGCAGCTTACTTTTCATATACAGTCTTATCATAAACACTGCCTCGAATTGACATGCTGATTAATAGCATTTCCTTGATTTTATTGACTTTTGGTCAAGACATTTTATTTTTGCTTGCCTATTGGCTTGAGCCACATTATACTTGTGGGCTATTTTTTAGCATTAGTTTTTATAATTGAATTTTTATTCATTCTCGTTTATTGTTGGATTCTGCTCTCATGTGATGGCACTTCTGTTATCTTATTTAGTCCGTTCTCGGATCATGGGGGGGGTGTTATATAGCTCCTATATATCCTTATATCGTGTTAAGTTAGCATAGGTACATTTGAGATTTAAACGCCATTTTTCCTTTCTTGCAACTTCTGCACACGACCCTTAATTGTTGACTTAGCTTTCAACCTAGTGGTTTGCCGTGGTGTATGTGAGAATAATATGTTATTGCTCTGATATCAGTTTTGTTTAATAAACCATGTCTGCACGGAGAGTGCTGAAGTTTCAGGAGCAACACGATATGGAATTGTTATGAGGTCTGATCTCCACGCCTTCATAGTCATAACACAAGTGCAGCCTTTGCCAACTTGGGCTTGAGGCGGGATTGATATTGCTTTGCACGAGAATTGTTAACACACTTGATGCGGTGCACATGCAGAGAGAGCTGGTGTATGCTGATGTGATTCCTTCATGCTAGGACACTAAGGTATGGGCCCGCCCTAAAACAACCCAAAGAGACCTTCTTAGCTAATAATATAGTATATGTGTTAGGGAGGGTGAGATATAAGTGTTGTTGACTCTTATTCATTACAGCATGTTAACATGCTGTCACCATTCGCTTTTTATGTCTTAGTAACTATGCTGATAATTTTGATACTGATAATAAGTATACTTGTATTATCTAAGATACTGCGCCTGAGAAGACGGCATTAGTAAATAAACATTTCAAATGCACATGTGTCTTCTTTACTCCATGTTCGGGTTTGTAATGATAATATAACAAAAGAGTGTTCATGAGTTCCACGTACCCTGAGGTACTGTAAGTTCATGTTCTGGTTTGTCTAAACATTGGGAGTTTGATATGTCCAATGAGACACTGTAGCTAGCTCGGTAAGGGGTGAGTTGGTTGCTAAGGTAAGTTTTGTGACACCCTAATTTGCCGAGGTTCCACTCCTCTGTGCACAGTTCTGTGTGAGAACAGAAACCCTGCGACAAAACAACCGTTGACCACCCTCTGTACTCATGTCTTGACCACTATGGTCAATGAAAGTTTCTTCAAACCTGGTGAAGAAATCAGATACAGTTTCATCCTTCTTCTGCTTACATGCATACAATTTATCCCAATTCACCCGCATAGCAGGCATTAAAGTTTTCATGTAGGTAATGATCTTACCAGGAAGATCTGCAACTAAAGGCTCAGGTTTAGCACCACCAACTTGTCGCGCATCCGCAGCACCAATATTAACCCATGTATCACCTAACTCCGGCGCATGATCAGTATGACAAACCAATCCCCATAAAGGTTGTGGGACCACATTTCCAAACAACATGTCTATATCAGCTAGGTTCATAACACATGAGTCTGCGGTCTGTGATAATTCCTTATAATACCCTGCCGGATTTTTATGGGGGTCAGGCAAAGTCTGCTTAAGAGCCAAAACCTCAGCACGTTTCCACGGAACATGTACCCAAACACGTTGAAAATGAGCCGGTACGGCATCAATGTTATTAGGGGCATCAGCCTGAACTGCTTCCTTCCATACAGGAGGAACTTCTCTCATGGGGCACTGTCTCACTTTCCTCCTAACAGAAGGGTCAGGCTCAAACAACGACCGAGAAGGAGACTCGCTCCTGAACGAAAGCAGTGTCGCTACCACTCTTTCGACGTCGAGACCCACAATCGTGCCTTTCGCAAATTCGGGCTGTACACGGAACAACTCAGACGGAGTCTGCTCCAGATCACCATCTTCCCATTCTTCACAAAGGAACACACACATCTTGTCAAAAACATATCTCTGCTTCGGTGCTTCCCATTGGCGGAAGACATCCATAACAGACTCTAAATCATATCTTGCAGAAGCAGTAACCCATTTACGCGCTAAATGATCTAATACTGTCCGCTCTGAAACGGGAGTCGCGCTCAATGACCCAAAGAAAGGAGACAAAAGACTAGTAACAGTATCCGTCATTCTCTGTCGAACAGAAGGAGAAGTTGACAGGACAGGAGATAAAGTGGACTGAGAGAAAGTTAATGTAGGAGCAGTAGCAGAAGAGGCAGCGGGAACAGGCGGAAAAGTCGTAGGAATTAAAGACAGAGCAGGTAGCAAAGTCGGCGGCCCTTGAGGAGGCTGCACCAGAGGAGTAGGAGCCAACTGAAGAGGAGCTGGCGGCTGTGCAATAGCAAGAGGCAAAGCAACCGGAGGTTGCGCAACTAAAGGTTGCGGAGGTGCTGTAGCACTCTGCGCATAAGGGGGTGGCGAAGTCAACAAATGTGACATCAAAGGATCTTTCACAAGGTCCTTCATCGCATCTTGCTGAAGAGGTGGCAAAACTGGGTAGCATTTATCAATTTCCATTTTACGTTGCATGTGCAACTGCTCACTCGCTTGTTCTTCTTCGTTATCTTTAAACTGTATAGCAGCTTGCATTATCGAGATACCCTTTTCTCTTTTATTCCTCTTCGCTAATTTAATTTCTTTCTGTTTGGCTTCCTTTCGCCACAGGCGGAAAGAGTCAAACATCACCGGCCGGGCTTTCTTCTTAAAGAGTCTAACCTCTAGATTATCTAAAACTTCTGTGTCAAAACTACCATATTGGGGCCATTTGAGGACACCATCCTTTCTAGTGTATCGAATCCACACTTCATCATACGTAATGGGGCCCACGCCATGTTTCACATAGAGCTCATAGGTTGGAGTTCCAATCGGAGGAATCGGACACGAGTCCTCCAATCGGGAATCCCTATTTCGACCACAACAAAATATCCTTCCAATTCTGCTAAGACCAGGCATCTTCGCTCTCTAGTCTAGCTTCAAACTTCAAGGGAGTATCGAATACGATAGTCTCGTGAATACAAACGTCCCTCGGCTTTGGAGCTTGCAAGTTCCAAATCAAAGATCCCAAGTGATACCCAAAAAACTAAGGACTGGGAGACGCTCCACTCATACTTAACTGAAGTATCGATGACGTCGCCAGAAGATCCGTCTATCATCTCGCTCTACAAATCATCAAAGGCTCCAAGACAGGGCGACAGTCAGGGCAGCAGTCCTTCGTAGCCGTCGGAAAGCGGAGAACCTCGCAGCAAAGACTTTCGGACCACGATGACATACAGGGGTCAATGAAGTGGCAGGCCTTCCTCCAGAATTTTCACACGAAGCTCCTCACGATCTTCAGGCGACGCCAGGGGCACGCCCAAAGTCTTCGGGTATCACCTGTCTTCAAACACAGAGACACGGAATCTTCTTGGTGACGTCAAAGATCGAATTTATTGGCTGCAGCCAGTAACAGAAATCCTAGAAGTCAACACGGTATGAGTTCTCAGGAGACTGCTCAATTTTACAAAGCAAGCCATCCTTTTTATGCCAAAAATCACATTCCAGACAAATACTTTACATTTACAAACTGTCCAATCACATGCCTCCAGATCAGAGGTATCGTATGACGGTAAAACCCACTTTTCAGTTGCCCAGCCCATGATCAATTATTGGTCGTACCCGACATTCTTCATCAGACAGGTAGATCGAACCCATAATAAACACGGGCACATCCCCATCGTAAACGGACCATAAAGAAAGGAGCAGAGACAGGTGTGAGTAAGATAAGACATATTTGCGTGCAATAAAGGTTTATGATGTCCTAAGCCTTGATCCTCAATCTTGATCAGCTACTGGGAAAGGAACTGTCCTAACAAGTTTGGCTTCAGGCAAGAGGGTCAGTTTGCTCGGGTCATTCAGAAGTCAGCTAAAGTGTACGTGTGCTAAAGACTCGTTCGGCCGTAGTCATTGGCCTATGTGAGGGCAACCACAAAATGGCTGCCATACACAAAATGGAACCCGAGGGTTCAGAATGAATCCCTAAATACGTAATGAATCCATCGGTGTTACGTGACGAAAACACTCATGCTTGCTGTGCTAACTGGTTACGGTTCGCTAATATCAAATTTGTAGCGAAACCATGACCTTTATGAAACGGGTTCAGGATTCACGGAACCTCAATCCCCACCAGCCCTTCCATGGCGGCTTCGCCACCATGGAACGGCCTGTATGAAACCCACATCGTAATATGGCTGGCGGTACCTCCTGGGCACAGCCACCATATTACTGCCCCAGCACCGCCCTGCTGGCAATCAGAACGATTGCCAACAGCCGGAAAAACGGCAGACAGACTTTGCGTCTGCCGCGATACCAACCACCATCATAATATGGCGGGGGAATTTCACGTTACGATGGCATAACGGTCACCACCGCTGGCTCGGCGAGAGTGCACCCCCCGCCACAATGTCAGGAATGCAGGATGCGCCCGCCACTGTGGCGGGTGCATCCTAATGGCCCCCACAGGACCCCCGCCCTTATGGTGGGCGGTCCCATTTCACGATAGGCCGCCATCCTAATGACCCCCATTGTATTGAATTTTCTAGGTGGATTTTGAGTGAAATTAATCTATGCTATATAAAGGAAAAGATGTTATAGTCTTAGTTATCTTTTGTAAGCTAATTTTATTTCTTTAGTTACAAAGCTGTTTCTTACCTTTAATGAGAGATTTTCAGAATAATTGTTTGTGTAGTTCTTTTTTATTCTGTTTTCTGTCTCATAAAGTTTCGTTCTTCCTCCTTTGTCCGTTATACGGTAAATTTTGTGTTAATTAATTGATTGTTTTTATGGTGATATTTTAATTTGTTAGAGTTTTCTATTGGTTTGTGTTGGTGTAGTTTAAATGTATTGGTCAAGATAGCTTTTCAATTTTTTTTAGCAGTTACCTTTTAATTTGTTTAATATTTATTATGTTTATTTAATGTTTGTTTTTATTTTGTTTATTATTGTTATTTAAATGTATATGTAGATAAATGTGATTTTTTTGTATGATATATATTTTATGTTGTCTTGTTTGTTTATTTATTTATTTTTGGATTTTTAGTGTATTTGTTTTATTTAATGTTATTAATTTTGTAATTTTTTAGTGTATGTTTAAAATGTTTGGAATATGCTATTTTATTATATTATTTAAAATAGTTTATTTGCATGTTTAAATAGTATTTTCGGTATAGTTTATATCTATTTTATCAATGTTTGTGTTGCCAATATTATTTGTATAGATATTTTTGTTGTGTTTCACTTTATTTTAATGTTATCGATATTTTTGTGTTCTTTATTTTTGTCTTAGAGATTTCTTTAAACGATATTTTTTATCGCTGTTTATGTTATTTCTGTTTTGTATATTGAGTGTCGATATTTTTGTATACAATATTGTTGACTCAATACTTTTGTAGTTCAATGTTATAGAAGTCGATGCTGTATCAGTGATCCGTATGATACTCTAATTTTTCCATCTCTTATGTGGTCTGAAGACATTTTCCAGAACATCTAAACACTTCACAGTACCTGGTGCACACGGTCAACTCCTCTCACAGTTGGGAAAGGTTCTCGCAAATAAGTTACCCCCTGAGTACTGCCTTCTTTGAGCTCTGGTGGAGAGTGATATACACCCCTAGCGAGATACAAACCACAAGTGATATACACCACAAGCGATATACAAACTAAAAATGACATATTAAATCAGTTCTCAACTTGGATACTGACCACTTGCTATGAGTTTTGTGGTGATCTCTAAACCAACTGAATTCTTTCACAACATCTGCATCACTTAAGTAAATTAGAGCAACAAAGAAATGGCAGACTCTAGACATAAAGATAGTAAAGAACCGCGAGATCCGAAGAAGTCAAAACAGGCTGGAAATGCTCCAAATCTGACCTGCTAATCCCCTACTCACCTGTTAAGTCCAAAGCAGAAACAGCAGCAAAAATAGACCTAATCTTCAAATGCCTCAGGTCACTCCATGACCTAGTTCAAGAAACTAAAACCATCACAGAACTGATGGAAAGCTACATCAATGTGGTGAGGAACGGCATGATAGATCCCACATCCAAAATCACCATGGCTGAAATCAGAATAAGCAATCTAGAGACCACAAGCTCATCTCTTAAAAAAAGTCTTCAAACATGTCAATCAAAATTGCCTTACTAACTAAAGAAATCAGCGAGTTGGAAGACCGGAAACACAGAGGAACTTAAGAATCTTCGTATTACATGAAGACTCCAAGCATCATGCTGACTCATTGTTAGAACTGGGATTTCCAGTAGGCTAGGGTAAGGGCCGAAGCCAGGCAAAAATCTCCACTCTAGTCAGGATAAGGCAGTTACACTCCTAAAATAACCCCTGCTTACCCCCTTGGTAGCTTGGCACAAGCAGTCAGGCTTATCTTAGAGGCAGTGTGTAAAGCATTTGCACATAACCCACAGCAATACAGTGTACCCACTTCAAAAGGACACAACTTCAGTTTAGAAAAATATCCAATATTTTTATATAATTAAACAAGACCAAAAACGACAAAAATCCACAATACTATATGTAAAAGAAGTCCGTAGTTATCAAAATAAGTTTAAAACAAAGTTTTTCGATGTTGGTAGCTCCGTCCTGGGCAACAAATCCAACAGTTCTGGCTGGTCGCAGGGTCGAGGGCCAGCTCCGTTGCCGGGAAGACCCGAAAACAGTACCTGTGAGAAATGCAGGGCGGCCCTTGAAGTCACCCGCATTGCTGGTCGAGCTCCTCTCTGATGGAATCAGGAGCGCTGGCGTCGGCAGGCGTCGGGTGCTGTGGTGGTGTGAAGTGCAGCGGTGCGGCGTGCAGTTCCCTCAGGTCACAGTGTGAGGAGCGGCTCGTGGCGGTGTCAGATGGCGTCGTCGGTTGAGACCAGGGTCGCGGTGCGAGGTGAAGGCGGTGCTCGTCACGGTGCTGGCAGGTCACAGTGCAAGCAGCGTCGTTGTCGTTGCTGAAGCGCCGTCGTCGGCTGACAATCAGGAGTCGATGGTGCCGGCATCGGTGGGCCACGGCTGCAGTGCGGTATGAGGGGGTGCTTCATGTGACTTACGAGCTGTGCCCTCAAACCACGGTGCACGCAGTGGTGTCGATTTCAGCGTGGAGCGGTGGCATCGGGGAGGCCAAGGCGTCCTCGTGAAGCAAGGCGGTGCGGAGTGCGGTGCCCACAGGTCGCGGTGCGAGCAGTGGCTTGGTGGCGGCGTCAACAGGCATTGTCGGTGAGACCAAGGTCGTGGTGTGGCGGTGCTCTCTGTGGTGCCAAAGCTTCGGCGTGAAGCGAGGCGGTATGGAGTGCAGTGCCCACAGGTCATGGTGCAAGCAGCGTCTCGGTGGCGGTGTCAACAGGCATCATCGGTGAGACCAGGGTCGCAGCATTGTGGCGGTGGCTCTGCGGTGCTGTCAGGACACGGAGTCAGCAGCGACGTCGTAGGCGCTGTCGAGTTGCTTTTCCTCTGTTACAGCACAAAACACACAGTCCCCAGTGCTGCGAGCAGAAGAGCTTGAAGTCTTTGTTGTTCCTGAGACTTCTTGAACAGGGGGCAAGCTCTAACTCAAGCCCTTGGAGAAACTCACAAAGCAGATTACAGAAAGTTCAGTCCAGTCCTTTCACCACCCAAGACAGAAGCATCCACTGCAGGCCAACACAGCAAAGCATACAGCAAAGTGGTAGGTCCTCCACAGCTTCTCCAGCTCTTCTTCTTGCCAGTCTTCTTGATTCAAAAGAGCTCTAAAGTTCAGGGGTCTGGGCCCCGGTATTTGTACACAAAATTCCTTTGATCTGGCAGGCAGAGGGTGTCTGTGCCTGGCCAGAACCAGTTTGGCCTTCTCTGGTGTGATTTCCTGGCAGGAGGTGGTGACAGCATTGTCAGAGGCAGACCAGGCCCGTTGAGGTGCAAGGAAATTTCCTCCCCCTTCCCCCATCGCAGCCCAGGTCTATGCAGCCCTTTCCTGACCTACCTAGACTAAATGGAGCCCCTCTGTCTCCCCAGCCTTCTGTCATCCAAAACCCAGACAGGCAATCCACATTCCAGCAGAGGCACACAGGATGACTGAGCAAGAAAATACCTACTTTCTAAAAATGGTATTCTCAAACCCAGAATGTAAAAATCACCTTCACTAATAGATTCATCTTTAGATTCTGAGTTCAGGCATACTATACTTCATTTTTCTACCTAATTCCCTGGGCCAGTTACGTTTATAAGATGTTATAAACAAATCTCCCTTTCTCTCCTATGGGGAACCGGTAGCCTTGCAATAGTGAAAAACTAAATTGGCTGTAATTCACTATCAGGACATGCCACACACACCCAGGCATGCCACCCTTTTCACATACCCTGCACCCTGCCCACAGGGGTACCTTGGGAGTTTTTGCACTGGCCAAGTTGACATGACAGTTACAAACTGCGCACAGACTCTGCAATGGCAGGTCTGAGGTACTTTTTTGGGGCTACTCACGTGGGTGGCACAGTCAGTGTTGCAGGCCCACGAATAGCATTTGATTCACAGGCCTTGGCACACTCCGTGCACATTACTAGGAACTAACAAGTAAATCAAATACCCAATCGTGGAAACACCAATCCATAACACAATTGACACAGAGAGTGCCTGCACTTTACCACTGATCAGCAGTGCAAAAAGTGTGCAGAAACATTATGCCAGCAAAAACAGAGTCAAAACCGGGAGATCAGAAAGCAAAAACTCAGAGAAACACGCCAAAAGATGCCAAGTCTATCATGAATGCATAGCTAATTCTTGGAAAGCTGAATACTTGAAGTCCTAAACATCAAATTTGACAAAGACTTTGAGATAGAAAGAGCACATAGAATCCCCTCCATGAAACAACCTAGCTCATCAGCTAACCCCTCCCACTACCCAAGACCAATGATCCTCCAACTGCTACAATTTCGCTACACAGAAGCTATTCTTGCACACATAAGGAAATTACAGTCTATGCAATGGAATTGGGCTGAGCTCAATATTGCTCAAGACAACTCGAAAGATACTGTTACCAAAAGGAAAGGCTTTGGGCCCTGGGACAATCCTTGGGAGACATGTTCATACCATTCTGTTTTGTGGGCCCATCAACA
Source organism: Lissotriton helveticus (assembly GCF_964261635.1). NCBI lineage: Eukaryota > Metazoa > Chordata > Amphibia > Caudata > Salamandridae > Lissotriton > Lissotriton helveticus. The sequence goes on along the minus strand of NC_136071.1, from coordinate 510,801,136 downwards.
TTTAGAATCACCCATGGGGGAAATTTATGATCCTTTCAGAGCCTTGAACTTTAAGTGAGTATCTCACCTCACTATCTCACACTGACATGGTCACATGAAGTAATCCAGGAGAATTCGATTCCATGTTTAGCATTGCAGCAAGTATATGCTTGATTCCACTATATTCTCTCATTTTGACAAAATGGTATGCTATTCTCTCTGAATCTATCACAACACTCACAATTAGACATTGTCACTTATTGTGATCTTTCCGATAAGAGCCATTTAAGATCCTTGCAATATATGCATATAGCTGCTGTTCAAACTGTTTCTATTATGATACACTTAATAGATTACACGGGTGGTGCTTTTTATGGTGTACTTTATATCACCTCCTTACTCATTATTCAGTAACCCAAGTCAACTACTATTAGCAATCCCGGGTGTTGATCCTATCTTCCTTTATAAAACTCCCCTTACATGTATCCTTACTTAGGACCCGCCTTTGATACTCACTCAGTGTCATAGCTCAGAGAAAGCAAGACTCTGGGCCTGCACCCACTTATCATCTTGATCATCTATGACGTACCTTAACCTCACAACCTCTATACACACACCATATCTCCTCTTGATCATCCTACGACTCCTGTCTAGCTCCTTTTCTTACAACAACAGGCATTCGTTGAGCCTGTAGCTACACCCTCAATCTACTCTCCCGCCCTCACTCCATATAAAACTCAGAATACTGATCTTGAGCTCCAATTTTCGAATGTTTCTGTAGTTTTAACTTGGCTGAGACGGAATGTTTGTTCTGGTTGAGCAGAGTCAGAGCACTATACCTTTTGATATACTGTTGGGTGGGGATGCAGATTCTTGCATTGTGTCAGGGATGGGTTTTTGGGTACTTTTGTTATTAGGGATTTTTAACTGCTTTAGTATTGCTTTCTTTCCTCACCTTTTTTCCTAGTGTGTCTCTCATCCCCATCCCCTCCCATTTGCAAAACAACATTCAATTATGGCAAATGAAGACATATCCCATCAAAATACCTAACAGTAGCCTCCGATACTGGGAACACATTGATTGACGACATAGCCCTGAGTGCATACCTTAATCCAGAACTCAGCAACATATCAAACCCCAGCTGACATAGTCAATATGAGACACCAACAACTTCATCATCTAAACACAGAAAACCATGACTACCAAAAACCCAAAAACTTAAAATGCTAGCACTAAATAGTAAGGGTCTCAATCACTTCATCAATAGAAAGAAGATACTAGACTATTGCCACTGCCTTAAGGAGGACATTATATTATTGCAAGAAATGAGATTAGATTCAAAAAATGGCTCCAAATAGAGTGTGAACTAGATTGTGGGTACCTTTCATTTCCCTACATGTCAGGAAAAAAAAACTAACACTTACTATCATATAAAAAAACAGGGATTTCGGTATCGCCACATATGCATGAAGGCGAGGGAGGTTGATTAATTCTCAATGCAAAGAAAAACAACAAAGATTTCCATGTTTTGAAAATCTAAGCCCCGACTGACAACTCAGTCTTCTGGAAAAATCTGCACAACACCATATACATTCTCCTTGGGGACTCACCAATAATCCATGGCTGTGACTTCAATTTGCCTCTCGATGGCAATTTAGACAGGATCTCCAAAACCAAAATAATAAGGAATGGTTCCCACACACAAATGAAACACTGTATGTCTAACCGCAATTTAATTGACATTTGGAGAATACACAACCTGGAGGTAACGACTTCACCTTCTCCTCTAATCCACACTACACACTGCCAAAGATTGACTACATCCTTACCGATAAAACCTTAGTCCCACTATGCAAATCACGCAAGGTAGAAACAGCACTAGTCTCCGATCAAGCACCACATTTGAGGTGGAAATTGGAGATAAATATCCACCCCCTAAACAATGGAAACTTAACGACACCTTACTTGTGGATCCCATGGCAAAAAATAGATTTCACAAGACATCAAAAACTTCCTAGCAGACAACAAAGCTGATGACAACTCCCCAGTAACAAGGTGGGAAGTGTTGAAGTCTACCCTTCGCAGATCCATCATGAGCATAATGTCAGCCAAAAACAAATCCACCAATGAAAAACTTCACAATAATCTGACAATAAAAAGTAGGAATATACACTCTGATACACTAATGGATCGGAGTCATTACCTACGCTACATAAACTCCAATATGAATATAATAGTATCTTAAGTGAAAGAGCCCAAACATACTCTGAGATCAATAAGTGGAAACATGTGCTTAAAAAACAAAGCGGGGAAGCCATAGCAAATTATCTAAAAATATTCTAAAGCCAAATTCATCATACATGTCATAATAAAAACTAAAAATGACAATACATGCACTTCCACCCATGAGATATTGGACGTATTCCATGAATTCTACTCCTCCCTATAGAATGCAAACAAGAAAACTTCTATGAGGAATACCTCAGATATCTTTATTATTGTAATATTTCATACGTAGACAATAAAGAAAGAATGTTTCTAGGAAAACCAACACAGATATTTTAGAAGCCCTTCAGAGGCGCTAAAATCTGGCAAATCCCCCCCCAGGACTAGATGCGTTCACTAGCTGGTTCTTTAACCCCTTGGCCATGGGGGTAATTCCCCACGGTGCGGGGGAGAGGGGGCGCCGCGGCGCCTAGGTGCTTGTGACGAGCCCCGCTCGTTATGAGTCACAGTGGAGCTGTGCTCATCACGAGCTGGGCTCGTCACAACCCCGCCCACTGATTGATTGTCCCGCACATTGATTGTCCCGCACAGGCGGGGAATCAATCGCGCGTGGGCGGGCCGCGGCCGTTTTGACGAGCCCAGCTCGTCATGAGCACAGTACCACTGTGCCTCATGCCGAGCTGGGCTCGTCATAAGCATGGAAGGGGTTAAAACCTTTGCTGACACCATTTCTAAACCAGTCAAAATCCTCTTTCAAAAATGTTGATTTGGATGGTGTGATGTCGGGCACTGAAATTTGCTGAGTAGAAGGCAATAAAACATGCCTCTTTCAGCACATCTGCAATTCCTCGTCACCGCCAACTAATTCTCACTTAAACTCCATCACCTGATGTTAATTTATTCTCAGTCACTCCTGCTCTAACTTACTCATTCTCATGCATACTAACAGACACTCAATCTCACTCATTCTCACTTTTACTCACTCACTTTCAGTAACACACATACACATGCTCACATATACAGACATGTTCACACATACATGTTTTCTCAAACAAAACTACTATCTGCCTCACAAATGCACACAACATACATTTTAAAACATTGTTTCACTTACCTCAGCAGCCAACTAGGGTCCCAGTCCAGCTTCTTGTGCTACATTATTTCATGTTGCTAATAGTGAATAATCTATTATTCAAATCTAGTATAATAAAAAATGCTCCGAAAAAAAGGAGGGTGGTGCTTCGATGACCATGTGGGTGAGCTACTCCTGTAAAGTTTTTTTTGGCACTGATTTTACCTCTTCTGAGGCCAGGGGTAGTAAATTCAGTGCAAAGGGTTGCCACTGGCAAGCAGGTTCTCTGATCGGACCCCTAAATAACCTCCATGCTTGCATCTTCTATTCATTTCCTTTCTCATTTCATCTGCAGGGGAAGATTATTTATATGGGAATCAGGATAGTTCCTAACATCAGTGTGTTTGAAAGACAGGTGGGGTTGAGTCAGAGGCAGTTATCATGTTATTTGTCTAGTCGAGGCAAGAAATCAGAAACACACAGGGGCACATTTACAAGCCCGCTATGCCACTTTTGCGCCGCCGTTGCGTCACTTCTGTGCCGCAGCGCTGGCGCAAAGCCAGCACCATGCTGCGGGGTATTTACAACGTGACGCATCTAGGGAGATGCATCACGTTGTAAAGCCCTGTGCCGCATGAAACCTGTGTCAGGTTTCATGTGGGCGTTCCTGCGCAGGGGGGGTTGTTCCGGCACAGGAACGCCTCGGAAAAGTGGCTGAGTGAAATCTACAAGATTTCACTCAGTCACTTTTCCGAACCCGCTGCGTCAAAACCTTATGCCTTCTTATAGCAGGCGTAAGGAGTGACGCAGCACAGCTAGTTTAGGGTGCCCCCAAGCAGTGCTGGAGGTGTGTCGCGCTAGCGACACAACTCCAGCACTGCATCACCGGCCTTTACGGCATCAGATGTGTCACGCATCTGTCTATTCTTGCACCGTGGTGCGCCTCATTGTATATGCGAGGCATCCATGGTGGCGCAAGAGGTGTCTGCCGTGACGCAAATAACTGGCGCATCCCTGCTGATATGCAGGGATGCGCCAGTTATTGTAAATCAGCCCCCCTGTCTTGCAGCAGGCAGTAGGGAGAAAAATAACTGGGGCAAATAACAAACATGACACCACCCCCGATGTAAGCTTGAGACTTTCGATTTTTAAATATTTCTCTTATCTGTTTCAAAATGCTGGCAGGTAATAAATATGCTTTTGTACATTTAAAGTAAATTCACTTAAACAATTGCTTTTGCTTTCAATGATTGAAAAGAAAGTGCCTCATTAAAGCTCTGCCTCGTGTTCCGCCGTCCCGCCAAAGTGGTGGAAATGATGACCTATGCAACCCTGGTGGATGGGGTCCTTCCATATTCAGAGAGCTCTGCCTCTTTGGTTTAGATCTATGTGCCTTCAACAGCGACTACTCAGTGGCACTGTAGCTTTGCTGAACGCCTGCCATGTTTCATGTAGCCGCTCAGAAAAATTGTTTTTGTTTTTCAAAAACAAGCTCTCAAAGTGTGAGTTTGTTTTTGAAAATAAAAAATCTAATGGGCCCTACCGCATGGAAGTTTTCCGCCAGCTTGTGGGGGAGAAGGGTGGAATTAATTGTATTCTGTTCGGGAACGTATGCATTAAGGCCATTCCATTGTTTGTTTAATGAGAACCTTTATTAGTGTCTGCAAAATGTTGTGACACAAACAATTTTGTCAGTGCTTTCTTTCTGTTTAGTAGTTAGTAACTAATTGCTTTTTAAACCAGCTTTCCTAGCTTGAAGTTGTTCCACATGCATCTCTATTTCTGTGAAATCATCCTCCTTGATCTTACAGTTGCTGCAGATCCTGAGAAATGATCCAAATAGGAGACCTTTCGTCAGGTCCCTTAGTGGATTGTTCTGATATGAGAATATAGCGGCTGAATATCATTGTAGACAGGTTTCCCCTCCACCATATTACACTGGTGGGCGGTGTTATGGAGGTCAGAAACAATGACCGCCACACATCCGATGGGCTCCTTGAGCACGCCGGTGTGGCGGAGAGCCTCACAATCCCTGCAATGGTGGTGATGCTTACCAGGCACCTCTGCAGGGATTACTATGTCCCTCCACGCCAGCCGTTTCATAGCGGTTCACCCACCATAGAAATTATGATGGAAAGGGACTTTGGGGACCTTTAATGGGCCTCCCTACCCCCTGGCCCTTGATTATGGGTTTAGAGGGGCTACAAATCCCAGCACCATGTGGCAGACACCGCATGGTGCCTGCCACATAGTGCAGGGATATGTTCCCTGTCTATTTCTTGTACTGAAGCGTGTGCTGCAGCACGCAGCACCCACCACAATACAAGAGATATGTACTGCGACTGCCTTGGAGGTGGTCACATTGTAATAAGGTTGACAGGACCGCCGACAGCAAGTCAGGCGGTCCCGTTGTCTGATAGGGTGGCGGGCGGACGTGAGTCCACATGCCATCCTAATCACCCCCAAAGTGTTTTTCTCTGTGGGTTTCCTAAATAGAGTAGTATAGGTCTCAAGGATTTGCATGCACATATTTAATGATGAGACCAAGGTATGGAGTAGATATTCGATCACTAGTATAGGTGAACTTGAGGTGATTTTGAAAACTGTTGCACCATGTTACAAATTCAGAGCGAGCTTCAGCTGAGCTGGTCCAAATTGTTAAGTAACCATCTATATCTTTCCCATCAAACAAATATTAACGCTGAACGGAGAGGCAGAGACTTACTTTGTTCTGTCAGGAATTCAGGGGCAGTTTCATCCTCACGGCTTGCCGCTCCCGCTTCGCGGGAGCCGCTGCGCACAGGAGTGCGTATTCAATCACCAGCACCTGGTCACTGAAGGCGGAGGCAGGGGCGCGAGGTAAGGCGTGGGCTGCGAGTGTGCAGGGACTCCAACATCCAGGAGTCCCTGCGAAGACCACGGACTCACCATCCGGTCCGCTCTCCCCGCCGGCCCGCCCCCTGCACACCTGGAAGTGTAAAAGGCGCTCTTCCCTGTCATCCCTTGGGACGCTGAACGGAGAGGCAGAGACTTACTTTGTTCTGTCAGGAATTCAGGGGCAGTTTCATCCTCACGGCTTGCCGCTCCCGCTTCGCGGGAGCCGCTGCGCACAGGAGTGCGTATTCAATCACCAGCACCTGGTCACTGAAGGCGGAGGCAGGGGCGCGAGGTAAGGCGTGGGCTGCGAGTGTGCAGGGACTCCAACATCCAGGAGTCCCTGCGAAGACCACGGACTCACCATCCGGTCCGCTCTCCCCGCCGGCCCGCCCCCCGCACATCACGCCCACTATTTCAAGGCCTAACACTCCCGCAGCGCGGGACGCAGCCCGGGCGAAGACAGGGCAAAGACTGGGCCGTTTGAGGCCGTTCGAGGTCTACGAGGGCTGGGCTGGGCCGCCCCCTTTGTTATATCCTAGCATTACTGTCACATCTTACAGTTTTATTGTTGTGTGTATACCTATTTATTGACTTGTACTCTGTAATATGTGTTCACGGGGTAGCCGGAGTAAAACCCTCATGGCGGCTAGCAACTCCAATAGATCTATAGATGATTTCCTGGTCAAAACCAATCTGGCGATTGACCAGGAAATCAGCAAAATGCAGCACAAGGTCTCTCTAGAACTTGATGCTGCACGCAGGTTGTCGGCGCACATTGCCAACGCCAAAAAATCTTCCTTGGGGGAAATTGCATCTGCTCGTTCCCCTGATCGCTCTGCTGCCCTACGCCCCTTGATAACAACGGCAGTTATGCACCCTGTTCCCTCCACTATCCTTCTAGATTCCCCTCCAATCTCCCAACCTGATCCAGTGATACAGAACACTGCCCCTGCCCCTCTATTTAGTATTGCGGGTTCCTTTCCCTCCCCCAAAATAAGTCAAGCTGCCAGTCATTCTAGCGCCAAGAAAGCTGCAGCATATAAAAAGAAATGTCTGGCAAGAACTATACACGCTAGGAAAAAAGCCAGAATAGCAAGGCTAAAGTTTTTTAACAATAGAAGGGTCATGGGTTCCCCCGGGATGAAAGATGCTAACCCCAAACTGATTAATACTGTTTTTAATGGGGAAGTTATTACGGAAATACCTAGCCGGGTCGAAGATGATATTCTTACCATCCCTCCTAGTCAGAATAGCATAAACATCTTGGATGGTCGGGTGAGTGGATCCGTACACGATAGGGAGAGTGACAGTGAATTCCTCCAACTAGTCTGGGGTACGTTAAAGCAGTTACTTTCCCCCCTGGAATTGAGGCTTTCTCGTATAGAGAATAACCTCCTTGAAATGGAAAGGACCATAGTCACTCTAGCTAGCTTGAGTCTCAAGGAAATGGACGCTAAGCTCACATGTGTAATGGAACCCACTTCACAGCCTAAAGAAACACAATCTGTTCAATCTCCTTCACAAAGAGTCCATAGCATCCCTGAGACCCTATCCAAGCCTATTCCAAAACCTCGCACCACTGTTGTAAATACTACTCCCCCTACTCCGAGTTCAGCAATACGTAAACCTCTTTATCCGCAGAAACCAGCACAGAGGCCGAACACAGTCTCTAGGGCACCGGTTCACCACCTCCCTAGGCCACCCCCGGTGCATAACCCAACACGACAGGTTAGTCGTCACAATTTTCGTGGAGGGTTTATTGACCTCCCGCCAGAAGCAGGGTCGTACGTTATTATTCTAGCGGGTGTTCCAGAGTTGGATCAACAATCACAGGAGAACGATTTTTCTTTAAAAAATAAAGTCATTCACTGGCTTAATTCCAATAAACAACTCCCCGACCATCAAAGAAGTAATATACTTATGGTGCGGAGAGTTCCCTGGATTGGTCGTACGCACAAATCCATACCCGGTGACTGTGTGGTGGTATCATTTTCTGACCCCCACACAGCCCGGTGTTTATGTGCAGGGCCATCTTTTGAGCCCAATTCCACGATTGTGGTTAGGCCACTCACCTTTTTCTATCCTCCTAGACAACAACACGTGAGTGAGGGGTCATGGTCTACTGTCAGAAACCCTGGTCGACTAACGTATAGTTTAGTCGGACAAAATCAACTTAATTGGTGGCAGGGGGTCCCCACTTCAAACAGGTTCGGCTGCCTGGAGGAGGTGGATTGACTCGGGAGGTCTGGAGATTCATCTCCCTCCAAGATTATTCCCCACCAACGGAGCCCTTCACCCCTCAATTTATCCGATAGGATGAAGGATATTCTGGCAACAACTCTAGACGAACCGATCCAGATGCCAGCCATGACAAATCTGTCCCCACTGATTGTTACCAGCCCACTTGGCTCCACACATCCTTCTCCTAATTTTACGGCCTATCACGAACCCAATGACATGGCTGCGAGCCTGTCCTGTGCTCAAGTACCACACTTAACTATAATTTCATGGAATGTGGCTGGGCTCTCTAGCAAATTAGACTGTCCAGAGTGGGGCGCTTATGTTAGTTCCAAAAACGTAATACTATTACAGGAAACCTGGGCGCGAGAACCAGTAGATCTACCTGGCTTTGCTGCTTTCACCAAAATAGCCAAGTGGGAGGGAAAGGGGAGACCCTCTGGGGGATTAATGATAGGGATAGCAACGGATCTAGGCTGTCAGGCCTCCGCTTTGGAGACCGCTTCTGATGATCTGCTGGCCGTCCTATTAGAGTGGCCTGACGCATTGAAGCTTTTAGTTATCAACATCTACTCTAGGCCGACCAAAATGTATAATGAGTCCCCCACTATAGACGAGTTAGCCAGGTTTCTTGAGGACATCCCGTGTGATCTCCCCTGTCTAGTGGGCGGTGATTTCAACTCCCACTATGAACCTCTGTCCGGACTACGTGATGGTCCTTCCCTAGATGAAGACTCTAGCTGGCTGATTCCAGAGTCGGCGGCACCACCTCCAAAGGCCTGGACCCCCCTGGCCTTACAAATAAACGCCCTCACCCTTAACCTTGCCCTCCGGGCATGTAATGGGCATTGTAATTCGGATATACCAAGTAAACCGACTTACAACAAACCCGGTAGTGAATCCCGTCTAGATTACATTATGGTCAAAACCTTCATGTGGCCAGCAATAATTGACTTTAAAGTATGCCCAAGAATGGATAGCGACCATAATTCCCTGGAATTGACTTACTCCCTTCCCTGGAACCAGGACCCTTTACAGGGAACTGGCAGTGACAAGTCAGGCCTCCTACTTGAAAACAATCGTAGGAAAGTCAAGCGGGAGATGCTGGCCACTAGCGTAAACAAAATACCGTGCCTCTATGAAAGGCTAATTCCATTTCTAGAGTGTGCCTTTGATCTAGGTACCAAAGACCTAGACGAAGTAACTAGAGGAGAACTAGCAATAATACACAAAAATATTACAGACTCCCTTGAACAAGACTTGTTCACATCCGCCACGAAAAGGAAGGGCTACAAGCCAAAGACCTCGTGGTATAATGCCACGTGTAGGAAGGCAAAGGCGCACTTGATAGCTGCTATTAAGGGACGCCTTAGCAGGGAAGAAATTAGCGACAGGAGAAATAAGTACAAGAGCCTTTTGGTGAACGCCAAGGCGGAATGGGACCATGATTACTGGGAGAACCTCACGAAAGCACTATCAACCAGAGATTCACGTAAATTCTGGCGGGTAGTAGCGAATGGTACGACAGAGTTATCTCCAGCACTTGAGCCAAATATAGCCCCTTCCGCGTGGCAGGCCCACTTTGCAGCGTTGTATGCACAGGGTGGTGGGGATCCCAGTAGCGAGTGCTTTCTGACTAGACCAACCCCTTCCGGGCCCTCATTCACAGAGAAAGAAGTGAGGCAGGCCATTAAGAGCCTACCTGCTGGAAAAGCACCGGGATTGGACGGGGTCCCGGGGGACCTGTTTAAACAGGAACCAGGGATTTGGGCACCGTACCTCACACTTATGTTTAATGCTATTCAGGGTGGAATGACTGTGCCAGATACTTGGATGGGAGCAGAGGTAGTCCCAATCTTTAAAAAGGGATCCCCTCTGCTCCCATCCAACTATCGTCCTATCAGTCTGATAGATATATCCCAAAAACTCTTTGGCAGACTGATTTTAAATCGTTTGCAGGTGTGGATTCAAGAAATGGATATCCTGTCACCATACCAGGCAGGATTTCGGGAGGGTGTATCTACCACTGACCAAATCTTTAGGCTTCAACTGCTCTATTGGAGAACAGCGGTTATCGAGGGCGGCAGTCTATATACCATCTTTGTAGACCTACGTGCCGCCTTCGATTTGGTTCCCAGAGCAAGGTTGTGGAGCGTCATGAAGGAGCTGAACGTCCCAGAGGACATTTTGGCAATCCTGATGAGACTCCACTCCAACAATTATGCCCGCGTTAGGTGTGGCAAAGGTGGCAAGCTAACCGAAAGGTTCCCCGTTCGCAGAGGTGTAAGACAGGGTTGTGTGCTTGCACCTACCCTGTTTTGTATCTTTGTGAACGGGGTAGTTGCCCACCTCAACAGGATTGCTAATTCTGATGCCCCAAAGTTGACTGGCAACAGGGTGCCCGCAATCATGTTTGCGGACGACACCCTGCTGCTGTCTAAATCCCCGATGGGGATCCAACGTATTTTGGATGGCTTCCTAGACTTCTGCTCTGAGAGGGGATTGGAAATAAACCCCCAAAAAACCAAATTCATGATTTTAAATCCTAGCGCCCGAAATAGAGCCCCTCCCAACCTAGGAATGATCCAGTTAGAACGGGTCCATAACATTGAATACTTGGGCATTACGATAAATGAATATTTCGCTTGGTCATCCCACCAGGCCAAAATGACCATCAAACTGGCACAGTTGGCGGGTGGCACTTTGCGCCTGGCGAATAAATCAAGCTATCGACCACTTGCCCCAATTATTCATATATACAAGATGCAAGCGAGAGCAGGGGTTACTTATGGGGGTGAGCTGTGGGGCTACATTCAACACCCGAAGTTACAGGTCAGCGAGAACAAATTTTTGAGACAGCTAGTTGCCCTTCCCCAGAGTACCCCACTACTTCCACTCAGGTTAGATCTGGGTATTACTCCAATAACAGAGGAGCTGGGACTCAAACCCCTAAAATTCTGGAGGCGTTTGTGGTCTAGCCCTGATCTTATAACTTACAGAGAGGAATTACAGGAATTCCTGGAAATAGGGAAGATAAAGAAGATTCCTTGGCTGATCTATGTCAAGGGAAGGTTCGAAGAAATTGGGCTCCCAGAATTATGGACTGACCCTATTAATTCATGTACGAAAACTTCTAAGAAGGCACTTACGAGCGCCTACAACGACATGATGCTTACTAGAGCCTTCAATAATTCCCGTGAGGGGTCCTTGACAAAATCATTCCTGAAAATTAAAGACACTTACTCTCTTGAAAAGTTATTGGACAATATTTCCCCCGCATTAACAAGGAAATTGTTCCTCCAGTGGCGCTATGGATGTCTTCCTCTAGCCTCGTTCACAGCGTCTTGGACAGCGTGCTCTACTACGCCATCGTGCCCGATGTGTGCCCACCCGAAAGAGGATGACATCCACGCGATCTTCTTCTGTAGGGGTTATGAGCGAAGTAGAAAATATTGGCTAGTCCCCATGCTCAGGAACCTGGGATTTAGATCTTTCCACACTGCTTATAGAGTTCTAAAATCTGACCTCTCCCCTTATGTAGTTTTTGCACTGTCAAAATTTTTAACTGCATTGTGGGTTACCCGAACTCGCATGTTGAAAAGACTGGTATAACGGACTCCTTCAGCGATTTTCTCGAGTGTTTTATTCAATATTTAATGATTTTTATTATACTGATCACTCCATGTTTAATAAGTTTTTAAAATGTATGTTCTTGTTGTATCTTTTATGATCCGTGATCGAAATAAAGATTTTTTGAATTTGAATTTGAAATATTAACATTACACAGATTTTTATAATAAAATATATTTGGATTTAAAATCACCCCCCAAAACATTTGCAAAGTTAGGGCGAAACTGCTCCCATTGTAGTCAACTTGCTTTTAAGGTAAAGTGACCACCAAGTGTAGGGCCACATCAAGACAATATTGGTCTGCCAGAACAGGAGTTAGCATTTATGTGTACCTTCAGTAAAGTATGGAGGACCGCAGTCATTGAGGTGTTTTATTTAGAAATAAAAATTGATTTTGTCTAAGGTAACTTTCGTTCCTTGCTAGAGTAGTCACCAACATTACCTTCACATTTATATTGTGTGATCATTAGGGCACTGAACACACTGTTCTTTCAGCTTGCATGTGCATTAGAATATCATTATTTTGGATAGCTGATGTCTGTTCCATTAAGAGGTTTTGGTATTTTGGTTACTTTTCATATCATCACCATAACCTAAAAATGAGTCCTTTGTGAGGCATTGTCCCTGCTGCAATTGATAGACCAGGTTCATATGGGCATATTGGGTTGCTCTTGTTTCACTCTACTACTGAGTATTAGAGGTGGGTTCTTTATCCACACTAGGGGTCTCCAACGTTTTCTGTAATAAGAACGTATTCTTATGTTCAATAAAAATCATCCTAAGTTACTAATATTATATGCGTTGCAATAGTAATCACATCAGACTAGATTACATTAGTACACAAAAATGGGGAAACCCAAAAACAATCCTTAGGACCTGGGTAATATATGTTAAAAGACACAAGTGGGGGGGGGCGTGGCTAACTGCCGAGCGGAATGGTCGCTTGCTAGAGCGGCTCTCCGCCCTTCGCCACATAAATCCGCTCATTCATCCGCTTCTACATGTCGAGATCCCCTATAAAGATCAGGGGTCTCTGCTAAACCAGTCCAGGTGCGCTCTCCCTGGTTTTTGACAGCCTGGGAGGTATAGAAGTCGGCGAAATCCCTCCACTAGCTGCGGCCTCCCTGCGGACAAAATGGTGACTGGCTCCGGAGATGACTTCTGAACAGCTGCGATCTGGGGGCTTCTCGGCCGATCGCGTCACTGGCTGGGGCCGGTGAGTTGCGGCGGAGCTATCAGAACACTGGGGCGGATCCACCTGTTCCCCTGCTGAGGAGCGCCCGGCCTATTGTGGTTCTGCGGGTGAAAACGGAGAGCTGCTGGAGGTAACCCCCGGGCCGGGGACGCATTTACACAAGGCTCCCGGCTCCGGGGCCTGTGTCGAGAACTGCTGCGCCTGACGATGCCTCCCTGCGGGGGCCGTCTCTCAGACCTCCGCTCGTGACTGTGGCCCACATCTTGCTCCCCCCCCTGTTCCAGACTTTGCTGGCTATCCGTGTGGTAGCTGGGGGTGCTGACCTGTTCCCCGGGCGCTCAACGAAGAGCCTCGATCCTGCTTGCCTACACCTGCAGCCCATGCAGGGCCATCTTTAGGGGACCTCGCCTAAGTGACGCCATACATCTCGTTGCGAGACGGCGACCACACCACCTGGCTTTGCCCTGTGCCGGCTCCCCGTCAGTGGCCCTTATTTTTCTCTTCATGGCCTGGTAGCCCCCTGCCTTCCTCGAACAGACCATGGCCTGTGTTGCTCCTCCATCGGTCCCCCGATCTTGGTTGACCAGCCCTACACTCACGTCCAACAGCAGAGGTGTGGATGCAGCGGCGACACGATCCATCTTTGCCGTCCTGGTCGGGTCGTCCCTCCAATCAGGTGACTACCTTGGTTGTGGCAAAGGGGCCTGCTCCCGCTTGTCTGGATCTAGATCCTGCGCCTGCCTGAGTCCGCCTCCGCTTTCAAGTAACTCCGCTGATTGTTGGCTCGGAGGCTACCCCTCATGGCTTAAACATATCGTAGCACTCGCCTGGATGACTTTGCTCTTGTTCCTTGGCCTGGAATCCCCCAGCCTGCCCTTGGTGTCATTTGGTCTATGGATACCCGTTCTATTGCCCAGATACTTATTGCCCCGACCAGAAACAAAGATTCTGTAGGGGAGTTAATGTCGTGGTTGCTGGGTGCTCTGATCTGACCAGCCTGACCGTACCCGGCTGGGAAGGTGGACGTCTGCTGGAAACGCTGTACCTGGCCCCCCCTTCCCCCCCTCAGTCCTGTACAGTGGCCTGAGTGCGCTTGTTTGGAGACATTGAGACTGCCTCATGGGGCCCACTTACTCCTGCACCTGGGAGCTGCCGATTTTACCTGTTCTTGTGGCGCACCAATCTGCCCTCTCCCTCATGGCATCCAACAGGGGAAACAGATCGACAACCCAGAAACAACTAACGAAATTCTCCTGGACTGCAAAAGGAGATGCTAAAGACATGACGCCTGAAGGAGTCTCAAGGAACGGGCCACCCTCACCTGCAGCCAAAACTCTGACACTTGAGGATGTAATGGAAGCCATAGCAGGAGTGCGTACCTCTCTTGAGACCCGAATAGACTCTGTTAATATCGAGGTCACCCTGCTACGAGCAGACCTTCGCAAAATTGACTCCAAGGTCAAGGACGTGGAGGTTAAAACGGCGGCCCTCATTGATGACACCTCTACCCTCCAGCAGCAGGTGGCCCACCTCCAGAAACAGCAACACCAGATAAGTGAACTCCTGGATGATTATGAAGTGAGGGCGCGACGAAACAACGTCCGTATCCTAGGTGTTCCGGAACGCATGGAAGAGCCTGCTGCCGATCTCTTTGTGGAGGACCTAGTGGTGAAGCATCTCCAGCCAAAACGCCTCTCCCGCTTCTTCTCCATTGAGAGGGCCCATCGGGTCCCGGGAGGTAGGCCGAAACCAGGGGCCCCCGCGTCTAATCCTTGCCAGGGTCCTTAATTTCCGGGACAGGGACGTCATCCTCCAGGCGGCCTGGAAGAGTGCACCGCTTCAAATTGAAAATGCCGCCATAACATTCTTCCCAGACTTGACGACTAAAGTGCATGCACGTCGTCGCAGTTTCCTTGAAGTTAAGAAGGCGATGAGTGATAACGGCATAAAGTACTCAATGCTGTTTCCGGCCAAGTTGCGGGTTGAGGCGGAGGGTAAGACTTGTTTTTTTCTCTCCCCGGAGGATGCTTGGAAGTGGATGGGAGGATGGCGTCCTGCGGGAAAGGCCACGCGAGAAATCGTGGTGCCTCCGGATCGGGGGCGCATCAAATCCACTCACCTACGCGCCAGGAACCGGCTACGGAGGTGGACCACGACAACGGACAGTGACTCCCACAGCGGCATACATTCCTACAACTCAAAGGACTCCACTGTCTCTTTGCTGCTTGACATGCCTGCTGCATCTCCAATTCTAATTTGTTTGGGGGCCTTCCCCCTATATTGGACCGTTGCACCTGCCCCCTCGGACTGCAGCGGGGCCTGTGCTGTAAGTTTAATGGACCTATGTTTGATGGTATCGTAAACACTGGTATGTTTTTTCTGCTTATTGTAATGAAACTCCTTTGTATTTAGTATTGGTGAATTGGACGGTGGTCTATCTGACACCCCGTGTATGGTTGGGAGGGCGACTGGCACCCTGCCTAGTTGGGGTATGGATAGTTTTAAGTCCGCGGGCAGAGAAGCAGGGTGGGGGGGAGGAGTGAAGGGTTTGTGGAGGTTTTTGTTCTGGTTTTGTTGACTTATGTTTGTTTTTGGAAGCAGATTGCATCGCAGTTTTGAGTCCTATCTCCAATATTGTTTCTTATCCTTTTTAGTTAATCGCGGAGTCCTCCCCGATTCTGGGCACAATAGTCGTCACCACCCGGCCCTTAATGACACCTCAAATCCGAGGACTATTCGTCCTTGCTCCCATCTGGGTTTCCCCTGGACCGCACTCTCACTCACACTGATGGCCTTAAAGTTGTCCGTGTCTCCTCCGGGTGAGCCCACTAGCCGTTTTTCGCTACACGAACCACCATGACACAATCCCAAACTAGGACACTCACCCTCATGACGTGGAACGTTAATGGGCTTGGGAGCAAAATAAAGAGAGGAGTGATGCTACAATATCTCAAGCGTCACGCTCCTGACTTGGTATTGCTCCAGGAGACGCACCTGATGGGCAACACCTGTCGGGCACTCCATCGAGGGGGCTACAACCTATTGGCTCACGCTGGTTTCACTTCTGGCTCCCGAGGCACTGGCATTCTTGTCAAGAGAAACCTTCCATTCACCTGTACGAGGACATGAGCTGACCCCCTTGGTCGCTTTGCTGTGGTTGAGGCCACCTGGGAGGGGCGTCATTTGAACATTGTCTCAGCATACATCCCACCAGCACTGGGCAGGGACGCGCTGATGGCCCTAGAACAACTTCTGTTAGATCTTCCCCAGGGTACACTAGTTATTGGTGGTGACTTTAACATGACGATGAACGATACCTTAGATAGGCATCCCCAACGCAGCTCCAATAGGCAGGGTTTGGATCTTCTGGACTTTACTCAGGCAATAGGACTAGAGGACCTATGGCGGACATTTCACCCGGACACTTCCTATTTCACACACTATTCCAATGCACACAATAGTATGTCCCGCATTGATTATTTTTTCTGTCCCACGGCGGACATTGGTTTCTTCCGCAACCCAAAGGGACTTCCTCTGGGTATCTCAGACCATTCTCCGCTTACTGTCGAGCTTACCTACCACCGACAAGTGACCCGAGGACCCATAGTAATCAATCCGTGGCTCCTGAAAATCCCTGACATTAAAGACAGCCTGCTTGAACATACCGAACATTATTTTGCTGAAAATCTCGGATCGGTCCAGTCAGCAGTCACGATCTGGGAAGCGTATAAAGCCGGTATTAAAAGGAAGGCGCTGGCTCTTAAATCTGGCTATCAACACAAACAGAACGAGATATTGATTCAGACCGAAACTGATTTGCTCCGCCTGGAGTCAGACCTTAATGCTAACCCATCCGATGAGACGGCTAGCTGTCTCAGATCTAAACAACGTGAATACAAGGCATTGGCCTTGGAAAAGGCTCAAGCTAAACTGTTACAAACTCACCACCGAGTCTATGAACTGGGAGATAGGGCGGGTAAAATGCTTGCTTGGCTAGAACGACGCGAACAGGGCTCTAGATGGGTTCCGCTGCTGATCCGTCCCGATGCCTCAAACGTCACTGACCCACAGGATATAGCTGAGGCCTTTGCAGACCACTTAGAGCAGGTCAACTCCTCTAGGGTACATTATTCGGCAGACGAATCCCGACTACTTTTGGGGGAAATGCATTTACCCACTCTTTCTGACACGGATAGGGACGAGTTGGACGCAGATCTCACAGTTGAGGAGATTGGGAACGCTCTTTTTGCTATAAAATCGGGCAAGGCTATGAGACCTAATGGCATCCAACTGAATTCCTTAAGGGGATGGCCCAGGAGGTAAACCCTCATTTGAAGGCTATGTTTGAGGAAAGCCTTGATCGCGGCAGTCTGCCACTGGACCAGCAACTGGCCTCCATATCTGTAATCCATAATCCTAAGAAATTGCCCACTGACTGCGTCTCCTATAGGCCGATCTCTCTTATAAACGCTGAAGTCAAGATTTTGGCCAAACTCCTGGCTACCAGACTTCTTACAGTCCTCCCATTCCTAGTTCACGATGACCAATCGGGATTCCTTCGAGGACGAAACACGGCCCTAAACCTCCGCAGATTACACAACGTTCTTGGCAGGCAGCCCTACATACAAGAGGATGCCGCAATGTTGTCCCTTGATGCCACGCTAGCATTTGATTCTATAGAGTGGTCCTACCTTTTTGAGGTCCTGAGACGCTTTGGCTTCGGCCCTAATTTCATTCAGTGGGTCCGATTGCTCTACACTGATTTGTTGGGCCAGGTGCGAGTCAATGCCCACACCTCCAGACAATTTCAGCTACACAAAGGGACCAGACAAGGTTGTCCCCTCTCCCCACTTTTGTTTGTACTTACCCTAGAACCCTTAGCCCACTGGATCCGGTCTGATGCCTCCATCAGGGGGCTTCGGTGGAACGATGACACGATTGACAAAATCTCCTTATATGCCGATGATGTCCTTGTTTATGTTTCTTCTCCCAGATCCTCCATTAACACTTTATTGCATGTCATCACCAATTTTGGTAAATATTCAGTTTTTTCAATCAATTGGTCCAAATCGCTTCTGTATTGTTTACATGGCCCTCCGCCCGCCCTTCCTAGGGGGTTTTCAATTGCCATAGCCAAGGACGGGTTTAAGTATCTTGGCATTTTTGCTACTCCGGATCCCAAACTCTATGACCGTAACCTGAAAGGCCCAATACAGAGACTCCATAGTGACGTATTTCACTGGCGTGCACTACCTTTGTCCCTCCCAGGCAGAGCGGCTCTTTTCAAGATGTTGGCACTCCGCGCTTTTTATATGTTCTTCAAAATGGCCCATTTCCGATTGCTGATTCCTATTTCCGTGCGCTGGAAGGAGATCTACGGCTCCTCTTATGGGATGGTAAGGCACCCCGAATTGCTCTCCATAAACTTACTCAGGGGTGGTACGATGGGGGCATCGCCCTGCCAAATATGCGCCTCTATTTTTGGGCCTCCCAACTGGTGGCCACCAACTCTTGGATTCATGGGTCGCTTACGAACCCGGCTTTTCACTTGGAACGTTACCAGACGGGACAAGAAGGGTACCTGGGTGCCTTGTATGGTAAATTCCCTCGGGGACGATACGTAGGGCCCATGTCACACACAATAGCTATTTGGCACCGTGCTACCAAGAGCCTGGGATGGTCTGACGTGTTTACTAAAGCAACCCCGCTCTGGGCCTCACAAAAGCTAGGCTCCCTTTGTCACCATAAAGGGTTCGACAAATGGGACATGATCGGCATCTCCACTCTGGGTGACTTGCTCCACAAGGGGAAACTACTGACTTTTACTGACCTCCAGCAGCGTCACGCTCTTGCCCAGAGCGAGGCCTTCAGATACCTCCAAATTAAACATGCTGTCCTCACGAACGTGTCCGACCTTTCCTCCCTTCCAGAGGCCTCACCTCTCGAGGATAGGTTACTTTCGGAGCCTCTCCAGACCAAGGCGATATCTTGCACGTACCGTAAATTATGCAACAACATGCCCGACTCCTTCCAGTCCCTACGAGACAAGTGGCAAGGTGACGTAGGACACCTAGAAGATGACGAATGGCGATCAGCACTGATGTCCCCCAGAGAAACGGCTATTAATCATCGTTTCAGGTTGATTCAACTGAAAGTCCTACACTGAGCCTATATGTCTGCTCCTCTCCTGGCCAGAATAGGTAGGCGCCCTAACGATGTGTGTCTCCGTGGCTGCGGCCTCACTGGTTGCTTCTATCATGTGTTGTGGGAATGTTCTATAATTCAACAGCTCTGGTAAAGGGCAAATGCAAAATGACAGAGGCAGTGGGAAAACCCATCCCTCTTTCCCCTAAAGAAGGGATCCTTGACATTTGGGGTGCCACGGACCTCACGGAGGTAGAGCTCCAGTGGGTGGCCCTGGGTTTTCTGCTGGTGAAACGTGCAGTGGCAATGCAGTGGGGTGCCCCCCTGAGGCCTCTCCTGGTGGGGTGGGTGGCTGAAATGGACAGATGCATGCTGGCTGAGAAATCTGTATTTAAGATCAGGGGATGCCCCAGAAAATGGGACAAAAAGTGGGGACACTGGAATGTATATAGAGGTGAGATCTTTACTTCACCCACTGCCGATATGGCTATGGATAAGGCTGGACCTCGACGTCTGATTCTGTATTGCATGGAATGATTATTGGATGATGACTCTGCTTTTGCTTTTGTTTTTCAATTAAATAATAAATAAATTTAAAAAAAAAGACACAAGTGGTCCTGGCAGAAACAGTGAACCTTTCAAGAAAAAGGTTTTTCATGCCCAAGAAGGTACCTACTATATGCAAATAGGGATTCATTTAACTTTTTCTTTTATATTTGTGATTTGTTAATCAAATAATACATTTAAGTTTGAAAACTATTTTAAACAAAACTATTCAAGCAGTTGCTCCAAGATAAGTGCAAAGGGGTAAGTGTTTGATAGAGTGCTCGTGATTAGATGAAGGAGAGGAAGGTAGGAATACAACAAATAATTATCTACAATAAAATTATCTAGAGTCCATAAGTCTGGAACCTGTCTAGGAATTTTAGACACATTTTTGTATAATCCGTAATTGGTTTAGAAAATATTGAGCACAATTCTTTTTGTCTAAACATGGATGGAGTTCCATTACAGGTTAGTATGGTAGGCAATGTGGACGTTTCGACCCCGGGTGTAGGGTGAAGGCCAATTGCTCCTTGGAAAGGGGTCTTCTTCAGGACGGAGATGGGAGCAACCTGTGAAACACTCTACTGAGATTAGTGAATTGGCATCAGGGAGACGGAACCGTAGGCTCCAAATTAGGAGAGAGACAAAGACCAAATCACAGGGCCCAGTTGGGATTCGTAGCTGTAGAGATATACCATCCGTTTCAATGAAAAGCAATATTTTCTAGAATACAGTTCAGATACTGTGATTAAAACAAAGACCACTGCCTGCTCTTAAAAACTGAAACAGAAATGCTTCATTTTTATTTTTTAAATGTTTCACCTTTTCCTTTAAGGAAAACGGGCTGCATTAAAAAAGATCTGCAGGCAACCATTCCTGCGAGTGCTGGCCATTCCCAATGGGCTGCAAATTGCGACCTGCCTCATGAATATTGATGAGGCAGGTCATTTGCGACCCCATTAGGATTGCAGACACTGTTGTATATTCCATTTTGCAAATCACAAATTGCAAGTCTCAAAACATAGCAATTAGCGACTCACAAAATTGAATAGTCATACATCTGGACTTTTGACAGTTACATTTAACCCAGGGTGCCCTTTTGTTATCACAAGCACACTTTTGTAATTTAAAAAGCTCTTTCAGGGTGGACATGAGGCACTCAACAGCATGGGATACGTACAGAGTTTTTTCAGAGTTGAGAGACTAACCAATATTTTTAGCAGTATAATCAGTATAAACATTGAGGGGCCGATTACGATGTCAGTCAAAAAGCCTCCAACCACTAGACGGAAGCTTTCCGACCGCTATCAGAGGCGTTCCAACCAACTGGACAGTTTGTGGTCCGACTGCTGAATTACAATGTCGGTGGTCGGAGAGTGAACCGGTCAGTCATTTCGACGTGGTTCCAACTGGCTCGCGAAGTCTCAAACTGTACTGTAAGCTCCTATGGAAGGCGTTTCGGCCGTCGGGATTACGATGTTGGGTTCCTACAGCCTTTCCGTGCCAGCCTTTCTGAAATGGAAAGGCTATCGGAAAATGGCTTTGGGGACTCCTAATGGGGCCCCTTTGCCTCTGCGGCCTACGGTTGGTGTGCAAGGGGGTACCTAGGTTACCCCCCTGTAATTTCATGCACTGCGTGGCAGGTACCATGGGGCACTTGCCACAGGGTGCCGGGTTTTACACACACAACATTTTTTCATGGGAGCGTGTATTACTGCCAGTTTGCAGCCATAATACAAGCTCCCATTGAGAAATGTTAGTATCCGGCTGAACAGTGTTCAGTCACATTGTAATCAGGCAGTCGGAACCTCTGACCGGAGGTCGGTCGGTCTCGAGTTTGAAGCAACTCCAACCAACATCGTAATAAGCCCCTAAATATAAAGACTTCGTCCTGGGTGGTTTGGTCAGCAGCACTCAGTAACCTTTAAAGAAAATTAGAGGGCATCAAGCAAACCTTTAACATAAATTCATTTTCGATCAGCGCTCCCGCTGACATGAGCATCCCTTGCTACACCCACAGGAGCCCAAAGTTGTGGGCCACCATAAGTGTTTGCATTGAATGAGTGGAGTGAACGTGAGGTAAGAAGCTATTCCCACCAACTATAAATACATGACAAACAGCATATCCTGCAACCAAACCTCCTTTATGGTTTCTGTGGCAGGAGCCATCAACAATATTATACAAGATCGGAGTTTTGCAAAGGTGTGTCTGTGTGATCAGTACAGGGTTTAGTAAGGTGGGCAGTGGTGAGCAGACAGTTGTGCAGTTTCACTTCAAGGGCAATGGGTAACTGTGAAGCAGGGTTTAACACACAACATCACATCAGTGTAACATTTGAAGGAGATAACAGTATTTCATATCTTTACATGGAAAGGTGCAGATTTTTTCATAGTTCGATATGATGCAGCTGCTGCAGGGGTATGTAACAGTAAGAGGTGTCCCAATCTTTACAGACACTTCAACCGGGTGTGCAAAGACCTTATGTAAGTACGAACACAGTCCTGCTGCTACAGTAACAAATATAGAAGAACAATAAGCAGTCTGGGGCTCATTATGATGGCGAAACAATCGCCACCCCCGGAATTACCCACCGCCATATTAGGATGGCTGTGGGTATCGCGGCGGACACAAAGTCCATCTGCCGCTTTTCCGCCGGTGGCAATCATTAAGATTGCCTGCAGGGCGGAGCTGGGCCACTAGTATGGTGGCGGTGCCTAGCAGGCACTGTCCACCATATTAGGTTCAGGGCATTGGACCGGCCTTTCCATGGCGGCGATGCCCCCATGGAAAGGCTGGCAGGGATTGGCTTTGGGGGCCTATTGCGGGCCCCTCTGTGGTGGGGTGCACTGGAGGGCAGTTCCCTGCACCAAGTGGCAGGCACTGCGTGGTACCTGCCAAATGGTGCAGGGAAATACTGTGCATGTTCTTTTACCATTGCAGACGGTCCTGCAACCAGCAGCACCGTCCGCAGTGGTAAAAGGCCAGGATTTGCCTGCCAGTATTTTAGGGCGCATCCTAATTGGGCTGGTGGGACCGCCGCACGTCTGGCGGGCGGTCCCATCACCATTATGATGGCGGGTGGACTGATATCCGCCCGCCATCATAATGAGCCCCTAAGTTTCTTTCTGTCATCATGACCTTGTGCAAACACTCAGAGGGCAAAACCCTAGTGACATTATAATAGAGCAATTCTAAAGCAGTTGCAAGATGCAGTGCTTGTTTTAAAGATGCAAAAGCATGTTCTGGCTCTTTGGAGGCCGCAAGAGTGTGGGATGTCATTCCTAATTAAATCTTGCAGAGGTTTGGAAATACTGCTGTATCTCAAAATCCAGTGGTTACAATATGTATACTTCCACGAAATAGTGCATAGCTGAGAGATGGTAACAGGACGGGGTACTTTACAAATGGCTTCGATGCAATCGGTAGATATATATCTTTCTCTTACTGAAAGGTTGTGATTTAAACATTGGGTACAACCTAGCGGGTATGCCCAAATAACCCTCCTATAAATGGGCATGGAGCATCTAAAGGATGAAATCCAAAAGAGTATGGAGGGATGAATCACTCATTTATTTCTGTCTAAGGCACCATTAATTACCCTGACGTTATCAATAGTTTATATGGCAACAAATACTAATGATTCAATTAGATACATACCATTGGGCAGGTCTCTGGCACATCAATTGATTTTACATGAATTAATAAAAAAACACAAATAATAATACATATATAAATTTCACAAACCAACATACAAATGTACATATACACAATATCAACAATACCCTAGCGATTACATGTACTCGCGTCATCTCATGAATCTGAGTGGTACACTAAGATATAGTTTCTTCACACATGAGGTATCACACCTCTCTATCGTTCAATTATGTGCGCATATAACCTTCAACCATGTTCAAATTGATTGGACTCCTCAATTATAGCTGTCGATGCGGTCGCGTTTCAGCCATCAATTTCTTCGGCTTCCTCAGGACAAGGGTACACAATATCTACAATAATAATGGAAGCTTCCAATTACATATATACGCATATCTTTTTCTATCCCATATTTGCCCACACAGTGCTCTATGGTGATGATAACAAACCTCAACGCAGAACCACCTGCACCAATTAGAAGTGAGGGAGAGAGTGAACTAAATCCAACTATCCCTCTGAGCAAACCAAACTCTGTGTGTATTAAAATCATATCGCTACCTCTGTGCTCCCCAGGAGTATCTAATAACCCACCGGGTCATAATCTTAATACCTGGATTATTATCCCAACTCTCGGGGTCAACAAAAATCCACTTCAGTGGAGGTATACGCCCTCCACGTTTCAAGGTTCCATGATGGGTCTAGAAACCTATAAGCAACAACATAGGGGCCAACTGGAATCAAAATGGATTCTCCTTGGCTCCGTCTATATTCAAGATCGTCTTTCTATTTGTACACGTGGTTCACACACATACAATTACCTTCAAATACTCCCAATACTCTTAATGACGATCATTTCCCTCAAGTTGTCGGCCGTTCCTTCGCCTCAGTCCATACATAAAAATACATGTATGTCACATGCCAAAAGTTCTCTCTGCAAGCGTTCTCTGCGCACAAGTGCTCTTGCAATCAAATTCCCTTAAAGTGTTACCTGCCGCAATGGACACCACCACTCGATCCGCTCTCTCGCTACCAATATGGTCCGGAGCGGCTCTAAGTTCGAATGCTCATTTCGTGCGTATCGAAGTCATCCGACGTCGGTCAAAAAATAGAATAGAGATAGAAGAAAGCGTCCAGCAAACCTCGCAGATAACTTTCGGGCACTCTAAATCGCCTGTCTTAGAAAACATACTCCTTGACAACTCTCTACTCATTCTCCAAAAAAGGGGGGACTACTTGAGGGAAACGATCGTCATTAAGAGTATTAGGAGTATTTGAAGGTAATGTATGTGTGTGAACCAAGTGTGCAAATAGAAAGATGATCTTGAATATAGACGGAGCCAAGGAGAATCCATTTTGATTCCGGTTGGTCTCTATGTTGTTCCTGGTAGGTTTCTAGACCCATCATGAAACCTTGAAACGTGGAGGACATGTACCTCCACTGAAGTGGATTCGTGTTGACCCGAGAGTTGGGATAATAATCCAGGTGTTTAGATTAAAACCTGGTGAGTTATTAGCTACTCCTGGGGAGCACAGATGTAGCGATATGATTTTAATACACACAGAGTTTAGTTTGCTCAGGGAGATAGCTGGATTTAGTACACTCGCCCCCTCACTTCTAAATGGTGCAGGTGGTTCTGCGTTGAGGTTTGTTATCACCACCACGGAGCACTGTGTGGGCAAATATGGGATAGAAAAAGATGTGTATACTAAATGTGTATATATGTAATTGGAAGCTTCCATTATTAAGGTAGATATTGTGTACCCTTGTCCTGAGGAAGCCGGAATAAATTGACGGCTGAAACGCGACCGCGTCGACAGCTATAATTGAGGAGTCCAATCAATTTGAGCATGGTTAAAGGTTATATGTGCACATAATTAAACGATAGAAAGGTGTGATACCTCATGAGCGAAGAGGACTATCTCTCAGTGTAACACTCAGATTTATGAGTGGGCACGAGTACGTGTAATCGTTAGGGTATTGTAGATATTGTGTATATGTACATTTGTATGTGGGTTTGTGAAATTTATATATGTATTATTATTATTTTTTTTTTAAATTAATTTTTGTAAAATCAATTCATGTGCCAGATACCTGCCCAATGGTATGTGTATCTAATTGAATCATTAGTATTTGTAGCTATATAAACTATTGAGAACGTCAGGGTAATTAATGGTGCCTTAGACGGAAATAAATGAGTGATTCATCCCTCCATACTCTTTTGTTTTTCCTCCTTTAGTGATTTAAACATTGAACACTTGTTAAATACAATTACAATTTTCTATAAAAGTTTGTTCCCTTTCTTAAAATTTTGAGGTCCAATAGCACACAATGATGTTGGGGTCAAAAGCCAAACGATTTGCAAAATCATTGCCATTCTGTCTGTACGAAATGCATTTCGAGAATCGGACCACTTTTCCAAAATCTTAAAATGGGGTTTTGCGACTCATACCGAAGGGGTTTGGAAGGGGCTTGAAAAGAGCATTCCTTCCAAATTGCAATTCAGTATGGTATGTTTCAATGTTTGCGAATGCAATTCGTGTTGCAAAGCATGGAAAAGTTACCAGCTCCTCAAAGCAGGTAGTAACTGTTTTGTAAAGTGGAATGTGTCACTGAAAGACCCTTTCCCCTGTCGTCCAGTGGACCTTTGCTTCCTCACTTTGTAGTTTTACAAAGCCAACATATTTTTAAACAAATCCAGATCCATTAATGGACACAGGCTTCTTTAAATATATATGTATTGGTATGCAGTCACACAGATGGTGGTCTGTTATCCCTTGCAGGCCACTATCCCTGTGACTGTAGCCAATGACGGGAATGCAAATTGCGACCTGCCTAATAAATATTAATTAGGCAGGTCATTCAGTGACCCTCAGCAAACAGTGATTTTGCCAACTGACCTGAAAGTGCGTTTGGTCACCTCTCAATATATGAGTCCATTTGCAAAAAGTTGGTGTGTAATTTATGACCACTTTTTGGGAGAGGAATCATTGTTAATCTGGGGGCACATGCATCAAGCATTTTTGTCTTCGCAAACGGGCCGATTCGCATTTGTAAACACAAAAAATGCTTGTCAGATGCAGCATACCCTATTTTGCGATTCAGAAACCTTTTACCGAATCGCAAAATAGGTTTGCGATTCGCCATTAGTAAGGGGTGTGTTTGGGGTGTCTCTTCCTAATACTGATTCGCATCAGTATGTATGAATGTTTTGCAACCAAAATGTGGTTGTAAAAAATTTGCATTTTACCACGTACTTCAAGTAGGTGGTAATCCATTCGCAAATGGGAAGGGGTCCCCAAGGGACCCATTCCCCTTTGTGAATGTTTGTTAAATCATTTTTTAAGAGCAGGCAGTGATCCGTGGTGGAAGGAAAACTTTTCATTTTTATTTTTGTAAAGCAGCTCATTTATCTTTAAAGAAAACAGGCAGCTTTACAAAAATAGGATTGCTTTATTTAAAACCAATAACAGACATGGTGGTCTGCTGACCCCAGCAGGCCACCATCCATGTGATATTTGCGATTCCTAGGGGATTGCAAATTGCGACCTACCTCATTAATATTTATGAGGTAGGTCATTTGCGATCCTCTAGGATTCACAGAAAGTTTTCAACACACTTTTATGCATGCCGTTTTGCGATTTCCTAATTGCAAATCGCAAGGATTCACAATCAGAGAATCCCAAACTGGGTCTTCATACATCTGACCCTTTGTCCCCAATGAGCAGATAACAGGGAATCAACTTTGCGTTGGTTCAATGAGTCAGAATCAACCAACGAATCATCAACATGCTGACACAGCGTGTTCCATTTCGGAAAGATTAGGGAATCTAGATCTTTCTTAAGTACTTGTGCAAAGATGGAAAGTGACTTTGTATGTCTTACGTTAATTGGGACCCTGAAAATATAAACCAAAAAAGGGATTTACTATCAGGTTCTATGGATGATAGAGAACAAGGTGGGTTATACATTTAGGGTTGACTATATGGCGTTTGCCACTATACATGATAGAATACCAGTGTGCTTATCACAACAGGAAAACTAGGTAATACAGCAACATTTTAGCACATACGTCTTGCACAAATCAATAGGTGCCAATGCCAGGATTCTTGCTCATTAGAATGGGGTGTTACTGAAGCTTCCAACGAGTGCCAAATCTGTTGTTTTGTTAAAGTAGCAGTAACTGGATAGATTCCCAATTCTGCCCCAGGACACAGTGGCTTCTGCCATGTGAAGATTTTTTTTTTTAATTAGAGTTAACCTAATGTAAAGACGTATGTGTAGAACTCAGCCAACATCGTTAGATGTTGAGCGCACAAGAAGGATGGGCCTAAGGGCCTCACTACGATGTCGGGCGGAATCTTTTCGCCTGACACAGTCTCGGATTCGGGACGGACAGACTCGCGGTCGGCTGTTCTGCTCGACCGATTGCAATGCAACTGAACACTGTTAGGTCGGAGTCCCATTGACTTCTGTGGGTGCCCGTGTTCCGCCCGACAACACAGGCTCCTATGGGGGAATGGAGTGTGTGCAGGAAAGCCCTCCACCCTGTCACCGTCACCCCATTGTGCCTGCCATACAGTGCAGGGTTTTACAGAGGGGTCCCTTAGGTACCCCATTAGGGCCCAAACCAGAGGCTGCGGGATAAAGAGGGGCCACCGATCACTCATGCAACTTGGGGGTCATCCTCGACTCGACACTCTCAATGACCAAGCAGGTCAACAGTCTTGTCCTCCTGCTTCGACACCCTATGCATGCCCGCACGATCTACAGGTGGATCCCCACCGAAACAAGTAGAACGGTCACCCAGGCCCTTGTCAGCAGCAGGCTGGACTACGGAAATGCCCTCTATGTGGGAGCCTGAGCCAAACTCCTGAAATGACTGCAAGGCATACGGAACACCCCTGCACTCCTCATCCTTGACATCCCTCACTACAGCCACATCTCACCCCACTTGAGAGACCTGCACTGGCTCCTCATTAACAAGAGGATTACCTTCAAGCTCCTCACCCACACACACAGAGCACTCCACAACACCGGACCGGAATATCTCAGCAGACGACTCACATTCTACACCCCGAATGTCCAACTCCACTCTGCCGACCTCGCCCCCGCCATCGCCCCCGCATCCAAAGAGCGACCACCAGTGGAAGATCATTCTCCTATCTCGCCGCCAAGACCTGGAACACCCTCCTCATCCTCCTATGGCAGACCCAGGACCTACTGACCTTCAGAAGGCTACTCAAGACCTGGCTGTTCAATCAGTAGCAGCACCCCCCCCCAAGCATCTTGAGAACCTCACGGGTGAGCAGTGCGCTTTACAAATGTGTTGATTGATTGATTGATTGATTGTGTCCATGTCTTATGGTCTAAAAACGTAACAACTGGTAGATTGTTGCTCTCTTGTATGGCAAACAATAATCTGTAATTGAAACTAGCTCTGAAAGACATTTGTTTTGCCAGCAAATACATATCATTCTCAATTGTTCTTGCCCCTTGAGCAATATCCTTTGAATAAATGAAGCTCCAAAGACTGTGCAAGCCAGCGTCTGCAGTAATTACAAAATCAGAACAACAATAAAACACCTATGTCAAGTGATCGAGGAAATCATTCTAGGCTTTCTAGTTTTGCTTACAATTATTAATATTAGTCCAATCTTTTTTACCGGCACACTTCAACAACAGCATTCAACAGGGTATCCCTAGAAGCAATGAGAGCAGCACCCTATATGGGTGCTTACTACAGCCAATTAACAGTGTTTAGCAGTAAAAACGTACCTTTGACTGGCATAATGATACATTCCAATTGATTAACATCGACCCAGTTCGGATTGTAACACTCAAAAACAGTTTGCAGTTGTTTTCTAAACGTTTGAGGGTCATTGCATACTTTGGGGATTTGTTGATTGACATTTAGATCACAAGATGACCAGTGAATATAGATGGTGACGTAACTCCCTTGTCGGTGTACTCTCTTTGGGGTAGAACTTCATTGGTTGAGAGCTGGAGAAGGTCCTTTGAACCATTACTGTCTTTATTACTTGATGAAGTGACATGCCTTTTGAGATCTCTTGCCCTTCATCCCATAGTCAGCCTGAGACTTTCCCAGGTATTAGTCGGACTATGGCCCGACTAGTCTGACCTGCGATTTGGATGAGGGGGTTAACATGAGATCTCACCTGTATTGGAAATAAGATATAGTTGCGTCAGCCACTTGTTTTGCGCATGCCATTCTACTGTCCAGCACCCTGCCTCGCCTTACATGTTGCACTCACCTGAATTGCTTCTAACTGTGCCCCTTGCAAAGACTCATCAGCTAGAACTTTACCATTTCCAAGTGCCCGGCTGGCATCTGCGGCCATATTGGAACATTTAAAACATCCTTATCATCTATATCCTTCTCCCTTTTCTCTATGTTTCTGTAATATTATTTGGCCAAATAAATTAATAAGGAGGCAATGGTGCAGTTTTCCTGAAGTGGCTAGTTTGGTATCTGTTTCTCATGGGCGTATTTCAGTCCTTGCATATAGGACTCCGGTTTAGATTTCAGAGCTTCCTCACACTAATTTAGGAAGGCCAGCCTTTGTTTTCAGCTTGGTTTGTTTTGGGTTATTTTATTCTTTTCTTAGATTTATTCATGTGCTTAATATCAAAGGCACCTTATTGTGGAAAATAGTTCTTATCATCATAACAACTGCACCTTAACCATATCTCTGTGTAAATGTACATGCTCTTACCATAATGGTTATATGTAACATCAACAGGTACCCCATTTGCTGGGGCGGTATCCAGTTTTGATTTATGGACACCCATTTCCCAGCAATTAGGAGGCCCCCAAACACTGTTTGGTCGCACTCCGATTCTTTACAATGGGAGCAAGCATTTCGACCAAAATGCATGCTCTGATTGTAAAGCGCTGGGGTACAGTTCATCCCTGCACCCCGTAACAGGCACCTCAAGGTGCCTGCCACCAGGTGCAGGGATCAACAGGCCATTGTCAGGCTCCGTGGCGCGCTGGGCCTTTAACGACACCCGCACTCACACACCTATCAGAGAGCCCCGCCCGCCATTCCCTGTCGGCGGCCGGGGGATGGCGCCTAAGGGGTATTTAAAATGGGATCCACCCTGGAAACGCACTTTGAGTTCCAGTTTCGATCCCCCCTGGCCTCCCACCGCCCGCTGCATCTCCTGTCCATGCTTACCTGCTTCTATCCTGGACCTCCGATCTTTGTGTTCGTTTGCCTGATTTCGGTCTCCGGAAGGGCTCCTCCGCTACCTGGGTCCTCGGGGGTTTTCTTCCGGAGCTTGCTGCTCTTCTATGATGTTGCTACTTAGTTACTAGCTAGATTCACTGGTGTTAACCCTTAGCAGTCTGGTCCTGTAAGACATAGGAAACAGCATAGGGTTTTAAAGCATCAATGTCTTTGTTTTGGTTTTTTGAATTTCAAAACTTTATTTTGGAACAGTACTTATCTGATGATCCTGCATTTATTTACTTATTTATTTATTTGCGGGTTTATAACGCGCTTGAATCGACTCCTTCCGGAGTATCTCTGCACCCAAAAATCATTCCCTCGAGCATTCCTGGCGATTCTTTTGTTTTCCAGTCACTATAAAAAAAGGAACAGATATTGGCATTATAAAGGCGTCCATATCTTCTTTAATGTTGTTTGCATAATTAGACCCATTTACTTTTATTTTTTATTGTATGTCCCCATTCCTCCTCCTACGAAAGGAAATTTGTTTTTTGGTTTTTCCCTGCATATAGAAGTATGGATGTATTTTTTCTTACTTGGGGTCTTCCATACCTATGGTGATTTTAACCTAGGTTAGTGCTTGCTACTTTGTATTCTTGGTTTCATATGCTAACTGCTTCAGTCCTATTACTTAATTGACCCTTGTCCGTCCTTCTAGGTACCAGGGCATTCTGGCGTCACTACGAGCTGTCTCTCCGGGCATGTTAGCTTCTTCCATCCAAGGTATCCCTTAAGAATAAGTGGGGGATTTAGCTAGTGTGTGTATATGAATACTTAGTACTCACCTTGTGCTTTCTCTTTTAGGGTCTTGGGAGACTCTCTCGGAAGATCCAGCGGACGACTACCCCTACTTCCTTCCCTTGTTTTGTGTCCCTTCTTCCCACCTTACCTCGTTTGCTTTGAATAAGTGGGGCGAAGAAGGTGGGTGAGGGAGTTTGGGGTCTAGCCTTGTGTTCATTCATGCTGTCCCTGTAGTTAACCCAGGTGAGCTCGCACAGAACGCGAAACCCACGTAAACCTTGCTGCCCGGGCGTCATCCGATAACGTTAGCAGATGTGGCGAGCATGATAGGGAACCTGCAGAAGGAAACCCAGCCCTGTCTCTTAGAGTCGATTCCCTACAACAAGCACTCTGACTGTACATTCTTCTGATCTACCTACAGGCCCCTATGCTTCCACGCTACCTCCTCTCCTCCACCTTCGAACACTACTCCTCCAGTGTATCATATCAGGACACCATCTTCTATACCTTTAGCACCCCCAGTAAGGTTTATGGGTGACCCAGCTAAGTTTGCCACTTTTATTAATCAGTGCCAGCTGCACTTTATGTGCAAAGCTTCCTGCTTCCCCACTGAACAATCCAAGGTGGCTTTTGTTTTGTCATATTTGTGTGGGACAGCTGCCACTTGGTCAATTCCCTTAGTGGACAGAAACAATCCCCTGTTATACGATTGCCGAGCCTTTAAAGAGGAGTTACAGCGTTTATTCAACAGCCATTCTTTCATGCAGTCTGTGGATACTGAGCTGTTAAAACTTAGACAAGAATCCAAGGATCTTCTGACTTAAATTTTCTGTTTTAACAGGCTGGTGACTGAAGCTGGTTGGCCGGAAGACAAACGTTGTGCTCTCTTTTACAGAGCTTTAAGGGACAACCTAAAAGACATTTTGGCACAGGTGGTTGACCCCCCCCCCGAAACCTGTGATGCATTAATTGATTTAGTCATAAAGTTAGACCACGGCCTACATGAGATAAAAAGGGAGAAAGGACGCACTGACTCCAAGTATCTTGCTGTAAAAGAAAGGAAACCCGAAATGGAAAACCTTTTGAGGAGTCAGAACCCATGCAAATAGGAAGTATTAAAGGGCCCCTGAGTCAGGAAGAGAGACAGAGACGACGAGCCAACAACTCGTGTCTTTACTGTGGCAAATCAGGGCACTCTTTGAGGAATTGCCGCGTTAAACCCCAGAAATGTATGGAGTTGGGAAACTGATTCACCTGAGCAGGGTGGAGACAAATCGCTCAGGTGGGACAGGCTTACCCGTCTCCCACTTGGTAGGGTTAGGACCCACATCGTATTCTCTACAACACTTTTTCCTCTCTGCTCAACTTAGTTGGGGTGATCACAGAACTGACATTCACCTTATGCTAGATTCAGGTGCCACAGGGAACTTTATAGATTCGGCCTGGGTAGGGAGAATGTGTATCCCTACAGAACCAAAAAGCACTGTGGACATCATTAAGACAATAGAGGCCAGTCCTATGAAGTCTGGCCCTATAACACATACTACCACAAAGTTACCTGTGTTAATTTCAAACCAAAATCATGAAATTATTCATTTTGATATAATTTCCTCACCTCAGTTCCAAGCCATCATTGGTCTCCCTTGGTTGATGAAACATAATCCCAATATGAACTGGGAAAATCATACCATAGACGCTGCTTCAGAGTATTGTACAAACTATTGTCTGGAGCCCTCTGTAACAGCGCAACAGGTGGCTAGCAGTACTGACTGTTCAGTACCTGTATTACCAGACTGTTATAACGAGTTCAAAGACGTATTCGACCAAGAGAAAGCTTCTGCTCTGCCACCCCATTGGTCGTATGACTGTTGTATAGACCTGGTACCCAGTGCCAACATTCTGTGTAATCGCATCTATGCCCTAACTGAAATAGAGAACATCTATTTGAGGGAGTACTTGGACAACATGCTGCAAAAAGGCTTCACTCGCTCTTCGTGATCTGCTGCGTCATTTCCTCTTTCTTTTATACCCAAACGGGAAGTGGGTCTTACCATGTTGCATCGACTATAGAGCACTTAATAACGTAACTACAAAACAACGATATCCATTGCCTCTGATACAATCTCTGCAAGACCAAGTTAAAACAGCCTGTATATTCACTAAATTGGATTTGAGAGGTGTGTATCACTTGGTTCGAGTAAGAGCAGGAAATGAATGGAAGAAGGCCTTTTGAACCAACTTCAGGCTGTACGAGTACTTGGTAATGCCTTTTGGGCTTTGTAACGCCACAATGGCCTTTCAATTCTTTATCGATGATGTATGAAGAGAGACCTTAGACTTAAACACTACTGCCTACATCGATGATATCCTGATCTACTTTTCCTCGGCGGAGGATCATGTCAGACATGTCAAGAGTATTCTAACCCATCTCAGAGATAACCACCTGTACGTCAAACTAGAGGAATGTGAGTTTCATGTCCCTGAGGTCACCTTCATGGGTTTGGTCTTATCAGCACAAGAGGTAACTAATGATGCCCAAAAGGTTGCTGCTATTACTAAATGCCCATCCCCCATTCCGTAAAGGAAGTGCAGAGATTTCTGGGCTTTGCCAATTTTCATAGGCGATTCATACAAGGATTTGCTGCACTCATAACTCGCATCACCAGACTCCTGCAGAAAGGGATGCCACTCGGTTGGACGCCTGAGGCTGAAAAGGCTTTTTCCTTTTTAAAAGAGGCTTTTTTACCGCCCCTGTTCTGGTTCATCCTGACACTTCAAATCCATTTCTATTGGAAACAGACGCATCTCAAGTTGCTATTGGAGGAGTGTTATCTCAAAGGGATAGACAGAGAGGACATACATGTACATCCCATAGCATATTTTTCCCATAAGTTAACTCCTGCTGAAGTAAACTACTCGGTGGGGGATAGGGAGTTGTTGGCCATAAAAAGGGCCTTCGAGGAATGGGGTCAGTATGTGCTTGGGGCTTTGTACACAGTAACTATCATCATAGATCACAGAAACCTGCAATTCTTGAAGGCAGCCAAGGTCTTATCTATGAGATAGTTGAGATGGGGATGTGTGGGAAAGACAGGTCTTCCTTCATGATGCCCTCACATACCCAGAGAGGTGTCATGCTTCATCATCGGGCTGTTGCCCCTCATCAGGCCGGCGCTGCAATGCCTGATGGGCTCCCAAAACTGAAGCTCTTTGACAGGGATCTTTTGAAGAAGAAGCCGTAAGGTGCGTGCGGGTGTGGGGGCTGGGTAGTACACAAGGGAGTAAAAATAATTATAATAGGTATGGAGCAGTCCTCTTTAATCAAATTTTAATAAACTAGGTAGCTCTAGCCTAATTAAAAACTGAGTGTATGCCCCTGTGTGGAAAATGATGTTGCTAGGGGACAATCTATGTGTGAATGGTCAACTTGTTTCGTGCCTAGGCTTGCCCCTAGCGGGTCAATTAGCATTTCGTCAGGACCGGTAAAAAGAAAAGTGATGATAGTGCACTACCGCCTGGTGTTCAGTATACTGACACAAATTACCAGGGGCAGTAGGAAAGCCCTAGTAGACGTGTACTGGGGATTTCAGTAGACCTGTAGGCAAGGGGGACAAAAAAAGGTGGGGGAAAAAACCAAGGGCCAGTATAAAAGCATTACCCTTGGAAGGCGACATGTATTGCCAATGGTAGCCACACATAATGATCTCAACATATATTATGGATACATTAAGTAAATCAAAGGTTGCATGTAGCAGAGAAATCAATGGGTGCGATCAGTCAGCAGATCTATTGAACAGCAATATACAACAAAACTGGCAGGTATATGGCAAGTTCGCCAGTTGAACCGTGATTAAGTTAAAAACTGCACACTTGATTGTATCCATTGTCAGTAGAAATAAGTGGTGAGGCTAACAAGTTGGCCCCCAATTTTGTAAAGACGTGATCAATGAGCCTGTTATGCATGTCGGATAGTATGGATAGGTGGTAACGTTATCGCTTCTTAATGGGCATGCGTTGATGGGATGTACCGTGACAGTATCGTAACTATTGATATGTGTGGCTTCAAAGGACCTGATAAAGGCCTGCACGGTGGCGTTATTACAATCCGAAATACAGTGCGTAGCCAGCCGATAGCCGGGTGGATAATAGTGGCGAATTAGAGTGCTCAAAATACAATGACTGCAAAATGGACTGTGAATTTAGAGTGCGTTGTCTCACTCGTTCGTGGTGACTGAGTGATAGTAACTCTACGGGTGCCAAGATGTAAGTGACTGGAGTACATATACATACACTCTACAAACAATGCCATAAGCACACACAACCTCACAGGGATTACACCAACTCACCCCTAAGAACAACGTCATGGACTGACAAGGATGGCCAGAGCACCTCGTTGCTCCGGTGATCTGAAAGGGATAAGCGGTGCGTACAAGCATGATTAAAAGCAGTAACAGCTTACCGGTAGAGCGGGAGTTCTTGAGTGTGCAGTATACTCCCAGGCGTTAATGGGCAACTTGCCTTTGTCCTACCCTTGCTTCAGGGCCCCGTAGCGGGAACTTCCGGGTTTCCTGTATTTATACTGAACGCTAGAGTGTGTATCGAGTAGGCGGCCATCTTGGAGGGCTGCAATTCAAAAACTTTATTGAGCGGGAGACAGCGCTCGTGAATGCCACGAACGAGGTTCACTTACAGTGAGTCTTGACATGAAGCGGCATGGAGAGATATAATCCTGAAACTTTATGTATTACAAAAACTTTATTTAGAGACAGCGCTCGTGAATGGCATGAACGAGGTTCACTTACAGTAAGTCAGGGCATGAAGGGACATGGAGAGATGTAATCCTAAACCTTTATAGGAGACAATGATCATGTTTGTCAGGACAAAGAGGGTCTACCTAAGTGTATACGTAGTCAAGGGTCTTCCCTCGGAACCATTGGTGGCACAATTCAAACTGTAGATGTGAAAGTACACAGCAAGTGAAGGAGCACTGATCCATGATGTGACGACACCGGTAGAGAGTCACCTAGGGGGCATGGATAGGTTCAGAATTATAGAAGGATAAACCCGTGTGAGAATTAAAATTGAAAAGTGGTGTGTACTGGGTGTAGATAAGAAGGAGAGCCCTCCAATCAGGGAACATGATGGATTAAGGAAAACTTTGAGGGTTGCTCGATAGCCATGAATTTGAACAGGTACAAAGGTAGCTGGGGAGGGAGGCTTAGATGACCAATTGAGAGGGTGGTAAACATACTCACTAGTTGTTCAGTTCTGCCATGGGGATATCATTCTTAAGTCCCCTAATATGTCCTCCCAATTTGAACACCCAGCACTGTTCCTTTCTAAATAGGGCCTCCTCGGTGATAGTGGGGAAGGCCTCAAGAACAGTCCATTGTATGTCATTGGCTGAGTGGTTTTGTTCCACGAAATGTGCACACATTTTGGTGTTAGTTTTCCTGCATCGAAAGTTGCTTCTATGTTCGGTGATCCTAGTTTTGACATCATGTGTGGTCATTCCTATGTATTGGAGTGGGCAGGGACACGTAATGTGTGTTTGTTTTGGGTCCACGTTCAGTGGTTGGTAAGTAGAATTCTTTTCGAAGCCTGGGTGAAAGGACAGACTACACATTGTCCACAAGGATGATGTCCCGTGACAGGGGTAGGGTCCAGAGTGTTGGGGACCCAGGACGTTTGCTTTTCTGGTCTCGTATTGACCAGTAAGTCCTTGATATTGGCTGTCCTCTTAAAGGCAAACCGTGGTTTGCTAAGGGTAAGCACCCCGGTTTCCAAAATTCTCCAGTGTTTGTTTATGATTCTTTTTAACAAGTTTGATTTGGGGGTGAATGTGGTGACACATGTGATGATATCACTGGCAGGTTTTGTGTGTGTTTCTAGGAGACTTGGGGCCAGATGTAGGTAAATATAATTTACCGATTCTAAAATACCGAATTTTACAGATTCGGTATTTTAGAATCGGTAAATGATATGTAGCTAATGTAAAATTCGGTAAATTCCGATTCGGTATTTACAGGTTCGGTATTCACCATTCATTCCTATGGTCTTGGAGGCCCATAGGAATGAATGAGAATTACCGATTCGGTAAATACCAAATCGGTAATAGGGGTAGACTTACAAGGGTGGCAGGGTGTCACATTGACACCCTGATGCACCCCTGTATAGTGCATGGGTGCACATGTGGCACACATACATGCCCTAAGGGCATGTATGTCTGCCACATGGCACAGTTGAAAAAAGCACAAAATTGCTTTTTTTAAGGTTTTCGATATTTACCGCCAACTTGTAGTTGGTGGTAAATAACGAATCCTTACACATGAAAAGCACTCACTTGAGTGCTTCCTACATTAAGGATTCGGTAATTTACTGAATCGGTATTTAAGGACATACAGGCACGCCAGTCTGGGAGCAAATGTGCTCCCCATCGACGTGCCTTGTATCTGATGGTATATAACGTTGTTAAATTCAAAAAAGTTCTCGGTTAAGGCAAGTTCTGCACAGTCTATCACAAAATGCTGTGGTGTAACATAGTCCCATTCCTGGTCGAAAAGTATCTGTTCGATCACTTCCAATGTTCGTCTCTGTGGAATGCTTGTATAAAGCGCTTCGATATCCATAGTGATAAAGATGTCTTCTTCTTGGTTGATATCCATATCTCGGAGATGACAGAGGACATCTTTAGCGTCTCGTAAGTACGACCTCGATGTTTGGACTATTGGTTTTAGAAACCAATCACAAAACTGTGAAAGGGGTTCCAACACAGAGTTTATCCCCGAAACTATAGGTCGGCCAGGAGGTGGGAATACATTTTTATGTATTTTTGGCAGGACATAAAACCTCGGCATCCTGGGGTCATCATTAGTGAGGAAATCTGCCTCATTTTTTGTTATCCAGTCAGAGCCTCGTGTACAATAGTCTTAATCTTGTTCAGGAGGGTATTGGTGGGGTCTCTCTGGTGGATTTCATAGCTATTGTTGTCAGCGAGCAGCCTCAAGCATTCATCTTGGTACAGGGTGGCATCTAGTATGACCGTGGCTCCGC
This sequence comes from Lissotriton helveticus, assembly GCF_964261635.1. Lineage (NCBI taxonomy): Eukaryota > Metazoa > Chordata > Amphibia > Caudata > Salamandridae > Lissotriton > Lissotriton helveticus. The sequence goes on along the minus strand of NC_136071.1, from coordinate 510,762,528 downwards.
CTTTGTCCGCGGGTTTTATTACGATCTCTTTGTTTTGTTTCAGGTCTCGCAAGGCCGATCTTTCTCCTCTGTTGATATTCTGGAACCCTTTCATATCATTGAAGTTGATTTTCTCAATCTCAGCGAGGACTGCCTGTTCAAACGCTAAGACATTGCATGGTATACTTTGCGTTGGGGGCGAAAAGGAGGATTTGTTTCTAAGGGTGGTATGTCCGTCACCCTCAGATGTACTGGCATCCGAGTCTCCGAAAAAAGATCTCAATTTGATTTTCCGGAAGAACTGGACGAGTTCAGCATGAAGGGTGAATGGATCATTCTGTGGGGTTGGAACAAAACCCAAACCCTTTTGTAGAATGGATTCCTCATCATTGGAGAGCTGGTGTTGACTTAAATTAACAATATTCGTTATATGCGGCTCGTTGATGGGCATTGCCCCATGCCTCTGCTCCTTGTTACAGCCCCTGTGGTTTCTTCCACGGGTTCCTCCCAGTGTACTCTGGGGCCTCTTCGTGGTTTTTGTTTGCCTCGTCCTCTCCCCCCTGCCCCTGTATAAAAAAGGCTGGGGTCCTGTTGGAAAGCCAAATCCTGGTGGATAATATGGTTGTTGCCAGAAACCATACGGGTTCATAGGTGGTGCAAACATCTGTTGGTTGGGATATTGTCTGGGCTGTTGCCCTTGATGCGGTGATGGTCCACCCCCTTCATCACTACTACCAGAGGAGCTGCGATCATCCCCTGAGCTAAAGGTCCAGTTCTGAGGTGTTGGTCTGGCCCGTTGTTGCCTCTTATTTGTTTGTGGTTCCGGTGTCTTGTCGTAATACTCATCAGTAGTGTACGGGTAAATAGTATCCCTCTTGAATTTGAGGACATCCTTCTTAAGTTTGGTGATCTTTGATTGTGTTAAGAATTCACCGTATTCAGAATGGTCTTTGTTAATGTCGTCCAACTTCTTCTTGAAGATTTTGATATCAATACTTGTTTTTAGAGCATTCTCGCTTTGTTGAATTTCTACAAGTAGAGCATCCGCTAATTGTCTGGCAGTGTTTATAATCAAGACTAACCAGTCCTTAGTGCATTTCCATGCAATCCCAGACCAGTTAATGCGAAATTCTCTATTGTTTAAAAAAAGTCTTGGCTCATTGGTGACAACAAGGCCCATTGGTGCTGCATTCTTCCTGAGGTACTCGGTCATGAATGCCCCATGTAGGGCTGTGCGTATTTGCTCCTTTTTCTTAGATGTTAAGGTCTCCCATTCATCTGAATGTTTGACTGTATTTGTTACCACTGCTTCTGCCAGTAGCGATGGTGTCCTTAAAATCTCCGCATATGCGTCCTCATTAAATGCAAGTTCAGTCTCCATGGTATGAGGGTGGGGGCTCCGTATGGATAATTCTGACAGTTTCTGTTGTGATGTGGGAGAGAGTAAACAATTTTATTTCAATCCCAACCTCATCTAAGGATGTGCCCTGTTAGTGTATTCCCGCAGCCCAACAGCTGCTCTAAATAGAAAAACACAAGAAGGCTCGGGTACAGACCCGAGTGGGGAACAAGAGGCAATAGGGCTCTAGAAGATGGCCAGCCTCCAGTCAAAGTCGTATATCACAAATAGAGACCACTTCTAGAATGTGACCAAGTTAACATGAGGTGCCAGGTAAGGGCATCTCACAAAAAGTGATGGACTGGCATCACACACCACCAGGTGTCATGCTTCATCATCTGCCAGTCCTCGCCCTCCAGAAACCCCGTTTAGTGGAGGACGGGCATACACCTGGCGACAGGGATGCACTTTCTAAAGTGAGTGGGGGCCCAAAAGGAATAGTGAATTTAAAAAGCCATCAAAAGTTCCCCAATATGACTTTTATTTAGTGAGGGAACCATGTGGGATCTAAAAACAGAGGAGCGGTGAATAAGAAACCAATCATCCCATCACCGCTATGTGAATATTAGAGGGGAGGTCAACATGTTTCAGCCAAAATGTCCAGAGGGTACATGGCTTTCATCAGGACCGAGTGGAGGGACTCCAATCTTACCATACTGTACTGGTAGTGCCACTCTGTGATTATGACCTATAGTCTCTAACCACTCAGGGGGTCCATTGACCTATGAAAAGTCAAAGGACAATAGTGAGTCAATGTAGTTTACATATGAATCATGATAATCATACTTGGTCTAATCTGTGTAATTCTATACTCTAAGTCAAGTTTAAAACTTCAAGACAATTTTGTTAACAGTGATTTCCCTGAAAACAAAATCCAAAAGGGCAATCATTCATCTTACCCTTTAGGGGGGGGCGGATTTCCCCATGGGAGGCGAGGGTTAGGGAGTACCCAGTGATCACACTCGCTGGAGAGAGAAAAAGCAAAATAGGAGATGTAGACCATATTCCGAGTAATCAGAGTTATGGTGCAGGCGGTAGCAGCATACAAAGAGTAAGGACAGCAACTTACTGAGTGATAGGTAATTCCCAGTAGGATCACCTAAGATGTACGTCTCTCTATTCCTCCCCGACGACAATGGGGATTCTGGGAAGGGAGTTTATATAGTATGGCCCATTCCAAATTAATGGTGCACAGGTGGAGTGGGTGCCGTAAGCAAAGGCGCGCTAATCATACGTAGTGTTTCCTGTGTCCGAGAGGGACTCACTATAACCCAAGCCTGATAGGATTATGTGCCTGGCTGCCGTAAGCATGGGAGCGCTAAACACACGTCGTGTTTCGTGTGTCCGCGAGGGACTCGCTATAGCCCAAGCCTGATAGGATTCTGTGCCTGGAGGGGGGGCGTGGTGCTACGGCATTCAATCAGAGGACGGTAAACATCCGATGAACCAGGTGGGCGTATGTCGACTGCCTGGGCGTAACACTCTTTTAAAACAGTAATTTATGGATGAGCAAAAGGGAGACTGTGTGCGTCCTATGTTTAGAAACTAACAGTGGATTTGTAAGGGCAATTCACGCTCGATTCATAATATAAGTTTCCGAGCGGTGGCGGGTGGGTGTGGCTTCCTCGTTATGACGTGGCCAGCCCCTTTCTCTATTGGTTGTAATGGGCATGTGATGGAACATGTAAGCGTCCATTTAGTGCATCCGCGTCTCGTAGTCATGGAAACACGAAGCACTGAAAGTAGAGAATCGGGAAAACTTGTCCTGGCACTTGGCAGACGAGGAGACAGAGAATAAGTCTCATGGGCATCTGAATGGTGGCATCTGGGTGTCCGGATTGAGCGTTTTGAAAGCAAGGACCTATACACAAAGATTTGTGCATAGATCCCAGTGTTGGTCTGTTGTACCAGTAGGTTTCGCCATACAATCTATGTCGGTGCATCATGTACAATATTAGGTGCATCTATGAGTCATAGAAGGAAGTCTATATTTACGGAGCAGGTGGAATGCATCTACTGGAGTGTGTTATTATACAGTTTTGTTAGGGGAGAGCCAATCTTTGTCTCTTCTGGAAGCCAAAATTAGCCCCAAATCAGCGAATCCTTAGTGTCCTAAATTCAGGCCCTCAGAGGTTACATCTGTTCATTTGTTCATTTGTAGCCATGGGATGTCATCGTTAAGGCCAAGCTTGGAGGTATTAAGCCTGAATACCCAGCGTTGTTCTCTCACATGGAGGGCATGTGTACTATTCGTTGTTGCATTATTCAGTACTTCAAGTACAGTCCATTTCAAATCTGAGTCTGTATGATTGCTTTCCAAAAAGTGTCTAGTGAGTTTGGTGTTATCCTTCCGTCGTCTGAATGTGCTACGGTGTTCACTGATGCGGATCTTCACTTTTCGCGTGGTCATGCCAATGTATATCTTCATGCATGGGCAGGTTAACATATATACCACACATTCAGTGTTACAGTTGCTGAAATTGTTTAGAACCCAGGGCCTGCCAGTGCCTATATCCACTTCTTTCATACTGTCAGTGAATTCGCATGCAACACAGCCACCGCATGGATAATGGCCCACTGGTCGTTGATGGCCCCATAATGTTAGTTGAGTGTCTCATCCCTGTGTGATGCTTGTTGTGTGTACAAGCTCATCCTTGATGTTGCGACTTCCCTTGAAGGCAAAAAGGGGTTGTGCCCAATTCATCTGGCCCGAGTTAAGAATGTGCCACTTCTTCCGGACAATGTTCTGGATTCTATTGGAGGCAGGTGTGAAAGTTGTTACACAATCTGGTCTATCAGTTTTCTCTTTTTGTGTGGTTTCCAGTAGTGACTCTCGGTGGTTGTTTCTTGCTCTTTTTTTGGCTCTAGTTATCAGTTTCTTTGGATAGTGTCTAGTCAGCAGCTTCTTTTCCAAGTCGTCTGCTTGTGTTAAAAAATCCGTTAAATCTGAACAGTTTCTACGGATCCTTAGGAATTGGCCCACTGGGAGGTTTTGTCTCAAAGCTTTAGGGTGGAAGCTCTCATAGAGTAACAGACTATTTCTGTCTGTTGGTTTGTTGTGGACCTTGGTCCGTATTCCTTCAGAGGTAAGACTGATGTCTAAGTCCAGAAATATGGCGTGTTTTTCTTCAATCTTGTGAGTGAATCTCAAGTGCGGGTCAATTCCATTCACCCAGTCCACAAAAAGTAGTGCTTCTTCTGTAGTGCCTCTCCACACTATAAGGACATCATCTATAAATCTTTTCCATGTCTTCAGATTCATAGAAAAGGGATTCGTGTCTTTAAAGATGTTGTCCTCCTCGAATTTGGTAATTTACTGATTCCTTAAATTACCTATTCGGTAAATTACCGAATCCTTAAATTAGGCCCCTACATCTCAAATGCCTAATATTGGTCGGTAACGGCCGAAAATCAGTAATTTCGGCCATTACGGACCGGTATTAGGCTTCCTACATCTGGCCCTTAGTCTGTTGGTATTGCGTGCTCTTTTTTGAGCATTTATTACGATCCGTGGAGGATATTGTCTCTTGACCAAGTAAGTATGTAGTTCAGATGCTTGTTTTTTGTAGTCCTCAATGTTGCTACAATTCCTATGGATGCGTAGGAATTGCCCATAGGGTAGAATCTCCCTCAAGGCCTTGGGGTGGAAACTTTGTTCCAAAAGAGGGCTATGCCTGTCGGTGGGTTTTTTGTATGTGATGGTTTCCAACTTATTGTTTTTTTAATGATCATGAGATCAATGAAGGAGAGTTCCTGTTCCGAGCAGTTGGCTGTGAAATTGAGGTACGGGTTAAGGTTGTTAATCCACCGGATGAAGTCATGGATGGTGTCCCTGTCTCCCCTCCATAATATCAATATATCATCGATATAACGTTTCCAGAGGAGAACTTTATTTGTGAAGTGGTTGGTATCCGTGAGCACATACCTCGCCTCGAAGTCTGACATGTAGAGACATGCCAGACTTGTGGCGAAAGTACTGCCCATGGACGTGCCATGTGTCTGATGAAACAGTTTGTCCACAAATTGAAAAAAGTTTTCAGTGAGTGCGATGTGGGCACACTTCATGACAAAGCTGATTGGGGTGGGTGAAGACCAAGTCATGCCGTGTACTGTTTCCTCCGCCACCTCAAGTGTGTTCATTTGAGTAATGTTGGTGTAAAGGGCCTCCACGTCTAGTGTAAGTAGTAAATCAGGCAGGAGGCCCTCCACATTGGTGATTTCAATGAGTTTTAGAGCATACCTAGTGTCTTGGAGGGAAGTGGGGGTTCTGCAGACCAAGGGGTGAAAGAAGTGATTGCAGAACTTAGACAGGGGTTCCAAGACTGACCCTATACCAGAGACAATGGGTCTCCCAGGGTGTGGATTCACCCCCTTGTGAATTTTGGGCAAGATGTAAAAATAGGGTAGTCTAGGATTCTGGTTGGTCAAGAATTTGGCCTCATTTTTGATGATCCACCGTTGAATGAGGGCTGCTGTAACCATGGATAGTATCCTTTTCTGGATACGTGGGGTGGGATCTTGGGTCAGGGGAGTGTAGTAGTGGGTGTTCTCCAGTTGGAAAAGGCATTCTGTCAGGTAGTCTGTGGTGGCCAGGATGCGAAATCGAGCATAGCTAGTTTCTTTGCGGATGTCCAGGGGGAGAGAGTTCCAAAGTGTGGGACCTAGGTATGAAAAAGATCTGCCGCCCATTCTAGCGAGTCTAATTCTAGGAACATTAAAGTTGCCTTGGGATAAGGAACGAAGGTGGCACCAATGTTTCCCAGGGAAGACACTCGACTACGTATCCACTTAGGTAGACCCTCTTTGTCCTGACAAACACAAGCACTGTCTCCTATAAAGGTTTAGGATTATATCTCTCCATGTCCCTTCATGCCCTGACTTACTGTAAGTGAACCTCGTTCATGCCATTCACGAGCGCTGTCTCTCAATAAAGTTTTTGTATCACATAATGTTTCAGGATTACATCTCTCCATGTCCCTTCATGCCCAGACTCACTGTAAGTGAACCTCGTTTGTATCATTCACGAGTGCTGTCTCTTGCTCAATAAAGTTTTTAAATTGCATCCCTCCAAGATCGCCGCCTACTCGATACACACTCTAGCGTTCAGTATAAATACAGGAAACCCGGAAGTTGCCGCTACGGGGCCCTGGAGCAAGGGTAGGACGAAGGCAAGATGCCCATTAACGCCTGTGAGTATACTGCACACTCGGGAACTCCCGCACTACTGGTAAGCCTGCTACCGCTTTTAATCATGCTTGTACGCACCGCTTATCCCTTTCAGATCACCGGAGCAACGAGGTGCTCTGGCCATCCCCGTCAGTCCATGACATTGTTCTAGGGGTGAGTTTGTGTAATCCCTGTGAGGTTGTATGTGCTTATGTCATTGTTTGTAGAGTGTATGTATATGTACTCCAGTCACTTACATCTTGGCACCCGTAGAGTTACTATCACTCAATGCCACGAATGAGTGAGACAACGCACTCTAAATTCACCGCCGATACAGCAGTCATTGTACTTTGAGCACTCTAATTCGCCACTATTACCCACCCGGTTATCGGCTGGCTACGCACTGTGTTTTGTATTGCGATAACGCCACTCTGCAGGCCATTATCAGGTCCTTTGAAGCCACACATATCAATAGTTACGATACTGTCACGGTACATCCCATCAACACATGCCCATTAAGTAGCAATAACGTTACCACCTAGCCATACTATCCGACATGCATAACAGGCTCAGTGGTCACGTCTTTACAAAATTGGGGGCCAACTTGTTAGCCTCACCACTTGTTTCTACTGACAATGGATACAATCAAGTATGCTGTTTTTAACTTAATAACGGTTTAACAGGCAAACTTGCCATATACCTGCAAGTTTTGTTGTATATTGCCCTTCAATAGATCTGCTGACCGATCGCACCTGATAGAGCAAGGTTTCGCATCGCGACTTGCTCGAGTCATGAACCTCGAATCTGTTGTAATCCTATAAACAAATTGTACGTTTTACTAATCTCCTTTATTTTTGATATGCGTGTGTATTAGTGAAGCTTGCCTATGTGTTCTACTAATACAAATAACCCTTGTACCTAAAATGGCCGCTGCTTGAATTTTCGCTTCTGCGCATGCGTTAGTCACACTCACGTGACTTTACGTAGATGTAGTTCTGGAGGGAAAGGGTGCGCATGCGTAATGGCTATAAGATGGCCGCTTAATGTGATAACGAGGTGAAGCTCGTGCTGTTGCTCATCGTGTCGTTATGTGTAGCACTTACCCTTAATCGCATAGTATATTTTTATGATGATAAACCTGAAGTGTGAAATTATGACATGTAATACATTCATTTATTTCTATGTTTTAATTTGTTTTCGCTTACTTTTCATGTATCCTCGGCACGGAGGGGTGATGGGGGTTTGTGCGTCCATCTTGAAGTGCAGTACTGCGCAGGACCAGAAGTGGCGAGGTGGCATTGAAACCGAATCAAGAGAAGGTTGCTGCCAAGACGTGCCTGGGAAGATGCACCTTCACCCAGCCAGAGAAATCAAATTGTGTTACATTATTAACAATGTATTCTTCCCCATTGTATTCTGTGCGACTTCTCATGGGAACCCCAATCTTGCTAGGCGGTACCCAAAAATGTAGATTAGGCCTTAGAAAAGTCTATTCTGATTGGTGTGTTAACCCATCCTACCTTAGGACCAATCGAAATTGGGGATTCTGACACTTTGCAACATTGGGGGGTGGTACACTGACCCGAAAACAGTATAACTAGCCTAGGTTCACCTAGGGAATTTGTCCGGCTTGTCTGAATAGCTGACCTGTCACTGACCCAACGCACTCAATAGGTGACTGAATACAGAGCGCTGCGGAGCACTCTGTCCGAATTTGACCATAGACTCTAAGGTTTTACTAAACCTTAAGTGCTGGCGGAGCACTTTGCTGGGGAGTTCGCTAACCCAATCGGGGTTCTGACTGATAGCTGCAGAGAGGGTGGAGCGCAGGCGTTGCTTCCGAACTGCGGGTGCTGGTCGTATCCAGGTGGTCCTGTCCTGATCATAATCTGGTTTTCCTGTCCTATCCTGGGGTGTCCATTCTGCACCTGCTGTCCCGTTGATGTCTGTCCTTCCTGGGGGTATTTCCTGTCCATAACTGACCCGTGGCCAGGGTTGGTTTTCACACCAGTCTAGGTAAATATCTTGCCGAAAACCCTAAAACTGCACCTTTCTATTTTTCTGTCTTTGAATAAAGACATACCTTTGCATATGATAATTTTCCATGCTTTTCCGCAACCATTGCATCTTATAAAGTCATTTGCATTTAATTTCATAGCGTGTTGCTATGTTACCCTACCTTTTAGAAATCATTTTCTCCATTGCAGTTTGCAATTTCCTGATGTGGTTTATAATTTTCTCATATAAAACTGACTGAAGTAATTTTCTAGAGTTATAGCGTATTCCACTTTCACCCTTATCATAGCTGTTTAGGATTCCTAATTTCCCATTCATATTCATGAAATACGTTTCCCTAGTATAAATGTATACTTGCATAAGTTTGCCCCTTTAGAGATGTCTATTCTTGAGTGACAATTTACTCTACTTAAGCGTGTTCCCTGTCGCACTATTTTTAGAAATCTAAATGTTTACCCTTACTTTGTTCCTTTATGGATATGTGATTTTCGTCATCTTGATTATTGACTGCCTTTTAACTGTAAACCTTATAATTTCCGAAACTGATTTCTAGATAAAATTCTTAAAACTTCCCAGTTGTCCGTGGTCATTTGATGAATATCAAAGTTATTTAATGTTGGGTTTTGTATTTTGCTGCCTTTCCTTTTACAGCTAGCTCCCTGACCCATCGTGGTCATAGGTCCCCGTAACGGTGGATGGTAAGTCGGGTACAATAGAAACAATCGAAAGGGACTCATGGTTATTGGTAGTGGATTGTAAGGTCATCCGATCAATGTATATGGGGAATCGAAGTATATGGGCCCGAAACCTAAGTGGTGAAATTATTGGTCGGGTGACCTGCGATCTCTATCAGTAATTTTCTGGTAGCAGAGGATGGTTAGGGAATAGTTAAAGGATAGGTAGGACTAGTTAGATTAGCTAAGTTGGATGCTGCTAACGAGAGTAGGCAATTCGGGTGATTTGATCACTCACTTGAAATGTTTGCTTTGAAAAATTATGAAATGTTTTAAAATCGTTATTCTTGTTATTATACTGTTATATGTATTAATCCATTCGTTTGTAAAACGTTATGTGTGTTGTCGGAATCCCCGGGGAAATGAATAGCGAGTGGTGAATAGAATCCACTTGCTTCGAGGTCACTGGCTTTCAAGGAAAGTTGGTGCAGGTTAGGCAGAACTGGAAGCACTAACTAGGGTTTTCTGAATGTATGATTGAATAAATGTTAGTAACGAGGTTCATTGGCAAAATTCCTATTGTGGCATAACCTAGTGAGGGTCACACCGGAAAAGTAGCAGGTTCATCGGAGCTTGGGTGAAAGCAAAGGGGCTCGCTGGTGAAACTTTAGACTTGGATATATCCCGGAAAGGTGGATGAGTCTAGGGAAGTAGCAGGTTCTCCAATGCTTGTGTGAAGGATAGGCAGAAGGGATCTATCCGTAGTGTGTGAAAAGTAAATAGAAGTAGTTTACATGCAGTGAAACAAACTCTTTCCTGTCTAGACACTTGAGCACAGTGGCGAATGTGTATTCGTTGTTAAATAACCAAGCACTAGCACTTTAGAAAGAAAGAAAGTTTCCGTTACCTTGTAAAGAGGGAGTCAGTCGCGAAGCCGCTCTGACGTCACTCTGTGCCGCGCTGGGATTGGTAGACGCAGCGGGCGTGTAGCGGAGCTGAAATTGTAAAGGAGGGGTGAGCGCCGAAGCGTGAGAACTGTCTCGCGAAAGGGCCGCGCACCCATTGGTCGAAAATATTTGAACTTGTGCATTTCATTGGCTGCACGAAAATAAAAGACACACTTAGATTGGAAGTGATTTCGTAAACAGAAGACACTCGTAGGAATCGTATGTGGCATTCGTATAGACCGCATACTCGACCCGATCCACGGCATATGGGATTTGAGAACGATCAGTGGAAAGGAGTTAAAAACGACATTATGTACGGAAACAAGAGAAAATTGTCTATTGTAAATAAGGTAAAGAATTACTTCAAAAGGACAAGCCGATTAAAACTAGAGAAGGTGTTGTCATACCGCCACCCAACACTCCCGCATCTTTCATGATGTTCGATAAAGGGTACAACACATGTGTATGGTTGGAAAACTGGGCGGAATACACGAAAGATGACGGAGTACTGGCTTTTCCATTAGAGGGTACCTTTAACAGCAGGATTCTATTCAACCTGAGAACCCGAATGAATGATTTACATCCCAGACCTAGATTAACGCAGTACGAAGCACTAGAGGAATGGGAAATCGAGGCTTTTGAAAGGGATAAGCCCCGAATGGATAAAGGGTTAACTAAATTTTATCCAAAGTTGAAGCAGGAAGCCCGAGCCAAAAAGATGAAACAGTGGAGACAGAATATGATTGTAGAAGGACTGTTTCCAATGATGCCAGCATGTGGTCCTCCTGGGGGGGAGAAGAAAACAGAAAAGTGCAAACATTGGGTGCCTATTGGAGAGTCGGATGATGAATTATTAGATGACCTGTTTATGAGAAGTCCACCTCCTTACAATGAAAGAAATAGACCTTCCAGTGAGGGGGATAATTCCCGAAGACTTCATCTCCAGGATGAGGCCCGATCTGCCAGTGTAGGAGGGGGTTGCCTCATACCTCCCTATACTGAGAGTTTGGGTCCCGTAGATGCAAGAGATATTTATCCAAGAATACCAGCTAGTGGGGATGCAAGATACTCCCATGAACGCGACTTTTTCTCGAGACCTCCCTACGAAGGTGAGGCGAGACCATCAGGTTCAGGAATACCGTTCTTACAGCCTCTACATGAAAAGGAACCAAGATCCCTAGGTACAGGAAGTTTGTTCCCAAGACCTAATTATGGTGAAGGACCAAGTGAGACACATCCCACTGCCCCGAGTTATGCTCCCACTCTGACCCCGCAGGTGTTACATGACAAATCCTTAGAGAGATTATTGGAAGAAAAAGAGCGGGAAGTTCTAGCAAAACAGAGAGCAGAGATAGTTCAGAGAATCTCCCAGTTGAATACAAGCCCTGAAGCCTTGACAATCCCAGTAACTATTGGACCAGTGGTTCCGTTGTATGGGGACCGAAAAGAGAGTCCAAAACCTCCAGTCATTACCCCAGTCATAGCACAACCCAGACCAGAACCCTTAATCGTAGATGAACAGACAAGTGAGTGCGAATTTGAAGTCTCACTATTGGATCTGCCCATTAGAAATACAGGGAAAAGGATGCAGAAAAGACATAATCCTTTCAGCACGAGGGAGATTCAGATGGAATCGACTTCGGGTACTAAGAGTGTCACGTTGGTGACTCTTGAAGAAATCGAAAGATGGAGTCAAGAATTAGAGAAACAAACTCCGCAGACCAAACCTTTAGATCTCTACAAATTGAGAGTAGAAATAGAAGAGCTAATGGCAGGAAATGTAGGATTAGACAGATTAAATACCTACTCTGAAGAAGAGCTGCTGTTTATTTGCAAAAGTCTTACCCGAAATGCCCGAGTACTACATGAAAAATTGACAGACACTGCTGCTAGCATGGGAATAGATATTTCTAAATCGAAACCCTTGCAGAAACCGTACAGAGCAGATTTTTCAGACAAAGACTTGGAAAGCTTGAATGTGTCAGGGAAAAAGGCACAGGTCAAGGAACTATTGACAGTGTTGCAGAAATGGGGAGATGTAGAAAGATGGAAAGCCAGGTGGGCCAGAAAGAAAGATGAGGCTAGATCTAAACAGGCGACCCCAGAATTCGTTCTAAAAGAGGCTGACAACCCAGAACAGTTATACCCTATGCGAGAAGTGCCAGGTGGAAAATATGTGCACGTTCCATGGTCCAGACAGGATATTGTGTCCTTTACTAATGACTTCCCGAAACTACGAGAGAAGCCTGTGGATTGGTACAGGCAGGTGTAAAGGTTTGTAAAAGTGCAAAAATGCTTGTGGAAGGATCTGGATGGGTTATTTGATATTGTGGTCCCGGTAGACTTGTGGACGAGTGTAAAATAGCCATAGCTTGGCCTAGTGAGGAATACCCGAGGGACTCTAGAACAGGAGAACCCTCTAAGGAAGTGATGAGAAAATATGATCAGGTAATTCAGCATCTGAAGCTAAAAGTGCCCGCAAAGGAACCTGATTGGACCAAGATAGATAGAACCACGCAGGAAAGGGACGAGACTGTGCATTCCTTTTATGAAAGGCTGTTGCAGGTGTTCAAAACATACAGTGGTATAGATAACATCGAAATGAAGGACATGACGCATTTTATTTACAGGTTTGTAAACGGTTTAAGACCCGAAATTTGTCAGTGGATAAAAGATAACAAAATCTGTTGGCAGTCCAAGAAAATGGACGAGGTCCTACGGTACGCAAAGTACTGTGAGGACGAGATGGCAGAAAAGAAGAAGGCTCTGAAGGAGAAAGTTATGTGGGCACAGGTAAAATTAGCTGAACAGCAGGAGAAGCAATTGAATAAGTTAAATAAAACTACTCAGAACCAAGGCCCTGGGGGTGGGGGTGGAGGAAAGCCCCGAGCGAAAATGAGCAGAGAGGAAGCCAAAAAGAAATTTCCCTGCCATCAGTGCGGGGAAATTGGACATTGGAGAGACGAGTGTCCGTATTTACAGCATGATAATACCCAAACACCTGATTTAACTCCACAGACGCAGAATGAAAAGCCAAGAAAGACCCAGCAGCAGGTAAAAACGATTCAAGTACCCCGAGCGCCAAAGCCAACTTTTAAGGGAAAATCACCGCAGGGTGATGGCGTAGAGATCTGGGGGGGCAATGAGAACAGAAATGCAGCAACTTCGCAGTATTTGTTAAATGACACTTTTTTCTGTGACGATCAGTACTAACGGGGCCTGAGAGGGGAGGACAAGGAGTGTGTACTTGGCGCCTCCTTGCCGGTAGACCAGTCAGGGCCATACATTGAAGGAAAGGTTGATGGAAATGAGGTCACCTTTCTGTTGGACACTGGTGCTACCCGTTCTACTGTGAGAACAGCAGACGTTCCAAACCTACCCCTCTCGGGAGAAGCAATCCAGGTAGTAGGGGTGTCTAATCAATTGATTAGTACCCCGTTACAGAACCCATGGAAATCTCAATAGGGAACTTTAAAGAAATGCACAGATTTGTCGTTTGTGATACCAGTCCAGTGAACTTACTGGGACGTGATTTGCTGTGCAAAATGAACTGCACTATCTTTTGCACACCAAAGGGCGTCGAAATTCAGACCCCAGATGAAGATGGTATCTACAAATTAATGTTAGTCAGACCTGACTCAGAAATTAAACGAATGACTATACAGGACTTACCTGAAGAACTTCAACAGACAGTGAAACCAGAAGTATGGGACTTTACAGGAAAGGATGTAGGATTAATGGCCAATGTAGACCCAATACAAATAGCCATGAAAGAAAATGCAGTTTACCCCAACACTAAGCCTTACAGAATGAGTGCCGAAGTAAGAGCAGGAGTTGCCATTGAAATACAGAAATTGCTAGAAGCAAACATCATACAAGAAGTGATGAGTAGCCCGTGTAATTCCCCTATAATTGGAATCAAGAAACCTAGTGGCAAGTACAGAGTAGTGCGGGACCTGAGAAAGGTAAACAAGATTGTGGTTCCTTGCTGTCCTATTGTCCCGAACCCCGCAGTGATCCTGTATCAGATTCCCTGGGATGCTGAGTGGTTCACTGTGATAGACCTATGTCACGCATTCTTTTCGATCCCATTGCATCCAGACAGCAAATTTCTTTTCTCATTTGCTTTCAACAGTCACGTGTATGTCTGGAATCGTGTCCCCCAGGGGTACACAGAAAGCCCCTCTATCTTTAATCAGATCTTGAAAAAATGCCTTGAAACTTTAGTCTTACCTGGAAAGTCTGTTTTGGTGCAATATATCGACGACCTCTTGGTGGCGTCCAAAAGTCATAGGGACTGTGTAATTGACACCATTGCCCTACTGAACCACCTAGGTGAGAAGGGACATAAAGTGGCCCCTGAAAAATTACAGTTCTGCACAAAATCAGTGAAATATCTGGGGCACCAGATAGAGAAAGGCGTCAGAAAAGTCACCTCAGAGAGAGTCAGAATAATTCAAAATATGCAGTTACTCCGTACTCAGAAAGAAATCAGAATGTTCCTTGGAGTTGTAGGTTACTGCAGGCAATGGATTGTGGGATTCGCAGTCCATGCAAAGCCTCTGATAAAAATGACAAAGAAAGGAGCACAGGACCCTGTGGAATGGGATGATGAGAGCTTAACAGCCTTCACTCAGTTGCGAGATTGTCTGTGTACAGCCCCTGCTCTAGGGATGCCTGACTATTCCAAGGAGTTTGCTCTATTCTGTGACACTCGTGATAATTGTGCATTGTCAGTCTTAACCCAGGAGCATGGCTTGACCAGGCGACCCGTGGCATATTTTTCTGCCACTTTGGATCCAGAGGCTGCTGGATTACCTGGGTGTCTGAAAGCGGTAGCTGCCACTTGCACAAGCTTAGAGCAGAGTGAATCCATTGTCATGGGACATCCTGTAACTGTGTATGTTCCACATGCAGTAGTGATTTTACTAACCAGAACCAAGACTCAGTATCTCACCCCTAGTCGGCTGACTAAATACGAGAGGATTCTCGTAGGTGCTGCAAATGTGGCCATTACTCGGTGTAATATTTTGAACCCAGCCACTCTACTCCCTGACTCAATGATTATGGAAGATGGGGGAAAAAATTAGCATGACTGCATTAACCTGACAGAGTTCAGTACTAAACCCCGTCCAGACATTAAAGAAACACCCTTGCCTGTACATGATAACGAATGGTTTGTGGATGGTTCATGTATGAGACACGAACTTGTAGGCCTAAGTGCTGCCTACGCTGTGGTCAATTTAGACAAAATTGAAGAAGCATCCTGTTTATTTGGAATAAAGTCTGTACAAATAGCCGAATTGATTGCTCTGATAAGAGCCTGTAAATTGGGAAAAGACAAAAGAATAATAGTGTATACTGACAGTCAGTACTGTTATGGGGTTGTGCATGACTTTGGCCAATTATGGCTACAAAGAGAATTCCTGACTTCATCAGGTATCCCTATTCGAAATGGAAAAAATGTACAAGACCTTCTAGAGGCAATCCAATTACCAAAAGAATTGGCAGTGGTCAAATGTGTTGCTCATAAAAAGGGCCTTGACCCTGTGTCATTGGGAAATGATTTTGCTGATCGAGTAGCAAAACAATGCGCTATGGATCGCATGTCAATAAATATCAAACTGGGTGGGATTGGAAACAGCTGCCAACTTATGGTGTTTGAAGAAGTGCCTACATGGGATGAAGTGAGAGAATGGCAGCATGCTGTGCCATGGGAAGAGAAAGAGAAGTGGAAGGAACTTGGTTGTCGACCAAGACGTGAGGATGGTGTCATTGTGAGCCCAGATGGTATGCCTGTGTTACCTAGACACCTGCTTGCCCCTATGGCCAGATTGATACATGAAGGATCACACATTGGTAGGGATGCCATGGTTCTGGTATTTCAACAGACCTGGTACAACCCGAAATTCAGGAAGGTAGCAGAATCCCTTTGCCAGAGGTGCTTGACGTGTCAACAGTTCAACGCTGGCAAGAGAACAGTGGTTGAACTGGGGAAAATTGGGAAATCAGGGGGTCCCTTTGTGAGAATACAAATTGACTTCATCACCATGCCTCGTTGCGAGGGAAAAAGATATGTCCTTGTCATTGTCTGCCTATTTTCAAAATGGGTGGAAGCTTACCCTGTCCCACAGAGTGATGCCTTAACAGTAGCCAAATTGTTACTGCGAGAATTGATATCTAGGTTCGGGGTTCCAGTCACTATTGAATCAGATAGAGGCAAACATTTTCAGAATGAGGTAATCGATCAGCTCTGTAAAGCATTCGGAATCACACAAAAGCTGCACTGTGCATATCGTCCAGAGGCTTCTGGAGTAGTAGAGCAAATAAATGGCACAATAAAATCGAGATTGGCAAAAATGTGTGACTCAACTGGAATGAATTGGATTACTGCCTTGCCTCTTGTTCTGATGGGACTCAGAAGTATTCCAGATCGGAAAACAGGCCTGAGCCCCCATGAAATCCTAATGGGAAGAGTGATGAGACAAGCATGGGTACCAGGATACAAACTGTTAAGCATTACTGATGATTTGGTACTTGAGTACTGCAAGCAACTGGGTGACCAAGTGCGTTCTATCTCTCGCCAGATTGGGGAAGACGCCGTCGCCAACCCGACAACTCCAGTTCACAAATTGGTTCCTGGTGACTGCGTTAGAATCAAGAAGCACACTCGTTCGAGTTGCCTTGCACCGAGGTGGGGAGAAAAACGCCAAATAATACTGGTGACCACGACAGCGGTGAAGTGTGCAGGCGTTCCCAAGAGGATCCATGCCAGCCATACACAAAAGGTAATTCTAGACAAGGAGCCTGGAGCTGAAGGTTGTCCAGCTGA
This sequence comes from Lissotriton helveticus, assembly GCF_964261635.1. Classification (NCBI taxonomy): domain Eukaryota; kingdom Metazoa; phylum Chordata; class Amphibia; order Caudata; family Salamandridae; genus Lissotriton; species Lissotriton helveticus. Next base: position 510,745,515 of record NC_136071.1, on the reverse strand, counting down.
GGGGTCTGCGGATGTCGGTCCTGAAGTAGCTGATGATGAACAGCCGAGCACCAGCCCAGATGATTGGATACCTATAATCGATCTCACTGAAGACCCAATCAGAACAAGAGAGCGAATCAACAAAGACAGAGAGTGGAATAGAGAGGTCGAGATAGGCACAGGCGAAGACCCTCAGATCATTGAGATTCACGTCAAATCTGAGGACGAAGAGGAAGGTCAGACAGGGACAGAACAAGTGATTGACACACCTCCGCTAACTCCTGAAATTGAAAGGGGACAGACTAGAACTAGTGTAAAAGTTCGAGCAGAAGAAAATCAAGGGATCGAAGTGCTTGAACAGGATCAGACAGAACTAGAAGAACGTGTTCGGGACACAGAAACAGAGACATTCGAAAGCCAAAACCAAAATTCACCTGAACCAGGCCAGCTTAGTAACCACCAGGCAGAAGAAATAGATACAAGACCTGGGACTAGTCAGACAGGAAGGGAAGAGGCAGAAACAGAAGTGCCACAAACAAGTGAAAACAAAAGAGCATTAGAAGAAAGCCAAATCACAGTGCCAGCCAAAAGACTTAAGAAAAAGAAAAATATCGAACCAAGATACATTAAGAGACTAAGACTGAGAATAAAAACAGTAGAAGAGAAACTTGCTGACAGAAGAAAAAGCATACGAATAGCAGAACACGCTGGAGAAAGCTCCAAACGAAGGAGTGATCGAATAAAGAGACTGAACGAAAAATATCAAGATCCTAAGTGGACTTACTTGATTTTGGAAAATTTTGAGGATCTTGATATTACTGACGAAAGCGACGGGGAACCGATTGCTGATTACTCTGCAGAAGAAGAGGACGAATCGCCGTGAAATTGCTCAGCATAAAGATACCTGTGCAAGGCCACAAAGAGGGGTTGAAAACTTCTTCTGAGCCAAAATGTCTGATTCAAACGTGAGTGGTAGACCTAGCCGCAGTTGTTGCAAAACATGCTGCAAAGTATGTATATGTAGTATAGTTATAGTTATATTAGTTTGGATAGGCCTAACAGTTTTCATTCCTTTTATGGTAAGCAAAAGTACTAATATTGACCCTACTCAGACTACCGACACTGAAGAACTGACAACACGAAGTGTAGAAAGACGTGAAAAAGCACTCAGACAGACAAAACGAGACTTAGAAGCATCAGATGAGGAAGGACTACATTATCATGGAGTTAAGAACCAGACTCATTTAAATGTTTTCGCAAACCTGTTAGTACATTATGTAGAAACTATGGAGATAGAAGATTGCTATGTCTGCATGAAGCTACCTACTTCTGTAGCTGAAGGCATGACTTATCACCACCTACCTTTGACTTACGGAATTTCCTGTAGTATTTTAGCAAGCTTATTTTACAAAAGGGGACCGTTACAGTACTACTACTCAAACTCAGACGTGATATTTTCTGAACTTCCTATATGTGGAAATCTGAATCCTGTACATACTAAAAGTGACGTTACACGTTATATGGGAGAATACTTTCTGACTATAGGTACCATAGACCTAAATGACGCACACAGGGACAACTTGACCTGTTCATTACATGAACAAGAGAAAATATTTTTGAACATGGCAGAGAAAAGAAGGGAGAGTTTCCAAAGAAAGGCAAATGACAAAAGACAGAAAACCCCAAAATGGGCTGAGGACATGGAAAGCACCTCAAATGGCGGGGCAGGGCCTGCTTTGTTGCTGGATTTCGAAAGGAAAGGGAAACTCTGTCTTCATCGCGAGAAGACTAGTTATTATAATAACATTTTCATTGGTTCCAGTCAATGTGAACACAATTACAAGGTAATTGGGGGTTGGGGTTTCAAAAATGGGTAAGAACCTGTGTTTCCTGGAATTTATTATATATGTGGAAACAAGGCTTATTTCAAATTGCCGGATCACTGGTATGGAAGCTGCTACTTTGGCATTGTTTTACCGAAAATATACCATGTGAATGAAATTGCTGGAAGCAATGAAAACACTAATGGCTTAGTGCGTAGTAAAAGAGAAAGCGTAGGAGAAATAATGGGTAGTATTTTTAGTGCACTGATACCTGGAGTGGGAGTGGTTCTGAACACTCACAGAATTTGCAAATTATCCACAATAGTGGATGTGTTGTCTACTGACACGGCTCATGGATTTCTGCTGGTCAATACCGAAATGGTTGCGATCAGATCAATGGTTTTGCAGAACAGACTTGCTCTTGACACTTTGTTAGCAAAAGAGGGCGGAGTCTGTCGGATGTTGAAGGCGCAACATTGTTGCACTTACATTCCGGACAAAAGTGTGCAGCTCAAAAGATAAGTGAAAAACATTGCTAATTTGGAAAAGGAACTCAAACCACTCGAGGTTGACAGTGCCTGGAAGAGACTGGTTGATGGTCTCTCCAACGTAGGTCATTGGTTTGCTAGCTTAGGTAAAAGCTTATTGTTTAAGGTACTGATGCCAATTGGAGTGATAGGTTTTATCCTATTCCTCATATTCGTCTGTTGCAAATGTCGCAAACACAACAAGAAGTATCAAGTGAATGCGAGAGGTGTGAAACGGAGTGTGGATGAGCTTGAATTGGAAGAAATGAATAATCAGATTTACAAAAGGGTGAAAAATTCTCACCCTACCAAAAATGAGAAAGAGAAACTGAATCGCCTGTTGGAGGAGATAGAGTTGTACAAAGTGTGAAAAGTTGGCATCTGGTTCCGTTATTTTGTGATGATAGTAAATATCATCAAAGAGGGGATTGATAGAGCAAGGTTTCGCATCGCGACTTGCTCGAGTCATGAACCTCGAATCTGTTGTAATCCTATAAACAAATTGTACGTTTTACTAATCTCCTTTATTTTTGATATGCGTGTGTATTAGTGAAGCTTGCCTATGTGTTCTACTAATACAAATAACCCTTGTACCTAAAATGGCCGCTGCTTGAATTTTCGCTTCTGCGCATGCGTTAGTCACACTCACGTGACTTTACGTAGATGTAGTTCTGGAGGGAAAGGGTGCGCATGCGTAATGGCTATAAGATGGCCGCTTAATGTGATAACGAGGTGAAGCTCGTGCTGTTGCTCATCGTGTCGTTATGTGTAGCACTTACCCTTAATCGCATAGTATATTTTTATGATGATAAACCTGCAGTGTGAAATTATGACATGTAATACATTCATTTATTTCTATGTTTTAATTTGTTTTCGCTTACTTTTCATGTATCCTCGGCACGGAGGGGTGATGGGGGTTTGTGCGTCCATCTTGAAGTGCAGTACTGCGCAGGACCAGAAGTGGCGAGGTGGCATTGAAACCGAGCCAAGAGAAGGTTGCTGCCAAGACGTGCCTGGGAAGATGCACCTTCACCCAGCCAGAGAAATCAAATTGTGTTACATTATTAACAATGTATTCTTCCCCATTGTATTCCGTGCGACTTCTCATGGGAACCCCAATCTTGCTAGGCGGTACCCAAAAATGTAGATTAGGCCTTAGAAAAGTCTGTTCTGATTGGTGTGTTGACCCATCCTACCTTAGGACCAATCGAAATTGGGGATTCTGACACTTTGCAACATTGGGGGGTGGTACACTGACCCGAAAACAGTATAACTAGCCTAGGTTCACCTAGGGAATTTGTCCGACTTGTCTGAATAGCTGACCTGTCACTGACCCAACGCACTCAATAGGTGACTGAATACAGAGCGCTGCGGAGCACTCTGTCCGAATTTGACCATAGACTCTAAGGTTTTACTAAACCTTAAGTGCTGGCGGAGCACTTTGCTGGGGAGTTCGCTAACCCAATCGGGGTTCTGACTGATAGCTGCAGAGAGGGTGGAGCGCAGGCGTTGCTTCCGAACTGCGGGTGCTGGTCGTATCCTGGTGGTCCTGTCCTGATCCTAATCTGGTTTTCCTGTCCTATCCTGGGGTGTCCATTCTGCACCTGCTGTCCCGTTGATGTCTGTCCTTCCTGGGGGTATTTCCTGTCCATAACTGACCCGTGGCCAGGGTTGGTTTTCACACCAGTCTAGGTAAATATCTTGCCGAAAACCCTAAAACTGTACCTTTCTATTTTTCTGTCTTTGCTTCAATAAAGACATACCTTTGCATATGATAATTTTCCATGCTTTTCCGCAACCATTGCATCTTATAAAGTCATTTGCATTTAATTTCATAGCGTGTTCCTATGTTACCCTACCTTTTAGAAATCATTTTCTCCATTGCAGTTTGCAATTTCCTGATGTGGTTTATAATTTTCACATATAAAACTGACTGAAGTAATTTTCTAGAGTTATAGCGTATTCCACTTTTCACCCTTATCATAGCTGTTTAGGATTCCTAATTTCCCATTCATATTCATGAAATACGTTTCCCTAGTATAAATGTATACTTGCATAAGTTTGCCCCTTTAGAGATGTCTATTCTTGAGTGACAATTTACTCTACTTAAGCGTGTTCCCTGTCGCACTATTTTTAGAAATCTAAATGTTTGCCCTTACTTTGTTCCTTTATGGATATGTGATTTTCGTCATCTTGATTATTGACTGCCTTTTAACTGTAAACCTTATAATTTCCGAAACTGATTTCTAGATAAAATTCTTAAAACTTCCCAGTTGTCCGTGGTCATTTGATGAATATCAAAGTTATTTAATGTTGGGTTTTGTATTTTGCTGCCTTTCCTTTTACAGCTAGCTCCCTGACACATCGTGGTCATAGGTACCCGTAACGGTGGATGGTAAGTCGGGTACAATAGAAACAATCGAAAGGGACTCATGGTTATTGGTAGTGGATTGTAAGGTCATCCAATCAATGTATATGGGGAATCGAAGTATATGGGCCCGAAACCTAAGTGGTGAAATTATTGGTCGGGTGACCTGCGATCTCTATCACACCCATTGATTTCTCTGCTACATGCAACCTTTGATTAACTAAATGTATCCATAATATATGTTTCTATCTTTCTGTGTTGCCACCATTGGCAATACATGTCGCCTTCCCAGGCTAATGCTTTTATACCTCCCCTTGGTTTTCTCCCCCTCCCCCCACCTTTTTCTGTCCCCCTTTTCTACAGGTCTAATGAAATCCTCAGTACACGTCTACTAGGGCATTCCTACTGCCCCTGGTAATTTATGTCAGTATACTGAATACCAGGCAGTAGTGCACTATTACCACTTTTCTTTTTACCGGTCCTGACGAAGTGCTAATTGACCCTTTAGGGGCAGGCCTAGGCACAAAACATGTTGACCATTCACATATAGATTGCCCTCTAGGAACATCATTTTCCACACAGGGTCATACACTCCGTTTTTAGGTTTCACTTTTGTTTACCAGTATGGACAAAAGTCCCGCCTCTCTGTTCCATTGGCTAGCTCCATAAATGGAGGCGAGCCATTGGAAGAGAGAGGCGTCCGTCTTTCAGCGAGGCGATTGGTGGGCGTTCCCGGTGATTTTTTCTCATCCTGCCCCTTTGACACCGTCATTGCGGTGGTGGGCGGTTCCTATTTTTTTTTTGTGGACGCCATGTTTTTATCATTTGCCACCGGAAGATGTCCAGGTGAGTGCGTCCTTGTTTCTTTCTCAACCCTCTTTTCACTCTCTTTGCCCGTTTCCCTCTCCCACCTACCCTTCTCCTCCGCTACCACATTGCTGCGATTGTGTGTATATATTATTACATTAAAAAGATAATATTATGGTCTCAATATTTTGTGCAAGCTGTTGAAATATAGACTTCAGGCACACGCGATTTTTAACTCCAGTCACCGACACTAAATATTATCCTGTCAGGAAGACAAGTAGTTTAATTTACAAAATATGGGGCTAGAAAAATGTGGCACGAACACATACGTGCTAGCATGGTAACCATGATACGCGCTGTCAGGTTTGGACGGATCTCTTCCGATTTGTTTCACAAACTGTATTTTTTTCATAGTGATGTCTGAAGCTGCCCCGTGCTTCCTACAACAGTCTTATCTCAGCGTATAACAGGCGCTAGCGGTATAGCGCCACACACACCGTCCCAGTAATGTTAGCATTAACCTTTGGTTCTACTTGAACCCCTTAATAATGAACCAGAAAATATGTTTAAACGCAGTCAGATAGAGCAACATGTAAACAATAATTGCACCAAGGCAACTGTGCAAACCCTACATTTGCAGACATCGAGTGGTGGAAAATTAAAGTTCACTGGTGCAAAGTGTGTGCAATCTGTCCATATAAAAGGTGTTATATTGATCTCCCCAGAGTTAAGTTACTATAGAGAGATCACTTCAAGTCATTTTCAAAAGAATCTTACCGTGTACTCAATAGTAAAAAGTTTCAGCATATGTAGGCTGCGGATATAACCTGTAAGGGCCTGCCACCAGCTCGCTAGGAGTACTACAGATGTGATTAGTTCAAGAAAGACACTCTAAAGCCTGCAGTCCTTCCCCTGTTTCTATAACACGAGGTCTCTCAGAGGGACGGACTTTGGCCGAGCTGACAGTGGAGCACTTTCCTTCGGTTATCAGCTGCTCTTGACTACAGCGGCGCGCGCTTGTTAAGTGTTCTCGCCTGCCCACCGGCACCGCTGTCTGCATTTCCCTACCAATGTTTCACAGAGACCCTGAAATACGTACATCGGATGCCAATCAGGGGCTTCGAGTCCCTACACTATATATCTGGCTGTCGATCAAGGGCAGATAGTGAGATCGTTGTGCACTCACTGACAGTCAGGGACTGAGAGCCTGAACACTGTACACTGATTGCCAGACAAGACTGTGACCGGCCCAGCACAATGGCTGTCATTCATTGGCTAACAGACCTCGCTGCAATCCAGAGACTGACGCGGTGGCACAGCATTATGAACACTAAACCAAGTTAGATCCCGCCACGTGTAGTAGCAAAAGAAAGTCAGGCTCTCAACCCCCCTTGGCTCCAGGTCGGTTGGCTTACCTCCAACAGCCCCTACTCTGTTGGGTCATTGGAGGAAGTTTTACACCATCTGAATACATTTTAATCTTGTCAGCGAAAGCTTGCAGTCCACCAACTCAAAATTGGGTTGGCAGACATTTGGTTTTGTGGACAGGGTATTGGGTCGCCATTGCAATGGAGTACTTGTCAGCCGCAGAGGTCCTTCTAATGCAACCCAGTGCTGACCCTTCTACTTATGGCAACAGTCCATCCTGAACCTTTCGTCTCGTCCATTCACCCTATAGCCCTTTTTTTTTTTTCCAAGTTGGTAATTTGAGCTCAGCAAATCTCCCTGATTAAGCTACGTCCCTGAGTGTAAATCTGAACTATATATTTGTAATGAGCTGGCTTATATGTCTTCAGTAAAACAAGACAAATATTCAGAATACATTAAGCTATCGCACAAAAGGTCAATACTGGAAACGGTTCTAAATTTCCTGTTAAACAGATCTTCTTATATATGTGGGTATACAGTGTGAGATTAACTAGCATACTGCATATTCTGCTGTGACAGGAGCTAGCGTATACTAAGCACATCTACTTATGGGTGATTTATTTTAACATATATCCATGTAGTCGAGATACTTGATGAGTTGGTATTTAGGGGGTCCTAGCATATCAGGTTAGTTGGTGTGTAGATTATATCCATGTTGGTAGCCTATGTATGTGCAGTGTGTGGGGAGGCTCTGTGTGGGTGTGTGGGGGGGCTCTGTGTGGGTGTGTGTGGGGGGCTCTGTGTGGGTGTGTGGGGGGGCTCTGTGTGGGTGTGTGGGGGGGCTCTGTGTGGGTGTGTGTGTGGGGGGGCTCTCTGTGAGTATGTGTGTGTGGCATTTGCGAGAGATTAAGCTATTGGCATTGTAAATGACAATGCCATTTATTTATCTGTTTTCAAAACCACACATACATAAAAATGTTGTCATTTACAATGCCAATAGCTCTAACTTTTGCAAAGGCGAAACCGTTGCATTGTAAATGCTTGATAATTAGGCTAGAGCTACCTAGTTTATTAAAATGTGATTTAAGAGGCCTGCTCCATACCTATTTTAATTATTTTCACTCCCTTGTGCACTACCCAGCCCCCACACCTGTACGCACCTTATGGCTTCTTCTTCAAAAGATCCCCGACAAAGAGCTCCGGTTTTGGGAACCTGTCAGGCATTGCAGCTCCGGCCTGATGAGGGGCATCCGCCCGATGATGAAGCATGACACCTCTCGGGGTGTGTGAGGGCATCACGAAGAAAACCCTGTCTTTCCCACACATCCTTACAGGAACTGCACACTTCCTCTAGATCTTAGCCTCAGCTGGGAGCCTGTGTGCAGGACCTCACAACCCGGCTCTCTGTCCCTCTCTTTAGATATAACAGTTGAGATGGGCCCATTTTTTGTGTGATTTTGATTATGTCATCCAGTACCAGGCTGGCGCCAAACATAGCAAGGCAGAGGCCCTATCCCGCTTTGGCTATGACCTTCTAGATGAACTGTGTGCACAAGAGCCACCTTTCGTCTTGAATCCTGATCATGTATTAGGGGGTACCTTCTCGGACGAAGATTTTATGAAAGAAGTGGCCCTTGCGCACTAGTCAGATGAAGTAAGGAACATTGAAACTAAACACAACAGAGTCAGGTGTAAGGAATTTGTCTTTGTTCAAGGTGGTTTAGTTCTTTCTACTCATTCTCTTCAGGCACAAGCACTGGATCGGTGTCATACACATGCTCTAGCAGGCCACCCTGGATACAAGACGACCCTTGCCATGCTCAAAAGGTATTTTTGGTGGCCATCCATGAATCAAGATGCCTGTTTGTACGTACAAGATTGTTATATCTGTGCACAAAGCAAAAGCACTCATCAAGTACCATCCAGTCTCTTAACTCCTCTGCCTACACCCCCTACACCATGGCACTCCATTTCTTTGGACTTTATTGTGTAACTGCCTCCTACTAAACAAGGGCACACTGTCATATTTGTCGTTGTTGACATGCTATCCAAAATGTCTCATTTTACACCCTTGAAGAAACTACCTTCCTCCAAAGAACTAGCTTGTGCGTTTCTCGAACAGATAGTGTGTCTTCATGGCTTACCCTCCATCATTGTCTCAAACAGGGGCCTTCAATTCGTGTCCCATTTCTCGAAAGTGCTGAATAGCATGCTGGGGATAGATGTACGTCTCTCTACAGCTCACCATCCTCAAACCGATGGTCAGACAGAAAGGGTCAACCAGTATCTAGAGCAATATTTGCGGTGTCACCTCCTGCAGGGAGAGAAGGATTGGGGCTCGGTCTTATGGACTGCAGAGTTTGCATATAATAACAGTGAGCATGTGTCTATCGGGGTTTCACCTTTTTTTGTACCTATGGGTTGCACCCTTGTTGTGGTCTGGTCTCACCTTTAATGCCTTCTACTTCCCCAGTGGCTCAGGAGATGGTAGCTCACCTCCAGAAAGTTCATGCTTCTGCTGAGAAATCCTTAGATGAGGCAAAAGACAGGTATAAGGAAGGAGCAGATTGGCATAGACAACAATCGCCTGTCTAGGCTATAGAAGACAGGGTATGGTTGTCGACTCGGAACATCCACCTTAAGGGTACGACCAAATTCAAGCCTCGCTTTATTGGTCCCTAAATTGTTACCAAAGTAGTGAACCCTAAAGCTCTGAAGCATGAGTTGCCTGCCTCCTTGCGGTTACATCCTGTCTCTCATGTATCTTTATTGAAGCCTATCTCCCTTGGTACTGTTGTTCCTGTGCAGCCTCTCCCTGTTTTGCTTGATGATGGTCCCGAGTATGAGGTTGCCTATATTGTAGACTCTCATAGAGTGCGTCATTGGTTGCAGTACCTGACTTACTGGAAGGGCTACAGGACTGATGACCTGTCGTGGGAACCAGCTTCTAATGTGTGTGCATCCCGTTTACTTCACTTGTTTCATCACCGATATCCGCACAAACCCAAGCATGTTGGGGGGCCTTGGGGGGTGTACTGTCAGGCTCCATGGAACGCGGGGCCGTTAACGGCACCCGCGCTCACACACGGAGCAGAGAGCCCCGCCCGCCATTCCCTGTCGGCGGCCGGGGGTGGTGCCTAAGGGGTATTTAAGAACGGGATCAACTCTGGAAACGTGCTTTGCGCTCCAGTTAGGATTCCGCCTGGCCTCCCACCGCCTGACGCATTTCCTGTCCATGCTTACCTGATTCAATCCTGGACCTTCGGTCTTTGTGTTGGTCGTTTGCCTGCTTTGGGTCTCCGGAAGGGCTTGTCCGCTGCTTGGGTCCTCGGGGGGTTTCTTCCAGAGCTTGCTGCTCTTCTTTGATATTGCTTCATAGTTGCTAGCTAGATTCACTGGTGTTAACCCTTAGCAGTCTGGTCCTGTAAGACATAGGAAACAGCATAGGGTTTTAAAGCATCAATGTCTTTGTTTTGGTTTTTTGAATTTCAAAACTTTATTTTGGAACAGTACTTATCTGATGATCCTGCATTCCCTCGAGCATTCCTGGCGATTCTTTTGTTTTCCAGTCACTATAAAAGAAAAGGAAGAGATATTGGCATTATAAAGGAGTCCATATCTTCATTAATGTTGTTTGCATAATTAGACCCCATCTATTTTTATTTTTTATTGTATGTCCCCATACCTCCTCCTACGAAGGGAAATTCGTTTTTTGGTTTTTGCCTGCGTATGGGAGTACGGATGTATTTTTTTCTTACTTGGGGGTCTTCGATACCTAAGGTGATTTTACCCTAGGTTAGTGCTCGCTATTTTTTCTTCTTGGTTTCATATGCTAACTGCTGCAGTCCTATTACTTAATTGACCCTTGTCCGTCCTTCTAGGTAGCAGGGCATTCTGGCATCCCTAGGAGCCGTCTCTTCGTGCATGTTAGCTTCTTTCATCCAAGGTATCCCTTAAGAATAAGTGGGGGATTTAGCTAGCTTGCTTGTGTGAATACTTAGTACTCACCTTGTGCTTTCTCTTTTAAGGTTCTAGAAACTCTCTCTGAAGATCCAGCGGACAACTAACCCTTCTTCCTTCCCTTGTTTTGTTTCCCTTCTTCCCCCCTTCCCTTGTTTGCTTTGACTAAGTTAGGCGAATGAAGTGGGTGAGGGAAGTTGGGGTCTAGCCTCGTGTTCATCCATGCCGTCCCTGCAGTAAACCTAGGCGAGCTCTCACAGCCACCATCTGGAGGACTTGCGCCCATGGGGGCCCTGCTGGGGGCCCCCAAAGTTTACTTCCCACAGCCTTCCTGTGTCGGAAAGGCTGGCACAGAAAGGCTGTCGAAATAGGGCATTGTAATCCCTCGGGCGGAAAGAGCCACACTTGGTATTACAGGAGACTTTCCTATTGGCAGAAGGGCTCTCCAAGCCTGCCGTAAACCATTCGGAATTCCTGTTAGGATTAATTTCCGACCAACTCCATCATAATGGGTCGTTCGGAAATGACTCCAAACAGGAGATTACGATGCCATAGGAACAGCTCCGACCGATGGTCGTAGCCATTTCCTACAGCATCGTAATCAGCCCTTAAGTAGTAAATGTATTTATGTGAAGATCTCCCCATAGACAAGATAGAAGAGGTGAAGATATACAATCGTACATTTGCGAATTGCACTTTGTAGCAAATATTACTACCTATACAGTAATATACATACGACAAAATGAAGTGTGTGAATCAGGCATGTTGTTTCTGCAGCAAACTTGCTCCTGAATCTTCTACGCGTAATTTCTTAGTCCTTTCAGTTACATTTAAACTAACGACCTACACGTTATCACTAAAGTCCCTTGATTTAATAGTGCCTTATCGAGTTGGGCCTCTCAAAGTAGGCAGCCAATTGCACAAATCCGGACCCACATCAATATATCTCTGCTTTCCAGTGTATCAGACTGAGAGTCAAAAACAAATCTGTATGGGTTTGCAGTACTAGATGATAAATTGATGAATTCTAGAAAACGAGGTGCCACAGAATAATTTTAATTTGTTCAAACGGATGCACTGTTCGGGTAGACTAATTACTGTTTTTAAGCACCTTTTCTCACTTATCATGGTATTGTGTAGTGTGCCTTGTTTGTCACTCGCCCTGGGTGCAAGCACATCATGTGGCTAGCTTGCAGAACATCCGTAGAATCTAGAATATTTAAACTAATAGTTTCCAATATAGTAATGTGATAAATCTTCCTGCAAGACTCGGATATGAAAAAAGCTAACTTGAACTATATCTAGGGTGACCAGAATTTTAAAGCCAAAAACGGGGACATTTCACAAAAATAGAAGAAGGACTACAATTTTAATTTTAGCCATGAGAGCACTCCTCAGCAGGGAATTACAGAACAGGCAGTAAGAACATACATACAATGTAATTTCTAAACCCAGTAGCTTGCCTGTTAATTAAATTGCTTTTTTGAAACAACTGCTAACTTTCCCTGCTTTGTAAAACATAAAAAACACCTCTCACCGTTTTCAGTCGACTCTCTCTAAAAACCGGGACATGAGCTACATTTCTTGAAATTTGCTGGGACAGCTGGTTATAAACGGGGGCCGTTCTGGCAAAACGGGAACGCCTGGTCACCCTAACTATATCTGTAAAATTAGGTACTTACAAAAAAGGAACGCTGTAAAGGATCCAGCTCATGTTTATTGGCTTCAAAGTTCTCAAATGTGTTAACAGATCTACCACCAGGGCCCGATAATGAGTTGCGCGGAGCATAATTCCCCCTCGCCTGATCACAAAAGGCCTGGTCTTTTTGCGCATGTTTTTCCTGAATGCAGAAACACCGGACTTGATTTTAATTTGTGGAAACTCCAGCTGGTAAAGCTGGCTGAGGCTTCGGCGGTAACAGCCTGTAGGCACTGCAAATTGTAGTTGGTTCAAATTGTACTTTATTCCATATATGGAGGGAGAGCAGGTCAGCGCGCCCTTCACATACGAATTCAGCTCCCACTGCCTCCCACCACCTTCAGCATTCTTACAAGGAACGAACACGTCATAGTTACTGCAGCAGTGACATATGCATCCCATGGCAACCCACTTAGCAACACCACACATCTTCCTCCCTTAAAAATTAAAAAATAAAGTATAATCAGTAAAGACTGTAAAAATTCATACAGCAATGAAGAAATAATTCCCCTCACTGCATGGTACTACATAGTAGTGCATGGTACTACACATCAATAACACAGAATGAATGGTCCAAAACTATAATATGCAAATATATAATCAACACGGAAGAAGATTGCACATACAGGGAGCCGAAGCTAAGGTTAAATATGCATTCATCCTACTATAAAATCTTTCAGTTTCGTGGGCAGTGTAATGGTTCATCCTGAAATTATAGCCTTCACCCCATCAGTTTGAGACCCAGAGGTGTGCCCTGGTTTACGGAGAGATCCTTTACAAGCTTAGGTTGCAGGCTCACGCCCCCCACAGGAGATTCGGTCCCAGCTGCCTGAGTTTGAGAGGGAGGACCCACAGTAGTTTCCCTTTGCTGAACTCCAGATTCTCAATCGCTGGGTTCACCACTTCCTTCATCTTCCCATAAAGATGCCCCAGATGCTCTGACCTCGCCACCATTTTAAGATAACATTTTATTGCATTTAGAAAGTTTGTTTAAGTGCCAGACTTTAACACTGCCGAATTTGACCGAACATGTGTACACTCTCACTCTATGCACCTGTAATGGTTCTGAAAAATGACTTATGCCTATTTGCATACTTTTAACCAGCTGCACCCGTACCCACTCACTCTCCTTCAAAAAAAATAAAAATCCTTCACATTCTGTTTTTTGTCATAACACTTTTTGTAAATAATGCAAGCATTTTCTAAATTCTCTTTGACCACTTCAGGTGACTGTCTACTCAGACCTCCATTAGACATCCACACAACATAGTCTTTGCTAAATGGATCACGTCCCCTTAAAATCTTAAAGCGACTATATCCTGTTACAGTAGCAGTTATGTGGTATGCTGAGCTCTCTTCCAGGAGAGGTGCATGACAGCCGACAACGCAGCGCAGGCAACAACGCAGACAGCAGGAATCCATGGCGTTTGCAGCCAGATAGGCACAAATTGCGGTTACTTTTGACGGGACTTAACTTGGACTGGGGATTGGGTTTCGCAGCCCAAGTGCGGGTTGATGCCTCACTTTCAGCGGACCCGCGGTCCCGTGGTCCCTGGCGCACCGCTTGCAGTCCCAGAGCCCGGGAAGCCGTTGCTTGGGTTACAGCTCAGTCCATGGCTAGGAGCAGGGCCGGGAATTGAAAGCAGCCCTGGCAAATTTTGGCAGACCAGCCCCTGTCCGGCGCTTAGCGAGTGAGCGCAGGGTGCGAGCCCGACCGCTACTAGGGAGGTTTTGGGGGGTTCTCCCCCAAGAAAATTTTGTAAAACGACAGATCAAAATGGTGAATTTTACAGCACATTTTTCATTACATATTCAATTGAATCAACTTTCACCTTAAAGAGCACCAGGTTACCCACCCAGTCATATGTACCCATATACATTATTTCAGAGAACACCAAAAATAGACACAAGAAGTGAATCAGAGAGAACAAAGTAAAAGTGAGACCAGCCCCCCACATGGTGTGTAGCCAGGCCAGTAAGCAGGGCAATATCACACAGGAGCCTCAAGCTCCAGGTCACTGAGGCCAGAAACTATGGAAATAGCACACATAATTAAGCACCCAGGCCAGAAAGCATGGAAACGTCGCACATAACCACCCAGGCTGACAGAAGGCATGGAAATGTCTCAAATGGCATGGCACCCTGGCCAGAAAGAATGACAAATTAACACAAAGGCCCTGGCCTTGACATGACACATCTTTAAATAGCCTACTTAAGTGGGTGGCACAATAAGTGTTGCAGGCCCACTTGCAGCGTTTAATGTACAGTCCCTGGGTACATGTAGAACCACATTTCTACAGACTTACAAGTAAATTAAAATTGCCAATTCGGTGTAAGCCAATTTTACCATGTTTGAAAGGAAAGAGCTTTAGCTTTAGCACTGCTTAGTGGTGCCCTTGGCACTCGTGGTGGCACTGCCCTTGTTGGTTTCTACCCCTGCACCAGGGGTAATGAAGAAGGCAGGAGCAGAAAAGAAACTAAGGAGGGTTTTAAAGGGCCTATTAGTGTGTGAAGTGCCCCATACCCGACGACTTCAAAAACTTTTCACTCTATGAGAGAGGAGGAGGGGGCATAAACAAGGAGAGGTATAGCTAGCGAGTAGCCTGAGAGCCACACACCTCTCTCTCCCCTAAAACTCTAGCAAAAGCTTTAGATGCTACCACTAATTTCCTAGGGAGGTTGCAACCCCTGTTATGGAAGTCAGCAATGCAGAGCCTCCACACACAAGCTGGAAGGCTGCTCTGTGCAAGGGTTTCCAGCTCACCTTGTCTAGCACTATGATAATAGCTCTTCCTCACCATGTGAAGGGAGCCAATAGTGTGACACAAGCTCACACCATGTGAGGTAGCAGTTCTAGCTTCCACATCAGAACTTGCCCTTGCACCCCTGGGCCCTTAGGAGCAAGTAGGAGGCTGTTGAAGGGCTTGGGCTGGGATCAGCGATCAACTCTGTGATGTCATCAGAGGATTTGTGATGTAATTTGCCTAGCACTGCACCTTCTGTAGCAATTTTTTTACAGATTGAAATCAATGCAAGGCAGACCCAGCCTTTTCAGCTTTGAGGCCAAAAAACACGAATACTATTCTGCAGGATATTCTGTTCCTTAGACATTGAAATAGAAACACCATAGAAAACACAAGAATTGGGTATTATGAAACAGGAAGTCTCTTTCAAAAACTTCTGTCACATTGCACACTGAGAACTGCAGCTACCATCACTGTGGCCCGATTGCATCTTTTAAAAGTGAACCATCCGCTGAACAGTGAACACACAAGTGCGCATTTTAACAGCGCAAACTCCTTTCTTGTGAAATCCTGACTGAAATCCGAACAATTTTAAAAAATGTAGGTCACGAACCAACTGAGCCAGCGTCAAGGGGACGCACCAAGGGCTCCTAAAAATGTACACGTTAGCCTAAGCGGCAAATGCCAGTGGCAACACCAGTGGCCAGTGGAAAACAAAAGGACTCACTTGTGTAAAAAAGAAAGAACAAAAACACTAGAAAGCCCTGTTGTCTGCTTAAAATATATTTTTCAGCACAAGCCCCAAGTTGGGGCATGTGCTGAAAACTTTGCCCCAGTTACAGCCCCCAAGAGTCAAGCAGCACAGCGCCAGCAAAGGGAGCACACAACATGTATCCTGCCTGCTGGCTGCTGGCTCGGAACATTTCAGCTGGCCTGGCTCTGCTCAGAGTCTGACACAGACACGAACAACAGACAACACCTGACCCTGACGAAAAGAAAACACATTTTTACAGAATCTGACCTGAGCTCATCAGGGTTTGCGGTCAGTGCTGCACTTCTGGGGGCAGCGGGCGGCCCGTGGGCTGTGGCAGGAGCAACCAAAGCAGGCAGGCCTGCTCACAAATAAATCCACACGTATGCTCCAGGGCACCAGTACGCTGTGCGCCTGTGCAGTACCGGGCCAGGGACTAAATAAAAATGTATAGGCCAAGGCCCAGGCTTGGCCTTAATTGAGTGTTAACATGCATTTCCGCCTCAAATCTCTGTTAACAGATCACTATCTGCTTTCATTTCATTTTGACTACTCCCATTCTGCTTTTTTGCCTATTCTAATGGGCCACCCAAGGAAGAGGAAAAAATACGGTTTTATTTATCCAGTCCGCATCACTAATCCGCACCAACCTTATGTAACCATTTTAGAATGCTGTTTTTTGTTGACGTCTGATGGGGATCTGAGACCTATCTTGACATCATTTCCTGGACAGCACCTTTATGTCTGCTGTTTCCCAGTGGATGTCAATCATTGTTGTGTCAAATGAGAGGTTGTGGCGTAACAGCTAGAGTTGCCGACTTTAGAGCTGTGGAACCGGTTCGAGCCTCTGTGTCAGCTCAACATCCTGTGATTCTCGGCAAATCACTTCATCTCCCCGTGTCTACCAAAAATGAATGTTTTTTTTTGTAATGTGACTGGTGCTCAAGTAAAGGGCTCCAATACATTCGGGTTGCAATTATTTTTTTTTTTAAACAAGTAAATGACTTCCTGCTCTTTCTAAGAATTTCTCTTAGGCAGAAGGATATACGATACCATTTAGAAGC
This sequence comes from Lissotriton helveticus, assembly GCF_964261635.1. Classification (NCBI taxonomy): domain Eukaryota; kingdom Metazoa; phylum Chordata; class Amphibia; order Caudata; family Salamandridae; genus Lissotriton; species Lissotriton helveticus. The sequence continues at coordinate 510,728,425 of NC_136071.1, read as the reverse complement.
TGATAGTGTCAACAACACGTGCCAAGCAAATTAGATGTTATGATACATTTTAGAGAGCCTGCCATGTGGATGAACGTCATTCTTTGATTGTTGTGTGTACCTGTTTTGCAAAGGACATAAACGTTTTATTCCGAATAGTTTCTCTGCATAGTAACATGCGAACCTTTTTTTACATTGATGAAGTGCAGCAGCTGATAAAGAGGGCCGCCTCGCTTATTGTGTAGCTGTGCATATTAATGAAAATATTTGCCCTGTTTAAGGAGCATACCAGACTCATAAACTCTCTGAAACTCTGAATTAGTAAATAAGCTGCAGGTAGCACAGCACAGCTCGGAAGTAATCAGGGCAGTGGGTGGGGTACCAGCTTTGAATTTGGATGCATGTTCAAGCATCCTGTGATTCAGCGCAAATTACTAAATCTCCCCATGTAAAGCGCTTTCATACCTTCGGGTCGAGTACGCGCTATATAAAACAGCAACAAAGAAAATAAAATAAAAACACCGCCGCAGCAATCATACCTACTTCCGAGCTATCCTGTCGTTCAGCTCATGTTCTAATCTATACAACTCTTCCAGTTTAACTGAAAACAGGCATAGTTCTCTTCTGCTCTCGTGCACAACACCTTGTTCATGATGAAGCCCCTCCCTCCCCTCCGGCCCTAACTTGAACGCCTGTGCAGGCCCAGATCAGAGCTGTGCATCTGTGTCTGAATGTAATCACACTTTCAACAGCACTTGACACGTCATGAGGTAATGTACAACATTTCCAAGAAATGCAAGATTTGTCAGTTCATTCAAAACGCGTAGACACACACACACGATGTGAAAGGATCTCTTCAATAAGCTGCCCTCCATAAATGACAATGGAGCTAATACAAAGAGTGCACGCTTTGCTTCCTGTCCCACTGTGGGCCTCTGGTCTTAAGACTTCAGCTCTGCGCCGCCCGTGGTTGCCTACATGTACTGTGGAAAAGTAAATTTTGCCATGTTCTGTGTCCCTACGAGTCCTCCACCATATGTTATCTGTGCATGATTAATATGCCTATGTATTCCCTATGTTCGATTAATGACGCAATTACAGTTGTGTCCACCTCTAGTATGTCAGTTCCCAGTTCTCGTGAATACTACGAATATCAGGCCTATGTAAAGTTACGTTGCCACGTTTCTCAGTGTGCACGTTATTCCATTGTAAAGTCCCCGTTTCTAGGCCTCAAAAGGGCCTGGACACCAGATTCAGCTCCTGTCTCCTGTCTCCTGAGCCCTCGCTGAGGAGCGATACAGCCCCCACCTGTATCCTCGACCCTTCACTTACTTCCTGCCTCGCAGTGCCCGGCTCAGCCTAGCTCTGCCTCTGAGTCTGCCAAGAGTATGTTATGATTCCAGTTATCAGTTCAGTCCTCCTTCTCTGCATTCCTAAAGCTACTGAACTGCATCAATAGTTTCCGTCATTGTCTAGCCTTTACGTCTCCATGTAAGAGAAATACTGCATTTAATGGTCATTTAATATTCTTCATCACGCACTACATGTAGAATAATGCATGCTCCAGTCTTAGAGTCTGTTCGCCTTTACCCCGATAACTTTTGGATTCTATCAACATGTTCTCTAAACATCAGATACTAGATACTGTTTAGGTACATGTCGCCCTGACTCTCCAGACTCTCCAGACTTCAGTCTCTGCTCCTAGCACAGAGTTCATAGCCCCCAGCTTCTTCTAGTAACACGTCATTGCCAGTTTGCGCGCACCATTAGGTCAGAGGTCCCGGCTCCTTAGGTAGCCCCCTCCATGTTTCCGCCCCATTCATGACATATTCTGTTACGTTTGCATCACATGTCTATGTATACGCCTCTGTTACACCCACTTTCACCCTTATCTTTCGCGACTGCTATTGACCACACCCACTGCTCCGCCTATCATATGTATTGTAATGCAACTGTTTTAGTATATATGATCATGTCTTGTTATTTAATGTTACGCCGATCCTGATTCTGCCCCCGGCAGCGCTGCCATCCTATTCCTGTGCAGGTTGTCCTGTTCCTGTCCTTTATGCTGTAATAAACCTGCAAACTCCTACTACCTCGAATCTTGACTCTTATTTATTGAGCTATCTGTTATTCATTTATCCAGACAAACCTAGATCCGGTATTATTTATTTATATACCACATAATGGCGCCCGAATAGGGACTTGCCCTTTCCCCACGCGCCGGTGAAGCCACGCCGGCCCCCTGACCCTCTGCAGCCGTGACGGAACCATACCGTGCACGTGCAGATATTTCTGCTTCAAGTATCCCTCAGGCCCACGGAGGAGACGGAGGTGGCGGTCCAGCATCCAGACGAGGCGGTGGAGGAACGCGGCGAGTCCCGACCAGAGCCCAAGCCGAGAGTCCAAGGTCCGAGGTATCCGGAGGCCCACCTGTAACAGAAGTCCGAAGTTCGTCCGTCCGGCGTCGAAGCAGTCCAGTCCAGTCCGAGGCCTTCCGTTCTTGCTGCCCGGTGAGTACCGTTGCTGGGGTAGTATCTAGACAGGGTCAATCTAATTGACTCTGGTCCGTGGGTTGGTGGTACACAGACCCACAAACGAAGTGTCCACTTCGGTGGATGCGGGTCCTGACGTGTCTCTGTATGAGACCGGTAAGTTTCGTACTGTTTCAGCAGTGCATCTAGTTTCTGTTCCAGTCAGTTCTGCTCTCGAGAAAACTCATGTATTCTGTTTTCCGTATTCCAGGCAGTATTCTGTTCGAACTGTTATTCTGAATGTTCTTCATGTATTTTAATGTCGTGGTATGAGTGCGAAGTGATTATCGTGTTTATTGTGTATTGTATTGTGTCCAGATTATAGTTCAGTCATGCCACTCTTTTCAAAACTGCGTCAGTTAAAAACCAGAAAAGGTCTGCTAGAAGCAGCAGTTCCTGTCCCGCCTAGGGACAGTCCAGGTCATTTCATGTATCAAAAGCATGGCATAAGTGCCATACTATATCTAGATTTATGGGTAGAGTATACCAAACAGTTAGAGGAAAAGTATAGATGGCCCGTATCGGGTACATGGGATGCCGAGTGCATCATGCGAGTAGAAGAAGCATTATGGAAAAAGAAAGCCAGACAGTCACAGAAAGATGCCATCGAGTTATGGCGCAAAGAATCTCATAAAAGAACCGAAAAAGAAATCAGAAAGTCAGAATTAAGTAGAGAATCCTTAGAACGAGCCCAAGAAAGGGAATTAATCGAGATAGGTGAACGAGTCAAAACCGAACAGTCAGACAGACAGAGGCATGCCCTTATTAAGGGTATGTATCCTCTTCTTGCCGAGGGCTTGCCAAAAGCGACCCCGGAGGCATCCAGTAATTTCCCGCCACCATTAGTTCCGACCAAGCTACGTCACAAACCGACCGCAGCTGATATTTTCATTTCGTCCTATTTGGACGACACAGTCCCAGAATATGCAAATCCTGTTCCTGCTCCGCCAGTCCCTGTAAATCAGGCACTTCCCGCTCCTCCAGACACCGGAGTACCTGTTACGGTACCCCCGGTCCAGCCCGCCATACAAGTCCAGCCTACATTTCCATTTCCCACTCTGCCAGGACGAAGAGCATCAGTAGACGACTCTAGTTTAGGGGCCGCAGGGGGAGGTCCTCCTCAAACCCCGCCGCCACACAAGCGTTTAACGTTAGCCGAATTACATGCACAAGCGTCACAGCGTACGCCCAGGTATCAGTCTGTTGCAGAAATAAGAAAAGCCCTTAATGAATGTGGCTATGATCCAGTCCCAGGCGAGGATAGTATGGTTTTATATTCATTACGCGTAAGAAAGGTGACCGAGTATCTAGTCACCCTACCAGATATGAAAGAAGATCTAGACAGAATATATCGTTTCATCCGTACCGGGAATGATCCAGAAAGTATTAGTGACGTCATGTGCCAAAGAAAAGTTGAAGTCCAGCTCATGATATTAAAGTTTCTGATTAATTGTTTAATACGAGAACAAGATTATCCGACCAAAGATCGAGCCGAAATGAAAATCCTGACAAGGTGGAGTGATAATATAGCCGAGGGTAAGCATAAGACTATCGGTAGTATAGAGAGTATGTACAAGAAAATCCGTAAAGAAATAATAAGGGTACACGAACAACGTAAAGAAGCACAAGTAAGCGAGAAAGAAAATGACTCTTCTACAGAAGAGGTAGAGGACGAGAATCCCGCCAGAATAGCGTATGTAGGAAAATCTAGATTTCCAGATCGCCATTTGCGCCTAGAACACAAGTCAATTTTTCACCATCCAGCACCAGAACAAGGTTCTCTAGAACAAGTATTTCAAGTTACCGATCACATTCTGAAATCACGAATCGGTTATAGCGAGTTAAGTACCATGCATGAACAAGAACTAGTCCGATCAGCAGTCCGATGGATTACTGATTCTACCACTTTTCCAGACGAAATAGTGGCACAAATGTTTCTGAAATTGCCCCCAGCCGAGCAGCGACTGGCGGGTATGTATATGATCCAGCACCTCATTACATTGTATGAGGGTCAACATTCTGATCCAGGTCCGTTACACGACGTCCTGAACGAGTTACTCCAGTACAAATGGAAAGGTTTAGGTACCGATTTGATTAGGGTCATTCTAGAACAGCGCCACAAATACAGAACGTTTTTGAACCCGCATTTTGTTCATGTCTCACCCCCAGAAAGTAAACCCTTTTACATAGACAGACAGAATCCGTTACGAGAAGTACATCCAGTTAAGACAGACGGTGGTGAAATGCAACGAGTGTTTGTTTACACCCCGATCACAAAGGTGGAACTCTTAGAGATGAAAAAGTTAATTCCCTGTCATGATAAAGACCCAGCAGGGTTCCACCGAGAATTAAAAGACATGCTCCGTATGGGAGAATACACGTATCCAGATATCATTAAAATGTTAAAAGTCCTGTTGCCCGCAGGGGTATATGAGAAACTCAAAGAAAAAGAATGGGAGGTGGGAGAGAAAAAGATCGATTGGGCAGTTCTAGAAGCTGAAGACAAGGCACGAGTACCAGGTACCGGTCTTGGAGATAAATGTAAAGAATTACCTGAACTGTTAATACAAGTTTTGCCCAGGTTATTGACAACTAGAAAAGAAGACTGGGATGCAATCTCAGCCTGTAAACAGAAACAAGACGAAGATATTAGTGATTATTATTCCAGATTTGAGAAATGTTTTACCATAAACAGTGGCCTCAAGACAAGTAGCGAGTCATACCCTCATCTTTTTGTTACTAAACTAGTCGAGAATTCAAGTCCACAAATTAAGAATCGAGTTTTGAAAGTCGAAAGTACCTGGCAAGCTAATACACCGTCCCAGATGTTACAGATGCTTCAATATCACCAGAATAGAATCAGAGAAGAGCAAGATCACGAAAGGAAACGTATGAAAGACACGAAAATGAAAGTACTAGTTGCACAATCTGTTCCTCAAGACAGTCAGAAGAGGGGTCCAAATCAAGCCAGTCATCCTGCAGCTCCCGTTAAAGGAAACTGCAATTATTGTAAACAGCCAGGTCATTTTATAAACGAGTGTGCAGTTCTGAAACACAACATAGCTACCGGTAAGACTAAAGAAAGACCACGTCCGCCGAGACAAGAACAAGTTACACAGACTCCGCAGTCACAGAATGCACCACAGACAGTTACAGCTCCGCAGCCTATCGCTGCGACACAGCATGTTACACAGCAGATGTACCAGTATGCACAGTCTGAGTATCCAGAGTATCAGCCATATTCATGAAACAGCCTAGAGAGGGAGGTAGGCTTGCCTCTCATCGAGATACCTGTAGATCAAGAAGGTCCCTATGTTCATAGTCAAGTATTAGGGAAAGACAGAAAGTTTTTGATTGATACAGGGGCAAGTAGGACCACTATAAGTCACGCCGAAGTTCCAGGGGCTCCGCTCTCAGGCTCAAGAAATGTTTCCCTTGGATTTTCAGGAAAACCTATTGTAAATGAAATATCAAAGCCAGTTACTCTAGAAGTAGGTCCATTGTCCCGCACTACTGATCTGTTACTTACTAAGTCATGTCCAGAGAATCTATTAGGCATTAAGACACTGAAAGAGTTAGGTGCAGTTATATGCTGTTCCCCAGAGGGAATACGATTGTTCCTACGTGACTTCAAGGGTCACTATGTATTACGAGATTTTGATCCCAGATTGTCCAATGTTCCACAGCATCTATGGGCGCAAGGTCCAACTGATGTCGGCTTTATGCAAATCACACCCCATCGTGTGACTCTCAAGCCAGGTGTAGTCCTGCCACGAATCAGACAGTACAGATTGCCACCTGAGGCTGTAGCAGCCTTATCCAAAATTATTGACGAACTCATGGCTCAAGGAGTAGTTGTAGAAACTGACTCCAATGTATGTAATTCTCCGATCATTCCTGTTATGAAACGTACTGATCCAAATGCACCTCCAGTATATCGTTTAGTGATTGATCTCCGAGAACTTAATAAATGTATTATTCCCCAGTATCCAGTTGTCCCAGATATCTCTTCCCTGTTGACAGCCATTGATTCCGAAGCTTCATTTTTCACTGTCATAGACCTCAAGAACGCGTTTTTCAGTGTTCCCATTCATCCAGACAGTCAGTTCCTTTTCGGATTTTGTTTAAATGGAAGGAGCTATATGTTTACACGCGCTCCTCAAGGTTTCACAGAAAGTCCTAGCATTTACAGTCAAGCACTCAAGAGACAACTAGACAACATTCACATGCCAACTGACACTGCCCTGCTCCAGTATGTCGATGATCTACTGATCACAGCCCGTTCTGAATGTGCTTGCGAGCGAGCATCACTTACAGTCCTGTATTTCCTAGCCGAGATGGGACACAAGGTGTCCCCTTCGAAGCTTCAATTCTGTGTCCAGCAAGTGGTCTACTTAGGACACTTACTGTCCGAGAGGGGTAGGCAGTTGACACCAGACCGTATTCAGTTAATAGCGAGTCTTCCTCAGCCCAAGACCCAGAAGGAGGTACGTGCTTTTATCGGCCTTACTTCTTACTGCAGACAATGGATTCCTCAGTATGCATTTTTAGCCAAGCCACTGATACAGTTAACGACACAGGAGGCAGCCGTATCGACTGTCCTCCCTTGGACATCTGAACATACACTTAGTTTCAATGAGTTAAAGGAAGCCCTATGCCAAGCTCCAGTTCTAGCAACACCGAACTACAGTAAGCCTTTTACACTTTTCGTCACAGAACGCGAAGGTACAGCATTATCTGTTCTCACACAAGATCAAGCAGGACAGTACAAGCCCTGTGCTTATTTTTCGAGCACATTAGATCCTGTAGCCCAGGCTCTGCCTGCGTGCCTTAAGTCAGTTGCAGCCACAGCACTAGCTATCAGACAAAGTGATTCCATAGTCTTAGGACACTCCCTGACAGTACAAGTTCCACACTCCGTGGAAGTTCTTTTAAACCGAACACAAACTCAGCACTTGACAATTGCACGTTTAACAGGTTATGAATTGACACTGTTCCAGCCACACATAGAAATCAGACGCTGCAACGTCCTAAATCCTGCTACATTGTTACCATCAGTTACTTCGAATTCTGCCACACACGACTGTGTGGAAGTAGTTAACATCATGACAAAGCCAAGACAAGATCTGACAGATATTCCATTACCAGATCCCGACCTGACACTTTATGTGGATGGTTCATGCATGAGAACTAGTACAGGAGAACTAGTAGCCGCGTATGCAGTGACTACTGACACTGAAGTTATTGAAACACACCGTATTGACACCCTGTCTGCTCAAGCAGCAGAGCTAGTTGCTCTGACACAAGCCTGCATACACGCCAAGAACCTGAAAGTTAATGTTTACACCGATTCACGTTACGCATTTGGAGTTGTACACGACTTTGGAGTGCTCTGGCAAGAGAGAGGTTTCATGACTTCTCATGGAACCAAGATTCAGCATGGTTTCCTTATTCAAGCTTTGTTAGATGCAATACATTTACCGACGTCCATTGCTATCATGAAGTGCAAAGCACATACGAAAGTTACTGACACTATTTCCCAAGGTAATGATCTAGCAGATCGCACAGCCAAGCTTACAGCACAGACACCAGACATTCCAGTTAATAAGGCACCGACACCTACTCCAGATCCGACTACATGCATGACAGTTAAAGACCCTACTCAAGATGTCATAGATATCCAGTTACATGCTACTCCCGATGAAATCAAGAAATGGTCCGAACAAGGAGGGGTCCAGACAGATCAAGGATGGTTAACGAAGGGTAGAGCCACATGGTTTCTCCCCGACTCTATGGTTCAAGTCATTATCAATACCGCACATAGTCCAGCACATTTAGGAGAAAAAGCCATGTTAGACAGTATCCAGAACATTTGGTTCAACAAGCATTTACGAGCTGCAGCCAAGCAGAAAGTCCGTACCTGTATGATATGTTGTCAGTTTAATCCAGGTAAAAGTGTCCCGGTGGAACAAGGTGGATTCCAGCCCCCTGACCACCCTTTTGAAGTCCTCCAGATGGATTACATTCAGATGGAGCGATGTCGAGGTTTCAAGTATGTCCTTGTAGTCGTATGCGCTTTGTCCAGGTGGACGGAGGCATACCCAGTCCCAGATTACACAGCCACGACCACTGCCAAGCAGTTGGTTCGTGAGTTCTTCCCCCGTTACGGACTCCCTAGAGTCGTATATTCTGACAACGGCCAGCCATTCTCATCTGAACTCATGAAGCATGTGTCCCTTTTGTTAGGGTACCAGTGGAAGTTCCATTGTGTACGCCATCCTGAAGCAGCCGGTCTCGTAGAGAGACATAATCAGACTTTGAAAATCCGTATTGCAAAAGTTTGTCAAGAGAAAGGTGTAGACTGGCTAGTAGCTCTGCCAGTTGCTCTGTTTTATATGCGAATGGTCGCACATTCCAGATCAGGTCTGTCCCCGTATGAGGTCGTATTCGGCCACCCCCCTAACATGTGGGGTACTCCTAGACCCCGAAGTATTACCGATGTTTCAAGTAATATGCTGACAGATTACCTAGCTTCCTTGATGTCTGCCCTCAACTCTTGTCGTTCACAGGTTGCTGCCGCATTTCCAGACAATACCGAGGTGGCACCGCATGAAATCGTTCCCGGATCCATGGTCCTAGTGTGAAATTTCGACCGCTCAAGTCCGCTGGAGCCTCGCTGGAAGGAGCCCCGACAGGTCCTCCTCGCCACCCGTACAGCCGTGAAGTTGGAGGGACGCAAAGGCTGGGTGCATCTTTCGCATATGAAAAAATTTTATGGATTGAAGCCAGTCTCAAAGAACATTTCCCAGGATTCAAAGGACTGCCAAAGTACTATTCTTAAGGACTGTCCCGCAAAAGACAATGATACTGCACCCTCCCTGTTAGAGAAAACTCCGCAACAGGAGTATAAGCTTAAGTTAAGGTCTAGTAAAATAAGTCAGCCAGTTTGATTGTCTAAGTCCTCCCCTAGGTGAAACGGTTAGACCGGTTTCTGACATGTATAAAATAGACCCCCATAGTGAGAGAGTTAGTCAAAACTCAATCCGATGTATCGTTTTTCTATGTTTCATATTATTTCTCAGTATTATGATTTCCTGCACCAGTTATGCATTTTACCTGTATTTTCCAGTTTCTCATGTAAATAAGTCTTCTAATGTTACAGTAGAGCACACGTTTAGTGATCTGCCTCCTCATGAACTCTCTTACCGCCTCGCTATGCGTAATAATTCCTTCATCCGCATGTTACATTATTCACACCAGACCAGCAATGCCACTAATTGTTGGGTGTGTGGTCGACTTCCCCCTTTCCAGACACCGAAGGGAATTCTGCCACTCTTTCCTTATCCATTTTCACATAATGGTTCGTGTGGAGCATGGTCCACGTTAACGTCATCTTCAACAGATATGTCTTTTCTTAACAGTACATGTTTTCCAGACAAGCAAGGTCTTCCCCACAGAACAGGGTTAGATCTAGAAAACGAAGTTTACAATTTAGGTAATTATTCTTCGAATTTCATGGTCCTGAATGTTCAGTCTGATTCCACTCCAGACTTACCTGCTATTTCAGTACTACCAGTCAAAGGCGAATTATGTGTTAGAAATAATGGTTCCGTACATGTAGGACATAGCGATTGTACTACTATTGTCAAATATAGTGACAGTGGGAAATCTATTTTCAAAGCTTCACGTCATTCTTATTTTATTTGTGGTCAAACTGCATATGTTCGTCTGCCCCTCGATTGGGAGGGAACCTGTTATATTGCCTTCCTACTGCCACCTGTTTTCCTAGCCCCATCTGATTATCATAGAAACACACATCTAGTACACCTTAGACATAGAAGGGAGTCCCCCATTGTCGATTATACTGAAACTGCTCTAGAACAGTATACAGATTTCAATAGAGGTTTCTTTTTCTTTATAGGACCTATCCAGAATAGTAAGCTAATTCGTAGGTTAACCAGAACCCTTGAAGTAGTAGTCAATGAGACTGCCTCTGCCCTAGGTAACTTAACCGAAGAGCAATCTGCTATGAGATTTGTCGTTTTACAGAATCGTCTCGTCCTTGACGTCATATTGGCCGATAGGGGCGGGGCCTGTAGAGTCATCGGATCTAGTTGCTGCATTTTCATTCCAAATAACGCACCGTCTGTTTATTCAGCTATAACCAGACTCCATAAAATTGCCCATCTGTTACACCAAGATCCAGGCACCTGGACATGGTCCGGTTGGTTCTGGAATATAATTTCCGCTTGGGGATGGAAAGTCTTGTCCTTTCTAGGTATTGCAGTAGCGATCATATTCAGCTGCTGCCTCTGTATACAATGTGGCCCTGCGATTTGCGGCATTTGTGCTACCTCTTGTATTCCTAGTCCCAAGCCCCGTTCTAAAACCCGTTCCCAGAAAATTCGAGACGAGCAAATGATACTGTATGAAATGATAGATGGTATCATGAATATTGATGTTTCCTGATGGAAACGTAGTGACAAGGAGGGAATGTGGAAAAGTAAATTTTGCCATGTTCTGTGTCCCTACGAGTCCTCCACCATATGTTATCTGTGCATGATTAATATGCCTATGTATTCCCTATGTTCGATTAATGACGCAATTACAGTTGTGTCCACCTCTAGTATGTCAGTTCCCAGTTCTCGTGAATACTACGAATATCAGGCCTATGTAAAGTTACGTTGCCACGTTTCTCAGTGTGCACGTTATTCCATTGTAAAGTCCCCGTTTCTAGGCCTCAAAAGGGCCTGGACACCAGATTCAGCTCCTGTCTCCTGTCTCCTGAGCCCTCGCTGAGGAGCGATACAGCCCCCACCTGTATCCTCGACCCTTCACTTACTTCCTGCCTCGCAGTGCCCGGCTCAGCCTAGCTCTGCCTCTGAGTCTGCCAAGAGTATGTTATGATTCCAGTTATCAGTTCAGTCCTCCTTCTCTGCATTCCTAAAGCTACTGAACTGCATCAATAGTTTCCGTCATTGTCTAGCCTTTACGTCTCCATGTAAGAGAAATACTGCATTTAATGGTCATTTAATATTCTTCATCACGCACTACATGTAGAATAATGCATGCTCCAGTCTTAGAGTCTGTTCGCCTTTACCCCGATAACTTTTGGATTCTATCAACATGTTCTCTAAACATCAGATACTAGATACTGTTTAGGTACATGTCGCCCTGACTCTCCAGACTCTCCAGACTTCAGTCTCTGCTCCTAGCACAGAGTTCATAGCCCCCAGCTTCTTCTAGTAACACGTCATTGCCAGTTTGCGCGCACCATTAGGTCAGAGGTCCCGGCTCCTTAGGTAGCCCCCTCCATGTTTCCGCCCCATTCATGACATATTCTGTTACGTTTGCATCACATGTCTATGTATACGCCTCTGTTACACCCACTTTCACCCTTATCTTTCGCGACTGCTATTGACCACACCCACTGCTCCGCCTATCATATGTATTGTAATGCAACTGTTTTAGTATATATGATCATGTCTTGTTATTTAATGTTACGCCGATCCTGATTCTGCCCCCGGCAGCGCTGCCATCCTATTCCTGTGCAGGTTGTCCTGTTCCTGTCCTTTATGCTGTAATAAACCTGCAAACTCCTACTACCTCGAATCTTGACTCTTATTTATTGAGCTATCTGTTATTCATTTATCCAGACAAACCTAGATCCGGTATTATTTATTTATATACCACAGTACTTCGATCCTACTGTTAGTTACCCGCGCTGAACCCACGCTCCTATTGCACGTTCAGCAGGCCCGGACTGGCCGTTGTGGGCACCGGGCAATCCCCCGGTCGGCTGCAAGGGTGGGGGCCGTTTTTGTTACAGGGCCGTTTTTGCAGCATAGCTGCAAAATCGGCCCTGTAACAAATTCGGCGGAAAAGCGGCCCTGGTAAAAAGCTCGGTGGCATTCCCCCCTCCCCCCCCCCTCCCGGGGGAGGAGGAGGGCCGGCCTAGCACTTTGCCAGGGCCGGTTTTAGTTCCCAGTCCGGCCCTGACGTTCAGCTGTGGTATTGCATGATATTAAGTGATTGCAAATTCAAACAATTTGCAAAAATGCAAATGACACTCACCTGCGGGCGGCGGGCGGCAGACATTCGGCAGCAGGGACACTGGGACAGGCAGGGGCCAGGGCCAGGGGGCCTAGAAATAATTAAATTATGGGGACGGACGGTGGCACCGAGAGAGGGCCCCTCTCTCGTCGTTTGACCTAGTTGAAGTTAGTTTTCTGGAATGCGTGTTACACGCACTTTTTATCGCGCTAGCCCTAATGCGCATGTCACCAACAGCCGCGCCCACCTCACCCACTGACCCACACACCCCTAAGGTGGGTGAACTAAAGAAGACTGAGAGACTGCGCAGACGTGGCGGCGGGCGGAGACATCTGCACGCTGCCCGCACGCACGACGCACCCCCTAAAATGGCACTCGCAATCCAATACATTATTTCATTAGCAGTAGAGATTGATAACGTTTTCGGGAGGTGAGTGAGAGTCACGCAAACGCACGCTGCGCAGCAGAGTACAGTAGTGAAATCAGTGACTACTGTACTAGTGAGTGTACAAAAAAAAAAACGGCCCCAGCGCCAATTCCGGCCCCCGCCCAAAAAAACGGTCCCCACTCCTGCCAGCCGACCGGGGGTTGCCCGGTGCCCGGCATTGCCAGTCCGGCCCTGGCTAGGAGATAGATTGTTTGATCCTGAGGCGAGGTGAATGTAAGCTGCGGTGTGCGAAGCGGCACTGTAATACTACAGTGACAGGCTGATAAGGACTCCATGCGGAAGCTAACGGAGGGTCGACCCCGGACCCAGTAAAGAATTCTTGAAGTAGACTCCAGCTCAGCTGAGGCCGGGAAAAGGCGGACAAGACCTGCAGTGATGGATGGTTTATTACTTGGTCTGGATGGCTACAAGAAGCAGCAGAGGAGCACCAGGTGGATCGTGGATCATGGAAGCGAGTGCAAGAGACCTACTGGTGCGTCCATTACCCTCCACTGTTCTTCCAAGGCACCATCCATGCCTCATATCCAGTGTGAGCATTAAGGGTAGCAGGAGGGTTAATGGTAACAGCGAGCGGACTCTAGTGGGAGGGCAAGGCCTAGGACCTCAATTTCCCTCTATTGGGACCTCTATTTGTTAAAACGTTTTGTGATGACAGGACCGAAGCTACTTACCCTACAGAGCACTTAGACGATCAGCCACTTAACTGCAAAGGACAGCAATGGACCAGTGGTCCTGCTTTGGCCTGTTTACCATCAACCACCACCAATTAGAGGGGCAGAAACCGGGGTTTATTTATTTATTTATAAGCAGCTTGAGGGGGAGCTCTAGGCCCCTCCCCCCAAGAGGAAGAAGAGCAAGCCTGTTGCGGCAGCAGTCCGTGTATTGCGGATGCGGGTTGCCGCCGCCCGGCGATAACTCCGGCATCTCCCTGCTACAGCCCTACAAGCACTCGAGTCATATACCCTCAGAATAATCAATGAAGCGCATATCAAGAGATCTACCAGTGAAAAAGCATGATACAAGGAAGAAACCCCAGACAAACAAGCGAGGTGAGCAAAATGAATCAAGAACATTGAACCATTCAACTCTATCTTCATCACATGATAGACCTGGATATAACTTTTCCTGAGGGTTTAAAGCCAGGATGGACCCTACAAAGAATGCATGCAATGTCTGCTCACACCCCCACAGCCACGGCAGAAGCCGATTTCACTAAAATGCTTACAAAATTGTCTGCTACACGTTCAGAGGGGATGCTCCAAGAAATTGGGAAGCCGGCATATCCCTTGTTCACTCTGGGAGGGGTCAAGGGGACGCACAAAGAAAAACTGCTCTAGCCAAGTTGTATCCAGTCAATGTACAATGTTGATGTGCCCACTCCCATGGCAGTGGAAAGAGCTTCCGCGCCCAACAATGATCCAAGTAAAATAGAAGGAGAAGTGCCGTTTCGCACATCAGCAGAACCGGCACCGTCTTTCACCATTGAGATGACATTAAACCAGATTCTAAGCGAACTGCGCTAGATAAAGCTTTCACAAGAAACAGCGCATCGCAAGACAAATGAACAGCTGGGCCAGATCAATGAGAATTTACATTAGCTTTTAACTTGCATGACCCAGGTAGAGCAGAAGGTATCTTCCCTAGATGTCAATAGCAATAATCAAGAAACTAATCTGACCAAATTGCAAATGGAGCTGGAAGATATTTAGTTGAAGCTGGACAATGTGGAAAGTCGTGCTCGACGCACCAATGTAAGGTTTGTTGGCATTCCAGAAGATCGCAAAGCAGGACAACTAATAACAGAGCTGGTGAGCAAAGTGGTTCTACCCTGAAAAATCAAAAGATGTTGGCGATCTGGCCATCAGCCGAGCGCATCTAGTAACCGCAACTCATCCATCTAATGCAAAATGCCTGAGAACATACCTGGTTTCCTTTGGAGATGCCAGGATTAAATAACTAATTTTGACCCAAGCAATTCAAAAGAAGTCCTTTACTGCTCCGGATAACTTTTCATTTCAAATATATTCAGACATGTCGATCCTGGCAGCACAAAGACGTAGAGGTTTCATTGGACTGATAGGTGGTTTTAAAAATAACAATGCTCCAGCTAGTATAATTCAACGATCCAAGCTCAAAGTTTTGTCTAGAGATCAATCCCATATATTCCACTCAGTTGATTTGCCAAATATTTCCTACTTACAGTCAAAGGGAAGGGGAGGGGGAGAGTAGGAAATAGCATCTAAATGGAACAGGATAATTACAGGAATGAGTGTCCGCCGAAGATGGAATTCGATCCAAATCAAGGCAAATTTATTCCTAAACTTCTTTGCTCCAGCATGCTTTTTACAAGGCAGGTTGTTTTGCACCATTCTCTCCGGAAGGAGCTTCAAGTATCACTCCAATGTACTACCTTAGGGGAAAGGGGTGAGGTGGGGTCGTGGATGAGGGTACATGGGGATGGGTCCATGATGGGTAGGACCTCGATTAAAGGGAGGGGAGAGGATATGGGGTCACACAGAGGTGGAGGGGTAAAAAAGAAAATTATTATCACCGACAGAGGGAGGGGTAATAAGCAAAGATGCAGATCAAGACACATTCAAACCAAATACGGCAGTAGAGTAAGCCATACTAATGGGGGGAGGAATACCCATAGTGAGGCTCATCATACAAAGACAGCTAGCATAAATGGCTGAAAATCTGACACTTCGAGTAGCCTCATGCAACATAAATGGGGCAAATAATCAAATCAAGTTGAAAGCCACACTCCAGTGGCTAATGGCAAGCCAGCCACAAGTTATTTTGCTACAGGAGACTCATTTTTAAAATCATTCGCCCCCACCGCCATGGCCTAATTTCATCTCTCAGGCCTTCCTGGCTTTGGCTGATGCAGCCGTCTGGGGAGTCACAATTTTATTTACATGTTACTTTTGGGGGTAAGTTCTCTAGACTAGCCAGATGGCTTGAGATCAGGGAACAGGTGCTCCATCTAGCTAGCTATTATGGTCCTATGGAGGACAAGATGTCAGCACTGGAAAAAGTGGGCAATGTACTAATGCCATTGCAAGGGCTAGTAATCACAGGAGGAGATTTCAACTTTATTCAGAACCTAGGGTTATAGTCTTCTTGTAAGTGTAAGGTACAAAATAAACACCAGCTTGTAGTCATTTGGGGAGAATGATTCGAGATTTTGCATTAGTCGACCCCTGGAGAGTCTGACACCCAATCGCAAGCGAATTCACTTGCTTTTCGAAAAGGCACTATACGGCGTCAGGAATCAATTTTTTTTCTAGTTTCCCACCAATTGGAAAAGGGAAACTCTAGAGTTATTCCTAACTCCTTATCAGACCATTCGGTCCCCGTGACAGAGATTTAAAAAAAGGCTAGATCAGGCGAGTGGCCC
Source organism: Lissotriton helveticus (assembly GCF_964261635.1). Lineage (NCBI taxonomy): Eukaryota > Metazoa > Chordata > Amphibia > Caudata > Salamandridae > Lissotriton > Lissotriton helveticus. The sequence continues at coordinate 510,712,011 of NC_136071.1, read as the reverse complement.
AGGTGGACGCTAGACAAAACTCTGTTCACGGAAGAGGGCTGGGTTAAAAATATGCAGGTACTGCTTGCTGAATTACCCCAGCAGAATGTGGGATCAGCCACTCCCTTTCCAGTCTGAGGCTCCCGCAAGGCCTTCATAGAGGGGTGGCAATATCTTGTAAAGCAAATGTCATTAAAAATAGAAAGGAAATGGCCCGACAATTACAACAAGAGCTAGATCAGTCAAGCTAACTGCACTCAAGAGTCTATTCGCAAAGAACAACATCTAGATTAATAAAAGCCTGACAGAACATTAGAGCATTTTATGAGCACCAGGTAATTGCGAACCAGAATACATGTCTACAAAAGGGGTATGAGGAAAGCAAACTCACAGGTACATTTTTGGCATGGTCCATAAAAAAATCAATAATGCTGCCATTAAATCTATTTTTGACGAGGACAAAGGTAAAATAGTATAGCATTTGTCGGAAATTGATAAAGTTTTGAGGTCGCACTATAATAAGCTGTACTCTGCTCTAGCATCTATATCTCACAAATTGATCAATAATTACCTTAATACAACAGAGCTGTTCATGCTAATCGCACCCAAAAGTCCAGATTTTGGAGCCAATTTCTAAAACCGAGGTCAAGGAGGCTATCAAAAACACCCCTAGTGGAAAATCTTGCGGTAATGACAGACTACCCATCGAAATCTATAAAATATTCATGCCACAGATAACAAATCTATTGTTATCATTATTCAATGCGATTTTGAAAGAGTGCCAGATTCCCAAAACCTTCTCCGAAGCAGTTGTCGTCAGCGTCCTGAAGAAGGGAAAGCCCTCTGACAATCCCTGGTTATATCGCCCATTTAGCTTATTGAATAATGATTATAAATTATTATTTCCTAAGATAATGGTGGCTAGAATAACTCCACTAGTGCAAAAGCTGGTAAATGAGGATCAATGTGGTTTTTTACCAGGGAGGATCCTTGCCAATAATACAATTTTGTTTAGTCCAGGCTACCGATTACTTTTCAAACAATGATATTAAAGAGGAAATCATTATGAATGATGTGGAAAAAGCATTCGATTTAGTCAATTGGGAAATTTTGTTTGCCATTTTCATCAAATGTAAGTTTCCCCCTGGTTTTGTTAATATGTTAAAAAATCTACACGACAAAGCCAAGGCAAAAATTATAATCAATGCACATACTGCTTGTACAATCAAGATTTAAGGAGGCACTCATCAAGGGTGTCTAATGTCCCCGGTTTTATTTGTGTTGTTTATCAAACCACTAGCCTCATCAATACGCCAGAATACCTCAATTAAAATGCCCATAGCGGGGGCTCCAAAACTCAAGTTGTTTGCGGATGACCTTGTTCTCTATTTGGTGGAAGATCCCTTAAATATCAAGCAAACCTTCGACACAATTAGAAGCTTCTGCAATCTAGGGGGGTACAAGATTAACAATAGTCATACATTTTATTATTGAAATTGCCCAGATCAGCTTTACCCAGCAATCTTTGAACGCAGGTCTGCAAATCCAAAGCAAGTCGATATTTGGGCATTTGGGTCTCCCATGACTTTCTACAGCTTGTTTCACTTAACTATGTATCAACCTTGAACAAAGTCAAGAATATTTTAAGTAATTTGCAAGCTCTACCACTTTCAATAATTGGGAGAACCTCCCTGATAAAAAAGATGATACGTCCGCTATTTATTTTCTTTTTTTCAACTGTTTTCATCAAGGTTCCTCAAAGCTATTTTTTGGAAATAGAGCATATGTTTCGCAAATTCCTTTGGTCAGGCAAGAAACACCATACTAAATTAGAAACCCTACAGCTGAGATCAGAAGAAGGCGGGTTCAGGCTGCCTACTATTAAAAAATATTTTCAGGCCGAATTTATGGATTGGTGTGGACGTGCAGCTACTTCTCACGAATATGGATTTAATTTTTACCTGCAGCAAAACTTATTAGAGAACAACATACAGCTAGTACCCTTTATCAAGAACCCCAGGCTACTCAAATGCAACAGATACCAGAGCCTGCATATAATCCTAGATAGATTTACTCAAATGAAGAAAGAGCTTCAATTTTCCACAATTCATCTGGATATCAAGTTAAGGCACTGTAAGGATCTGGGATTACAGGTGGATCTACAGAATATAAAGAACTGGGAATGGCTAGGAGTCCATCAAATAAAAGATCTAGGGCCAGATGTAGGTAAATCATATTTACCGACTCTTAAATACCGAATTTTACCGATTCGGTATTTAAGAGTCGGTAAATATGAAGTACCGAGATGTAGGTAAATCCAGATGTGGATTTACCGATTCTTTAAAAGTCGGTATTTACCGATTCGGTAAATACCGACCGGTAATGCTCCATTCATTCCTATGGGCTTTGAAGCCCATAGGAATGAATGGGGCATTACCGGTCGGTATTTACCGATCGGTAAATACCGATTTTTGGCAAGGGTGCAGGGGGTGTCACTTTGACACCCTCTAGCACCCCCAAAAAAGGTTCGGGGGCCATATGGCAGGCATACCTGCCCTAAGGGCAGGTCTGCCTGTCATATGGCACAGGTGTGCATGCACACATGTGCATGCACACCTGAATCGGTATTTCACCATCAAATTGAATTTGATGGTAAAATACCGATTTCTTAGGCCTTGTGGGACTCATAAGAGTCCCACCTACATATCAATTTTACAGATTCTGTAAATATACCGGTCGGTAAATTTACCGACCGGTATATTTACAGATTCGGTAAAATTACCGATCGGTAAATTTACCGAAGGGTAAATTTACCGATTCTGCCCCCTACATCTCAAATTCCTTTTACCGGTCGGTAACGGCCGAATTCGGCCGTTACCGACCGGTAAAACCCTACCTACATCTGGCCTCTAGTGACCGAGGGGACGTTGAAGACCTGGGAGCAAGTAAAAAGGGTCTGATTAGTACAATTTTCAGCTCTAATATTTTCTTATATGCAGATATGTAATCTAGTAAGAAAACTACCACTTCCCATAGGTCCAATCCCCAAGTCAATTAGTTATGCTTTATATGTAAGGGAAATGGTAGGAATAGGGAACTGTTATAGAATAATTCAATGGCAATTCAATGGGCAGATAGTCCCCATCACTCTGCAAAAAGTTCAAGAGTCTACGGGGTGTCGGATAGATGCCTAATTATGGAAAACTTACAATTAATGGTCTCATAAGGCGATACGCTGGGCTACCTTTAGAAGTATGGCCCTTAAATTATCCCCAGTCTAAGCTCCATACATTTTTCCAGCCATTTCATCACAATGTTTTAGATGTAAGTATATCGATAGGAGACTGGACTCATGTGTCATGTTTACACTATCCGCGGCCCTCTGTAGGCTCTTCACAGCCCGAGAACGGCAACAAAAGCACCAAAGACTACATTTCCTGGCATGCCCGGGATCACGTTGCGTGGTTGACGTGTATCACGCAAGACGCGGAAGAAAAGGGCGTACCAAAGACGCCGACTCCGCCGATAATTCCTGCAAAGAAACGAAGACGGTTGGTATCGAGCCGGTCGGGTAAGATACAACTTTTGTTCCTATTGTTGAGGAAACCTCCAGTGTCCCGTTCAGGGTCGGACACTTCCCGCAAATTGCACAGAGCGGAGAACTCCTCCGTGACTGTTCGTGGGGCACTTAATACTAAAGCCAACATACTCCCTGTTGGAGGAGACGCAGAACGTTCGTCTCTTGGTAGGGAGACACCTGAGCCAAATCCTTATCGGGTTTTTGAACTTCATGCATCAAAGAAGTCGGGGCTCGAACTGTTTGCATTATTGTATTGGGCAAGGTAAATGACCGAACGACTAAGAAGCATTAGCCGTTCGTGAACCCCGAGATCTTCCGGTTCCTTAGTGGTGACCTCCCTTGTGAGTTTTGAGACTGATGTGAAGTCTGCCAAATTGTTTGCATACCTTATTTTCATCCCAACACAGGAGAAGAGAGACAGGGGTTCAAGTCTGAGGGGGTGTTCCAACAAGATAGAGAACAAACATTGTTAGGAATGCATGAGTGTTGTGTGTATGATTCTTCCATCCTGTGGGGAATGTGAATTATATGTCTAATGTTGTGTAACCCTTAGATGTTGGTGTCAACACTCTAGCAACACCCCGAATCTCTTCTCATAGGATTCTGGTCCAACGTATTTATCTTTACAGGTAGGGGTGATTCTATACAGCATACAGAAGGTATAGAAAGGGTTTAGACATGTGTTTATGGGTGCGGGAGGGTGCCTTCTAACTGTCTGTCGATCCCGTTTCAGATCTCCCTCCCCGCTGTCCCCTTCCTTTCCCTCCCCGACGGAACTATCCTAGTCGCCTGTGTGTATACTTCAGGCTCTGGGGGAGTTGCGTAGGGGAGGTTATAGGTCATTCAGCACAGCCCCGAAGAAGCAGAGAAGACGGAGCCTGACATCATGTCTGCTTTACCTGCATCAAGTTGACAGACTACTGGAACCAGATTTTGCAATGGGTCAACAGGAAACTTTCGATAAGACTAGCCTCCGATATCCTGGTTGCCCTATTGGGATTCCCAATTCAAATTTAGCAACTTGTAAAAAGCAGTTTGTTTTTATTGCTTCTCTTGTAGCCAAATCTATGATTTTACAAAATTTGAGAATGCAGGAACCACCCAGATTTGGACAACAGGTAGCAAAGATAAGTCAAGTTAAAAACAAGGAAAAACTCTATTTTCTAAGAGTGAGGCAGTTCACAAGTTTATCCAAATCTGGGGGGAAGAATAAATCGCCCAAGAAAGGCAGCGATAAAGGGAAATATTTAGTATACACAAGGAGGGGAGTGGTGAGGGAGAAGTAACCGTAGAAATACTCTATTGGGGTGCGAATAAGTCTACTGGAGAACTAGAATTAAGTTGCTAAGATAGGAAAAATTAATCGTTGTAACTTCTCAACTTTGTAACATCAAATGTTTTTGTGTCAAGAGATTTTTTAAACTATCAATCAACTATTTTCGTACAAATGCTATTTATTGCTTCCGATCTTTTGATTCCTCATTCTTTATAATATTGGTCTGTGATTATATTTATAAACTAGCAGCCCGTCCCGACGTTGTCCGGGCATGAAAGCAGAATGTCTTCAATGGTTCGGGTAGGTAATAATACTGTATTTCAAAACCTTAACACGCTTTAGCCGCAAACGTGTTTTTATTTTAAAACCTTAACAAGCTCCAGCCGCGAACGTGTTTGTCCACTGTAGCCGACGCCACTGCAATATGTACCTTAACACGCTCCAGCCGCGACCGTGTTTGTCCGCTGTAGCCGACGCCACTGCAATATGCGAACTGTGTCCGCTCCAGCCGCGAAAGTTTTTTTCCGCTCTAGCCGACTCGTGTGTGTTTGCTCCATCCCCGAACATGTTTGTCCGCTCCAGCCTGTGCCACTTAGACGCACAGCATCGCGTCAACGTTCAACGCCCACAACAATGCTAAAAGACACGCCCACTCATATTGGAACGCTAGTCCCACACAGAACGCTTCTCGCAAGCGGTATAATCCCGCAGTCTTTTGCCGACAGCACAACGCACACGCCCACAACGGACTACTTTGCACAAAACGTTCTTTTCCCCTTCTAATGCATATTTTGGGCTGCTGTATAGTCTATGTCCATCTGCTGATACTGTGGTTTGCAATGCTGTATTGGATGTTCCGATTGACGCTGTGGTTCCGGAGTTTACCCGCCTCAAAGGTTTGGGCTCTCTCTTTATTATATTAGTATAGATAGATAAAGCTGTAAAATAAAAGTTATGTGGAATGCCCACACTAATTTGTCCAGTTTCAGCTCCCAGTTTCCCCCCTTGCTAATCGCTGCTTGAGTATACGCCCATGATCACTCTGTTGAACCTCTCCATAGCGCCTTGCTAGTAAGACGATACATTGAAGTCTTTTTCTCATTGATGCCATTTCTAGAAAGTACCCGGTGAACCTTTCTGCCACAAACTGTGGCCCATTATTACTCAAAAGTAATCTGAGAATACCTTCACTAAGGAAAACTGCTTATAAAAATGCAACTACACATGCTGCATACACTCATTCACATACCTTTGCACCTGTCCTTGTGCTTGACTGGTTCTATAGCACTTGCCAAGTCACTTTCTCCACCTTCTTTCAATGGAGAGTGCTGTATTAGCGTTAACTAATAAGCAAAAAACTCTCTGAATCCACTTATGCAGTTCTTCAATATCAATATTATTCTTGAAGACATAAGCTTCCGCAGCCATGCCGAAAACCATGGACAATGTCGCAACAACATCCAACAACCTGTCCTGACAGGACTTCAAACCTCGATCACTACCCTTTCTAGGGTCACAGCCCCCTTTAGCAATAAAGGCTATGATTTTCGAATCAAGCTCTGGGGTCACCAACACTTTATTTTCAATAGTTGGACGAGGGCACTCTGCTCTTAGTCTAACGTGCACCTCTTTAGGTATCTCCTTTCTGATCAAGTGTTGAATGTATTCAGCCACGTGTTCAGAAGGAGTCCATTCAGCTGAGAGAGGATGCTTTAATAATAAAGGCTCAAACATGCTTTGACCCAGTTGGTCTATCAGAGTACCGCCCTCTTTTTCTAAAGCATCTTCTTTCCTCAAACTTTTAATGTGTGACATATCATCTTCTGAATCGAAATCAGAAGAGCAACTGAGTTCAACCTCCGCACTACCAGAGGATTTATCACAAACCACAGTTTTGTGTTTGTGCACTTTTTTAGCCACATCATCTTGCAGGCCTTTAACTTGCCCATCTTTGATGATCGAGCCATCATCCTCTTGTCGGTCAACACAACAGACATGCTCTACCAAGGTAGACCTCTTCTTTTTTCCCATTTGCACACTGGTAGACACATTCTTCCTCTTGCGCGAAGCCTTTTTATTTGAACCATGAGCAACCTCAGCCTCAGGAGCCGAGGAAAAATCTCTCCTCATCTTGCCTAGCTGATTTAGAGGCTAGCAATTCCAACTTTCTCTCCATGCGAAGTGACACTTGAGTAGTGATCTTTTCAATCGCTTTATTAAGCGTATCTTCAAGTGAACCCTCTCCCTGTTCCATAATGCACAAAGTATATACATTATCTATTAAAAGTTCAAACTACTCAAACTAAACCCTGCTTAAATAAAATACTCATTTTTAAATTGTATATAATTCCAACCTACCACAATAAAATTAAACTTGTCCTCCAAAAATATCACAATAAAATCCTTTAACACTCTTGAAAACACACAGTCGAACAGTATAACTAATTCACCCTGTGATCACCAAAAACTGGTTAGCGCAATCTCTCATGAATGACGTACATTTCAGTCAGATAAAAATGCCACCTCTATTGCAATTCTGCCTCTATGGCAACAGCGTCACGAGCTACTATGGCAACACAGCGCGCCCAGAAATCTAAAGCCTTGAACGTCTCGAGCGCACTAAAACGTCTCGTGCGCACGTACGCATGTGAACCAAACATGGAGATTAAACTTAAAGGCCACTCACAGACAGCAGAGCTTGTCACAAAGCTTCTTTCCAATAAGTACGAGGTAAGAAACTATGCACTCTCGTTGCCGCAACCATAGCAATGGCCTCGCAAGCGCATAATGGCAAAATTTTCAGTTTTCTTAAAAGCTTTAAATTCATAATTTCCTAACTTTAAAATTATCAAGCTATCAAAAGTAAAATCAAAATTACCTTAAATTAAAGAATGAAAAAGACCAACATCCAACCAACAAGAAAGCAAAACATTTCCTAAGCCATAAAACTAAACATGAAAGAAAGAAAACGTCTGCGTTTTCTCATCACGGTATGTTTGATATTTTAAACAAAATCGGAGTTTAGCAGCTATGCTCCTCAAAACAAGAGAAAATCTTTAAGATAATAAAATATGTTCAAATAAATAAAAATTAACCACATTCTCCCCAGAGATTACACATAAATCTTTCATCCAATTAACACATACACTCATAAACAAAAAGTAATTTTTACAATAATTAATTTAACAATTATAAGTCTAAGATATAATAGTACTTATCTCATTGAGCAGCAGCAATAAAAGAAGAAGGAGGACTGGTTGCTGGGGGGTTTTATTGAATTGGAATGTTGTTCAAAGTTCTTTATTCTGTGTTCTAAAAAGCTTTTAACATGCTGCTGAGAGGTGGCAATAAAGGATTTATTGCATAATATTGGCCTCCGGGTCTTGACATAAAATTCTGTTCTGACGCAGTTATTCCCCATTCTGAGTGGTTTAGCTCATAATAGGTGGAATTTCAATAGAAGATAGTGGCTGGTAATGGAAATTCTAGCCACCAAGAATATCGGCATGTAATTCTTATGTACTTGAAAACTAGATCTTGATGTTTTTATGAATTGTAGTCCTCTGACTATAGACTCTACTGCTGGTGTGATAAGAATGCCAAGACGTGTGCCACTGGAACTGAGCTACACCAACTAACGATTGATCTAAGGTTGCCTGTGTTCTAGTTTTGGGAAGACGTGACCTGACAGTTTGGGCTAGACTGTTCCTATTGAAGCCAGTCAAGACTAATTTGCATATGACTGGATCCAAACTGAGGTAACCTGATGTGCAAAATAACGATGAATTAGGATGCAGCCTAAGTAATTACCAGTGGCTGAATTTTATTCAAGCATTTCACTCATCACTTTTTGTATACTTCAGTGTGTTTCCCCGTGGTGTCTAGTCTCAGATTAAATGGGTTACAAAAACTGTATACCATGGATTTAATTGCATTGGTGCATCTGTTGACATGTTCACGGTAGCAGCACTACCAGCAGAGGGTCATGGGGGTGGGTCACGCAGGGATCAGGGGGTCGCGTTAACTTCCTTGTCACCGGGTCCCGCGTCTCTTCTCCTGCTCTCCTCGAGGAACAGAAAGCACATCCAGGCTCCACTGACCAATCACAATGCTGCAAAGCAGCATTGGGATTGGTTGCCACCCAGGCTCCCCTGGCCCATAACAATGCTGCAATGCAGCGTTGTGATTGATTTTGAGTGTCCTGGTTTAACCCTCAAACAGTGAATGGGGGCCTGGGCATGTTCTCCATGCAGGCTGTAATACAGCCTGCATGGAGAACAGGGAAAGTGTGCAAGACCGGTTTAGGCGGCTCGAGTGGGCAGACCAAACAGTCACTGCACACTTAGGAGTGGGGAATCCACTCCTCCCCTGCCCTGCTCCGAGACCAGAGTAGCCACGCCCACCCACAGAGCAGCACAAACAAAATGAGAATAACTGAAAGTTATTATCATTTTATGTTTTTGCTTCTCGCCCTGTTTGAAAGCAGTGGGGTGACGCTCCTTCACCATAGTGGAGGAGCCATCTCTGAGCACTACCTTTCCAATCTGGCTAACGGCAACCTGTTGATGGCTGCACAAGAAAAGAAAATGCTTCTGGTGAAAATCTTTTTAATTGCAGAATAACTCACAGGTGTCAAAAAATAAATTCTTTGCTTTCATTTTTTCCTGTCAGTTGATTTTTCCCCTTTATGCATTTTGTTTGTTTCCACCTGCAGATTTATTTTTGGAAGATTGGAAATACTAGAAAATAATGTGTTTTTTAGCCTACCTTCCTTTTTATTCAATTTTGTCTAATCTGCCATTTTTTCGTTCATGCTTTTCAGATGATGACTGGGCATTTTTATTTAGAGATTTATTTTTTATGTCATCAAGAACTTGACTGTTTTGTTTCACCCCAAAACAATATGTGAATTGAGGTAATTTCTTTCTCCCCTTCCGTATGAACACTTCGATGTTTTTTTTTTTAGCTTGATTATTTCAAATTGCGAGCATACTGTTGTTCCTTATTTTTGCATTACGAAAGACTTTCTTTTAGTCTTATTTTGTTTAGCAAGTAGATTCACTTGGGTAACCTTGTAGGTTTTTTCATTAAATTTCAATGTTATTTTAAACATTAGCTAAGATCTTAATTGCATACCTCACTGTAACATCACTTTAAAGTTTGTTTCTTCAATGAATATATGTATATATGCATAAATATATTCACTGAAAAAAAACCATAGGTTTCACACACGTTATAGTTAGGAATTAGCATTTAAAAAACCTTGGAAATTCACTGAAAAAAACATAGGTTTCACACATGTTTTAGTTAGCTGGACATTTCCCTCATACAAAACCATTGACATTCCCCCATTATAGTTAGTTCAGCTAACTATAACTCGCGCGCCCGCAATCCACTGCTGGTGACGTCACATATTACATCACTCATGACATGGTCAGTGACATCAATCATGACATCACTGATGACATCTCAAATGACATCACTGATGACATCACTGATGACACCATCCAGTGAATGTGTGTCTTTCTGAAAAATAAATATTTTTTATATATGTATATTTAAAGGTCGATGGAAGAATAAATGGGTAAATAAGTGTCTAAATGGATGTTTTTTTGTAAAATTGATTGTATAACTGACTTATTAAGTGTATCTTAGTGAATACATGTATTAGCGAGTAATGTTTAAATATTTAAATATCTGTATCAGTGTCTTACTTTGTGTATAAGTGGCTGCATGGGTTGGTGAGTAGCTACATGAGTGTGTATATGGGTTATTAGTTGTTTTTTTGAGTATCAGTATGAGTGTCTGTATGGTTCGATGGGGGATATTACTTAGCACATAGATGCATGAAGGAGTGACTCACTGTATGTGTTTTGAAGACAGCATGTGTGCAGGACTGTATGGGTGGATGAGTGTGTATGGGTGTGTTAGTGACTGCATGACTGTCTCAATAGCGTCTTTATAAGTAAGTACATATGTTTTAAACTAGTATATGTGAGTATTGATGTATATAGGTTAGTATATATGGGAGTGAGAGATTGGAAGAGTTCCTGTATTAATAAGTATGTGTTTCTATAAGTGATTGTTTACGAAATTAAGTATGTGTACGTTTCTGTAGAAGTAAATGCAGTGGTGTGTGTATAGCTGTATATGCAAGTAAATGGATGTTTGATAGTTTATTTGAATGTGTGAGTATGTGTGTGAGTAACTCTATGTATGAGTGTAGGTGTGTAACAGGATGTATAGGTGTATGAGTGCATTTGATGAGTGAGTACATGTATGATTGACTATATATAACTGTTGGTGAATGAGTGGATGTGTATGTAGATTTTGGAATTACTGAATAGGTTGTTCTACCAGGTATTGGTATCTCCATTGTTTTGAAAATTTTAGTCTCTGTTTTTCAATGTGTGTATCAAAGGTTATATTAGGGTGAGAGGAGGTCTGCCACTCTTTCACAAGGAGGATGTCATCAGTGATGTCATCAGTGATGTAATTTGAGATGTCATGAGTGATGTAATATGTGACATCATCAGCAGTGGATTGCGGGCGCACGAGTTATAGTTAGCTGAACTAACTATAACGGGGGAATTTCAATTGTTTTGTATGAGTGAAATGTCCAGCTAACTATAACATGTGTGAAACCTATGTTTTTTTCAGTGAATTTCTGAGGTTTTTTAAATGCTAATTCCTAACTATAACGTGTGTGAAACCTATGGTTTATTTCAGTGAATTTGCAAGGTTTTTTAAATGCTAATTCCTAACTATAACGTGCCTAAAACCTATGGTTTTTTCAGTGAATTTCATAGGTTTTGTAAATACCAATTTTTAAATGCATTAATTGTTATATGTTTTTTTTTATACTAATTTACTACATTTTTTGTAATAATAATTTTTAGCTATTTTAGTTTTTTAAATTACATTACATATTTTAATGTAAAATAAAAAAATGTTTTTTTAATTTTATATATTTTTTAAATTTATTGAAATTAATTGCTATAATTTTTTGTGTGCATTTTTTTGTAGTAAACGTAGGGTACGCGTACCCTCCCCGCACACTGCTGCGCAAGTACAATCGTACTGTTCGTGAACCCGCACATACGTCACAGATACGTTTTGATGTTACGCATCGCATCGGCGCTTCCGCGTGACGTCATGTATGTTTGTACGGCGAATATACAGTCAGTGAAACCCGTACCTTTCATGTTGGCCAAGTTGTGGAACTTTACAGATATAATGACACATTTACTTTTAAGACCCGGGTGACGTCAGCACTACAAAACGGACATCCGAATCACATGATTTTTCATATAGCTCACGACGGAATCATGCCCATAGCTCCGGAATCATGCTTCAGAGCCTTGCGCAGCACTAGTGTACGTCAGACCAGCCCCCTCCTCTTACGCTACCAGGAAATCACAACAACACTACATGGCCCAGATTTCCATTGTAGTGATTTCTTAGTTCCAGGTCTAGTTGTCAGAATGGCACACACACTCCCTCAGCGCATTCGTCACTACACACGTGACCCTATCTATAAAAAAGATGGGGCGCACGTGCTCTATGCCATTTTAGAGTTGCTCCCATCCCAACCGCTGTGATGGTCCGTCCTAGTGCTTCGAAAGCTTCATGTAGGTCCAAACTACTCAACAAGGGGGCCAACTACCACATGTGTGGCCTCTTTGGTCACTGAGTTACTGGTACCGCAAGGACTGAGCGGATGAAGAACCTGTGATGATATTAAATCGTGTGAGTGCATACCTCATTCGTCCACTTCATCGTGTGCATACCTCATTCATCGAGTTCGAGTGCATACCTCATCTTTTTCCTGACCTTGCAAGGCGAAAATGTGCATTGTTTTTGTAATTGTCTATACTGTAACTATGAATACTGTATTGATTCCCTTACATCGTTGTGTATTTCTGTGTCACATTTTTGTTCTGCGCCACGTCGAACGCTCAACTTAATGTAATGTGCTCACTCTTATTCCTCCCGTGTTTGTAATAGTTATTGCTGCATCACGTGACCCTCCCAGCCCTCTATTCTTATAAATCGTGTGTGCATGACAGTAATAATTATTCCTGCGTCACGTGGCTCTCCCAGACCTCTATTCTTATAAATCGTGCGTGCATGACTGTAATACTTCTTGCTGCGTCACGTGGCCCTCCCAGACCTCTATTCTTATAAATCAGAGCGTTCCATACCCCGAAGTTAATGTAAGTTTTCTCCCGCTCAGGAAATTGATTCTTGTGAATTTCTGTGTCACATTTTTGTGCTGCGCCACGTGCCCTATGCTTTCTCGCATGTAATGGTAGTGTAAGGTTTAATCCTAGATCTGTGGTGGGACAATCACTTAATCCTCCCTTCACTTTCATATTTTTTCCTGCGCCGTGTGGCCGTTCCTGGCCTGTTTTTTCAAATATAATGCATGTCTCACGCTGAAGTTTATGTAATGTGGTCCCTCTTAATCCTCCCGTAATATTTGTTGCTACGTGACGTGGCCCTCCCAGGCTTCTATTCTTATAAATCATGCTTTATTCTTATAAATCATGCTTGCATGATTGTAATAGTTATTGCTGCATCACATGGTCCTCCCACGCCTCTATTCTTATAAATCGTGCGTGCATGACTGTAATACTTATTGCTGCATCACGTGGCTCTCCTAGGCCTCCATTGTTATAAATCGTGCATGCCATACTCCGAAGTTAATGTAAACTTTCTCCCGCTCAGGAAATTGATTCTTGTGAATTTCTGAGTCGCATTTTTGTGCTGTGCCACGTGCCCTATGCTTCCTCATATGTAATGGTAGTGTAAGGTTTAATCCTAGTTCTGTGGTGGGCCAATCACTTAATCCACCCTTGACTTTTATATTTTTTCCTGCGCCGCGTGGCCGTTCCTGGCCTGTTTTTTCAAATATCAAGCATGTCTGACGCTAAACTTAATGTAATGTGCTCTCTCTTATTCCTCACATGTTTGTAATAGTTGATGCTACGTCACATGGCCTTCCCAGGCCTCTATTCTTATAAATCGTGCGTGCATGATTGTAATATTTGTTGCTGCGTCACGTGGCCCTCCCAGGCCTCTATTCTTATAAATCGTGCGTGCATGACTGTAATACTTCTTGCTGCGTCACGTGGCCCTCCCAGGCCTCTATTCTTTTAAATCCTGCGTGCATGATTGTACTAGTTATTGCTGTGTCACGTGGTCCTCCCAGGCCTCTAGTCTTTTAAATCATGCGTGCATGGCTGTAATAGTTATTGCTGCATCACTTGGCCCTCCCAGACCTCTATTTTTATAAATTGTGCGTTCCATAACCACAAAGTTAATGTAAGTTTTCTCCCGCTCAGGAAATTGCTTCCTTTCATGTAATGGTAGGTACTCCCTGTCCCTCGTTTAAAGTTTGTGGGCGGATTGAGCTGTGAAGACGGAGTGACGGTTGTTTTAGTAATTGTGTATTCACACACCTTTATAGTTATTCATGTCTTTGTAATTGAATCTGAGCATGTAAAATTTGTTCTTTACATCTATCGTGGAATTCTCTTCACTTTTTTCCCGTTTATCTTTATTTGAAGTAGAAACGGATGCCACTAAGTACCAAGAGTTTCTGGATAATGTAAGCCTTAATGTGTATCCTGATGGTTTTACGAAAGTCCAGAAGCATGGATCGAGCGTGAAAGGTAATCTATTAAAGGGTACCTTTTTTTAAGTAATGGGACATAATTTAGATGTGTGATGTAATGATGTTCCAGGTACCTAGCCATAAATAATAATTCTTCATCCATGTGTGTACTGGAAACCTATTATTTTAACCTTAGTGTTTAGCAATCTCAGCAACAGTGTTGTCCTGTATATTCCTGGGCAAATATCGCTCTTCTGTTTTTTTTGGATAAATATTCATATCTGTTATGTGACTTTTCAGTGTTACAGGTGCAAAGGAATATTGAAAGTTAGTGATTCTTTGAATTCATGTTTAAGAGTAGAATCGAGTAACGTTTAGAAGACTATGACACATGTAAGATGTTTTTCAAGGGAAGTTTGTTTATTTTGAATATATATTGCATTGATATTCACGTTTTCAAATTGTTGTAAGTCTAAACGTATGTATTTGGGTTGTAATGTAAAGTTATTCATAATTACATTTTTAATTCTACAGGTACCTTTTGAGAAAATGGACATTGTTCTTTGCCCGACAAATACTGGCTGTCATTGGATACTTCTGGTAAGTGCAAGTTTTTCAACATTTATAAGTCCGTTTTTCAAAGTTATTGTTGGAAAATATGACTGGTTGTAATAGTTTAAACAGCCTAAAAAAAAATTCAAATAATTTAAAGGCTAATATTTTTAAATAATTTCGTAATGTATCTAGAGTAGACATCTCTACCATAAAATGTAAACTCTCCATACTAAAAATCTTATTTCTATATATTTTTTTTAATACATTTTGAAACCTTTGACCAAGACAATAATCATTCATGATTCACTGAGTAACAAAATTCAGACCTATCAAGAGTTTTTTTTATTAAATTGAAGGTAACCTTTCCCTAAAAAAAATCTCTGTTATCTCTTTATTATTTCCTATATTGCATAAATATAAAATTGTCAATCTGATTTCTCTTTATGAAATTAAAAAAGCTAAATATTTAACATAAACATTCGTATGTCTCTAAAGGGTTTTCCTACAGCAATTGAAGCTTCCCAACTATGACCAATGGCAGTTAGTCGTAGAATGTGACCAAAAGCAACAGGACAGCTACAATTGTGGTGTTTTTTGCATGCTGGTAAAGATACTTCCATTACGTTTTTTTAAAATCTTAATTTGTTAAAGATACATTACTTTATCTTAAAAGCTTACTTCTTTACAATACTCGTAAATAGCAAAGAGCGTTTTTAGGGATGACATTTGTGAACGTCTACTGAAAATATCTATAGTGTCCGTCGGAAGCATATTGCTATTCGCATATGATTTTGTCTGGCCACTACTATGGTCCTAACGCGGTTGCTCTGAAACCTATGATTGATTTTCAACCCCAATCCTATTGCGAACAATTGTTATTGTTATTGTTATGTACAATATATTGCAAATTAAGTTTTCAATGGTTAGAATTGCTGTTATGATGTGCTAATGTACGTCTTTTTAACCTTTAGAGTCTGTTGAAAATTATTGTGGTGTCTGCAACCAAAAAGCTTCAGTAATTTATACGGAAAACTTTATGGTAAGGGTCTTTTCTGAGTTCCGTCCGCCATGTTGGTTCACTGGCTATGCACCCTTCCTAGTAATGGACTCAACACCACTTTGCCACTGACTGAGGACACTTCAATATGTTTACTATGTAAATAAATTTAAGTTAGCATAACAAAAAGCTATTGACCTTTATACAATGCAAATAGAGTAACAAATTAATTTTCACTTTCTTACCAACAGGCTCAATGTTTAGAATGCTGCTGATGGGTCCACTTTGAATGTATCAAAACGAATGCACGATCTTAGTTACCTTTTTCAGGTTACAAATGTAACAAATGTATGTATTAAGAAAGTAAATATGTGATAGCATGCCAGCTGTAAAATTACATGTTCTGCATACTCCTGCCATCTAGTTTTGTGTCCGGATTATCATAAGTAGTATTTCTTTGAAGAAGTCTTTCAAATTGCAAGTAAGGTCACTCCTTCATTTCTTTTTTATTCTGTGTGGGCATCTACTCCATTGTTTCTATTCACACACGAGTTTGATAATGGAGTAAGTATGTGTAAGATAGAGTTGTCAATGCGTATGTGAAATAAATAATAACATCAAACAACCACAGGTGTTGGCGGGGTAGGCAGGAGGACACATGTTAATCAATAGTTCAACATTCCAAGAATAGATGCTGACACTAATAATGTCCCAGATATTGACACTGTTTCCAATTTCTTACATAAGTCAACAGCCCGAAGCTGATATTTTAAGACGTTTGCAAAAACCGAGCTGAACAACGACTAAATTGTTGTACTTCTTCAATTTGATCAATTTTGATTTTAAAAAATTCAATACCATCTCTATTTAGATAATTAATGAAATCAACAACTTTACCCATTGCTCCATTTACTAAACCTTTTTCCACATTCAAAATATGTCGTAAAATTATCCGACAGTTTATACATGCATATAGATTCTTTTCTAAACCAGCAGTTTTAGATATCGATTTCTCTAAATAATCCAATTTCCTCTTCAACTTTAATGTCAAAATAATAGTGATTCCTTCATGCTCTATTTTATCAACAGCTTCCAATTTTATAATGTCTACATTTTCCAACTTTAAAATTTCTTCATTGAATATAGAACATTCACTCAGTATTGGCATTAAGCAGATTACAGATTTGTTTTCTGTAATTCTCATATATATTTTCTCAGGAACAATATTTTCATTAGGAAACAAATTGGAAAGTAATCGTCTCTGTAAAGCTTGTTTCCCATGTTCAGTCACTTTTCCAATTCTTATATCTTAAAGACTAGTTCCATAATCAGCATAATTTGCCTGTCGCATATTTGTAATAAGTTCCTTATATTCAAAATATGACGAAATGTTAACATTTCCAATGCAACCCGAAGACTTTCTGGTATCTTCATGTTCAAGAGTTTTAAATACTGGTTGTCCTTTTACAGGACTAAGTTGTAGTAGATCTCTAAATCTAGAAAATATTGAATACAAGACACCTGGAGAGTTGTGTTCTTTGGATCTAGTTAATGTATGCAGGTTTTTCAATCATAGATTTGAACCTATGATGTGTTTTATCTGTAAGAAAAAAAATCCTCCTCTTGGAGAAGTTGTGGAATTCTTTTGGAGAAAGGAGTATCAAGCAAGAGGTGCTCCTCATATACATATGCTAATGTGGATCAAAGATGCCCCCAAATTCGGAACAGATTTGGATGATACTGTGTTGTCTTTTATTGAATGTGGTTGCCAATTGTTATTCTAATTCTAATTACAGACCCTCAATAGAGCCCAGTATTGTTCTTTTTGGTAACTACTTCCCCGACAAGGTAGTGGGTAATTTGCGCGTCTGCTGCCTTCATTGGATGTGGTTGAAAATTCTTATTCTAATTCTAATTCCAATTACAGGCCCTAGATAGAGTCCAGTACTGTTGTTTTTGGTAACTACTCCCCTGACAAAGCAGTGGGTAATTTGTGCATCTGCTGCCTTCGTTGGATATGATTGCCAATTCTTATTCTAATTCTAATTCCAAGCCTTCGATAGAGTCCAGTATTATTGTTTTTGGAAACTACTTCCCCGACAAGGCAGTGGGTAGTTTGTGCGTATGCTATCTTCGTTGGATGTGGTTGCCAATTCTAATTCTAATTACAGGACCTCGATAGACTGCAGTATTGTTGTTTTTGGCAACTACGTCCCCGACAAGTCAGTGGGTAATTTGCGTGTCTGCTGCCTTCATTGGATGTGGTTTTCAATTCTAATTCCAATTACAAGCCCTCAATAGAGTCCAGTATTGTTGTTTTCGGCAACTACGTCCCCAACAAGGCAGTGGGTAATTTGCGCGTCTGCTGCCTTCGTTGGATGTGGTAACCAATTCTTATTATAATTCTTATTCAAATTCCAAACCCTCGATAGAGTCCAGTATTGTTGTTTTTGGTACCTACCTCCCCGACAGGCAGTGGGTAATTTACACATCTGCTGCCTTTGTTGGATGTGATTGCCAATTCTAATTCTAATTACAGGTCCTCGATAGAGTCCAGTATTGTTGTTTTTGCTAACTACGTCGCCGACAAGGCAGTGGGTAATTTGCGCAACTGCTGCCTTTGTTGGATGTGGTTGCCAATTCTTATTCTAATTCCAATTACAGGCCCTTGATAGAGCCCAGTATTGTTTTTGGTAACTACATCCTCGACAGTCACTGCCTTCCTTGGATGTGGTAGCCGTTTGTCAGGCACCCACTGTGGACTCTGACTCACACTCTGTGTAATGGCCTGGAAAACCAAACATCCAAAAGGCCTTAGTTGGATGTGGTTGCCAATTCTAATTCTAATTCCAATTACAGGCCCTCAAATTAGTCCAGTATTGTTGTTTTTGGTAACTACGTCCCCGACAAGGCAGTGGGTAATTTGCGTGTCTGCTGCCTTCGTTGGATGTGAAATTCAATTCTTGTTCTAATTCCAATTACAGGCCCTTGATAGAGCCCAGTATTGTTGTTTGTGGTAACCAAGTCCCCGACAAGGCAGTGGGTAATTTGCGCGTCTGCTGCCTTCATTGGATGTGGTTGGCAATTCGTATTCTAATTCTAATTACAGGCGCTCGATAGAGTCCAATATTGTTGTTTTTGGTAACTACTTCCCCGACAAGGCAGTGGGTAATTTGTGCGTCTGCTGCCTTCTTTGGATATGATTGCCAATTGTTATTCTAATTCTAATTCCAAGCCCTCAATAGAGTCCAGTATTATTGTTTTTGGAAACTACTTCCCGTACAAGGCAGTGGGTAATTTGTGCGTATGCTACCTTCGTTGGATGTGGTTGCCAATTGTTATTACAATTCTAATTACAGGCCCTCAATAGAGTCCAGTATTGTTCTTTTTGGTAACTACTTCCCTGACAAGGCAGTGGGTAATTTGAGCATCTGCTGCCTTCATTGGATGTGGTTGCCAATTCTTATTCTTATTCTAATTCTAATTCCAAGCCCTCGATAGAGGCCAATATTGTTGTTTTTGGTAACTTCGTCCCCGACAAGGCAGTGGGTAATTTGCGCGTCTGCTGCCTTTGTTGGATGTGGTTGCCAATTCTTATTCTGATTCCAAACTCTCGATAGAGCCCAGTAATGTTGTTTTTAGTAACTACATCTCCGACAAGGCAGTGGGTATTTTGCGCGTTTGATGCCTTCGTTGGGTTGCCAATTCTAATTCTAATTACAGGCCTTCTTTAGAGCCCAATATTGTTGTTTTTGATAACTACTTCCCGACAAGGCAGTGGGTAATTTGGGCATCTGCTGCCTTCTTTGGTTATGGTTTTCAATTCTTATTCTCATACTAATTACAGGCCCTCAATAGAGCCCAGTATTCTTGTTTTTGGTAACTACTTCCCCGACAAGGCAGTGGGTAATTTGCGCATCTGCTGCCTTGACTGGATGTGGTTGCCAAGTCTTACTCTTATTCTAATTCTAATTCCAAGAGTTCGATAGAGTCCAGTGTTGTTGTTTTTGGTAACTACGTCCCCGACAAGGCAGTGGGTAATTAGTGCGTCTGCTGCCTTCGTTGGATGTGATTGCCAATTACAGGCCACTGATAGAGCCCAGTATTGTTGTTTTTGGTAACTACATCCCCGACCCTTGCTGCCTTCCTTGGATGTGGTAGCCATTTGTCAGGCTCCCACTGTGGACTCCAACTCATACTCTGTGTAATGCACTGGAAAACCAAATATCCAAAAGGCCTTACTTGGATGTGGTTGCCAATTCTAATTGAATTACAGGCCGTCGATAGACTCCAATATTGTTGTTTTTGGCAACTATGTCCCCGACAAGGCAATGGGTAATTTGCGCGTCTGCTGCCTTTGTTGGATGTGGTTGCCAATTCTAATTCTAATTCTAATTAGAGGCCCTCGATAGAGCCGACTATTGTTGTTTTTGGTAACTACTTCCCCGACAAGGCAGTGGGTAATTTGCACGTCTGCTGCCTTCGTTGGATGTGGTTGCCAATTCCAATTCCAATTACAGGCCCTCAATACAGACCAGTATTGTTGTTTTTTGTAACTACTTCTCCGACTAATAGTGGGTAATTTGCGCGTCTGCTGCCTTCGTTGGATGTGGTTGCCAATTCTAAGTCTAATTCTAACTTGAATTACAGGCCCTCAAAAGAGTCCAGTATTATTGTATTTGGTAACTACTTCCTTGACAAGGCAGTGGGTAATTTTCACGTCTGTTGCCTTCATTGGATGTGGTTGCCAATTCTTATTCTCATTCTAATTCCAATTACAGGCCTTCAATAGAGCCCAGTATTGTGGTTATTGGCTCTTTTCAGGCCCTGTAATTGGAATAAGCAAGTCTACGCCTTGGGCGTGGTTCACTTCTGCAAAGAGAAGAGACTGCGCCTCAACGAAGGTCCACACCCTGCCACGTGGCAACCGCCATGACAGCGTGCTTCTTCGATACAGGCCGATTGAGAACTCAGTGCCACACCACCGCAGACTTATGTCTGTATCGACTAGTGCCTTCGATCTCCAGCAGGGCTCACAACTTGAATTCAGCTTCGGATGTAAATTTGTGTTCAGGATCTGTGCTGGGAACTGCCTTCAATCTATTCTGCGGTCAGTAGAGTTGACAACTAGATACCAGGAGCGCCAGCACTACAGAAAACATTGAATGCAGTCTTGATTTATTTAAAACAAAGACAATTGCACTATGTCCTAAGATTTTGTTAACTGTGACAAAAAAGCGTTCACCGCTATATTTGCTGACAACTGCCTTCAATCTACATTGTGAGGGCTCACGATTCAGGTGGAATGGCGATTGTACATGACACATTCTAATAGCCAAGAGACATTGTACTAGTGCGACCCGCCCGAACCACGAATCATCGCAGGATGAGCACACGCTGAGTACTTCAGGTACCACTAACTCACTGTACCACAAGTCATTTCCACGAGGCCTTGTCAAAGCAGAATTCACTAGGCAAAAAACATTGCTCCCAGTGCGGCCTGCCCGGAGTAAGCATCATAGCAGGTTATGAACACGCTCAGTCCAAAAGGTACTACTAACTCAGTGCACCATAATTAATCGCCACTTAGCCGTATGCAAGCAGAATTCAATAGAGAAAGGACATTGGTCAGAATGCGGTCCCCCCTTTACCACTCATTATCGCAGGGTTCATCCAAGCTCAGCACCAAAGATACTACTAACTCAGTGCACCATAAATCATCGCAAAGACGAGTGAACAGTTTTATGTCACAGTGAAACATACTGTCACTTTTAAAGAGAATTCATGCAGAATTCAATCGACAAAAGACATTAGTTCAATTACTGTGCCTCTCCCCCGACCACGCATCATCGCAGGGTACGAACAAGCTCAGCAGCACCAACGGTACTACTAACTCAGTGCACCAGAAGTCATCGCCAGTGACCATATTAAATGAGATGACTTATTTAGAAGAAAATATATCATAGTTTTTGGAGTTATACTTCAACTTACTTCTGTGAATGGACAACCAATATTTATTAGAAAACTTTATTTTAAAAACTTTTTTTACCAGTGCGTCCTGCTTGGATCACACATCATCGCATACTCCACAGAACTGTGTTGCTTCAGGTGCCACTAACTCTTTCCACCACTTATCATCGCTGTGTTCACACACACTAAATTACCAATATTGTGCAGCTGTAATCAATGTCACGTAGTCATGAGCTCTTGCTAATAACCACATGGCCGTATTCAGACAGAATTGACCTGATTCTTCATTCATTACGTATAAAGTGCAGTACCAAATAAAGTAACCTCCCTCAAACCTACACATAATTGCCACTTGGCCTTACTAAGCCAGAATTCACAAGACAAAAAACATTACTATCAGTACGGCCTGCCCAGACCAAGCATCATCGCAGGCTCCACAGAACCTCCTTATTTTAGATACCACTAACTCAGTGTAAACCAAACTAAGTATAACACCTATCAAACCCTACACAATATCCCTTTATTATGCTTCCTTGAAAAACGTATTTTATAACACTTATAGATTTAGTTTAATAATAATATACACGCTGCATACATGTCCTGTCTTCCACTTCCATCATGATTAATTTAAAGCAGAGAACAAAATACCCGTACCCACTTCAACTATCTATCTGTGTCTGTGTATTTATTATGTTTGTAAAATGCTGCTCTTCCACCCTACCACATTATTTTGTGCTATAAATAGTGTATACAACTAACTTACCTGTGACAGTCAGTGTGGGCTATTCCTCTTTTTTTTTTTAAATGTACATTTATATAGCGTAAAATTAACCCAAAACTATACCAGCGGTTTATATGAGCACCATATTTACAATACATTTTCAGGCATGCGTAAATTATGTCATTACTCTACAATAACAGGATGTGCATGCAACTACGAGACTCGGACACTGATTTTCAGCATCAAGTTGTACCGTAAACCTGAATGACCAAATACGTATATCGTATACGTTTCATCGCTACCACCCGGAGTCGGGAGTAGGTAATTTGCGCACTTGCTGCCTGCCTTGGATGTGGTAGCCATTTCTCAGACTCCAACTTCGGACTCCGACTCCCACTCTGTATAATGGGCTGGAAATCCAAAGACCCTACAGGAAACAGACTTTATGTCTTGTACCAAGTTGTCAACTTGCTCAAATCTTCTTTCATATACAGAGCCACTTTAATTCTTTTTCCAAGTTAAGCAACAGGAAATATCAACTTGCTCATTCCAATTACAGGGCCTCGTAAGAGCCCTGTGTTCTTATTTTTTGTAAGTACGTCACCAAATCGGGAGTGTGTAGTTTGCGCTTCTGCAGCCTTCCTTGCATGTGTCTGACGTTTCTCAGACTCCCTCTACGGACTCATACTTTACAATTCCTTTTTACCTTATTTAGCATTCGTGTTCAATAAAAAGCTTAACAAAGCCACTTTAATTCTTTTTCAAAGAAAGTTCTGAGCCTTTTTTTAATGAAGAGAGTTATTTTCAGAGCAATGATTTGTTGCATGCAGTTGACACCAGTGGTCGAGCTTATGAGGTTAGAAATGGTTGTCCTATTGAGAAAGAGAAAATTGCCTGTAAGATGTGTGGGACCATGCTTTCTACAGGTGATCCGAATAAAAAATATTCATTTGGAACCGCCAGCATGCTGAGACATGTGAAGACTTTTCATCCCCGCAATTATGCGAGAGCTGCATGCGACAAGCTGCGGGAAGACCCTCCACCAGCTGTAGCCAGCACTTCCACAGCACCATCGAGTCCGCATCCGGACATCCGTCCCGATTTTGGAAACTGTATCATTCTATGCAAAATTTTTAAAGAGACAATATGTTTTGGCGAACAGTCCATTGATTTGATTTGCATGCGGTGGATAATTCTACTATATGTCTTCACATTTTGTTTAAATAAGTGACAAAAAGTATTCGTCCATGTCTGTGTCAACAACTGCCTTCAATCTACACTGCGGACAGCAGGGTTCACAACTTGAATTCAGCTATCCATCTACACTACGGACAGCATTCAAGTTAGCCTTGATTTATGCAAGACAGAGACAATTTTGTTAATGGATGCCACAAAAAACGTTCCTCAATATCTGTACTAAGTACTGCCTTCAAATGTACACTGCGATCAACAGAATTGACTACTTGATACCAAGAGCACATCGGCACTACAGACAACATGGAATTTAGTCTCGATTTATTTAAGGCAGAGACAATTGTACTATGTCCTCAGATTCTGTTAACTGTGACAAAATAGCATTCATTGATGTTTGTGTCAAGTAGTGCCTTCGATCTACACTGTGGACAGCAGGGTTCACAACTTGAATTCAGCTTTGGATGTAAATTTGTCTTCAGTATCTGTGCTGAGAACTGCCTTCAATCAATTCAACGGTCAGTAGAGATGACAACTAGATAGCAAGAGCGCCAGCACTACAGAAAACATTCAATACAGTCTTGATTTATTTAAAACAGAGACAATTGCACAATGTCCTCATTTTTCTAAAAGTTTGAACAGTAGGAAATTCAGCCTTCATTTATTTAATGCAGAGACAATTCTACTATATGTTTTCACATTTTGTTTAAATAAGTGACAAAAAGCATTCATCTATGTCTATGTCAACAACTGCCTTCAATCTACACTGCGGACAGCAGGGTTCACAACTTGAATTCAGCTTTCCATCTACACTACGGACAGCATTCAAGTTAGCCTTGATTTTTGTAAGGCAGAGACAATTTTGTTAATGGATGCCACAAAAAACATTCCTCAATGTCTGAACTTAGTACTGCCTTCAAATGTACACTGCGATCAACAGAGTTGACTACTTGATACCAAGAGCGCATCAGCACTACAAACAACATTGAATTCAGTCTCGAGTTATTTAAGGCAGAGACAATTGTACTGTGTCCTCATATTCTGTTAACTGTGACAAAATAACTTCATTGATGTTTGTATTGAGTAGTGCCTTCGATCTACACTGCGGACAGCAGGGTTCACAACTTGAATTCAGCTTTGGATGTAAATTTCTGTTCAGTATCTGTGCTGAGAACTGCCTTCAATCTATTCTGCGGTCAGTAGAGTTGACAACTAGATACCAAGAGTGCAAGCACTACAGAAAACATTGAATTCAGTCTTGATTTATTTAAAACAGACAATTGCGCAATGTACTCAGATTTTCTTAAAGTTTGAACAGTAGGAAATTCAGCCTTCATTTATTTAATGCGGAGACAATTCTACTATATGTCTTCACATTTTGTTTACATAAGTGAAAAAAGCATTCGTCTATGTCTGTGTCAACAACTACCTTCAATCTACACTGCGGACAGCAGGGTTCACAACTTGAATTCAGCTTTCCATCTACTCTACGGACATCATTCAAGTTATCCTTGATTTATGCAAGGCAAAGACAATTTTGTTAAAGGATGCCACAAAAAACATTCCTCAATGACTGTAGTGAGTACTGCTTTCAAATCTACATTGCGATCAACAGAGTTTATCACTTGATACCAGTGGCACATCAGCACTACAGACAACATTAAATTCAGTCTCAATTTATTTAACGCAGAGACAATTGTACTGTGTCCTCAGATTTTGTTAAAGTATGTGACAAAAAAAGCATTCCTTGGTGTCTGTGTCAACTACTGCCTTCGATGTACCCTGCAGACAGCAGGGTTCACAACTTAAAGTCAACTTTGCATGTATACTACGGACAGTAAGGAATGCAACCTTGATTTCTTTAATGCCGAGACAATTGTACTGTATGTGTTCTGATTTTGTTCAAATAAGTGACAAAAATAATTTGTCGATATCTCTGCTGACTACTGCCTTCGATCTAAAGTGCGGACAGCAGGGTTTACATCTTGAATTCAGCTTTGAATCTATACTACGAACAGAATTAAATTTAGCCACGCATCATCGCAAGCTCCACAGAACCTTGTTGTTTCAGGTACCACTAACTCAGTGGAAACCAAACTAAGTATAACACCTATCAAAACCAATACAATATCTCTTTAGTATGCTTCCTTCAAAAATATATTTTATATCACTTATAGATGTAGTTGAATAATCAAATGCACGTTGCATACATGTTCGATCTTCCACTTCCACTATGATTGCTGATGATGCACTCCACCCTAAGATGTACACTGCGGACAGCAAGGTTTACAACTTCAATTCACCTTTACATCTACACTATAGACAGTACGAAATTCAACCTTGAATTATTTAATGCCAAGACAATTATACTGTATGTTTTCAGTTTTTTTTTTTTTTAAAGTGAAAAAAAGCATTGTTCTATAACTGTTCTGACTACTAGCTTCCATATACACTGTGCACAGTAGGGTTCACAACTTCAATTTACCTTTTCAACTACACTACAGACAGAATTAAATTCAGCCTCGATTAATTTAAAGCACAGAAAAAATACTGCTATTGCACTGCTAGTATGCACAAGCTCCTTCAATCATTGCATTCTGTGAACTATGATAACAAAGAATGTACGTCCCATGTTGGACACATCTAATACTAATAACTAATACGTTCCATGTTGGACACATCTGTGTAATGCCCTGGAAATCCAAACACCCTAGTTTAAGCTGTCAACTTGCTCAAATCTTCTTCAATATACAGAGCCACTTTAATTCTTCTTCTACGTTAAGTGACACAAAATGTCAACTTGCTCATTCCAATTACAGGGCCTCGTAAGAGCCCTGTGTTCTTATTTTTTGTAAGTACGTCACCAAATCGGGAGTGTGTAGTTTGCGCTTCTGCAGCCTTCCTTGCATGTGGCTGACGTTTCTCAGACTCCCTCTAAGGACTCATACTTTACAATTCCTTTTTACCTCATTTAGCATTTGTGTAGAATAAAAAGCTTAACAAAGCCACTGTAATTCTTCTTCAAAGTTGCTAAGCAACATGTAATGCCAACTTGTTCATTCCAATTATAGGTCCTCGTAAGAGCCCTGTGTTATTTTTTGTAAGAACGTTACCGAGTCGGTAGTGTATAGTTTGCGCTTCTGTAGCCTTCCTTGCATATGACTGATGTTTCTCAGGCTCCCTCTACGGACTCATACTTTTAAATTCCTTTTTACCTTATTTAATGGCCTGCAAATCAAAACACCCTACAGGAAACAGACTTTATGTCCTGTTCCAAGTTGTCAAGTTGCTCAAATCTTCTTTCGTATTTCACCATGGTAGACACAGAAAGTACCATCGAAAGTTGATAGTGGAGACATCTGAACGTATCGTCGTCTTCAGGGGGACATGCAATCCTCCCGAGGTTATCTAGAGTATGTATTTTGTACATATACGTATGTATTTTGTATCTACTCCTCAATGCCGATCGACTAATACATCCCATGTTGGACACATCTGTGTAATGGCCTGGAAATCCAAACACCCTACAGGAAACAAACTTTATTTCTTGTAACAAGTTGTCAACTTGCTCAAATCTTCTTTCATATTTCACCATGGTAGGCACAGAAAGTAGCATCGAAAGATGATAGTGGAGGCATCTGAACGTATCGTCGTCTTCGGGGGACATGCGATCATGCCCCAGTTAGCAGATTCTTACTTAACTCAACATCCAGAACCAGATATTTGAATAAGTTCTAAATTTTTGGAGGATTTTACATTCAAAATTGCAGACCTTTATTCACATTGATTTACACCTTCTTCACCTTCATAGATCTTGTTCACAAATAATAGAGAAATGTTCACTTTTTGTGTTGCATTTTTTTGCTACGGCACATGACCTGTTCTTCCTCGCATTTAATCGTAGTGTAAGGTGTAATCCTAGCTCTGTGGTGGGCCAATCCATTAATCCTCCCGTGACTTTCATATTTATCCCTGTGCCACGTGGCCGTTCCTGGTCTATTTTCTCAAAAATCATGCATATCTAACACTGAACTTAATATAATGTGCTCCGTCTTATTCATGGTGTGACAGCAGGAGGTATGAGGAAGATGGGAGGAAGGCAGGACATTGATGGGGTAGTAACAGTTACGCTACGATACATTAAGGGATGATTACAAAGTCTATAAGGGAACCCCATTGAGAACAAGTGGGATGGGTGAGATGCTGTTTGTATGACATTAAGTCAGACAGTTCCCTGACAATAGAGTCGATTCCCATGCACAATTTTATCAAAAGGAGGAGACAGCCTTACCAAGTGACTAAACAGACTTCTTCAAAGAAAAACAACTTGCAAACATCCTAAAACAACACGATATGGCAGCACTGTGCAAACCATGTGAATCTACACCACTACATGCCAAGAAGTAAAGCTTACTGTGTAAGTGACATTTTCCATCTGTAAGATGTAAGATCTGTCAATAGTAAAGAAACATGTTCTCAGTGATGTGAAATGAGTTATTCCGATACATTGAAACTATTTTCACAACTTGTTTACTGTTCTATCAGTGTTTGTAGTCCTCACATTTAATATTTTGAGCTACACTGCAACTATTTTTACAACTTTACTGTAATATCAGTGTTTGAGGTGCTCACATAAAATATTTTGTGAAACATTACATTTATTTTTACAACTCCTTTACTGTAATATCGGCGTATGTGGTGCTTCCGAAGAAATTTATTTAATATTTATTTTGAAAATGAAGGAACAAAGTGAACTTGAGTGGAAATTATTATGAATACATTCAATAAATAAATACAATAAATAAATACAGTGTCACTATGCATTGTGTCAAGTGCTTTATTTAAAATTTGCAGGAATATGGTCCCTTTCATTGTCATGACACACAAAGCCACACAAGAATGAACAGTGCAACTCAAGCACATTATAGAATGGTACAAAGCATGTAATTTCATGATTGGGTATTAGGATGGCAGACGGAGATCACATATAAAGTGATTCCCGAACCTTACATTTTCTCTTAAAGGGTTGATACAGTCTTTCCAAGAGGATTTGAATATTTAAAAGGGGAAAGTAGGAGGTAAAGAACAGAGGTAGGAGGTTACATCTCAAGATGCAAGAATGAATGAAAAAGATGGTCCAAGGTCTGCATGTACCATGGTCAGTGGAGGCGTTTTGAGGGCGGATACACTCAAGGTGGTGTATAATATGCAATATCTGGTGGCGGTACCACCACACACACAGACTGGGCAAGGCAGATGAAATGATAGATTGTATGTGCTTGGACTATGAGGAGAATACACTGGAGGAAGACCAGGTCAAGTGCAGAGATTTAATAAATAAGGCATAGCAAATGAGGTGGCAACAAGGGGCAGGAGGGTCCATAAGTGGTGGAGGCAGGATTCCTTAATCTGTGTCCTACCTACTGTGTTGCAAGCTTCAGACACTGACGACCACAGACCCTTACTTTGTCTCCCCCATTACGTTGTCAATTAGGGTGGAGGCAGGGAAATGGAAAGGAATAAAGTACATGTCTACAGATGTACTGGTACGTGCAGGACACTGAATCAAGCACTAAAGAACCAAGGTCAGATATAAAAGACGATACACAGAAAGCTGCACAAATAGGACGGCGGATCATGTACCCAAACTGGTAAGTCAGCAAAAGAACAACAAGGCTAAGAACACTGCAACAAACGGACGCTACACTGTGGAACTGATTGACATAAGAGGTAGAAGAATACTGTAAAAAAAAATAAAAGGTTAAAATACAGAAAAGAGAAAAAATATATCATATATGATGACAAAGACTATGAGGTAACACTCTGTTGTCCAACACAGAAAAGATCGTACAGAAATTATATGTTAGAATGTTTAAGGAGCTGCAAAGGGGGTACACAAATAAATAAAATATAAATATATTTATAAATAAATAAATTACATAAAAAATATAGGCCTATATAAGCTCCCTTCTGATTTAGGGGGTACACAAAACTACGGGGAATACAAATACTATCTACTCCATATCAGCGCCAGTCAATCCCTAGTCCACGGACACTGCCAACCTAGAATAGGCCTGTATAAGCTCTCTCTTCCAAATAGGAAAGCTGTTTGCAATGACAGGGTGGGAGCCGCGAGGCTCCCACCCTGTCATTGCAAACGACAGTGTCCCGGGGTTGGCACCCTTCGACACTACAGGAGCCGGCCCCGGGGGGTGGCGGTCCCCACAGCCATCTTGGGCTCCAGGAGGAGGACCAAGCGGCCCCCCTCCAACACTTTCAAGAAGCCGCGGGGGTGGCGGTTAAAGAGGCTGTGGGGCCTCAGAACCCCCCTCAATTCATATTTTAAAGCCCTGGGGGTGGCGGTCCCCAAAGCTGAAAGGGCCTCAGAGATCCCCATCAATTAATGTTTTAAAGCCCCGAGAGGTGGTGGTCCCCAGGGCTGAGGGGGCCTAAGAGCCCCCCCACACATATACATTTACATTTACTGCGAGGGGTCCGTGAGCCCCGGGGGGTGGCAATCCCCGGGGCTAGGAGCCCAGAGATTATAATAAACTACATTGCCCCCGAGACTTGGCCCCCCTGGGGGCTAAATAGCATTAAAGCGGGCTTCAGGTTTTCTTTTTTTTTTCCAACGTGATACGCGTATCCTACACGCATCCCGCGATTTAAAAAAGTAATCATTTTTTGGGGCCTTGGGGGTCCTTGTGAGACCACCTGAGGAGGCCTAGGGTGTCAGGGTGTGTCTACCCTGCCCCCTTTGCATCTTTTGACCACTTGTTTTTCAGTTTTCTTGTGCCTCTGTTCTACCGAGACACAAGATGGCTACCAATACTTCCTAGTTTGGAGTGTTGACAAACAGTTGACAGCCAATTAGCATGCAGCTCGTGCTCGTAAGGGTACGCGTATAATGCTCGGACGTTACTTCGTCTATAGATATATCTATGATTTTACTTTTGATTTTCTCAGGAACTACTGCACGGATTTACACCATTTAACATCTGCGAACCAAACTCTACCTCTCTGCCAAATTTGGTGTAATTCCGTTCAGCAGTTCTGGCTGTAGCCCGTCTTAAAGGTCCCTATGGAAATTTGCATGGAGCAAACACTTTTTGGGACCCCCTTTTTCTCGGCCTCCGCTTGACGAATCAACCCCATACTTTTGGGGAAGGAGCGGAACAGAGCAGGCCATCTTCTTGGAAAATTTTGCGAAGATTCATTGACCGGCGCCAAAGTTATTCCAAATAGAATGCTGCGGATTTCCTATGGAAACTACGTCCTAACTATAACTACCTACTGGCGAACGGCAGTAGGTTATATATATATATATATATAGACTCCCAAATTGCCTGAAGCTTAAGGAGGCACACGACAGTCCTCTGCCCTCCGGGTTTGTTAGTCAGCGCCTTTCGCCACCTCGCTCCATTCTGTCTTGCCCGACGCGTTTCAGGGAACTCCTCCCATCATCAGGGGCTGCCTTCAAAAAACACTCGTAGAGGCATCACTGGTTTGCGGCTCATTTATATTCAAATCTCCTGGTAGGCGTCTGCTCACAAGCTGCGTCATACCGTCATTTATGGGATTTGTAGTCCGCTTGGTGTGCCTTAATTTATTATCACTTTTAAGTAAAGTCGAGTGTTCGTTGATAATCAGGCATATTAGTTTGCCTATAGTAGGCTGCTTCCGTGGTTCCGTGCGCTGTGTCATTTACTTAGAGTTCTGTGCTCAACCTCCAACCTGTTTGGAAGCGTCCGCCTCACTCCGCTGTGAAGGGTCATATTCACGGCAGTTGATGGTGCTCTCCCCACGGCCCAGGCGGCCGTGCTGTAACATAGACTCCCAAATTGCCTGAAGCTTCAGGAGGCACACGACAGTCCTCTGCCCTCCGGGTTTGTTAGTCAGCGCCTTTCGCCACCTCGCTCCATTCTGTCTTGCCCGACGCGTTTCAGGGAACTCCTCCCATCATCTGGGGCTGCCTTCAAAAAACACTCGTAGAGGCATCACTGGTTTGCGGCTCATTTATATTCAAATCTCCTGGTAGGCGTCTGCTCACAAGCTGCGTCATACCGTCATTTATGGGATTTGTAGTCCGCTTGGTGTGCCTTAATTTATTATCACTTTTAAGTAAAGTCGAGTGTTCGTTGATAATCAGGCATATTAGTTTGCCTATAGTAGGCTGCTTCCGTGGTTCCGTGCGCTGTGTCATTTACTTAGAGTTCTGTGCTCAACCTCCAACCTGTTTGGAAGCGTCCGCCTCACTCCGCTGTGAAGGGTCATATTCACGGCAGTTGATGGTGCTCTCCCCACGGCCCAGGCGGCCGTGCTGTAACATAGACTCCCAAATTGCCTGAAGCTTCAGGAGGCACACGACAGTCCTCTGCCCTCCGGGTTTGTTAGTCAGCGCCTTTCGCCACCTCGCTCCATTCTGTCTTGCCCGACGCGTTTCAGGGAACTCCTCCCATCATCAGGGGCTGCCTTCAAAAAACACTCGTAGAGGCATCACTGGTTTGCGGCTCATTTATATTCAAATCTCCTGGTAGGCGTCTGCTCACAAGCTGCGTCATACCGTCATTTATGGGATTTGTAGTCCGCTTGGTGTGCCTTAATTTATTATCACTTTTAAGTAAAGTCGAGTGTTCGTTGATAATCAGGCATATTAGTTTGCCTATAGTAGGCTGCTTCCGTGGTTCCGTGCGCTGTGTCATTTACTTAGAGTTCTGTGCTCAACCTCCAACCTGTTTGGAAGCGTCCGCCTCACTCCGCTGTGAAGGGTCATATTCACGGCAGTTGATGGTGCTGTCCCCACGGCCCAGGCGGCCGTGCTGTAACATAGACTCCCAAATTGCCTGAAGCTTCAGGAGGCACACGACAGTCCTCTGCCCTCCGGGTTTGTTAGTCAGCGCCTTTCGCCACCTCGCTCCATTCTGTCTTGCCCGACGCGTTTCAGGGAACTCCTCCCATCATCAGGGGCTGCCTTCAAAAAACACTCGTAGAGGCATCACTGGTTTGCGGCTCATTTATATTCAAATCTCCTGGTAGGCGTCTGCTCACAAGCTGCGTCATACCGTCATTTATGGGATTTGTAGTCCGCTTGGTGTGCCTTAATTTATTATCACTTTTAAGTAAAGTCGAGTGTTCGTTGATAATCAGGCGTATTAGTTTGCCTATAGTAGGCTGCTTCCGTGGTTCCGTGCGCTGTGTCATTTACTTAGAGTTCTGTGCTCAACCTCCAACCTGTTTGGAAGCGTCCGCCTCACTCCGCTGTGAAGGGTCATATTCACGGCAGTTGATGGTGCTCTCCCCACGGCCCAGGCGGCCGTGCTGTAACATAGACTCCCAAATTGCCTGAAGCTTCAGGAGGCACACGACAGTCCTCTGCCCTCCGGGTTTGTTAGTCAGCGCCTTTCGCCACCTCGCTCCATTCTGTCTTGCCCGACGCGTTTCAGGGAACTCCTCCCATCATCAGGGGCTGCCTTCAAAAAACACTCGTAGAGGCATCACTGGTTTGCGGCTCATTTATATTCAAATCTCCTGGTAGGCGTCTGCTCACAAGCTGCGTCATACCGTCATTTATGGGATTTGTAGTCCGCTTGGTGTGCCTTAATTTATTATCACTTTTAAGTAAAGTCGAGTGTTCGTTGATAATCAGGCATATTAGTTTGCCTATAGTAGGCTGCTTCCGTGGTTCCGTGCGCTGTGTCATTTACTTAGAGTTCTGTGCTCAACCTCCAACCTGTTTGGAAGCGTCCGCCTCACTCCGCTGTGAAGGGTCATATTCACGGCAGTTGATGGTGCTCTCCCCACGGCCCAGGCGGCCGTGCTGTAACATAGACTCCCAAATTGCCTGAAGCTTCAGGAGGCACACGACAGTCCTCTGCCCTCCGGGTTTGTTAGTCAGCGCCTTTCGCCACCTCGCTCCATTCTGTCTTGCCCGACGCGTTTCAGGGAACTCCTCCCATCATCAGGGGCTGCCTTCAAAAAACACTCGTAGAAGCATCACTGGTTTGCGGCTCATTTATATTCAAATCTCCTGGTAGGCGTCTGCTCACAAGCTGCGTCATACCGTCATTTATGGGATTTGTAGTCCGCTTGGTGTGCCTTAATTTATTATCACTTTTAAGTAAAGTCGAGTGTTCGTTGATAATCAGGCATATTAGTTTGCCTATAGTAGGCTGCTTCCGTGGTTCCGTGCGCTGTGTCATTTACTTAGAGTTCTGTGCTCAACCTCCAACCTGTTTGGAAGCGTCCGCCTCACTCCGCTGTGAAGGGTCATATTCACGGCAGTTGATTTTTTTTTTTGTTTGAATGTTTTTATTGTTATTTCAACATATAGTAACAATACAGAGCTGTATACGGTACAGGGCGAGACAACAATAATCAATAGGAATCACAATCAGGAGCAGATATAGTGAGAGATTTGTATGGTGCCACCAACTCGGGGCTCATCCTGTGTCGCTGTGGAGAAAGGGAATGGAGGGTTCAGGGGAATGAAAAACAGTTGTGGTGGCACTTAATAGCCTTGCCTTGCATTTCCCACCAGTGGGAGCCGTCCCCACCTATGGCCTCCCCCGGCCACCCTCCAGGATAATGGAAGCCTCTGGAGGCCGAGGAAGCGACTCCTGTGTATGCTTATTTAAGTGTAGCCTGCGCTAGTCGCAGGAGCGTGGCTAGTGGGGTGGTACAGGGGAGGGATGCCACCGAGGGCCATAAAGTGTCCGGTCCGGGCCAGTCCCGGGTTGGTCAACGCGCATCAGTGGCGTGTTAGGAGGAGGGATGTAAAGGTATGTCCCACTTGTTTCTAATGCATAGGGAGGTAGGTGAAATATCGATACGCCGTGTGTTGTGTTCCTCATTGCCACTTGGCCATTCGTGGTGTGGTTGCAGCAATGTCACTGCCGTCCCATGAGCTCCGGTATATGAACTGGTGAACCGGGGAGAGAGGAGGGGGGGGGAGGGAGTGGCTGGGTGTGGTCAGCTAGGTCAGCGGCATGTTTCACGTGGTGCCATGGGGATGGCGTAGCAGGAGCGGGTGCCAGGGAGGGCAACCAGTATATCGGTCGGTGGATGTCCTCAGTGTGTAGTGGGGAGGGGGGGGCGCGGGGAGTCCTGCAGGAGGCGCAAGGCGTTGGAACGGCATGCAGGGCATCTCCTCAGTGGCCAGGGTGCGGCCAGGCCGTTAGCGGGATGAACGTCATTTCAAGGGGGTGCACGGGGGGCTGGGCGAGAGGCGTCAGGGCCGTCATGTGCGTCGGTTTGATCCTCTATCGTGTCCCCATCCCTCCCGGGGGAGTTGGCGGGTGTGTGATCTCCCAGTGGGTGTCTGTCGCTGTGAAAGATGCTGAGCATGTCATCCCATAGTGTTGCTATTGGGAACTGTCGCAATCTCGCCGTCTCCTCGTTGTGTAGGACTATGCTTTCCGCCCTTGCCCATGTGTCTAGAGAGGTGCGCCAATGCTGCACCAGGGGTGGGGTCGCGCGTTTCCAATTTTTAATGAGGAGTCTCTTGGCCGTAATGAGGCCCAGATCCCAGAATCGGGAGTGGACTTTGTTGAGGGCGGTCCTCTTATAGAGGCCCAGCAGGCATGTCTCCCATGTATGTGGTAACGGCATAGCCGTGCAACGGTCGAGGATCAGTAGCACTGAATGCCAGTATGGTCGTATCCGCGGGCAGAGCCATAACATATGCAGCAGATCCGCTCCGTTCAGTGCACACTTGGGGCAGCCAGCTGAGGAGCCTGAGAAATATTGGTTGAGTCTGTCTGGTGAGAGGTATGCCCTGTGTAGCACGTAAAATTGTATCACCTTGAAGCGTGCATTACGAGGGATGTTTTTGGGGCTGGCGAGCACCATCATCCACTCCTTGTCTGTCCAGTCCCTTCCTCTGTCAATCGCCCACTTAGCCCGTAGGTGTTGTAGGGTATGTTGCGTGTGGGTCAGTAAGGCCTGAGTCAACCAGTGTACCACGTGCGTACCATCCCCCATGACATGGAGGAGTTGTATCAGTTGATGCGTGGGGGGCTCAACCGTGATGTTACCCCATCTTCGGGTGTATGCCGCTACTATGGATGCGTGCTGCAAGAATTGACCCGCTGGGATGCCCGTGTCGTCAGCCAGCGTCTCAAAGGGAATCAGGGCGCCATCGGCATACAGGTCCGCCATGGTTTCAATCCCCGAGCTCGTCCAATGTTCCAGCGCAGCTTCCGTGACTATGGTAGTCACTTTAGGCGTGCCCAGGAGTGGGAGTGCTGGGGCGTAAGGTGTAACGTGTTTGGTGAGCCGCACACTTCTGTGAAAGCATTTCACCGCCACGTCCACATGTAGCTGTGGTCGGTGTTTCGTGCGTGTTAACGGGTGGAAGACCGAGTGTATCTGCAGGAGGGTGAGCGAGTCTTCGTGTGAGGCCGTATCTGCCAGGTTCCTGCCCGAGAGCCAGGCGGTCACCCACTGGAGCTGCGCCGCTAGGTAGTATAGTTCCAGATGCGGCACCGCAAGGCCGCCCGCCTCAACTGGTGCGTAGAGCTTATTTAGCGCCACCCTGGGTCGTCCAGCATTCCAGATCAGATCCCTGAGGATAGATTCTAAGTCTTTGAACGTACGGGCTGGGACATATACCGGTGTGTTGGCAAAGTAATAGAGAAGCCTGGGTAACACTATCATCTTAGTCAGTGTGATCCTGGCCGGGACAGTGAGCGGGAGGGTCTTCCAAAAGGAAATTTGCGACCTGATGGATGTGATGGCGCGTGTCAGGTTGCCATCTAAGATGTCCGGGTGTGTTCTGTATACATAGATGCCAAGGTATTTGAACACGGTGTCATGCCATGGCAGTAGTTCCCCGCCAATGTTAAGTCCTGGGTTCGGGACGTCGGGCGCAAAGGAGTATGCCCCCGACTTCGCCCAGTTCACCCTGAGTCCAGACATGGTTTCAAAGGTCTGGAATATGTCCGAAAGTCCCTGTGGTAAGTTCGTGAGGTCTCTGAAGTACAGTAAGAGATCGTCAGCGTACAGCGAGACCACATGTGTGCCGTCCGCTAGTGGTATGCCCCAGTTCGTCCCACTTCCACGCAGGATCTCAGCGAGAGGTTCGATTGCCAGCGCGAAAAGTAGCGGGGACAGCGGGCAACCCTGTCTGGTGCCCCGTCTGACTCTTATAGTGTCCGAAAGTAGCTTGCCCGTGCGGACGCGCACTTCCGGGCTCCTATATAGCAGGCCGACCATTTCGATGTAGTTATCGCCCAGGTCAAACTTGTTCAGTACCTCCCGCAAATATGGCCATTCGACCGAGTCGAATGCCTTTTCGAGATCGAGAATTAGGCATCCCGACCTTGGCCAGTCCCGCACCGCATATTCCTGCACCCGAAACAGTCTCCTGATGTTGTGGGACGTGCAGCTTGTGGGCACGAAACCGTTCTGGTCACTGTGTACCAGGGACGGCACCAGTGGCGCCAGTCGTCTTGCCAGGGTGGACGCCAGGATCTTGTAATCCGTATTTAGGAGTGCTAGAGGTCTATATGAGCCGAGGAGCGCGGCGTCCCGGCCGGGTTTGAGAAGCGACACCAGTGTCGCCTCATTCATGGATGTGGGCAGGGCAGAGTCATCCAATGCCGCCGAATACAGTTTAAGGAGCTCCGGGATCAAGATGTCGGAGCAAGCCTTATAGTATTCGGCCGGGAGGCCGTCCGGTCCGGGTGCTCTACCGTTCGAGAGGGCAGAGATGGCGTCGCGTAGTTCGTCCGCCTCCAGTGGCGACCCAAGGTCGGCCTGCTGGTCTGCCGTGAGGGCGGGAAGCATGAGTCCATCGAGGTAGTCGGCAATGTTAGGGTGCGGGTTTGAGAGTCGTGACTCATACAGTGCTCGGTAGTGCGCTATGAAGGCGTCATGTATCTTCGCTTGGGTGTACACCGTAGTGCCAGTGGGCAGGTGTATCGTAGTGATGGGGGACGTTCGCTCCTCGCGCTGTATTAGCCAAGCCAGCAGTTTGCCAGGCTTATCACCAGTGTGATGTGTGCGGGCCGAGTGTGTCGCATAGTTAACATGCTTCAGGCTGTCCATTAGTTTGTCATGTTCCGCGCGTGCTTCCAATAGTGTGGCGTCGTCGCCGTTGGTTGCTTCTTGCTCAGCCTGCAACAGGCCTGTTTCCAGACGTGTGAGGTCAGCTTCTATGCGGCGGCGCAAGAGGGCCTGTGTGCCCAGGCATTGCCCTCTGAGGACCACTTTAAATGCGTCCCATTCGATCTGCGGGGATGACGCCGTGCCAGTGTTGTCCTCAAAATACTGCGCTGTCTGTGCACTAATGGAGCTTCGGAAATGGCCATCTAGGAGCAGGTCAGGTTGGAGCCGCCAAGTGGGCACTGGGGGTCGTGGGCAGTCCCATGCTATACTCAGAGTGTGGGGATTGTGGTCTGAATGCGTGCGGCCCATGTAGCAGGTGTCTATGACGTGTGGCAAAATGTCTCCAGTGACCATGTATCTGTCTAACCTCACATGGAGAGCGTGTGCCCCAGAGTAGTACGAATAGGCCCTGGTGTGCGGGTTGTGGCTACGCCAAGCGTCTCGCAAGCCCCATTGTGTGGACCATGCCTGGAGGGTGTCTGCAATAGTCTGTGCGTGTGAGTTGGGCGGTGGGGGGTGCGAACGGTCCAGGGTCACGTCCAGCGTGCCGTTATAATCTCCACCCAACACCCATGGGACACCATGCCAGGGAGCTAAAGTGGTGGACAATTGTGCCAGGAAAGTCGCCAAGCCTGTGTTGGGTGCATATACCGAGGCCAGCACCAGCGGGTTCCCGTCCAACCTGCCACGGACCACCACAAACCTCCCTCCAGGGTCTATGTGTGTGTCCGACATCGCCCAAGGTGTGCCCGGTCTGACCCACACTAATGATCCCTTGGCGTATGACGAATGGCGCGTGGCGTATAGTTGTCCCCGCCATCGGCGGCGCAGGGTGCTAACTTCCGGGTCACTGAGGTGCGTCTCCTGTAGGAGGGCAATCTGTACGTGATGGCGCTTGAGATAGGAGTATATTTGGTAGCGCCGGGATGGCGTGTGCATGCCCCTGACATTCCATGTGCATATCTTCATGGCAGACATTACAGCAATTCGATATCAGTCCTCATCCCGCCTCCCCGTCGCCGCCCCTCGTGTCCCACATGATCATAAAACAACTCACCCCAGCACCACACCACAGCAGCCTCCCCGTGACCACTACTCCCAACAATGGAAGGGGGGGAGGGGGTAAGGGTACAAAAAAAGGGGGGGAAAACAGTGAACCTTCGAACTTGGTGAACATATAGAATACCAAAAGGTCGGGTGCGGAACATGCTCCCGTCCATACTCTCAAGGAGAGTAACCATATCTAAGACTGAAGGGGGTAGGTGTGCAAAGTGCACCCTGATCGTGGTAGCAAACCAACAATGTCTGTTCATGGAGATTCTCCACCCACCCGGTGAGTGTTTGGCAGCACAAAAAAAAAAAAAAAAAAAAAGAAAAAACGGAGGTGGGGAAGAAGAAAAACATCTATGTAACTGCGGGCCCCCACGCACACATGCACCAAGTCTCTGTACGTTACGTGTCCCAGGGTGGTAGTGTCCAGGAGCAGCTTCTCCGGGCGTGGATGCTAGCCGGGGGCGGGCGCCGGTGACATTCCTGGGGGTCATTAGCGCCACAGGGGTCTCCAGGTGAGCATGCAATTCTCAAGCAAGATGCAGGGCCAGCGCTCTCACCCGGCATAGGGCGTGTGCATGTCTAACCATTCTTCCATGCCCGTGGAGGCGTCGTCTGAGCCGTGTCCCTTGTCCCTGTGGCGCGCTCAGCCGATATAGTCCGCCGTCTGGGGCGTGACGTCCGGTCTTTCCTCCGAGCCTTGTGAGTCCGGAATGCCATAGATGGCTTCTTCGTCGCTGGGGGGGTCTTGCTGGCTGCCTCCCGCCGTCTCACTCTGTACTGGGGAAGAGCTCAATTCCATGACCAGGCGAAGGCCGTCTTGTTTCTCCTGCTGTCGGGTGTCCTCCGGAGGGGTTGTCCTCGCTGGTCCTCGCGGAACAGATCGTGACCTCCGGCTTGGTCTGCGCCTCCTCCGGGCGTTTCCATTCTGTCTCCTGGGCGCAGTGCCTGCCATGGACCCGGGGTCCGTGCCCATGCCGCTGTCCAGCCATGCCTCCACCTCTGTCGGGTCAGTAAAGAAGTGGGTGCGTTCTCCAGCTACCACCCTCAGTTTCGCAGGAAACAACAGCGAGTATTGCAGGCCCTGTTGCCTCAGGCGTTTTTTCACCTCCAGGAAATCGTGTCGCCGCCTCTGCACTTGAATAGTGTAGTCCGGGAAGAACATCACTGACGCGTTCTCAATCCTGATCTCTTGGAGCTTGCGCGTTTCTCTCAGGATGGAGTCTCTGTCCCTGTAATTCAAGATACGGAGCAGCATGGGCCTCGGGTTAGAGCCTGTCGCCAGTGGTTTGGTGGGGACGCGGTGTGCACGTTCAATCACAAAGTGTGGGGACAACGAACCCTCCGGTAGTAGGTCGCGCAGCCATTGTTCCATGTGCTCCTCCGGGTGTCTCCCTTCCCATTTTTCCGGAACGCCTACCAGGCGTACGTTGTTCCGTCGCGCTCTGCCTTCCGCGTCCTCCGCCCTATCCTCCAAGAAGTCCACCCTGTTCAGCAGGTCTTGGATGTGTTTGGTCGATTGGCTGACCTGGGGTCGGAGTTCCTGTACATCATTTTCCAGGGATACAGTGCGGTCCACCAGCTTCTTGTGATCTGCTTTCAGGTGCGTCAGATCAATGACCACTCCATCTATTTTTGAGGCCAATGAGGTGCGTGTCAGTTGGATGGATTCCTCCAGACGCTCCATCGCCGCCAACATTGTGTCCAGCTTCGCCGCCGTTTGATCTGGGTCAGAGCCCTTCCCGGATTTGTCCATCTTGCCTTTAGGTATGGTCCCACTGTTCCCGGTTCGGGTCCTGATTCCAGTAGACATCTGTGCCAGGGCGCGAGTATTATCTCAGCAGTGAGGGCCGTGCCAGAGGGGTGTGATAAAGCTCAAGTCCGTGGGCGTCCTGGCAGGGCACGGCGCGGCGGTGGTCCCCCGACTCCGGGCCCCAGTACCCGAGCAGCACAGGTGGATCGTCGTTGCTGCGCGGTAGCGGATCGCAGGGACGTTGTCGTTACAGGCGGCTTCTCGGGATCCGGCACATCTCGTGCGGAGTCGTCGGCGAAGGGGGTGTCATGGCTGCCTCACTCTCACGTCCGTCGCACTAGGGTCGCTCCCAATCCCCTGCGGTCGGACCCTTTCTTCGCGGCCCGTCAGACAGCGCACGAGGTAGCGCCAAGGGCAGTCGCCAGTGTTCTCAGCCTTAGCCGCCTGCAGTGCCCGGGTCCCCGATGTTCTTCTCCAGCCAATTGGACTGTCCGCCCTATCTACTGGGCAGGGGTCGCTTCTGGGCGGCGTGCGGGCTATTTATCTAGTGCTTGCTCTGGTGGGGGACTGCCCCCTCGCCCTCAGGGCCTCAGCTGCTCTACCAGTGTTTCGCGGCGTCAGGGTCAGTAGAGGGCACAGGGTCAGTGTCCACAGCGGCCGGCGAAGCGTTGTGTGGGGCGAGGCCAGTGAGCGTGGCCAGCGCCGCAATCCCGCCGCGTAGGCCTCTCCCTCTGGCCTGCGAGTGTGTGTAGAGCCCCGGGTTGGTCAGGGCATTCCCTGGGCGCCAAGACAGTATGCGCGGCCCACCGGGAGCAGGCCTGGGGCGCTGGTTCCAATCAGGTTCGGTGGGGCACCTCAGACGCCTTCCGGCCCCGGCAGACGTCACTGTGGATCGGGCAGTCGGGCCCCCCCGCCGCAGTAGTCACTAGTGGCGGCCGGCGAGCGCCTCCGGCTCCAGTCCTCACCCCCACTCAGGCCCTCAGCGCTCACCTTCTCAGGCCGTCCGCACGGTGGCCACCCCGACGAGGTGGCTGGCTCCGCTGACCCCGAGTCCTAGCGTCCCTGCCGGTTCCACGTGGTGGCTCAGTGCTGGTCAGTCGTGCGGGCGGCTGCTGTGCCTGTTTGTGCAGGTCCTGTGTCCGCAGTGGACAGTGAGGGGTGCGACTCGTGATGGCCAGTGCCTCCGGTGCCTCGTGCAGGCCTCCCTGTCGTGTGCGTCCCTTCCCTGCGGGCAGTGTCGCGTGTGTGGTCTGTTCCGGCCCTCCGGGCCTAGCAGCAGTTGTGGAGCCCCGGGCTGTCGTGGGCACCAGCCGGGTGTGGAGGCGGCTTGCGCGGCTATTTTCTAGTGCTGTCCTCGGTGCGGGCCTGGAGCACCGATCGTCCCCAAAATTGGCAGGGAGACGGGTGACCGCCCTCCACGCCGGCGCCGGCAGGTTTCGCTGGCCGTGGCTCGCGCTGGACAGGATAAATGCACCGGGTGGGGAAGCTCAGCGCGGAGCTCTACCTGGAGGCGTCCATGTCGTTCGCGTGCGTAGCCACGCCCCCCATATTCACGGCAGTTGATGGTGCTCTCCCCACGGCCCAGGCGGCCGTGCTGTAACATAGACTCCCAAATTGCCTGAAGCTTCAGGAGGCACACGACAGTCCTCTGCCCTCCGGGTTTGTTAGTCAGCGCCTTTCGCCACCTCGCTCCATTCTGTCTTGCCCGACGCGTTTCAGGGAACTCCTCCCATCATCAGGGGCTGCCTTCAAAAAACACTCGTAGAGGCATCACTGGTTTGCGGCTCATTTATATTCAAATCTCCTGGTAGGCGTCTGCTCACAAGCAGCGTCATACCGTCATTTATGGGATTTGTAGTCCGCTTGGTGTGCCTTAATTTATTATCACTTTTAAGTAAAGTCGAGTGTTCGTTGATAATCAGGCATATTAGTTTGCCTATAGTAGGCTGCTTCCGTGGTTCCGTGCGCTGTGTCATTTACTTAGAGTTCCGTGCTCAACCTCCAACCTGTTTGGAAGCGTCCGCCTCACTCCGCTGTGAAGGGTCATATTCACGGCAGTTGATGGTGCTCTCCCCACGGCCCAGGCGGCCGTGCTGTAACATAGACTCCCAAATTGCCTGAAGCTTCAGGAGGCACACGACAGTCCTCTGCCCTCCGGGTTTGTTAGTCAGCGCCTTTCGCCACCTCGCTCCATTCTGTCTTGCCCGACGCGTTTCAGGGAACTCCTCCCATCATCAGGGGCTGCCTTCAAAAAACACTCGTAGAGGCATCACTGGTTTGCGGCTCATTTATATTCAAATCTCCTGGTAGGCGTCTGCTCACAGGCAGCCCCTGATGATGGGAGGAGTTCCCTGAAACGCGTCGGGCAAGACAGAATGGAGCGAGGTGGCGAAAGGCGCTGACTAACAAACCCGGAGGGCAGAGGACTGTCGTGTGCCTCCTGAAGCTTCAGGCAATTTGGGAGTCTATGTTACAGCACGGCCGCCTGGGCCGTGGGGAGAGCACCATCAACTGCCGTGAATATGACCCTTCACAGCGGAGTGAGGCGGACGCTTCCAAACAGGTTGGAGGTTGAGCACAGAACTCTAAGTAAATGACACAGCGCACGGAACCACGGAAGCAGCCTACTATAGGCAAACTAATATGCCTGATTATCAACGAACACTCGACTTTACTTAAAAGTGATAATAAATTAAGGCACACCAAGCGGACTACAAATCCCATAAATGACGGTATGACGCAGCTTGTGAGCAGACGCCTACCAGGAGATTTGAATATAAATGAGCCGCAAACCAGTGATGCCTCTACGAGTGTTTTTTGAAGGCAGCCCCTGATGATGGGAGGAGTTCCCTGAAACGCGTCGGGCAAGACAGAATGGAGCGAGGTGGCGAAAGGCGCTGACTAACAAACCCGGAGGGCAGAGGACTGTCGTGTGCCTCCTGAAGCTTCAGGCAATTTGGGAGTCTATATATATATATATATATATATATATATATATATATATATATATATATATATATATATAAATATATATCTCCAAAGCTTCAAAACACCAGCCGGTTGCACTCGTGGGCGGGTGCACGCCAAACGGGGGTGTGCCCGTTACACAATGTCAGTTTCACACATCCAAGGACCATAAATCCAAAAGGAAAGCAGCACTCGCAGGAGGTAGTTCCAAAACAAATTTATTCGTGGCGGAACTAAACAGCAACATTTATTCGTGGCGGAACTAA
This sequence comes from Lissotriton helveticus, assembly GCF_964261635.1. Lineage (NCBI taxonomy): Eukaryota > Metazoa > Chordata > Amphibia > Caudata > Salamandridae > Lissotriton > Lissotriton helveticus. The sequence continues at coordinate 510,667,981 of NC_136071.1, read as the reverse complement.
ACAGCAAGTTGCTGTTTAGTTCCGCCACGAATAAATTGGTTTTGGAACTACCTCCTGCGAGTGCTGCTTTCCTTTTGGATTTATGGTCCTTGGATGTGTGAAACTGACATATAAATATAAATATATATATATATATATATATATATATATTCACTGAAAAAACCATAGGTTATAGACCATATATAGTTAGGAATTAGCATTTAAAAAACCTTATTTTACTCACACAAAACCATTGAAATTCCATATATAGTTAGTTGCACTAACTATATATTGCGCACCCGCAATCCACTGCTGATCATGTCACATATTACATCATTCATGACATGGTCAGTGACATCACTGATGACATCACTGATGACATCTCAAATGACATCACTGATGACATCACTGATGACATCATCCAGTGACTGTGTGTTTCTGTAAAGTTTAAATATGTTTTAGATATTGAAGAATGAGTAGATGTATAACTGTCTGGACGAAGGATTTAGTAGGTGCATGACTGAATGTATGAGTGAGTGATTAAATGTGTCTCACTGAGTGCATGGGTTAGTGACTAAACTGTCTTAATTTGTGCATCATTATGTCTGTTGTTCTGTAAACTACTGCATGTGTTGATCAGTAGCTATATGATTAACTATATGGGTTATTGATTGATTGTCCAAGTATTTGTATGGGAGACTGAGTGTGTGTGTGGCTGGCTGGGAGGTGTGTGACTCTGTGCAGATCAATGTGTACTTGTATCAATGATTGTATAAGAAAGTAAGTATGTGTTACTATATGTTTGAAAATGTAAGGTGCTCTATGTTTAACTGTATAGACAAGAAAATGGAAGTGTGATTGATTCTTTACAGGACTGACTAGGTGTGTGAGTAACTCCATGGATGAGTGGCAGAGTGTGAGTGTCTGTATAGGTGTATGAGTGCATATGATAGTGTTGTAAAGATGAGTGATTGTATGTATGAATGATTGTATGGGTGAATGAGTGAATGTGTGTGTAGACGTAGGAATCAGTGAGTACGTATGTAGTAACTAGTATTGGTGTGTCAATGGTTTCAAAAATTATACTCTGTATTTAACACTGGGTGAAACAGAGGTTATATTAAAATGTGAGGAGATGCATTGTATTGTCACATGAATGATATCATCAGTGATGTGGTCATTGATGTCAAATGAGATGTCATCAGTGATGTCATCAGTGATGTCATTTGAGATGTCATCAGTGATGTCATCAGTGATGTCACTGACCATGTCATGAATGATGTAATATGTGACATGATCAGCAGTGGATTGCGGGTGCGCAATATATAGTTAGTGCAACTAACTATATATGGAATTTCAATGGTTTTGTGTGAGTAAAATAAGGTTTTTTAAATGCTAATTCCTAACTATATATGGTCTATAACCTATGGTTTTTTCAATGAATTTTCAAGGTTTTGTAAATGCTAATTCCTAACTATATATGGTCTATAACCTATGGTTTTTTCAGTGAATTTCAATGGTTTTTTAATAGCAAATATCATAAGCTGTCGAATGTCAAGTACGTGGTAAGTGAAAACATTTTCGTGTTTATGCACACTGATCTGCTTTGAATGGTGCCCCCCCCCCTCATTTCTATTAGGAGTACTCTCTCTTTGCAGATAGTGAAAGGTAGTTAACGCAGGCCTTTGCCCCCGTTGTAATCCGTCGTGCCTGCTTCTCTCTCCATTTGATTGATTGTTATCCAAGTATTTACTGTTTTAGAATTAGTTCTCTTTGGTTCATTCTCTATTTACAAACAAACACAGAGTCGCAATACTCTGTTTAGTCTTTGCAGATAACGAAAAATCGTGTAAAAAAAAAGAAAAGGAATCGAGCAAAATCAGTAGGCCACTAATGGGATCTCTTTTTGACCTCGCTAAAACAGAAACATTAGGAACAACCCCTCATGACAAATACCAAACTAGTGAGATGAACTGAACTCCACACAATGATGGCTGCAAAACAGCTCGGCTCCGCCACCCACCCCGCCCAAAATAACGATAAAGAGCGGCTGCCATGATTGGTTGCGGAATGGCCACAACGGAGCTACGAAATGGTGCTGCTCTCATGCTAACCCCAGCTTCGGTCTGAAACATCCAGAAACACTGTAGACTACCAATTCGATCAGTTCCGGTAGCGCCCCAATGTAACCCGGTAGAGAAGAACTAGCCCTCCCCTCTTTGACTGATGGTTCTTGTTGCCTGTCCCTTCTGTTGTCATTTAACAGAACTATTTAGCCTGCTGAAAGGGGTTGTGTTTCGACCGCTGGTTGGTGGAGACATTTTGACTATATTCTGGACCTGCGTTGTCGCGTAATGCGTCATATGACGCGCCGCGTTAGCGCATCCGGAAGTCATCCGGGGCGCGCAGCGCGTAACGTAAGCATAACAAGTCATGTGACTTGTTAATAAAACTTTTCATTGGTTCATTTTACTTTTCTTATTCTAATGATGAAAGCCTTGGTCATATCACCTAAAAATTACGCTTTTAATTACTTCCGAACATTATTTTCTCTTAAATATATGTTATAATGTTCCAGGCTAATGTACTTTCCCGGAAATTTTACAACTGTCCTGCAAGTAAAATATATTCTTTTTTCGAGAAAAAGAGCGTTTCTTCGTCCCATGACGGAGCCGTTGAGCAAAAGAGGGTCGACCTGCTGTCTTAGTCGCCGATACGCCTGAATATGAGATTCTTATCGATCACTTTATGTTGCAGGAATAGAAAACACAACAGCCCTTGACCATTTATCTTTACTGCGTTCCTTCGTATTATACCTTTTACCCTTCATGTAATTGGTCTGCTTTATTTCACTTGCCTTTTAATGATTCTAAAACAGTGACTATTATTAAAAACTTTACCAATGTATACACTACTACCATGTTTTCTTTTAAAAACCTTTATTGTGAAAATTTCCTTATACAAATACGAGCCTATAACCACGTGGGCCTGCCACGGAGCAAACTGTAATCGTATATGATGAATAGACATTTACACTGTAGAGGAACGTAACGGGCGGGCCATTAGGTTGCAAAAACTAAGGTGTCTAACAGTTACGGAATCGGTGGACGTACATTTTATAATTAAAATACGACAGGGCCAGTTACAATAAAATTATCTAGATATACATTTGCGGGCAAGTACCATGGGTGACGTTAATTCGAATTTTCAACAGTACAGTAATCAATAACACATCAGAACTTAATATCAATAGGGATGTCGAAATATTCAATCAATTCTCGTCCCCGCCCGCCATGTGCTTCAAAACTGCATACGTATCTCGTGATTTCAAGGTTCTGCAACCAGTACACAACAAGGAGTTACGAGTCCCATTTATTCCGGCGCCATTTTGGGCGAGGACGGGCAGGTCCAGGATATAGTCAAAATGTCTCTACCAACCATCGACTATGATGATGTTCATATGCTGTATTTATTAGAGTAACACTCATCTGCCCACATGAAATTAATTTACCACAATCTAAACATGTCATTTTAATCTTTCCAAAGTTCTTCTAAATATTTGGGACCGTTTCCCTTGCCTCTGAAGCTCTCAGTGCCACTTCTTTGATGAATGTACTAGCAGGTCAGGGGTTCTCCTCCAAATCTCTCTTTTATGCAGCACTATAATTAATTGGTGCCACCTCTCCATATGACGATGCATGGTATAGTTACCACAACTATATATTTTTTCGGTTCCTCTGGAGAGTTCATCGTGGCAGATGAAGCGTGTAACATACCGGGCATTTACCTTTTTTTGCATGTACAGGAAAGGAAAAAAAAATCGAGCGTTCGAGTTCTTAGGTGTCCCAGGGCCATTTTAGTGGACCAGGCCCAAATCCAAAGAACAGCTATCTCACAGGCTAATGGGGCGACCCACGCCGAGTTTCAGCATTGTAGGATGACCACACAAGTACAGCAACTTGCTAGACATCACCTCGGTGCCATCCGGATCTCGGCGCCCCACTGCAGATGAAGTGCCTCTCAACTATGAAACCACCACGGTGACATCCGGATCTTGGCGCGTTGTGCTGCCTTCGGCCTATTCGCACATCGGTCCGCTACTGACGCCATCTCACAGGCTAATGGGGTGACCCACGCCGAGTTTCAGCATTGTAGGATGACCACACCAACTTGCTAGACATCACCTCGGTGCCATCCGAATCTTGGCATCTCAACGCCTAGTGGTATCTTCCATACAGAAAATATTGTTACGCTGCCTTTGGCCCCATTCGCACATCAGTCCGCAACTTAGACATCACCTCGATGCCATCCGGATCTTGGCATCTCAGCGCCTTGTGGTGTCAGTCAGAAAATATTGTTGCGCTGCCTTTGGCCCCATTCGCACATCAGTCCGCTACTGACACCATCTCACAGGCCAATAGGGCGCCCCACGCCGACTTTTACCATTGTACGATGGCCACACCAGTGGCACAACTTGCTAGACATCACCTCGGTGCCATCCGAATCTTGGCATCTCAACGCCTAGTGGTATCTTCCATACAGAAAATCTTGTTACGCTACCTTTGGCCCCATTCGCACATCGGTCCGCAACTTAGACATCACCTCGGTGCCATCCGGATCTTGGCATCTCAGCGCCTTGTGGTGTATTCTCTTCAGAAAATATTGTTGAGCTGCCTTTGGCCCCATTCGCACATCGGTCCGCAACTTACACATCACCTCGGTGCCATCCGGATCTTGGCATCTCAGCGCCTTGTGGTGTCTTCTACTCCGAAAATATAGTAGAAAATATTGTTGCGCTGCCTTTGGCCCCATTCACACATCAGTCCGCTACTGACACCATCTCACAGGCCAACAGGGCGCCCCACGCCGACTTTTACCATTGTACGATGGCCACACCAGTGCCACAACTTGCTAGACACCACCTCGGTGCCATCCGGATCTTGGCATCTCAGCGCCTTGTGGTGTCTTCAAATCAGAAAATATTGTTGCGCTGCCTTTGGCCCCATTCGCACATCGGTCCGCTACTGACGCCATCTCACAGGCCAACGGGGCGCCCCACGCCGACTTTCAGCATTGTAGGATGGCCACACCAGTGCGGCAACTTACTAGACACCACCTCGGTGCCATCCGGATCTTGGCGCGTTGTGCTGCCTTCGGCCTATTCGCACATCGGTCCGCTACTGACGCAAACTCACAGGCCAACGGGGCGCCCCACGCCGACTTTCAGCATTGTTGGATAGCCACACCAGTGCGGCAACTTACTAGACACCACCTCGGTGCCATCCGGATCTTGGCGCGTTGTGCTGCCTTCGGCCTATTCGCACATCGGTCCGCTACTGACGCAAACTCACAGGCCAACGGGGCGCCCCACGCCGACTTTCAGCATTGTAGGATGGCCACACCAGTGCTGCAACTTGCTGGACACCACCTCGGTGCCATCCGGATCTTGGCGCGTTGTGTTGCCTTCGGCCTATTCGCACATCGGTCCGCTACTGACGCCGCCTCACGTGCCAACGTATTTTCTCCGCATTTTACACCCTATGCCGCATAACAGGTCATGTGACTTGTTTATAAAACTTTTCATTGGTTCATTTTACTTTTGGTTTCCTAATGATGGAAGGCATGATCATGTGACCTAAAAACAACACTTTTCATAGGATGAAAACTTTTTTTTTTTCCCAAACGATGAAAGCCCCACCTTGTTTCTGGATGTTTCAGACTGAAGCTGGCGTCAGCATGAAAGCACCACCATCTCGTGGCTCCATCGTGGTCATTCCGCGAGCAATCATGGCAGCCGCTCCCCACCAGAAGCCTGCAGGAGTCGGAGCCCCCAAAACTTTTGATGAATTCTCAAGGCGGAGGGGACGCTTTCGAGAATGGGGTCCAAGACCTAGCAGACAAGCGTCCGATTTCCAAGGTGTCCCAGGGCCATTTCAGTGGACCAGGCCCAAAAAGGAAACAGCCTGCCGCCATTTTGAGAGTCCTGTGACAGCCGCCTATCGCTGCACCGCAAGAGTGGGCGCAACTCAGCTGAATTGCGGCTTTTGACACAGTGGACCAAAAACGGACGGAATGGCAACTGAAACGGTAAAGGGGCGCCCCACTACAACAGATGACACTCCACCTGGAGAGGCCCGTTCACGCCGCCTCCCCCGGGGCGCTCCACGCCGTTATTCGGAGCAGCATTGTAGGATACCAAAACCAGTGCGGCAACTTACTGGACATCACCTTGGTGCCATCGTTCTGCTGCCTTGGAACTATTCGCGCAACAGTTTGCTACTGATGACCCACCCCCCGCGACGCCCCATGCCGTTATTTGCTGGGTGGCAACTTACTAGACATCACTTTCGTGTCATCTAGAGTTCGGCGCGTTCTGCTGCCTTGGAACTATTCGCACAACAGTTTGCTACTGATGACCCACCCCCCGCGACGCCCCACGCCGGAAATCTGGACGTTGTGCTGCGTTGGGACTATTCGCACAGCCGACCGCTACTTCGTTGTTTTTCCCTAAAAATGTTTATATGTTATTACTATTTTTGTTTTCTTGTATATATTTATAAATTATTAAAGTTTTATAATCTTACTACTTTGTCGGAGTGCTATATATTTTTAATGTGACACATAATTGTAAAAACTTTGATGTACAAACAGTCATCCCTGGAATCTTCCGCTTCAGGCTCGGTCCCCTCCCCAATCACAATACAGGATGGTTTTCAGATAATAGCAACGCTTCTGCTGTGACGGATCTCATCGAGTGTGGGCCTTGATCTACTATAACTCCTTTGAAGAGGGGTGATTCTTTACAGCTGTGGCCATAAACTACATCTGCAGGGCTAGCTGATACCCTAGGACCAGCCTGGACAATCGGACACAGAGGAAAAGGAGTGTCAGAGGGTGCGGTAGTGAATAGGGCGAAAGGGAGGTGTCGGGCGGGCACAGGGTGTGATTCTCAGGGAACAGCAGCGCAGATGGGGGAGGTTTATTACCCATGCATAAGACAGAGAGCGGGGGTGACCACTGCCTGGGGGAGATGCTTGCGAGGGTGGGGAGCCATGCTAAGGATCGACAGCGTGCACAGAGTGGGTCTGGTCAAGGCATCTAAAATGGCTGCCGTGCACGACAAAAGTGTGGCATTTGAAAAAAGACAAGATGGCGCAGACAATGTTTTTCAACACTTCCTGATTTCCTTCGAATCGAACGTTAACAGACGTTGGGGCATATTACCAAAGTTAAGCGATATTTATCCCTAACGATGCTTAGCAACGATTTTTTTACCGTCAGAAATTATCGCAGATAAACCTTGCTATTATCAAGGTTTATCGGAAATACGATAAAAAACGACCGCAATGCATTAATATCGCTGAAAACTCAGCGATATTCATGCATTACCGAGCTAATGCTCTTAGCCATGTTATCCACCTCCCATTGGATAACATGGCTAAGAACTGCTCAGGGCAGGTGGTAGCTTTTGGAGATATTCGCCCTTATCTCGAATATTTCCAAAAGTTGATAATAGGAGATAGCGATGTTAGCGACTGTTTCCAGTCGCTAACATCTTGGCATGCCCACTTTGCATGTCATTAGTGATAAATATCACTCACATGCAAAGTGGGGCCCAAGATGGTCGCTATCTTCTACTAGCCGTCGCTAACTGGTGTTAGCAACAGCTAGGTAATACACATATAATTTTATCTCCGCGAAGCGGAGCGCTGTTACAGATATATATCTTGTTTCTGAACGTTAATTTCTCAAAATGCACTGAAGCACATATATTGAGACCTAGCAAAGGCACATCGGGCTACCAGTCCCTACAATTTTGCCAAGTTTCGTGCAAATCCATTCAGCTGTTCGATCCTACCGAGAGACAAGATGGCGGCCGCTACGGACTGTTTGGAATGTTTACAGACACCGGAGAGCCAATCTGCTTCGCTTCGCAAAGCTCCGTAACGCGAAAAGTACGCGAAGCGGTGCGCTGTTACAGATATATACCTTTTTTTGAACGTTAATTTCTCAAAATCCACTGGAGCACATATATTGAGATCTAGCAAAGGCACATCGGGCTACCAGTCCCTACAATTTTGCCAAGTTTCGTGCAAATCCATTCAGCTGTTCGATTATTATTATTTTTATTTTTTTTTGCCCCGCGGGGCCCTTTTAAAACCTCCACATCAAACCTAGGGGGTGAGCGACAATGTACTATGCCCCCTTATGGTCATTTGCCCCTTCGCTTTGGCCTCCTCTTGTCTCTCGATCCTACCGAGAGACAAGATGGCGGCCGCTACGGACTGTTTGGAATGTTGACAGACGCCGGAGAACCAATCAGCTTCGCTTCACAAAGCTCCGTTGCGCGAAAAGTACGCGTAGCGGAGCGCTGCCCAGTCCGCTGTTACAGATATATACCTTTTTTTGAACATTAATTTCTCAAAATCCACTGAAGCACATATATTGAGATCTAGCAAAGGCACATCGGGCTACCAGTCCCTACAATTTTGCCAAGTTTCGTGCAAATCCATTCAGCTGTTCGATTATTATTATGTTTATTTTTTTTTGCCCCGCGGGGCCCTTTTAAAACCTCCACATCAAACCTAGGGGGTGAGCGACAATGTACTATGCCCCCTTATGGTCATTTGCCCCTTCGCTTTGGCCTCCTCTTGTCTCTCGATCCTACCGAGAGACAAGATGGCGGCCGCTACGGACTGTTTGGAATGTTGACAGACGCCGGAGAACCAATCAGCTTCGCTTCACAAAGCTCCGTTGCGCGAAAAGTACGCGTAGCGGAGCGCTGCCCAGTCCGCTGCTACAGATATATATCTTTTTTTGAACATTAATTTCTCAAAATCCACTGAAGCACATATATTGAGACCTACAAAAGGCACATCGGGCTACCAGTCCCTACAATTTTGCCAAGTTTCGTGCAAATCCATTCAGCCGTTCGGGCTAAAAGTGAGGCCAACCGCCCTATGGAAATTAACATGGGAAAAACGCGTTTTGGGACCCCCCTTTTTTCTCGGCCCCCCCTTGACGAACCCCCCCAAAATTTTCAGGGGCTGCTCAGAAACAAAATGTGCCATTTTCCTGAAAATTTCAGCCAATTCCGTCCACAAACGCCAAAGTTATTAGACATAGAATTTTCAAAAAACCCATAGAGAAAAAATCCTAACTATATATACCTACTGGCGACCGCCAGTAGGTAATATATATATATATATATATATATATATATATATATATTCACTGAAAAAACCATAGGTTATAGACCATATATAGTTAGGAATTAGCATTTAAAAAACCTTATTTTACTCACACAAAACCATTGAAATTCCATATATAGTTAGTTGCACTAACTATATATTGCGCACCCGCAATCCACTGCTGATCATGTCACATATTACATCATTCATGACATGGTCAGTGACATCACTGATGACATCACTGATGACATCTCAAATGACATCACTGATGACATCACTGATGACAACATCCAGTGACTGTATGTTTCTGTAAAGTTAAAATATGTCTTACATATTGAAGAATGAGTGGATGTATAAGTGTCTGGATGAAGGATTTAGTAGGTGCGTGACTGACTGTATGAGTGAGTGATTAAATGTGTCTCACTGAATGCATGGGTTAGTAACTAAACTGTCTTAATTTGTGCATCATTATGTCTGTTGTTCTGTAAACTGCTGCATGTGTTGATCATTAGCTATACGAGAGGCTATATGTGTTATTAATTGGTTGCCCAAGTATTTCTATGGGAGATTGAGTTTGTGTGGGGGTGGCTGGAAGGTGTGTGACTCTATGCATAGATGTGTGAGCAGTTTATTCACTAGGTGTATGAGTTCAAGAGTGCATGTGGAAACAGCTACATGGGCAGTTGACTGTGTGCATGAGTGTATTGATGAGTGAATGGATATCTCAATGCTACATGTCATAGTAAGTACATATGTAAAACACAGTACATGTGAGAGTTGGCATATATAAATAACTGTGCATGAGAGCCACTGAATAAGTGAGTGGTTGTATCGATCATTGTGAACTTGTATCAGGGATTGTATAAGAGAGTAAATATGTGTTAGTATATGTTTCAATAAGTAAGGTGTGTTTAACTGTATAGTTGAAGAAATGGAGGTGAGATTGTTTCTTTGCATGACTGACTGGGTGTGTGAGTAACTCCATGGATGAGTGGCAGTGTGTGAGTGTCTGTATACACTGAGTGTATCTAAGGTTATATTAGAGTCTGAAGAGGTTTATCGTATTAGCACAAGAATGATGTCAAATGAGATGTCATCAGTGATGTCATCAGTGATGTCATTTGAGATGTCATCAGTGATGTCATCAGTGATGTCACTGACCATGTCATGAATGATGTAATATGTGACATGATCAGCAGTGGATTGCGGGTGCGCAATATATAGTTAGTGCAACTAACTATATATGGAATTTCAATGGTTTTGTGTGAGTAAAATAAGGTTTTTTAAATGCTAATTCCTAACTATATATGGTCTATAACCTATGGTTTTTTCAGTGAATTTTCAAGGTTTTGTAAATGCTAATTCCTAACTATATATGGTCTATAACCTATGGTTTTTTCAGTGAATTTCAATGGTTTTTTAATAGCAAATATCATAAGCTGTCGAATGTCAAGTACGTGGTAAGTGAAAACATTTTCGTGTTTATGCACACTGATCTGCTTTGAATGGTGCCCCCCCCCCTTATTTCTATTAGGAGTACTCTCTCTTTGCAGATAGTGAAAGGTAGTTAACGCAGGCCTTTGCCCCAGTTGTAATCCGTCGTGCCTGCTTCTCTCTCCATTTGATTGATTGTTATCCAAGTATTTACTGTTTTAGAATTAGTTCTCTTTGGTTCATTCTCTATTTACAAACAAACACAGAGTCGCAATACTCTGTTTAGTCTTTGCAGATAACGAAAAATCGTGTAAAAAAAAAGAAAAAGAATCGAGCAAAATCAGTAGGCCACTAATGGGATCTCTTTTTGACCTCGCTAAAATAGAAACATTAGGAACAACCCCTCATGACAAATACAAAACTAGTGAGATGAACTGAACTCCACACAATGATGGCTGCAAAACAGCTCGGCTCCGCCACCCACCCCGCCCAAAATAACGATAAAGAGCGGCTGCCATGATTGGTTGCGGAATGGCCACAACGGAGCTACGAAATGGTGCTGCTCTCATGCTAACCCCAGCTTCGGTCTGAAACATCCAGAAACACTGTAGACTACCAATTCGATCAGTTCCGGTAGCGCCCCAATGTAACCCGGTAGAGAAGAACTAGCCCTCCCCTCTTTGACTGATGGTTCTTGTTGCCTGTCCTTTCTGTTGTCATTTAACAGAACTATTTAGCCTGCTGAAAGGGGTTGTGTTTCGACCGCTGGTTGGTGGAGACATTTTTACTATATTCTGGACCTGCGTTGTCGCGTAATGCGTCATATGACGCGCCGCGTTAGCGCATCCGGAAGTCATCCGGGGCGCGCAGCGCGTAACATAAGCATAACAAGTCATGTGACTTGTTAATAAAACTTTTCATTGGTTCATTTTACTTTTCTTATTCTAATGATGAAAGCCTTGGTCATATCACCTAAAAATTACGCTTTTAATTACTTCCGAACATTATTTTCTCTTAAATATATGTTATAATGTTCCAGGCTAATGTACTTTCCCGGAAATTTTACAACTGTCCTGCAAGTAAAATATATTCTTTTTTCGAGAAAAAGAGCGTTTCTTCGTCCCATGACGGAGCCGTTGAGCAAAAGAGGGTCGACCTGCTGTCTTAGTCGCCGATACGCCTGAATATGAGATTCTTATCGATCACTTTATGTTGCAGGAATAGAAAACACAACAGCCCTTGACCATTTATCTTTACTGCGTTCCTTCGTATTATACCTTTTACCCTTCATGTAATTGGTCTGCTTTATTTCACTTGCCTTTTAATGATTCTAAAACAGTGACTATTATTAAAAACGTTACCAATGTATACACTACTACCATGTTTTCTTTTAAAAACCTTTATTGTGAAAATTTCATTATACAAATACGAGCCTATAACCACGTGGGCCTGCCACGGAGCAAACTGTAATCGTATATGATGAATAGACATTTACACTGTAGAGGAACGTAACGGGCGGGCCATTAGGTTGCAAAAACTAAGGTGTCTAACAGTTACGGAATCGGTGGACGTACATTTTATAATTAAAATACGACAGGGCCAGTTACAATAAAATTATCTAGATATACATTTGCGGGCAAGTACCATGGGTGACGTTAATTCGAATTTTCAACAGTACAGTAATCAATAACACATCAGAACTTAATATCAATAGGGATGTCGAAATATTCAATCAATTCTCGTCCCCGCCCGCCATGTGCTTCAAAACTGCATACGTATCTCGTGATTTCAAGGTTCTGCAACCAGTACACAACAAGGAGTTACGAGTCCCATTTATTCCGGCGCCATTTTGGGCGAGGACGGGCAGGTCCAGGATATAGTCAAAATGTCTCTACCAACCATCGACTATGATGATGTTCATATGCTGTATTTATTAGAGTAACACTCATCTGCCCACATGAAATTAATTTACCACAATCTAAACATGTCATTTTAATCTTTCCAAAGTTCTTCTAAATATTTGGGACCGTTTCCCTTGCCTCTGAAGCTCTCAGTGCCACTTCTTTGATGAATGTACTAGCAGGTCAGGGGTTCTCCTCCAAATCTCTCTTTTATGCAGCACTATAATTAATTGGTGCCACCTCTCCATATGACGATGCATGGTATAGTTACCACAACTATATATTTTTTCGGTTCCTCTGGAGAGTTCATCGTGGCAGATGAAGCGTGTAACATACCGGGCATTTACCTTTTTTTGCATGTACAGGAAAGGAAAAAAAAATCGAGCGTTCGAGTTCTTAGGTGTCCCAGGGCCATTTTAGTGGACCAGGCCCAAATCCAAAGAACAGCTATCTCACAGGCTAAAGGGGCGACCCACGCCGAGTTTCAGCATTGTAGGATGACCACACAAGTACAGCAACTTGCTAGACATCACCTCGGTGCCATCCGGATCTCGGCGCCCCACTGCAGATGAAGTGCCTCTCAACTATGAAACCACCACGGTGACATCCGGATCTTGGCGCGTTGTGCTGCCTTCGGCCTATTCGCACATCGGTCCGCTACTGACGCCATCTCACAGGCTAATGGGGTGACCCACGCCGAGTTTCAGCATTGTAGGATGACCACACCAACTTGCTAGACATCACCTCGGTGCCATCCGAATCTTGGCATCTCAACGCCTAGTGGTATCTTCCATACAGAAAATATTGTTACGCTGCCTTTGGCCCCATTCGCACATCAGTCCGCAACTTAGACATCACCTCAATGCCATCCGGATCTTGGCATCTCAGCGCCTTGTGGTGTCAGTCAGAAAATATTGTTGCGCTGCCTTTGGCCCCATTCGCACATCAGTCCGCTACTGACACCATCTCACAGGCCAATAGGGCGCCCCACGCCGACTTTTACCATTGTACGATGGCCACACCAGTGGCACAACTTCCTAGACATCACCTCGGTGCCATCCGAATCTTGGCATCTCAACGCCTAGTGGTATCTTCCATACAGAAAATCTTGTTACGCTACCTTTGGCCCCATTCGCACATCGGTCCGCAACTTAGACATCACCTCGGTGCCATCCGGATCTTGGCATCTCAGCGCCTTGTGGTGTATTCTCTTCAGAAAATATTGTTGAGCTGCCTTTGGCCCCATTCGCACATCCGTCCGCAACTTACACATCACCTCGGTGCCATCCGGATCTTGGCATCTCAGCGCCTTGTGGTGTCTTCTACTCCGAAAATATAGTAGAAAATATTGTTGCGCTGCCTTTGGCCCCATTCACACATCAGTCCGCTACTGACACCATCTCACAGGCCAACAGGGCGCCCCACGCCGACTTTTACCATTGTACGATGGCCACACCAGTGCCACAACTTGCTAGACACCACCTCGGTGCCATCCGGATCTTGGCATCTCAGCGCCTTGTGGTGTCTTCAAATCAGAAAATATTGTTGCGCTGCCTTTGGCCCCATTCGCACATCGGTCCGCTACTGACGCCATCTCACAGGCCAACGGGGCGCCCCACGCCGACTTTCAACATTGTAGGATGGCCACAGAAGTGCGACAACTTACTAGACACCACCTCGGTGCCATCCGGATCTTGGCGCGTTGTGCTGCCTTCGACCTATTCGCACATCGGTCCGCTACTGACGCAAACTCACAGGCCAACGGGGCGCCCCACGCCGACTTTCAGCATTGTAGGATGGCCACACCAGTGCGGCAACTTACTAGACACCACCTCGGTGCCATCCGGATCTTGGCGCGTTGTGCTGCCTTCGGCCTATTCGCACATCGGTCCGCTACTGACGCAAACTCACAGGCCAACGGGGCGCCCCACGCCGACTTTCAGCATTGTTGGATGGCCACACCAGTGCGGCAACTTACTAGACACCACCTCGGTGCCATCCGGATCTTGGCGCGTTGTGCTGCCTTCGGCCTATTCGCACATCGGTCCGCTACTGACGCAAACTCACAGGCCAACGGGGCGCCCCACGCCGACTTTCAGCATTGTAGGATGGCCACACCAGTGCTGCAACTTGCTGGACACCACCTCGGTGCCATCCAGATCTTGGCGCGTTGTGTTGCCTTCGGCCTATTCGCACATCGGTCCGCTACTGACGCCGCCTCACGTGCCAACGTATTTTCTCCTAATTTTACACCCTATGCCGCATAACAGGTCATGTGAATTGTTTATAAAACTTTTCATTGGTTCATTTTACTTTTGGTTTCCTAATGATGGAAGGCTTGATCATGTGACCTAAAAACAACACTTTTCATAGGATGAAAACTTTTTTTTTTCCCCAAACGATGAAAGCCCCACCTTGTTTCTGGATGTTTCAGACTGAAGCTGGCGTCAGCATGAAAGCACCACCATCTCGTAGCTCAGTCGTGGTCATTCCGCGAGCAATCATGGCAGCCGCTCCCCACCAGAAGCCTGCAGGAGTCGGAGCCCCCAAAACTTTTGATGAATTCTCAAGGCGGAGGGGACGCTTTCGAGAATGAGGTCCAAGACCTAGCAGACAAGCGTCCGATTTCCAAGGTGTCCCAGGGCCATTTCAGTGGACCAGGCCCAAAAAGGAAACAGCCTGCCGCCATTTTGAGAGTCCTGTGACAGCCGCCTATCGCTGCACCGCAAGAGTGGGCGCAACTCAGCTGAATTGCGGCTTTTGACACAGTGGACCAAAAACGGACGGAATGGCAACTGAAACGGTAAAGGGGCGCCCCACTACAACAGATGACACTCCACCTGGAGAGGCCCGTTCACGCCGCCTCCCCCGGGGCGCTCCACGCCGTTATTCGGAGCAGCATTGTAGGATACCAAAACCAGTGCGGCAACTTACTGGACATCACCTTGGTGCCATCGTTCTGCTGCCTTGGAACTATTCGCGCAACAGTTTGCTACTGATGACCCACCCCCCGCGACGCCCCATGCCGTTATTTGCTGGGTGGCAACTTACTAGACATCACTTTCGTGTCATCTAGATTTCAACGCGTTCTGCTGCCTTGGAACTATTCGCACAACAGTTTGCTACTGATGACCCACCCCCCGCGACGCCCCACGCCGGAAATCTGGACGTTGTTCTGCGTTGGGACTATTCGCACAGCCGACCGCTACTTCGTTGTTTTTCCCTAAAAATGTTTATATGTTATTACTATTTTTGTTTTCTTGTATATATTTATAAATTATTAAAGTTTTATAATCTTACTACTTTGTCGGAGTGCTATATATTTTTAATGTGACACATAATTGTAAAAACTTTGATGTACAAACAGTCATCCCTGGAATCTTCCGCTTCAGGCTCGGTCCCCTCCCCAATCACAATACAGGATGGTTTTCAGATAATAGCAACGCTTCTGCTGTGACGAATCTCATCGAGTGTGGGCCTTGATCTACTATAACTCCTTTGAAGAGGGGTGATTCTTTACAGCTGTGGCCATAAACTACATCTGCAGGGCTAGCTCATACCCTAGGACCAGCCTGGACAATCGGACACAGAGGAAAAGGAGTGTCAGAGGGTGCGGTAGTGAATAGGGCGAAAGGGAGGTGTCGGGCGGGCACAGGGTGTGATTCTCAGGGAACAGCAGCGCAGATGGGGGAGGTTTATTACCCATGCATAAGACAGAGAGCGGGGGTGACCACTGCCTGGGGGAGATGTTTGCGAGGGTGGGGAGCCATGCTAAGGATCGACAGCGTGCACAGAGTGGGTCTGGTCAAGGCATCTAAAATGGCTGCCGTGCACGACAAAAGTGTGGCATTTGAAAAAAGACAAGATGGCGCAGACAATGTTTTTCAACACTTCCTGATTTCCTTCGAATCGAACGTTAACAGACGTTGGGGCATATTACCAAAGTTAAGCGATATTTATCCCTAACGATGCTTAGCAACGATTTTTTTACCGTCAGAAATTATCGCAGATAAACCTTGCTATTATTAAGATTTATCGGAAATACGATAAAAAACGACCGCAATGCATTAATATCGCTGAAAACTCAGCGATATTCATGCATTACCGAGCTAATGCTCTTAGCCATGTTATCCACCTCCCATTGGATAACATGGCTAAGAACTGCTCAGGGCAGGTGGTAGCTTTTAGAGATATTCGCCCTTATCTCGAATATTTCCAAAAGTTGATAATAGGAGATAGCGATGTTAGCGACTGTTTCCAGTCGCTAACATCTTGGCATGCCCACTTTGCATGTCATTAGTGATAAATATCACTCACATGCAAAGTGGGGCCCAAGATGGTCGCTATCTTCTACTAGCCGTCGCTAACTGGTGTTAGCAACAGCTAGGTAATACACATATAATTTTATCTCCGCGAAGCGGAGCGCTGTTACAGATATATATCTTGTTTCTGAACGTTAATTTCTCAAAATGCACTGAAGCACATATATTGAGACCTAGCAAAGGCACATCGGGCTACCAGTCCCTACAATTTTGCCAAGTTTCGTGCAAATCCATTCAGCTGTTCGATCCTACCGAGAGACAAGATGGCGGCCGCTACGGACTGTTTGGAATGTTTACAGACACCGGAGAGCCAATCAGCTTCGCTTCGCAAAGCTCCGTAACGCGAAAAGTACGCGAAGCGGTGCGCTGTTACAGATATATACCTTTTTTTGAACGTTAATTTCTCAAAATCCACTGGAGCACATATATTGAGATCTAGCAAAGGCACATCGGGCTACCAGTCCCTACAATTTTGCCAAGTTTCGTGCAAATCCATTCAGCTGTTCGATTATTATTATTTTTATTTTTTTTTGCCCCGCGGGGCCCTTTTAAAACCTCCACATCAAACCTAGGGGGTGAGCGACAATGTACTATGCCCCCTTATGGTCATTTGCCCCTTCGCTTCGGCCTCCTCTTGTCTCTCGATCCTACCGAGAGACAAGATGGCGGCCGCTACGGACTGTTTGGAATGTTGACAGACGCCGGAGAACCAATCAGCTTCGCTTCACAAAGCTCCGTTGCGCGAAAAGTCCGCGAACCAGAGCGCTGCCCGGTCCGCTGTTACAGATATATATCTTTTTTTAAACGTTAATTTCTCAAAATCCACTGGAGCACATATATTGAGACCTACAAAAGGCACATCGGGCTACCAGTCCCTACAATTTTGCCAAGTTTCGTGCAAATCCATTCAGCCGTTCGGGCTAAAAGTGAGGCCAACCGCCCTATGGAAAACTCAATGTTAAAAACACGTTTTGGGACCCCCCTTTTTTCTCGGCCCCCACTGGACGAATCCCCCCCAAATTTTCAAGGGCTGCTCAGAAACAAAATGTGCCATTTTCCTGAAAATTTCAGCCAATTCCGTCCACAAACGCCAAAGTTATTAGACATAGAATTTTCAAAAAACCCATAGAGAAAAAATCCTAACTATATATACCTACTGGAGACCGCCAGTAGGTAATATATATATATATATATATATATATATATATATATATATATCAGGTCAGCTTCTCCCTCCTTTCGGAAAAAAGAAAGCGAAGGACACTTCGGATTTAGAGAGGTTGCCTTTAATCTGGGTTCATAACACGACCGGTTTCGGCGTTTGCCTTCTTCAAGTGTATGTTGCCCACAGCGTACTCCTCATTGAAGGTTGTTTTAAGGGCTCCTCCTCCTGGTGGTCTCAGAAGCCCCTCCTTCCACTGATTCGATTCACTTGCGCCGATTCCAGGGACTACTAGTCCCACAATGCAGCAGTTTGAAAAGTTCAGTGCTGTGCGGAGACGCCCGTTGTTACAGCATTCCCTCCTCTGACTATATATATAATGAGGTTGCACCCACAATTGCCACCTACTAAGGTATAATACAGCCCCAAAATTACATTGCACCACTGAACTTACTAAAGACTGAATGATATCGAGCACTGAACTTCATGTCCCAGAATTCTTGTTATAAGTATACACCCACTTGGGACGGCATGATAATGAATAAAAACCAAGAAATAATACAATGCTCGTTTTTTCAGTGAGGTGATGTGGCAGCCCTTGAAGAAGAGACAGGAAGTCTTGAAACGCGTTGGCTCATGAAAATATTGCATTGTGGAAAGCAGCCTGCAGCTTTAAACCGAATGGTGGGACGATGTCGTGTGACCTCTCACAGCGCGAAGGCACTTTGGGAAACATAAAACTGAGGCGGTGGTCTTACCGCGGAGAGGAGCACCATCTGCAGCCGGTTTGGACACTAAAGTCGGTTGCAGAGGCAGTCGGTCCAGAACCTTTCAGGACTGTGTGCACAGCGTCCCCTGCTTTAATGAGGTTGCACCCACAATTGCCACCTACTAAGGTATAATACAGCCCCAAAATTACATTGCACCATTGAACTTACTAAAGACTGAATGATATCGAGCACTGAACTTCATGTCCCAGAATTCTTGTTATAAGTATACGCCCACTTGGGACGGCATGATAATGAATAAAAACCAAGAATTAATACAATGCTCGTTTTTTCAGTGAGGTGATGTGGCAGCCCTTGAAGAAGAGACAGGAAGTCTTGAAACGCGTTGGTTCATGAAAATATTGCATTGTGGAAAGCAGCCTGCAGCTTTAAACCGAATGGTGGGACGATGTCGTGTGACCTCTCACAGCGCGAAGGCACTTTGAGAAACATAAAACTGACGCGGTGGTCTTACCGCGGAGAGGAGCACCATCTGCTGCCGGTTTGGACTGTAAAGCCGGTTGCAGAGGCAGTCGGTCCAGAACCTTTCAGGACTGTGTGCACAGCGTCCCCTGCTTTAATGAGGTTGCACCCACAATTAGCACCTACTAAGGTATAATACAGCCCCAAAATTACATTGCACCACTGAACTTACTAAAGACTGAATGATATCGAGCACTGAACTTCATGTCCCAGAATTCTTGTTATAAGTATACGCCCACTTGGGACGGCATGATAATGAATAAAAACCAATATTTAATACAATGCTCGTTTTTTCAGTGAGGTGATGTGGCAGCCCTTGAAGAAGAGACAGGAAGTCTTGAAACGCGTTGGCTCATGAAAATATTACATTGTGCAAAGCAGCCTGCAGCTTTAAACCGAATGGTGGGACGATGTCGTGTGACCTCTCACAGCGCGAAGGCACTTTGGGAAACATAAAACTGAGGCGGTGGTCTTACCGCGGAGAGGAGCACCATCTGCAGCCGGTTTGGACTGTAAAGTCGGTTGCAGAGGCAGTCGGTCCAGAACCTTTCAGGACTGTGTGCACAGCGTCCCCTGCTTTAATGAGGTTCCACCCACAATTGCCACCTACTAAGGTATAATACAGCCCCAAAATTACATTGCACCACTGAACTTACTAAAGACTGAATGATATCGAGCACTGAACTTCATGTCCCAGAATTCTTGTTATAAGTATACGCCCACTTGTGATGGCATGATAATGAATAAAAACCAAGAATTAATACAATTCTCGTTTTTTCAGTGAGGTGATGTGGCAGCCCTTGAAGAAGAGACAGGAAGTCTTGAAACGCGTTGGCTCATGAAAATATTGCATTGTGGAAAGCAGCCTGCAGCTTTAAACCGAATGGTGGGAGGATGTCGTGTGACCTCTCACAGCGCGAAGGCACTTTGAGAAACATAAAACTGACGCGGTGGTCTTACCGCGGAGAGGAGCACCATCTGCAGCCGGTTTGGACTGTAAAGCCGGTTGCAGAGGCAGTCGTCCAGAACCTTTCAGGACTGTGTGCACAGCGTCCCCTGCTTTAATGAGGTTGCACCCACAATTGCCACCTACTAAGGTATAATACAGCCCCAACATTACATTGCACCACTGAACTTACTAAAGACTGAATGATATCGAGCACTGAACTTCATGTCCCAGAATTCTTGTTATAAGTATCACGGCATGATAATGAATAAAAACCAAGAATTAATACAATGCTCGTTTTTTCAGTGAGGTGATGTGGCAGCCCTTGAAGAAGGGACAGGAAGTCTTGAAACGCGTTGGCTCATGAAAATATTGCATTGTGGAAAGCAGCCTGCAGCTTTAAACCGAATGGTGGGACGATGTCGTGTGACCTCTCACAGCGCGAAGGCACTTTGGGAAACACATATATATATATATATATATATATATATATATATATATATATATATATATATATATATATATATATATATATATATATATATATATATATATACCCATACATAGACACACACACACACACAAATGAATATGTACAAAGGTTATAGTGGAAATATATTTGGATCTTCCAATAAGAAACAACCTACTGTTTTAAAACCAAAAAACACGGAAATCCACCAGTTACATGTTATGTTATGTGGATTTTTATGGAGCGCTAATCACCTGTGAGGGTATCCAGGTATTTCGGAAGGTGGGCAGCTATGAGACCCCACAGAGTTAGTTGAAGAGCCAGATCTTCAGTTTCTTGCAGAATTCCAAGAGTTAGGAGGAGGCTCTGATGTGTTTTTGGGAGGTCGTTCCAGGCTTTGCGCACTATGTAAGAAAATGAGTGACCTCCTGTTCGGCTTTTATGACTGCAGGGGGTGTGAGTGAGTGAGAGTGAGGCAGACCATAGGCACCCGGTAGGGTGGTGCAAGCGTTTTCGGCTGTCCATGTGCAGTGCTTTGATCTTTGCGAGAGGAGCTTGAATTGGCTGTGTTTGTAAATAGGTAGCTAATGGAGCTCTTTGAGTGTGGTGTGATGTGGGAGGTTTAGGGTGAGCCTTGCGATGTTGTTCTGGATGATCTGGTGTCTGTATAGGACTTGTTTGGAAATACTGGCTTAAAGTGCATTGGCGTAGTCGATTTTGCTTGTGATGAGATATATCTGGGTGTTCTGGGGGCAAACATTTGAAGATCTTTTGTAGTATATGTAGGATTTGAAAGCAGGAGGAACTCAGTGCATTGATTTATGCTGTCATATTGAGTTTGTCGTTCAGGATGATTCACAGGTTACTGGCGTGGTTGGTGGGTTTTTGTGTTGGTCTTAGCTTTGCCATCTACCAGCTGGAGTCCCATGGAGAGTTCTTGATTCAAAAGACCAGCATTTCCTTCTTGCCAGAGGTAAGCTTCAAGCAGTTTGATCTCATCCTTTCTGCTACTGTGATCATGCAGTTAATGAAGGTGGTTCTGGCAGTTGTTGTCTTGTCTGTCAGGGATAGGATGAAATGGGGTTTGTTGGCCTAGGATATGATGGTGATGCCTTGGGATCAAGTGATGTTAGCAAGTTGATCAAGGTGGGGCTGAGAGAGATAAAACCTGGGGGACTCCGCAGATCCAGGTTTTGAATTCTGATGTGTAGAGTGGTAGTCTGACTCTGTGTTTTTCCCGTGAGGAAGAAGCCTTTCCAGTTAAGGATGGGTCTTTGGATGCCAATGACATGGAGACTTCTGATAAGTGTGTTTGAAAAAAACGCAATAAAGACTGCGAGAGGATGAGAAGGTTGATGGGTGCAGTCTTACCTCAGTCCAGTTTGGAGTATTTTTTCATGCCATGGTTACTTCTGAATCCTGATTGGGTGTAGTCTAGTAGATGGTGTAGGTCGTGATGGGTTTTGAGTTGATTGTTGATGCATTCTCTATCACTTTGGCAGGGTAGAGGAGCAGGGAGATGGGGCGGAAGTCGCTCCATTGGTTTGGGTAGGCAGATTGGCTTTATGAGGAGGACGTTGACTGTTGCATGCTTCTAGTATTCCTGGAAAGTGGTGGATGTGGTGGAGGTGTTGATGATTAGTGTGAGAGTGTTGTTGATGGGTGGTCCTCCCAGGTTATAGATGTGGTGGGGCATGGGTCTTTTGGGCTCCTGGAGTGGACAGACTGCATTAACGTTGATGTGTCTTTTCTGGTGAGTTTTTCCGTTTGGTCAGGTGTCCATCCTGGTTGGTGGTGGGTAGGTTGGCACTGAGATTTTTGATGTCCGAATGGTGTTCAAAGTTACTGTAGATGCTTGCTGTCATGCTTTGGAAGAAGTTTGATAAGCTATCGCAGAATTCTTGGGAACAAGTGATATTGTTGGCCGTGGCCTCGTTCTGGTGAATACCTTGACAATGGAGAAAATCTACTTGCAGAAGTTGGTGCTCGCTTTGATGTTTTCGGCATTATATGTAACTGACATAAGTCTAACTTGCTCCTTCATAGATTTTAGACATCATCAGTGATTTAATATGCGCAGTCACAACCACATGAAGATGCCCAACCCCATTAGTGGGCAACCATTCACGAACCGCTACACTGCATTCTTCCTATTTCTTCAGTCTGCGGGAATACAGGGGTACATGCTGATTTGGGCTAGAGTCCCGCAGGGCAAGTACGGGAGTGCTGGGTCCTGCAGTTGAAACTCGCATATAATGTCAAAATCTCCCTCGACTCCTCACGACTGATGTGAAAAATACTTATTTTTTATTTTGGCCCCATGCGACGTCCCTCAAGGCCTATCCTTGTATGGGCCAGGGGATCAAGGTACCTTCTTTCTAAGCTTCAGGACACAGGGACCATATGTCCTGTAATGGCTGCTGCAACATTTTGTTTTCATGTTGCGGTCAGCCAATGAGAGCTTTTAGTTCCGCAGGACTGTTGAGTCCCTCAAGACAGGATCAGGCATCAGAAAAAAAGCCTGCACAACAAATCAAAAGGCTCTATTTTTTAAATTTTAAGTCCTTTCAGGAGATCGGGATACTGGCACAGTAGTAGAATGGTATCCATCACCACCCTTAACTTGATGTGGTAGCCATGAACAAAAATAGAAGCAAACCACAACAAGGGGTTAGAAAGGGAACTCCAGAGAGTAGGTCCTGCAAACGTTGATACACGGTTAGACCTTGCATTGGCAGATAAGATACTAACAGTACTTGGCATAAGGGTAAATAAGTTCCCCTACCTCAGATCCTGAGATTTCTTGGATGCAATGGAATATCGGTGTAGTGGAGCAAGGTTGAGGGGAATGAGGTGGGGTAGGAAGAAAAGACTCTTAGCTGAGACCCTGTAAAGGAAGGACATTGTTAGTGCATCAATGTTCAAATACACAATTAAAGAACGTTCAGTACTTTAAATAAATGTTTGCTTCACCTGAGAGTCCTCAGTAGCAAGACTCTGTTTTTATCTCTGTAAAGTCCTGTCAAACAGGATGCCATCATTAGGCTGCAACCACAGCTCTGGATGAACCAATTACTTCACTGGAGCAAAGCTGATAAAACAGTTATTGTTTATCATGGGCCAACTACTGAAAATAGCATAACCCCCAACTGCTGACACATTATTGAGTTTCAAATCCCAGAGAATATCTCAAATAAGGTTTTAACTTCAGACAGTGCAATATTGTCATTCAGACCAATTTCTGACAAGAGTTACTTGGGTCCAGAATTCTGATGATATCCCAAAAAGAGGTAGCTTCAAACTGCTCAAGATTTTATTGCATGACAGGGAGGCTAACATTATGCAAATCTTCTTTATTTCCAGCTCACAGCAGCAACAATTGAAGAATTTGGGTGCATATTACCAAGGGTGGCGATAGGCAATTATCGCCGGTTTAGCTGCCGTTTTCGGCCGATAAGCGGCGATAATTCTATCGCTCTATTAGCAAGCTATCGCTAACTGATGTTAGCAACAGCTTTTAGGTGATAGTGAGCGGTTTGGGGTCCGCTTTGCATGTCGCTAATGACATGCAAAGTGGGCGTACCCAACCTGTTAGCGACTGAAAGCAGTCGCTAACGCCGCTATCGCCTATTAGCAAGGCAGGCGTAGCGATGGAAATATTCCCTCTATCGCCAAATACCAACGCCTGCTCAGACCAGTTCTTAGCCATGTTATCCAATGGGAGGGGGATAACATGACTAAGAGTATTTTGTTGCTAATGCGTGAATATCGCTGTATTCTCAGAGATATTCACACATTTCGCCGCTATCGCAGGATATTTTAGCACAATGGAGAAAAACGTTGCTAATAGCATGTTTTCTCCGCTAACATATCCAGCGATAGGCAGGGTTTTTGGCAGGGCAGGGAGAACAAGGGGTCGGTTCCCCAGCCATGGTCAAACAACAACTAGACCCTTCCTGGGCCACAGTGCGAGATTCCCGCAGTCCGGCTTCGTCGCACACCAAACTTTCTAGCCACATAGGCAGAGATTTTGTGGGAGATCCTCCAAAGGTGATCGAAGACAGGGAGAATTCTCAGCAGGTGAGAGCATGGAGAGACCTTTCAGATTCCCCTGTAAGAATTGGAACACAGTGACACATATCCCTTGGGTTCTAGACACAGTCAAGGGATCTTAGAGCCAATTTACAGATAGCCCAGTTCACATCTAGATCCCAGAGAGCATGGTCTTCTCCAATGTTCCCTCTAATTTTTTTCCTCTGTGTGCGGCAGTGGAGGGTCTCTGTGCGCTGCAACCATGGCTATGTGCGCCAGGAACCGAACCTCGCGTGTCTGCATCGCCAAATGCCACTCGTTTTTGGTGCCCTCCTGCACTCTGTCCACTCGTTTTTTGTGCCTTTCTGCCCTCTGTCCCACTCGTTTTTGGTGCCCTTCTGCCCTCTGTACCACTCGTTTTTGGTGCCCTTCTGCCCTCTGTCCCACTCGTTTTTGGTGCCCTCCTGCCCTCTGTCCCACTCGTTTTTTGTGCCTTTCTGCCCTCTGTCCCATTTGCTTTTGGTGCCCTTCTGCCATCTGCCCCACTCATTTTTGGTGCCCTTCTGCCCTCTTTCACACTCACTTCTGGTGCCCTTCTGCCCTCTGTCCCATTGTTTTTGGTGCCTTTCTGCCCTCTGCCCCACTCGTTTTTGGTGCCCTTCTGCCCCACTCGTTTTTGGTGCCCTTCTGCCCTCTGTCCCATCGTTTTTGGTGCCCTTATGCCCTCTGCCCCACTCGTTTTTGATGCACTTCTGCCCTCTGTGCCACTCGTTTTTGGTGCCCTTCTGCCCTCTGCCCCACTCGTTTTTGGTGCCCTTCTGCCCTCTGTCCCACTCGTTTTTGGTGCCCTCCTGCCCTTCTGCCCCACTCGTTATTGGTGCCTTTATGCCCTCTGTCCCACTCATTTTTGGTGCCCTTCCGCCCTCTGTCCCATTGTTTTTGGTGCCCTTCTGCCCTCTGTCCCATCGTTTTTGATGCCCTTCTGCCCTCTGTCCCACTCGCTTTTGGTGCCCTTCTGCCCTCTGCCCCACTCATTTTTGTTGCCTTTATGCCCTCTGTCCCACTCATTTTTGGTGCCCTTCTGCCCTCTGTCCCACTCATTTTTGGTGCCCTTCTGCCCTCTGTCCCATTGTTTTTGGTGCCCTTCTGCCCTCTGCTCCACTCGTTTTTGGTGCCCTTCTGCCCCACTCGTTTTTGGTGCCCTTCTGCCCCACGCGTTTTTGGTGCCCTTCTGCCCTCTGTCCCATCGTTTTTGGTGCCCTTCTGCCCTCTGCCCCACTCGTTTTTAATGCCCTTCTGCCCTCTGTCCCACTTGTTTTTGGTGCCCTTCTGCCCTCTGTCCCACTCGTTTTTGGTGCCCTCCTGCCCTTCTGCCCCACTCGTTTTTGGTGCCTTTATGCCCTCTGTCCCACTCATTTTTGGTGCCCTTCTGCCCTCTGTCCCATTGTTTTTGGTGCCCTTCTGCCCTCTGTCCCATTGTTTTTGGTGCCCTTCTGCCCACTGCCCGACTCGTTTTTGATGCCCTTCTGCCCTCTGTCCCACTCGTTTTTGGTGCCCTTCTGCCCTCTGCCCCACTCGTTTTTGGTGCCCTTCTGCCCTCTGTCCCACTCGTTTTTGGTGCCCTCCTGCCCTCTGTCCCACTCGTTTTTTGTGCCTTTCTGCCCTCTGTCCCACTCGTTTTTGGTGCCCTTCTGCCCCACTCGTTTTTGGTGCCTTTATGCCCTCTGTCCCACTCATTTTTGGTGCCCTGTCCCATTGTTTTGGTGCCCTTCTGCCCCACTCATTTTTGGTGCCCTTCAGCTCTCTGTCCCACTCGTTTTTGGTGCCCTCCTGCCCTCTGCCCCACGTTTTTTGGTGCCCTCCGGCCCTCTGCCCCACTCGTTTTTGGTGCCCTTCTGCCCGCTGTCCCACTCGTTGTTGTGCCTTTATGCCCTTTGTCCCTCTGTCCCACTCGTTGTTGTGCCTTTATGCCCTTTGTCCCACTCGTTGTTGTGCATTTATGCCCCTTGTCCCACTCGTTGTTGTGCCTTTATGCCCTCTGTCCCACTCGTGTTTTGTGCCTTTATGTCCTGTGTCCCACTCGTATTTTGTGGCTTTCTGTCCTGTGTCCCACTCATTTTTGTGCCTTTCTGTCTCGTTTTTGTGCCTTTCTGTCCTGTGTCCCACTCATTTTTGTGCCTTTATGTCTCGTGTTTGTGCCTTTCTGTCCTGTGTCCCACTTGTTTTTTGTGCCTTTATGTCTCGTTTATGTGCCTTTCTGTCCTGTGTCCCACTCGTTTTTGTGCCTTTCTGTCTCGTGTTTGTGCCTTTATGCCCTCTTGCCTCTGTTCCGCTCGTTTCCCCAACAGCTGTGGCCTTTTGTTTAAATATTGCTGACAATCAGAGCCCCTTCACGGGCTCCAATTAACAGCAATACTTAAACAAAATGCCACAGTCTGCCCCGCGCTTTACTAACAAAAGCGTAGACACTTTCCAAACACAGCGTGTGCTAAAGTACACGCTGTGTTTGGAAAGTGTCTACGCTTTTGTTAGTAAAGCGCGGGGCAGACTGTGGCATTTTGTTTAAGTATTGCTGTTAATCGGAGCCCGTGAAGGGGCTCTGATTGTCAGCAATATTTAAACAAAAGGCCACAGTCTGCCACGCGCCCAAGCAGCCGCAAACACCATAATCCCCTCCAGCCCCCCCCTGCCTCCTTACCTGCATTCCGCACTCCTCATGCCCGCCGCCACCACTGGAAAAGTGCCTCATGTTCGCGCCGCTCGCTTTTTAAAAGCGGCGGGCGGCGCAACTCTCTAGCGACGTCCTGTGTGCGCGCTCCACGCTAGGTGGTGCACGCTGACGTCAGGGAACAGTGGTCTTCTCCCAAGAGGAATCAATGCCTGTCTAAAAAAAAGTAGAGGGATTGGTTAACAAGATTGGATTTGAAGGAGGCATACCTGACTGTCCCCATTTAGCCTCCACACTAAAAATGTCTCAATTTATTTGGAAGGACAAACTATGGAAATTCTGCACCCTCCCATTTGGTCTTCCTTCAGCTTCCTGGTGCTTCACCAAGAATCTTCGCCCTGTAGCAGCCTGGCTTTGGGCCAGGGGAGTGAGGATGATAATATACCTGTATGGCATCTTGTTCATGGCACAATACAGAACTGTAGTCTTCCAGCATACAGAGCTTACCACACACCTCCTAGAACACCTAGACTTTACCATAACCAGAAAGAAATCAAACTTAGAACCCTCCTAGGAAACTCAATTCCTGGGTTTTATCATCGACACAGTGAAGTCAGAATTAAAGTTACTGGGGGAAAAGTTAAATACTAGGAAGGAAAGAATTCCTGTTAAGACCATTGGCAAGAATACCCGGTCTCTTATCCTCAAAGATCCAGGCAATTTCCCCAGGACCCCTGTAGTACCCTTCAGAGGCTCAAGGCAAGGACACTGAGAACATCACAGTCCTATTCCCAAAATACTGTCCTTGGACCAAGATTCAAGGAAAGATCTAATCTGGTGGTTGAGGAATGCAGAAGCATAGAATGGCAGAGCCATTTTTGGGGAGAAACTGGAGATAATTATAGAATCAGCTGCGAGTTTAGAAGGATGAGTTGTGAGATGTGGCAACTCATCAGCGGGGTGACATAGGATAGATCAAGAGAAATAGTTGTATTTCAATTGCTTAGAACTACTTGCAGGTTAATTCACAGTTTGTTGCTTTACTAATGGCCTGATGCAGTGTTGCGTAATGCTACACATGGACGATGTATCAGAGGTGAGATATGTCAACAAAATGGGGGTACCCCATTCCAAAGGTCTTACAGACTTAGCCAAGGTCTTCTGGGCTTACTGCTTGAGCAAAGGAATATCAGTGATAGTGGAACACATCCTTGGATTGAGCAATTGGGTAGTGGACTGGGCCCCTAGCAATTTCACAGATTCCAGCAACTGGAGATTACACAGGGACATATTCCTGACTATTCAAGAGAAATGGGGCCCTTTCGGGATAGACCTCTTTACGGACAGACTGAACACACAACTAACTAAATTCTTCAGCTGGAGACCAGACCTTCAAGCAGAGGGGATAGATGCCTTCCTTCAAGATTGGAGGGGTCTGGCACCTTATGACTTGCCTCCGTTTGCAATGCTAACAAGACTACTTCTGTATGTACAGTGATACAAGGAAACCATAGTGGTGATAACCCCACTTTGGAAATCACAAGCTTGGTTCCCAATCATGCTAGAAATGACTGTAGACTTCCCTATCCTAATACCAACGTTCAGGGAAGTAATCCTAGGAGCAGAGGCAGAAATACACCCTCTCGTAGAGAAGGGACTACTAGTTCTGATGGCCTGGAAGATTTCAGGAGACATTGGCAGATCCCATGCCTTTCGACAGACGCTTTCAGACTCATATCTGAGTCATGGGCATCCGGAACAAGGAAAGCATATCGACTGGATTGGAAAAAATCAGTTTGTTGGTGTCTTCGAGGAAACTACGGTCTTTTTTAACTGATTTAGTGCATGTAATCAATTACCTGATGGAATTATTTAACTCTGGTCTAACTTATAGCACAGTAAGGGCCAGATGTAGGTAGCCAAATACCGGTCGGTAACGGCCCAAAATCGGTAAAATCGGCCGTTACCGGCCGGTATTGAGAAAAAGAGATGTAGGTGTCAAAAATATACCGAATCGGTAAATATGAATCTGTAAAATACCGATTCTGTATTTTCCGATTACATATTTACCGAATCGGTATTTATCGATACCTTATTTACCGAGTCCTTATTCAACGAATCGGTAAATAAGAACTCGGAAAAAAAGCCCATCGAGATGTAGGAAAGGCCAAAAATACTGAATTCAATGAAATTCGGTATTTAAGAGTCGGTATTTACCATGGACTGAAAGCAGGTGGTAACCATGTGCAGGCTATAAAAATGGGCCCAAAATGCAACAGTGTTGCAAAAATGGCGGCACTCTATGTGATTGCGAGGAGGCAAAGGCTACAGGCTGCAGGTCTGAGGGTATGGCAAAGGGAGGAGCAGGTATATAGGCAGAGGATCACTCTGTTCCAATTGACTGAGCCTGAGATACTCCAGAGGTACAGGCTGCACCCCAGGACCATCATGGACCTAATAAGGGACCTCCACCCATACCTGGATCACCCAACACCCAGGGCCCACGCCATCCCACCCCATGTCCAGGTGCTGTGTAGCTTACACCTGCTGGCCTCTGGGAGCTACCAGAGTGTGATAGCTGCAGTAGGAGGTGTATCCCAGAGCTATCTGTCCCTTTTTTCAGGAAGTTTCTGGATGCCATGACGCAGAGAATGGGACATTACATCCGGTTCCCTGACACACCTGCAGAACTTGCAAAAACAAAAACTGATTTCTATGGACTGGCACACTTCCCGCATGTGATAGGCTGCATAGATGGCACCCACATTCCCCTATGCCCACCTGCAGCCACCGAACACATATACAGAAACCGTAAGTCTACGCACTCCATCAATGTGCAGGTGATATGCAATGCAGGCAACATCATCACCGACATAGTGGCCAAATTTCCTGGGAGCACGCACGACTTTCCAGAACAGCCAAATATACACACGGCTAGTTGCTGGAGATTTTGGAGATGGATATCTGCTAGGTACATACGTGTAACGCACCCTGTAATGAATGGCAGCTGAATGTGCAATGTGATTGTAACTCATGTACCTCTCATTCCCTCCCAGGTGATAGTGCATATGCCCTGCGTTCCTTTGTGCTCACACCGTACCTCAACCCAACCAACAGAGCCGAAAGGCGATACAATGTGGCACACAGGTCTACTCGCAATGTAGTGGAGCGAACATTTGGACTCCTCAAGAGCAGGTTCCGCTGCCTCCACAAGAGTGGAGGTGCTCGACAGTACACCCCCATCCTGTGTTGCAAGATAATAGTGACCTGTGCCATTTTGCACAATCTTGCTACCAAGGAAGGCACAGAGGTGGAGTTGACACATCACGAGAACATCGATGATGACCAAGAACATGCAGAGCCCCAGGCAACAGGACCAGCAGCCCTAGATGGTAGATTGAGACGGACAGAAATTACACGTCGATATTTCTAGGTAATGTATGACACATAGACAGGTGTAGTGTTTGACAAGTGTAGTTTAATCTTCACTACATCATCATTGTCACATCAGAAAAGGCTTCATTAATCAAAGTCAATGTCTCTGGCTGCTCCTGCTCAGTTGCCGTCACTGTGTGCAGTTGAGTCAATCTGCAGCATAGGTCAGTGCTTCCGTCCACGCACTACATTGCGCGATTGTTGTGCCTGGCTTTCAGATTCCCTGCTGGGGCCAGACTCAGCATGGCTGCGCCTGCCGCTCCTGCGCACCTCCGGAACTGGTGTGTTGGAGCCACTCCTGCTGGTTGACCCCTCTGTCTCCTCCACACCCGTGTCACCAGCATTGCCTGTGTTAGTGTTGAGCATCTGCTCCATCGCAGAGGTCACTGTTCCCATGCCCCGTGTCAAGTCTGTGCAGCAGTGCACAATTGCATCCTGCATGGAAATAGAGCGTCGGCACAGTAGTGACGTACTTGTGGCAAATCTGTTCATTGCCTTTGTTTGTTGGCGCATATACTGTCGATCCCTGCCACGCTGTAGATGGTGCCTGTCCAACTTATCTGACAGTACTCCCATGTATGTGGAGATGTCTGTAATCCCCTTTGCAATTTGGTCCAGACTTTATGCAATGTGGCCTATGCCCTTGTCCATGTTGGTCATTTTACTGTTTATGCAGCGAACCTGCCTATGCATGGCTAACAGTGCTTTGGCCTGCTGGCGCTGTACCTTCACCATTGTGCCCTCCAGGCCACAGAATACGCTCTCCCCTTCCTGCCCCTCCCCACCCTCACGTGCCCTCCTGCCAAGAACACTGGTGCGCACAGCACCTGCTGCAATCGGTGGTCTAGCCCTGTCAGCCACAGGTGCAATTTTCTGGGGGACATCAACCTCATCCTCCAATTCAGAGGTTTGCAGGATCCTCTGAGGGGGCTCCTCATGCCTACTTGCCCCTCCCGGCATGGACACCCTGGACATTGCTATGGGTGTGTTTGACAGGTCAGGAGATCCAAACAACAGAGGGGAAAGTGGGACAGGTGTTGTGGGTCGGTCTGGTGATGAGGCTTCCTGGGTGGTGTTGTTGCCTCCTTCTACCGCGCTGTGACCACATTTTCTCTTCTCTTTCTCCCCTCTCTTAGTTGCTGCTGCCCTATCCTCCCTTGGTGGTGCTGAACTGCGTGAGGACTCTCCTGTGGAATGAAATTGACATAGGGTCAATGTTGTTGTTCATCTGTGTGTAGTTCTTAAATAAATTGTCTACACAACTTTGCCCAGTGCACATTGTGTGTTTGGTGATGTGTGTGGCATGCCTTCCAGAGTCATGTGGTGGATGGTTTGCATCTATGTATTCATGACTACGTCTACCATGATGCATTGCTGGCACCAAGTATGAGCTGTTATGCAGTGTGATGATTCTACACAGTGGGGTACGGGGTCAGGTTGATGGTTATGGATAAGGGTACATGCCTCTTACCTTGTTTCTTTGTAGCTTTTGCTGTACTGTCCAGGTCTCCTATTCCATGGATGCATTCTGGCTCCATGGTGGTTTCCACTAGCTCCTCAATCGCTGTCAGCTTTGGTGCTTTGCCCCTGCCACCTCCAGTCACACCAGCATCCTTTTTCTGGGCTGCAATCTTTTTTTTGTCACAATGCGCAGGTCGTACCACCGCTTTTTTATGTCCTCAATCTCCCGGTGGGTCACACCAATGGCATTCACTTTGCCCTGTATGGAAATCCAAATGTTCCTCTTCACAGTCTCTGCAACATGCAGAGACTGTCTCCCGAAATTTTGGCTGTAGTGGCTTACAACTTCCTCTACAGCCACCTGTAGTTCCTCTGGGCTGAACTTGACCTTCCTTTTTCTCTCCCCACCATCCTTTTGGCCTTCATGTGACTCCATTCTGTAGCACTGCTTGCCTGTGGATGCTCTGCTCCTCTCACCTCTGCTAAATTGTTTGTTCTGTTGGTTTGCACCTGCATGGGTGTGGCCACTCCCAGGTACTGGGGTGGGGTGCTTCAATCTGATTGGTTGGATTCTCAGGGCCTTGGTTGTGGGGTGTGTAGGGTGTCCCTGATTGGTTGGCAGGCTCACATGGCGTTTTTCAAACTCCCGATTCGGTAATTACCGATTCGGTAATTACCGATTCGGATTTATCCGATTCTGTGAATCCCATTCATTCCTATGGGCCAGGAGGCCCATAGGAATGCTTGGGTTTCACCGACTCGGAATTTACCGACTCGGAATTGTCCGATTCGGTATTTACCGATTTGGGTTACCGAGTCATACCGAATCAGTATTTTTTACTGAATTTTTACCTACATACCATTTACCGATTCAGAAATACTGATTCGGTATGAGTCGATATTTATGAATCGGTAAATGGAAATTACCTACATCTGGCCCATGTTTTCAGGTCATCTATAGCTGCAGGCCATTCTTTAGTGGATGGTGTTTCCGTGAGCCTGAGCTTGCTAACTAAAAACGTGATGAGAAGAATGTGGGTGCTAACCCCCCACTGCAAAATACACCGCCATATGGGTCATTAGGGACGTTCTGCGGGTCCTAGTTAGTTGGGGCCAAAACTTGAATCTATCCCTAAAACACATCCCTTTACACCTTACAGTACTACTCTGCTGGTGTCCTTCAGATGGACCTCCGACATGAAGGCCTTAGTTGTCACTAGCAGGGCTTACCAACCTGAAGAAGTCTGCTTTTATCTTAAAAGAAGAACCAAAACGATATCATCCTCGCTATTCTCCCCTTACTTTCCTAAAAACAAGAGATTGTGGGTGGTAAGGGGGCTCATTATGATGGCGTAAAGATCGCCTCCGTTGGGCCGGCGGTGGCGATCGTTACACCATCACAATGAGAAATACCCTCCACCATATTATGATGGCAGTGGGTATCACGGCAAACGCAAAGTCCGTCCCCTGCTATTCCGCAGTTCGGCAATAGTTATGATTGCCGGCCTGGAGGAGCTGAGCCACTAATATGGTGGTGGTGCCTAGTAGACACCGCCCGCTAAATTAGGAATTGGGTGATTGATGGGCCTTTCCATGGCGGCATTGCCGACATAGAAAGGCCGGCAGGGATTAGCTTTGGGGTCCCACTGCGGACCCCCTGGGGATTGGGGGTATGGGTTTGCGCTGGGGATTACCCATGGTACCACCCTGCAATTCCCTACACCAAGTGGCAGGCACCGCTTGGTGCCTGCCACATGGTGCAGGGAAATGCTGTACATGCCCTTTTACCATTGCTGACGATGCTGCAGCCAGCAGCACCGTCCGCAATGGTAAAAGGCAAGGATGGCCCCGCCAGTATGGCGGGTGCATCCTAATTGGGCTGGTGGGACCACCGCACGTCTGGCGGTCGTTCCCATCACCATGATGATGGCAGGCGGACTGATGTGCACCTGCCATCATAATGAGCCCCAAAGTGTTTGAAAGAATATGAGAAAAGAACTGAGAGCATCAGAGGAAACACTGCGCAACTCTTGATTTCACACAAAAAGCATCATAAACTTGTTTCTTCGCCTACTCTAGCAAGATGGGTGAAAGAAGTAATGATTGAAAATGGTGTGGATGCATCTATTTTTGAAGCACACTCCCTTAGGGATGCGTCAGCTTCCAATGCCTTTATCTTAGGATGAGGTCTACAAGATATCTTTAGGGCAGCAGACTGGTCGAATGAAAGCATGCTTAAAAACTGTTTCTTTAAACCAATCACAAACATAATGTTAGCCTCCATGTCATGCCATAAACGTTTGATGTTTCACAGCCTGGTGGGCAGAAAACCTGGATTTTATTAAAGATACACAGGCTAAGATTATCCCTCCATATAATATTGTAACCCCCCAGTGGCAATAAAGATATTACGTAAACCTTTTTTTCTCTTTCAGAATAAAGAGTCACATCTGCTTGGAATTACTACTGGGAAAATGTTATCAACAGAATTTTAAACATTTTCATTGAAGTTATCTTGTTCGCAGCACCACAAGAAGGAAGAGGACTGCATGTGGGGGGACTTTATAGTGTCTTAGAATATGAATTGAAATTCTATATTCTTCAATTGTTGCTGCTGTGAGCTGGCAATAAAGGAGATTTGCATATCTTTAATAAAATCCAGATTTTCTACCCTCCAGGCTGTGAAAAATCTAAATTGTCCCATTATAGGGCATGGTAGGCCCTCCAGTTGAGTTTAAGTTAGCCACATAATAAACGGAAAGATGAAATTGCCGCTCTCCTGGAGCACATGAAAAAAAGCTTTTGCCTGGTCCCTTCTCTGAAGACTCATTCTATAGAAAAAGACGTGTGAACATTCGGAAAACACTGCAGCATCAAAACAGAGATCCTACTAGTGGCTGGAAGTCATGATAACTGGCAATTAGGAAAAGGTGGGGCCTCCCTTTATAGACAGGCCTCGTCCAAGATGGCTAGTGCCTCATTTTGAGAACGTGGGGGGACTCCCTTCAGCACTTGGTAAGAAGCTGGGCCTCCCTTTATAGGCAGGCCCTGCCCAAGATGGCTTTTCTGGATGAGCAATATTTGACCCTAGAATAAGGGGCATGGAACTGTTTGAGGTAACAGCGCTTCCTTTTGCTAATGGTTGCCTTGCCAGATGGAAGCAGCTTGACAGTCAACACCTTAGCACATGAAGAACGCAGTGAGCGACCACACACAGGGTGCCTAAGGTGTATAAAGCACCTTTGTAAATGGAATGAGGTTCTGACAGTGGGGGTCTTGACAGTCCCCCCTCCCTTAATATTCCCCCACTTCAAGGTGCTTGGGTGGAAGAGGTATGGAATAAGCATTCCTCACATGGTTAGAACAGTGTGGGTTGGTTCACATAAGTATTCTGCGGAGTCCGCACCAGACCAGGGGCCCAAATACCACACCTGTCCATTCCATAAACGAGAACCCAACAGTTATGAAACATTTGGAGGACATTCCCCAAGGTTAAAGGGGATAAACGGCTGTGAGCCTTTATGAAGAACAAGACTTGAAAGACGGGATGAACCTGCATGGTAGGTGGCAATGATAATCAAAATGTGACACCCCCAAGTTGCCTCAAAATGCAGAGAGGGCCAGTAAAATGACTTTGGGGGGGGGGGGTCCCAGAAGGGCATGGTGCCAGGTGGACAACCAAACCGAATCTCGCTGGCCAAAAGTGAGAGCGTCCTGTTGACGCTTATATGTGTTTTTCTTGCACACGAGTTGTGCTTGTTGCAGGTTGGCTTGAGCTTGGGTCAAGGTGTTACGGATTAATGTCCAACTTTCAAGTACTGCAGGACAAGAAGGTTGAGTAGAGAAAATCTCTGGCAACTCCATGGGTGGTTGCCAGTTAAGGCATAAAATGGAGAAAATCCTATGGAGGAATGTCTGGCGTTGTTGTACACAAACCCAATTGGGACTACGCTATCTTACCAGGTTCCACCAAATTGGAGGGTGTGACTATGTATAGTTCTACATATTGAATAGTTCATTCAGATTGACCATCTGTTTGAGGATCCCAAATAGTGGATACTTCCACTGTGATTGATTCCCAAAAGCTCACAAAAGGCTTTCCAAAATTGGGAAGCCAGTCGAGAGCCACAGTAGGAGACTAAACTAAGGGGAAGTCCAGGAAGTCATACAGCGTGCTCAAGAAAAAGGGTTGCAAGACAGTTAGAAGAGGGAATTTACCTAATGGGAACAAAATGTGTCATCTTAGTTAAGTTGTCTTCTATAACCCAAAGAGCGTTGGAACCCTGCACAGGTCGTTACTCCACAATAAAATCCATGGAAAGATGTTCCCAGGGGCCCGAGGTGCTGGTAAATGGTATAGTAAACCATAGGGTTTATGATGTTCTCATTTTCCCTCTTTGTGTGTGTTGGAGATGATACATCACAATATGTGTTCTAAGACATCAGCCTTTAAGGATTCCCACCAAAATGTCTGTGTGCTTAAATCTAGAGACTTAGTGACCATAGTGTGAGCTGCTAGGGAACTATCATGGTACCATGTGAGGAATTGTTCTTGTAGACTATTTGTAGTGACCTAAATTAACATTCCTTCATAAGAAATACCTTCCTCAGTCTTCGTAGTCTCTTTTTGTGCTACCCAATCATTCAATTCCTGTTTGAGTAACTGTTTGTCTAATGCTGACAGAAAGTAATCTTTGCCAATTTGGACTGCAAAAAACTCAGTCCCTATAACAGGTAGTGGTTCCTCCTTACATTCTGGACCGGTGTCTACTCTATACAGGTAATCAGTTTTGGGTTACGGATACCTAGCCGATAAGAGATTGTGAAAGGGAACGCAGCAAGAAATAGTGATCACCGTAGTTGTTGAGGTATCAAAGTTTTATCAGGTTTTGAATATTGCAAATTACGGTGGTCCTGGTATACTGTGGGTGTATGAGGAGTTCCCATTAAGTATTGTTTCCACTCCTTGAAAGTATCTCAGATCACAAGCAACTCTTTATCTGCAACAGCATAATTTTTCTCGTAACACATACATTTTCTCTAGTGGAAAGCTACAGGATGTAATTCTGCAGTGACATGATTTTGCTGAGATAAAATGGCCCCAACCACTGTGTTTGAGGCATCTGCCAGGGACATCTTAAGGGTTTTGGGGGCCCTGGGCCAAACGTAATTTGGGAGACCTGTTCGGAATAGCTTTTAAGTTATGATCCAGTTTCAGCTCTTTCATTCCCTCTTTGGCTAGGTCACTCGCAGTGCACAGGCACACTACTCCAGATTCTAAATGTGTTTACATCTAATATTTAGGGTTAGTGACATGTGTATTCAATATTGTAACACAGCAGCAACTCACTAATATTACTGCAAATAATCTCAGTGACATATGAGTGTGTGAGGTCCTGTTTTGATCTAAAAGAAATCTTTTTATGGCTGTTGCGTGAAAAAGAAACACAAGGGGGCATATTTTCAAGGAAGTGACGGAGCACGGCGTTAGCCTTGTGGCTTAACGCCGCACTGTGCCTCTTCAGAAATGCAGGGATGCAACAAATTCACAAGAATATGGTTTCCCCTTGCGCTGGTGCTAATTTTGCTGCCTGCCAACAACGCAAGCATCCTTGGACCATACTGCATGGGTGCCTGCATTGAGGGGAATAATTGTCTATGTGCAGGAAGGTGTCCTTTCTTGCACCTAAACAATTTGAAATGGCATTTTGAAACTTCTATGTGTGATGCTTAATGTAGCACACATAGAAGTTGCAAAACGTCATTTTTTTAAATGATTGCTTATGTGCAGGAATGGGCACAAAACAAGGAGAAGGTAACCCCTCCTCCGCATTGTGCCAGGGTAAGACCAGGTTTTCCCTGTTCTTAATTTTGACGCTGCCTTAAATTTATGCCACCCTCATAAATATGGGGCAGCATCAAAATCAATGCGTGTTGCGATGGCACGCCCACCCCAACACCCATTGCCCTCCCCTTTCATGCTAAGTATAGCGTGGAGGGGTGCCTTATTCACAAGGCAGCGTTAAGCCACGTTAAGTGACGCTGGGTGTCTCAGGACTGGTGCAGTGCTGAAGGTGTTTTTAATTTCAGAAAAGCTATATTGGCACCTTAATTCTGGATGAAGGGAACATTCTTTTGTAATAACTTTGTGAAGAGGGACACGATTTCAGAAAAGTTCTGTGTAAACCGGTAGATATTGTTGAACGCTAAAAAAGATTGAATGTCTGTGGGTGATTTTGGAGTTGGCCAGTTCATCACTACATCATCCTTCTTTTGGTCCATCAGAACTCCTTCAGGTGATAATTTAAATCGAAGGAATTCAACTGTGGGTACATGAAATGCACATTTGCTCAATTTTTAAAGCAATTTGTTTTTTCATAGCTTTTGTAAAACTAATTGCACATGTGCAACATGTTCCGTTTCATTTTCATAGTAGATTAAAATATCATTGACATTACATGAAAAACACTTTTGCTCCACTTTGCAAGCACCTTTTGTTTCTCATAGCTTTTTAAAAACTAATTGCACATGTGAGACACGTACCTTTTCATTTACAGAGTAGATTAAAATATAATTGAAGTAAATGATGACAAATGTATCGAGATAGTCTCGAATGACCTCATTCACAATGTATTGAAACACAACTGGTGCATTGCAAAATCCAATTGGCATCACAAGGTACTTATACCATTCAAATCGCACTTTAAAAGCTGCCTTACGCCCATCTCCTTCTTTCACATGATTCAGGTTACACACTCTGCTGATATCCAGTTTGATATAAATAGTCGCTGCTTGCACCTGATCTAGACAAACGGAAATGAGCAAAGCGGGTAAGTGTTTTTAAGGGTTACTTTGCTTAAGGCCCTGCAATTAATACAGTGTCTGAGCTCACCATTGGGCCAGGCACAAACAATAGTGGGTAGGCTACAGGTTAATTGAATGGCCTAATGAAACCAATTGCCAGATTGTCCTAAAAGTATTTTTTAAGATACTCATTTTCTGCGGTCATTAAGGCAAATAACATACTAGAAGGGATATGTGCCTCTTCAACTAAATCGATCAAGCAAATATAGAGTTGATGTGGAGGAGAGTCTTGGTTCTTTTTGTATTAAAGAAACCCTGAAAGGAGATATAGCAGGCAGGTAGTTCCACAAAACTTTCTTCAGTGGCAGCTATCACACGTTCTGCCTCAAGAGCTAAATCCTTGGCTGCAGGGGATGTTGGTGTACAGTCTGGTATAACCCCCTGTAAACAGTATTCTCTACAGTATAGAGATCTAAAGATCATGGGTTTGGCAGGACCAACACATGTCAGGATCATGGAGTATAAGCCAGGGGATGCTTACCGAAATCTTGAACAGTGGGGCATCAATGATGTCAAAGGTAATTACCTGACGATGGGCCTGATCTAGCCAGCAGAATAGTATATCTATTATTCAGAATTTTATTTGGCCAGAAGATAATCTGTTGCTCTCATCATTTCTTCTATGTCTTCTTAACTACAGGGCAACTATTGGAACAAGCAATTAGGGCATCAGCAAAATTTCTTGTAGCCCCTGAATCAACCATGGCGTCCATTTAGTCTTATTTTTGGAGAAAAAAGTAAGACTCCAGATAAAGTTCCATGTGGCATTGAAGATTGTAAACAAAATTGTCAAGGTCGTGGGAGAAAATGTTTTCTATAACCTCCCGATCTGACCTCCCTCTATGGCTGTGAGCCGGATTTTCACAAAGTAACAGGCGTCTTGGGTTTAGTTGGTCACACCATACAAAATGCCCTCCAATACCAATGTATAGGCTTCATTTCTCTTTTCTATAGCATTCTTTTTCTTCTTTAGTCAGTGGCCCTTAGTCCCAGAAGCAAATCGCATTGGATCTTCCTCTGAAATCTTTTTCCATTTTTGTAAGAGGGAAGCTGAGATCACATGTTCAATGTCCCACTTCCATTTGAAAAGTCGTTGATTCAAATGCAAAACAAGGTGTAATTCTGGACAAGTTTGAGGTGTATTTCAAATCATTACATAAACTGCTATAGAATACAGAAGCTAACTTTTGTTCTAGCCTACCAACCTCTATGTCTAGACAATTGAAATCTAGACACGCTGGAGAGGGTGTCCGTATTTGAGTCTCTCCGGGTCACCCTAACAGAAACAAGCATTGGCATAGCCAATAGGTCGCGCCTTTGGGACCTTATAAAGTGTTTAGCCATGCAACAGTTGATGTTGTTGCACGAAGGATATTGTGCTGCACAACTAAATACTTATAAGGTTCCAAAAGCGAGACTTCTTGGCTATGCCAATGCTTGTTTACATTTTGTGATACCAGGAGTGATTTCGTATTAGTCTCTGTAGAGCAAGTGCATATTGAGCTGTTAATTGAAAGGTTGGTAATTTGAGCCTGACCAGGAAAATAATTTTTGCTTTACCTTAACTTCTTATATAAATATATTTCCTTTACAATGCCAAGTCACGTTTAACACTACATCTATCCTTAAAGCAAAGAGGAATGTGAAAGAAAAATAAATATTTCAAGTCATCAGGAAAAAATAGAAAAGGAATAATTCATGTGATTTACTATGACCCAGAGGGACTTGCACGAGGAGCAATTATCCACCAAAATTGAAGATGGGCGAATGGGCCTGCTTGATTATAAGGCATCAGTGACAGCATGAGCAGTCTCCAATAAGGTTACATTGTTTACGAAATGTATAGTTGTGTGTGTTTGTAAGCTGATTTTACCTGGTGGTGTCCTTTGTCTGCAGCTTGCCGAGTGGACCAGGAAATTATATTTCAAGACACTGGATTCCTGGAATATCACAGTGACATCTCAAGGCCACTTACTAAATGTGGCACCAGCGGGACAGATTGCTAATTAAGTGCAAAGGCAGAAAGCATAGTTAAAAAAAGTAAACACTCTAATTGAAAAGTACTGCAGGGATGAGGGCAACAGAGGAGGGGGCAGGGAAAAGCAGAAATGGGGAGTGGAAAGGGGAGTGTGAAAGCAGCACATGAGGGAGGGCAACACAGGGGACTGGCAAAGAAGCACACAAGTGAGAAAAAGCAACATGAAGCATAGAGGAGCGAGAGACGAACACAGGCAAGAGAGAACTACACTGAGTGCAGGGGGAGAGGAGCACACAAAAGCGTCAGCTTGAAAACATATACAGTGTCATGGAGTGCTTAAGCAAATAAAAAACAGGTATTTGCACTGCAATAGGTCTTGCATCACTGAACCCTTGAGCTATTAACATTGCTAATAATAATGCAACACCAATAATTCAAACTTTAAGTAATGCGAGACCTATTGCATTGTAAATGCTCGTTACTTTGTGACAACACGTCAGTATCCGTTCCACCCATTAGTTTAAGTGTCCTTTGGCCTCAGCTTAACAATGTCGTCTGAATAAACAATAAGGCAGAGGCAGATAACAGTAGGGATCAGAGATGAAAAACGGCCCCTTCAATGATCAGAACAAGGCCAGAGCTCAGGTGGAAAAAGGCACCAAGTTGAACCCGAAAGCTGGTCTACAAATATCAAGACAGTGCGTGACACCTCTCATCTATTTTTAACAAATGAGTTTTATTTGACATTTCTTTAGTTTTATATAAAACAAAGAAATGCAACTTCCATGCTCGAATTTGCTGCATGCAGTGAAAGATTCGTGGAAATTTATGACTGGAATACCAAACGGCAGATAGGCAAGCACACACATCAATCATTTAGGGATCACATCAGTGGCACCATTATATTACCACATCCCTTTTGTATCACTCATATATTTTAATAGAAATTAAATATATTTGTAGAATCCCAATAAATCACAGCTAGTGCGATTGTGATTTATGGGAAAGAATGCCGGCTATAAACCTTGGACTTGTGTACCTGAAGAGAGCTAGCTGCATGGTGATGGAAGGAAGCTTAATTGTATGATTAAGGTGGGCTGTGAGCCCCCGACTACCCATAACTGCGAGCATTAACTCTCTGCCTGCATGGTACTCACCCACTCCCCAACCTGCTGACAAGCAAAACGAAACTTAAGAGCAATTGCTTAGTGTGTAAACCACACTTTTATAAATATGAAAGCGGGCACCGTGATCAAACAAAGCACGGCGCCCGTGCATAAAAATAGTTATGTGCTGGCATTTAAAAAGAAAATACAGGAACGTGATCAAAAATAAAACGTGTTGCCCGCTTTTTAAATATGAAAGCGGGCGGCAGTATGGACCCTCTGAAGTTCGGTTTGCCAGGGTAGAAGTGCTTGGTAGCATATAAAAATCTACATAAATGCAAACATAACACGTTTACCGATTTATATGCACCACCAGCCATCGAATGGAAAGAAGCCCAAAAATGTGCACTTCCTACCAAAAGAAGACCAAGGTTAGGTGAAGGCAAGGAGAAACAAAGCGCAGCCAAGTGTGTAAACCACACTTTTATAAATATAAAAGCGGGCGCCGGGCTTAAACAAAGGACGGCGCCCGTGCGTGAAAATAGTTATGTGCAGGCATTTAAAAAGAAAATACAGGCACGCTGGTGCCGTGATCAAAAATAAAGGATGTTGCCCGCGTTTTAAATATGAAAGCGGGCGGCAGTATGGACCCTCTGAAGTGCGGTTTGCTGGGGTAGAAGTGCTTGGTAGCATATAAAAATGTACATAACTGCGAACATAACAAGTTTACCGATTGAAATGCACCACAAGCCATCGAATGGAAAGAAGCCCAAATATGTACATGTCTTACCAAAAAAAGACCAAGGTTAGGTGAAGGCAAGGAAAAACGAAGTGCGGCCCCAGTGTGTAAACCACACTTTTATAAATATAAAAGCGTGCGCCGTTCTTAAACAAAGCACGGCGCCCGTGCGTAAAAATAGTTATGTGCAGGCATTTAAAAAGAAAATACAGGAACGCGGGTGCCGTGATAAAAAATAAAGCGTGTTGCCAGCGTTTTAAATATGAAAACGGGCGGCAGTATAGACGCTCTGTGATTGGTAGCATATCAAAATTTACATAACTGCAAACATAACAAGTTTACCAATTCATATGCAACCACCAGCCATCGAATGGAAAGAAGCCCAAAAATGTGAACGTCCTACCAAAAGAAGCCCAAGGTTAGGTAAAGGCAAGGAGAAACAAAACCCGGCCCCACGGCCGAAAAAGTTAAAGCGACAAGCAGCGTGTGCACACAGTCTTCACTTTTCAAGCAGTGCACTCATGGCGCGCCGCTGCTCGCTCCTGCATGGTGGATGCCGCCACAAGCACGAGTTCAGTGATTGAAAATATGAAGAGCGACGGCTAAAGGCCCTCCTAAGCAGCACATCCACGCTGCGAAGGCGAGACCTAAAAATGGACTAGGGAGCTAAAATTAAAAAAGCCAGCTTAAAGGTAGCTCAGATCACGGAGGGTTTGTCCAAGTTATTCAGG
Organism: Lissotriton helveticus; assembly: GCF_964261635.1. Classification (NCBI taxonomy): domain Eukaryota; kingdom Metazoa; phylum Chordata; class Amphibia; order Caudata; family Salamandridae; genus Lissotriton; species Lissotriton helveticus. Next base: position 510,624,313 of record NC_136071.1, on the reverse strand, counting down.
AACTCCATTCACAAACCCGTTGGTCTGTTGGTCGAAATATACAAAGTGCAAGCCAGGGGTGCTGCCATGTATGGGCCTAACGTTTGGGGGCATTGTTCTCCCTGTAACATAACCAAGATCGAGAACACTTTTGTAAGGCAGCTATTTGGTCTTCCCCTCAGCTCCCCCTCACACTGCTTCGCTTGGACCTTGGGGTAAGGCCAATTGCAGAAAAAATTGCTCTCAGGCCCCTTACATTGCGTCACCTGTGGGCCACCCCGGAATTGGCTGAATATAGGGAAGAGCTGAGGGATGTTTTGAGCATCCTTGGTGCTGGAAAACTACCATGGTTAGCTCATGTCAGGTACTCACTTTTGGCTATGGGTAGAGCAAATGTATGGTACAATGCTGAGGTAGCTTGCCCCACAACTTCCAAGAAGGAACTGGCATGAAGTTATAGGGAGAGCAAACTTGCCCACCTACAAAGCGAGCTCTGCAACTGGCTCTCTCCTTGCAGTGTTCCTGGGAATTAAAGATCAGGATAGCTTAAAGCCGGTATTGGATGACATTTAACCTGCCCCAGCTTGGAAGCTATACTTACAATTTAGATATGGCGTCCTCCAGCTGCGTGCCTTCACAAGCAAATGGGATGGCTCAATCCCTGTGGGCTGTCCGGCCTACAGAATGTAGAGGAGTAAGAATACCACGTATTCTTATTCTGTCCAGGCTATAGGAAGGCCTGGCATCGATGGTGTATCCAGCTATACAGAAACCTGGGAACTCAGCACTGCGCAGAGGCATTTAGACTACTGAAGTATAACACTCAGCTGCTTATTGTATTTGCGGTGTTGCACTTTTTATTCTCTGTGAGGTGTATATGTAAAACACTTTGGAATACCAACCTACAGGTTCAAGCTGACAATTCTATAAAGTTTTAACTGGATTTTGTCCATTTTCATTCATTTTCATTACCTACGGTTTTAAGTGCGCTTTTAGTGGTTGCAACAAGACATATACTTGTTTTTATTAAAGTTTCATATTCGTATACACCTATGTCTATTTAATCGAGTGCTGGCTCCTGTGATGGTAATTTTAACCCAAGGGTATGGGGTCTAAGCACGTGCTCACATGGATTGTTTTAATGAAATGTCATTGTAATGCACATGCACTTTTATGTTCAATCGACCAAAATAACGTTTTTTTTTAATTGAATTGAAATGAGTTAAAATATTCCAGGACCCTTGTTTCAAGTTCATAAGCTCATTATTTATAGACTGCAAGACCCTTCAACAGTCAAAAATCCGGCTAAGTTCTCTCAAGTAGTGGGCCAGCATATAGGGTCATTGGCTTGAACAAATGGTACAGCCCAAGAAGCCACATATGCTGATGAGTAGAAAATAAAAAAGCCACCAGAGTTAGGTCATCTGGAAATGAAAGGGCCCTACATAGAAAATGTAGCAGAATTTTTATCACAAATGGTTGAAACATTTTGGATTCTCCAGAACATTGTTCAGGAGTGGCTAAGGGCACAAGTGAACACCAACCACAAATGGATTTGGTACACTTTTTCATGCTGCAGGGCTGGGAAGGTGATTGGAGGACTCCTCATGAACTCTGATAATGGGCACTAAACACTCCAGATGACTCCTTGATGGCAGAATGGTGAGACTAGAGGAGTTTAACTGGTCAAAATGAGTTTGAAGCATGACATTCTAAGCTCAAAAAGCTACTTAATCGGTTTAAACCTGTCTTTGAGATAAAAGCCAATGTGGCAAGTAGACTATCTATTCTGCCCGGGGCGTAAATGAATTATAGGCCAGTTATTTTGTCAGTAAACTGGAATACTTATGCAGGAGCAGAATGGTAGTCATCCCAACCTTACCTTGATGTGGTAGCCATGAACGAGAACAGTGTCAAACCACAACAAGATGAAGGGGTGGGGGTTAGGAAGGGAACTCCAGGAAGTAGAACCAGCAAACACCGACACGTGGTTAGACCCTGACTTGGCAGATAAGATGCAAAGAGTACTTGAAATAAGGGAAAATAAATTCTCCTACCTCATATCCTGAATTTCTAAGCCTACTGATGAGATGGAATGTGGTTTTAAGTGGAGGAATGTTGAGGAAAATGAGGTGGGATAAGATGAAAGAGCTGAGACCCTATGAAGAAATGACAGAATTAGCACATTAATTCAATATATAATTAAATAACTTTCAGTACTACAAACAAACGTTTGTTCCACTTGAGAGCCCTCCATAGCAAGACTCTGTATTTATCTCTGTAACGTCTTATCAAACAGGATGACACCATGAAGATGCTACCAAAGATCAGGATGAACCAGTTCCTTAACTGAAGCCAGCTGGTAACACAATTATTGTTTATCATGGATCAACTGCTGAAGATAGCATAACTCTTGTCAGGAGTTGGTTGCTGGCAAGAGTTATTCACGTTAAAATCCCAGAGAATATCTCAAATAATGTTTAAACTTCAAACAGTACAATATTGTCTCTAATACCAATTTTTGACAAGACTTACTTCAATCCAAAATCCTGATGATTTCCCAAAAAGAGATGTCTTCAAACTGCACAAGAATATCCCATTATAGGGTGTGGTTGGCCCTCCAGTTGAGTTTAAGTTGGCCACTAAATAAAGTAAAAGAGGAACTTACCACTCTCCGAGAGCACGTGAAGCAAAGCTCTGCGCAGTGTCTTCTCTGAAGATTCGCTGTAAAAAAAGACATGTGAAAATCGGGAAAAAGCTGGAGCATCAAAGCAGAGATCCTACTGCTGGCTGGGAGTCTCAACTGGCAGTAATACTAGTTTTATAGACAGGCCTTGCCCAAGATGGGTGTTGTCTCATTTTGAGAATGGGCAGGGCCTCTTTTTAGCACTTGGGAATGGGCTGGGTCTCCTCCTGGAATGTTTGGAATGGACGGGCCTGTCGATAAAGGGAGGCCAAGATGGGTTTTCTGGATGGGCAATGTTGCAGGACAATATTTGACCCCAGAAAAAGGTGCATTGAAGTGTTTGACGCCACAGGACTTCCTGGAAACAGCTTGACAATCAACAATGCAGCACATGAAGAATGCCGTTAACAGCCAGGTGCTTCATGCCCTAGGTATGTGCAGCACTTTTGTAAACTCAGTGAGGGTACTGACAGTGGGGGGACTTCCGTGGTACTCGAGACTGCCAACCTTTCACATATCTCTATTTTTTTAAATCTTAATATATCAAAAACGACTGATTTTTTAAAAATTTCTGTGGGGGAAAAAAAGTTGTGCCCACCTCCCCTCTTTTTTCTCTTCCTCTGCTTGACAGATCACTACGAAACCTTCCAGGAAGGAGCTAAGATGGATAACATTTTTTGGGGAAAAGTTTTGTGAAGATTTGTGAAACATTGCCAAAGTTATTAGCAAAACAAAAAAAAAGTTTTTTATGGAAACTCTGTCCTAAACCTAATATATATAGTGGCAGACTGGTGTTGGGCGCAATAAAACTCTAAACACCACGAGTTGGGTCTCGTCTCGTCTTTACCTCTATTGGTTGTTTGTACTGTTGGACGTTACGTACCGCATATATATATATATATATATATATATATATATATATATATTCACTGAAAAAACCATAGGTTATACACCATATATAGTTAGGAATTAGCATTTAAAAAACCTTATTTTACTCACACAAAACCATTGAAATTCCATATATAGTTAGTTGCACTAACTATATATCGCGCACCCGCAATCCACTGCTGATCATGTCACATATTACATCATTCATGACATGGTCAGTGACATCACTGATGACATCACTGATGACATCTCAAATGACATCACTGATGACATCACTGATGACAACATCCAGTGACTGTATGTTTCTGTAAAGTTAAAATATGTCTTACATATTGAAGAATGAGTGGATGTATAAGTGTCTGGATGAAGGATTTAGTAGGTGCGTGACTGACTGTATGAGTGAGTGATTAAATGTGTCTCACTGAATGCATGGGTTAGTGACTAAACTGTCTTAATTTGTGCATCATTATGTCTGTTGTTCTGTAAACTGCTGCATGTGTTGATCATTAGCTATACGAGAGGCTATATGTGTTATTAATTGGTTGCCCAAGTATTTCTATGGGAGATTGAGTTTGTGTGGGGGTGGCTGGAAGGTGTGTGACTCTATGCATAGATGTGTGAGCAGTTTATTCACTAGGTGTATGAGTTCAAGAGTGCATGTGGAAACAGCTACATGGGCAGTTGACTGTGTGCATGAGTGTATTGATGAGTGAATGGATATCTCAATGCTACATGTCATAGTAAGTACATATGTAAAACACAGTACATGTGAGAGTTGGCATATATAAATAACTGTGCATGAGAGCCACTGAATGAGTGAGTGGTTGTATCGATCATTGTGAACTTGTATCAGGGATTGTATAAGAGAGTAAATATGTGTTAGTATATGTTTCAATAAGTAAGGTGTGTTTAACTGTATAGTTGAAGAAATGGAGGTGAGATTGTTTCTTTGCATGACTGACTGGGTGTGTGAGTAACTCCATGGATGAGTGGCAGTGTGTGAGTGTCTGTATACACTGAGTGTATCTAAGGTTATATTAGAGTCTGAAGAGATTTATCGTATTAGCACAAGAATGATGTCAAATGAGATGTCATCAGTGATGTCATCAGTGATGTCATTTGAGATGTCATCAGTGATGTCATCAGTGATGTCACTGACCATGTCATGAATGATGTAATATGTGACATGATCAGCAGTGGATTGCGGGTGCGCGATATATAGTTAGTGCAACTAACTATATATGGAATTTCAATGGTTTTGTGTGAGTAAAATAAGGTTTTTTAAATGCTAATTCCTAACTATATATGGTGTATAACCTATGGTTTTTTCAGTGAATTTTCAAGGTTTTGTAAATGCTAATTCCTAACTATATATGGTCTATAACCTATGGTTTTTTCAGTGAATTTCAATGGTTTTTTAATAGCAAATATCATAAGCTGTCGAATGTCAAGTACGTGGTAAGTAAAAACATTTTCGTGTTTATGCACACTGATCTGCTTTGAATGCTGCCCCCCACCCCTCATTTCTATTAGGAGTACTCTCTCTTTGCAGATAGTGAAGGGTAGTTAACGCAGCCCTTTGCCCCCTTTGTAATCCGTCGTGCCTGCTTCTCTCTCCATTTGATTGATTGTTCTCTTTGGTTCATTCTCTATTTACAAACAAGCACAGAGTCGCAATACTCTGTTTAGTCTTTGCAGATAGCGAAAAATCGTGTAAAAAAACAAAAGGAATCGAGCAAAATCAGTAGGCCACTAATGGGATCTCTTTTTGACCTCGCTAAAATAGAAACATTAGGAACAACCTGTTGAAAATAGCAATGCGTATGTACATAAGCGGCGTTCATTTGTGTTCACAGTACCCCTTGTTGATTGTTTCAATCGAGCATTGAATTGTTCGAAGTTAATTCTCTTAAGGATCTTCTCTACCTGCAAACGAGGAAGAATAGGAATATTCTCTCTCCCTTTGCAGATAGTGAAGGGTAGGTAACGCAAGCCTTTAACACGTCGTACCTATTTCATTCCTCATTGATTGATTGATTGTCCGAACATTGACTGTTTGGGAATTAGTTATTTTTGGAGGTATTCCCTGTTTGCAAATAAACGTAGGAAAATCTTTGCAAGTAGTGAAAGGGTACGTAATGCGGACCTTTCTCCCCCGTTGTAATCTGTCATGCCTATCTACTCCCCACTGATTGATGCACCTTTTTCACCCGGACCATTTACTAGAGATACGTCATCTGGCCCGACCAGAGAGCACCCCTAGTGAAAAGGACATATGCAATAATAACGAAGTGATCACTGTATCCTGTTAACAGAAACTTTACCATGAAACAACCTGGAAAGAAAAAAATAGGAAAACGAAAATCAGTAGGCCACTGATGAACATGAACTTTTATTAAACAACGAACAAAGAAACGATAACATAACATAATGATAAAACCTATTAATGTCCTAGAAACAAGAAAACGTTAAAATATGCCAGTGGTGAGAGACCAGAAAAACAGTAAGAGAAACCAAATCACCCCTCGCTGTCCCACCGCCTGCCACGTCAAAAAAATCGATAGACTAGGGAAAATGCAAGTCAGTAGAACATCCGCCCCCACTCTGGAAACTTCCAAGGTGGGGCAGGGTTCCGGCTACGCCCAGCCGGGAGCAGCCCATATAAGGCAGGTCCTGCTGCCACGCCTCGGCCAGGAGATCCTAACGTAGGGTGTAGCCGGAGGAGAGGCCGAGGCCAGCGGGACCCGACCAGGGGATTGCCTTTACAACGCTGAACAGTTGCAGGGGGGGGGAATGTCTCCTCGACCCTCCCCTCTCTCTCCCAGTCCGGCCGCGGTGGCCCTTGAGAGTTGCAGGTAGTCCCGCCACATGCTCTTCCGGTCCGGCCACCAACGGTCGGGGGGCCGAGGCCGACGGGATCCGGCTGCAGCCGATAAACCAAGAAACCCGTTCATGGGGCCAGAGCCAGGGGCGTCCGGCCGACATCCACCGGAAGCCCGGCCCGAAGACGGACGGGACACTTCTTTCTTTTATAATGGCTGCGACAACACTGGGGGGGATGTCTTGCACATGCCTCCGACCCCCCCCCCCTCGTCCTCATCGCCTGGTCCGGCCATAACAAATCTCAAGCGAGACGCCGTGGGGTGCACTGGGAGGGAGAGACGGTGCGAACAGGCCTCTCCCGCCTCCCCAGGTGGAGGCTTCCCAGCTGCACCCTCAGCGCTCCAGGCGCCCGGAAAAGGGTTCTTCCACTGTGGCCATGCTGCAACGTCTCGCCCGGCAGGGTGGAGCCCGTCCGCTCATGTGACCCCGCGATCGCCGGTAGCTGCCAAACTCTCAAAATGGCGGTCGACCTGGCAAGAGCGGGCCCAGCATAAAGAAATGGCCCGGTCACTGGTTGACTCCACCACCGTAGTCCTCCACGACCTTGAAGATTCTAGAGGAGCCGCGGGAGTCTCCGACCCCCGATGGGGAATGACTGCCATGATCGCCCGTGGAGTGACGAAACTGTATCCGCGGGACGTCGGCGCTCCCATGCTGGCGCCAGCCTCACTTTGAATTACTAGAATCCTGCAGACCTCACTTCCGGTGAAAGCACAGTGTGACCCGGTAGGAAAAATTATTGCACCCCCTCCCCTTTTTGACTGATAGTTCAAACCACCGATCCTTTCCTTTGCCCTTTTAACGGAACTTTGGACTGCCTCCCCCTCTTTTACATTTTCTAGAGAAAACAAAACATTAACCACTACATTAGCATAGCAGTTGACACCAGAACTGTTTTCAAATTGAAAACCAACAACATCTTCAACAGAATCCTTTTTGTTTCTGCTGTGACCCTGCTACAGCACAGCCATTGTCCCCAGCAGTAATTCTGCAATGCCGGTAAGAATAGCTGTGGTGCCTACTGGACTCACTCACCCCCGCGGCGCCCCACGCCGTTATTTGCTGGGCGGCAACTTACTAGACATCACCTTCGTGACATCCAGATTTCAGCGCGTTCTGCTGCCTTGGAACTATTCGCACAACAGACCGCTACTGACAAGAATATTTCATTATTGGTGCTGTCAATTTCAATAAATCTATTGGATAATTCAAAAGAAATTGCCACGGTCTCTTCGTTGTTTAAATGTTTTTACTGTTTTTGTTTTCTTGTATATATTTATATGTTATTAAAGTTTTATATTCCTACTACTTTGTTGGAGTGCTATATATTTTTAATGTGACACATAATTGTAAAAACTTTGATGTACAAAGAGTCATTCCTGGAATCTTCCGCTTCAGGCTCGGTCCCCTCCCCAATCACAATACAGGATGGTTTTCAGATAGTAGGAACACGTGTGGTGTGACGGATCTCATCGGGTGTGGGCCTTAATCTACTATAACTCCTTTGAAGAGGGGTGATTCTTTACAGCTGGGGCCATAAACTACATCTGCAGGGCTAGCTGATAGCCTGGACAATCGGACACAGAGAAAGAGGAGTGTCAGAGGGTGCGGTAGTGAATAGGGCGAAAGGGAGGTGTCGGGCGGGCACAGAGTGTGATTCTCAGGGAAGAGCAGCGCAGATGGGGGGAGGTTTATTGCCCATGCATAAGACAGAGAGCGGTGGTGACCAGTGCCTAGGGAAGATGCTTGCGTGGGTGAGGAGCCATGCTACGAATCGACAGCGTGCAGAGAGTGGGTCTGGTCAAGACATCTAAAATGGCTGCCGTGCACGACAAAAGTGTGGCATTTCAAAAAAGGCAAGATGGCGCAGACAATGTTTTTCAACACTTCCTCATTTCCTTCGAATCGAACGTTAACAGACGTTGGGGCATATTACCAAAGTTAAGCGATATTTATCGCTAACGATGCTTACCAACCAATTTTTTACCACTAAGCATCGTCAGAAATTATCGAAGATAAACCTTGCTATTATCAAGGTTTATCGCAAATGCGATAATAAACGGTCGCAATGCATGAATATCGCTAAAAACTCAGCGATATTCATGCATTACCGAGCTAATGCTCTTAGCCATGTTATCCACCTCCCATTGGATAACATGGCTAAGAACTGCTCAGGGCAGGTGTTACTTTTTGGAGATATTCGCGCTTAGCGCGAATATCTCCAAAAGTTGGTAATAGGAGATAGATATCTTGCATGTTGTAATGCAAGTTATTGTGGTATATGGAACTCATACCATAATCTCTCAGGAAAGCAGAAACTGATCCTTTTGGGACCGCCTAAAAAGGCCTAGGGGGTGAGGAGTACTCTACTTTGCCCCCTTTTCACGTTCCGAACTATTTTATTTTACTCTCTTCTGTAATTACACAAAATAGCAGCGATAAGATGCATCGGAGACACACAGTGAGAGAAAGGAGGCCGGAGATGAAGAAGAGATGTCAAATACACATTGGAGATAATATAGTGGCAGAAGGGAAGTAAATATGAGTAAACTTACCATGTAACATAAAAATGTTGCACTCTATACTATAAGTCTCATTTTATACTACAATCACTTCGCTACAACCTCATAAATTAAAAATAAAAATGAATAATGTCTCAAACAATTTTTGATTTCTAAATATAAATTTATTCTTCAGAATTTTCTAAATTTGAAAGAACTAGTAACATGTCCTCATCAGCAATGTCCTCATTAAAAGTCTCCAATGATGATTCTTGTAACTCTATGGTCTCCAAACACTCGATAAATTCGCCATCAAGAGATTGATCAAAAAAATCATTCAAGTCATCTCCTCCTTGTGACAATATTTCATTATTGGTGCTGTCAATTTCAATCAATGTAGTGGAATCATTCAAGTCATCTCCTCGTGACAATATTTCATTATTGGTGCTCTCAATTTCAATCAATGTAGTGGAATCATTCAAGTCATCTCCTCCTTGTGACAATATTTCATTATTGGTGCTGTCCATTTCAATCAATCTAATGGAATCATACAAGTCATCTCCTCCTTGTGACAATATTTCATTATTGGTGCTCTCAATTTCAATCAATGTAGTGGAATCATTCAAGTCATCTCCTTGTGACAATATTTCATTCTTGGTGCTGTCCATTTCAATCAATCTAATGGAATCATACAAGTCATGTCCTCCTTGTGACAATATTTCATTATTGGTGCTCTCAATTTCAATCAATGTAGTGGACAATTCAAAAGAAATTGCCACGGTCTCTTCATTGTGAGCCATTTTATTTTGAAATTGCTTGCTGTAAATTGCAGAAAAAAATAATCACTTTCATTTATCGTTTTTAGTAATACATAATATAAAACTAACTTTATCAAGTATTTAGTATAACAGAAGGACTGCAAATAAATAACAGAAAACATTTTTCAAATTATCTTCAAGTGTACAACATAGTTCCCCTTACAAATTAACAACTCACCTTTTCAAAAGTAGGAAAAGTGTTAGTACTGTGTAAATCAAACACCAGAAATTCACCACCAAAAATTCCTCACAAATGTACCTCAGACAGTAGTATCACAAAATGGCTGTGGTTTCCTCTCATTTGACATATATACATAACCAATTAACTTTCATCACACACAAATACAAAACCAAAGTAACATTTTAATTGGTTCTAAATTTCAACACTTTCAAATGTGTTTTCCCCATGCAATTTTCCATAGGACATTTACATACGTCTACAGCCTGAATGGCTGAACGGAATTACACCAAACTTGACAAAATGGTACATCAAACCTAAGAGGTCAGGAAGGATCTACTATGCCCCCTTATGGTCATTTCCCCCTTCGCTTTGGCCTCCTCTTGTCTCTCAATCCTACCGAGAGACAAGATGGCGGCCGCTACGGACTGTTTGGAATGTTGACAGACGCCGGAGAACCAATCAGCTTCGCGAAGCTCCGTAACGCGAAAAGTACGCGAAGCGGAGCGCTGTTACAGATATATATCTTTTTTTGAACGTTAATTTCTCAAAATCCACTGGAGCACATATATTGAGACCTAGCAAAGGCACATCGGGCTACCAGTCCCTAATATTTTGCCAAGTTTCGTGCAAATCCATTCAGCCGTTCGATTATTATTATTTTATTTTTTTTTTGCCCCGCGGAGCCCTTTTAAAACCTCCACATCAAACGTAGGGGGTCAGCGAGGATCTACTATTCCCCCTTATGGTCATTTGCCCCTTCGCTTTGGCCTCCTCTTGTCTCTCGATCCTACCGAGAGACAAGATGGCGGCCGCTACGGACTGTTTGGAATGTTGACAGACGCCGGAGAACCAATCAGCTTCGCTTCACAAAGCTCCGTTGCGCGAAAAGTACGCGTCCTGGAGCGCTGCCCGGTCCGCTGTTACAGATATATATCTTTTTTTAAACGTTAATTTCTCAAAATCCACTGTAGCACATATATTGAGACCTACAAAAGGCACATCGGGCTACCAGTCCCTACAATTTTGCCAAGTTTCGTGCAAATCCATTCACCCGTTCGGGCTAAAAGTGAGGCCAACCGCCCTATGGAAAACTCAATGTTAAAAACACGTTTTGGGACCCCCCTTTTTTCTCAGCCCCCCCTTGACGAACCCCCCCCAAATTTTCAAGGGCTGCTCAGAAACAAAATGTTCCATTTTCCTGAAAGTTTCAGCCAATTCCGTCCACAAACGCCAAAGTTATTAGACATAGAATTTTCAAAAAACCCATAGAGAAAAAATCCTAACTATATATACCTACTGGCGACCGCCAGTAGGTAATATATATATATATCACTGAAAAAACCATAGGTTATAGACCATATATAGTTAGGAATTAGCATTTAGAAAACCTTATTTTACTCACACAAAACCATTGAAATTCCATATATAGTTAGTTGCACTAACTATATATCGCGCACCCGCAATCCACTGCTGATGATGTCACATATTACATCATTCATGACATGGTCAGTGACATCACTGATGACATCACTGATGACATCTCAAATGACATCACTGATGACATCACTGATGACATCTCAAATGACATCACTGATGACATCATGACACACCAATACCAGTTACTACATACGCACTCACTGATTCCTACGTCTACACACACATTCACTCATTCACCCATACAATTACTCATACATACAGTCAGTTATTATTAGAACACTATCATATGCACTCATACACCTAGTCAGTCCTGTGAAGAATCAATCACACTTCGATTTCCTCATCTATAGTTAAACACAGAACACCATACTTTTCACACATATACTAACACATACTTACTCTCTTATACAATCACTGATACAAGTACACATTGATATGCACAGTCACACACCTCCCAGCCAGCCACACACACACTCAGTCTTCCATACATCCACTCATTCTTCAATATGTAAAACGTATTTAAACTTTACAAAAACACACAGACACTAGATGATGTCATCAGTGATGTCATTTGAGATGTCATCAGTGATGTCATCAGTGATGTCACTGACCATGTCATGAATGATGTAATATGTGACATCATCAGCAGTGGATTGCGGGTGCGCGATATATAGTTAGTGCAACTAACTATATATGGAATTTCAATGGTTTTGTGTGAGTAAAATAAGGTTTTCTAAATGCTAATTCCTAACTATATATGGTCTATAACCTATGGTTTTTTCAGTGAATTTTCAAGGTTTTGTAAATGCTAATTCCTAACTATATATGGTCTATAACCTATGGTTTTTTCTGTTAATTTCATTGGTTTTTTAACAGCTAATATCTGTAGCTGTAAAATGTATTCTTCTTTAAATCCAAAAATATATTTTATATGTTTATGAATAATTTTTTTTTTTAATATTTTTTTTTCTTCGTTCCCGCTTCGCGAATCGGGAAGCTTCCCGTTAGCTGACCTTGATGCCGCGAAATAGACCGCGAGCCGGTAAACGTTTCTTTACCGCAAGTGCCGCGTTAGAAAACAACATCGTGACGCCTCCCGTCCGCATGATGTTTCACGTTGTCGCGTGATACGTCATATGACGTGCTACGTTAGCGAACTGGTACGCGAAGCGAGTCGCAAAGCGCAGGTTTCTGGAAGCAAACCGGGAGGCCCTGCAAAGCGCTTAACGTAAACACAGCAAGTCATGTGACTTGGTAATAACACTTTTCATTGGTTCATTTCACTTTTGGTTTCCTAATGATGTAAGACTAGGTCATATAATCTAAAATGAACACTTTTGATTGGTTGAGAACTCTTGTTTTTCCCAAATGATGAAAATCCCTCCTTCTTTCCTCACTCTGACTTTCATCATTGTGAGAGAAAGACCCTTTGTGATCACTGAGCAATGGCTTCTTTAGTAGCTTCAGCTGGTGCTTCCCCACCACCTCCACCACATCCAAGGAAGAGTGGACCACCTGCTCAAGTTATAATTCAACAAGAAGAGGAAGAAGAGGAACAGGACGACGAGCACGAAGAGAGGCAGTTTTTGCCTGAGCAGCCCAGGACGTCTCACCGGAAAGAAAACTTCATTTGGCAATTTTTTTAAATTCCCAAAGGTGAGAAAAAAGTAAATGCAAGATACGTAACTTGCCTTATATGTCAAGATAGACTGTCCAGAGGGACCGACAAAAAATACAGTTTCGGAAACTACACAATGCATCGCCATATGACTAGGTGGCATCCTAACAACTACAGTGCTGCACAGTTTCGGAACGACCTAGATAATCTCCCTATTATGGCCAGAAGATCTGTTGTACCGGAAGTAACGGGACCAGAGGGCAGGGAGATGGTGCCAAATATACAAATGAGATTTGGTGAAGTAAAACACACCTGCGTATTTTGCGATGGATTCATTTGCTACGGAGAAAGAAGCATCACTCTGATCAACAGAGCTATTGACTATCATATGCAAGTTTGTACGAAACGCCCAAAATAATAAATACTTTTTTTTTGTTTTGTTGCTCCTGTTGAGCCCTTTACAATGAATCGTTTTCATTGCCCCCTCCAAGAAAAACCCAAAAAAATATAAAACTGTTCAGAAAAATTCAAAAAAAGTAAAAAAATGTTCCGAAAAATAATAAAAAAAATATAAAACAACAAAAACAATGAAAAAAAAAGTTCTTTTCAGAACTACCTCCCCGTTATTAAAAAATTGGTACAATATTTGGAACTGTGCCAACCTCTATTTCTCTTAGTTCGCTTCCCAGTTCGCTCGCCGGTACGCGAACCGGAAGCGAATCAAAAACAGTAAGTATAAGGGAAGGAAACAGACACTTATGTTAAAAGAAAGACAGCTATAGGGGAGTAAACTAGAGATACTATTACCCGTAATCCACTGCTGATGATGTCACATATTACATCATTCATGACATGCTCAGTGACATCATCAGCAGAGGATTGCGGGTTTTTTGGCAACGTGCCTTATCCACGGTTTAATAACGCTGCCTTTTGCTTTATATAAGTTTTCAAATTGTATGAAATATATACCAATAGGTCGTTATGAACCTTTAGGTAGTGCTTTTCTTCATGAGGTCTGGTCGCTTCCATACACATACAGATGTTTCAAAGATGATCAAGAAGTTTATCTGAATGGAGAGGAATGCACTGAGACGCCAGATCATTCACTAATGTGTAGGCACATACAGTTACACGGTTCATGCAACAAACACCGACCAAATATGGCTTGCGTGTTGCAAGGCACGCCAGTTCCTGCTATCATCCCCACGTTCAAGTTGTTGGAAAATGGTAGTTATTTGATGCTCAATAATGAAGATTGTTCTGAGTTAATTAAAAGTATTCCTTTTATCGTAACAGTAAGTGAACGGGTTATTTGCTGCAGAAATGTTCTATTTCCTCCCACACATGAACATAGGGAGTTTTCAATCTGGCCACAAATACCAACCTTGGGACAGATTTCAACGGCATGGCAAGAATAAGAGCTCTTTTGTCTCAGAGAGAGGTGGCCTTGAGTTCGGCCCGTGAAACTTTCGTGCTTCACATAGCGAACACCCGTACAGAGGTGCAGACCCTTTTCAATTCAGATTTGCCTTTCAATTTCAGCAAGATGGTTCCGACTATCTTTAACGCATCCTCCACAAAGTCCTGGCGCACTTTTTTAAAGTTGTTACCAGTGGTCTCGTGACTTCATTTGAGAAAATCTTTGGAGTCATCCCTGCTTCCTTTCATTATATTTTCTCCACTCTGCTTCGTGGATTGGCATTTTTACTTGCATTACCAGCGGACGCTCTTGTGCTTTTTTACATTTTTAAATATGGATGTCCCTCCTATGCAACCTCCCACCCTGCAGCTGCTGACACTGTTCCGCAATCGCATGCTAGAATATTATGGCACAATGCCGTTGGCGATATTAAGCACGGCATATGGATTATCTTTTCGATTCTCCTACTTCACCTGTGTCCAGCCTGTATTTCACTGCCTGACCTGTGATTTCGATTGGGCCATTGATTTGTGTCTCTGCGGACCGGTTTCTCCTGACGTCGACTTTAATCAGCTGATGACTCCTATCATTACTCACAAGTTGGTTTGTCCTGGCGAAAGGATTATGGCTGCGGCATTGATGCATGGACTACTTGGTCCCTGGAATTTACTGGCGGCAGCACAGTCTTTCTTGGAACAGAGCTTTCTTGAAAACCCACCGAGCTGTCCTTTGATGGTGATAGAGGATCCGGTGCTGGGAGAGCACGTATGTTCTTTTCCGCTTTTAAATTGGATGGCTGAACTGTTTTCGGATGAAGACGGTGACTTCCTATTGGAGGCTGTTGCAGCTTATTTTGCATACACAGTTATGTCATAGACCTTTTTCATGTTTGATATGCTGAGTACTAGCATTTCATTGACAATTAATTGACTTATTTGTCAAGTTTTTATTATTTACCTTGCCTATTGGCTTAAGACTCGATAAAGTACTTGGCTGTTTTATTTTTCTTTAGCATTAAATTTTCCTAGTTTTTAATGCTTTACCTTGCGGACCGTCCACATATAAACTTGCAATCTGCTCTCATGAGATGGCACTTCTATTATCTTATTCAGTTCGTTTCCGGATCATGGGGGAGTGTCATCTAGGTCCTGGATATCTTTACACCGTGTTAAGTTAGCATGGGCTCATTACCGGTTTAAACGCCATTTTTCCTTTTTTGCAACTTCTGCACACGACACTTAGTTGTTGCTTTAGCTTTCCACCTAGTAGTTCATCGTGGTTTACATGAGAATAATATGTTATTGCTCTACTATCTGCTTTGCTTGTTAAACTATATCTGTACAGCGAGTGCTAAAGTTTCAAGAACAACACGATACAGAATTGTTATGAGGTCTGATCTCCACGACTTCATACTCATAACATAAGTGCAACTTCTGCCAATTCTGGGCATGAGGCGGGTTTTATATTGCTTTGCCGAACACACATACACAACAGTTGATGCGGTTCACATGAAGAGAGAGCTGGTGTATGCTGATGTGATTCCTTCAAATCTAAGACACTAAAGTATGGGCACGCCCTAAACCAACACAAAGAGACCTTCTTAGCAAATAATATAATATGTGTATTAGGGAGGGTGAGATATAAGCAGCCGCGGGCCGTGGAGGGAGTTACGGTGAGGCAGGGAGGCGGGGAGGGGGAGAAGCAGGGTGGAGCCCTCTCTACCTTGCCCCTCCCCCTCCCCGCCTCCCTGCCCCACCGTAACTCCCTCCACGGCCCGCGGCTGCTTATAAGTGTTGCTAACTCTTATTCATTTACAGCATGTTAACATACTATCACCATTCGCTTTTTATGTACTAGTAAGTATGCTGGTAATTTTGCTACTGATAATATGTGTACTTGTATTATCTAAGATACTACGCCTGAGAAGACGGCATTAGTAAATAAACATTTCAAATACACATGTGTTCTTCTTAACTCCATGTTCTGGTTTCTAAGAAATATATAACGACCGACTGTTCATGAGTTCCACGTATCCTGAGGTACTATAAGTTCATATTCTGGATTGTCTAAACATTGAGAGTTTGTTATATCCAATGTGACACTGTACCTAGCTTGCTAAGGAGTTTTTGATTACTAACGTGAGTTTTGGGACACCCTAATTCGCCGAGGTTCCAATCCTCTGTCCACAGTTCTGTGTGAGAACAGAAACCCTGCGACAGGGGCACCCCGACCCTTGCTGGAGCTTCATCACACTTGCGATACAACTCCAGCAATGCGCCACCTTTACGGCACAGATACATCACGCATCTGTGCTGTTTTTGCCCCATGATGCGCCGCATTGTAAATGCAGCACACCATAGGTGACGGAACAGCGGCACAGAATGACTAACACTACCCTGGTGATGCGCCAGTCATCATAAATGTATCCCTATGCTTCTTATCTTGTTAGAGATGAACCGCCATATGTATCATCAAAGTTTTTTGCATTTCCTAAATAGCGAACTTTAAGGAATAAATAGCGATTCTTTACCATTCCTAGTTTGCGATTAGCTATTTGCTAATTACAAATTACCCATTCATTTCCTTCATTTCCATAGGGCGGTTGGACTCACTTTTAGCTCGAACGGCTGAATGGATTTCCACGAAACTTGGCAAAATTGTAGGGACTGGTAGCCCGATGTGCCTTTGCTATGTCTCAAGATATATGCTCCAGTGGTTTTTACGAAAATTAACTTTGAAAAATTTATATTGGGCTACATTGGCCTATATATATGTTGGAGCCCAAATGTAGCCCAATGTAGCCCAATGAAGCCCAATGTAGCCCAATGTAGCCCAATGTAGCCCAAAGATGGCCGCCAGACACACAAAAAAACAAATGTAGCCCAAATATCAGCCAGATGTAGCCCAACTATAGCCCAGTGACAGAATGACCAATCAGCTTCGCAAACCTCCGTTACGCGAAGCGGAGCGCTGTTACAGATATATATCTTTTTTTGAACGTTAATTTCTCAAAATCCACTGGAGCACATATATTGAGACCTAGCAAAGGCACATCGGGCTACCAGTCCCTAATATTTTGCCAAGTTTCGTGCAAATCCATTCAGCCGTTCGATTATTATTATTATTATTTTTTTTTGCCCCGCGGGGCCCTTTTAAAACCTCCACATCAAACCTAGGGGGTCAGCGAGGATCTACTATGCCCCCTTATAGTTATTTCCCCCTTTGTTTTGACCTCCTCTTGTCTCTCGATCCTACCGAGAGACAAGATGGCGGCCTCTACGGACTTTTTGGAATGTTGACAGACGCCGGAGAACCAATCAGCTTCGCTTCACAAAGCTCCGTTGCGCGAAAAGTACGCGTCCTGGAGCGCTGCCTGGTCCGCTGTTACAGATATATATCTTTTTTTAAACGTTAATTTCTCAAAATCCACTGTAGCACATATATTGAGACCTACAAAAGGCACATCGGGCTACCAGTCCCTACAATTTTGCCAAGTTTCGTGCAAATCCATTCAGCCGTTCGGGCTAAAAGTGAGGCCAACCGCCCTATGGAAAACTCAATGTTAAAAACACGTTTTGGGACCCCCCTTTTTTCTCGACCCCCCCTGGATGAACCCCCCCCCCAATTTTCAGGGGCTGCTCAGAAACAAAATGTGCCATTTTCCAGAAAATTTCAGCCAATTCCGTCCACAAACGCCAAAGTTATTAGACATAGAATTTTCAAAAAACCCATAGAGAAAAAATCCTAACTATATATACCTACTGGCGACCGCCAGTAGGTAATATATATATATATATATATATATATATATATATATATATATATATATATATATACTGCAAGGCTCACCTTCAACGGAACGAAAAAGACGAGGAAGACCCTGGTTTAGTGCAAGTTTTTAAAAATATTTATTTCCGTGCTTGCCATATCGTCACGACGCGTTTCGGCATATCCCTTCCTTGATCACATGACAACAGTGTCGTGAGATACACCTCAATTTAAAGTGATAGGACATTGATAGGCATAAAAGAAATACTATCTATACATTTCTGTGTTTCATTTCTGTAAAATACACAATTATACATATTAGCATTTCTTAATTAGAAAATAGAATGTAAAATGCAAAATGCAAATTTATATCCTAAGGATAAATGGTTTTAAAAGTGACATTCGTGCTTAAATACAATGGCTTTTGGCTTTTATATATCATACAGCCAAGTTTCTTATAATACATCGCTGTAATACAATTTTTTAATTTCATCAATTTGCCGCTGTCAATATCAAACATATAATTTTAAATCCAATTTGATATCTAAAACATCCTAATTCATCCCTAGTCTAAACGCCTATACAATATACACCGTGCATCCCTGGAACCAATCTTCTAACTGAAAATTCTTCATGTTATCTTTTTATAATCATTTTCTCTTTTTATTATTTTAATGTGGATCTAACAAACAAACAGGTGCCCCCTTAGTGTGTAAGATATAAAAATAATTCAAAAAGTCATCAAGGCGTTTGTGTGCAGTCAAAGACGTTATTAGAAACCCCTATACATTGAACTAGACTTGGAACATCGTTAGACATATTTTCCTTATTATTGAAAAGTAAGATTTTATATTTGTAGTCATAGAAGATTCCCACAATTAGTCAATTATGCCAACCAGTAACTAATTGATTAATTCTACCATATATACAGTATAAATCTTAAAATGTCTCTATATTCTTTGGCTATAGTATCAAAAATATATCTACATATTTACAATCAGAGCAAAGTTAAAAGAATTAAGTATTTCATTTCTTATATACAAAGTTCAATGGTATTTGTAATCTGAATGGCCTATTATGTTTGAACATATGGGATGGAAATGGAAAGTCATGGTACCTACTCTAGTGTGTCAGTATATCTTTAATCTATTAATCCAGATAGGTGTATAAATCCTCACTCATATTTAAACCATTTGGTTGTTTCGTATCTAATAAAAGAATGTAGTGAGTCTCTAATCTGCGCAACATCCCCTCTCTGTCCCCTCCTCTTCTTTGTATCGGCACCGTATCTAACAAGAAGTATCTCAGATCTTTGGGTTTACCACCATGCACTTCTTGGAAGTGACGGGCCACCGGGTAGCTTTGGTCATTGTTGTTAATTGCCCTTATGTGTTGTAATATACGTCTGTGGCCTGGTAATTTAGAACTCCCTACATATTTCAAATTGCAGCTGCACTCTAAAACATATACCACATATTCACTTTTACAAGTAAGATGATGCTTAATACTTTGTGGTGTTGTACTGAAGGCAGTGCAATAAGAGGTCCTATTCACTCCATATGTGCAAGCTTTGCACTGAGGGCATTTGTAAAATCCCTTCCGTGCTAAGGATAAACCAGTAGAATCCTTGTACTCTGGACTGCTCTTTACCAGTATATCAGCCATCGAGGTGGCTTTGCGATATGTAATTGCAGGAAACTCTGGAAGGTGACTGCCTATAACAGGGTCATGCAGCTTACAAAAGTGAAGTAATAGGCATCATTTAATGTTTTATTATTTTCCTGTACATAACGCACCGCAGTTGTTTCGCTATACAAATACAAAGTATGAATTTAATTGAATTTAATTGAAATTATGTATGGCGCTGTAGCGAGATACGAATGTCTTGGTGAAAGTAAACACACCACTATAAGATGGCCGCCATGATTAGTCCATCGTCGATTGTTATGATTTGTTTTAAGCACATGTAAATAGGACTTTCTATGTCTATGGATTGGACTGCACTGTTTATGATTTAAACACGAATGCGTAAAGTTTTTGTTGACACTGATGAAGGCGGGAACGCTGAGACGCGTTTGTCAACTTGCTTGCTGAAGCGTTTATTAAATAATATATAACTTAACACCCCCTGGATTGCTTTTTTGCGTGCTCTCGAATAGTGTTTTTTGGAAATACAAGACCGGAGTTGTGTATATGATTGCGCGTTGCACCACGTGCCGAGAAAGCACCCGTAGCAAAGAGGAGCAACGGCTGGTGAAGAAACGAGTTGGGAATATATATATATATATATATATATATATATATATATATATTCACTGAAAAAACCATAGGTTATAGACCATATATAGTTAGGAATTTGCATTTACAAAACCTTGAAAATTCACTGAAAAACCATAGGTTAGAGACCATATATAGTTAGCTGGACATTTTATTGACATAAAACCAATGAAATTCCATATATAGTTAGTTGCACTAACTATATATCGCGCACCCGCAATCCACTGCTGATGATGTCACACATTACATCATTCATGACATGGTCAGTGACATCACTGATGACATCACTGATGACATCTCAAATGACATCACTGATGACATCACTGATGACATCTCAAATGACATCACTGATGACATCATCTAGTGTCTGTGTGTTTTTGTAAAGTTTAAATATGTTTTACATATTGAAGAATGAGTGGATGTATGGAAGACTGAGTGTGTGTGTGGCTGGCTGGGAGGTGTGTGACTCTGTGCATATCAATGTGTACTTGTATCAGTGATTGTATAAGAGAGTAAGTATGTGTTAGTATATGTGTGAAAAGTATGGTGTTCTGTGTTTAACTGTATAGATGAGGAAATCGAAGTGTGATTGATTCTTCACAGGACTGACTAGGTGTATAAGTGCATATGATAGTGTTGTAATAATGAGTAACTGTATGTATGAGTGATTGTATGGGTGAATGAGTGAATGTGGGTGTAGACGTAGGAATCAGTGAGTGCGTATGTAGTAACTGGTATTGGTGTGTCATGATGTCATCAGTGATGTCATTTGAGATGTCATCAGTGATGTCATTTGAGATGTCATCAGTGATGTCATCAGTGATGTCACTGAAGTATGGTGTTCTGTGTTTAACTGTATAGATGAGGAAATGGAAGTGTGATTGATTCTTTACAGGACTGACTAGGTGTGTGAGTAACTCCATGGATGAGTGGCAGTGTGTGAGTGTCTGCATAGGTGTATGAGTGCATATGATAGTGTTGTAATAATGAGTGACTGTATGTATGAGTGATTGTATGGGTGAATGAGTGAATGTGTGTGTAGACGTAGGAATCAGTGAGTGCGTATGTAGTAACTGGTATTGGTGTGTCATGATGTCATCAGTGATGTCATTTGAGATGTTATCAGTGATGTCATCAGTGATGTCATTTGAGATGTCATCAGTGATGTCATCAGTGATGTCACTGACCATGTCATGAATGATGTAATATGTGACATCATCAGCAGTGGATTGCGGGTGCGCAATATATAGTTAGTGCAACTAACTATATATGGAATTTCATTGGTTTTATGTCAATAAAATGTCCAGCTAACTATATATGGTCTCTAACCTATGGTTTTTTCAGTGAATTTTCAAGGTTTTGTAAATGCAAATTCCTAACTATATATGGTCTATAACCTATGGTTTTTTCAGTGAATTTCATTGGTTTTTTAAAAGCTAATATCTATAGCTGTAAAATATATTCTTTATTACGTGACGTATCACGTAGCCACGTGAGACGCCTTATGACGCGTCGCATAACCGTGACGTATCGGCTCTGCAGCGCAAACAAAACCCGTAACGTAAGCGTGCCGGAGCACGCTTACAGATACATATTTTTTTTTTAACCTTAATTAGACAAAATCCACACGTGCACATATCTTGAGGCCTTGCAAAGGCACATCAAACAAACAGTCCCTACAATTTTGCCAAGTTTGCTGGAAATCTATTCCCTTACCTTTTTTTTTACTGTTTCTCTTGGTTTTCCCCTTGTTACGCTTACCGGGACGCTACCCGGTACGCGAACCGGACGCTCCAAAAACACAAGATGGCGGAATCCCGTTACGCTGCCGGTTAGCTGCCCGGTTCGCGTACCGGGAAGCGCCTCTACCGCGAAAAATCGCGGGGGACTTTAATATCCCCCTCATCAATCCTAGGGGGTCAGGAGGGGTTTACCTTGCCCCCTTTCCTTCATTTCCCCCTTCTTTTTTCACCACATCTTGTCTCTCGAACCTACCGAGACAAGATGGCGGCCGCTCCGGACTGTTTACAATGTTGACAGCTACGCTGCCGGTTAGCTGCCCGGTTAGCTGCCCGGTGAGCTGCCCGGTTCGCGTACCGGGACGCGCCTCTACGGCGTAAAATCACCCCAAAAATTTTTTTTTATTTTTTGCCCCGCGGGGCACTTTAATATCCCCCTCATCAATCCTAGGGGGTCAGGAGTGGTCTACCTTGCCCCCTTTCCTTCATTTCCCCCTTCGTTTTTCACCACATCTTGTCTCTCGATCGTACCGAGAGACAAGATGGCGGCCGCTCCGGACTGTTTAGAATGTTGACAGACACCGGAGAGCCAATCAGCTTCGCTTCGTGAAGTTCCGTTACGCGTCAGGTACGCGAACCGGGGCGCTAACCGGAGCGCTGTCACAGATATATATATTTTTTTAAACGTTAATTTCTCAAAATCCACTGGAGCACATATATTGAGACATAGCAAAGGCACGTCGGGCAAACCATATCTTCAATTTTGCCAAGTTTCATGTAAATCTATTCAGCCGTTCGAGCTAACAGTGAGTCCAACCGCCCTATGGAAAAATGAATGGGAAAAACGCGTTTTGGGACCCCCCTTTTTTCTCGGCCCCCCCTTGGCGAAACCCCCCCAAATTTTCAGGGGCTGCTCAGAAACAAAATGTGCCATTTTCCTGAACATTTCAGCCAATTCCGTCCACAAACGCCAAAGTTATTAGACATAGAATTTTCAGAAATCCCATAGAGAAAAAATCCTAACTATATATACCCACTGGCTATCGCCAGTAGGTAATATACATATATAAACATATATAATCTGCATATCTATATAAATATAAATGCATGCATACATATGCATATATGCATACATATGCATGTTATTTACATGAAAGTTTTAAAAACACTAATAAAAGCAAAGCTAAAAAGCCACCTCATTACAAACAGAATGGCTTTAACTTAAACGAGGGCGAGATCTATTGCATTTTCAATGCTTGTTTACTTTGGTTCTATCAAGAAGGCATTCAGATGTGTCACACATTTGCCATAAATTCTGAATGTTAGCACTCTAGTTGCTCATTAGATCACTGTAGTAAAGCTAGTGCTCACCAGGGAAGTCTGCTGCTAATCATGGTTTGCAGCCATTTTCCCGCATTTTTTATCCCGCAGACTTTCAGTCCGCATACCATTATCCCGCAAGGTCATTGACCTCGCATACCATTATCCCGCATTTTTTCAAAACGCATGTGCATTTATCGCGCATGCCTTTACAAAGAATTACGTTTTAAAGGCATGTATGGTAAATGCATTTGCGTTGTGAAAACCACGATGACGAGAGAGGTAAGTGGGTTTGTGTTAATTTTTTCATGGGTTAGTGATTGTGTAGTGTAGTGTAGTGTTGTGTAGTGTAGTGTTGTGTTAGTGTAGTGTAGAGTTGTGGTGGTTGTTTAGTGTAGGGTCATGCTGGGGGTAGTGTTTTAGGGTTTAGGGTTGTGTTGTAGTGTTTGCGTAGCGTAGGGTCATGCTGGGGGTAGTGTTTTAGGGTTTAGGGTAGTGTTGTAGTGTTTGCGTAGTGTAGGGTCATGCTGGGGGTAGTGTTTTAGGGTTTAGGGTTGTGTTGTAGTGTTTGCGTAGTGTAGGGTCATGCTGGGGCTAGTGTTTTAGGGTTTAGGGTAGTGTTGTAGTGTTTGCGTAGTGTAGGGTCATGCTGGGCGTAGTGTTTTAGGGTTTAGGATAGTGTTGTAGTGTTTGCGTAGTGTAGGGTCATGCTGGGGGTAGTGTTTTAGGGTTTTGGGTAGTGTTGTAGTGTTTGCGTAGTGTAGGGTCATGCTGGGGTGTAGTATTTTAGGGTTTAGGGTAGTGTTGTAATGTTTGCGTAGTGTAGGGTCATGCTGGGGGTAGTGTTTTAGGGTTTTGGGTAGTGTTGTAGTGTTTGCGTAGTGTAGGGTCATGCTGGGGTGTAGGGTTTTGGGTAGTGTTGTAGTGTTTGCGTAGTGTAGGGTCATGCTGGGGTGTAGTGTTTTAGGGTTTTGGGTAGTGTTGTAGTGTTTGCGTAGAGTAGGGTCATGCTGGGGGTAGTGTTTTAGGGTTTTGGGTAGTGTTGTAGTGTTTGCGTAGTGTAGGGTCATGCTGGGGGTAGTGTTTTAGGGTTTTGGGTAGTGTTGTAGTGTTTGCGTAGTGTAGGGTCATGCTGGGGGGTAGTGTTTTAGGGTTTTGGGTAGTGTTGTAGTGTTTGCGTAGTGTAGGGTCATGCTGGGGTGTAGTGTTTTAGGGTTTTGGGTAGTGTTGTAGTGTTTGCGTAATGTAGGGTCATGCTGGGGGTAGTGTTTTAGGGTTTAGGGTAGTGTTGTAGTGTTTGCGTAGTGTAGGGTCATGCTGGGGGTAGTGTTTTAGGGTTTAGGGTTGTGTTGTAATGTTTGCGTAGTGTAGGGTCATGCTGGGGGTAGTGTTTTAGGGTTTAGGGTTGTGATGTAGTGTTTGTGTAGTGTAGGGTCATGCTGGGGGTAGTGTTTTAGGGTTTAGGGTAGTGTTGTAGTGTTTGCGTAGTGTAGGGTCATGCTGGGGTGTAGTGTTTTAGGGTTTTGGGTAGTGTTGTAGTGTTTGCGTAGTGTAGGGTCATGCTGGGGGTAGTGTTTTAGGGTTTAGGGTAGTGTTGTAGTGTTTGTGTAGTGTAGGGTCATGCTGGGGGTAGTGTTTTAGGGTTTAGGGTAGTGTTGTAGTGTTTGCGTAGTGTAGGGTCATGCTGGGGTGTAGTGTTTTAGGGTTTTGGGTAGTGTTGTAGTGTTTGCGTAGTGTAGGGTCATGCTGGGGGTAGTGTTTTAGGGTTTAGGGTAGTGTTGTAGTGTTTGTGTAGTGTAGGGTCATGCTGGGGGTAGTGTTTTAGGGTTTAGGGTAGTGTTGTACTGTTTGTGTAGTGTAGGGTCATGCTGGGGGTAGTGTTTTAGGGATCAGGGTAGTTTAGTTGTTTAGTGTATGCTAAAGGCATATTCGTTCTAAAAGTTTTCGTTATTTTAATTTGCAGCCTAATAGTACATGCAGGATTTTTTTTGCGGACTGATGGTATGCGGGATTTCGTCATATATTCGCTAATCATACTTTCTATGGCAAAATGAACCCCCTCATTTTGTTCCTTTTTAAATTAAATGTTTTAAGAGTTACCACTTTATTCCAATCAAGATGGCTTCAGGTGTGCCATACCTTTGTAATAAGGTGGACTGTTAGCACTCTAGTTGTTCTTTAGAACACTCTGGGACATTCTGTCATTGGGCTATAGTTGGGCTACATCTGGCTGATATTTGGGCTACATTTGTTTTTTTTGTCTCTGGTGGCCATCTTTGGGCTACATTGGGCTACATTGGGCTACATTTGGGCTCCAACATATATATAGCCCAATGTAGCCCAATATATATTTTTCAAAGTTAATTTTCGTAAAAACCACTGGAGCATATATCTTGAGACATAGCAAAGGCACATCGGGCTACCAGTCCCTACAATTTTGCCAAGTTTGGTGTAAATCCATTCAGCCGTTCAGGCTAAAAGTGAGGCCAACCGCCCTATGGAAAATTGCATGGGAAAACCACGTTTTGGGACCCCCCTTTTTTCTCGGCCCCCCCTTGACGAAACCCCCCCAAATTTTCAGGGGCTGCTCAAAAACAAAATGTTCCATTTTCCTGAAAATTTCAGCCAATTCTGTCCTCAAACGCCAAAGTTATTCGACATAGAATTTTCAAAAATCCCATAGGAAAAAAATCCTAACTATATATACCTACTGGCTATCGCCAGTAGGTAATATATATATATATATATATGTATATATATATATATATATATATATATATTACCTACTGGCGGTCCCCAGTAGGTAGTTATAGTTAGGACCACGTTTCCATAGGAAGTATTTGTTTGTTTTGCTTATAACTTTGGCGTCTTTTGATAAATCTTCATGAAATTATCAAAACTAATTTCTTGTCAATATCAGATCCTATGTTGAAAGTTTGGGGGTGATTCATCAAGGGGGAGCCGAGATAAAAGGGGGTCCCAAAACGTGTTTCCTCCATGTTAATTTCCATAGGAAACTTTAGACAACGCTACAGGTCAAACGGGTGAACGGAATTACCCCAAATTTGGCAGGGAGAAGGGTCTTGGTCTAGAAAGCACGCTTTTGTTTATTTGGTGTAAATCCATTCAGTAGTTTCTGAGAAATATGAAAATTTACAGATATCAATATGTGGAAATTATGCCATCTGATTGGCTGAGGCGTTACGAGCACAAGCTTGCTGCTGATTGGCTGCGAGCGGTTGCAACTAGGAAGTGTTGGAAACCATTTTGTGATTCCGTTGAAGCAAGTAAGGGGAAAAAAGGGCAAAAAAAGTGGGAAAGAGGAGGGTAGGAGCACTGTAACCTCTGTGGGATGTTTAGGGTCTGCTATAGAGGGGGTGCGAAGTGAAGTATTCACCCCTACCAGTGTGAAAGTGGTGGTCTATGGAAATTAAGTGAGGTATTGCCTAGAGTGTTAAGCTGCTAAGGTGAACTGGTGTGGGACTCGGGGATTAAAGCGTGAGCCCAAATTGTGTGTCTTATGCTGTGAAGTCATGTGCCATGGCCGCTGCACTACACCTGTGGAAGTGGTATCAACATGTGTTTATACCTACTAGGATGTACTACTGACCGGTACTGGTCTGAAAGTCCTGAGGGACGGAAAATATGTGAGGAACTGTCTAGAGTCTCATGGTGCTAAGCTGAGCTACTGGCGGACTCAGGGATGAAAGCGTGAACCCAAACTGTTTTTCATATGCTGTGAAGTCATGTGCTCTGGCCTCTGTGCCATATCTGTCGAAGTAGTGTGAGCATGTAGTTATACCTACTAGGATGAACTTTTGTTTTGAACATTGTAACCTGTGTATGGTGCTTAGGGGGTGTTATGCAGGTAGTGTGAAGGGAAATTTGCGCATATCAAATCAATTCTGTATTTGTAAAGTGCAAACTACTCACTCCTATAGGTCTGATGGCGCTGGGGCCGTAAGCTGAGCTGCTGACAGACTCGGGGTAAAGTCGCTGAACTACTGAACCCTATCGGTCTGAAAGTGCGGGGTACGGAAATTAAGTGAGGTATTGCCTGGAGTGTCATGCTGTTAAATTGAGCTGCTGCTGGACTCTGGGATGAAACCGAGAGCCTCAACTGTGTGTGCTGTGCTGTGAAGTCCTGTGCTCTGGGCGCTGTGCCACACCTGTCCAACTTGTATATGGTGCTTAGGTGGTGTTGTATAGTGAGTGCGAAGGTAAATCAATACGGTATTTGTAAAGCGCAAACTATTCACCTCTATGGGTGAGTAGAGTCGGTGATCAAAGCGACAGTTCTGTGCTGCAAAGTGAAATGGTGTGACCGCTGTGCCACAGTTGTGTGGAGAATACATTTTGGCGAGGATTCGGGAGTTGCCATTACCTGGCCCTAAAATAGGGGGCCTAAGTTGTAAGTTATAGGGTGGCTCTAAAAAGAGCCCTTGTGTTCATTAGTTGGAGCTACATATAAGTGCGGATGCACAGCTTAAAGTTATTCAGGAAAACTCGATTTCCCTGATCTGTGAAGTGTACTCCATCACTTCTGTAGATATCAGCCATATCAAAACGTATGTTGTTGTTGTAGATGGACCCCATTTTGTGGCCTGTGACGCATGCAGACACAGCTTTATTGACTTTCTTCCTAGATTTTTTAATCTGAGGACAAAACTGTTTTGACCATTTCCACTTCTGTCTTTGCCATATATTGGAATATACAAAAACAGTTTGAGGCAAAAGCAACATCAATTGTCCAAAGGTGCCCTTCATAAGCATTTCCAAACCCACTCCAGACAATGTGCCTAGGTCGTTTCCACCACAGTGCACAATCATGAGGTCAGGGTGTTGGAGATGCATAAAGGTTTTAACCAAAGGCAATAATTGGTGCCACATTAATCATCTCTGTGGAAACCATTTAATGTCCACATTTTGTAAACCTAGGTCTAAGTCAATACGTCTCTGTTCTGCATTCCCCTTGCACCAGAAACCATATCTATGTCCTACAATCCACACTAGCATTTTGAAGGTATGGCTGGAAGGCATGGAAAGATGTCTGAAGCTCATGCAGTTCCTTCATAGAATAAGATATATGTTTAAAGATGGGGAACTAGTTTTTTTTCACATACAAAACAATACTTGATTGGGAGATAAAAAGCATTGTTTTTTAAAAGTAGGGTGCACATTCGTTTTGTGGAAAAGCATCTTTGTGATTGGTTAAGAAAAAGAAGTTTGAATGTGGAGTACATATTATAGGATAAAACTTGCTCAACTCAACCACACCTGCTACTTGCGTTTGGAAGGCACTGTTGGAACTTAAAACAATTGTGAACTTTTGTTTCAAGTCTGTTTTATTTTGAAAGTTAACACTCATAGCAGGGCCATATAAACACAGCGTTAAGCCTACAACCCCATATCAGGGCCGTCCGCGAAAAAAACCGAGATTCAGGTCCTAGGTTTTGTGCCCAGAAACAGATTTACACAGCGCCTTGCCTACAACCCCAGCGGGGCCGGCCTCGTGGCATGACATAAGCTGTGGAATCGATGTAGCATATAAGTAACCCAAATCACAGAGCCATTGGGAATGGACTAACGGGCAACTTGCTCTAACACTTAAGGGTGACCCAACGGGGCTCAGTGAACATGCAGAGAGTTCGAAGACAGAGAGGAGGAGAGAGGAAAGTGAAAGAGAAATAGGAGAGATGAGAGATAGAGAAAGGACAGTGAGGACAGGGCGTGGGTGCGTCATGGAGGGGGGTCAGCAGGGAGGGGACGTCCCATGGAGCTCCAGCATCGTGTGAGATGCCTAGGGGAGTAGCCTGTTGGGATCTGAAGGGACGACAGCGTCGTCAAAGAGGCGCAGGGTTCTGAGCTTGGTAGGCATGTGGCGCGTGTGTTCAATTGAGCAGAGGTATCGCACTAGAGGCTGCCAGACCGCCCCAAAACGTGTGTCACGTGCATGCAGTCGTGCTGTGAGAAGTTCCATCGCTAGGACGTGCCAAAGCAGTGCAAACCAGGCTGCTATGGGTGGAGCTTCGGGCCTTTTCTAGTACAGGGCTACAAGCTGCTTGGCCGCCCCCAGCATTTGGAGCGTCAGAATCCAATCGCTGCGGGTAAGTGCCTTAAGGGTGGCAGGTCTAATACCAAGTAGAATTGTGCTCACGGCTTCAGGTAGGGGAAACCCCAGCACCCCCCTAATGTGGCTGAGAACCTCCTTCCAAAAGACGGTCAGGATCGGGCACGCCCATCATATATGGATTAAATCCCCGGATGCAGACTGACACCTCCAGCACATAGGGGAAACTGTGGGGAACATTTTATGGAGCCGTAGGGGCGTGTAGTACCATTGGGTCAGGAGTTTTTAGGCATTTTCCTTTTGCGGGATGCTCCGGTATACCTTGGGAATATCTCTCCAGAGCCTGTCCCATTGCGAAGGTGCAATGTCCGCGTCCACCGCCTGCTGCCACTGGCGCTGGTATGGGTGGGAGGGCACAGTCAGCGGGTGTTGCAGGATGTGGCAGATCTGAGAGATTAGCCCCTTTAATCTCCCAAAGGAGCGCGCCAACTTTTCGAAAGGGGTGAAATCTCGTGTGGCTGCCTGGCACATTGCCCCTTCAGAGACCCAATGTCGCAGTTGCACATGTTGCAGTCTTGCCTCTGGCGGTACATGGAACTCTTCCCAACAGTGGTCAAAGGTTTTGAGTGTGCCCTCATCGTAGAGATCGCAAATCACCCAGCAGTCTCCTTGCGTCCATTTATCAAATGCTCGAGATTGATGGGCCGGTGGAAAGTGCGGGTTCCCCACTATGGGGGTATGCGGAGACGGAAACGTGGTGAGTCCCTTGGATACGGCCACGCTGTCCCAAATGTTTAAGACCGTCCTCGTAGGCACTGCTATATAGGCGCTATTGGAGCAGGCCGTCCGGTGTAACCACGCTAGGTCCCAGATAGTGCGCCCCGTTACTGCTCGGTCCATATGTAACCACCCTTTCTCGCTCTCTCGCGCTGCCCACTCCACCACAAAGCGGAAGTGAGAGGCCCAGTAATAGTGCACTAGGTCGGGGCAGGCTAGACCCCCCCTATCCCGTGGTGCCATGCGGATCTTTTGCGAGAAGCGGGACCGTTTGCTGCCCCATATGAAGTACCTGAGTTTGCGTTGTAAACTCCGTATGCAGTGAAGCGGGATCGGGGTGGGAAGGCATTGAAACTCGTACAGGATTTTGGGATGGATCGACATCTTAACAGCGTTAAGTCTACCCAACCATGACAACATCAGGGGCTTCCACCTTCGTAGGTCCTCTAGGACCGCCTTTTGGCATTCCCGCCAATTCACCGACGACCATGCGGACGCCTAAGAGTAAGTATCAGGTTGTCCGCAAACAATGGCACCTTATTGTCCCGCCCGCAATGTACGACTCCATGGATGTCCGCCTCCCGGCGTATCATCTCCGCAAGGGGCTCTACTGCGAGAGCAAACAGCAGGGGTGAGAGGGGACACCCCTGTCTTGTGCCCCTGTGGATAGACAGCGATGGTGTTAGGTGGCCATTGACCCGGATCCTAGCCTGTGGCCCTACATACGGGGCCATGATCCTTGTAATCATCTTCGGGCCCAGACTGAATTTGTGAAGTACCGCCCTGAGGAAGGTCCAGTCCACCCGATCAAATGCCTTCTCCGCATCCAACGATAGGAGGCAGGCCGGGATTTTCCAGTGATGCACCTTCCCCATGAGATGCACAAGCTTGCGCACTTTATCCGCTCCCTGTAGAAGCCTAAGCTGTCCCCTGAGGTTAGCCAGCCGCCTTCTGGACTCTAGTGTCAAACGTTCCCAGTCCCGTATCTCAGCACTTTTAATGTCCTTCGTCAGGTCAACCTCCAGCTTGCAGGCTTCGCGCCTCCGTGCTATTGTTAGGGAGGTGAAGTGGCTCCAGATCGTGGCCTTGAAGGCATCCCATATCACAGGGAAGGGCGTCTCTGGGATGTCATTGCAAATAAAGTAAGAATCTATAGCCTCCCGAATGCTTTCAACATCCGCGGCGTCTCGAAAGATGATCGGTGGCATATACCAACGTGTCTCTCGGGTGGGGCATGCGGTCGGGTCCTGTAAGAGCAGCTCGACATGAGCGTGATCGGAAAGCGATATATCTGATATGGAGGCCCCCAGTGTATCCCGTAACAGATCGAGTGAAGTAAACAAGAAGTCTATGCGGGAGTATGACTGGTGGGCATGTGAGTAAAAGGAATAGTCCCTCAGCCCCGGGCAGCGGTAGTGCCACGCATCAATTAACCCTTGCTCCGCAATCTGCGTGCGTAGCGCAGAGGACATAGTTCCAGCGCCGCTGAATGAGGCATCGCTATTGTCCAGGTCCGGATCCCAGACTAGATTAAAGTCCCCTCCCAGTATCAAGGACGGGTCACCACATGGAATCTGCTCCCGCAGAAGCGTCTGGAGGTACCTGTCCTGCATCTGGTTGGGCGCGTGTATGTTACATAGGGTAAACTGACGCCTCCCCATGTGCACCTTGACTTTAAAAAGTCCCCCCCGCCTGAAGCCAGCTCTGCACAATATGGCTACCCTCGCTGTTTTCGTGTCAGCAGCAGCCCAAAACTGAAGAGGGTACTTAGGATGTGCCATGCGCTTCGTGTCTGCCTGCAGCAAGTGGGTTTCCTGAAGGAATATGATATCAGGGTGTTGCTGGAGAAGGTAGCACCATACCTGCCTACGCTTATTGGGGGAGTTTAAACCCTTAACGTTAAGTGTTAGGACTTTTAAAGGTCTGGGGATGTTCACAGCCATAGCGCGCAGCAATCAGGGTTCACCCACGCTTCCCACGCCCACCATTGTGAGAGAAAGGATATAGGGGCGGCATCCCCCTTCCCCACCTGCCCAGGAGATTGCAGTCGCTCGGTCCCCACCCAGTCGCACACGAGAAGGAGAAGAGAGAGAAGAAAGAGAGACAGAAAGGAGATAGAGAGGGAGGAAGGGAATAGAAGTTCCATAGGCGGCCAAGCAGGCCTTTCAACAAAAGAGGTCAACATAGGCCAACAGGGCCTCAGCATACTGTCCCAGTCACAGGGCATCCTCTACCCAAGGGTTCAGACGCACTCAGAGATGTCACTCCCTAGGGAACAGTTTGGGGGGTACCTACACGAATCACAGGAGCTAAGAACGCCGGAGCCCCTGCACCCCCACCGCCCAAACAGGAGGTGGAGTGTATTATGCTTACGTTCAGTCATGATTTACATAACCTCGTGTACAGGAGGGCCACAAGGATTCCACCATGAAGCATTCTGACTTAGAGTCCCTGCAGATCACAGAGGACGTTCGGTGGCCGTATGAGGAAGGACATCTCTTTAGGCTCTGCAACGGGAAAGAGTCCCTGGCGTGGAGTCCTCATGAACAGCAGAGGACGTTTAGTGGTTGCATGGGGAGGGGCTTTTCATTAGTCTCTGTAGAGTTGCTGAAATCCATTTAACAAAAAACCTCAAGTCTAGCACTCCACCCTAGATATGAAGTAGGAGCATGTCAGCTTTACAGAGTTCAGGTAGACAGACGGTCATTTTCGACAAACTCAGGGGACCAGGGGCATCGTTCGCAGTGGCGCAGTCATTGAGGCATATTTCATCATTAAGCACCAGGTCACGGGGTGGACGGATGCGGCGGTGATCTCTCACGCTCCCCTTCAAGGGATCTGATGTGTGCTATGATGTCTTGTTTGGCCTGTGAGGCGGACCTCTCATTCAACCGCCGTTCCCCCCGAACGGCGGTGGTGTTGCACTGTAGTCCAAGCCGGTCGGGCTGGGACTCTCTCCTGAAGCTGTGGATGAGTAGGGCTATGTGCCGGCGACTCCGGTAACTTAAGAAGTTGTGCCGCTTCCCGAAAGGACCTTACTACTCTGCATTTATCCTCCCAGTGGAAGATGAGGGCAAATGGATGGCCCCATTGGTAAGAGATGTTGACGGCCCGCAGCTTCTCCGTCACCTGCCTGAAAGTCCTCCTTCTGCGCAGGGTGTTGGGCGCCAAGCCTTGAAAGATTTGGATTTTGTGGCCATCATAACTAAGATCTGGTTTGTCTCTTGCCACCTTCAGGATAGCCTCCTTCTCGGTAAAGAATTGCACTCGTGTCAGAATGTCCGGGAGGAGGCCCGGCCTCCCCGCGGGCCCGGACACCCGGTGGACTCGGTCCAAAGCCGGCGGAGAGGCGTCTTCATCTCCCCAGACCTCATGGAGGAGTTGTGCCACATAGGTCATAATGTCCTTCCCCTCCGCTTCGAGAGGAACCCCCCGAATGCGGATGTTATTCCGGCGGCTTCTGTTTTCAAGGTCCTCCTGCTTGACTTGGAGTTCTATATTTTGTTCCTCCAGCACCGCCAGGCGTTGCCACAATTGCTCCTGGTCTGCCGTGCGTGCATACACTATTTTCTCAAGCCCGTCTACCCGGTCTCCCAGATCAGTGACCTCCTTCCGCAGTTCCTTGACGCAAGAGTGTACCTCAGAGCGTACAGAGCCGATCTCCGTCTTGAGCTCAGACATGAAGGAGGCCATGAAGGCCTGGGTCACCGGCGGCGAGTCCTCAGTAGCCTGTAAAGACCCCTCAGTAGGCGCCGTCGCTCCAGTCTTGCCCCACATGGCCACAACTGAGTTATCTCTGGATGTTGTTGCCGAGTCAGCCCTACCCCCCTTAGACCGCGTCAATCAGCGTACCCTGTGCCGATCGATCTGAGCGTACCCCAGAGAGAGGTAGGGAGAGAAGAAAAGGGGAGGGGGAGGAAAGGGAGGAATACACCAGTCTGTATCTGTACTCGCAGTTCAATCCAGGACACAGCCTCTCAACTCCAGTTCACCAGGCCCAACCCCAGGACGGTCACACCACTCAAAACGGTGTCCCCCCCTCTCCGCTGTGCTATACTCCCAATGGCAAGTTACAGTCACGAAATGGCGAGACTGGCGCCCTGAATTGGCCACCCAAGTGTCTCCGAGCCCCTAGAGGCACTCACTCAACAGCCGCTTCTCACAGCTCAAACAGTGACCACCGGGGCTTACTCCTCCACAGCAACGTCCTCAGGCCTGAGTCCCAGTGCGGCGGTCAATGGTGACCATCAGGTCTCCCAGTCCCCTGGACCCCGCAGGGCCCGCCAAGCGCTGCCAACCCCAACAGCAGAAACTGTGACCCCCGAACCCTCCTTAAGTCAGCGCCGGACAGCACGCAGGGGTCACTCATTGGGGGATCAGACCTCTAGAGTAAGCCTCGGGGCCCAGGGTGATGGTGCGCACCCGCAGGTCTCTCCGGTGTCCACCACGCGCTGCAGGCCAGCAACCCGACCAGCCACGCTCAACCTACAGAGGCCTCTAGCAACCTCATCCAGGTGTGATCCCGGCTCTCTGCAGCGCTCACAGCAAGGTTCCCCCGGCCTGTTGCCAACCGCTCCGCTCCCTGGGGGAGAAGTCTGCCGCTCAGCACAACATGGAGGCGCACTGAACGCCCCAGCTGCCGCGCAGGGGGACCAGGAGGCAGGGCTTCTGGGGACAGCAACACGCAAAGTCCAGGGTCCCCTAGCGCTGGTCAAAGTAATGTGCCCGTCCTTGGATTACACCGTGTCCTCAGCCGGTGCAATGTCCCACCTCTTCCACTACAAGTCTGGGCCCACACTTCACCTCCTG
Organism: Lissotriton helveticus; assembly: GCF_964261635.1. Lineage (NCBI taxonomy): Eukaryota > Metazoa > Chordata > Amphibia > Caudata > Salamandridae > Lissotriton > Lissotriton helveticus. Next base: position 510,589,142 of record NC_136071.1, on the reverse strand, counting down.
CCGCTAACCTGGGAGAACCCCGACGGCCCACGTCACCTCTCTGGCCAATGCAGCTCCGGCCCTCAGGGCAGCTACCAAGTGCCGTCTGCCAGTCCTTCGGTGCCTCCGCCGATGTACCCCGGGGTCTCCGTTCCCCCACACAGAGCACAGCCAAGGACCGCTGCTCTCCGTGGGTCCATCACTCCTTCGGGGCCAGGTGCCGCGCTTTGCACCTGGGCGGCTCCCCAGGCACACAGGGGAATCCAGGCAGGACTCCAGACAGCCCCAAGGGCGCGAGTCCACGTCGCTGCCGGGGACACAAGATGGCGGGCGTGGCTGCTCTCAGGAGCACAGGCAGCCACCGCCAGCCCCCAGTATGCTAGTTCAGCAGCTCACCTTCTTCCGTGGGTGCCCCGGCTCCCAGGCAGGCCGCGTTCAGTATGGCCGGGCACTGCTGCTCTCAGGAGACTCCCCGCTGTCCTGGGCAGCCGCGATGCAAGGCCTGCCCACGCACCAGCTCCTCACCACAGCGGCACGCTAGGCCGCGTCACACCCACGGTGCACAGTCGCTCGGCCTCACTGGATCCTGCCTCCAGCAGCGATGTTCCCGCTCCGGAGATCTCCGCCACCAGCCCAAGCCCAGTCCACAGCCGGTAGGCAGCTCACAGGCGGGACCAGGGCGCGGGTCAGCTTCCCTGGCAGGCGCCACAAAACGGCGGGTACGGCTGTCCTCGGGGAAGCTAGCAGTCACCGCCAGCCCGCAATGTAGTTTCCCCGACGGTTCTCCTCTCTCCGCGACTGCCCCAGCTCTGAGGCAGCACCCACCGTTCTCGGGGTCAAAGCACAGCACCCCAACTCTGCTAAATAAAGCTAATGTAGGCGGCAGGGCACCGGAGCTCATAGGAAGCACGTCTCACCGCATCGCCGCCGAAGCCACGCCCCCCCAATCGTGAACTTTTAACCTGCATGTGCCGTTAAATGTTCGAGAAAATGTTGCAAAAAAATATCGTTAGGTGTAAAAGAATTGATGAACTTTTAACCTGCGCGTGTTGTAGAATGTTCTAGAAAGTGTGTTGATAGATTACATTGCACTGCTGACTTCAATGTGTCATTGAATATGAAAAAAACTGTTTATAAGGAAAATTAAAATGAAAAACTAATAGAGAGGAGTTTTGAAACGTAAAAGAATTGAAGTATTCTAATTTGTTCTTTATATGTATTTATGTGTGGAGGAGCAAAATTATAGAAGCAACAGCAACAGGAAGAGGAAGAAGCAGGGAGTGGGGGAATGGGGGGAGATGGGTACAATGGCACACATGTACAATCAAGTACAGCACAAGTATAGACAAAGAATGGCCAAAATGAAACACACCAACAAGGAGAATAAGTCACACAGCCCGGCAACATCACACCACTGAACGAGCATAGAAGTGAAAACCACCCTGCATTCATACACGATGTGTACAAAGGCCGGTCATGGGTGTTGTGGAATATCTGCAACCGTGGTCATCATGGATGAGATGCCCAGCACGTGGCACATGGATGGGTTCACTGTGTGTTACATTGTCAAACAGCTGCTCCTCCCTCCCACGAGCCCCCACACTTTTGTAAAGTACACTGTTGTATCCCGTGCACTCGGCACAGCATTGTAATACCTATTTTGGCATGTCCTGCAGCATTCGAACTACACCATGAGAGTGCCTTTTGGTGGTGGTGTATGCCACTTTACAACATTGTCTGCTGCGGACCTTGTGGCAGGCCACACCAGAACACAGACCTGCACAAGGACATGTCCGAGAAACCCCGTTTCCCTTGCCGGATAGGCACACCCTTGCCTGACCTGGGTACGCCGGACCAGCACACATGTGTTATGCTTGCAGGAAGATGCATGCATAGCTACATGTCCAGGGTCACTGCCAACGCTGAGGAGACATGGTAACGTCTGCTGAAGACAGCATACGGTGATGTTGCAGGGCCAGTGCCTGTCATGCTAACACAATGACCACACAGACACACTTACTCAGATGCAGGTTTGGGGTGCGTTGGTGGTCCTGGGGTTGATGCGATGAGTCTTGTGGCCCTCATGGATATCCCTGCATCGTGCTGATTGACTCTATGGCACTTGTGGGTGTTCTGGTGTGGCTCTTGGCTGTGTTACCTTTCATGTTGCAGGTAGTCGTCCTGCTTAACATCAGCAGAAAGCAGGTGTACAATTCCTGGTGGTAACGTGGGTTATCGCCGGAATTAATTTCGCATTGCACTTGTGAAAGTTGTGATGTCATTTTTTCATGTGCAGAACAATATACGAACTGGGCAGTGTATCCCATCAAGATCCACCACCTGACGCACTATTCCTAATCAATATAAATACAATGAGATTTCTTCATTGATTATGTGTGTACACTGTAAGTGCAGGCACTACCTCAGTGCAATTCAATACAGGATTTTAGTATTTAGAATAAATCGCAAAGGTGCACCTCATGTCTTTTTGCAAGGGCACAGCTCCTCTGCATTTCATTATCAGCACGTTAATGCAACTAAAGTTGAGATACATCTAACACAGTATTCAGAAGTTGGTGCAAACTGCAGCGATCACCAGTATTTCCGTGATAAGTGCTCCAAAATTTTACACCATGATGGATACCAGAAAATAACAGTAATAAGAACAAGAAAGAGTCACACAGCAGTTAAGAAAACAACCGGAAAGGTTAATAATTTTTTTGGGTCAAACTTTATTTTTTTTATAAACCATAAACTATTTTTAAATTTTATTTTTTTATTAAAATATATATATAAAATAAACTAATAAACAAAATTTAACTAACATAATAGAAAAAAACAAGGTGGAAGACTCCTGTGGGGACCATGGATGTCGACGACAGAGCCTGAAAAATAAAGCACAAAATAAGGACGTGTGTAATGCGCATATCAAAGGACTGAGAGAGAGAAACAGAGAGGGAAAAACAAGCCAGAGAGAAAAAGAGCGGGAAGGAAAGAAAGGGAGTGAGAAAGGGAGATGAGAGAGAGATAGAAGGAAAGGAATGAAGAGAGTGAGAGAGAGAGAGAGAGAGAGAGAGAGAGAGAGAGAGAAAGAGAAGAGAGGGAAGTGAAAGAGAGACAGAGGGAGAGAGAGGGAGCGAGACAGAGAGAATGTTGCCTCTGCACATCCATGAGCAAATAATTACCTGGTGCTGGCGGAGTGTTCACCAGTGGGCGGGCTACAAGTGCCCGTCAAAACCCCGCCGATCTCAGATGTGTTGCTGAGTCCTGAATAGCGGAGACCACATCAGATTCTGTGCGGATCTTATTGATGTCGCTGATTCCTGAGTCCTGAATGGTGGAGACCACTTCAGCTTGTCCGCAGCCCGGCAGATCTCACACATGTCGCTGAGTCCTGAGTCGTCAATGGCGGATACCACCTCAGGGTTTGGTGCCGCTAAGCCTGTGGAACTCAAGTTTGTGCCACGTGATGGTAGGCTCCTGATGGCCACATGAGTTTGAGGTGGCACTAACCCTATGCATATGAAGTCCGTGCCAAGGGGATGGTAGGCTCTTTAAGGTTGAGACCTGTGGAGCGTTCGCCAGCTAGCCAGCACCCGTAATAGAGGATGTGACGTTGTCAGTCTATTACATTTGCGTGGTTACATGGCCTGTGCCGCATGTGCCGGATGGGTGTGGTGTGTGTGCAAACCTGCCCTCAGGGAGTGGCCGTGAGATGTTGAGAACTAGACCACTGACCTGCATACCAACCATTAGTACGCCTGCGATAGGTAGCTATGTGGGGCCAATGTCGGAATATAATCGGAGTGGCGTGGCGTAAGACGGAACAGGGCAGGGATAGACACAATGAGGCGGATGGCTTGTAGTACTGCGTCTGGGAGTCAAGCGGACGGGCCGCAGCTGTCCCTCTGCGAGCCTGGGTCCGAACTGTTCATAACTCACACTATATAAGTATTAAAAAAACATTTTGTCATTTAGTCCGTCAGCTGGCATCTGTCCGAGGCATTTGTGATACCCCTTTGACGCTCCCTCTCCCCGCATTACCAACATACCCCCAACAACCTTCTTGGGCCCGGAAGTGTCCCTGTGCGGTTGGAGAAAGAAGAATCATAGTCATGTAACGCTTACCTGGCTATGCATCCTAGCCCCATTGCAGCTGAGTAGACGCTGCCTGGGGGTGTGAGCCGTTTTCGCGCCCGCCATCTTGGGGGTGAATTTTGCGAGAGGTCCAGTGCTCGGACCCTCCCTCACCCACAACTATAAAATGGCCCCCCCTCATAGGGAGCGCAGCGGGCGCCCCGGCGGCGCGCCAAAGGCAAGCCCGTCTGCGCCCGTCCGCGCCAGTTCCACGCCTAGCGCCGGAAATTATGGCCCTTTCCAAAAAAATCAAAAGCTTCACTACTTAAGTTCACATCTGCTCGAGCTGAACCAGTGCCCCTGTAAACCTATGCTAAGAGAAAATCCAGCAGGTCTCTCTTCTTCGTTTCGTTGTGTCTCCTGTGACTTTCATACACTGAACAGGTCATCTTCCCAACCCCTCAAACCATCTACCTTGTCCCCAGCTGTGAACAAGAGTTCCACTACCAACACTCTTCTGATGGCTAATAACATCCATAAATATGAATCAGGCTACCCAGCGAATGGAAAAAGATTCTTGAAGTGTATTTTGATGAACACTAGATCCATGGTCAAACATAAACATGAAATCTCAGTTTTTATCACAGACCATGCTGTTGATATAATGTTTCTAACAGAAACTTGGCCATCTGATGTTTCAGGACCAGATTGGAATGAAGCAGTCCCAGAAGGATACCATGTAGAATTTATGAATAGACAAGGAACTGTGGGTGGAGGTATCGGAATAATCTATAAATCCAACCTAAAAGTATTCTCACTACCCAGACAAGGTCTAGAAGCGGAAGCCATGAGTTTTAAAATTAAAGAAAATAATTGCTTAATATTCGCTGGCTTGCTTGTATACCGCCCTCCCGGCTTGAGAGCGCCGTTTATTAGAGCAATTCATACCTATCTAGAATCTACATCTGATTCCCCCACTTACACCATCCTGGGCGATTTTAACTTTCACCTAGAAGCAAATAATGACTCTGATTTGGTCAATTTAATCGATAATTTTCTTAGCTTTGGCATGATTCAACTAATTTCTAATCCCACACACATTGCAGGACATACCTTGATGGCATTTTTACAAACAATGACCACATTAAAGTTATTTCGACTCAATTAGTTCCTTGGTCTGATCATAGTGCCATTTTTTTTACTTATCTTTGAATAATCTGCCAAATCATCGAAGAGGCTTCACATTCCCTGAAAAAACTCGCCCTTGGAATAAACTTGAACCTGCCCTTCTGACTGACTTACTTGTAAGGAATCCCCCTGCCCTTGAGACTGGTGATACTAACAAGGGAGCGATGAAGTTCCAAAACTGGATCAGCCAGGCAGTTGATCAGCTGGCCCCTGTTGAAATAAATAAAGCCAGAAGGCGATCTGCGACTGCGCAGTGGTATTCCGCTGAGGTGAAACACATTAAACAGAAATGCAGACGACTTGAGCAGTTGTGGCGCTCTGATTTTAGTGTTCAAAATAAATTAGTATATCTCAAAGCCCTGCAGGAATACAAGATAGCAATAGTTCAGGCCAAATCAGCCTACTTTACAAATAAAATTCAGGCAGCTTCCAACACTGCCAGACAATTGTTTAAAACTGTCACCCATTTGACCAAGAGCCCCCGTGATACTGTATTCAGCACTGATCAGAACTTTGTGACTAACATTGCTACCTTTTTTCAACAAAAGGTTCAGACAGTTTATGATGACCTTAGTTCTTCTGCGCTAAATACACCTATCGAAAATAAGGACCCTGCCTCGTTGATTGGTCCCAGTTACTCCTGCTTCCCCCTATTAGAGGAGACACAAGTGACAGATCTAATTACTCAGATGAAGTCAGGATCTCCGCTAGATCCCTGCCCGCCATGTGTATTGCACATGGTTTCACAGACGGTGGTAGCTGTTCTGACCCCCTTGTTAAATAACATCATCACCTCTGGCATTTTCCCCAGCAGCTGGAAGAAAGCCTGCATTAGGCCGATCCTTAAGAAGGATACGTTGGATCCTACTGAACTTAAGCATTACCGGCCAATATCCTGCCTACCCCTGACAGCCAAGATTCTGGAGAAAGCCATAAATCAAGAATTGATGCGGTATGTCGACCATAACAAGCTCCTAGACCCCTCTCAACAAGGTTTTCGCCCCTCCCATTCAACAGAGTCTGCCCTGATTATGGCAACCGAAAACATCCGAAGGACAATGGATGAGGGTGGTAGAACGGCTCTAATCTTATTAGATCTTACAGCGGCGTTCGACACCGTGAACCATGATATCTTGATAAATAGATTGAGAACCTTAGGCTTTGCCAGCACTGCTCTAACTCTTTTAACATCTTTCTTGGACTCCCATATTCAACAAGTGCACTGGGAAGGTCTTCAATCTGACGAATTCTCCCTTCCAGGTGGGGTCCCCCGGGCTCGGCATTGTCGCCTACTTTGTTTAATCTATATTTTTTATAATTACCCAGGTGACCTCTACCTGTTTCTACACCATCAAGATTCTCAGAAAAGTTCTGCCCTATATCCCTCCAACGTTAAAAAAAACTGTAATGAGTGCCCTTGTAATGTCCCGAGTGGACTATTGCAACTCACTCTACCTGGGCACAGGAGAAAAACAACTGAGCAAGCTGCAGGCAATTCAAAACGCTGCAGCCAGGGTCCTGTTGAATCTACCTTATCGTCACCCAATGTCCAAAGTCATCAAGGAACTTCACTGGCTCCCAATTAGGTCCAGAATTCAGTTTAAGGCCCTTTGTCTGGTCCACAAGTCCCTGAACGGTATGGGATCAGATGACGTTTCCAAACTCCTTCCTCGTTATGTGCCATCGCGCACGCTGAGATCAGCCAATCTTGACTTGATATGTCAGCCAAGAATAAGAAGAATGCGATGGGGTGGCAGATCTTTTGCGTACCAGGCCTCCAGACTATGGAATTCTCTGCCCCCTATACTGCGCTCACAAACATCTAAATTATGCTTTAGAAAAGCATTGAAAACCTGGCTCTTCTCGCCACATTAATGATCTGCTTTCACCGCTCTCTTTGTCATTATAGCGCCAAGACGCCGCGGCATTCGAGCGCTTTATAAGTATTTCAGTCAGACAGTCAGTCAGTCAGTCAGTAAAGATTTACATATAAAAAAAAATTATTTAAAGAAAAGAACAACAAATAAAACTGAAGAGAATCTGGTGCTGTGGTCGCTGCCACAAAGAACTCAGGACACAGTTACACATATGGGATTGGTTTGTGTTAAATAGGGTTAGTGGTACCAGAAGCATTGAGACTGTATGAGCCTGTGATGATGGTTGATGTGGACCAGTTAGGTGTGATTATTAGAGGGGGCTATGTGTTTTCTGACGAACGGTTGGTGAGATAGATAGGCTGATGGAGAATAGGTAACAAAAGATTACAGGTATAAGGCTTTTAAGAGGAGAGGTTGTGATCTATGAAATGAGGTATGAGCCAATTTCAGAATTGCAAGAAAGAATGATTAAGGCAGCCATGAGACTGAGAGGAGACTATATCCAGAAAAGGAAGGCAGGCAGAGGATGGAAGGTAAGAAGAGGGTCACTGAAGAATCAAGGAGAGGAATCAAGCGTAAGTACACCAAGGCCAATTTTACATGCAGGGTTTAGGGAATATTGCAGGGGAAGTCTTTCTGCCTTAGCAAGCAGTTGGAGGATGTAAGCTGTAGAAATAAACATTATACACAGTGCTTCATATGGGGGGTGCCGCTTAAACATGTGATTCCGAGTGTGCCACATCTTTAAATATTAAGAGCCATGGCCTGTTGCGCGCCAAGCCCAGGTCAGCTCTTTTAAACATAGTCTGGAGAATCCTACCCTTTGTACAGGGTCTGTATGCTGCACAAGGAGATTTGGCACAAAAAAAGAAAAGGTTTCATTTAAAGATCTCTCCTCACTATTCTATACTTGCACAAGAAAAGCAGTTTCACAACCAGATAGAAAGGGGATCCAGACAAGCTATAATTGTCTAGCACTACCCTCTGGGGCAGCACAAAACCACAAATACTTCATCATAAACAAACCTTCATAGAAATGGATTCCCCAACTGCTACCACTTAAAAAATAGCTTGTGCAAGCAGTGCAACAATTGACAATACTTTTGTGTCATCTCTTGCTACAACAGCTGGCACCAGCACATAGGAAGAGGCATAGATTTCTGTTAAGCCATTTGCTACACAGTGACTCATCAGTAGATGAAAGACCTGTCCCTAAGTAAACATTGCCCTATTTTAATTACTAAGTGGTGACAGCCAGCTTTGCTATACTACACTACATTATGAGAAAATTGTTTGGGGTCATATTATATGGACTCTAAAGGCTACAGATCTCTGACTTTGGCTGACTTGAATCATGAAAAATAAATCCCTAACCTGACGCAGAAAATCAGGATAACGGCAAACTCAAACAGTTAATTTTATCAGAATATCAATAAACACCCAACCACTAGATGGTTCAAAAAGGCACATCATGTTCATCCTGAGCAGTCTGAAGTGCAAAACTATGCAATGTATTGTATCTGATAACAGTGTTCTAACCACCGACTAGGAGGCTTTGAATGCTCGACTGCAGCAGAGATAAGGAAATTATTGGGTCCTGTCTTACCTTGGGACGGCCAAGTAGCCAGACAGGTGCAGCACCGTAGGTACAGCATGATGCACTGCCTTAGCATTGGAGAGGCTTTTTGTCTAGATCAAGAGGATGGGAAAGAGCATCCCACATCCTGTTCTCTAGGACAAGCTGTCCACAGTAACCCAGATGTTGTACTGACTGGTTCACATCAGGACAGCATCAAACCACCTAAGCCTCCCTACCCCTGGCAGTGAGCTCATCTCATCTATGGAAATAGAACCATGCCTCAGGTGCCTATAGTAATCAACCTTGTCCCTTATCCACTGCCCGCCCCTCTAGCTTCCCAAAGAGAGATGATGGTGTCTATGGGCAGTGATGCCTAAATTAAGCTAGTAAATGTAATATTCCATCTGGCTGTGCAGAAATCGCTGCATTGGCTTTTAATAACCTTGAGAAGCTGGAGCCATACAGCAGTATTAATAAACGGACTTACACCAAATTTAACAGAAAGCTAGTCCTGGTCCAGATAGTGTCATTTTTAGGTCTCGCCTGTCGATGCGCATGCGCATCGAGCTTGCGAGACTATTGGGGCTTAACCACTCTTTAACTAACTTGCAAGGAATCGTGGCGATTCCTTGCAGTGCCCGTGACTTTTAAGCTCAATGCGCATGTGCATTGAGCTTAAAAGCGCGTGCACATCAACTCCCTCAGCCGCACTCCAGGCCCCTGCTGTTTTCACACCCTCTCCCCGCTCCGCCCCCTCCCCTGCCCGCCGTGTCGCAGATCACAGAAGCTTGTTTATCTACTTTCAAGCGCACGGCCGCTAGGCCGTGCCTCCCCTACTCTCCTCCCCCCTCCTCCTCCTACTCTCCTCCCCTGCCTGCCGTGTCGCACCTCTCCCCTCTCCCCGCTCCGCCCCCTCCCCTGCCCGCCGTGTCGCAGATCACAGAAGCTTGTTTATCTACTTTCAAGCCGGCAACCATTCCGTCCTTGTCCTCTCACGCTTGACCGATCTGGCCCGCGGTTCTCACTCTTCCTTGCCCTGGCCTATTGAACCTATATTTTCCGCTTGTGCCTTACCTCTTTAGGCACACCCCGATCCTTATTGTATATACTCCTCCATGCAGCCTAGGCTGGACAAGCATGTGACACAGCAATTCCTCGTGTTCTGTTAAGCACCGTTGCTTCTCACACGCCCGGTCCTTTCTCTCCCGCCGTCCAACGAAACCACGAACGGTATGCACAGTTTTCATCCTCTTACACATTGCTTTTAGGCACCATCTCTGTTTTCTACCCTCTTTTTCTCTCCCTTTACCACCATTATAAATATACTAAGCGTCCTGCCTTTAAAATTACGACCCAGTTCCTTTACATTTCCTGCAGTCATAGGCAGCACATTTCCCCCACTTGCAATAAAATTAAGTTCACCTAACGCCAAAGTTTACCACAGATGCAGTCACGGCCTGGGGCGCTCTAACTAACATAAATTAACAAGTTGCTGTGACAAAGCTTCAGAGGAACCACAGCAGCAATGCCATATGAACAGCAGGCAGCCACAACACATCTCCCCAACTTTGTGAGGAGGAACGAGGTTACAACTTCAGTGTGCGCTTCTTCGCAGCCATGCTTTCAGGGCAACTTTTCTGGGCGCGCAGGGCCCATCTGTTATTAAAAAATGCTTTAAGTGCAACAGAAAACTTCTACCAGGGCCGTAATGTAATTGCGTTCAGGGGCCTTACATGTTATCACGTGCTGTAGCATTATATTAAGCTACTGATCAACAGTGCCTACTCCTGCGTATTAATTTTGCGAGGGGGGACAGTGTTACGACTACAGTGTGCGCTCCTTCACCGCCGTGCTTTTGTTGGAATTCGCTTTAAACTGGGATGTAATGTTATTGTGTACAGGAGGCTTACATAAAGGCGCTGTCACGATGTTTACACGCACTTAACAGACCTTGCGTTCCTGGCTTCCATTTACGCTTACAATGTATATGTAACAGAGCACTGAACAACTTTGCGAGGTGGGACGGGGTTACCATTAAAACTGTTGAAATTCGCTTAAACTAGGATGTAATGTTATTGTCTACAGTAGGCTTACATTAACCTATATTTTCCGCTGGTGCCTTACCTCTTTAGGCACACCCCGATCCTTATTGTATATACTCCTCCATGCAGCCTAGGCTGGACAAGCATGTGACACAGCAATTTCTCGTGTTCTGTTAAGCACCATTGCTTCTCACACGCCCGGTCCTTTCTCTCCCGCCGTCCAACGAAACCACGAACGGTATGCACAGTTTTCATCCTCTTACACATTGCTTTTAGGCACCATCTCTGTTTTCTACCCTCTTTTTCTCTCCCTTTACCACCATTATAAATATACTAAGCGTCCTGCCTTTAAAATTACGACCCAGTTCCTTTACATTTCCTGCAGTCATAGGCAGCACATTTCCCCCACTTGCAATAAAATTAAGTTCACCTAACGCCAAAGTTTACCACAGATGCAGTCACGGCCTGGGGCGCTCTAACTAACATAAATTAACAAGTTGCTGTGACAAAGCTTCAGAGGAACCACAGCAACGATGCCATATGAACAGCAGGCAGCCACAACACATCTCCCCAACTTTGTGAGGAGGAACGAGGTTACAACTTCAGTGTGCGCTTCTTCGCAGCCATGCGTTCAGGGCAACTTTTCTGGGCGCGCAGGGCCCATCTGTTATTAAAAAATGCTTTAAGTGCAACAGAAAACTTCTACCAGGGCCGTAATGTAATTGCGTTCAGGGGCCTTACATGTTATCACGTGCTGTAGCATTATATTAAGCTACTGATCAACAGTGCCTACTCCTGCGTATTAATTTTGCGAGGGGGGACAGTGTTACGACTACAGTGTGCGCTCCTTCACCGCCGTGCTTTTGTTGGAATTCGCTTTAAACTGGGATGTAATGTTATTGTGTACAGGAGGCTTACATAAAGGCGCTGTCACGATGTTTACACGCACTTAACAGACCTTGCGTTCCTGGCTTCCATTTACGCTTACAATGTATATGTAACAGAGCACTGAACAACTTTGCGAGGTGGGACGGGGTTACCATTAAAACTGTTGAAATTAGCTTAAACTAGGATGTAATGTTATTGTCTACAGTAGGCTTACATTAAGCCGCTGTCACAATGTTTACACGCACTTAACCGAGCAGTTAACAACTTTGCCAGGGGGGACGGTCGTACGACTGCAGTGTGCGCTCTTTCGCCGCGATGCTTTTAGGGCAACTTTTATGGGCGCGCAGGGCCCATCTGTTGTTAAAAAGTACTTTCAATTCAACAGAAAACTTCTACCAGGGCCCTTATGTTATCGCGTTCAGTGGCCTTACATGCTATCACATGCTGTGGCATTATATTAAGCTACTGTTGAACACTGGCTACTCCTGCGTATCAACTTTGCGAGGGTCATAGTGTTAGAGTTTGCCTTCTCTGGGCCCGGTATAACAGGAGGAGGGCATGTTCTTCACTGTTAAAGTACATTCTTGTGGGGCTCACATTTGATCTTTAATGTGGTGCACAAAGAACAGACTGGTCCGTACTTTTAAATGCGAGTGAGATTAACCGTAGGGAGAAACCACATGCACATTTGACTCAAGCTGCCATATTGCATTGCTGTGCTTCTCTCCCCTGCTGCACTCTCCTGCTCTCTAGAGATGTAGCATAACGACGAGAGCTGCCATATAAGTCACGTAAATACAAAACATGTTGCATTCCAAATGCTATCGGTGTCACATTCGCAAAAGTTATAACTATTGGGATTGTAAATGACAAAGCCATCAATTTAGCAATTTTAACAACGAAAAAATAAATTAAATATGTCATTTACAAGACCAATAACTACAACTTTTCTAATGCGAGACCTATTGCATTCCAACCCCACTCATCCACGCAACGCCACTCACACACGCAACGCCACTCACACACGCAACGCCACTCACACACGCAACGCCACTCACACACGCCACTCACACACGCCACTCATCCACGCAACGCCACTCATCCACGCAACGCCACTCATCCACGCAACGCCACTCCTCCACGCAACGCCACTCATCCACGAAACGCCACTCATCCATTTGCAAAAAGAAAAATGTCAAACTCTTCTATTGCGAGACCTATTGCATTTTCAATGCTTGTTTGTTTTGGTGTAAATCTGCTCAGTAATGTTTGAGCAATTAATGCTAGAAAATGTTGTATATCCAGGGACGTGAAGCCTCTGTGAATCCCGACAGATCTCAAGATGAAATCTGATTGGCTGCCACCACCTTAACTAGGAAGTGGTGACAGTCATCTAGGACTTGAGACTCAGTCCTGAGTCCTAAATTTTGTTTTTAAAAAGACATAGGGGGCAGGGTAGGGATACTCTGACCCCTTAGGCCTGGTGGTGGGGTGACAGAATCACCCCGACTGGGCCCAAATCATTTAAAAAAAAATATTTTGCAGAGAATTGTAAAATATCCCCACCCACACTCAGGTGGACCAAGGACAGGGGGGAAGGAGCGCCATTAATCTAAGACCACATTGCCCCCCCCCCCACCCTGAGCAATTGAATGGCCCCAGGGATCCCATACCCAGGGCCAGTTCACTGTCAGTGTCACAGGGTCCCCAACCCCCAGCACACCATCTATTTCCCTGCCCAAGAGTGTGGGCAGGAGAATATGCAAGGCTCTCTCACTGCCTGGGAAGAGCACAAATCATTTCACTGCCCGCACTCTCGGGCAGTGAAATATTTTACATTGCTCCAATTCTGAGAGATCAAAAGAAATCTGCTCCTGGGTGGTTGGAGCAATGCTGGCTCCCGCTGCTCCCCTAATAGGTGCAAGCAGGGAAGACGGTGGGGCTGGGGTAGTACGGGCCAGGGCACAACATTTTGTAAAAAAAAGTTCCGCTAGGGCCATGGGGGACCTGGGCATCATTCCACGGACAACAAAAATAATTATTGGTATGGGGTACCCCGGGTGGGCACCCAATTTTGAAAACAACAAAACAAAGTGCACAACTTGTGTCGTACCCCAGGCACACCACTAAAAACGTTCCGGCTCCTGCAGAAGCAGAGAGCCGGTGGGTCACGGTGGCCCTGGGGCTCCCTCCGCTGCCCCTTCTAAAGAAAATAAAACAGTGGGTGTCCCGGTGGGACCGGGACACCCACAAAACAAAATAAAAGTAAATAAAGTGAATAATAAATGAGCTACCAAAATAGCTCATTTATTATTCACTACTCTGTGAAGGAGCTCTCCATAATCCATGGGGGGCATTTTACTCTATATTCTCTTTTGGTGATGTCCCTAGAAGGGACAGGGACATCACCCAAAAATCCTTTTTAATGTTGTTATGGGGCTGTAGTGTTGTATCGCACTAGTTGTGTTCCTGCATGGACACTGTATTTGTTGTGCTTCCATGTGTCCCTGCGACGACACTGTACCACCTGTATTGTCACTGAGCTGTCAACTTTCACCCGACAGCTGACAGCTGATGACTCAGGGATGTAGCCGTTTACTGCGCTCTGTCCTGCCGGAGCATGTGTTGGTGAATTAATAAAAGAATCTTTCTTACAACAACTTCAGGAGTTGGAGAGTTCTTTACAAAGTGGTGACGAGCACCAACACAAGAACCCAATGCAAAAAGGAAAATATGAAAAAAAATGAAGAATAGCTGCACCGGAATTTTTTTTAAAATGAACATAAGAAGCCAGCAGGCACTATAAAGAAAAACTAAAGTAAGATGGATAAACCTTCAAGAAAAAAAGAAAATAAGAAAACAGAACAAAAGTAAAAGGGCAGTCAGCTAAAATAATTTTGAATAAAAAAGATGCTGTGCGTACTGCTACTTGAAAAGTAATAGAGAAAATATACACTGTGAGAGACTGCAACGCATAAGAGCAGAAATTAACAGTACAGGAAAGCCTGGTAAAGAGGAAACTAAAAGAGTAATACTGCGCGACTGATGGAAGTAGTGTGGCAAACTCCAATGTGCAAATGAAAGTTTTAAATGGTTAGAATAAAAACCATCTGCTCAATTTTCATGCAAAGGTCGCGAACTTTTACCTCTCCAACGTCTTGAGCAACCATCAACTGCCTCTACCGTCATCGTGAACAGAATCATCACGTGGTACGTAGCACGTAAGGAGGTGACGGACATGCAGAAACAGCCATCAGGAATAGTCAGCAGTCTAGCTTCAGTTATGACGTCACGTGCACGCTTGCGCAGCGCCATTTTGGATCTTTAAAAAAACAAAAACAAAAACAAAAAAATAAATGCAGGAAAGTTACGGAAGCACATCTCCAGGATCTAAACACCCGACGACCTGACAGGCTGAAGCGAAGACCGAATAGAGGTACTGTTCACTTTGAAAGCTGCAATAATTATAAACAAGCAGATGTAAATGTACAATAAAGCATAAAATAACTAAGCAACGAACTCTATGTTTAAAGGAAAATCATAAAGAAAAAGACACTGTAAACATAATACACTTAGCAAATCTACAAGTACAGTAACAATAATAGGAGTACAATCCTCGCACAATATCAGTACAGGTTGTAGAATGAAAGTACTCATACATAACATTACCTGCATAACCCTATTAAGAAGAAAGACATGGAATCAGGATATGTTTGGAACCTTTCACCACCAGAAACATTCTTAAGAGCAGGTGATGAACCTTCACTCAAGTGGGAAGAGTGGAGGGAATATTTTATGAATTACATTTCCACTTTGGAAGACGATGAGGAATTAAAAGCAGAAAAGAAATACAAAATGTTTATGAATTGCCTTGGCGCAGGAGGAATAAAGGCATATAATACAATAAACAATAAAATAAGAGCTGAGAATGAGGGAGATGTTTTCTTAAATGCAATTGATGATCTCAATACATATTACAAACCGACAATATGCATAGGTGTTGATAGATATAAATTCTTCCACAGGAAACAGGGGAAGGAAGAATCTATAGATGACTATGTATCGGCACTTAATAACCTTGCAATAAATTGTCGTTTTGGGGGACTAGGACTACATAATGAGTTTATTAGGAACAAGATAGTCATGCAAGGGTCCATTTCAAGTATACAGGACAATTTGTGGGCCAAGGGTGAATATCCCCTACAAAATATCATAGACATGCAAGGAAAGCAGAGCTCACCGGCCGCTGCACAAAGGCAGTTCTATCAGAGAACAAAGAAAAGAAAGAAGGGGAATCTATTAGCAAGGGGACAGAGCACAAACACAACCCAAAACAAACCTGACTAAGAAGGGTGCTAAACCGACATGCAACAAATTTCAGACAAGCAACAAGGGGCGTTGCTACAGATGTGGGAGCACATCACATATGGCTGATGACTTAAAATGTCAAGCACGAGGAGTAAGGTGTTAATATTGCTGTGTTATTGGACATTTTCTCAAGGCATGTTGTAAACGAAACACACGTTTGGTTAAAATCGTGAATGAAGGTGAAACAAACTTGCAGGACATGTCTGATGAAGGCGACTTCAACATGTTTGTGCTGAACATTGACGACGAGCAAGTGGATGATGTCAATGAAACCATACCACCAAGACTAAGAAACCGGTATGCAACATGAACATTGGTGGAGTAGACATCAGTATCGTAGCTGACTCAGGGTCCCCGTACACCATTGTAAATAAAAAAAGTCTGGGAAGAGAAGTTCAAACCCTGCATAGGTGAGCACCTAGATAAAGCTGACATCACCAGAAGTTCATTCACTGGTGACCCTATAGACGTGTGTGGATACAGGAAGCTTGACTTCACGTTCAAGGGAAGAGAAACCAGTGGTAAGCTGTATGTATTTAAGTGGGTCCTTCAGTACTTGGATGGATGGACCAGGGAAAATTTGGGATAATTCTAGACCCAAGAAAAGCTGACGCGCTGTTAGTTGTTTTGAACATTGATGACTATGCCAAAGACTTATTAAGCAAATACACAATTGTATTTAGTGGGGAGGTGGGTGCTCTTAAAGGGTACCAACATAATAGCAGAGTCAAGCCGTATGGCAATCCGGATGTACACAAACCCAGAAACCTCCCATTTTCAAGAAGGGAAGAGATAAAAACTAGACAAGCTTCTTGAGGACGAGATCTTCGAATGAGTAGAAGCTTTGGAGTGGGTTGCTCCCTTAGATATCGCTAACCGACCCTATGACCAACTGAGGTTATGTGTCGATCTGCGAGACCTCAACGACAACAAAGTTGTTGAACAGTTTCCTCTCCCTAAAATAAGTTAATTGTTAGCAACAACACAGGGTGTTAAGTGGTTCTCCTCAATTGACTTGAAGTTAGCTTACCACCAAGTGCCCTTACATCGAGACAGTAATGGGCTAACCACCTTCATCACGCCATTTGGGTGTTTCCAGTTCACCAGGGTACCTTTCGGGCTTGCCTCAACTGCAGCAATGTTTCAGAGACTTATGAACAACATCTTTGAGGGAGTACCTGGAATACTTTTGTTTCAGGACAATATCCTGGTGATGGGAAAAACCAGAGAAGATCACAATATTAGGGTCAGCAAAGTAATAGAAATCCTGGATAAAAAGGGTTTTACCACCAAGCATGCAAAATGTAAATTTGCATGCAATTCAGTGACTTATCTCGGTCATGTGATCACAGGTGATGGTATCAGCCCTAAAAGAGAACTTCTACAAGCCATCAAAAGTGATCCAGTGCGCAAAAACAAGGATGAACTGCGATCCTTCCTGGGACTAGTGGAATTTTACTCGAAGTTCATCAAAAACTTTTCACACAAAACGTATGTTTTACGTCAGCTACGCAAACTTAGAAGGAAATTTGAATGAACAGATGAGTGCAATCCGGTCTTCAATACCCTTAAAAGGGAAATGTGTACCTCTTTACCACTACAAGTTTTCAACTGGATGTTGGAGAACTTTGTAACTACAGATGCAAGTTTAAAGGGTTTAGATGCAGTACTTACCCAGAGGAATGCCAAAGGTGTGGAATACACCAGCTTTTGCTTCACGCATATTGACCCCAGCTGAGGAGAAATTCTTGGTCATAGAGCTTGAAGCACTAGCATGCATGTGGGCCTTAAAACACTTTAGGCAATTTGTTTGGGGGCAGCAAGGTGACCTTATGCAAGGACCACAAGCCCCTAATGAAAGTATTTACCACTCAGTGGTTGTACGCAGCTTCACCAAGGTTAACTAGGTTGTAGGTGCGTCTCTTTGATTACATGTACAACAACAAATATGCACCAGGGGTGAAGAATGTAGTAGCTGATTTTTTTAGCAGGATACCGGTAGCTCTATCTGACAGTGACCCTATAACCGAACAAGAAGAGGCGTGCATAGCCAGTGTACTGGAAAAATTTAACGCCATCTCAAAAGATGAATGGCTCACTGAGCAATGTAAGGACTCTGTCTTGTGCCAGGTCATAAAAATGGTAACTGATGGGTGGTCATCCAAGAGCAGATTAACAGAACCATTGCAATACTTTTGAGAGGTCAAAAATTAGTTGTCCCACAAACACAGTTTGTTGTTAAGGGGTGGAAGAGTTGTACCTCCCAGCAGTCTAAGGTCAAGAATACTTACTTTGTGTCACGAGGGCCATTTAGGCATTGGTAAAACAAAAAAAACAGTCAAAAACAACTACTGGTGGCCTGGCATCAGTTTAGCAGTAGAGAGGGTGGTCAGAAATTGTTCAATTTGCCAAGATTCTGATAAAACTCAGGTCACCTGCAGACCTCCTCTGCATCCCATTCCCTGCCCATCCATGCCTGAGAGAGGATTGGCGAAGACATCATGGGGCCCATACCAGAAAACTTGGAGCAGTGTTATGTTACAGTCATCATCGACCATTTTACCAAATGGCCAGTACTCAAGTTCGTCAATAAACCTGATACTTTGAGCATAGTCAAATTTCTAGACAAGGTTTTCACACGTGAGGGTCTCCCCAAACAGATAATCAGGGACAACGGCCCGCAATTTTTGTCTGACACATTCAAAGCTTACATACAGATGAACCAAATTGAGCATAAAACCGTGTCAAAGAAAGGTTGGAGCTAGTCCAGTCCAATTGTAAGGCAAGGTACGACCTCAAGCATGGGTGTAAGCCAGTGGAGCTCAAGGTAGGGGACATGGTCAAGGTCAAAAGGAGCGGGCACATAAGTAAGGGGCAGGACAGATACACCTCACCCATATCTTTGCGCAAGGTACACTGCAATTCTGCTATTTTGAGTGATGGAAAGGTGTGGCACTCCTCTGCACTCTCAGCCTGCAAATTCACTACTGAGAACCCTGCCAACACCTCACCCTCGTACCACTCCAGTGAGCTTTCCAAAAATGACAAACACAGCAAAGCACCCATTGCAGTGTCAGACGATGAGTCTAACTACGAGTTTCCCAACAAAGAGAGTACTGCACCTAGTACCATCACACAGCCACACAGACCATTTCTGCTCCCACCGGCATGTCACTCAATCGAGAGACCACTGAAAGAGTCAGAAGACAGTTGCTATCAACGCCTTCACAGAACACCCCTCCTGTAATCAGCACGAGCAGGGCGGGGTAGAAGGTTGTTGCCACCTGTTAAGCTTTCAGATCATATTTGTGAGTAGCCAATCTTGGCTGTCTTTCCAGCCCACCCAGGGCGCATTTGGGCTATCCTTTCATTCTTTAGCTCCCCTTGTCCTTCCTCTCCCCATTCCCCTCCTATCCTTCCTTTCACTCTCTGTGCTCCTTCACATCTCTCTCGCTCTCCCATGCTTTCTCGTTCAAAGGGGATGTGTTGTATCTCACTAATAGTGTCCCTGTGTGGACACTGTACTTGTTGTGTTTCCATGTGCCCCTGCGAGGACACCGTACCACCTGTATTGTCACTGAGCTGTCCACTGTCATCCGACAGTTGACTGCTGATGACTCACAGATGTAGCCGTTTACTGCGCTCTATCCTGCCGGAGCCTGTGTTGGTGAATTAATAAAAGAATCTTTCTTACAACAACTTCACGAGGTGGAGAGTTCTTTACATGTAGGGAATTGTAATAATTGAAGATATGCACTCATAGATAAATAGACACGTAGCCGGTAATGTAGAAAATATGAAGAAGATTTATTGTAAGAGATAAGTTCTGGTTACAAGTATATAAAAGAGTCATTGCATAACCCTACCAGGAACAGCCTCCTGCTAATCAGCCCACTCTCTCCAACTGATCTCACAAAGCATACATAAACATTCTATGATATCACACTCCTACTGTGAGGAGAAGATGCATGGCAACAAGTCAAGATACCACACATCTCCACTCCTAAAGGAAATAGGTGGAAAAACAAAACAGGAACGACGGAAATGCTCATCATCTATAACAAGAAATATGGCGGAAGTAAACATTCAATATAAAAATTAATCAAATAAAAAGTCCAAGGAGGAAAATAATGAATGGTCAAGCAGTCCTTCAGCCAGAGAAGAGACAAAGCAAGAAAACACTAAGAACTTGGGGAACTAATCACAGGGGTGCTAACCCACACATAACATGTATTTGTAAAGCACACTTCCACCTGGTGGCATCTTGGGCCTGAAAAACAGATGCTTATTGTTACCCAACCTAATGGTACTTGAAGGATGAAAGGCAGCGTGAATCACCAAGATTGGAACCAATTAGTCCACTAAGCTACCAGACCCCCTTCTGAACACACAAATGCCCATACAGGTGCTACACATATGCCTCCTCTCAAGTAATATTAAGCTAAAGTTTAGGCATAACTCACATGACCCATCACAAGCAATTTTAAGTAGATGTTTAGGCGCAACTCACAAGCCCCATCACAAGCAACTTCAAGCATATGTTTAGGTACAACTCACATGACCCATTACAAGAAATTTTAAGTGAACCTTCAGGCACAACACACATGGACCAGCACAAGTAAATTTAAGTAAACATTGAGGGACACCTCGTATGGCCTATTACAACCAGCTTTAAGTAAATGTTTAGGCACAACTCACATGCCCCATCAGAGTGCAACCCATAATTGTATAAGAAATACTTCACAGAGCAGCAAATTTAACATGGGATAACCAGCAAATTCAACATGGCATTCATCACAACATTCACATGAATCCAATTCAGCATAGCATAGAAAATACTTTTTGATAGCAATTTAAGAATAAAATCCACAAACTCACAGAAGCATACTGATACTTAAAATACATGCATGCAGCAAATTCAGACTAACATAGAATATACTCTTAGGCAGTAAATTAAGCATGGCATACAAATACTCTTGGGCAGTAAATTCCACATGGTATAAATAAACATGCACTTATGCAGCAAATTCAGCATGAAAGAAGTAAACATACAATTGGGGAGAAAACTCAGCCATCCCTAAATTTAAAATACACTTAGAAAGTTCAACATGACTAGAAGGCACAGGACAGCATCCAGCAATGACACTCAAAGTCCCCGGTGAGCAGCACCTCACCCAAACTCATGACAAGCAGTCTGAAGATCACAAAGTGCTGCTCTGTTACTCTTTTCAAGAAGGCCAAAATTGTCACTACATGAATGTCCACAGTATCCAGGACAGTGCTGAAATCCAATATATAATCACTAGAAAAATAGCCTATCCCTCTCTATTATTCTAAAAAAACAATAAATTATTTGTGCTATAAGAAAAACACCTTGCTTTTGTTTCTCTCGGTATATTTATTTATACCTATTTTACTTTGTATGGTTTGCTTTAAATCTCATACATTAGTGTGCGGAGAATATAAAAACATCAATATTTCACAGCAATATCCCAAAACATTTCATTATCCATTTAGAAAAACAATCAACAACAAAAAATTATATATAAATAATCGTGCTCAAAAAGGCAATATCCTAAAGCATACAAACAATATTTGTGAATAAATATTGTGATACAACAATAAAAAGTGATCATACAAATCTCAAAATACACTATTAAATTCTAACAAAAACAGATTGATTGTGCATCAATTTATTTGAAATAATCAATAAAGTTTGAACAAGGAAAACAATTTTCTTTTGAATCCCTCAATTGCACAGTGAACCAATTTGGATTTAATGTCTTAGCCTATTTTGCCAATATATAGCATGCTTGATAAGCTTCCACTGATGTGCCCACACACCAGTTCAAGCAGCGCATTAAAACATAAAGTGCATGCAGATTATCACACTTAAAATAAACACGTCTACAGTGCAAAGATGAGCCATAACAGTTACAAGGTCATGGATGCAATGGCAGTGCGACTCTTGATGTGCGATGTCCTGCCGCAGGACATCAGGGAACCTCCACGCTGCACCAATGAGATGCGGGCGAATTGTCACAAGCGCGAGAGATGCGCCAGGAATGCATCAGGCAGAACATCAAAAGCCCGGCCATGTAGGCCTCTTCAAGGTTGGTCATCTGTCTGCTGCTAGGCACGCTGTAGGGTCAATTTCTCTCCTGTGACTTGCATGAGCTCAGCCACACACGATCAGTGATCGATATGGGCAAGCGCCAAATAATATGATGAGCACTAAGCCAAAGCAGTCATTGGACGTGTCTTCCTCCTTGACCTAAAAAACTGCATGCACCCCGTCTCTCCGCTCTTAACCTGTCACAGCCATGCTCACTGTTAAGCAGGTCAAATGTCCAACACAAGTGCAAGTTCAGTTGAAGTGCAATACAAATAGTTGCTGCAAGTTCACGTTAATGCTGCTGGTCCACTTAAATAAACAAATACACTCCTAAGCACTTCTCTTGACTGTGAGCCCTCCGGTGTGAAGGACACTGGGTGTAAAGCAGGAATTTACATTAAATGAAGAGGCAGGATGAGGTAGACTTGAAGTAGAATTCTATTAGGTTTAATGAAGATTCAAATCTTACAGCAAGTTACAGGAGCACGACCGCTTAAGGGAAATGACAGCAGTTAAGTGCTAATACAAACAGTAAAGCATTATGAACAGTACAGCATCACGAGCGATGCACTTTCAAAGAGAAACATTCTCTTTGAAAGTGCGCGCTCAGGAACACACTTACATCAGACATGGAATGTGTACTCTACATCTTCTCCCTTCCTTACATAAAAGAAAGAGAGATAAATGAAGAGAAAGGAATCAATAAAGATAATAATCCTTGAAACGGGAAGGGACAGAACAATTCCTTTGAGTTTTTGGTGAAACAGGTGAAGAAATACAATCATTTGAAGAAGAGGAGATAACAGGTGAGTCACAGTTGTAATTGACATCCTGAACAGCAATAACGTCAGAAGAACAATCATTCTGAAAATCACACAAGTCAGAAGGTGCTCCCAAGGGAAAATAAGAACATGAGGGAACATCAACTGAATGTTTATAGGAAGAAATCTTTTTGGCCTGTTCGGGTGTAAGCTTAACAATAGCACGTTTGTTCCACCACCCCTTCTTATCCAGAAAAAGGGAACCTTTGGAGACCTTAAGGATTTGTGTGGGAATGGAAAATTTTGATAAACCTTTGGTGATTCTGTTATCAAGTTTGACCATAACCCAATCACCTATAGCAAAATCTGGTTTAGAAGAAATTAATTTGGAATCAAAGTTCCTTTTTTGAACTAATTGTTTAGAAGAAACATTTTTCTTAACAACATCTCTATCATGACAAGCCCAACAACAATTATCATTGACTTTGAGTTCTTTAATCCAAGATGGGCAAATGTTCCCATTAGGAGCACGTTTCTTAAGCAATCTGAAAGGTGAAATTCCAGTGGTGCAGTGAGGAGTCACTAAATAAGACCATAACTTGCTTCTGAGAAACTCCTCTACATCAAGATTGGAAGCAATGGCTGTTTGTATGCCTTCCTTAATGAACTTGTTCATTCTCTCTATCAAACCATTTGAAGACGGAGAGTAAAGGGCGACCCTCAAATGTTTGATATCATGAGACTTTAAGAACCTTTCAAGAGTGGATGAACAAAAATGTGAGCCATTATCACTTACTAGCTCTCTTGGTGGACCCTCAGTTAAAAATTCAATCACCGTGTTAGAATTTGGGTTCTCACAAAAATCAAATTCGCACCACTTCGAGTAATAATCAATTACAGCAACAATATAACGCTTGTTCCTTGGTAAGACCAGAAAAGGACCAGAAAAATCAATCGCCAATTTATGCCAGGCTTCTTTTGGTAATGGTACTGTATGCAAGGGCAACTGAGGAACCTTCCAATGCTTATCTGATACTAAACAAGTTGAGCATTGATCAATCCATGAGTTGACATCTCTCTCAAGTCCAGGCCACCAGAAATGTTCTTTTATCTTTCTCGAGGTGCTACCAACACCCAAATGACCTTGGTGGGATGATTCAAAGATCCTCCTCCTTAAGTCAAAGGGAGGAATGCACAAATCACCCCTAAAAATTACATCATTAACGATGGAAAGTTCCTCTGAGACTTGCGAAAAAACTTTCAGGGAAGCAGGTAGAGAACGAATCTTGGGCCAACCTGAAACAATTAAATTTTTGACAGAAACTAAAACAGTGTCATTAGAGTAACTATTGCGCCATTCAGTTTCAGAAATGGAAAAAGGAGATAATACTAGTTCTTCTATTGAGGCCACAACACATTCTATATCATCAACTTTATGTTGTTCATCATCCATATTAAACAAACTAAGTCTGGATAGGGCATCCGCCCTAGTATTTTTTCCTCCTGAAATATGATTAATTGTAAAGTTATACTCATGTAGTCTTGAAAGAATTCTTGCCAACCTAGAGGAAGCTTTGCCCGTACCATTGCCAGACAGAAGATTTAAGAGGGGTTTATGATCACTAAGGAGCATAAAATGAGTTCCCCAAATGTATATCTTGAACTTCTCAATGGCCCAAGAACAGGCAAGAGCTTCCCTTTCAATCGTGCTGTAGTTTGACTCAGCACAATTAAGGGATCTTGAAGCAAAACCCACAGTGTATTCTTTGTGACCATCCTGTTGACATAGCACAGCCCCTAAACCTTTCTGACTTGCATCAACAGAAATGATGCATTTCAAATTGGGGTTGAATGAAGACAAGGCTGGAGCTTCAATGCTAACTTTTTTTACCAGATTAAAAGCATAATTTGCTTCATCAGACCATATGAAGTTAGCATCCTTTTTAAGTAGCAAGCGAAGAGGTTGAACAATTTGTGCATAATACTGAATAAAGCGAGAATAGTATTCTGCTAAACCTAAGAATGATTTGAGTTTATCCTTGTCTTTGGGAATGGGAACGTCCGAAATGGCCTTAGTTAAACAAAGCTTGGGCTTGATACCTTCACTGGAAATATTATGTCCAAGATAGTCTAATTCTTCTAACATAAATTTACATTTCTTTCTGCCAAGAGTTATGCCAACCTCTCTAAAACAGGAAAGGACCTTCCTTAAGATTTTTAAATGTTCAGGTTTATCTTTTGAATGTACAAGCACATCATCCTGATAAGCTTGTACATTTTTGATGTCAACTAAAATTGAATCCATGAATTTTTGGAACACACTGGCAGCGGATGCGAGGCCAAAGGGGAGACGTAGATAACGAAATGCCCCAAAGGGAGTTATAAAAGTGGTAAGTTCGGATGAAGACTTTGTGAGGGGAATCTGGTGATATGCGTTTCTGAGATCAAGAAGGGAAAATAATTTTGACTCTGAAATGCCTGTGAGTAGCTCCTGTATTTTTGGTAATGGATGACAATCAACTAATATGTTCTGGTTCAATGAGCGTAAGTCCGCACACAAACGGATACTTGAATCTCTTTTTTTAACCACAACAATAGGACTGACCCAAAGGGATGACTCAGTGGGTACAATGATTCCCTCCAAAACCAAATTATCCAGGACTTTCTTTAATTCATCTCTGACATTTAAAGGTACATTCCTCAATTTGTGAACAACGGGAATAGCATCTGGTTTCAATCTGATTAAATGTTCAAAATTTGTAATATGCCCAACAGACTCTTTAAAAACTTCAGGAAATTCTGAAATTAAATCATGAATCTCCTTGCTTTCGTCATTGTATATTTCATAAATGGGGACTTCATTTATTTGAACAGGTGTATTAGAACCTGGTACCAATTTTAAGCCCATTCTGGCCAAGTCTTGCCAGCCTACAATGCACTTACCATCGATGGCCACATAAACTTTTGTTGAAGTAGATCTGCCTAAACAAGAAATGACAGAAATAAAATACCCCAACATCTCAATGCTCTTACCAGCATAAGCTTTTGGGATAATATCTAAAGGTAAAAGTTGTGTATTATCCTTCCAACGATAATCAAATAGCGCATTGGAAATGATGGTTACTGGAGCCCCAGAGTCAGCCATCATATCCAATCTAATGTTACCAACATGCACAACACATGTTGGGTCTTTGACCCGAATATTGTCTGTTGATATATCAACCATATCAATGGACAATATTTTCTTCTCCAATTTGTCAACAGTGTTAATGTGAACGTCATGCAAACCTGAATCAATAGAAGAAAGGGATGGAACAGAAATATCAACATCATCATCATCACAGGTGGAAAGCATGTTAACTCGAACAGACTTCTTGTTCCTACAAACCAAGTTAAAATGACCAAATTTGTTACAAAAGGTACACTTTTTTCCTAAAGCTGGACAAGTAGGACTATTACTAAGATGAGCTTTAGATCCACATCTAAAACAGTATGTGGTAGGTTTCTTCTGAAAAGCTTTAGCTGGTTTGTTTTTCATTAACAAAGCATTAACTTGTATTTCATTCTCTGAACGAGAAGGATTTCCATCGGAGATACACCTTGAAGAGACAATAGATCTTTCCACGCTCTTGGCCATGTCTATGACTTCAGACAATGTAGGGTCACGACAACTGAGTATTCTTTCCTGAATTTTCTTATGGAAACATTTATTAACAAACTGATCACGCAAAACTGTATCCAAGTAGGGACCAAAGTTACATTCTGCTGCCAAGTTTCGTAATGCAGAAATGAATTCCTCAACAGACTCATGTTGGTCCTGTTTTCTTTTCATGAACGTGAAACGTTCCATCATTACACTTGGTTCCTCTAAAAATTTCTTGTTAAGTCTTAAAACTGCACCAGTGTATTCGTTCCATCCTTCTCCATTACCGGAAGGAGGTTGTAAAATGGGTAAATTGTTAAAAATCTCCCTTCCAGCAGAGCCTAAATGGCTGTATAAAATTGCCAGTTTCCTTTTTGCAGAGTACTCATCTGCACCAATTGCCACCAGATAATTTTCAAAATTTTTGAACCAAAGTTTCCACACCTCCTTTGGCTTGCCTGGGGTGGGTAAAAAATGATCCAGGTATACAATCTGTTGATTGGTAGCCATGTTTAAAAAATGTAATTAAATAAACCAAAGAATTAAATTCCTGAGGCAGCTTTTAAAATATTATTTGTCTGACTTCTTCTTTTTCTTCAAATAGTCATTGTAAAACAAAGTGCAAAAACAAATAAAAATTGTAAATACCTTATATTGCCCAGCACGAAGGTAGTATGAGGCTTTAGTTATTTAACACGTACAAAATAAAGTAACCGATTTTCAGGAAGCCGATCTCCGTCTCGTTTCGGTTGTCAGGGAAACGAGAGAGAAATGAAAACAAAGATGGCCCCCAAGCGTCGGTAAACGTGCTGACGTTTACTTCTTTCGTCACAGTGACGTGTGTTTTTGACTCTTAGGCTGAGCGGAAATGCCAAAACAGATGAAAAGATGAGGAAATGCCGCTTTTAATCTGTGCGAGTCCGTTTTCGGCGCTGTCGAAGGTATGGGGCACTCTGCTGGTTAGCTGCTTACTTTTCATGCAGAAAGCATGAACCTTCGAGTCGGCAAAAATGGTAAAATGCTGTTTCTTTGTCCAACGTCGCCAAAATGTAAAGTAGGAATTTACATTAAATGAAGAGGCAGGATGAGGTAGACTTGAAGTAGAATTCCATTAGGTTTAATGAAGATTCAAATCTTACAGCAAGTTACAGGAGCACGACCGCTTAAGGGAAACGACAGCAGTTAAGTGCTAATACAAACAGTAAAGCATTATGAACAGTACAGCATCACGAGCGATGCACTTTCAAAGAGAAACATTCTCTTTGAAAGTGCGCGCTCAGGAACACACTTACATCAGACATGGAATGTGTACTCTACACTGGGGTGTCTTCCATGGAGTTTCTGCTTCCTTCACAATTCAATGTTTTTCCTCTTAATGTCTCTCTTAGGATTTTGTGCAGGTGGTTTCTCTCCCATTTCCTTAATTCCCTCCACATGTAGATTGTTTCTCCAGTGGTCGCCAGTGTGATAATTGAAGATATGCATTCGTAGGCAGATGGTCACATAGGCAGTACTGTAGAAAATATGAGGAAGATTTACTTTAAGAGATAAGTTCAGGTTACAGGTAGATAAGATGGTCACTGCATAGCCTCACCAGGAGAAGCCCCCTACTGCTCTGCCCACTTTCCCCAACTGATCTCTCAAAGCATACATAAGCATTCTATGACATCATATTCACACTGTGAGCAGCAGGGAACTGGTTACCAAGGAGAGTATGCATGGCAACAAGTCAAGATACCATAGGAGTTCTGCAGCCGCCCAGCAACACTAGAAAAACAATATGTGTCCTGGATCATTGAAACCATGACCCCAGGAAAACTTACCATCGTTTTTTAAAGCATTTCCCCACAGACTGGATCTCTAAAGCTGGGTGGGGCTGCTTGTCGTTTACGTGATACAGTATATCTCATTAATTACAAGGCCTGTAGGTGGTTGTTTTTATTTGTAATTGTTTTGGCTTGTAAAATGTTAAAAAGTGAAAATTAGTTGTGCTTTTTTAGGGTTAATTAATGTGTTCCAGACTACTTATTTTCACATTTACCACCCCAAAAATGTAATTACAAAAACTATGTAAAAAAAGAACGAATCACAAACATGTAGTTTAATAAAACTTTATTAAAGATGTTTCAAATAATCAACAGTGATAAGCATTGTATTGCAAATTTAAGGGGGGGAGAAGAGGAATGTTGAGAACAGCGCTTGGCCAGAGGCCAGGCCCTGTGGCATATCCCCCACTGAAAGTGGAGGGTTCGCTTTACGTATTATGTTTAAATATCCTAGAAATTCTCTGAAAAAAGAAAGTGCTAGACCTGGGGTTACCAGACTACATAGGGTAGCTTAGCACAGAGCAGGGACAGCTTCACTCCAAGGCAAATGTGTTGTGCTTACAACTCTCACTCACAGTAACCCAGCGCTCCACCACTGAAAATAAAGGACGCCACACCAGTTTAGAAAAATACGATCTGCTTTATAAAATCTCTTTGTAGTTTCTCTATGTTTCCTTGCAGTCCTTAGTTTCTGTTCATTACATAGCTCCGCAGTGGATTATTAGCATATACACATTTTCATGTAGATGTAATTACTCAATACTCTGTTGCTGGGTTGTGGGTCAGTTCTTTTCAATTCTGACATAGGGTTAATGCTTAGTCTAAAGTGACACTCTGGAACATTCAGTAATGAAATACTTTTAGGTTCAACTCAGCAGATCATGGAGACCCCAGTTTCAATGGATTACCAATTATACTTATCACTTACAATTCAGCTATTCTCAATTTGTCTAGATAGGGGTCACTGAAACAACATTCCTCATTTATACAGTTTAGCAGAAGTATACATTAGGACTATTTGGTGACCATGGAGAAACCGCCTCAGCTAGATTTACTAATATGTCTTCTCAACAGTTGCCCGTCTTCACTCTTATGCTTCTCTCCTCCCCCTTCTTAATCCTTTTTCAGGAGAACGGGGTCAATGCTGTTCCAACTTCGTGGGAAATTTCCTCTGTCACTGGCTTCCCTGGTCCTCGTTATTAACCAGCCAGAATTAGCCCTAAAACGTTTGAGTTTTAAGTCACAAGTCTATTGGCAGCCCTTCCAGCTCAACTCGCGCTGGCGAGCACACAGTTCCACAGAGCTCTTCCGCCTCAACTAAACACCAGGGACCGTGGCGTAGTTTTCTGGTTCCACGTCCCTTGCCAGCCCCCCCGCTGCCCGCTTACTTGTAATCAGGGAGGCTGGTTCCCCCAGTTCACCGTTTCACCACCAGCGCCGTAGACCCGAGTCCTCTCCCCTCACAGGCCAAACCGCACCACCTCAAAGCCTGCAGGAGGGGGGGGTCGCACTCACTATCGGCTCGCTGGTTGTACCTCAACCCCGGTCTTCACTGAGGCGCGGCTACAGGTTTGTTGAAGGTCCGCGCTGCCGATTCTGCGCGGAAGATAAGTGTCTTCCTTTGCGGTGCCGCCTTTCTCCTCAGGTGGCTGACAGGCCCTCCTCCGGACCCGCCTGCCAGCAGCTACTCCGTGCCGTCGCTCCGCCCCCTCTCTGGGTGTACTGGCTCCCTCACTTCAGGACCTGCGCAATTACGGGCCACTATTCTTGCACCCCTTCGCTTGCTCCGCTGTCTCTATCACCACGATCCCGCTCCACACCCAACACCTCAGGGAGGGGCAGACAACGTCGGGGCAGCACTTCCCAGCACAGGAGAGAGGTGAACACTACGGGGGTATCAGAGACGGAAGTCCTTGAGATTGTCGAAGACTAACAATTCCCCTCTAGTTCTTGGGGCACCTTGTCGCTTTCAGGTCCCAGCAGAATTCCCTGCCCAGTTCACCAGCAGACTTACGATTCCACCCCAGCGTCAGGGGAAGGGTTCTAGTAACTCGAGGGGGCCTTACGTCCCAAACAACCGAGTACAATTCAAAAGGGCCAGGTCTATCGTTAGCGGGTCGGTGACAGCAGTAAGGCAGCAATCCCTAGGGAAGGAAGTCAACCCTCTGTGTGTCCTAGCCCCCTAGCGCCACAGCCTGCACTCCAACTGACTCTAAGGTCGCTCCTTAGCATCTAAAATGGCCGCCCTGGTTCTGGCCTTTTATAGTCTGGGTTCTGGCTACCAGAACTAGCCAGAAGGTTCTAGAACTTCCTCATAGAGTCCTATAGCCCTAGTTTCTGAGGTAAAAAATTATGGCACTTATCAGCCACCATTTTGTGTCTCTGCTTACATCATTTCTAAAAAGGGCGACAAGTCCTCAAAAACATATCAGGCAAGGTAGCACCTAACCCCCAGGACAACGCCAAAAATTCCGGTGGACATAAAAAAAGCGAAAGGAGTTAGGAGGCAAAAAGGGAACAAAAATAAATAAATAAATAGAAGGGACCACCCAAAGGGCTGACAGGTCTAACACGCGTCTCCCCCCAGCTGAAAGTGGGGAGAGCTACCCAACCCCTTGGGTGTTCTCATCACTAAGGCGGAAATACCTAGAGAGACCGTCTGCATTGGCGTGGTCCACTCCAGGCCGATGTTCCACCCGGAAGTCCATTCCCTGTAGGGATTTTCCCCCTTCATTTGCATCAGCCAACGAAGGGGCCGGTGGTCAGTCTGAACCAGGAAGTGCGAGCCAAACAGATATGGCCGCAGCTTCTTCAGAGCCCATACGACCGCAAAGGCTTCCCTCTCAATTGCACTCCACCTCTGTTCCCGGGGAAGCAGCCTCCTGGACAGGAAGACAACAGGTTGATCCAGACCCTCTTCATTGAGTTGCGATAACACTGCCCCAATGCCATGTTCTGATGCGTCTGTTTGTACAATGAATTCCTTGGAAAAATCAGGGGCCCTTAGGACTGGAGCCTTACACATTGCTTGCTTCAAAGTGTCGAAGGCTTGCTGACAAGCCTCCGTCCAGACTACCCGTCGGGGTTGCTTCTTGGATGTAAGTTCAGTTAGGGGTGCCACAATGGTGCCATACCCTTTCACAAAGCGACGGTAGTATCCTGTGAGGCCCAGAAAAGCTCGGACCTCTGTTTGGGTTTCGGGGGGCTCATGGCCCAGGCCATGATAGCCTCAATCTTTGCTTGGAGGGGCTGCACCATTCCCCTGCCCACCAAGTGGCCTAAGTACACCACCGACCCCTGCCCGATCTGACATTTGCTGGCCTTGATTGTCAAGCCAGCCTGTTTCAGGGCTTGGAGAACAGCTTGTAAGTGACACAAGTGGTCCTCCCAGCTGCTGCTAAAGACGGCGATGCCGTCTAGATAAGCAGCAGAGAAGGCCTCCATCCCGGAGAGGACCTTGTTCACCAGCCGCTGAAAAGTGTCAGGAGCGTTCTTGAGCCCAAAGGGCATCACACAGAACTGGTAGTGGCCCTCAGGCGTGGAGAAGGCTGACCTTTCCTTTGCTCCATCTGTAAGGGAGATCTGCCAGTACCCTGAGGTGAGGTCAAAGGTACTTAAGTATTGGGCAGCTCCCAGCCGGTCAATGAGTTCATCCGCCCTAGGGATCGGATGAGCATCAGTCTTGGTCACTGAATTCAGTCCCCGGTAATCCACACAGAACATTAGTTCTGGAGTGGTGCCCGGTGGGGCAGCTTTTGGTACCAGAACCACCGGACTGGACCAGGGGCTACTTGAAGGTTCAATTACTCCTAGCTCCAGCATCTTAGTGACTTCACTGTGGATGCTAGCCTTCACCTTGTCTGACAGCCGGTAGATCTTAGACTTCACAGGTGGGCTGTCTCCTGTGTCCACATCATGGGTACACAGGTGGGTCCTTCCCGGGACAAGGGAGAACAGCGAGGAATATTGCTCCAGGACCTGGCGGCAGTCCCTATGCTGTTCAGGAGTTAGTGATGAGGAGAGAATCACTCCCTCCACCGACCCATCCTTTTCCTGAGACGAAAAGAGATCAGGGAGAGGTTCACTTTCCTCTTCCTCTGTTCCATCAGTCACCATCATCAAGATGACCTCGGGCCTCTCATGGTGGGGTTTGAGGCAATTGGCATGGAGCACCCGATGGGGCTGCCTGGGGGTCTTAAGATCCACTAAGTAGGTGGCCATGCCCTTCTTCTCAATCACCTCAAAGGGGCCTGTCCAGCGATCCTGTAGAGCGCTCAACTCTCCTGGTTCCATCACCCACACCTTCTGGCCAGGCTCCAACTCCACAGGGTGAGCATTGTGGTCATACCACTCCTTCATCACTGCTTGGCTGGCTTCCAAGTTGTCAGAAGCTTGCTTCCACAACTTAGCCATTTGGCTCCGGAAGGCCAGCATATAGCTCACCACATTCTGGGGAAGCTTCCTGGGAGTCTTTTCCCATCCGTCTTTCACCAGGCTGGAGGTCCACGCACAGGGTGCCCATACAGAAGCTCGAAGGGGCTGAAGCCCACTCCCTTCTGTGGCACTTCCCTGTAGGAAAACAACAGACAAGGTAGGAGGACGTCCCATTTCCTCCGTAGGCTCTCAGGCAGACTTCTGATCATGCCTTTCAAGGTTTTGTTGAACCTTTCCACTAGACCATTGGTCTGTGGGTGCTAAGGAGTGGTGAACCGGTAGGTAACCCCACACTCCTTCCACATAGCCCGCATGTAAGCTGACATGAAGTTGGTCCCCCTGTCGGACACAACTTCCTTGGGGAAACCCACTCGGGTAAAGATCCCCATCAGGGCCCTTGCCACTGCAGGCACAGTAATGGCCCTCAGAGGAATTGCCTCTGGGTACCGTGTGGCGTGATCCACCAGAACCAGGATAAACCTGTGACCAGCTGAAGTTGGCGGATCCAATGGCTCCACGATGTCGATGCCCACCATTTCAAAGGGGGTGCTAATGACAGGTAGTGGTTCCAGGGGTGCTTTCAGCTCCACTCCTGTTTTCCCACTTTCTTGGCAAGACATACAAGTCCGACAGTAAGTGTCGGACGCCACCCTCATATGAGGCCAATAAAAGTGGGGGACAAGCCGGGCAAAGGTCTTGTCCTGACCCAAATGTCCTGCCAAGGGTATCTCATGAGCCAGTTCTAGAAGAAAGGCTCGGTAACGTTGAGGGACAACCGAGGCCCGTGACGAACCATGCACTGGTGCCTTAGGTTCACTGTAGAGAAGTCCATCCTCCCAGCTCAATCAGATGGACTGCCAGGTTTATAACTACGCTGACGACACTCAAATTGTTATCCAAATGGAAGACGAGCCAGAGGCGTTTGCGGGATTACAAAATATCCTTAGACACACAGCTAATTGGATGTCTAAGAATTCGCTAAAAATCAACCCTGATAAGACCGAGGTGCTGCCAATCACTATTGCTGGCAACCCTTGGAATGATGGCTTCTGGCCAAGAGAATTAGGGACTCCCCCAAAACCAGCGGCGGTAGTAAAAAGCCTGGGCATCCATGTGGATGGCAAGCTATCCATGCAGAGACAAGTTACGGTGGTGGTGGGAACTTGTGTTGGCCTTCTCCGACAGCTAAGAAAAATTTCCTCACTATTGTCCTTCTCAACCTTGAAGCGCACGGTCTCAGCTATGATCTTAGCGAGGCTAGATTATGGCAACTCGCTATATATTGGCCTGCCTCAAAAACTTCTGGATAAGTTACAAGTTGTAATGAATGACGCTGCAAGGCTCATTTTCAAGAAACCGAGGAACACGCATGCATCTCCTCTTATGCGGGAGCTGCACTGGCTGCCAGTGAAGCAGAGGGTTCTGTTTAAAGGGCTCTGTATTGCACACAAGTCCCTATACGGAAAGGCACCAGGATATCTGAAGGCCCGCCTGACTTCCTATAGGCCGGGCAGGAGGTTAAGATCGTCGGAAGCTACTCTCCTCACCCAATCACGTTTTAGGCTGGCCACTGTTGGCGGCCGCGCTATCTCTAGTACCCTTCCAACAGCCTGGAACAAGCTACCGGTAGAATTACGGAAAGAAACTAATCTGCTGTGCTTCCGGAAGAAATTACAAACTGTGCTCTTCCAACAAGCCTGGATGGGGCTGTAAACTTTCGGATGGCCCTGTTGAATGTCTGCTGTGCGTATCTGACAAAGCGCTTAGAGACCCCCGGGTCATAACGCGCTATATTAAATCGAAATAAATAAATAAATAAATAAATAAATAAATGTGGTAGTTCCCAGTAACGTTCCCTGCTGCCTGGGCTTCAGCCTGTCGCCTCAGTCCCTCAAGGGTAGGGCACTCCTTCTGGCCCTTACAAAACTCCTCCCCGGTAGGCCCTCCTTCCACATGCCACTCGGCAGGGATAGGTAGGTTCTCCAGGGAGACAACATCCCCCTCCGCGGACTCCTGATCCACCACCGCAGGTGGCCTATCCATCTCACGGGGCGTGGATGCTGAGGCAGGTTTCTCCTGTCCCCAAATCTTTCCCTTTTTGGCAGCTGGCTGTGCCTTTGTTCCAGGCTCCAGCCCAAGCGAACTCCCCCTCCGGGTAGTCGCGGACCTTGTGCTGGCACATGCTCAGTCAGGTGTACCCAGCATCTCAGAATGAGTCCGGTATTCCACCTCCTTCCAAGCATTGTGCTCCATATCATTCCCCAACAGACAATCTACTGGCACGGCAGGGCTTACGGCAACTCGAAGTAGACCGGCAACCCCTTCCCACTCAAATGGAACCTCGGCCACCGGGTAGTGACCCATTCTGCCGTCAGCCATCGCGGTGGGGTGGAGTACATGGGAATCACCTGCTCTGGAGACACCAGATGACTTCTTACCATAGTCATACTGGCTCCTGTATCTCTCAGAGCTTCCCCTTTTTGGCCATTGATGGTGACCCACTGCCCATACTTAGTAGTATTCGAGGGCATCTGGATCTTAGGAACCATCTCCCGATCTCCCAGGGACACTAAGGTGACACCCGCCCACTCCCCCCCTTATCTAAGGGCAACTCCTCCCCGAGCACTACACTAGCTACTCCCGGGGTCCTTCCTCCAGTGGGAGGGGGTGATCTCTTTGGGCACTTAACATCACCTTTATAGTGCCCAACCCCACCACATTCATAGCAGCGGACAACCCTTGGCTGCTTACTATGGTCAGGATGAGGGTTTCTTGGCGGATTAGCCTTGGGAATAAATCCTGTTCCCTTTCCCTGGAAACTGTATTGGGGGCCTCTTGAGAACTCCCTCTTTTTATCTCCCCCCTCTTTCTTCTGGGGAGCGCCCTGTCCGGTCCTTTGGGAATCCCCTCCAGTCCCCTTTGAGGACACCCGGGTACTAGCCCAGATGTCCGCCTCCTCAGCAAGCTTCCGGGGGCTGGTCAGCTTGCTGTCCACCAGGTGTTGTCGCAGCTCGGGAAAACATTTCTCGAGTAGGTGCTTCTTAAGGATAAGAACATACAACCCCTCGTAGTCCCCCACCTTGCTGCCTTGCACCCAACCCTCAAGGGCCTTCTTTGCATAGTCTAGGAAATCCACCTAATTCTGTGTGCCCAGTTTGTGGCTGCTCCTAAACTTCTGCCGGTATTTTTCTGGAGTCAGCCCAAACTTTTTTATCAGCGCCACTTTCATGGTGGGGTAGTGGGTCTGCTCATCCTGCTCTAGGGCCAAAAGGGTATCCCTTCCTGCAGGAGGCATGTATTTATACAAGCCACCCCCCCAGTGTTTTTCCAATATCCCATGGGCTCTTAAGGAGACCTCATAGGCAGCCAGCCACTTTGCAATGTCATCCCCTGCGCTGTAGCTGGCGACTACGTCCTTGGGTAGATATGGTCTGGGTTCCCTGGTTGTGTCTTTGGATTTGCTGCCACCAATAGAAGTACTGGGAGTCCCTATTTGCAGGGCCTTGAGGTCTAACTCTCTGAGACTCATCTCATGAGCCATCCTCTTTTCCTCCCTCTCCTTTTCCAACCTAGCTAGCTCCCACTTCAACTGCCTTTTCTCTCTCCGGTCAGCTAATTCGGCTTCGGTCAAGCTCCTTACAGAGACACTACTGCCCTCCCTTGAAAGTGTTCTAGGACCTGTTAGTAGGTTCCCCTCTTCAGGTTGGTACAGTCCATCCACCCCGATGACAGTGTCCCGATCCCCCTCTTCCTCCTTCCCATCTGGGTGAGCTGCCACCCACGCTCTCAAGCTGGTTTGGAGCTCCCCCTTTTTAGCACCTCGCTTGAAAAACACCCCCTTTTCTTGGCAGAATTCTCTGAGTTGTGCCGCAGTATAGGTCTCCAACTCTTCCAAATCAAATTCCATTTTGCCAACAGGGTATCAAACAGCCACTTGGAAGAATTCAAGGAAGGGTATCACGTGAGGGCTTCCTCCACCCAGCACCAGGAAAGAATTTGGAAAAGCAAAAGGGTAATTAGGGAGTCCGCTAGGAGAAAACTCCAGGTGTAGGCCTGTGGTACACACTGCGTTACTATTAAGTGGATGCAAGCACAAGCACTGATCCCACGCTGCCACCAATTATGTTAGACCTGGGGTTACCAGACTACATGGGGTAGCTTAGCACAGAGCAGGGACAGCTTCACTCCAAGGCAAATGTGTTGTGCTTACAACTCTCACTCACAGTAACCCAGCGCTCCACCACTGAAAATAAAGGACGCCACACCAGTTTAGAAAAATACGATCTGCTTTATAAAATCTCTTTGTAGTTTCTCTATGTTTCCTTGCAGTCCTTGGTTTCTGTTCATTACATAGCTCCGCATTGGATTATTAGCATATACACATTTTCATGTAGATGTAATTACTCAATACTCTGTTGCTGGGTTGTGGGTCAGTTCTTTTCAATTCTGACATGGGGTTAATGCTTAGTCTAAAGTGACACTCTGGAACATTCAGTAATGAAATACTTTTAGGTTCAACTCAGCAGATCATGGAGACCCCAGTTTCAATGGATTACCAATTATACTTATCACTTACAATTCAGCTATTCTCAATTTGTCTAGATAGGCGTCAGTGAAACAACATTCCTCATTTATACAGTTTAGCAGAAGTATACATTAGGACTATTTGGTGACCATGGAGAAGCCGCCTCAGCTAGATTTACTAATATGTCTTCTCAACAGTTGCCCGTTTTCACTCTTATACTTCTCCCCTCCCCCTTCTTAATCCTTTCTCAGGAGAACGGGGTCAATGCTGTTCCAACTTCGTGGGAAATTTCCTTTGTCACTGGCTTCCCTGGTCCTCGTTATTAACCAGCCAGAATTAGCCCTAAAACGTTTGGGTTTTAAGTCACAAGTCTATTGGCAGTCCTGCCAGCTCAACTCGCGCTGGCGAGCACACAGTTCCACAGAGCTCTTCCGCCTCAACTAAACACCAGGGACCGTGGCGTAGTTTTCTGGTTCCACATCCCTTGCCAGCCCCCCCCCGCTCCCCGCTTACTTGTAATCAGGGAGGCTGGTTCCCCCAGTTCACCGTTTCACCACCAGCGCCGTAGACCCGAGTCCTCTCCCCTCACCGGCCAAACCGCACCACCTCAAAGCCTGCATGAGGGGTGAGGGTCGCACTCACTATCGGCACACTGGTTGTACCTCAACCCCGGTCTTCACTGAGGCGCGGCTACAGGTTTGTTGAAGGTCCGCGCTGCCGATTCTGCGCGGAAGATAAGTGTCTTCCTTTGCGGTGCCGCCTTTCTCCTCAGGCGGCTGACAGGCCCTCCTCCGGACCCGCCCGCCAGCAGCTACTCCGTGCCGTCGCTCCGCCCCCTCTTTGGGTGTAGTGTCTCCCTCACTTCAGGACCTGCGCAATTACGGGCCACTATTCTTGCGCCCCTTCGCTTGCTCCGCTGTCTCTATCACCATGATCCCGCTACACACCCAACACCTCAGGGAGGGGCAGACAACGTCGAGCAGCGCGTCCCAGCACAGGAGAGAGGTGAGCACTACGGGGGTATCAGAGACGGAAGTCCTTGAGATTGTCGAAGACTAAGAATTCCCCTCTAGTTCTTGGGGCACCTTGTCGCTTTCGGGTCCCAGCAGAATTCCCTGCCCAGTTCACCAACAGACTTACGATTCCACCCCAGCGTCAGGGGAAGGGTTCTAGTAACTCGAGGGGGCCTTGCGTCCCAAACAACCGAGTACAATTCAAAAGGGCCTGGCCTATGGTTAGCGGGTCGGTGACAGCAGTAAGGCAGCAATCCCTAGGGAAGGAAGTCAACCCTCTGTGTGTCCTAGCCCCCTAGCGCCACAGCCTGCACTCCAACTGACTCTAAGGTCACTCCTTAGCATCTAAAATGGCCGCCCTGGTTCTGGCCTTTTATAGTCTGGGTTCTGGCTACCAGAACTAGCCAGAAGGTTCTAGAACTTCCTCATAGAGTCCTATAGCCCTAGTTCCTGAGGTAAAAATTATGGCAGTTATCAGCCACCATTTTGTGTCTCTGCTTACATCATTTCTAAAAAGTGCGACAGGTCCTCAAAAACATATCAGGCAAGGTAGCACCTAATCCCCAGGACAACGCCAAAAATTCCGGTGGACATAAAAAAAGCGAAAGGAGTTAGGAGGCAAAATGGGAACAAAAGTAAATAAATAAATAGATGGGACCACCCAAAGGGCTGACAGGTCTAACAGAAAGGGTAAAGCATCGTTAGTGTTAAGTTAAAACATAACATTTTCAACTCTAAAATCCACAGAACTTCACCAGTTATAGTTATATGTATCTCAAATAACTATAACTTGTGCTCTAAGGCATCTATAACTCGCCCCCACGCATGCACTGCTAATTACCCCTCATATTACATCACTCATGATATCTTATATGACATATTTGAAAATATCACTGTATTTGCAGTGAAATCATTGATTAAAATCCAATGGATGGTTGGGATGCAAGTTATCATTACCTTAGTGCACGAGTTATAGTTCCTTGAGATAGCAATTAGTATAACTGGTGAATTTCTTTGGTTTTTAGAGTTTAAAACATTACGTTTTCACCTAAATATAACGTTACATAAACCTTTATTATTTTCAGTGAATATATATTTATATATTACCTACTGGCAATAGCCAGTAGATAGTTATAGTTATGTCCAAAGATTCCATAGGAAAATTGTTTTTTGTTTTGCCAATAACTTTGGCACCGCTTCACAAATCTTCACACAATTTTCAAAAACGTTCCCCTTTATGGTTCAGCTGCTGTGTTGAAAGTTTCGGGGTTATCTGTCAACCAGGGGCCCCAAAAAATGGGAGGTTCCAAAATGCGTTTTCCCTATGTTATGTCGGATGGAATTTTTCATTTTTTTAACACAGCTACAGCCCGAACAGCTGAATCGAATTACAGCAAATTTGGCCGAAAGCTAGATGTTGGTTCAGAAAGTGTGCTTTGGTGCAAATCAGTTTAGTAGTTTCAGAGATATTTAAGTTTCAAACATAGCTTTCTGGTAGCCCAAAATCCTAATGAAATTTGATTGGCTGCCAACACCAGGAAGTGTTGGCAGCCATCTTAGGGGTTGGCTTGAAGCCGAGTCCCACAAAAAAGAAAAGGGTTGAGGGTAGAAATACCCTGACCCCATAGGCCCTTTGAGAGGTACCGCAGGGTAAAAAAAACATGTTTTAAAAAAACAAAATATGCGTGATTCGCAGATCCGAACGAAAATAAATAAAAGCACAGGCTCCCACACTTTATTTCTAATTTGCCCCTTGGTGGACCATGTACCGGGCGCATTGTAATAACGGAGGGGAGAGCACGGACGCCCCTTCTGGGGCTCATTGATGCCCCAGGGACCACCATCTCCCTGGGGATCCTTTTTAGATAAATGCAGGGAGGCCAAAATAGCCACCATCACTGCCCCGGGGACAGCCACCTCCCTTGGGATTTTTTTTTATAAATGGGGGTCCTCTCAGACTTCCTGTCCTGGAGACTGCCACCTCCCCAGGGCTTTATGTTTTAATCAAAGCGGAGAATGGCTCTGACACCCCACAGACCCAGGTGCCACCACCTACCTGGGGCTTTTGTCAAATTAAAGCAGGGGGCCCGCACCCCCGCAGCTCTCGGTACCACCAACGCAAATTCTAAAAAAAAGGAGGGGGCCCTCCTGGAGCCATAGATAGCCCTGGGGCTGCCACCCCCAATGGCCGGCTCCTGCTACTATGTCCTGGGGTGCCCACCCCCAGGACATAGCTGTTTGTTATGGCTTGGCAGGGGCTTTATCGCTCCTGCCAAGTCACAGAAAACTGTGCTCCACTTTGAGCAAGCATGAGCATTTTGCTCTTGCTTGCTCAAAGCAGAGCACAATTGCTTTAACAAAGAGGGATCTGCATGTTAGCAGCTCCCTCTGTGTCAAGGCAATGCCAGCACAACTTCAGGCTCCCGGCGGTCCTCAACATTGTCTGTGGGTGCCCACAATTGACACAATGGGGTCCCCGGGGGCCAAAATAATCTCAGGAGGTGGGGCGCTCGACCACCTACGTTTAATTCTAAAAATACATTTGTTTGAAAGGCCAGGACCCAGGGATGGGTTCCCCCCACTCCAATTAAAAAAAGGCCTGGCCTTGGGTAATGGGGTCCCTAGGACCCAAATCGGCCCAGGGAAGGGAGGCCACACAGCCCCCTCCCTAAAAAATACCAATAAAAACAATGCAGTACTGGCAAGTCGCTGGAGGCCCTCCCACTTTTTCCACTACTCTACAAACGCCCTCCTGGCGCACTGATGGTTGCCGGATGAAGTCCTCTTGGATGATGAGGGTCCCTGTGAGCCAAGATATCCTTCTGTTATCTCCAGTAAATGCCAGACAGCGGGATTGCTGCGAGATCTTTGGAGTCCATGCCCCCTTTCTCCACCACTCTCCAAATGCACCTGTTGCACTGCTCGTTGGTGGATGAAGTCCCCTTGGCTCCAGAGGGTCCTTGGGGGCCAACAAGACCTCCTGTGACCTGCAGTAAGTTCCACACAGCAGGATTGCTGAGAGGTCTTCGGAGGCCACTCCCCCTTTGTCCACCAGTCTGCAAATGCACCTCCTGGCACACTACTGGTTGGGGGATAAAGTCTCCTTGGCTGCTGAGAGTCCATGGGGGCTAACAAGCCTTCCAGTTACCACCAGTAAATGCCACATAGCGGGATTGCTGAAAGGTCTTTGGAGGCCACTCACCCTTTCTCCACTACTCTGCAAACGCACCTCATGGTGGATAAGTGGGTCTATGAATCAGTGAGTAGGTGTCTGAGTGTGGACGATGTCATCAGTGATATCATTTAAGATTTCATTAGTGAGTCATCATTGATTATGTAGGAAGGTGGAATCGGACTGCATGGTTACCCCCGTCTTTTCCCATTTGAAGGGTTTGGCTTCACCACTGAACAATACAGGATTAAGTTCACGGACACCCAAAAGGCACAGGGTTGACTTTGTAGATTGTGCTACTACGGCTCTGGAAGGTTGGATACATCGCAGCAAGGTGCATGAGATTTTAAGATTGTACAATTTGATTGTGGGGGAGCAGATCCTTAATAATTGTCAAAAACAGCTTTTACCAGTACCTCAGATCTGACTTCTCCCCAAGAATTGGGCAAGAAGGCAGATAAATGGGTCAGAACCAGAGTGAAGCCAAAGAATCAGGGTGGTGACCAGAAGAAAGATTCTTCCCAGAACCAACAGAAAGGTGGGGATAAATCAAAAGATAAATCCACTACAGGGCCCCAACAATCCTCTTCTGGGGGTGGGTCTCAAACTCCTTCCTCCCCTACCAAGAAACCTTATTGCCATGTCTGTCAGAAGCCTGGCCACTGGGAAAGTGACCCCATTTGCCCTAAGGTCAGCAATAAGGAAAATGTTCCTCCCAGTAATACTACCACTTCTCCTGGTACTACAAGTAGTAATCTACCAGGTGGTAGTAGTGCACCCAAAAAGTTAGGTGGGTTCTCATGGCAAACTGAAGTGGACCATGGTCTGGAAAGGTCCCCCTCACAGGCCTCCCCAGTCTGTGATGGTGGCATGGGATTTTCCACTTTTACTGTCAGTCCTAATTCTTTGGGCAAGTGCAGACAGGAGCCATTAATAAATGGTCAGAAAGCTGTGGCCT
Source organism: Lissotriton helveticus (assembly GCF_964261635.1). Taxonomy (NCBI): domain Eukaryota; kingdom Metazoa; phylum Chordata; class Amphibia; order Caudata; family Salamandridae; genus Lissotriton; species Lissotriton helveticus. The sequence goes on along the minus strand of NC_136071.1, from coordinate 510,546,697 downwards.
TTAGGGACACAGGGGCTAGTGTCACCATGGTGATAGGGAACCTAGTACCCCCTCAACAGCTTTTATCTGAGTTTAAGTACCGGGTGACCAACATTGATGGTATCAGGACAGGTCATCCCATTGCCACAGTCAATCTCAGCTGGGGAGGGGTCACTGCCCCAAAAAGAGTGTCAGTGTGCCCAAACTTGCCTGTGGATTGCCTGTTGGGTAATGATCTATAAATTTCAGCCTGGGCTGAAGTTGAATACCAGGCCCATTTGAAAAGATTAGGCCTCCCTGAGAAAGTTGGTGGGACCCATAGGGCCTCAACCCAACCCCAGGGACCTTTTGGAGTGGTGGGCCTGAAAGAATGGCCCACTCTATTCCACCAGAGAGCAGAAGGGTTGAAGAAAAGTCTTCTCCCCCCCCCTCAGTCTACATGTAATGACCAGCTTCCTCAGGGAACTGATCCTACATCTGGTGAAGGAACTGGCCCAGAAGTGGTCAGGCCTGACCTGGCAACATTCCTGATGGGAGGGGACCCTTCCAAGGTGGCACCCAGTCTGGAACAGGTATCCTGCCCCTCTCTACCCTAAGTCAATCAGCCTAAGGCTGCAGAGGTCAGGGTGGTCAGTGGACCCCTAAGGGCCCACTGTCCAGATGAACCCCCTCATCCACTGATTAGGGGCAGCCAGTCTAGTTGCCCTACCCATGTGACAATTCTTCGAAACACTTAGGGGTCCCTCTTACCCTTGGGTAGGGACCTCCCCCAGATGGACTCTGTTGGGCAAAGTCAAACCTGGGACCAAATGGTTCCAAACCTACTGTGTCCCTCAAGTGTTCCAACCAAAGGGACTCAGTCCCCAGCTGTAGGCAGCCAGAGGTTGCCCTTAGGGCCAGATACAACTCAGACATGGAAAAAAAGGCCTCCCTGGTGACCACTGCTCTGAGGAAGCTGAGACCAACTTTGTTAGGGCCTCACTTCTCTACTCAGACACCCCACCAGCCTCTTACTTTGCCAAAACACATTACAGGTAGTAATCCCAACTTTGGAAAAAATCCAATACCCTTAAGGGTAGGGACTCCTTAGTGGACCATAAGACAGGGGGTATCCATGCTAGTGCAGGATATGGCCACTTAGTCAATAAAGTCTCAACTGGAAAAGGTTAGCCTTATCTCTTTTGGTTGGGGGGCTTATGTAGGAAGGTATTTCTGACTGTATGGTTACCCCCATTTGTTCCTGTTGTTTTGCTGGATTTCGACTAGTCTGACTGGAATCCTGCTAATCAGGACCCTAGTTTATCTGCCTTCGCCTCTAAATTGATTGCATGCACCTTAGGTACACTCCAGATTGAATTATGGGGTACCCTTAGAAGTCCCTAGTATATGGTATACTATGTACCTAGGGCATAGGTACCCCAGAGGACTCCCAGGGGCTGCGGTATGTATTATGCCACTCATGAGAGACCATTCAAAATGACACCACAGGTCTGCTACTGCAGCCTGTGTAAGGTGGTGCATGCACCCCTTACTTAGATATAGGTTCACTATGTCTACTTTATATCACTGCACAAATAAACCTATCAGTCACCCCTATGGCAGGCATTATCAATCCTAAAGGCAGGGTGCTGGATTTTAGGTGAGAGGGTGCCCATGCATGAGCAGAGCCCCTCTGCAGCCTTCAGAACTTATTCTCCAGGGTTGTTTGTGATGCAGCCAACCATATACTTTTAAGTGAATTATAACCTTGCGGTAAATGCTAACTTTAAAACGGCTGCTTGGAAACATGTCGAGTTTGGTGTCAAACACCTTGGGATCATACCTCCCCACCAGTAACTGGCGGGGAAGGTATGATTCCACCCTCCTAAAGGGACATATACGACACACCAGTACACCCGGTACTAGCTTTCTCGACCTAGGCATCACACAATGGAGGCTGCAAGCCACAGACCCAGTCTGCCTTCCTGCTGCTGAGCCAAGTTCAAGCAAGGGATGGCTTGACAATAGGCTTCCTGTCACAACGAGGTGTAACCACCTCCCAGATAGGCTTTAGTGTATTGGGGCTGGGTGGGTGCACTCTGAAAGTGCTTTGATGTCTGCACTGGGGGCACATTTGGTGTCCATGTGCATAGTCCAGCTCAAACTGGTTGCAGGAGCCATTTGCTTCTGCTCTGGTCCGAAACTGGACAGCGTAGCCACCCCTCTGTCCTGACCCTCCCATAGGTGGGTCCCCAGAGTTTGTTCAACCCCTTCCTTGGGTATAAAGTAGGAACCCCTGACTACAGGGCTTTAGATTTTACCTGGACTAAACTCTGCTACAGAAATCAAGTACTTCGACAATCTACACTACGCTGGATGACTGAAGATTCTCCCTTGGAGTAAAGGAGTTATTCCCCTGCAAGGCAGGCACCTAAACACATTTGACCGGTTTGCATCTCCCGAGCTCCTGAGAACTCTAAAGATTTCTGCAACACAGGAGGTGGGTTCCGAGGTCTCTAAGGTTGATCTGCGCTCTCAGCTATTCTGAGGCCCATATCCCTTGTGGGGACCGTGCAACCCGAACCCCTGTGCACCGTGTACTTTTGCAGCAGCGTATGCTTTTCAAAAATCCCTGAGGCTGTGCTTTGGGCTACTTGTAGTCCTGACCGCGAGCAGTGTTCCTCTGAAGATATCTGGCCTACACTTCACAAGTGTTCCGTGGGCTGGCATTTCGTGATTCATCTCGAGGTCCCTCCGCGATCACTGGTCTGTTGGCCTGTGGGTCCCTGTGAAGGTAACTTTAACTTTCCGTGGGCCTTCCTGGTTGCTCCAGACATGCCCTGACTCTCCATTGCTTGGAGAGTCCCCAGGACCTTGCTGGTCCTCACTGAAGCTGATTTCCTCTGACCGCGTGGGTTGAAGTTGCCAAGGCTTGTTGGTGTTCCATCCGAACACTGACCCCCGGAGCACTTGACATCCTTTGTGGGACAGCTCTCCTCCAGACTTTGGTCATCGTTGACATCTCCTGGTCCCCTTGGCTGCAGAGTCAAGCATCGCGTCAACTCACCTGAAGCACCCGACATCGGTGGGCATTCGTCTACCGACTTGAGTCGCGTTGTCAGTCCCTTGCCGTCTGCAGCCGACAGCACATTGCCGATTCATTCGTCTCCAAACTTGCCGAACCCGCGGCGGCTGCCGCTTGTGTTCGCGTTATAAATCAATCACTGGCACAGAAAGGCGCAACTCCTGACCTTAGTCATATCAGCATCCCTCACGTGTGCTTTGCACACTAAACATCAAGGTAGCATCCTGATATTTCCTGAATAAGTGACAACGACCTCCCCAATCCTTGTCCTGAGGAGAACCCTTAGAACTACTCAACGGGTTCGAAACGCGTCGGCGTCCTGTTCCACCCAGATACTGAATTGTTAGGGCACAATAGGAATATAACCCATACACAACTCTACACTGTTGCATAGTTTTGTGTCTTCCTATGTTGTGCATCATATGTTGAACCGCTTTATGTGTATCTAGTGGTGGTCATAACAAGTAGGCTAGTGTGTTATCCTAGTTGACCGCTTGTTTAATTGCATTCAGGATTGGTGCCTCTACAAAGAAAAATATTTTTTTGAGGCATTCTATAGTTGTCGTTATTTATGTTAACACAATTGTTATATGTGTATGTTTTTGATTTAATGTATTCTTTATGGTTTTTTCAATGCACCTGTGAACCTTTGTAAATGTGATGTGAATCCTTGTTGCTGCCATAAACATTTTTTCAAAATCTTTCTTTATAAAATACAAGTGACCAAAACACAGATGGTTTGTCAGCCTAGCAATTAATTATACTAGGTGTGTACTTGTCATTTAACTAATACTGCCCGGCAATCTGGTTTGTTTAGTCTATAAGAGTGGTCCGGCCGGTCAGAGACAGGACCCAGCCTTTCTTCTTTTTCCCTCAGCTATTCTGAGGCCCATATCCCTTGTGGGGACCGTGCAACCCGAACCCCTGTGCACCGTGTACTTTTGCAGCAGCGTATGCTTTTCAAAAATCCCTGAGGCTGTGCTTTGGGCTACTTGTAGTCCTGACCGCGAGCAGTGTTCCACTGAAGATATCTGGCCTACACTTCACAAGTGTTCCGTGGGCTGGCATTTCGTGATTCATCTCGAGGTCCCTCCGCGATCACTGGTCTGTTGGCCTGTGGGTCCCTGTGAAGGTAACTTTAACTTTCCGTGGGCCTTCCTGGTTGCTCCAGACATGCCCTGACTCTCCATTGCTTGGAGAGTCCCCAGGACCTTGCTGGTCCTCACTGAAGCTGATTTCCTCTGACCGCGTGGGTTGAAGTTGCCAAGGCTTGTTGGTGTTCCATCCGAACACTGACCCCCGGAGCACTTGACATCCTTTGTGGGACAGCTCTCCTCCAGACTTTGGTCATCGTTGACATCTCCTGGTCCCCTTGGCTGCAGAGTCAAGCATCGCGTCAACTCACCTGAAGCACCCGACATCGGTGGGCATTCGTCTACCGAGCTCCTGGTCACCCTGAAGTGACCCAGACTCTGTCCCCTCTGCTTTCAGGTACTTCTCACCTCGAATTCAGGCTTGGATTCCACCGGACATTTTTCATCGTCCCGGCAGCAGCACTTTTCAGCATCACGCCATTGAAAACAACGAAGATTTTCGACATCACATGACACCTATGCACCCGGCTCCCCTGGGTTAGGTAACACGGGTACTCTGATACTCACAAGGGTACTAGCCTTAGAACCTTCTATGTTTGAAAGGGTTTGCTCAAAGTCCTCTCTGAAGTGTCCTTAATCTTTAAAATTCCAACCGCGGCTTTCCCATAGAGTTGTACTGAGCTCGCGCCTGTGTTCTCACACTGCACCCCTCCTCAATGGGTCCCCAGTGTCACTACTTTGGGTGGTTCCTTGGGGTCCCAGCGATTCTATGTGCTGTAGGCACTGTGTCTAGTCAAGTCATGGTTGTTATACCACTTTCTTAGTATATGGTTTGGTCTCCCCCTGGAGCCCACTGTGGATTGTGCTATTTACTGTCGTTCTAGTGATTTAATAGTGTGTGCTTTGGTCTCTAATCTCATAAAGAGGTTAGTAGAGAGTGTTTAGTAATAAATACATATATTTGATATATTCTTTGCATGGCTCTACTTTCATTTGGTCATTCAGGAGGTTCTGATCTGGTAAAACAAGCTGCTCTACATTCCTTCGAGACTTAGCCTCAAGGCTGCTCTCCATAGCTACCACTAGGATAGCTTTCAATAAAGGTTGTCTTTAACCTATTCATAAATAATGATTGTTTGGACTGGTACAAGGGGCCCACTATAATTAGTGGACAGCATATACCAGGCCAACTTCTCACAGATGACATTTAGATGTCATCAGTGATGTCATGAGTGATCTCACTGACCATGTCAAAAGTGATGTAATATGAGTGTAAGTTATCCAGATACTTATACACCCACTCATTCTTCAATACATCTTGGCATATATATAAAACATACTCAAACTTTACAAAAACACACAGTCACTGGATGATGTCATCAGTGATGTCATCAGTGATGTCACTGACCATGCCATGCATGATGTAATATGTGACGTCATGAGCAGTGCATTCCGGGGGCGCGAATTATAAATAGCTAAACTAACTATAACGGCGGCATTTCTATGGTTTTTCTCAAGTGAAATGTCCAGCTAACTATAACGTCCCTGAAACTTATGGTTTTTTCAGTGAATTTCTAAGGTTTTTTAAATGCTAAATTCTATCTATAATGTCTGTAAAACCTATGTTTTTTCAGTGAATTTCAATGGTTTTTTAAATGATAATTTCTAACTACAATGTCCCAGAAACCTATATTGTTTTTAAGTACATTTTAGATAGACGTGCATACTTTTAGTAGTGAAAAACTAACTGTAACAGTAGTCTGTTATAAGTTATAATTTAACAATGTTTAAAAAGTAATTAGCAGTAATTAACATATAAGTGTGGAAAAAGTGTGATGCAGCAGCTATGATACCTGGCATCGAACAACAGCATTCACAGTTCGATTCCCGGCTCCAGCGGCACGTTAGCCCACCACAGTGTCACTGTGGGCAACACCTTGCTTAATCTTCCCGACGCCCCAAGCGCCGGTACATCTTTCGGGGTGTACCTGTATGCTTTACAAATGCTGGTATTTTTTTAATTTAAAACTATAGTGATGAGAAATATTAACACACAATTTTTTTTCTTCTATTCTGAACAATATTTTTTTTTATGTCTTCTATGTTTCTAGCCCCAGATCCGGCATGAAACTGGACAATAGGGAAGGGGTGTAACCACCCCCTTCCCAGGTCCACCCAAAGGTGGGACCTTAGAGTTAGTCCAACCCCTAAACTTACTATAAAAATAGGAATCCAGTCCCTAGGACTTTGGATTACCCTGGACGAAACTCTGCAACATATATCTTGGACCTTAGACATTCCATATCGACTGGAAGACGGAACAAATCTCCCTTGTGGTCAAGGAGTGACCACCATGTTCAAACAGGCAACAAAAGCATCTTTGCTGGTCTGCATTTTCAAAGGCTCCTGCCGGATCCCGAAGAATCTGCGACACAGGACACAGACTTCCAGACATCTCTGAAGTTGACCTGAGATCCCAGCAAAGCTAAGTCCCTTAGCTGACACGAGAGACATTTGACCGGAACTCCTGGACATCCTGCATTTTAGCAACTGCACCTACTTCCTGAGGTATGCCGCAGTTGTGCCTTAGGGTATTTGAAGCCCCTGCCCCGAGCACCTTTTTCACGGAAGTACAGAGGCCAGCACTCCATGAGTGACCCGTGAGTCCCCTTTCTTCACCACAGCTCGAGGCTCCTTTACGATTCCTAGTCTGTTGGCTAGTGAGACCCCCACGAAGGCTAATCCTTTATTTCTTGAGCTTTCCTGGTTGCTCTAGGCGTGCTCTGACTCCCCTCCAAAGGAGGAGTCCCCCAGACCTTGCTGCTCTGAACCGAAGCCAATCTTGTCATCTTGCATGGGTTGCTGTTGCCAAGGCTTGTTGGGTCCAATCTGGATACTGACACTACAGCACTCAACATCCTTTGTGGGACAGCTCGAATCCAGCTTCTGGTTGTCATCGACGCCTCCTGGTCTTCGTGGCTGAAGAGTCAAGCTTCACCTGTTTCACCTCCTGAAAACACCCGATGTTGGTTGGCATCTTCCTATCGCCATCCTGGTCACTGGCTAGTGACCCAGACTCTGTCCCCTCTGCTTTCAGGTTCTTCACATCTCCGATCCACTCTTGGATCTACCCAGACACTTTTCCTCTGGTCGCCTGCAGCATTTCTTCGCAGCTCTCCATTGTATTCGATGACGAAACCCGACACCAAAAGACACCTATGCACCCGGCTTCCCTGGGTGAGGTAACAAGAGTACTCCGGTGCTCCTGTGGGTCTTGACTCTCGAAGTGTCCTAGTCTAAAAGAGTTCCATCGTAGTTCACCTCTAAGTGCCCTTAATCTTTAAAATTGTAACTTGTTCGTTCTCCATAGAAAGTCAATGGTGATCCGCGGCTGTGTTTAGACACTGCATGCGTCCCCCGTGGGCTTCCTGCATCCCTACCTTGGGTGGTTCCTGGTAGCCCCAGCGGTTCTACAGGCCCTAGGCCTGCTTTCTAACCCTCACGTGGTTCTTATACTACTATTTTAGTACATGTTTTGTGAGGCCCCTGGGGCATAACGTATACTGTGTAACTTGTCGTATGCTAATTAAGTTCCTTGTATTGTACTTTCACCTCTGACCTCATAAAGAGTCCAGAGGGGTTGTGTTTAGATTAAATACATATATATTATATATATACCTTGTGTGGTGTGCTTTTATTTGATCATTCAAGAGATTATAACTGGTGAAACAACTTGCTTAACTCGCCCCCAAGTCTTAGCCTGAAGGCTGCTCTCTACAGCTACCACTAGTATAGCTTTCTATAAAGGTTGACTTAAAACCTACCATCAATAAGGGTCGTTTGGACTGGTGCAAGGTGCCCACTAGAATAGTGGATATCATATACCAGGCCAACTTCTCACAGACGGGGCCTGAGGTGACGTGTGCAAATAAGCCCTGTGGCGCGTTTTAAGTTGGGGAAATAATTCCCCTTCAATCCTGAGGGCTCCTTGGGGGCTAACTAGCCCACCAGGTGCTTCCAGTAAGTGACACTGCGCTGCCTTGCAGAGAGGTGGTGCAGGCCGTTCTCCTTTTTACACCTCTCTGCAACGGCGCTTACTGGAGGCACCTAGTGGGCTAGTTGGACCCCAGGGACGCTAAGGATTCAAGGGGACTTAATCTCGCAACATAAAATGGCCACAGAGCGTGGGTAGCCTTACCCAGGCCTTGCAGCCTGGGTAAGGTGGTGTAAGCACCCCTTACTTAGATATAGTATACCTATATCTACCTTTACATACAGACACATAGTAACCTATAAGTCACTCCTACGGCAGGCCTTGACAATCCTGAAAGCAGAGTGCTTGGTTTTGTGTGAGAGGGTGCCCTAACATGAGCTGAGCCCCTCTGCAGCTTTCAGAAATATCTCCTTATAGCTGTTCTATGATATAGCCATACTATATCCTCGCGGTTAATGCTAACTTTGGTTTGGCTTTATCAAAATATGTCGTGTTTGGCGTCAAACACTTTGGAATACTACCCCCTCCCCCCCCGCCAATTCTGGTGGCAGGGGTAGCATTCCACCCTTCTAGAGGGAGAAGACATGTACACACTGGTCTACCCGTTTAAAGTTAAACAGAACACCAGCATCACAAAATGGATGCTGCTGCCACAGACACGAGTCTGCCCTCCTGCTGCTGGATGAAACTCTGGCAGGGGAGGCCTGGACAATAGGTTTCCTGTACAGGGAGGTGCTAGCACCTCCCCAGACAGGCTTTAGTGTATTGGGGCAGGGTGGGTTGCATTCAGTGAATGCTTTTCAGACACTGCCTGGGGCACACTAGGTGCTCCATGCATTTCCCAGTTCAAACCGGTTGCTGGGGCACTCAGCCCCAGCTCTTGCGTGAAACTGGACAATGGGGAAGGGGTGTAACTACCCCTTCCCAGGTCCACCCATAGGTGGGACCTTAGAGTTATTCCAACCCCTAAACTTACTATAAGAATAGGAACCCAGCCCCTAGGACTTTGGATTACCCTGGACGAAACTCTGCAACATATATCTTGGACCTTAGACATTCCATATCGACTGGAAGACGGAAAAAATCTCCCTTGTGGTCAAGGAGTGACCACCATGTTCAAACAGGCAACAAAAGCATCTTTGCTGGTCTGCATTTTCAAAGGTTCCTGCCGGATCCCGAAGAATCTGCGACACAGGACACAGACTTCCAGACATCTCTGAAGTTGACCTGAGATCCCAGCAAAGCTAAGTCCCTTAGCTGACACGAGAGACATTTGAACGGAACTCCTGGACGTCCTGCATTTTAGAACTGCACCTACTTCCCGAGGTATGCCGCAGTTGTGCCTTAGGGTATTTGAAGCCCCTGCCCCGAGCACCCTTTTCACGGAAGTACAGAGGCCAGCACTCCATGAGTAACCCGTGAGTCCCCTTTCTTCACCGCAGCTCGAGGCTCCTTTGCGATTCCTAGTCTGTTGGCTAGTGAGCCCCCACAAAGGCTAATCCTTTATTTGTTGAGCTTTCCTGGTTGCTCCAGGCGTGCTCTGACTCCCCTCCAAAGGAGGAGTCCCCCAAACCTTGCTGCTCTGAACCGAAGCCAATCTTGTTATCTTGCATGGGTTGCTGCTGCCAAGGCTTGTTGAGTCCAATCTGGATACTGACACTACAGCACTCAACATCCTTTGTGGGACAGCTCGAATCCAGCTTCTGGTTGTCATCGATGCCTCCTGGTCTTCGTGGCTGAAGAGTCAAGCTTTACCTCTTTCACCTCCTGAAAACACCCGACGTTGGTTGGCATCTTCCTATCGACATCCTGGTCACTGCCTAGTGACCCAGACTCTCTCCCCTCTGCTTTCAGGTTCTTCACATCTCCGATCCACTCTTGGATCAACCCAGACACTTTTCCTCTGGTCGCCTGCAGCATTTCTTCGCAGCTCTCCATTGGATTCGACGACGAAACCCGACACCAAAGACACCTATGCACCCGGCTTCCCTGGGTGAGGTAACATGAGTACTCCGGTGGGTCTTGACTCTCGAAGTGTCCTAGTCTAAAAGAGTTCCATCGTAGTTCACTTCTAAGTGCCCTTAATTTTTAAAATTGTAACTTGTTCGTTCTCCATAGAAAGTCAATGGTGATCTGCGGCTGTGTTTAGACACTGCATGCGTCCCCCGTGGGCCTCCTGCATCCCTACCTTGGGTGGTTCCTGGTAGCCCCAGCGGTTCTACAGGCCCTAGGCCTGCTTTCTAACCCTCACGTGGTTCTTATACCACTATTTTAGTATATGGTTTGTGAGGCCCCTGGGGCATAACGTATACTGTGCAACTTATCGTATGCTAATTAAGTTCCTTGTATTGTACTATCACCTCTGACCTCATAAAGAGTCCAGAGGGGTTGTGTTTAGATTAAATACATATATATTATATATATACCTTGTGTGGTGTGCTTTCATTTGATCATTCAAGAGATTATAACTGGTGAAACAACTTGCTTAACTCGCCTCCAAGTCTTAGCCTGAAGCCTGCTCTCTACAGCTACCACTAGTATAGCTATCTATAAAGGTTGACTTAAAACCTACCATCAATAAGGGTCGTTTGGACTGGTGCAAGGTGCCCACTAGAATAGTGGACATACAATACCAGGCCAACTTCTCACAGACGGGGCCTGAGGTGATGTGTGCAAATAAGCCATGTGGCACGTTTTAAGTTGGGGAAATAATTCCCCTTCAATCCTGAGGGCTCCTGGGGGCTAACTAGCCCACCAGGTGCTTCCAGTAAGTGACACTGCGCTGCCTTGCAGAGAGGTGATGCAGGCCGTTCTCCTGTTTTCACCTCTCTGCAACGGCGCTTACTGGTGGTACCTAGTGGGCTAGTTGGACCCCAGGGACCCTAAGGATTCAAGGGTACTTAATCTCGCAACATAAAATGGCAACAGAGCGTGTTTACACAGTGGGGAAGGGAGGGGACGAGGCCTGAGGTGACGTGTGCAAACACGCCCTGTGGCGCGTTTTAAGTTGGGGGAATAAATCCCCTTCAATTCTGAGGGCCCCTGAGAGCCAAAAAAGGCCACCAGGTGCTTCCAGTAACCGCCACTGCACTGCGATGCAGAGACGTAGTCCAGGCCGTGCCCCTATTTACACTTCTTTGCAACGCAGCTCTGTGGCACTTACTGGAGGTACCCAGTGGGTTAATTGGACCCGAGGGACCCTCAGGGTTCAAGGGGACTTAATCCCCCAACTTAAAACGTGCCACAGGATGTGTTTGCACACATGTCACCTCAGGCCCCCCTTCCTTCACTAGTGTGCAAACGCGCCCCGTGGTGCATTTTAAGAGGTAGTTTTAATCCCCCTGCCCTATTATATACTAGGGGCTTACAGAGGAGGTCATGCTAATAACAGGGGTAGCTCAACGCATAGTGTTCCCTAGTGTATGAAGGTGTTTTAACTGTATTCTAAGTGTCTTTTAGCATAGCACTGGCTCTAGGACTGGTTAGTCAGAGTCATTCACTGGAAGATGTCATCAGTGATGACATTAGTGATGTCATCAGTGATGTCATGAGTGATGTCCCTTACCATGTCATGAGTGATGTAATAAGTGACATCATCAGCAGTGCATTGCGGGTGCGTGAGTTATAGTTAGCTGAACTAACTATAACGAGGGGATTTAAATGGTTTTGTACCAGCAAAATGTCCAACTAACAATAACACCCCTGAAACCTATGTTTTCTTCAGTGAATATATATATAAACATATAAATATATAAATAAATATATATATATATATATATATATATCTCCCAACAACGAAGTTACGCTCATGTGGAAGGAGCCGCAACAAGGTGAGTGATAGTCCCACATTTATTCACAAAGGTTTGCAGACAGCATAAAAAGGCAGCATCCTCAGTATCGCCAAATGTGTTTCAAGTCTTCACTACCCTTCTTCAATGGCAGTTGAAAGCACACTTGCAGACTGGCCACAAATGACTTATTTCCTACAAACACCTCCCAAGTGGGCGTGGCCTCTCCTGTGGCCTTCTGGTATTTGAAGTCGTCAATTAGATTTTTTACTCAAGTGAGTCCGTCTGCAGAGCCTCATTAACTCAAATGTGACATCCCAGTGGAGTGATGGCAGTCCCAATTAAACACATGCTGCAATTATTGCTCCCTCGTGATGGTTTACCTTACCGGTTAGATGGGCCGACATGGCCTCACCACTGGGACGCTGCTTCTGCAGCGGGGCTCCTTCCGTGGCCGGGGTTGACCGCTAAAAAATCCCAACAACGAAGTTACCCTCATGTGGAAGGATCCTAGTGCCATGAACTCAATAAAGGAAGCTCAGCTTTTTACACATCCTACACATGTTGTACTGTTGGCCATATTTTAGGTGTTATTTTTTAAATTATTAGCCTAACATTCAAATAGACTATTGAGCTACCTCTAATTTGGTCAGTTCACACAACAATTCCATTCCAATTTCTATTGGAGAGTGAATCTGTCAAAGCTGGTGTGGTTATAGGGATTGTTGTTGGAATGACTGAAGGACAATAGGAATTGTTGTGGTCTCCTATATAGGTATCCCTTATACAACTGGGCCAGGAACGCCCTGTTTTGTTCGGCAATTGCCCTATACAAATTCATTCATATAAAAAAATCACAATATTTTGATGTAGAGATCTGTGTTTACTGTTTATGTTTTAGTATCAAAAAGTATTTATTTTTTCTTAAAACGTCTCACGTTTGTAAGAATACTGAAATCAGCATAACATAATTACAGCAAAAGTGACATTGCAGCTGTAGACACTGGTGCTCAGTAAAAACATAAGAATCAAACACAGATAAAGACCGCCAAGCCTTCCCGTCTACCTGCTTTTAACTTCACTCAAAAACTGATGTGTTTTTAAGAAGACAGTGAGCAGGGTATGCGGCCTGCTCCCATGTTTGGCTTGGATGTTATTATATCTTGTAGTACACAATACATTCTATAAACAAACCATTTCCTTCACTCTAACAAGTCACCAGGATTCAAGTTGGTTGCACAGTATTCCATATTCAATATCGTCTACATGGGATATTGCTTGATTAATGAAATGTATGTTTACATGACCATCTTACTCCAGAGGCAGTGTACAGACTACCCTCTAAGAAACTGTCCCTTCTGCAAATTTCACTACATAACTTGGGCATAGTCACAGGTCTATAGGGGATACCTATGTAGGAAGAACGCAGCAATTCTGTTGTCCTTCAGTCACTCCAGCAACAATCCCTATAACCACACCGGCTCTCAGCATGGATCACTGCATTCCCTCAAACAAGAAACTGCCTTTCCACAAACTTCTTTCTTTTAAAAAAGAACAAGGAATGAGACAGCCCTGCCGCTCTTTTCTGACATTAATCGCCTAGTTGTGAAGAGTGAATGGGAATCCCGTCAGTCGAGTCCATCTTACATTTTGTGGCCTTTTGTTGGTCTTTCCCATGGTTTCTGGAGACATAGGCAACTGGTGTCCAACAAATGCTATGCGTTGCCTGCCTATTGTCATCTTCCAATCTCAAGAGGAGTGGCACAGTTGTTGAGGAGGCGTAGTGGAAACATGCCATATTTCTGAGTAGCAGTGAAAAGACTACAGCACATCTAAAAATGTTCAGTTTAACCCCTGGATTTCTATGCTGTTATTTGCTCTCAAGTCAAAAAAGCATCAGCCTGGAGTTCCGTTTCTTACCCTTTACCTAATTCCGACTGCCATCCCTCTCGCTTCTCAGTCTACATTCAGCATTCCACTTCTAGATTACAATCCTACAGCCTTTCAAAGCTTGCACACTCTGGGATCCCTTGTTTACAAAACCGCCCACCAGTGACACAGTCATCCCTCCAGAATATCCTGCATACTGGTTATGCGTGCAGTAACAAAACATCTTAGAGCTCTGTCTGTATGCAATGCCCTAGCCTAACTATATATGTACTCAGTATCCATTATCCATTATATGGTAGATGGCTCCTTGCAACTAAGGATGGCGGAATAAGTATAGCCCTGTAACTTGAGAGCCCTTGCTGGAATTGTGAAAGGTACATAGAGATAGGCAGGGGAACCTTACAGTGATAGAAGGCTCAGACAGTTTTTTAGACCTCACAGGTATGACTAAGATGTTAATAGACATAAGGTCATTGCACAGAAAGTGGTGGCAGGATACAGAGAGTCTCATTAGACATTTGTGTCACCGAGCCTCAGAAACACATTGCAGCCATGGATGTGAGCGTGTGATCCTTACATTTGCATGGGCCACTTAACATTGTTTAAGGTAAGACATCTTGTATTCCCAGAATGCTTGATTTTGATTCTGAGATGAAAAGTCCAAGGCCTGACCCTGATCCATATCATGGTGGAGCATCCAACACCTAGGTTAATGGTAGTGAAGAAAAAGTCGAGCCAGGTATACTATGATACAGGTATTACCTACATTTATTGTCAGTGTTATTTCTTCAACTTTTAATAAAGGCTCTAAGCTCGTAGGACATTAAAATTACCAAGAATTGTGATGATCTGAGTTTACTAGCCATAGTTATTTATTAGTTATAATTAAATATAACTTCAGACAGTGGTCTTTCAGGTCACCGACTGGTTGAGTGCTGTCTACAGTTCAGCATTTCATAAGAAGCAGCAGAGCAGTGTACCCTGTCAGCATGCTGAGCCGTGAATAGGTCCTGAACTGTGTAAGGCAATTAAAGTATTTATTAATAGGGTTTATGAAGCTGCTATTGGATGACACAGATATATGTTGGGGACTCAGTACTGATCCCCTCCACAAAGTGTTTTCTCCATGTCTATTTTGCAAAATAAACCAGCATCCGCCTATCTCAGTTCCTGTATTGGGATGCAGTTAGGTTTTTATTACGCTGGTCCACTTCCAAAAAGTTATGTTATGAGGTTGCACATCCATTTGTTACCCTGTCAGGTTAGGGGTACAGCACGTTTACTGTGAGCTAGTAGGACTTAGGCCAACATATTTGAAAGGTGTGCATGAAATTCATCTAGCACAGTTCTGATGGTTATGTTGTCTATAAAACGCACAGTTTTACCTGGGAAAGTATAAGCTTCACTGCTGCAGATTGCAGCTGCCGTGCCCGTCAAAAAAATAAAAACTATTTTGTTTAGGAATTACAATGCTTCAATAAATATTGAAACATTTACTGTGCCCTTCTTGCGTATTTCTATTTTAGTATTCATAAGTAACTAAGCGAAAAGGTTCCAAATCTATTACCACAGTTTCCTTGGGAAGTCAGGGTTGTCATGTTTGGAGGGTGCACATCCAATTTTTACCCTGTCATGTTAAGGGTCTAGATGGTGCAGTATGAGCTAGCAGGACTTAGGCTAACATATCCGGATGGTGTGTGTGTGGAATCAGTCTCGTACAGTTCTGATGGTTATGTTCTCCAACACATGCACAGTTTTACTTGGGAAAGTATAAGCCCTTCGATATGGCACCAGCAACGTTCTATCTTGGGTTCTTATTTAATGGCTAAACTGAGTAGTGTTCTTTTGTATACCCAAAGACCCCATAACACCTACTAACAGGAAATGACCTTGGTGTTAGTTAAACAAATCCTCCTCAGTTAAGGAGATAAACACTATGTATTGGCTGTAGGTTGTTCAAGCTTGAACCTTTCAATGGATCATCCCATTTAGGTACCCTCTCTAATTCTACATATTCATTAGGCTGAAGACATTTAATAAATATACCAGTGAACTGCAGACATGCAGTTACACAAATGCTATTACGATGTGGACTACCCCTGACAGGTTGTGACGTTGCCTTCGTCATTTGAGGCCCACGAAGCATTCAGGACAGAGGTATTCTATTCATGGGTACAGCCCCAGCAGCTAATACAACTTTAAGACTATTTCACACGTACACTGCAGTTACAGTTCCTAACAAGTATACAGCTTAGGAAGCACTAGAAATACCACTAACTTACCAAGAACATCAAAATTGGTTTGAAGGTGCCCTACCGCATACAAACAATAATGTTAGATTAGGTCCCCTTAGCAATGAGGCAGCAATATGGCCAGTCTTAGCCGGTTACACACCGTACTCAGATATAGAAAATCTGACTGCATTGGAGCTACGTATGTTATATACAGCTCTGGTTAAAACATATATATGTTTAACAAAATTTGTAAATTCTGCAAGGGCTGCGCAAGCTGCACAACCACAATTGTCTACACCTTGAATTATTCCACAAACCATCAATGCAGTCATGGGAAACATTCCCCTCAGACAGGATAAATTCCATTCTGGATTGCACAAAAAACATGCCAGTTTGAAGCAGTGTTTTCCCATATCGGAACTCAGGAAAAAAAACAGAATTCTCACTGTATGTCTGCCAATGAACATGTTTCCCCCAATGGAAGACTGCACAACTTGGGGTACAGTAATTGCTGCAGTATATACCAGAACACATGGTACACCCTGATTAGCTGTTTTGCCAGAGGTGCTTAAACAGATCCAAAATTATGGTGCCCTGGATTTGGGGATGAAACTGATAGGCACCATGTTGCAGTATCTACCATTAGGTTAAGTAACATTAAAGGGGAATCAGCAGCATTTGTGGTATGCCAATGACACACAAACATGACTCAGAGAGAACAGTAGCACGAGTTACCAAAAATGATTGTGGTAACTTATGCAACAATAGATAGAGATGATTTGGGAGCCAGCCCTAATAAACTAAAATAAAGAGTAATTCTGTACAGAATAACTTGAAGCAGGCATCAGAATCTTCTAAAAAGAAGTGGAATAATAAGGAACATAAAGAAAAGATTAAATTGCAGGGCGTATCTCCTCAACAGGAGGCCACTGAAAAGCTCTATAATTTGTATAACTGTGATATTAAAACACCTAACAAGTATCAGGATACTGAAACATGCTCATCTTTTTTCTTTAAAGGATTTATCTAAAAAGTGCTTAGAGAGGGATCGATCAGAGCACAGATCAGAGGAGTACGTTAAAGAGAAGGACTCACAGCGCTTTTCTGAGTTCATAATAAAAAAGGAAGATAAACCTAAACAGTCCAAGCCTCAATTCAAAAAGAAGAAGGTGGCTGGCATTTAAGTAAAGCATGCCACTGATATTGAGGACACTGCTTCTGAGCGTGGAGTGGGCTATGACCATGCAGGACAGTATGGCAAAAGGCACAACAGTTCGCTGGAGCCTGATGGATTGTCTGGCGGCAGTAGCGTTGAGTGACTAAATCCAGGTGGAAACACCGGATATGAGAGTGAGTGCCCTGCAACGATTATACGAGATGCAACTTCAAATGGAGGGGGAGATACTACGCTTTTTGTGGAAAAGAAGGGGCCCCTGCCTCAAAGGGGGAGATACTACGCACCTTTAATGTTCCGTTTTGGGAGAACTTATCATTCAGCTATGACATTCTCTTGGTTGAAAGGATTTGGCCACCAGAATTTGTCATGGACTGCCCCGAGGGAGAAACTGTAATTTTACCTCTTTTTCCAACCTCGTCCCAGGTGCAGTTAAACATTCATGCACCAAGGAGTGGGCTTTAGCGCTAGCTTCTGCGTTACACCCCAACCAACAAGTTAGAGCGATACCAGTGTGTAATAAAAAGTTGCTCCTCCCCTATGAATAATCCTTTGTTTCCAGTGATGAAACCAGACTATTCATATTGTGTAGGATTAGATTACAGACTCCTGATTCCAGCTACACACACATTCGCAGTACAGAACGAGCTCAGCGCGGCACTAATGAATAAATTAGTACGGAAAAAAATCAAAACCCCTTTAGACATTTCAAATCTATTTTGCTGCCAAAACATAGTGTCTGAAAACAGGTACTTGAAAGCATTCCGAACGCTCGGGTCTCAAAAGCTGTTCTGTTCTGTCGATTGCTCCAGGAGTATAAGAACAGCCCATGGTTGTTTTCAGCCAGGTTACAGAACTTTTGCAAGAATGTGATCACCAGGCTTCATCCCATGTCAACGATGTATACCTAACGGATGATGAGACTTTTTCCTATGTCGACGACGTCTACCTAATGGATGATGACCTTTCAACTCATTTGGCTAAAGTAGATCACATAGTTTTGGGATTAGCTCACTTGGGCTACAAATTCAACTTCAAAAAACCAAAAATTGTCAACCTCAATGTCCTACTTTTAGGATACGAGTTGTCATGTGAAGGCAGAAACCTATTGACACACTTCCTTGAGTAGTGGGCACTTCTACAACCCCAAATAAACTAAGGAAGCACCAATCAATATTGCATTTCCTGAACCTTGGCAGAACTTACATTTCAGACTATGCAGAGCAGATAAAACCGCGTTATGGCTTGATACATCCAGACTTTTCAAGCACACATTGGATAACTGAACATACACAAATTCTGCATTCAGTACAAGCTGACGTGCTAGCTTCAAAACACGTTCACACATGTGTAAACACCATGAATCTGGTGATCCATATTATTGCTGTGTCATCAAGGTATACATAGCATTATACACCAGTGCGGAGATGCATTTTGCACTAACAGGAAAGATCCTGCTGAAGTGAGTGAAAGATCCTTGGCTCAGCGGAAACGCATTATTGTCATGACTCAGGTTCCAGCCTTAGAGGCTGCCACATCACAAAGGCAAGTGTTCCAAATGCGAAAACTTTACATCCAAGTAGAGAATTGACTCTACACTACAAACACAAGCAGACCTGCAATATTAAAATGAATTATACTCTGTCTAATTATGTCATGCCTCTAGATCAGTATGATTACATCATCTATACTGATGGTTCAGCACAGCCTGCAGTAGGGACAAATAGCCAGTACTCTGCAGCATGTGCTGCTGTTAAAGGTAGTATGGAGGATGGTGAATTCCGTCCTCAAAAAACCTACAGGCAGTCACTAGGTGATTGCACAGTGCAACTGGCTGAACTTAGAGCTCTAATTCTGGCACTTGAGAATATGGATCCTGGATTCCTCAGCCTTATTGTACTTACACTATTGGAGCCAGAGTGGATTCAGAGTTTCCACATGGTATATCATAAAGCAAAAGCTGCTTTGGGGACAGTTAGCAAAACTCAAAGAGTGTTTGTCACAGACTCACTTCATACTCACACTGAGTCATCAGCGTGTAGGAACACACAATGTAGGGAACTCCATGACTGATGAAGCTGCAAAAGCTATGGTGCAAACTGCTCCAGTCACCGTAATTACTCATTCAAGTATGAGGATAGATCGAGACGTCATGGTGGCTGTCAATGCTGCACGCAATGGCACCCACCTGCCGAAATGCTCTCCAACAAAATACTCCAAACATTTAAGTGAGCAAAACATTCCATTTACTCAGATTCTCAGAGTGGAGGATCGGGTGATACCTAATTCAGATCACAGGTTAGGTTTAATCCTAGCAGGACATGAAGACCTAACATCTACTTATGCAGGGGTGGCAGCTACAATGTCATTATTGCAGCAATGCTATTGGTGGCCAGGTTTAAAAGTAAGGATTTTGTTCTTAAATGTGACATCTGCCAGCAGATGAAGGATTCCACCGTAGAGTGTCCACCACAGACACCTCTATTGATCGCAGACAAGCCTCTTGCTTGTGTTTATCTAGACCACTGTGGCCTTAACAATCAGATGGAGGTCTCAAATATATCTTGGTGCCAGTGGATTCCTGCTCTCAATTCCTATGGGTTTGGCCACAGTGATTCTCTGACGCCCGAACTTTTAGATTTGCAAGTTTTTATCGGGACATTCGCAGTAGCCACATTCCATTCAGACCAGGGTCTGGGGTTTGCCTCTAGGGCTTACGGAGACACCATGGAAAAATTGGGTGTGACTGTGCTGTCCTCCTCCTCCTATCATCCTGACAGAAATGTGGTAGTAGAGAGGAAGAACAGGGACTTAAAGCAGTTTTTAACAGCTAGGGTGTTCGGTTCAGGTCGTACTTGGTCCCATCACCTGTATGGGGTCAGGAGAGCCTTAAATAATCTGCCTAGAATATCCTTGGGTGGTCGGACTCCATATGAGATGCTGTTTGGTGGTTAAGATGTGGGTTCCAAACCTCGACAGTCCCAGCGAAGTGGCGACAGAAACACCATTGAATGTTTGGATGTTTTACAGGATCTGAGCAACTTTCTAAACCTCAGCACAATGTCCAGCAGAAGAATTACACCAGTAGAGAAGTGAAGGATGCACCATCAACTCCTGGTTGAATTTTCAAGATTGGTGAACTAATCCTGGAGAAGATTGTGGACAAGAAGGAATTTGCTCCATCTTGCAGAGGACCGGTACCTGTCCCAAGCATTAAAAGTATGAGAACTGCATTTCTACCTCCCCTGGCTGGTTGCAAAAACAAGAGATTTGTGTCGATAGATCTCTTTGATTGATTGAAAAAGCTTTATTTCGATCTGTGGGATCATAAAAGCAACATATAATTTGCAAAGACAAACATAAATATACTTGCTTACATTTAAATAAACTCCCCATGCAATTTTTCTTCCAATTCAGACCTCCACTAGGTCGTTCATCGTCTACTCTTTTATCGATAACATAATCCTGTGCAATTAGCATAATATGCAAATTGAAAGACAAGTAACACAGTACAATCAAAAAACAATAAACAGGAAAAAAAACGTGCAAAACCTCATACACTTGTTTTAAAAGATCCAAAATATACATAACCCATTTATACGTGGTGGAATTCAAACCCTGTCTTCCGCTAAACACATTTCTACAATCACAAGGTTCTAGTGGCGTGCTATATCCCATCTTCTTAATGTAACTATAAATGGACCAATAACATTTTTAAAGATTACAAAATATTATAATTAAATATCAAAATCCTATTTACAAGATACATTTTATCATACAATAGACAGTGTAGCTAAAACGTCAAGTGTACAAGGGCAAGGAAATTGTAACACTTCGTACATGTTAGAAAGACACTTGCACCCAGATTCATGAAAGTGCCATTCTGTGAATAGCAAATTGCGAGAAATAGCGAATCGCAATTTGAAATTCGCAGAATGGCATTCATGTAGAAATGCGAAAAAAAAGCGAATCGCAATCGGCCGCAATTGCCGATTGCGATTTTGCCACAATCGCTTAAATTTCGCAGAATCTGCATTTTTCCATGTAGAAATTGCGATCTCACAATTAGCGAAATTGCATTTTGCGATCGTGCTAACTGCGAGATCGCAAAAACGGGAAGTCGCATTTCGAGCCCATTGATGACATTACAACCAGGAAGTAGTCTTTTCCCACCCACAAACAGAACACTGAGCCAGACAGTGGAAGCAGCATTCTGAAGAGCTCCAAACCTCTGATTGTGCAGCACCCCAGCAGGACACAAATCCTCAACATGTCCCAGGAAGCAGCAGGGAGCAGTGGGCAAGGGAGGAAGAGAAAAATCAAGTTCTCTGAACAAGAACTAGAGCACTTGATTGAGGGGGTCAGCAAGGACCATGAACGCCTCTTCGGCAAAGACTCCCGGAGGGTGCCAGAGGCAGACAAGCGCCGGATCTGGCTGCGCATCCGCGCAAAAGTAAATTCGGTCGGGGTGACCCAGCGGTCAATTGATGACCTCAAGAAGTGCTGCTACGACCTTAGAGGTCGTGCAAAGAAGCGCATTGCCGAGAGGCTTGGGGAGCGACTGGCCACCGGTGGAGGGGATCCTATTGCCACACTAAACACTCCATTGGAGGACCTCATAGAGGACACCCTCGCACCAGAAGCCTGCATGGGGGTAATCCAGCTGGACTCGTCCCGACCCAGCCAACAATCAGAAGGTAAGTGCCATGCGACTGCGACCCTGTCCCCCAACAATGCCCATGACTCCTTAGCTAGCAATATGACATCCCCAGTAATGCAGGCCATGCACACCTGAAATGCCCCATTACTTTGCGGTAGTTGTAGTGGAATCATAATTCCCCAGATAGCTCAACACAGCCAGACCTGTCAAATCAAAGTAATTCCAAAAGCCAGTCAGGGAAAGCAAGCCTGCATGTATGTATCAACATCTCATGTGCAAGAGACATAACATCAATCATGCACCCTTTTACATCACAGGTGCTGTCGACCAACCCAGCACTGATAGCGAGGCCCTGCACATCGCGGAGATCCAGGAGGACACTGAGGGTGAGGGCCAGTCCAACCAACAACCCGGTCCATCACAGCCACCTGCAGTGCTTCCACCACCACCACCCCGTGTGGACAGGGCCACCCCTGCAGCCACAGGTGTCCAGCCAACACCCCAACAGACACCCACAGCAGTGGTACAGGCCACACCACCAGCGCCTAGGAGGCAGACGAGGTGCACAGCTGGAGCAAGAACACACTCCAGCGCACTGAGGCGCCAGCAGCGTCAGGCCTCAACAGGCACGGACAGGGCACTCCATCTTCCTGATCCTGGCCTGGCCATTGAACGCCGCATGCTGGCGGTGCACCGTACCCAGGCGCGTCACCTGGCAGCAATCCATACACAGCTGCAGGCGACTGGCCAAAATGTGGCCCAGATGACCGCTGCTATCAGGGAGAACAGCCAGCTGCTGGTAGCCCAGCAGGACATGACCCGCCGCCGCCACGCCAACTACTGGCCCGCCTGTCGGCCTACACCAGGTCGAACCACATTGTAGGTAATGCGACGTCACAGCTGTCACACAGGTCACTTGCCATGCAGGGCCAGATGGTACAGTGTTGCCAGGATGTGGCCAGGTCACTTGATCTGCTAACAGCAGCAGTGCTCGGCAGCCAGCCCACTGCCCATGGAGAACCAGGGGGGCCTGACGATGTGAGCGAGGTTGCGTCGACAAACAGCAGCACATCCTTGCCGCCTATGCCTGTACGTCGCCACAGCAGCAGGCCCACAGCATCATCTCGGGCCAACACCGTCCCTCAGGACCCAGAGAGACGACTTGGTGCGTCTCGTCGCAGCCACCAGTGAGAACTTGGACACTGTCGGTAGGGCCATGCTGGACACCTCTGCAAGCCCTCTACCCCTGCATGGGGAGGTATGAAGAAATACTGTCCTCATGTGACACCAAAGAAACAAAAGGTCACTTTATTGTGCATTAACAATAAAGATTTATGGTCTGACTTAAATCCAACTCATGTCATTATTACATTTGTCATGCATGAGTGCAGTGTTGTGTGAGGGGTATGGGTGCACTAGAAACAGTTAATAGTGATGTGGTTGCGGCGCCTGTGTCCTTCAGCAGG
The DNA here is from genome assembly GCF_964261635.1 of Lissotriton helveticus. Lineage (NCBI taxonomy): Eukaryota > Metazoa > Chordata > Amphibia > Caudata > Salamandridae > Lissotriton > Lissotriton helveticus. The sequence goes on along the minus strand of NC_136071.1, from coordinate 510,523,354 downwards.
ATTTTCCCCGCGTGCATGACGCACATGTGGAGGTGGGTGGTTGTCCCCTTCCGACTCACTGCCAGATATCTCCACTGGTGTCCTGCGCTTGGTAGCAATGCTGTGGAGTATTGCACACACGGCTACGATGCGGCAGCAGACCTCAGGTGTGTATTTAATGGCCCCACCAGTCTTGTGAAGTATGCGGAAACGGCTCTTCAATAGGCCAAATGTCCTCTCTATGCAGTTTCTTGTGCGTATGTGTGCAGCATTGTAACGCCGTTGCTGTGGTGTGGCAGGGTTGAGGTATGGGGTGAGGAGGTACTCACGTAGACCGTAGGCACTGTCACCTGAAGGTAAGAAGCACAGGGTGAGTGCCTGTTCTGCGCAGATACATGATCACAGTATACTATTTGGGGGCATGTGTACTTACCTAGTAGGTGACCTTCGCCAAAGTCTCCCCTGGCCAGTCGTGTGTGCATGCCGCTGTGCCGGAAGATGAAGGAGTCATGTGTGCTCCCCGGATATTGTGCCACTATGTCCGTGATGAAAGTCTTGGCGTTGCACACCATCTGGATATTGAGGGAGTGGTAGGACTTGCGGTTGCGGTACATGTATTCCGTTTGTGCTGGTGGGCAGATGTGGATGTGGGTACAGTCAATGCATCCAATTACATGTGGGAATTGTGCAATGTTGTAGAAATGAAGCTTGGTGTCATTCAAGCCCTGTTGGGTGGTGGGGAATGAGATGTAGTGGTGTAGCCGGGTCAGCATTGCATCCAGGAAAGTCCTTAGGCAGCGGGACATGGTGGGCTGTGATATCCCCCCTGCAACAGCGACTATCCCCTGGAAGCTTCCGGAGGCCAGTAGGTGCAGGCTGCACAATACCTGGACATGGGTGGGCACGGCATTGGTCCTCCTTGATGGGTGCTGCGTCAGGGGGTCTAGGTCCCGAATCAGCTTGATGATCATTGCCCCATTCAGGCGGTACTTAGAGTAAATTTGCTCATCAGTTTGGCCCAGAAGGGTGATCCGCTGGCGGAATATTCGCTCCTGGATCCTGCGTCTGTTCTGTGCTGCTCGCTGTAGCCTTCGCCGCCTGACCACTATGTAGAGTCCTGGCATTGTGAGAGTCCTCATGCTCCAGCTGCGTCCCCTTAAGTGTGTTTGGTTAGAGCTGCACCTGTTGGTAGTTTGTTAAAGTTTTTTTTTTTTTCCTTAATGGTTACCACCTGGTTTGGGTTCTCCTTAAACTGCGCCTCGCAAATAGCGATTTTCGGGTTTTTTGCATTTTGCGATTTTTCTTGAATGGCGATTGCGATTATTTTGCGATTTCGCAAATTGATTTGCAGAATCCATGCTATCTCGCAATTTCCGATTCGCTAATGGGCTTCTTCCTGGATTCTGCGAATTTATTTGCGAACTCGCATTTTTACTTTAGCGAATTCGCAATTATGGAGTTTTCACTATCAAGAATTCCTTTTCTTCAAATTGCGCTCGCAAATGCGAATTCGCAGCAATTGCGAGCGCAATTTGGCTTCATGAATCTGGCAGTTGGTCTTTTGCACCTGAACATTTAGTACACCACAGCCAAACAGACTCTAGGAATTTTGCAAGAGCAAACACTATTTCATATGTTGTGTCTGTGCTCAATATCCTAAAGGCCTCCAGAGGCCTTCTGGTTCCCAGCAACCTACAGATTGGCAATATCCATTTATTTCTGAGCAAAAGAATAAAATATTGATTGATGTTTCTTGGGCTCCCATAGAGGCTGGACATAGATCATCTTTGTTTTCTACTTCTACCCACTTACTACATAAAACTTTAGTTGGTAAAGACATATATCTAAACTGTATATACAGTCTGCACACTCTTATCTGTGCTTTTTCATCTACAGTGGGCCCATATTTTGGTGGGGGTTTATAATTCAAAAAGTCACTAGAAAAGCTGCATGTATTTCTGGTAGCTCTTAGGACTTCCATAGCTTTCCAATAGATTCTTTGTAAGCTGGTTTTGGATACTAACAACAAATCCTCGGTGTTTGACCAAAGACTCTCCAAGCCCAGTCTACCCAACAAATGTTTCACAAATTTGAGCCGTGGTATTTTCGTAACTTTCCCTGACAACAGTATCTCTCTTAGGACCGCCCGATATGGTTCAAGGGGTGGGGAAGATCAAAGCCTCCGCCAATAGATCAACATTCTACACTAAATGTTTCCCTTATTTTCATCTGTGCCAAGTCAAGGAAAACTGGGACTAGAGGGGTACTCGCTGGTAAGGCCAGTAGAGAGCTTAGAAGCTTATGTTCAGCTGTTTCCAGTAATTTAATATTTGCACAACCCCTAATTTTCAAGCCATATGCAACCGCTCCTAATACCTTCACATTATATATCTCAAGGACTGAGGCCATCCTTTTCGAAAATGTCTTTTTTTTGCAGTTCACAATATTGGCAATTTGGTAGGTTATAGATACATATGCTTTTTGAATTTGTAAATCCCAATTAAGTTTAGGCCATAAACTAATACCTAAATAATCAAAGCTAGTTACTTTTTCATTTTGGTTTGATCCAACATGCATCTGCAGTCTACCTCATTTGTTTTGATAGGATGGGCCAAAGATAGTGTGCTTTGTATTTGTACTGTTTAATTCAAGCCCCCATTGTCCACAAAATGCAGTAAAATCATTAAGCAACTGCTGCAGCCCCCAGGGGGACTTCGATAGCAAGAGCGTGTCATCTTCAAAAAGCAAGGCGGGTACCCATCTGCCCCCCACTTTTGGCGAGTCGCAAACCGGCCTTGCCAGGTGATCTACAACCCCATCTATAAACAAAGAAAATAGGGTTGGTGAAAGGACATAACTTTGTCTAACACCACAATCTATTTTAAAAGAATCTGTCAACTGTCCCTGCTCCCCTATCTCACTCTGGCACTGTTGTCCAAATGAAGGCAAATAAGAATATCAAGGAGATTTTCAAGTATGCCCATTTTTTGGAGCATCCTTCATAATGTATCCCTAGGTACTAGATGAAATGCAGCATGTAAATTGACGAAGGTTACATATAGTTTGCCTCCGCCAATCACTGCAGTATTCCAGAGTTTACAATTAGACCGAAAAACCTGGTCTATAGGACTGATGTTACTGCGGAAACATGCCTGGAAATCTGATTATATAATATCATCTTCAATCCACAATTGTAACTGGCCAATACCTGATTGCAGAAAATCTTTTGAAGTGCATCAATCAAACTGATTGGTCTGTAGTTAGCTACTTCATTACGTGGACCCTTTTTAAAAATCTGAATAATCTCTGAAGAGTTCTAAGATGGAGGGATATCCATTCCCTTTAATATGGCATTAGAAAGTAGATTTATATTTGGGCCCCATTATTAGGTAACATGTCTGGCCCAGGTGCTTTGGAGGCATGACACGATTATCTAGCAGTCACAGTTTCACTGAGCTCAAATTTCATGCCACTAACACTGACTGTCCCAACTCTAAGCAAAGGGGCCCCTCTTCCCAATCCTAATGCATCTGCACATGAGTATATGTTACCAAAGTAAGAGACCCATACCTGGGGTTGGATACAAAATTCCAAATCCCTTTTGGTGCTAGTGGCACTGTCTTAGGTGATTTTCCAAAAGGATCTAGTGTCCTTTGATATCATAGCGGTGTACATGGTATCTCACAGTTTGCTTTCCCACTCTCTTTTTGCTTCATCTAATTCTCTTCTATAAACAACTCAATGTTTTACCCATTCTTCTCTACATGTTGAATTGATTTCCTCTACCAGATCCTCTTTAGCTGCCCCACAGGCTTTATTGTACTAGGTCACCCCTTTATCACTAATGGGGCCAGCTCCTTTATTCTGAGCTAGAAAATCAGTTAATCCACTATAAGGAGCGGTATAAATACTCTGCACACCTTTTTGCCTCTCTTCTGAGGGGAGGTTGTAGATATTTCGGGTTTCAGATTTTGCAATCTTTAAAGTATATTCTAGGACTTCAAGATGTTTGGATACCCACTCCCACTTAATATTTTTACCGTTGTTTGTCTGAAGGATATCCCCTAACACCCTATCGACCTTGTCTGAATTTCTCAATATCAAAGCACCCTCTAAGGACAAGGGAAGAACATTGTGGTCACTGTCCTTTCTTCTACGACAGACTTGTCCTTCAGAAATGGCCACAGCCATAGCCCTACTACAAAATAATCAATTCGACTAGTGTGGCCCATTCTGTTAAAAGTAGCTTTACCCTCCCTGTCAGAGGTAGTCCTTCCATTAGCTGCTCTAAGGCAATAGCTAAATGTTAATGATAATAATTGAACTTTTCAAGATCAAAAGTCAAAACTTGGAGGACTTTCCCCAATGGTTCAAAGGTTGTATTAAAATCACCCCCAATTAGAAGGAAACCATCATCAGGCAGGGCTTTAAGAGCCACATCAATTGCCTTTACCACCACGGTCTCAGAGCATCGTCCTATTATAAACATTAAAGATGGTTAACTTGAGACCGGAAGACAAAGATAATCTAATTGCCAATACATCAGGTGAAGCAACAGTGAATTGCTGTATTTCACAGCCTAAGGTTATCTTGATCCATAGCGTTAGTCCGCCTGAAGGCATTCCTTTATCAGACTGTATAGCATCAAAGCAAAAAGCAGTAAACCCTTTCCTATATGTAGGGCTTATACACCATGTTTCTTGGAAGAGACACATTTCTTGGGTGTAAATAAAGGTGCCCCAATCGGTTTCAAACAATTTCCTACCAATCCCCGCCACTTTCCAAGATAAAATATTTGCATCATCCAAAACAGTTTCAGTTTTGCTACTAGACTCCCCCACCCTCGCTACCATATTCCCTTCTTTAAAGTTATAAATCATACCATTGGGCTTGTCTCTTATTTCTATGGGGGATTCAGGAGCATACTTATTAACACGAGCATCAGGGACCACATCTCTGCTTGGTCTATAATTAGACAAAGCTACTTGACCCATTGTCTACAATTGTATTTTTGTGGTTTACAAGATTGTTGCATTATTTGGATCTAAATTATTCTACCTTTCCAGTCAATCCACTGAACTAGTCTCAAGTGCATCGGGGCTCTCTTTTGCCTTTTGCCTCAAAGGCTTCACTATAGGAGTGACTGTCACTTGACAGGGACACTCTATGAAGTTTATTTCTGAGCTGAATTTCAGTATTAGCTTTCGAAATAGGCCTCATGTCTATCGCCATCAAGCCCTCTACCAGGGCTGTGTCCTTGAGTACAAGTCTTAGCATATCTCTAGTGTCCCCCGGTCCTGACAATCTCTCAACATCCACTATGTCATCCCTAATGATTGAATAGCACTGGTGCACCCTGCTGAACCAATGTATACCTTTGTTTGTAAGGCAGTCCCTCCCTTATCAGACCCACTCTGTCAGTTTTGGAACGTGTGTAAAATAAACTTTAAGGTCAACCTTTTTTGTCAAATCTCTTGTAAAGATCCCCCTCTGGACCCATCCCCTGGAATACAGTCACAATGGTGTTTGTTTTGTTGAGTCATGCTCCACATTGCAGCATCCCATCCCTAAACCTCCATTCCTCCTCCCTCTAACACCTTAAAATTTTGGTGCTTCTTGGGGGGGCTCATGCCTCTCCCAACGCTTCTCATTGGCTTTATGGAGTTACAACCCCGTGGTTTGATAGTAAGGGACATTGGTTAGGGTTGGGGGTAGTATTCGTGGTGGGGCACAACTGGGAATTGGTCTCAAAATGTCCACTTCCAGGCAGTCCTGCTTCTGATCCCCAGTAGCTTATTCCACCCCTATTCTTACAGGCTTGATCCAATATATTTTCTTTAAGTGCATGCTAAAGCTTTTTTACAGGTTTTCAATAACATTATTGCGGGTACCCACCTCTTCCCGTAGGGCACCCGCAATTTCCTATAAATTACCCAAATACTTCAGACACCTTGAAGCCCCCCGCTTGGCTCTTTTTATTATAGCTGGACTCCAATCAGCCCTTCCTTAAATACCATCAACATTGACAGCATTGGCATCATTATATAGTGACAGTAGATTTTGTTACTCAAGGCAGCAAAAAGATTGGTACACTCAAACACCGAATCGTCATCGTAGACCTTTGGCAACAACTTAATATTGCACAAGAATTTTGGAAAAATCGGATTAACGTCGCTGTGGGTTGTTCGCCTGACCAAGTTTTTCTTTTTTGCTCTGGCCATCAAAAATATAGAATTAAATAGTTTTTCTCTAACTTTTTGATCGTCAGAGATCTTGCTGATTGTGGCCTTAACATCTGTAAAGGAGACGATTGACTCCAGGTCTTATTTTGAGATACGGTTGCTACTCCGCACTAGTTTACCTCACTATTTTGTGGAGCTTGTGCACTGCAGTTTTAGCATGTCTTGTACGGCGGGGATAGCGTACCTTTCTGAATTACTCCATCATTCAAACACTCCGTGCTTGGTAGCATTTTTGGAGGCTTACATCTTGTTCTGTCCCTAGTTGTTGGGACTGTGCTCTTATTTTCTCTGCTCTGCAATTGATTTTCCATTACAAGGCCAAATCGGGATAGCATTGCCACACATGCTCCTGGGTCATAAATGCATGATACAGTGATTTGGCCCACCCTTGCTTCAGGAACTTAATGAACACTTGTTCTTGTCCTTTCAGCCTGTCTGCCTACACTATGTGCAGCCTATTTTCCGCTGTCTATTGTGTACTTTCGAGTGTGCAGTGGACATATGCTTGGGCACTGATCCAGCAAGATTACCAGCTTGGGTTACACTAAAACAACATACTCACCTGGGCTCATAAACACGCATACATAAGCTGATAATCACCGCTGGTGATCAGGTCTTATTTTTACCTTATGATAAAATTATCTTTACACCATGTCTTACCAAACCTTAATCACTTTGGTTCTCAATTTCCTCTGGTCAACAGGTCAGGTTGTTAGCATAATAGGTAGAATTGACATTTACCTTTATTTCTATGAATGACTACAGACTCGGGAGAGTTTTAAAACCTTTAGCTATGCATACATTTTGTGAGTCAGATACCAATACATGTCAATCACCAACTTCATTAAGAATGAATTGATTAAAGAAACATATAAAGACTTAATAAAATCCCATGACATTGGTACCTGGGAAGGGTGGAAAAAGAAAACAGTACAAGGACATACCACATAGAATTATATTCATCTAGAATGGTGTGAGGACCAACCCTCAGCCAATGAGCTGGAAAAGGGACTCCCGAGTAGTCAGGAGCCAACAGATCAGGAAAGGTTCAGGACAGGACAGGTGACCTCTTCTAAGTGCAACGCCAGCATCACACCCCTCTCTGGTACTACTTTCCTCGATTCTTCTCTCTTCTGGATGGACAGATTATTCTCCTTCAGCGATATTTGCAACTCTTCTCTCTCTCTGTCTCTTCTCTCTCGATTCTTGTTTCAGAGTGCTTGAGCAGTGCCTCTGACTCCGGGGCATCTGCCGTCTTCTGCTTCCGTGATGGGTCGGTGACAAGTCTGACAATCTAACTGACTGAGCCTTCCTTAGTTATACTGTTCTAAGTGTATGTACCACCCCCCAATGTTTCAATATTTGTGAATCCCCTACTTCTGATTGAACAATGGGATGGGGGGGGTCATCACACCATACCAATGTAAGAGCATTTTTTTTGTTATTGTTCTATGTTCCCTCCCCGTAATTTCACTTTCCCGTGCTTTATTCACCCAACCACATTTCATATTAATTCATCTACAATGTATACAAATTTTGACTTCTTCTCCTTCCCCTCTCGGGTCAAGAGGTGGGGTTCCCAGGCGCTTCTCTAGTTAACACGTCCTTGGCTGGGTTTCAATGTCACAGCACGGAGTTTGACAGAGTCCAGTGCGCTTGCGCATGAACAGGCAAGATGGAGATTTCAGTCATCCTCCAGGCCCAAATACGAACTAATAACAAGGTCAAAGAAAAACATGTTAGAATACGAAAATAAATTAATGCACTGTATACCACTTATTCATACTCTAATCCCTTTAATTTACTTTTCCTATTGCATTAGTAGTTTAATAAGACATGCAAGGTTTAGTTTAAGCGTAGACTGTGCATTAGCATGTGAAGTTCAAGCGTCTATTTTAAATTCTGCTGCGCAGCTGCAAAGATTTCCCACCAAAGCGAAAGACTTCATATTAATTAGATGCAGTAGACGCATGCGCAGAAGATTCTCACGTTTTCGGCAGCCATATTGAGTCACTCAGATTACTTGTTAGTAGAACACATTGAAAAGCTTCCCCTAGATGATGTAAATTGAAGTGTAATGCATTTATTAGTATCCATAAAACATGTTGGTTACATTATTACATGTTATTCGAGAAGATTGCATCCGAGCAAGTTTCTTACATACGAAACCTTGCTCCATCAATCCCCTCTTTGATGGCATTCTATGCCATCACTAATTACTAAACCAGATGCCAACTTTAGCTATTTCCCATCTCAATTTCTTCAATCCCTTTGGAAATTCCCTTCCCTTTTCTCTTTTGAAAACCCTTCATTCTTTTGTAAATATCTCCCTTTATCTCTTCAATTTGAATTTCTTCATATTTTCTTTTACTTCCTTTTTCATTCATTCCATACCATTTTCTTTTCCTGCAGCATTTGCACCAAAGCATTATTATTAAGACTAATAAAGTTATTCTCATTATTGGCATTAGTATTTGACCTATAATAGTAGTAGTAGTATAAATCTTTATTCGGTAAGATTCTCACCATAAAAGAATACATTTTATACAATAAAAACATTGATAAAAACTATCAACAATAAAATTCCCTTGTTAAAAAATGAAGCCTGCACATTATACAGTACATTGGGTAATTATTATGAGGCCCCAGCCAAAACATCCTCATCAGTACACTATTGCATAATGATTAGAACGACTTCAGATCCATCCAGTCATCATCATAGCGTCCTGCCTGTAAGGGCCTACTAGCTATTTGGCGGGGTGGAATGTAGCTTCATCCTCCTAGTACGAGTCAGCCATGCACTACTCAGATATTTAGCCACCCCGCATACCATGGCAGAGGAAGATGGGTCAGTGGTGAGAACTCGTAGGGCCATTCTATGGCACCTCAAACCCAACCCCATGCATACTGGTTTCAACCAGACCTTCCTGGCAACTTTATAAGCGGGACAGGCAAAAGTAAATGCGCCACAGACTCCTTTGGAGCCGCGCACCCGGGGCAGGGGCGCGGAGGACCACCAGCGTTAGTCCACCCCGCGGTGAACTCGTGCACCGGAAGGGTCCCATACCTGAGTTTTAAATAAAGGGCTCTGTCCAGAGGCTTGGCTATGAGGTCGAGGAAGGGTTCCAACTTCCTAGACCATTTAAACTCTAAAAACCGCTCAGTGAGTAAACCCCCAACCCCACTGCGTGTTGCCTCTGCCTGAACCCAGTCCCAGTATAACTTCTTAATCACCGGTTTGGGGGGTGGCATTTGACTCGCCCACACATCCCTCAGGCCCAATTGCACCACCAACTGCCTCACGTTGCTCAACCATCCGATCTTGTTACCGATGTCGAGCAATATTAGTTCATCCAGCCCAGCAGCATATTTGGCGAGCTCCCTTGTCCTTCGCAACCGAGCCCAAAACAATAGAGGGCGCAGCCGCACTAGGTCTTTAAAGGATCGCCTGCCCAGATCTAGCCGCAAAGGAATTAGCGGGGTAGAAACAGGAAGAGCCACCAAGTCCCTCAGAAACTTGTTTTCCGCTGCAACTAGCTCTGAAACATTTTCAAACCCCCACAGCTCGGAGCCATATAGTGCGGCCGGGAGTATCTGGCCCTCATAGATTGCCATGACCGGTGCCACAGGTTTACTCGTTGACTCCCGATGCTCCCTCAAGGTCACCCCTGACACTCTTTTATGGCCAAGTAACATTTTGGCCAGGTGGTCCTTCCAATTCATCCGACTATTTACCCGCACCCCCAAATAGTCGAATGAATCTACCAACTCCAAGGGTGCCCCGTTGAGCGTAAAGGTATTTCTAAATCTTTTGGAGGGTGAAAGAGCCATGAGCTTAGTTTTCGAGGTGTTAATGGTAAGTCCTCTATCTGTACAAAAGGGTCTGAATCGGTGCAGAAGCTTTTGAAGTCCCACCGGGGATTTAGAGATCAGTATGGTGTCGTCCGCGAAGAGTAGAGTGGGGATTCTTTCCCCCGCCAGGGATGGTGCATCCGCCTCTTCCTCTCTCAGATGATCCACCACTCCATTCACAAACAGAGAGAAGAGGGTCGGTGCCATAACACATCCCTGGCGTACTCCCCTCCTCACCGGCACCCTATGTGTCAGCTGGCCCTGGGCGCCCCATCTGATCCTCGCATAATTCCCCTCGTGGAGCCTTACAATAAAACTCAGAAGAGGCCCGGGGAAACCCATCTTTTCCAAAGTTTCCCACAGCTTTACTCGAGGGACCAGGTCAAAAGCCGTTCTGAGATCTATGAAAGCCATGTAAAGGCTACCCCTTTTGATGGTGACTGACTTCCAATAGATGACAAAAAAGCGAAAGACCTAGTCCATCGTACCCACCTTCTGGCGGAATCCTGCTTGAAGGTGGGAGAGGATTTGTTCCTCTTCCATCCAAGCTCCAACCCTTGAGATGATGGCCCTACCAACCACTTTCTGAATCACGTCTATCAGACTGATAGGTCTGTAATTGGCAGGGTCCTCTCTAGCCCCCTTTTTGAACACAGTGATCACCTGTGCCCCCTTCCAAGAGTCTGGCACGGGGTGACCCCTGGCAATCAAATTCATTATAATAGCAATTAGTTCGGCCCAAGCCCTAGGTTCCTCTATCAAAAGGTCCCCCGGGATCCCATCTGGGCCAGCCGCCTTCTTCGGGGTCAGATGTCTGATGGCCACTACTACTTCCGAGGGCGAGAATGGGTCCTCGAGCTCCCCTATAAGTTCCCCTTCTCTACCCCTAGCTACCGTTGGACAAGAGGGGACTTCAGTTCCACCATATAGTGCCGAAAAATTGTCAAACCATTGCTGGCTTGTTATGTGGGCGGCTAAAGGCTGTGCGCTCTGCTGCCTAGCTTTATTAATAAGGTCCCAGAATAACCTTGAATTCCTCATGCTGACAGCACAGTTCAGGTCCTGCCAATGTTGTTCCTCCCACTCTCGTTTGGCCAGTGCCATTACCCTTAAATAGTCCTTCCTAGCCGCTCTAACTAGTGAGGGATCTTTTTTAAGTAGGGCAGCTGTTAGCTCTTTCCTTTTTCCCTTGCACTGGGCCGAGTACCAGGGATTACTAGAAATGGGAGGTGTGTTATTAACTCTATGGCTTTTCCCTTTGGATAAAAAATATTGTCTCACCTGCTCTATTGTAGTTTTGTAGGCTGTATCAAAGGCAATGGGCGACTCCGGGGCTCTTCCCATTCCCTGTTCCCATGCCGCCAAGTCCAAGGTCAGATCTACCACAAGAGATTTTATACTCCCAAGTTGATCTTCCTGCAATTGGACCTTATCCCATTTCAACCTACGATTACTATTATAAGGGACAACCTCTTTGGTTAACCTCAAGGGTGCACTCATCCCCCACCCTTTGACCTATAATACTTCTCCCTCCATTAGAAAACCAACTACCTATAGAGGAAATACTATTTGTTAGTTTCTTCCATACATTCCAGTGTTTTCAAGTCTTCTTCCAAATTCGTAATATTTTTGACATACCTCACAATTTCAACCCTTTTACCAGGTATGTAGGTGCAACAATGCTGCGCTTTCAACCTTTTACAGACTCCGCCCTCTTTTACCAATAATATATCAGGGGCAAGTCGATTTTGCAGAAACATAGATCTTACCGCAACTAGTTTGGTATTGATCAATAAAAATCCTCCTGCAGTGTCAGTCGATAAGCGATCAACCACTTTAGATAATTTACAAATTCTTTTCAATGCACTAAATATATCTCCTACAATTTCAGATAAACTAGCCCTTTTCTTATGTGTTAGTCCGTTATTTTCTTCATTGCTTCCAGTGATTCTTTTTACATGATATACTTTAGGGAATACTATTCTGAAATAGCAGCTCCCATACCAGTGATCAGGCAGCTTAAAGTAAGCTTTGTTCCCACATACATAATAGACTCCAGGAAATACTGGATCTGTTTCACCCTTTAGTCCCCATCCCCCTATTATCAGAAAATTGTGTTCATATTCACTGGAACCAATAAAAATGTTGTTATACTCTGTTTTAACCTATTGAGAAAGATTTTCCCTTTCTTTTCAAGGTCCAGGGACATAGCAGCATGAGTCTTGCCAGTTGCAATTAAGTCTTCTTTCTCTGCCGATTTAGGTATCTGAGGTTTAGGTTCAGAGGCCCTTCTATGGAAATCCTGTCTCCTTTTCTCTACTAAATTCAAAAATATATGTTCTTCCTCATGTAACTTACATAATAAATTGTGCTTATGTGCTTCGGCTATATCTATTGTTTTCATTGTTCGAAAATATTCACCCATGAATCTCTACTGCTAAGGACAGGGTTCATGCTTTTCCGCAAAGGAACTTCATAAAAAATCACATCTACGTTAGAATAATAATATTGTAGCTTTCCAGTTTTATAAAATAAACTCGCTAAAATACTACATGAAATACTATATGTCAATGGTAAATGATGATATGTCACTCCTTCTGCTACAGATGTCGGCAATTTCATACATGCATAACAATCGCTAACTTCCATGGTTTCTACATAGTGTACTAACAGGTTAGCAAAAACATTTAAATCTGTATAATTTTTATTTACCCTGTGATGGAAATCTGTCTCTTCTGGTGCTTCTAATTCTACTCTGCCTTTTTTAATATTAGCTACCTTTACATGTGCATTAGTGTTGTTCTGTTTGTTTGCAGTCATTAAATAGGGAATAGCTATTGTCAGCCCTAACCATACTAGAAGTACTAAAAATATGCTACATATACATATTCTACAGCATATTTTTGCACAGTTTAGTTTCAGTTTTCCAGCAGCTCTATTTTTTAGACTAAGAAGATTTCTCCCCTCTTTTAAATTTTGTACAGACTACAACCAGGGGAATTATTTTCTTCAAGTTGGTCTCACTTTTTCGTCAATTCAATCAGCATTTAATTCTTCATCACTAGCTCCACTTATTTCCAGATTCTCAAAGTCTTCAAGAATCACATATGTCTATTCAGGACCCTTAAATGTATTCTTCAGTCTTTTCAATCATGGACTTCTCCTTCTTGGCTTTTTTGTTGATAGTCCAGATTGACTGGTTACTTCATTTACTAGGTCAGGTTCTTCACTTATTGTATTAAGGCGATATTTTAGTATCTTGATAATACTAGGCCAAGTATCACCTTTTCTGAGTCTTTTAGCTTGCACTGTGTTTTCAGTTTCTTCAAGAGCTCTTTTGTTTTCATTGATTTGTGGCACAACATGATTATTTCCGTCTCCTGAATTCCTCTCTATCTGGCCTTGTCCAGGGCTTATTACCTTAGCCGTTTCTGCTCGGATGTGTTCTTCTTTTCTAATCTGACCCTGTTCAGGCTCTTGTTTGATTTGGCTTTGTTCTTCTTCTTCCTGAACTTGTTTTTCTTTCCCTAACTGGTCCTGCTCAGGTCTTATAATTTCTTGATTTTCTTCTGCCTGAGCGTTGCCACTAATGCCTATCTGTCCCTCCTCAGAATTGTGAATGTTGCTTTTATTTTCTTCTGTCTGAGTATATTGTTCTTTCTTTATCTGGTCCTGCTCAGGTTCTATTATAGCTTTATTTTCTGTAATCTGAGTGCGTTCTTCTATTCCTGTCTCATCCTCACTCTCATCCTGTCTTTTTAATCGAGTTTAATTCTTGTTCTCACAATAATTTCAGGTATGTCCACCACTGGGATCCAGTCATCTTGACTAGTGCTAGGGTGACCTTGTTCATCTACTTCAGGATATGTTACTCGTGATCCTTCGGCTGTACAACCATCAGTCGTCTCAACTGCTTCAGTTTGTTGTGGACTTACTTAGTCAGGTGCTGGCACTCTCTTTGTATGGCTTGCATGAATCCAATTAGGTAAGCCTGCACATTTTACAGCTGTTGTTGTAACCAATAAAACCTGATGTGGCATTTCTCACCTTGGTGATATGCACGATTCTCTGGTGTTATTTTTCACAACTACCCAATCACCGGGATTCAGATCATGCGCTTGGTGCGGCTGCCTGGCAACAGCATCTTCCCCAACCTAGTGAGAGATAGAATGCACTTGGTCAGCCAACTCTTTGAAATACTCCAGTACCAAATCATCAGATATATTCAACAGCTTGTGTCCTGGAATACATGCTTGCCTCATTGCTCTTCCCATGAGTATTTCATGGGCACTCAAACCTGTATTTTTGTCTGGGATACTTCTGAGTCCCATCATGACAAAAGGTAAAGCATCAGGCCTCTCCAGTGGGGTGGATGCACACACCTTTCCCAGTCTTGACTTGATTGTGCCGTTCATTTGTTCTACCACTCCAGAGGCCTCTGGGCGGTATGCACAGTGCAATTTCTGTTCAACTTTAAATGCTTATTATTCTGTATAAGCTTACACTCGTTTTTCCATTGCCCCAAATTTCCGCACCCGTGACAGGGAAACTTTTTCTTTGCCTCTTCTCTGCTCATTCGCCCTTTTGGTTTGCCCCCACTATTTTCACCTTGCCTTGCCCTTTTCCCTGGTTTCCTGCCTGATTTCTTAGCTGAAGTTCTTGCTGCTCTGTTAATTTAACTTGGGCCCACATTACCTTTTCTTCTTAATTCTTTCGTCTATTGTCGATTTCTTCCTCACAATACTTTGCGTACTTGAGGATTTCATCTATGGGCTTTGCTTACCAACATATCGTGCTGTTTACTCATTTGCAATATTTCCAACCTTAACCCAGACACAAACCAATACACCAAATGTGTTATATCCTTGTTTTCAATATTCTCAAACCCGCTGTACTGCTTGAACACCTGTAAAAGTTGTTCATAATATGCATGTACTGACTCATCCTTCTTTTGGGTTGTTCTATTGATTTTTACCTAATCCGTATCTTTTGGAGAAATCTTTCCTTTCAGGAAAGTAATTACCTGATTATATTTTTTCATTACTTCAGCTGGCGGGGCTCCTGTTTTTGCATCTCTTGAGTAGTCATCACTAGGCCAATCTATCGTAATTTTACATTCTGCCCATAAATCAGTAGGAACAACGATGTCAAACAAACCCTCTAAATCTTTCAACAAAACTTTTGATACCTTCACAAACCTTTCAACTTGCTTTTCTCTAAGCTTTGGGAAATCATTAGTAAAGGATAAAATATCCTGTCGGGTCCATGGGACATGTACATAACCTCTTCCCGGAACTTCCCTCATTGGGCACAAACTTTCAACCTTTTCTGTCTCTTTTATTAAATACTCAGACGTCGTTCAATTTGCCTGTGGTTCTTCCTTTTACTTCCTTTTTCTTTGTCCACCTAGTTTTCTATCTATCCAAATCTCCCCATTTTTGCAACAATGTTCACAATTTCTTTATCTGTAATTTCCTTCTCGACACATTCATGTTCTTTAAATCTTTGTCAGAAAATTCTGCTCTATATGGTTTCTCCAATACTTTGGATTTCCCTATGTCAATGCTCATTTCTGAAGCCAAATTCATTAATTTTTCATGGAATATTTTCATATTTCGGGTGATGCTTCTGCATATAAATAACAATTCTTCTTCATTGGAAGTATTTAATCTTGGAACCCCCACGTTACCAACTATAATTTCTTCCAATTCTACTATTAATTTAAATATATCCAATACCTTTGGCTGAAATTTTGGTTTTCCTATTTCTCGTGTCAACCTTTCTATTTCTGGTGTTACTACAGTGGCACTTTTCGTCCCTGTGGATGTTTCGATCTGTACCTCTTTTGAATATCCTGGTGTGACTTTTCTGAATGCCTCATTTATTGGTTCTCTTATTGGTAAATCTATTAAGGAAATGATTGAGTCACACTCACTTGCTTGATCATCAATTATTATATTTTCTTTTCTGGGTTGTATGATCGGTGTAGTCAGGACCTGTGTTTATTCCCATATTAGGAAACAACAAGACTTATAGTCATTGGTATCATTAGGGCTTTCGGATTTGTGTTCAGCTTTGTTATTTTCTGAATTAATTCTTCTTGATAAGGTGGAGGATGTTTTATCAAAATATCTTCGAAATAATCATCTCCTGAATCACCACTACCAATCACTAAATGTTTTGTTTTCTCTGTACATTTACTTCCTTTTGTTTCTTCCTTGGTCATTACAGGATATAGGGCCAGATGCAGCAAATGGTTTTGCCCATTCTGTGTCTGTGGGAAAATGTGTTCATGCATATAGCCATAATCCTTTTACTACCATGGCTTGTCTCCATTGCAACACCTGATTATCCTGAGTTTCTCTGGGGAAAATCTAGGATAAAATTTACACATGTTACCACTACATCTTGATCTGTCTCTCTCAAAATCCTCAGTTTCCCATTCTTTTAGAGCTTCATACTGTGTTAATTCAGGTCTTGGTTCTAACTCATTCATGCAAATTTGTAAATTGTATAAAACTCTTCCATTAATTGTTCCGTACTCAGGGAATGCTAATACTCCATCATCTTTTGTGTATTCTATACATGTTTCTAACCATACACAAGTGTGGTAGCCTCTTTCTAGCTTCATGTAGGATGCAGGTGTTTTCGGGGGAGGCATAATAATTCCTTCTCTTGTTTTGATGGGTTTATCCTTTTTAATTTTTTTTATTTTCTGCATAAATTACATTTTCCTTCTCCCTCCATACATTGTGTGTGGATTCCCTCTAATGTGCTGCTCGTGGGCAAAACCTATAAATCTTCTGTCTTGATGGGTCCCTATTATAGTAGGATCAGGGCCCCACATAAAATCCCCACGGTCTGTTCATACTGAAACTTCTATTTTGGCAATTAATCAATTGTTTACTTCTACTCTAATGCTTTACCAATACCAGCGCATCTTTTATTCTGATAACCATCAAACGTTTAGTTTACTTATTTACTTTAACCAATGCTTGCGCTGCTTTTCTGTGACGTCTGTTTCGCTCCTCTGTACTCACCCCTCCTTTACAATTTTACCTCAGCTACACACCCGCTGTTTCTACCAATCCCAGTGCGTCTCTTAGTGGCGTCAGTGCAGCACCAGCGATTGACCGCTCCTTTGCAAGGTAATGCAAAACTCAATTTATTTGATTTGTTTTACACATTTCATTAATTAACAACGTAAAAACATTCGCTACTGTGCCTGATTTACTAAATTGAAAGATAGGTCAATTTCTTCCACTGAGATTAAAACCTTCCCCTACCCCCCACACTTTGCGAGTAAAACCTCTTCCGCTTACTCTTCACTCAAGCAACAAAGAACCTGCTACTCCTTCAGTATTACTCTTTCTAGGTGATATAAGACCAAAGTTTCACTAGCGAACTCCTTTGCTACCAATCACTCTCACTTTTATACAAGAATATAATCCCTAACCAGTGCTTCAAGTATTACCTAACTTTCAACACTTTCTTTATCAAGGCAAGAAACCGCACTGCAGTGTGGCTTCCATTTACCACCTGCTCAATATTTTCGGGAATTTCTGGCAACATAATTCATTACATACAGGTTTTGGTTAATACATAAATCAGTCAGTTAATAAAGCTTTATTCGACAATTTGTCATAAAAGCATAATCCATTACATAAAACACCCAATAAAACAGATACAAAGGAGTAGTATCTCTCAATTATAAAACATCTGTATAAAAAGTTATAAAAACACAGGACTAAAATCAATAATCACTCATGAAATCCCAGCTCACAAAGGCAATAGAAAAGGAACAATACAATATTAATCATTTGGGGGCCATGATCGTATATAAATTCATATATATACAAGTCTTTATAAGATTTAGAAATATATACATGATATACATTAATCATGATGCCACGATTGCTTTAGCTCTTATAATCCATGTCCAGCCTAAATACTTGGCTACGGCGATATTAAGTGGCAACCACATTTCGGTGCAAATCAACCTTAAAGCCTCATCACATTTCCTTGTCCCCAGCGCTCAGCAAATGGGGGCCAGCCATATTTGCCTTGGAACTATATAGGCGGGGCAGGCAAATAACAAGTGAGCCAAAGACTCAGGGCTTTCATTGCAACTGGGACAAAGAGTATCCATTGATGCCTCCCATCTTGCAGAAAACAATTTGACTGGAAGTGTGCCTACTCGTAATTGAAACAGGAGCTTTCTATCTTGTTGCTTTGTAATAGCGTCCCAGTAACGTTCTAGTTTTTGGACTGGTTTAGCCATGAGGAATTGACCAGTCAGTTTTAAAGGGTCACTATTCCTAAATGTATTAGCATCCACGCATCCCCAATACATTTCCTTCATTTGCTCTCTGGACGGGAACCGGGCATTCTCAGGGTTCTCCCACAATGCCACCAGACCAATATTTAACAAAAGCGTTCTAACCTGCTGTAACCAAGACATCTTTTTAAAACGATCACAGCGTTTCAGATCTTTAAAGCCCTCAGCTTAATGTGCCAGTTCTGGGGTCGTCCAGATTCTCCACCAATACAACAGGGGGCGAAGTCTAGCACCATCTGCTAGTGCCTTCCTTCCTAGATCATGGAGCAGGGGCTTTACCGGGGTGCCTAGCGGGAGATTCACCATTTTTCTGAAGAAACTATTCTCCGCTACGCCAGTTTAGACAGATTATTAAAGCCCCAAAGTTCCGCCCCATATAGGACTGCACTGACAACTTTCATGTTATAGATGGTCAGAGGAGGACTCACTGGCTTGGTAAAAGATGCATTAAATTCAGATAATATGGTACCCGCTAACTGGCGATGTTTTAATGTGGCCATGTCCAGATGCTTACCCCAATTCATGTTATCCTGAATAATAACGACTAGGTATGTGAAATCTTTCCCCTTCTCCAGAGGGCGCTTATTCAATAGCATTACTCCTCCTGAGGATCTTTGTGGGTTGACTGTCATATATTTCGTTTTTGAGACATTTATCTCAAGATCCCGCGTGTGACAAAATTCCTCAAAGAGTATTAGTGCACGCTGTAAACAACTTGGAGTTTTTGCTATTAAGAGGGTATCATCGGCGAACATAAGAATTGGAATTCTTACGCCAGCCAATTTAGGTGCATCCATTGGGGTATCCTCCAAGAATTTTGCCATTTATAAAAATAGAAAACAAGGTTGGGGCCATAACTCAGCCTTGTCTCACCCCCCTGCCCACTCTAAATGCGGGAGTAACCTGTTCCTGGCTTCCCCACCTAATCTTCGCTTAGGTGTCCTCGTGTAGTCTAGCAAAAAGAGATAGTAGATCATGGGGCATCTTTAAATCAGACAAGACTCTCCACAATCTACTTCGAGAAATGAGGTCAAATGCTGCCCTTAGATCTACAAAGGCAACAAACAAGCTACATTTTCCAAGACCACCGTTTTCCAATAAAGGAGAGTGAAGGGAAATGTCTGATCAATGGTGCTTATGCCCGAACGAAAGCCTGCTTGAAGGGGAGATAGAATGTCCCGCTCGATAAGCCAATCCTGGATTTTATCTAATACAAGTCGACCCATGATCTTTTGAGTTGAGTAGATTAGACGTATGGGTCTGTAATTCCCCGGATTGGATTTATCCCCCTTTTTAAATATTAGGATGATCACAGCACCTTTCCAGGACTCAGGAATCGGCGCACCCTCGGCAATTTCATTCATTAAAAGTAAAATATAGAGGCTTCATGTAGTTCTATCATGGAGAAAAATATCAGCTGGGATGCCATCAGGGCCTGACGCTTTGCCTCCCTGCAGGGTGCCCAATGCAATATCAACATTCGCTTTACTAAAGGCAGAACCCTCATAGTAGACCCATGGGGGATCAAATTGTTTCTCCTAATCATTACTGCACTCATATTGTGATTGAAAGTGCTTTACCCATTGGTCTTGGCTTACATAATTGATTGGTTTTGCATGGGTCCCGCCTCTGCCCCATTTTACTACATCCCAGAATAGTTTCTGGTTTTTATTTTCACAGGCGCTTTTAAGTTCCTGCCACCTCTTTTCATCCCAGGATTACTTTACCACTTCCTGGGTTTTCTTATATTTCTGCCTAGCAGACCGAACCGAGGGCATGTCGCCACACTTTATCGCTTTCCCCAGGGAGCTACGGGCCTCCTTACATTCCTTATTAAACCAGACACTTCCCTTCTTCAGGTTGGTACCCTTATTTTTAACAGTCTTAAAAAAGTAGGTATAAAGTTGTCTAAGGAACTCCGCATGAAATCCAATAACTTCCTCGAATAAGGCCCTATTGAGCAAAAGTTTCAGGTTTAACTAGCAGGTTTGCCCATTTCAGACGCCTCATATTATTTGCCATAGCTCACAGTTGATTAAAACATAATCAATACAGCTTTGACTAGAGTCATTATTGAAAGTGGGTGCACCGTCTCTGTCCGACTGGGTTCTGCCGTTTATGGCCCTCAAACCTTTCTCCATAGGGAGTTCATCTTAATTACGGTGTCGGTCCATTTTTTTACTGGAGTACTATTTCAGGATACTCCACAGCTCCTCTTCAGCATCATAGAAATTAGAGATCCTGTTTAAGAGGGGTCAAAAGTCAGGTTAAAATCACCTGCTAATATTACATCTATGCCCCTGGAATGCTGGTCAAGCAATGAATCTAGAGCTACCAACTCGTCCGACTTCTTTCTCTTGGTACCCCTCGCATAAATGTTATACACATCGAGATTTTTGCCCTCACCCCATAATAATCTAACTGCTAGTATGTCCTCATTATAAAACTCTAAATCCTGCACCACAAAGCCAATATCTTGGCGGACCCAGACTGATAGGCCACCCGATGTATGGCCTTTTCCACCTGTGATCGCAGAGACATAAAAATTCAAATAGAATATACAGTAAATCGGTTCCATTGCCCAGGTTTCCTGAAACAGGCACACATCACACCCAGAGACGAAGGACTGCCATTCAGGGGAGCTAGTCGTAGAACCCAAGCCAGCTATATTCGTGAAAGCACAGACAGGGAGGTCATTAATGTCCTCCCTGGGGGCAATATAGGAATAGCATTTAACGGACCATTAGGTATACCACTAACTCCCTTATCCATCGTTATACAAACCTCATGGGCAGTGGGACTCAAAGACATATCAAAATCTATTAGCCCAGAGACTTCCATCGAATGCAATAAACTGTTAATTACCGGCATAGTGCTCAAATTGATTGTCTCCTCTCTAGGTTGGTAGATAATGCTACAACTGTTTATGCCAGATTGTATAGCTCTCTGTGGTTCTATATTCAGTCAGTCATTGGAATTAAGGTTTGAAGTACATTCTAGGGAAGGAACACCTAACCCTATGGAGGAGCCAGAAACAGAAGATGAGTGTCTAAATTGTATTTGAGAATTGTCTGGGGAGGATGTACGACACTCTAGAGCCACCAGATTCTCAACCAGGTCGTAGTCCTTCAGTGTTAATTCAATAGAATCGAGAGAGTTCACTGGAAAAGAGAGTCTTCGTGCTCTTAGTATGTCTTCTATAATAACAGAACGACATCCTCTAACATGTCGAATCCACTGGATTGCCTTGTTTGTGAGGGAGTCCCCGCTTTCTCTTATATTCCGGCTAACACATTTGGGGACATTAACCATAAAGATCCTTGGGGACTGGTGTACCACTTGTTCCGGGAGTGTACTTTGATCATAGTACCTATGTAGATTTGTGGGAAACCCTGCACCCGCTGATGTGTGCCTAATTTGATTCTGTAATATATCTGGTTTTAGTGCATAAGTGGGACCACCCGATGGTTTAGGTTCTTTTCTAAGACCGTTTATTCCTCCACTGACTCTACTAACTTGATGTGGGGCAGGAATCTTACGCCGGGTATCCGTAGCGTCTAAGGCAGTATGTCCTCCCTGGCTAGGTCTTCGATTAAGTTCCTGCAACTTCTTGAACAGGGAGAAAACCTATGAGATAGAGTATCAACTTTAGAAGAAAGTTCTTCCAATTTCTTACGAATTGAAGTAACTTCCACTTTTAGCTCGGCTATAAGAGTGGGCAGCCCCTGTAGTTCAACAGTATTATGGGTTTGAGGTGGTGAGGGAGTGCCACATGGTATCACTACTGGATTGGTTGGAACCTCGTCTACCCTATCATGCTCCTGCAAATCTATAAGGGGTAAGAACCTGTTTGTACAAACAACCCTTACATTCTCTTCCTCAGATGGACCAGCCTTACTTTCCAGTATAATACTACCTTTCCCGACCTGACCTTCTTTATGGGGCTCTAACGTATCTCCCCTACTCGTTTTGTGGAACATTACAGGAATTGTTATCTGTTGAGCTATGGTGTTTTTAGCTACAAGGGGGGAACTGG
Organism: Lissotriton helveticus; assembly: GCF_964261635.1. Classification (NCBI taxonomy): domain Eukaryota; kingdom Metazoa; phylum Chordata; class Amphibia; order Caudata; family Salamandridae; genus Lissotriton; species Lissotriton helveticus. Next base: position 510,500,907 of record NC_136071.1, on the reverse strand, counting down.
GGGACAAATCTTTACTGAGAATGTGGGTAGATGTTTCACTAGATAGGATATCCTCGCATTCACTTATCAGCGAGTCTATCCTATCCAGGGTGCAATTATTTGCCTTTTGCTTCGACTTTGGCGATTTCCTAACCCTTTTTCCCTCCCAGTCTCTATCACTCTGCCCCCCTCCCACAGCTCCACCGGTTCCATCCATGATTTTTCTTTTCCCCTTACTTGAACTCAGCCCTTATAAAGGTAGTATAATAGTCTTAGTTTCTCAATCAGTCAAATATGGGCGGGAGACCGGTAAAACAGGATGAAACTCCTTCCTTCAACTGGACAAAAAAAAATAGTAATAATTGAATGCTCCAATACAGTTTCAAGTCTTAGGGAATTACAGAAGAACTCACCCAACTCGGGGATATAGTACCGACAATGTTCACTGTTCACACTGCCTTCCAGATGTCGGGTTGCAGAACCAAGAGCCCTGGCCCAGCCCAGCCTCCTCCGGGCGATGACGGGCAAAGACGGACCCGCCTATGGACGGGGCTTTACCTGGGCATGGCCCGCGCGCATCCCACGCTGCGAGAGGGCCGCGCTGCCTTTGAGGGCCTCTGTCGCCCTGCTGTGACGCCCTCCGCTGGCGCCGCAGAGAGCCTCCTGGGAGGTGTAGTTTCCACCTGGCCGTTCCCCTGACGGCGGCGTGAATGGTGCTGTGCCTGCCGTTCCCCTCACAGTGCTGAAGGATTCAAGGTGAGGTATGTGGCAGAGGGAATACAGTAGCCGTTCCCCTCACAGCATCAGAATATAATTTCTGGAGCCTCCCGTGCTGCGGTAGGGCCTCTGTCACACTGCTGAGACGCCCTCAACTGGTGCTGCAGACAGCCTCCTGGGAGGTGTAGTTTCCGTTCCCCTCACGGTGCTGAAGGATTCAGGGTGAGGTATGTGGCAGAGGGAGTAGAGTAGCCATTCCCCTCAGGGTGTTGGAAAATGGTTTCTGGAGCATCCCCAATTTTAATACACAATTTTCTACCTAACTCAACTAAAACCTAACCATAGCTCTGCTACCAAGAAAAACGGATTCAGCAAGATTACCAGCTTGGGTTACTCTAAAACACCATACTCACCTGGGCCCATAAATACGCATACATAAGCTGATAATCACCGCTGGCGATCAGGTCTTGTATTTACCTTATGATAAAATTATCTTTACACCATGTCTTACCAAACCGTAATCACTTTGGTTCTCAATTTCCTCTGGTCAACAGATCAGGTTGTTAGCATAATAGGTAGAAATGACATTTACCTCTATTTCTTTGAATGACCACAGACTCGGGAGAGTTTTAAAACCTTTATCTATGCATACATTTTGTGAGTCAGATACCAATACAGGTCAAACACCAACTTCTTTCAGATTGAATTGATTAAAGAAAAACATAAAGACTTAATAAAATCTCATGACATTGGTACCTGGGAAGGGTGGAAAAAGAAAACAGTACAAGGACATACCACACAGAATTATAATAACCTAGAATGGTGTGAGGACCAACCCCCGGCCAAGGAGCTGGAAAAGGGACTCCCAAGTAGTCAGGAGCCAACAGATCAGGACTGGTTCAGGACAGGTGACCTTTTCTAACGCCAGCATCGCACCCCTCTCTGGTACAACTCTCCTCGATAGCAATATTTCCGACTCTTTTCTCTCTCCATCTCTTCTCTCTGAATTCTTCTTTCAGAGTGCTCGAGCTGCGCCTCTGACTTTGTGGCATCCGCCGTCTTTTACTTCAGTGATGGGTCGGTGACAAGTCTGACAATCTAACTGACTGAGCCTACCTTGTTGTGAACGTATCTAGGACCCTATTTAAATATTCCCGATTCATGCCCTTATGTGGTCATAACAAATCATGTCCTTATAAAGGCATAATAATCATATCCATATTTAATCATAGCCAATGCAGTCCAAATACGGCAAGGCTACTCCCATAGACTCCTAGAAAGTACAACGCGTTCTTTAAACAAACCAAGCCTCCAGCAGCCCGGGAAATCCCCCCTGCTTTTCTTTTGATTTGTCCAAGAACTCCTGGAGTCCTGAAAGAACTGTAAGTTCTTAGTGACGTCTTATGTCCAACCTTACGTCAAACTCGGCACCTTCCAGGTATAAATATACCAGCGTTTGCCTTAAGCAAACACACGGTGGTTTGGAGCTTAGCAGCTATCTACTTGCCCGACGTCCAGCTGATGCGAATGCTGAAGGAAGCCGACCCTCCCATTTGACGCACTGAGAGAGACGCTGTCTTTTCTCCGGCCGAGAAATCCAGCTCCAGTATTTCCAGTCACCCTTGCGGGTTGCTGGGAGATCGAGTCCTGAGAACGAGATACAAGACCTCCTTCATTCTATAAACAAGGTACGGAGCTGATCAGATTCTTAAGAGAATTCTTGATGCAGATTCTTGGCAAAACTATCTTAACTTACTTACTCCTTCCCACGTATTAGGCTTAGGTCAGGTACACCGGGGTAGGCGTATTATAGAAAGACCAGTTGAGCAAGTTTAGTCAACCTTTTATAGTTGTATGTATTTTATGTACTTTATCCGTTATAAGTATCATATGGCTCAGAAACCACATCAATGCTTTTACAGTATTATTTCATAATACTCCTTTTTCTGTACGCACTTTACTTCATGACAAGTATTGCAATTGTGGCAATTCACTTCTCTTGCACGAGAAAGAGGACTGCTCAATAAATAACAACTTTTATTGAAAACGTCTGTCTCTCTATTTCTCTGCACTCTGGTGAGACTAAGCATGCACGATTGACTGAGTGAAATAACTGTCTATTGTTTTCACACGACTCTGGAGATATACTCCTTATTCTGGAGGGAGCAAAGTTGTCATGTTTATGCGGTTGTCAGAAGCTAATCCCTTCTTGTCTATTCAGGGAAGTTAACACCTCCTTGTTTACTCGAGAATGTTTCTAGTGACCTCTGAGCTAGCTGGAATTCATAATTAAGTCTAACATATTCAGTAGAGACCTAGATGACCTCAGTCCTACGTCTAAACTATCGTTTATGTTATTCCAATGCGCAGAGCCTATTGGGAAAATAGGAACTACACTACATGGCGCCCAATGTTTGGTAAGGCGATAATCTAACGCTAGATACTAGAGTAACTCAGTCGTGCTTTTCACACAGACCCCTTTTTCCCGTAAAAAAACTCCAATAGACGTCTGGAGTGGGCGAAAGGTTAATATCCGCCGGAACTTAGTAGGATGAGAATCCTATGTATTAGTTTTTGGTTTAGTCAACGTTGAAGGATACAGTGTTCCAAAATATTGTGCACCTAATCTTTGTTTCCTTGAAACTTGCTCTGCAAACAAAAACTTTCTGTCAAGAAAAATGGGGGAAAGTGAGGATGAAAGAGAGAGAGCTAGAATAGCAGCTCAACTTTTAGCGGATGACACAAGTCTCCAAAATGAAGACCCGAATGTTATAATCATTCCGGTAAATGTAAGAAGAACTATAACTCTTAAACTTATAGAAAATGGACTATCACCAAGAGGTGGTACAGTCATATTTGTGGTAGAGGCCCATGAATATCGGCAGACAGAGGTATTCTATTCATGGATACATTTTCCTGCAGCACCTGCTGTGGCACAAGATTTCCACTATTACAAAATAGAGGAACCTCCGACGGAATACGCCCCTTTCGAGGACGTTGAAATTCCACCAACATACCAAGAGCACCTGCTCTGGTTTAATGGCGCCCTAAAACATCAAAATCACATCAGCAGGCTCGGTCCACTAGGTAGACCAGGAGTCACATGGCCGGTTCTAGCCAGCTCTACACCACATCCCGACATTGAAAAAATGTCGGACCAAGAACTTTTAGTTAAGCTAAAAGAATTAACAACAGCATATAGAGAATTAGTTCAATTGACACGTAACAGTATAAACTTCCGCCAGAAATTCAAAGAAACAGATATAGCAGAACAACCGTTTGAACTTGCCAGAATCATAGCAAAATCCTATGAAGAATTAGGTAGAGATAGTTTGGGTGGGAAACCACTAAAACCCCAACTAACTGAAAATCCTGAAAAAACATTTATCAAGAATAATCTCAATACTTCAAAAAAGAAGTGGGAGGGTAATAAACAAACTACTCCCAGAGAAAAACAGTTCCAGTCCAGAGGAAAGTCACCCAATCGGAGAAATAGATCTCCAGAACGGGGGGGGGGGGCAGGTCTCCACAACGGGAGCCCTCTGAGAAAAGATACAACCTTAGAGATAGGGATAAAATAAGAAAACCTAACAGATATCAAGATATTGATACACGTCCCTCTCGATCTTTTCAGACTTCCTCACAGAAATCGGAAGGAAGAAGACGGTCAGAACACAAAGAAGAGCACGTCAAGTTCAAAGACAAGGAACTTGCTCATCAAAGTAAAAAATTACAATTTCCAAAAAAGAAGGTAGCTAGTATTAAAATAAAACATGCAGAGGATTCTGAGGACACAACTGAAAAACTGAGAATGGGCCCAGACAATGCTAGACAGCGCAGCAGAAATGACCATAGCTCGTAAGATCCTGATGAATCTTCTGGAGACAGTGGACACGAATGAATACAATCAAGTGGAAACTGCAGACACCAGAGTTAACGTGCCTCATAAAATATACGAAATAACATTACGTATAGAAGGGGACCAAACTAGGAAAATAAGAGGTCTCTTTTGGGAGAACCTATCTAAGGGCTATGATATCCTTCTAGCAGAAAAAGACTGGCCACCAGAGTTTGTCAGGGAGTGCCCACATGGCGAAGAAATGATTATGCATGCCTTCTCAAATCAAATTCCAATTCATAAAAAATACACATTTGCTAGAAAATGGGCAGTGGCACAAGCCCCTGCATTATATAAAAATCATGTAGGATGGGATGAGGATTCTCCTCACCATAAAATTCTGTTAAAAAATCAACCAACTGCACAGAGGCAGTATCCTGTTAAGCAAGAAGCTAAAAAACAAGTCAGGGAGATCTTAGATCAACTTGAATTCCAGGGGGTGAATGAAACATGCACCTCACAAATGAACAATCCTTTGTTTCCTGTCTCCAAGCCAGACGATTCATATTGTCTAGTTTTGGACTACAGACACCTAAACTCATGCTGCAAAACATTTGCAGTACAAAACTCACATAGTGCAGCACTAATGCATAACATCGTGCGCAAAAAATATAAAACGACATTAGATATCTCAAATAATTTCTTTTGTCAAAACATAGCACCAGAAAGCAGGTATTTGACCGTTTTCTCCTGTATGGGGGCACAAAAACAATTTTGTCGTCTCCCACAGGGATTCAAGAATAGCCCAGGATTATTCTCAGCCAGGGTAACAGAGTTACTACAAATGTATGATGATGAGGCATTATTTTATGTCGATGACATCTATCTTACAGACGACGACCTGGAGACACACTTGAAAAGAGTGAACACAATTATACTTGGGTTCGCAGCTGAAGGGTATAATTTCAACTTTAAAAAGTCACGAATTGCCCACCTCACTGTCCTATTTCTAGGATATGAGCTATCAAGTGAAGGCAAAAGCCTAGCAGACAACTTCTTAGAGAAGTGCGCAGTACTCCAAGCTCCAAAAATGCTGAAAAACTTAGAACCGATTCTAGGTTTCCTGAATTTCGGAAGAACATACATTCTAAATTATGCAGAGAGGGTTAAACCTCTCTACGAATTAATAAAACCTGATTTCAAACCAATCAATTGGACTCAGAAACACACAGAAATTTTACGTTCATTGCAAACAGACATGTAAACTAAAACAAAACTGCAGACAGGCGCAAACGAACACAACCTTGTAATCCGAGTCATCCCAGAAAGATGCAGATTCACGTACCTGACCTCTAATGAGGGAGAAACTGTACCAATAGCTTATAAATCACACTTGTACACACAAGCTGAAATTAAATTCAGTTCTACTGAAAAAATTCTGACTGCGGTTCAAACTGCTTTAGCAAAAGAAAGAGCCCTAGCCCAAGGCAAGTGCATATCTGTTTTAACTGCGGTATCAGCCCTTGAGGCAGTAACAAGACCAAGCATTCCGAATGCTATGACATTAGATCCAAAATGGATACAATGGGAAAATGCTCTTGCAGCAACAGACGTGAAACACGCATTTGATCCAAAAATGAAAAAACTAGAAGATCTGGAATACGAACATGAATGTCCTCTGTCAATCGAAATTCTGCCTCTCGAACAATACACCTGTGTAATCTACACGGACAGATTTGCACAACACTACGTTGTGGAAAAACAAGTTTACAATGCAGCTTGCACGATTGTTAAAGGTCGCTGGCGCTTAGGTAAATTCAGACCGTTGGTAACAAAAACTAAATCACTCAGAAATTGTACAGCTCAGCGAGCCGAAATAAGATCTTTAAAGATGGCGCTTGAAAATGCCGATCGCGAATTCCCCACACTAATAGTGTGTGATTCGCATTTCTGCGTCCAGGCTTACAATAATGACATGCAGACTTGGGTCAAAAACGATTACAAAGATGGGACAGGTGCCACAATAAAGCATAAAAAACTTTGGGAACAAGTAGTTCTTTTGCAGAAAGAACTACAAAAGACTCACGTGATACATACACTGAGTCATCAACGTGATGGCGTTCACGTTGCAGGGAATTCATTGGCTAACAGAGCCACAGCGGCAGCTGTCAAACTAGCTACCGTAGCCACAAAAAAGCGTTCTAAAAAACAAATAGACGGAGAAACGCTACGAGCAGTAAAAGCCTCAATGGAAGGCAACTATGCGGCGTCACCTCTAAATTATCCACTCGAAAATACATACATAATTGATGCGAACTCCGTTCCGTTTGCTCGAATCCCTGGAGTGGGGGATAGGGTAATTCCAAACACGAACCGGAGGGCTTACTTGATTCAAGAAGCACACATGGGAATGGGTCTGAGGCACCAAGAGATCTTGAAATCTCTAATGGGATTGCAATCACAATACTGGTCGCCGGGGATGAACGTGCAAATTTACAACTTTGCAATGAATTGTCAGGACTGCAATAGAGATGGCAGTTGTGAACCGGACCAGACACCAGCTCGGACACCTCTATTAGAAAGCATTAGGCTATCTATATGCAAAAATCCAGATGGAAAAAGGCGATCCCATAATTATTAAGACGAGATTCATTTAGATGAGGACCCAGTGCTCGGCTGATGCCAGAACTGTTATAAAAGATTTGCGAGTCTTTATCGGCATATACGCAATTGGCATGCTACATTCTGACCAGGGTCCTGCGTTTTGCTCTCGAGCTTACAAGGAGGCCATGGCCAGCATGGGCATTGCATTGCGGTACTCTAGTCCATTCCATCCAGAGGGAAATGCGGTAGTGTAGAGAAAAAAATGGGATATAAAGCAATCTATAACAGCGAGGGTATTAGGTTCGCGTGACGGGTGGGTCATATATCTAACAAGTGTCCAACGTAGTCTTAATAATCTGCCAAGAAATTCTCTAGGAGGTATCACTCCATACAAACTTTTGTTTGGTACTAGAATGATAATCCAGGACCTAGATTGTCACACTTCAGTGGTGAAAGAAAAAACCTTTGATATCAAAGATCGTTTGGCTGTTTTACAGGACTTAAATGAAACAAGAAGTCTAAGTAACACAAAGCTAAAGCCAACAACCACTGATGAAAAACCACCTGTCCCAGCAAGACCTGTCTGGATTCCAAAGATTGGGGATCTGGTCTGAGAAAAGATCACGGTTGAGAAGGAATTTGGGCCTTCTTACAGAAAAGTAGTACCTGTCTTAGTTGTCAGCGTAACAAGATCAGTAGTACTACCGCCCCTTGCTGGTAAAAAGGAGAACAGAGTTGTATCAATCGACCTGGTAAAACCACAATCATGTGGCCAATAATAAGTAGTAGGCCCAGTGGACTCCCAAGAAGTAGCAGAAGACCAAACCTTACTACAATCCAAGAGGTTCAAACTGAAACACTAATCAATTCAATTCAAAAGTGCTTTATTTCGAGTATTACTCATAAAAGCAGATAAACATACATATATTAAAAAACAATTAAATTTACAACGTCATATTAGACTTAAGCACACAGTTAATATTTAAAAACGCAGTACATGAAAAAAATGTCAAAAGCAGGTTTGATATAAAAAAGTACCAGAATAGTAATCACAAATAACAATTTGTAAAAATATATCATAGAGTTTCAGACCGATGATGCGTTAAAATTAAATATATTACAATAGAATAAAAAATAGATACAAATCTAGCAGTCACTGACCAAATAATCAATTTTTTCAGAGAATAGACTATAGCCTAGCAGTCTCTGAATTTATCATGAATTATTACAGAGAATAGACATGTATCTAACAGTTCCTATGAACGACACAATATGTTATTATCCTCTAATCGTTCTCTGTCTTATAATCCAAGCCCACCCCAGGTACTTTGCAGTAGCAATTATAATCCAGTTAGCAGATGTAGTTCTTAAAATCCGCAATGCTACCATGCTATTTTTTGTACCTAGGTTCCTGCACATTGGAGCCAACCAAACTCGCCTAGGAGTGGAGTACCTTGAGCAGGAGAACAGAAAATGACCAAGAGTCTCATTACCTACCCCACAGACAGGGCAAAATCACACACCTCCTGAGTAGTTTTATATGTGTATACAATTTCATGTTTGCTTATCTTGTTATGTAAGTCCTGACGAAAGCTCTACAGACCTCCTGGCCCAATAGAGCTGAAACATGTCGACAACCTTATCCCTGCAATACTATACGGCCTAGTAACTCGGCCTAAACTAAGTATTTACTACGTTTTTTAACTAATAGAAATTTGCCCTGCAATAAACCTTTTTTGGCGTACATTTTCATTTTTAACAATTTTTTGTGGGAAAGTCCTTTTGTCTCTGGACACTGCACTCGAGACTGGAGGTGCCTCTGGATGAGGCAAGCAGTACACACTAATAGGAATAACCCTATGATAACTGCGTGATTGTCAATGTGGGGCGGATGAAACAATATACCGCAATTTCCATTCAAACATTGACTTCTCTGAGGGTTTCCTTATTTACACTGAACCAAAGGTTGAGCAGTGTTACAAGTGTCCAATTTTGTTGATTAAAAATTTATTTAGAAGGCTCATCAAATTATGAAGACATGTATTGTTTTAATCATTCTGGTCATCACTATTTGCATAAATCTGCTAATCCTAGAAACGTTTTTACTTATAATCAATGGGAACATTGTCCGACACCGCCAAAAGGCAGCTCGAAAACATTTTATGAGAAATTCCCATACTTCTCAGGGTTTAACAACACAGATCCAGAAACGTTTTATTTCAAAATGTTAAATAAGACAGGAATGAAAAACATGTTGACAAATACTAAATTGATTTATTCTGAAAAGTTTTACGAAAAAAGTGTCTACATTTGGTTTTGAATTTTGGAAAAACAACATAGAAACAAAAACCATTTGGGGTACAAAAGATTGGCAGGTACAAGGTCTAGAATCACTATTTAGAGCCTGCATGATCCCAGAACAAATAATATTCCTGAATGACACCATTCAACAAACAACCTGTCTTGGCCTAGCCAAGATAAAGGACTTAAATAAACCGTCTATTCCAAAGCCCATACCCGATAGTAATAGCACTACAGATGTGGAGATAGACGTATCCCATATTTTACAACAAAACAGAACAAACCCTGATTGGAAAAGATGGTTGATCTGGCCCACAGACACTAATAACTGTCAAAATAGATTCCTGAACAAAACACAGGGGTTCAAACAGGAAAGGCCAGACCCAAGATATTCCCAGAGACAACATCCAGGGATAGTTACAACATATAGTGTAGGAAAACTATGCCTTGAGTGGCTACAGAAATCCACACTGCCTGAAATTAAGCAACACTTAACTTTACTTAAAGAAGGTGCTGACTTGCGAGATTTCATACTGGGACCTCGCAAACAGTGTCAAAAACGTTTCATATACACCGGTATATACGCTGCTTACAACGAAACTTGAAAAGTAATGCAAATTGAAACTGCTGAAAAAATATGAGAAATTGATCGTATTAATTTGGACAATTCACTATCTGTAGTGGACAATGGGTTAACGACTCTGTCCTCCAGAATGTATTCACTGGACAGCATTGTATCATCTGCTATTGATATAATAGAGCAGGATTTGCTAATGTTACAACATGGCCAGTCCCAATTGCGTTCTATTGTACAGCTAGGCTGGACGTTACAAAACCTCCGTTCAGGCTACGTGCCATGGCGTCTAATCAACACAACGTCAATATTTTCTATCTTTAACCTTACAGATAAACAAATCAGTTTGGCACAAAAAGGAGCAGACTATACAATTCTGAGCATTGAAAAACTTGAGAGATTACCATTGACAATGTCAGAGAGACCTGTCATTGAATGGATAATACATGGTACAATCACAATTCCGATAACAACTTTTCAGTTTCAATATTGCCAGAAGTATATACCAGCAGGCCTGTATGAAAGGTTGGGTAAAGGATACATCAAGCCAACCTGGAATTTACCTTATACACATAAATGTTATAGTGAAGGGAAAAAAGAAGTATTTCTTAGTGGTATTAACTGTAAAAATTCACTAAGCGGTACACTTCTGTGTCAAGGTATTAACTTGCATGGAGCCTGCAACGGTTCATCAAACAACCTTTCATGTCTCCTGCATGGGACCCCTGCAACACAGATAGAGCCTTTTTTCAGAAAGCTTTCCAACGGCAGCTATGTTATAATAAGTGACCACAGCTGTTGTGGCATGGTGCCAGGAACGCCCTATCTCGTGAGCGTTACTTCCAGGGTTATTTGCTGTATGCAAGTATTGTATCCAAACAGCAAACCAGACAAGGAGGCAGCAATATGGCCTTCTCTGAATATCTCTTCTATTTGAATTGATACTTTAAGCAGAATGAAGTCTATTCTTTTACAGACAACTGTGCCTTTAACCTCGTACAAAGAGACGTACGATCTGCAAGTTGCAAGGACAGCGGCAGAGATACATACATTATTATCAAACAATTGCCCCGTACATTTCGAAGAAATGTTAGGTCAAATTTTAAAAATGTCTGATACCAGTGGCATCGCACATGTATTTAAGACAATTTTTTCGGGAGTATTAGCACCTTTTGAAGCAGTCCTGAATATCTTCCCGAATTTCGTGCACTCTGTGTTCGGTGGCCTGCCTCTTCTTTTGGGACTCGTAGCAGGAATTTTATTTTTGTTCCTTCTGCTCCGATATGGCAAGTCCAGTCACAGACAAAACTCAGGCTACAATGGAAGAAACTATCCTAGCAATGAGATACCGAGAAAGGATTACTAAGGTCCTCGGCTTGGCGAAGCTAAGAGATCTGAATGCTACCTGGTTTCTTTCATTCAGACCAATCTGGCAAGATTGCATCTAACCTGTGCTTCGATGCCTGCTATGCGGAGAAGAATGCGTGTTGGATATCTGTCTTACACTACCATCAGCAGTACCTATGGATATCGATACTTTGCTTGGTTCGGTAACGGCTCATGCAACGTGTTGTCCCCAGCGGCTACCTATTCTGATGACGGCATTCATTGAGACCTCACCATTACGATTAGGTGGTGGTTAGATACGAGATGAAAGCGGCACACGGGTACAACCGTCTGTGGCCATTGCTGATCTAGACACCGATGACGGCAATGCATCTCACATTTGCACTATTTCTGCTTTTTCAGACTTGGTCCAACTTTCACCTACTGTTGTAGACTAATTCTTTGCCAGCCTATCTGAGTTAATGTTCTCTCCTAGCAACGAGATAACTTTTTGAATAACTTTTGAAAACATGAGCACACAGCGTTCCCTGAACTCTGAATTCGGCCTTCAGTTTTTTGATAAACAACATTACATGGCAATTGGAACTATTTTTTGCCCTGAAAGCAAAATTCTTTTCCCGTTCCCAAAATATTATTTTTTTGGCACATGGTACACTGCTTAAAGTAGAACTATTCTTAGAGAACAAGATTTCTATTTTTGAAACTCTAGAGACAATATTTTGATTCAGCCTCTAGCACATGCACAGTCTTGTATAAATATGTGATGAAATGGTCTCGACCTTCTCTTCTGTATTAAGAGCCATTTCATAAATGCAATTTTCGCAATTCATTCAGCCAATATTTATGTATGCATTATCTGAATGATACTACTGCTTGAAAAACGTACAGTACAAATACTCATTTCTCGTGTATACACCATATACCATTTCAAATGCAAGTTATGTATTTTGGGGTGGGTTGGAAAACACATGCATCGTTATATGTTTAGTATTGCTTAGTATTTAGTAATGATGGACATTAATACGTGGAGTGGGTGTTGTGTGACGTATCTAGGACCCTATTTAAATATTCCCGATTCATGCCCTTATGTGCTCATAACCAATCATGTCCTTATAAAGGCATAAGAATCATATCCATATTTAATCATAGCCAATGCAGTCCAAATACGGCAAGGCTTCTCCCATAGACTCCTAGAAAGTACAACGCGTTATTTAAACAAACCAAGCCTCCAGCAGCCCGGGAAATCCCCCCTGCTTTTCTTTTGATTTGTCCAAGAACTCCTGGAGTCCTGAAAGAACTGTAAGTTCTTAGTGACGTCTTATGTCCAACCTTACGTCAAACTCTGCACCTTCCAGGTATAAATATACCAGCGTTTGCCTTAAGCAAACACACGGTGGTTTGGAGCAGAGCGGCTATCTACTTGCCCGACGCCCAGCTGATGCGAATGCTGAAGGAAGCCGACCCTCCCATTTGACGCACTGAGAGAGACACTGTCTTTTCTCCGGCCGAGAAATCCAGCTCCAGTGTTTCCAGTCACCCTTGCGGGTTGCTGGGAGATCGAGTCCTGATACGATCCTTAAGAGAATTCTTGATGCAGATTCTTGGCAAAACTATCTTAACTTACTTACTCCTTCCCACGTATTAGGCTTAGGTCAGGTACACCGGGGTAGGCGTATTATAGAAACACCAGTTGAGCATGTTTAGTCAACCTTTTATAGTTGTATGTATTTTATGTATTTTATCCGTTTTAAGTATCATATGGCTCAGAAACCATATCAATGCTTTTACAGTATTATTTCATAATACTCCTTTTTCTGTACGCACTTTACTTCATGACAAGTATTGCAATTGTGGCAATTCATTTCTCTTGCACGAGAAAGAGGACTGCTCAATAAATAACAACTTTTATTGAAAACGCCCGTCTCTCTATTTCTCTGCACTCTGGTGAAACTAAGCATGCACGATTGACTGAGTGAAATAACTGTCTATTGTTTTCACACGACTCTGGAGATATACTCCTTATTCTGGAGGGAACAAAGGTGTCATGTTTATGCGGTTGTCAGAAGCTAATCCCTTTTTGTCTATTCAAGGAAGTTAACACCTTCTTGTTTACTCGCGAAAGTTTCTAGTGACCTCTGAGCTAGCTGGCATTCATAATTAAGTCTAACATATTCAGTAGAGACCTAGATGACCTCAGTCCTACATCTAAACTATCGTTTATGTTATTCCAATGTGCAGAGCCTATTGGGAAAATAGGAACTACACTACAACCTTAGTTATACTGTTCTAAGTGTATCTACCACCCCCCAATGTTTCAATATTCGTGAATCCCCTACTTCTGATTGGACAATGGGATGGGGAGAGGTCATCACACCATACCAATGTAAGAGCATTTCTTTTGAGTTATTGTTTATGTTCCCTCCCCTTAATTTCACTTTCACATGCTTTATTCACCCAACCACATTTCATATTAATTCATCTACAATGTATACAATTTTTGACTTCTTCTCCTTCCCCTCTCCGGGTCAAGAGGTGGTGTTCCCAGGTGCTCCTCTGGTTAACATGTCCTTGGCTGGGTTTCAATGTCACAGCACGGAGTTTGACAGAGTCCAGTGCGCTTGTGCATAAACAGGCAAGATGGAGATTTCAGTCACCCTCCAGGCCCAAATACGAACTGATAACAAAATTAAAGAAAAACATGTTAGAATACAAAAATAAATGAATGCACTGTACATACTACGTAGATGCAGTAGATGTATGCGCAGAAGAGTCCCACGTTTTCGGCAGCCATATTGAGTCACTTGGATTACTTGTTAGTAGAACATATTGAAAACTTCCCCTAGATGATGTAAATTGAAGTGTAATGCATTTATTAGTATCCACAAAAGATGTTGGTTACATTATTACATGGTATTCAAGAAGATTGCATCCGAGCAAATTTCTTACGTATGAAACCTTGCTCCATCAGAACGCAACTGGTTCAATCTCCGGACATTGACCTACTAGTGAATCTGTTAACGGCTCACGTGTATCAGTGTCCTTTGCACTTGCCATTACTCCTACATGCATATTATGAACCTTCCTGGGATGTCTCAGCTCCTGGTGATTTGGATCCTGGCTCGCCCTCTGCGGATTCAGCACTGGCTGTTCCTCCCATGGCATATGCTGAGAGGGATGGACTAGGACAAATCGGGTCTATAGTCCTGTTGCGTTGGGTGTTTCTGGAAACATCATCTCTAGTTGCTGGGAACAGCAATGCTTTGTCTACTCCTTATAGCACATAAACAATCTGGCAGTTTCAGGTTGTGGGAGCCTATTAATTCAGACAGGTATTTAACATCCCAATTTGTTTTAAGAAATTGCATTACTTTACTTTAGCGTGTTTCATACTTTTAGGGTTTTATGCTTTTATGTACATGTTTGGCATGGGTTTCAGATAGCTGTTAGTAATTTCATCTCCAAGGAGTGGGTGTCACGTGGTTACAATAGGTCTGTGTAGAAACACCATGGTCTGAGGTTGCACATGCATTTGTTATCCTATTAGGTTAGAGGCACAGCAGGTGCACTATGAGCTAGCAGGACTTAGGCCAACATATCTGGACGTGTGCGTGGAATCAGTCTCGGACCGTTGTGATGGTTGTGTTGCCCAACAAATGCACAGTTTTACTTGAGAAAGTATAGGCCGTACAATATGGCACTACCAACATTCTAGATTGGGCTATTATTTATTAGATCGCCTAAGTTGTTTTTTTGCACACCCAAAGACCCCTAAACACCCACTAAGAGGACATGTCCTTGGTGTTAGGGAACAAAATCCTCCTCAGCTGAGTAGGTAAACAATATGTTTTGGCTGTAGGTTGTTCAAGCTTGAACCTTTAAAAGGATCACCCCGTAAAGGTACCCTCTCTGATTCCACATATTCATATGGCTCAAGACATACTAATAAATATACCCGTGAACTACAGACATGCAGTTACACAAATGCTGTTACGATCTGGACTACCCCAGACAGGTGGTGTGTATTTCTTGTGTATCTCTTTGGGTATGCATAAGTAACTAAACAAAAGGGTTCTAGATCGGTTACCATGATTTCCTTGGGAAGTCAGGGTTGTCATGTTCAGAGGTTGCACATCCATTTGTCACCCTGTCAGCTTAGGGGTGCAGCAGCTATACTGTGAGCAAGCGGGACTTAAGCCAACATATCCAGACAGTGTGCGTGGAATCAGTCTTGCACAGTTCGGATGGTTATGTTGTCCAACAAATGCACAGTTTTACTTGGGAAAGTATAAGCCGTACGATGGCACTGCTGCAAATTGCAGCTACCGGGCCCATCAAAAAACGGATACAAAGTTTTAAAAAATGAATGTGATTCAGTGGGGCATTGAAGGTTTGAGAGCTGTGGAGGAGGGGGGAAAAGGTGGAGCTGATGGGGGGTTTAAAAATTGAATGCTGCCAAGCAGAGGCATCTGGGGAGGTTGAGGGAGGTGAGAGAGGTAATTAGACTGATCTGGAGCACAGGTGCGCCATTCAACAGCTGGCGTAGGGGTTGTTTGCACGGCAACCTGAAATTTTGGAAGTGGTGTGAGGTGCAGCACCAATGGCCCGCTGTTGCTTCTATTTGCTTTGGAGGTGAGAGAGGTGCAGCTTTACAGGAGGCAATGATGAGTGGGAGAGCAATGAAGAGTTTGAGGGCAGTGCATTTAAAAAGTAAAATAATATGGGGAGGAGTCGGATAGCAACTGACAAGCTGGGGGATAGAGGAATATGGAAGCATCAGTGTGGTAAAGCAGTACATGAGGGAGAGGGCAAGAAAACACCAGTACTTGCATGAAGAGATTAAATGAAGTGAAACAAGCATTCATTGACAAATCCAATATGTCTGCATTGGCTGCAAGCCTTTTGGTTTTGTCAGTGCTTTTTTTGTAAAAAAATGTATTGTATACATACTGAAGCTTCTGGGCCTTCAGCAATACAAAATAAATATTTGCAAAAAGCAACAAAAAAAAGTCGCCAAAAGCACACATTTTCATACTAGACCCTTGCTGGTTGTGAGAGGACGAGCTCCTTGTGAAAGAGCAGAATGTCATCACTCAGTGAACTTATCCAATGGCTAAAGTGGGCCGTCCCGCTGACCCACTGTCCCACGCTATATTCTGCTATAATGGGTGGATGAAAAAGTGGATTACTAAACAATAAACCAATGAATGACAAAGGCTTCCTGAAATCCCAAGTAAAAAAGTATGGGGTTTATCTATGAGCCCCTGCATCACTTTTGAGCCGCCATTGCTTCACTTTTTGTAAAGCAGTGGCGGTGTAAAAAATGTGCCATGTTGTGCCCTATTTACAAAGTGATACAGCTAAGCAGATGCTTCACTTTGGAAAGCCCTGCGCGACATTATATCTGATTCAGGTATAATGTATGCAGGGTGGGCATTCCTCCACAAAAAGCCTAGCAGAAGTAGAGCAGTGAAATCTAAGAGATTTCACTGCGCCACTTCTAGGATGCTACTGCGTCAATATCTTATGCCTGCCTTACAGCACGCGTAAGACTGACGCGGCCCTTTCACATGTGGCTTCCCGATGTGAAAGGACACATTACTGGAGTTGCGTCTGTTTTCCGATACACCCCAGCAATGTGTCACTTTTGCGCTGACAGATACGTCAGTAATATTGACGCATCTGTCATTTCTTGCGACATGATGCATCATACAGTAAATATGACGCATCCATCATGTCACAAGGAGGGCGCAGTGAAAACTGTTGCATCGCTGTTTACATGCAGCGATGCAACAGTTTTAATAAATGAGGCCCTATATTTATATATACAGACACAAAGACCTATATATATATATATATGATATATATGTGCTTATATGTGTATGCGCGTGCTCATATCAAAAGGACCAAAGTCATCCAACCAAAAGGATGGTAAAGAAATAAAGAAACTATGCTCTGGTAGAGGGACAAACACAAGAAGAGGCATGAAAGTCATTGCAGATGAAGCAAGAAAATAAGAGTGACAAGAAAACCGACCAGTGGTAAGCAATGGCCCGGCTAAAAGCCTTCTGTAACGCTTTGGTATGGTCCACAAGGATTCTTTCTAAAACAAAAGTATATTATAAGTCGTAATACTGTCTACCATAGTAGTACCATGGGAGGCAGTAACCGACTAGTATCTAACTCAAGGAATGTTTAAGCAACCCACAATGTGAATGTATAAGAAGGACATACAACGTCAGCGGAAACTCTGTGAAATACAGTATATTAAAAAAATAAATCAAATTTTAAAAACATCAGATTATTTATTTTAAAACAGCAATCCAAGGCATTACCCTGGAATCAATACAATGAACAACAAATTCATAAAAAATTCATTAAAAATTCATGAAAAAACCCCAAAAGTCGACGCGGCATTTCGGTGCTTTGTAAAGATGAGACACCTTCTTCAGGACGGTTTTTATCTCTCTAGTCTTTAAGGACTAGTCTTAGATTTACACACAGCCGAAGATAATGTATGATTGCTTGGTCATTATTACTGTGGTTTGCAGTTGGTGAGAGTCTGTTTAACATCCACCTGTAATATAAAATGTCATTGAATAAAAGTTGAAAGCTGTACCAAGGATGACCACCGTATGAATGGATGAGAGTCAGGTCAACACGACCACACTCTTTTTAAATTAACAAATACGGTCCCATCATGGAAACTGGCAGTGAAAAATCTTCAAACTGCTGATATAGTAAAGGAGGGACGACTTATACATTTATTTCCTCTACCTTTCTGACAGTCTTCTCATGTGTGCGATAGGACATCGGTCTTAAAGAAAACGGATGGCCTCCCTGTCACCGGATGTAGGTACAGCTTCCTGGGTCTAAAACCTTGTCTACCCTGTCCCTTTTCGGTTCAGAGGGTACCTCCTTTTTTGTTTGAAATTCTTTCTAAAACAGACAGCTAAATCTTGTCTGTGGGCCTCATGAGATGACAGAATTTGGCTTTACACGGATGACGTCCTACCCTATGCGGTACAGCCAAAGTCCACAATCCCACGGCTCCTGCACATTTTTCATCTCTTTGGATTGTATTCAGGTTATACCATTAATTGGGAGAAGTCCTACATCTATCCTACATCTGGGGGGCAATACCGAGAGGCCTCTCAATCCAGACAGCCATAGAGAGCTTCTGATATCAGGATATCCGAGTGACGAGGGACGGTTCCTCAAGGACAATGTTCGAGCAATAACCACACTTCACGCTGTTGTAATAGCGTAAAAGGCCATTTCTTAGGACAAGGTTGTTAACATACTAATACACTTTATTAGCAGTAATAATAATTCAAACATATAACTTATGACATAACACAAACAGTTTAATTCTCCTCACACCATTCACAACTCACTCACTTCCATTTCCCTGGTAAGGCCGTATCATTTGCTTCGCTCCTCACCCTTTCACTCACCAATCTCATTCCATATAACCAATCTCTCCTTTACTTGCCCTCCAAATATCCCCCCAGTGACGATCCTTCCACTGGTCATCGCATCCCGCGCACCACAATCATTCATCTGTGCACCCTTCCTCCACCCCGAGGGGTGGATATGCCCGTATGTGACTCACCAGCCCCCCAAAATACCACTAACCAGGAAACCCCTGTAGGGCAGTTGCTTGTCCACAAGAAAAAAATCCCTGCACACCTTTAACCTCTCAGTAATAAGATCTACAGCACCAGATCAACATGTTCCATAAAGCACTCACCACATCCTGCAACTCCATCATGTACTAAGCGTTCCCTAATCTCGAAAGGTGCTCTCCATCATCCCTGATTAGCCCTGGTCCCTTCTCCTTAAGCCCTGCATGTGCAATCACCTCAATGCCATGAGCCTGACCAAAAAACCCTCATTGCCCTGTTCAGATTCTGTTAGGCGTTATCATTTGCAGCAGGTTTCACAGCCCCCCTCCAGATTCTACGCGGCCAAGCTCCATTCAAACAACATAGGTGCATGAAAAGTTCCATTTGATCACCTCCAAGTCCATCTGCATATGCTGTCACAAAGGCAGGCCAGAAAAACGGACCAAGTCATTTTTCCCCAGATGAATCAGGAGCAGGTCCAGGCAGCCCCTGTGCGGAACCAACTTTGTCAGCCATAGCAATAACGCACCCCATCATATTCACCCCTTTCCCCACCAAACAACCTCGTGGTGGCTGCTTCTCAAGCCCAGGTTTCATCCTTAAACGTGTTAGTCCATATACTTCGCTGCCCAGTATACAAAGGAATGTCCCACAATCCAGGTAACCGTCTTGGTTCTCAACCCTCTCACGCACCCTGCAACAGAAAAAAGAGACAATTAGCTCAGACAATTTCCCCACCCCAACAGGATTGAAACCCACTACTTCCGCTTGCAGTGTTTGCAGCACCATGACCTCCATCTTCCATTTGCCGAATGCTACACCATGACCAACCCAAATGTGCTGCTGCCATCGCCGCCCCAATCTGAAAGGAATGGGTGCCAAAACTGGTCAGGTCTCCACCAATCCTGCGCAAAGTCATGCATAACACTGCTAACAACTGAAAGGCAGTGACTTTGACACCCTCGGCATGACAAAAAACTTCCTGTTTAACATCTCCAAGGTAACAAAATGAAGGCATGCCATTCCTGGACGGGGTAGACCTCACCGTCACCAACCAGCTTAACACAACCACACCCAACTCCCCTTGCCCGCCCTACCCATCTTCAAAAGTTTCAGCCAGATATCAAACCACCCTTGATCCAAACGTACCTCGCCATATAACACCCCTCAATGGCAAACCGTCCCCAAAAGCTCAGAAACCTGAAATGCCCCAAAAACATCCCGGTTATACAGATTCGAAAAATGGCAACCTCAAATGGATCATAACAACATAGAGGCAGAACCGCCAACAAATTTCGCAACAACCCAAATCGGATGGGTTCCCACAATGCCACCCTCGGCCCGCCCTGCTCCCTGCCCCACCCATTCACAACCTTACCCAGAATATAATCCTTGGAAGAGTCAAGACCCAAATACAGCATGCATAAACCTTTATCAATGCAAAATGAATGAGATTCAGAACTCCCTGTTCAGTGTCCTGCCGCTCAAGATGCATCAGCTACAGAGAATGGCCCAAAAAACTCCCCAAATTTGTTCCCTGCCAGTCTAACTTCTCCGGGTGGATTCCACCAACAACTTCTTGACCAGTCCAACAACTCTCACTCCCCCCCAGATATCCGTCTGCAATTCTGTTGTGGACTTCTCCACTCCTTGTGCCAGACTGCGAAAACGATGCCACTGTAAATGAGAAAAGGAATCAGCTATATCATTGCTGGACCCCGGCACGTGTTTCACCCTGAACACCACATTAAGCCAGAAGCACAACAGCATGAACCTCCTCAACAGTTGCAACACCCTCAAGTCTCTTGCCCATTGCATGTTAACCAGATCCACCATGGTCATATTGTCCACATGATAAAGAACCGTCCTGTTCCTCAACTTGCTTCTCCAAACTGCCGGAGCTACCAACAGTGGGAAAAAATTCCAAAAACGCAATGCTACTCCCTTGCCTCAACCAATGCAGCGGACTCTTCTCGGGGTGACAATGCAAAAACAACAGGTGATGGACAGAATGCAGAACAATGTCATACATTCACCCCAGTACAGAGATCTGGGCCTAAATCCATCGTTTTTTTGCTCACCATGCCGTTCCAGTTTGAACCCAGCCATATGCAAATCAGTCTTGACCCTGTGCCCCATGGGAACAGTCCAGCCCGAACTGCCAAGCCAGGTTCGCCCTGGACTGGAAACAAGCATCCAAGGACCGGTTTCGGGCTATCAGCCCTCTTCAGCCTGGATAGCTTGATTCCAGTGGCATGGAGAGCACGGGACTCACGTCTGAGCATACCCGTCCCACTCGGGGTGACAATGCAAAAACAACAGGTGATGGACAGAATGCAGAACAATGTCATACATTCACCCCAGTACCAGATCAGTTGACTGGGGGTGAGTGTTTGTATTGTCAACGCTCCGTCCATCACCACCTTTGGTTTTTCTTCGGACTCTTCTCCACACATCATCTCCCATCCCAGAAGAGACCAAAGCCCCAGTCGCATCAATTGCTGATGTAGTATCTGGACCCTCCACACCGTATTCTCCTCCAAAAAATCGAAAGACACCCCATTGAACTCGTCCAAGAAAGTCTACCAAAACCAGCGGGGATTCCCATGCTGTGGTGTGGCAGCACTGCTCCCTACAAGGCCATGCCAAGAAGCCTGCATAAAGTCCTCCCTGCTCCCACCACCCTGCACACTAAGTTCAAGAAGTCCAGCAATTTCTGCACTGTCCTCATCTCAATCTTCAGTTCCCCAATCACCTGTAACAGAAAACCCTGTGTTTCATCCACTTGCACCGAGTCCAGCTCAATTCCCAGGAACATCAGCACAAGACTAGGTCCCTCTATCTACTTGGGAACCAAAGGCACCCTGAAATCCTCCGCTAGTGCCTCAAAATGGTGCAATGCCCTGACACATTTCCC
The DNA here is from genome assembly GCF_964261635.1 of Lissotriton helveticus. Taxonomy (NCBI): domain Eukaryota; kingdom Metazoa; phylum Chordata; class Amphibia; order Caudata; family Salamandridae; genus Lissotriton; species Lissotriton helveticus. The sequence goes on along the minus strand of NC_136071.1, from coordinate 510,479,005 downwards.
CGATGCTCTTGTACCAACAAACAAAACTTCATCCAGGTAATGAGACACCCCACGATAACCAATGATTTTGCTGAAAACCCCCTGCAATAAGGTACTGAAGAGTTCAAACAAGGCACAAGAAATGACACAACCCATCAACAGCACCATATCCACATAGATAGCCCACCCAAACTGCATACCCAGCAAAGAGAAATCAGCAGGATGAATGGGTAACAAGTGTAACACAGACTTGACATCACACTTTGCTATTTCGGCCCCCTGCACAAACGTCTGCATCTAGCTTATGGCATCATCCACAGAGGTGTACAGCCCCCTGGTATCCTCATCAGCAATTAAATCGCAGAGAGGTAGTGAATCATTCTGAACTCTCCCGGCTTTTTCGTGGGCACCACTTCCAATGGTGAAATGATCAAATCCGCAATGGGTCACTCAAAGAAAGGACCTGCAATCCTACCTTCCTTCACTTCCTTCAATCCCTTGTCCAATTTAGCTGCCACCACTTGAGGATGTTCCCTAGTGGGCTTTAAATTGTCTGCCCACTTGTGTCCTCTTTGGCCCTGGTACCCTGGTGGAGTGGGACTGGCTGAATGCGTCAAGGGCAAGCCACTGGCTGTATGTGTCGACGCCGAAGATTGAGTGGACGACATACACTACATACAAAGCTCAAAGTCCACTTACCCCCATGGTTTATCCAAGTTAAGACTGACCATCGGCCTAAACTCTTCATCATACCTCAGCCAGGCATAGCCCCCAAGTGCTCCTGAACCAGATTATGTCCATGTACTTAAGCAGCCAAATCGCCCTATCCAAATGACGCTCACAGTATATGCTGGGGGAAATCAAGAAAGTTGAGGTCCAGTTCTCCATGTTAATGGCACCATCAGCCTTCTGGTTAACTCCCACTCCTCCTTGGATACCTCCTTGGCCTGAAGATTCCTATGTAATAGCTAGAAAACATCAACATATTCATGTTTCCAAATCCTTTTCTTGGTTTTGTCAGATAAATGCGATCCAAGGGGTATCGCCAATCTCATATAAGGCAGGTGCTTCTTATGTTTATCCTCCTCGGTGTCATCTTCTCTTCAGTCCCTGCGGTACCATGCGTTTGGACCCCGGTGCCCACCACCTGTTTACTGCCCTCCACCTTCTTCTGTGCCCCCATTGCCACTGGTGCGCCTGTCATCGCTGTCTTGGAGTCCTCCACCACACTATTCCCCACACCTACTGACCGGCAAGGCATACTTTTTGGGCCAAAATCCCCAACATCCCCTGCTGCCCACCAATCGCCTTTACCTTGCACTACATTGTTGTATAATGTTTGTAGGACCCTAGTGTAATTTTCCCGATTCATGCCCTTATAAAGGTATAATTCACATTACCCTTATATAGGCATAGAAATCATACCCATATTTAGACATAACCCATCCAGCCCAAATACGGCATGGACACTTCCACTAGTTCCAAAAAGCCACAACGATTTCTTGGAAAAACTCGGCTTCAGCAGTCAAGGACATCCCCTTTCTTGAATATTGAAATTGTCCTAGAAATCATGGCGTTTTCAAAGAACTACCATTCCCTTGGGGTTCTTTGGTGAAGTTATTATGTCCAACTTTACATCAAACCAGGCACCTTCAAGGTATAAATATTTCTACACTTGCCCTAGCAAACACACGGTGGTTTGGAGCCGTTCGACTATCTACTTGCCCGACGCATCTCGCTACAGCAAGTGCCGAAGGAAGCCGAGCCTCCAGCTGATGCACTGACAGAGAGGCTGCCTTTCTTTCGCTGGGAATCCAGCTCCAGTGTTTCCAAGCTCCCAAGGTGTTGGGAAATCGAGTCCCGAGACAGAAATACAAGACCTCCTTCATTCTAAACCAAGGTGCGGAGCTGATTAAACCCTAAGAGAAATCTTGGATAGATTCTTGGCAAAGAAACTAAACCCATACTTACTTCTTCCTTCGTACTAGACTTAGGTTAGGTACATTGGGGTAGGTGTATTTTAGAAGCACCAGTTGAGTACTTTTAGTCTTTGTTATTTATGTATGTATTTTATGGCTTAGAAACCATACCATGCTTTTACAGTATTATTTTATAATACTCTTCCTGCTGTACGCATTATACCTTATAGCCAGAATTATGATTGTAGCAGTTCATTTCTTTTGCATGAGAAAGAAGACTGTTCAAAAAATACTTTTATTGATAACGGCCGTCTCTCTATTTCTCTGCACCTCTGATGAAACGAAGCATGCATGATTGACTGAGTAAAATACCTATCTATTGTTTCCACGACTCTGAAGATCAGTTTTATCTTGGGGAAACAAAGTTGTCATGTTTATGCGGTTGTCAGAAACTAACCCCTTCTTATGTATTCGAGAAAGTTTCTAGTGACCTCTGAGCTAGCTGGCACTCACGATTAGGTCTAATATATTTGATAGAGACCTAGTCGACCTAAGTCCTACGTCAAATCTATAGGATATATTATTCCAATGCGCAGAGCCTATTGGGAATATGGGAACTACACTACAACATCACTGCCCACAGGCTTTTCTTTCCGCCATAATCTGCTGCTCCCGTGCCCGGCAGACTTCCCACTCCCGATATACGCATGTGAAAGCTAAAAACACCAACATCGCTGGTTGATCTCACCGTCTTCCCATGCCTCCCCACAGCCTTGTCCATGTTATCTCTCAACTCTACTTCCTCCCATTCGTCACTGCCATCTCCAGAGTCAAGCATCAGCTCCGCCTCACCCACTGGCTCCTCACACAAAGGCTCCTGCACCACACGTTTCATGCAGTGCTGATTTGAACGCTCATCCATCGCAATTCCCTGTGCGCCAGCCCTCAACGGAGGGCAAGCCACCGTGGACCCCCTCCTGCTGCGGGCCAATAATCTGGGGCCGTTATGCACCCCTTTGCATTGCTGCCTTTCCCCCAGCCTCAGCCACTTGTCTTGCTTCTCCTTCCGCCACCAGGCTGCTCCAGCGTGGGGGGTTCCACACACCACCGAACCCCCGAGCAATGCTGGCTCCCTCCCTATCTACCTCTTGGTCCAGATCCTCAGGGACCCACACCCACTATTCCTTTGAGCTCTGGCACCCCTTAACCGAGGCCCCCCAGAAAAGCAGGACCCCTGGAATCCCCCGTCCCCTGAACTAGGGCAGTCACCCTCTCCCTAGCCTCACAACTCCGGGCCCAGCGCTCCACCTTCTCTTGGACTAAAAGGCGCTGTTCCCGGATGCTGGCCTCCAAGTCAATTCCCAGCCGTTTGTTATCCTGGGAGTCCCTGTTGGCCAGAGACCCCCACCCCACTTAGCACCCTCTCCCCTCTGTTCTTGCCTGAGGTCAGGTGCACCCTCACACTCAGGCCCTGCCTCCCAGGACCCAGGAGCGGCCAGCCTAACTTTCTTGAATTCAGGGCCAGAGGGCCCAGACTGCCCTGTCTGTTATTTCCCACAGGAGGGTCCTACCAAGAGGTCCACTGGGCCCTCTCCTCCTGTGAGGTCCAAGGCCCTTTCCTGCTGACTGAGCGGAGCGCACAACAGCAGGGCCTCCTCTGAAGAAGGCCCTGTCTCCCCCCCCTCAGGCAGTTTAACCGGCTCCACCATCGGAGACAGACGAGCTGGGAGGCTCTTTCTCATGCCCCGCACTTCACTTAATGGCCCGCCCTGCAGATATTTTCCCCGCTGGTGACAGCTCAAGGAAGCAAGCTACCACCCACCACCACTGCACCTCCTCCTGACGTGGAACATGCCGGCTGCCGCATTCCGACCCAGGCCTGGTCTAGAGCACCAGGCCTCAGGAGGTCGGCTCTGCCTGCGGAGCTCAGTGTGATAAAGGCGGCCCAGACCACCTTATTGTTTGCCGCCATCATGGCCACAGGCTGCGACCCGTATCAGGTAGGCATAAACTACCCTACTCTAACAACAACTTCCTACCAATTTTCCTGGTGGTGTTTAGTGCCAGGAAGAGGCTGGATACTCCTCTCTTGACACCTTTATAGGCCCCTCTTTAACCCACCCCTTCCCTTTAACCTGGCCTATCCCCACCATGTTCGTGGCCCGCACGAAGCACCCCTGGGTAAGACTGGTCTGCGAACTTCACTTCTTACGGGGGCCGACATTATAGCCTCCTGGACGAGTTCAGGAGCGATATAAAGCACTGGAGGAGTCTAGCCCCTTTTCTGATTTAACTGTCATGGATGAGATATTTTCAATGAGTTGAACTTGGGTGGGGGGGTTGGCTGTTACTGTTTGTTGTATGTTAGATACTCAATGAAAAGATTTTTTTTTAAGCTGTCTGCGGGGGAGATGTAAAAATAGCAGTTTGTTTTCATCCCTAGAGCCTGTCGCAGCGGGAAGAAGCAAAAACCTTCCTTTGAGCATAGGGGTACGTGAGGCCACATTGTGAAGGAACATCTTAACAATAGCACATGCTGCCCCAGTATGTGAAAACAGCTAGACCTGGAACGAGCAACTTGTAGGAAACAGATTCACCTATTTATCTCCCAAACAGTGAAGACTTGAAAAGCCACATGAACTTGGAGAGCATGTCTGGGTATTGCTGCAACATTTACCAAGGAAAGCTGGGCTCATAGAAGAAGGCTCTGAGGAGAAGTGCACGCTGTATTTGTGTGAAAGTTAATTTAGCAAAGAATGCAAGTCTGGTATTTAAGGCTTTCAGTCTAATAGATGTGAGAACATTGTGTCCAAGCTGTACCTTAACGTAACTAATCAGGTCTATTTAGAGCTTCAATATGTAGGCAAAATAGAGAACTGTTTGTCTTATTCCATCTTAAAAATGAAGGTGGGTATTTTTGCCAAGAATTAATCTGCGACAGGTAACAGCAGTAACATGCAGATGTGGAAAGAGTTCCTTATTTGGTAGCGTTTGCACCTGTAACATTGTATTAGGTACTATTTAAATTATCTTTTATTATGATGACCTCAATGGAAGAGTTTGACTTCTTACTTGTTTTCACTAGTCCAGTCCAAATTTTAATGACGCTGCAGTAATCAGCGTTATATCTGTATTTATGCATTACTCTTTTGACGCAACATTATCAAAAATCATATAATACGCCAGGTTGCTTAATTATTAGTAATTTGGCACAAACATCCTACTGCTTGAGCATAGGACAAACGCATTTAGCAACCGTGGGAGGCTGCTGATGCTGCTGTTCGTGTTCTGTTGCATGCAACACTATTTTCTTAGCATAAAATGCATCCATAGGTCCATTTTGGACGCGAGGGTGCGCTTTGGTTTAAGGAAATTGCCTAAATGATGGGTTATGTTCCGTGTGTAATCTTGCATTATTTGTTGGTAATGTCTCGTAATATGCTACGGCAAATCGTGCGAGTTACGCCCACCCCTAGTTTTCACTCGAACGGTGTACCCACATTGACTTTCTAATATAGTATGTGTGGTTTGCATAGACTCTGTAAGAATTGTCTTTAATATTTAGCATTATATATGTTAGGGCTTTTATGTAGTGCTGAATGCTGCTGCCAACTTGTCTGAGTGCAGAGGGATGGCGAAGAAAGAAGTTACTGTGTAGTTATGCTGACTACCTTGGGATGCTAACCTTAGAGGTGGAGGGAGGCGGTGCACCGAGGATCCTTAAAAACAAGCTAATCCATGAGTACTAAGGCTGGTCTTCAGTGTAAGACGTGTCGGATAAGAATATTATAATGAGGTACACCACTAGGTGACAGAGCTGAGTTATTAGGATGAACGGTGATAAGGCAGTTCCCACTAAGCCATAGATAGAGCTGGAGAGGTGAGTCTTTAGTCTTCAGGAACATTTTACGTGCTCTTCCTCAAGTCTGATATTTGGTGGGAGGGTGTTCAAGAGTTTAAAGACTTGGGGGCATATTATCAAGCGCAATTTTGCCGCTTTAGCAGCGATTTATATATCGCTCAATTATCAAGGACACGCTAACGAGCGTTTCTTTGAGTTAGCAGCCATTTTTTCTCCACTTTGCATGTCAGCAATTATTATCGCTAATGACATGTAAATTGGGCGTACCTTAGCAAAACTAAATGGAAAACACTCGCTAACTCTGCATCGCCATATTAACAAGGCTGCCCCTGACCCGCGATGCGAGGTGTAACAGGATTTAACTCCTGCAAAAATTCTGACTTAGCCATCTTTTCCATAGGAGGTGGATTGATGGGCTAAGTCCACCATCGCCTATCGGAAAGGATTTCCCTATTGCTGATGTCATGTCACTGGTTTTCCTGCGATATTCCTGCATTTCGCCACTATTGCCGGATTTTATATCACCAATGCGCAAAGCATTGTTAATACAGCGCTATCATGGCGATAAAATCCAGCAATAGCTGGCGATAGAAAAAATCGCCGTTAGCGCGTTTAGCGATAATTATCGCTACGTGTTGTTAATATGCCCTTTGAGTTTGAATAGATATCACTCCAAATATTTAGCACCTCAGCGGCTGGGTGTGAGGTTTGGTGATGACAGTCTTGGACGCCTGGCTAAGTGATAGGACTAGACAACATTTGATATGTAGCCTCTGCTACCGGCACTTCGGTGGATTACTCCGTGGGTATTTCAGTCATGTACAACAATTTATATTGAGCTTTTTAAACGATACTAATAATCATGGCCACTGGAATTATGTGAATGTATGGCCGTGGCGATTTTTGCATAATTATAGATTTACCACATTTGTCACATATTCTATCATCTGCCGCATAATTTGTAGATTTTAACAAAAAACAAATTTGTTTCAAGCTCAAATGGTTCAAAAGTTACTAAAATGCAGTGAAACATGTTGCCACATGGTGGAAGGCCATTTTCAAAACTAGACTGGTCAGCATTCTATTACTTACTGCTATATTTGGGTGTAAACAGGTACTAATGAGGTGCAGCCAATTCCCAGACAACGTTACCATGTAAAAAAATTATGAAATATTGAAGTAATACTATTACAAAATGTGTCACATTATGCAGCTTAATTTGACTTTTCTTGCCGAATATTTTACTTAAACCTGCCACATAATTTGACCCTCTTCTGCCACAGAATTCCAGTTGCCCTGATAATAATAATGGTAGAAGTAAAGTGCAAAACCGTCTTGATGTACTCGGTAATGGTAAGTGAGAGACCATGCTTTAGTATGACTAATATTGATGTTTATTGAGCAGAGGCATCTCTTTCTTTGAATACTCTCTCAAGAGACTGTGCTCAGTGAGAAAAAAGACTGACCTTCAGAACAGCTAAGACCATCTGCTTGAAACAAAGCTTATACCTCTGAGAGGATCATGCATCATAATTATTCACTCCAACCATGTGGGTGGGCACTTGCCTCCTTTCAATGTGAATTAGACAATTTACTTCTAAATAAATGATGGCTCATAAAGGGACATATTCTTGGAATTGTTCAATCTACATTAGATCACCTTCTAATATATAAGCGAGACACTGCTGATGGACATGAGACTACCTTCTGATACAGAAGCTGTCGTGTCATGTTTAGTAGGACTCTTGTGGTCCTTGTCGGACTCCTTACGGCATTACATAATCAGTTGGGGTGTGTCAGACTTTGCATCCTTGAGTGGTCTACCCCCAATCTTTTAGTTTTTTTACCTCCATGTGTTACTGTATCTTTTTGTTGGCCTTAGGACTCCGAGAACTTTCCCCCTGTGAATAAGTGCTAAAGTGCATATGTTTCTCCCCTAAGCAGCTGTGTAATTGGTGTATACCTGATTGACATATTTAATTTACTTGTAAGTCCCTGTAGGGTGGTATACCATATAACTGACGTCTGTCAGTTAAATGCTACTAGTGGCCTGTGACACTGTTTGTGCCACCAACAGAAGTAGCCTTGCAAACCTAACTCAGGTCTACCACTGCAGTGCCTGTGAGTACAGTTTACTGCCACTTCGACTTGGCTTTTAAAACTACTTAGCAAACACAAAGAGATGATGGATGGAGCACTGAAACTTTTCAGACACTCACCCCTAGTCACAGTTACTTGTTTCCGGTCCACGGAAGACCTGGCTTGGCAGTTCGTACTGGACTGTTCCCACGAGGAACAGGGTCAAGACTGATTTGCATATGGATGGGTCTGAACTGGGGTGGCTAAGTGAGCTAAAGAATGATGATGGATTCAAACCAGATCTACGACTGGGAGTGAGTGTCTGATAAGTTTCCGCGCACCGTCCATCATCTCCTTAAGTTTGCTTTGTTCGGCCTAAGTTGGCAGGGTATGCTCAGACGTGGGTCCCTTTCTCACTTTGCCAATGGATTCAAGCTATCCTGGCTGATGAGGGGTGAAACTCCTCAAAATCAGTCCTAGAATGCTTGTTTCTGGTCCAGGGAGGGCCTGGCCTGGCAGTTCCGGCTGGACTGTTCACATGAGGCACAGGGTCAAGACTGATTTGCATATGGCTGGGTTCAAACTGAAATGGCATGGTGAGCAACAAAAAACGATGAATTTAGGCCAAGATCTCTGCACTGGGGTGAATGTATGACATTGTTCTGCATTCTGTCCATCAATTGTACTTTTTGCATTTGTCACCCCGAGCGGTACGGGTATGACTAGATGTGGGTCCCGTGCTTTCCATGCCACTGGATTCAAGCTATCCTGGCTGATGAGGGGTGAAACCCGAAACTTGTCCTAGGATGCTTGGTTCCAGTCCAGGGAGGACCTGGCCTGACTGTTCGGGCTGGACGGTTCCCATGAGGCACAAGGTCAAGACTGATTTGCATATGGATGGGGTCATACTGGAATGGCGAGGAATAAAACAATGGATTTGGGCCCAAATCTCTGTACTGTGGTGAATGTATGACATTGTTCTGCATTCTGTCCATCAATTGTTCTTTTTGCATTTGTCACCCCGAGTGGGACTGGTATGCCCAGGTGGGTCCCGTGCTCTCCATGCCACTGGAGTCAAGGTATCCTGGTGAGGAGGGGTGAAACCCTGAAACCGGCCCTAGGATGCTTGTTTCCAGTCCAGGGAGGCCCTGGCCTGACAGTTCGGGCTGGACTGTTCCCACGAGGCACAGGGTTAAGACATTTGCATGTGGCTGGGTTCAAACTGGAATGGAATGGTGAGCAAAACAACAATGGATTTAGGCCCAGATCTCTGTACTGGGGTGAATGTTTGACGTTGTTCTACATTCCATCCATCAATTGCTCTGTTTGCACTTTTAGAAAGTATACATTTCTCTGCACTTACTGCTCTATGTGCCTGACAGCCTGCCTCCAATACATGTCTGGGTTGGGCTGGGTGAGAGCTACATGTGTGCATTCCTTCTAGACATCCACAACACAAGTCACTCAACTGCATATGTATTCTGATGGGACTTCCTAGGCTGGGTGGAGCTCACACTCCACTTGAATTGGTAGTGTCCTGCCAACACACAAGATAGTAATCACCCCCCATGACAGCCTGGCAGATAGGACTAGGTCACAAGGCACTCTTGTGCACTTTAGAGAACTCCTTTGAAGTCACCCCTACATCAAAGGCACTTTTGGGTATAAGTACTGGGGCTCTAACACCTGAAATTAGACACTGTGTGGGACTTATAATCAGATGCTGCTAGCTCTACATCTACACATTTCCAGATGGACTGCTGTGCTGCCAGGAGGGACTGCCACTTTGCTAATTGATTTGCTGTGGTGACCAGCTGCTTGCTGAGTGCTGTGCTGCAAGAAACACTGCCAGTCTGCGACCTGCTTTCATGTGCTGGCCTGCTTCCTGCTACCTTTTGGTGTGCTACAAATGTTCTCCAAGGGCTCGTTGGCTTCCCTCTTGTTCCTAAAAGTCTCGGGGTCATCAAATACTTTTTGCTGAACCGACACTGCCGTAGGACTCTGAGTCTGGCAGCTGAAACCACTTCAGGCTCCTCACTTCCCTTCGCTGAGGACCAGCACACCACTTTGGGATACCGAGGCTCCATGCCCCACCCACATCTGTGCGGGGCATGGACCCTCGGCATCGAGAGTGGCACCTCGGGCTGGGTGCTGAGCGGATCAGCTGTATTCCCTTTGAATGTGTTGCCTGGGCAACACAGAGTGCAGTGACTGTGTTTTCCCCACACCAGCTGCCTTCGGCTGTCCGATGCTGGAGACCCGCTTCCCTTGTTCTCAGTACCCGGAGCAGGTACAGATTCACAGCAGACATCTGAGGTCCCAGCAGCTTCTGTGCTCCCACTAACAGGCGGCGTAGTCTGCCTCACTAGCGGGACTGTGATGCTTCAACTCCTCTGTTGTTTGCCCCACGTAGTGTAAACTGGTCAGCGTTACAGGGATTGCCTTAGCCAATGCGAGTGCTCTTTCAGTACTCAGGAGTTTGCTAATAATGCATTTTTGCCTACTTTAGACAAAACACTATGAACGTGAGTGGAATAGAGTAAATATCAACGGCTGCAACAAAAGACATGGAGTAAAATGCTATACCAAAGGGGATGATGGACGGAGCGCTTGAGCAAATCAAACACTCACCCCCAGTCAACTGATCTGGCTTTAATCCATCATCATTCTTTAGCTCACTCCACCACCCCAGTTCAGACATGGCCATATTCAAATCAGTCTGATCCTGTGCCTCATGGGAACAGTCCAGCCCGAACTGCCAAGCCATGTCTTCCCTGGACTGGAAACAAGCATCCTGGGACCGGTTTCTGGCTAATCAGCCGTCATCAGCCAGCCTAGCTTGAATCCAGTGGCAAAGTGAGCAAGGGACCCACGTCTGGACATACCCAGCCAACTTAGGGCAAACAAAGCGCTTGAGCAAATCAAACACTCACCTCCAGTCAACTGATCTGGGTTTAATCCATCATAATTCTTTAGCTGACCCCACCACCCAGTCAGTTGACTGGGGGTAAGTGTTTGATTTGTTCAAACGTTCCGTCCATCATCCCCTTTTTTATCGCGTTGGTCGCCCTAAGTTGGCAGGGTATGCCCAGACGTGGGTCCCTTGCTCACTTTGCCACTGGTTTCAAGATAGCCTGGCTGATGAGGGTTATGAACCCGAAACCGGTCCCATGATTCTTGTTTCCGGCCCAGGGAAGACATGGCTTGGCAGTTCGGGCTGGACTGTTGAAATGAAATGAAATGAAAACAAATGTATATAGCGCTACTAAGCCCAAAGGGCATCAAGGCGCCTAACCAAAAAAAACTAGCTGGAGCAAATATGCTCTATTACTGGTAGGCCTTGATGAAAAACCAAGTTTTGAGCGCTTTTTTAAAAAGGGACAGGGACGGTTGGGCTTTAATCTCCAATGGGAGTGAATTCCACAACCTAGGGGCAACGATAGAAAATGCTCTGCTGCCCCAACGGACCTTCCTAACCCGGGGAACCACCAACAGATTCATCTCCGATGATCTGAGGGTTCTACTGGGCACATGGCGAGTTAGCAGGGAACCCAGGGGGTTTGGAGAATCAGCCGCGAGAGCTCTAAAGGCCAAGCACAGGATTTTAAAAGAAATCCTCTGTTGTATAGGAAGCCAATGCAGGCTCTTTCTGGCCATTGTAGCAGAGGATGCATTAGGTAAGGCTAGAACAAAATGCGCGGCCGCGTTCTGAACGACCTGAAGGCACTGAATGAGTCCCTTGTTGGAGTCTGCATAAAGAGCGTTACAGTAATCCAACCTGGAACCCACTAATGCAACCACAGTCTGCTTACATGCTTGGGGAGAGAGATAGTGCAGGATTCTTTTACGAATCTTGATGACTCCCCAGCAAGTGGCCACTGTTCGATTGACCTGTAGAGTCATGGACAGTGATGTGTCAAATATAACGCCGAGATTTCTGGCCAATTGGGAAGGAAATGGACACGTTCCCAAAGATGAAGGCCACCACTCGCTAGACCAGATGTCCTGGTCCTTGCCAAAGACCAGGATCTCTGTTTTATCGCCGTTCAACTTTAGGGAGTTTTGAATCATCCACTCCGAGACTGTCTGCATACAAGTCCTAAAGTTGACGGCGGAAGTGGTAACAGAATGGGCCAGGGACACCATGATTTGGGTGTCATCGGCGTATGACACAACCTCCATCCCCTGCGATTTTACTAACCTGCCAAGGGGAGCCACATAGATGTTAAATAGGGTCGGACTCAAGGCCGACCCCTGTGGCACCCCATACTGCAAGGATTTAGCAGGGGAGAGAAACTCTCCGAGCATGACTCTCTGCTCTCTCAGATGTAAAAAAGAGTGCAGAAGGTTCAAGGCCGAGCCCGCAATCCCTGCCTCCCTCAAACGCGATGTTAGCGTAGAGGGAGACAGGGTATCAAACGCTGCTGTGAGGTCAAGTAGTACCAACACAGTGGTTTGGCCCAAATCCACCTTCAAACGGATGTTGTTCAAAACCATAGTCAATGCAGATTCCGTACTATGGGCGTTTCTCAATCCATGCTGGGAACTATCTAAGAACCCAGAGGAATCCAGAAAGGTAGATAGGTGTGCGTTCAGGTGTGATTCGAGCATTTTTGCGGGGGCGGGTAACAAGGAAATGGGCCTAAAATTCTTAAGCTGTTCTGGGTCCAAGGTGGGTTTCTTCAGGAGGGGCTTCACTATAGCCCTTTTCCACACCGAAGGGAAGGTACCTTGAGCCATGGCACCGTTCATCACTTCAAGAAGAGGCGGCAGAAGCGTGTGCCTACAATCTTTCAGAGTCTTCAAAGGACAAGGGTCCAAAGGTGAGGCCGACTTTGTCCGATCCAACAGGAGATCAAGCCCATCAAGGGAAAGTGGCGGAAAATGAGAGGAGATCCTGGTGGGGTCTCTTGACCAGAACTCTAGATTAGCCAGGGTTTGAGAGGAAGAGTCCCCCAAGGTATTCCTCTGAGTTTCCAAGGCAACATATATATCCTCGATTTTTTTATGAAAAAACTCGGAGATATTATTGCAAAGCTCCTGCGAGCCCACAACCGGATCAGGCATTTGGAGGGAACAAAGAGAATCCACGATTTTAAAAAGTTCTCTAGACGAAGTAAGGGAAGTAGTAAGGTTTGAGAAGAACTCCTGTTTTCCCTTGATTACACTAGCCTTATATTCTCTCAACAGGCGCTTGTGTGCGTCTCTTTCTATGGGGTCCCAAGCCTTCCTCCATCTCCTCTCCTGTCTTCTACAACTCTGTCTCAAAAGTCTTAACGGCTCTGAGAACCAGGGGGCAGAAGGTTTACGCCGTGCTGAGTATCGATAAGATGCAGGGGCTAGTTCGTCAACAGCTTTGGCGATGGAGTGAGCAAGCTCTTGGGCTGCTTCGTCAGCTTCTCTCAAAAGAGAGTGATAGCTGGTCTTTATATATGGAGCAAGGGCTTCGTTGGTAATATTCTTGTAGCACCTTTTTGGGCCTCTAGTAGAAGTAGGCAGAACCTGCAGCTCTGCCGGGCCAGAAGCCAGTTCAAGGGGTACTGCCAAGTGGTCTGACCAGACTAAAGGCACCGGAAGACCAGCTGAAAGTCTAGGGTCATTAGTGAACTTAGTGACTGTTCCCATGAGGCACAGGGTTAGACTGATTTGCATATGGCCATGTCTGAACTGGGGTGGTGGTGGTGGAGTGAGCTAAAGAATGATGATGGATTAAACCCAGATCAGTTGACTGGGGGTGAGTGTTTGATTTGCTCAAATGCTCCGTCCATCATCCCCTTTGGTATCACTTTCATGGAGTAAAATGCTGGCACATTCCTGAAACCTTCACCACCATTCACACCAGCAAAAAGCAGATATTTTGACCCTGGTGGATGATATGGAATGAAAGGTTTGATGACTTCATCAATGCTCTAGCTGCTTCCGTGCGTCGCCCGGCCGTGGCCATCTGACGTCACAGTGGGGGTGTGCAGAGGTCGTCCGGGGGCCGTCCGAACCACGCACACGTGGAATTCTACTGCACAGCGGGGGGAATTCCAGCAGCAGTGAATGCGGCTAGTAGGAGTGGATGACAAAAAGATGATCAAATACTTAAAGAACCTTGCAGGTGGTGGAATGAAAGGAGTGATAAAGAAAATACCACAAGCTACTGAACTATTGTTCAGTCAAATTAAAGAAACTTTGGAATCCAGGTTCAATCCAACACCGAAAGTCGACTATGAAAGGTACAATTTCAACCAGGCAAGGCAGCAGGCTGGTGAAATGATGGATGAATTTGTTGAAAGACTGGATGCTCTTATCAAGCACCTCAAGTTCAGTGAATTCAATGATGAAGAAGCAATGCGCTACAGAGTCACTGATGGTTGCCTCTATGATTTGTTCAGACAACACATGCTGAGAGAGACATTAAATCTACAATATGCACTCATGGCTGTGAGAGCTGAAAAATGGGTAGATTGATAGGCTGCTGATATGGAATCTGGAACAGCCAGAATGAGTAGGCGTCGGCTCTGAAAATTAAGCAAAAACACAACGTGGAGGTCCATAAGATGATGTCTCCGAAAAAAAAGAAACTGTGTTTCTGATGTGGATTCTCATTTCCACATGAAGGTAAATGTCCCACCATTAGATAGACATTCAAAGGCTTTGGAAATAAGACCATTTCATAATGGTCTGCAAAGCAAAATAGAAACCAAATGTGTCCCGACAATAAGAGAAAATGGGCACCAGAATGTTCCAAAAGAATTCTACCCACGCCCACAAGGCCAAATGGCATCATCAACTGAGGCAAGTAGAGACTAAGCAAATCCCTCATCATCAAATTCATTTTCCAAAGGCTCCTCTACTTCATCATCGAATGACAGTGAAGAAGATGGATGTGCAATGTAGGATTGGCAAGTTAAAGAGTGATCGCCACGTGAATGGACCAAGCTCCTTTGGACAGTGCCCTAAGATCAAGCTAAAGGTGAATGGCTGCCCTATAACTTTTATTATAAGCAGTGGTGCATCGATCAATATCAGGCCGGCAGAAAAATTTAAAGAACTGTCTCTGGTACCACGTCAAATGTCTTCAGAAAAAAAGGTGGGCACTTGGGCTGTTTCTATGGCATTGCAAACTCAAGGGTCATTCATAGCAACCATGGAGCATACGAAAACAACGGTATAAGCACCAATTCATGTTGTCCAATGTACTTCGGCGAGAGCATGTCTACTCAGTTTTAGCACTGCTCCTGACATGGGACTGATATCTATCAACTACAACCTCAAGGCACATTCTGTAAATGTAAGTAAATTCAGGTCGTTGTTTCAAGGACTGGCAAAACTCAAGAAAAGGACAGTGCAACTTCCCATTAATGAGGACATTCATCCTGTTGCTCAGCAATACAGTCAAATTGCTTTTCATTTACAAGAGACAGTTGAGACAAAACTAGAGACATTATTAAAACATGACATCATCAAGCGCTCTGCTGGTTCGACGCCATGGGTTTGGTCCATAGTGGTAGTGGCAAAAAAGAGCAGTGGGAGTGGAATGCACATTTGTATTGATATGCCCCAGGCCAACAAAGCAATTGAGACAGAAAAACATCAAGGTCCACACATAGTGGACATGATTAAACAGCTGAATGGTGCCAAATAATTCTCCCATCTTGATTTGAACAAAGGATACCATCAACTCGAGCTGGAAGAGATATGAAGGTTCATTACTACTTTATCAACTCATGGTGGTTTGCTCAGATACAAAAGACTTGGTTTTGGTGTGCCATCGGCTGCATAAATCTTTCAGGATGTCATTAACTGAGTAATTCAGTCTGTCACTCACTTCTTTTAATTACAGTGATGTTATACTAGTGTTTGGGGCCACAAAAAAGTATGCCATCTGCTCACTAAAACAGGTCTCACTTTTAAATGCTGGAAAGTCTTAGTCTCACAAAACCAAACTCAAGTTCTTTGGGGCATATTTTCTTTGAAGGGGGGATGGCTCTTGACCCTGAAAAAGTACAAGCATTGTCTCCCACTGGTCCCCCACAGGATTCTATCCTTTTTTAGGCATGACCAGCTAGAGCTCCAGATACATTTCTGACTTTGCCACAGTGCCCCATTAAGAGAGTTGACAAAGAAGAATATTCCTTTCCAATGGTCCTCTGAATGTGATCAAATTTCAAGCAAATCAACACACCATTGAAAATGCAACTGAAATGGTCTATTTTGTCCCTAAGTTACACACGAGTTCATAGCAGATGCAAGCCCAGTGGGGTTGGGCGCGATTCTTGCTCAACACAATGAACATTCAAATGCTCACAGACACATTGTTGCCTAAGCTAGCAGAAGTCTGTCTCAAACTGAACTTGTCTAATCTCAGCCTGAAAAGGAGAGGCTTGCTGTAGTGTAGGCTTGTGAACGTTTTCATATGTTTCTGTACTGAAAGCACTTCACCCTTGTTACTGATCACCAGGTGTTGCTCGCCATTTTCAGGAAATCCAAAAGCCAAGACACCCCCTTGCATTGAAAGGTGGGGGTTGTGATTGCAAGAGTATGATTACACTATTGTGCATGAGCCAGGGAAGGATCAAAACCCTGCAGATTACTTTTCAAGAGTGCTGTTACAACGTCACAGTTCAAAGTCCAAAGCAGCAGATGAGTATATCAATTTATAGTAAAGTCTAGTATCCCTGCAGCTCTATCCATTGAGCAAATCCTTGCTGCCACCAACACAGACAGAAACATGCTCACACTCAAGGATATCATTACAACTCAATCCTGGAGAAGGCACACTTGATATCTCACACCTTTACAAATGATCTTGAATATCAAAAATTCAAAAATGTGCAGGACAAACTTTCTGTCAATCAAGAAGGATTTTACTAAGAGGTTTGAGGATTGTAATAACTGAGAGCTTGAAGCAACAAGCCATTGAACACGCACACAAAGGACACTGTGCATTGTAGCCACCAAGCGAGCCTTCAGAGACCGAGTGTGGTTTCCTAGCCTTGATGAAAGAGTCGAAAAGTAACTAAAAACATGTCACCTGTGGAACTGCTTATCTCCCAAGACAACCCAGCGTATGCTAAACATCTCTATGGTTCCTAAACAAGTGTGGGAGAAAATTGCAGTTGATTTCTTTAGACCCTTAAACAATTTCCATCATCTCATGGTAGTTATTGATGAGTACACACGGTTTCCCATAGTGGAAGAAAAGTCATCGACCACCCATGATAAAGTCAGCAAGAGGTTGGATGACATTTTCCCATTATGGGGTGTTCCCTCCATTCTCAAGTATGACAGTGGTCCACCCTTCCAGAGCAGAAAGGTTAAGGACTTTCTTAATTGCTTGAATGTCGAACATCAGAAAAGTGGTAAGTAGACATATTATCGAGTTTAAAATATCATTCTATCGTGTTTTTAAAGTTGACAGTTGAAAATATTGTGGTATGTAATATCGATGTCAAGAATATCGATTTTGTATGTTGTTTAAAACATCGTTGTTAAAAATGTTTATGTAGGAAATATCGTTGAAAAACATCGATTTTTTAAATGTAATGTAGTTTTTTTTAATAGTATACATTTCTAAATATAGTGATTTTTTTATAAATTGGGTATGTTTTATTGAAAAATTGTTTTAGGTGCTGGATGTTGGGTTTATAGGGATAAGGGTGGGGAGTGTTTTAAAATATTAATAAAAAGAATGTACATTTATAAAAAATAAAAAAAATTAAGAATAGTTGTATGTTATGTTTATAGATGATGGGGATGGGAAATGTTATATAAATGTAATGAAATGTAAAAATGAAATAATAAATACAACTTTTTTTTTAAATTACATTAATAGTGGGATTTTGTGATTATTGCAGATATGTTTGTGGAGTGGTTTTTAAAAAAGAAACAACATTTTAAATAAAAATGTTTAAAAAAGTTAGTGGTTAAAAAAATAGAGGCTTGTTTGGGAGAGGTGTGTTGTGTTTAGATGAGATAAGTGTGGTGTTTTTTTGTGATAAATGTGTAATAATTATTTTTAATTTCAGAAATGTTATTTAAAAAATGTAAATCTTTGAGGAGGTGGAATATTTGTGTTAATTATTAATGTTATCAAAAATAATTTTTATGTATTGGGGGATTTTTATTATTTAATAAACAATTTTGTAAGTGAAATATTACATATAAAAACATTACATTTGGTATTCTGTATTATATTATATATTCAAAATATAAAAAATATATATTTATAAATAATTACAAAAATTAGCATACATCTTTTCTTGGTATGCTTTTAGAAGTGGAAATAGTATAGTATATATGCGTAGTGTGTAGAATGTTTTATGTAGTTTACAGTGGAAATATTACATTATATATGTTTAATGGCCAGCACCTTCCCTATGTTATGGTAGTTTGGAGTGTGACTAGTATATGGTATTTGTTTAGTGTCCAACACCTTCCCTATTTTTATGTATTTTGGAGTGGGAATAGTATATTTTATATGTTTTTTGTCCAGCACCTTTCCTGAGTTAATATAGTTTGGCGTGGGAACAGTGCATTATATATGTTTATTTTTTCAGCGCCTTCCCTGTTTTAACCCCTTGTGTGCTCGTGACGGCCGGGAGCCATCACGTGTCACGGTGGGCGTGTGCCGAGGACGGCCTCTGGCCGTTCGGATCCCGCCCACTTATTTAGATCCCCGCACAGCGCGATAATTCGCACCGTATGCAAGGGGTTAATGTAGTATGGAGAAGGAATAGTTCATTATAGAGGTTTAGTCTCCAGCACTTTCCCTCATTCAATGTAGTTTGGAGTAGGTATATTAAAGTATATATGTTTACTGTCCTGCACCTTCTGTGTTTTAATGTAGTTTGAAATGGGAATAGTATATTTTATATGTTTAGTGTCCAGCATTTTCCCTGAGTTAATATAGTTTGGAGTGAGAATAGTAAATTATATATGTTTACTTTCCAGCACCTTCCCTGATTTACTGTAGTTTGGAGAAGGAATAGTTCATTTTATATGTTTAGTGTCCAGAACTTCCCCTGAGATAATATAGTTTAGAGTTGGAATATCATTTTTTCTATGTTTAGTGAGCAGTGCTTTTTTCTGAGTTAATGTAGTTTGGATTGAGAATAGTAAAATATATTTTTTAATTTTGGAGCAAGATTATGAAAATAATGTATATTTAAGTAGTAATAGTATGTAATATTTGTTTATTAAAATTTCAATTTGTAACAGCTATTAAATGTAAGACAATTATTTTATTAAAAATACAGTATAAGAAAAATAACATAGAAAATAAATAAATGGCAATATTATTATTTTTTTATTTCTTTATTTTTATTGAAAGATTCAAGCAACGAAATTTAGTGATTTTTACTTTATTTGAAATCTTTCATATATATTGTTATGAAGCAAAATAATAATGCATTATTATTTGGAAAATATTTAAACATAAAAAATACAATTTTTAAGTATGAAACATGATCAGGTAGGCAGAGAGGCGCTTTCGGAGGCAATTCTATATCTCACTTAATTGGAATTCTACTAATAGCAGGGCCACTTAGTGGGATGCCCTGAAGGCAGTGATTTGAGGTGCAGGAATGGGATTAACATATGAGGTAAGGAGGCAATTGATTGGTGAGTTGCGCAATAGGGAGTACTCGCTGGCTGTAGTACAGACAGGTGTGCAGGGTCAGGAGGATGCCCGAGAGCAGGAGCGTGTGCTGCATGAACAAATAACAGATATATGGGATAGGCTGGACAAATATACACTTCCTAAATACAGACAATTGTTACACGCATAGGGAGACAAGTCTAGTCGACTGTTAGCATGGATACTGCGTAGGGAGAAGGCGCCCCCTTTGATCACCTGTCTAAGTACACAAACAGGTGAACTGGTCCACTCTAGACTAGATATACTGGAGTAATTTCGATAGCATATGCATCAGGTATTCGGCTGACCCTCTGGTCAGACCTGAGAGCAATGTCCCATTTCTGGAGGGCCTCCAACTGACGAAGCTCACTGCGGAGGACAGGCAGGAGCTGGAAGCGCAACTGACAACAGATGAGATGGTAGAGGCTATCGCGGACATGCCCAGGGCTAAGGCTCCAGGAGGGGATGGATTTTTGAGTGAATTCTATCAGGCGTACTCGGCAAAGCTGATGCAACCCTTATTACAAACATTTTGAGGCCATTGAAAAGGGGGTATTACCGACAACAATGCAAGAGAAATATGCATGTTCCCTAAGCTTGGTGGAAATAGCCAGGACCCCGCGGCATACAGTGAATAACAATGACGTGAAAATATTGTGTAAAGTACTGGCTAAGAGGCTGGGACCGCACATGGCCCACTTGATCCATGAGGACCAGTGTGGCATTATTCTGGGCCAGAATATGGGTAAGAACATTAGGCAGGTGCTCCATATTATGAATGAGACACGTTTGAACGCGGAGGAAATGGCACTAGTATCAATTGATCTTTAAAAAGTTTTTGATAAAGTGGATTGGGGTACCTACAAGAGGTATTGAGAGTGGCAGGATTCGGGCCCCGATTTCGTAAGTGGGTTCAGATAATGTATATTAAGCCAAGTGTCAGGCTCCGGCTGGGTCAGAATAGATCTACACAATGGTTCTTAGAACGAGGTATGCGGCAGGGATGCCCCCTGTCCCTGTTACTCTTCGCATTGGCCATAGAGCCTATGGCGGTGTGGGCCAGGTGAGATTTGGCTGGATGGGGAATTCGACTGGGGAGTGCCCTTCATCTGGTCTTGCTATATGTGAATGATGCATTGTTTTATGTAAAATCCCCCGGACAGTGATTCCAGAGCTATTGCAGCTGTTGGACAAATTTGCAGAATATTCAGGCTTGCGCCCAAACAGGGCTAAGTCTTTGGTGTTCCCTCTGGCTGGTCTGATGGAATATAGAGTTGAGGAGCTGCCAAACTTAGGGCTGCAGTGGGTATTTGGGAGTACAAGTTAGACATGAAGATGTGCAGATCCTTCGCTTGAACATATTTAAGATATTGGACTCTCTGAAGGGCTCAGAAGCATTCTGGAATAAACTGCTGCTTTCCTTGATGGGCAGAATTGCGGTGGCTAAGATGGTGCTCTTGCCCCGATGCCTTTATGCATTACAGAATTCCATGTGTAATATTCCTGTGTCAGTGTTTTGGCAATTGAGGTCGTTGTTGATGTCCTTGTACTGGGCGGTGAAACACAGCAGAATGGCATGGCAGGTCCTTTCAAGACGCTATGAGGAGGGGGGATTAGAGGTACCCAGATTGGATTTATACTATTATGCAGCGCAGCTTCAGCATGCAGCGCGGTGGACGGATGTGAAAGATAACTGGGAGAAGCGCTTGCTGGATGGACTGGTTCAACCGGAGAAACTTCCTGTTGCGTTGATGGAAGGGGCGGGTGTGGGCATGGAACTCCCATATATTGTTAGGCAAACAGCATTTATATGGCATAAATTTGTGGAGCAAGTGCTATGGCACGCACCTATTCATAGGGAGTTAAGCGTTTGGCACCTGGCCCCTGTATGTCAAATGGTTGAGAGTATGTCCTTCAGGGCATGTAGGGAGGGCGGTTGTCAAGTACTCGCTGATCTATACATACATTTTTAGAAAGAAGAAGTTGGTGTGCGCGATTATAACAGGAGTGAATGCCTGATCTGAGGGTCGGCCCTGTTGCAGCCTGTGAAATACCCCGATCTGACACCCCCCCGGGGAGCACAATGTGTCCTGATCTGAACTGAATTATATTGGGAAGCAGATTGAAGGGAGATCCTGTGTACGAGTGTGGTTCCTCAGTGCCCCATGGCCTCCCTGCAGAATACTGGCATTTGAGGATCCGGGTGTGTACCTGGACACATCCTATGCTGCAGCTCGCCCCAGACTGCTGAGTGAGTACTTACTGGAGACGTTGGTGGGGCGGGACGGAAGGAATATACCCTAGCATGGAGCTGATCTCCTGGCAATCTAATGTGACCTGTCGCACCCTGCTCACAGTGAGAGCACGCTGCAGCTGCGGGTCCCGCCCTTTCGCCGATGTGCTTGGAGAATTCACAGAGGGAGAGGGGAGCGGAATTGTGGACCCCTTTCTGACCGAGACGCGCTGATAGCAGACTGTTCTGCCAGCATTGGACCTTCCCGACATCCAAATAGGCGCTGAACGACGACTTCTTGGCCCTCTCCTCGGCGGGCCTCCACACATCATGTGGAAACCAGACGGACGCCAGCCGAAGCTTCATTTTGAGGCGCGAAAGGGCACCCGTTCCCAGACGGATCGAGAGGAAGAAATGGCAGAGGTACCGGTATCTTCCACTGCGGACCTGAAATACCTATTGCTAGTGATGCAGTCCAGCCTGCACTCCATAGAATCCAAAATGGACTCCATGAATGCACGATTAGATGGCGTCACACACAGAGTGGACAAACATGAAGAACGACTGACGGAGACCGAACGGCGAATTTCAGACTTGGAGGACACCTCCACTGCGACGACGACCAGAACGCTAGAAAGGAAGAGGGTCTTGAGAGTCATAGCGGCCAAGAATGAAGACTTAGAATCCCCCTCCAGGAGGAACAACCTCTGCATTCTGGGAGTGCCGGAATCAACAGCTACCGACAGGATGTAGGAATGCGTAGAGCGCCTCCTCATCATGCTGGGAGGGGAGCCTTCTCACCAGTCTTGGTGGTTGAGCGGGCTCATCGCTCGCTAGCAGCTCGCCCGGTCCCTGGAGTCACGCCCCGCCCAATACTCGCAGGATACTTAATTACTGAGACTGGGATACAGCCCTCCGCCTCCCAAGGGAGCAGGGACAACTTCGCTATGAGGGGAAGAACATTTCAATATAGCCCGATTTCACCATTGCCGTTCAAGAACAGAGACGGAAATTTCTCACTGTGAAGAAGAAATTGCAACAGCTCAATATTCCCTCGCGATGCTCTTCCCAGCCAGACTCAAAGTGACACATCAAAGTAAACATAATTTCTTCAACACCCCACAACTCGTGCAGGATTTCCTCAAAACCTTGCAGAAACCAGTGGTGGGTCACTCCTCCCCGCCCCATCGCCAAATCGTTGGAGGGGACACTTCAGATGTAGAGTGAAAAGATGCTACCAAGACTTTTTCAAGTGGAGACCACGCCACACGGAACTGAACCAGGCATCACGCATGATGGGGGCTAACTGAAGGGGAGAGGGGGCCGGTTGTGTGGTGGTGCCACTGGCCCCCTACCCACAAGAAACTAAATACACACACGGTGACCTTGGAATCCCGGCACGCATAAGCGGTGGGCTGACTGCCCCCTCGTTCCTGGCCGTAGTGATGCTAACGGATATATCCTATCCCTATCCCGCCATGCTGGCGGAATTCATCGGACTTGATGGATGTACCAGAAATTGGAACAAGATGACAATACATATGATCACCCGAACACCCTCGCCCCGGCGAGGAATACCCTGGTCGCCCTCTGGACCCCACCTCTCAGGTGACCCCCTTGCCAGTATTGTTGTTCTATTGACAGTTCTGTTAACGGTTACACCAATTTCCCCTGTTAGGATCATTGCATTAAGGGACTGGTGGGAGGGGGGAGGGAAGATGACCATGGCAGGATTGGGCTGCTGATGTGGGAAGGGGGGAGTTTTGTATCACCGTATGAGTAGCAGAAGTCCCTGCAACTTGCCACATGCCACTGTTTTACCAACCATTTATACGCCTAGATATCGACGCCAGATTGTTTCATGCCACTGTTTAAGAATGTGAAACTTCAATCACCACAATGACTAAATGTTCTTGACCCCCCACATACCACTTCCTTACTTGGAATGTACGCGGACTGGGAGAACCCCGCAAGCGCAGACACATATTATCTTACTTAGACCGCCACTATATACACTGCTCGATGCTGCAAGAGATGCATTTTAATCCTACCACCCCCTCCACATTGGTCGCTCGTTGGGCCAGTTACACATGCTTTTTCTCCTATTTGTCATATGCCTGGGGCACTTGCATCCTAGTAAGAAAATACCTTCCATATACCCCAATAGGTTCCGTCACAGACAAACAGGGACGATACTCTATCCTCTGGGGCAGGCTAGCTGCTCAATCCTTCACATTTGTTTCCTGCTATGGGCCACATGCCGGATGATCCAGAATTTCTCCGGGTACTATGAGGCAAGATCCTAGAGATAGGATCTACGCACTTACTGTGGGTGGGGTTTCAATGTCACAGTTAATCCAACACTGGACTACTCACTCCAGCAACCACAGCACTATTCCCACTCACAATCTACCCTAAAAATTATTATTGCTGATTTTTAACTGATTAATGCGTGGCATCATTTGCCCCTATCGAGGCGGGAGGGTACCTGTTATACCACTGCCCGTTCCTCCTGGTCCAGAATCGATGCATGGCTCATCACCAAGGGCCTCGTCCCCTGGGTGACGCACACCACCCAGCTTCCCCAGACGTATTCGGATCACACTCCAGTGCTGGTCGCTCTCACCCCCCCACATGTGGACTCTCCTTTCTTGTCTTGGTGCCTTAATCCAATAACCTTGCTAGACCCAGTTTTCAAGCAGGAACTTGTGCAGGAGATCACAGACTTTTTCCCTCGGAATGAGGATTCAGTTTCACAATACTCCACGGTGTGAGAAGCTTTCAAAGTTTTCATACGTGGTTTGTGCATTGCAAAGAGTGGGGGAACTTGAAGGACATTCGATCCACCCTACGTCGCTTGGAAACAGACCTCAAACACATCGAGGCTGAAATGCAAACTAACCCCACACCTGATTTACAGGCTACACTGCGTAGTGCGCTCAGTGAATATCAGGAGACAGCTGAGAGGGAGTGTAAATTAAAAGGGAAATATTATAGGGCACGCCAATATGGAGAGGGAGACAGGCCCGGAAAAATGCTTGCGCTCTTAATCCGAACTCCGCAATTCTCAAACATTATCCTTGAAATTGAAGATGAGGATGGCCAAATGCATAGAAACTTTCAAAGGTTCTACAAATCCCTCTATAAGACTCATAGAACTCAACCGGTGGACTTCACCTCTTTCTTTGAAGACACTGCGATTGCCTGGTTGGGGGATGGTCAGAGGGAATTTCTTCTGCAACATCATGAGGATGAGGAAATTATATCGGCCATAATGCAATTGCAATCCAGAAAGGCGCCAGGGCCGGGCGGCCTCCCGGCTGAATTTTATAAAACTTTCCGTCATTTACTCATCCTGGTACTGCGGCACGCCTACGAGGAAGCTCGTGAGACTGGTATACTTCCTCCCTCTATGTGAGAGGCGCACATCATCTCCCTTCCTAAGCTGGGCAAATCACCTACCTACTGTGATACGTATAGGCCCCTATCCTTAATAAACGTTGACGCAAAAACTTTTGCTAAATTAATCGCCAACCGTATCAGTCCCCTCATGACAGCCCTGATGCTACATGACCAATCAGGCTTTGTGCCCACAAGAGGCACATCACACAATCTGCACACGTTGTTTGCACTGCTCCATGATATTGACCCTGACATCAACGCTGCGGCAAAATTTCTCAAAGCCACTAAGGCGTTCGATGCCCTGGAATGGGATTATCTCGCCTTTGTCTTACAACGTATAGGTTTCCCCGCCCCCTTTCTAGCATGGATAAAATTACTATATTCAGGAAGCGAGCTAGAGTGATGGTTAATGACATTCAGTCGTCTCCCTTCACGATTACAAGGGGCACCCGGCAGGGGTGCACCCTGTCACCTCTTCTCATTGCCATAGCCATTGAGCCCCTTGTGGCCAAAGTCAGACAACACTTTCGGGAATATGCATTGATCTAACCAGAGAGGCAGATACTAATCTCCTTGTATGCAGATGATCTTACGCTATACCTGCGTAATCCTGCTATCAGCCTTAACCACATTCTCCGCTTGTTCATCCTATTTGGCCAACTATCTGGGATCAACATGAACTGAGGGAAATCCAAAATATTCCCTCTGACAGATTCCAAATTGGAGTTTCAACCTGATTACCCTCTTGCATGGTGTGCGGATACGATCACATATCTTGGCATCCATGTCTCCTGATGCCATGAGTAACTGATGCGCTCCAAATGGCCGGGCACTGGACCTCATAACTGACAAGATCACCAGGTGGTTTTGCGATGCCACTTTCCATGGCAGCCAGAGTATCTCTGATTAAAATGGTTATATTGCCTAAACTGAGATTGCTATTGAGTGTGGAGTGTTGTGTGAAGCGTCCTGAGGAGGAAAGCCGGGACCTGTAAGCCGATCATTTCATACCTTCGCTAGCGCTTTTAAAACATTGCAATTTGTTCCTACTGCTTTTATAAATTTGTTCGCTGATTTTAAGAGTTGACAAATTTTGTGTGCTTTTATAAATACTGTGTTTTTACTCACCGCCGCCATTGAATATTTATGGTGTGCTGGGTCCTGATGCTCCCCTGATCCCCCCTCTGCAGCCGAGTAGGCGCTGCTGGGGCCCCTGCCATCTTGGGTGAGGGCAGGAGCAGGGCGAGCAGGCGAGTGCTCGGCCCCTCCCACCCTCCCGCCCTCACCAATACAAAAAGCCCTATCACGCACTCCCCCTTTGATTGCTATTGAGTGTGGAGTGTTGTGTGAAGCGTCCTGAGGCGGAAAGCCGGGACCGGTAAGCCGATCATTTCATACCTTCGCTAGCGCTTTTAAAACATTGCAATTTGTTCCTACTGCTTTTATAAATTTGTTCGCTGATTTTAAGAGTTGACAAATTTTGTGTGCTTTTATAAATACTGTGTTTTTACTCACCGCCGCCATTGAATATTTATGGTGTGCTGGGTCCTGATGCTCCCCTGATCACCCCCTCAGCAGCCGAGTAGGCGCTGCCGGGGCCCCCGCCATCTTGGGTGAGGGCAGGAGCAGGGCGAGCAGACGAGTGCTCGGCCCGCTCGCCAATACAAAAAGCCCTATCACGCACTCCCCCTTTGATTGCTATTGAGTGTGGAGTGTTGTGTGAAGCGTCCTGAGGCGGAAAGCCGGGACCTGTAAGCCGATCATTTCATACCTTCGCTAGCGCTGTTAAAACATTGCAATTTGTTCCTACTGCTTTTATAAATTTGTTCGCTGATTTTAAGAGTTGACAAATTTTGTGTGCTTTTATAAATACTGTGTTTTTACTCACCGCCGCCATTGAATATTTATGGTGTGCTGGGTCCTGATGCTCCCCTGATCACCCCCTCTGCAGCCGAGTAGGCGCTGCCGGGGCCCCCGCCATCTTGGGTGAGGGCAGGAGCAGGGCGAGCAGACGAGTGCTCGGCCCCTCCCACCCTCTCGCCCTCGCCAATACAAAAAGCCCTATCACGCACTCCCCCTTTGATTGCTATTGAGTGTGGAGTGTTGTGTGAAGCGTCCTGAGGCGGAAAGCCGGGACCTGTAAGCCGATCATTTCATACCTTCGCTAGTGCTTTTAAAACATTGCAATTTGTTCCTACTGCTTTTATAAATTTGTTCGCTGATTTTAAGAGTTGACAAATTTTGTGTGCTTTTATAAATACTGTGTTTTTACTCACCGCCGCCATTGAATATTTATGGTGTGCTGGGTCCTGATGCTCCCCTGATCACCCCCTCTGCAGCCGAGTAGGCGCTGCCGGGGCCCCCGCCATCTTGGGTGAGGGCAGGAGCAGGGTGAGCAGACGAGTGCTCGGCCCCTCCCACCCTCCCGCCCTCGCCAATACAAAAAGCCCTATCACGCACTCCCCCTTTGATTGCTATTGAGTGTGGAGTGTTGTGTGAAGCGTCCTGAGGCGGAAAGCTGGGACCTGTAAGCCGATCATTTCATACCTTCGCTAGCGCTTTTAAAACATTGCAATTTGTTCCTACTGCTTTTATAAATTTGTTCGCTGATTTTAAGAGTTGACAAATTTTGTGTGCTTTTATAAATACTGTGTTTTTACTCACCGCCGCCATTGAATATTTATGGTGTGCTGGGTCCTGATGCTCCCCTGATCACCCCCTCTGCAGCCGAGTAGGCGCTGCCGGGGCCCCCGCCATCTTGGGTGAGGGCAGGAGCAGGGCGAGCAGACGAGTGCTCGGCCCCTCCCACCCTCCCGCCCTCGCCAATACAAAAAGCTCTATCACGCACTCCCCCTTTGGTTGCTATTGAGTGTGGAGTGTTGTGTGAAGCGTCCTGAGGCGGAAAGCCGGGACCTGTAAGCCGATCATTTCATACCTTCGCTAGCGCTTTTAAAACATTGCAATTTGTTCCTACTGCTTTTATAAATTTGTTCGCTGATTTTAAGAGTTGACAAATTTTGTGTGCTTTTATAAATACTGTGTTTTTACTCACCACCGCCATTGAATATTTATGGTGTGCTGGGTCCTGATGCTCCCCTGATCACCCCCTCTGCAGCCGAGTAGGCGCTGCCGGGGCCCCCGCCATCTTGGGTGAGGGCAGGAGCAGGGCGAGCAGACGAGTGTTCGGCCCCTCCCACCCTCCCGCCCTCGACAATACAAAATGGAGCCACCACACTGGAAGCGCAGCGGACGGGCGCAGCGGGCGCGCCGCCAGCGCGCCGAAGGCACGCCAAAGGCAAGCCCGTCTGCGCCCGTCCGCGACAGTCCGGGACCCGGGCCACAACCCCTGTCCTACCCACCAGCCACCCACGACCATTGAGCAAAGGCGTCATTACATACTCAGGCAGCGAATTAAGAAAATGTAACACCTCAGGCACATTGCACCAAGCGTCATGTGCACAACTGGGACCCTTGAATACCATGGGGCCAGTTAGTTGTCGGAACTGCCACTGGCTGAGTAACCCCTGGCACTGCCCTACTAATTTCACTACCCCCGACCTGGTCTTAAGATGTATCCATCTAAACGTAAGGTCCCTCCCCAAACATGCAATTGAAATCTGGGACATTTTAGAAAATGATCAACCAGACCTAGCCTTTATCACGGAGACATGGCTGGACAACCACAGTACCCCAGACATCGCTACGGCCCTCCCAGACAACTATAAAATTCTCAACTTGAATAGGGAGAAAAAGAAGGGAGGTGGGGTAGCATTGTTGTTTAAAGACTCCCTCACTTGCAGACAGGAGGCGATTACTCAGGCCAGCAGCCATGAAGCCATGGCATTTTCAGTATCCACTAACACCACCATCCTATTCGGTGGTGCTATCATCTATAACCCTCCTGGCTGCACCTCTGATTTCAACGCTTAACTCCTGGCACAAGTTATGCCAATCTGCCTTCATAACAAAAATATACTGCTCCTAGGGGACTTCAATATCCATTATGACGACAGTAATAATCCCCTCACCAAACAGCTAACCGAGAATATGGAGATCCTTCAGTTGTCCCAGAGAATTAACCAACCAACTCATAGGGCCGGACACACCCTTGACCTGATGTTCTCCAATATTAACCCCATCTCCATTTCAGGGATAAAACCATTACTGTGGACGGACCACTCTTTGGTCGAGTTTAATATTCACCTACCAGCTAAAAACCCTAGGCCCTCCTATCAAGTAGCAACCCACAGGAGAAGTTATGCTAACTTTAAGGTTGAAACTTTTCAGCAACACTTTGTCCATTCCTCTATAGGAAAAATAAGTGTTGACGAAGCAACAGATAGACTTCAGAACCACATCGCGATGGCTCTTGAGCACTGCTCACAGCGTCGCCGCGATGCCAAACCCAGACGCACCATGTCAGAAAATTGGTACGGGCGAGAACTGAAGTCGCAAAAAAGGAAATGTACAATGCTCGAACACAAATGGAGGTTAACAAGAACTCAAGAGACGAGGGTTGTTTACAAGAAAGAACTTTCGCAATACACTAAAGCCATTAGGAAGGCAAAAAAGGACTACTTCTCTCGTAGAATTACAGAGAATAAAGACTCTTCCAAAGAGCTTTTTAAAATAGTAAAAGAGCTATGCAGTCCTACCAGTCTCTCATCTAATCTGACTCCCTCACAAGTAGGATGCGACAAAATGAATAACTTCTTTTGCGAAAAAATAGACAAGATCTACTCATCTTTTCCCAACCCCAAATCGGGAAGCCCGGTGGACCATGAGCCATCCACCTCCCAAGCCTGCTGTACTTGCTTTGGCCCATTCTCTGAAGAGGAAGTGGGCAAAGCGATGCTTGAAATCAAATCTGGCTCCCCTGGACCCTTGCCCTCATCATATTTTCCGGCAACTTATCCCTTCAATCTGCCCTGCAGTGACTCAAGTGCTGAATCACTCGCTAGATGCTGCAGAATTCCCATCCAGCTGGAAGAACGCCACAGTCACCCCCCTTCTAAAAAAAGCAGGCTTAGATATCAACAACCCGGCCAATTACAGACCCATATCCCAACTTTCCTATCTGTCGAAAGTCCTAGAGAAACTGGTCAACAGGCAACTGGCCAGTTTTCTCGAAGCTAACAACCTGCTGGATATCACACAAACGGGTTTTAGGGCCAACAACAGCACGGAAACAACACTCCTGGCCGTGCTGGATAACATCAGAATGCATGTAGATCAGGGGAAAACAGTTGCCCTAATACTGTTGGATCTCTCTGCGGCATTCGACACCGTCCCACACAATCTGCTCCTGGAAACCTTAGCATCCAGGGGCATTAGGGACAGAGCACTGGGATGGCTGCGGTCTTTCCTATCGGATAGATCACAATCAGTGCACATGGGCAAGTTCTCATCCCCATGCCGGAACATCAAATACGGGGTCCCACAGGGGGCCTCGCTAAGCCCAACTTTGTTCAACATTTTTGTGTCTTCCCTGGCTGGAATAGGCAGAAAGTGGGGTGTCGAAATCTGTTCCTATGCCGACGACACTCAACTTACTGTAATCCTGGATGAGAAGAACAACCTTAAAGACAGGTTACTAAACTGTCTCTCCGAATTGGCTGAATGGATACACAAGCACAGCCTTAAACTAAACGCAGACAAATCAGAGATACTGCTGTTCGGAGGTCACACTCAATTGTGGCACGACAGCTGGTGGCCAGAAGCCCTGGGCACTCCACCTGTTCCGACACCAACAGCAAGGAATCTTGGAATAACAATCGACACCTCCCTATCCATGAAAACCCATGTAGCTGCCATATGCGGTAAAGGCTTTGCAATACTAAAAATGCTTAAAAGAGTCTTTCCCTGGATTCCAATAGAGTGCAGAAAGATCCTAGTCCAGTCTCTCTTGATGAGTAGGCTGGACTATGGAAAGTAGGCATGGCAGAGTATCTCTTCACCAAGCTCCAAATGGTGCAGAACGCAGCGGCCAAGGCTATTTGCATGAAAAGAAAATTTGACTCAGCCAAGAGCTGTCTGCGTGATCTCCATTGGTTGCCAATGAAGCAAAGAGCAACATTTAAAATGATGTGTATCACACATAGAGCACTGCACAAGACAGGCCCTCTCATCCTCAGAAACAGGATTCGGTTCTATGCTCCCACCAGGAACCTCCGCTCTCAATTCTCGGCACGTGCAAGAACCCTTCGGGTAAAGAGAGCCAGGATGGGTGAGCGAGCCTTCTCCCACATCGCTGCAATCAAGTGGAACGAACTGCCTATGGCCCTCCGACTCACAGAATGCCACTTGGCATTTAGGAAACAGCTAAAAACTTTCCTCTTCCCCCATCCAGACTAATCCAACTCGACCTATGCCAACTGTACATGCACTTTAGCAATCACAGCGCCGTGATATCCTACTTGGATGATTGTTAGCGCTTTATAAGAAAATTAAATAATAAATAAATAATAAACTGGTCTCCCTCTTTACCAATATTCCTCACGCTCCTATTCGACATTTTTTTAAATGCATCAAAACCCAGCTGATCCGGTTAGCGTGGGGTGGAAAGCAACCCAGGCTGGCATGGGATGTTCTAACTCGCCCTTTTGAATCTGGAGGTTTCGAAGACACAGATATGGAACTCTATTTCATCTGCGCCCAGGCTCACTTTGCAGCCTATTGGATGCACCCCCCTACATGCCTCACCTTGCAATCGAAGATGGATACATGGCCCCCACACCTTGCACAGCTTATCTAAGCACTCCCGCAGTCCCCAGGCACCTTGCCTCTACAAGTGTACAATGTACCACCAGTGCCTGGCGTGATCTGGCACACAAACTCCAATGCCCTGTACTCTACTCGCCACTAGCACCGTTGAAGGGGCGACACGATTTACCAGTCACAACAGAGGGGGGATGCCGCGTAAATTGTCCTGCCTAACTTGGGGCCAATTGTACACACACTGGAAGTTTAGCACAAGTGAGGAATTTTTTGGCATCACGTCCCCCACTCCCTTGGAGCGATTCTATTATGTGAGGCTCAGGCAAGATATGCTCTCTCTAACTCAATGATTTCCACTAGAATCTCCGATTATGCTTCCTCTACATACTCTCTGACATCAGACCTCCCCTGAACATGTAGTGTCACGACTTTACCGCACGGCTCAGGGGGATTGGGCGAGGGACCCAGCTCCAGCCAAAAGCAAATGGGAGGCGGAATTGGGATGTTCCATCATGACGGAACAGGGGTCCTTTTGCTGCCGCCAGACTGGCGCCATATTCGCCAATAGTAGGCTACGCCTTATACATTATAAGTATATTCACCGATTATATTACATGCCGGCTCGGCTATACTGCTTGTATTTGCGAGACACTGACTGCTGTGATAGATGCGGTGCGGGGGTGCTGACTTTGGGCACTTGGCCTGGGACTGCCCGACTGTCCGGGACTATTGGGGGGAAGTGCTTCACGCGCTGGACGAAATGACTGGAATTCACGTGTCCGACGACTCCCTCACTTTTCTCCTACGATACACAGAACAAATCCCTGCCAAGATACAGAGATATGCTTCCTTGGCCCTCCTGCTGGCGAAACGATGAATAGCCTGCCAATGGGGTTGTGGCCGTGCTCCCAAATTTAAGGACTGGCTGAATGACCTTAAATATTGCCAGGAACAGTTACACACTTATGCTGAACGTATGCCACCCTCCTCTCGCCCTAGAGATATTTGGGCACCTCTTCAAACATATCTGTTGGAACATACGGACACCGAGGGCAAGGTCCCTGACCCTGGTCAACGGGAGGACATGGTGCGGGATGAGGAGGGACTTGAGGAGGCAGTAGGCCTCCTGGGGATGGAGATGCGTTGATCACAATACTGTGTTGGAGTGAGTGTGATTGAGCATGCAGGGAAAATGAACTTGGATTGTAAACAGTATGGGGAAACCGAAGTGGCTTTGCTTTGGCACAGTAGGCGAAAGAAGGCGTTATTAATGTGGCTCCATGACCTTGATGTTTAGAGGTAATTGTTTGAGACCTGAGTTGATAGTTGTTCATAATGCTTGCCCACCTGACGCGGCCGGCCCAATGGAGTTCTTGGCGGCTTGCTGTGTTCACTTCCTACCGCTCTATGCGAAGACTGTTACATACCGCAATACCGGCCCGCTGGGATGTAGGCACCTTGCTGTGTCAGATTTGATCGGTGTCAATAAAGGTCTTTTTGAAAACCCGAAATAAAAAGAAAGGATGATAAACTGGTGGAGGACCTTGCACTGTGGAGAGAACTATCCAGGGTATTGCTCAATAGAGATGGTGGAAGTGAGCAGATAGACACGTCAGAAAGTTATGGGGAATAATAAAGAAACATGCTTATTATTGTACTGCCATGTGGTATGCTGGTGGAGGTGCCCGCCTTCGTTATCATGATTTGTACTTCATGTAATTCTTCTCACTATGTTTTAAGTGAATGATTGATGTATCGCTGTAGATCTGCATGATTTGAGAAAAAGACTATTGATATTTTAATGCAGACATGTGTACAACTGCCCAGTTAAAGATTACCAACTAATAAATAAAGTTGTTGAATAAAATTTGTGTATTCATGGTTCTACTCCAGGTTTCAGCTGCATTTTGTGATGAAAACCTTCAAGCTTCCCTATCATACCGGAGAAAACCTTAGTAAATTTCTCAGCAATACTGCGGCTGAACTCACCTTCTGTTCTAATAATAAAACCAGTTCTCGGCTATTTGGGTCAAGCATAATGCCTAATTCACCCTGATCTATTCAACCAAGTACAGAGGGTCCTGTAACCATCACATACACTTTGCCTAATGTTTCTCTTTTCTTAAATGTGAACAACAACTCTCTGTACACAACCATTGTATAGGCTCTCCAGTGACTGTCTTGGGTTCAAGATCTGAATTTTCTAAGTTGTCACCTAATACAGGTACTAACTTTCCCAAGCATACACCTTCATTCACTAATGTGTACAGTGACCATGAGACTGCCACTATAGATATGTCAACACCCCTTGCTCTACCCACACAGATCTTCATCCACGTTTAATACACATAAGTTTTAATCTTTGTCATATGACGAACTAGACCGAATATCTACTTCAGACTCAACAAATTTTACAGCAAAATCATTTTTAGTTTTATTTTGGCCAATTTTTGTAAAAATTGTAAATATTACCACACTTTGAACATTTCTCCTTGCGTGCAGACTTTTTTTTAACTATTGCTAAATGCTTCCTGCTTCCACATCCATAACAATTTCTTTCAGTTGCAGAAGTAGGCTTCTTAGCATTGTCCATTTTGCTCATTCCCTCCTATTATCTTGGGAGGAGGAATCTCAACATTTCTTAACCTACCAACCACTGAACTATCTTCCTTGGTATTGTTAGCTTTCTCCTCCGATAACAAAGCCTTTGCACATGTCCCTGTTAATTTTGCATTCTTTATGATGTCAACAAACTCTTGTAGATTGGATTCCCTCTTTATGTTGGGGTTTGCAACTAGTTGATTGTGAATGACACCAACAGGCACTTCAAAGTCAGATGTTTTAGAGCGCCTACAATGCCCTCAATAGATTCAGCCTTCTCCTGCCTTCTATAGAAGACTGTGGGTTTAAAATAGTTAGATCTTCCAAAACATTTGTAAAACCCTCACCTTGGCCTTCAGGTCTTTGTTTTTTATTTATGCAATTATATACTTTTAAACACTGTGCTCATAAGCCATGTAGAAGTATTATCTTCTTCTTTTCAGCAGTAAGCTCATCATCCTCCTCAAAGGTGAAAATTTAGTTTTCAAAATACTCTTGTCACTCTTCCCATTTCAATGTTGACTCACCTAAGGATGGTAAAAATGATTGAAGAGGAGAAATGTTCCATACATTTCCAGGTGCCATCTCAGCCCCCTGTAAATAGGCTAAATTAACCCTAAAAATATGCTAGTTTAAAAAATAAATTCTCCATATTAGACTGATATATTGTTAAAAAATGTGCCAAACAAAGGAGATGGCCGTGCTCTATATGGCACAATATGAACAATGGTTTGTGAAACAAATGTGTCCATACAGTGCCAACATCAAACAATGGTACAGGTATATTGATGATGTGTAGTGCATCTGGGAAGGAGAAGTATCAGCACTAAAGGAGTTCCACGAATGTCTTAACAACCGTAGCCGTGACATCAATTTCAGTTTAACATACAGTACCAAAAGCCTGGCATTCCTGGATGTAGAGGTGAAAGCAATAGATGGCTAACTGATAACAACCTGTATACAAAGGCAACAGAGAAGAACAACTCCCTCCACTTTCGGAGCTACCATCCCAGGAGCTTAAAAAACAATCTGCCATATGGACAGTTCTTAAGAATTAGGCGTAAATGCACCCGGAAGGAAGATTTTGAAATCTACTCTGAAGCCCTGATCAAAACACTTGTGGAGAGAGGATACCCACGCAAACTTTTGAGGCACTCACGGAAAAGAGCCTGGTGGACACCAAGGGAACACCGACTGACGAAGAAGTCCAAAACACCAACGCAGCAAATTGTTTGTGTATCCACATTTGGACCCCATACTCAGCCCTTGAAGAAGATTATCCGTAACAACTGCCACCTGATTGAGGGCGCAATCCCAGACATTGGTTCCCCGCTTTTTGCTCTGAAGAAGAATTCCAGTATTGGCCAACAAATCACCAGCGCTGCTATGCTTCCTGTCAAAAAAGATCATTTGTGTACCATGCTTAATCTCCAACCAATATAGGGCCACCATAAATGTGGCACCTACTCTGCGTGTGGATCCACAATAAAAGGAACAATATTTACCGATGGGTAAAAATATTGGCGCCATAACGACTTTACAAATTGTAAATCAAAGATCATCGCATATGCTATTATTTGTCCATGCAAAAAAGTGTACATTGGTAAAACCAGCCAGGAGGTGTGCCAACGAATTGTGCAACATCGTTCCAGACTAAAGAACAAGATAGCTTCAGCACCATTGGTGGATCGCTTCGTGGCCATGATTCACGTACAAAATGAATTTAAATGGACTGTTCTAGAAAGCATCAAAACCTCACCCTTAGGGGGCGACCCAGCGGGTCAGTTAGCAAGAAAGGAGGCTTTCCTAATACTGACATTTGATACTGCCATCTGTGGATTAAAAGAACTGTCTGAAATCACACATCTAAAAACTACATAGTCCAGCATGCCGTGTTGCTTCCGATCCAGTCCAGATTTTCCATTTAAAAGTACTTACAACAGGTCCCTGCCTTTAGGAGTTGAAGACGCTGCTGGCACTCGAATATCCCCCCCTTCGGAATACTACAGGCAAGTCAATACCGCTGTTCATATCCAGGCGGCTTTCGTTGCTTAAGCGTTTACACACTGATGGCAATTAGATAATCTCCGAACCAAGCAGCATCCTGTTCCCTTCAATAT
This sequence comes from Lissotriton helveticus, assembly GCF_964261635.1. Taxonomy (NCBI): domain Eukaryota; kingdom Metazoa; phylum Chordata; class Amphibia; order Caudata; family Salamandridae; genus Lissotriton; species Lissotriton helveticus. The sequence goes on along the minus strand of NC_136071.1, from coordinate 510,442,467 downwards.
TAATAAATAAGTACGAGCCTGCCGTTCCAATAATGCTTGCTACTTTAGCAGCACTCCCAAAATAACCTTCTTTGCTGTTAAAACACATTCGTCTCGATACAATGGTTCAAGATTAGAGCTCTAAGCTTTCAGCCTTTCTAAAAAATAGTGAAAAGCAAGTGCCCCGTGTGGGAACAGTGTCCAGCCGTTTTGAGTATTCGCACGCGCAATAGAACACTGAAAGTGCTTTTGTCTTCCGTAGGATTTCTGCGTATTGACTACAAAAAGGTCTATGCAAACACAGCCTTCAAGGGATACGAGGACACGGATATGGGATATAATCCCGAAAATATGTATAAGGTACGATCCCTTTGTAAACGGTTTATAGTTGAAAGCCAAACACCATGTGCACCACATTGTTTCGTGACGGAGTCCCGCCCATTTTTGTCCCCCGCAGCTTCCGCCTTACAACGATCCGATGCACCACTGACGCCTCATCATATGAGCGTCTGGCATCCATAACAACAGATATTTTCACAATGAGAATGGGTGCATCCGTTTAAACCCAATAATAGGGGTCTTTATTTATTTACACTGATGCCATACTTTATTTCTTTGTTCTTTTGTAGTCACTGATCTACAGTCCAAGACCTGAGGAAAACCCTAGTACCATTAGGGGATTGAAACGCGTTGACAGACATCTGGGCAAAGACGGTTGAACTCTTTTGAGGCACTGGATGGGAATCTTTTTAAAGAATTTTTGTTCCCAATGAGCAGATGACCCTCTTAAAAACTGTGTAGCCCTTTCCCCGTAAAACAGGCAGGACCAATGGAACCGCTAAGGGTTCGCCTGTGATCCATATGTACCAAATATGGACTGGTTCTTTGCAGGACATGTATAAGAAACTGATAACTGTACTGGCGTTTGCTTACATGTATTACAGTTACGGTTTGTTGTAATGTTTAATCTGTTATGTCGTTAATTTTGTTGCACTAAATAAGGTGTTATCTATTTTATGACATCGCTGAATGTTCTTAACTTATATGTGCAAAAACAAGTTACAAATGATGTGAAATAAATCACATGACACTTAGAATTACTGCCTAGGTTCATACATGAGTAATTTGGAATAATATGTCCGGCCATTGTTTTGTTGTACAAACAAAGAATAATGACCTGCAAAATCCAAAATTTTAGTGTGTGTATCACTGAAAATGCAATTAGCAGAATATGCTGACATGCAACGATCTGCAACAGGTGTGCGTGTCCCTGAAACAGAAACAAATGTGTGCATGTTCACACAAAGGAAAGTGTGTGCATTACAGCTGTAAAACACACCATAATGAATGAACATGTGCGCCTTTTAAATTTTGGTAAATGTGCGCATCACTACTGAGAGATGTGGCATGGACATTTAAATATTGAATAGTGTGCACATCACCGTTGTAAATCCATCAATCAGGGTGAGCTTCACTGTAACTTTCAAAGGTTATGTGTCTTTGTTGAAGATTCTGATTTAGTTACAACTGCAGGATCCGACAACTAATTAATTCTATGTAAAATGGCCAACGACGTAGGGCACATCTTCCCCATGACAAATGGCTGCCAAAACAACCTCTATCCCAAATTAAAATGGCTTCCAGGGATGTGGTATACCAACGTTGCTTAACTTCTTTGCTGCTAGGCTTCACTAGGGCTATTTGGGGAAGTTTGCACTTAGGCCCCTGTAACATTTTGAACACATAAGGTATCCACTGCAAATTTGCGTCTTTGTCTTCCAACATCACAGGAATTCTAAAGGTACCCAGGGTTTGGGAATTCCCCTGGAGGGGACCCAGAAATCAGCAAAATATAGCTAATTGGGGTTTGGATAAAGTGCTGCAAATGAAAGTGTCTGCTTTTTTCCCGGCACATGGTACCAACAAAGGGTCTCTGGGGCTGAAATGACCATTTTCTCAGCTTTCAGGTACTGACAAACCTTTGTCAGAAAACCACAATTTTTTACACAGTTTTCATTTTATTGGGACATAGCCTATTTTTGCTATTTTTTGTGCTTTCAACCTTCTTCCAGTTAATGGGAGAAATGGGTACGAGAACAATAATGGATCCTGTTAAGCTACACAGTTTAGAAAAGTAGACCACATTCTAAATTCAGCAAGTGGTCATTTGTAGTTTCACCAAGAACCCGACGAACCCAGAGCCAATAACTGAGCAGCATCTTGCACATTCTTTTTATTATGTACCCGGTATATAGCAATTAATTTGGGAAAATATATACAGTGACAAATTGGCATGAAAGACACCTATGTATTTCTGAAATTGGAACAAAATATAGAGTTTAGAAACAGCAGCTATTCGCACACTTCGGAAATTGTGAGTACCTATACTAGCATGAGAATTATAGAACAGTTTTCAAAGTGACTTCTTTTTTACACATTGTCTTTTATTTGGAAGGCAGAAATGCATAAAAAATCAATGGGTAAAAGCAGTTCCTCTACAATTCTGTATTACTCTAAGTCTCCCGATAAAAATGGTACCTCACTTGTGTGGGTAAGCCTAGTGCCCGCGACAGGAAATGACCCAAAAGGCAACGTGGACACACTCCATTTTCACAGTGAAAACGGACCCTTTTTTTGCAAAGTGCCTAGTTGTAGAATTTGAACCCTAGCTCTGCTGGCACATATGGAACCCTAGCAAACCTATACATTTTTTAAAACTAGACACCCAGGGGAATCCAAGAGGATGGGTTACTTGTCTGGCTCTCACCAGGTTCTGTTACCCAAAATCCCTTGCAAACCTCAAATGTTGTCAAAAAAACATTTTCCTCACATTTCTGTGGTGGAAAGTTCAGGACTCTGCATGGATCCACAAAATTCCACTCACCCCGCATTCCCAAATGTCTTCCAACATGGACCCACCACATTTTCACAGTGAAAACGGACCCTTTTTTTTGCAAAGTGCCTAGCTGTAGATTTTAAACCCTAGCTCTGCTGGCACCTAAGGAAACCTTGCAAACCTATACATTTTTAAAAACTAGACACCCAGAGGAATCTAGGATGGGGTGACTTGACTGCCTCCCACCAGCTTCTGTTACCCAGAATCCCTTGCAAACCTCAAACTTTGTCAAAAAAATCCACATTTTCCACACATTTCTGTGGTGAAAAGTTCTGGAATCTGCGAGGATCCACAAAATTATACCCACCCCGCATTCCCCAAAGTCTTCAGAGAAAAATGGTACCTCACTTGAATGGGTAGGCCTAGTGCCCGCGATAGGAAACGGTCCAAAACTGACCCTTTTTTTGCAACATGAATAGCTGTAGATTTTGAACTCTAGCTCTGCCGGCACCTAGGGAAACCTAGCAAACATATACATTTTTGAAAACTAGACACCCAGGGCAATACAGGATGGGGTGACTTTTCTGTCTGGCTCTCACTAGGTTCTGTTACCCAGAATCCCTTGCAAACCTCAAACTTTGTAAAAAAAAACAAAAAAAAATGTTCTCCAATTTCTGTAGTGGAAAGTTCTGGAATGTACGTGTGTCCTGCCATGTGGGTCGGTGTGGAGACAAGTTGTTTGAGTCCGATGTTGGCGAGGCTGTCACAAAGGGTGGTGGAGCTGGGGTCGCTGGCGTTGTCAAGGTGGAAGTTTTGGTCTCCGATGAGTATGTAGTTCATTGTGGCGATGGAGTGGGGTGCGATGAGGTCGGTGATGATTAAGGCGAAGGGAGCCCGGGGGCCAGGGGTCTGTAGACGAGGGTTCCCCAGAGCATGGAGTTGCGGCTGGTCTGTATCTAGAAGTGCAGGTGTTTGGCGGAGGGGAAGGTGTCACTGGAGGTGGTGAGCAGGAGGGTGATCTTGTGGGCGATGGCGAGGCCCCCTCCCTTCTGGTTGGGGTGGTCCTTCTTCTGGATCTTGTTTCCGTCTGGAATGACAGTGTTGATGTCGGGAGCAGAGGAGGCGTTGATCCAGGTCCTCTTGAAGAAGGGGACATCAGGTGAGAAGGTGTCAAGCAGGTTCCAGATCTCCACGGCGTGTTTGTGTAAGGAGGGCACGTTGAGGAGGATGCATCTTAGGGTGTCGTCGGTATTGCATTCTGCAGTGTTGGAATTCGGGGTGGTGGTGAAGGTCTGGTGGCAGCGAAGACAGGAGAACTGTCCGTGGGTCATGTTAGGTGTGGCCTGTTGGCAGTTGCTGAGTCTTCCTGGGTTGAGTGCGTACAGGGCGGCTGTGTTGTAGTGGTGGGTGAGACGAGATGCATGGTTCTTGGCGCTGGTCACGTTCTGGCCGTGAATGGGCGCAGACGGGCTTGCCTTTGGTGCGCCAGCGGTGTTCCCCCATTATGTAGGGGAGGGGGAGGGAGGAGAGGCTGGGAGGCGATAGCGGGGGTTGTCTGGGGGGAGGGGCCGCAGGGACAGCAGCGGCGGGACGGAGACAGGCAAAAAAGAAGAAACCGTGGTAGGAAAGTATAATAAACAGTGGTTGAAAAGTATAATAGGAAAAGCACAATCAACAGAGGAGGCACAACAGAGAATTATGTCAGAATTACTTCAGTAGCAGTGCAGAAAAAGAGTTACGTGGTGGCGCAAAGCAGGCTGAAGCCAAGCCGGTTCATGGATGGAGTGAGCAGCATGTAGCAGCCTCGAACCTCTCAGGAGGAGGTCGAGGTAAGGAGGGCAGGAGACGGCACAGTGGAGCTGTGGGGAGAGAGTGTACCTAGGCCAAGGGTCAGAGGTCTTACACAACACTCTTAATAATATATTTGGTTGTACATATGTTATTTATCTCTTATGTCTCGAGGTAAGGATTTAACCTCTTTGGTTTCTCAATTTCAAACTATCACACAAAATTATCTAGGCAAAAGAGGAGGTAGCCTAACTGTTGTATTCAAACAAACATTACACATCAATAAAGCTGACGATGTCTCCATAGAAGTATGTGATACCCTCTTCACCAGATGCAACCCTACAGCATCTTCCTCCTGTAACTTCCTGACCCTTTACAGACATGCGCCTAGCAATGCAACAATCTCAGACACATTTCTAGAGACAAATTTAAACCTTATAACACTACACTACCTATGCATTTTGGCGACCTAAACATTTGGTTTGACAAACCCAATATTCCCCATCCCCAAAAAATCAATACTGGCCTAGACGCACTGAACCTATATTAGATCGTCCACAAACCACCCACATCACTGGACACATTCTAGACATCATTTTTACAAGTGCAGAACTGGTTACCTTTCAAACAATTACTGCAGTCATATGGTCATACCACCATTTGCTTGCAACACAGCTAAAACCATAAAGCCATATGGAACAGAATTGTATGTCTCTACGGGCACGTTTCTGAACTGCCGAGTACAATGCTGGATTCGGATAGCCTTTCCGAATCGTGCCGTCTGACTCGGATTGGCAGTCAGAATCAGACTTTCAGAGCCCGTAGCAGGTCCCCTTGCACCCAGAGCCTTCCCAATCGGGCCCGTGGGGGTACCCATGGGTCCCCCCTTACCAGCCATGCACACAGTGTGGCAGGCACTAGGGGGTGCCCGCCCCAGGTTGTCTGATTTTCCCCAGCCACCCCTTTCTTCAATGGGAGCCTATGCATTCAGTTGGAACATATGCTCCCATTGAAGTCAATGGGAATCCAACCAAATTGTATCTGGAAGCATCTGGATGTATCGTACTTGGTTGGTCAGACTCTCCGATCCGAGTTGGTTGGAAACCATTCCCAAACCCATTTGGTTGGGAAGATTTCCAAACCACATCGGAATCAGGCCCTTAGAAAGACAACTAACATCTAATACAGATCTAAACACAATCAATTCTGTTATATGAGTGGCTACAGGAAGCTTTCCATATCCTAATACCATTAAGAACAGCGTAACAGAACAAAAGAACACAGGCGACTTAGAGCAATACAGAGCTAAAAGAGAAAAAAACTGAAAATTGGAAAGCTGCAATGTACCTGGCTCAAAACAAACACCAGTCAAGACAAAATTTACATACAGAAACTTAACAGAGTATACAATTCAGCAATTAAAAAGGCTAAGAAAAAATACTATTCACACAGAAATTAAAATGCTAAATGTGCAAATAAACAATTGTATAAAATTTTCACAGAATTTCGTAAACCAAATTGCCTAGAAGGAGCTCATTCCATTACTCAAGATTTCACAGACAAACTGCCTAATCATTACATGACCAAAGTAGACATGTTGGAACCCTACTTAATACACCTAACAAGAGGTTCAGGAAAGCAACAATTTAAAAAGAGTAAACATAGAAATTGTTTCTTTAAGAATGACCATTTTTTTGAAGCTGAGATTTTAGCTAGGAAATTGGAACAACGGGGTTATCCACGCAGGTTGATAAGAAGATCCATGAAACGTGCGTGGTATAACCATCGTGAACTTCTTCTGACTCCCAAAATAAGAAAACAGATGAATCGTATTCCTTGTGTGACCACATTTGGAACACGAAGTAACCGGATCTCCAGTATCATCAAGAGACATTGTCCCTTGGTGGTTGCCACTGGCATAACATCTGAACAACCCCTATTCTCCTATAAGAGAGGCAAAAATCTGCGGGATCATATGGTGAGAGCAGCTCTGCCTCATACAGAGAGCCTCAACTTGACATCCTTGTGTGGTCTAGATAAGATAGTAGGACATTACAAATGTGGTGGATGTCTCATGTGTGGCACAAATATGAATACCAAGCAATTTTCACATGGTAATATCAATTATGATCTGCAAGAGTTTTCAAACTGTAACACATCCAATGTGGTGTATGCGATCTGGTGCCCGTGTGATTTGATCTATATAGGTCAAACCACCCAGAAGATTAAAATAAGACTTGGTCAGCACAAAAGTAGGATTAGGTGTCAAACAGAGAATGCCCCTCTTGTGGCACATTACCTAGAATACAATCACGCACCACAAAGAGATGCGCTGGCAGGTAATAGAAGTGATACAGGTCCCTGCTAGGGGTGGCAGCATTACCAACATACTCAATAAAACTGAGTATTGTTGGATGCTAAGATGTGACAGTGTTAATACATCTCTGAATTCCATGGAGGAATGTCACTCTGTGACAACCAGCTAGCCTGATTCAGTGCTGTATGTAAACATAACTCTGTACTTTTCAAAAATGTTTTTGACATTTACCCACACTCTGTATGAATCTTGCAAGTATATTATGACCAAAAGCTGAAACTGTCAACATTATAACGTGCACCTGATATTGCACTGATCATATACTTGTACAATCATATGCTATTGGCATGATGAACAACTATCCTTGATGTTAAATGTGTTGCCGTAATAATGTGTTATCTGCTGTATCTTGCACATTATGATTTGCTAAATAACAAAAAAATCTGGCACTACTAAACAAATGTGGTTGGCATTTATAATTGGTTTTATAACAAATATTTTTTTGTCCCATAATTGTGATCCACATTTTTTAAGTGAAAACCGTCGGTGACTTAGCAATTACATTTGTCATTACAGCGTTTTGGGCTCGAATACACATATGAACCGCCCAGGTCAGTACACGATTTATGGCATGGGTTGAGCACCTTATAGAAACACCACTCGGAGTATACATTTCAATGCATGTCACATATGACAATGTTTACGAAATCACAAGGTTCGGAGTTAAGGGTTATAAGGAATTAGCATATAAGATTTACAAGAAATCGGGGACAGCAGTTGAACATTAAACAGTTGTATTGATGTTGATGTAAGAAAGTAGAATTTGCCATGTACCCACACATGTTATTGACATATTTTTTCAGATAAAAAGTCCCCTGATGAAGAGCTGTTTGGCTCGAAATGCATCGGGCAGATGTATTGTGAAATGAATTAAGTACATGACGAAGGTCATGAAGATTAAATAACGACTCATGGTTGGAAAATAAATGAAAACAATATACATGAACAAGATGTAATCACCAGTATTTTTAATTTGAATGAACTTTATTTTGAGTGCTGATGTGAATGTGGATCTTGGGACTCAGGAAACACATATTGGTATCAGTATTTTCACCCCCAAAAGCTCAGGGGGGGGTTCACATGAAGCACCAATCATGCAATTGACAAGAATACAAACTGTTACTATATAATTGATCACATACGAGTGCGGAGACACATCCCATTGGGTATCGATAGTTTTAGTGTATCTGAGCTAGTGATCTCATCGCACCATGCAATTTGACGAAATCGCACATACAACTGAACAAAGAGCTGAGACTTTGGCTTTTAATGAAGCGGATATCAACAGAATATATTCATTGATAGAGGAATCTGATGAAATATGTCCAGGTACAGGATCAAAGGAGGCCAACATCAAGCAATTACTGTACATGTCCAAGAAAAAAATCATCAATCAAAAACTTCATGCAAGCACCCTGATAAAATATCATAAAACACAAAGGATTCCACGTGGATTAAGGATATCACTAAAATCAACTTTATGCAAAAACAACGCGAGATTCACTGAGAGATGGTTTGCAATATTAAATAAATGTTCTTTAGACTTGATATTGTTAATAGTTGAGGAACTGGCAAAAATAATAGATTATCTAATGAAAGAAAGAAATCTCTTGAAAGATGACCTAAACAAAATGACTACCAAGGAGGAATGGGATCAAATACTTATTGAAACAAACAAAAAAGTAGAGGAATACACCAAAGAAATCAATGATCGGAAACTGAGAAAATTTAAAAGGGATACAACTGATTACCGTCTAGGGGAAGTTTACACATGGTCATTTTACACATGGGCAGACATTTATGCCAGAAGAAGGCAACAGAAACCGAACTATGATAAATCTTCGGATGAAACATCTTCTGAAGAGGCACAACAAAGACGAGGACCATTTGATAACAGGAGACCGAGGCTGGTCCCAGGAAGCAAACAATCAAATATCGTAAAAACAGTGATACCATCCGTGTCCGGCACAGCAACAGGAATGGACCTGACCTCAACAGCTTCGTCCTCTTTTTTAGAGATAGGCACCGAACCTCAAACAGAACCCGGAGGGGGAAAAAAACGAATACCAACAGAAAGTGTAGCTCAACACACGAGGAGTCAGAAACCTTAGTAATCAACATATCTAAATACAACATGACTACCAATGAAATACAAACTTTACAAAAGGGATCTTCATATGTACCTACATATCATTCAAACGTCCTGGAAACTAAAGTATGTCTATACAAATTTTTGAGATCACTAAGATTACGCCATTTTTTCTCTAACATCGTTGAAATTCCTACCACAGCGGAATCTGGGACAAATGTCTTAATGGGCTTAAGATTTAAAAGCAAATTTATCGCACCAGTGAGTCACAAAATATTGGACGCGTTTGAAAAAGCAGTGACCAATGAAATCGAGGAAATCTTTAAAAGACCGAGACAAACTAATCTAACTCAAAAAGACAAATATTACAGAAATTGGCACACAACCGCCAAATAACAATCAGACAAGCAGACAAAGGAGGCGCACTCATTATAATGGACACGGAATATTATGAAGAACAAGTAAACATCCATGTGCAAAATCAAGATACGTATATGAGCATGGAATCTGACCCTACCAAAGAATTCACAAGAATTTTAACTCACATCATTTTAAATGCAGTGGATAAAGGTGTAATAGGTCAAAAAGAGAAGATTATCTAATCCCTCCATACCCTACATATATATGACACCCAAAATCCATAAACATGCCACAAGACCACCTTTACGTCCAATTGTTTCGACAGTGGGATCCATACATGAGCCAGTGGGGAGTTTCATTGACAAACATTTACAGAACATAGTTCAGAAATCATCAACATACATAAAAGATACCACCCATTTCTTAAACATTTTGGAGGAACACAAGATCAACTTCACAAAAGACATGATCATGGCAACTGTGGACGTAAAGTCCTTATACACTTCCATCCCGCACAACTTGGGAATGAGTGCAGCTGAAAGTTTTTTGGTCAACGAGGATAAGAGTGAAGATCTTAAAATATTTCTGATGGAGCTCATCCATTTCACTTTATTCCATAGTTATTTTGTGTGGAAAGACACATTTTATGTCCAATCCTCTGGTACTTCAATGGGTAACTGTGCGGCACCCACATATGCGAGCACGTTCATGCACAGATTTGAACTGGACCACATATTGAATCAACAAACTTGGCAAGAAAACTTAATTCTATATAAAAGGTACATTGACGATATATTTGTGTGTAGCGATTGCCTGCACACAGAGGGATCGCATTGCAGTAGTTCAGTTTTTCTCCCTGAGAAAAGGGTGGAGAAACTACTACTACCAGAAGGCCATGGGGTGCATGAGAGCAAGAGGAAGGACGGTTCCTATATTAGCTCCTCCCCCGCCTGGGAAAGGTGCTTGACAATCCTTCTTCTGAATCAGGAATGGCGGATGGTGTGTCCCCGCCGGATTACCGAAAGAAGAGGTTCCACGCCGATCAAGAGCCTGCGTGATCAGTTTCCTTCCCGCTGCAAGCCTCACCGCCGATCAAGAGCCTGCGTGATCAGTTTCCTTCCCACTGCAAGCCTCGCCGCCGATCAAGAGTCTGCGTGATCAGTTTCGCCTTTCAGTCCGGAGAACGGCCTGGATATATCTCAGGTAGAGGAAAAGGAGCCTTCCTTTTCCTTCTTTTTACTTTTTGTTCCATAGCACCTCAGAGCGCGATTGCGCTTTTACTTTTGTTTCTTGCTCGAATAATTCTGACTCAGAAAACTGTGTGCGCTGTATGCGCGGTGATTCCAAGGCAATATTACATAAGGCTGAGAATGCTGTAATCATTGGAAAACGCGTGTCTGCAAGGAACACAATTGTTTTTGGGAGAGGTATAAAAAACTTCCTACCAACTTATCTTATCCGGGATTCTGGTGCTGTGATTTTAACAGTACAAAGATTCCGCGGATACACTCGGTGAGTGACTACTGGTGACTTTCCATAGGAATTCTCCTGAACCTACCTAGAACTGGTACTATTAGTTATTGTTCTCTCGAGATTCGACTCTGGGACCAGAATCGTTTTCTCGGCTGTTGTTCCTACTTTACTTTTGATTTTCACATCCATAAAATAGAGCACATACCGCTTTATAACGAGTCCAGATTTATTCCCGCATACACGTGCGGTGTGTCACTGATAATTCCCTGGTTTGATTTCTACAACAATAACAATTGAGTTCAGTGCCCACCTAAGATGCAACTTTCTCGCGTTATCTTCCATTATCCTGACTAGGTGGAATTTTCCTTGCGTTCCACACTGTCGTTTATGTTGATTTAAGCAACATTAGATCTGGGAAGCATTGATCTAATAATTACTAAAAGTATAGAAAATCTGGAGTTTCTTCAAGTTTACACGTATAGTGGTATCAAACAGAGTTCCAAGCCTGATGAGATTCCGCACGATTTGACCCTTTCTTTTGCAAATTATTAGGTAGATCGCTACTCAATACATAACGTGCCTATGGCTATATTTGGAATCATTCTTGTTGCGCTATGTACATAGAGTTTCCTAATTTGCATTTGGTCAATAGGTAAAATTGACCTTAGTGCCCCTTGACAATATGGCTCCCTTCTCCGTTTTTACTCTTCTGTTGAGTTAGGTGAGTCTAATCGCTCCACACCATCATCTATGTCTACTCAAGTGACAGTGTACTTGGAAGCCATCTTGGTTATCCCTTTAGAGAATCGAGTCCTCTTTCTACTTCCTTTCAATTGGTGGTCCTTTCTCCATTCCCACACACAGGTCAGGTGCACTTACTTATCCAATCAAGTAGGGTATATAAACAGCAGTTGATAGAGCTTTCAGTTGCCATCGTTCGTGGAAGGAGCATAGAACCCCCGTGTCCCGCCGCCGGATTTTTGGAGCCCTGTTGATATCTATTGGGTGAGTCCTGGGAGAAATCCTTAATGCGGCACCTTCAATCTAGTCACTCTTTAGTTGACTCGCTAGTTTTAAATAATGAGCGAGTAACATAACTTCCCTACCATTTTTTCTATTTTACAGACAGGGAGTTATTTTAAAATCATCTGAATCAACCGCCTCTGAGCGCAACCAAAAAGGTAACCATCAGTCCTTCATCTCCTTAAGAGTTTTAGTTAAGAAATTGCTATCCTGTGACTATATAGTATAGATGTTTATGCCAGTTTTCTTTCTATCCATTCTGTAGGCAATCATCACAATTAACTATCCCCACATCAGGAGGATCATACCTTTCCAGTTTCACATAAATACGCATTACTGCGGCCACTACTTTTTAACTCCGGGCGGCGGGTCTAAATGAACGCCTACTCCTTAATTAAGGTACCTTCATCTTCTAAAGTAAAAAACTATATCCTTACTAATTGTTTAGTTAAAATTAAAAAATCAAAAGTTGAAAGATCGAATATATTGAAAGATCCTATAATTTCTTTAGGAAATATAGAAATTTAAATCAACATTCGAGACCAACGAATCACATCAATGTTTATGAAATATCCATCTGCAAACCTCAATTAAAATAGGTAATACACCAATCTTGTTCGTCTATTAAGTATTGGCCATGAAGAAATCATAAGACTAGGCTATAATAATAAGGGCTCAAATGTTCATTTACTGTTTCTTTATGGTTTAGAATATCTACATAACATAAACAAAAGAAAGGGTACTCGTTGGACGTACAGACCAGATTGCGTCATCGAATTACAGCAATATATTTCGTGTTTTTAAAGTAAGTGACCTTATTTATGATATAGATGCATTGCATATTATTATTTAGGTCATGCTAGAATAACTTCCTGATAACTGCGACCATCTCTAGTGTTCTCTACTTCATCGTTCACGCTAGTTAGAGGTTCAACTAGAGAGATACAAATATCAGAATCCCTTTATTAACCATCCAATGTAAAAACCCTTTAAACTTACAACATTGGGAATAGTCAATCTATGACTATAAGACACTGTCTTCTTTCTGTGACCACTAGTGCAGATAAAAGATTATGGGTTCAATGATCTACCACAGTTACGCATGTATGATTACCTTCAAGGCAAGGAAACGAAATCCTTAATAGTAATGTTATAATATAAAAACGTTTGGTCAAAACAAAATGGAAAGTCTGAGACTACTACAATAACATTGGATTGTTCTGAAGTGTTTTTATGTTACACAACAAGAGTAATATTGTACATAATGTTTCTTTATACGATATTTTCCTTTTTGTAGATACTATCGTGGCTGCTCCAGAAGAAGGCGCTGGTTCGCCGAAACGCGCGTAGAGATTAATTTAGCCACATTTTTCTCTTAAAAATTGTGTTCATTTTATGTAACTTCTACCTCGTTGAATTATTTGCTTCTTTTTAACAGTGTTGTTGGGTATTCTCAATTCATTGAGTTACATGTGTTTAATGTAAATTGTAAATGTGTATTATTATTTCAATGTGTTTTAATAATTTGTGAATAAAATTGAACTCCCCTTTTTTACAAAAAACCAATGTTTTAGCTCAGTTCATTTCGACCTCTCGTTACGCTCTGTTGCCTAGATTGATACATATCAAATTACCTACTTTACTTCAAACCTGGTGAGTAAGTGGGGGGGTTTTGAGATAAGAGCAGAGAGAGTAGACTGGTATGAACAGCGGTATCTAATACGTGTCTCCTTGTCTTCCTGTTCTACAGTACCCACCTCCTCACGACAACATAGCTACACCCCCGACCAGACCTTAAGGAGAGTACAGGAATTACTACCAGTTTATTGTATTACCCACTTCCCTTTTCCCTCGGGTACAATTCCAAGCAGTGGGTCTTCTGTCACTGCAGGGAGTTGTATCAGGGTGAACTGGGGGGATACTCGTCTGCCATCGTCTCCGCTGGTCACCAGAAACAGGTTAGTGGCGTACATACTTTCTTGCGCTGCTGACGATCACGACAGATTGTCAAGCCCAAGAGTAACGCCTAGCCCAGACGATGGACACAAATACAGTGCTGACCTCGCTGCTGGATAGCTTTACAGTATTACAGCAGGAGGTCCAGGCTTCGCGCTTAGAAAACCAAGCCATACATAAGGAAATGGCCACCTTACGTAGGGAGGTAGCAGGCCTCACTCACAGAGGTACTAGACAAGCTTCATACATCAAACCTGCCACACTGCCTCCTCCTCTTACACAGGCTTCCTCCTCAGGCGCTCAAGGGGGTGGGTTTTTTACAGCATCTCTTACATCCTCTGTCCAAGCTGATGCAATTCCCACCGTCCAGATCATACAAAACACAGGGATACCTTTGGCCCCCCCTGAGAGGTTTTATGGAGATCCAAAAAAGTTTGAGACGTTCTTAAATCAATGCCGTCTTCACTTTTTATGTAAGCCTGCTGTTTTCCAGGACGAGGCCGCTAAAACCGCCTTTATGATGTCCTATATGGGTGGCAATGCAGGTAGCTGGACAATCCCGTTGATGGAAAGAAATGATCCTGTACTGCACCACTTTTCTGATTTCTGTCTAGAATTACGGAAGTTGTTCTATCGAAAATCCCACATGATGACACTTGATCGAGAATTGCTTACCTTACGGCAAGGTTCACAAGATCTGCTGTCTTACATCACTACGTTCAATCGATTAATAGTTGAAACGGACTGGCCTGCCGAAAAGAGGATTTCATTATTCTATCAGGGGCTAAGAGGAAAACTAAAAGATGTGCTAGCTCAGGTGGTACAATTACCATCAACCTGTGAAGAACTAATAGACTTAACGGTTCAATTGGACCATCGTTTACTAGAAAGAAAAGGGGATAGAAACAAGGGTGAAAACAGGTTCTTCTATCCTAGACCAAGAGCAGGAGTGGAAGAACATCCTAAACTGCCTGATGGACCTGAACCGATGCAAATCGGGGGCATCAGAGGGCCCCTTACTATGGAAGAGAAGGACAAGAGACGAAGGCTAAAACTCTGTTTGTATTGCGGTAAAGGGGGTAATTTCATTAAAGAATGCCGAGCCAGAAATTTCGTTCCGGGAAAAAACCCCGTTCCACGCTTACAAGCCACCGTGAGATCCAGTGAACCGTCGGAAAACTGATGGTCCCGGATCAGAAGGAGATCTCTGATTTGGGACCCCCGTACAAAAAGGTCTCCCCTGTTCTGGCAAACACTCTCCACCCTGCAGTAGCTCACATGAACGTCGGTGTTGCTCTCTGGGTCGCGTCTCAACGGAAATTGCAGGTGGACGCTTTACTGGATTCTGGTGCCACAGGGAACTATATCGATCAGGATTTTGCCATGAAAATGGGAATTCCCTGTGAAAAGAAGGAGACACCGGAAACAGTGAAGGCGGTGGATGGGACAGTCCTTTCTTCTGGTCCAGTGGTCTATCATACTCATTCTTTATTAATGGAATTTGGAGGAGACCACCACGAGTACATCCAATTCGACCTAATCGATGCACCCCATTTCCGCCTCATTTTAGGGATGCCTTGGCTTACCTTACACGACCCCACGGTGAGTTGGACTTCGCGCACCGTAAACATGACATCAGAGTATTGCCGTGAGCATTGCCGAAACAAAACATCCCTGTCAGCCACAACAGTACCATCACCCGCAACGTATCTAGCGTCTGCTTGCACCCAAGATCACTACTGTTGTGCCACTGTCTTACCTACAGAATATCGTGACTATCACGCTCTGTTCAACAAAAGGAAATCCACACAGTTACCACCCCACCGGGTTTATGACTGTAGAATTGATCTGATACCCGGAGCGGACATCCCCTGCAGTAGAGTCTATGCCTTGACTGAAAAGGAGACACAATATTTGAAAACATATATCGATGACAATCTAGCCTCTGGATTCATTAGACACTCCACCTCCCCTGCATCTTCTCCCCTGTTTTTCATACCGAAGAAAGACTGCGACGAGTTAAGGACATGGATCGACTACAGAGCAATAAACAAAGTGACCATAAAAAACCGTTACCCTCTTCTATTGATCCCAGTGTTGCTAGACCAACTAAAAGGCGCTCGTTACTTCACAAAACTCGACCTACGTGGAGCCTACCATCTTGTATGGGTGCAGAAAGGAGACGAATGGAAGACGGCGTTCAGGACCAAATTCGGCCTCTTTGAATATCGGGTGATGCCGTTTGGTGTCTGCAACGCCCCTGCCGCCTTCCAGTTCTTTATGGACGAGGTGTTGAGGGGCTGTTTGGAGTCTTTTTGCGTTGTCTACATCGACGACATTTTGATATATTCAACGACATTACAGGAACACATCACCCATGTTAAAGTAGTATTGGGAAAGTTACAACAGAATTCATTGTATGCCAAGCTTGAGAAGTGTCTCTTTCATGTACAGGAAGTGGCCTTTTTGGGGTATGTTATCAACGCCCAGGGTTTTCAGATGGACATGAGTAAGGTGAATGCAATCATCTCTTGGAAGACCCCCCAAAACGTCAAGTCGGTACAAAGCATCCTTGGGTTCGCCAATTATTACCGACGCTTCATCCAAGACTTTTCCAAAATCATTCACCCCATCACTAACCTATTACGAAAGAACACTCCCTTTACCTGGGGGGAAGAAGCAGAGAAGTCTTTTCAAATTCTGAAAAAGAGGTTTACTCAAGCTCCCATTCTGCAGCACCCAGACCCCCAAATGCCTTTTGTTCTGGAAACAGATGCCTCCCAGTACGCCCTCGGCGGGGTGTTATCCCAACGCCATCCCTCCACCGGACAGCTACACCCTGTAGCCTATTATTCACGGAAGCTCACTCCTTGCGAAGCCAATTATACTATAACTGACAAAGAGCTCCTGGCTATCAAGAGGACGTGTGAGGAATGGAGACACTATCTTCTAGGGGCATTGCACACTGTGGAGATATATACGGACCACCGAAATTTGTTGTTCCTGAAGACAGCTAAGGCCTTGACTCCGCGACAACTGAGGTGGACACTCTTTTTCTCAGATTTTGATTTTGTGATCAAGTTTAGACCTGGATCACATAACGGAAAAGCAGATGCCCTTTCTCGGCTGGGAGAAGAAGATGGGATCATACAACCTGAACCGCCTTTCATCTTAACAGAAGTGGAACATCCAGAAAGAACAGTAGCCTTAATAGCCTCACAAGACTTTTTGGAAGATGCAAAAATCGCTGTGGCGGGCGTGGACATTCAAGCCTGGATCCAGGAAGAACCAGAAAATCGCTGTGTAAAAAATGATCTGGCCTATCATTTCCATGCATTGTACATACCTCCGAAAATATTGAATCAGCAAGTACTGAACTGGGCACATGATTCGATGATGAGTGGACATGTAGGGATCTACAAGACCACTGCTAATGTGGAACGCTCCTTTTGGTGGCCTGGATTACGCGCGGAGGTAAAAGAATACGTGAAGAACTGTGCAATTTGTGCACAAGGAAAAACTCTTCATACTAAACCGTCGGGATTGCTTCGGTCGTTGCCGATCCCTCCTCGACCATGGCATACCATATCTATTGATTTTATTGTTGAGATGCCTCCCTGTGCAAATCAGACTGTCATATTGGCGGTGGTCGATCACCTCACGAAAATGGGACATTTTATTTCCTTACCTGGCCTGCCTACTTCATCTGATTTAGCCAAGGTGTTTCTGCAACACATTGTACGATCCCATGGATTACCGAGCGTTCTGATAACGGATAGAGGAACTCAATTTACATCCCGTTTCTGGAAGGCTCTTTGTACAGTTTTGAAGATCGACGCACGACTCTCCTCCAGCTATCATCCGAAGACTGATGGAAAGACAGAACGGCTGAACCAAACATTGGAACAGTATCTCCGGTGTTTCACCTTACAAAACACCACTGAATGGACTACACTTTTGTGGTTGGCAGAATTTGCCTACAACAATGCTGTACACACCACCCTGGGTTGTTTCCCTTTCTTTTGCCTCTATGGGTTTCATCCGAATATGCTTCCTTTTGAATGGCCAGCCGAGTCCCTAGTACCCAGTATACACGAACACCATGCCCATCTTAAGGCTATAATGATAGAAGCGCAGCGTAGTCTGGCTGCAGCTCGAGCTTCCCAAAAACAATTTGCTGACAGGAAAAGATCCCCAGAACCCGAGTACAAAATAGGGGATAAGGTATGGCTCTCCACACAAAATCTACATCTGAAAGGGGTTAGCAAACTAAAACCTAAATATGTGGGACCCTATGGTATCAGTGAGGTTATCAACCCTGTAGCAATGAAACTATCCCTGCCCGTGTCCTGGAAGATCCATCCAGTGTTCCATGTATCCTTGCTTAGGCCCTGTCCTCTTAGCATGCGGTTACAGGTTAGGCCTCCGGCTGTGGAAGTGGAAGGACAGGAGGAGTATGAGGTTCAGGCTTTCCTGGATTCTCGCATATTGAGAGGCAGGATTCAGTACCTGGTGGACTGGAAAGGGTTTGGTCCTGAAGAGCGGACTTGGCAACCTAGGGATCATCTCCATTGCCCTGCCTTGGTTGATCACTTTCATGAGGCGCATCCCGGTAAACCGGGTCGTCCGCCGAGTCGGCTGTCCTCGAGAGGGGGTACTGTAGCGATTGCCTGCACACAGAGGGATCGCATTGCAGTAGTTCCGTTTTTCTCCCTGAGAAAAGGGTAGAGAAACTACTACTACCAGAAGGCCATGGGGCGCATGAGAGCAAGAGGAAGGGCGGTTCCTATATTAGCTCCTCCCCCGCCTGGGAAAGGTGCTTGACAATCCTTCTTCTGAATCAGGAATGGCGGATGGTGTGTCCCCGCCGGATTACCGAAAGAAGAGGTTCCACGCCGATCAAGAGCCTGCGTGATCAGTTTCCTTCCCGCTGCAAGCCTCGCCGCCGATCAAGAGCCTGCGTGATCAGTTTCCTTCCCGCTGCAAGCCTCGCCGCCGATCAAGAGCCTGCGTGATCAGTTTCGCCTTTCAGTCCGGAGAACGGCCTGGATATATCTCAGGTAGAGGAAAAGGAGCCTTCCTTTTCCTTCTTTTTACTTTTTGTTCCATAGCACCTCAGAGCGCGATTGCGCTTTTACTTTTGTTTCTTGCTCGAATAATTCTGACTCAGAAAACTGTGTGCGCTGTATGCGCGGTGATTCCAAGGCAATATTACATAAGGCTGAGAATGCTGTAATCATTGGAAAACGCGTGTCTGCAAGGAACACAATTGTTTTTGGGAGGGGTATAAAAAACTTCCTACAAACTTATCTTATCCGGGATTCTGGTGCTGTGATTTTAACAGTACAAAGATTCCGCGGATACACTCGGTGAGTGACTACTGGTGACTTTCCGTAGGAATTCTCCTGAACCTACCTAGAACTGGTACTATTAGTTATTGTTCTCTCGAGATTCGACTCTGGGACCAGAATCGTTTTCTCGGCTGTTGTTCCTACTTTACTTCAAACCTGGTGAGTAAGTGGGGGGGTTTTGAGATAAGAGCAGAGAGAGTAGACTGGTATGAACAGCGGTATCTAATACGTGTCTCCTTGTCTTCCTGTTCTACAGTACCCACCTCCTCACGACAACATAGCTACACCCCCGACCAGACCTTAAGGAGAGTACAGGAATTACTACCCGTTTATTGTTTTACCCACTTCCCTTTTCCCTCGGGTACAAGTCCAAGCAGTGGGTCTTCTGTCACTGCAGGGAGTTGTATCAGGGTGAACTGGGGGGATACTCGTCTGCCATCGTCTCCGCTGGTCACCAGAAACAGGTTAGTGGCGTACATACTTTCTTGCGCTGCTGACGATCACGACATTGTGTTATGGGAGGGAACAACAGAAAATCTAGAGGAAGCTTTACAACAACTCAATCACATCAATAACAGAATACAATTTACGTTTACCATCAGTAAAGAAAAAATGTCATTTCTGGATGTAGAAATATTGAATCAAGAAGGAAAAATTGTTACAAGCGTGTTCACAAAAACCACAGACAGGAACAACTTATTACATTATAACAGTTTCCACCAACCATCACTAAAAAGGCACCTCCCGTTTTCACAACGCCTAAGAATTAAAAGGATAGCATCCACAGAAGGATTATATATCAAACACAAAAAAGAAACTTTACTAAAATTCAAAAATAGAGGATATCCACAATCCATTTTGAATGCCGCGGAAGAAAGAGCTGATAAACTACAAAGACAACATCTGTTATCTTCAAAAACAAAAATGGAGGAGCAAAGAACGGTATTCGTATCAAAGTTCTCAACACGTAGCCATGCAATTAAAAAAGCAATAATTAAACATTGGCCATTATTGATACAGGAAGAGGAGTTCAAAGGAATATTTTCGAGAGCACCCATATTTGCATATGAAAGAACAAAAAATCTTAAAGAATTAATCAAACCACCAAAACATGAAGAGTGTGACAAGTACAAAGGAACGTTACCTTGTCACAACTGTGGCAACTGTTCAGCCATCATCAAAGGGAATGTGATTAATCACCCCACGAAAGGAACTCCAATTAAATTGAAAGTATCAGGAACGTGTGACAGCAGTAATGTTATATACATGTTGAGATGTCCCTGCGGATTATCATACGTGGGGAAAACACAAAGGAAAATCAAAACTAGACTAATCGAACATAAAAGCAATATAAGGTTAAAAAACCAAAAATCAACCGTGGCAGCACACTTTAATGAAGCAAAACATAACCCATCACAGTTAAAGTTTTGCATATTGGAAATAGTGACCGTTCAGCCAGGAAGAGACAATAATACTTAGCTACTAAGAAGGGAAATATTTTGGATAAATTACTTATGTACCCTACACCCAAAAGAGCTGAATGAAAGGATGGAATTAAGTTGTTATCTGTAAATAATGTTGCTTGTAAATACGTGGAACTCTCAGGAATTCATTGTACTAAAGGTTATGATATGGTGATATGTACAGTATTGTTTTAAGTTTATAGTGTTAAGTTCGAAGATTGAACCCGTGTCCCCATGACACACACAGGTATATGCATTACACTCATATCCGAGTAATCGTATCGCGACTACAGGTTGACATTATTATATTTCAGATCACCCGAGTTAGGGGTGACAACACGTACATTAAATGTAAGGCAGAGCTCGCCTATCACGTTTATTGACATTACAAACACACCGAATGGACACCTCGGGACCAACTTAGTCCGTCTACAGTGTTCATGACATTTACGCACCACGTGATCGGACACCAAAAACACATAGAGACGAACTAGCATAGAGCGACGCACGCCACAAACCGTAAAGTGAGACGAAGACGCCGTGGGTGTTTATATGCACGGTAAGAAATAGAAACCGTTCAAAAGCCGTAGATGACATTCGATCCAACAAATCTACTCACATTTTTTAAGTGAAAACCGTCGGTGACTTAGCATTTACATTTGTCATTACAGCGTTTTGGGCTCGAATACACATATGAACCGCCCAGGTCAGTACACGATTTATGGCACGGGTTGAGTACCTTATAGAAACACCACTCGGAGTATACATTTCAATGCATGTCACATATGACAATGTTTACGAAATCACAAGGATCGGAGTTAAGGGTTATAAGGAATTAGCATATAAGATTTACAAGAAATCGGGGACCGCAGTTTAACATTAAACAGTTGTATTGATGTTGATGTAAGAAAGTAGAATTTGCCATGTACCCACACATGTTATTGACATATTTTTTCAGATAAAAAGTCCCCTGATGAAGAGCTGTTTGGCTCGAAATGCATCGGGCAGATGTATTGTGAAATGAATTAAGTACATGACGAAAGTTATGAAGATTAAATAACGACTCATGGTTGGAAAATAAATGAAAACAATATACATGAACAAGATGTAATCACCAGTATTTTGAATTTGAATGAACTTTATTTTAAGTGCTGATGTGAATGTGGATCTTGGGTTTCAGGAAACACATATTGGGATCCATATGTTTTATCATGTACATCACGATTTGTTAAAATATCGAAAAATTTGGTATTGTTGAATGTGTGTATATTTAAAGTGCCGTATTTGATTACAATTATAACCAGGTCTGGTTAAATAAGTGATAATGTTTTGACTCTGTATTAATACAACTTGACTTTAGATGTACCATTGTAAACAATGACTATTATGGCTCGTGATTGGGCGACGCTGAAAATATGTGCCCCTGTTTATTACTTGTTCAAACTCTGGGCCTCTTCGATTGAAAATGCTATTCTTTAAAGTTTTTCTTCTTTCATTTGCGTTTTTTAAAATTAAAGAAACGATCTTTTTAAGATACAAGCTTAATATTCAGCCCTTTGATAATATTCAAAGATGGCACTCGATCGCGCTTGTCTTCTAGTTGTCCATTATTGATTTCCACACCGACTGACTGACGCATTTATTAATCGTCATCCAGCCGTTCGGCTACACCTTGTTGGAAAGTTTCTGGGCCATGTACCAATTTCAAACATGGCCGGTAAGCGATTTTATGCACGTAATATGTGTGGTCGTAGATTGTAGATTTTTCCCTGCTGTTTTTGGCTAATAAATGATGAGTGTGACTTTCAAGCCAGCTTGGATGCTGTTATTATTTTTATTAGCGTGATAGCATCGGCATGGTATGGCTGGGTTTGCTATAGCGAACACGGAGTGGGAGGGTATCACAGTTCTGTTTAACATCATACGGCCCCCCCTTTGCCAAATCTAAAAAAAGCGGGCATAATTAGTAGCGATGGAATGAATGGAACAACACGCTGTAAAGTGAGGTGATGTATTCACTGAGCCTAACATCGCTTTTTCAGTTTTTTGCATGTAAGTGCTAACATACCCTCTATGTTAGGAGTATTGATAAAGTTAGTTACGTCTGTATATTCAAATATCTGTGCCTCACTGCAATAACTATGTGCGAGGCACTAATAGTGTAAATCATTATACTCACTATACAATTATACATGTTGTGCAAACAGTGGCCACATTGGTGAGCCTGCTGAAGTATCTGGGTTAGTGGAATATGAATTATTTCCCAATGCTAATTGAAATCACGCTGATTTACCATGGCTGACATTTTGAATGCTGTATTTAGTAAATTACACAGTTTTTCTCGCTGAAGGTATTTTATATTTCCTTGCAGCCTATTAAATGGGCGAAAATTAAGAGGACTTTTTGCTACCAAGGACTAATTGAATGATGGCTCCTTGAGAAAGTGCGACAAAGTACAAAAGCGCCTCTATTTGCAATTCCGATAGTAAGTTTTTCTGGCTCATGTACATTTTCTCAAATTGAGCTTGTATCTCTTCATGCTGAGGGATTATTTATATGTAACACCAGTTTCTTTTGCCGTTTTAGTAAAAATAAGTGTGTG
Organism: Lissotriton helveticus; assembly: GCF_964261635.1. Taxonomy (NCBI): domain Eukaryota; kingdom Metazoa; phylum Chordata; class Amphibia; order Caudata; family Salamandridae; genus Lissotriton; species Lissotriton helveticus. Next base: position 510,419,170 of record NC_136071.1, on the reverse strand, counting down.
GCCGTGTGGTGGACCATAAGTTATTAATTGGCCAATACGGTTTCTCACAGGTGATATGATGGTTTTCATTTTACCTTTGTACGTACACTGGGTGAGGTTGTGGCCTTTTATTTTATTCTACTTCTCATCTTTCCATTCTCTGGACTTAACACTGGTATCCTGGTTTGTAGGACTCTATAGTCTTTTCTTTCGAAGAAGCCTATGAACATTTTTTTGTAATATATTATGCCTTTCTCCATTGTACAGATTGTTAATCACTCAAGTAAATTTCCAGTCCTGAAGATGACCGTATAGTAAAATAACGGTCGAAACGCCGTCGACGCTTCTGGTGGCCTAAATTATTGGAGGACACATTATATTTGTGTGTATGTTGTTCCTTCACTGTAACATGTAAGGTCTAGTTGGCCACTTGTCTGGTTTTTTGTTTTTGTGTTTTTTGTACCAGCTCTTTTGTCTTGAGCGCAATTGTTCTTTTTAAGATAATTATTTAGTATATATAATAAATATCAACAATTTTTTCTACTGTACCTTTGGATTGGAAGGCTCTTATTCTTGTGCTTCTTCTTGTTTATTCTATATTTACTCTTTTTAAATTGTTGCTTTCCTGAACCTCTTGTTAGGTGTATTGACTAATTGTCCCTGGTTCAGGGTTATTGGACAAGCCCCTGTAGTTGCTAAGGACTCCTACTGAAAACAGAGAAAAATTACAAGCACTGATCCTTTACCAAAAAAAATTCCAAGAGTAGGCTAAGCCAACCTCTGCATTCCTTCAAAAAAATATCACACAATGAATTTAGGGACCTGATCAAAGCAAGCAGGCCTGCTGGCAGCCTTTCTGATCGCGTCCACCACAAACCTTCAAGAAAATTCAGCAAAATTGATCTACTGCCACACCAACAAGAAGAATCATCAACAATTCCTTAACTACTATTTCCAGAATATCTAAAAAAAAAAGTAATACATATGCCCATAACTAAAGAAAACATACCTGGACCCCTGTGACCCTGACAACTATAGACTGATTACAAATGGATATTTCCTGGGCAAACTGACAGAAAGAGTAGCATTTGCCTAGAGCTCACAATTCATTGAAGATAATTCCATACTTTCAGACTTCCAAACAGGATTTTGTCTAGGAAGAGGCACAGAATCTGCACTTATTGCCATCTGGGACGACCTTAAGAACACAGTTGACCGGAACGGGGTTGCGGCACTACTTCTCTTGGGTACACTGACAGAATATCAACCACAAAAAAATGGATGTAAAAAATATTGAGGTAAAAATATAGATGGCAAAAATATTGACTCCCTAAGTACAAAAATATTGGGGGGAAATATTGTTTACAATAATGTAGTTGTATTAAATATCAATATTAAAATATATTTAATTTAAAAAATATTTACAAAAACATAAATTAACTCTTTCCGTGCTCATGACGGCTCCACGCCGTCATGAGTCACGGGCGGCGTCTGCTCATGACTGCGCGGAGCCATCATGCAACTGCTGCACTGCCCATGCTGCACTATTTCCCTGCCTGTGCAGGCAAATTAGTGAGTGGACGGGGTCATGACAGCTCCACACCATCATGAGCACACGCCGCCCGTGACTCATGATGGCGTGGAGCCGTCATAAGTACGGGAGCGCCACGCCCACTCCCTAGCCACGCACGTGCCGCGGCGGCATTCGCGCAGCACCGAAAAGGTTAATTACTAACTTTAATTTATAAAAAAATATATATTTCAAAGTGTATTTTAACCAATACAACAAATAAACTCCCTTTTAAAAATGTAAACACACAAATATATATAATTATACATATATAAAATATAAACTAATGTTTTAATTAATAATAATTAAAAAAATCTTAAATAGCATATTATCAAAACTATTTGTAAATGTATTTAAATATAAAAGTTAATCAATTTATTGTCAATTACAAAGTAAACACATATTTTAAAATTTTATTAAATATGTTACAAACAAAAAATATTGCAAATTATATTATTATAATAAATCAAACACATATTTATGTAAATGACAACATAAAATACATTATTACAAATTAAAATAAATACATATACATTTCCCACCACATTAAAAAGAATATTTTTTCTACTAAATAAATATAAAAATAATTACTCCCACCTAACACAACACAACAGTAACAAAATATTTTACAACACACAAAAATAAGATGTACTATTCTAACTACAATAAATATAAAATTACATAAAATATAACATTACTAAATATTAAAATGTACTATTCCCATTACACTTAACACAACAATAACATTTATAATTAACTAAAAAAGGCAATTCCCACTCCAGTCAGTGCAACAGTAGGGAAAGTGTTGGATTGCGGAAGGGTAAAATTTTCAGTTCCCATTCCAGTCAGTGCAACAGTAGGTAAAGCACTGGATTGCAGAGGGGTATAATGTACTATTTACACTCCAGTCAGTCCAACAGAAGGGTAAGCATTGGTTTGCGGAGCTGTAACATTTTCTATTCCCACTCCAGTCAGTGCAACAGTAGGAAAAGCACTAGATTGCAGATGGGTAAAATGTACTATTCTCACTCCATTCAGTGCAATTATAGGGAAAGCTTTGGATTGTGGAGGGGTAAAATTCACTATTCCCACTCCAGGCATTGCAACAATAGGGAACACGCTGGATTGCAGAGGGTTAAAATTTACTATACCCACTCCAATCAGTACAGCAGTAGGGAAAGCATTGGATTGCGGGGAGGTAAAATTTACTATTACCACTCCAGTCAGTACACCAGTAGGGAAAGTGTTGGATTGGAGAGTGTTACAATTTACTATTCCCACTCCAGTTAATACACCAGTAGGGAAAGAGTTGGATTGCAGAGAGGTAAAAATCGCTATTCTCACTCCAGTTAGTTCAATTAAAAATAAATAGAATATATTCAACAAAGTAAAATTATCTTAAAAAACAAAGTATACATATATACATATGTTGAAACAAATATATATACATTTAATATTAAAAAATGTAAAAAATAAAAACATATTATAATGTTAAATACATATCACAAATACCTACAAATATTATAATAAATAAAATACAAAAATAATTTTCATACAAATAAATATTTTAATTTGGAAATTAACAAAAACATGACTTATTACATAAATGTAATTTAGTTACGTGCAACCCTATAACACCAGGAAATTCCCAACCTCCACCTAAAAATGATTTACACTAATAATATAAATATTCATCAACAAACTAATGTATGTTAATTAAATAATAATTATTAATTAATTTTAATTAATGTACTTCCCACAATATACCCTCAAAAACACACATACTTATTACATACATAGTTATCATTAATTAAAACAAATTATGAATTACTTAAAATTGATATATTTCCCACCCCATACCTCTACAAAACCCACAACCCACATCTAAAATATAAAAGAAAATGTATTTGCACAATTAACATAATTAATGATCAATTAAACAAATATTATTAATTAAAAAACAAATGATAATTCTTGAGAATAATTAATTCCCACCCTTTACCCTACGATTCCCACAACCTGCACCTAAAACCGAACTTTAAAAACATTAATTACATGATTAAAATACATTTTTTATTAAATAACTAATAGTATTTAACAAATAATTCTAAATTAAGTAAAAATAATTTACTCCCCACTCTTAATCAATATAGACCCAGAACACACACCCCAACAATTTTCATTAAACAATTAACATAATTACCAATTAATTAAAATTGTTTATCAACTAATTATTAATTAAAAATAAATCACTTCCCACCATTTACCCCTATTAACCCTACAGCCTGCACCTACATCTTTTTAAATATAATCACCATAATGAATTATCAATTACCTAATTAATATTAATTAACTAATTATTAAATAAATTACTTCCCACCCTTTACCCCTTTAACCCCACAGCCCACACTTAAATTAAATTACACAATTACCATAATTAATTATCAATTAATATTAATTAACAACTAATTATTAATTAATTAAAAATAAATTACTTCCCACCCTATTACCCACAAATAAATTACTCTACACCCTTTACCCATATGAACCCCAAAATCCGCACGTAAAAGAATTACACAATTACCATAATTATCAATTCATTCATTAGTGTTAATTAACAACTAATCAATAATTAATAAAAAATAAATTACTTCCGATCCTTTAGTTCTTTAAACCCCACAACCCGCACCTAAATATTTTCACAATTACCATAATGAATTATCAATTAATTAATATAAATTGCCAAAATATTATTAATTAATTAATAATAAATTACTTCCCACCTTTTACACCTATAAACCCCACAACCCACACATAAAATGTACCCAAAAGAATTAAAAGCTCAATTAACACTAGCAAATATCAATCAAATAAATATAATTAAATAAAAAAAAAAAATTAATTTATTTTAAATAAATTACTTTCCACCATATTTTACTATAAACCCACAACCCACTATGGAACTAAAAGACGCAAAATTAAATTAAATTAAATGTAATAACTACAAAAAATGTAACACATATATTAGAGAACGTAAACAATACTTATACAAACAATACATCATATAAATTTAAAATATATACTAAAATACATAACACTAATTACAAGATTGATATTTTAAACAACTATATTTTTGCAAGCGATATTAATGACTTCTATATTTTAAAAATCAATACCGCTGTTTCCGACCGCCGCGGTCGCACACAGGAGTGAATGGGAGAGATAGCGGAAGAGCTGCAGTATAGCCACCGCAGCGGAATGAACCTGAAATAAATGGCGGTCGAATCCAAAACACCGCAGTGATGACAAACATTGAACAAATCAATGTAGCTATGCCCCCCCCGAAAGAAATACAAATAACAATAAACATTGCTAAAAAATAAATACACGGACAGGGCAACTCCCACAACACACCTGACATCCAAATACCACTTGGCCACACCCACACAGCTTGGTATAAAACCACCAGCTTCACTGACCACAATCCTTTGCAATACTCCAGAAGAGAAGGCCATACATCACATCTTACAGGAGAGGCAAAAGAGCACAGCACACACACACAAAAACCACCACCATCGCCACCACCATCACACCAGCACCAACTATCCCCCAGCACACCTCAGACCTCACACACCAACATCACACCCACCACCCACCCACCAGCACCCACAAACAATCCAAACACAACACAACATGACTGCACCTAAAATGCCCAAATTCACTGATAGTGAGTTGACAGTCATGGTCAACGAGATAGTGAGAGTAGAGCCACAACTGTTTGGTAGCCTGGTCCAACAAACACCATTAGCCAGAAGGAACTAAATGTGGGGAAGGATAGTCCAAAGGGTGAATGCAGTAGGGACCACCCCAAGATCCAGGAAGGAGATAATGAAGCGGTGGCATGATCTCAAGAGGGCAGTCAAGGAGAGGAGGAGTAAGAACTGGACGCTGACAAACGTGACTGGCAGTGGCCCTCCCATCCCACAGAAAACATTCACACCATGGGAGGAGAAGGTGCTTGCCATACTGCTTCCTGAGAGTCTCACAGGAGTAGTCGGGGGAGCGGAGGCTGGTAAGTACAAACAAATGCCAAACAACACACTGAGAATTTCTCCCTTGCACAACCCAAACCCCATCACACTGTCCACTCTCACCCAACAGGTAGCCAGCCATCTTGCCATGGATACTTGCATGGGGGTAGGATGCATGTTTCACTACTCCCAGCATGCCCCTGCCCCACAGGCCAGCAGCATGGAGGCCTCCCCCACCCATGAGCATGTGGCAGCCATTGCACTGTACCCCCTCACCTAACAGGAAGGTAGGCATCTTGGAATGGAGGAGTGTGTGTGGGTGGGATGCCTGTTTCACTACTCCCAGCATGCCCCCTGCCCCACAGCCCAGCAGCATGGAGGCTTCCCCCACCCAGGAGCATGTGGCAGCCATTGCACTGTTCCCCCTCACCTAACAGGTAGGTAAGCATCTTGGAATGGAGTCCTGTTTGTGGGTGGGATGCCTGTTTCACTACTCCCAGCATGCCCCCTGCCCCACAGCCCAGCAGCATGGATTCCTCCCCCACCCAGGAGCATGTGGCAGCCATTGCACTGTTCCCCCTCACCTAACAGGTAGGTAACCATCATGTAATGGAGGAGTGTGTGTGGGAGGATTGTATCACTACTCCCAGCATGCCCCCTGCCCCACAGGCCAGCAGCATGGAGGCCTCCCCCACCCAGGAGCATGTGGCAGCCATTGCACTGTTCCCCCTCACCTAACAGGAAAGTAGGCATCTTGGAATGGAGGAGTGTGTGTGGGTGGGATGCCTGTTTCACTACTCCCAGCATGCTCCCTGCCCCACAGCCCAGCAGCATGGAGGCCTCCCCCACCCAGGAGCATGTGGCAGCCATTGCACTGTTCCCCCTCACCTAACAGGAAGGTAGGCATCTTGGAATGGAGGAGTGTGTGTGGGTGGGATGCCTGTTTCACTACACCCAGCATGTCCCCTGCCCCACAGACCAGCAGCATGGAGTTCTCCCCCACCCAGGAGCATGTGGCAGCCATTGCACTGTTCCCCTTCACCTAACAGGTAGGTAGCCATCATGTAATGGAGGAGTGTGTGTGGAAGGATTGTATCACTACTCCCAGCATGCCCCCTGCCCCACAGGCCAGCAGCATGGAGGCCTCCTCCACCCAGGAGCATGTGGCAGCCATTGCACTGTTCCCCCTCACCTAACAGGTAGGTAGGCATCTTAACTCCTCCTGGAGTGTGTGTGTGGGAGACCTGCATCCCGAAACGCAGCGACAATTGCATGCAATGCATTGACATCCAACATGTATGAGTAAATGATGTTCCTCTGCACAATGAAATTACACACAGTTTTGCCATGATTTGTACTACTGCTGATTTCATATATGTGTAGTGTACAGACAGTCGGTTACACTCAGCTGAGACAATACTTGCACAGTGCCCAACACTGACCATTCCCCATCTACTCCACAGGTGATGAAGAACTCACTGCTGAGGACCACACCAACGACCAGCAGAGCCATTCTCCACCTCCGGCACATGGACTCTCAGATGCGGAGAACCAGGACAGTTTGGACGATGAGCTCCAGCCCGGCCCATCTGGTGTGCTACAGACCCAGAGGTCCCAGGCTCCCAACCTCACCACCACCACGTCTGCTGCAACAACAGCGCAGCAGATCCCTGCTGTCACAGCCTCTGCCTCCACCGCAGCCACCACCGTCACCACCGCCACCACCGCCACCACCAGTACCACTAGTACCACTAGTACCACCAGTACCACCAGTATCACCTGCAGCACCCTCCCTGTCCCAGGTGATGACCAGCCCACACCAACAACTGTGGAGGGCAGGGAGAGAGTGCGTGGACCCACAGTGGCGAGGCACGAGGTCCGTGGCAGCAGAGCAGGTGAGAGGGCCAGGGTCACCACCAGACCTCAGGAGGAGTGGACAGCATCCCTGGACCATTTCACCAGAGTAGTGGAGGCATACCAAGAGGTCCAGGGACAAAGTGGCCGGTTGGATGAACTTTTAGGGGAGCTCATCCTGCTGATGAGGTCCATCGACAACCGCCTTGGACAGATGGTGGACCTCATGGGCCAGCAGGTGGTGTTGCAGAGGGACAGGCCTGTGTCCCAACCACCACCTCCGTCCCCTCCTTTTGTGCCACAGGATGACAGTGCACCATCCTCCCCTGTGCCAACAGAGAGGGACGAGTCCCCTCACGCCGCTGGCCAATCAACAGGACACCCACCGCTAAAAAGATCTAGGGGGCATCCAAAGAAGAGCCTGGGAGTCTCCGGAGGCAAAGCTCCTGCCACACGCCAGTCACGGAGCCAGCCGTGATGACAAACCTCTTCCCTACTGCATTGACTGTTTGGACTGTCTTTACCCACATTTCCTTGGCAATGCACCTGTCTGTTGGACTGGGTCACCACATCTATGTGGACTCTACTCTTGCATCTCATTGAACAGGACTGTCAACTCACTGCTCATTCCCCACTTTCATGTAAATATTCCCGCACAAATCACATGTACACTGTCAAAATAAAATACCAGATGCACCAGTTTTAGTGCTGTATCGTTTTTAGTGCAATATTTACAATGTTGACAATGTCCATGATGTGTCCAAATGATGTACAGTAAGTACTGCAGGAATCGTCTGTAGCACCTAGGGAGACACAACAGAACAAAAGTCAATGGTCACATTGTGGCATCACAGGCAGAACACTACACAAAACATACACATGACACTACAGGCATACTAGACAATGGGCTGCAGGTGTGAACAAATAGGGTCCTGCATACATTCAAATATGGAACGTCAATGTCACTTTCACCACACACAGGTGACTGTACGTGTGGCTGTCGGTTACATTCACGCATAGCCATGCACAACAACAGCAACCACACCAGACAATTTACACGTTGTACATCGTCACACACCTTTAAGTGAAGTAGCGTTCAATGAGCTGCTGCCGCAGGTCAACTCCTTCATCCTCTCCACTGTCCTCATCACTGGACGCAGGTCCTACAGCAGGTGCAGGTCTTGGTTCCTCATCATCGTCCAGGAGCAGGGGGATCCCCCTGTGGATGGCCAGGTTGTGCAGCATACAGCATGCCACAACGATCTTGCACACCTTCCCAGGCGAGTATGACAGTGCACCTCCTGTCCTGTCAAGGCAGCGGATTCCTGACTTCAGCAGCCCAAACGTCCGCTCGATCACACGTCGGGTCCTGGCATGGGCCTCATCATAGCGGTGGTCAGCTGGGCTCTGTGGATTCCTCAGCGGGCTCAACAGCCATGGCCTACTGGGATATGCAGAGTCACCTGTGAATGACAAACACACATTGCAATGTTGCACAGCCAGAGTGCATCAGGTAACACACAGCACGCAAATCTGTAGGTATACTCACCCACAATCCAAGCACGCTCGGGATGCAGATTTTCCATCAGTCGGGGCACAATGCTGTTCCTCATGATGTAAAAGTCATGTGCAGAGCCTGGAAATTTTGCACACACATGTGAAATGGTCATGTCCGCAAGGCACACCACCTGCATATTGATTGAATGGAAGTGTTTTCTGTTCCTATATATGTGCTCTGTTGCCTGTGGAGCCACCAGACCTACATGCATGCAATCGATGGCACCTACAACATGTGGGATGCGCCCAAGGGGATAGAAGTAACCCTTCACACCAGCCAATTCTGCTCCCCTCGGAAAATGGATGTAGCGATTCCTATATATCATCATGGCTGCAAGGACATCCCTCAGCACCTGGCTGAACATGGGCTGCGACATCCCTCCAGTGCTAGCCACGGTCTCCTGGAAGGAACCAGTTGCGAAAAAGTGAAGGGCTGGCATCACCTTGTATGTGGGTGTGAAAGCAGTTGGATAGTGACGTCGAGGCTGCAGGTGGGGCTCCAGAAGATCACAAATGACTTTCAGCGTTGGTCTATCCAGGCGGAATTTCCGAATGATTGCAACATTCTCCATGTCCTCCAGCACTCTCAGGTGACGTAGGAGATTTGGCCTTCTCCTAGTTGCGAAACGATAGAGAAAAAGTCAGGGTCAACCATCATGAGATGTCCACAGCACATGCCAACAACTATGTAATGTTACAACAAACACTGCCTGAGAGCTATATTGCACATCAGCTTACATGTGTGTCCTCATGATACACACAGTGGACACACATCTCCACTAACCATACCCAAGTGCCACCGACACATTGGTCAATGTGAATGCAGACAAGCAGAACAACACATGTCACATGTGCCCGCCAGTTGCTGGTACATATGCAAATGTGGTAGCAGAAACATGACTTTTCCATGAGCATCTGCTGTGCCTGTCACAGCTCTATGCATTATGTGAAGCCTGCATACATCCGTCCACACATACATCACAGCAGCATGAAAAATGTCTGTTGTGTGTATGAGCTGATGTGAAGGCACCAGTCTGGGACTATAACATACAGTGATACAAGCCTTGTCAAGGTCACCAATGACACACATCACATTGATCACATGAACATCATTGTTACCATCTCGAGAGTGTCAAGCACCATCCATCAACAAATGCACAAATAACATGGCAGGGACCACATACCAAAGTGTGGGTTCGACATGGAAGAAGGGCATTGTGTGTACAAGGCTGTGCCCTGCACCATGTTGCTGCTGGGTACTGATACAGTGTCCACGACGGACAGAGCCATTTGAAGTAACGGAAATCGCGGTACCTACCACCTGGCCCCGGCGGTGTGACCCCAGCACCACCATCTACCCAGCCAAGGCAGCCATTGGCATGTGGACATGTGTATATGGCGGTGGGTATGCTCCGCCGCATGAGTCGCAGTACCTACCGCCTGGCCCCGGCGGTGCGTCACCGCAATGGGGCATTGCATTCAGCCAAAGGCAGCGATGATCGCGGTGGCATGATGCAGATTTGAAAATCGCGGAAGATGTGCTCCGCTATCGTGGAGGCGGTCATTGGATGCTTTTGAATGATGCACCATCGCGGTAGCACACCCCGGGCACCCGCGGTGCGTCACCGCCGTGGAGCATTGCACACAGCCAATGGCAGCGATGATCGCGGTGGCATGATGCAGATTTGAAAATCGCGGAAGATGTGCTCCGCTACCGCGGAGGGGTCTGTCACGATTTGCTTCATGTGTTCTCCTGTCCACCACCAGGGGGCTGAACTGTGGGACTCTCCAGTGTTCTAATATGCTTCCTGACACTCCCCTGCATGCATATCTTGACTTCCAGCCATTTGGACACTATTTGGGAATTGACATCCATTCCCAATCAATGCCGGGTTTTGTGAAAGCCAGCCTGCTTAGACTTAAAGCCAGCCTACTCATGCCTGAAACTCCATTACCCAGAATTCCCTGCTCACTGCTTTGTCTCCACCACTGCAGGCCAAGGATGGGTGGAGGAATTCAGCTCACCTGTGGCTGGCTGCTGCTAGCCTGCTCACACCAGCTGCATGTGATTACTGTGAGCTCTTTTAAGCCCCAGCTCCCTTCGGGCAAAGGTTGGTCATTGTAGCTGTTTACCGGTGAGACCGATCCTTGTTTCCAGTGCTCCCTGAGCTGTTGCTATCCCTGTTTCATGAGCTTTAGCTATGCCTTGTTCCTGACCTGCTGCTGTTTTCTTTGTTCCTGAATTAGCACTGCTTGCAGTGCTACCTTGACTTCTGAGCCTTAGCATTCCTTGTTCCTGAACTGCAGCAGTTTCCCTTCTCCTGAATTAACACTGCTTTCAGTGCTACCTTGTTTCCTGAGTTCCTGAGCTATAGCTATTCCTTGTACCTGGATTAGCACTGCCTGCAGTGTTCTTGTTTCCTGAGTTCCTGAGCTATAGTTATTTTGTGTTCCTGGGCTTCAGCTAGTTCTTGTTCCTGATTTGCACTGCTTGCAGTGCTCTCTTGACTCCTTGTTTCCTGAGCTGTAGCCATTCCCTGTTTCCTTGTAATAGCACTGCCTGCAGTGCTACCTTGACCCCGAAGCTTTAATAATGCTCCTGTTCCTGAACTAGCACTGCCTGCAGTGCTACTGTGACTCCTGAAGCTTTGGTAGTTCCCTGTTCCTGAACGGGCACTGTCTGCAGTGCTGCCATATCTCACTTCTTGTTCCTGCCCCAGCACTGCCTACTATGTTACTTTGTTTGTCTTGAATCCTTAACCTGCACTATTCTAGTATACCTTTATAGCCTCTCCTGTACACCCATTTCCAGTCCCTGCCTTTCTTCCCATTTCCTTGGTTCCAGTTCTAGTTTGCTGTCTTTCTATTCTGCTGTCTTGCTTCTGTTGCCTTGTATGTTTGTTACCTGCTTTCTGCCAAGTGTGCCCTGTGATTTCCTTCCTTTCCTGTTAAGCACTCCTCCTTGCTAGCTCCTTGTCCATTGAGCTTGTGTTTAGTTCTACCCCCTTGCTGTTACTGCCTTGCGTGTTCCTGTTTGATCGCCAGGATCCATGGGCACAGCTGACTACCTAGGTGGTGTTTCTTGTTCACTGTGAGTATTGTCTTTGAGTTACATTTATAACATCACCATAGGTATAAGCTTCACAGACCCTGGTTTTGCATGCATATCCTACATGTGGGTATTTGCAGTCAGTATCTGTAACAGCAACTGTGGGTAAGAAACTTACTGAGCTTCAGTCTTACTGTGTGGAGCTCCTGAGTGCTTTACCCCGCACCCCCCTTTATTGTTAATGTTGTTATATATATAAATCTTGCACATTTGTCCTGGGTGTAGTTATTCTGAATGCTAAATTGCTTTGTGAGTGCCCTTCCTTTCTATGTCTTACCCATTTTTTTAACTTGTACAGGCTTCCCCTTTGGATCCCTCTTTCTCCCCTAACTCCCTGCATGATCCTGGCAGCGCTATACTCTTCTTCCTGTATACGTTTTCTACCCAGTGCCCAGTTCTTGTCCAAGTCTCTGACTGTGTTCCCCACATAGTCCCTGACAGAATGACCAACCCACGTTTCCAGGGTCACTTGTGAGGTTTCTTTGCATTCAGTTAGCTACCATTCTTCTGTTACATTTCTGTTTGAACATCTTGAAGGTGTGTCATAATGAGAGGTTTAAGAAACAAATACACCAGTGCATCATTTAAGTTTATGCAGGGCAGTTTGCCAGTGCCCAAAAATGAGAGGCATCTAGTGTCCACTCTACAATTTGAGGATGTTAATCCTAGTCCTGAAACTATAAATCCTCTTATGAGAAATGGACATTTACGTTCTGAATATTTTACTCATTGGCTCTCAAACACCTGTTTGCCAGATCCTGACTTGCTCTTCTGTTCTGATCCAGATTCATTGTCTGTGTCAGCATTGCAAAAGGAGAATAATACCATACTCTGTTTGCTGAACAATAATTCTGATTCTCACATATCTGCTTACAGTGATTGTAAAATGCAATGTTCAACCACACAACCTAAGAAAGAGCAGATGCATTTCATAACCTCTGTTTTCCATTCAGATAATGTTACCCAGTCTTGTAGTCCAGTAAAGATCACAGTTCCGGATACTAAAGGGACCTTGTTAGACACCACATTCAAAGTAGACAAAAATCAGTTTGACAAAAGAGAGAAAAGGCCTACTAGAACACAGGTGGCTAATAGCCACCTTGAACAACATCCAAGGTATAGCTCTGTAGCTTGTTGTGAAGTTTCCAAGTCTACCACTGTCCTTTTAGAGAAAGATCTGCAGTCTTCACAGGATATAAGTACTTCTAAAATTCTTGAATTACAACGAGAGAATAAAATGTTTCAGACTCTGTTAAAAAACTTATAACCCCGAGTTCAAGTGGGAATTTAAATCCCCTGTAGAAAACAACTTTTCCATCTCTATACTAGCCTTCTTAGAACTGGAGAAGGAAGCCTTGCGCTCTCTTTTGCGTTCCCCTCAGAGCTGGTCCAGGGATTGTGTGAACAATACAGTGGCAGATCCCTCAGATTCCATTCAGAAGAACCATAGTACTTTGTCTCATAGTCCAATTAATGAAAGTGTTTGTGTGAATTCTGCAATTTCTACCTCCTCTGATTTGTTGTCTTCTAGTGCTAAATTACATCGAGGTGCTATATCTGAGATGTGTCCCTCCAGTTTTGATGAACCCCAAATTCCAGGCAAGACACAAACCATCTCTTTGCTTTCTTTTCCTGGTAGCGAGGTCAGTTCCACCCCGGGGGTTTCACACACACTGGCCATTGACATGCAGACAAAACCTGAACCATTGATCCACATCTTCCCTTATGTGACTATGTCATGTGACTCAGACCATGCTCTTGATTTAACTGCTGCAACTGAAGTCAACCTCCTTGCTGAGAAGAAACAAAATCCCGACCCCTTCTTTGCTGTTTTGCCTTCCATCACACCACATATTGAAAAGTCAGGAAATGTTAGTACACTATGCTCTGTTGCATCTGTACCACCTTGTAATGCAGAAGAAAATGAAAAGATCTCCCATGGCCAAAGAGTCTTTGACCTATTTCCTCTGACTGTGAGGTGTGAACTGCCAAAGTGTGAAAGAAGCCTGAGCATCAGGAACTCTATGATGTGCACTATTCCGAGCCATCTGGAAGAAAGTGCTCCCATGTGTTTTAATCTGACAAGGACCTGTGAAGATGTCACTAATGACAACAGCAAATCTACTGTTCACAACCTACTACCATTCCCAGAGCTTAAACACTATAAACCATGTGTCACCTTGCCTTCAGCTTTTCGTCTTGCAGAGTCTCCAGAGTCCTCAGCCAGCCCACTGCCTTCAGAGCCCGAGTACTCAGCCGGCCCGCTGCCTTCAGAGCCCGAGTCCTCAGCCGGCCTACCTACGGAATTTCAGCCTGCAGCCTTCCTGCCTCCCGAGCCTGCAGCCTTCCTGCCTCCTGAGCTCAAGCCTGCAGCCTTCCTGCCTCCTGAGCCCGAGCCCGCAGCTTTCCTGCCTCCTGAACCAGAGCTTGCAGGCTGCCCACCTTCAGCACCAGAGCTTGCAGGCTGCTCGCCTTTAGCACCAGAGCTTGCAGGCTGCCCGCCTTCAGCACCAGAGCTTGCAGGCTGCCCGCCTTCAGCACCAGAGCTTGCAGGCTGCCCGCCTTCAGCACCAGAGCTTGCAGGCTGCCCGCCTTCAGCACCAGAGCTTCCAGGCTCCCCGCCTTCAGCACCAGAGCTTCCAGGCTCCCCGCCTTCAGCACCAGAGCTTCCAGGCTCCCCGCCTTCTGCAGCAGAGCTTCCAGGCTCCCTGCCTTCTGCAGCAGAGCTTCCAGGCTCCCTGCCTTCTGCAGCAGAGCTTCCAGGCTCCCTGCCTTCTGCAGCAGAGCTTCCAGGCTCCCTGCCTTCTGGACTTGAGCCTCTACTGTGCCAACGTTTTGACCCTGTGCTTCCAGTTTCCCAGCTTTCAGAGGTCTCAATACATATACATTCAGTGACTGAACCTCCAGCACCAGGGACAAAACTCTCAACATGTAAGCCTCCAGGTCCTGGGTCTCCTGCATACCTGATTCCTAAATCTCCTGCATGTGTATCTTTAGTATGTTTTCTTAAGGAGCCAGAACTTCAGGTCTGCTTCCTATCACCTCCTTCATTTTCAGCCAGTTTGTCTTTGACCTCTATGCCTCCTGCCAATCCGTTGTCTGCTTTTGACCCTACAGTCAATCAGCCTTTGTTTTCAGAGTGCTACTCTAGCCTGTCATCATCAGGACTTCAAACACATTTAATGCAGGCTTCTAAGCCCTTGTCACTGGATTTGGACTCTTCAAGTTCTGCCTTTAATACTGCTGTTAATTCACAGAGTATTATCCAACTCTCCAGAACAACACAATGTACCTTCAGTCCTCTGATAGCGTGCACTGAATCTATGATGGGAATTGACTTAATTCTTAGGAGCAAAGGCTTTAGATCCAGTTCCAGACTCCGGGAGACGGTCTTTGGAGGGGGAGTACTGTGGCCATTTGCTTCCTGTGTTCTCCTGTCCACCACCAGGGGGCTGATTTGTGGGACTCTCCAGTGTTCTAATATGCTTCCTGACACTCCCCTGCATTCATATCTTGACTTCCAGCCATTTGGACACTATTTGGGAATTGACATCCATTCCCAATCCATGCCGGGTTTTGTGAAAGCCAGCCTGCTTAGACTTAAAGCCAGCCTACTCATGCCTGAAACTCCATTACCCAGAATTCCCTGCTCACTGCTTTGTCTCCACCCCTGCAGGCCAAGGATGGGTGGAGGAATTCAGCTCACCTGTAGCTGGCTGCTGCTAGCCTGCTCACACCAGCTGCATGTGATTACTGTGAGCTCTTTTAAGCCCCAGCTCCCTTCAGGCAAAGGTTGGTCATTGTAGCTGTTTACCGGTAAGACCGATCCTTGTTTCCAATGCTCCCTGAGCTGTTGCTATCCCTGTTTCCTGAGCTTTAGCTATGCCTTGTTCCTGACCTGCTTCTGTTTTCTTTGTTCCTGAATTAGCACTGCTTGCAGTGCTACCTTGACTTCAGAGCCTTAGCATTCCTTGTTCCTGAACTGCAGCAGTTTCCCTTCTCCTGAATTAACACTGCTTTCAGTGCTACCTTGTTTCCTGAGTTCCTGAGCTATAGCTATTCCTTGTACCTGGATTAGCACTGCCGGCAGTGTTCTTGTTTCCTGAGTTCCTGAGCTATAGTTATTTTGTGTTCCTGGGCTTCAGCTAGTTCTTGTTCCTGATTTGCACTGCTTGCAGTGCTCTCTTGACTCCTTGTTTCCTGAGCTGTAGCCATTCCCTGTTTCCTTGTAATAGCACTGCCTGCAGTGCTACCTTGACCCCGAAGCTTTAATAATGCTCATGGTCCTGAACTAGCACTGCCTGCAGTGCTACTGTGACTCCTGAAGCTTTTGTAGTTCCCTGTTCCTGAACCGGCACTGTCTGCAGTGCTGCCTTAGCTCACTTCTTGTTCCTGCCCCAGCACTGCCTACTATGTTACTTTGTTTGTTTTGAATCCTTAACCTGCACTATTCTATTATACCTTTGTAGCCTCTCCTTCTGTACACCCCTTTCCAGTCCCTGCCTTTCTTCCCATTTCCTTGGTTCAAGTTCTAGTTTGCTGTCTTTCTATTCTGCTGTCTTGCTTCTGTTGCCTTGTATGTTTGTTACCTGCTTTCTGCCAAGTGTGCCCTGTGATTTCCTTCCTTTCCTGTTAAGCACTCCTCCTTGCTAGCTCCTTGTCCATTGTGCTTGTGTTTAGTTGTACCCCCTTGCTGTTACTGCCTTGCGTGTTCCTGTTGGATCGCCAGGATCCGTGGGCACAGCTGACTACCTAGGTGGTGTTTCTTGTTCACTCTGAGTATTGTCTTTGAGTTACATTTATAACATCACCATAGGTATAAGCTCCACAGACCCTGCTTTTGCATGCATATCCTACATGTGGGTATTTGCAGTCAGTATCTGTAACAGCAACTGTGGGTAAGAAACTTACTGAGCTTCAGTCTTACTGTGTGGAGCTCCTGAGTGCTTTACCCCACACCCCCCTTTATTGTTAATGTTGTTATATATATAAATCTTGCACATTTGTCCTGGGTGTAGTTATTCTGAATGCTAAATTGCTTTGTGAGTGCCCTTCCTTTCTATGTCTTACCCATTTTGTTCACTTGTACAGGCTTCGCCTTTGAATCCCTCTTTCTCCCCTAACTCCTGCATGATCCTGGCAGCGCTGTACTCTTCTTCCTGTATACGTTTTCTACCCAGTGCCCAGTTCTTGTCCAAGTCTCTGACTGTGTTCCCCACATAGTCCCGGACAGTCCCTGACAGAATGACCAACCCACGTTTCCAGGGTCACTTGTGAGGTTTCTTTGCATTCAGTTAGCTACCATTCTTCTGTTACATTTCTATTTGAACATCATGAAGGTGTCATAATGAGAGGCTTAAGAAACAAATACACCAGTGCATCATTTAAGTTTATGCAGGGCAGTTTGCCAGTGCCCAAAAATGAGAGGCATCTAGTGTCCACTCTACAATTTGAGGATGTTAATCCTAGTCCTGAAACTATAAATCCTCTTATGAGAAATGGACATTTACGTTCTGAATATTTTACTCATTGGCTCTCAAACACCTGTTTGCCAGATCCTGACTTGCTCTTCTGTTCTGATCCAGATTCATTGTCTGTGTCAGCATTGCAAAAGGAGAATAATACCATACTCTGTTTGCTGAACAAGAATTCTGATTCTCACATATCTGCTTACAGTGATTGTAAAATGCGATGTTCAACCACACAACCTAAGAAAGAGCAGATGCATTTCATAACCTCTGTTTTCCATTCAGATAATGTTACCCAGTCTTGTAGTCCAGTAAAGATCACAGTTCCGGATACTAAAGGGACCTTGTTAGACACCACATTCAAAGTAGACAATAATCAGTTTGACAAAAGAGAGAAAAGACCTACTAGAACACAGGTGGCTAATAGCCACCTTGAACAACATCCAAGGTATAGCTCTGTTCTTGTTTCCTGAGTTCCTGAGCTATAGTTATTTTGTGTTCCTGGGCTTCAGCTAGTTCTTGTTCCTGATTTGCACTGCTTGCAGTGCTCTCTTGACTCCTTGTTTCCTGAGCTGTAGCCATTCCCTGTTTCCTTGTAATAGCACTGCCTGCAGTGCTACCTTGACCCCAAAGCTTTAATAATGCTCCTGTTCCTGAACTAGCACTGCCTGCAGTGCTACTGTGACTCCTGAAGCTTTTGTAGTTCCCTGTTCCTGAACCGGCACTGTCTGCAGTGCTGCCTTAGCTCACTTCTTGTTCCTGCCCCAGCACTGCCTACTATGTTACTTTGTTTGTTTTGAATCCTTAACCTGCACTATTCTATTATACCTTTGTAGCCTCTCCTTCTGTACACCCCTTACCAGTCCCTGCCTTTCTTCCCATTTCCTTGGTTCCAGTTCTAGTTTGCTGTCTTTCTATTCTGCTGTCTTGCTTCTGTTGCCTTGTATGTTTGTTACCTGCTTTCTGCCAAGTGTGCCCTGTGATTTCCTTCCTTTCCTGTTAAGCACTCCTCCTTGCTAGCTCCTTGTCCATTGTGCTTGTGTTTAGTTCTACCCCCTTGCTGTTACTGCCTTGCGTGTTCCTGTTTGATCGCCAGGATCCGTGGGCACAGCTGACTACCTAGGTGGTGTTTCTTGTTCACTGTGAGTATTGTCTTTGAGTTACATTTATAACATCACCATAGGTATAAGCTCCACAGACCCTGCTTTTGCATGCATATCCTACATGTGGGTATTTGCAGTCAGTATCTGGTTCAGCAACTGTGGGTAAGAAACTTACTGAGCTTCAGTCTTACTGTGTGGAGCTCCTGAGTGCTTTACTCCACACCCCCTTTATTGTTAATGTTGTTATATATATAAATCTTGCACATTTGTCCTGGGTGTAGTTATTCTGAATGCTAAATTGCTTAGTGAGTGCCCTTCCTTTCTATGTCT
Source organism: Lissotriton helveticus (assembly GCF_964261635.1). NCBI lineage: Eukaryota > Metazoa > Chordata > Amphibia > Caudata > Salamandridae > Lissotriton > Lissotriton helveticus. The sequence continues at coordinate 510,400,169 of NC_136071.1, read as the reverse complement.
TACCCATTTTGTTCACTTGTACCGGCTTCCCCTTTGGATCCCTCTTTCTCCCCTAACTCCCTGCATGATCCTGGCAGCGCTGTACTCTTCTTCCTGTATACGTTTTCTACCCAGTGCCCAGTTCTTGTCCAAGTCTCTGACTGTGTTCCCCACATAGTCCCGGACAGTCCCTGACAGAATGACCAACCCACGTTTCCAGGGTCACTTGTGAGGTTTATTTGCATTCAGTTAGCCACCATTCCTCTGTTACATTTCTGTTTGAACATCTTGAAGGTGTGTCATAATGAGAGGTTTAAGAAACAAATACACCAGTGCATCATTTAAGTTTATGCAGGGCAGTTTGCCAGTGCCCAAAACTGAGAGGCATCTAGTGTCCACTCTACAATTTGAGGATGTTAATCCTAGTCCTGAAACTATAAATCCTCTTATGAGAAATGGACATTTACCTTCTGAATATTTTACTCATTGGCTCTCAAACACCTGTTTACCAAATCCTGACCTGCTCTTCTGTTCTGATCCAGATTCATTGTCTGTGTCAGTATTGCAAAAGGAGAATAATACTATACTCTGTTTGCTGAACAAGAATTCTGATTCTCACATATCTGCTTACAGTGATTGTAAAATGCAATGTTCAACCACACAACCTAAGAAAGAGCAGATGCATTTCATAACCTCTGTTTTCCATTCAGATAATTTTACCGAGTCTTGTAGTCCAGTAAAGATCACAGTTCCGGATACTAAAGGGACCTTGTTAGACACCACATTCAAAGTAGACAATAATCAGTTTGAAAAAAGAGAGAAAAGACCTACTAGAACACAGGTGGCTAATAGCCACCTTGAACAACATCCAAGGTATAGCTCTGTAGCTTGTTGTGAAGTTTCCAAGACTACCACTGTCCTTTTAGAGAAAGATCTGCAGTCTTCACAGGATACAAGTACTTCTAAAATTCTTGAATTACAACGAGAGAATAAAATGTTTCAGACTCTGTTAAAAAATTATAACCCAGAGTTCAAGTGGGAATTTAAATCCCCTGTAGAAAACAACTTTTCCATCTCTATGCTAGCCTTCTTAGAACTGGAGAATGAAGCCTTGCGCTCTCTCTCTTTTGCATTCCCCTCAGAGCTGGTCCAGGGATTGTGTGAACAATACAGTGGCAGATCCCTCAGATTCCATTCAGAAGAACCATAGTACTTTGTCTCATAGTCCAATTAATAAAAGTGTTTGTTTGAATTCTGCAATTTCTACCTCCTCTGATTTGTTGTCTTCTAGTGCTAAATTACATCGAGGTGCTATATCTGAGATGTGTCCCTCCAGTTTTGAGGAACCCCAAATTCCAGGCAAGACACAAACCATCTCTTTGCTTTCTTTTCCTGGTAGCGAGGTCAGTTCCACCCCGGGGGTTTCACACACACTGGCCATTGACATGCAGACAAAACCTGAACCATTGACCCACAGCTTCCCTTATGTGACTATGTCCTGTGACTCAGACCATGCTCTTGATTTAACTGCTGCAACTGAAGTCAACCTCCTTGCTGAGAAGAAACAAAATCCCGACCCCTTCTTTGCTGTTTTGCCTTCCATCACACCACATATTGAAAAGTCAGGAAATGTTAGTACTCTATGCTCTGTTGCATCTGTACCACCTTGTAATGCAGAAGAAAATGAAAAGATCTCCCATGGCCAAAGAGTCTTTGACCTATTTCCTCTGACTGTGAGGTGTGAACTGCCAAACTGTGAAAGAAGCCTGAGCATCAGGAACTCTATGATATGCACTATTCCGAGCCATCTGGAAGAAAGTGCTCCCATGTGTTTTAATCTGACATGGACCTGTGAAGATGTCACTAATGACAACAGCAAATCTACTGTTCACAACCTACTACCATTCCCAGAGCTTAAACACTATAAACCATGTGTCACCTTGCCTTCAGCTTTTCGTCTTGCAGAGTCTCCAGAGTCCTCAGCCAGCCCACTGCCTTCAGAGCCCGAGTACTCAGCCGGCCCGCTGCCTTCAGAGCCCGAGTCCTCACCCGGCCTACCTACGGAATTTCAGCCTGCAGCCTTCCTGCCTCCCGAGCCTGCAGCCTTCCTGCCTCCTGAGCTCAAGCCTGCAGCCTTCCTGCCTCCTGAGCCCGAGCCTGCAGACTTTCTGCCTCCTGAGCCCGAGCCCGCAGCTTTCCTGCCTCCTGAACCAGAGCTTGCAGGCTGCCCGCCTTCAGCACCAGAGCTTGCAGGCTGCCCGCCTTCAGCACCAGAGCTTGCAGGCTGCCCGCCTTCAGCACCAGAGCTTGCAGGCTGCCCGCCTTCAGCACCAGAGCTTGCAGGCTGCCCGCCTTCAGCACCAGAGCTTGCAGGCTGCCCGCCTTCAGCACCAGAGCTTGCAGGCTGCCCGCCTTCAGCACCAGAGCTTCCAGGCTCCCCGCCTTCAGCACCAGAGCTTCCAGGCTCCCCGCCTTCTGCAGCAGAGCTTCCAGGCTCCCTGCCTTCTGCAGCAGAGCTTCCAGGCTCCCTGCCTTCTGCAGCAGAGCTTCCAGGCTCCCTGCCTTCTGGACTTGAGCCTCTACTGTGCCAACGTTTTGACCCTGTGCTTCCAGTTTCCCAGCTTTCAGAGGTCTCAATACATATACATTCAGAGACTGAACCTCCAGCACCAGAGACAAAACTCTCAACATGTAAGCCTCCAGGGCCTGGGTCTCCTGCATACCTGCTTCCTAAATCTCCTGCATGTGTATCTTTAGTATGTTTTCTTCAGGAGCCAGAACTTCAGGTCTGCTTCCTATCACCTCCTTCATTTTCAGCCAGTTTGTCTTTGACCTCTGTGCCTCCTGCCAATCCGTTGTCTGCTTTTGACCCTACAGTCAATCAGCCTTTGTTTTCAGAGTGCTACTCTAGCCTGTCATCATCAGGACTTCAAACACATTTAATGCAGGCTTCTAAGCCCTTGTCACTGGATTTGGACTCTTCAAGTTCTACCTTTAATACTGCTGTTAATTCACAGAGTATTATCCAACTCTCCAGAACAACACAATTTACCTTCAGTCCTCTGATAGCGTGCACTGAATCTATGATGGCAATTGACTTAATTCTTAGGAGCAAAGGCTTTAGATCCAGTTCCAGACTCCGGGAGACGGTCTTTGGAGGGGGAGTACTGTGGCGATTTGCTTCCTGTGTTCTCCGGTCCACCAGGGGGCTGAATTTTGGGACTCTCTAGTGTTCTAATATGCTTCCTGACACTCCCCTGCATTCATATCTTGACTTCCAGCCATTTGGACACTATTTGGGAATTGACATCCACTCCCAATCCATGCCGGGTTTTGTGAAAGCCAGCCTGCTTAGACTTAAAGCCAGCCTACTCATGTCTGAAACTCCATTACCCAGAATTCCCTGCTCACTGCTTTGTCTCCACCCCTGCAGGCCAAGGATGGGTGGAGGAATTCAGCTCACCTGTGGCTGGCTGCTGCTAGCCTGCTCACACCAGCTGCATGTGATTACTGTGAGCTCTTTTAAGCCCCAGCTCCCTTCAGGCAAAGGTTGGTCATTGTAGCTGTTTACCGGTAAGACCGATCCTTGTTTCCAGTGCTCCCTGAGCTGTTGCTATCCCGGTTTCCTGAGCTTTAGCTATGCCTTGTTCCTGACCTGCTGCTGTTTTCTTTGTTCCTGAATTAGCACTGCTTGCAGTGCTACCTTGACTTCTGAGCCTTAGCATTCCTTGTTCCTGAACTGCAGCAGTTCCCCTTCTCCTGAATTATTTGTATTTATTTTATATTCTTATATAGCGCCTGATTCAACCCCCGAAGGGGTATCTCCGCGCTTTTGCCAGTGTAAGAATACAACTTGTACTGATCCGTGGTCAGAAGGATAGTTAGACTTTGAATATGTGGATTAGATATTTATGAATAAATGAGTTTTGAGGGATTTTCGGAAGGTTAGGTGGTTAGTGATTTGTTTCAGTGTCTGAGGCAGTAGGTTCCAGAGAACAGGTCCAGTGTGGGCAAGGGCGCGACCTCCCTGCCTGGATTTTTTAATTCTGGGTACCTGTATTAGCTGTAGATTGCTGGAGCGTAAGGAACGTCCAGGAACATAAGGTGAGAAAGCTTTTGTCAGGTACTTGGGCCCCGTACCTGACAGACATTTGTGAATAGTGCATAGGATTTTGAACTTAATGCGTTGCCGCACTGGGAGCCAGTGGAGTTTAGTCAGCAGAGGGCGGGAGGGAGTCCTAGGTGGAACGTTGATGACTAGCCTCGCCGCAGTATTTTGGACTATTTGCAATTTCTTAAGCTGTTCTTCATTAGCTGATAAAAGAAGACCATTGCAATGGTCCAATCTACTGATGACTAACGCCTGGACCAGTGTCTTCCTATGACTGTCAGGTAAGTATGGAAAAACCCTTCTCAGCAGTCCAATGGCACGAAAACAGGTGCCGGCCATTTGGTTTACATGATCTTTCAATGTTAGTGCTTGATCTAATAGCACTCCCAAGTTTTTAACGGTCTGTTTAGGACTGGGAACAGGTCCCAGTTCCAAGGGCCACCATTCGGGGGACCATAGTGTCGTTGCCTCCCCGAACAACATTACTTCCGTTTTTCCTACATTACACTGTAGGCAGTTCTTAGCCATCCACTCTGACACTGCTCTCATTCCATCTGCAAACAATATTTTTAGTGCAGGCGTGAAGGTCTTAAAAGGGAGCAGAAGTTGGTTGTCGTCGGCATACGACACCGGGGTGAACCCAAAGGATCTTACTAAGTCAGCCAGGGGGGCCACGTACACATTGAATAATGTTGGGCTTAGGCATTAGCCCTGTGGCACTCCCTTGGTGAACTCCCTAGAGATGGATTTGTGGGAGCCCACCCTGACTTCTTGAGAGCGGCCTGAAAGAAAGCTCTCCATCCAGGACAGAGCCACACCCCCTAGTCCTACATCCCTCAGACGACCGAGAAGCACCTCATGTGACACCGTATCGAAAGCAGCGGATAGATCCAACAGCACCAGAATCATAGATCCCCCTCCATCCAGCGTCATCCTGATGTTATTGGTCACTGCTAGGAGGGCTGATTCGGTGCTGTGGTTGGGCCTGAACCCAGATTGTGAATAGTCCAGGCCCTCCGTTGCTTCGATATGTTTGGATAAATGGGTGTTCACGTGCTTCTCGGTCATCTTACTAATGTACGGCAGGAGGGAGATGGGCCGGAGGTTCGAAAGATCTGTCCATGGGGATGCCGCTTTTTTCCTTATTGGGTTCACCACCGCTTTCTTCCATTCCATTGGGACATGTCCTTCTGTCAGTGAGATGTTCATCACAGACTGAATGGAAGGTCCTAAGAGGGTGATCAGAGGGGCGACCATTTTGGCAGGAAGGAAGTCATTGGGGGACCCAGATTTTATGTGGCTGATGAGAGGGGGAGATCTATGTCGCAGATTGGCGGGAAGGATAATAATAGATTTTTGTTTTGTTTGGATGAGTTATGTGGGAGAAGGTTCTTATTCCCAGCGCTACTAGAGGCCATTATTTTATCATAGATGAGATTGATTTTATCTTCAAAGAACACTGAGATCTCATCACAGAGGTTCTGAGAGAATTCTTCGGGGCTCTCACAGGCTGTAGGTTTAACAAAGCTCTGTAGTATTTTAAACAGCTCCCTTGGACAATTACCCGCCTCCGCGAGTTGTTGGGTGAGACTGTTTTTTTCTCGCTTGCTTTATATTTTTATAGTAGGTTAGCTGGGCCTCTTGATATATTTTCCTGTTTTCCTCAGTTCTCAATTTCCTCCATGCTTTTTCGGCTCGTCTACATTTCTGCTTCTCTATTCTGAGTTCCTGTGTATACCAGATTTCTGCCTGCAGTGTTCTTGTTTCCTGAGTTCCTGAGCTATAGTTATTTTGTGCTCCTGGGCTTCAGCTAGTTCTTGTTCCTGATTTGCACTGCTTGCAGTGCTCTCTTGACTCCTTGTTTCCTGAGCTGTAGCCATTCCCTGTTTCCTTGTAATAGCACTGCCTGCAGTGCTACCTTGACCCCGAAGCTTTAATAATGCTCCTGTTCCTGAACTAGCACTGCCTGCAGTGCTACCGTGACTCCTGAAGCTTTGGTAGTTCCCTGTTCCTGAACCGGCACTGTCTGCAGTGCTGCCTTAGCTCACTTCTTGTTCCTGCCCCAGCACTGCCTACTATGTTACTTTGTTTGTCTTGAATCCTTAACCTGCACTATTCTAGTATACCTTTGTAGCCTCTCCTTCTGTACACCCCTTTCCAGTCCCTGCCTTTCTTCCCATTTCCTTGTTTCCATTTCTAGTTTGCTGTCTTTCTATTCTGCTGTCTTGCTTCTGTTGCCTTGTATGTTTGTTACCTGCTTTCTGCCAAGTGTGCCCTGTGATTTCCTTCCTTTCCTGTTAAGCACTCCTCCTTGCTAGCTCCTTGTCCATTGTGCTTGTGTTTAGTTGTACCCCCTTGCTGTTACTGCCTTGCGTGTTCCTGTTTGATCGCCAGGATCTGTGGGCACAGCTGACTACCTAGGTGGTGTTTCTTGTTCACTGTGAGTATTGTCTTTGAGTTACATTTATAACATCACCATAGGTATAAGCTCCACAGACACTGCTTTTGCATGCATATCCTACATGTGGGTATTTGCAGTCAGTATCTGTAACAGCAACTGTGGGTAAGAAACTTACTGAGCTTCAGTCTTACTGGAGCTCCTGAGTGCTTTACCCCACTCCCCCTTTATTGTTAATGTTGTTATATACATAAATCTTGCACATTTGTCCTGGGTGTAGTTATTCTGAATGCTAAATTGCTTTGTGAGTGCCCTTCCTTTCTATGTCTTACCCATTTTGTTCACTTGTACAGGCTTCCCCTTTGGATCCCTCTTTCTCCCCTAACTCCCTGCATGATCCTGGCAGCGCTGTACTCTTCTTCCTGTATACGTTTTCTGCCCAGTTCTTGTCCAAGTCCCTGACTGTGTTCCCCACATAGTCCCGGACAGTCCCTGACACGGTCATTGGATGCTTTTGAATAAGGCAAACCCGGACAACCAATTGTAGCAGCTTGTAAGCTTCCAAACGACCCCAGGGGGCTATAAATCTGTGGGAGTGAGCCTCACATTGCAACTGCTCACAGAGCCTGCTGCCTGGGACCTTCTCCTGCTGCTGCCTCAAGAGCCTGCTGCCTGAGACCCTCTCCTGCTGCTGCCTCAAGAGCCTGCTGCCTGGGACCCTGTCCTGCTGCTGCCCCAAGAGCCTGCTGCCTGGGACCCTGTCCTGCTGCCTGCTCAAGAGCCTGCTGCCTGGGACCATCTCCTGCTGCTGCCTCAAGAGCCTGCTGCCTGGGACCCTGTCCTGCTGCTGCCCCAAGAGCCTGCTGCCTGGGACCCTGTCCTGCTGCTGCCTCAAGAGCCTGCTGCCTGGGACCATCTCCTGCTGCTGCCTCAAGAGCCTGCTGCCTGGGAGCCTGTCCTGCTGCTGCCCCAAGAGCCTGCTGCCTGGGACCCTGTCCTGCTGCCCCCTCGAGAGCCTGCTGCCTGGGTCCCTGTCCTGCTGCTGCCTCAAGAGCCTGCTGTCTCGGACCCCTCACAACTAATTTCCACCACAGGTCTGCCATATCCACAGGGATGTCAAGAACAGATAAGATCCGTGCCAGTCCATTCACGAGTGAGGAGCTGGATGTCCTTGTGGACGAGGTGTTGGCAGAGTACCCACGGCTGTTTGGTGGTCCCAATGTTGTGGTAAGTCACCATGAAGGGAACTGTAGGGCAGGGTGGTGTCAGACGTCTAGTCGTGATGCTGCAGTATATGCTTGGGGATGTGGGGTGATGACAAACACTGACAGACAAGCTGTCTCCAGGTCGAGGGAGTGTGTGTGTTGCAATGTGACTCTTTTCTAGGCCTGTATTTGTATGTGTGAGTGGGGTGTTTTACATTGTCGGGCATACAGACCCAACGGTTGTTAGCCATTTAGATGCCAGGAAAGTGAATGTTTGTGAGGACATTTCAGGATGCCCCTGTAGTCAGAGTCAGTGTGACCCACAGAGTAGGTTCAGTGGCTGCACAGCCAGACGTTAAACATCATCCAACGTACCTGCTACAGTTGCTTCACACTGAATAGTAGATATGCCCCATCAGTGCCCTGTACAATCTCTGACTTACACACTGGTGTCGATGCATTTGTGTTGAGGCAACATGCATTTGTGTGAATATCATGGAGACTAGGAACCACAATGTGTGTATGCATTCACTAATGTTTATGCCATGCAGAGTGCCCTTGTGAGGGTACCCCCAGTTCTGGAGGGAGGGAGGTTACTATGAGTCTGTGTCTGGCTGCTGTACTGATAGATGCTGACATCTGACATTGTGTAATCGTTCATTTGCCCTTCTTTACTCTCATACCTGCAGCTCAAGGTACACCAACGTAAGGCCGTGTGGAGGGCCATAGCAGCAAAGGTGCGAGCCCTGGGGGTATCAAACAGACGACACACACACTGTCACAAGAGGTGGGACGACATCAGCCGGCTGGCTAAGCAAGTGGCAGAGATGACCTTGGGGATGCTACCACGCACAAGGCGTTTGGCACAGCGCACCATGACTCCGCTGATGGGACGCATACTGGCAGTGACCAATCCAGACATGGATGCACGTCTGAAGGGCCATCAGCAGCAAGACAGAGATGGTGAGTATCTGGGGAGGGAGAGTTTGTCTGGGAGTGGATGCATGTGTACAGGGCCTGTGGCAGCAGTGACACATGTGATGTGCGTGTGTTGCCATGCTGTGATATGTGATGTGAGTGGCGACTGTGATGTGTGCCTGTATGAGGCATTGGGCCATCATGGCCTTACTATGCTGCTCCTGCCTGCAGTTCTTAATCATTGACAGATTGTTTGTGTCCACATGGTCACTCTTCTTTGTGATGGTGTGGGGAGTCCATATTGTGGTGAACTGCAGTGTCCACTTAATGAGTGTTAGACCATGTCTGTCTACTTTGCATGCACCATGATGGTTGAGACCCCCATATCCGACGGCAATGTGAACCCTGATTGGCACATGGTGATTGCTATGGCCTAGTTGGCATTGTGGCATGTGTAGTCAATACAGGTGTGTGTGGTCCCCTCTGGTTCCCTGTAGGGCTGTGAGCGGTGATGTGTGTTGTGGCTACATCATGTCCATGGGGCAGGTCAATGTGGGCTGGGGGAACACCATCCATGGGCAGGGTGTAGTGCTGTGTGGCATGGACATGCCTCACTCATGGCAGTTTGTCTGCATGACAGGCACTGTTGTGGTCTATATAGGGTGTAGATGCACAGTGATTGCAGGGTGTTGTGGTTACCATGTGGCTCTAGGCCTCTACTGTGCTGCATTGATCTGAAATCGTGTGACCAGATGATGACACTTACACAACCCTGTTTCTCTCACTAATGCAGATTCGCAAGACGCCACGGCGGTACATGCTCCTGAAACAAGTGGTGGCGAGACCAGCATGACAACGGCAGCGGAGCCGAGTGAGACTGAACCAAGTGACACTGAGCACACCAGCGCTCCTGAGGGTGAAAGGAGTGTGCATGAGGAATCTGTGGCTGAGACACAGAGTACCACTTCATCTGATGCCAGCGGGGATGCGTCCCTGTTGGCAGGCACAGGGTATAGGGAGTCTTCTGCAGCATCTGACACCCAGTGGCCATTGCCCAGCCTCCCATCCACTTCCTCTGGTGCTGGCCGTATCCGTGTTACTAAAAGGGGACGGGTAACATTCACACATGGCACCGCTGCCCCTGCACCTGTCCCTCCTGCTGCCCTTAGTGCAGAGTGCGTAGAGCTCCTGCGCCAACTTTGCGTGGGCCAGACCGCCCTGCTCAATGCCTTCAGTGCCCACGAGAACAAATTAGGCCAGGTTCTAGCATTCATGGAGGGCATACACTCTGACGTGGGTGGGCTGCACCGTACAGTCCAGGCATTGTCAGCCACAGTCACGTCAGCCCTCCAACAGGCACATGCTCCCATTGCAGCTCAGGTGCCTGTGACGTTCACCCATTCAGTGGCCGCATCAGATGACAGTGACCACTTGGGACCTACGTCAACTAAACGTTACAACACTAGGAGCACAGGTCAGACACAAACCAAACAATCCCGTCCACAGACTCCATCCCTAAAGAAGAGCAGGGCCCCCCCAATATGCATAGACAAGGTGAAGTCACAGAAGAGCAAGGCCAGAAGATCATTGTGGCAGACATCAGGATCACATGATGCAGAGGCATCACCAGAAATGGACTCACCTATGCCCACAGAGGATGTGTGGCATGTCATGGGTACACCTGGGGAGAGCTCAGGGACACAACCACCCACCACATCAACCCCAAAACAAAGTACATCGAGGCAGGTGGAGGAGAGGCCTGTTGTGACCCGCCCAGTCATTGAGGCAGAGGAGAGCCCTGTTGTGACCAGCCCAGTCATTGAGGCAGAGGAGAGCCTTGTTGTGACCAGCCCAGTGATTCGGGAAAAGGAGGGCAGTGTTGTGTCCAGGCCAGTGATTCTGGAAAAGGAGGGCAGTGTTGTGTCCAGGCCAGTGATTCAGGAAAAGGAGGGCAGTGTTGTGTCCAGGCCAGTGATTCTGGAAAAGGAAGGCAGTGTTGTGTCCAGGCCAGTGATTCAGGAAAAGGAGGGCAGTGTTGTGACCAGTCCTGACAAGAAGGGACAGGAGTGCACTGTAGACACCACCCCTGGGGGAAGTGGGAAGGTGGGCACTGTAGGGGGTACACCTTCCAGAGAGGGTAAGGTGGTCCGGAGGCGTAGCCAGCCCAAGCGTTCTGCAGGATCAAGCACATCACCAGAGGGAGTGCCAGTGTCTGCCCCTGATGTGGGACAGTTGGGGTGTGTGCCTGCTGTGTCACCACCACTTCCCATCAACCCCAAGACAAGGAAGCCATTTCATGTTCCCAAAAAGTGGAAGGGCACCCCTCCAACCTCTCCCACCCACACTGTGCTAGGGGTGTACATGACTCCACCTCCACGTGCCACTGTGCCACCTGGTCCACACAGCCATCCACCTTGCAGGCCCTCTGTTATTACCACATCACATGGGCCTCTGTCACCCCAGTCAAGTGGGCCTGCTGTCCACAAAATGCAGCCAGGTCCCAGTCCGCATGACAGCCAGAAGTGAGTTGTCAAAACCCTCATACGCCTGTGCCCCACACAGGTGTGCTAGTCAAGACCATTGTTTGCGACCTGGGTGTGTTGTTGACCCTGTTGCTGTGCTGTGCTCTACTCTCCCCTGTGCAGCCTCTCATGTACTTGCTGTCTCACCTGCCATGGACTCTGGCCCTGTTGGTCTTCTGTGCTGTACTCTCCCCTGTGCAGCCTCTCATATACTTGCTGTCTCACCTGCCATGGACTCTGGCCCTGTTGGTCTGCTGTGCTGTACTCTCCCCTGTGCAGCCTCTCATGTACTTGCTGTCTCACCTGCCATGGACTCTGGCCCTTTTGGTCTGCTGTGCTATACTCTCCCCTATGCAGTCTCTCATGTACTTGCTGTCTCCCCTGCCATGGACTCTGGCCCTGTTGGTCTGCTGTGCTGTACTCTCCCCTGTGCAGCCTCTCATTTACTTGCTGTCTCACCTTCCATGGACTCTGGCCATGTTGGTCTGCTGTGCTGTACTCTCCCCTGCCATGGACACTGGGCCTGTTGGTCTGCTGTGCTGTACTGTCCCCTGCCATGGATTCTGGCCCTGTTGGTTTGCTGTGCTGTACTCTCCCCTGTGCATCCTCTCATGTCCTTGCTGTCTCACCTTCCATGGACTCTGGCCATGTTGGTCTGCTGTGCTGGACTCCCTGCCATGGACACTGGGCCTGTTGGTCTGCTGTGCTGTACTGTCCCCTGCCATGGACTCTGGCCATGTTGGTCTGCTGTGCTGTACTCTCCCCTGCCTTGGACACTGGGCCTGTTGGTCTGCTGTGCTGTACTGTCCCCTGCCATGGACTCTGCCCTGTTGGTTTGCTGTGCTGTACTCTCCCCTGTGCAGCCTCTCATGTACTTGCTGTCTCACCTGCCATGGACTCTGGCCCTGTTGGTCTGCTGTGCTGTACTCTCCCCTGTGCAGCCTCTCATGTACTTGCTGTCTCCCCTGCCATGGACTCTGGCCCTGTTGGTCTGCTGTGCTGTACTCTCCCCTGTGCAGCCTCTCATGTACTTGCTGTCTCACCTGCCATGGACTCTGGCCCTGTTGGTCTGCTGTGCTGTACTCTCCCCTGCCATGGACACTGGGCCTGTTGGTCTGCTGTGCTGTACTGTCCCCTGCCATGGATTCTGGCCCTGTTGGTTTGCTGTGCTGTACTCTCCCCTGTGCATCCTCTCATGTCCTTGCTGTCTCACCTTCCATGGACTCTGGCCATGTTGGTCTGCTGTGCTGTACTCCCTGCCATGGACACTGGGCCTGTTGGTCTGCTGTGCTGTACTGTCCCCTGCCATGGACTCTGGCCATGTTGGTCTGCTGTGCTGTACTGTCCCCTGCCATGGACTCTGCCCTGTTGGTTTGCTGTGCTGTACTCTCCCCTGTGCAGCCTCTCATGTACTTGCTGTCTCCCCTGCCATGGACTCTGGCCCTGTTGGTCTGCTGTGCTATACTCTCCCCTGTGCAGCCTCTCATGTACTTGCTGTCTCACCTGCCATGGACTCTGGCCCTGTTGGTCTGCTGTGCTGTACTCTCCCCTGCCATGGACACTGGGCCTGTTGGTCTTCTGTGCTGTACTGACCCCTGCCATGGGCTCTGGACCTGTTGGTCTGCTGTGCTGTACTGTCCCCTGCCATGGACTCTGGCCCTGTTGGTCTGCTGTGCTGTACTCTCCCCTGCCATGGACACTGGCCCTGTAGGTCTGCTGTGCTGTACTGTCCCCTGCCATGGACACTGGCCCTGTAGGTCTGCTGTGCTGTACTCTCCCCTGCCTTGGACACTGGGCCTGTTGGTCTGCTGTGCTGTACTGTCCCCTGCCATGGACTCTGCCCTGTTGGTTTGCTGTGCTGTACTCTCCCCTGTGCAGCCTCTCATGTACTTGCTGTCTCACCTGCCATGGACTCTGGCCCTGTTGGTCTGCTGTGCTGTACTCTCCCCTGTGCAGCCTCTCATGTACTTGCTGTCTCCCCTGCCATGGACTCTGGCCCTGTTGGTCTGCTGTGCTGTACTCTCCCCTGTGCAGCCTCTCATGTACTTGCTGTCTCACCTGCCATGGACTCTGGCCCTGTTGGTCTGCTGTGCTGTACTCTCCCCTGCCATGGACACTGGGCCTGTTGGTCTGCTGTGCTGTACTGTCCCCTGCCATGGATTCTGGCCCTGTTGGTTTGCTGTGCTGTACTCTCCCCTGTGCATCCTCTCATGTCCTTGCTGTCTCACCTTCCATGGACTCTGGCCATGTTGGTCTGCTGTGCTGTACTCCCTGCCATGGACACTGGGCCTGTTGGTCTGCTGTGCTGTACTGTCCCCTGCCATGGACTCTGGCCATGTTGGTCTGCTGTGCTGTACTGTCCCCTGCCATGGACTCTGCCCTGTTGGTTTGCTGTGCTGTACTCTCCCCTGTGCAGCCTCTCATGTACTTGCTGTCTCCCCTGCCATGGACTCTGGCCCTGTTGGTCTGCTGTGCTATACTCTCCCCTGTGCAGCCTCTCATGTACTTGCTGTCTCACCTGCCATGGACTCTGGCCCTGTTGGTCTGCTGTGCTGTACTCTCCCCTGCCATGGACACTGGGCCTGTTGGTCTTCTGTGCTGTACTGACCCCTGCCATGGGCTCTGGACCTGTTGGTCTGCTGTGCTGTACTGTCCCCTGCCATGGACTCTGGCCCTGTTGGTCTGCTGTGCTGTACTCTCCCCTGCCATGGACACTGGCCCTGTAGGTCTGCTGTGCTGTACTGTCCCCTGCCATGGACTCTGGCCCTGTTGGTCTGCTGTGCTGTACTCTCCCCTGTGTAGCCTCTCATGTAGTTGCTGTCTCACCTGTGTAATGGACAGTGGCCTCCCTGTTTGTATTTGAACTGTGCATGGTATCTTGCTTTTGGTCATCATTATGTGCCTTGCTGTTGACTACTATTGTTGTACTGCTACATCTTCGCAAAATGTGAATAAATACAGTTACTCCTGTTGTGTGTTTTGTCGGTGTCATTGTTGAATTAAGTACTTTTGGTGTTGGCATTTGATTGGCTGTGCACCATGGTCTATGCCTCACTTCAACATTGCCAAGCTCTTAGCAGGCCTCATATTTTTACACAGGGGTGACAGGGTGTTCTATCCATACTGTACCTGATGATGGTGTAATCTGTGATGGCGATTGTACCTGTGGTATTTGTGCTGTGCATGTTTGAGGGGTGTGTGATGTGGTTGTGTTATTCATGTCTGTGTGCCGCTTTTGTGCTTGTTATACACACACTGCTTGTTGTGCATGCAGTGCTGTATGTATGTGGCCCTGCCATTGCCTGATGTGCATTCCCTGTTGTCATGTGGTGTTTGTTGATTGGTGTTTGATGTGCCTCTGTATTTGCTTTGATATGGCAGTGTGGGTTGTGTGATATGTGTTTTGGTGTGTGTGTTTTGTCCCTGAATGCTCATGTTCTGTGCTCATGTTGTGTGAGGATTCCCTTTGCCTTTTCCCAGTATCACTGACAGGGTATGTATGTTTGTGTTGGAGTTCAGTATGTGTTCCTGTGGTGTTTGTGTGTTGTTGTTGTGCATGCATTTTCGGTGGCAACCCTGTGTGTGTGTGTTGTGTTTGTGGCTACACTCAGGGAGTGTGTTTGTGTGTGTGTGTGTATGTGCTGGCTAGGATTGTATGCCTTCTGTGTGTGTGGCACTGATGATGATTTTTGATCCTTGCCAGCCACTGCTGCAGTGTCTGTGTACCTGGTTGTGTGTTGTGTAGTGCAGTGAGTGTGTAGTGTGCTTGTTGTTGCAGTGCTTGTTGGTGTGCATGGGAGTGCACTGGATGTGCACCTGGCCTGTGACTTGGTGGGGTGTGTTGCAGTGTGATTTGGGGTGGTGTATCCCTGTGGTGTTTGTGCCCTGCCCATGCCTTGGAGTGGCCCTGTTTTCTGCATTTTGCGCATGTGTGGACCGCGGCTGTGACGTGACCGGGAACGGGACGTTGCTGCTGGTCGACGGAGGATTAGTGTCCGGAAGATGAGGGGTGCCATGTTGTCAGGTGGGTGATGTGTGTGTGTGTCCTTGTGGATATGTTGTGACCCCCGGCAGGGTGTCTGTGTGGTGCTTGGACCCTGTGCATGCCTGTGTGTAGTGTTTGTATGGTCATGTCATTGCTTACCTGCGGCGGCATCCGTGGCGGCCCATCTGGCGGTAGTGTTGGAAGAGGAACATCACCGGAAGCATATGGTGGGCTGAGTTCATGGCGTTCAGGTCCGGGTCTCATCTGTCATGCTCCGCTATCCAGTTTCTGCCAGCTCAGGCTAGTCGGGGTCTCCGCTGCGGTGCGTCGACTTGTTTTGGCCATCCTAATATGTGGAGCGGGGCGGACGTCATTCCGCACGGCGGTGTGTCTGGATTGGCTGTCACCGCTGCGGTGTTGGGCGCACTTTGATGGCGGTGCGTGGCGCTCCGCGGCGGACGGGAAATGACCTGTGTTTACCTATCGTAATATGGTGGCCGTGACTTCCGCAGCTAGTGGGCGGAAAAAGCTGTTTTTCTGCCCCGCAGACACCGCCCAACATCCTAATGGGCCCCTAAGTGCTTTGCTTCTCAACTGTAATTCAATGCTGGTTTTCAGATGTGGTAAGTTTACTACTAAAAACAACTTGACAACTTAGAAATCATTTGTGAAATTTGACGTTTGACTTATAGGTATCCATGCAATTATACATTTTGAGAGTTTCAGTTCCTGTTGATCCACAAATTGAATTTTGCACTTTAAGCATACATTCTTTTAGCCGGTTGAGACAGCGACTTCTACTCTCTGTTAGTCAGTGGCATTCTTCTGGTTGTAGACCTGATGATTACGTGACTGTACGCCTCACTTTTACCTCTAAACGTTTTGGATTCAGTTGCATCACCATCGTTATCTCTACTTCCGAGGGTTTTGTAACATTTCCCATCAATAGTGATCTGTTTTTGTTAACCTTGTTTGTTTTGCCTTATAGTAGATCCAGTGTGTGGAACGTTGCCAGACTCGCCATCAGGATTTTTTGCTTCACAGTAGGTAAATTCGCCCAGTCACAGGATTAATTAGCAAATACTGTATAAAGGAGGGCACACTTTAAATTCTCATGATTTCCAAAATGGTCTCCGAGGCCTGCTGTTCCTGTGCGCTCTCAGGATACTATCTCGGTATGTTTGCGTCCCGCCGGAAAAAGACGCGTCAGTAGTGCTGGAATTAGTAAAAATGTACTCGGGAGCCTATACATTCAAGGTCAAGGTGTGACAGGGGAAAGGGAGTAGAGTCACGAGGTGAAAACCTTGAAAAGCAGAGTCAGACAGTCAGCCAATTTAGATACTCATTAAAAAAGAAATCAGCTGCAAAGAAATTGGCAACAACCACATATCTCTTCTAGATTACTTAATTGGTCACAAAGAGGCTGCAGTATAAAATATCTTCCAATGTAAGACACCTGACGCAGAGATCATTGAGTGCGTGGCCATTTTATGGGGCTTATAGTAGCAGTAAAATGAATTGAGTGATTCACACAGAACTGGGAGAGTTATGTGTTTGCACAGTCACAGTTTTAACTAATAAAGTAGCTTAGAGGGGAGCTGGGTTTGAGTCTGGTCAGGGATGCTCAACCTCCTGTGATTTCTGGGCAAATCACTTAATCTCCTGTGCCTAACAAAAATGAATGTGTCTGTTTGTAAAACATCTGGACCCATGTTAAGTGCTCTGATACCTTCGGGTCCAGTTTGTGCTACATAAAACTCCCCAAAAACCAAAATGTGCCTTGTTCAAAGTACTTCGTATAATATGCAGAATACAGATTTTTATTTTAATTAGATAGGTAAGTGGTGTATTACATATCCTTTTGTTACTTGCAGTTATAAATTGCAAGCCTTGTCATAGAGCACAGTGATCTATTTCCCACCACCAAGGAACTGTATGCAAACTGTAAATCATGGGTTTAGATATTTATTATTTTTCTCAATCTGTTGTTATTCTAAGGTTGCAAAATAGGGTTCCTTCAGGAAGTAATAATGTTTTGTTAGTACAAACAACCACAATCACTATATATTTTTTTCTCCTGACCATTCACTCTTAAAATAATGTCTACATGAATGGACGATATGTAACTCCTACACTTTATAACTCTTTCTCTTATGTAACATTTCCTGTACATTGCTTTTCAGTCTTGTGTGATTTATTGTGCTGCTCTTCGTAATGTGTAAAGCACTCTGGCACCATACACTTTGACAAGTAGCACTGTAAAAGAATACATTAAAAAAAAATAGTAGGTGCTATAAAAATCAATATTTTTTTAATTTCTCATACACACAGCTACATCTTACATTCTTACAGTGCATCCACTTCACTTACATAGGGGGCTGAACAAAGTCAAAAACTGCCTCCAAGTCATAGTTTCCTTAAAGTACTTGTGAAGTGATAAGCTGTGTGCATTTGCCGGTGCAGAGCGGGAATATCGACGGATAAATATCGTGGGACATTAATATCTACGCAAAAATATCGTTTGGAAGAAATATCGACAACAAAAATATAGTTTGACAAGAATATCGACTGACGGGTAAGTAATATCGATTACAAAAATATAGTTGTAATAAATATTGTTTACAAAAATATAGTTTACAAAAATATCGATTTATTAATGTTATGTATTTTAGTGTTTTTAATGAGAATTCTTTGTCATTTTATTAGATGCTTTGGAATTGTACTAGTTAATGTATTTTATGTTTAATTTTGCGTTATTAGTTCTGTAGCGGGTTGTGGGTTTATAGGGGAATAGGGTGGGAAGTAATTTAATTATATAAAACTAATTGATTAATTAATGTGTTAATTTATTAATAAAAGTTAAATAATTATTAATTTCAATTAGTCAATTAATAATTAATTATGTTAATTGTTTAATTAATTTTAGGTGTGTGTTGTGGAGTTTATATGTGTAAATGGTGTAAAGGGTGGTAAGTAATTAATTTTTTATTGATTAATTATTAAATACTTTTAAAATTAATTACCATTAATTAATAACTATTAATTGTAATTGTGTAATTAATTTTAGGTGTGTGTTGTGGTGTTTATATGTGTATATGGTGTGACAGCTGGTAAGTAATTGTTTATTGATTAATAAATAATACATTCCTTTTCATTAATTAATTAGTAAATATTTGAAACCATATTCTTGAACTGTGTATGTTGGATTTTTGTCATTTTGGTCTGGTGTAGTTTAGATTAAAATACCTTTATTTTTCAAAACTGTTGTGGATTCAGTTTGTGGTGTTTTCACTGTGAGTGTTGGTACAAATACTTTACGCATTGCCTCTGGTTAGGCTAGACTGCTCGTGCCAAGCTACCTAGAGGGTGAGCAGGGGTTATCTCAGAGGGTTATCTCCTTGCCCTGACTAGAAGCAAGGGTCCCTATTTGGACAGTGGTACCTACCTTTGCCAACTAGAGACCCCCAGTTCTAACATTGGTTAATTGTGTAATTAATTTTCGGTGTGTGTTGAGGATATTATAGTGTTAAATAATGTGTAATTAATTATTTTTTATCTTTGTTAATAATAATATATTTAAATGTATATATTAATTATGTTTATATTGGAAATTAAATTTAATAAAAATGTTGATAGTTTTGTTTTTTATTGTTTTGGGTTCCAGCGCTTTCCCTACTATTGCACTCACTGGAGTGGGAATAGTAATTTTTACCCCTCCGCTATCCAACGCTTTCCCTATTGTTGCACTCTCTGGATTGGGAATAGTAATTTTTACCCCTCCGCTATCCAACGCTTTCCCTATTGTTGCACTCTCTGGAGTGGGAATCCTATTTTTTACCCCTACGCTATCCAATGCTTTCCCTACTGTTGCACTCTCTGGAGTGGGAATAGTAATTTTTACCCCTACGCTATCCAACGCTTTCCCTACTGTTGCACGCTCTGGAGAGGGAATAGTAATATTTACCCCTACGCTATCCAACGCTTTCCCTACTGTTGCACGCTCTGGAGTGGGAATAGTAATTTTTATCCCTAAGCTATCCAACGCTTTCCCTACTGGTGCACTCTCTGGAGTGGGAATAGTAATTTTTTACCCTGCGCTATCCAACGCTTTCCCTATTGTTGCACTCTCTGGAGTGGGAATAGTAATTTTTACCCCTCCGCTATCCAGCTCTTTCCCTACTGTTGCACTCACTGGAGTGTGAAGAGTCATTTTTACCCCTACGCTATCTAACGCTTTCCCTACTGTTGCACAAACTGGAGTAGGAATAGTAATGTTTACCCCTACGCTATCCAACGCTTTCCCTACTGTTGCACTCACTGGAGTGGGAATAGTAATTTTTAACCCTTTGCTACCCAATGTTTTAACTAATAATGTTTTTATTTTGTTATTAAATGTATGTATTATTTTTTTAATACTTGAAAGTGTTCATTAAATATAGAATATTTTATTTTATTCAAAATGTTTTATATATGTGTTTATTTTATTTTTATATAATTATTAAAGTTTATAAATTAAATAAAGATAATAGTTAATAAAATGTATTTAAGTAAATATATGTATATGTACACATTTTGTGTTTATATTTATTAAATTAAGTTTATTTGTTATAATTAGTTGAAATATAAATGTAATTTAATTTATTTTGTTAATATTATTAATACTATTTAATTATTTAAGTTATGTTATTTTTTAAAGTCGATATTTTTTACATCTATATTTTTGAGTCAATATTATTGTACTTACCTGTTTAAGTATAGGGAGTCGATATTTTTGTAATCGATATTTTTACATCTATATTTTTAACTATATTTTTGTTATCGATATTTAAACATGGAACCCATTTGAATCCTTCAGTTGCATTAGTATTTAGTTCATAGGCTCCAGATGGCTCCCGGGAAACAAAAGAAGGGCTGATTGTCCTTTAAATCAGACCTTTGTTTTGGGCTCGGTTGGAAGTGAAAATATGAAAGCCCTTTCTCTGCCAGCAAGTTGCTGCTCTAACGGAAATGTAGACAACCTGCAGATCCTGCTGAATTATGTCCCAGGGGTTGGAAAATGACACCAGGCCAAATTCAGCATGTTTCCCTGGGTCAGCCATATCCCTGGTCTGGCCCAGAAATAGTTGCCAGACCCCCTATTTTCCAAGAGCCATTGGACCTTAGCCTTTAGGGCATGAAGTCCTCAGGTACAGATGGCAAGAAACAACATGCAGTGGCAAAGCCAATAGGTCGGGCGTTGGCCACTACCCTAATGGCAATTCTTATTTTGTCATGGTTTTTGCAAAAACTTTATCATTTGGGTTTATGCCAAGTCCTCATCAATCTAAAAATCAAAATCTGCTGCTGCAGGCAAACAATGATTTTTAGGTCTAAAAAAACCTCATTACCTAGTACTCCCTGGCATTGAAGAGAGCTACTTGTGTGTGGAGGTGTTCCTTGTGAAAGAACAGTATGCTGTACCTTGTAATGAGGTCAGCCAATGGATGAAGTGGGGTGATACATTGCCCCTTAATGCCTGCTGGAGTGGGTGAGGACAAATGTGAATGACACCAACCACAGACTAACAGATGAAGTCCAACGGAAACCCCTGTAAGTAACTATGTGATTCACATACTTTTAGTAAAAATCAAAAGATCTTTTTCTGCAAGCCTCTTGCCTTTGAGAAAGAAAGAAAAAACAAAAGAAAATGAGCAGGAAAGAAAGCCATCAGGAAAGGACTAAGGCAGGAAAGAGACAAGGCCAGAAGGAGGGAATGAGAAAGACAGAGAAAGTGTAGTGTAGTTCCTATTTTCCCAATAGGCTCTGCGCATTGGAATAATACCTACAGCAGTAAAGGCCTAGACCAGACGTTAACTAGGTCTACTACTGTCGATACTAGACTTAATTTTTGGGTTTGCCAGCGTAGCTCAGAGTTCGCTAGAAACTTTCTCGAATGTTCAGGAAAGAATTAACTCCCCTGATTAGACAAGAAGGGATTTAGTTTCTGACAACCATAGAACATGACAACTTTGCTCTCCCCTAATCAAGAGTCAATCTCAAGAGTCGTGTGAGCACAAGGCAATTATTTTACTCAGTCAGTACGTGCATTCTTAGTCTCATCAGATTGTAGAGAAAAGGAAGAGACGGGCGTGTTCAATAAAAAGATGTTATTTATTGATCAGTCTCTTTTCTCGTACAAGAGAAATGGATCGATATTATTGCAATACTTATAGTTAAGTAAAGTGCATACATTAAAAGCAATAGTATAAAATAATACTGTAAAAACATTGATATGGTTTCTGAGCCATATGATGTTTAAAATGATTAAAATATATTTACATACACATAGACATTTGACTAAACGTACTCAACTGGTGTTTCTAAATACGCCTACCCCGTGTACCTGACCTAAGTCTAATGCGTGGGCGGGAATAGAAAGTTACAGTTTAAGTTAAGTTTGTTTTTGCCAAGTGAATAACTAAAGAATTCTCTGTGAGGGGTTATTCAGTTCCGTACCTGGAAGTTAGGATGAATGAGGAATGGTATCTCTTTCTCTGCTCTCGATATTCCAGGCTGCCTGCGAGGGCTGCCCAGAAACGCCGGTGCTGGGTCTCTCGGCTTGAGATAGCAGCGCGTCTCTCAGCGCGTCAGGAAGGCGGGGCTGCGCCAGCGGGGTCTGCTTCTGCTCTCGGCTTCGGCAAGTATGGCTGCTCCGTCTTGTCACCACGCGTGTGTTTGCATAGGGCAAGATCGGCAATATTTATACCTTAAAGGTGCAGAGATTGACGTAAGGATGGACATAGATACGTCAATAAAGATGTCATACGACTTGCTCGTTAGCACATTCTTTTACTGAAGTTCTCTGTGAAATCAAAACAATGGCCGCACGGATTTTCCAGGTTGTCATAGGTTTGATTTGTTATGAGAACGTCGTATGCCTTATCAGGGGCTGGAGGAATGTCGCTTGTCTAATTAGATCTCAAGCGTTATGACCTAATCAGATAACACGTTCCTGTGCCGTAGTGTGACTGCGTCAGATAACGGTATCTGCATCATGGGGGCTGTTCTTGCCTCATGGGCTGACTGTTAGTTAACTTGATAGTTAGTTTAACCAGAATAGGGTCAGGAATAGGGGGATCGATTCAGAACCTATAGGAATACATGACACCCACTCCACGCTAACTATGGTCATATTTACTAATCTATGCATAGTATAACATAGTACAACATACTATAGAGTATAGTGTATACCTTACCACCCCAAAATACATAAATGCATTTTGAAATTTTCAAATATACTGAAAAATTGCAGTCATATATATTGTATGCACTTAAGCTATGAATTAAATGCAAAAGTAAACACGCATTTGTATGCATTATTGCTTATTTGGTATATGAGAAATACACATGAAATGGCTCTTAATATGGCTATACAGAAAGGAAGTTCGAGACCATCTCATCACATAATAAAATATTTGTGAACATCCCAGCGGGCAACTAAAGTTTATAAAGTATCTAAAAATAGAAATCTTAGTTCTCTAGGAATAGTTTCTTACTTTAAGCAGAAGATAAGTGTCCCGAAAAATTCGTGAAAAATAATTTGGGCTGCTAAAAATTGTTGTCCGTGAACTGGTGGGAAGAATTGTTCATGTGACTTTATTTTTAAAGTTGAAGGCCGAATTCAGGGAACGCCGTGTGCGAGTTTACTCAAAAGTCTCTATTTCTGTTCTGGAGAGAACATCATATCATTCAGGCTTTCGAAAAAACTGTCAACAGCTTCATGGGAAAGTTCCACTAAGTCGGAAATAGGGGTAACCATGCATTCGTGCGCATGATTGTCTGCATTGACATTCTGATTCGTATTGCTGACAGAAGGTCGTACCTGTTCGATGCTGCTTTCATCTTGAACTTCACTACTCTTCAATCGCAGTGGTGAAGATTCCAGGAATGCCGTCATCAGGATTGGTAGCCTTTGAGGGCAGCACAAAGCGTGAACCTTGGTAGGAACCAACAGTGTATCTGCATCCACTGGCGCATCCGATTGTAGCGTCAGACAGGTGTCTAACACGCATTCTTCTCCGCATAGCAGGCACCTTAATACAGTTAAAACACATCGATGCCACATGGGTCGAAATGATAGAAACCAAGTCATGTTCAGGTCTCTAAGCCGGGATAGTCCCAGGATTTTTGATATCCGGTCCCGGTATCCAATGGCTAGGATCGTATCTTCCATTGTCGCGAGAGTTTGATCTGTGACATGGGTTGCCATAATGAAAAATAAGGACTAAGAATAGGATTCCTGCAATTAGTCCCAGGATCAGGGGAAGTCCGCCAAAAATCGAATGGACGAAATCTGGAAAAATACCCAGTATGGCTTTGAATGGTGTTAATGCCATCGAAAATACTGTCTTAAATACCTTTGAGACCCCAGTGGTATCAGAAATATTTAAGATTTCGCTCAGGATTTCCGCGAAATGTACGGGGGAATTAGTTGATAATAATGTATGTATCTCTGCAGTCGTCCTTGCGACTTGTAGATCATACGTTTCTTTTGATGACGTGAGCCTTGTAGGCGTCTGAAGAAGCACTGTTTTCATTCTGCTTAAAGTATCTATTCGAATAGAAGTAATTTTCAAACTGGGCCATGCCCTTGCCTCCCTGTCTGGAAAGGAGCTGGGGAATAAAGAGCGTCCACAGCACTTGACCTTCGCAGTCGTAGTGACTAGATAAGGAGTCCCGGGCATAAGACTACAACATCTGCGGTCTACAATAAGAATGTAACTCCCATTATAGAGTCTTTGAAAGAATGGTTCTATTTCAGTTGCAGGTGCGCCTTGCTGGTGACATGAAAGGTTGTATGAATTCCCTTCACAGGCTCCGTGCAAACTAATACCGTTACACAGAAGCGTGCCGCTTAGTGACATAGCACAATTGTTGCCACTAAGAAACACTTTCTGTCCTTTATTACTGACACATGCATGTGAATAGGGCAGGTTCCAAGTTGTTTTAAGGTACCCCTTTCCCAATTTCTCGTACATGCCAGCCTGTATATATTTTTGGCAGTATTGAAACCTGAAGGTTGAGATTGGAATATTTATGATTCCGTGTATTATCCATTCACTGGCAGGTCGTTCTGACATTGTCATTGGTAATCTTTCTAGTTTTTCAATGCTCAGGATTGTATAATCAGCTCCCTTTTGCGCCATACCGATTTGTCTATCAGTAAGGTTAAAGATTTGGAATAGTGACGTTGTGTTGATTAAACGCCAAGGCACATAGCCTGAACGCAGATTTTGTAACGTCCAGCCAAGCTGTACAATAGAACGCAATTGTGACTGACCATGTTGTAATAACAGTAAGTCTTGCGATAATATATCGATTGCTGACGACACAATGCTGTCCAATGAAAAAATTCTGGAGGACAGAGTCATTAACCCATTGTCCACTACAGAAAGTGATTTTTCCAAATTAATACGGTCAATTTCCCGTATTCTTTCTGCTGTCTCAATTTGAGTAACCTTCCAGGCCTCATTGTATGCTGCATATACAGAGGCTGCTATGAAACGCTTTTGACGCTGTTTGCGTGGTCCCAGAATGAAATCACGCAAGTCAGCACCATCAGTAAGTAAAGTTAGGTGTTGCTTAATTTCAGGCAGTGTGGAAGTTTGTAGCCACTGAAGGCATAATTTGCCCACACTGTAGGTTGTTGTTATCCCTGGGTGATGTCTTTGGGGATATCTAGGGTCTGGCCTGGTCATTTTGAAACCCTGTGTTTTATTCAGGAATCTATCTTGACAGTTATTTGTATCTGTGGGCCAGATCAACCATTGTTTCCAATCAGGATGTGTTCTGTTTTGGTTTAATATATGGTTTACGTCTATTTCTTCATCTGTATCAGAGTTATTGCTAAACATTGTTGGCTTTGGAATAGACGGTTTATTTAAATCTTTGATTTTGGCTAAGCCAAGACAGGTGGTTTGTTGAACAGTGTCATTTAAAAATATCATTTGTTCTGGGATCATGCAGGCTCTAAACAAAGCTTCTGTACCCTGTACTTGCCATTCTTTTGTACCCCAAACACTTTTCAAATCAACATTTTTGTCCCAATAATCAAATCCAAAAGTATTCATTTTTTCGAAGAATGAATCTGAATATATCAATTTTGTGTTGGTTATCATGGTTTTCATCCCTGTCTTGTTTGACAATTTAAAATAAAATGTTTCAGCATTACTTATGTTAAAACCTGAAAAATATGAATATTTGTCATATACGGTTCTAGAGCTCCCTTTTGGAGGTGTAGCACAATGTTCCCATTGATTATAATTTAAAACATTTCTAGGTTGTGCAGATTTATGTAAAAAATGGTTACCATAATGGTTATAGCAATACATACTATCATAATTTGTAGAACCTTGCAAATAATCATGTTTTGTAAATTTAGCAGACATTACTAAGTCAGACATCATGTTGTTAATGCTTTCGAAGTCCCAATCATCAGCAAATGAGTTTGGTTTTGCAAAATCACTCAAGGAGATCTTGATTTGGTGTGGATATTTCAGGATCTCGACCGGACCATAAATTTCATAGTCAGTGTTGTCCCAGGCTACCCCACCAGGTATCGGATTGGCTGTGAAGTTGGCTGAAGAAAGTTCTGAAGAAAGTTCTCTTTTCTCGACGTGTGAAGATGTGTGTGGTTTGAGGACCAAGTTGATGTTCTGACTTGCTGTGTCCATTTTAGCATATTTTCCCTCAATGAAGCGTCCCAAAGTAAATACCATGATTAGCCAAAGTATGAGGATAAATGCACCAAAACCCACCCAAAATTCAATCCATGGAGAAACCAGATATGTTTCTTTTAGTTGTTTCAAAAGTTCCTTCGCTTTGTCTTTAAAGGATTTTGATGATGGCTGTGTCTTTGATTCACTGAAGCCTTCAGAGGAATCATCGAAGTTGATGAAGTACCCGGATGCAGTTCTGTCAATTGCTCCAATTGGTTCAGGATTTTTGTTTCTTGCATTTTCACCTGGTACTTCATTGTAGATTGGTGTGTCTCTGCTAAATGTCTTTATTTGGGTTTTCAGAGGTCTGAGTTCTATTGCATTGTTGCATAGTCCTTCTTGTTCTTCTTTAGGCGTTTCGAATGTGATGAGCCTTTTTGTTAGGACCTCTGTACTGGTAGCAAACCTTGGTGTTCTGCTACTTATTGGGAGTCCACTTGGCCTACTGTTTGTTATCGGCCACATGTTGTGGTTTTACCAGGTCGATGGATACAACTCGGTTCTCCTTTTTTCCAGCAAGTGGCGGTAGTACAACTGATCTTGTCCCGTTGACAGACAACGCAGGAACTGCTTTTCTGTAGGAAGGCCCAAATTCCTTCTTTACCGCGATCTATTCCCTGACTAGATCCTCGACTTTTGGAATCCAGACAGGTCTTGCTGGGACAGGTGGTGATTCTTCAGTGGTCGTTGGCTGTTGATTCAACTGTATGTTGCTCAGGTCTTTTCTTGTTTTGTTTAAGTCCTGCAAAATAGCCAAACGGTCTTTGACATCAAAGCTTTTTTCTTTAACCACTGAAGTCTGACTATCAAGGTCAGAGATCAACATCCTAGTTCCAAATAATAATTCGTACGGACTGAATCCCTTCAGAGAATTTCTTGGCAAGTTATTTAGACCACGTTGGACACTTATTAGATGTTTGACCCACCCAGCTCCCGAACCTAATATCCTTTCCATTATAGATTGCTTTCTGCCTTGGTTTTTTCTTTACACCATCCAGTACCCTCAGGAAGGAAGTGAGAAGATTCCCGCTGGGCTGTGCTCATTTGGCCATGTTTCCCCCCAGGCTGGTGTGCCAGAGTGAAAACAATGGTCGAACGTAACATGCTCTTAGCGTATATGCCATTTAGACTCGCAAATCTTGTATAATAGTCCGGACGTCAGCCGAGTGCTGGTGATCTACATTATAAGTGGAAACTAGCCTGTATATGTTAATCGCAAGCCATTCTTTTTGCTGGTAATATTATCTGCCTTGATACGACGAGGTATTAAACTGTTTCTCTCCCCACTGCGATCTCTGTTGCAGTTTGGGCAGTTTTTTACAAACATGGTGTAGTGCAGGCTCATGCCTGGCCACCAGTACCGTGATTGTAATTCTTCCAGAGAATCTTTTAATTTAAGGTGTCTGAGACCCTCGCCCATGTGTGCGTCTGCGATTAACAAGCTTCTCCTGTCCATGTTTGGAATCACTCTATCCCCCACTCCAGGGATTCGAGCAAAAGGGACGGAGTTCGCATCGATTATGTATGTATAATTGAGTGGATAGTTGATCGGTAACGCTGAGCAGTCGCTTTTTGATGACGTTTTCACCGCCAACATTGTTTCACCGTCAATGTATTTTAATGTACGCTTTTTTCGATCTACGGGAGCCGGTTTAGTGGCTGCCGCTGCGGCTGCTTCAGCCAATGAATTCCCCACAACGTGAACGCCATCACGCTGATGACTCAGTGAGTGTGTCACGTGAGTCTTTGGTAGTTCTTTTTGTAAAAGAGCTACTTGTTCCCAGAGCAGTTTCTGCTTTATTGGTGCATCTGTGTCATCTTTGTAACCGTTCTGAATCCATGTCTGCAAATCCTTGTTATATGCTTTGACGCAGTAATATGAATCTGACACTATAAGTGTCGGGAATTCGCGATCCGCATTATCTAGCGCCATTTTCAAAGCTATTATTTCAGTTTGTAGTTCTGAATTAGTTTCTACTGAGTGTGATTTTGTTAATAGAGGTCTTAGTTTACCTCCGCGCCACACTTCTTTTGTAATCTCACATGTGGGGTTGTATGCATGTTCTCCCCAAACGGAGGGTTGAGCATGTCCGTCTGTATAGATTACACAGGCGTAATGTCGTAGAGGAAGAATGTCGATTGGCAGAGGATACGTCTTTTCATATTTTAGATTTTTTAATTCCTCTAGTTCTGGATCAAAGTAGTAGTATACTTTGTCCGTTGTGATTGAATTCACCCATTGTATCCATTCCGGATTCAATGTTGTTGTTGGTAAATTACAAGGTGTTGTTAGTGCCTCAAAGGCTGATTCTGCTGTTCTGACTGTGATATGTCTACCGTCAGCTATGTCTTTTTCTCTAGCTATTGCGGTTTGAACTGCACAAATGATTTTTTCTGTATTACTGAATTTCTGTTCAGCTTCTGTGTACAAGTGTGATTTGAATGCAATTGGTACCTTTTCTCCTTCATTAGAAGTCAGGTATGTGAATCCGCATCTCCCTGGGATGACTCGAATCACAAGATTGCGTGTGTTATCACGTGTTTCTAATTTTGTCTTAATTAGCATGTCTGTTTGTAAGGATCTCAAAATTTCTGTGTGTGTTTGAGTCCAACTGGATCTTTTAAAGTCTGGTTTAATTAGATCATAAAGGGGTTTGACCCTTTCTGCGTAATTTGCAATGTATGTTCTTCCGAAATTTAGAAAACCTAGAATCGACTGTAAGTTTTTTAGTGTTCTAGGCGCTTGGATTACGGCACATTTCTCTAGGAAATTGTCTGCCAGGCTTTTGCCTTCACTTGATAACTCATATCCTAAGAATAGGACCGTCAGATGGGCAATTCTGGACTTTTTAAAGTTGAATTTGTAACCCTCTGCTGCGAACCCAAGTATTATGGTGTTCACTCTTTTCAAGTGAGTCTCCAAGTCATCATCTGTTAAGTAAATGTCATCGACATAAGATAATGCTTCATCATCATATAGTTGTAGTAATTCTGTTACTCTCGCTGAGAATACCCCCGGGCTGTTCTTGTACCCCTGGGCTAACCGACAGAATTGTTTTTGAGTGCCATTTACTGAGAATGCAGTTAAATATCTGCTCTCTGGTGCTATGTTTTGACAAAAGAATCCATTGGAGATGTCCAAGGTTGTTTTGTATTTTTTGCGCACTATGTTATTCATTAGTGCAGCACTGTGTGAGTTTTGCACTGCAAAGGTTTTGCAACATGTGTTAAGGTGTCGGTAATCCAAAACTAGACGATATGAATTGTCTGGTTTGGAGACCGGAAACAAAGGGTTGTTCATTTGTGAGGTGCAAGTTTCAATCACCCCCTGGTATTCTAGCTGATCTAGTATTTCATTTACTTGTTTTTTAGCTTCTTGCTTAATTGGGTACTGCCTTTGTACAGTAGGTTGTGATTTTAACTGGATTTTGTGAGGAGGAGAATTCTCATCCCATCCTACATGATTTTTATATAAAGCAGGTGCTAGAGCCACTGCCCACTTTCTAGCAAGTGTATAGTTTTTTATGAATCGGGATATGATTCGAGAAGGCAGGCATAATTACTTCTTCGCCATGAGGGCACTCCCTGACAAACTCTGGTGGCCAGTCTGTTTCAGCTAGTAGGATATCATAGCCCTTGGAGAGATTATCCCAAAATAGTCCCCTTATTTTCCTAGTCTTATCTCCCTCTATACGTAATGTTATCTCGTATATCTTGTGGGGCTTGCTAACTCTGGTGTCTGCAGTTTCCACTTGAAGGTATTCATTCGTGTCCACTGTCTCCAGATGATTCATAAGGACTTTGCGAGCTATGCTCACCTCTGCTGCGCTGTCTAGCATTGTCTGAGCCCATTCTCCGTTTTTCAGTTGTGTCCTCAGTATTCTCGGCATTTTTAACTACCTTGATACTGGCTACCTTCTTTTTTGGAAATTGTAATTTCTTTTTTAGCTGAGCAGGTTCCTTGTCTTTGGACTTGGCGTGCTCTTCTGATCATCCTCTTCTTTCCGATTTCTGTGAGGAAGTCTGAAAAGATTGAGAGGGACGTGTATCAATGTCTTGATATCTATCAGGTTTTTTAATATTTTCCCTATTTCTAAGGTTATATCTATTCCCAGAGGGGTCACTCTGCGGTGACCTCTGTCTTTGGTTTGGAGATTTCTCTCTTCGCCTGGGAGACCTCCCTCGGGACTGGAATTTCTTTTCTTTAGGATTGGATTGTTTGTTTCCATCCCAGTTCTTTTTTGGTGAATTATTATTAAAAAATATTTTTTCTGGACTTGTAGTCAGTTGCGGTTTTACTGGTATTCCACCTAGACTATCTCTGCCTAGTTCTTCATAGGATTTTTCTATGATTCTGGCAATTTCAGCTGGTTGGTCTGCTATATCTGTCTCTTTTAACCTCTGGCGGATCGCCACGTTTGCTGCCTCACCTTTTATGTTGGCTAATAATATAGCCGAGACCTGCTTGAAGTCTTTTAGTAATTTCATACCAAGAGTTAAAGCAGGTTCTGGACCGTATTCATCTTGAATTTGTTTTAGCACATCTGGTATCACCGAAATGGATGGAACACCGTGCGTTTTTGTGTAGATGGAAGCAAAGACTGTACCCCAAGTGTCACAGTCCTCAATGTGTGGTGCGATTCCCATTGGGAGACATATAGTCAGAATCCTGTGTTTTTCTAATGGGGTGGTGTCAGGAAACACCGCCTCTATTTGGGTGATTTTCTGTGCCAACCAGAATGTTATCTGTTCCCGTTTAGCTGGAACTTTACCTAGGCAGGATTGGATGTTCTGTGGTGTAATTTTATTTGTGTTCCCCTGGTGAGGGGTCAGCTGTGGAAGTTTAATCGCTGGCTGAATTGTTGAAGTCCGCATTACATACTGGACTAATTGTCTATGAATTTTTAGTAATTGTTTTAGCTGTATTAACAGCTCAGCTGCAGGCATCCTATCGATGTCTGGATGTGGTGTGTATCCGGCTAAGACCGGCCACGTTGCTCCTGGTCTACCTAAAGGACCGAGCCTTGTAATGTGATTGTTATGTATTAGGGCGCCATCAAATAAGAGCAAATGCTCTTGGAATTTGAGTGGTACTTCCACCTCCTCGAAAGGAGTGTACGTTTCAGGAGGTTCCTCTACTTTGTAATAGTGGAAGTACTTTGTTACAGCATTTGCTGCTGGAAAATGTATCCATGAATAGTATACCTCTGTCTGCCGATATTCGTGTGCCTCGATTACGAATATGACTGTGCCACCTCTAGGTGTCAGTCCATTTTCTATAAGTTTTAAGGTTATAGATCTCCTTTTAATGACCGGAATGAGTGTTATATTCGGGTCTGCTGCTTTGCATGGTAGCATCAGCATCTGCGAGTTCAGTTGCTAATCTAACTGCCTCTCTTTCATCATCACTCTCTGCCAATTTACAGACAGGATGGTATTATGTTTGTTTGCAGATCAGGTTTCTTTATGGAAACAGAGATTAGATGCACAATATTTTGGGACTGTTTTTATCCTTCAACGTTGACTATACCAAGAACCATACAGAGGAGTTCCCTCCTGCGAGGTTTTGGAGGATATTACCTTTCACCCACTCCAGACGTCTTTGGAGTATAATGGAAAAAGGGGTCTGAGTGAGAAAGCACGACTGAGTTACTCTAAATGTCTTACGTTAGTTTTATCGCCCTTTCCAAACGCGTTGGGCGCCATGTAGTGTAGTTCCTATTTTCCCAATAGGCTCTGCGCATTGGAATAATACCTACAGCAGTAAAGGCCTAGACCAGACGTTAACTAGGTCTACTACTGTCGATACTAGACTTAATTTTTGGGTTTGCCAGCGTAGCTCAGAGTTCGCTAGAAACTTTCTCGAATGTTCAGGAAAGAATTAACTCCCCTGATTAGACAAGAAGGGATTTAGTTTCTGACAACCATAGAACATGACAACTTTGCTCTCCCCTAATCAAGAGTCAATCTCAAGAGTCGTGTGAGCACAAGGCAATTATTTTACTCAGTCAGTACGTGCATTCTTAGTCTCATCAGATTGTAGAGAAAAGGAAGAGACGGGCGTGTTCAATAAAAAGATGTTATTTATTGATCAGTCTCTTTTCTCGTACAAGAGAAATGGATCGATATTATTGCAATACTTATAGTTAAGTAAAGTGCATACATTAAAAGCAATAGTATAAAATAATACTGTAAAAACATTGATATGGTTTCTGAGCCATATGATGTTTAAAATGATTAAAATATATTTACATACACATAGACATTTGACTAAACGTACTCAACTGGTGTTTCTAAATACGCCTACCCCGTGTACCTGACCTAAGTCTAATGCGTGGGCGGGAATAGAAAGTTACAGTTTAAGTTAAGTTTGTTTTTGCCAAGTGAATAACTAAAGAATTCTCTGTGAGGGGTTATTCAGTTCCGTACCTGGAAGTTAGGATGAATGAGGAATGGTATCTCTTTCTCTGCTCTCGATATTCCAGGCTGCCTGCGAGGGCTGCCCAGAAACGCCGGTGCTGGGTCTCTCGGCTTGAGATAGCAGCGCGTCTCTCAGCGCGTCAGGAAGGCGGGGCTGCGCCAGCGGGGTCTGCTTCTGCTCTCGGCTTCGGCAAGTATGGCTGCTCCGTCTTGTCACCACGCGTGTGTTTGCATAGGGCAAGATCGGCAATATTTATACCTTAAAGGTGCCGAGATTGACATAAGGATGGACATAGATACGTCAATAAAGATGTCATACGACTTGCTCGTTAGCACATTCTTTTACTGAAGTTCTCTGTGAAATCAAAACAATGGCCGCACGGATTTTCCAGGTTGTCATAGGTTTGATTTGTTATGAGAACGTCGTATGCCTTATCAGGGGCTGGAGGAATGTCGCTTGTCTAATTAGATCTCAAGCGTTATGACCTAATCAGATAACACGTTCCTGTGCCGTAGTGTGACTGCGTCAGATAACGGTATCTGCATCATGGGGCTGTTCTTGCCTTATGGGCTGACTGTTAGTTAACTTGATAGTTAGTTTGACCAGAATAGGGTCAGGAATAGGGGGATCGATTCAGAACCTATAGGAATACATGACAAAAGAAAGAAGAAAAGAAAGAGAAGTAAAGAGATATAAAGGGAGAGAGACGAAAAGAAAGAGGAGGAAAAAGAGAAGGAAAGAAAGAAGGAAGGAATGAAAGAATGCAAGATTGAAAGAAGACAATAATAAGAAAAGTGATATAAAGAGAAGGAAAGAAAGAAAAAAGAAAAGGATGGGAAGAAAAGGGAATAGAAAGGAAAGAAAGAAGGATAGAAGAGAAAAGAAAGAAGGAAAGAGAAAGAAAAGGAGAAAGAAAGGAAAAGAGAAAGAATGCGAATGAAAGAAAAAGAAAGAAGGCTTGAAAGAATTAAGTCAAAGGAAAAAAGGACATTGAACAAGAGAGAGAAAATGATAGCAAGAGAAAAGGGTAGTGACAATGGAAAAAGAAGGCAAGAAAGAAAGAAAAATGAAGAGAAGAAAACAGAAAGAATGCAAAAATGAAAGAAGGCAAGAAAGAAGGAATGAGATAGAAAGAACAAAATGAAGGTAACAAAGAAGGAAGAAAAGACATTAGGAAAGAGAAAGAAGGAGAGAAAGAAAAAAAGTAAAAAGAGGATTACTTAATGCTGAACAGTTTCAAATAGACACAGTCTGATCTGGTATGCTGTGAAATAGCAGCCTTCAGTACACAGCTGGATTTGGTATGCTGTGAAATAGTAGCAGTCAGAAAAGCAAAGCAATTCAAAAGGAATTTACAAGTCAACAGCACTGGCATGAGATGGGATCTGATAAAGGTGGAATGTGCAAAAGAAGCATCCCGTTATCAGGCTCTAAACACAAAGGCAACACCAAAGTAATTATAAAGTGAAAATAAATACACTGGCACCCAGGGGTACTAGCTTGTGCTCGGATGCTCTCCTTTAGAGAGAGCAAAATACAATCACTCAAATTGAAGTTAACCAGTGGCTTAAGTAGGGTGACCCATTACCCCATGCTATATGCTGTAGTGGGCGGAAGCAAAATGTGAATGGCACGACAACAGACCAATGAATGAATAGAGGTGGCTGAAAGCCCACATTTGTATATATATATCACACATTTTTATAAAATCAAAAGGGCTTGGCTAAAGCCATACCTAAAAAGACCAAAGGCAGGAAACACTGGGTCCGAATGACGTAGGAACAGGGCCTTTGTAGTGAAAATACTAGACATGAGAACACTGAGACAAGGTAATGGGGAATAAATGACACCAGCGTGAGAGGACAGCTCACTCTCAAATTCAATGAGACTAAGAAACAAGAATACTAGGAGACATTGATACTAATGTAACATATTTTAAATGTGTGGGTTTTTTGCCCGTTAGAGCCAGCCAAGGCTGCTGCAGGTAAGATCGTGGGGCCTGCGGGGGGTGGGGGTTATAAGAGACGACCACAAGGGAAAATTAAATAATTAATTTTCTCTTGGGCTCGTCTCTTGAAATTCCCACCCAGCCGCCCCCCCGCTGTTACTTGCAGCTGTTGAGAGCACATGACTAATCCATATAACCCAAAAAAATAATAGGATTAAACACTAACCCTGGGTTCCGAAATAGCAATCTACTTGCCGTAAAGCACTTCAATGCCTCACCAGGGGTGGTAAGCACTATATAAATGCAATTACAATTACAATTTCAGGAATTAAAGCCACAGTCACCTCAAGATGGAAAAGTCCAACGTGCACCTACACAGGCTGCACCCAAGGCATAAGATTCTTCATCCACATGAAGGCACTGCTGTGCATTTGAGAGGTAGAGGGCCGCAAGGCTCTGTAGCTACCACTCCTCAACACTATACATGGAAAATGTAGGATAGAGTTCTCCTCACTTGGTTAAGAAGACAAATCACAAGCTCCACTCCTGCCATCACAGCACACCACCGTGGGCAGAATACTGGCACTAGAGGCTGTGGCTTGACGAGTTAGATGCCCACTGCAGGCATCTGCCGGTCACCAGTTTGGCTTTCGGCAAGGCTACTTCATCCTTTCACTCTTTAGAGGGTGACACATTATGAACCATTTAAGGGAGTGATAGTGTCTACCGATGGTAACCTTTATTGTTTATAACATTTAGAAATGTTGCTGTTTAGTGCTGAATTGTTTACTATTACCTGGGCCAGCAGAATTCCAGACTGTCCATCCATCCATGCATCCATCTGGAAAACTCAGAGATCCCTGACCTTGGTCTGCCCCAAGTGCCTATTGTACCAACACGCTAAAGAATGTACATACAATTATATAGTACAATAGGTGGTTATAGTTAGAACCTAGTTACCATAGGAAAATGGCAACATTCTATTCGCAATAACTTTGGCACCGATTGATGAATCTTCATGAAATTTTCAAAACTAATTCTTTGTTGAGATCAGCTCCTATGTTGCAAGTTTGGGGGTGATTCGTCAAGGGGGGCAGAGAAAAAAGGGGGCCCCAAAACGTGTTTTCTCCATGTTAATTTTTATAGGAAACTTTAGACAAGGCTACAGGTCGAACGGGTGAACGGAATTACCCCAAATTTGGCAGGGAGAAGGGACTTGGTCTAGAAAGCAAGCTTTTGTTTACGTGGTGTAAATTTGTTCAGTAGTTTTTGGGAAATATCAAAATTTACAGATGTCGATATTTGGGAATTCTGACATCTGATTGGATGAGGCGTTACGAACACAAGCTCATTGTTTATTGGCTGCGAGCGGAGCGAGCGGTTGCAACTAGGTAGTGTTTACTGCCATTTTGTGATTCTGTTGAAGCAAGTAAGGTGAAACAGGGGGAAAAAGTTGGAAATAGGAGGGTAGGAGGACTGTAACCTCTGTGGGGTGTTTAGGTGTGCTATAGAGGGGGTGCGAAGTGAAGTATTTACCCCTACCGGTGTGTAAGTGGTGGGCTACAGAAATTAAGTGAGGTATTGCGTAGAGTCTGATGCGGGTGAGGTGAGCTGGTGCGGACTCAGGGATTAAAGCTTGAGCCCAAATTGTGTGTCTTATGCTGTGAAGTCATGTGCCCTGGCTGCTACACTACAGTTGTGGAAGTAGTTTCCGGATATGTTTATAACTACTAGGACGAACTACTGACCCGTACTGGTATGAAAGTCCTGGGGTACGGAATATATGTGAGGTATCGTCTAGAGGCTCATGCTGCTAAGCTGAGCTGCTGCTGGAATCGGATATCAAAGCGTGATCCCAAACTGTGTGTCATATGCTGTGAAGTCATGTGCTCTGCCCGCTGTGCCACATCTGTGCAAGTAGTGTCAGCATGTAGTTATAGCTACTTGAAAGAACTTTTGTTTAGAACATTGTAGCTTGTGTATGGTGCTTAGGTGGTGTTGTATAGGGAGTGCGAAGGTAAATCAATATGGTATTTGTGAAGGGCAAACTACTCACCCCTAGGGGTGAATAGAGCTGGGGATCAAAGCGAGAGGTCTGTGCTGCAAAGTGAGATAGTCTGACCGCTGAGCCACAGCTGTGTGGAGAATATATTTTGGCGAGGGTGCGGGAGTTGGAATTATATGGCCCTAAAATAGTGGGCCTACGTTGTAAGTTATAGGATGGCTCTAAAAAGAGCCCTTGTGTTCATTAGGTGGAGCTATATGTAAGTGCGGATGCACAGCTTCAAGTTATTCAGGAAAACTTGGTTTCCCTGATCTGTGAAGTGTACTCCATCACTTCTGTAGATATCCGCCATATCAAAGGGTATGTTGGTGTTGTATATGGACCCCATTTTATGGTCTCTGAGGTATGCAGAGACAGCTTAGTTGACTTTTTTCCGAGATTTTTCAATCTGAGGACAAAATTGTTTGGACCTTTTCCACTTCTGTCTTTGGCATATATTGGAATATTTAAAGACAGTTTGAGACAAAAGTAACATCAATTGTCCAAAGGTCTCCTTCATAAGCATTTCCAAACCTACCCCAGTCAATGTGCCTAGGTCGTTTCCACCACAGTGCACAATCATGAGGTCAGGGTGTTGGAGATGCAAACACGTTTTAACCAAAGGCAACAATTGGTCCCACTTCAATCCTCTCTGTCCAATCCATTTAATGTCCACATTTTGTAAACCTAGGTCTAAGTCAATACGTCTCTGTTCTGCATACCTCTTGCACCAGAAAACATAGCTATGTCCTACGATCCACACTAGCACTTTTAAGGTTTGCCTGGAAGGTATGAAAAGATGTCTGTAGCTCATGCAGCTTCTTCGTAGAATAAGGGATATGTTTAAAAATGGGGAACTAGTTTCTTTTCCCATACAAAACCGTACCTGATTGGGAGATGAAACTATTGTTTTTTAAAAGTAGGGTGCACATTCGTTTTGTGGAAAAGCATCTTTGTGATTGGTTAAGAAAACGCAGTTTGCATGTGGAGTAAATATTATAGGATACAATTTGCTCAACTCAACCACACCTGCTACTTGCATTTGGAAAGCACTGTTCGAACTTAAAACAATCGTGAACTTTTAACCTGCACGTGCCGTTAAATGTTCGAGAAAATGTTGAAAAAAATATCGTTAGGTTAAAAAAAATTGATGAACTTTTAACCTCCACATGTTGTAGAATGTTCTAGAAAGTGTGTTGATAGAATATGTTGCATTTCTGACTTCTATGTGTACTTGAATATTAAAAAAACTATTTATATGGAAAAGTATAAAGACAGTAATAGAGAGAAGTTTTGAAAGCTAAAAGAATCAAGGAACTATTGTAATTTGATCTTGATTACCTACTGGCGGTCGCCAGTAGGTAGTTATAACTGTTAACGGTCTGAAAGTGCGGTGTTGCTTAGAATGGCATGGTGGTGATATGATATGGTGCTACACTCGGGTATGAAACCGAGAGTCTAAACCGTGAGGTCATTGCTGTAAAGTGATGTGGTCTGGTGTTTGTAGCATAAGTGTGCAAGCAGTGTTAGTAGGCGTTTGTACAATACAGGGGGTGGGAAGCACACTACTGACCGCTACTGTGTGTTGATAGTTTATTGGAAGCGGGAAGCAAAGTAGTTACACCTACCGGTGTGAAGACTTGGGGATGAAACCAAGCTGATTGCTGTAAAGTGATGGGCTCTGGGTGCTGTAGGATACTAGCCGCTGTAGTATAAGTGTGTAAGTAGTGTTAGTATGCGTTTATAGTATAATGGGAGTGGGAAGCAAATTACTCATCCCTACTGGTGTGAAGACTCGGCATTAAACCGTGAGCCTAAATTGTGAGCTCATTGCTGTAAAGTGATGTGCTCAGGGCGCTGTAGCATACCTGTGGAAGAAGTGTTAGTTTACGTTTATACAATATAGGGAGTGGGAAGTGAAACACTTACCCTTATCGGTCTCAAGACACATGGATGAAACCATGAGCTCATTGCTGTAAAGTCATGTGCTCTGTGTAGTATTCCATTGTAAGTCATAATAGAATGCTAGTATGTAATGCTACTAGAATCTAAGGAGCATATTATCAAGGAACGGCGTTAAAATTATGGCCGCTTTAGCGTCAGGAAACTGCCGCTAAAACTGCGATAATGGGTTTGTTAATATGCCGTAGAGAATTGCAATAGAAACCAATGTTAACGCGAGAACATGGGCTTCTATTGGAATTCTCTACGGTGATCATGGGCCCCTTTTGTAGACAACGGGCTGTAGGTCTCACAATTTAGAGCCCGTGTTGATTGCCAGGATGGTGTACACCTCATGGATCCATTTATTTTTTATTGCATATTGTGATATGCAAAGTCGATTCAGCATATCATTTGAGGTAGTGTGGAAAAAGAGGGACTTGTGGCGTCGTGGTTATCCTATTTATACGTACGCAAAGTGGGCTGGGCTTGCGTATGCCAGGCCAGCGTAGGGATGTAAATAATTATTCCGGGGACTTGGGCGTTGTTCAGTTCCTACCTGGCCAGGAAGTGTACTTATGCGTGTTTCTTTTGTAGTTTTGACCTCGCGGAGTGTGCAATTTAGATTAGTGTAGCATGTGTTGGGAGGGCGGAAACTATCGTTAATGAGATGGCATGTGATCTAGGAGGTGCAGTCTGCCCGTGGCTGATGATACTGCTTAGAGCCACCAATACCCAGGCCGAAAGGCAGCACAATAATGTGCACACACACACACACCAGGGGCATCGTGTAGCACACATTTGTTTTTTGATGGAACGTTTGAGATGCATGGCAATCACACGTGGAAGGCTAATGTACAGAGCATGAATATTGATCAAGATGATCGTTGCATGTTGTTTGTAGTATAAGATATGTGTATACAGGAAAACACTTTTCAAAAAAACTTTCTAAGCAGAAGAGGTGTCTCTCATCAAACGCTGTAGAGAGAATGAGTAAAATGGGTGGGGTCATACAACTGTTACAATGGGAAGTGTTATGAACCAATCAAATGCTTTTTTTTAAGGTCACATGGCAATCGCGCACCGAGCGCGCAAGGAGGTCGCGCCGGACGCAATTTTGACAAATTATATTTATCATGATATAAGTTTATTACAGTTAGAAATATATAAATTTTTAAAATAATTTAGATTTTCGCGTGCTCTCACATACTGTTTAAAGTTATTTAGATATACTTTTGAGACAAAAAAAGGGAATGGCGTACCCGGCACAATACTATACATGTGTGACGTAACACAGGGCATGGCAGTGTGTAGTCATCGAATACGCAACGCGCAGCAGGCGCGACTCCATACGTACATGACGTAACATGTGGTTTGGTACTGCGTACCCGTCGGATACCAAAGTAGTACCTGGGGTGACTTCATGCGTATATGATGTTACGCGTTACGCGGTGCCACGAACTCGTCGGATACGAAAGGCGCATCATTTATGAGTTTAGCCGTATGGCGGATAGGATTCATGTGGTGATGGAGCTTGGTACGCTACCGGTATGGGGGTGCATTTTTCTCCCCCCCAAAAAAATATATATACATATTTTTTGGGGAAGATATAAAACATTAAATGATTTTTAAAGTAAAAAAAATGAAGTTTAGTAGAGTTCCAAAATATTTAAAAATATAATAGAAAAAATATAGGCTTTATAAATATTAAAATATGAAATTAACATTTAAAAAAACCTTAGAAATTCACTGAAGAAACCATAGGTTTTACAGATGTTATAGTTAGGAATTAGCATTTAAAAAACCTTAGAACTTCACTAAAAAAAACATAGGTTTCAGGGAAGTTATAGTTAGTTGAACATTTAACTCATATAATACCGGAGAAATTCGCCTGTTATAGTTAGTTGAGCTAACTATAATTCACGCGCCCGCAATGCACTGCTGATGATGTCACATATTACATCACTCATGACATGGTCAGTGACATTGTAGTGTAGTTCCTATATTCCCAATAGGCTCTGCGCATTGCAATAATATAAACAGCAGTTTAGACGTAGGACTGAGGTCATCTAGGTCTCTACTGACTATATTAGACTTAATTAGGATTGCCAGCTAGCTCAGAGGTCACTAGAAACTTTCTCGAGTAAACAAGGAGGTGTTAACTTCCCTGAATAGACAAGAAGGGATTAGCTTCTGACAACCGCATAAACATGACAACTTTGCTCCCTCAGAATAAAGAGTATATCTCCAGAGACGTGTGAAAACAATAGGCAACTATTTCACTCAGTCAATCGTGCATGCTGAATTTCACCAGAGTTCAGAGAAATAGAGAGATGGGCGTTTTCAATAAAAGTTGTTATTTACTGAGCAGTCTTCTTTCTCATGCAGGAGAAATGAATTGCCACAATTGCAATACTTATCATGAAGTAAAGTGCGTACAGTAAAAGGAGTATTATGATATAATACTGTAAAAGCATTGATATGTTTCTTAGCCATATGATACTTTAAAACGGATAAAATATATACATACATAAAAACATTGACTAACGTACTCAACTGGTGCTTCTAATATACGCCTACCCCGGTGTACCTGACCTAAGCCTAATACGTGGGAAGGAGTAAGTAAGTTGCAGTTTAAGTTAAGTTGGTTTTTTGCCAAGAATCTGAATCAAGAATTCTCTTGAGGTTTTAATCAGCTCCGTACATTGGTTCTAGAATGAAGGAGGTCTTGTATCTCTCTCTCTCAGGACTCGATCTCCCAGCAACCCGCATGGGTGACTGGAAACACCGGAGCTGGATTTCTCGGCAAGAGAAAAGACAGCGTCTCTCTCAGTGCGTCAATTGGAGGGTCGGCTTCCTTCGGCTCTCGCATCAGCTGGGCTTCGGGCAAGTAGATAGACGCTCTGCTCCAAACCACCGTGTGTTTGCTTAAGGCAACGTTGGTATATTTATACCTGAAAGGTGCTGTGTTTGACGTAAGGTTGGACATAAGACGTCACTAAGAACTACCCGTTCTTTCTGGACTCCAGGAGTTCTTGTGCAAATCAAAACAAAAGCAGGGGGAATTCCCGGACTGCTGGAGGCTTGGTTTGTTTAAAGAACACGTTGTGCTTTCTAGGAGTCTATGGGAGTAGCCTTGCTGTATTTGGACTGCATTGGCTATGCCTAAATATGGACATGTTTCTTATGCCTTTATAAGGGTATGTTTTGTTATAACCACATAAGGGCATGAATCGGGGTTATCTAATTAGGGTCCGAGATAGATTCACAACACCCACTCCACGTATTATGTTAATCATTACTAAAATACTAAGCAATAGTAAACATATACCAATGGATGTGTTTTCCAACCCACCCCAAAATACATAGATGCATTTGAAATGGTGTATGGTGTATACACGAAAATGAGTATTATACTGTACGTCTTTCAAGCAGTTGAATCATTCAGATGATGCATATATAAATATCGGCTGAATGAATTGCGAAAAATTACATTTATGAAATGGCTCTAAATACAGAAAAGAAGGTCGAGACCATTTCATCACATATTTATACAATACTGTACATGTGCTAGAGGCTGAGGTAAAATATTGTCTCTAGAGTCTCTAAAAATAGAAGTTCTGTTCTCTAAGAGTAGTTCTACTTTAAGCAGAGTACCATGTGCCAAAGAAAAGGTAAATATTTTGGAAATGGAAAAATAATTTCGCTTTCAGGGGAAAAAATAGTTCCAATTGTTTTCAGTAGTGTTGTTTATCAAAAACTGAAGGCCGAATTCAGAGTTCAGGGAACGCTGTGTGCTCGTTGTTTAAAAAGTTATTCTCTTTGTTAGGGGAGAACATCATATCAGACAGAGTTGCGAAAAATTGGTCTACAACAGTAGGTGAGAGTTCGACCAAGTTCGAAAAAGCAGAAATTGTGCAAATGTGACACTCATTGCCATCATCGATGTCTGGATCAGCAATTTTCACAGAAGGTTGTACCTGTGTGGTGCTGCTTTCATCTCGTTCTTCACCGCCACCTAATCGTAATGGTGAAGTCTTAACGAATGCCATCATCAGAATAGGTGAAGAAAAACCAAAGGGGATGATGGACAGAGCGTTGACAATACAAACACTCACCCCCAGTCAACTGATCTGGGTTTAATCCATCACCGTTCTTTAGCTCACTCTGCCACCACAGTTCAGACATGGCCATATGCAAATCAGTCTGACCCTGTGCCTCATGGGAACAGTCCAGCCCGAACTGCCAAGCCATGTTTTCCCTGGACCGTAATCAAGCTTGATGGATTAAACCCAGATCTTTTGACTGGGTGTGAGTGTTTGATTGATTCAGATGCTCCGTCCATCACCACC
Organism: Lissotriton helveticus; assembly: GCF_964261635.1. Classification (NCBI taxonomy): domain Eukaryota; kingdom Metazoa; phylum Chordata; class Amphibia; order Caudata; family Salamandridae; genus Lissotriton; species Lissotriton helveticus. The sequence goes on along the minus strand of NC_136071.1, from coordinate 510,357,588 downwards.
CCCTTTTGTACCGTCATCAGAATAGGTAGCCGCTGGGGACAACACGATGCATGAGCCGTTACCGAACCAAGCAAAGTATCGATATCCGTTGGTACTGCTGATGGTAGTGTAAGACAGACGTCCAACACGCATTCTTCTCCACATAGCAGACATCCAAGCACAGGTAAGATGAAATCTTGCCAGATTGGTCTGAATGAAAGAAACCAGGTTGCACTCAGATCACTTAGCCGGGCAAATCCGAGGACTCTAGTTTTTTGGTCTTGGTAGCGTATTGCTAGGATCGTTTCTTCCATTGTAGCTGGAGTTTTGTCTCTGGCTTGGCTTGCCATATCAGAGCAGAAGGATCAAAAATACAATTCCTGCTACGAGTCCCAAAAGAAGAGGCAGGCCACCGAATAAGGAATGCACAAAATTCGGGAAAATGCCCAGAACTGTTTCAAAGGGTGCTAACAGTCCCGAAAAAGTTGTCTTAAATACATGTGCGAATCCACTGGTATCAGACATGTTTAAAATTTGACCTAACATCTCTACAAAATGTGTGGGGAAATTTGTCGATAATAGGGAACGTATCCCTGCCGCTGTCCTTGCAACTTGCAGATCATACGTCTCTTTGGACGAGGTTAAAGGAACAGTTGTCTGTAAAAGAATAGACTTCATTCTGCTTAAAGTATCAATTTGAATAGAAAAGATATTCAAAGAGGGCCATATTGCTGCCTCCATGTCTGGATTGCCGTTTGGATACAATACTTGCATACAGCAAATGACCCTGAAAGTGACGGTTATGAGATAGGCTTTTCCTGGCACCATGCCACAACAGCTGTGGTCACTTATTAGAACGTAGCTGCCGTTGGAAAGCTGTCTGAAAAAAGGCTCCATCTGTGTTGCAGGAGTGCCATGCAGGTGACATGAAAGGCTATTTGATGAACGTTCGCAGGCTCCATGCAAGTTAATACCTTGACACAGAAGTGTACCGCTTAGTGATTTTTTACAGTTGTTACCACTAAGAAATACTTATTTTTTCCCTTCACTATAACATTTATGTGTATAAGGTAATTTCCAGGTTGATTTGATGTATCCTTTACCCAACCTTTCATACAGGCCTGCTGGTATATACTTTTGGCAATATTTAAACTGGAAAGTTGTTATTGGGATTGTAATCGTTCCATGTATTATCCATTCAATGGCAGGTCTCTCTGACATTGTCAATGGTAATCTCTCAAGTTTTTGAATGCTCAGAATCGTATAGTCTGCTCCTTTTTGTGCCAAACTGATTTGTTTATCAGTAAGGTTAAAGATAGAGAATAATGACGTTGTGTTGATTAGACGCCATGGCACGTAGCCTGAACGCAGGTTTTGCAAAGTCCAGCCTAGCTGTACAATAGAATGTAATTGGGGCTGACCATGTTGTAACATTAGCAAGTCCTGCTCTATTATATCAATAGCAGATGATACAATGCTGTCCAGTGAATAAATTCTGGAGGACAGTCGTTAACCCATTGTCCACTACAGAAAGTCATTTTTCCAAATTTATACAATCAATTTCTCGTATTTTTTCTGCAGTTTCAATTTGCGTTACTTTCCAAGCTTCGTTGTAAGCAGCGTATATACCGGCGTATATGAAACGTTTTTGACGCTGTTTGCGAGGTCCCAGTATGAAATCTCGCAAGCAGCACCTTCTTTAAGTAAAGTTAAGTGTTGCTTAATTTCTGGCAGTGTCGATTTCTGTAGCCATTCGAGGCAGAGTTTTCCTACACTATATGTTGTAACTATCCCTGGATGTTGTCTCTGGGAATATCTTGGGTCTGGCCTGTTCTGTTTGAACCCCTGTGTTTTGTTCAGGAATCTATCTTGACAGTTATTTGTGTCTGTGGGCCAGATCAACCATTTTTTCCAATCAGGATTTGTTCTGTTTTGGTGTAAAATGTGGGATACGTCTATCTCCACATCTGTAGTGCTATTACTATCAGGTATGGGCTTCGGAATAGATGGTTTGTTTAAGTCTTTTATCTTGGCTAAACCAAGATAGGTTGTCTGTTGAATGGTGTAATTCAGGAATATTATCTGTTCTGGGATCATGCAGGCTCTAAATAATGCTTCTAGACCTTGTACCTGCCAGTCTTTTGAACCCCAGATGGTTTTTGTTTCAATGTTGTTTTTCCAAAATTCAAAACCAAATGTAGACATTTTATCATAACATTTTTCAGAATAAATCAATTTAGTATTTGTCAACATTGTTTTCATTCCTGTCTTATTTAACATTTTAAAATAAAACGTTTCTGAATCACTGTTGTTAAACCCTGAGAAGTATGTGAATTTCTCGTCAAATGTTTTTGAACTGCCTTTTGGCGGTGTTGGACAATGTTCCCATTGATTATAAGTTAAAACATTTCTAGGATGAGCAGATTTATGCAAATAGTGATGACCATAGTGGTTAAAACAGTACATTTCTTCATAGTTCGATGAACCCTGTAAATAATCATGTTCTGTAAATTTTGCTGACATTACTAAATCTGACATCATATTATTAATATTTTCAAAGTCCCAATCATCAAAGAAAGTACTTGGTGTCACTTAAGGAAACCTTAAATTGATGTGGATATTTCAAGAGCTCAATCGGGCCATAGATTTCATAATCCGTTTTGTCCCATGCTACCCCACCGGGTATTGGATTGGCTGTGATGTTCACTGATGACAGTTCACTTTTCTCGATGTGAGAGGATGTGTGAGGCTTTAAGACCAAGTTGATGTTCTGACTTGCTGTGTCCATTGTACTATATTTTCCATCAATACATCTTCCCAAACATAAAACCATGATAAGCCAAAGTAGGAGGAAAAGTACACCTAACACAATCCAAAATTCAATCCATGGTGAGATCAGATATGTTTCTTTTAGTTGATGAAAGAGTTCAGTTACTTTTTCTTTGAAAGTTTTTGTTGCTGGCGTTTCTTCATGTTCACTTGGATCATCAGAAAAGTCATCGAAATTGATGAAGTAGCCAGATGCAGTTCTGTCAATTGTTGGAATTGCTTCCGGATTCTCATTAGTCTTTGCATTTTTCTTTGTTTCATTAGCATAGTCTGAGGCTACATCGTTGTAGACAGGTGTTTCTTGACGAACTGTTGCATTTTGGGTTTCAAGAGGCACAAGTTCCATGGCTTTGTTGCATAGTCCTTTTTTATTCACTGCACGTTTATCAAATGTGATTAGTCTCTCAGTTTGAACCTCTTGGATTGTAGCAAGATTTGGTCATCTGCTATTTCTTGGGAGTCCACTGGGCCTACTACTTATTATTGGCCACATGATTGTGGTTTTACCAGGTCGATGGATACAACTCTGTTCTCCTTTTTACCAGCAAGGGGTGGTAGTACTACTGATCTTGTTCTGCTGACAGCTAAGACAGGTACTGCTTTTCTGTAAGAAGGCCCAAATTCCTTCTTCACCGCGATCTTTTCTCTGACTAGATCCCCAATCTTTGGAATCCAGACAGGTCTTGCTGGGACAGGTGGTTTCTCTTCAGTGGCTGTTGGCTTTAACTTTGTGTTACTAAGACTTCTTCTTGTTTCATTTAAGTCCTGTAAGACAGCCAAACGATCTTTGATATCAAAGGCTTTTTCTTTTACCACTGACAAGTCTGACAATCTAAGTCCTGGATTTTCATTCTAGTGCCGAACAATAGTTCATATGGAGTGATACCTTTTAGAGAATTTCTTGGCAGATTATTAAGACTACGTTGGACACTTGTTAAATGTTTGACCCACCCATCACCCAAACCTAATACCCTCGCCGTTATAGATTGCTTTATGTCACGGTTTTTCCTTTCCACTACCGCATTTCCCTCAGGATGGAAGGGACAAGAGTACCGCAATGCAATGCCCATGCTGGTCATGGCCTCTTTGTAAGCTCGAGAGCTAAACGCAGGACCCTGGTCAGAATGTAGCATGCCAATTGCGTATGTGCCGATAAAGACTCTCAAATCTTTTATAACAGTTCTGGTGTTAGCCGAGCGCTGGGGCCTATATTTTTAAGTGAATCTAGTCTTATTAATTATGGGAACGCATTTCTCCGGCTGGATTTCTGCGTATAGATAGCCTGATGCTTTCTAATAACGGTGTCCTGACAACAGTCTGGTCCGGTTCACAACTGCGATCTCTGTTGCAGTCTTGACAATCCATTGCAAAGTTGTAATTTTGCAGGTTCATCCCCGGCCACCAGTATTCTGATTGTAAATCTTTTAGAGATTCCGCAATCTCTTGGTGCCTTAGACCCTGTCCCATGCGTGCTTCTTGAATCAAGTAAGCCTTCCGGTTCGTGTCTGGAATTACTCTGTCCCCCACTCCAGGGATTTGAGCAAAAGGAACGGAGTTTGCATCAATTATGTATGTATTACTGAGTGGATAGTTGAGAGGTAATGCTGCATAGTCGCCTTTTAATGAGGCTTTTACTGCCAGCATGGTTTCTCCATCTACGTGTTTTTAGAACGCTTTTTTGTGGCTACGGACGCCGGTTGAACCGCTGCCACTGTGGCTCTATTAGCCAATGAATTCCCTGCAACGTGAACGCCATCACGCTGATTACTCAGTGTATGTATCACGCGAGTCTTTTGTAGTTCTTTCTGCAAAATAACTACCTGTTCCCAGAGCTTTTTATGCTTTATTGTGGCACCTGTCCCATCTTTGTAATCGTTTTTGACCTAAGTCTGCATTCATTATTGTAAGACTTGACGCAGTAATGCGAATCGCACACTATTAGTGTGGAGAATTCGCGATTGGCATTTTCAAGCGCCATCTTTAAAGATCTTATTTCAGCTCGCTGAGCTGTACAGTTTCTGAGTGATTCCGTTTTTGTAATTATCGGTCTGAATTCACCTAAGCGCCAGCGACCTTTAACAATCGCGCACGCTGCATTGTAAGTTTGTTTTCCCACAACGTAGTGTTGTGCAAATCTGTCTGTGTAAATCACACAGGTGTATTGGTCTAGAGGCAGAATCTCGATCGGCAGAGGATATTCATTTTCGTATTCTAGATCTTCTAGTCGTTTCATTTTTGGATAAAACGCGTTTTTCACGTCTTCTGCAGCAAGAGAATTTTCCCATTGTATCCATTTTGGATCTAATGCCACTGCATTTGGAATGTGTGGTCTTGTCACTGCCTCAAGGGCTGATACTGCTGTTAACACAGATATGTTTTTGCCTTGGACTAGGGTTCTTTCTTTTGCTACAGCAGTTAGAATTTTTTCAGTTGAACTGAATTTCATTTCAGCTTGTGTGTACAAGTGTGATTTGTAAGCTATTGGTACCGTTTCTCCCTCATTAGAGGTCAGGTACGTGAATCCGCATCTTCCTGGGATGACTCGGATTACAAGGTTGCGTTCATTTGCGCGTGTTTGCAGTTTTGTTTTAGCTAACATGTCTGTTTGTAATGAACTTAACATTTCTGTGTGTTTCTGAGTCCAATTGATTGGTTTGAAATCAGGTTTTATTAATTCATAGAGAGGTTTAACCCTCTCTGCATAATTTAGAATGTATGTTCTTCCGAAATTCAGGAAACCTAGTATTGATTGTAAGTTCTTCAGCGTTTTTGGAGCTTGGAGTACAGCACATTTCTCTAAGAAAATGTCTGCTAGGCTTTTGCCTTCACTTGATAATTCATATCCTAAAAACAGGACAGTTAAATAGGCAATTCGTGACTTCTTAAAGTTGAATTTATACCCTTCAGCTGCGAACCCAAGTATGATGGTGTTCACTCTTTTCAAGTGTGTCTCCAGGTCATCGTCTGTAAGATAGATGTCATCGACATAGGATAATGCCTCATCATCATACATTAGTAGTAACTCTGTTACCCTTGCTGAGAATTATCCTGGGCTATTCTTGAATCCCTGTGGGAGTCGACAGAATTGTTTTTGCGACCCCATTGTTGAGAAAGCAGTCAAATACCTGCTTTCAGGTGCAATGTTTTGACAAAAGAAACCATTTGCGATATCTAATGTTGTTTTATATTTTTTGCGCACGATGTTATTCATTAGTGCTGCACTGTGTGAGTTTTGTACTGCAAATGTTTTGCAGCAGGAGTTTAGGTGTCTGTAGTCCAAAACTGGACGATATGAATCATCTGGCTTGGAGACAGGAAACAAAGGATTGTTCATTTGTGAGGTGCATGTTTCAATCACCCCCTGATATTCAAGTTGATCTAAGATCTCCCTGACTTGTTTTTTAGCTTCTTGCTTAACAGGATACTGCCTTTGTGTAGTAGGTTGATTTTTAAACTGGATTTTATGGTGAGGAGAATCCTTATCCCATCCTACATGATTTTTATATAATGCAGGAGCTTGGACCACTGCCCATTTTCTAGCAAATGTGTATTTTTTATGAATTGGAATTTGATTTGAGAAGGCAGGCATAATCATTTCTTCTCCATGAGGGCACTCCCTGACAAATTCTGGTGGCCAGTCTTTTTCAGCTAGAAGGATGTCATAGCCTTTCAAAAGGTTATCCCAAAAGAGACCTCCTATTTTCCTAGTTTTGTACCCCTCTATACGCAATGTTATTTCGTATAATTTATGGGGTTTGCTAACTCTGGTGTCTGCAGTTTCCACTTGAATGTATTCATTCGTGTCCACTGTCTCCAGAAGATTCATCATGATCTTGCGAGCTATGGTTACTTCTGCTGCGCTGTCTAGCACTGTCTGGGCCCACTCTCCGTTTTTCAGTTGTGTCCTCAGAATCCTCGGCATGTTTTATTTTAATACTAGCTACCTTCTTCTTTGGAAATTGTAATTTTTTACTTTGATGAGCAGGTTCCTTGTCTATGGACTTGACGTGCTCTTCTTTGTGTTCTGACTGTCCTCTTCTTTCCGATTTCTGTGAGGAAGTCTGAAAAGATCGAGAGGGACGTGTATCAATATCTTGATATCTGTCAGGTTTTCTCAATTTATCCCTATCTCTAAGGTTGTATCTTTTCTCAGAGGGCTCCCTCTGGGGAGACTTGCCTCCTCATTCTGGAGATCTATCTCTTCGTTGAGGAGATCTTCCTCTGGACTGAAACCGTTTTTCTCTGGGAGTGGATTGTTTATTACCCTCCCAACTCTTTTTTGGAGTGTTGAGATTATTTTTAATAAAGGTTTTTTCAGGAATTTCAATTAGTTGGGGTTTTACTGGTTTCCCACCCAAACTATCTCTACCTAGTTCTTCATAGGATTTTTCTATGATTCCGGCAAGTTCAAAAGGTTGTTCTGCTATATCTGTTTCCTTCAATTTCTGGAGGTACGTTATATCGTCCATTGCCAATTGAACTAATTCTCTGTATGCCTTTGTTAATTCTTTTAGTTTAACTAAAAGTTCTTCACTTGACATCTTTTCAATGTCAGGATGTGGTGTGTAGCTGGCTAGAACCGGCCACGTGGCTCCTGGTCTACCTAGTAGACCGAGCCTGGTGATGTGATTTTGATGTTTTAGGGCGCCATTAAACCAGAGTAGGTGCTCTTGGTATGTTAGTGGGATTTCAACGTCCTCGAAAGGAGCGTATTCATCCGGAGGTTCCTCTATTTTATAATAGTGGAAATCTTGTGTCACAGCGTGTGCTGCTGTAAAATGTATCCATGAATAGAATACCTCTGTCTGCTGATATTCATGGGCCTCTACCACAAATATGACTGTACCACCTCTTGGTGATAGTCCATTTTCTATAAGTTTAAGAGTTATAGTTCTTCTTACGTTTACCGGAATGATTATAGCATTCGGGTCTTCATCTCGGAGACTTGTGTCATCCTCTAGGAGTTGAGCTGCTATTCTAACTCTTTCCCTTTCGTCGTCACTTTCTCCCATTTTACTGACAGAAAGTTTTGTTTCAGATCAAGTTTCAAGGGAAACAAAGATTAGGTGGACAATATTTTGGAACACTGTATCCTTCAACGTTGACTAAACCAAAAACTAATACATAGGAATCTCTTCCTACTAAGTTCCGGCGGATATTAACCTTTTACCCACTCCAGACGTCTTTTGGAGTATTTACGGGAAAAAGGGTCAGTGTGAAAAGCACGACTGAGTTACTCTAGCGTCTTGCGTTAGATTATCGCCTTACCAAACGTTGGGCGCCATGTAGTGTAGTTCCTATATTCCCAATAGGCTCTGCGCATTGGAATAATATAAACAGCAGTTTAGATGTAGGACTGAGGTCATCTTGGTCTCTACTGACTATATTAGACTTAATTAGGTTTGCCAGCTAGCTCAGAGGTCACTAGAAACTTTCTCGAGTAAACAAGGAGGTGTTAACTTCCCTGAATAGACAAGAAGGGATTAGCTTCTGACAACCGCATAAACATGACAACTTTGCTCCCTCAGAATAAAGAGTATATCTCCAGAGTCGTGTGAAAACAATAGACAACTATTTCACTCAGTCAATCGTGCATGCTGAATTTCACTAGAGTGCAGAGAAATAGAGAGGCGGGCGTTTTCAATAAAAGTTGTTATTTATTGAGCAGTCTTCTTTCTCATGCAAGATAAATGAATTCCCACAATTGCAATACTTATCATGAAGTAAAGTGCGTACAGTAAAAGGAGTATTATGAAATATTACTGTAAAAGCATTGATATGGTTTCTTAGCCATATGATACTTTAAAACGGATAAAATATATACATACATAAAAACATTGACTAACGTACTCAATTGGTGCTTCTAATATACGCCTACCCCGGTATACCTGACCTAAGCCTAATACGTGAGAAGGAGTAAGTAAGTTGCAGTTTAAGTTAAGTTGGTTTTTTGCCAAGAATCTGAATCAAGAATTCTCTTAAGGTTTTAATCAGCTCCGTACCTTGGTTCTAGAATGAAGGAGGTCTTGTAACTCTCTCTCAGGACTCGATCACCCAGCAACCCGCAAGGGTGACTGGAAACACCGGAGCTGGATTTCTCGGCAAGAGAAAAGGCAGCGTCCCTCTCAGTGCGTCAATGGGAGGGTCGGCTTCCTTCGGCTCTCGCATCAGCTGGGCTTCGGGCAAGTAGATAGCGCTCTGCTCCAAACCACCGTGTGTTTGCTTAAGGCAACGTTGGTATATTTATACCTGAAAGGTGCCATGTTTGACATAAGGTTGGACATAAGACGTCACTAAGAACTAACAGTTCTTTTTGGACTCCAGGAGTTCTTGTGCAAATCAAAACAAAAGCAGGGGGAATTCCAGGGCTGCTGGAGGCTTGGTTTGTTTAAAGAACACGTTGTGCTTTCTAGGAGTCTATGGGAGTAGCCTTGCCGTATTTGGACTGCATTGGCTATGCCTAAATATGGACATGATTCTTATGCCTTTATAAGGGTATGTTTTGTTATAACCACATAAGGGCATGAATCGGGGATATCTAATTAGGGTCCTAGATAGATTCTCAACAACATCACTGATTACATCACTCATGACAGCTCATATGACATCACTGATGACTTTACTTATGACATCATCCAGTAAATGTGTGTTTCTGTAAAGTTCAAGTTTCATCAATATATATATATATATATATTTGGCAGCTGTCAAACACTCACAGCAATTAAGCAAACAGTAGTATAAGATACACATATATATAGATATATAGATACATAGATATATATAAATAGATAAGATATATAGACATACCTATGTATCTATCCATCCATATATATATATATATATATTTTTTTTGTATAATCAAAAAAGAGGTACTTCTATGGGTTCGTGCTTCTCCCCCAGCTATGCGAATCTTTTCGTTGGATGGTGGGAGAAGCACGAAGCCTGGAACGACTCTAATCGGCAGTGGACGGATAAGATACTTATGTGGACGAGGTACATTGACGACCTCTTTATAATCTGGCAGGGAGATCGCCAATCAGCAGAAGAGTATATTTCCCAACTTAATACTAACACGCTTAATTTAAAGTTTACTAGTACCATCAGCACCGACTGTATCAACTATTTAGACCTGGAGGTATTTGTACATAATAACATCTTGCACACCAGACTGTACAGAAAGCCCACCGCAGGTAATGCAGTCTTGCATGCAAAATCATACCATCCAAAAAGTTTAATAAAAAATGTACCATACGGCGAATTTTTACGCCTCAAGAGAAATTGTTCTCTTAATCAGGACTACACGCATGCTGCTGCTGAAGCAAAAAACAGATTCGAGGAGAGGGGATACAATAGGAATATTCTGTCCCAGGCCAGTGAAAAAGCCTCTATGGCTAACAGGAGGGATCTCCTAGTTCCAAAACTAAAAACTGAGGCACCTGATGAAATTCGTATGATTACGGAATTCAACACAAAATCAGGCGAAATAACCAACATTTTTCGTAAACACTGGCATTTACTAACTTCTGATAAAGTCCTCAAGGGAAATCTGCCGCCAAAACCGTTAATCACATACAAAAGATGTCCATCCTTGGCAGACCATCTGGTCCACAGCCATTTTAAACCAGTGATCAAACCTGTCAAAATTTCCAAATCGGTGGGGTTCTTCTCTTGTTTGAAATGCAAGGCATGTAAATTTAGTGAAAAAACATCTGAATACCCAAATCGCACATGCGATAATAAACCCAATTTGAAAATAAAACAGCTGCTCAACTGCAACTCGGAGTATACTGTGTACTGTCTAACCTGTCCATGCAAACTACGATATATTGGTAGCACCATCAAACCCGCGAAACTTAGGGTCCTTGAACATATGCGGGCCATTACCAATAATGACTAGGCATACCCGGTAGCCCGCCACTTTGCTTTATACCATCAGAGCAAGTGGGAAAAATTAAGCTACTATTGCATGGATCAGGCCCCCAAATCAGAACGGGGAGGTGATAGGGAAAAGGCCCTGCGCATCTTAGAATCTAAACACATTATCAATTTGAAAACGATAGCTCCTTGGGGTTTGAATAATAATGAAGAACTGTGGGTTCATTTGTAATCATCATGGGGTCAATAATGGGAAACAAACCATAATCAAAGGATTAGAACTGAGTAACAGCGTTATTTCCCGTTTGACATCCAATGCCTTGTGTTTGGTCTGTATTTTTTTATTTTGCACTGTTAAATTAAACGCCCATTCAGGGCTAAATAACACAAAGAGGATAACTTGGGAGAGGAATGGTTCAAAAAAAACCAAAGTTTATCCCAATCAAAGTTACTGCATTAACTGAATGAATGTAAAAAAGTAATGAATTATTCTAATAATGTTACTTGTTTTTAAATGAGCACTATGCACTTTCACACTAATCACCACGATAAAGTAAGCAAAGCAACGCTATTTGCCCACTACAAAATGGCGACTACAATGTATCTAAAAAAAGATGTCCTTCGTTTATGTCAATGAAGAGGGTAGACAACCAATGTCTTTAAAATGGTGATTTATACTACACAGTAATGTTACACTGACGAAGCCTGTGAAGGCGAAACGCGTCTGTAAGGGGTGAGGGGGGTTTGGTGATTAAAAATTCTGCAACTGGATACCAGCGTGCCGGCCTTTCTTTTTCGGAGACTTTAATGGATACGAAAAGTGTGCAGTGATATATATATATATACATATATATATATCAATCAAGAAAGAGCGTCCTTTTGAGGAGCCACAAACAGCGAGTTGAAGTGCCTTTATTGTAGAAGAAAGCAGCGTGGCTTACAACAGGTTCGATTCCTTGCAGCATGTAATCCCAACGCGTTTCGAACACCACTGTGCTCTTGCTCACGGGAAAGGAGAACTGAAATGGCAGTCATTACGAGAATCGCCTTAGTAAGTAATTTTTGCTCCGCCTCCATCATTGAGTGCCACACGGCATGCTGGAGCTTGTGGTTCTCGCAGTTTTACCCTTGTGGGTGCTGTCATAATCAGGTCAATAGTCCAAAAATAAAAACCCCAGTGGGTGAAGGTATCTCTTGTGCATGCCTCAGTGCTTGAATTGCAAACGGCCTCACTGTTCCTCTTGTGCTCGTAGGTAACGAGCGCTGGAACCGCCTGAGTCAGCGGCGGGGCTTCCTCGCGACCGGACACGGCCGCCTTTACATCAATCAAGAAAGAGCGTCCTTTTGAGGAGCCACAAACAGCGAGTTGAAGTGCCTTTATTGTAGAAGAAAGCAGCGTGGCTTACAACAGGATCGATTCCTTGCAGCATGTAATCCCAACGCGTTTCGAACACCACTGTGCTCTTGCTCACGGGAAAGGAGAACTGAAATGGCAGTCATTACGAGAATCGCCTTAGTAAGTAATTTTTGCTCCGCCTCCATCATTGAGTGCCACACGGCATGCTGGAGCTTGTGGTTCTCGCAGTTTTACCCTTGTGGGTGCTGTCATAATCAGGTCAATAGTCCAAAAATAAAAACCCCAGTGGGTGAAGGTATCTCTTGTGCATGCCTCAGTGCTTGAATTGCAAACGGCCTCACTGTTCCTCTTGTGCTCGTAGGTAACGAGCGCTGGAACCGCCTGAGTCAGCGGCGGGGCTTCCTCGCGACCGGACACGGCCGCCTTTACATCAATCAAGAAAGAGCGTCCTTTTGAGGAGCCACAAACAGCGAGTTGAAGTGCCTTTATTGTAGAAGAAAGCAGCGTGGCTTACAACAGGATCGATTCCTTGCAGCATGTAATCCCAACGCGTTTCGAACACCACTGTGCTCTTGCTCACGGGAAAGGAGAACTGAAATGGCAGTCATTACGAGAATCGCCTTAGTAAGTAACTCAGCGCTGACTCAGGCGGTTCCAGCGCTCGTTACCTACGAGCACAAGAGGAACAGTGAGGCCGTTTGCAATTCAAGCACTGAGGCATGCACAAGAGATACCTTCACCCACTGGGGTTTTTATTTTTGGACTATTGACCTGATTATGACAGCACCCACAAGGGTAAAACTGCGAGAACCACAAGCTCCAGCATGCCGTGTGGCACTCAATGATGGAGGCGGAGCAAAAATTACTTACTAAGGCGATTCTCGTAATGACTGCCATTTCAGTTCTCCTTTCCCGTGAGCAAGAGCACAGTGGTGTTCGAAACGCGTTGGGATTACATGCTGCAAGGATTCGATCCTGTTGTAAGCCACGCTGCTTTTTTCTACAATAAAGGCACTTCAACTCGCTGTTTGTGGCTCCTCAAAAGGACGCTCTTTCTTGATTGATGTAAAGGCGGCCGTGTCCGGTCGCAAGGAAGCCCCGCCGCTGACTCAGGTGGTTCCAGCGCTCGTTACCTACGAGCACAAGAGGAACAGTGAGGCCGTTTGCAATTCAAGCACTGAGGCATGCACAAGAGATACCTTCACCCACTGGGGTTTTTATTTTTGGACTATTGACCTGATTATGACAGCACCCACAAGGGTAAAACTGCGAGAACCACAAGCTCCAGCATGCCGTGTGGCACTCAATGATGGAGGCGGAGCAAAAATTACTTACTAAGGCGATTCTCGTAATGACTGCCATTTCAGTTCTCCTTTCCCGTGAGCAAGAGCACAGTGGTGTTCGAAACGCGTTGGGATTACATGCTGCAAGGAATCGATCCTGTTGTAAGCCACGCTGCTTTTTTCTACAATAAAGGCACTTCAACTCGCTGTTTGTGGCTCCTCAAAAGGACGCTCTTTCTTGATTGATGTAAAGGCGGCCGTGTCCGGTCGCGAGGAAGCCCCGCCGCTGACTCAGGCGGTTCCAGCGCTCGTTACCTACGAGCACAAGAGGAACAGTGAGGCCGTTTGCAATTCAAGCACTGAGGCATGCACAAGAGATACCTTCACCCACTGGGGTTTTTATTTTTGGACTATTGACCTGATTATGACAGCACCCACAAGGGTAAAACTGCGAGAACCACAAGCTCCAGCATGCCGTGTGGCACTCAATGATGGAGGCGGAGCAAAAATTACTTACTAAGGCGATTCTCGTAATGACTGCCATTTCAGTTCTCCTTTCCCGTGAGCAAGAGCACAGTGGTGTTCGAAACGCGTTGGGATTACATGCTGCAAGGAATCGATCCTGTTGTAAGCCACGCTGCTTTTTTCTACAATAAAGGCACTTCAACTCGCTGTTTGTGGCTCCTCAAAAGGACGCTCTTTCTTGATTGATGTAAAGGCGGCCGTGTCCGGTCGCGAGGAAGCCCCGCCGCTGACTCAGGCGGTTCCAGCGCTCGTTACCTACGAGCACAAGAGGAACAGTGAGGCAGTTTGCAATTCAAGCACTGAGGCATGCACAAGAGATACCTTCACCCACTGGGGTTTTTATTTTTGGACTATTGACCTGATTATGACAGCACCCACAAGGGTAAAACTGCGAGAACCACAAGCTCCAGCATGCCATGTGGCACTCCATGATGGAGGCGGAGCAAAAATTACTTACTAAGGCGATTCTCGTAATGACTGCCATTTCAGTTCTCCTTTCCCATGAGCAAGAGCACAGTGGTGTTCGAAACGCGTTGGGATTACATGCTGCAAGGAATCGATCCTGTTGTAAGCCACGCTGCTTTTTTCTACAATAAAGGCACTTCAACTCGCTGTTTGTGGCTCCTCAAAAGGACGCTCTTTCTTGATTGATGTAAAGGCGGCCGTGTCCGGTCGCGAGGAAGCCCCGCCGCTGACTCAGGCGGTTCCAGCGCTCGTTACCTATGAGCACAAGAGGAACAGTGAGGCCGTTTGCAATTCAAGCACTGAGGCATGCACAAGAGATACCTTCACCCACTGGGGTTTTTATTTTTGGACTATTGACCTGATTATGACAGCACCCACAAGGGTAAAACTGCGAGAACCACAAGCTCCAGCATGCCGTGTGGCACTCAATGATGGAGGCGGAGCAAAAATTACTTACTAAGGCGATTCTCGTAATGACTGCCATTTCAGTTCTCCTTTCCCGTGAGCAAGAGCACAGTGGTGTTCGAAACGCGTTGGGATTACATGCTGCAAGGAATCGATCCTGTTGTAAGCCACGCTGCTTTTTTCTACAATAAAGGCACTTCAACTCGCTGTTTGTGGCTCCTCAAAAGGACGCTCTTTCTTGATTGATGTAAAGGCGGCCGTGTCCGGTCGCGAGGAAGCCCCGCCGCTGACTCAGGCGGTTCCAGCGCTCGTTACCTACGAGCACAAGAGTAACAGTGAGGCCGTTTGCAATTCAAGCACTGAGGCATGCACAAGAGATACCTTCACCCACTGGGGTTTTTATTTTTGGACTATTGACCTGATTATGACAGCACCCACAAGGGTAAAACTGCGAGAACCACAAGCTCCAGCATGCCGTGTGGCACTCAATGATGGAGGCGGAGCAAAAATTACTTACTAAGGCGATTCTCGTAATGACTGCCATTTCAGTTCTCCTTTCCCATGAGCAAGAGCACAGTGGTGTTCGAAACGCGTTGGGATTACATGCTGCAAGGAATCAATCCTGTTGTAAGCCACGCTGCTTTTTTCTACAATAAAGGCACTTCAACTCGCTGTTTGTGGCTCCTCAAAAGGACGCTCTTTCTTGATTGATGTAAAGGCGGCTGTGTCCGGTCGCGAGGAAGCCCCGCCGCTGACTCAGGCGGTTCCAGCGCTCGTTACCTATGAGCACAAGAGGAACAGTGAGGCCGTTTGCAATTCAAGCACTGAGGCATGCACAAGAGATACCTTCACCCACTGGGGTTTTTAATTTTGGACTATTGACCTGATTATGACAGCACCCACAAGGGTAAAACTGCGAGAACCACAAGCTCCAGCATGCCGTGTGGCACTCAATGATGGAGGCGGAGCAAAAATTACTTACTAAGGCGATTCTCGTAATGACTGCCATTTCAGTTCTCCTTTCCCGTGAGCAAGAGCACAGTGGTGTTCGAAACGCGTTGGGATTACATGCTGCAAGGAATCGATCCTGTTGTAAGCCACGCTGCTTTTTTCTACAATAAAGGCACTTCAACTCGCTGTTTGTGGCTCCTCAAAAGGACGCTCTTTCTTGATTGATTGATTATATATATATATATATATATATATATATATATATATATATATATATATATATATATAAAGGCGTCTAGCGGAACAGATAGTGGAGTGGACATCTGAAGGAAAGATACCATCGTAAACGGATGCTCTCTGTAGTTCCTGCTTGCACTGATTCCCGGGTAACTCGAGTGGCATCAGGAACTTCCCAGAAGGGCGGGGAGGCAGTATTTGTAAAAGTGAAAACAGCATTATGAAATGATGCGGTAATTGACACCGCGATTATTCCTAGAGACTTCGACAAGAGTTTAAACTGTGATCTGATATAGTGGTATTTACAGGAAGACCAACATAGTACAGTGAATATGGAGGATGAGGAAGAAAGGAAAAGGGAAGCAGCTACTCTGTTTGCGAGAGCACCAGGTAGAGGAAGCACACAAGTAGCAGCTATGGACATATCAGAAACGAGTCCATTAAGCACTAAACTTGGTAAATATGAAAAACTTAAAAAACAAGAAAGTTCACGGTGGTGGGAAGCGACATCACTGCAGGAGTATGTGGAGAAAGAAATGGTACCACGGGGCTTAAGAATATACATCACCCCTTCCCATGAATCACCCAACCAAATGATGTTAGAAGAGTGGGCCAACAATTCTGCGGCTAGTTCTAAAAACATGTTGTGCATTTTAATTGAATATGCCTGGGAGGAACGGGAAGACATCCTCAAGCAATTGAAAGACTTGGAGGATGACTTTATGAATAGCCCTGAACAAGACGTCATTATAAAATTCAAGGATGATTTGAAGTCAAGACTTAAGAAATATGAGGAGGATATTAAATATCGGAAACAGAGGAAATTACATAGAGACTGTGGGGATTATGAGAGCGGGCGCATTCTGACTTATAGCCCGAAGTATGATTATCTCTATAAACAGCAGGGAGGAAGGATCAAGGCCCCGGAAACAGCTATCCCTGGACTGCCCCCAGCTACCCCTTTGGTCACAAGTGACTCAGACACGGATGCCTCCAGGCAAAGGGTCAGTACTTCATCAGAGGTGGAAATAACCAAAAAACCTGCGTCTTTTTTAGACAAGTTTCGAGTGCTAAGAACCCGACGAAAGAAAGAAGCAGAACAGGCTCAACCATCCCCATTCCAAAATAATCCAACAAGAGGACGACCAAGGGGAAGAGCAAGAGGCAAGGGAGATCACGTCAGAGAAGACTCAAGCTCAAGCAGAGGAGAAGAAAAGAACAAAAAATCAGTGGGAAAGAAAAGAGGTGGTTACAAGAAAAGGAACTAATCATGGATGAACAAATGGTAAACAAAACTATCATCAATCTCTCTTCAAGAACTTTGACATTTAAAGAAAAACAAACTTTATGTTTAGGTCTAACTTTCTGCCCCACAGAATTGTTTGATTATGCTGATACCAGGGTAGATGTTTTTAAATTTATTCGTAAATTAAAATTGTCCAAATGGCATACTCTTGGTAATAATCGGACCTACATTGAACTAAATGAGAATAATGAGTCTAGTGAACCACCAGAATTACTGGTAGGAGATGTAAGTATGCTGCAAACTGAGTATTCCTTAGGTGGTATTACCTCTACTGGGGAAAATGAAACGCAATTGGTTGGCATCAGAGAAACTAGAACAGATAAGGCTGCAAATACCCTGTTTAAACCCAAATTTGTCTTTTGTCCCATTATGCCCCATGATTCCATTGACACCTTTCATGAGGTGGTCACTAAGGAACTGATTAAATTTAAACATAAGGGCCATAATTTGGTAAAGGGGAAATTCAACCTGTCACAAGAACAAAGGGAATTTATCTTTTCTTTGGTGGACGATCGGAATGTTATAATGAGACCCTCAGACAAGGGTTGCAATATTGTCTTATGGGGGAGAGATATGTATGTTAAAGAGGCATTGAGACAACTGGATGAAAGTATCTTTTATTGTAGAAGCAACATCAAAGACTACAATGAAAGTATTACAGACACTTGGGAGAAACTCAATGAATGGCGTAACGAAGATTTGGTAACATGGCAGGAATTTAGATTCTTGAAAAATGAGTATCCCAAATTGCCGATTTTCTACCTTCTGCCGAAGGTCCACAAGGATCCTTGTGTACCTCCGGGTAGACCTATAGTGTCCTCTATTGGAAGTGTTAATGAAAACTTATCGAAGTATATTGACCACTTCCTCAGAGAATACGTTTGCCTTTTATCTTCATATACCAAAGATACTACAGACTTCCTGAATAAAATAAGTACAATACAATTGACAGAGGGCTCTCTGCTCATTACCATGGACGTGAGTGCACTGTGTACCATCATTGACCATGTCCAAGGGATGGAAGCTAGTTACCATTATCTCAAAAACAGGAATATATGCTATTATGACCATACGAGCATGTTGATGGAAATGATAAAAGTATGCCTCAGGAATAACTTTTTATGTTTGATGGGGACATATTTAAACAAGTTTGTGGCATGGTTATGGGCTCTGCCTTTGCTCCTAGTTTCGCCAACCTCTTCTTAGGGAAGTGGGAGGAGGAAATTGGGAAGGATGTCAATGTGAAAGAGAATTTTGCGAAAGTAGGTACCTGGATTAGATATATAGATGACTTGTTCATCGAGTGGCATGGAACATGTAATGAAGCAGAGAATTTTATCCAAAAACTTAACATCAATGAATATTAGTAGTGAGAGTGTGGAATTCCTTGACACTGAAGTTAAAATTATCAATGGTACCTTAGTCTCGAGCCTACACAGAAATGAAACTGCGGGCAATAGTTTGCTGCATGCCCTCAGTGCTCATCCAGAACCACTGAAATGGAGTATACCGTTTGGTGAGTTACTGAGGGCAAGGAGAAATTGCAGTAACCTTGAGGGATTTATTTTAGAACAAGAGACTATGTTATCTAGATTCCGAGAAAGAGGATACCCTGAATGGGTTCTGAAAAAGGTAATCTCAAAAGTCTCAAAAATAGAGAGATCTGACACTCTCAAATCTAAAGATAAAACTGAGAATGAGGAAGGTAGTACTAGGATTATTACCACCTACCATCAGGGATCTGATAACATTTGTAAAATACTGACAGACAGCTGGCCAATCCTTAAATCAACATCATAGGTCCTTATATAGGGGAAAGACCACTTATCACTTACAGGAGAGGGAGACACCTACGTGACATCTTGGTGAAAGGAGACATCACCGATAATAAAAAACAATATATACAAGGTCCAAAAGGTTTCTACCCCTGCGGTCATTGCCGAGCATGTAAACAAAGCTATATGGTTAAACAAGTAGATATCCCAGGAAACCCACAACCTAGAAAGATCAAACAGTTTCTTACATGTAATTCCACTTACGTTGTGTATGTCTTGGAATGCCCGTGTCTTAAGAGATACGTTGTAAGCACAATCTGCATGGCAAAGAAAAGAATACATGAGCATCTTAGAGCTATCACTCGTAGATGCTCGCTATCCCATTGCGAGACATTTCCAGGAATGCCACCAATCAGATAATTCCTTATTAAGATTCTTAGTGATAGAACAAGTTAACATCGAAAGGAGAGGGGGTAATCGATTGCTGGCATTGAGGAAACGCGAATCTAGGTGGATTATGGACCTTGAGACAAGATTACCGGGGGGCCATAATCTCGATGAGGAACTTTCAACTCACTTACATGAATAAACGAGTAGGGAGAATTGGGTACCTATATATTGAGAAAATGGCATATGTATACAATGGGTGTAAATATGTAGATATATCCTGTAATGATCCTGGAGAAGTGTGGCTCAATGGTTAGAGCAGGCAGACCTTGATGCAGAGCTCTGGCCAGGGACCAGGGTTCGATTCCCGCCTCGGCGGGTCTCCGGCTCATTAATTCCCCTGACTGGATATTCTCGCCTCAGTGCCTGTTCTGATCATGGGTCCCACGCTGCAACTCTGGGCAATAGCTTGCTTAGTCTCCACAACGGCCCCAAAAGCGCTGGGATGCCTGGCTGCACCTGAGGGGTGTCCAGGAGTGGACATTTCCCAGGAAAGCCAGGAAGGGTTCCTAAGCGTTATACGGACAGCGCCGGGACACCTCCGGTGGAGGTAGCTGTGCGCTTTACAAATTCCGACATTTACATTTACAGTGAACTGCATAATATGATCACAGTATAATTTTAATGTAATAAGGTTTTTAATATTCACTTATGTTTTCTTCTAGGGAAACGAAAGGGAGTACCAATTCATTGTCCTGTGCACTTCACTGGTTCCCTTACCCCTCTTTTTATCCTCGTGGGGATCGAAGACACTATTGTAAGAATAAATAATTCACTTTTTTATACACTAGTCTTCGTACTCACTCCGGCTTGAGAATAACGATTCATGAACTCGGGGTCCGGTATTGAGGCCACAGCTAGGTTGACGGCGGGTTGTGAGCGCTGAGGGCGATGTGCCAGGTTCGCTCCAACCCCCCTCCGAGACCCATGGTGCTAGTAGCGCCCTATTTTAAAGTGCTGTAACACTCCAAAAATTTCGGAGTATTTTTGGAATGAGCATGCCGCTCTTCCCTTTTTAAGCACTTTTTCACTTTTTTAATTTTCACTTTCACGTCCCCAGGTTAGGGTGGGTGATTAGAGAGCCCATACCGCCGGGGTTTAGTCCTGACGAATGCCTTGGTAAATAAAACCTCCCATATGGCAGAAACATGTTGACTAAGATTAATATGAGTATTTTCTGAATTTAACCAACCCTAATACCTTGGCAGCTAAATTCAGACACATAATACTTCTTGTTCTGTGCCTTAGGGATCACTTATTAAAATTTATTTTTTGATACCCTTGTAAGGCACTATTAACCTTCACTTTATTTTATAGCACGCCCTCCCCACACAACCAGCTCCGCAGTCTTTCTGGCGTCGCAGCACACCGAAGAGGCACTAGGCCTCTTTGGTGGGGCCCGATGATGAAGCATGACACTGACTAGGTCGGGGTGTGAGGGCTTTCTTCACCACCCAAAGCGGGTGTGTGAACCTTGTTTTGACTCCATTACTTGTGGTTTTCAGAGATTTTCCAGAGATTGATCTGACCTCTCTTTTTTTGTTTATTTGCATTTAACTGGGGACTGAGAGAGTGTCTTCCTTCTTTTCCCTATCTCTCCCATTGTTGTCGAGATTCATGAACTTATACAGTGGCTACTATGGACCGTGTTGATACATAAGATCCGAGAGACGGTTAGAGTTATGCCCGTGGTAGGGGTTAGAATGATACCTTTTATAGTGTAATCTCATCCCTAAGGCATGGGTAATTCCTGAATGAATGGTCTCTGTATTAGTAACTTTACAGGACTTTCGAATATATTGGGATATATTAAGATATAGCACTGATGGCACAGAAGTTACATTGGGTACTAAACCGAGTGAAATGTGAATGGTGTTTGCCATTGTTTGCTTTCAAGCATAGAAAAGAAACAAGAAGAAAAAAATATATGCTGGGCATTTCAATTTGTCATTGTCGATAAAGTACTATACTCTATTCAATATTTGTATATGAAAATAAGTTGAAATGTGTCCATATACTCGTTTATACACATGCTGATATATTCTTTTATCTTTAGAAATGCATACACGTTCAATTTATAAATTTACAAGTGTCATGAATGAAGCGTAGCATGCTCTTTTTACCACTGAGTAATGGCGGGTCTAAAATTGCATCTTGTCATGTGACCTGAAACACATAGCCACCCTTTGTTTGTGTTTGTTTATTTAAAAATGCCGGAAATGTCGAAGCATTTTGTGTGAACAAGACACAAGATTGTGTCGAAACGCGTAGCGTTATTTGGGAATAAATAATAATTGCCTCTGAGTGCTTATTTGCTGCAACAGCACTTTGGAATTGTGAAAATTACACGGCAGTGGGTTCGCCGTGTTTATGCGCCACCTGACTATGGGAGGAATGACCTCAGAAGAACCCTGACTACTTGGATATATAGGCAAGGGCCCGATGGGTCTCCCAGGGACAGCTCACAGAAAGGGTGGCTGTGAAGAGAGGAGTATGCCAGGGATGTGTAATGGCGCCGACCCTGTTCTCCCTCTACGTGAATGGGGTGGTGGACCATTTGAGGGAGGACCCAGCCGATGCCCCATCCCTGGCGGGGGGAAAAAACTCCCTCCCTCCTATTCGCGGATGACACCCTCCTGATATCGAAAACACCTTCCGGCCTTCAAAGGTTGCTAGATCATTTCTGCTCCTTCTGTGTGGACAGAGGTCTTATTATTAATACCTCCAAGACAAAGCTCAGGGCCTTCTCCCCCTCCAAGAGATTTAAGAACAATGTCTCCCTTAATGGTATCCCACTGGAGTGGGTAGACTCATTCGACTATTTGGGGGTAAGGGTTAATAGTCGGTTGAATTGCAAGGACCATCTAACCAAAATGCTTTAAAATCATAAGCGTGTCTCTGGAGTGATCCTTCGGGAGCAGCGAGAGTCGATGAGCAAACCTGTAGCCCCTGCCCTCTCGATGTATGAAGGCCAAGCATTGCCCTCGGCACTGTATGGTGTAGAGATGTGGGGGTTCGAGAACATAACCGACCTGGTGAAATCTGATAAGTTCCTGCGTGAATTGGTGTCCCTTCCCCCCTCCACCCCGTTAAAACCACTACGTCAAGACATGGGTAGGCGGTCCTTAGCAGACGTAGCCTGCCTGCGCCCGCTACTTTTTTGGGTTCGTCTGAGGCGGACGCCAGAACTTTCAAACTATGCGGCTGCCTTGGACGAAATAATCTCATTCAGTACGAGTAACAAGATTAAGTGGCTAAACAGCCTTAGACAGTTGGTCCTTAGGCTAGGTTTGAACGACGCATGGGCCACCCAAACACCACCCCCAAAGGATGAAATGAAGAAACTTTACTGGGATTGGGTGCAGGAGGAGGGTTTACGCAGAGGTAATGGGGGCACCTTAACAGAGCGGTTCCTAGAGCTCAAGCCTGTCAGGAAACTTGAACCATTCCTTGACTATATACAAAAACCCCTAGATAGAGCACTTTACTTAAAACTCAGGTTTGGGACCCTGCCGGTGAAGGAAATCACATCAGGGTGGAATGCTTCAAGCCCATTACATAAATCCTGCCCTGGGTGTGCTGCCCCGAAGGAGTCCATGGCCCGCCTTCTTTTTGCTTTTTGCTTGCCCAGCATACAGGGGAGCAAGAAAGACATGGTTAAAACCGATATGTAGGGAGCTGGGCCTTAGGTGTCACAAGATGGCTCTGAGGGTTCTGGTTACGGACTCCTCATCGCTAGTTCTGGTTTGCGGGGTGGCAAAATTTCTGGGTAGTGCATGGCTGACTCGCTTGCGCAAAGCAAATGTCTTAATTAAAAACCATATATGCACTTTATTCGCACCTCTTTTTATGCTGCTAGCTTTTTACATTTTCATTGTATATAGTAATTTTTAAACAGAGAGTGTATTTTGTACTTTTTAATACTGGTTGTCGTATGGACTGAATTCTAATGTTTGTATGTATGTCTACTTTTATGATAAACATTTTATCGAATAAAGTACTACTACTACTACTAATATATATATATATATATATATATATATATATCTATATATATATATATCGATTCCAACTCCTGCCTGTCAGTCCTGGATGCCGACGTCGATACAGGTAAAGACCACAAAGACAGCGCTTGAAGTAAATGCAAAAGGTGGTTTCTTGACCCCTCGTCTCCAGCATGACGCGTTTCGGCTACGTCACTGTAGCCTTGTTCACTCATATATATATATATATATATATATATATATATAGATATATATATATATATATCTATATATATACATAAAGTTGTAGCTATTCCCAAGCCACAGTATCGGCGGGCTCACGGCAGGGGTAGCCACCCCCTAAAATGAATCACGTCACCACCAGCGCTCTCCTTCCCGATTTTAAGGAAAAGAATTACACAGGAGCCGTGGCCTCGGTTATAGTGCAGATTTATTTTCAGACACAACGTCCTACGCGTTTCGGAGTCAACACTACTCCTTCATCAATATATATATTCAAACAGGTTTTTCGGCTCTCTCCACTTTCCAGCTGGCGAAGGTAAAGTCACGGACTCCTATATATTGTGGCAGATTCAGGTCTTTATTTGTATAGCCATATGACACGTTTCGGACAACAAGGTGTCCTTGTTCACATATATATATTTGGCTGCTGTCAGACAGCCACTGCAGTTAAGCAAACAGTAGTATAAGAATGACCCTAAATCCCTAGGGGGAAGTAGCAAGTGCTTGCAAGGATCAGCCTCACAGCACCATTCCCCATTGACCCGTGGCCTTTCAACAGGCCCCTCTCCCCTTGTTTGTTTTCCAAATACACAGACAACGAAAACAGTAGATGGAATGTGCACCATCTGGCAAGCTCTCCAAAATATGTAGCAAACACCTTCTGCTTTCCTAAAATAAGGATGAAATTAAATAAATGAGGAACATGTAAAAATAAGCCACACAAAACCTCTCATTTTGGGGTTGCGAATTTCTACCGGCTTAGGAGATGGCACAGAGTTTGTCGTTTTTGGGATGCGCAGTGGCGCTGTGACAGATATGCGTCGGGCCCTATTGAAGGTTCCTAATGGGAATTTCATGCTCGGATGAAGAACAGGCACGACGCTCATCATTCTTTCTCGCCTGTTGCAGGAGCTGTTGACAAGTGAAATTCCAGATGGTGTGTAAGAGAGACACCTTTGTCTTGGCTTAATGAATGAAGAGTGCACTTCTGGTGCATTCCTTCGAGGGAATCCCCAAAAGCCGTGTGCATCAGGGCGCACGATGAAGTTTTCCCTTATCACTTATGTGGGATCTCCTTCTCTTCCTGGAAGAAACTTCTTCGTGGGGTTGAATATCTTCGGAGCATTTCTGTATATATGGTAACCCTGTTGTTCAAAGCCAGAATGAGAGGTCCTACATTAAATCTCCCACTCCACTTGCGATTACATCCATTTCCCCCTACCCTAATAAAAAAGATGGGTGAAAAGCAAAAATGGCGAAAGCAAAACTAGCAATAGTTCTGCATTGCAATCCTAAACATTCTCACAAATGCTTTTACTTAAAGACGCTGCTACAGCAGATGCAGCACACACAACAGCAGATTAATTGGTCAAGCATCAACACTTCCCAAGAGGCCTACAAGATCACACTCGACAAAGAAAACAAAACAAGCCTTGGCAAAGACTACAACTCCCCTTTTGTGACCTAATGACTTTGTCCAAGCTTCTTCGCAATGCTGTAGAACAGTGTTAAAAAGTCAAATGCTTTTTTTCACAAAGCTGTCTGTGCACTAGTGGAAAAAGAAATAGAAAACAAAATAACTTGTGACGCTCAAAGTGTGGGTGCATCCTGATGCTATTCGTGCCCGACACTAGGCTTGCATATGCGTGATGACATAAGCATGCACGTGCCACCACCTACTGATTGATAAGGTCACCATTTTCTTTATTTTTTTATTTACAGATTCAACTTGGCGGACACCATTTCAGTCAATAATACAAAAAAGAAAATTGCTTATGCGAAAGTCTTTTCTTTTAAAAAGCGGAGCATCTAGTCTGCAAATCGCAGGTACCGGGTCTTCTAATAAATAATTGCATGTTTGTTACAGATATGATGGATCCTTGTAGGTTATAGATGTTGGTTTATTTAACGTAGTTACAAGTTACAGGTAGCACCCCTCCAGGAGCAGCATCTTTGCTGCTCAGACCATCCACTCCAACTGACCACATCCAAACACAGACATGCTCAACATTCTAATGACCTCACACACTGGCTGAGCAGCAGGGAACAGAACATGAATAAACTTCAATGGGGAGGATGAATTATATTAAACAGAAGATTACAACACATCTCCCCCCCCTTTATTGAGACAATAGAAAATGCAATGGGAAGAAAGCTCCCAAATAATACGACCCACAAAATCTATAATTCCATCGCCAAAGAAATACATATAAAAAGGTGAAATAGAAAAAATGTCTGCTCATCCATCAGAGAAAACAAACTACCTATTCCCCTCCACAACACAATACCCTTAAACAGGACCAGGGCTTCACCTACCCTCTACTCATTGGGGTGTAACCGTACCCCCTCCACAATTCACTTAAGCTGGACCAGGTATTCACCTATCCTCTATTGCATTGGGGTCTAACCACATACCCCCTTCACAAATCACCTAAGCATGACTGGGGATTTACCTATCCTTTACTGCATTGTGGTCTAAACACGTACCCCCTAAGACATTTGGTTTAACACACTGCCCCTATATCCTTAACCCCTCAGGAAGGATTGGCAGATAACACTGGGGTGTAACACACATCCCCCAAAAACATTGGGCTTAACACACTGCCCCATCATCCCTAACCCCTTAGAAGGATAGGCAAAACACAGGCTCACTTCAAGACCTGGATAACTTACACACACCCCTTTCTGCATACACATAAGGGACCGGGAAGGATACTCAACATAGCACCTACATGTATCTCAACATACGTTATCACTACAGGACCAAAGATATTCACTCCCCCACCTTATCCAAAAAGGACTAGGGGTATCACAAAAACATGGTAAATACTGAAAACAGCACCAACATGTCAAAACGTTATATAAACCTCAAAACATACATCTCTAAAATCCAGCTTGGCTTTGAAACTACAGCATATAGTACACAACATAATATAGACAGTCAGCAATTCAAAAATAGCATTAACAAATTGTTCCCCCATTTAACGTCATGTTCCCGGTGAGCGACTTGTCACCTGAAAACATCCCATCTTGCTCCCACTCACCAGTGTGATTTGGGATCCACCTTGCCATGTTTCCAAAAGTCACTGGGGCAGTTACTTTCACCACTCACAGTCAGTAGATTGCTGCTCCCACAATAAAATGTATGCCACTCTCTTGTACGGCGCTAAATCCTGAGCTCACCTTTTGTCACATTGTTCCAGGAGGTGCAGCTTCACGTTTCCTCCTTTTAAAAGGAACGTCTCCAAGGACCCAGGATAGGCCACACACACACGAGCGCCACTCCTTTTATTTTTTTAAACGCCACTCAGATAGAAATCACGCCGTCAGCCATGCTCACTTCCTAGTCACTGCAGATTCTAATGTTCTTACTGATGCCCGCATGCATTACTTCTCCCCGCTCTTGGAATGCAGGAAGGAGTGCCCTTGCCACTCTAAATCAATCAATCACGTGTTTGTTAAGCGCTACTACTCATCCGTGAAGGTCTCAAGGCGCTGAGGGAGGGGGGTTTCACAGGTTCCAGTCCATCAAGGAGGGGTTCTTTCGAAGAGCCAGGCTTTGAGGTTTCTTGTGAAGATGGGTAGAGATGTTGTCTGTCTGAGGTGGAGAGGGAGACGTTCCAGGCTCTGGCCGTGACAAGGAGAAGGAGCGGCTGCCTGATTTGGTCTTTCTGGTGCGGGGGACCACTGTGTAGGAGAGCTGGGCTGATCGTAGGGTCCTTTGGGCTGCGTGGAATTTGAGTCGGCTGTTCAGGTATGCTGGTCCGGAGTCGTGGAGGGCCTTGTGAGCGTGAGTGAGCATCTTGAAGGTGAATCTAGCTTCGATGGGGAGCCAGTGGAGTGTGCGCAGATGCTGGGAGATGTGGCAGTGTCTTGGCAGGTTGAGGACCAGTCTTGCGGCGGCGTTCTGGATGTTCTGTAGCTTGCTTGTGAGGTTTTTGTTTATTCCGGCGTGGAGTGCATTGCTGTAGTCAAGTCTGCTGGTGACCAGGGTGTGAGTGACGGTCTTTCTGTGTTTGAGGGGAGCCATTTGAAGGTCTTGCGTAGGAGGCAGAGGGTGTAGAAGCAGGAGGATGAGACGGCGTTGATCTGGTGTTCCATTTTGAGTTCGGAGTCCAGGATGATTCCCAGGTTGCTTCCATGGTCCGTAAGGGTGGCGGAC
Source organism: Lissotriton helveticus (assembly GCF_964261635.1). Lineage (NCBI taxonomy): Eukaryota > Metazoa > Chordata > Amphibia > Caudata > Salamandridae > Lissotriton > Lissotriton helveticus. The sequence goes on along the minus strand of NC_136071.1, from coordinate 510,329,766 downwards.
TTCCGAGGGTGGGGGCTACCAGGTGTCATTCCAGGCATAGGGGTGTGGGCCCTTGATGAATACTTCTGTTTTGTTGGTGTTTGGTTGAAGGCAGCTGTTTTTTATCCATTTGGCGACAGCTTCCATGCCTTCTCGAAAATTGTGCATGGCGGTGTTGGTTCGTTGGATAGGGAGAGGATGAGTTGGGTGTCGTCTGTGTATGACACAATGTTGAGTCCGTAGGTTCTGACAATGGGGCGAGCATGTAGATGTTGAAGAGCGTAGGGCTGAGGGATGCCCCCTAGGGGACTCCACAGGTGGTTGCTTTAGGGTCCGGGTGGAAAGGGGAATTTGACCTGCTGCGTTCTGCTGGAGAGGAAGGAGAGGATCCATACGAGGGCCTTGTCTTGAATCCCTGAGTCATGGAGTCTGTGTATTAGGGTGCGGTGAGAGACTGTGTCGAACACCACTGAGAGCTCGAGGCGGATGAGGGCTGCTGTTTCTCCTTTGTCTAGTAGTGTGCAGATGTCGTCTGTTGCGGGGAGGAGGGCGGTTTCCGTGCTGTTTTTTTTCTGAAGCCGGATTGGGCGGAGTCGAGGATGTTGTGCTCTTTGATTGATGTGGCGAGTTGGCTGTTGATGGCTTTCTCGATGACTTTCACTGGGAAGGGGAGCAGAGAGATGGATCTGTGGTGTTTGAGGTCGGTGGGGTCTGCCGAGGGTTTCTTGAGGAGGGTGTTGATCTCGGCGTGTTTCCAGTCATCGGGTAATGACGCGGTCGCCAGGGAGCGGTTGATGGTGTGGCGAAGAATGGGTGCGATGGTGTTGGCGTCTCTGTTGAAAATGTGCTGGGGGCAGGTGTCCGTGGGGGCCCGGAGTGGATTGAGTTCATCGTCTTCAGTTTGTCTTCGATGGTGAGGGCTGTCCAGTTGTCGATCGTTGGCTTCATGGTGTCGGAGTGGTTGGTGAGGGTTCAGTGTGTTGGTTGTCTTCATCGAATTTGTCGTAGATGCTTTTGATTTTGTGGTGGAAAAAGGTGCTCAGTTTGTCGCAGAGATCTTGTGAGGGTGGGATGTCGGTGGACTCGCTAGAAGGTTGGGCAAACTCCTTGATGATGTTGAAGAGTTCTTTGCTGTTGTGTGCGCGGGTGAGGATTCTGTCTTCAATCGCTTTTTTCCTTGTTTTTCTGATGAGTTGGGGCTGGACATTGGTGGTAGTTCTGAAGTCTTTGTGGGCTTCTGTGGATTTGGTGTTCCTCCAGTCCTTTTCGAGGCAGCAGCAGGTGCGCCTGGACTCTCGAAGTTCGTGGTAAACCATCTAGGTTTCTTGGCGTGGGTGTTGTTGTTTTTATTGAGGGGGCTAAGGTGTTGGAGCTGTCAGTGATCCATCTGTGCAGGTTCGGGCAGTGGCGTTGGGGTCGTCGTTTTATACGACGGTAGGGGTGGAGTTGCTGAGTGATGAGGTTAGCTGGTCATCAATTATTTTGGTCCAATTTCTTCGTTGTAGCAGGTGCTGGTGTCTGCGGATGGTGGGTGTTCTGAAGGTGAAGTGGATGCATCGATGGTCGGTCCATGGGAGTTCAGTGGTGTGGCTGAAGGTGATGGAGTTTCCTGTTGTGAAGAGGTGGTCGAGAGTGTGTCCTGCTGAGTGCGTGGGTCCGGTCACAATCTGGCGGAGTCCAATGTTGTGGAGGTTGTCCAGGAGGGATGTGGTGCTGGGGTCCAGTAGGTTGTAGGTTGTAGGTTGTCGAGGTGGAAGTTGAGGTCTTCCAGCAGGGTGTAGTTGGTGGATGCGATGGCCTGCAGGGAGATGCTGTCCGTGATGGATTTGGCAAAAGGTCCGCTGGGTCCAGGGGGATGGTAGATGAGTGTTCCTTGCAGGGTGGTGGTGGGGCTGGCCAGTATCTTGAAGTGAAGATGTTCCATTAGGTCTGTGGGCTCGTCGGGGAGTGTGCTCAGGGGGAGGGTGCATTTGTGGACAATGGCAATTCCTCCTCCCGGGTGGTTGGGGCGGTCCTTCCTGGAGATCTTGTATCCTTGGAGGATGGCGATGGCGATGTCCGGTCCCCAGGAGTGTTGGTCCATGTTTCTGTGAAGAACGTTACGTCCGGGGTGGTGCTGTCGAGGAGGTCCCAGATTTCGGTGGCGTGTTTGTGGAGTGATCTGACGTTGAGGAGGATGCTTTGCAGGGTATTTGGTTCGGGTGTGTTCTTGCGGTCAGGTTGTGCTGCGTCCGTGTTCCTGGCGGTGCTGTAGGTTTAATGGCAGCGGTGACAGCTGAAGGGTCCGTGGGTGTCGGCCGGCAAAGCTAGCTTACAGTTGTTGTTGCGGCCTGTGTTGAGTGTTTGGAATGCCGCTGGGTCGTAGCGTTGGCGGGCGGAGATCCAGGGTTCCGGGCACTGGTCGTGGTGGGGTTGCAGACGGGCTTGCCTTTGGCGCGCCAGCGGCGCGAGGCCACGCAGCGGACACCATTAAGTAGGGGTCGGGGAGGGCTGAACAGCTGGGAGGCGGAAGAGGAGCTGGATTGGGCCGGTCATGCTGGTCGTGCTGGGGGGAGGGGCCATGGGGGCAGCAGTGGCGGGGGAAAAACGGGTGGAAAAGGGCAACGAAAAAGGGCAAAAAGAGAGGGGAAAGTGCCAATAAGGCAGCAAAAGTGCACGTAGAGTGGACGAAGGACACAGAGGAGAGTGAAAGGGGGAGATTAGGATGAGGGTGAAAAACCAGTGAAAAACTGATGAAAGACACAGAAGTAGAATGAAGGGAAGGCATGAAATGAGGGAAAACGAGTGAAAAAGGAGGAGAGACACAGAAGGAGAGTGAAAGGGGCAGATAGATATGAGGGAAAAAATGAGTGAAAAAGGAGAGAAAAAGCAGAGCGAGAGAAAGGAGACAGAGGTCCACTGGACCACTAGGGATGAGGCGCAGGTAAAAGCTGTGGGTGGAGGAGGGCCTCGAACACCAACACTCAAGAGTGCAGGGGCTCGGGGGAAGGCCTCACTTAATGATGGAGCTGCGAGGGAGGGAGAGCAATTTCACTGACAATGAGTCAGTGGTCTTGCACTCACACATACATCACAGTGTAATTGCCGACTATGCAATCAGCACTCTAGCCTCCTCCAAGCACGATCTATATCCTCTCTTCAAGTGACAATGTGGCAGGAAGGTGTCATGATATCAGTGCAACGTTGAAACACAGGCGCTCGAGCCAAGGTGCGTACAGGCGAGGTGCAGATAATTCCAAAACGCAACACTGAGTCTTAAATTGCTCACGCTTTCCTCCATGTACTGTATTTAAATGTACTTGGTCAGTCTTAAGGGGCTCACGCTTCCCTCAACATGTTACATTTAAATGTAATTGGTCAGTATTACGATGCTCGTGCTTTACTCCACATGCTGTGTTTGAAATGTAAACACCTGGTCTAAAGCACTAACAGCCATGCACATGAGTCGGGCCTCCCAAACCAGGTAAAACTCACCAGCTGTCCAGACTTGTTAACATCTACCATTCTCCTACAGGGAGAAATCCTTGAAATCCACAATAATCAATGCCACGCTGCTGGTACACGCCGCACCAGCATGTCTTATCAAAAGCATAAACTGCTATATAAGCCGACTCACACACTGTTGGTACTAAATCAGCGTACTCCAGTGAAACGCCCAATTTTTCTGATGACTGCAGCCTGTCAGAAGTGATCGACACTGATGGGGCTACCAGGCATTCCATTTCACTTCAAGCTTCAGAATCTTGTACTCTCAGTTTCTCAGTAGGGTACTCTTAAATTTCCATCCTCAGTTTCGGTCAGTAAATCTTTTTCAATTTTCCTTCCACACATAGGTTCTCTTTTAAACTGTTGCCAGTGTTACAAATATAATGGGCCCTTGTATGTTATAGATGTAGGTTTATTTAACTTAGTTACAGGTTACTGGTAACACCCCATCAGGAGCAGCATCCTTGCTGTTCTGCCCATCCACTCCAACTCACTGCATCCAAACACAAAAACTATCAACATTCTAATGAGCTCACACACTTGTTGAGCAGCAGGGGACAGAACATGAAGGAACATCAATGGTGAGGATGCATTATATTAAACCGAAGAGTCTAACAATATTCTTCTAATGACAGCCAGATGTGGGGAAGCAACAAAGGGGCTGGAGGGAAGGAAGCAACAGAGAACAGATGGGAGGAATAACAAACGAGGGAGCAACAGACGTGGGTGTGAGGACGGTGGGGATTAAAAAACAAATCTAATGACGAGGAATTAATGGATGTGGTGGGCTTGAAAGAATAAGATGGAGTACATGGAGTGTGGCAGGTGGAATAAAAAGCAACACACTGAAATAAAGTAAGTAAAGCTAGGAGGGGGTTCAGGGATTTTGTGGAGTGCCAACTTCTCTTGGGGAATAGAATCGGAAAACATATGCACTTTTATAGAGTGCTTCAAGAAAAATAAAAAAGTTGTTCCCTAAATGTGAGCGGTTGAAGAACAGATATCAGCCAAGCGAAAAAATGGTTAAGGGCTATGTTTAAGGGAAAGGGAAAACAAGGATTGGATGACAAACCAGCGGTAAACAGTGAGTGGGCTATAAGCTCAGTGTACGTTTTTGGTGTGGTTCACATGATACTTTTGTCTGTGAGGCCGCTAAAAGCTGGATAGTGGGTGACCCCAAAAAAGAGGGTGAAACCTCCACAGTGGAAGCTTCCAAAACATGAAACCACTATACTAGCAGTAGCTCACTTAAATGGCAACCATCAACCCTGATACCCTACAAACTGAATAAACAAGCATCATGCCCCCTATTACTTTCTAACAAACACTGAGTATCAGACATTACACAGTCAGGTAGACCATAAGGTAATACCCAATCACAACACATTGCCCTAACAGTTCAGCTGTAAGCTCAATAAATTCTGACACTGTGGGGGTCTATTATAACGGCGGGCGGATCCCCAACGCCCGGGTGGCGATTCGCCCGCCATTATTTTGCACCCGCCTCCCATTCCCCCCCACCATATTATGATGGTGGGGGGGACCCAGGCAGAAGGAAAGACCGTCCACCGGTGTTCCGCCGGTTGACGAGTCGACTGGGCAGAAAAAGGGCTGGATATGGTGGCGGTGTCTGCAAGACACCACCATCCATATTTAATTCAGGCGGAGTAGTGCCTTTCCATGGTGGCAGTGCCAGTGTGGGGGCCCGTTGCGGGCCCCAGGGTGTTTGAGGGGTCCACATGGGGGTACCCCCCTGCATTTGCATGCACAACGTGGCAGGCACTGCGTGGTGCATGCAAATGCACAAATGCCTTTTTTGCATTGCGGCGGGTGCTGCTGAAAGCACCGCCCACCGCAATGTAAAAAAATGCGGGATGCGCCCGCCACTGTGGCGGGCGCATCCTAATTGATTTGCGGGACCGCCGCACACATAGCGGGCAGTCCCATTTGCCGATACGATGGCGGGCGGACTTTGTTCTAAAATGACATAGCGTCTCAATACCCACATTGGGATCTAGGTATATATATATTCACTGAAAAAACCATAGGTTTCAGGAGATATATAGTTAGGAATTAGTTTTAAAAAAACCTTTGAAATTCACTCAAAAAACAATAAGTTTTAGTGGTGTTATAGTTAGCTGGACATTTTACTCATACAAAACCAATGAAATTGCTCCTATATAGCTAGTTGTACTAACTATATTTCGCGCACCCGCAATCCACTGCTGATGATGTCACATATTAGATCATTCATGACATGGTCAGTGACATCACTGATGACATCTCAAATGACATCACTGATGACATCATCCAGTGAATGTGGTTTGCTTCGTTATTTAAATATGCATTATATATATAGCAATTTACATTGAAGAATGAGTGGATATATATAAATAAATATTTGGATGGAGGATTTAGTAGCATTGTAATTGACAGTTTACTTGACCAATTTATAATGTCTCACTAAATATAGTGGATAGTGACTAAACTGTGTGAATATCTGTATCACTTTGTCAGTTGTTGTGTAAACTGATTCTACAGTTGGTTACTAGCTATGTGAAAGTCTATATTAGTTATTGATTAGTTAACTGAGTATTTGTATGGGAGTGTGAAAGTGTGTGTGGTTCGGTGGGGGGTGTGTGACTGTCCAAAGATGTGTGAATAGTTGATGCAGTAGATATATGAAGTTAAAACTACATGTTCTAACAGTTTGGGTGAGGGAATCTCTTTATGGGTGTGGTGATGAGCAAATATATTTCTCAAAGGTACAGGTCCAACAAACTAGAAAAATAAAAGGCAGTGTATGTGTCAGTTGTTGTATATAAATAAGTATACATAAGACACAATGATTGTGTGAGTGACTGTATGGATAACTGTATACTTGTAATAATGATTTTATTTTTTTTATGTTTGAAAGCTTTATTAAAGTAAATAATCAGTACAACAAGGTGACATCAGCATAAATAAATGAGGAAGAGGAAATATGAGGAGATAATCATAATAAAGCCGATGGCACAAATGAGGAACAAAGCATTTTAAATTTTTAAGAGAGGGGGGAAGGGGGGGAGGGGGGAGAGGGGAGAGGAAAAAAGGAGTCTATTAATAAATCATAAATGGAAAATTACAATAATCATAAACAGCAATCACAATAAAGTACAGTAAAAGCACCAATAACAGCAAATACATGGCCTAAAAGGCAATAGAGAAAATATGTATGAAGCTAATAAAACATCATAAGTGAAAGATTAAGGAATGCACTTATAAGCAGGAGTACAAGTATTCAAGGGGGTTTAAAATTGGCAGAGGAGAACGTAGAGGGTTTCTGTTTGGCGGATTGATCAAAATGGAGAGTAAGGGGTAACCAGTACAAATCAACATTACGAGAGGGTTTGCAAGAGGCTGCAAAAGCAACGTCGAGCCTATGGGATTGACAAAGTAAGTTCCACCAACATATTATGGAAAGTTTGTTCAGAGACTTCCAATTAGAAGAAATGTGTTGGAGTGTAAGGGCAAGCATTAGGTCTAAAAGACCCCGTGAGTGCGGAGGAAGGTCAAGAGATTCTGAAAGACTCCCCAGAAATACCAAAGAGGCTGAGAAAGGGATAGAGAGGTGAAAGATATTAGAAATACGAGTCCACACCTGTATCCAGAAAAGACGAACTGAAGGGCAGAGAAAGAAAAGATGAAAGGAATCCGCATTGGGAGCATTGCAGGTCCAGCAATTAGCAGTAGAAGAGGAGAGGAAGCGAGACAGGGAGAGGGGAGAGAGGTAGAGTCTATGATAGAAGAAAAAGAGGGATTGAGTAAGAGAGGCATTACGGGAGGTCTTCAGAGATTTAGCCCAGACTTTATCCCAAAGACAAATCGGCCATGTGGAATCAAGATCTTTTTCCCAAGAGAGTTCCAGTTTTGATTTGGGGCGATCGGGGTTAGGAGCAGAGAAAAATCTATAGATAAGAGAGGCCTTAGGAACATTGGATAGAAGTGTAAGTAAAGAAGAGGATGATGATAGTGAGATGTCCGATTCAAGAGAGTAGTACCGGTCAAGAACAGTTTCCATAAGAATGAAGTATTTCTTTGCAAAGGAGGAAGGGCAGTGGAAGAAAGACTGAAATTGAGGAAAGGAACGAGGAGATAAACCATCAAAAAGATGATGGACCCAGATAAGACCTCTCGACCTCCAGGTAGGCCAGGCAATGGGTCCGTTTCGTATGAGAATGAGTGAATTATACCAGATGGGTAATAACAGAAAGGATTCACGAGAAATAGGAGCAGTTGATTCCAAGGGTCGTAAAAGAGAGGAAGTGTGCCTAAATAGAGAGGGAAGAAGACATGGAGCCTTAGCGGTAAAATGGAGAACTTCCTGAAATGAATAAGGGAGTAACAGGTCACGTTCAACAGAAAGCCAAAGAGGTGAAAAAGGGGAAACGTCCTGTGACAACCAACGAGATGCTTGACGGAGGGAAAAAGATTTGTGGTACAGACGGAAATCCGGGAAATTAGTTCCACCATTAATTTTGGGTTTACGAAGAAAGGAGAGTGATAGTCGTGCTTTTTTCTGTTTCCAGAGGAACTTGGACAAGACAGAGTCAATACGACGAAAGTAAAGAGCCGGGATATGGATAGGGAGCATGGAAAATAAATAAATTAAGATTGGGGCAATCATCATTTTGATGGAGTCAAGACGACCCCACCAAGAGAGGAAAAGGGGATTCCAGGAGGAAAGTAGGGCGTCTATCCTAGAGATTACTGCGTTCATGTTAAGCTGAACAGAAGATGATATAGAGTTGGAAAAAAGGACACCCAGATATTTTATTTTCTTACTATTCCAAGCAAAACCAGTGGAAGAAAAGAAGTGTGGAAGGCAGAATTTAGTTAAGGGAAGAATCTCCGTCTTATCCGAGTTTATTTTATAACCAGAGACCAAAGAAAAGCTCTCAAATTCAGCCAACAAGGAAGGGACCGAGATAGTAGGGTCAGAAATAAATAGAAGGATGTCATCAGCATATGCAGATAATTCGAGTTGGTGGGGTCCGTACGGAAAGCCAGAGATGGAAGGGTTATTGCGAATGGAGGTCAAGAAGGGTTCAAGAGCTAGGATAAACAAAAGAGGGGAAAGAGGACAACCTTGTCGGACACCGCGTTTAAGTGTAAAGGGTGAAGTAAGTTTACCATTGACTAGAACAGATGCTTTGGGCATAGAATATATTAAGGAAATATAGGAAATGAATTTCGGGCCAAAACCGTGCCACTTCAGTGAAGCTATCAAAAAGGACCAATCAACTCGGTCAAAAGCCTTTTCAGCATCAACTGAGATGGCCGCAAGAGGAATAGATAGGGAGGGGGCTTTACTAAGGACATTGAGGAGTAGTCTGGAGTTGTCCGAAGTGAGGCGACCTTTAACAAAGCCACATTGCTCCTTCCCTATGAGGTGTGGCAGAAGGGGATCAAGGCGAAGGGCTAGAAGTTTAGCAAACAGTTTATAATCTACGTTGACTAAAGATATTGGCCGATAATTTTTACAAAATTTAGGATCCCGACCTTCCTTTGGGATGAGGCATATAGTAGCGTCTTGGAAGGAGCCTTGAGCTAGGCCATCGGAACAGAAAGACTGAAAAAGGAGGAGAAGATGAGGTAAAAGAATGTCGGAAAAATGCAGATAAAATTCAACCGGGAAGCCATCGGGGCCGGGGGTCTTGCCTTTGGTAAGAGACGTCAGCGCAGTGGACAATTCAGAGAGGCTAAGGTCAGAGTCTAAAGCAGAAAAGTTAAGCTGGGAGGTATCAGGCGTAGGTAAACGATCAAAGTATGATTGAAGAAGCTCTGGAGTAGGGGGATTTTCAGGTGAGTATAAAGATTCATAGAAAGATTGAAATTGTTCCAAAATGTCTTTGTCTGTGTGTAGAAGAGTGTTGGAAGGGGAATAAATAGAATCAATATTAATGCGTTCTTTTCGTGATTTTAGATAATTAGCAAGCAGTTTACCTGATTTGTTACGACCACCATAGTAACGAGCACTACTTCGGAGAAGATAGGAAGAAGCTGAATCTGTAGTGAGTTTGTTAAAGGCGATTTTAGATCGAAGAAGCTCAGGAGACATCTGATTTGGAGAGGAAGTATAAAATTGGTGTTCTAGTGACTTAATATGTGTTAGGGCGATCTTGCGTTTTTGAAGGAACGCTTTCTTTTTTTGGGAAAAAAAGTCTATAATGAAGCCGCGGGCCGTGGCTTTAAAAGAATCCCAAAGGATATGCAGAGGGGTGTCAGGGGTAGAGTTGATTTGGAAAAATTCTGAGGTGAAAGAGCGAAAGGAGGAAGAGAAAAGAGGATCAGTGAGAAGAGAGGAGTTAAAACGCCAGCGAGAGGATTTAGGAGCAGGAGGAAGGAGATCAAAGACAGTGATAATAGGGGCATGATCAGAAATGACAATAGGTTCAATGGAGGAGGAGAGAAGGTTTTGAGATAAGGAGGAAGAGAGGAAGATGTAATCCAAGCGAGAAAAGGAAGCATGTGGGGGAGAGAAAAAGGAGAAATCTAAGGTTTCTGGGTGTGTGATCCTCCATGAGTCAACAAGATGGACTTGAGAGATAGTATCAAGGAACTGCTTGTGGGGTTTGTGAGGGGTGAAACGAACAGAAGATTTACGGTCTAAAAAGGGGTCAACAATCTGGTTACAGTCTCCGCCTAGTAAAAAGGAATCATCTTTGTATTGGATACATTTTGCTGTGATCGAGGGCCAAAAGGAGGGGTCAAAGCATGTAGGGCCATAAACGTTCAATAAAGTAATCGGGATAGCATTGATAAGTAATTTAACCAAAACCCAACGACCCTCTTCATCACGCTCCTCAAGGAGTACTTTACATTTGAGACGTTTGTGAACTAGGATAGCAACACCATTCTTTTTATGAGAGGCAGGTGAAAAAAAAACATTGCCCACCCAAAGTCTTTTTAGTTTCAAAGATTCAGCATCAGAAAGATGGGTTTCTTGAATGAAGACAATATCAGGATTGTAAGAGGAGAGGTGGGAAAGTACTCTCTGCCGCTTAATAGGATGATTAAATCCTTTCACATTCCATGAAATAACTTTAAAGGTGAAAACGCATAAAACTGTTCAAAAACAACAGGTGCAAAAATATACTGTACATGTGATAAGGTAAATTAGAGAAGGTGAGAACCATCACAACCATTAGAGGAGTAGAATGAAAAATAGGTGGAAGCATGAGAGAAAGGGAGAAGGGAGGGGGATAGAAGAAGGTAGAGAGAAGAAGTATAGCAAAGGGATGAAATGAAAGAAAAGTAAGAAAGTATAGAAGACAGTACAAATCCAAAAGGATGACTGTAAAAAACATACCTGGAAGGGGGATACACAAAGGGAGGTGGGGAGGTGGTGATGCGCAACAAGACGGGTAGACCAGGACCAGAGGAACAACCGTACCGAGACCTCACAAAGGTACAGAGGGTAAAACAGGATGATGAGGGAGACGATGAAAAATGAAGCTGCATAAGGGAGAAAAATGACGATTAAGACATTGTGATTAAAGATACAATAATGTACATGTCAACACTCCAAATAAGAATGATAACAATAATAAACAATCAAAGCAGAGGGAGGGAGAAGATAAAAAGCCAAGGAGAACATGTTTCGAGAGAAGGATAAAGGAAGGGGAGGAGAAATTGTAACGGGGAGCCTGAAGTAAGGGAAGAAACATGAAAGGGAGAGAAGAAAAAGGAGAGAAATGGAGAAAAACAGTACAAAACAATAAAAGGTACAAGAACAGCAGTACAACCAAACAAGAGAGAGACATCTAGAGAACATATGCATGAGTAACGCAACATTGGTTAGCCACTGTTAGAAGGGGAGGATTCCATTCCATCGTTGTTGTGCAGAAGAAGGAAATTACGAAGTTCGCCAGGATCTTGAAAGGACCAGGATTTGTTTTGGTAAGTAACTCTGAAGGTGCAAGGGTGGAATAGACCATAGCGAGCTCCCAGCGAACGGAGAGATGGTCGAAGAGCTAGAAATTCTTTACGTCTGGAAGCTGTGGCATTGGAAACATCTTGAGATAAATAGATCCGTTGGCCTTGCCAAGACAGTTGTCGTTTGGATCTAGCTGCAGATAGAATGGATAGTAAGTCAGTGAATTTCAAGAAAAGGATGATGACACCTCTAGGTTTCGTAGAGGTGGTTGAACGTGACCCCAGTCCATGTGCTCTCTGAATGCTGATAGATGTAGATGATGGCATATCCAAAAGTTTCGGCAAGAAGGAGGTGAAGAAGGTAACTGGGTCATCACCCTCAATGGTTTCGACCAAGCCATAAATACGAAGGTTGTTTCTTCTGTTTCGATTTTCCAAATCCTCCGTGTGACGTTGTAAAGATAGGACAGTCTGTTCTAAAGCTTCAATGCGTTTTGTGTTGGAGTGGACCTCCGGAATCTGCTGCTCTATGGAAGAAATACGAGTGTCCATGATCTCCCACTTGTCTTTCAAAAGTTGCATATCTCTACTTGTTTCCTCAATGAATGGGCGCAAGGCGCGGATTTCCTCTAAAATTAAGTCCATAGAAGGCGACGGAAGAGGTGAGTCCGACGAGAGAGGGTCTTGCTTTGGCCTCTTGTTAGTTAACGCTGCAGCAGGAGGTGATTTAGTTGATGGTGGAGATTTATGTAATGGCAAGTGGCTCGACGAAGAGCGTTGAGAGGAGGAGGTCGCCATCTTGGAGGATTGTGGTGAGGAACCCAAGTGAGAAGAGTTCACAGAAGAAGATGCAGAAGGACGAAACACAAACTTGGGTTTGCGTAGATTCACCATAAAAGAGACCAGGTCAGAGAAGTATAGATGACCAGAGTGCAAATGTACAAGATATAGTCCATTGAAGGCAAAAGAGCAATAGGCCACCTATAGTACGTTGAAACACTCCTTCTAGAACATTCTGCACAAGACCGGTAGGGAAACACTACCAGACAAGAAAATTTTGAAATGCAGGACAATTGACACCAGCTTCGCCACAACAAGCACCGGCCATTCAACAGTGTGTTATAGGAGAAACTCCTGCGGTGAAGGAGGCATGCGAGTGACTGTAAATAACGTCAAAGAAGAAAATCACCCAGGAGTATCTGGAAAGGAACTGTAGTTCCTTCTAATAAGTCATCGTGCCGGTAGAAGCTATACAATGGTGCGCTGACGAGGTGTCCTGGAAGACTTCATTACCAGCATTGGACTACATTCAGTTTGGAGGAGAGAGGAGAAGAAATAAACATCATCTGCGTATATTTGATTAGACCAACCAGACGATTATGCAATTCCTGGTAAATGGTTACCACAACTTAATTCTGCCAGTATAAACGCCTCAGGGGCATACACCGTAGTATGAATCCAGGGATAATAGAGCACGTTGCAACAGCCCCACTCCGAAAAACAATGAGGCAGAAGGCATTGAAAGTCTCAAAGAAAGGAGGAGAGACTTTTAAATTGCGAAAAACAAAAAGTCGTGATCTCCATAGCAGGCACTTGAAGTCTAAAATGGCGGCTGCATACCTCAAAATAGGCAACGCGTGAGCGCTTCAACAAGAGGCTGCGAGGCTCCAATAATCACAAAAACGGACTCAAAGGCTCACCTGCATGATGAATTGGCAGAAGAAAGCGTCGGCGCTGGGAGCACTGTGGCAGGAATGGGAAGAGGCAAAGTTCGTCAGAGGAGCTGCCAGAGCCGAGGCAGCAGACAAAATGGCGGGTCCGTGCGCCTCAGAACTTCAATCCGACAAAGAAGTGTCAGAACATGTCGGGAAAGGCTGCAGAAGGGCTCCGACTGTTCACGGCATGCTCCGGTAACAGAAACCGCTGATTGTCAGCAAAGACGGTCGTCCTCACCGTCGGAAAAGTACAGGGAGGTGCTGCGGCATGGAGGAGCTCGGCGCCTAGCCGTCCATCTTGCGCGGCACCTAAGCCACGCCCCCGTAATAATGATTTTATAATTCAGAATTTTTTTAATGAAATATAAGAGGATTTGAGAAGTCACTCAAAATGTGCCCTAATTTTTCTTTCTTCAGCACTAATCATAATTTCTATGGCAAAATGAACCCCCTCATTTTGTTCCTTTGCAAATTAAATGTTTTAAGTGTTACCACTTTATTCCAATCAAGATGACTTCAGGTGTGCCATACTTTTGTCATAAGTAAGACTGTTAGCGCTCTAGTTGTTCTTTAGAACACTCTGGGACATTCTGTCATTGGGCTATAGTTGGGCTACATCTGGCTGATATTTGGGCTACATTTGTTTTTTTTGTCTCTGGTGACCATCTTTGGGCTACATTGTGCTACATTGGGCTACATTTGGGCTCTAACATATATATAGCCCAATGTAGCCCAATATATATTTTTTCAAAGTTAATTTTCATAAAAACCACTGGAGCACATATCTTCAGACATAGCAAAGGCACATCGGGCTACCAGTTCCTACAATTTTGCCAAGTTTGGTGGAAAACCATTCAGCCGTTCGGGCTAAAAGTGAGTCCAACCGCCCTATGGAAATTAACATGGGGAAAACATGTTTTGGGACCCCCCTTTTATCTCGGCCCCCGCTTGACAAATCCCCCCCAAACTTTCAGGGAAAGAGCGGAGCTCCGCGAGGCAAAGTTAAGGAAAATTTCAGGAAGATTTCTCAACCGGCGCCAAAGTTATTCCTAATAGAATGTTGCGATTTCCCTATGGAAAACAATCCTAACTATATATACCTACTGGCTATCGCCAGTAGGTAATATATATATATATATATATATATATATATATATATATATATATATATATATATATATATATATATATATATATGCATCAGTACTACCAAAATGAATTTATTTGATTTAATCTGTTAATTCTATGATTAAATAGTTTTTTATGGTCTCAATCCTTATAGAAAAAATTACTCTAGGCCTATATAGTTTAAGGACTGCACAAAAAAAAGTCATTCAGATGACTCAAGGTTGCATAAAGAGGGTAATTTGTTTGGCATACAAACATTATATTGTGATTGTTCATGTTTGTGATGTTAAATTAGACAAGCAGCAGTGAGTCCTGAGTGTCTGAACAATGTGAAAAACATATTTGGCGAGTGTACAGGTAATGGACTACATGAATAGGCCCAAACAATATGTACATAAAATTGCTATTGGCATTAAAATAACTGCTCTTTGTTGGTTACATTCTGGTAAATACTTTTGATGGCAGATTCCTCACAGTGTGAATTTTCCCAGGTGCCAGACTAGATTCGGAAAACTATAAAGCAGTGTTCCTGCATATTGGTAGGTGGCATCAGGCGACTCCATTTCAATGCTGTTTTGCTGCATAAATGCCAAACGAAGCTGCATATAAGTGCCATCCGTGCACACTGACATCAAGTCCATTCTTTCTGCGCCATCAGATGGAAATCTTGAGCTCCACTCCTTCCGTCTTCACTCTGTGAAGAGATTTTTCTTTTCTAACGTTTTCCAGTGTGCAAAGGATGTCCCTCCCTAAACAGGTTTAAGCCTTGCAAGAAGATGTCTATGACAGATTCCTATGAGGTGTGCTTCTAGTGCGTGGGTTTGCTGCATGTCTCCATGGCCTGGGATGTCCTCATCTTTGGGAATAACACCTCACCATGGAAAGAAGCATGGTGGCCTGCTGAACTCGGACCAACCCTCGCCCTGAAAGACCACACCTACAACCTCTGCATCATCTTGGACAGCATGCTTTTCATGAAGAAAGAAGCAAACACAGTCTCATCCTCCAGTTTCCACACCCTATGCATGCTCTGCAAGATCTTCAAGTGGCTCCCAGTCAACACCAGAAGTACTGCCATGCAGGCCCTCGTCACTAACAAGTTGGACTATGGGAACGTACTTTTTGTAGGAATCACTGCACACCTTCTGTAGAGACTACACACAATACAAAACACAGCAGCCAGACTGATCCTTGACCTGCCCAGACAAACCTACATCCCACTCCACCTCAAGAAGCAACACAGGCTCCCAATCCAGATGAGATGCCAGTTCAAGATGTTGACCAATGCAGAGAAAGCCCTGCACAATGTAGGACCAGCTTACATCAACAAACGCATCACCTTCCACAACCAACCAGACACCTACAATCCGCCTACCTCTTCTTCGCAGACACCCCCATGATCCGCCAAAGCAACAGTGGAGGACGCTCCTTCTCACACCTGGCAGCCAAAGCTTGAACAACTTTCCCGGCAACCTCAGAACCACCCTATTGCTCCTGCAATTTAGGAAAGGACTCGAGACCTGGCTGTTTGAATGCAAAAGATCACAACGAAGCAAGCTGCAATGAAACAATTTATAGCTAAATCAGTGATAACTGCACCATTAACAAACCCAGAAAAGTATTTCAAGCACAGAACCTCGCACACACCATCGATGATGGCATCATCAACGGGTCTGTCGATGTCAAATACTGAAACCTTATTGAGGCCAGACCAAACATAACCAAGTAAAGTTTCACCTTTACACATTGTTCATCTTCTGGAAATGGGAGGTACAGACAAGGATGATGACGAAACGTTTGGGGGTGCAAGTGGCCCATAGCAAAAACACATCAAATGTCAAGACACTGACAAAGAAGAAGATTGTTCTGGCACAGCTTAGTTGCAGGTGATTTGACTTTTAGAGATCGAAGTCAGGTCAAAGCAAGAACTTAGAGCAAGAGAGAGATTTTGATGAGGAGCCTCCTTATGGTAACACCCTTGAAGAACAGTCCTTTCAAGAACATATGATGCAGGTTCCTCTGGCTCTTGTAACAGATCTTCGCCAGATGCTTAATGACTATTACATAAGATTTCTAGAACGAGGAAATCCACCTCGTCGCTCACAGCAATCAATGGCACCCTCAGTTTCTATGTCACCATGCTCTCCTCGGTTAACAACTCAAGAAAGGAGCCCTGTTACACAACAACATATTCTACCTCAACATCATGTCTATTTGTAAAGCACGCGTTCACCCAGAAAGGTATGTTGTCATTGAATAACAGATGTTTATTGTTACCCACTTCAATGATTTATTTTATGTATTTATTTATTTATACTAATTTATTTGGCCTCAGAAGGATGAAAGGGTGTGTGGACCCATTGGCAATTGAACCTGTGACCATGAGGTCAAAAACTGGCCTCTACAGTGGACACATTAATCCACTAAGCCAATAGACCCAGCGTCCTCAACCACAGCAACTAGATACAAACACCATTCATGATGATTATGTGGATGAGGGAGATGACTAGGATGAACCTAAGGGTGGGTGGGGGAGTACTACAGGATCAAGCCACCAGCACCACTGGTAGTGATTAGAATGAATATACCACCACTAACAGCCCCTGCAATACCTCCCACAGCTAGTTCTTCACCGGATAATATAGGCGATTTCCATACCCTCTTAGAAAGATCTGCTAAACAATTTGGCTTACCAGTTCTGGTACAACAAACAGACCGCTTCCTATTTGAAGAAAACAGCCAGGAAATCAGTTAATACCCATGATACACCATTTTTTGGAAGAGGGCTTTAAGGTCATGAAAAACCCTGCCACTGTGGCGGCAGTACTGGATAAAATATACAAAGCCCTGATAACTCTCCAGCTTGTTTAATACAGCATCTGAAACCAGATTGAGTAGTAATGTAAGTGGCACAAAGATAACTAAAGAATCCTACCAGGCCATGTTCCACCTGATAAAGAAGGTAGGAGACTAGATAACATTGGAAAATGTTTTTCGACTATTGCTGCAAAGACCAAGAGAGCTTCCAGTGTCCTACCTATACTGGGGGTGTATGACCAACAGATATGGTCAGACTAGGGCATTCATCACCTCTCTGCCAAAAGAGAAGATGATGAAAGGCAAGCATATACTCCTAGAGGGAGAAAGAAAGTCTTCATAAATCATTGACACAACAATGAATATTGCATTGACTGGTTTCAGACAAATGACTGGATTAGCAGTCTTAGAATATCACAGTTGGCTGAAAGCAACCTCTTTTAGGCTTTGACATGCCTTACAGTGGTGAAGCCCCTTCCGGGAAACATGTAGACGATGTACTCTAATCAATAAAGACCAACACAGAGGGCTCTATGGGTCCTTCAACAGTGCTAGTGTCAACCCTTTCAGGACAGAAGAGGTGGAGGACAGTACCTTTTCAGAGAGGCCTATAAGGCCACCAGATTTCAGCCTTATGGTGTTCCAACAGGGATATTGTCAGCACCTTGCACAAAAATAGCAACCTCCGTGGGCTGCATCTTACTTCAGACAAGCTCCCAGAAAGAAACCTACAGCTACAGGACAAGGACACAAGTCATTCCGGAAGACAGTGATGATATGGTGACACTAGACGTGTCTTTACAGGCTGTACCCTTGAATGTGCACAGAACTCTTTACCTCTCTCACAAGAAATGGAGAGCAATCTAATCGGATTGTTGGGTGTTAGACCTTATTCAACATGGACACACTCTAGAACTTACCTAAAAGCCTTCTCAGAATCCACCTTGCAGGAAGTTGTATCCACACCTTTGCCTGTTAAAGGAAGAAATCAAATTTATCATACTCAAGGGAGAAATTGAAGAGGCTCAAAACACAGGTTTCTACTTCAACTTTTTCCTCCTATAGAAGAAATCTAGGAAGTGGTGGCAGGTGTTAGATCTGAGACAGCTCAACAAATACTCAAAAACGCAGTCATTCAGAATTGTCACACTGCAAGTTGTCCTGCAATTGCTGATTTCCATCCAAGGCAAAGATGGGAGAAGAGAGGTATCTCAGATTTGTGGTTGCCGCATGTCACTACCAATTCAAATTCCTTCCTTTCAGTTGAAAATCTGCCCCAAGAATATTTAACAAATTCATGACTCCAGTGGCAGCTAAACTGAGAATACACAGACACTAGATCTTCTCTTATATGGATGGCTGACTAATAAAAGCATCATCATCTCAGAACACATTCCATTAAACACAGGCATATCTTCAGATCTTGGATTGCTTAGGTCTCAAATTAAACAGAGAAAAGTCCTGCCTTATCCCATTCAGACTGAGAACATTTCTAATGACAAATCCGGATACAAAGCTATTAAAAACCTTTCCAACAAAAGTGAGAATTGTCAAGATGGTAATGCAAGCTTCTACACTTCAAGAAACAATCCATTTCAGCCACACAGTACAAATTGTTCTTGGGAATTATGTCGTCTTGCATTTTTCTAATTCCCAATTGCTGCCTGTTCATGAGACCATTGCAAGAACAATTTGACAAAGAATTGAAAAAGGCAAGGAGATCCTTCGACTGTGTTATCAAGGCAACCAATGAACATGGAATGAACAGGTATTTATGTGGAAGCAAAGGACTGTAGTATTATGTTGGTGTAGATTAAAAGGCAGTGACCGTTTCATTGCCTGGTCAGATCTAATAATCCATGTAAATTAGTGACTGCCCTCCTCCCATTCATATTACTGCCAGAAAAAAACAACACAAATTATCAAGTTACCTAAGACAGTTTAACAGCATTTCAATGTCAATTTAATTCAAAGCTTTATTCAGCAGGTTAAAAACAGCTCTAAAAGTGCATACATATTACCATCAATAAATATATAACATATAAATGCACAAGTAAACTAAATACTTGCGCTTAAAAAGCAGCCCCACCACCTCAGAATGTTCACATCCAACACACAATACATTTCCTGAGGTGTACTGTTCCCTTAAAAAAGTGCAACATTAAAGCATACATAGGGGTCTTCAAATGCAAACAGGTAGCGTAGTGCAGTTTTGTCATCTCTAATATTCTGTGCAAGGAAAATTGGTGTAAGATAATATCTCCTTCATTCTTACAAAAATCCCAAAATATAGTAAAGTGCTGGTTGCTTTGCTTAGACCAACCATCACAGGGACAAGGTGTCATATCTGGTGGGCGTACCTTCATTTCAGGGAAGGCAACTAGATGATGTTCTGTGCCCACATGCAATTAGGTCAGAACAAAATGGTACTGAATGATATTCACACAAGACAGGTAATATTGAAAACCATCCAGTAAGTCGATCAACATATAAAAGGCAACAGCGGCTTCCTCAGCTCTGCACACATTCTGAGATCATGCCTAAATTTAAAAAAAGACGCCTTAATAAAACTCTTGCCAAGAGATAAAACTCTAAGTGTATCTTGCAATACAGACCTAATAAATAAAGTACTATAAGATGCATTTATATAAGAAATCCATTCCATAGTAGAAATATGATCCAGAGCAAGACAAACTGAGATGATGACTTTGTAAAACCAGTTTCATCTTTAGACCAGATGGAAAACCTGAGTAACAAAGGCTTCAGTAAAAGCAGGTTTTCCACAAAATGCAAACCGACAGACCAGTGCTAAAAGCATATTCGGCTATTGTACCCCCGCAATTTTTGTATGGTGCTGAACTGTTATTTTTAAGTGGCAAGGAAAACTGGGATGTCGAGGAAGGTAAAAACCTAAAAAAGCTATTTAGTCTCCCCATGTCAGCAATGATTCAGGCCATAAGGCTGGAACTCGGCTTGACTTCATGGGGTGTTCAAGCAGGTATGGCCCTATTGCGCTTCTGGCAACGCTTAGATATAGGCGTAAACACTAAAATATCTCAACTGTGTAAAAATGAAATACAGAACAGCGAACTAAAATGGGCAAGGGAGACCAGGGGGATAATAACAAAGCTATGTAATAAGATGGGAGTTAATATATGCCCCACTGTCCAGATGACTAATATCGACAAGAAGACACTCAGCTTGATGGGGATGGAAATATCCAATACACAGGATCAAAATTACCTTGTAAATAAAATCTCGATACGTTTCATGGCTGCTACATGGAAAAATAATCAATGCTTCCCTTATATTGATAAGATACCGGACTGTCAATTACGAAATGAAGTGCTGAGGGTAAGATTTGGGGTAAACCCTTGTTATATGAACAATCTGGTAAAGTGTGTTATGATAAATAGGATGGGAGGCTGTACTTGTTCTGTGGGTACTCAATGTGATCTGCCGCATATTTTATTTGATTGCCTGAAGTTCCTGGACTTGCGTATTATGTTTTTAAAACCAATATTTATGAAATATAAGATTAAAACTAGGACCCAGGCTGCGATACTGATGACCGAAATGGCCTATTTAGATATTGCCGTGGCTATGGGGAAACTTATGCAAAAAGTGAAGGCTATTTTATACCTTTTTAATGAATTTTAGCCAATCCTCAAGCAATTTGGGTAATAGTGGGGATTTTAGATTGAAACTGTTTTTAGGATGTATTTATGTGTGCTAATGAAATGTTCTTTTATGACGAATTTTTTAATCAATGATATGTATTGTTTGTGGACCAATGGTCCGAATAAACATGAAATAAACTGTAACTATAAACCGACCTCCCAATAAACAATCCGAGATGAAGCGGAGGCTGGTAAGCATAGCAAGCACTTTAAAAAAGATTTCTCCTCTACCTGAAGGTTGTTTCTAGAGGTATAAACCCCACAGTCCTCCCCCCCCAAATGTGGCAGAGGACAGCCTTCTTGCCTTATAAATGTCAACCATCTCCTTCACTGGTCGGCCACCCAATTTTTGGGAAAAACTGAAAATCCAGCTGCAGTTTCTGCTTATCTTTAATCTAACATTTGAAACCTGTTAGGTTCATGTGCTGTTGCTCAAACAAAGAATACCTAGATAACAACAAGCATTTGCAATGCAATATGTCTTGCATTAATTAAGTTTGAGCTCTTGGCATTGCTAAATATTGCAACACCAATTGCAACAAAAGTCTATAAATTGTAGGCCAAAAAAATGTGTATTTATTTTTGTAGCAATGGTGTCATGCTGCGCTTTAGATGAATATGTTTAAAATTAAAGTGCGACATACTGCGATTGCTACAATAGTATGGTTGTGTGCACTGATGGCTGGTGGTGTGTGTGCCTGTAGAAATTGTGCACTGATGGCTGGTGGTGTGTGTGCCTGGTGGAAGTGTGTACTGCCAGCTGGTGGTGTGTGTGCCTTGTGGAAGCGTGCACTGACGGCTGGAGGTGTGTGTGGCTGGTGAAAGCGTGCACTGACGGCTGGTGGTGGGTGCCTGGTCAAAGCGTGCAGTGATGGCTGGTGGTGTGTGTGTGTACCTGGTGAAAGTGTGCACTGACAGTGTGGTTGTGTGTGGTTGTGTGTGTGGTTGTATGTGTGGTTGTATGTGTGGTTGTGTGTGTGGTGTGTGTGTGGGTGTGTGGTTGTCGTTGTGTGTCTGGTTGTGGTTGTGTGTGGTTGAGTGTGTGTGTGCTTGTGTGGTTGTGTGTGTGTGGTTGTGTGTGTGTGGTTGTGTGTGGTTATGAGTGTAGTTGTGAGTGTGGTTGTTAGTGTGGTTAGTGTGGTTGTGAGTGTGGTTGTGAGTGTGGTTGTGAGTGTGGTTGTGGTTGTGAGTGTGGTTGTGAGTGTGGTTGTGAGTGTGGTGGTGTGTGTGTGGTGGTGTGGTTGTGTGTGTTGTGTGTGTGTGTGTGTGTTTGTGTGTGTGTGTGTTGTTGTGAACGTATCTAGGACCCTATTTAAATATTCCCGATTCATGCCCTTATGTGGTATAACAAATCATGTCCTTATAAAGGCATAAGAATCATATCCATATTTAGTCATAGCCAATGCAGTCCAAATACGGCAAGGCTACTCCCATAGACTCCTAGAAAGTACAACGCGTTCTTTAAACAAACCAAGCCTCCAGCAGCCCGGGAATTCCCCCTGCTTTTGTTTTGATTTGCCCAAGAACTCCTGGAGTCCAGAAAGAACTGTAAGTTCTTAGTGACGTCTTATGTCCAACCTTACGTCAAACTTGGCACCTTCCAGGTATAAGTATACCAGCGTTTGCCTTAAGCAAACACACGGTGGTTTTGGGGCAGATCGGCTATCTACTTACCCGAAGCCCAGCTGTAACGAGTGCCGAAGGAAGCCGGGCCATCCATTGACGCACTGAGAGAGACGCTGTCTTTTCTCCTGCCGAGAAATCCAGCTCCAGTGTTTCCAGTCACCCTTGCGGGTTGCTGGGAGATCGAGTCCTGAGAAAGAGATACAAGACCTCCTTCATTCTATAACCAAGGTACGGAGCTGATTAGATCCATAGAGAATTCTTGATTCAGATTCTTGGCAAAAACTAACTTAAACTGCAGCTCATTTACTCCTTCCCACGTACTAGGCTTAGGTTAGGTACACCGGGGTAGGCATATCTTAGAAGCACCCGTTGAGTACGTTTAGTCAATGATTTTATGTATGTATATATTTTATCCGTTTTAAGTATCTTATGGCTTAGAAACCATATAAATGCTTTTACAGTATTATTTCATAATACTCCTTTTACTGTACGCACTTTACTTAATGACAAGTATTGCAATTGTGGCAATTCACTTCTCTTGCACGAGAAAGAGGACTGCTCAATAAATAACAACTTTTATTGAAAACGCCCGTCTCTCTATTTCTCTGCACTCCTGGTGAAACTTAGCATGCACGATTGACTGAGTGAAATAGTTGTGTATTGTTTTCCGCGACTCTGGAGATATACTTCTTATTCTGGAGGGAGCAAAGTTGTCATGTTTATGCGGTTGTCAGAAACTAATCCCTTCTTGTCTATTCAGGAAAGTTAACTCCTTCCTGTTCACTCGAGAAAGTTTCTAGTGACCTCTGAGCTAGCAGGCATTCATAATTAAGTCTAACATATTCAGTAGAGACCTAGATGACCTCAGTCCTACGTCTAAACTATCGTTTATGTTATTCCAATGCGCAGAGCCTATTGGGCATATAGGAACTACACTACATGGCGCCCAACGTTTGGTAAGGCGATAATCTAACGCTAGATACTAGAGTAACTTTTCACACAGACCCCTTTTTCCCGTAAAAACTCCAATAGACGTCTGGAGTGGGTAAAAGGTTAATATCCGCCAGAACTTAGTAGGAAGAGATTCCTATGTATTAGTTTTTGGTTTAGTCAACGTTGAAGGATACAATGTTCCAAAATATTGTGCACCTAATCTTTGTTTCCTTGAAACTTGCTCTGCAACAAAAACTTTCTGTCAGAAAAATGTCGGAAAGTGAAGACGAAAGGGAGAGAGCTAGAATAACAGCTCAACTTTTAGCGGATGACACAAGTCTCCAAAATGAAGACCCGAATGTTGCAATCATTCCGGTAAATGTAAGAAAAACTATAACTATTAAACTTATAGAAAATGGACTATCATCAAGAGGTGGTACAGTCATATTTGTGGTAGAGGCCCATGAATATCGGCAGATAGAGGCATTCTATTCATGGATACATTTTCCTGAAGCAAATCCAATAACACAAGATTTCCACTATTACAAAATAGTGGAATCTCCAACGTAATACGCCTCTTTCGAAGACGTTGAAATTCCACTAACATACCAAGAGCACCTGCTCTGGTTTAATGGCACCCTAAAACATCAAAATTACATTACCAGGCTCGGTCCACTAGGTAGACCAGGAGCCACATGGCCGGTTCTAGCCAGCTACACACCACATCCCGACATTGAAAAAATGACAAGCAAAGAACTTTTAGTTAAACTAAAAGAACTAATAAAGGCATATAGAGAATTAGTTCAATTGGCAATTGACGGTACAACCTGCCGTCAGAAATTGAAAGAAACAGATATAGCAGAACAACGTTTTGAACTTGCCAGAATCATAGAAAAATCCTATGAAGAACTAGGTAGAGATAGTTTGGGTGGGAAACCACTAAAACCACAACTAACTGAAAATCCTGAAAAAACCTTTATCAAGAATAATGTCAAAACTCCGAAAAAGAGGTGGGAGGGTAATAAACAAACCACTCCCAGAGAAAAACAATTTCAGTCCAGAGGAAGGTCTCCACAACGGAGGGATAGATCTCCAGAACGAGGAGGCAAGTCTCCCCACAGGGAGCCCTCTGAAAAAAGATACAACCACAAGCTGAAATGAAATTCAGTTCTACTGAAAAAATCCTAACAGCCGTTCAAACTGCTGTAGCAAAAGAAAGAGCCCTAGCCCAAGGCAAGAGCATATCTGTATTAACAGCAGTATCAGCCCTTGAGGCAGTAACAAGACCACGCATTTCAAATGCTGTGGCATTAGATCCAAAATGGATACAATGGGAAAATTCTCTTGCTGCAACAGACGTGAAACACGTATTTGATCCAAAAATGAAAAAACTAGAAGATCTAGACTACGAACATGAATATCCTCTGTCAATCGAAATTCTGCCTCTCGAACACTACACCTGTGTAATATACACGGACAGATTTGCACAACACTACGTTGTGGAAAAACAAGTTTATGATGCAACGTGCGCGATTGTTAAAGGTCGCTGGCGCTTAGGCAAATTCAGACCGATGGTCACTAAAACTGAATCACTCAGATACTGTACAGCTCAGCGAGCTGAAATAAGATATTTAAAGATGGCGCTTGAAAATGCCGATCGCAAATTCCCCACACTAATAGTGTGCGATTCGCATTACTGCGTCCAGTCTTACAATAATGACATGCAGACTTGGATCAAAAACGGTTACAAAGATGAGACTGGTGCCACAATAAAGCATAAAAAACTTTGGGAATAGGTAGTTCTTTTGCAGAAAGAACTGCAAAAGACTCACGTGATACATACACCAAGTCATCAACGTGATGGCGTTCACGTTGCGGAGAATTCATTGGCTAACAGAGCCACAGCGGCAGCGGTCAAACCGGCTTCCGTAGCTACAAAAAAGCGTACTAAATAACAAATAGACGGTGAAACGCTACTAGCAGTAAAAGCCTCAATGAAAGGCAACTATGCGGCATTACCTCTAAATTATCCACTCGGAAATAAATACATAATTGATGCAAACTCTGTTCCTTTTGCTCAAATCCCTGGAGTGGGGGATAGAGTAATACCAAACATGAACCGGAGAGCTTACTTGATTCAAGAAGCACACATGGGAATGGGTCTGCGGCACCAAGAGATCTTGAAATCTCTAATAGAATTACAATCACAATACTGGTGGCCAGGGATGAGCGTGCAAATTTATAACTTTGCAATCGATTGTCAGAACTGCAATAGAAATCGCAGTTGTGAACCGGACCAGACAATTGCCAGGACACCTTTATTAGAAAGCATTAGGCTATCTATACGCAGAAATCCAGACGGAGAAATGCGATACCATAATTATTAAGACGAGATTCATTTAGATGTGGCCCCAATGCTCGCTGACGCCAAAACTGTTATAAAAGATTTGCGAGTCTTTATTGGCACATACGCAATTGGCTTGCTACATTTTGACCAGGGTCCTGTGTTTAGCGCTCGAGCTTACAAGGAGGCCATGACCAGCATGGGCATTGCATTGCGGTACTCTAGTCCATTCCATCCCGAGGGAAATGCGGTAGTGGAGAGAAAAAACCGTGACTTAAAGCAATCTATAACAGCGAGAGTATTAGGTTCGGGTGATGGGTGGGTCAAACATCTAACAAGTGTCCAACGTAGTCTTAATAATCTGCCAAGAAATTCTCTAGGAGGTATCACTCCGTACGAAATTTTGTTCGGTACTAGAATGATCATCCAGGATCTAGATTGTCAGACTTCAGTGGTGAAACAAAAAACCTTTGATATCAAAGATCGTTTGGCTGTTTTACAGGACTTTAATGAAACAAGAAGAAGTCTAAGTAACACAAAGCTAAAGCCAACAGCCACTGAAGAAAAACCACCTGTCCCAGCAAGACCTGTCTGGATTCCAAAGATTGGGGATCTAGTCAGAGAAAAGATCGCGGTGAAGAAGGAATTTGGGCCTTCTTACAGAAAAGCAGTACCTGTCTTAGCTGTCAGCGGAACAAGATCAGTAGTACTTCCGCCCCTTGCTGGTAAAAAGGAGAACAGAGTTGTATCAATCGACCTGGTAAACCACAATCATGTGGCCAATAATAAGTAGTAGGCCCAGTGGACTCCCAAGAAGTAGCAGAAGACCAAACCTTGCTACAATCCAAGAGGTTCAAACTGAGAGACTAATCACTTTTGATAAACCTGCAGTGAACAAAGAAGGACTATGCAACAAAGCCATGGAACTTGTGCCTCTTGAAACCCAAGTTGCAACAGTTCGTCAAGAAACACCAGTCTGCAATGATGTAGCCTCTGAACATACATATCCAAAGATTAATGAAAATCCAGAAGCAATTCCAACAATTGACAGAACTGCATCTGGCTACTTCATCAATTTTGATGACTTTTCTGACGATCTAATTGTACATGAAGAAACGCCAGCAACAAAAACCTTTAAACAAAAAATGACTGAACTCTTTCATCAACTCAAAGAAACATATCTGATTTCACCATGGATTGAATTATGGATTGTGTTAGGTGTACTTTTCCTCCTTCTGTGGCTCATCTTGATTTTAAGTTTGGGTAGATTTATTGATGGAAAACATAGTGCAATGGACACAGCAAGTCAGAACATCAACTTGGTCCTAAAGCCTCACAGATCTTCTCACATTGAAAAAAGAGAACTGTCATCAGTAAACATCACAGCCAATCCTATACCGGGTGGTGTAGCATGGGACACAACGGATTACGAAATCTATGGCCCGATTGAGCTCTTGAAATATCCACACCAGTTCAAGGTTTCCTTAAGTGACTTTGTGACACCAAGTACTTTCTCTGATGTTTGGGATATTAATAATATGATGTCAGATTTACAAATGTCAGCAAAATTCACAGAACATGATTATTTGCAGGGTTCATCAAACTATGAAGAAATGTACTGTTTTAATCATGATGGTCATCACTATTTGCATAAATCTGCTAATCCTAGAAATGTTTTTACTTATAATCAATGGGAACATTCTCCAACACCGCCAAAAGGCAGTTCGAAAACATTTTATGAGAAATTTCCATACTTCTCAGGGTTTAACAACACTGATCCAGAAACGTTTTATTTCAAAATGTTAAATAAGACAGGAATGAAAAACATGTTGACAAATCCTAAATTGATTTATTCTGAAAAATGTTATGAAAAAATGTCTACATTTGGTTTTGAATTTTGGAAAAACAACATTGAGACAAAAACCATCTGGGGTACAAAAGACTGGCAGGTACAAGGTCTAGAATCATTATTTAGAGCCTGCATGATCCCAGAACAGATAATTTTCCTGAATGACACCATTCAACAAACAACCTGTCTTGGCTTAGCCAAGATAAAAGACTTAAACAAACCGTCTATTCCAAAGCCCATACCTGATAGTAATAGCACTACAGATGTGGAGATAGACGTATCCCATATTTTACACCAAAACAGAACAAATCCTGATTGGAAAAAATGGTTGATCTGGCCCACAGACACTAATAACTGTCAAGATAGATTCCTGAACAAAACACAGGGGTTCAAACAGACCAGGCCAGACCCAACATATTCCCAGAGACAACATCCAGGGATAGTTACAACATACAGTGTAGGAAAGCTATGCCTCGAATGGCTACAGAAATCTACACTGCAAGAAATTAAGCAACACTTAACTTTACTTAAAGAAGGTGCTGACTTGTGAGATTTCATATTGGGACCTCGCAACCAGCGTCAAAAACGTTTCATATACGCCGGTATATACGCAGCTTACAACGAGGCTTGGAAAGTAATGCAAATTGAAACTGCTGAAAAAATACGAGAAATTGATCGTATTAATTTGGAAAAATCACTGTCTGTAGTGGACAATGGGTTAACGACTCTGTCCTTCAGAATTTATTCACTGGACAGCATTGTATCATCTGCTAGTGATATAATAGAGCACGACTTGCTAATGTTACAACATGGCCAGTCCCAATTACGTTCTATTGTACAGCTAGGCTGGACGTTACAAAATCTGTTTTCAGGTCACGTGCCATGGCGTCTAATCAACATAACGTCATTATTTTCTATCTTTAACCTTACTGATAAACAAATCAGTTTGGCACAAAAAGGAGCAGCCTACACGATACTGAGCATTGAAAAACTTGAGAGATTACCATTGACAATGTCAGAGAGACCTGTCATTGAATGGATAATACATGGTACAATTACAATTCCGATAACAACTTTTCAGTTTCAATATTGCCAAAAGTATATACCAGCAGGCCTGTATGAAAGGTTGGGTAAAGAATACATCAAGTCAACCTGGAAATTACCTTACACACATAAATGTTTTTTTTTATTTTTTTATTTGTTTATTGCAATTTCAGAAACAAGAAAAGAAATCAAAACAGTACAAATAAGAAGGCAATCACAAGTGGCAAAAGGGCAATCAGCAGCATAAGTGCATTGGCAGTACATGAAATGGCAGAAAGGCAGCAGAGACATTGCACCATATCAGTCAATACAGTAAATACAAATTTTATAGAGCAGAAAATCCGTTAGTCGTGCCCAGTCTCCCCCGCAAAGATATCCCCACACTGGATCAACACATCACAACTCACGCCACAGTACCCTCTGTCGTGTCAGGCTCGGTGCTAAAAGCCTCATCCACAATCTCATGCACCCCTTCCCGTGCTTCGCCATCAATCTCATCAGCATCGTCCTGCATAACCGGTAAAAACGTACCATCCAGTATCGCAGCCCAGAAGTTCTTAGGCCTGTTCTTAGGAGGCATCAAATCATTCTATAACTCAGTTTGTGTGCAGCAATATACCAGCTCTCTCTTCCAAATGTTAAGAGTGGGGGAAGGGCCTCTCATCCAAGCCCTTGCAATACAGCACTTAGCCCTAAGGAACGCCATATCAACAAGTCTCCACTGCGAAGGACGTAAAGGTTTTGAATAACCCAAAAGGGCCAACAACGGGTCCGGAACCAAGGCCAAATGCGCAACTCTGTTAAGTTCACCATAAACCGACTGCCAAAATGAGAAAACTGTGGGGCATGACCAAGCGACGTGAAGGAAGTCCGCCAGGGGGGCTCTGCATCTCTCGCATTCCGGGGACTCACGAAGACGGTATCTATGGAGCCTCTCCGGCATGTAATAAGTTCTGTTCAGAAACTTAAAATGTGTGAGCCTGTGGCGGCCATTAAGAGAGATTTTCCTATTACTAGCACAGCAATAATGCTACCGCTCCTCACTCATGTCAGTGCCCAGATCATGCTGCCAGACCAATCGCGGCTTCGTAAATTCAGCATATAGTTCAGATTGGGCTATCCAATATAGGTTAGATACTAATTTCAGAGGTGATTTGGCAGTTATCACATAATCAAAGGTAGCAACCGTCACCAGCTCCTCCATGTCAGCCCCAAGAAGCTCCCGTAGGGCGTGGCGCACCCTGTGGAACTGGAAACGCGCCATCAAAGGGGGATCTGCCACCGCGAGGGATATACACATAAATGTTATAGTGAAGGGAAAAAAGAGGTATTTCTTAGTGGTAATAACTGTAAAAAATCACTAAGCGGTACACTTCTGTGTCAAGGTATTAACTTGCATGGAGCCTGCGAAGGTTCATCAAACAACCTTTCATGTCACCTGCACGGCACCCCTGCAACACAGATAGAGCCTTTTTTCAGACAGCTTTCCAACGGCAGCTATGTTATAATAAGTGACCACAGCTGTTGTGGCATGGTACCAGGATTAGCCTATCTCATGAGCGTTACTTCCAGGGTCATTTGCTGTATGCAAGTATTGTATCCAAACAGCAAACCAGACAAGAAGGCAGAAATGTGGCCTTCTCTGAATATCTCTTCTATTAGAATTGATACTTTAAGCAGAATGAAGTCTATTCTTTTACAAACAACTGTGCCTTTAACCTCGTCCAAAGAGACGTATGATCTGCAAGTTGCAAGGACAGCGGCAGAGATACATACCCTATTATCGACAAATTGCCCCGTTCATTTCGTAGAAATGTTAAGCCAAATCTTAAACATGTCAGATACCAGTGGCATCGCACATGTAAATAAGACAATTTTTTCGGGACTGTTAGCACCATTTGAAACAGTTCTTGACATCTTCCCGAATTTTGTGCATTCTGTATTCGGCGGCCTGCCTCTTCTTTTGGGACTCGTAGCAGGAATTTTATTTTTGTTCCTTCTGCTCCGATATGGCAAGTCAAGCCACAGACAAAACTCAGGCTACAATGGAAGAAACGATCGTGGCTGTACGATACCAAGAACGGATCACTAATGTCCTCGGCTTTGCCCGGCTAAGAGATCTGAGTACTACCTGGTTTCTTTCATTCAGACCAATCTGGCAAGATTGCATCTTACCTGTGCTACGATGTCTGCTATGCGGAGAAGAATGCGTGTTGGACGTCTGTCTTACACTACCATCAGCAGTACCTATGGATGTCGATACTTTGCTTGGTTCGGTAACGGCTCATGCAACGTGTTGTCCCCAGCGGCTACCTATTCTGATGACGGCATTCGTTGAGACTTCACCATTACGATTAGGTGGCGGTGAAGTACAAGATGAAAGCAGCACCACACAGGTACAACCTTCTGTGAGCATTGCTGATCCATACATCGATTATGGCAATGATTCTCACATATGCACTATTTCAGCTTTTTCAAACTTAGTCGAACTTTCACCTACTGTTGTAGACCAATTTTTCGCCAGCCTGTCTGATTTGATGTTCTCTCCTAACAACGAGAATAACTTTTGAAACAACGAGCACACAGCATTCCCTGAACTCTGAATTCGGCCTTCAGTTTTTGATAAACAACACTGCTGAAAACAATTGGAACTATTGTTTCCCCTGAAAGCGAAATTATTTTTCCATTTCCAAAATATTTACCGTTTTTTCTGGCACATGGTACTCTGCTTAAAGTAGAACTATTCTTAGAGAACAGAACTTCTATTTTTAGAAACTCTAGAGACAATACTTTAACTTAGCCTCTAGCACATGTACAGTATTGTATAAATATGTGATGAAATGGTCTCGACCTTCTTTTCTGTATTAAGAGCCATTTCATAAATGTAATTTTCGCAATTCATTCAGCCAATATTTATGTATACTTTATCTGAATGATACCACTGCTTGAAAAACGTACAGTACAAATACTCATTTTCGTGTATACACCAATACCATTTCAAATGCAATTTATGTACTTTGGGGTGGGTTGGAAAACACATGCATCGTTATATGTTTAGTATTGCTTAGTATTTAGTAATGATGGACATTATACGTGGAGTGGGTGTTGTGAACGTATCTAGGACCCTATTTAAATATTCCCTATTCATGCCCTTATGTGGTTATAACAAATCATGTCCTTATAAAGGAGTAAGAATCATATCCATATTTAGTCATAGCCAATGCAGTCCAAATATGGCAAGGCTACTCCCATAGACTCCTAGAAAGTACAACGCGTTCTTTAAACAAACCAAGCCTCCGGCAGCCCGGAAATTCCCCCTGCTTTTGTTTTGATTTGTCCAAGAACTCCTGGAGTCCAGAAAGAACTGTAAGTTCTTAGTGACGTCTTATGTCCAACCTTACGTCAAACTCGGCACCTTCCAGGTATAAATATACCAGCGTTTGCCTTGAGCAAACACACAGTGGTTTTGGAGCAGATCGGCTATCTACTTACCCGAAGCCCAGTTGTAACGAGTGCCGAAGGAAGCCGACCCTCCCATTGATGCACTGAGAGAGAGAGACGCTGTCTTTTCTCCTGCCGAGAAATCCAGCTCCAGTGTTTCCAGTCACCCTTGCGGGTTGCTGGGAGATTGAGTCCTGAGAAAGAGATACAAGACCTCCTTCATTCTATACCCAAGGTACGGAGCTGATTAGATCCTTAGAGAATTCTTGATTCAGATTGTGGCAATTCCCTTACTTGCACGAGAAAGAGGACTGCTCAATAAATAACAACTTTTATTGAAAACGCCCGTCTCTCTATTTCTCTACACTCCTGGTGAAACTAAGCATGCACGATTGACTGAGTGAAATAGTTGTCTATTGTTTTCCACGACTCTGGAGATATACTCCTTATTCTGGGGGGAGTAAAGTTGTCATGTTTATGCGGTTGTCAGAAACTAATCCCTTCTTGTCTATTCAGGGAAGTTAACTCCTTCCTGTTCACTCGAGAAAGTTTCTAGTGACCTCTGAGCTAGCTGGCATTCATAATTAAGTCTAACATATTCAGTAGAGACCTAGATGACCTCAGTCCTACGTCTAAACTATTGTTTATGTTATTCCAATGCGCAGAGCCTATTGGGAATATCGGAACTACACTACAGTGTGTGTGTGTGTGGTGTTGTGTGTGTGTGTGGTGTTGTGTGTGTGTGGTGTGGTGTTGTGTGTGTGTGTGGTGTTGTGTTTGTGTGTGTGTGTGGTGTGTGTGGTGTTGTGTTTGTGTGTGGTATTGTGTGTGTGGTGTTGCGTGTGTGTGGTGCTGTGTGTCTGTGTGTTGTGTGTGTGTGGTGTTGTGTGTATGTGTGTGTGTGGTGGTGTGTGCATGTGTGGTGTGTGTGTGGTGGGGTTTATGTGTGGTGTTGTGTGTGGTGGTGTGTGTGGTGTTGTGTGGGGTGGTGTGTGTGGTGTTGTGTGGTGTTGTGTGTGTGGTGTTGTGTGTGTGGTGTTGTGTGTGTGTGGTGTGTGTGTGTGGTTAAGTAGGAAGCTTCCTCACACTGATCTAGGTGAACTTGAGGATACCATCTTATCAGGATGACATAGCAATTCAGAATTATAAGTAGAGGCAGTATACATTTGCAGAGCAAGCAACTTTGTGCAGGCAACTATAACTTCTTCAATTCAAGCAGATTTTGGATACCTGAACTTCAAGGCACAAAGAACATTTGCATAAACATAAAATAGGAAAGAGGAATGACTTGGATAAACTATAGGAAGGTCAAGATAATTATATTTTGCAAATGGTCAGTGGGAGGGAAGTAAATAGAAGGGAAACAGTTTGAAAAAAAAAATACTTAGAAGGTCCCAAAAGTGAGACCTATTGGCTATGCCAATGCTTGTTTGCTTTTTTTCCCCACAGACAAATAACTTGAATAGCCAGAGTGAAATGGTCACCGTTCACACAAAAATACAAATTTTCTGCTTCTACTTGGCTTCTGTGAATGTAGTCTACAACACTGGCTAATAAATGGGCCAAAGGCATTGTCAACACGGAATATTAAATAAATAAAAAAATCAGAACAAAATAGATTTACTGTGGTTTCTTAAACACTAATAAAAAACATAACCCACATCAGAGCACTGCATGTATTTATTGTAATTAGCAGAATTGTATTACTAAGTAACATAGGTTTTGTAAATATTTCTTTGCAGAAACCTTATTGAGCATTACTAGGCGAAGTAATAGCTTTCTCGCACCTTTAAACCGAACTCACATAAGAGCAGCTTTTGTTACACACGCCGCTGCCGGGGTGGTGTAAGTTAAACACCAGAAAGATACTCTCCCTTTAACTTACTTTCCTTTGAAGTAGCTGGGGGTGGTGCAGAACTCCAGGGCCCGAGGCAAACAAATGTTTGTGAATCAGATAGGGCTGGGTCAGCGACAAACTGATGACTACTGGGGGGATAGAGCTGACTTCCGACACATGTGGCGTCAGGCGTTAGTAGGCCTCCTTCGTTAATTAGGGTGGTGAGTGGTGGTCGCAGAAGTTGCAGGCAGGTCAAAAGAAGGAAGTAGGTGGGTGAGCCTGAAACAATGAAGGGCAAAAAGGTTTGGGGCGGGGCTTTACAGGTGCTGGCATGCCCATGCAGTGAAGTATGCATCTGAGCACGATTGGGTCAAAGGAACGAAGGGGCTGGTCTGCAGGTTTATGGGGACAGGCCAAAGGTCAATGCAAAAACAGCAACGCCCTCATAGGAAGGAATTGCTTGTGTAGCAAAGGATGTATGTTTGCGCTGTTACTGTTGAGAGACAGACAGTGGAAGAGGGGCGTGAGGAAGCAACCCCATGCTGCAATATGGCTGCAAGGCACAATTCTGTGAATCGGGCATACACTGCATGGATTGTAGCCCAAAATCTGGCTGTCGGCCCAACTTGATTTTCCCTTGCACAATTAAGTTAGGGAAAATATTGCTGAATTGCGGGAGATGTTGCCCAATATTTCAACTTGCTGCAAAATGCTCACGAGACGCAGAGGGGAAGGAGAGATGGGGAAGGGGGTGTGGAGGACTCGGAGCACGAGTGTGCGGGTTGGGGGATGGGGGCAAAGGGAGAGGGGGGAAACATGATGCTATGGGAGCCTAGATGTATGTTTGCGGTGTTACTGTGGAGAGGAAGACAGTGGAAGAGGGGCTTGGTGAAGCAACCCCAGGCTGCACTATGGCTGCAAGGCACAATTATGTGAATCGGATATACATTGTGTGGATTGTTGCCCAAAATATGGCTGTTAGCCCAACTTGATTTTCCCTTGCACAATTAAGTTAGGAAAAATATTGCCTAATTGTGGGAGATGTAGCCCAATGTGTCAACCTTGCTGCAAAATGGGCACGAGGCGCGGAGGGGGGAGGAGAGATGGGGGGTCTTGAGGCCTCAGAGCATGAGTGTGCGGGCTGGGGGAGGGGGAGCACAGGGAGAGGGGAGTAAATAAGCTATGGGAGCCTAAGCTTTCCCGTGTTCGGTTGTTTAAAAAGCACAGAAAGTAATGCATATTATTGCTAGCTGGACCGCAGTTGGCGTGCTGCAGATCGGTTCACCCCTGCTGTTATGGGTTTCTGTACTGGCACTGCTCAGCGGCGACAGTGTATTGTTGGGGAACTCTCACGAAATTGAGAGGTGGGGCATGCATGTTTCTTAGGACCAGAGCTGCAGAGGACCGCGTGCTCTGTTGCCCGCAGTTCTGCTGAAGGGTGTTTTCCTGCAGGCTTTCCGCTCTGTCCGACACGTGAATGACGCTGAGTCTTTGGAACGGAATGACGTATAAAGAACACTATTTTTGGGGATTAAAGCAAAGTGCCAATGCGGTGAGCTGCTAAAAATCATGTTAGTGGAGCAAAAGCACTGTCCACGCAGAGTAACAGCCCGGCTGCAATTAGTGGCTGTAGGGCCCTACCAAAAAAGTAATTATAATAATATATTTTTTTTACATGCATGCAAGTAGTTTGCTGTGGAGCGGGTGGGAGGGGGCAATGCAAAATGGGAATGGAGCAGAGGGGAAAAGCATCACATACACAAGAGGGAACAAGGGAGAGTGAGACAGGCAGTGGAGGAGCATGCACGCACGGCCGCAACTAATTGAAAACGTGCCGGGAGGATAGATGGGGGGGGTCTCGAGGCCTGGGAGCATGAGTGTGCGTTTGGGGGAGGGGGAGCACGGGGAGAGGGGAGGAAACATGCTGTGGGAGACTAAGCTTTACCGTGGTCGGTTGTTTAACAAGCAGAAAGAAAGAACAAGTAGAGGGAAGCAACACTTGGGAAGGAAGCAGTACAGGGTGTGTGTGATCACTTTCGTGGACGCTTTGATGTTCCCAGTGGCCGCGCGGCTCACTGAGAACATCAAAGGGGCCGCGAAAGTGATCACGCAGGCTGACAAATGGTGCGCACCCCCGGTGCACATGCACTATACCCGATCCGCCTGCAGCCTTTGAGAGCATTTTCAAAAGCTGCTTACTAAATTCTCGCAAAGCATCGCTTACGCGATAGCTAGGCGAGGCCAAAAAAGAGTTTACCTTTGCTATTGTGAGTCCCCGATTAAAAAGTATATACTTTTCATCTTCTTCCCACAGACCATTGTATAAGTTTTGGATTTATTAATCAACATTTTCTTAGATTCCATGAGGGCCCCAAATGCATTCATCAGCTTCTGCATTCCAATGAGTGTGCTAGAAAGTTAAACAGCATCATTGGCATATAACAACAAGGGGAATGGACAGCCAGCAGCACTGGGAGCATCAGCCTGCAGAGCCTGAAGAACCCCAACAACCCTGTTAATAAAGAGCAAAAACAAAAAAGGTGCCATACACAGCCCTGTCTAATTCCCCTCCCTACTCTAAAAGGGGAGAATATTCTTCTATTGGGACCATACCGAACCTTTGATGAAAAGTCCCCATACAAACATGCATGAAAGAAAATAATCTCCACCGCACTGCCAAGAGAGATCAAGGTTGTCCATAAAATTGAGTGGCCAACTAGGTCAAAAGCACTGCTTAAATTAGCAAAACAAAGATAAAGAGATCCTGTCTTGGCTGTGGTATACATACCAGTTACATCTCTAAATTCACACATTGCTCGACGGTCCCCAAGCCCCACCTGAATCTAAACTGTATCTCTGATAGATTAGAGTTAGCCAGGGCCCATTTCTCAAGTCTCATTAGTAGCATCTTACTCATTATTTTCACTGATGAATCTAGGAGGGAAATTTAGGGTCTGATTTATCTCTCTTCTTAAAGATGGGTACTATAACAGAAATAGCCCAGGAGGAAGAGATCATGGACTTGCAGCTGCATTAAACACCTGTGTCAAGATGACGCCCCATGAATCCCCCACTGATTTAAATGTGTCAATTGACACCCCATCAGGGCCTTGTGCTTTCCCACCTGTGCTTTTTTTAGAGCAAGAAGAACCTCATCATGGGTAATACCTAATGGGAGGTAAGTCCTGGACAAGTCTCTCTCGCCTACGACTGGCCAACTAACCTCCCGGTTTGAGTCAAAGATGCCTGAAAAGTGTGCCACCCATGATTCACAAGAGACAAAAGAATTGAGCTCCGGGATAAGATCACTTTTTAAGAAAGGAGCAGTAACTGTACTCCAAAACAACTTAGGGGAACATTTAAAAGAAACAAATGCAGCGCACTGCCGCAGGTCATTTTGCTGCGCTGCACTCTGTTAGTTTCGAAGCACAGGGATGCAACATATTTACAACAATATGTCGCATTTCTGTGGTTCCCCCTGTGCTGACATACAAACTGCTGCCATGCGCCGGCAGAGGTACCCTTGCACCATGGTGCACGGATGCCTGATCGTGGGGAGATTGTTTTTGTGCAGAAAGCAGTACCTTCCTGCACAAAAATAATCAATTGAAGTGATTTTCTCTGCCAATGCATGCTGTAGAATGCAGCATGCAATGAAGGAGGAAAACAATCAAGATAAATGTAGAAATTTCTCCTTGTTTCACCTCGCTATGCAACCCTAAGGGTGGCGTAGCATTCTGACGCATTTTCAGGTTTATGATTGTTCGTAAATCTGGAAATGCATCAGTGTACATGGGTGTTGCGTGGGAACACCGGCAGCAAAACCCACTAACATGCAAAGTGTTGCGTGAAAAGGGGCCTGTTTACAAACACGGGTAAAGTCACGCGGAGTGGCTTTACGTGTGCTTGTAAATATCACTCAGCAGCTTGTGCCGCCGGTGCTTCATGAAACGTGACGCCATGTAGGCTCTGGGGGATTGTAAATCTGCCCCTTAGTATCTTTCATCACAGTAGACTGAAGCAATTTTGACCATGCCTCTTCCTGTAACACCTTCTTCCTGGCTAATGGTATATGGTTATAGTTTTCATGGAGAAGCTTGATAGCTGTATGGTCCTTAGTGGAACTGTGTAAGTTGATTTCAGACGCTTAGAAGCCTAGGTACACCAGTGGTCAAACCACCCGCAGTTTTATATTTATCGGGTCTAGGGGGTTCATTAAGTAGCAAGCTTAGTGTCCAGGTGACCTGATCAAAAGTGGACAATAGCTTTTCATGATCTACAATCGTATATCAAGAAGTAACTTAACTCAGATGAGCTTCTACTGACTAATTGGTGTACACTAGTGGGGTCGATTCCTTCCCATTTCATACGAACCCCGTTAGGCCTGACTAGGGTAATATTAGCTACACATACTGATTCTTTGGCACTTTTAGCCCAGAAAATCATTGACAAAGCTCGTGGGTTGTGATCACTCATCGCATTCAGGATAACACAATTATTACAGACTAAGTCCCTTGCAGAGGAGATCAGGACGTGGTCAATAATAGTGTATGCGTGCCTACCAAGAAAATAGGGAATCTACTCGTCTTTGTCTGTGCGTCTGCATTCTAACAGGAGGAGGTCATATATAACAATTCCAGTGTCAATTGTGTGCATAAACAAAATGATCACAGCTGTTTGGAAGGCAAGCACTTTTTTGTGGAAGCACAACTTCTGCCAAAATAAAACATGTACTCCTCTCAAGCCAGACCATATAAAGACTCAAGCTGCTGGGGAACCACTGCCTCAGAAGTCTGACCACTAAAGTGAAGGAAGGAAACTCTCAGGTGCGATCATCAAATTGATCCTCTGCTGCATTCCTCAACGTTGGTCAGTGGCCGACAGACACATTGGGTAAAGAGTGTGGGTGTTCACCAGTAACAGAAACCCTCACTTTAAAGATTAAGTTTCTGGATATATTTTTTTAACCCCTTAAGTGCTGCGGTCGGCCCCTGGCCATCCCATGTGATGGTGCGCATGTGCAGAGGACGGTCGGGGGCCGTCCGAACCCCGCCCCCTGATTAAATCGCCCGCACCGCTGCGGAATTTGTGCCACGGTCAACGGGTTAAGTATAATTTTTTATTGACATTTCCAAGATATTATAACAGTATTGGTTGAGTATACTGTATCACAGCTGCAATTTGCATATAAATCTCTTGATACCAACCCTTCTTCCACTTCGCTCAGGGTAAGTCACAGTTTATGCAAGGTCAAAATCCATACATTATTTTCCAGTGGTCATCAACAGTGGAGCAGAAATCCTAGTTAGTAACATATTGTAGCAATGCACAATAGGACTCGGGTATCCCTCCACATATTTCCCCCTCCTGCTTACCATCTCTGCTCAACCATGCTCATCTTGCGATGTCAGCAGCTCTGGGAGCATTGCCACCCAGGCCCTTATAACATCCTCTATTTTTTTTATCTTTGTGTGTCTTTCTCACATGACGCCCTTCGAATTGATGTTGTTTTGTTTGATTAAATTCAGTACAATGTTTGGAACAATCGCTGCATGAATGGAGAAGGCACTGGAATTTTAATATTTGTTTGTGGTGTCTATCAACGTTTTTAATCTTATTCAATGGCAGCAAATAAAGGAATGACAAACGGCATTGACATGAGAGGATGTCCTTTCTCTTTTCTTCCCCTTCTTTTTTCTCTCTTGGACATTACACTCTTTTACTCTATATTTTTTTCTTTCTTTTGTTCAGTTAATGCTATTTAAAAAGAAATTAAAATCCAAACCTTGAACATGTTCTCTGGCCTGATTTATTTTGATAATTCTGATCTGCGATATGCAGTCCAATCTCACTTTATTTTTGTACTTTAGAGCGGGAATGTGTCTCGAGTCTATGTGCACATCCTGTTTTTCTGTGAAGCTGTTGTCTCAGAGTTCCCTGTTACTGGTCACTTTAG
Organism: Lissotriton helveticus; assembly: GCF_964261635.1. Lineage (NCBI taxonomy): Eukaryota > Metazoa > Chordata > Amphibia > Caudata > Salamandridae > Lissotriton > Lissotriton helveticus. The sequence continues at coordinate 510,290,014 of NC_136071.1, read as the reverse complement.
TGTAGCACTGAGCCTTGTTGGCCATCCTTTTAATATTCAGCACTTAATATCAGCAATTAGGTCCCTCAATAGGACCTTTGTCAATGTATCAAGGGACATGTGTTTTTTTGTTTTTGCAAGGAAGTGGTTTGCGCCACCTTTACTCCACTGACTATAGTACTCTTGGAAGTCCCCCCAGTAATTGTGAGTTGAATCCACTCCCATTCGATGGTTGTCCAAGGTTAAAGTTTCCCTTCTTTTGGCATGCTCCATCTGGGACCGGGAGAGCAGTTTTATCATTTGCCTTTTGGACTCCTAGGGCAGTAATTATGTTTTTGCGTCCTGACGAAGACCTTTCTTGGTGTATCCACACACACATTACTCCCAGGGTCGAAACGTCGACTTATAGCAGTCTCATGTCCAGGTCCACTATAACCATAGATTGAATAGACATTGCGAGTTATAGTGGAAACCCAGAGAAAGACAGAGAAATTCATGTTATTTTCTCTTTTTGAATTTGACATGTTGTCTGTTTCCCCAATTGTCACTTCAGTCACTTATTGATTTATTTTTGGGAAAAATCTCATGTGATATAAATTAAATGCAATATTCATTCCTTCTATGCTTTCTTGGGTGTCCTCCAACACATCTACGGTAACTATTGTGAATAATTGCATCTAATAACCTTTGCTTCTATGAAAGGACTTTTGATTCTAAAAGTAATTGCCTTTGGCTCTACCCGATGGAACCATTTGTAGCTTTTTTGAATATTTCAGTATTGTGATAGCCCCAGAACATGCTTAAGAAGTCTACTGCTCCTGCACTGTATCATATGTATCTGGTGCTCTTAGATATAATTTTTCATGGTCACTGTAGTGTTAAACAGGTGAATTAATTGTTCTGTTGGGGAAAGATGGGGTCCTATTGTAATCTGATATTCAATTCTGTGTTTGTTTTTTTTCGTTTATTTTGTAGTTATTATATATTTAATTTCAAAAAGTTAAGGGGGAAGTTGTGTTGGGTTTTGTGGTCTTCTTGAGTCCTGCGATATAACAATGTAATGTGATCAAATCTGTGTAGAATGTTTGTAATTGAATTCCACTGCAATTGCCATTGATCTTTCTCCTTGCTGGTGATGCTGTAACTAACATTTTCCTGTGTCTGACAGTTCCCTCCCTAAATCTTCTCCTATGTATGTGTAAACTGTCTGATGTCAATTTAATCATGTCTTGTATTTTCCAATCTATTGAAATTGATTTGCATTTCCCTTCATATTGAGTATCATGTCTAACTTCACATGCTTTTCAACTTCCACATTTGTTGAATATTGAAAGTTAACAACCTTCATGCTAAGAATTGACCCCTAGGTATTCAGTTAATGACCCTTAAACGCTAAAAGATGTGTAAGGTGACATCTTCGTTCACATTTACTGATTTCTGAAAGATCACCCACCTGCACTTAGTTATGTTTGCCGATACCAATAACTCTGTGAGTGTTGCACTGTACAATATTTGAAATCCTGTTGAATACCCTACATTCATTTTGGTAGGTAGAAGGCATTTCTTCCAGCAATGTATTGCTACACTCAGTCGTCTATTATTGTGGTCATACCTGCTGCCCTTGATAGCACTGAGGGCCTGATTATGACTTTGGTGGTCCTCATGCGGGCCACCATCCCAACGCCCCGTGCAGCAGCGGCCGGTGCGGGTAAGTGCAGTGGTCTGGGGGGGGGGCGGAGCAGGGGGAACACCGACAGACGACGGAATAATATTTATTTATTTAATTTTTCCTATTCCATCGCCTGTTGACCCCCCGCCCCCTCCCGCCCGACCGCCCCTCCATGCTTACCTGCACCAGCCACTGCTGGCCCTGCAGGAGGACTGTCAAAGCCGTACTAACACTGCCCACTGGATTACTATTGTAATCCTTGGCTGGTGAACAGTGTTGCGATGGTATCATGAGTGTGCCTGACTACAGAAAGGCACCGCTGAGACACTGCTGCAACATGTTCCTGCATGGTTCGGCATGCACCATGCAGTACATGCTGCACCGTGCAGGAACTAGGGTGCACATTTGCAGGGGGCACAATTTCTGCACAGGCACGGAGCAGCAGGGGACCCTGTTAGGGCCCACTTTGTTGCCTCACAACTAGCCTTTCATGGCGTCCTCACTGCCATGGAAAGGCTGGTGGTGAGGTAACTTGTAATATGCTTGGCGGCGCCACTGTGGAACCACTAGCATGTTACTCAGCCTGATGGCCGCACCACCACTGCTGGATCCAGGTTCCCCAGTGGCCGCTGTGGTCCAGTGATGGTCCGACCACCAAAATTGGAATACAGCAGGCGGGCCGCCAGTCTGGTGGTCTGTGGATCGCAGCACGTGAACTCGTAATCAACCCCTAAGTCTATTAGTGGTGTCCCACTCGTTGCTTCCCTCAAAAAATGACTTTTCTTTGTGTAGCTGCTGGTGTCATTAGACTGCCAACTGTAGTTTTATCATGACCTAATATAATGCATAATTTGGTGCTCCCAATCTCCATTGCATTAATGGTAACTGGAGTTTCCAGAGTGTCATTAAGGTTCTTCCGCCCACTATATCACTTGTTTCAGCACATTGTTTAGATGTGCAAACTCTTTTTTGAGGGATTGCACAGGTATGTTTGCAAAGTAGTAGAGAAGGCAAGAAGGCATTATAGCCCTACCATTTTAGACAGTGCTACACTGATTTTCTTTATCAGTGGACACTGCTCTGTGAGCTCCTCTCACCTGAGGTCATCGAGTGGGCTCCTCTGCTACTGTCCAAACTCGATTTCCTGGATTTGGTGCCTCTGCTTTGAAGAACCGGTGTTCCTGGCAGCGTTTTTACATTGAGCCTGAGCAGCGCATGTGCTGTTCTGCGAGGCATGCTGTTTGGAGTATGTACTTGCAGCCCCGCCCACTCTCCACCCATATTTGTGTTTGGCTTGTGTCATTGTCCTTTGTAAATGCCGGCTTCTGATTTGTTATTAGGTTAGTCCCTCCTTAGTACCGCCTTGTCTACATTTGTAACCTCCCATGGGGACTGGCCCTTTTACTTCGGTTGTTACACGGCACTTCTTATTTAGTCTATAAGCACTATTTTCTTTAATAAGTTTGTCTTACTGCAGGAGGGTAGGAGGGTCTCTCACGCGCAGTTGTGACGACTGGCATGTTTATTTAACTCGTAGCAAGCGGCAAGCTCTTCAGGGGCCTTGGGAAAGAGAAGGGGGCAACTCAGCGATGCCTTTAGGGAGGTTAACGGTGCGTGATGTAAATTCCACTAGATCTGGCATGTTTATTTTCTGAATGAACATCTATGTTAAACATGAATATATGCTTAAGGTTTGCTCCTCCACTCACTTGCTAAAAACCATGACTTCAACAAATGGCTCTTATCTTCTTTTCTCAATTTGTTCCTCCGTGAAATAGATCCAAAAAATAAAGAATCTCTTTTGCTGCAAATGTCTCTTTGGACACACTCTCCCGCAACCGCAAGTGCAAACCCGACTGGAATGTAGTGGAGCGCTTTACTGAGAAGTTCTCCAGTTACAAAGCGGCAGCTCGCTGGGCTTTGCTCCTTGGCTTAGATGGTGTGCTTTCACCCCCAGCTTAATGTTGCTCTCACTCATTTGCTTTTCTCCCCCTGCCCGCAATTCTGCTCTATCTATCGTTTGCTTCCCCCACCGCACCATCATTTTTGCTTCCCAACACCCGCACCCTCAGTTTTGCTTCCCCACACCCTCCCCGTCTGTGTTCCTTCTGCTACCTTCTGTTTGCAACCTTCACCCACACACACACTTTTAAACAAGCATTTGGAATACAATATGTCTCGCATTTGTGAGAGTTTAAGCTATTGGCATTGTAAATGACAATGCCTTTTATTTATGTTTTAAAAACCAAAACATAGACAGTGCCAATAGCTCAAACTTGTGTAAATGCGAGACCTATTGCATTGCAGATGCTTGTTTTTAAAGACTAGACTCCTTTTGTTGGTCAGAATCAGGTGCAGGAGCGCAGCTGTGGAGGCTCTGAGATTCGAATCAATACTGGTCCCCATTTGTAAAAAAAGGGGACAGGGAAAATCTAGCATGTTATAGGCCAATTTCGCTGCTGGGTTCCACTGTTAAACTCATAGGGCGAGTTTTGTTAAATAGACTGCAGGATTGGGCGGAGGATCAGTCGATCATAAGCAATTTACAATATGGCTTTCATAAGGGTCTGGGCACAGTAGAACAGGGCCTCAATCTAACTATCCTGCTAGGTAAATACATTAAGGCAAAAAGGGGAAGGTTATTCCTGGCATTTGTTGTTGATTTAATGGCGGCGTTCGATTGCGTTATCCATGACAAGCTGTGGAAGATTTTAGAGGGGATGGGGGTGGACGTTTTATTAATTTCCTTCCTGAAGGAGCTCTATTCAGGAGCAAAGGCGAGGGTCCGTCATGGGGTTGGGGGGAGTGCACAAATCTTTTTAGAGTAATGAGAGGAGTGAGACATGGCTGTGTGTCATTGCACCCTTTCTTTTTACGTTGCTGTGGAAAAGTAAATTTTGCCATGTTCTGTGTCCCTACGTGTCATCCATCATATGTTATATGTGCATGATTAATATGCATATGTTATTCCCCATGTTTGATTAAAGACGCAATTACAGTTGTGTCCACCTCTAGTATGTCAGTTTCCAGTTTTCGTGAATAATACGAGTATCAGGCCTATGTAAAGTTACGTTGCCACGTTTCTCAGTGTGCACGTTATTCCATTGTAAAGTCCCCGTTTCTAGGCCTCAAAAGGGCCCGGACACCAGATTCAGCTCCTGTCTACTGAAGCCTCGCTGAGGAGCGATACAGCCCCCACCTGTATCCTCGACCCTTCACTTACTTCCTGCCTCGCAGTGCCCGGCTCAGCCTGGCTCTGCCTCTGAGTCTGCCAAGAGTATGTTATGATTCCAGTTATCAGTTTAGTCCTCCTCCTCTGCATTCCTAAAGCTACTGAATCGCATCAATAGTTTCTGTCATTGTCTAGCCTTTACGTCTCCATGTAAGAGAAATACTGCATTTAATGGTCATTTAATATTCTTCATCACGCACTACATATAGAATAATGCATGCTCCAGTCTTAGAGTCCGTTAGCCTCTCCCCTCCTGACTCTTAAATTCATATCAACATGTTCCCTAAACATCAGATACTAGATAGGGTTTAGGTACATGTCGCCCTGACTCTCCAGACTTCAGTCTCTGCTCCTAGCACAGAGTTCATAGCCCCCAGCTTCTCCTAGTGATACGTCATTGCCAGTTTGCGCGCACCATCAGGTTAGAGGTCCCGGCTCCTCAGGTAGCCCCCTCCATGGTTTCCGCCCCATTCATGACATATTCTGTTACGTTTGCATCACATGTCTACGTATACGCCCTGTTACACCTCTTTTCACCCTTATCTTTCGCGACTGCTACGCGTCACGCCTATTGCTCCACCCACTGCTACGCCTATTGCAATGTAATGCTATGTGCTTGCGCTATGTATATATGCTCATGTACTGTTATTAAAAAGTTATCCTTCCTAGCCTTTTTGTCCAGATCCTGGCAGCGCTGCCAGGGCTTGCCATCCTATTCCTGTGCAGGTTGTCCTGTCCCTGTCTTTATGCTGTATTAAACCTGCAAAACTCCTACTACCTCGAATCTTGACTCTTATTTATTGAGCTATCTGTTATTCATTTATACATTCAAAAAGAGAGGTATTATTTATTTATTTACCACATAATGGCGCCCGAACAGGGACTTGCCCTTTCCCCACGCGTCGGTGAAGCCACGCCGACCCCCTGACCCTCTACAGTCGTGACGGAACTCTTCTGCGCACCGGCAGATATTTCTGCTTCAAGTATCCCTCAGGCCCACGGAGGAGACGGAGGAGGCGGTCCAGCATCCAGACGAGACGGTGGAGGAACGCGGCGAGTCCCGACCAGAGCCCAAGCCGAGAGTCCAAGGTCCGAGGTATCCGGAGGTCCACCCGTAACTGAAGTCCGAAGTTCGTCGTCCGTCGTTGTAGCAGTCCAGTCCGATCCGAGGCCTTCCGTTCTTGCTGCCCGGTGAGTACCGTCGCTGGGGTAGTATCTAGACAGGGTCAATCTAAATTGACTCTGGTCCGTGGGTTGGTGGTACACAGACCCACAAACGAAGTGTTCACCTAGGTGGATACGGGTCTTGATGCGTCCCTTTATGGGACCGGTATGTTCCGTACTGTTTCAGCAGTGCATCCAGTAACTCTAGTCTGTTCCATTCTCGAGAAATTCTTGTGTTTCTGTTCTCAGTATTCCAGGTAATATTCTGTCCGAACTGTTATGTTATGATGTTGTTCAATGTATTTCCAATGTCGTGGTATGCCTGAATTGTTCTCCCAATTGTTATTGTTCCTCGTCTATTGTATTGTGTTCCGATTCAAGTTTACAATGTCTCTCTTTTCGAGATTACGTCAGTTAAAAACTAGAAAGGGTTTGTTAGAAGAAGCAGTTCCAGTTCCGCCTAGGGACAGTCCAGGTCATTTTATGTATCAGAAGCATGGCATAAGTGCCATATTATATCTAGATTTATGGGTAGATTATACCAAACAGTTAGAAGAAAAGTATAGATGGCCCGTATCGGGTACATGGGATGCCGAGTGCATCATGAGAGTAGAAGAAGCATTATGGAAAAAGAAAGCCAGACAGTCACAGAAAGATGCCATCGAGTTATGGCGCAAAGAAGCTCATAAAAGAACCGAAAAAGAAATCAGAAAGTCAGAATTAAGTAGAGAATCCTCAGAACGAGCACAAGAAAAAGAATTAATCGAGATAGGTGAACGAATTAGAACTGAACAATCAGAGAGACAGAGGAATGCCCTCATTAAGGGTATGTACCCTCTTCTTGCCGAGGGCTTGCCAAAAGCGACCCCGGAGGCATCCAGTAATTTTCCGGCACCACTAGTTCCGACCAAGCTACGTCACAAACCGACCGCAGCTGATATTTTTATTTCGTCCTATTTGGACGACACAGTCCCAGAATATGCAAATCCTGTTCCCGCTCCACCAGTCCCCGTAAATCAGGCACTCCCTGCTCCTCCAGACACCGGGGTACCTCTTGCAGTACCTGTTACGGTCCCCCCGGTCCAGCCCGCCATACCAGTTCAGTCCGCATCTCAATTTCCTGCCACACTAGTACGAAGAGGGTCAGTAGACGACTCTAGTTTAGGGGCCGCAGGAGGAGGTCCTCCTCAAACCCCGCCGCCACACAAGCGTTTAACGACAGCCGAATTACATATGCAAGCATCACAGCGTACGCCCAGGTATCAGTCTGTTGCAGAAATAAGAAAAGCCCTTAACGAATGTGGCTATGATCCAGTCCCAGGCGAGGATAGTATGGTTTTATATTCATTACGCGTAAGAAAGGTGACCGAGTATCTAGTCACCCTACCGAATATGAAAGAAGACCTAGACAGAATATATCGTTTCATCCGTACAGGGGATGATCCAGAAAGCATTGGCGAGGCCATGTCTCAAAGGAAAGCTGAGACCCAGCTCATGATATTAAAGTTTCTGATCAATTGTCTAATAAGAGAACAAGATTACCCGTCCAAAGATCAAGCCGAAATGAGAACCCTGACAAAGTGGAGTGATAATATAGCCGAGGGTAAGCACAAGACTATCGGTGCTATAGAGAGTATGTATAAGAAGATTCGTAAAGAAATAATAAGGATACACGAACAACGTAAAGCAGCACAAGTAAGCGAGAAAGAAAGTAACTCTGATACTGAAGAGGTTGAGGACGAGAATCCCGACAGAATAGCGTATGTAGGAAAATCTAGATTTCCAGATCGCCATTTACGCCTAGAACACAAGTCTACTTTCCATCATCCAGCACCAGAACAAGGTTCTCTAGAACAAGTATTCCAAGCTACAGATCACATTCTGAAATCACGAATCGGTTACAGTGAGTTAAGTACCATGCATGAACAAGAACTAGTCCGATCAGCAGTCCGATGGATTACTGATTCTACCACTTTTCCAGACGAAATAGTGGCACAAATGTTTCTGAAAATGCCCCCAGCCGAGCAACGACTGGCGGGTATGTATATGATCCAGCACCTCATTACATTGTATGAGGGTCAGCACTCTGATCCAGGCCCGTTACATGATATCCTGAACGAGTTACTCCAGTATAGATGGAAAGGTTTAGGTACCGATTTAATTAGTGTCATTCTAGAACAGCGTCACAAATATAGAACGTTTTTGAATCCGCATTTTGTTCATGTCTCACCCCCAGAAAGTAAACCATTTTACATGGAGAGACAGAATCCGTTACGAGAAGTCCACCCAGTTAGAGGAACGGGTGGCGAACTAGAACGAGTGTTTGTTTACACTCCGATTACAAAGATGGAACTCCTAGAGATGAAGAAATTAATCCCCTGTCATGATAAAGATCCAGCAGGGTTCCATCGAGAATTAAAAGACATGCTCCGTATGGGAGAATACACGTATCCAGATATAATTAAAATGTTAAAGGTTCTGCTGCCCGCAGGGGTGTATGAAAAGCTCAAGGAAAAAGAATGGGAGGTGGGAGAGAAAAAGATCGATTGGGCAGTTCTAGAAGCCGAAGACAAGACACGAGTACCAGGTACCGGTCTTGGAGCGAAATGTAAAGAATTACCAGAATTATTAATACAAGTTTTACCCAGATTATTGACAACTAGAAAGGAAGACTGGGATGCAATCTCAGCTTGTAAACAGAAACAAGACGAAGACATTAGTGATTTTTATTCTAGATTTGAGAAATGTTTTAGCATCAACAGTGGCCTCAAGACAAGTAGTGAGTCATACCCTCATCTTTTTGTTACTAAATTAGTCGAGAATTCAAGTCCACCGATTAAAAATCGAGTTTTGAAAGTCGAAAGTACCTGGCAAGCTAATACCCCGTCCCAGATGTTACAGATGCTCCAATACCACCAGAATAGAATCAGAGAAGAGCAAGAACACGAGAGAAAACGTATGAAAGACACGAAAATGAAAGTACTAGTTGCACAATCTGTTCCTCAAGACAGTCAGAAGAGGGGTCCGAATCAAGCCAGTCATCCTGCAGCTCCCGTTAAAGGAAACTGCAATTATTGTAAACAGCCAGGTCATTTTATAAACGAGTGTGCAGTTCTGAAACATAACATAGCTACCGGTAAGACTAAAGAAAGACCACGTCCGCCTAGACAAGAACAAGTTTCACAGATTCCTCAGTCACAGAATGCACCACAGACAGTTACAGCTCCGCAGCCCATCGCTGCAACACAGCATGTTACACAGCAAATGTATCAGTATGCACAGTCTGAGTATCCAGAGTACCAGCAGTATTCATGAAACAGCCTAGAGAGGGAGGTAGGCTTGCCTCTCATCGAGATACCTGTAGATCAAGAAGGTCCCTATGTTCACAGTCAAGTATTAGGGAAAGACAGAAAGTTTTTGATCGATACAGGGGCAAGTAGGACCACTATAAGTCACGCCGAAGTTCCAGGGGCTCCGCTCTCAGGCTCAAGAAATGTTTCCCTTGGATTTTCAGGAAAACCTATTGTAAATGAGATATCAAAGCCAGTTACTCTAGAAGTAGGTCCATTGTCCCGTACTACTGATCTGTTACTTACTAAGTCATGTCCAGAAAACCTATTAGGCATTAAAACACTGAAAGAATTAGGTGCAGTTATATGCTGTTCCCCAGAGGGAATACGTCTGTTCCTACGTGACTTTAAGGGTCACTATGTATTACGAGATTTTGATCCCAAATTGTCTAATGTTCCGCAGCATCTATGGGCGCAAGGTCCAACTGATGTAGGGTACATGCAAATCACACCCCATCGTGTGACTCTCAAGACAGGTGTAGTGTTACCACGAATCAGACAGTACAGATTGCCACCTGAGGCTGTAGCAGCCTTATCCAAAATTATTGACGAGCTCATCGCTCAAGGAGTAGTTGTAGAAACTGACTCCAATGTATGCAATTCTCCGATCATTCCAGTCATGAAACGTACTGATCCGAATACACCTCCAGTATATCGATTAGTGATTGACCTACGAGAACTTAATAAATGTATTATTCCCCAGTATCCAGTTGTCCCAGATATCTCTTCCCTATTGACAGCCATTGATTCCGAAGCCATGTTCTTTACTGTAATCGACCTCAAGAACGCGTTTTTCAGTGTTCCCATTCTTCCAGACAGCCAGTTTCTTTTCGTATTCTGTTTAAATGGAAGGAGCTATATGTTCACACGAGCTCCTCAAGGTTTCACAGAAAGCCCTAGTATTTACAGTCAAGCACTCAAGAGGCAACTAGACAACATTCACATGCCAACTGACACTGCCCTGCTCCAGTATGTCGATGATCTACTGATCACAGCCCGTTCTGAACGTGCTTGCGAGCGAGCATCCCTTACAGTCTTGTATTTCCTAGCCGAGATGGGGCACAAGGTGTCCCCTTCTAAGCTTCAATTCTGTGTCCAGCAAGTGGTCTACTTAGGACACTTACTGTCCAAGAGGGGTAGGCAGTTGACACCAGACCGTATTCAGTTAATAGCGAGTCTTCCTCAGCCCAAGACCCAGAAGGAGGTACGTGCCTTTATCGGCCTCACTTCTTATTGCAGACAATGGATTCCTCAGTATGCATTTCTAGCCAAGCCACTGATACAGTTAACGACACAGGAGGCAGCCGTACCGACTGTCCTCCCTTGGACATCTGAACATACACTCAGTTTCAATGAGTTAAAGAAAGCCCTATGTCAAGCTCCAGTTCTAGCTACACCGAACTACAGTAAGCCTTTTACACTTTTCGTCACTGAACGCGAAGGTACAGCATTATCTGTTCTCACACAAGATCAAGCAGGACAATACAAGCCATGTGCTTATTTTTCGAGCACATTAGATCCTGTAGCCCAGGCTCTGCCTGCGTGCCTCAAGTCAGTTGCAGCCACAGCCCTAGCTATCAGACAAAGTGATTCCATAGTCTTAGGACACTCCCTGACAGTACAAGTTCCACACTCCGTGGAAGTTCTTTTAAACCGAACACAGACTCAGCACTTGACAATTGCACGTTTAACAGGTTATGAATTGACACTGTTCCAGCCACACATAGAAATCAGACGCTGCAACGTTTTAAATCCTGCTACATTGTTACCATCAGTTACTTCGAATTCTGCCACACATGACTGTGTGGAAGTAGTTAACATTACGACAAAGCCAAGACAAGATCTGACAGATATTCCGTTACCAGACCCCGACCTGACACTTTATGTGGATGGTTCATGTATGAGAACAAGTACAGGAGAACTAGTCGCCGCGTATGCAGTGACTACTGATACTAAAGTTATTGAGACACACCGTATTGACACCCTGTCCGCTCAAGCAGCAGAGCTAGTTGCTCTGACACAAGCCTGTATACACGCCAAGAACTTGAAAGTTAATGTTTACACAGATTCACGTTACGCATTTGGAGTCGTACACGACTTCGGAGTGCTCTGGCAAGAGAGAGGTTTCATGACTTCTCATGGAACCAAGATTCAGCATGGTCTCCTTATTCAAGCTCTGTTAGATGCCATACATTTACCGACATCCATTGCTATCATGAAGTGCAAAGCACATACGAAAGTTACTGACACCATTTCCCAAGGTAATGATCTAGCAGATCGCACAGCCAAGCTTACAGCACAGACTCCAGACATTCCAGTTAACCCAACACAGACATATACTCCAGATCCGACTACATGTATGACAGTTAAGACCCTACACAAGATGTCATAGACATACAGTTACATGCTACTCCTGAAGAAATCAAGAAATGGTCCGAACAAGGAGGGGTCCAGACAGATCAGGGATGGTTAACGAAGGGTAGAGCCACATGGTTTCTCCCCGACTCTATGGTTCAAGTCATTATTAATACCGCACATAGTCCAGCACATTTAGGAGAAAAAGCTATGTTAGACAGTATCCAGAACATTTGGTTCAACAAGCATTTACGAGCTGCAGCCAAGCAGAAAGTCCGTACCTGTATGATATGTTGTCAGTTTAATCCAGGTAAAAGTGTCCCGGTGGAACAAGGTGGATTCCAGCCCCCTGACCACCCTTTTGAAGTCCTCCAGATGGATTATATTCAGATGGAGCGATGTCGAGGTTTCAAGTATGTCCTTGTAGTTGTATGCGCTTTGTCCAGGTGGACAGAAGCATATCCAGTTCCAGATTACACAGCCGCGACCACTGCCAAGCAGTTGGTTCGTGAGTTCTTCCCCCGTTATGGACTCCCTAGGGTCGTATATTCTGATAACGGCCAGCCATTCTCCTCAGAGTTAATGAAGCATGTTTCCCTTTTGTTAGGGTACCAGTGGAAGTTCCATTGTGTACGCCATCCTGAAGCAGCAGGTCTCGTAGAGAGCCATAACCAGACCCTGAAAATTCGCATCGCCAAAGTATGTAAAGAGAAAGGTGTGGACTGGCTAGTAGCTCTGCCAGTCGCTTTGTTCTATATGCGCATGGTCGCACATTCCAGATCAGGTCTGTCCCCGTATGAGGTCGTATTCGGCCGCCCCCCTAACATGTGGGGTACACCTAGACCCCGAAGTATTACCGATGTTTCAAGTAACATGCTGACAGATTACCTAGCTTCCTTGATGTCTGCCCTCAACTCTTGTCGTTCACAGGTTGCCGCCGCATTTCCAGACAATACCGAGGTGGCACCGCATGAAATCGTTCCAGGATCCATGGTTCTTGTCCGGAATTTCGACTGCTCAAGTCCGCTAGAGCCACGCTGGAAGGAGCCCCGACAGGTCCTCCTCGCCACCCGTACAGCCGTGAAGTTGGAGGGTCGCAAAGGCTGGGTGCACCTTTCGCACGTAAAGAAATTTTATGGACTGAAACCCGTCTCAAAGAACATTTCCCAGGATTTGAAGGATTGCCAAAGTACTATTCTCAAGGACTGTCCCGCAAAGAACAATGATACTGCACCCTCCCCGTTAGAGAAAAATCCGCAACAGGAGTACAAGTTGAAACTCCGGTCTAGTAAAATAAGTCAGCCAGTTTGATTGTCTAAGTCCTCCCCTAGGTGAAACGGTTAGACTGTTTCTGACATGTATAAAATAGACCCCCATAGTGAGAGAGTTAGTCAAAACTCAATTCGATGTATCGTTTTTCTAAGTTTCATATTGTTTCTCAGCATTATGATTTCCTGCACCAGTTATGCATTTTACCTGTATCTTCCAGTTTCTCATGTAAATACGTCTTCTAATGTTACAGTAGAGCACACGTTTAGTGATCTGCCTCCTCATGAACTCTCTTACCGCCTCGCTATGCGAAATAATTCTTTCATCCGCATGTTACATTATTCACACCAGACCAGCAATGCCACTAATTGTTGGGTATGTGGTCGACTCCCCCCTTTCCAGACACCGAAGGGAGTTCTGCCACTCTTTCCTTATCCATTTTCACATAATGGTTCGTGTGGAGCATGGTCCACGTTAACGTCATCCTCAACAGATATGTTTTTTCTTAACAGTACATGTTTTCCAGACAAGCAAGGTCTTCCCCACAGAATAGGGTTAGATCTAGAAAATGAAGTGTACAATTTAGGTAATTATTCTTCGAATTTCATGGTCCTGAATGTTCAGTCTGATACTACTCCAGACTTACCTACTATTTCAGTACTACCAGTCAAAGGCGAATTATGTGTCCGAAATAATGGTTCTACACACGTAGGACATAGTGATTGTACTACTATTGTCAAATACAGTGACAGTGGGAAATCTATTTTCAAAGCTTCACGTCATTCTTATTTTATTTGTGGTCAGACCGCATATGTTCGTCTGCCCCTCGATTGGGAGGGAACCTGTTACATTGCCTTCCTACTGCCACCTGTTTTCCTAGCCCCACCTGATTATCATAGAAACACACATCTAGTACACATTAGACATAGAAGGGAGTCCCCCATTGTCGATTATACTGAAACTGCTCTAGAACAGTATACAGATTTCAATAGAGGTTTCTTCTTCTTTATAGGACCTATCCAGAATAGTAAGCTAATCCGTAGGTTAACCAGAACCCTTGAAGCAGTAGTCAATGAGACTGCCTCTGCCCTAGGTAACTTAACCGAAGAGCAATCTGCTATGAGATTTGTCGTTTTACAGAATCGTCTCGTCCTTGACGTCATATTGGCCGATAGGGGCGGGGCCTGTAGAGTCATCGGATCTAGTTGCTGCATTTTCATTCCAAATAACGCGCCGTCTGTTTATTCAGCTATAACCAGACTCCATAAAATTGCCCATCTGTTACACCAAAACCCAGGCACCTGGACATGGTCCGGTTGGTTCTGGAATATAATTTCCGCCTGGGGATGGAAAGTCTTGTCCTTTCTAGGTATTGCAGTAGCGATCATATTCAGTTGCTGCCTCTGTATACAATGTGGCCCTGCGATTTGCGGCATTTGTGCTACATCATGTATTCCTAGTCCCAAGCCCCGTTCTAGATCCCGTTCCAGGATAATTCGAGACGAGCAAATGATACTGTATGAAATGATAGATGGTATCATGAATATTGATGTTTCCTGATGGAAACGTAGTGACAAGGAGGGAATGTGGAAAAGTAAATTTTGCCATGTTCTGTGTCCCTACGTGTCATCCATCATATGTTATATGTGCATGATTAATATGCATATGTTATTCCCCATGTTTGATTAAAGACGCAATTACAGTTGTGTCCACCTCTAGTATGTCAGTTTCCAGTTTTCGTGAATAATACGAGTATCAGGCCTATGTAAAGTTACGTTGCCACGTTTCTCAGTGTGCACGTTATTCCATTGTAAAGTCCCCGTTTCTAGGCCTCAAAAGGGCCCGGACACCAGATTCAGCTCCTGTCTACTGAAGCCTCGCTGAGGAGCGATACAGCCCCCACCTGTATCCTCGACCCTTCACTTACTTCCTGCCTCGCAGTGCCCGGCTCAGCCTGGCTCTGCCTCTGAGTCTGCCAAGAGTATGTTATGATTCCAGTTATCAGTTTAGTCCTCCTCCTCTGCATTCCTAAAGCTACTGAATCGCATCAATAGTTTCTGTCATTGTCTAGCCTTTACGTCTCCATGTAAGAGAAATACTGCATTTAATGGTCATTTAATATTCTTCATCACGCACTACATATAGAATAATGCATGCTCCAGTCTTAGAGTCCGTTAGCCTCTCCCCTCCTGACTCTTAAATTCATATCAACATGTTCCCTAAACATCAGATACTAGATAGGGTTTAGGTACATGTCGCCCTGACTCTCCAGACTTCAGTCTCTGCTCCTAGCACAGAGTTCATAGCCCCCAGCTTCTCCTAGTGATACGTCATTGCCAGTTTGCGCGCACCATCAGGTTAGAGGTCCCGGCTCCTCAGGTAGCCCCCTCCATGGTTTCCGCCCCATTCATGACATATTCTGTTACGTTTGCATCACATGTCTACGTATACGCCCTGTTACACCTCTTTACACCCTTATCTTTCGCGACTGCTACGCGTCACGCCTATTGCTCCACCCACTGCTACGCCTATTGCAATGTAATGCTATGTGCTTGCGCTATGTATATATGCTCATGTACTGTTATTAAAAAGTTATCCTTCCTAGCCTTTTTGTCCAGATCCTGGCAGCGCTGCCAGGGCTTGCCATCCTATTCCTGTGCAGGTTGTCCTGTCCCTGTCTTTATGCTGTATTAAACCTGCAAAACTCCTACTACCTCGAATCTTGACTCTTATTTATTGAGCTATCTGTTATTCATTTATACATTCAAAAAGAGAGGTATTATTTATTTATTTACCACATTGCACACAAATGATTTAGGAAACACATTGGTCCAAGAGTGCAAGGACCTACCGTTAGTAGGTAAACGTCCTATTCCTGTACTTCGGTACCTGGATGATGCGGTCCTTATGGCCTGCACGCCTCTGGAACTTCAAAGGGTAGTCACCAGTTTTACTAATTTTATGTCAAATTTGGGTCTTACCTTTAATTCTTCTAAGACGTTTGTAATGAAGTGAGGGTTAGGCTATAATAAGACTAGAGCTCTTTTTATTGATGTGAACCGGATTGAATGTACAAAAACTTTTTCTTATCTATGGATTTTATTCGATCGTACAGGGATCTGGACTCAGGCAGTTAAGGCCAGGAGGTTGTTGTTTAAAAAGGCATTGAGGGCCAGATGTAGGTAGGCATTTTCCGGTCGGTAACGGCCGAATTCTGCCGTTACCGACCGGTAAATGCAATTTGAGATGTAGGGCCCTGTATTTTACATATTCGGTAAATTTACCGATCGGTAAATTTACCGATTCTGTAAAATACCGAATCGGTATTTTTACCGATTCGGTAAAATTGATATGTAGGTGGGACTCTTTTGAGTCCCACAAGCATTACAGAATCGGTATTTTACCATCAAATTCTATTTGATGGTAAAATACCGATTCCGGTGTGCATGCACATGTGTGCATGCACACCTGTGCCATATGACAGGCAGACCTGCCCTTAGGGCAGGTATGCCTGCCACATGGCACCCGAACCTGTTTTGGGGGTGCTAGAGGGTGTCAAAGTGACACCCTCTGCACCCTTGTCAAATTCGGTATTTACCGATTTGGTAAATACCGAATCGGTAATGCCCATTCATTCCTATGGGCTTCAAAGCCCATAGCAATGAATGGGCATTACCGGTCGGTATTTACCGAATCGGTAAATAACGATTTTTACCAATTCGGTAAATCAACATCTGGATTTACCTAAATCTCGGTACTTCTATTTTACCGATTCATAAATACCGAATCGGTAAAATTCGGTATTTTTGAGTCGGTAAAATAGAATTACCTACATCTGGCCCTGACTGCTTTATCAAATTTTAGCAGAAAAATGGGTAGACGGTCCCCGGTAGAATTGCTTCATATATATAAAGCAAAATGTGTAGCAATTGCCTCCTATGGTGTGGGTATCTGGATTTATGCCAACGTGAACTCCTTACAGACTGCCAAAAACATGTTTTTTAGGTTCCTGTTCGCAGTTCAGACAGCACCTCTACCTACATATGCCACACGGAAGTGGGCATGCCATGTTTAGTGGGCACACTAGAAATTCAGCCAGTCCTCTTGTGGCACAGGATCTGGACCTCCGACAAAACGATACTTAATTGTAATATATTGAATGATAGCCTAGGGCTAGATGGGGTTAAGCATATTAGATGGCTAGAGTACGTTAAAACCTTTCTATCTAACCTAGGCCATCAAGCATAATACAATGATCCCAATACCATGTGTAACGTGTCCAGGAAAGATCTTAAAGATAGTTGCCTGCACTTGTTGGGTGAAATTAGAACTACAACCGAAATGACAAAATCAACAGGTCAAGCCCATCATCTCACCCTGACGACTTTAACAATATAGCCATATATAAGGATGATTACAGGCGACTATGACATATTTTTATAAATGCGTTTTAGACTGGGTATTTTACATAGATCTGCAAGTTTCCCCAAATTAAACGACTGGACAAGAGTGTTAAACAATTGTCCGTGTGACTATGTATCTGTACAGTCAACCATGCATGTATTATTCTTTTGTAAATTTTACTCAGCCCTGAGAAGGAGGTGGATCATTCCTGCATGGATGTATGTCAGTACAACGCGATCTTTTAGATCGCGGTACATGACAATGCTGCCCTGACAATGCAAGTCGTTACAACGACTTGCGTTGTAGAGCGTGGATTGTGGAATATTATAATGTTATATTCCAACACCAGTCCACGTAACAGTAGGGAAGGTGTTGGAATATAAAATTACAATATTCCTTATACAACAGTGCCATCCAGCGCAAGTCGTAGTAACAACTTGCGTTGTAATGGCATCGTTGTAAAGGCAACGCGGTGTAAACACCACGTTGTAAACGATGTTCCCCTCCAGTATTAAGGTCATTCGGGTTAAAACAATGTCGCCCAGCACTCCTGGCCCTACAATTTTTAGAAAAAGAATTTGTCATCGCTTCTGTGATTGATTTAAAACAAAATTGATTTAAATGTAGAAAACCTATAATGATATGATTTCACTATGAGTATGAATATGTGCTTGGTCTTATTTATTTTTCTAATTATGTTACAATTGCATTCTAATAATTGTTTATGGAATATTAATCATGCCGAAATTTTAATGTGCTTTTATGATTAGCTAAAAAAAGCAACCGAATAAAGTTGAATTGAATTAAATTGAGGCTCTGAGATTCCCAACAGATGGGGCATTAGTCTCGGTAAGAAGGAGTACACCTTCAGACAGGTCACTCCCATTTTTACTTTTCGGCTTACATCCTAATTTTATAAAAAGTTAATGCTTTCTTCCTTTCTTAAAGATGCAGTACTACATTATTGTAAATAGCCGCAAGCATGTTGATCCTGTGGGAAACAACCATCACAACGCAACTTTCACAACACAATACCATCACAACACAACTTTTACAACGCAAGATCCATTACAACGCAAGCTATTACAACGCATGCCATTACAACGCAGATGCTATTACAATGCATGCCATTACAACGTCATACATCCGTTCCTGTAGTTCTTCCGTTTTATATAACTATCTAAGCCGCACACCTAGTACCTAAGACCGCTGAGCCTTCTCCAAGGCGAGGTCGCCCCCACTCCGCTGCTCCTGCCTGCCACCTGCCAGAGCCTCGTTGCTGACTGCTGCCTGCCTGCCTGAGCCTCGCTCCGCCGCCTCGCCGCTGCCTTCGGCACTTTCCCCCCTCCTGCTGCTCCGCTGCTACCTACCTCGCTCTTCCCCTCGGCTGACACCCCGTTTTTCCTTTCTCCCTTCCTGCTTGCCTGAACCCCCTGAAGCTCCGCTGCTGCCTACCTCGCTCTTCCCCTCTGCTGACACCCCGCTTTTTCTTTCTCCCTTCCTGCTTACCTGAACCCCTCCTCTGCTGCCCTTCCTTGGGTCTCCTCCGCCGGACCAACCAGCCGCCGCAGAGCCGCCCTGCGAGCCCCTTCCCGCCACAGACCTCCGCCGACCCCGCCCCCCCCTGCCCATTGGACGCCCGCTCCCACCACCCAGCTGACCCGCCCTCCAGGCTCCTCTCTTATGACGTCCCCAGAGCGACCGCGCAGCGGAAGCGCGCAGCGGGAGCACCGAATGAGCGCCAAAGGTGCGCCAAAGGTAAGCCCGTCTGCGCCCGTCCGCACCTGGACCGCGCCCAGTGCCAGGACCCCTGGGCCCCGCAGACACCAGCCCACCCGCCGAACCTACCTCGCCACCGAACTCATCGCACTCAACGACGGCCGAAGCCCGGGTTGCTACCGAGCCACCCCAAGACGCACCCACGGACCCTTCTGCTGCCACTCCTGCAAGTTCACCAGCATCCGGACCTGCACCACGCCGGCACCCACCAAGACGGACAACAGCAGCAGCCACCTGAAGTGCATCCTGCTCAACACCCGCTCCGTCCACAGACACGCCGTCGAGCTCTGGAACCTGCTCGACACCACAGCCCCAGACGTCGCCTTCATCACGGAAACCTGGATGAACGCCTCCTCAGCGCCCGACATCGCTATCGCCATCCCAGACGGATACAAGATCATCCGGAGGGACCGCATCAACCAGACTGGAGGAGGCATCGCCATCATCCACAGGAACACCATCCGCATCACGACCAACACCGATGACACCCTCAAACCCGCCGAGCACCTGCACTTCCAGATCCACATCAACCCCAAGACCACCCTCAGAGGCACCCTCATCTACAGACCCCCGGGACCACGCACACAATTCAGCGAGGACATCGCCGACTTCGTCAGCCCACACGCCCTCCCCTCCTCTGACTACATCCTCCTCGGGGACCTCAACTTCCACCTGGAGAACAACAACGAACGCAACACCACCACCCTGCTGGACAACCTCGCAAACCTCGGACTCAAGCAACTGGTGACCACCCCCACCCACTACGCCGGACACACACTCGACCCCGTCTTCTCATCCAGCAAGGACATCGCCTTCAGCCACGCCACCGGACTCCACTGGACGGACCACAGCTGCGTCCACTTCAGCTTCACAAGGACCACGACTCACCACCACCAGCAACAGGTTGCACGCAGAAGCTGGAACAAGATCACAGCCGACCAACTTGTGACTTCCCTGAGCAAGAACCCACCCACCAGCGCAACGAACCCCAGCCGAGCGGCCACCAACCTCACGAAGTGGATCAGCGACTGCGCAGACGACCTCGCCCCTCTGAAGACCCCGCCCAGCAGACCCGGCAGCAAGAAAGCCCCATGGTTTACCGACGAACTCAAGAGCTCCAAGAAGAACTGCAGAACCCTCGAGAAAGACTGGCGCAGAAACCCAACACCGGACAACATGACTGCCCTCAGGCTCGCCACGCGAAAACACCACCAACTGATCTGCGCCACCAAGAAAACTGCATTCAAGGAATGGCTGGACAACAACGCACACAACAGCAAGGAGCTTTTCAACATCGTCAAAGAGCTCTCCAACCCCAACGCCGGAAACAACGACATCACCCCTTCGCAAGACCTCTGCAACTCCCTCGCCGCCTACTTCCACAACAAGATCGCGGACATACACAACAGCTTCTGCTCTCAACCAATGCACGCCACGACCGAACCACCGCCCCCCACCACCACCCTCCACGCCTGGACCCCGATCAGCACCAAAATCACCGTCCGCACGATGAACTCCATCCACTCTGGATCTCCGACCGACCCCTGCCCCCACCATGTCTTCAACAAGGCCGACGCTGTCATCGCACCCCACCTGCGGGACATCATCAACACCTCCTTCGACACCGCTACCTTCCCGGAGGGATGGAAGCACGCCGAACTCAGCGCTCTACTAAAGAAGCCATCAG
Organism: Lissotriton helveticus; assembly: GCF_964261635.1. NCBI lineage: Eukaryota > Metazoa > Chordata > Amphibia > Caudata > Salamandridae > Lissotriton > Lissotriton helveticus. The sequence continues at coordinate 510,269,126 of NC_136071.1, read as the reverse complement.
CCGACCCCACCGACCTCAAGAACTACCGCCCCATCTCGCTGCTCCCGTTCCCGGCAAAAGTCATCGAGAAGACCGTCAACAAACAGCTGGCCACCTTCCTCGAGACGAACGGATCCCTCGACCTCTCGCAGTCTGGCTTCCGGGCCAACCACAGCACCGAGACCGCCCTGATCGCAGCAACCGATGACACCCGAGCCCTGCTCGACAACGGAGAAACAGCGGCCCTCATCCTCCTGGACCTCTCCGCGGCTTTCGACACTGTCTGCCACCGCACCCTAGCACAGCGCCTCAGCAACGTCGGAATCCAGGAGAAGGCACTGGAGTGGATCATCTCCTTCCTCGCCGGTAGGACACAGAGAGTCCGCCTCCCCCCTTTCAGATCAGAAGCCACCGAAGTCATCTGCGGCGTTCCTCAAGGCTCCTCGCTCAGCCCTACCCTCTTCAACGTCTACATGAGCCCCCTCGCAGCCATCGCACGCCAGCACAACCTCAACATCATCTCCTACGCCGACGACACCCAGCTGTTCCTCTCCCTCACCAACGACCCCGCCACCGCCAGAGCCAACCTACACGAAGGGATGAAAGAGATAGCGGAATGGATGAAGGACAGCCGCCTGAAACTGAACTCGGACAAGACGGAAGTCCTCATCCTGGGATCCTCACCCTTCGCCTGGGACGACTCCTGGTGGCCCCCAGCCTTAGGCAGCACACCCAAACCATCAGACCACGCACGCAACCTGGGCTTCATCCTGGACTCCTCCCTCTCCATGACCAGACAAGTCAACGCCGTCTCCTCGTCGTGCTTCAACATCCTGCGCATGCTACGGAAGATCTTCCGGTGGATCCCCACCGAGACCAGGAAGACGGTCACCCAAGCCCTCGTCATCAGCCTTCTGGACTACGGCAACTCCCTCTACGCCGGAACCACCGCCAAACTCCAGAAGAGACTCCAGCGGATCCAGAACGCCTCAGCACGACTCATCCTGGACATCCCCCGCCGCAACCACATCTCCGGACACCTGAGAGACCTGCACTGGCTCCCGGTCAACAAGAGAATCACCTTCCGCCTCCTCACCCACGCACACAAAGCCCTACACAACCAAGGTCCAGGATACCTCAACAACCGCCTCAACTTCTATGCCCCCAAACGCCAGCTTCGATCGACCGGCCACGTCCTCGCCGCCGTCCCCAGCATCCGAAGAGCCACCACAGGGGGAAGGTCCTTCTCCTACTTCGCCGCCAAGACTTGGAACTCCCTCCCGACAAACCTCCGCCTGACCCAGGACCACCTCGCCTTCAGGAAGCAGCTCAAGACCTGCTTCAACAAAAGAAAGGGGGACCAAGGAGCTTTTAAAGGTCCAGTGTCCATGCTCCTTAATTATAGATGCTTATCAAAAAAGGGAACACTGTTCCTAATGCAAGGTACAAAAGTCACCCATGCAAGAGGGTGCAAAAAGTCACCCGTTTTAAAACCAGGGAAAGACAAGAAAAGAAAAAGGGATCCTAGGTAACAGTCCCCACTAGTGATAGGAAAACCATATAGTTGTCCTCTGTTGCCCTCACACACCCCGAGAGGTGTCATGCTTCATCATCGGGCAATTGCTCCTCGTAGGGCCAGCGCTGCAATTCCCTACGGATCCCCCGAAGGGTCTCTTTATCGGAGATCTTTTCATAGGACTGCCGGTTGATGCATGTGGGTGTGTGGGGTGTGGGGGATAGGTTCAATTGAGGGTAATAAAGTGACGTGCAAGTGTGATATAAAAATAGGGTCACCATGCAGCGGAGGTAGGTTGGTGTACCCAGAGCAGACTCAACTGCTAATTAAAATCTGGCCCCAATGGCATACTATGCCCGGGGGCAGAATGACATAGGTCAACATGTTTCGCGCCTGTATTGCCATAAGGATCGTTGGTGCTTCTTCAGGACCAAAGCTATAGTGTGTAAGGTGCACGTGAAAGACAACTACATTTTTTTTTTTTTTTTTTTTATAAAATACCCTCACATAAATCAGGGCGGCGCAGTAACCTGTATGCCCAGCTTCTGGCTACAACTGCATGGTGGAACCGCTCCTGATCAGTACCTAGAAAAGAAAAACAATACAGGGTAGGTCACATGTATCAACATCAGGAACACCTTGACGTTAACTAGCGTGCCACCATTGTGTGCACATCCAGTACTTAAAACATGAAGAACAACAGATACATGAGACACAACCACATACAGCTGCGTACCAAATGGTATCCTAGCCCCAACATAACATAGTTAAGTGCAAGTGTTTAGGCCCCTTAAGATTATAAAGAAGGTCACTATTTTTATTTCAAGATGGGGAGTCACCCAGGGACATGCTTGCGCCTCTGCTTGATCTGTAATCAGGACTAAAAAGCGCTAATCAACTTAATATACAAACGGTTCCAGCAAAGGTGGGTGCCCTTCAGGTATAGCCTTATAATGCGCGCTTACCTCGTCATATCGAGGAAACCAACGCTGGCACAAGCATTGTACACCACCAAAATGCCGGGCTGTAAAGATAACAAAAGTCAGCGGGAATTTAGCTGTGGGGACCGGGATAAGTATTATGTAGCTTTATGTTATGTTATGTTATGTTAGCTTTAATGCGGGCGTATTGCCCGTTTTCATTTAGCGAAAGCTACTCACGTATTCCCTGCGTGCTGATGCCTCTGCACCTACCCCTACAATGCGTCTGCCGAGAGAGTCAGATGGAAAATCACGGCAACTAGTTAAAAAGAGGATCACTGGGGTCAGGTGTGCTTTCACGTGCACCTTACACACTATAGCTTTGGTCCTGAAGAAGCGCCAACGATCCTTATGGCAATACAGGCGCGAAACATGTTGACCTATGTCATTCTACCCCCGGGCATAGTATGCCATTGGGGCCAGATTTTAATTAGCAGTTGAGTCTGCTCTGGGTACACCAACCTACCTCCGCTGCACGGTGACCCTATTTTTATATCACACTTGCACGTCACTTTATTACCCTCAATTGAACACGTTAACCTATCCCCCACACCCCACACACCCACATGCATCAACCGGCAGTCCTATAAAAAGATCTCCGATAAAGAGACCCTTCGGGGGACCCGTAGGGAATTGCAGCGCCGGCCCTACGAGGAGCAATTGCCCGATGATGAAGCATGACACCTCTCGGGGTGTGTGAGGGCAACAGAGGACAACTATATGGTTTTCCTATCACTAGTGGGGACTGTTACCTAGGATCCCTTTTTCTTTTCTTTTCTTTCCCTGGTTTTAAAACGGGTGACTTTTTGCACCCTCTTGCATGGGTGATTTTTGCACCTTGCATTAGGAACAGTGTTCCCTTTCTTGATAAGCAGCTCAAGACCTGGCTGTTCGAGCAGTAGCGGACCCCCCCCCCCTTCCCCCAGCGCCTTGAGACCCTCCGGGTGACTAGCGCGCTTTATAAATGCTTTGATTGATTGATTGATTGATTGATTGGCTATTCTCCTACATTTTAAGGCTCATGTGATTAATTATTGTAGCTAAGGTGTCTTTTTACTGTCATCTTTTGTCACTTATGACTGAAGCAACAAGCTTTTCAATAAAATGTGTTACATCATCTTCTCCAATTAAATCAAAAGTTCTTGAACATCAGGATAGGTCTTTAAGTAAAATCCTAGAAGATTCACGCTATGCGCAAAAATACTGATGTCCTTAGCTCAGACATTAAAATTATCCATAAAAACCTTGCTAAGTCCATAAACGTTTCAGACAAACCAAAGTTCTTGGATCTCAGGAAACATCCTTAAATAGAATCATAGAAGGGTTTCAGAACATGCACAATAACACTGATGTTATTAGCACAAACATTAACATTATCCTTAGAGAACTTGTTAGTCTTTCCATTAAAGTTTCAGACAATGAAATACACATTAAAGATAATGAAGTCTGGATTAACTAAATGGCTCTTACAGTCTCAAAACACCTTTCAGAAGTAAAGCACTTCTTTACCTGGAAACTTGCAATAGGTAGTGCTATTTTTGCATCTTTCATCTGCCTGAGATTGTGAAATGCCAAAATTATGTTGAATATTTATAAAAACGTATGCCTAAAAATGTACATATTAACTCCACTTCACGGAAAAATTGAAAATGTATATAACTGAGTTCCAGCTCACAGGAAAGTGCACAAATCAAAACCACAGCAATTTATTTTTAAAATATTGTAACCTGTATGAGTGCCCACCTAATTTAAATGCGCTGACATACAGGTCAGTTTTCCTTCCACGTCAACGCCAGAAAAACCCTGGTTGTAATGGACACTGACAACTGCAACATACCACCCTCACCATTGAAGATATCTCACGTAGCAAGGGACCATTTCTTTTTTCAAAAACAAAATCCCACTTTGCGGGCTTTGTTTTTGAAAATAAAAATAAAATAATAATATAAAACTGGATGAGATGGTAAAGGAAAACCTGGGGCCATGTGCGGAGGAGATTAGAAAAGCGCTAAAAAAAGATGGACCACCTACATTTAACACTTATTGGTAGAAGCAATATAAATAAAATGTTATTTTTCCCCAAATAGTTATAATTTTTTTAGAGCAATACCCCTTCCTATTTCAAACTTTTGGTTAAAAAAATTAGAGAACATTTTTGCACAATTCATATGGGCATATTCGAGGCCAGAAAGATAATTTAAATTTGTATCATTGCCCAGAGAGCGTGGTGGTTTGGCTCTCCCCAATCTTAAGCTATATTGGTGGGCAGCCTCACTAACACAATATACAGCACTCTTGAGAATTGATACCAGCTGGGCGCGAACAATATGCCCAACCCAATGGGAACTTGTGATTGGTCCTGATACCTGGGGGAGCCTATGGCACGGATGTATGACGTTACAACGCATACTTTTACCACGCATACCTTTAGAACGCAGTTTTTACATCGCAAACCTTTACAACGCATAGCGCTTAGAGGTGCTGGATAGTGGTAAGTATAATTTTCTATTCCAACTCCAGTCCCAGTGGACACTAGGGAAGGTGTTGGATAGAAAATTAAACTTATTCCCTATCCTAGAGCGCCCCCCAGCGCAATGCGTTGTAATGGTATGCGTGGTAATGCCTGCGTTGTAATGGTAGTGCGTTGTAAAAATTTCGTTGTAAACGTTGTTCACCCTATGGCACCAGCTAAATTACGGATACTATAAAAGGGTCAGTTTTAAGACATTATTTACAGCTTTTAGAATATGGGAATCTATACAGCATCTAAGTGGACTGGGGAGGCAGAACTATTATACCCCAATATGGCTGAATGGAAACTTACCAGATATTTTTAATGATCTGCACTTTAAGACCTGGATTGAAGCTGAAATTAAGCAACTAGGTTGTTTTTATTCCCATAACGGTATAAAAGCATATGAGGAATTAAAGTCGAAATTTGGTCTCACCCCTAGAGAATTTTTTAAATACCTGCAAATAAGAGATTATTTATAGAACAAGCATTGGAAATGCAATAGGTCTCGCATTAGGAAAGTTTGAACAATTGGTATTGTAAATGACACTTTTTTTTATTTATGTGTTGGTTTTGAAAATAGCAAAAGTAATAGCTTTGTCAGTTACAATGTCAATAGTTTGAACTTTCGCAAATGTGACACCTATAGCATTTTTTTTTTTTTTTTTTTTTTAAAAACCTTTATTTGAGCAAGCAGAAATGTACAAGGATGGGCCTACAACCACACGGGCCAGCCGCTAAAAAGGAGGAGAGACATATCACATAAGCCCGCAGAGGTAACCGTCAATCAACAATGCAATACTCCACATTATATACAGGACCAAAACAGGTTTTATATATATGAAAGAACAAACATACAAAAAGGCGAGAGTGTATCACTGAAGGTCAGCCCAAGGGACGTAAGGGGGGGACAGCAGCGGAGGTGCAGTAATAATATCCTAAGCACTAAGGAGTATGGAGCGGGGGGGGGGAGGGGGGCAGAGATCAGGAAGAAGAAGGGGGGAAGAGCCGGTGACACCAGCTCAGTCCCTATATGAAGAGTCCGGGAACGCCAGCCTAGGGAGATAGGGTAATCTCGATAGTGTCCACAAGGGGAGGAGTACAAATGTCGCCACGGTATTCGTTCCATTGACCCCACACCTTCACCCATGCCCTGGGTCTGCCCCTGGCCACATAAACAGTTTTCTCACGGAACATGGACCAATCCATATTATCCTCCCATTGCGAGAGGGCAGGGGGCCTGGAGGCCCCCCAGAGTTGCGCAACATCTCGCTTCGCGATCATATAGCCCAGGGTGGCCCATCTAGTCTGTGCCACCGAATAGTCCGTGGGCTCCCAAACATTCAAAAGACAGCGACGAGGTTCCGGTCGCAAGGACATCCCCGTCACCACAGTCATCAGATCAAGCACAGCCACCCAATAAGCAGCCACCATCGGGCACTCCCAAAGAATATGCAGGAAAGTAGCACGCAAACCACATCCACGCTTACACAGTCCATCGGAGGAAAAGCCCATCACCATCAGTCGCGGTCCCGTAACGTACACCCGATGAAGGATCTTCAATTGGACCAGACGGAGTCGAGCCGGTATAGCCACCTCCTTCGGAGAGGAGAGGGCCGATTGCCAATCCTCATCATCAAGTTCCAACCCATCCCCCATCCACTGTTCCCGAAGTCGGGCCAATAAGTCAGTCCGATTGTTGATCAACTTTTTATAGATCAGGGAGATAGTGCTATCAGGAAGATGTCCGTCAAGGATACGGTCTTCAAGTGGGGAAGAGTCAGGCGGAATCTCACCAGGGGCAAACACCGAAACCAAAGCGTGCCTGATCTGTAAATAACGAAAGAATTCCCGACTACTCAGGCCGTAGTCAGCCTGGAGGGCCTGAAACGGGCGCACAGAACCCTTAGAATATACATCCCCCACTTTAGAGATCCCAATCAAGTCCCAACGGTCAAAACCCTTGGAAGACCAAAGACCGCCCAGACGTTCCGAAGCATAAAGCGGCGTCGCCAACGTCAAGCGATCCTCCCAGCCCAGGCTCACATTCGCAGCACGCCACACTGTCAAAGCAGTCAAAGTAGGTCCCACAAGATGGCGCCCAGCGGAGCGAGAATAGAGTACTCTATTAAAATCACCTCCCGGAAGCTGAAGTTTATCCATCTCAAACGCCGGATTACGACCCGGAGAGAACATAGCGTGATTAATAGCGGACAGATGGGAAGCCCAGTAGTATCTCTTAATATCGGGGAGCGCCATGCCCCCATCGTACCATGGGATGGAAAGTTTCGCGAGAGCAATGCGCGGTCGCCCATCCCAAATAAGTTGTCTCTGAAGGCTCTCAATCTCCCGAAAATAGGTCTTGGGGATAGGATCATAATAATTCTGGAGAGCGTAGAGAAACCGCGGTAGTGACATCATCTTAAACAGGGCCGCCCGACCCAGTGGAGACAGGGGAAGTTTGCGCCAGCGGGCAACGTCCAAACGGAGCCTAAGCAACGGGGGGAGGAGATTACGATCAAAACGAAGGGACGGATCCAAGGTAACGAACACCCCCAAGTATTTGAAACCATCCCGGACCACCTGAAGAGGAAGTCTACTCGGCAACGGAGGCAAGATACCAGATAAAACGTATACACAGGATTTAGACCAGTTGATGACGAGGCCTGAGTTAGCGCCAAAGGACGCAAGAACGTCAAATAAAACAGATAAAGACTTGCGAGGGGAAGTAAGATACAAGAGGATGTCGTCCGCATAAAGCGAGACGCGGTCTTCGAAGTCCGGGGCCCAACGAATACCTTTAAGGGACGGTTCCCAACGAAGCCAGGCCGCCAACGGTTCAAGAGCGAGCGCGAACAACAGAGGGGACAAGGGGCAACCCTGACGGGTACCCCTGCCCAAGGAGAAGGGGGCCGACACTCTACCGTTAACTACAACTTGCGCCAGAGGTTCCGCGTACAACAGCCTAATCCAGCTAATAAACTCGCACCCGAATCCAAATTTCTCAAGTGTCGCCCATAAATAGGGCCACTCCACAGTATCAAAGGCCATGGAGGCATCCAGGGACGCCAAAATGGCCGGTTCAGTCAAAAGCCCCGCCCTCGCCAGCGCGCCGTGGAGGCGACGTAAATTCAGAGCAGTGTTGCGATGCGGGATAAAGCCAGACTGATCCGGATGGACCAACTCCCCAAGAACCGAAAGGAGACGGGTCGCCAAAAGTTTAGCCAACACCTTAGGTTCAACATTCAATAGGGATATGGGCCTATACGAGGAACAGAGGTCACGCGGTTTACCCTCTTTGGGAATGACGACGATTGTCGCCAGACGCTGATCATAGGGAAGCATGTTCCGCTCACGAGATTCTAGAAACATGGCGCGGAGATACGGCGCCACCTTATCGGGGCATAATTTGTACAACTCAATAGGCAAACCGTTCGGGCCCAATGCTTTGCCCGAACGGAGCGATCGAACTGCATTGGCTATCTCATCATTCGTAAAAGGGGAGTCCAAAGCAATACGGTCCAAGTCAGTGACACAGGGCAAAGCGATATCACGCAGAAGAAGGCGGGAGTCGGCAACATCTCTCACAGACACGGGAGCATATACCACACGGAAATATTCCGCAAAACGATCAACAATGGCGGTCGGATCTATCACATTCTCACCACTCGCAGACTGAATCACGGGCACCACACGATTAACTCTTTCCTTCTTGTCCAACCACGCTAGGAGTTTGCCCGCTTTGTCACCCACATCGTACAATCTGCCCTGCTGCTCACGAAACATCACCTTTGCAGCGTCAGTGACCAAAGATTTATATGCAAACTGTTTTAGACCCAGGGCATGGAGTTTGTCAGGCGTGACACCAGATTCCAACTCGTCCTCCAAAGCAGAGATCTCCCCCTCAAGGTCCACCACCTCCTTCCTCCCTGCCCTCTTAGCTTCAACAATCAAGGAAAGGGCCTGTCCACGAATCACAGTTTTAAAAGCCTCCCACAGGGACACAGCCGAAGAGACCGACCCCTCATTTTCCAGGAAATATGAATCCATGGACTTGAGCAAGAGGGTACGAGTCTCAGGGGAGGAAAGATACCAGGGGTTAATGGGAGCCACTCGGCCCGCCGCCTCTACCCCAACCTCGAAACGAAGCCAGAGCGGCGAGTGATCAGAAATACCCCTCGGCAAGTGTAAAATCTCACGAACCGCCGATGATTGGGCTGCGGGCATCAGGAAATAATCCAGCCGGGACAGACTGCCATGGGCCCCAGAATGGAAGGTGTATTGGAGTTGAGTAGGATGCAACAGTCGCCAGCAGTCCACAAGGCCAAAGGTATCTAAAAACCCACCCAACCACTGCTGAGCCTGCGGGGTATCTCTAGGGGGATGGCGATCGTGAAGGCCGGAAAGCACCGAATTAAAATCACCGGCAAAAAAGAGAGTGCCATCAGGGAGATCCAACAGAACACGGCCCAAGTCAGTAAAAGTAGAGGCCTGCAAACCCGGGGGAACATAAACATTGAAGAGAGATAGGGTGCGGCCTTCATATCTACCCACCAGGACAGTATATCTCCCACGGTCATCATGAATCACCTTATCAATAGCCAGGGGGAGGGAGGTTCGAACAAGAATACCCACACCCCTAGATCCGGAGGTAAACCCTGAGTGCGCCACAAGGCGGTAGCCCCATCTATTCATTGCATAACAAACATTACCAATCAAATGGGTTTCTTGCATGAAAACAATGTCCGGTGACAAACGTCGTATACATTTTAAGACCACACTGCGCTTAATACGATCTCCCAGGCCATTAACGTTCCAGGAAAGAAATTTCAACCCTCTACCCCCCATCCCAACCACCCGAGCCAAGACCCCCCGTCCATGAGCTAGACATCAGAAACAGCAGCAAACACAGGAGCAAATCGCCTTGAAAACAACACACAGAAAAGAAAAAACTTCCCAACCCCCCTCCCCCAAACTGAAGAGAAACACCCCCCACCCTGCACCCCTGCAAAAAGCTAAAGAGCCACCCCAACCTGCAGTGTGCCTGTCGCCCAAGAACCCCTATTCTACACAAAGACCCCGGAGGAGGAAAGGTCTCCGTTCCATCCACCCCCCGACCTCAGCAAGAACAAAAATAACAAACGAAAAGACAGAATGATCACAATGTAGAGGGACGCCGGCCAACACTCCTGAGAATGTATTCAAAATAAGACAGAAGAGCCGAACAGTTAGATCTCCACACCACCTTCGGCACCGCCAGGGTGAGCGGCGGAGTCTGTCTCAGGAGGACGGTCAGGCAATGAGTCCAGCCAGTCATTAACAGCATCTGGCCGATCAAAGAAAAGGGTACGTTCATTGTATTCAACCCGGAGTCTAGTGGGAAAGAGCATGGCGTAACGTAGGCCCCGATCCCGGAGACGTTTCTTGGCACCACGAAACTCCATACGTTGTCTCTGAACCTGTTGGGAAAAGTCCGGGTAAAAGTTCACCGTAGCATTCTCAAAGGCCACCGGGCCCTTCACCCGCGAGGCCTGCAGGATAGCGTCCCGGTCTCTATAATGAAAAAGCTTCGCTACAATGGGTCTCGGCGGGGCTCCCGGCTTGACTTTGCCCCCTGGAACACGATGTGCACGTTCCACCGTGAAAAATTTCGTGAGACCAGAAGGGGCCAAATGGTTCAAGACCAGATCCTCAACCAGGAGATCCACCGAGTGGGGTTCAGGGTTTTCCGGTACACCAACCAGGCGAACATTGCAGCGACGCGCCCTATTTTCAAAGTCCTCCAGGCGACGGGTCATGAAGTCGTTCCCCCGACGGAGATTTCCAATCTCTGTTTGGAGCTCCGAGACATCATTCGTAAGGCTAGAGGATTTAATATCCAGTGATTGTACCCTCTCATTCGTCTTGCCGAGATCAGCACGAATCAGATTCACCTCAATAGCCACGGTGTCAAGTTTGTGGGCCAAGGCCTCGTACTGTAGGCCGATGGATTCCCTCACACCCGAGATGGCGCCCATGATATCCTGTAAGGAGGGCTCCGCCGATTCTTCCAAAATTCGTTCGGACGCAATACTAGAACCAGGCAGGGCAGCTCCGGGGGACCCCTTAGAATGGGTATAACGGTCCATGACATTTGATTGAACTGGAGCTCCGCGCAGAGGTGTTTTCGTCTTGCGCGTCTCTCTGTCCCCTCTGCCCGCCATTTTGAAGATGCGTCACAGGACAAGCCACCAGGTTCGACGGGCCCGACACCCAAAGTACAGAATCAAAAGTACATAAAAAGGGGGCACAACTCGGGTAGAGGTTGCCAAACCAGCAAATAGGTCACATGAAAGCCCAACAGCCGATCGCCTCCAAGTCTCAGTCGCAACACGACATCCACAGCCGTGGCCCAAGTCGGAACGGAATCGAAACCGAAACTTAGGAAGGGGAGACCCACAAGGCCAGATCTCCTGCCGTTGTTGTTCAATTGCAGGACGGCTACAGTACCGCACCCCGTCCCGGGCGCACCTCAAGGGCGGAGCCCAAAAGTTCAGAGCACCATAACTCAGGAATACGAGATCCAAATCGATTTCTGAAAAGTGCCAGGGTAATCAGCCAAACGTCCCCTACACGAATTCTTGCAAGAAATCAGGATTCAGCCAGGATAAAATGTCGGGAGCGGCGAGGGTCCGGAGAGCGTTGTGCTCAAGCGGCCATCTCGGATGCCCGCCAAGCTCCTCCTCCCCTATAGCATTTGTAATGCAATGTGTGTTGTCTTTACGTGACTTAGATGTATTGATATTGCAAATAACAATGGCTTTTAATTTTGTAAATAATTAATACTTAAATAACATTTATTGTAATTTATAATGGCAATAGCTTAAACGTTTGTAAATTAATTTTGTGAAGATTATGTTCAGTGTATTTTATTGTGACGAAAATCCAAGAACATTGCATTTGCACCTGGTGGTGGATGTGGTGGTGGTGGGTGTGGTGGATGTGGTGGTGGATGTGGTGGTGGATGCGGTGGTGGTGCATGTGGTGGATGTGGTGGTGGTGGATGTGGTGGTGGATGTGGCGGTGGATGTCATGGTGGATGTGGAGGTGATGGTGGATGTGGTGGTGGATGCGGTGGTGGTGGTGGATGCGGTGGATGTGGTGGTGGATGTGGTGGTGGTGCATGTGGTGGATGTGGTGGTGGATGTCATGGTGGATGTGGAGGTGATGGTGGATGTGGTGGATGCGGTGGTGGATGCGGTGGATGTGGATTTGGTGGTGGATGCAGTGGTGGTGGTGGATGTGGTGGTGGTGGATGGGGTGGTGGATGTGGCGGTGGATGTCATGGTGGATGTGGAGGTGATGGTGGATGTGGTGGTGGATGTGGTGGTGGATGTGGTGGTGATGTTGGATGTGGTGGTGGATGTGGTGGTGGATGTGGTGGTGGATGCGGTGGTGGAATGCGGTGGATGTGGTTGTGGTGGATGCGGTGGTGGTGGTGGATGCTGTGGATGTGGTGGTGGATGTGGTGGTGGATGTGGTGGTGATGGTGGATGTGGTGGTGGATGTGGGAATTTGCCGGACAATTTACATTAAGATGTTTTATACTTCATGGACATTTTCAGGGTTGTCTTTGCTTTGTTGTGAAAACTAAAGGGCAGACTCTAAAAGTATCCGATTGCAGGCGAGGAGCCCTTAACGCTGGGGGCCAGGAGCCCCTCCGAGTTCTCATAATAATCAGCCACGGATCAAAGCAGCGCCTGGGCGGAAAACAAAGAGAACCCCGTGGAGACCTCCAAGCGCCTTTGATTTCAAGCAATGCCTGCTGCAGGGGTGGGCCCGTTGCGAACAGCATGGCGGAATTAATTCAATTCAATGGTGTGGCCAACAGTGATGGGGAGGGGCAGGGAGGGAAGGGGGCGAAGGGGGCAAGGGTAAATATGGACATGGCGGGGGTCGGATGAGGGAAAGAAGAGAGGATATTGAAGGCAGGGACGAATGACGTGTTTAGAAGAGAGAGGAAACGAGAAGGGAGGGCTGAAGTGAGGGGGAGGAGGAAGGGGATGAAAGGATGCTGAAAGGCGGAGTAGGAGTAGAGGTTACGAAAAGAATGAAGGAAAAGAGGTCAAGCAAAGGCATGAAGCAACTGAAGGACAGAGGGAAGGCAGAGAAGGGGGGGAGGAGAAATGCGACAAATGTTTTGGGTAAAAAAAAAAAAGAGAGACGGAGGGAAGGCAGGGGAGGGGGGAGAAGAAATGCGACAAATGTTTTTTTTGTTGTACTTTATATTTGCCTGGCTATATACATATATTCAAGCATGTACTCCATTAGGTAGGCATGGCTGTGGAGAGGTCATTAGCACGTCAGGCATCGGCAAACCTTTTGGTCAGATTGGGAAATTAAAACAAGTTAAAACGGTGAGCCACCGTTCTGAAAGTAAATGCGCACATGGTGTACTGCAAATGAAAACAAGCAGCTCATTAGGAGTGGTGGGGGCGGGCACAGAGAGACGTGACACGGCGGGGAGGGGGCGGAGCGGGTAAAAAAATTTGCCTGGCTATATACATATATTCAAGCATGTACTCCATTAGGTAGGCATGGCTGTGGAGAGGTCAGTAGCACGTCAGGCATCGGCAAACCTTTTGGTCAGATTGGGAAATTAAAACAAGTTAAAACGGTGAGCCACCGTTATGAAAGTAAATGCGCACATGGTGTACTGCAAATGAAAACAAGCAGCTCATTAGGAGTGGTGGGGGCGGGCACAGAGAGACAAGGGGGGAGTGGATGCTGGAGGGGGAGGTGTGCTGGGAGAGAGAGTGGCGCTCTTCTGCCCCTACTTTCAAAGCTGCCATGACGATGCGACACGGCGGGCAGGGGAGGGGGCGGAGCGGGTAAAACAATAAATAAACACGACGGCTGGACGAGAGAGTAGGGGTGGGGGGAGGAGAAATGCGACACGGCGGGCAGGAGAGGAGGGGGCGGAGCTGGGGGAGGCTGTGAGATGTGCACGCGCTTTTAAGCTCTAAGCGCATGCGCATTGAGCTTAAAAGTCACGGGCACTGCAAGGAATCGCCACGATTCCTTGCAAGTTAGTTAAAGAGTGGTTAAGCCCCCATAGTCTCGCAAGCTCGATGCGCATGCGCATCGACAGGCGAGACCTAAAAAGGGGGGTGGGGATGCGAACTTTTGGAAGAATGAACTTGTGGATAAATTAATACTGCCCACGCCCTCAAGGATTGGAAGTGTGTATAAACTGTTGAATGAGTAGACCAAAGATGATATGGAAAGATGTACCATTAAGTGACAGGAGAAGTTAGATATCGCTGGGGCCACCTTTCGAAAAAATCTTTTTAAACACCCAGACAGTTTTAATACCTTCTAACCTCCAGGCATAGTATTACAAGACCTGTTTTGAGCTCTATTATACACCGAACCGGATAGCTTGATGAAGCTAGGGGAAAGGAGTACACTGCCCACAATGTGCGCTATATAAGGCAGACATAGTTCATATGTTCACAACATGTATAGAGCTGGGGCCCCTGATTAGAGAGATTAAGGGATTTCTTAATGAGAAACTACAACTTCAGGTTGAGGTTGACGCCCCACTAATTTTATTGGCTATATCTAGGTTGAATGAAGAGGAAGGTGGTGCCTTATTAAGCATAGCAATGGCTGTGTACAGGTTATGCATCGCATCAGCCTGGCTTGACCCGGCACCGCCATCAGTTCAGCAATGGGTGGCTCGCCTACTGGCTATAAGAAAGCTATATTTAGGCGAAAGGGATATGAAGTGAAGAAGAAGGGAATAAGAATTTGGAAGTACTTTTCCGATTGGCTTGAACAACTGTATTGTTAAAAGGGGCCAAGAGCTTATGCTGTAAGTTATGAGATGTGGTGGCTCATCTAAGGAACTAAGCTCAAATTGGAATAATGTTCAGCTTCATGACCCTTTTATAGTATTTATATCACTATCTGCATTTAGCACTTTTTTCCATTTTAAATATTTATGCTGCTAAGTAACGGACTTGAGGGATTGGAATGCATAGACACACAGCTTTGCACGTTTAGCACGTGGCACTTTAAACATGTTAATGTATAATGACAGTACTTTTAATACTGATGCACCACCATAGGAATTAAATCTGAGTTGATTTAAGTGTGGGTTGGGGGGAGGTCGGGGGATGAAAACTGGAGGGGGGAGAGAAAAGCTGTTTTCTTTGCCTCTCACTCAATTAAAAAAAAGAACGCATCAATAATAATTTAACAATGTATGATTTAATTTATTTGAAAAAATATATTTCTATTGTCAACAAGGGAGCACTCTTTTGTAAAAACATGGGACAGCAGGCTGCAGTAATTGTGACAATAACAATACATACATTCTTTCCATATAATTCAAAGTCATAACATAAACAGGTTTAGAATATATAAGCTTATTACTAGTACTAATGGTACATGTTCTAATAAATAATCCCGGTTGATCTGACACTCTAAACGTCTTCAATACAACCCCCTATGGAGTCACATTTCTGCAGGGATCTGATTCCTTTTGCTCTAGCTAGGGCCTTCTCCCTTTCGGAAGTTTCTCTCACAATTGCCCACCATTTAGCTACTGGGGGAGGTTTAGATAAGATCCAGGCCCTGGCTATAGCAAGTCTAGCTGCCACCACCATTATTGAAATAATACATCTATGACCATGACTATCCTCTTTGTAGCCCAGCATGAATTCGTCCACAGATAGAGTATAGTCGACCCCTAATCTCAGCCTTATAGCATATGTTATCTTCTGCCAGAATGTTTCTAATTCAGGACAAGTAGCGAACATGTGCACGATGTTGGCTGCATGCAAGCTGCTTTTGGGGCATTTACAGTGGTCCCCTCCTTGCCCCCAGCCTTGTCCCCCCCACTCGAGCCCATCTAGCAATCCTCTCTGGGGTGTAATATAATGCACAAATCGTGCAGAACTGCTGCAGTCTTAAACTAACAGAGTGTACTGATCGCTCAATGGCTCCAAACGCTGTCTTAACCCGTTGGGTGCTCATGACGAGCTCAGCTCGTCATGAGCTACGGCGCTCCGGTGCTCATGACGAGCTGAGCGCGTCATGACCTCGCCCAGTCCGTGGAACGCTCGCACACTGGGCTGATTCCCCTGCTGTGCTGAACGTTCCATGGGAACGGGTGTGACCATGAGGAGCTCAGCTCGTCATGAGCACCGGAGCGCCGTAGCTCATGACGAGCTGACCTCGTCATGAGCACCGGGGCGCTGTAAGCGCCCCCGCACCTCAGCACTGCAGGGGAAACAGCCCCGCAACAAAGGGGTTAATTACTTCAGAGTTGACTTTTACCCCCAAAGTTTGACTCCACTTTGCAGCTAGTTTTTCGCAACCATTTACTCTAAACTGGCACAAGCATCGGTACATCTTGCTAATTGCTGACCTCCGATTCTGCCCATACAGACACTCCCATACCGTAGAACTCTGAATACTGTTAGTAATGCATGGTGTCTCATAAAATAATCTCTGAGCTGGAGGTATTTGAAGAACATCTGCGGAGGAATATCAAATGTGAGCTGCAGGCTTTTCAAATGACAGAAAGCCATTATGGTAAAATAACTGGCCCAGATGATCGATGCCATATCTTGGCCACCGCCTGCTGTCATACTCCTGAAATACCTCCGGAAACATTGGATTACCCCATAAGAGGAGATTATCATGGAAAAGTGAGGTAGAACACCTGGCAGCGATTCCCTGCCAAATGTGTACACAGTGCCTGACGGCCTTAATGCAAACACGTTTAAAGTAGTTAGGGTCATTGATTCTATATAAAAACATTCGACTATCAGGCCCCAGAACCAGCCAGTGTCAAAAATCTTGTTTTTCCGGGCACAGGCGGCTACTTAGGCGCCCCACAAACGCTGCCCAGTAGTACATTTTACAATCTGGGAGTTCTAACCCCCCCTGATTATACGGTAATTTCATCAGCTCTATTGCCCATCGTGATTTTTTGTGCCCCCAAATAAAACTGCTCAAGACACCATCTAATTTACAAAAAAAAAGAGGTAAGGACGCGCAGTGGAATAGACCGGAATAAATATAAAAACGTAGGTAGCACTTTCATTTTATATAATGTTGCCCCTTCCTAATATGCTAATTGGAAGCTTATGGCAACTTTTCAGTTGTTTGGCTATATCTTCCAACAGAGGCTCATAGTTTAATGCCGGTATACGTTCAATCTTTGAAGAGATGCGTACCCCTAGGTAAGTAGTGACTGGGTAGACACCTGAGACACCTGAGATAGATCGTTCAGGCAGGAAATTAAGAAGCACTTGCATCTTATTGATATTCAGCCTGTAACCAGAAAGAAGACCAAATGTATTTGCTTCTGTTGCAATAGCTTCTATCGCAGATGCTGGTTCTGTGGTAAAGACGGCTATAGCGTCAGCTTAAGCGGTGATTTTCAGCTGGCACTGCTCTGTAGTCATAGGGAGTATCTGTACATTAGCATGCAGCGCTTTAATGAATGGCTCAATATACAGTGCAATGAGAAGGGGAGAGAGAGGGCAGCCTTGTCTAGTGCCACACTGAATTGTGAACGGAACCGTTTGTAAGCTATCATAATACAATTTAGCCTAAGGTCTACTATACAAGGCTTGCACCCATTTACAGAATCTTCCTTTCAATTAATTGATGTAAGTGTTGCCCATAAGTAATCCCAAGCCACCTGGTCGAAAGCCTTTTCGGCATCTAACATGACCATGGCCAAGCTCAGTGCTGACTCTCCGCAACATCATATACAGGGTATCCCTACCCCATATAAAGCCATGCTGCTGGCAAGAAACTAAGCCTGGCATCATGAGAGCCAACCGGGTGGCGAGAATTTGAGCAAATATCTTGGCATCTGCGTTTATGAGGGATAGAGTGTGGTTAGAACTACACTCCTTAGGTGGCTTGCCTTTTTTTTTAAAAGACTATATTCGTAATGTTCAATGACTCAGGAGCCAACACTCTTGAAACTATAAATTGAATAACCTCTCCAAGTAACGGGGCCAAAACGCTCTTACAAGCTTTATAGAACTCGGCTGGGATTGAGTCTTCACCGGTTGCCTTCCCCGATGGTAACCCGAGTATTGATTCAGTGATTTCCTCATGCAACACTCCTTATTCCAACAAAGCTGAGTCCTCCTCCCTCAAGAGCGGGAGCTTGCTCCCCCTTAGATATCCCTGAATTCCTGTTGGATCCCCCACCAGCTTCTGTGTGTAAAGTTTCTGATAGAAAATGGAGAATTGCTTGACTATATCTTGCGAGTGCTTATATAGTTTGCCATTTTCCCCCTCGATGATCTTTATCAATGTCTTAGCTCGATTGTCTACTAGCTGGTGGGAGAGCACCTTCCCTATTCGATCCCCATGCTCATATTGTAGTGCCCGATGATTGCTGTACCTCACAGTCACATTCTCCCTGAAAAACCTACTTAAAGCCAGTCGCTCCTCTATTAGGGAGGTATACAATAGGTCCTGCTCTGGGGTGCCTCGCCGAATTACATCTGTATGTTGAAGTTCACTGGCTAGTAGTGTTTGAAGAGCAACTCTATCCACCGACTATCGCTCACTTTTTTGCTGCCATATATACTGCTGTGTAACCCCTTAGTATACGCCTTCATCGCGTTCCACACTATACAAGGAGAAGCTGACCCCATGTTATACTCGAAGAACTCTGCTACTTTTTTATGAATAAGACGAAAGTAATGACCATCGGTAAGTAAATAACGTGGGAACGAAAAGGGCCGCGGTGTTTTGTCCTTTGCCTTGACATGAAACATTAACAATATGGGATTATGAGCCGATGCAATCCTAGGGGAAAACTTCCATGTCAGCGGTTGATAGTATATTGTCAGAAACCCAAGCCATGTTTATTCTTGAGTCGATTTGGGGCAGAATAATAAGTATACCCCGGAGCAGCTGGATAGAGTGAGCGCTAGGCGTCCTTTAAAGAGTGCAACCACCCTAGTTCAAGAATTGAGGCTCTCACCTTAGCCATTTTAGGAGCGGCCACCCGATTTGTGGAGTCAATGGCTTATTTCACTACGCAGTTAAAATCTCCCATAATTAGTCTTTGCCCTTGCCAATCCAATAGCTCCAAGCTAATAAAATCAAAGACAGAGGAGGAGGAGCTTAGCGGGCATCCGTGATGGCCGCGTGAGCACAGAGCTCTCCGGCCCCCTGCCACTCCCGGCATAATATCCTGAAAATATCCTGGATTCTCAAATGGATTATTGAAGAGGAACCTGGGCTGAACTCAATACTGGTTTCGGATTTTGAATTGGACCAGGGGCACCGCAGATACGTCGAATCGAACTTTCCGAGGCCCGCCCTTGGGCACACCCGGGACTTGGTGAGGCTCTGAGGCCGTGTCTGAGTTGAACAACAGCGGCAGTGGGATTCGACTCATGAGTCCCCCCCTTAACTTTCGGTTTCGATTCCCACTCTGACTCCGTCTCTCTACCGATGTGTCTGGCCGGTGGCTGACCCAAAAACGAAGAAGTGTGAGGGAGCCTTTCGCTCGATTTGGATCTGTCCGGGCCGTCTCCCACCTTGACTTGCCCCCGCTGGTGATTTTTGGACGGTGGCACCCTGTTTTTCAGCGGCCATTTTCACCAGGTCGCGAGGGTCCCTCGGGGGCTCATTCTCCACCATGTCTGGCAGAGGGGACCAAGAGAGACGTAAGACCAAGACTCCCCTTCGTGGGGGCCCGGTCCAGTCTAACGTCATGGACCGGTATACCCAGTCTAAATTGTCCCCGGGTGCCGTCATACCTACCCCGAGTGCGATGGGGGACCCGATGGCTGCTTTGGTGGAGCTATCCCTACAGGACGTCATGGGCGCCATCTCTAACATGAAGGAGACTATCGGCCAACAGAACGAAGCCTTGGCTCACAAAATCGACACTGTGGCCATTGATGTGAACTTGATTCGGGCCGATCTGTCTAAGACTAATGAGAAGGTGAAGTCATTGGACCTTAAGACGACTAGTCTCACGACCGACGTCTCGGGGCTTCAGACGGAGATTGGCACTCTTAGAACGGCGAACGATTTTATGTCCCATCGTCTGGAGGATTTTGAGAATAGGGCACGACGCTGTAACGTGCGTGTAATTGGCGTTCCGGAAAATCCTGAGGCTCACTCCGTTGATCTCCTTGTTGAGGACTTGGTTCAGAACTACCTTTCTCCGTCTGGGTTGAGCAAATTCTTTGCGGTGGAACGTGCCCATTGTGTTCCGGGTGGAAAGGGCAAGCCGGGCGCCCCGCCGCGGCCCATCGTCGCCAAGCTTTTTCACTACAGGGACCGAGACGCTATCCTGCAGGCCTCGAGAGTGAAGGGCCCGGTGGCCTTTGAGAATGCCACTGTGAATTTCTACCCGGACTTTTCTCAGCTTGTCCAGAAACAGCGAATGGGCTTCCGTGGAGTCAAGAAGCGTCTCCGAGACTTGGGACTGAAATATGCCAAGCTTTTTCCCACCAGGCTGCGAGTTGAGTACAATGAGCGGACGTTTTTCTTTGATCGACCTGAGACTGTAAGTGATTGGCTGGATTCCTTACCGGACCGGACTAACCCGACTGATCCCACCGAGCACCCAGGGGGAGCCGAGGGTGGCGTGGAGAGCTGAAAGCAATATCTCGGCCCCTGCCTCCGTAACAAGACACTTTCTGCTGGGGTCCCGTAGTTGTGTGGTTTATGTCTTCTGTGTATCCCCCTCCTTTTCCTCCTTCTGGGTGGCGGTTGGGACAAGGGCCCTTTCCTCCTCCGGTGTCTTTCTGTAGAATGGGGTTGTTTGGGCGACAGGCACACTGCATGTTGGGGTGGCTTTTTAGTCTACTGCAGGGGTACAGGGTGGGGGGTGTTGCGTTGGGTGTTGGGGGGTGGGTTGGTGGGGTGTTTGTGGTTGTGTTTTGTTCTTTTCAAGGCGATGTACTGTTTGCAATTTTGTTTTCAGTGTCTGGCTCTTTGTGGGGTGGCTCCTGCATCACATGTTGGGATGGGGGGTAATGGGTTGAGGTTCGTTTCGTGGAATGTCAATGGCTTGGGGGATCGTATAAAACGGGGGGTGGTGTTGCGATATCTGCGACGACTGTCTCCTGATATTGTGTTTTTGCAAGAGACACACCTAGTGGGTAATACTTGTCATGCTATGAATAGGTGGGGCTATTGTCTTGTTGCTCACTCGGGGTTTACTACGGGTTCCAGAGGGGTAGGCATTCTTGTCCGGTCTTCCCTTCCCCTTGAGATAGATGAGTTACTCCTGGATGATAGGGGGCGCTATGCCGCCCTCGTGGGAAGGTACGAGGGCAGGACCCTTTCCCTGTTTGCCGTTTATGTCCCCCCTGGCCTGCAGACCTCCACCTTTTCAGATGTTGGCCGAGTGCTGTTGGGACTTCCTGATGGTGCTCTTTTCATGGCTGGTGATTTCAACTCTGTTCTCTTGATTTTGATTGATCGTCACCCCCCCAGGGATACTCCTTCGGCCCAAGCGTGGCTGGGTGGTTCCCTGGATACCTTTGGTTTGGTGGACTGTTGGAGACTTATACATCCCACCCAGCTCCAATATACTTTCTACTCCGGGGCTCATGGGAGTTTGTCCCGCCTTGATTACTTCCTCATGCCGGCTGCGCAGGCTACCTCGGTCCGGGAGATTAGACACCTGGCCCGGGGCATCTCTGACCACTCCCCGCTCTGGCTCTGTTTTGAAATGGGTATAGAATCAGTGGGGCGGGTGGCACCTATCAATCCTTGGTACTTGAGCTCTCCTGAGACACGTGATCAACTAATCAAGTCCTTAGACCACTACTTTCTGGACAATGAAGGGTCCGTCTCCTCTGCAGTGTCCCTATGGGAGGCCTTTAAGACTGTGATTCATGGGCAGGCCCTATCTCTTATCGCTGAAACTAAGAAGGCAAGGAATCGGGAGGTGGTGGTTCTGGAGACCGAAATACTTGGATTGGAGGCTGACCTGGAATCGGGTGTTACTCGTGACAAACTCCATGCCCTTGGTCTGAAGCAATTTTACTACAAGTCCCTGGTCACGGACGCTGCCAAGAAGATGTACAGGGAACAACAGGGCCGTCTTTACGATGTTGGGGATAAGGCGGGTAAATTGCTTGCCTGGTTGGACAAGAAGGAAAGAGCAAATCGAGTTGTACCTGTGATTCAGACTTTGGATGGTGTGAGAGTGACTGACCCGGTTGAGATAGTGGAATGTTTTGCGGACTATTTCCGTACGGTTTACTCCCCGGTGTCGGCTAGGGACGAAGATGACTCCCACTTCTTGTTGCGTGACATAGATCTGCCTTGTCTTTCCGAAGTGGAGCGGGTATCTATGGAGGCCCCGTTCTCTACGGACGAAATAGCGGCGGCAATTCGATCTCTCCGTTCGGGCAAGGCTATGGGCCCGAACGGCCTGCCGATTGAGTTATACAAACTGCGGCCTGATAAGATTGCGCCCTATCTTCGAGCGATGTTTCGGGAATCCCGTGATCTAGGCACACTCCCCTATGACCAGCGCCTGGCCACGATAGTGGTTATTCCTAAAGAAGGTAAACCCCGAGACCTTTGTGCGTCATATAGGCCCATCTCCCTGTTAAACGCTGAGCCTAAGGTTCTAGCCAAGGTTCTTGCCACTCGTCTGCTTGTGGTCATCGGTGACTTGATTCATCCGGACCAATCCGGATTTATCCCGCACCGGAACACAGCTCTTAACCTGCGGCGCCTTCATGGAGTCCTCGCGAGGGCGAGGTCTCTGACGGAACCGGCCATTTTGGCTTCATTGGACGCCTCGATGGCCTTCGACACGATAGAGTGGCCCTACCTTTGGGCTGCCCTCGTGAAATTTGGTTTCGGCCCGGAGTTTATCGGATGGGTGAAACTGTTGTATACCAACCCCCTGGCGCAGGTCGTTGTTAACGGTCGAGTGTCGGTACCCTTCTCCCTTGGTAGGGGGACCAGGCAGGGATGTCCCTTGTCTCCGCTGCTTTTTGCTCTCGCATTGGAGCCGCTAGCTGCGTGGCTCCGATGGGAGCCGTCTATCAAAGGTATACGGTGATCCCCCGACTTTGAGGATCGTGTTTCACTTTACGCCGATGACATTCTTCTCTATCTTACCTCCCCGCGTAAATCTCTAAATGTCCTCTTTGACGTCCTTACCTCGTTCGGCAAGAACTTTGGCTTGATTATAAACTGGGCTAAATCCTGTGTGTATGTTATTTCTGGTGGCTTGCCTCCACTACCACGTAGATTTCCCATCCAGGTTACTCAATCGGGCTTTAAATATTTGGGGATTTTTATTACACTGGACTCGTCGCTCCGCTTCGAACGTAATCTCCTTCCCCCACTTCGTAGATTGAGGCTGGACGTGGCCCGGTGGCGTAAATTACCTTTGTCACCGCTGGGCAGGACCGCCCTCTTCAAGATGATGTCCCTACCACGATTTCTTTATGCACTCCAGAATTCTTTTGATGACATCCCTACTAGTTACTTCCGGGAGGTAGAGGGTTTACAGAGACAGCTGATTTGGGACGGGCGTCCACGCATTGCCCTTGCGAAGCTCACCATCCCTTGGTATGATGGGGGTATGGCACTTCCTGACATCAGAAGATATTATTGGGCCTCCCAGTTGTCCGCCATCAACCATTCGGTATACTCACCCGGCCCGAATCCGGCTTTTGAAATGGACAGATTCCAATTGCCAGGTGGAGACTTCAATAGAGTGCTTTATTCCAAGGCGGCTGGGCTTCACCTTACGGGACCGACTAGGATTGCTGTTAGTGTGTGGCGGGCTGCGAATGTGAGCATGGGCTGGGTTGATCGAGTCACGCTGACGACTCCACTTTATGCGTCTGAACGTTTGGGATGTCTCTGGACTACGAAGGGGTTTGAACGCTGGGACATGATTGGTATCTGTAGAGTGGGTGACCTTTGGGTGAACGGAGCAGTGAAGTCCTTCGAGGCCCTTCGCAATGAATACGAATTGAGTGACAGAGAGTTTTTTAGATACTTGCAGGTCCGTCATGCTCTGACTTCGGTTCTGGTTTCCGGTGCCGCCATCCCTGAATCCTCCCCCCTTGAAGATCGTATACTCGACGGTCATCTCCCTGATAGCACTATCTCTTTGATTTACAAGAAGTTGATCAACAATCGAGCGGATCTACTCGGCCGGCTTAGAGAAGTGTGGACTGGAGACGGGCTGGAATTGGACGACGAAGACTGGCAATCGGCTCTGTCTTCCCCGAAAGAGGTCGCCATTCCCGCCCGTCTCCGTCTCGTCCAGCTTAAGATATTACACCGTGTGTATGTTACTGGTCCTCGTTTGGTTGCAATGGGCTTCTCCCCGGATGGGCTGTGCAAGCGTGGGTGCGGGATGACTGCTACGTTTCTCCATATCCTTTGGGAGTGTTCGGAGGTGGCTGATTATTGGACTCAAGTGCTTGCGGTGATGGCTGATGTTACTGGGGTTGCCCTGTTGCCTGAGGCCCGGAGGTGTTTGCTGAACGTGTGGGAACCCAACGATTGCACAGTGGCCCAGACGAGATGGGCGACCCTGGGGTATATGGTAGCTAAACGGGATATAGCGCAGCTTTGGGGCTCGCACAGACCCCCTACCGTGTCTGTGTGGGAAGAAAATATGGACTGGTCTATGTTCAGGGAAAAGACGGTATACACAGCTAGGGGCAGACCAAGGGCATGGACGAAGATCTGGTGTCAGTGGAACGCCTATCGTGGGAACATCTGTACTCCTCCCCTGGTAGAGACCCCTGATGTCCCCTTGTCCCCCTGAATTGGCATTCCCATAAGTTCGTTCATTATTCATATGGTTTGCTTGACCTCCCCTCTATCCCCCCACCCTGACTCGTTCTATTGATTGCGATTTTGTATCTCTCACTAGTGAGCTTTCCCCCCCTCAAGGGCTGACTCTGTCCGTTACGTTATTCGCCTTTGTTTTTGTGTTTGTTTCCTTTTAGTTTTTTCTAAAATAAGAAAAGTTTCTATCCTGCTTTACACTCTGTGCGGCATTTTGTATCCTGTTCTCGCCTGACCGCTGGGGTTTCGACCACTGATTTTCTTGTACTGCACCATGCCTTGCTGTTAGCGGCCAGCCCGTGTGGTTGTAGGCCCGTGTTTGTAAATATGATTTCTGCTGCTCAATAAAAGTTTTTAATAAAAAAAAAAAAAAAAAAAAATCAAAGACAGCAGGTTCGTCGACATTGGGACCATAGATTGCACAAACCACATACCTCACACCCTTGATTTCCAATTGTGCCAGTGCCCATCTCCTCCTTTGGTCGGCTAACGTTTTAAGGACTCTGTAATCAAGTGCTTTGCTCACCAGTATAGCCGTACCCCTACTAGACGTGCTCTTAGATGTACAAGCAATTATTTGGTACCCAAGCTGCTTAAGCAAGCCTCAGTCTTTATAAGCTAGATTTGTCGCTGTGAGAAGGGTAATATGGGGTCTATACGCTTTCAGCTCCTCCCAAACTAATTGGCGCTTAGCTCTACTATTTAAGCCTGACGCATTCCAGGCCATACATCTAATCAATGCCATAAGACTTGGTAATCTGTGCCATTACTGTGAATTTTAAGTATAGACCCATTATCTATCCTCGAGTCAACTTGCTTTTCCCTGGTCCTGCCACCCTCCTTCCCCACTTCTGTGTGCCCTTTCTGACTTTTTCAACAGTACCCCCCTCCCCCTCTATCCTCTTCCACCCCTCCCTCCCTGCCCCCCCCCCCCCGAATTGTGAAGCAGGAATCATCCTCCTTATAGGCTGCCGTTTGAGTTGGTAGTTATCAGCCCACAGCACGCCCAGAGCAGCCCTCCATCCACCCATCACCCGCCACCAAAGTGCCACATGGGAGAGAAAGAGAAAGGGGGAGAGCACAAAAAAAGGAACAGCACTTACCTGCAAGTTGCCGCCACCGCCAAGAGTCATTCAGAGGCAAACAGGCACCCTGTAGCACGCCGCCACCGCCAGGAGTCAAACCGCAGCTGACTACACGCACCGCCGCTCCGGGACCACAACTCCCGGCAGCCTACACGGCGGCGCGCTTTCTGACACCGAGAGAGCGCCAGGAGGCGCTCATAAGCGGCGCAACGACCGGCAGAGCGGGGGAGAGCACAAAAAAAGGAACAGCACTTACCTGCAAGTTGCCGCCACCGCCAAGAGTCATTCAGAGGCAAACAGGCATCCTGTAGCACGCCGCCACCGCCAGGACTCAAACCGCAGCTGACTACACGCGCCGCCGCTCCGGGACTACAACTCCCGGCAGCCTACGCGGCGGCGCGCTTTCTGACACCGAGAGAGCGCCAGGAGGCGCTCATAAGCGGCGCAACGACCCGCTTCGCGGGACGCCCGGGGCTAAGCCCGGGCAAAGGGCGGGCCCTCTACGGCCCTCATCGGCAGGAAGAGGCAGGGGCAGGGCCCAGAACGCTGTACAAATATTTAAAGTAAGTGTCATTCCTCCTTGCGTAATCGTAAGAGTATTAATTACCTCTATTGACTGACACGTCACGTACCTGCCTATACACTAATTGGAAAAAGCTAATCAACAAAATGTCAAAATCAAAAGTGACTGCCCCCATCAATACCATAGACAATTAAATGGTACAGAAAGTTGTCCAAATTAATCATGACATGAGATCTTCTTTGGGGTTGAGACATTCACCTGACCTGCACTTTGATAATACGTTACCACCTACCCCTGCTCTTGATATCAGCAATGAGGTGTTTCAGACCCAGGAGGACATTCCATTGACCCAACTTCTGGTGGTCATAGACGAACCAGCTCTCGAGAGTATACAAGATAAAGAAATAATCTCCATAGAAGAGGAGGCCCTTGCACCAGTCCCAGCACCGAGAGCAACAAAGGGGGAGGAGAAGAATATATCCAAACGGGGTGGCCTCCGATCAAGTAAAAAACGCCCCAATGTGTCCCCCGAGAAAAATAGTGTAGATGACACAAGGGTTCCGATAGAAGGGAAGGTACACATGGATGATGAGCAATTCAAAAAGCTATTAAGTGCCGTAGATTATAAGATTAAAACAATAACCAAAACCACTCTTAAATAAAATTGACCATCTGACAGAAGAGGTGAATAGACTAGGGGTTCTCCTGCAAAAATCACTAGAGGAGAACATGAAAATTTCATTACCAAAAGCACTTAGAGTCGAATCTAAATTTACCCAAACTGCCCCCAGACAAGAACTATTAGTAGATACTCCCATGACCATTTTGGAGAGCTCTGATCACGGGAGGGGGGGGTTAAGAGACTTAGATCCAGATACCAACTTAGGAAACAATGCAGGGGCGAGCCACACATGTAGTAAAGAAGATGCCAAGCTAGACAAGGGGGCTGTAGAATTAGTTGTTGAGGCTTCTCCACTAATATTAGTCCTAGCAAATGTCCCCCAGCTGGAGCAAGGGCAAGTAGAGAACATTCCCTCTTTAATAAATAAATCTCTTCACTGGTTATCAGGGAACATGGCTTTTTCGCTAGGAGGCAGGGATCAGTTGGCACAAGAAATAATCAAAGCTAGGAGAGTTGAATGGATCGGGGGTGGTACCAAAAAATTTAAGGGGGATTGTGTGGTGCTGCATTTCACCGATCCAGAAGTTCTGCCAAATATACTAGCTAACATATACCCCCCCAGCGCAGAACAACGGAAATTGTGCCATTAACGTTGGATTTTTTTTATACAAAGAAAAGTAACACTTTAAATCCAACTATGTTGAAAACTAAATGGAACCCTGTACTAAGAAAAGCCAAAACCATTGAAAAAATAAATAATTGGGGAATACCGATGGAAAACAGGTTCTCGTCCCTTTCTGGACTAAGCGAATGTGATTGACTGAAAGAATGGTCAAGCGCAGGAGTTGCTAAGGCTATTGAACCCTATAAAGGAAACTACGGTATTCTAAATAATATAGAATTAAATTGCAGTAAGAGTATGATATCCAATCCCAGGGAAGACACTCTTAGTATAGCTGAGCAAACCCCACTAAATACCTATACTATTGCAAACGACGAGGTAACTAGTCCTTCACCCCCTCTGTCCTTCCCAAACCAGTGTTCTCTTTTACAAAAGAGCACCGCTAAGACAAAAGGCAGCACAAAATGTATCTCTTGGAATATAGCGGGTATCCACCATAAATTGGAGACCCCAGAATGGTGCGAGTTCATCGACAGTTATGATGTTATCATGCTGCAGGAAACCTGGGCAGTGGCACCAGTTTTTCGCCAGGGCTTTTTAAATTACCATGTACCTGCGAAAAAGAACACCAAAGGGCAGCCCTCAGGGGGTTTAATTATTTGGGTACGACAATCCTTACAATGCACCATCAAAAAGAGACCCATTAACAATAGTGACCTACTTTCGCTAGTGCTCACCAGGGCCGATGGTCAAAACCTGGCTTTATATAATATTTATGCCAGGGGAACACAAGGGGGCATAGCCTCTGATGTGATAGGTGCACTAGACAATGATTTAGAGATCCTACCCACAAACTACACCATCTGTGTGGGGGGAGATCTGAACACAACATTTGAACCGTTAGGTTGTGAGGATAATGAATTGACCCAAGAGGAAGACTCCAAATGGGGTATTCCTCAACTGGATCTGCCGCTGGTAAAGAAGTGGACAGAAGTAGCAATACAGGTCAAGAGCTTATGCCTGTCTAGAGGTCTGAGGGCAGTAAATGGCCGTACCCTTTCTGACCCACAGGGTAAACACACCTTTGACAACTTGAGGTCAAGTAGTAGGATAGATTATATTCTTATAGACGTTAGAGTCTGGTGTAAAGTGGTAGACATGCAAGTGATACCGAGATTGGAGAGCGACCACAATCCCTTGTGCTTGCTCATTAATTTGGTACAAGGTGAAAACTTAACTAATCAGAAAAAGGGTGTTTCGACATTAGATGTTGTTTCATCCAATAACCTCCGTCATATCAAATGGGCAACATTGATGGATAATCCAGGGGACATGCAGGTCCTAGAGGAAATAGTTAGTGTAGAGGTCACTAGATTACAAACTCTTATTAATGAATCGAATTTTAATCAATTGATTGAAGAGTCACAGCAAAACTTCTTTGCTAACATTCAGAAGTTATTCTTCAAAAAAATCCAGCAGAGGAAGGGGGTCAGATTACCAATAAAAAGAGCATGGTATGACCACTCTTGCAGAGAACCGCGTCAGAAACTCAGCATAGCGCTGAGGACAAAATCAGGAGTATTAAAAGCCAGGAATGACTATAGAAAAGCACAAAGCAGGGCAAAAAGACTATGGGATGAGAACACATGGCTAGATCTGAAGAAAGCATGTGCAGCTAAGCAACAGAAAGAGTTCTGGGCCATACTAAAGTGGGGAAATGGGGGAATAGCAGACTGCCCAAAAAATCATGTAGCGAAGGAGGATTGGGTGGACTTTTTTAAACCACAATACGCAGATAATTTGCCTCCTCCAACTGAAACTCCCCCAGAAAGGGTATTTTATACCCAAGAATTATTCTCTCTGAAAGATGCACAGGAAGCAATGGATGGAGTAACCAGAGGAAGGGCGCCAGGCATTGATGGAATACCAGCGGACGTGTTTTTAACAGACAGGACTAACTGGTGTAAATATTTTGTATGGCTTGATAACGCTATTGCACAAGGAGCCATGATCCCAGCAACATGGAAGGGCGCAGAGATAATACCAGTCTTTAAAAAAGGGGACAAGGCTTTACCAAGTAATTACAGGCCCATCAGCCTTATCGATGCTGCACAAAAACTGATGGGTAGGATGATACAAAATAAAATACAAGCCTGGATAGATGATAAGAATATCCTCTCCCCGTACCAAGCTGGTTTCCGCCCCCTAACTAGCTCTGTTGACCAGGTATTCCATTTTTTAACAATGTTCTGGAAAAACGTAACTCTGACAAATGGTCCATTATATGCCGTCTTCGTGGACTTGAAGTCAGCGTTTGACCTAGTACCCCGACAAAAACTTTGGATTGTCTTGCGGGATCTCGGAATAAGCCCAGAATTGTTGACTCTGCTCATGAGGCTGCATGAAAACAACTATGCCCGGATTAGGTGGGGTGCCCAGGGAGATGTCACTGAATCCTTCCCGGTGGAGCGGGGGGTAAGGCAGGGCTGTGTCCTGGCCCCCACCTTATTTTCATTATGTATCAATGGTATAGTTGATTTTCTGAAACAATATACGACAGACGCCCCAATATTAGATGGGGAACGAGTCCCAGTATTGATGTTTGCTGATGATACCTTGCTGGTCTCGCGGACCCCTAGCGGTTTACAAAAGACAATCAACGCTTTTGGTGACTTCTGTCGGATTCGGGGCTTGGAACTAAATACAACAAAGACCAAGTTCATGAATCTGAGCCCCGTCAAGAAATTCAAGGGGAAAATGTATTTTAATGGATCTGTATTGGAGGAAGTGAATGCTTTCACCTATCTAGGCATTTCCTTACAGTCTAACATGAACTGGAAATCCCATATGGACACTGTGGTGCTAAAGTTCAATCAAATGGCAGGGGCATTAGCACTAAAACATAAATCTTCATTTCCAAACCCATTCAGCCAATAATGGAGATTTATAGTATGAAAGTGCTGGGAGCCTGTTTGTATGGATCAGAGCTATGGGGCTTTTCGAACTTGAGCTCGTTAGTCGTCGCAGAAAGCAAATTTCTTCGACGAATGATTGGTGTACCCCAGAGCACACCCTCGATCCCGCTACAATATGACCTCGGGAGGAAAAAGTTAGAGGACATGGCTAGACTGCGTCCCCTCCTATATTGGAGGCGTGTAAAAACTACTCCCGAACTGAGTCATTATGCAGCTGCCCTTATGGATGTTGTTAGCTCTGATAATTTTCATAAAATACCATGGCTCAAAGAAGTAAGAAACCTGCTCCAAAAACTGCACCTAGATCACTTGTGGACAGCAGTAGACCCACAGGTTTTTCCATCCAAGACATCTTTGAAAAAAAATGTATTGGGACATGATATTTAATATGGTACTGATTTCCAACCAACCATCGATGTTGACATCCCAGTTCTTGGATTTTAAAACTATGCCTAAATATGAGCAGTACTGGGACTTGATTTCTAAATCCCTAGATAGAAAGCTGTATTTCCAGTTCAGAATTGGTTCCTTACCCCTCAATGCCTTCACCGTCAAATGGTCCCCTGGCAATGTGAAAACTTGCTCTTACTGTAAAGCACATGTAGAGGACATCCCACATTTTTTGTTTGTTTGCCCATTATACGCTGCCCCAAGAAATAGATGGTTAAAACCGGCATGCAGGAATTTGGGGACAAGGAATTACTCAGAGGCACTGAGAATATTAAGATCTAATTGTGTCCCCTATCTCGCAATTGCTGTAGCCAAATTTATGGGGTGGGCCTGGTTAATACGCACGCGCACTTTAAAACTGTAATTAATAACTAGTAATGTAACCTATGCTCGCAAGGCTTATTGCAGTGACTTGGATTCTATATCGTATGACTTTTACGAATTGAAATATTCGCCAGCACTGTAAATTATGAATGGTTTAATTTGTATTTTATCTTGTTCTTAAAATTTTAGTATAGTATTTATTGTGATAAGCTTAGGGAAACATGCTTTTATGACAG
Source organism: Lissotriton helveticus (assembly GCF_964261635.1). Lineage (NCBI taxonomy): Eukaryota > Metazoa > Chordata > Amphibia > Caudata > Salamandridae > Lissotriton > Lissotriton helveticus. The sequence continues at coordinate 510,237,475 of NC_136071.1, read as the reverse complement.
TGTTGTCGAATAAAGTATTCAAACTTGAGAAAGATAAAGTAATCCCAAAGTCATCCCATAATCAGGATAAAAGGAAAAGGGAGAAAATTGAGAAAACAGATATCACCATATTATTTTTTCTCATTTCAGACCTAAGCACTTATTATCTTTAGATTTCTAAGTCTTATTAGAAGCCCTCTCTAGCTGCCATTGGTTTAAAGCTCGCTTAGCCTCCTGGTCCATAAGAAAAAACTGCACACATCCATCTTTTATGACTTTTATGACTTTTATTAGGGCCGGCTCTTGAAAAAACACCTGGGCTCCTTCCGCCTTTATAGGATCGATAAGTTGTCTCATCTTCCATTGGCTGTCCATGGTGGCTCTGCAAAGGTCTGATCTGACAGAGTTAGAGAGGGAGTCAACCACTACTGGGGTACCAGGCTTAGCTTTGATAGTTATTGCCTGCCTTTATAAGAAGTTACCAAAAAATCCAGAAAAGGCCTGGGATAGTGAGACTTCAGTTTGTGCAGAGTTATAGGCAGTCTATGTGCTCGCTGGATTTGACAGTCCCAGTCCACAAATTCAGGGAAAGCCCTTTTGAGTAACTGAACGACATAGACTCGGGGGTCAGAGCCCTCCTTGCCTTCAGGGAGCCCGAACAGCCTTAAGATGTTATGATGTTGCCTGTTCTCCAGGTCCTCTATTTTATTTTGCATGGCTAGTATCTGCCCGTTATGAGATTGTACAATTCTAGTTGCTGCTGTAGTAGCCTCTCCTGTCTCAATGACCCGTGTTTGCAGTTCAGTGATATCTTTCGTCAGTACCCCCACCGTGCTGGTCACCTCATTCAAGGACTGCTGGATACTAAGATTGTCTGCCCAACAATGTATTATTTACACATTAAAAAAATTATAATTTACACATGTAATAACTGGGATTAAAAAATGATACTAAACATAATAAGGTTCTGTGTGGTTTAATTTGAAAATATGTTAGCAAACATTTACAACAATTTTTTATTTTTCAATGCAGAAATATGAATCCAGGGAGAATGAGGAGACAAGAGCCTCAAGTGTTTCGAACATTTTAAAACCATGCCACCATGGAAGAATGGGATATTATCAAATAATTCAGATTGCATAGGCAAACAATTCTTCGTTTATGTCATCAGCCACAGTGAGATCTTCTCACAATATGAATCCCACACTAATACCACCAATAGTCACAATAATGGCAGTACTCTATTTTGTGGTTACAGGATCATTCAAATAACCCGTGGAAATTATCTAAAATGGTGTTAAAACTTTTTGCTACTTTATTTTTAATCCCATATAAGAGACTCTGCTTTTCCTAATTGACCATGGCTGTGAGGAATCCAACAATGTCAGGGGAAGTCCACTTCTATGATTCCCATGGAAGAACAAGGAGCCCAGTGGAGAGGGCTCTTGGGCTCCCAAAGGACATATTTCAATGTCATGACAAGAGAGGTGGAGACCTCCTCTATTCATCCAATAATGTGTGCAAAATCACTATAGTATGCTGCATGTTCCACAACATTGCCCTGCGATGGAACATATGATACATTGCAGATGAAGGAGACCATGAAGAGTCACTGTAAGAGGATTTTGAAATGCCAAATGAAGATGATAGTGGTGAAAAGGAAGGAATTGACACACATCAAGATCTCATTGACAACTTCTTCACATGAGTGTAAGTATCATTGTGTTTCATTTTATTTTATAAAATGTTAAACCAACTTTTAATGTAATGAGGATAAAAGACTGTGCTGGACATTTTTTTGTTAGACCAAGTAAAGTGACATGAAGGGCATTTGCATTCTGCATCTTTGATTGTTCTTAGAAAATGTGTCCTTAAATATATTCATTTGTAAGTTGTCTGTTTTGCATTGTAATTTAACTTGTTCCGTGCTCAGAAAGGCTCCCGGACGTCATGAGCACTCGTCTACTGTGACTCATCACGGCCGGGAGCCGTCCTGAGCACTATGGCACCGGGCCCACACCCCTCCCTCAAACCGCGGCAAAATGAATAATAGTTAGGGGTTAATAAACCGTTTTTCCCCTCTGTTTTAGGACCCTTCACTATTTCATCCTCAGTTGGACATTTAAAAGTTATGACATCTGCAGTTATCTGCTGCTGTTGCAAAGTACAAAGAAAACATGGGATGAAGCTGTGGAAGACACCCACAGATTTTGAGTGTACATATTTGTAGAAAGGCAACTTGCACAGTGATTGACTTGAATTTTGAAGATTGCATTAGACTTGTTTTCTATTAAATGTTGCCACCAAGGCAATATGTTCTGCTTAAATTGATCTAACTGCGTGTGGTAGTCAGGCCAAAGCATACTAATCTCCCTTTACATTGACAGACCCTCTTTCTGTGGTAAGTGTATGAAGCTGTTGATGTGTCTCATTATAGTAGAGAGTCGTTTTGTAGCACTCCACTGAAAGTTGGTTGTGACTGTCGCCAGATAGTGCAACAGTATATAGAATTTATCCTGAGGCCTCAAAATTTAGTATTCTTATTGTGAACCAGAAGATCTTGCCCAGCTGTTGACATAAATCAACCATTGTTTTCCAATTGAATCTGATTTTTTGGAGTATATCCAATCATTCTGTGGTGGCAAGGTCCAGAACTGCAAATGTAAACAAGCATTGGCATAGCCAATAGGTCTCACCTTTGGGACCTTATAAGTGTTTAGCCATGCTGCATAACTAAATACGTCTAAAGTCCCATAAGCGAGACCTATTGCCTATACCAATGCTTGTTTTCCAGGGCTCTGCACCAGCACTTAATTGTCTTCTCCACACTTATGACATTCTGCCACATGGTGGCGCTGCTCATCTAATTTGGAGATGAGCACAATAACGGTTGTTTATGAATACAATATACATAATAAATACTAATACCTGCCATCCCAGCCATTCCCTTAGCTTTTGGGGACCTGGAATAATTTGAACTTTTGCTCTTGCAGGTGAGAGAGATGGTTAGTAGTTGTTTTGGTTCCTTCATTGGTAGAGATGACGGGCCAATGGGTGGTGTAACCTGCAGTGGGAAACTTTAAAATAAATAAAGAATTGCAGTTCTCAAATGCTTTCATGTTTTTTATTTTTTTTTTAAATGCATAGTGTTTTAAATCAGTGGTGCCCAAAAACATTCTTCTAGAAGAAGTAACAAGCATGAATGGGGTATTGAGTCCGGAAACCAAGAGCGCACGGCCACGCTAATTAGAAACAGATGGCCCCTGCGTGCCGCTGCTCGCTCCTGCAAGGTGGAAGCAGCCATAAGCACAAGTGTTAGAAAAGTGCAGACCGATTCCAAAAGGACATCTCCTAGGGCAGCACATGCGCACTGCAGTAGGCTGAACCTAAAAAGGCACTGAGTATATGGCTTTTGCATGTGTTGCAGTGTTTTTGGTAACCTATGACAGACAAATACCTATTACAATTTCATAAAATACTAGTTGTTGATTTCTGTTCTTTTTAGTCATTTCTGACAGATGTGAGGAACATTACCTACATGGAAATTATTTATGAATGAACATTCTATTTTTTGTTTCCGTTTAAAAAGGTATGATGGAAGCAAAAGAATACAGGGCCTGATTATGAGCTTGGTGATGTGGGAGGGGGGTGGAACACCACAGCCTCGCTCTCACACAGCCAAACCTCACTGCCGGCCGCTCACCAGATTATGAGTTTTCTCGTGTCTTGTGGGTGGGTGTTCCTTTGGCATTCCCAAGGCACTACCTATTAAAAATATTAAAAAGGCATTGCAATGGGCAAGCCAAAGCCTGTTCTTGCATGGATTATGGATCCCTGGCAGTTGAGACGGTCTTTTGGCGGTCCAACCGCGGCAGTTATAGTGCGGCGGTTGGACCACTGGTGCGGCAATTTCCGACCACCACTGCACTTCTATCGCAAGTTTGTCAGTCCTATGGGCCACCAAACTCGTAAGTAGGTCCACAGTAATTGAGTAAAGCAATACAACACCAGTCTTTGATTTTATTAGTTTTGCATTTATTAAACAAAGTCAGTCACATGATGAATGAAACTATTGTTGAAGAGCCAGATTTAGTTAAATTCCAATGCACATATACAACTGGCATCAGAAAGGTAAATGTGTCCAGAAAATAGTTCACAGAGTGAATGGTAGTCACACACTGGAGGAAATTAAGTTCAGCATCTCTCGCTGGTGGTGGTCTTGCCATCCTCTCCTGGTGGTTCAGATGAATGTTTAGTCCTGCAGGGAGCTCGTGGATCCACAGTTTCAGGTGTTGAGGTGGCTGCAGGTGTTTCCTCTTGTGTGGAATTTTAGTTTATGAGCTGAACATCATCTGCGCCATCTTGTCCATTCCTCAGACTCACGTATGAGCATACACGACAACCATTTTAGGTACCATGGTCTCCCTGTTCACGATCGGTCACCAGCACACTTCCCTGACCCTGCAAGCCTCCCCCATGCACCCTGGCTGCCTCCGCTCTCACATGTACGAGTCATGACCTCTCCTTCCACATGACTCTGTCTCTGAGAATCACACCCCGCGCCTGACCAACACCTCCTTTCCTTCAATGAATGCCCCTCAGTCGATAAATCCTCCCTCAACGCGTGATTATCCACACTGACCCTTTCTTTCATAAATACCTCTCCTTTGATGACCCCTTCCTCTGAGCCCGATTGTCTGTACGGACCGCTGGTCATCCCTTGGCCTGAGGATACAGTTTATTGCCCACTACTGTATGCACTTGACCCTTTTCAAAGAAGCTACTATTGATCATGGCCTCCCCACCCCTTGGGATTCGATCAGGCGCACACATTCCAAAGGAATCGGCGGAACACTCAGCTGCGTGATAGCCTCCTCTTATTGTATGGGGGGTGAGAACCTCTACTGTAGCCACGTGTTGGAATAAGCCGGAACTGGGGGGGGGGTACCGGGGATGTCATCCTTCACTACTTCACAATGTCTTTATTGTAATAAAGAACGGTCTCATTCATAAACCAGTGTATAAAAGATCAGGCCTCAGAGAGGCTTTCAGAGAGCACCTCGAGACGATACCTTGTTGTCCGATCTGATGTGTTCTGCTCCGTCGGAATAAAACGTGTTTCCTGTCTTCCTGTCACAATTTAGAAAGAAGGGGCCCCCTACTATTGGTGAACTCACTAAATGTAGGGAATATTTTAAACTATATTTATAACGTACCTAATAGTGAGCTGATTAAATAAGCCAAAAACAACCTAGGAAACTAATCTGACAAGTGACTGAATCTAATCATGCATGAACAAAGATGATAACTATAGTGATTATGTAAAAATATATTTTTGTTTTATTTTGATCATTTTCTTGTGTTTTGATACACATTTCATATTTATCTATTCATATTGATTTAAAATGACAAACATATGTGAATATAACAGTTGTGCAAAAAAAACAGCTAATCAATAAAGAAACATGAATGAAAAAACTAATAAAAAACAGAAAAAGAAACCAAATATTCAAATGACAGTGATGGTACACAGGGCTATTGGAGTAAGCAAAGCGGTGGGTGGAATCTCTCCTGTCTTCCTGTCTTCCTGTCTCCAGCACCTGCCTCTTTATTTGATAAATCTTCATAAGGTATTAGAGGCGTTTAACGCCGGGCAAAATTACTTAAGAAACATCGACTAAATCGCCTGACCATTTTTGCTGACCCGTCAACACTTGTATAGGGCCTCCCTGTCTATGGCTGAAGCAGATGTAGTTGGCTCATATGTTGTTGGACCACAGAAAGGGAAGATGGTGCTGGAAATGCCATGCACAAATTTATTAATATGTCATGCAGCTCCCCATTCAGGAAGACCATATTGGAGCTGTGTTTTTCCATCTGAACATTCAGTGCCCTCTGTGACTGCTTCATCTCCTGGAGGCCTGTAGGGACCTTGCCCATCATGTCTTAGGACTGATGGAGGGATCACTGACATCTCGTCACAGAGAAGGATGGGGTCAGCAGTCTCATAGACCCCATCCCACTCTGTGATGAGTGGGGGACTACTGTCCCAACCCTCCTGGGATTTTCGAGGCAGAGATGCCAGATAAGATATGATTTTATTTGGTTCTTGCATGAATATTTGAGGGTGAGTGTTGCGAATGGATGTGTGTGTGCATGTGTTGGGATGGGAAGTCTCCTTCATGTCTCTGGAGAGAGTGCTTCCCCTGCCTTATGCTAATCTCCAGGTAAGTCACTCAAAAGCTACTGTATGGTTTCTAGATCCCTACCTCAGTGAGCATGACAATCTTACATGTCCACTGAGGGTCTCCCTGTTTACGTGGATTGAGACCCTACAGCTTGGCTCTGACGTCGAGGGGGCATGCCTAGTGCACCCCTAATTTTCAGACAGTGGCTACTGCCCTCTCTATTAAGGCTGTGGTAGACTGACAGTGGTGGCAGCAATTAATCTATGGTCAGAAGGGGTGAGACCCTAGGCACACTCCTGACCAAGTCTGTGCAGTTTGCCATGCCTGTGGGCCTGTTGCCTTTGTCTACCTGATGTGTGTTTGAGAGCCCATGGGTGTACAGGGGAAGAAAGGTGATTTGAGCCAGTGTGAGGAATGCGAGCTGTTCTGCTGGACATCCCAGCTCCCCCGTGCCCTTCCCTATTTCTCTGGAAAGGCCTGGTGGGCTGGGGTACACACTCAGCTCTTATCTGGGTTTAGCTGCACTAACTCTGCGAAGAGGACCCTCCCCCACTGGTTAGAGACTCTTGGGCTGGAGGTAATTAAAATTCCTCTTCAGGGAATTGCACAGCCTGATACCAGGAATGGACCTGGTGCATGCTTTACCCATGCATTGAACACGCAGTGAATGGTTTGTGATGGGAGGTGTATTCAGGATGAAAAAGTAGCAGACCCTCTGATTGCATGCGCCTATCAATCAGAGGTGATAAAAGTCTGGCCTGAGTAGTCAGCTGTTGTTCAAGACTGGTCTATGACTGAAGAGGCGGCCACACCAGGTCCGTCTGAAGATAGCCAGGCACGACCCACAGTGTGAAGGCAGGAGATAAGACTCTGTTCACTGCGTCTGGAACTAAGGCATCAGCAACATGGGAAAAGACCCACTGTCTCTGTGAGGCTTGGGGGAGTGTGCGCTTTTGACCAAGGAAATTAAAGATAGCTGCCCAAGGTGTGGAAAGGAAGCTTACGGCACATCAATGGATTGGGTGTGGGAAGGAAGCTTGCGGCACATCAAGAAAAGCTGGTGGAAGGAAGCTTGCAGCACATCAAGAACAGCCAGAGAGGAGGAAGCTTGATTCTATTCTTTGAAGGTGAGATCAAATCCCCTCTAAGCTCCTCCCTTGTGCTGTGGGAGCCTGTACAAACAGTAGCTGGGAATAAAGGCCAGTGAAACAGGCACCCACCTTTCTTTTTGTGATCTCTGAGGGTATCACGATGAACTGGCACTCTGTCCAGCCACTACCCTCCTACAGCTAGCCAGTGGCTACTGGACTAGTGGGACTCCAGTAATCTGTGCCAAGACATCAGGCACCTGTGATCAGATCCCTGACACCACTAGAGCGGTTTCCTCACTCACGACGGGAGGGCACTTCTGTTGCTTTGGGTGAGGGGTTATGGGGCTGATCAAGAACATTTGACTTCACATCACATGCTGAAACTATATCCTTTCAATCCGAAGATTGGTATCAAGGCTCCAGTGAATGAGGATTCAGAAAAGGGGGTGGTGATGAACAGAGTGTCTGAATTAAGCAGACCACTCTTACCCAGTCCAAAGATCAGGGCTTGATCCATCACCGTTATTTAGCTCACTGCCCCATCCCAGCTCAGAACCTGGCTATATGCAAATTAGTCTGTCCCTGGCCCAGTGCATCATGGGAACAGGGCAGACCAAACTAGCTGGTACCCTGGTACAGTGCCAGGGAAATGCAAGGAAGAACCCCGGAGGATGCAGCAGGTGAGCAAGGGACTCATGTCTGAGTATACCCTGCCACACCTATAGTGGCCAAAACGATTCAGAAAAGGGGGTGGTGACCACCCCCTTTTCTGAATCATTTTGTCCACCGATAATCATGGAAGGGTATACTCAGATGTGAGTCCCTTGCTCATTGCACCATCAGGATTCAAGCAAGCCGGGCCGACGACGGCTTGGTAGTTTGGTTTGCCCTGTTCCCATCATGCACTGGGACAGGAACAGACTCATTTGCATATAGCCAGGTTCTGAGCTGGGATGGTGCAGTGAGCTAAAAAATGGTGATGGATCAAGCCCTGATCTTTGGACTGGGTAAGAGTGGTCTGCTTAATTCAGACACTCTGTTCATCACCACCCCCTTTTCTGAATCATTTTGTCCACCATAAGCGTGGAAGGGTATACTCAGATGTGAGTCCCTTGCTCATTGCACCATCAGGATTCAAGCAAGCCGGGCCGACGACGGCTGAAATGCCAGAAACCGGTCCCCGGAAGCTTGTTTCCTTCCCAGTATAAGAATTGGCTTGGTAGTTTGGTTTGCCCTGTTCCCATCATGCACTGGGACAGGAACAGACTAATTTGCATATAGCCAGGTTCTGAGCTGGGATGGTGCAGTGAGCTAAAAAATGGTGATGGATCAAGCCCTGATCTTTGGACTGGGTAAGAGTGGTCTGCTTAATTCAGACACTCTGTTCATCACCATCCCCTTTTCTGAATCATTTTGTCCACCATAAGCGTGGAAGGGTATACTCAGATGTGAGTCCCTTGCTCATTGCACCATCAGGATTCAAGCAAGCCGGGCCGACGACGGCTGAAATGCCAGAAACCGGTCCCCGGAAGCTTGTTTCCTTCCCAGTATAAGAATTGGCTTGGTAGTTTGGTTTGCCCTGTTCCCATCATGCACTGGGACAGGAACAGACTAATTTGCATACAGCCAGGTTCTGAGCTGGGATGGTGCAGTGAGCTAAAAAATGGGGATGGATCAAGCCCTGATCTTTGGACTGGGTAAGAGTGGTTTGCTTAATTCAGACACTCTGTTCATCACCACCCCCTTTTCTGAATCCAGTGAATGAGAGCAGCCCTGTGTAACATGGTCTCTAATATGCAATGCTTATTGTGTGTTTTCAGTGCTTGGCGTCTAGGCACTATAATACTGTTTGGGATCAGAACTCTGTCCCAGAGGGTTGTAGAGACATCTGGTTTTCACTGTTTATTCTAGTTTTATGTGTAGCATTATCTTGTGTGTATTAAAGTACTTTTCTTTTATAAAAAGTAAAGCACTGACTGGACATTGAGTTTATCAGCTGGTGGCATGGTTTACACTGTATTCTGAATGTCTAAACCCACCTCACCTCCTTGAGTAAGCCTTGGACTGCTCTGTCAAGCTACCCTGATAGAGTCAAGTGCTCGAGCGGAGTACTTGCTTATCCAGTTTTGGGTCCACTAGTACTGAGGCCCCAGGACACTAGTGGGGGAACACTCCAGTTGATGCGATTGGAGCGTAGTTACCCCTGAGTGCCCTGGTTCCCAGGAAGCTGGGTCTAACAGCATGCATGTGTGAATGCATGAGTGCAAGTGAGTGTGTATATTTGTGCATGTGTGGCCCCTGACCCCACCCTGTGAAAAGTACAGACTGGCACTTTGTTTAAGACTTCCCATTTAGTAAGGAATTTCCTGTTCTTCCTGTGTATACATTTGCATTGGTTCTCCTATGTCTTCAATGACTAATTTGTCTAAAGATGACTTATGTACAGGCACCAAGTAGGTATGTGTTGTATCGGTATTTCTATATTATCTTTCTTCCCCTGCTCCCTGTGTAGAATGGTGCACATGTCATAAGAATGTTGGATGAGTATACAGATTCAGTTGGTGACTGAAGGCTGAGCTGCCAGGAGGACAGCTCCTGGTGGGGCATATTTACAGAGTAACTTACCAGCCTACTTTTATATCTTGGCTTAAACATCATAATTTTGTAACTCTGTACTACAATAAATACCTATTTGAAATCTACCACCTCTGGACTTTCCATCATTGTAACAGTATGCATATCGGTTGTCTGCCCTGGTGTTTTGTCAGTATCGGTGGTTTGTTGTAAAATAGTGCTCTGCCTTCACTCGTCTCCTCTGCAGTTGGAGTCTTGTAAGAAACATAACAAAGTGTGAAATCGACCTCACGCATAACAAGCAACCTTGCTGTTCATGTGTTTCTCCTTCTCATCCTGTGGGATGAGAAGTTCTGTGGGGTGGAATTTAACAGAATTCTTATAAGGTCAGAGCACATGCACTGAGGTCTGGTTAGGAGGCCTACCTGCTCTCGCAGAGTCAAATAACCAGCAGCATCTGTCCTAAACTTTGGGGGTGATCATGCAAAAAAAAATCATTTCGTTACATGGGACAGTACATATTTTTACAGAGTTCAGGTCTTCACCACAGATGAGGGTTATAACCCCAATGCAACATTTCCCATGGCCGTTGCCAAACTCAGTCAACAAACTTATTGGCAGCCCCCGCTCTATTTTCAGGGACATATTTTGTGCACTCATAATGTGATCTAAATCATGCACTAAGGAACTAGCAGGGGAAGAGAAGCTGTGTGACTCTAGCAATCCATGCTGATCCAAATTTACTAGTTAAGAGATGCTCTTCTTTAGTTAGACACATTCTTCTTACATAACAAAGGATCCATTAGCCTGCACTATTTCCACAGCTTTAGTGCTTATTCTTTACTGTCTTCAGCAAATGTATTGGCACTTGTCACAGGCCTCTTGATGTTTTCATTATATACTTGCAGTTTTGCCTGATTTCTATTGACTCCTATCACTTTCTCTAGTGTAGGATTACCCATTAGTGTGCCCTATCTCTGTCTCCAATGTAAGGAACTTAGAACTACCCTCTTTAGATCAATTTTACATCTTTACTGAAGAGTCCACAATACAGTCTCAACTGAAGGCTTCATCATGGGCTATTATTATGTCCCCATCGATGGGCAAAGCCCGCATGTACCTACTTATAAGAAGCAAGTGGTACCTCGGGGTAAAATTAAAATGTAAACATTTGGTGGCTGCTGAACTTGTAAACTATTCCTAGCACACAGTGGACATCCATAGCATGGGACTGCAGACTCCCTGAACGAAGCCGCTTTCACTCGGTCTGCTCGATGAAATTCGGATTGGCTGTGCTAGCCCCACAACTTAAATGTTCGCCGGTGGCCACTGCAGAGAGGTGAAAAGCTACCCACCCCTTTCCGTTTTCGCTACAGTATGAAATTATTACTGGAGATGGCTGTTGGCATTTCCCTTTGTAACATGAGTGTTGAGGCCACAATTAGACTGCTATAAGAAAACTGGATATATGGTCTCTTTCACTTTATACAGACTTTTAGGTGCATTTTTGTTTACACTCATCTTTTAATTCTCATGTTTACATCAGATGAACCTGAATACATAAAAGCCGAAAACCTACAAAAAGAAATCTGCCAGCAGGCAACAGTTTCTGCACTAAATCAGCACTTGACAATGTGTAATGTTGTGCTATCATGGTTTCTTTCTATACAATACAGCACACATAGAAACAGCAAAAACAAGCAGAAATAAAGCTTTTCTCCTTGTTTTGCCTTGTTAACACCAGGTTTTCCCTGGGCTTAATTTTGGTGCTGCCTTCTATTTACGCCACCCTTGTAAATAGGGGGCAGGGTCAAAGTCAATGGGTGTTGTGGTGGAATGCCTATAACAACACCCATTGCCCACTCCTTTCATGCTGTCTTATTTACAAGGCAGCGTTAACCCATATTAAGTTGCTTAACGTACTTTGAAAATAAGGCAAAGCTCATGGAATTTAAGGAGACCTCCTGCAAGGTGCAGGGAGGGGCCCGCTCCAGATTTTATCAGGAGCTCTCGGATGAGAGTACTGTGCTGAGGGGGACCCCTGCAGCTCGCCCCCCCACCCATCGCAGGAGCTGCGGCGCCTGTGTTGTGCCAGTGGCAAAGCTCCTATCGTCACAGAAACGTAATTAAATGTGACGTTCCTGCGGTGATAAGGGCCTGTAAATATGCACCTTAGTTTCTTGTTGACCTGGGTCGATGCCGTTTGTAGTCATCGTGTAATATTTCATGTGTAACTGTTTACTATTAGTCTGTATTGAGAAGTGGGCAGCTAGTATGTGTCCTAGCCTTTAAGTGTTCGATGCAGTGTGGCATCTACACGTAGGTGTGTAGCGAATAGCTGTGCCATTATCATTGTTTCATAGGTCTACCGGGTTTTTCGTGGCCTAGTTTTTTCTTTTGGAAGGGCACAAACTTGTGCCTTTCCTTAATTCTAAATGCACAAAGTTCAAAAACTAGGCGCTATAACAGAAAAGACCCAGCTACCAAGCCCTGCATTTAGGAAGGCAGTGAATCCTACTATAACTTGACTGTTCCCGGAACTCTTGCTGATTTATGCTGCCCACATCCCAAACCCAATTTTTCAGCGCATGTGTGTAATTCTGCTCTACCCTTTCGTGTCTATGCACCAGGTAATGCCTTCTTCGACACTCCTCATATCCCTGCAGGTCTCTCTTGCACATGTGTATTTTTGTGATACCCTGCAGTGTCCATATTCCTTTACTTGAAAAGAAAAAATGAAAAGTGGCAAGGCTTCTCCTGCGCACAAAACTCAAATATTCCCTAAAATTAAATACAAACAACTATTACAGTGTGCTTCCAAGGACAGGGACAGCCACTTGTATCCCCAATTATGGACCAGAAACCCAGTCCTATTGAGAAAATTGCCAAATGTCCTGAGCACAAATCCACATGTAATACAAAGAAGTCCAATCAATCTTCTTTATCCATGATGAATGTATTCTTGTAGTTCGATAAAATCTTCTGTTAATAACAAGTGACTTTCTTCAGATCATATATAGCCAACAATTGTTTTGTCAGTTATGATGCCTCCGCATCTCTGACTTCCTCAGGGTTATTCAAAGATCCATCCACAATTTAAATACTATGTGCACCATACTTCAAGATAAAAAAATGTTAGCATCGTAAATCATGCTCTGCGTTACTTTTCAAGTAATCCTCATTCAGAATAGAAGTTTAACAGAATGTGTAATCCATTATCCGAACAGCAGAGAGTACTCCCCATACGAAACGACCAGCGTTGTAGTCAAGCCTAGCAGAGAGTACTCCCCATACAAAACCACTGGCGTTGTAGTGAAGCCTAGCAGAGAGTACTCCCCATACGAAAAGACCGGCGTTGTAGTCAAGCCTAGCAGAGAGTACTCCCCATACAAAACCACTGGCGTTGTAGTCAAGCCTATCAGAGAGTACTCCCCATACAAAACCACTGGCGTTGTAGTCAAGCCTATCAGAGAGTACTCCCCATACAAAACGACCGGCGTTGTAGTCAAGCCTAGCAGAGAGTACTCCCCATACAAAACCACTGGCGTTGTAGTCAAGCCTATCAGAGAGTACTCCCCATACAAAACCACTGGCGTTGTAGTCAAGCCTATCAGAGAGTACTCCCCATACAAAACGACCGGCGTTGTAGTCAAGCCTAGCAGAGAGTACTCCCCATACGAAACGACCGGCGTTGTAGTCAAGCCTAGCAGAGAGTACTCCCCATACGAAACGATCGGCGTTGCAGTCCTTTACTCCCCCAACCCCGTGGTACCTTATTGCCTTGTCCTGCCTTGACACTGTGCCCTATCCCTGCACGCATCTCCTGCCCATCTGTATCGCGTTGCCTTACGTGCCCTGCCTTGCCTTTCCTGTGGACCTTGACTACTCCTGCAACAGTTTCTTACCCTGCTTTGAGTGTGCCCCTTATTCCAGCCCATCACCCTTGCGCTCTGTGTGCTCTGCTTTGCCCTGCCTCTGACCCTGTACTGCGCCCTCAGCACTTTGTTCATGTCCTGCCCTCTAGCATTTGCCCTTCTCTTTTCCCCTGTGTATTCTGCCTGACCCTGCCCAGCCAGGGCTCATCTGCCGCATCCTCCGGGGTTCTTCCTTGCATTTCCCTGGCACTGTACCAGGGTACCAGCTTGTTTCTAAAAAGTACTGGTACTCTCAAATTAAAAGTATTGCGTCTATCTTCAGAAGTGCACGTGCTCTCCCTCTCAAAATAAAAAAGTGCCGGTACTCAGTACCGGACAGTACTGGTCCATTTAAACCTCTCTGGGGCATGTGTACAAAGACTTGGCGGAGTGAGGCATTAGCCATCATGGCTAAACGCCTCACTCCTCCACTTTAGAAACGCAAGCCTGCACCATATTTACAAGAATATGGTGCAGCCTTGCGTTTCCCCCTGCGCTGATGCTACACTTAGCTGCTTAACACCAACGCAGCCACCCTTGCACCCATGCACCATAGTGCAAGGGTGTCTGAGTTCAGGGAAGGACTGTTTATGTGTAGGAAGGTGTCCCTCCCTGCACATAAACAATCTTTAAGTGCTCTTTTGTCACTTCTTTGCCTGCTACTTAATGCAGCGCAAATGGAAGTTACAAAATGTCATTTTTTTAAAAAAAAAGATTGTTTATGTGCAGGAAGGGATACCTTCCTACACATAAACAATCCAAGGTGTTTTGCTTTTTCCATGTGTGCTGCACAAGGCAGCTTACGTGGAAACAGCAAAAACGAGGAGAAATAAACATTTAGCCTCGTTTCGCCAAGTTTTCCCTGGTCTTTATTTGGGGGCTGCCTCCTATTTACGCCACCCTTGTAAATAGGGGGTAACGTCAAAATCAATGGGTGTTACGGTGGAACACCCACCACAACACCCACTGCCCACCCCTTTCACGCTAAGCATAGCGTGAAAGGGTGCCTTATTTACAAGGCAGTGTTAAGCCACTTTAAGTGGCTTAATGCTGCCTTGTAAATAAGGCAAGCCCCTATCGCCACAGGAAAGTTGGAAAAAGAGACGTTCCCGTGGCGATAGGGGCTTGTACATATGCCCCTCTATCTGTGTGCACTTTTACACCTCCGTCTGTGAGCCTCCTGCCAGTAGAATGACACCCTCCAGCACTGTCCATTTTTCCCAGTCCCTCACGCTGTCCAACTCTCCTGAGTCACTCATCCCTCTCTCTCTCTACCCCCCGGCCCCACCGGTCTTAAAATGTCCCACACCCACCTCTGCTTCCCAGCACGCCCCCTTCTGCATGCCCGAAGTAGAGACTGGGCCGCCATGCCTGAGCGCCTGTTTACTCACCCAGGCTTGCACAGGGACATAAGCTTGCAATTGAGAGCACTTTGTTCCCGGCGCCCTATACCCTGTAATCCAACCCGGGCTGCTAGGAATTTATCCAGAGCAGACCCTGAGAGCGCTGGACTGGGAAAACCTCCGGGGGAGGCATCTGGAACAGGTTTCCCTGATACTGTGGGACGCACCAACGATTATCCGCCCTTTTAACTCAGTTTAGGAAAATTAGGACAGCCCCCCTGCCTGCCAAGATCAATATCTCCTCGGGATCAGATCGAGTTCTTATTTATCCCGCGCATTTCCCTTTACCAATGTCATTCAATGTTGTGATGTAATGTTTGGTTATGATACAACCCGTGTAGTGCTGTAATGTATTACAGCTGAAGTAATGCAATCTTGCATATGCGTTGTAATACTCTAAAAGTAATACACGCAGGGTACAGTCAATATCGGTGCTCTAGTAGACTTGAGATATATCTGTACTATCCGTGCTGTAATACCAACAATGCATGTGTATGTGCAGCAATACGCTAGCTGCATTACAGCCATCTATTTGTGTTGTTTTCTACCAGAGATGAGTCTGTATTCTCCCACAATGGTAAATCAGACATGTTTCTGTACTGTATTACTTTACAGGTTGGGCGGGGTAGGGCGGGAGGGGGGAAGTCGACAGACGACAGAATAGGTCAAATTAAATACATCAATAAAACCCACTCCCTCGTCTGTCAACTTCCCCGTCCTGCTCCACAGCCCCACTGAGCTTACTTGCACCTGCTGCGACTGAACATGTTCCCTCATTGCTCACATTCACCCCACTATGCCTACTATCTATTGAATCAGACAGATAGATCCTATCCTAGGGGCCTCATTTATGATGCCATGCGTCACTTTTACGCCGCTGGTGCGTCACTTTTTGTGACGCACCAGCAGCGTAAAAAATTTGCCTTGTTGCACCAAATTTACAAAGTGACGCATCTAGGTAGATGCGTCACTTTGTAAACCCCTGCGCTACATTATACCTGCACCAGGTATAATGTATGCAGGAGGGCGTTCTGACGCAAGAAAAGGTCATAGAAGTGACGCAGTGAAATCTATAAGATTTCACTGCGCCACTTCTAGGACGCAAATGCGTCAATTTCTTATGCCTGCCTCACAGCAGGCGTAAGACTGGCACAGGCCCTTTCACATGGGGCTTGCCCCATGTGAAAGGACACATTGCTGGAGTTGCGTCACTTTTGTGACACTCCAGCAATGCGTCACTTTTGCGCCATGCAGATACGTCAGAAATACTGACGTATCTGTAACTCCTTGCGCAATGATGCGTCATATTGTAAATATGACGCATCATTGGTGTCGCAAGGAGAGCGTAATGAAAAGTGATGCATCGCTGTTTTGACGCAGCGATGTGTCACTTTTCATAAATGAGGCCCTAGGTTAATAAGAAACACACCCTCCCGAACCTCGAACTCATCATGCTTTATGTTAATTCGAGATGAGGCTACACGAGTTTTGTTGAAATAATAATGGTTAACTAGAAGGATGATCATCTAATATAATGGAAACAGCATACACGCGTTTTCTAAAAGCACGGCAGGCCTTCTGAACAACTTGGTTAATCACAACACGCTCATAATTTTTTTTTTCTTTATTTTTCATAGTTTAAAGAGGTATTAATAAATTCAAAAGAAATACAGTACAGTAATACAGTACAGATGTGCACTATAGCTCTCAGAAATAGGGCATATAGAGAAATGCAAAACCAAAACTATTTTAAATCCAACAGGATTTTTCTTATGAACACTGGAGGGCCAATTACTTTTCAGGAAAGTCTTGTAAAGGAAAAGCATGACAACCTCCTATGTCTGTCTCTCTTCACAGTGGGTTAGATCAGTGATTACACATCAACAATAGGGTGGCCAACTGCTCAATTGCCTCCCTATCCCGCAGTATCCAATCCTCTAACAATGTTCCATCCAATGGAGTATGGGTCAGCTGATCAGTCAAGCCACCCACACAGTCAGTTTGGAATACCAAGCTGATTTTGTCCAAGTAGATTCAAGCTTGAATTCACACCTTCTTACATACCTTTTGACTCAGAGGCCAGGCTCTTCAGTCCAGCATAGGTGAAAGAAACAAAGGGGCTGACTCACAAAGATAACTATGAATGTAAACATAGCTTGCCACGAATTTTCAAATGGGTTCTTGGTAGTGGTTTTAGGAGTCCGAATTGCTCTGCACTCATAAATACAACCCAAGGGGTGGATGTAGGCATTAGAAGTTTGTGGATAGCTACATACGTACATGTATGGACATTGCCAAACTCCTCTTTGAACCCTTTCCACTCTGGAAATTATTGGAGATTTACTCTTGCAGAGGGCTCACAAACTGTCTTTCACAGGTGGTACAGAGGACTTAACTCTGCCACATTTGCAGGAGGGGGTGGTGGGTGTAGAAGAAAGGCTTGTTCCATGAGAAAGAATGCTTCCCCAAGGAGAAAAAGGTGTGTGTTTGGACAGAAGTTTCCATCCCCTCAAACAATGGGAATAGGAGACTTTTAAAAAAGTGACATCACATTCTCAGTATGCCTTGAAACGTGTGCCATCCTTACCTTTACCAGGGTAGCTCTCTAAATTGGGAGAAAAAACGGAAAAGTATCATCAGGCGGAAGCATAAATCTCTCTCTTCACATTTCCCTAACTTTTTTATGAAGTGGGCCAAAGTTTTTTTATGGACTCTTCCAGCCCATGTGTAGCTACATTTTAAACTCTGGGAAATGTCAAGTCATAGACATTCAAAAAAATAACTTTCTCATGTCCATCATTTGGTTATTTTCATGTTAGGTCTCACCTGAGACAGTGCATGCACTATCGCTTGCAAGATATTTTAACTTGAACTGGAAAGGTGGTTTAGAGCCTTCCTATTACTTACGACTGGTTGGCGTCATCGCCACTCTGTTCTTTGCTTCTCTTTGGTCGGCGTGTGTCGGTTTCACTTTTTCTATGTGTGTTTTTCCCTTCAATGGAGCACAGACCAAGTACTGATTAATTGCTTTATTAGCATCCTTCCCCTGCTTGCGCCCAGATTCAAGTACTTGTTTTTCCTTCTTGCACACCTATTTTCGTGTCTTCATCATCATTTCTTTTCCTCTTGCATCCTCCCTCTCCTGTCATTGTTGCTTACCCTCCAGTTGATGTTGTTTGCCACCCTTCCCGCATACCATCATTGTTGTTTGCCTCCCCTCCCTCCAGCCTCCTGTCATGGTTGCTTGTTTTGTTTATTGTTACCTCTGATCCTTATACTATATAAATTCTATAAGCTGCAATTTTTGTTGAAGAGATACCTGTGTCACCCTGCGTTAGTCCTCAGTGGGCTTGGAGGCCAGAGAACAGACTCCTCCTACTGGCCTTCTACTTATGAAATGGACAGCAACAATAATAGGTATGGAATACATTCCAAGAACGTGCCTTTAGAGCACAGCGTAATGTATTACCTTTATTTGTATTTTAGGAGGTCAGGCTTGTAAAGAACTTCAAAAAATGAATACCTATCATTTTTCGGTCATTTTCCTGTTGTTAAAAGATTGAAAGGTTCCTGGGTGGGGGAACGGATAGAAGCATTCTGTGCACAAGGTTTTGAAGAGATTCTGCTGAGTAAAATGTATTCCATTTATTTACAATGTAAATGTTTCATCCACGCACACGCTTTGAGTTTGCAGCCGGCAAATCAATATTTGCCTATTTTGTTATGTAGATTAATGAGATGTATGCTGCTGAGCAGTGGCTGCCGATAATTTGAGGCGGGTGGGTGGACCACTCAGGCGCACACATACACTCACCCATCTGCATGCACACTCTCTCACACCTGATGCATTCCTAAGCATGCACCCATGCACCCAGTTTCATACGTCTTTATTTCGATTTTTTACATCACAAAAGACAGTCTACATAAAAAGAATAAAACCAGATCATACATACATATAACTCTAAAACACCATATTTCATGCAAAGCAGTTCATCATTTTAAAAAAGGATTAAACAGTAGTTTTAAAGACGCAGTATAAGAAAACACCCATAATTAAAATTGATATCAAGATACATGAAGGTGTCTAGCTCTGATAACCCAAGCCCACCCTAGGTACTTAGCTACACCTATAACCACAATCTCTGAGGTATTTGTTCTTAGAGCCCACAATGCCTCTGCACTCCCTCCCAATGTTCATCTGACGACAAATGGGCCTAATCCATTTATTCCTTGGAGCTGAATAGGCAGGACAACCAAAGAAGAAATGACCCACACTCTCCTTTTGGTCATTACACCAGGGGCAGTACTCAGTTGAATGGCCATGCCATTTCTTGGAAAAGGACCTTACTGGCAAAGACCCAACTCTAAACTGGTGATATAATTTTTTCTCCAAGCTCCTAGTAATAACATCCCAGTAGTTCTCCAGTAGGGGATCCAATTTGAGCACCAGGAATCTACCCGTTAGGGTGGCAGCTTCTGACAGCACGACAGATTGGGATCTAACAGATGCCCAGTAGAGCATTTTAAATTCTTTTTTGGGGGGGAAAGCAGTAGACCCCGGGTTAGCCCACAATTGGCTAAGACCCATACTTTCCAAGATTAATTTCACCTCCCGGAGCCATGGAATATTACCAGAACCCAAGACTGATCTCACTTCCGCCAGTTCATTGGCAAAGAGGCTTAAATCCGGCGACGTCCAAATCCGTCTCCACAAAGCTACCAGCCGGTACCGGCCATCTCATTTATCGGCTTACAGCCCATATCCAACAAAAGAGGTTTAATTGGTGTGGATTGAGGTAGTCCTACCAGTTTGCGCAGGAATTTGTTTTGGACTCTTACCAAGGAGGTTAGGTCCATAAAACCACACAGGTCAGCTCCATACAAGATGGCAGAACTAATTTTTGCTTCATAAATCTTTAATGCTGGTGTTACCCTTTTAGTTAAAGACATTCTTTGCTCCTGGATTAGGCATCCCGTAAGGCGTACTAATCTTAAGTGGAGAGCATCAATCTGAGGCTTCCAGCGTAGGCGATAGACTAGGGTCACTCCAAGGTAGGTCATAACATCCACCTGTTCGAGGCTGACTCCATTCATGCTAACGTGGCTTTTAATGGGGCGATTTTTAGTTAAAACCATAAATTTTGTCTTGCTCACATTTATTTGCAGATCATTTAATTTACAAAAATCCTCAAATCTGTTAATCGCCATTTGAAGACCACTACGTGTCTTGGAGAGGATTAATGTATCATCTGCAAAGATGAGCAATGGGAACTTGGTCCCGCCCAATGTGGGTGCATCAGTGGGGGTGTCTGAAAAAACTTCACCACCTGGTTTATAAATATTAGGAAAAGGGTAGGTGCCAAAATGGACCCTTGACGGACACCCCTCGTTACAGGAAAGCTGTCCGTCACCTGCCCCTGTCTCCCCCACCTCACCTTAGCAAAATTGCCCTTGTGCAATCTTACCATAAGTTCAAGGAGTTCGGGCGGCAGTCCTAGCTTACCCAGGACAGCCCACAATTTTGCCCTAGGCACAAGATCGAAGGCGGACTTAAGGTCCACGAAGGCAGCGTAGATGGACCCTCCGCCCAACAGCACCACCTTCCAGTATATCAGAATAAATCTGAAGACCTGGTCGATGGTGCTGGTGCCTGATCTGAAGCCAGCCTGCAGTGGTGAGAGAATACTCTCCATCTCCATCCACCCTTGGACTTTGGCAAGGACCATCATAGCGACGATTTTCTGCAGGGAATCTATGAGACTGATAGGGCGATAATTTCCAGGGACCGAACGATCCCCCTTTTTAAAAATGGGAAGAATTTCCGCACCCTTCCAAGACTCTGGGATCCTTGCCCCCTTGGCAATAGCATTAGCAATCTGTGTAATATAAGGAACCCAGAGTTGGGGGTCAGTTTTGAATAAGTCTGCCGGGATACAGTCCATCCCAGGAGCTTTCCCTGCTTGAACCAAACGGAGAGCAGACTCAGTGTCATGATTCGTAAACACCAGAGAATGATGGGGAGAAGGAGGCAATGGAGCCCAAATTACCGGGGCATCAAGGAGTTCATACTCTGGGTGTTTAAACTGGGACGAAAAAAAGTCCACCCATGCTTCCGCGGAGACATAATTTACTGGAGTCTGCGAGTCGGGGTTTCTGCCACATTTCACAACTTCCCAGAACTTAATCTGGTTAGAGGATAGGCAGGCCTCATAGAGGTCAGACCAATAACACTCGTCCCACTCTCTCCTCGCCTCCCACTGAACCTTCTTGTACTTTTGCCGTGCCAGTTTAATATCAAGGGTTACCCTAGATTTGATAGATTTTATGAGCCCACTATGTGCCTCCCTGCATTTTTTATTGTACCATTTCTTGCTTGTGCCAATTACTATCTCTTTCCCGTGCTTTAGAGGTAAGGTAAGGAGGGCCTTCAGCTTGTTGAAACACTACTCATGTAGGTCACTGATCTGATGGACTACTTCCATATTAGAGGATAGATCATATATGGCATTCAAGGTAGATGAGACTTCCAAAGATATGCTATCTAACAGGGCGGAATCCGCCGCGACCCTGCACCATCTGACCCTCCTTCTATCGTTGGTTAAAACAGCCTCTGCAGTAATGCACGTAGCTGCAAGAGACCTGCCAAGGCTACCAGAAAGCTTCAAACTTAGAGACAACGGGTTATGATCACTCTCAGGACGAACCACGACTACCATGTCTTCCAGGAGAGACCAATACTCCATTTTAACCAAAATGTAGTCTATTCTGCTTTTACTAACCCCATTGTCAAAAGTGGGATGACCAGCTTTATCGGAAATCGTTCGACCATTGGCCGCTCTCAAACCCCACTCTAAGCACAGCCCTAACCAGTGCAGAGCAGCCTCTGTGCCCTTTTTAATATGGTTCAGTGTCAAATTCAGGATTTTCCACACAGCATCTTCCTCAGAATACAAGTCCTCTCCCTCACTCAACAGGGGTTCAAAGGTGCAGTTTAGATCCCCCGCTATAAGTATTGGATTATCTCTCCCAATCAATTCAAGGTAGGAGTCCAACTCATCGATAATAGCCGGGCATCGCCCGCCGGGAAGGCCTCGAGCATATATATTGATAACAATAATATCCTGGTGATTTTCCCTGCATAACTTAATCCCCAGAATGTCGGGATTATTCACTAAAATTTCTACCGGTCTGTAACTGATAGACTGCCTAACCCAAATTACTAGACCCCCTGACGCTCTACCCTTGGTACCCTGGATTGCTGGTTTATAAAAATTAAGAAAGCCTGCCCGAAAGATTGGTTCGGGGGCCCAGCTCTCTTGAAATAATAAAATATCAAAAGAATCTACGGAATCTGCCCAGTCTTCTGAACCTATTCGCCCCTTTAGCCCTGCAATGTTCCATGATGCTATTTTAAGTACCCTATCCTGAATAGAAGAAGCATCTTTATTCAAAGCCCACAGCTCTCGGCCTAAATCCCCACCATCGGTAGACGAAAAACCAACCAGAGAGTTACCAACTATAATGCTCCCAGCAACCTCGTCCATCTTCGAATGCCCCCCCTCCTGACTGGCCAAACGAGCCATACTGTATGATCCAACATCCCCATTTACAAAGTTGCCAGAATGGCTCTCTCCCCCAAAGACGGGACGGAGTCAATCAATGCCCTCCAAACCAGAGAGTGGTTCAAAGCGGTTGAACAATTGGGGAATGGATGGGGTGTATGTGGTCCTGTCTGCTGGGAAACTCCCATAAGTTCTTCTGGGCATTAGGGGGTTGGCAACGGGCACATTATTTCTTTTGGGATAAAAATAACTGAGGCCCAATGACTGCACATCGCCCATCCTCCCAAATCAAGCATCCCTACGTATAAAGTCCACCACCCAAGGATCCCTGAAGTTTACTATGATGCAATCCCCATCCAGGTCCTTCAGGCTGTGTCCCACCCTGTTTACTCTTCTGACATTCAATATCTCTGTGGCAGAAGAGGGTGGAAGGGGTCTATTTTTGTTTAACCAGAAAACAACTTTGTTTTTGAGATCCCCATAGGATTCTGGTATGCCACCCCTAATGGTTGAGACACCTGTTAAGACAATCGTATAAGGAGTAGCCTCAGGAGGTAAGTCGGTGCAAGGGGGGCCCTGTTTATTAACCTTCTGAGCTGAGGCGATGGAGTTTTTGTCATGACTCCCCGATGCTCTGGTGCTTGGCTTAGTCCAAAAGGTTAATTTGGAACTACCCTTCGCAGGGTTCAAAGCTTGGGCAACAGTGGTAGACTTGGTGTTAAGTATCGTGTCATATTTCAAGCTCCCACCCCTAGAGGTTACCCCTACAGGATTATTAGTGGGTATTAGTTTGTTTAACAAAAGCCTGGAGTGGCTGCTTAGTTGTGACAACAGCTCCCGGGGGTTTGAGAATGCTAGGTGGAATAGAGGGTGTAACTTGAGCATTTACTAGCTTATTTATTATACCAGTATTAACGTTAACAAGATTCTCCAGTAAATCCAGTTTTGAATTCATAAGTCTAGTTCGTTCTAATAAGGGTAACATAAGTATTTTTACTAATATTTCCATTTTACTTAAGAGGCCATCATCTATGCTAGTACCCTCAGGGCTAGTAGCTAAATTCCTAAATGGTACTTGAAGGGGGGGGGGGAATGGGAGAACTGCTTGTGACCAGTGGGGGCTGGGAGCAGGTAATTGTTTCTGGGGCAGGGATGGGCTGGGGTATACTATTTATTTTGGGAATTTTAGAAGTACCCCCAATCTGAGGGCCCTTCCCTCTCTTCCTCTTGCAGGGCATATTCCTTTGGGACTCTCCATAAGTAGAATCGAGTTGAGCTGGGCAAGCATTTAGCTCACTTTCCCCACCCCTGCTACCAAAAGAGACACTAGATTGTGAGCCACCATCTGGTGAAAGAAGCGATCCCTCAACCTCGGGGGGAACATCTACCAACACAAGGTCCAGAATCTGGTTAGGAATCATAGTGGATGCGTGGGGGCTAACCACTGATGCAATGTGACCAATAGAGGAGCGTTTCCCCGTAATGAGATCTAGTGATAGCCGTTTCTCGGTAAATTCTATCTCCTTTTCCAAAATACCGGTCGCCTTGATTATAAAGGCATCCAGGGGACCGGTTACCACCCCGCTAGAAGTCTGCAATTGCACTGATCTTTCCTTTCCCGAAAGTAAGGGCATGATTCAAGATGACAAAGGAGGCCAACAGTTTATAATGGGAACCAAAGATGAGCAACAATACCTCCCAGGAAAGGTAAAGAAAGAAAGGCAGGATCAGCAGGACAAGGGAGGTGGCCCAACCCAACCTCAGCCGACCTTCTCCCGGGACGCTCCCGCGCAGCGGTATGAGCCGGAAGTTAAATAGCGTAGGCAGGGGGCGGTCCTTGAACCCCCGCTGCAGGTGTGAGGCAGAGTCAGTTCTGGGAGTTGAAGTCCCCGCGCTGCTGATAGCACGTCTCTCCCGCACTTAGTTCTCGGCATACAGCCACCACAGGTCTCGCACAGGATCAGAGAAGCTCCCAGCACTTTGAGGAATCCCAAGGGCAAAGACAGCAAGATAGCACACCTTACGCTGCGGCACCCATGCACCCACTAGTCACAGAAACACACACCCATTCACAGCACACACTCACAAATACACATACATTCATATATATACACACTCACTCACACATCAATCATTTAAAAAAATAACCTTACTGGATGCAGCAATGATCTCGGCGTCTGACGTTCCTAGAGGATTGGGATTGCCACCTCCTCTCACTGGTTGACCATACCTCAGCCAAAAAGAGGAGGGAGCAGTCCCTACCTCGTCACAGAGTGGGAAGGGGTCAGTGAGGTTTGCTGACTCCTCCCCACTCTGTGACAAGGCGTCAGTGGTAGACACTCGGCCCTTGGAACTTCAGGGCTTAAAACTGAAGCGCCAAGGTCCGAGACTATGAGTGACTCTGCCCCTGGTCAAGAAGGGAGATCCTCCAAGTGCTTTGCTTGTCTGAGGAGATCACGCCTACAGGGCTATGACATCTTCAGCCCTGCAAAGTTCAGCTCAGGCAGCCAAGCGCCTGCGCAATTGGTGTATGTACAGCACATAGCTGCCTGACCTGAACATAAAGAGTGTCTGTGAGGTTGACCTTTGCTCAGCATGACAGACACTCTTCATGTAGGCCAAAAGATTGGTGGCAGGCCCCTCCGCTCTTGAGAACGGGCCACTGCTGCTGCTGGGTGTATATATACAGTTTATCTTTACAGTAACAGCTATCTATGGAATGGCTCCGTTCTATTTTAAAAAATACTGTTGGACTAGTTCCTTGAGAGTTAACTCGAGCCACCTACTTAGTTACCTGGCAATGCATGGCTTCAGTGTTTATCATTTTTCTCACTTGTGGGGACCTTCTCTGACAAATATTAAAACAAGGATTGGACATTTGAAAGTGTTGTGTTTATGAACAGGGATGGAAGAACTAAAAACCTCGAACTACTTAATCTGCAAAGCAATTTGTAATACTCAAAGTCTTGCATAAGTTGGCTAGGTGGTGTGCACTCTGCAGGTCAAAAGTTAAGATCGCAGCAGGTTCACTCAGCCTTTCATCCAACAGAGGATGATAAAATCAATCAATCAATCAGGGGAGTTTAATGCTCGCAACTCACCGTGAGGGTCTCAAGGCGCTGGGGGGAGGGGTGCAGTTCCGGGTCAACCGAAAAGCCAGGTCGTGAGGCTGAAGGTGTGCAGAGTAAGGAAGCGTCTGATGTTGACCGGGAGCTCGTTCCAGGCCTTAGCTGCGATGTAGCAGAAGGCTCTTCCACCCACTCTGGTTCTGCGGATGTGCGGGGTTTCTGCTAGGGCGAGGTCGGCGGAGCAGAGGTTTCTCTTGGGTACGTGGAAGGACACTCTTTCATTGAGGTATTTGGATCCGGTGTTGTGGAGGGATTTGTAGGCGTGGGTGAGTAGCTTGAAGGTTACTCTCTTCTCGACGGGTAACCAGTGGAGGTCTCGCAGGTGTTGGGTGATGTGCTCATGTCATGGGATGCCAAGGATGAGTCTGGCCGTGGAGTTTTGGATGGTCTGGTGTTTGCGTAGCAGGGATTTTTGATTCCGGCGTAGAGGGCGTTTCCGTAGTCTATTCTGCTAGTTATGAGTGCGTGGGTGACGGTCTTTCTGCCACCTGGGGTGATCCACTTGAAAGTCTTGCCTAGGATGCGGAGGTTGTTGAAGCAGGTGGAGGTGACAGCGTTGATCTGGCGGGTCATGGTGAGGGAGGAGCGGAGTATGATGCCGAGGTTAAGAACATGGCCTGTGGGGGTGGGGGCTTGGCAAGGGCGGTGGGTTACCAGGTGTTGTCTCAAGCTGAGGGGGGGGGTCCAAGGACAAGGACTTCTGTCTTCTTCGAGTTGAGTTTCAGACAGCTGCTGCTCATCCAAGCTGTGATGTCTTTCATTCAGTCCTGGAAACTGAGTCTGGTGGTTTTGAGGTCCTTCGTCAGGGAGAGGATGAGCTGGGTGTCGTCGACGTAGGAGACTATGCTGAGTCCGTGCTGTCTGGCGATGGCAGCGAGGGGGGCCATGTAGATGTTGAAAAGAGTTGAACTGAGTGACGATCCTTGTGATACTCCGCATTTGATGTTTGTGGGTTCGGAAAGGAAAGGCGGGAGTCTGATCCTTTGGGTTCAGCCGGTGAGGAAGGAGCGGAGCTAGTCGAAGGCAGTTCACTGTATGCCTGCACTGTGGAGTCTGGCTGCGGAGTGCGGTGGGAGACGGTGTTGAAGGTTGCAGAGAGGTCTAGCAGGATGAGGGCCGCAGTGTGGCCTTGGTCGAGGAGCGTGCGGGTGTCATCTGTGGCGGTGAGGAGGGTGGTCTTGGTGCTGTGGTTACTGTGGAATCTGGATTGGGAAGAGTAGAGGATTGCGTTCTCTTCAATGAAGTTTGTGAGGTGGGCGGTAACTTTGGCTGTGAAGGGGAGGAGAGAGATGGGTAGGTAGTTTTTCAGGACCTTCGGGTCTGCAGAGGGTTTCTTTAGGAGGTGCTTGACTTCTGCGCATATCCAGTCGGCAGTGAAAGTGCTGGATTCGAAGGTGGGGTTGATTGTGCATCGTAGCTCGGGTACTATGGTGGTGGCGGCTGTGTGGAAGATATTTGGTGGTCAGGGGTCCATGGGGGCTCCTCAGTGTGTGCTCTTCATGGTTGTGGTCGTATCTTCAGAGGTGACCGGAATCCTGGCGGTCATGGTGGGCTGGCTGCCGTTCCTGGGGAAAGGGTGGTTTCTGGAGTCTGTTTACTGAAGCTGTCATAGAGGGCCTTGATTTTCAGGTGGAAGTAGGAGCTGAGCTTGTTGCAGAGGTCCTGGGAGGGTGTGGCATCTATGGCTTTGCTGGGGGGTTTGGTGAATTGCTGGATGATGCTGAAGAGTTCCTTTGAGTTGCTGGAGTTGGTGAGGATTTTGTTCCGGATGAAGTTGATGGTATTCTGTCATGGTGTTCTTGTAGGTGGCCTGATCTTCAGTGGTTTTGCTGTTCCTCCATCGTTTTTTGAGCCATCTGCAGGAGCATCTGGCTTGGAGGTTGGTGGTGAACCAGATGGACTTCAAGGGGCTTTGTCTGTCGGGGGTGAGGAGGGGTGCGAGCGTTTCTGCATAGTTGGTGATACAGCGGTGTACTTCCTTGGCTGCAGAGATGGCGTCAGTCGGGCGGAGGGATGAGGGTGGAGTTGAGGTGCTCCTCTGTGACCTTGCTCCAGTTCATTCGCTGTGGGTGTGGAGTGGGTTTGTGAGTGGTGGCAGCATTGAAAGAGAAGTGTACACAGTGGTGGTATGCCCAGAGGGGCTGCTGGTGTGGCTGAAGTGGATGTTGTTTCATCCTGCGAAGATGGGGTCGAGGGTGTGTCCTGCTTTGTGGGTAGGGGTGGTGACAAGCTGTTTCAGTCCGATATTGGCAAAGTTGTCCAGAAGGGTGGAGTAGGGGTCGCTGAGATTGTCGAGGTGGCACTTCAGGTCTCCGATGAGAATGTAGTCCATGGAGGCAATGGCGTGGGATGCAATGAGGTCAGCAATGGTAGTGGTGAACAAAGCAGGGGGCCCGGGGGTTCTGTAGGCGAGGGTGCTGCGAAGTGTAGTTCTAGGGCTGCTCTGGATCTGGAAGTGAAGGAGTTCAGTGGTGGAGGGGGGGTCACTCGTGCTGGAGGTGGAGAGTTGGAGGGAGCTCTTGTGTGTGATGGCAAGTCCTCCTTCTGGATGGTTGGTGTGGTCCTCCCTCTGGATCTTGTATCCGTCAGGGTTGGCTGTGGCAATGTCAGGTACGGTTGGAGGCGTTGGTCCAGGATTCTATAAAGAAGGTGATGTCTGGTGAGAGAGTGTTGAGAAGGTCTCAGATCTCTATGGCGTGGTTGTGCAGGAGCGCACGTTGAGGAGGATGCACTTCAGAGCTTCAGTGGTGCCGGCATCCGGTGTGGGTGTGGCGGTCCTTAGGGTGCGGAGTGTCGGCTGGAGAACTGGCTCGTAAAATGAGGTATAGCACTAGAATTCAGTGAGAAGTAGCATGCACCTTATCACATCACATACTATAGTGTATATGTCATTTTAATGCACTTTATCATGTGCTGGACATGACCTCCAGTTTGGAGAGTGAATATGTGAAAAAACTAACTAGGGCTGAGCTTGAAGACTAAAATACTATAATTTTTATGAACTATTAAAATTACAAAATACTTTGACTTCTTCAGCCCTAATCAACCTACTTATGAAAGTGTTTTGGAAACTGTATTGTAGTTGATGAAATTCAACTGATGTGTTTTATATTGTTTAACACAAATACACTTATTTTGTTAGCCTCATTGCTCTGTTTCAAGATTTGGATCTTATGAGTCATTAAACTCCAGGTCTCCACCCACATTCTGTTGTTGCTTTCTCCATCCATCCACTCTTGCATTCTGTTGTAATTGCTTGCTCTGTCCCTTCCATCACACCCACATACCATTGTTGCTTGACCTGCTCTCCCACCCCGTCACATGCTGTTGTTGCTTGCCCCGTCTCAACTCTCCTGAATTGTGTTGTTTGCCCAGTCCTTCCTCTATCCATCCACTCCTGCATTCTGTTGTTACTGCTTGCTTTGTCCCTTCCATCCCACCCGCATACCATTGTTGCTTGACCTGCTCTCTCACCCCGTCACATGCTGTTGTTGCTTGCCCCTTCTCAACTCCTCCGAATTGTGTTGTTTGCCCAGTCCCTCCTGCATTCTATTTTTGCTAATCCCGTCTCAACACCCCTGCGTTGTGTTGTTTGCCCAGCCCCTCCCGTCATGAAAAAAAGTGATATGGTGTGCCCAATGCTGCCTCCTTCATATGACTTTTTTTTCTAACAGCACAGCAGCTGTGGTACTGTACTGTTAAAAGACACTGGCAAAGCCAATAGCTCTAGCATAGGTGAGGCCTATTGGCTTTGCCAATGCTTGTTCATTGAAGTACTCAAGAACAGAATTTATCCGAGGGACTGTTGATATCATTTAAAAAACAAGCTAAGTTTTACTTCCTTGTGGTCTCACAACTCCAAACAATATTTAGCTAACTATTTTAACACCTTTAATTAGCTATTGTGGCACACTGAGAAGGGATTAGTGAGCTGTTTTAATACATGGGTAAAGTGGCAATTGCCCAGGGCCCAAAGCTACCACGGGTCTCCCTGGCAAATTGATACTATGTGTAAAAAGAAGATACTCACCCTCTCTACCACACATCACTTTTTACTTTTTTCTCTTAATACACATATCTGCCTCACCCCTTTGTCTCTACATAGCTCGCTACCTCACAACTCTCTCTGCCTCACCCCCTCTGCTGTACCTCTGGGTCTTTTTCTATTTTCTGCCTTATCCTTATCTCACTTTCTGTGCCTCACTGTTGGCTCTCTAATATACCTCTTTTGTCTTCCTCTTTTATCTTTCTATGAATTACCCCTGAAGTTCTTAATTTAAAAAAAAAAAATTGCTTGGGCCCTTCGTCAGGAGGTTTCTGCAGATTGCAACACCAATTGCCCCTGCCAGAGCTGCCAACGACAGTATGTAAACAACTACTACCATCACGTTTCTACAAGTGTGATAACTCAAACTATTCCAGGCCCCAGAAGCTGTAAGAATAGCCTGGGAAGCAGGTATTAGTAGTTTTTAATGTATTTTGAATTAATGAACAACTGTTGCTCTGCTCATCTCTAAATTACTGAAACAGCGCCACCATGTGCTAGACTGTCATAAGTGCTGGTGTTCACAAGTAAGTGGCGGTGCCGAGCACTGGAAACCACTGGCATAAATTAAGCACTGACCCTGTCTCTACCTCTCTCTCTGCATCATTACTATCCTTACCTGGCCTGCATTCCATATGTGGTCTTACTTAGACCCTCTCATTTCCTCGCAGCTCTCTCTACATTGCATCTCTCTAAACCTCTCTCAGTACCTTGCCTCTGGACCTTTCAACCTCTACCTCACTGCCTTCCCTCTTTCTCTACCCCTAAACTTTACTCTGATGCATTACCTATCTCTCTACCTCTTTTTTGTCTACCGTCTCCTTCCTCTTTCTAAGACTCTGTATCTGGCCATATGTACGACGAAATGGCGGAGCGTGTCGTTAGCCTCCTGGGCTTAACGACACACTCTGCCACTTCGGAAAAGCAAGGCTGCACCATATTTTCAAGGATGTGGTGCAGCCTTGTGTTTCCCCCTGCGATGGCACTAAGTTTCACAACTTAGTGCCAACGCAAGCTCCCTTGCACCATAGTGCAAGGGTGTCTGTGTGCAGGGGAGGATTGGTTATGTGTAGGAAGGTGTCCCTTCCTGCATAAAACCAATCCTAAAATGCAATTTTTGTAGCTTCCATGTGTGCTGCCTCATGCAGCACACATGAAAGTTACAAAATGGCATTTAAAAAAAGGTTTGTTTATGTACAGGAAGGGACACCTTCCTGTACATAAACAACCCATGGCATTTTGCTTTTTCCATGTGTGCTGCCTTTGGAAAAAGCAAAAACTAGGAGAAATTATGCATTTCTCCTCGTTTCGCCACCTTACGACCAGGGTTTTCCTGGTCTATGTATGCCACCCTTGTACATAGGGGGCAGCATCAAATACAATGGGTGTTGCAGTGGAATGCCCACCACAACACCCACTGCACGCCCCTTTCACGCTAAACATAGCGTGAAATGGTGCCTTATGTACAGCGTTAAACACGTTAAGTGGCTTAACTCTGCCTTGCACGTAAGGCAAGGCCCCTATCGCCAAGGGAACATCATAGAAAGTGACGTTACCGTGGCGATAGGGACTTGTATATATGCCCCTGTATCTTTCTTTCTGAGTACAGCACCATTTGCGCTTTACCTTGCATATCTCCATGCCTCAGTGATCTCATCTCTGTCTCCACCTCCCTTCTCCCGCAACTTCACCTCTGTTACTGTAGCTTTTCTCGCTGCCTCTTTTTAGGTCTCGCCTGTCAATGCGTATGCGCATTGAGCGAGAATATAGGGGCTTAAACAGAGTTTAACCAGACTGGTGATTTGATGCAGTGCATGTGCGCTTTTAGCTCAATGCGCAAGTGCAATGAGTTAAAATGCGCGTGCACAGCATCAAATCTCCAGCCATCGCCATCTGTTCCCCAGCTTGGTGCCTCCAGCACCTCCCTTCTCTCTCCCCGCACACAGCCTTACGCGCATTTCTCCTCTCCCTCCCCAGCCGCCAGCACCTCCCCTCTCTCTCCCTGCACACACGCTCTGACTCAGTACTTTAAGTTTCACGGCCGTGTCTCCTTTTATTTTTTCAGCCTCCCCTTTTTTCCGCCCCTGTTGTGCCGCCCGACTTGTTTTTCATGCTTGTTTAGATTGCATCTTTCCTACTTCTTTCAGGTGAACCAGCAGCACGGTTTAAAAGCATTCTGTTATATCTATGCCTTTAAGTGTAACATTCCTCCTGAGAATGTATGTGTCATCAGGGAATGTTGGAGGCTGAGCAAAGGGTCAGTTGTTATCTCCTGTGCTGGAAGGAAGCCTCACCGGTGTGTGTGTTAATAAAGACACTTCAATCAAGACAAGCTGATTACTTGTTTTATTACTGGTGATGATAGAGGGAACACACACCAGAAGATAAGAAAAGAACCCACGAGGAAAAAAAATATGTTTTTTTTTAACTGAAGTTAAAAGGTCAGTTTTTTCCTCATTAAGAAGTTGTTTGAGGCGTTTTAATAGCTTTAAGAAGCACATTATTAGCACATGAGGAGGATGTTTTTCGCTTTAATTTTTAATGAAAAGACATTTGTGTTGTGAAGCGTAAAAGCAGCGAAAAGAAATACGTTTCAAAGCAGTCTTCAATTTGAAGGAATAGTGTTCTCATTTTATTGAAAATACTTTTCTTTGTCATTCTCCGTTCAAGCTTGAAGTTATCAAGAAGATTTATTGTGGATTTTGTGTTTTGTTCTCGAGATGGAAGAGGCTCGTGTTTAAAGTAAACAGCCTTTGGAATCTCTGCTCGAATTAAAGAAAAACAGCTGCGCGTGGAAGGCTCGTGTTTCATGTGCGCATGGGAAAACAGATCAGCAACGCATGCACTCGAGCGTTAAGTAGCTCGTGTTTGGTGTTAAAAAAAGTTTTTTCAAGTGTAAACAACATGAAGGGAGTCACAAGCATAGAGATATAAAGTATAAATATTTTACACCCACCGTGAGATACGTGTTGAGCTGCGATTTTGGCTTATGAAAGGAACGATTGCTCTTCAGTGGCACAGCTTTTAGTTAATGCTGAGAAAAGTGGACATTGAAGAGGGACTGTAGCACGATTGCAAGCAACACTGGGAGTATAGAAATTGAGGTAGGACTGCACATGCCTCATTTAGGAAAGTCTAGTGTCTTTTAAAGGAAAAACGACAACTAGAGTGACTAAAGTTAACTCCAGGATTGAAATATTATACTAAATGGATGTTCCAAGTACTATAACCTAAGGAAGAAAAAGGAAGATTTTTCAAAGAGAGTCTTTTGGGATTATTGACACGGATAAAATGACAAATTTTGGAATTCAACTGTATTCCAGTTTTTTTTCTTTCTCATATTTGTTTTAGATTGTTATTTTAAATAATTATTTTAAATATTTATTTTAACTTATTACTTTGGTTTGTTGTGTGTACTTATTTTTCAGGATGTCTACGGCAGGTGGAATGAATCAACCACCCCAATTTTTGAGTGAACAAGGTGAACCAGTTTTACCTTGGAAAAAGTGGAAGCCAATTTTTGACTCTTACCTAATTGCCATTGGCGGTGAAAAGTTTTCAGCTATTAGGAAGCAAGCTGTTTTGTTGAACAATCTTGGAATTGAGGGTAGGAACATATATGACAGTTTACACCCTATACCTTTAGGCAGAGGTGCAGGGGAGCCAAATGATGTCTATGACATGAGTGTTTTGCTTTTAGAAAGACATTTTGGAGCACGCATAAATATAGTCATGGAGAGACATAAATTCTTTATGCGTGTACAAACCAAAGGTGAGAGAGTCGGTAACTATGTTGCAGCACTTAAGTCACTTGCTCAGACGTGCGAATTTGAACAGCTCACTGATTCTCTCATTCGTGATCACCTTGCTCGTTGCACATATGACCCAAAAATCCAGGAAAAACTATTATCCAAGAATCCGAATTTGAAAGAGGCTATAACTATTGTTGAAAGTGTTGAACATACTTCAAATTGGGTTAAAGAGATACGCAAGGTTCCAAGTCTCTCTGATTCTGTTTCCAATGTCATTGAAAAGGGACAGGACAATTTGTCATCTCAAGTGAATGCTACTTCTGGAGGTAAAGCTACTTTTTGTCAGTAAAGCAAACACTGGTCTAGGAAAGGCTACTCAGAAACCCGACAGACCAAAGCCTAATCCAAGTTGGAACAGAGATGGGAAATTTAAATGTTTATGGTGTGGTAGTCAATTTCATGGATCTAATTTTCCAAACTGTTTTGCAAAGAATAATACTTGCAGAAATTGTGGGAAAAGGGGTCACTATGCACGGATGTGTAAAAGCAACAAAGTGAACTTTGTGGAAGAAGAGGAGGAGTTTGACCAACAAGCTATCCATTGTGTTTCTGATGAGATATCTGTTGTACTTAATGATGTAAAAAGTGTAGACTCAGATGCTATAACCATGCCACGATGTGACATTCACATATGTGATGAAACGGTGCCTGTTTTGGCAGATTCAGGTTCTTTGTATACTTTAATTAGTGACAGATTTTGGTTTGCAACTTTTGGATCTTACAACATAGAACTTTTATCACCTGATATCAATCCGATGGGTTATGGGGGTAAACAAATTGATTTAATTGGTTATACTATACAAACCATTGTCTTTAAAGACAGAGAAACTGTTGGAAAGGTTTATGTTGCTAAACGTGGTGACAGTCTTCTTGGTTGGCGTCACCAGAGAGATTTGGGTATCGTTTTGAATCCGAATGCTCCAGAACAAGTTATGCTAGTCTCTCTGCAAGGTGATGTCCAAAACATTGTAAAAAAATATCCGAATGTTTTTACTGATGGGTTGGGGTTGCTGAATGGTTTTAAACACAAAATAATTTTAAAAGATAATGCAAAGCCTGTTGTGCATAAAGTTAGGAAGGTACCAAACCTTATGCTGAAGCCATTACAAGAAGAAATTGATAGATTACTTAAGTTGGGGGTGATTGAAGAGATAGAATCTTCTGAGTGGCTCGCTCCCATTGTTTTGGCACCTAAGGACAAGGGAACCAAAATTAGGATGTGTGTTGATTTAAGGAGTTTGAATGGGTCAATATGGGTAGATAGACAACCATTGCCGAATATTAATGAGATTCTTTCAAGTTTAAGTGGGGCTTCTGTTTTAAATGTAATGGACCTATTGGCAGCTTACCATCAGATTATGCTTCATGAGGATTCAAGACATTTGACGTCATTTGTAACCCCTGTGGGAGCATACAGATTCATTAGGATGCCTTTTGGATTGGCGAGTGCAGCTGCCTGTTTTCAAAGGATTATGAAGAATGTGTTGTCTGGCATTGATTCTGTACTGTTTTTTCAGGACGACATTTTGGTCCATGGACATGATGTATGTGAGCATGATGAAGTTTTATTTGAAGTTTTGGCGAGATTGCAAAAATTTGGATTAACCTTGAAAAGTGAAAAATGTAAATTCAGGGTGAATTCTGTGACCTACCTTGGACATTCCATTTCGGGGGAAGGTATCAGTCCTAAAGTTGATCTGGCTGAAGCAATTTTGAAAGCTGCCTCACCGTCAAATAAAGACCAAGTGAAGTCATTCCTTGGTTTGTCTGAATATTATTCTATGTTTATCTATAATTTTGCTAGTGTCATGCAACCTATCAGACTTCTCTTAAAGAAAGGTACTGTTTTTAAATGGGATCAGGAATGTGCTGAAGCTTTCAATACTGTGAAGTCTGAGATTGGGAAAATGCCTACTTTAGGCCATTTTGATGTAAAGAGAAAAACGATTCTAACAACTGATGCAAGTGTTCGTGGCCTGGGTGCTGTCCTTTCTCAAATGCGTGATGGTTCTGAAAAAGTAATTGGTTTTGCTTCTCGTTCATTGAAGGGAGCTGAGGATCGTTATTCAGTGATCAAGCGTGAGGCTCTGGCCTGTGCATGGGCTATTAAACATTTTGTTGTTATGCAAATGATGAAGCCAGAGTGCATATTTTAAATTTTGTGGTAAATGGTTGGCCTGTTTTGAAAGATGTTCCTGATTGTACAAGAGGTTACTGGAATATCAGGGATGAGTTAAACATTGTGGAGGGTGAACTTTTTCGTGGTGACAGACTTATTCTTCCTTTGTTGATGCGTGAAAAGGTGATTAACCTTGCTCATGAGGGGCATTTGGGGCGTGCCTTACAAAGGCTAGAGTTAGAGAATCGTACTGGTGGCCTGAGGTAGATCGTCAAGTTGAGGATGTTGTTAAAGATTGTGTAATTTGTGCAGGGAATGATAAGTCGAGGAAAATAAGAACTGCTCCTCTTTCTCCTGTGGCAATACCCGTACGTCCTTGGTCCAAACTTGCTGTGGATTTAGTTGGTCCTTTTGACAATTTAGCTCCTTGTGAAAGATTTGTAGTTGTGTTAGTAGACTATACTTCTAAGTGGGTGTCTGCTTCTTGTATGAGTTCTGTCACCTCTAAGAATGTTATTGAATTTTTGAAGGATGCTTTCACTTGTGAGGGCATACCTGACATTTTAGTTTCCGATAATGGGGTGCAGTTCACTTCACAGGAATTTTCTGATTTTTTGAATGATTTGTCTATCAGTCATCAGAGGACTGCTCTTTATACTCCCCAGGCAAATGGTCTGGTGGAGAGTATGAATAGATTGGTTAGAGCTTCTGCTCAAACTGCTCTGGAGTTAAGGGTTCCACTTAAACCTGTTCTTAGAGAAAAGCTGTGGGCACATAGGAATACTCCTAACAACATTTCGGGCTGTTCTCCTTTCAAGTGTTTAAAGGGTAGGATGGCGGGTTCTAAACTTAATCCTTTGTGGTTAAGTGTGAAGGACAGGGGTTGTGTTGTTACCAATTGGAGAATTAGGAACTGCCAGAGCAACTACAAGAGGAGGTTTGATGTGAAAATGAGTGTGAAGAAACATGTATGGAAGGTGGGTGATTTGGTTTATGTTAAAAAGGCAGTGTGGTCTCCAAAAGGGGAATCAAAATATTTTGGACCTAGGCGTATTGTAAAGGTCATGAAGAATGTTGTCATGTTTGCTGGTGGGGATGTGTGGAGCATGTCTCGTTTGGCAAAATGTAGGGAAGGGGATGCTGATGTGAAGTCAAGATCTAAAAATTCGGATGAAGTTTCTGCTGATACTTCTTGTTTCCTTTCTCGTTTTCCTTCTCACAGTTCTAGAGCTAAAAGAGCTCCTTTGTATTTGCAAGATTATCATCTCAAATGAGATTTCATTGCAAGTTTAATGGGGTTTCTGTTTTCTATTGAATTTGTAGTTTTGTCTTTGCTTTATGTTTGATGATTTGTTTTTGTTATTTGTTTTCTTTTCTTTTTATTATTTTATTATTATAGGAAGGGAGATGTGTTATATCTATGCCTTTAAGTGTAACATTCCTCCTGAGAATGTATGTGTCATCAGGGAATGTTGGAGGCTGAGCAATGGGTCAGTTGTTATCTCCTGTGCTAGAAGCCTCACCGGTCTGTGTGTTAATAAAGACACTTCAATCAAGACAAGCTGATTACTTGTTTTATTACATTCCATTTAACTTTCCAAGGGGGATGCACTCTTCGCAACTCAGTGCTTTTGGAGCAGCCTCCAATTATTGTTCTTTGGGGCGCGCTCACCGTGAACCAGCGCTATGCTGAAGATAAAATGCTGCCCCTCGCTGTGCTTTTGAGCCACGCTGTGGGCTGAGGGTCTGCTTTCGAACCCCTCCCAGCTTAGAAAGTGTTGGGTTCTGTTTTGCTTACTAGAACACTCGTTAGCTCTGCTGACATAATGGCCCGCCCTTCACTATCACGTGAAATTTACACTTTAGTGAAAAAACAGATGAGCCATGCAGCTGCCTTAGCTTCCGAGTTTAAAAAGTGAAGGGAGCAACTATTGCAGATTATGGGTTTGTGGCCACTCACTGACTTTATCTATCTTTATTTCATGGGTGGCACATTTCCACATTGCAACAAGCATTAAAAATGTAATAAGCCTCGCCTTTCATTAGGTTAAAGCAATTTGCTTTGATATACAATACCATTAGCAAAGCTAATGGCTTTAACATAATCAAAGGCGAGACCTATTGCATTTTCAATGCTTGTTCTCTCTGTTTCTGGTCCCTTCAATTTCTCCTAACAGAGTCTAGTCAGCCAGAGAAAAGTATACAGTGAGACACAATTGGAGGGATACAGTAGGGGACAAATTAAGGAGAAAATTATCAGATTTCACCAGCTGG
Source organism: Lissotriton helveticus (assembly GCF_964261635.1). Lineage (NCBI taxonomy): Eukaryota > Metazoa > Chordata > Amphibia > Caudata > Salamandridae > Lissotriton > Lissotriton helveticus. The sequence goes on along the minus strand of NC_136071.1, from coordinate 510,199,386 downwards.
ACTGTTCAATATCCTTTGAGCAAAGCTTTGATTTTCACAGTGCAGCAGGAAAGCCAGTTGTGAAGGGGATTTGTGAATGAAAGTCAAGAGCCACGTGCAACGGACTTATTTCAATATTATGGATAAGTTACTAAGCATCATCAAAGCCACTCTTACCGTGTCTTTCCTACAATGGGTGAAACAGGCTGGCAAGGCACTGAATTTTAAGTTAAATATTGTTTTTGCAAGACAAAAAAATCAAGACCCAAACGCCAAAAGTAATGGTTTTGTCATTGCTTGTTCAAGATTTCTTTTGGTATGATGGACGTGCAGCAGGACTTTTTGGCTGTTTTTGCATACCCTTCAAAATGTACGTTTAAATTATAATTAGTACTATTTATCATCACCAGGGCTTCAGGGATGTTCAAACCAAGGAGCCCAAAAATATGTGTTGCTCGGTCCCAAAATTCCTTAGAAGGCGTTATCTTGAAAATTCAAGAGTAGAGCACAGGAGGAGCTAATCTAAACACGATGGAAGGGGCACTGCCCCTGGTCCTGCTGGCTCTTCCGAGACAATAACCAGCTCTCAATTTAGATGCTAGACCATGATTCTAGTCAATAAACAACTACCCCAGAACTCCAAAAAATTAAGAAAAAGTTAAAACATTCTAAAAGAAGCTCCTGCCTTCCAGTGGCGGTTGGTGGCAAATCACATTGGGGGAAGCAAAAAATATACACATAAATAGGCATAATACACATAACATATACATACATACATATAAATAACAAATGCACAATGAAATACACATTAACATAAATATACACATAAAAAAAGTCCTTATCTTACACTGCCACTCCACATTCTGCAGCATGTCCTCCAAGCGCGAAGCCCACAGCTAACTCTCTTATCCAATCAAGATGCGGTTCTAAAGCATTTTGATTGGCTGGAGCAGGCCGGCTCCATGACCAAAAGGCACTGTAGACCTGTGCTCGCTCTCCAACCCATCTGAAGGCATGTCCGTTTGGCGGTAACATGGTAGCTAACCTAACCAACATGCGCAATGCACACTTAAGTGGTCACTCCTCATGGCTCCCAATGCACTGTCCCTGCCCTCTGTTTGCTGGGGAAAAATAAAATGGTAATAAACTCATTTTATTTCCTTTTCACTTTTTATGCTTTCTGCCCAGCAGTGTGGCGGGGAGCTAACCGCTGCTGCTACCTTCAGACTCCATGCTACAAGCTGCAGACTACCGAAAATAGTCGCACATCCCACTGGGCCGCAATTTAAGACCAGCTCAGGCTTCCCCAGAAAATCCTCAGTGGTCACTTTGTGGGTTATATATTTGCTCCTTGATCTGAACCTCAACCCCTCTCACCCCACAAGTCTCCCTGTAGACTCCCCTACACTCTCCGTTGTTGTCCATTTCTTCCTCTTTGATGCGGTCAAGGTCACTGGTGAGACATAACAATAATTTGTGGTAGATAGCCAGAACTTCAGCATGGTGATGCAAGAGGGGCACTAAGGGACCAAAAGAGTGAGGAACCAAAGGGAACTGGTATTGCAGGGACTAAAACTACTAGATGGATGGGGGGTGCGGCCTAGCGATCCATCATGGAGGACGCACGTTAGGCGAGCTCCGCTCAGCCTGTCTCAATAATTCTTTAATTATTCTGCTTCTTCTGATTTTCATGCCCCCAAAAGTGTACCGATGTAGCGGTGGAGTGGAGCGATCGATGTCGGTTTGCACAAGTGAGCTTGGACAGCAATGGATGCGGGGACGGCAACGGTCTATGGACCTGGCAGCTTTGTGGGTGGCATCGAGCCGGGCCTCCTGGGCGGCAGCCATAGAAGAGAACGGCGAGTGCGGTAGCACTGGTGTGCTCCACATAAAGAAGGGCTGCTTGGGGATCGTGCAGGCTCCTGGTGGTCTTCTCCGGGTAACAGCAGCAGCGGAGGGAGTGTGCGAGTGGCTGAGAGGACCTCAGTGGCAGCCTGGTGAGCAATCCTTGTTCTCCATCCCCCCCACTCCAAGTGTTTTCTCCCGGCGGCTGGATCAGGCTGCGTGGGGTTTAGGGGGCACACGTGCTGCAGATCGGAGCTGGCCGCTAGATAGACGGAACCGGGCTGGCAGCGGAGAACTCCCAAAGCTTGTGCAGCGTCCCCCGGCTGGGGATTGTGAGAAGTTGGCCTGGCATATGCTGTCCAGTATTCTAGTGGGCACCTTGCACCAGTCCAAACGACCGTTAATGATGGTAGGTGAAAGACAACCTTTATGGAAAGATATCCTAGTGGTAGCTGTGGAGAGCAGTGTTCAGGCTAAGTCTTGGAGGAATGTAAAGCAGCTTGTTTTACCAGTCTATAATCTCATGAATGACCAAATGAAAGGAGAACCACACCAGGTATATATATATATATATATATATATATATAAAATATATGTATTTATTCTAAACACATCCCTCTAGTCTCTTTATGAGGCTAGAGGCAAAAGTACATTCAGTGAACTTAATTAGCACACAGTAAATTAGCACAATATACGTTGAGCCCTAGGGGCGTACCAAACCATATATTAAGAAAGTGTTATAAGAACCACCACATAGAGACAAGGCCTAGAGCCTGTAGAACTACTGGGGCCACCAGGCACCACCCAAGGTAGTGACACAGGGGACCCACAGGGGGATGCGTGCAGTGTCTGAACACAGCTGCAAACCACAATTAACTTTTATGGGGAAAGTCGCGGTTGGAATTTTAAGGATAAACGTCACTTAGAAGAAGACTTGGAGCAAACCCCTTTAGGACTAGGAGGTTCTAGAGCCAACACCCATGTGAGCACCGGAGTACTCGAGTTACCTCACTCAGGGAAGCCGGGTGCATAGGTGTCTTTTGATGTCGGGTTTCGTTATTGATTTCAATGGCGAGTTGCTGCAAAAGTGCTGCTGGCGACCAAGTGGAAAGTGTCCGGAGTAATCCAAGCCTGGATCAAAGCCAAAAAGAACCTGAAAGCAGAGGGGACAGAGTCTGGGTCACTAGCCAGTGACCAGGAAGGCGATGAGCGGATGCCCACCGATGTCTGGTGCTTGCAGGTAAAAAAGGTGAAGCTTGACTCTTCAGCCACAAGGACAAGGAGGCATCAATGACAACCAGGTGCTAGATACAAGCTGCCCCATGAAGGATGTCGAGTGCTGCGGTGTCGGTTTCCGAATTGGACCCAACAAGCCTTGGCAACAGCAACCCACGCAGGAAAAAACAAATCAATCAATCGATCATGCCATTTGTATAGCGCACTACTCACCCGGGAGGGTCTCAAGGCGCTTGGGGGGAGGGGTATGCTACTGCTCGAACAGCCAGGTCTTGAGTTGTTTCCTGAAGGCGAGATGGTCCTGGGTCAGCCGAAGGTGGATGGGGAGGGAGTTCCAAGTCTTGGCAGCCAGGTAAGAGAAGGATCTTCCTCCGGCGGTGGCTCTTCGGATGCGTGGTACGGCTGCGAGGGTGAGGCTGGTGGACCGTAGCTGGTGGGTGGGCGTGTAGAAGGTCAGGCGGTCGTTGAGGTACTTGGGGCCCAGGTCAAGGAGAGACTTGTGTGCGTGGGTGAGGAGCCGGAACGTGATCCTCTTGTCGACGGGGAGCCAGTGCAGGTTCCTCAGGTGGCTGGAGATGTGGCTGCGTCGGGGGACATCCAGCATGAGTCGGGCGGAGGCGTTCTGGATGCGCTGGAGTCTTTTCTGTAGCTTGGCTGTGGTTCCGGCGTAGAGGGCGTTTCCGTAGTCCAGTCGGCTGGTGACGAGTGCCTGGGTGACCGTCTTCCTGGTCTCGGTCGGGATCCAGCGGAAGATCTTGCGAAGCATACGCAGGGTGTTGAAGCACGATGAGGAGACGGCGTTGACTTGTCTGGTCATCGAGAGGGAGGGGTCCAGGATGAAGCCCAGGTTGCGTGCGTGGTCGGTTGGCTTGGGTGCGGTGCCCAGGGCTGGGGGCCACCAGGAGTCGTCCCAGGCGGAGGGCGAAGATCCCAGGATGAGGACTTCCGTCTTGTCCGAGTTCAGTTTCAGGCGGCTGTCCTTCATCCACTCGGCGACGTCTTTCATCCCTTCGTGTAGGCAGGTTCTGGCGGTGTCGGGGTCTCTGGTGAGGGAGAGGATCAGCTGGGTGTCATCGGCGTAAGAGATGATGTTGAGGTTGTGCTGGCGTGCGATGGCTGCGAGAGGTTTCATGTAGATGTTGAAGAGGGTGGGACTGAGTGAAGATCCTTGCGGGACGCCGCAGATGACTTCGGTGGCCTCGGAGCGAAACGGGGGGAGGCGGACTCTTTGTGTTCTTCCGGCGAGGAACGAGATATTCCACTCCAGTGCCTTCTCTTGGATACCGATGTTGCTGAAGCGCTGGACTAGGGTGCGGTGGCAGACCGTGTCGAACGCAGCGGAGAGGTCCAGGAGGATGAGGGCCACTGTTTCCCCCTTGTCGAGCAGGGTCCGGATGTCGTCGGTGACTGCGATGAGGTCGGTCTCGGTGCCGTGGTTGGCTCTGAAGCCGGACTGCGAGGGGTCGAGGGATCCGTTCGTCTCGAGGAAGGCGGTCAGCTGTCTGTTGACGATCTTCTCGATGACTTTAGCAGGAAAAGGGAGGAGCGAGATGGGGCGGAAGTTTTTGAGATCGGTGGGGTCCGCTGTAGGTTTCTTCAGGAGGGCGCTGATCTCGGCGTGCTTCCAGCTCTCCGGGAAGGTGGCGGTGTTGAAGGAGGCGTTGATGATGTTCCGGAGTTGGGGTGCGATGGTGGAGTCGGCCTTGTTGAAGACGTGGTGTGGGCAGGGGTCGGTCGGTGATCCGGAGTGGATGGTGTTCATCGTGCGGGCTGTGTCTTCGGTGGTCACCGTGGTCCAGGTGCGAAGGGTGGCGGTGGGGGGCATTGGTTCGACGGTTGGGTGCGTGGGTGGGGCGCCGAAGCTGTTGTGTATGTCGGCGATCTTGCGGTGGAAGAACGAGGCGAGGGAGTCACAGAGGTCTTGTGACCGAGTGATGTCGTTGGTGCCGGTGCTGGGGTTGGAGAACTCCTTGACGATAGTGAAGAGCTCTTGGCTGTCGTGGGCGTTGTTGTCCAGTCGTTCCTTCAGGGATTTCTTCTTGGTGGTGCGGATGAGCTGGTGGTGCTTGCGGGTAGCGTGTTTGAGGGCGGTCATGTTGTCGGTGGTCCGGTCGAGGAGCCAGGCTTTCTCGAGGGTGCGGCAGGTCTTCTTGGAGTCCTTGAGGTCGTCGGTGAACCAGGATGCCTTCTTGCTTCTGGGTCTGCTGGGAGGGTTCTTTAGTGGCGCGAGGTCGTCGGCGCAGGTGGTAAGCCACTGTGTGAAGTTGCGGGCTGCTTCGTTGGGGTCCGTTGTGTTGGCGGGTGGGCTCTGGCTGAGGGAGGTGGTGAGCTGGTCTGCGGTGATCTTGCTCCAATTCCTGTGAGGTACCTGTTGCGGGTGGTGGTGGGTCGTGGATCCTTTGAAGCTGAAGTGGACGCAGCTGTGGTCGGTCCAGTGGAGTCCGGTGGCATGGCTGAAGGTGATGTACTTGCTGGAAGAGAAGACGGGATCAAGCGTGTGGCCGGCGTAGTGGATGGGGGTGTTGAACAGTTGCTTGAGTCCGAGGTTGGCGAGGTTTTCCAGCAGGGCGGTGGTGTTGCGGTCCTTGTTGTTCTCCAGGTGGAAGTTGAGGTCCCCGAGGAGGATGTAGTCAGTGGAGGGGAGGGCGTGCGGGCTGATGAAGTCTGTGATGTCTTCGCTGAATTGTGTGCGTGGTCCCGGGGGTCTGTAGACGAGGGTGCCTCTGAGGGTCGTCTTAGGGTCGGTGTGAATCTGGAAGTGGAGATGTTCGGCTGCGGCGAAGGAGTCGTTGGCGTCGGTCGTGATGCGGATGGTGTTCCTGTGGACGATGGCGATGCCACCTCCTGTCTGGTTGATGCGGTTCCTCCTGATGATCTTGTACCCATCCGGGATGGCGATGTCGGGTGCAGAGGAGGCGTTCATCCAGGTTTCCGTGAGGAAGGCGACGTCCGGTGATGTAGCGTCGAGGAGGTTCCAGAGTTCCACGGCGTGTCTGTGGACGGAGCGGGTGTTGATCAGGATGCACTTGAGGTGGTTGCTGCTGGTATTTGTCTTGGCGGGTGCGGGGCAGGTTCAGAGGCAGGTGAACTTGCAGGTGCAGCAGGTGAAGGGTCCGTGGGTGCGTCTCGGGGTGGCTCGGCAGCAGGCGTGGGTCCGGCCGGCATTGAGTGCGTTGAGAGTGGCGGCGTCGTAGGTCAGTCGGGTCGTCTTGCCTCGGAGGGGAGGGCCAGGGGTCCTGGCGCTGGGCGCGGGCCAGGCGCGGACGGGCGCAGACGGGCTTACCTTTGGCGCACCTTCGGCGCTCAATCGGCGATCCCGCTGCGCGCGTCCGCTGCGCGGTCGCTCTGGGGGCGTCATAAGTAAGGAGCCGGGAGGGAGGAGCAGCTGGGTGGCGGGAGCGGGGCGGCGTATGGAATCACAGGGGGGCGGGGCCGCAGGGAGGCAGCGGCGGGAAATTCCAAGAAGCAGCGGGCAGCGGGAAATTCCCAGGAGCAGCGGGAAATTCCCAGGAGCAGCGGGCAGCGAGCGAAGGAATCTGCAGGCAGGAGGTGGCAAAGGCAGGCAGGAGCGGCAGCAGTGAGTGGGGCGACCAAGACCTGTGGAGGGCTGAGCGGGCACACTCTGTGGTCCCCTACGGTCCCCTTAAGTAAGGAGCCGGGAGGGAGGAGCAGCTGGGTGGCGGGAGCGGGGCGGCGAATGGAATCACAGGTGGGCGGGGCCGCAGGGAGGCAGCGGCGGGAAATTCCAAGAAGCAGCGGGCAGCGGGAAATTCCCAGGAGCAGCGGGAAATTCCCAGGAGCAGCGGGCAGCGAGCGAAGGTATCTGCAGGCAGGAGGCGGCAAAGGCAGGCAGGAGCGGCAGCAGTGAGTGGGGCGACCAAGCCCTGTGGAGGGCTGAGCGGTCACACTCTGTGGTCCCCTTAAGTAAGGAGCCAGGAGGGAGGAGCAGCTGGGTGGTGGGAGCGGGGCGGCGAATGGTATCACAGGGGGGCAGGGCCGCAGGGAGGCAGCGGCGGGAAATTCCAAGAAGCAGCGGGCAGCGGGAAATTCCCAGGAGCAGCAGAAAATTCCCAGGAGCAAACAAAGATTGGCTTCGGTGCAGACCAGCAAGGTCTGAGGGACTCACTCCTTGGTGGGGAGTCAGGGCACGTCTGGAGTAACCAGGGAAGCCAAAAGAAAGTAGAGTTACCTTCGTGGGAACCACCAGTCGACAGAGCAGAGATCGCAAAGGGGCCTCGAGCAGAAATGCTAGAAGCGGGCGTGAAGTGTAGGTCCACAATCTTCAGTGCACATGGTACTTGGGGCTTGGACTACAAGTAGCCTAATGCACAACTTTGGGAAAGCTCGGGAAGTTGATGCACTGGCAAATGTGCACGTGTCCAGGAGTTCCAGTCCCACGTCACTCGTGAGGGTTGTGGGTCTCAGCTTTGCTGGGATCTCGTGTCGGCCTCTGAGAAGTCTCAAAGTCCATGTCCTGAGTCAAAAATACTTTGGGGTTCGGCAGAGCCTCAGAAATGCAGACCGGCAAGATGCTTCTTTGGTGCCTGCTTGAGCAGAGGAGTCACTCCTTGACCCCAAGGGAGATTCTTCAGTCCTCTAGTGGCTAGTAGTGTGTCGAAGTTCCAGGATTCAGCTTCAGAGTTTCGTCCAGGTATAATCTAAAATCCTCTTGCCAGGCGTCCCTTACTTATACTGAAGAAAGGGGTTAGACATACTCTGTGGACCCACCTGATGGAGGATCTAGGAAGAGGGGTGGCTACACCCCTTTCCCTTTGTCCAGTTTTGCGCCAGAGCAGGGGCTGAGCGCCCCTGCAACCGGTATGAACTGGGGTATGCACAGGGACACCTATTGGGCCCCCAGCAGTGCCAGAAAAGCACTCTCAGAGTGCCCCCACCCAGCCCCAATACACTAAAACCTGTCTGGGAGGTGGTTACACCTCCCTGGGACAGGAAACCTATTTTCCAGGCCTCCCCTGCCGGAGTTTCATCCAGCAGCAGGAGGTCATACCTGTGTGTGTAGCTGCAGCATCCATTTTGTGATGCTAGGGTTCTTTTAAACTATTACTGGTTAGGTCAGTGTGTACATGTCTCTCCCTCTAGAAGGGTGATATTCTACCCCCGCCACCAGGACTGGTGCGGGGATAGGATTCCAAAGTATTTGACACCAAACATGACATGTTTCCATGCAGCTATTCCAAAGTTAGCATTTACCGCAAGGTTATAATGCACTTAAGAGTATATGGTCTGGCTGTATCACAGAACAGCCTCAGAGAATAGGCTCAAAAGCTGCAGATGGGTCCAGCTCATGCATGGGCACCCTCTCACACAAAACCAAGCACTCTGCCTTCAGGATTGATAAGGCCTGCCATAGGAGTGACTGATAGGTTCATATTTGTCAGTGATTAAAGGTAGATATAGGTAACCTACATCTTAGTAAGGGATGCATGCACCACCTTACCCAGGCTGCAGTAGTAGACCTGTGGTGCCATTTTGGTGGCATAATAAATGCTTCAGCCCCTGGTAGGCCTCTGGAGTACCTATGCCCTTAGTACCTAAGGTACTATATACTAGGGACTTACAAGAGTAACCCAGTAACCAATCTGGAGTGTACCTAAAGTACATGCAATCAATTTAGAGAAGAAAGCAGATAGGCTGGGGCCCTGATTAGCAGGATCCCAGCCAAACTAAGTCAAAAACCATCAAAACATCAGGGAAAAAATGGGGGCAACCATGCAGTCAGATTCCACCTTCCTACAGGGATACATAGGCCGATACAGGCTTCTACTCCCCTGGGCTGCTACGGTGGGCTTGTATGCAGCGGGAGGCCTAGTGGCATTGCGGTAAACCTACTCGGTGGAGGGGTGCCCTATATGGAATTGCTTTGGATGCGGTGCGAGGGGGACTGCCGGCCTTAACACGCAGAGGAGTTGGACATTGGGCCACTGAGGCTGCGGGATCCGGAGAGTGTACGGAGCCTTCACCTGCCGTGGTCAGTTGTGCATGCATAGAAATACCCTCCTGGGGAGTCACGAGCCATGGTCTGGCGGAGTGGGACCAGCCTAGTGCTGACTAGTCCTCAACATTGGCACTTGCCTAGGGAAGAGCCGGGCCTAGTATACATTTCCGGCACAGGACTAGCACCATCCTACCCTTGACAAGTGGGAGTAGCAAACAGGCGGTCAGTGGGGCACCCATTAGGGGGGAGGAAACACGACGGTCTGCGGAAGCAGCCGGGTTAGCGCTTGGTGTGGCTTGTGGGCAGGAGGTCTCTGCCCGAGCCCTGACATCCTGGAGGTCTCGTGCAGGGACGAATTTTGATTGCGGAACAGGCAAAAAGCAAAGCTTCACACGCCAAAGGATAAATAAGCGGGCCATCCGGTGAGCATGAATCAGGGGTTGTGGAGCGGCCATCTTGCGGGAGAAGGGCAACATGAAGAAAGACAAAACGGCGGGAGGGTCTGCTGAACAATGCACATTGGATCGCTACAAAGGAGGAGGGACCTCGGCATCAAAACAAGAAGGCGCAACCGGGAGCATGCCAGACAATGCAGATCTCATGGTGGCCATCACGCAGTCTAGTGATGCCTTGGATGCGAAGATCAGTGAGGTGGGCTCCGACGTCATGTTTATCAGTCAAGATCTACGAAACGCGGTGGAGCGTATCACCAAAACCAGAATTTCAGAAGTGGATGACTCGGTCACTACCTTACAGAAAAAAAAGTTGCTTCGTTGAAGATGGCCACCGGAGACCTGGCATCACGGGTGGAAGATGCAGAGGGCAGGGCCGGGAGAAATAATCTGCGCTTTGTAGGATTCCCTGAAGGATGTGAAGGAGGGGGCATGGAACGGTTCCAGGATCAGTGGCTCACAAGCTGGCTTTTCCCGGAGTCGTTGTCCCACTGTTTCTTTGTTGAAAGGGTACACAGAGCCTTGACGCAGAAGCTGCCTCCAGGAGCCAGACCAAGGCCTGTCATTGCCAAGATCTTAAATTATCATGACAGAGACACGATCCTGAAACAAGCCAGAGCTAAAGAGCCCCTGACCTATGACAATGCCTGCATCCTCGTGTTTCCAGATTATACGCGGCTAGTCCAGCAGACGCGACAGTCATTCCTGGCAGCCAAGGCCCGTCTCCGCGATCTGAAACTCCCATATGCCTTGCTATACCCCCCAGACTGAGGGTGGTGTACCAATCATGTACACTCTTCTTCGAATCGCCTGACGAGGTCTTCAACTGGACAGACAAGACAGTGAAGGTCCGGCCCCACACGCCGCCCAAGATAGAATCAGATTCATCAACCAGTGATGTTGTCCGTAAACCACCCAAGCCCAAAGTCAAAGGGAATAGAAGGTCAAGGTCCAGACATAGATCTCAATCTTGCAATGATCCTAACAGATCTACATTGATGCCCTAACAGGGGACTTGGGCCTCATAGTTGCACTGGGACTGCCCCGGGCAGGGGGGCTGTTGGTGCCAAATGTTTAGACTGATGAAGTACGAGGAGGGCTAGTACCTTTGTCAGACTTCAGTTGTCGAGGGGAATGCCCACTGACTATGGACTGGCTATTGGGGATCAATGGGCGGGGGCGGGCGGGGGACTCCCGTTGGGGTCTGCAAGCCACCTCCGCCGCGACAGATACTTCAGCAGTTTTGAGGTATAGAGGGGTGGTGGGGGGAAGTTGGGGTTCACATGTTTTATGTTTGCACTGCGTCACTGCTATACAAAGCCACTACTCGCACACTGGATTATAATTGTCTCGCATACCAAAGTCCTTGGATTCATTGATGGCAGGTCCAATTGATAGGATGCGAACTCAGACAGGGGATCTCCAGATAGTGAGTTGAAATGTCAGAGGAGCACTAGACAAAGTAAAAAGAGGGGCCATACTCCATCAGGTGAAATGCTATTGTGCGGACATCTTAATTCATCAGGAAACACACTTAATGGGAACAAAAGCGCTGTGTCTCCTTAGATATGGTTATATTCAAGTGTTCCATTTGGGTTTCACAAGGGGGTCTCATGGTGGTGCGATTCTAATTCAATGCAGGGTTCCTTACAAACACTCTAGGGCATGGACAGACACCCAGGAGAGGTACGTCTTTGTCAGGGGCACTATCTACGAGGAGCAGGTGGTATTGGGTTGTGTGAAAGCCCCCCGCCATTGTCATGGGTGCTGGTTGAGCGCCTTATGACTCTGTGGGCAGATATACCGGATGGGTTGGTGATGATAGAGGGAGACTTGAACAACGTGATGGACATGGCCAAAGATAGATGAAGACAGGGGGATTCTCCAATGTTCATCAAGCTAACAAACTGAACTCCCTATGACAGTCTTGGGCTGCGCATATCCCTGGCGGCGGCTACATGGCGAAGAGCGGGTTACACTTATCTTTCAACAGTACACAACTCATACTCCTGATTGGATTATATATTCGTGCCATCAGGTGCTGCCAGTAGGGTGAGGGCTGTAGAGATCCTCCCAAGAGGTTTGTCGGATCACTCCCCAGTCATTCTTTTGATACAGCTGGGTCCTGTGAAACAACCCTTCCGATGGTGTCTTTCCCCCTGGTATCTGCAGGTTGAGAAATATAGGGAACACATAGGACAGGAAATTGAGCAATACTTTTACATCAATGTTGGGTCGGTAGCAGAGGCTGAACCCCTGTGGGAGGCTATGAAGCCAACCATACGGGGATTCAACATATCATTTTGAGCAGTGGCACGTCAAGCTGGGAGGGAGTCGCTTCTGAGATCAGCGGCCCACATAATGGACCTTGAGCGGAATAGTAAGGAGGAGGGGGAGTCTGTTGCACCCACATCAGGTACTGGCACTGCAGACTCATGCTGACCTTCTGATGGATGAAGCCCAGTTGGCGTGCTAGGTGTCCCGTAGTAGGATTTACCAGTGGGCTGACAAGTCCAGTAAACTACTCCATAGACTGTGTCAGGGAGCCTTACACCCCAGGTTCTTCCCAGCTTACCGGGTCTATACGGAAGGGTTCTTGGGGACCCCTCTCTAATTGCAGAGAGCTTCGCAAATTATTTTGCAGAGTTATATACTCCTAGGGAACTATTACAGGAAGGCATGATATGCAGCTTTATAGATGATTTAGTGCCCCGGGCCCTCTCGGACGAGGCACGCGCGGAACTGGATCTCCCGCGTATCGAGGAGGAGCTGAGCACAGCGCTGGGGGACTTGAATTCTGGAAACGTTCCAGGTCCCAATGGTTTCCCGTGCGAGTTTTTAAGAAGTATTTTCCTAAATTGGGGCCCCATTTTCTTAGAGTGGTTGAGGAAGTGAAAGAACAAGGTTGCCTTCCACGAGACTGGAGACTTGCAGAGGTGGTCATGTTTCATAAACCGGGCCGACCCCCAGACCAACACGCCTCGTATCGTCCCATTTCATTGTTGAATGTTGAGGCAAAAGTCTTGGCCAAAGCATTGGCCAATAACTTTCAATCTCATATAACTAACCTAATTCATCCTGACCAGGCCGGGTTTATGCCCCAGAGAGCAATGCCACAATATCAGTTGTGCGCACATTGCCATAGTCACCATACAGGGATTAGGGGAACATGCTGCCCTTTTACTGGCAGATATGGATAGGGCATTTGACTCCCTTAGTTGGGTATACCTGTTTGCACTCCTAGATCGCCTTAATATAGGCCTGCGATATTTGTCCTATTTAAAATTGTTGTGTACAGACCTTACAGCGTCGGTGAGCGTTGCGGGATCCACTCCCTTTACATTTTCAATCGGAAGGGGTACCGGTCAGGAGTGTCCCTTGTCACCATATATTTTTGCCTTGGCAATGGAGCCCCTGGTGGCGTGGGTGCGGATAGATGCACAGGTGAAAGGCTTTGAGTGGGCATGTGGGCTCCTGGACCGCATTGCATTATATGCCGATGATATCTTATTCTTTTTAATGGACATCCACAAGATAGGACTGAGGCTTCTCCATATCATGCACATTTTTGGGGAGTTTTCAGGTCTTTTCAGGAATCCCCATAAATTTTCCCTGGGGGTACTTGGAGGACTGGCATTATTGGGGCCTTGGGCATCGGCAGTGCAGGTAACTACGGAGGGGGTGAAATATCTGGGAGTCTACCTGTCGGACTTGCCAAACGTGTCATGGAACAAAAATATCGTTCCGATATGGGCGCGGGTACGTGAGGAGATAAAAGTTTGGTCGCATATGCCCCTCTCCATCTATGGTAGATCGGTCATTTTTAAAATGGTATCACTGCTACAGCTACCCTACCAGTTGCAGAATCATCCATGCCCGGTCCTCCCTAAGTGGCCAAGTTAATATAGCACTGGGCCAATTACTGTGGGCGGGGGGCATCTAGAGTTGCGCTACAGACCTGCTTTCAGTCGACGTACTGTGGGGGGTTGGCTACATCGGATGTCCAATAGTACTATATGGCATTGCACCTGCTGGAACTGAATGAATGGTGGTATGGAGATAGGACAGACCCCGCGTATGCAGTGAAGCAAAGATGCATGGGGGACTCCACTTTTCATACAATTTTGTACTCGCACCCCAGGGCAACTCTTTACCGCCAGCCACAAGGGTGGTATTCCAGATGTGGAAACAGTCCCTCCGTAAGATGGGGTGGTGGGACAAGCTGACCAGAGAAACCCCACTGTGGCACAATGGGCCTCTGCCACTACTGGCCGCTCTATCCGGGTTTCGTGGGTGGGACAATATAGGAATATCTTCATTAGGGGATGTGATGCTTGGTTCCGTCCTGAAATCCTTCCAAGACCTCCAGCAAGAGCATCAGATGCCAAAAACTCAATTATATAAATACCTCCAATTTAGGCACGTCTTTTATCCTAGCATCACAGAGTTAGAGGCTCCCCGAATTTAGCCCTATTGAAGCTAATGTATTTATGGGAGATCTACAAGATCACAGAATTTCAAAAATCTATCAGTCCCTGGTGACAAATAGCTCACTACGTTAGACAAACTTAGAGAAGCATGGAAGAGGGATCTTGGCCCACTGGATGGGGATGATTGGATGGAAGCACTGGTCTCCCCTAGGGAGGCAGCGATAGAGACGCGGCTGCGTCTCATCCAATTTAAATACATGCAACAGGTGTACTACACCAGACTAAGGCTGTGGAGGGCGGGTCTACTGTCATCCCCGATATGCTTATGATGTGGTCGGGAGAAAGGATCCCTCATACACATGATTTGGCATTGAGAAGTACTCACGAGATTCTGGCGAGGGGTTCTGGCTTGTCTCGCAGAAGTGCTTGGGTGGGAGCTCCCCTCCTGACCAAGATTGGTACTCCTACACATCATGGAGGGTGCTGGGGGTAATATGTATAAAAGACATTTGTTGTTGTAGGGGCTGACATTGGCTAAAAGGGACATTGCAAGGTTATGGAAAGCATCGGTCCCACCTTCTCTGTCGGCATCGAAGAATGGTCTTGATTTTGGAATGGGATTGGAGATTCCAATATTTAGGGCCAGGGGATGCCCGCAAAAACATCCCAAGATCTGGAAGAGATGGGCAGACTATCGGGGACTCTACCTGGATCCATTGTCTCGGTATTGGCATAGTCATGCAGGCCTGTAGGGTGAGGGACCAACTACATATGATTAAATTAATTAATTGGAGTGGGTGATGTGGTGGCAACTAAGACGTAGGTGTGGAATAGCGCAACGGGGGTATTGCGTTTGTTATCTTGCTTTTTATGCTTACAATTCTGAAAATATACAAACTAAATGTCAATGTCATTATTCTGCATTGTATGCTATGGCAGATGCCTTCTGTGTTAAGGAGCTCTGCACTGTGTTTGATATTTAACACAATAAAATGTGTTTATAAAAAAAAACTGGATGGAGGATGAGGGTGTGTTTTCACTATTGGTGCTTGCAGTGGCACCACAGTTGAGGAACAGGTGCCAAAACACAGCACAGTCAATGTACTTTTATTCGCTGTAAGACCAATCAATGGCACGAGGAAATGTGTCAAGCAACACCAAGAAACAAGTCACATCTGCCAGACAAGGCCATAATTGCAGAAGAAATTAAAATTCTTTGGAGGGCAGGGACATCCTCAAGAATCTAATACCAATGTAAGCTGAATTGGTTGTGGTCTTACTACAGAAACGTGAAAGTCCCTACTAACAGCAAAACCAAAGGGTTTTAAGATAAAATAGCAAAAAAGTAAAATATGAACCTGTGTGAAAGAGTTTACATTATACCTACTGGCATAGAAGCTGGTGGTCCTGGGATGATAAATCAGTGAAAATGTTATTTATGGAATGAAACTCGCACTTCTAGAGACCTCACTTCGGAGAAGACACTGTCTAGTCAAGTTGACACTACTAGTTAACTAAACCACCAATGAAGCCTTACTGAACGGACGGATCATTGCTTGAACCTTCTAGCAATATTAAGTCAATGTAGGGGACAATGTGATACTAACTTGATTCCAAGTTACTGAGAAGGCATAGCCGAATGAACCTCACGCTACAGTCAGTTCTCCTCCATCGCTAAGAAGACACTGCTGGAAGAAGCTAACATCACTGGAGCCCACTAGCAAGGTGGAAGCACTATCTTCTATCTTCTACCGTCTATCTCCTATCCATAAGCCACTAGAAGGTATTACAAGAGGAAGGTCACACTTCTCCTGTCAGGGACCCAATACTCCTTGTTATCTCAGAGGTAAGAAGACCCTAGATTGGAAAGCTGATACTACATGGGATTCCAAAAGCAGCCAGAAGTCACTGAGGCTTAAAAATTTCACTCTGGTGAGTTACATCACTGAGAAAACACTTCTAGAAGAATTTGAAACCACTAGATTCCTCAAGTGCCGAGAAGGCACTGCCAGTAGAAATGGGGCACTCACATCATTGGAGCTTTCCAGAGCTTAGCAGACACTCCTAGATAAAACTCTGCTTGTGGCCTCTCCCACTGAGAGTAAACCTTGCTAACAGTTTAGACAGTCTGAGAGCAGTATGTGCCACGGAGACAGACCAGCATCATCTCATTGCCGCGTAGTTTGAAGCTCAGAGCTCAATAGATGTCCCACGCATCTTTAATACTGGTTTTGTCTTTGCGTTCTGGTGTTTAAGGTAGGAGGAAAAAACAAACACCAAGTACCTGAATGCAAAGAAATCAAAACAACTGAATGCTAAGTAATTCTTTTTTTCCTGTACAGGACAAACTAAAAAAGGAGTTGCTCATGAAACTTTTTTGACACTTAGGGGCAGATTTACAAGCCCCCTATCGCCACAGGAATGTCACTTTTAGTGATGTTCCTGTGGCGATATGTGCTTCGACTTATTTACAAGGCAGCGTTAAGCCACTTAACATGGCTTAATGCTGTCTTGTGAATTAGGCCCCTTTTCACGCTATACTCAGCGTGAAAGGGGTGGGCAGTGGGTGTTACAGTGGGCATTCCACCGCAAAACCCGTTGATTTTGACGCTGCCCCATATTTACAAGGGCAGCGTAAATATGGGGCAGCACCAAAATTAAGAAACAGGCGCAACAAGGGGAAATGTTTAATTTCACCTCGTTTCTGCTGTTTCCATGTGTGCTGTGTTGTGCAGCACACACATAAACAGCAAAAGGTCTTTGATTGTTTATGTGCAGGAAGGCATCCCATCCCGCATATAAACAATCAATATAAAAAATGTCGTTCTGCAACCTCTATGTGTGCTGCATTAAGCAGCACACATTGAAGTTTCAAAACGCCATTTAAAGATTGTTTATGTGCAGGAAGGAATACCTTCCTGCACATAAACAATCTTCCCCTCAAAGCAGACACCCTTGCACTTTGTTGCAAGGGTGCCAGCATTGGTGCTAGGCTGCTAAATTTAGCACCAGCGCAGAGGGAAACGAAGGGCTGCAGCATATTGTTGTAAATATTGTGCAGCCCTGCATTTCAGAAGTGGCGGAGCGTGGCGCTAAGCCAAGGAGGCTAACGCCACACTCTGCCACTTCTCTAGTAAATATATCCCATAATGTTGTGGAGGCACCAGTTAAAATTAACTTGCCCGACATCAGAAAATGAAATCAAATGCGAATTCAGGATTTCAGCCTATGTCTTCCACCCACGAGGTTTGCAACTTAGAAGCTAGGGGGTATATTTACTAGAGAAGTGGTGAGCGTGGCGTTGAGGGGAAGATTGTTTATGTGCAGGAAGGTGTCCCTTCCTGCACATAAACGATCTTTAAACAATCTTTAAATGCAGCACAAATAGAAGTTGCAAAACATCATTTTTGTATTGATTGTGTGCAGGAAGGGACACCTTACTGCACATAAACAATAAAATGACCTTTTGCTTCTTCTATGTGTGCTGCACAACACAACACACATGGAAACAGCAAAAACGAGAAGTTAAACCTTTCTCCTTGTTGCGCCTGTTTAAGACCAGGTTTTCCCTGGTCTTAATTTTGTAGCTGCCCCATGTTTTCGCCACCCTTGTAAATATGGGGCAGCGTCAAAATCAATGGGTGTTGCGGTGGAACGCCCATCGTCCCACCCATGGCCCACCCCTTTCACCCTAAGTATAGCGTGAAACAGGGCCTTATTTACAAGGCTAGTTTTAGAAGGGGTGGGTGACCCAATAAACCCTTGCGAGCTTGGGCTAAGATTTGGTATAATAAAGATGCCAACAAGGGAATTTTTTTCTCAAGATTAAATCACAGAAAATTGATCTCATAGACTTTTGTGCTTCTGATCAACTTAATTAAATTAATACCTGTTATTAGTATAGTTTGTCCCGTTAGTTTGGACACAGTAATCAAAATACTTGAGAAGAAGAAAAGCTACATGGATATTATGTTTGTTGAACAATATCTCTTTATATATATTAGTTTTAGAAGGGTACTGTTACAATAAGAGAATTCATCAAAAACAAATGGACTAAAAATAAATGAATTGTTCTTCACATCCACTTGTGCTGTAGTCCACTCTTAACAAATAAATAACAATGAACCTTGCACCACCTAAAACAATGATTCAATTGTATGAATTCTTTCAACTTGAAAGATGTGGACAAAAAAGTCGACGTTTCGGCCTTGAAGTTGTTACATCCTTAAGGCCATCCTCAGGACAATTCAATCTTTAGAGAGTAGAGACCCCCTGTGAAAGATACAACAATCATTTTGTTACCTTCCTTTTAAAAAATTAAAAACTTGTTAAACCGTGTGCAAGTAGAGCTGTTAGGCTCTAATACATATTTTCTAAGCTGTAGAAATTAATACATGAATTGATTAACTGCAATATTGCCTTTGCTTCACTTCTCGTTTTTAGAACAATGTACATTTGTTACAAAGATTGCCTTCATTTTCAGCAGGGTATGCTCAGACGTGAGTCCCTTGCTCACTTTGCCACTGGATTCAAGCAAGCCGGGCTGAAGATGGCTGTAATGCCAGAAACCGGTCCTCGGAAGCTTGTTTCCGGTCCAGGGAAGGCCGGACTGTTCCCATGAGGCACAGGGTCAGACTGATTCGCATATAGCCATGTCTGAACTGGGGTGGCAGAGTGGGCTAAAGAACGGTGATGGATCAAACCCAGATCTTTTGACTGGATGTGAGTGTTTGATTGGTTCAGATGCTCCGTCCATCACCATCCCCTTTTGTACCGCTTTGGCCGCCATAAGTGTGGCAGGGTATGCTCAGACGTGAGTCCCTTGCTCACTTTGCCACTGGATTCAAGCAAGCCGGGTTGAAGACGGCTGTAATGCCAGAAACCGGTCCTCGGAAGCTTGTTTCCGGTCCAGGGAAGGCATGGCTTGGCAGTTCGGGCTGGACTGTTCCCATGAGGCACAGGGTCAGACTGATTTGCATATAGCCATGTCTGAACTGGGGTGGCAGAGTGGGCTAAAGAACGGTGATGGATCAAACCCAGATCTTTTGACTGGGTGTGAGTGTTTGATTGGTTCAGATGCTCCGTCCATCACCACCCCCTTTTGTAAATAAGGCGAAGCACATATCGCCACAGGTAAGCCACTAAAAGTGCAGCTCCTGTGATGATAGGGCTTGTAAATAGGCCCCTAAATGAGGTGTCCTGTCAGCAACCTTGAGAATGGCCACCCACTGGATGTCCAAGTTCAGACAATTTTTGAACTTCACAGAGCAATGGCTACCAGGAATAAAGCTTGTTGTACTAGTGTGCTTCGCAAATTACTACAGTTCTGTAGAACACAAGTGTGTCCTTTCTGTTTTGTAAAAAAAAAAAACACAAAGGGTGTAACCCATTGTTATTCAACAAATGTTTTGTTTGTAAAATAGTAAAAGTAATATTGTTGGGCACCCACAAAGAAAGCAAGTCATGGCGCATCTGGCCTCAGAAACTTTGAAATGAACAGGTCCTCCGAATGAAGGAGCAAGGATTTTCTTTCTAATATGGCCCGAAATAATCCCTGTGAAATCTGGTTGGTAGCTCAATCTCCTGTTCCCTTGATCCATTCAGTTAAATATCTATGGGATGAAACCCTCCCATCCCTAGGCTCCTGTTCTCATTAGCCAGCCCACCCTAACAATCACGGAAAATAAAAATCAGAGTCCACCAACTCCCAACATTCATCAGCCTTATCAGCTCCTCGCAAGGTCACCTTGCCTTCTCACACCTCCCCGCGCCGTGCCATGCATTGACGTGGGAAACAACCCTTACAACGCAACTATTACAACGCACACCGTTACAACGCACACCATTACAACGCAGGATCCGTTACAACGCATGCCTTTACAACGCATGACATTACATAGCAGATGCTATTACAACGCATGCCATTACAACGTAAGTATTGGTAAGTATGTTATTTTTTTTAATCATTTTTTTAAAATGTAAATTAAATAAATTAATTTAAGTAATAATATATATTTAATTTTGGATTATGGGGTACAGGGGTAGTTTTAGGTTTCAGGGCTAGGTATGGGTTTTGGGGTACAGGGGTATTTTTAGGTTTCAGGGCTAGGTATGGGTTTTGGGGTACAGGGGTATTTTTAGGTTTCAGGGCTAGGCATGGGTTTTGGGGTACAGGGGTATTTTTAGGTTTCAGGGCTAGGTATGGGTTTTGGGGTACAGGGGTATTTTTAGGTTTCAGGGCTAGGTATGGGTTTTGGGTTACAGGGGTATTTTTAGGTTTCAGGGCTAGGTATGGGTTTGGGGGTACAGAGGTATTTTTAGGGTTCAGAGTTAGGTTTGGGTTTTGGGGTACAGGGGTATTTTTAGGTTTCAGGGCTAGGTTTGGGTTTTGGGGTACAGGGATATTTTTAGGTTTCAAGGCTAGGTTTGGGTTTTGGGGTACAGGGGTATTTTTAGGTTTCATGGCTAGGTTTGGGTTTTGGGGTACAGGGGTATTTTTAGGTTTCAGGGCTAGGTTTGGGTTTTGGGATACAGGGGTATTTTTAAATTTCAGGGTTAGGTTTGGGTTTTGGGGTACAGGGGTATTTTTAGGTTTCAGGGCTAGGTTTGGGTTTTGGGGTACAGGGGTATTTTTAGGTTTCAGGGCTAGGTTTGGGTTTTGGGGTACAAGGGTATTTTTAGGTTTCAGGGTTAGGTTTGGGTTTTGGAGTACAGGGGTATTTTTAGGTTTCAGGGCTAGGTTTGGGTTTTGGGGTACAGGGGTATTTTTAGGTTTCAGGGCTAGGTTTGGGTTTTGGGGTACAGGGGTATTTTTAGGTTTCAGGGCTAGATTTGGGTTTTGGGGTACAGGGGTATTTTTAGGTTTAAGGGCTAGGTATGGGTTTTGGGGTACAGGGGTATTTTTAGGTTTCAGGGCTAGGTATGGGTTATGGGGTACATGGGTATTTTAAGGGTTCAGGGTAACGGGTATTTTTAGGGTTCATTTTTTAAATAAATAATTTTAAATAATTTTATTATTTTTTAATATTAGTTCTTTAATAATAATTGTTTTTTTTTTAAATAAACTATTTTTTAAAGTATATATATTTACAAATTAATTATTAAAAAATAATTTAATTTATTAAATTAAATAAATTTTAATAAATTACATTTTTTTTAAAAATAATATACTTACATATACTTACGTTGTAATGGCATGCGTTGTAATAGCATCTGCTATGTAATGGCATGCGTTGTAAAAGCATTCATTGTAAATGTATCTGCGTTGTAAAAATTGCGTTGTAACGGTGTGCGTTGTAAAAGTTCGCGATGTAACGTCATACATCCATTGACGTGTTTCAACCTCCCTCACAGCACCGGTTCCTCCCTGCCTGCCTGTGTCTCCTCTTTCACTGGCTCGCTCGCATTCGCCGGCTCTGAACTAGCAGGTACCTGGCCTGGGAGTGAAGGTGTTAAAGGTTGCCGCTCCTCTCTGACTCTTGCTCCTGTCTGATGCCGAACTTGGGCAGACAGGGCTGTCGACAACAGCTCACAGCCAGTCTAGCATCTGACGCTGGGCTTAGTGACCTAGAGGGCCATCTCTCTCTGGTTCTCCACTGTCCAAGCACAGGTCCAGTGGCCTCATCTGATGTCCCTTGCTTAAACGCAGCTTTCTCTCCATGCTTCAAAACACTGTATCAACTTCAAGGTTACTTCTATGCTCTCCTGAGTGGGTGTTCAAATGGCTGTATGTTTCTGTTATGAAAATCAATTGAGGTAACAAGAGGTAGAAACTTCTGCCCATTGCTCGTGATGATTTTACACAACGGGACAAACACCCGGCGCTCAAAATATCCGCAAATGGCATGACCCTAACGCACTCCGCCGCTTGCTGAACTCCATGTAGTGTTGGAGTTTTTCCGTCACTCCGCGGAACTCCGCGAACTCCACCCAGGCTTACATATATGGAGATCAGACATGAAAGCCTTGAAGTTCACAATAACTCACTATTGTCCCCAGGAATTAAAGTAAATCACTTTTATCGCATATTGTATTGCAGCATTTTTATAGTAGATAATGTAATATATATATTTTACTATGGATTCACTTGCCCACATGAGTTTCACACTACACCTTGGGGGGGTTGGAATGATGTTGTTTTTGTTTTAATCCTATGAGGCAAGTGTTTCCATGTAGTATATGATGACAATCGAGGTGCGTTGTTAAGTCACATCCATAAATCTGTATTTGGTTCTTCAACAAGGCCGACTCCACCATCGCACCCCAACTCCGGAACATCATCAACGCCTCCTTCAACACCGCCACCTTCCCGGAGAGCTGGAAGCACGCCAAGATCAGCGCCCTCCTGAAGAAACCTACAGCGGACCCCACCGATCTCAAAAACTTCCGCCCCATCTCGCTCCTCCCTTTTCCTGCTAAAGTCATCGAGAAGATCGTCAACAGACAGCTGACCGCCTGCCTCGAGACGAACGGATCCCTCGACCCCTCGCAGTCCGGCTTCAGAGCCAACCACAGCACCGAGACCGCCCTCATCGCAGCCACCGACGACATCCGGACCCTGCTCGACAAGGGGGAAACAGTGGCCCTCATCCTCCTGGACCTCTCCGCTGCGTTCCACACGGTCTGCCACCGCACCCTAGTCCAGCGCCTCAGCAACATCGGTATCCAAGAGAAGGCACTGGAGTGGATCATCTCGTTCCTCGCCGGAAGAACACAAAGAGTCCGCCTCCCCCAGTTTCGCTCCGAGGCCACCGAAGTCATCTGCGGCGTCGCGCAAGGATCTTCACTCAGCCCCACCCTCTTCAACATCTACATGAAACCTCTCGCAGCCATCGCACGCCAGCACAACCTCAACATAATCTCTTACGCCGACGACACCCAGCTGATCCTCTCCCTCACCAGAGACCCCGACACCGCCAGAACCTGCCTACACGAAGGGATGAAAGACGTCGCCGAGTGGATGAAGGACAGCCGCCTGAAACTGAACTCGGACAAGACGGAAGTCCTCATCCTGGGATCTTCGCCCTCCGCCTGGGACGACTCCTGGTGGCCCCCAGCCCTGGGCACCGCACCCAAGCCAACCGACCACGCACGCAACCTGGGCTTCATGCTGGACCCCTCCCTCTCGATGACCAGACAAGTCAACGCCGTCTCCTCATCGTGCTTCAACACCCTGCGTATGCTTCGCAAGATCTTCCGCTGGATCCCGACCGAGACCAGGAAGACTGTCACCCAGGCACTCGTCACTAGCCGACTGGACTACGGAAACGCCCTCTACGCCGGAACCACAGCCAAGCTACAGAAAGGACTCCAGCGCATCCAGAACGCCTCCGCCCGACTCATCCTGGATGTCCCCCGACGCAGCCACATCTCCAGCCACCTGAGGAACCTGCACTGGCTCCCCATCGACAAGAGGATCACGTTCCGGCTCCTCACCCACGCACACAAGTCTCTCCTTGACCTGTGCCCCAAGTACCTCAACGACCGCCTGACCTTCTACACGCCCACCCGCCAGCTACGGTCCACCAGCCTCGCCCTCGCAGCCGTACCACGCATCCAAAGAGCCACCGCCGGAGGAAGATCCTTCTCTTACCTGGCTGCCAAGACTTGGAACTCCCTCCCCATCCACCTTCGGCTGACCCAGGACCATCTCGCCTTCAGGAAACAACTCAAGACCTGGCTGTTCGAGCAGTAGCATACCCCTCCCCCCAAGCGCCTTGAGACCCTCCCGGGTGAGTAGTGCGCTATACAAATGGCATGATTGATTGATTGATTGATTAAAACCATAAAAGAATACAGAAAACACAAATCATCAATACACATACAATGATACTTAGCAGCAATTTCAAGAGGAATTTTCACAAAACAAATTCTTAAAACACCGTGTGCTTAGAGGAGGGCGATATTGCAGCAAACTACAAATAGTCAATAAAGAAACATTATAATATACCAAACAACTCTTTGTCTTACACGCTATACAAATGCTAAAAACAGGTTAAAATAAAAGAACACAGGGTAAAAGAATAACCTGTCCAGCTAATCAGTTCTAAATGACATAATGTTACAATATATTACTTGTCCACCATGTTTCTCAATCTTACTGCGGTCGACTGCTGTAATTGAACATGAAGTAATACTGTCAACTTCTTCTTTTGTGAAGAGACCTGATTAGAGGGATTTAGAACAGTTTCCTAGGCTGAGTCCACAACCTGCATAAAAAGAAAAAGTGTAGCATGGATTGCAATGTCTCAGAGTCACATGGGAACGGCCCAAGACCCTCTTCTCCATAGACATCTCTTGGATAGGAGACCAAGAGATGAGCTGAATTAAATCTAAATTCTAACAAGGTAATATCTATCGAAATGGTACAGTAAAAAAATTAAATTGGGCTCCATGCAGTTTGTGGTCGTAGCAAGTTCATGAGCAACCATTCTCTTCTTGCTGCACTCTAAAGCTGCTCTTCTTGTTAGGGGGGCATGGTCACACAAAGCAGCAAGATGGCCGCTCGTTAGAGGGCTCTGCCAACCGAACATACAATCCTAGACCAGGACATTATAGGCCCAGCTGGAGACATTAGTACCACCCCACTGGTGACTGGAAGACCACCTAACTGATCATTATTATCCTAGGGCTGCTGGGGAGGGGACAGGCCACGAGGCGCGTCTAGACTGCCTGCGGGGTGTAACTTGTATTTCCAGGCCGGGATTGAGTTGAGGCCTGCCGCTCTCGTGCTTCGGCCTGCCGAAGCGTAGCTGTGCAGGTGGTGCTTTGCTGGACGCAGCCTCCAAGACCTGGAATCTTGCCAGGAGCACCACTGCTCCGCCGGGCCTCCTGGGCGGTGCTAGGGTCAAGCAAGTTGCCATAGTGAGTCGGGGCTGGCGGCCCGGCGCTGATTACGCGCATTGGTGAGTACTGAACCACAATGCAGGGTCGGCTTTAGCGCTGATGAAACCCGGTGCAAAAGTCACTTTAGACGCCCCCACGTCCCATGACCTCCTCCTTGGAATCTCTCCCTACCACCTGAAAACGTGTTCCTCATCTCTCCTATCATAAGATATAGCTTAGCTCCGTGCCCCACAGAGGTCACAGGCTGCAGCGCCCCCCCTCAACAGGTCAGTGCCCAGTGCAGCTGCACCAGTCACACTGCCCTAAAGTAGGCCCTGCCACAATGTGCCACCAAAACTATATTTAATAAAAACAGTACTGGTGTTTCATTGCCCGACACTCAGCACTATTGTCTGCCAAACCCAAGCCCCCCCTGTCCCCCACACACCCCGCATTGAGATGCATAGACTTCTAAGGTGGTGTGCTTGATTTATATACAGCAATGGGCTAAACAATATGACCCAGCTTAATAGAGCGCTTACTACCAACCGACTTGAAAACGCTGACGCCCCAGGACATTACGCAATCAACAATTAACATATGTGCTGCTCCTCAAAGGCCTGTAACCTCTCACAGAAGATAGCGAGCCATCCTTGAACTACCAATTTATTTGATTTTGAAACTATTTACTAGACATTGGCTTGGACTCAATAGGCTTGCTTTAATAACGCTTGCCAAGTTACCTGATCACGTCGAAAGCAGCCTGACCTACAAGCCAACTCCAATTATCTTAAATTCAAGCACCCCCATTATTGTGTGTACTACGATCCCTCTTGCCCCCCCCGGAACATTACCCACCACATACGAATACTACAAACGATCAGTGGTGTCTGCACGTGTCCCCTGTGTTGAGACTCTGTGAAATATATCTGCTCAGCCATGTAGAAGATTAATACAATTAAATAACTGCCATCCACACTTGAACGCCTATTACCCTAACTAACTTGCAACATGTCTGTATTTTACAGGCAATCCATTCCAAGTGAATAAATATGGGGAACATGAAGGCAAGCAATTCAAGCTTTCATTTGAAAATCGGTGCCTTACCCGCACAACTGAACAAGGTCAGGAGTCGGAGCCCAGTACTACACAATCAAATGAAGAAGACACACAGGATACTGACCTACGCGCCATACTCCTGGATGTTATAATGATTCTCAAAACTATAGAGTCTAAACTGGACTTACTAACAACTTAATAACAAGTCGCTTGGACCAGGTCAAAAATTGCACCAATGCACATGAAAAATTTGTTTTTTTATGGCGCTGGGGTGTGGAGTTTCCGTAATATGTCCATCTTACAAAGAACTTAAAATGTATTCCTCAGAAGATTATTGTCGGCCCCTCCAGCCTGCCTTCCATTATTTACTATCGGGAACTGGGGTAAACCCCAATGGTGGACCGCATAGAAAGCATTCCTAATGTGTTATGGTGATCAATTTGGGTCAACGAAGAAATGTCCCTCAACCGGGAAAAAATTCAGGACTGCATAAACAGTGACCATGCTTTTAAAATTCCATAGCTGGGCTTCGTGAAGACCCAGTTGACCCATATAGGGAGGCAAGACTTCTTTGAAAATCCCCAGTTTATTATCTCTGTCTCAAAATCCCAACTAAAATGAGACCTTTTTAATATCTTAAGAGATCGTAGAGAATACAAGGAGCACAGCAAAGGGTAGGTAGCCGAGTACTTACCCTTGATCACAACTGAAGGTATTGAGCCATATCTTTTATATCCTTTTAGCCATTTAAAAATAATCTACCTCACAAGATTTAGATTCGGCTCTGCTCACCTTTTGGTCTTATAGCCGAGTAAAACATATAACGAGGCCCTTCTGGATCCATGCCCCTGAGACTGTAGATCAAGTCAGAATATGTTGCACTTTTTCTTCTTCTGTGAGCTATATAACAAACCACGCAGGGAATATATTCTACCACTTTTGAGGGTTTTGAATAATAAAAAATATAGGCCAGCACTGTTTTTATCTCCGGATACTCCAATCAAAATACATTTGTGAAGTCATTTAGAGATTTATCTCTGCTGCCTTTCGTTTAAGGAGGTTAGTTGGTAAATAAGGGGCACTTATCCGCATTCATTGAGGTTTTTCATATTGTATATATTGCTCTACAGTGAACGTCTGGTATTAAACTAGCATTTAATATTTGGCTGAATTTTCAATTCTCTTCTGAAAGCCACTGACAATAAGTAAATGAACTATTTCTGATTGAAGTTTGTCAGTCCCAGTGGCGAGTCACTATGCACTTTTTCTCATGTTCGATATTTATAGCTTCTGGGGAAAGCTAGTATGCACTTTATTTATTATTTACATGCTTTAGCGTACATACAGTTGTCCAGCCAAGAAAATCTGCACAAAAAAATGGCACTATGCACTTTGAAAAAGAATTGTGATTATGGTCGAGGTTTGGGGCTTTGAAAGTTGATAATGTTTTATTTATGTGTTTTTTACCAGGGTGAGTTGCCCATGGACGATTGCATGTATTTCACTTGTTTTTAAATATTTTGCATCTTTGTGTTTATATGTGACTTTTATGGTTGATCAAAAACAGAATAAAGTTTTATGAACTGAACTGACCTGAACATGAAAAATGCCTAGATCATCTTGAAAATAGAGTGTCAGAAAAGGGTAATTTACAATCGGAGTCTAAGGAACAACTATTACAGATGGACAAAGCTTGAACTAATCAAAGCTACTAATGAAGATCTCAAAGCTTACTCTAGGTGCAATAATCTACACATAACTAGTATTCTGGAAACCACAGCCAGTCCCAAGATGGAAGATCATGTTGAAAAATCACTATGTGAATATTTTAGCAATAACCTGTCACCTATATTCAATGTGGAGCGTGCTCACCGGTCCCTGGCTCCTAGGCCGCCTGTGGGGGCCACCCCATGCCCCATAATCACCAGATGTCTAAACTACAGATATAGAGATGTGATTCTGTGATTGGGACATGAGCATAGGCCACTTCAGCATCAAGACAACAACATATCATTCTACCCGGACTTTACTCTGACGGTCCAAGCGAACTACTGTGAATTTGTATCAGTTAAGAACCTTCTACAACAAGCTGACATTTCCTACGTCCTGCTTTACCCATCTAAACTACACATCTCTTTTGAAGGGAAATACACTTTTTCACTGATGCAAAGTCTGCCTTAAACTTTGCTAAACATATTACCAAATCGCTCCTGTCTCTGGGGGCCTCGCCCTGCCCTTCTGAGGAATCCCGCCACAGTGACAATGACTGATTGCAATGGGTCTGTTGTTTCAGAGCTGCCTCTGTGGCCTCCTGGGGGGCATATTACTCACTTTATCAGTTACATCGACTCTTAGTCAAAATGTATGACCATAATATGACCTACTTTAAATAATATGTGGAGATAGCCACCACAGCCAACACTTGACAAAACCGGCCCCTCTATCTGGGTTCAGCCACCCAGCATATTTTGGCGGGGTTGTACGCCCGGTGTTTTCTTGTCGCCTTGGGATGATTCCCAAACTACAACCCCTTCCTGCTTGTTGCTTTTTGGGAGGAAGGGTAGGAAATGAAATGTATATCAACCAGTTTGGGTAGTTGGAGTGGGTGGGGGGAAG
Organism: Lissotriton helveticus; assembly: GCF_964261635.1. Taxonomy (NCBI): domain Eukaryota; kingdom Metazoa; phylum Chordata; class Amphibia; order Caudata; family Salamandridae; genus Lissotriton; species Lissotriton helveticus. Next base: position 510,170,989 of record NC_136071.1, on the reverse strand, counting down.
GTAAGGGTTTAGATTGTTGAATTGTATTTTTATTTTTGGTTTATCTCTTTCTTTCTCTTTAGCCACCCATCCTCACCTATCTACATTATCAACACACGATGTGAACCTCACGTTGGAAACCTCCACCTACTACATCTTATCATAAAGCCACACTTCCACAATGGCTAACATCTCTTGCATTACCTGGAATATTCGTGGCCTCAATGATTATAGAAAATCTCACCTTACAAACACTTATTTAAAGAGACATAAAATTGATTTTTAAGCTTTTTACAAGAGACACATCGGAGTCAATCTTCCCCTTCTAGCATTCGCGCACACTGGTGGGAAGAAATCTGTACTTTAGCTTACTCTAACGCCAGAGGCATTGCAGTGCTTCTGCACAAACATCTCTCATGGAAACTGACACAAACTCTAATAGACCCAGGTGGACGATTTGTGATAGTTGCAGGGGACCTGTGTGGGCAGCAACTGGCAAAGGCTGTAATCTATGGACCCACTTGCGATGACTTTGACTTCTCTGCTGAGATCTGGGTGAATATAACTTCTCTTAGTTCTATGGTTTTGATTTGAGGAGGGGATTTAAATGCTTTTATGAATGATCAATTAGATATTCATGGCATTTCCAAAACTCTACACTCCTGAGCCATTTCCAGCATTAATACTATTGTGAAAAATAATTGTTTGCTGAATATATTGCGGCATTAAAACTCCCAGACCCTGGAAGGCACATGTATTACTTCTTTTCGCAATGCATGGTCCAGACTGGATTTCTGGCTGGTCTCTAGGGAGGTTGGTCCCTGAATCACCTCTGTCTCTCATTTGCCACAAACGTTATTCGGCCATGCCCCAGAGCAAATGACTCTACATATACCTTGAGTGCTACCTCGTGGCTTTAACTAGAGACTTCCTGCAGAGGCGCTTCTAGATGATGCCTTTCAGGAAGAGTTACGCAGGGACATACTGGAATTTTTCACACATAACGCAGATTCAGTACAGTCAGCATCCACACTTTGGGAGGCCTTTAAAGTGGAAATACGCGGAGCCTGTATTGCCAAACAAGCTGGAGTCTTTAAAATAATCACACTAACAATGCTTGAAGGAGACATACGTAAATTCGAAAAACAGTACTTTCAAACCAATGATGCCACCCTTCCAGCTAATGCATGCAATGAATGATCAGATTTTCAAGAGGAAGCTAATACAGAGACGTGCTTTTTAAACAAGTACACTCAGGCTAGATGCTATCGGGAGGGGGATCGCCCGAACAAGATTCTAGCTGCTTTACTCTGAACTCCACTCACTGCCAACTATGTTACTGAACTCCTGGATAAGGACGGCCAAAAAAATACCTCTTCACCAGAATTACTAGCTGTAATGACCACTTTCCCCAGATCAGATAGTACTCTTGGATTATTTAGACACTATTCAATTACTATGGTTAAACAATGTGAATCGTGTGTATTTGGACTCACCCTTCACCACTGAGGAAATTATCCAAGTAATCCATAGTTTACCTGGTAATTAAGCACTAAGGCTAAATGGTCTTACTGTTGTGTAACATTTTAGGACCCTATTGTACTTTTCCCGATTCATGCCCTTATATAGGTATAAATCACCATATACTTATATAGGCATAAGAATCATTACCATATTTAGACATAGCTCACGCAGTTCAAATATGGCAGGGCTACTTCCACTAGTTCCGAAAATCTACAACGATTTCTTGAAAAACTCTTTGATGACGTTATTATGTCCACCTTTACGTCAATCTCAGCACCTTCAAGGTATAAATATGCCCACACTTGCCATAGCAAACACACGGTGGTTTGGAGCAGTTTTACTATCTACTTGCTCGATGCGCCCTGCTACTGCAAGTGCCGAAGGAAGCCGACCCTCCAGCAGATGCACTGAGAGAGACGCTGTCTTTTCTCCTGCCGAGAAATGCAGCTCCAGTGTTTCCAAGCTACCCTTGCGGGTTGTTGGGAAATCGAGTCCTGGGCCTGACCTCTTCATTCCAAATCAAGGTACGAAGCTGATTAGACCCTAAGAGAAATCTTGGACAGATTCTTGGCAAAAGAATACTACATTTATGCTACACCTCACTTACTTCTTCCCTCGTACTAAGCTTAGGTTAGGTACATCTGGAGAGGCGTATTTTAGATGCACCAGTTGAGTACTTTTAGCCTCTGTTATTTATGTATGTATTTATCTATGGTTTAGGAACCATACAATGCTCTTACAGTATTATTTTATTCTACTCTTTTTACTGTATGCATTATATTTTGCAACCAGTCTTACAGTTGTAGCAGTTCATTTCTTATGCTTGAGAAAGAAGACTGTTCAATAAATCCTTTTACTGAAAACGCCCGTATATCTATTTCTCTGCACCTCTGGTGAAACGAAGCATGTACGATTGACTGAGTGAAATATCTATCTATTGTTTCCACGACTCTGAAGATCAGTTTATTCTTGGGGAAACAATATTGTCATGTTTATGCGGTTGTCAGAAACCAATCCCTTCTTGTGAACTCGAGAAAGTTTCTAGTGACCTCTGAGCTAGCTGGCACTCACAATTAAGTTTAATATATTCGATAGAGACCTAGTCGACATAAGTCCTACGTCATATCTATAGGATATATTATTCCAATGCGCAGAGCCTATTGGGAATATAGGAACTACACTACATGGCGCCCAACGTTTGGTAAGGCACTAATTTGACGCTAGATACTAGAGTAACTCACTCGTGCTTTTCACAGAGACCCCTTTATCCCGTAAAAACTCCAATAGACGTCTGGAGTGGGTTAAAGGATAAAATATCTGACATAACTAAGTAGGACGAAAAATCCTATGTATTCGTTTTTGGTATGGTTCAATGTTGAAGGATACAGTGTTCCAAAATATTGTGCACCTTATCTTTATTTCCTTAAAACTTGCTCTGCAAGACTTTCAACAAAATGTCGAATAGCGACACCGAGAACGGTGGAGCTGCAGGAACTGCAGCCGGACCGGGTTTAGACACCACAGGGTTTAATGAAGATGACGTGGATGCTCTAATCATCCCTGAAAATGTGCGGAAAGCCATAGCTATAAAGCTTATAGAAAATGGCCTATCACCAAGAGGTGGTAGAGTCATATTTGTCATAGAGGCACATGAATATCGGCAGACAGAGTTATTCTATTCATGGATTATCTTTCCACAAGCAAATCCGACAACACGTGTGTTCCACTTCTACAAGATGGAGGGACCTCCAGAGGAATACGCTCCTTTCGCGGACATTGATATTCCATGAACTTACCAAGAGCATCAGCTCTGGTTTAAAGGCTCCCTACAACATCAAAATCACATTACCAGGCTCGGTCCACTAGGTAGACCAGGAGCAACATGGCCGGTACTAGCTAGCTATACACCACATCCTGCATAGAACAAATGACAGGTCCAGAACTGTTAGCTCAACTAAAACAATTAATCAAACTACATAGACAAATTGTACAATATGTCATGCAAACTTTAACAGTCCAACCTGCTATAAGAATTCCACGGCACACTCCTGATCAGGGGAACACAAACAAAATTACACCACAGACTATGCAATCAGTCATTGGTAAATTGCCCGCAAAAAGGGAACAATTCCATTCTGGTTAGCTCAAAAAATTACTCAAATAGAGGCTGTATTTCTGGATAGTACACCTCATGAGAAACACAGGATTTTAACAATCTGTTTACCAATGGGGATCGCACCACACGTGGAGGACTGTGACACTTGGGGTACAGTCTTTGCTTCAATCTACACAAAAACATATGGTGTTCCGTCTATAGTGGTAATACCTGACGTCCTGAAACAGATTCAAAATGAATACAGACCATAACCTGCCTTGAATCTTGGTATGAAATTACTAAAAGATTACAAACAGGTCTCGGCTATCTCATTAGCTAACATCAAGGGTGAAGCAGCATCCGTGGCAATCCGCCAAAACTTAAAAGAACTTGATATTACTGAGCAACCGTATGAACTGGCTAGAATAATTGAAAAATCCTAGGAAGAGATAGTTTGGGTGGGAAACCAGTTAAACCTGAACTGACAGAATATCCTGAAAAAGTTTTTTTATCAAAAACAATCTCATTACACCTAAAAAGAAGTGGGAAAATAGTAGACAGTCACTTCCTAAAGAGAAGCGTTCTCAATCCAGAGGTAGATCTCAAAAGGAACACTCTGAAAAGAGGTATAACCTTAGAAATAGGGATAATTTAAGAAAACCTGATGGATAGCAAGATACTGATACACGCTCCTCTCTTATTTTTCAGACTTCATCGCAGAAATCCGAAAGAAGAGGACGATCAGAACACAAAGAAGAATACGTAAAGTCCAAAGACGATCAACACGTTCCAAAAAAGAAGAAAACTCAATTCACCAAAAAGAAGGTAGCAAGTATTAAAATCAGACATGCCGGGGATCTTGAGGACACAACTCAAGAACGGGGAGTGAGCCCAGACAATGCTGGACAGTGCAGCAGAGGTCACCATAGCTCGCAGGATCCTGAAGGATCATCTGGAGACAGTGGATCTGAATGAATGCATTCAAGTTGAAACTGCAGATACCAGGGTTAGTGTACCACAAAAGTTATATGAAGTCACACTCCGAATAGAGGGGGACATAACTAGGAAAATAAAAGCACTCTTTTGGGAAAAACTATTAAAGGGTTATGACATTCTTCTGGCTGAAAAAGACTGGCCACCTGAATTTGTCAGGGAGTGCCCACATGGTGAAGAGATCATTATACCAGCCTTCTCAAATCATATTCCTATTCATAAAAAATACACCTATGCCAGAAAACGGGCTGTGGCTCAGGCTCCAGCATTATATAAAAATCATGTGGGATGGGATGAGGACTCTCCTCACCATAAGATCCAGTTAAAAAATCAACTGACTGCTCAGAGGCAGTATCCAGTTAAGCAGGAAGCTAAAAAATAGGTCAGGGAGATCTTAGATCAACTTGAATACCAAGGGGTGATTGAAGCATGTACCACGTCCATGAACAATCCTTTGTTTCCTGTCTCCAAACCAGACAATACATATCGTCTAGTCTTGGATTACAGACATTTAAACTCCTGCTGCAAAACGTTTGCAGTACAAAATTCACACAGTGCAGCACTGATGAACAACATCGTTCGCAAAAAATACAAAAGGACATTAGATATTTCAAACGGTTTCTTCTGTCAAAACATTGCACCTGAAAGCAGGTCCTTGACCGCTTTCTCAATAATGGGGACACAACAACACTTTTGTCGTCTCCCTCAGGGATTCAAGAACAGTCCTGGATTATTTTCAGCCAGAGTAACAGAGTTACTACAAACGTATGATGATGAGGCATTATCTTATGTCGATGACATCTATCTTACAGATGATGATTTGGACAGGCACTTGACCAGGGTGAACACCATAATACTTGGATTCGCTTCTGAAGGGTATAAATTCAACTTTAAAAAATCAAGAATTGCCCACCTCAACGTCCTTTTCTTAGGATACGAACTTTCAAGGGAAGGCAAGAGCTTAGCAGCAAACATTTTTGAAAAATGTGCGCTGCTCCAACCTCCAAAAACGCTGCAAAACTTACAGTCAGTTCTAGGATTCCTGAATTTCGGAAGAACTTACATTCTAAACTACACAGAGAGGGCTAAACCTCTCTATGAATTAATCAAACCTGATTTCAAACAAACTAATTTGACACAAAAACACACAGAAATTTTGCGTTCAGTGCAAACAGACATGTTAGCAACAAAACATTTACAAACACGCGACAACTTACGCAACCTTGTAATCTGAATCACCCCTTGAAGATGCGGATTCACATACCTAACCTTTAATGAAGGTGAAAAGGTACCAATAGCTTGCAAATCACACTTGTACACACAAGCTGAAATGAAATTCACTTCAACAGAAAAAAATCTGACAGCTGTTCAGACTGCAGTGGCAAGAGAAAGAGCACTCATGCAGGGAAAACGCATAAAAAGTGTTACTCCTGTACCTGCCTTAAAGGCAGTGACAAAGGCAAGCATTCCGAATGCAAAAGCTTAACATCCAAGATGGATACAATGGGTTACTTCTCTTGCTGCGACAGACATTGAATACATTTTTGATCCTTCCTTGAAGACACAAGAATTTCTCCAATACGAACAAGAATGTCCTATGCCCACTGAAATTCTGCCTCTAGAACATTACAGCTGTATAATAAATACAGACGGATCAGCTTAGCCCGCAATTGGGGGAAAACAAGCTTATAGTGCAGCGTGCGCGATTGTTAAAGGTCGCTGGCGCGATGGTAAATTCAGACCTATGGTCACGAAAACTCAATCACTAGGAGACTGTACAGCTCAGCGAGCTGAACTCCAAGCTTTCAAGATGGCACTGGAAAATACCGATCGCAAATTCCCCACACTCATAGTGTGCGATTCGTATTACTGCATCCAGTCTTACAATGAATGTTTGCAGAACTGGGTTAAAACGGTTTCAAAGATGCAAAAGGTGGCACAATCAAGCATAAATTGCTTTGGGAACAAGTAGTTCTATTACAGAAAGAACTACAAAAGACTCACGTGATCCATAAACTGAGTCATCAGCGTGATGGCGTTCACATTGAAGGGAATACCTTGGCAGATGAAGCCGCGAAGGCAGCTGTGCAAATGGCTTCCGTAGCTGTAATCACTTGTTCAAAAACAAAAGTAGACGGTGAAACCATGCTCGCTGTCAATGCCACGAGCAAAGGCAGCGGAGTTGCGTTACCTCTAAATTATCCACTCGAGTATACATACATAATTGATGCAAACTCTGTTCCTTTTGCTCGAATCCCTGGAGTGGGGGATAGGGTAATTCCAAACAGGAACCGGAGAGGTGTTCTGATTCACAAAGCACATATGGGAGAGGGTCTGATACATCAAGGGATCTCAAAATCTCTACTAGAATTAAGAGAGATGTACTGGTGGCCAGGGATGAGCGCCCACATTTACGAATTTGGGATTCATTGCGATGTCTGTTACAGAGATCACAGCTTAGAACGCCGCCAGATACCGGACAACAGTGTAGCCAGCCCAGTACAGACACCATTGTTAGACAACATTAGACTTTCTACACGCAGACGTCACCATGGACGAATGCAATCCCACAAATATTAGGACGAGATTCACTTGGGTGTGGCATCAGCACTCGGCTGACGCCCGAACTGTTATAAAAGATTTGCGAGTCTTTATCGGCACATACGCAATCGGCACGCTACATTCTGACCAGGGTCCTACGTTCAGCTCTAGGGCTTACAAGGAGGCCATGGCCAGCTTGGGAGTTGCATTGCAGTTTTCGAGTCCATTCCATTCTGAGGGAAGTTCGGTTGTGGAGAGAAAAAAACATGACCTAAAGCAATCTATAACAGCTAGGATATTAGGTTCGGGTGATGAGTGGGTCAAACATCTAAGAAGTGTCCAACGTAGTCTTAATAACCTGCCAAGAAATTCTCTGGGTGGAATCACTCCATATGAAATCCTTTTTGGTACTAGAATGTTGGTTGAAGACCTCGAACGTCATACTTCAGTGGTGGAACAAAAACCCTTTGATATCAAAGATCGTTTGGCTGTTTTTACTGGACTTAAATGAAACAAGAAGAAGTCTAAGCAACACCAGCGAAAAGCCAACGACCACTGAAGAAAAACCACCTGTCGCAGCAAGACCTGTCTGGATTCCAAAGATTGGGGATCTGGTCAGAGAAAAATAGTGGACAAGAAGGAATTTGGGCCTTCTTACAGAAAACCAGTACCTGTACTAGCAGTCCACAGATCAAAAACAGTGTTACTGCCGCCCCTTGCTGGAAGAAAGGAGAACCAGTCTGCATCAATTGACCTGGTAAAACCACATCATGTGGCCGATAATAAGTAGTGGGCCCAGTGGACTACCAAGATGTAGCAGACGACCAAATCTTGCTTCTATCCAAGAGGTTCAAACTGAAAGACTCATTACCTTTGAAGATTCTGCAGTAAGAAAAGAAGCACTATGCAATAAAGCCATGGAACTTGTGCTCTTGACACCCAAATTACAGTTCGTGAAGAAAGGTTAAATGACATTACAACGCATGCTAATACATCGAATGCCATTACATCGCGATTTTTACAACGCAAGTCGTTACAACGACTTGCGTTGGACGGCGCTGGACTTAGGAGTAGTATAATTTACTATTCCAACTCCAGTCTACATACAGTAGGGAAGGTGTTGGATAGTAAATTATACTATTCCTTGTCCTAGAGCGCCATCCAGCACAAGTCGTTGTAATGACTTGCATTCTAAAAACCGCGATGTAATGGCATCGCGATGTAACGACCGCGTTGTAAACGACGTTTCCCGTGAAGAAACTCCCGTCTACAATGAAGTAGCATCTGACTATACAAACATGTCAAGGGAACAAGCAGCTCCAGCGATTTCAAATAATCCGGATGCAATACCAACAATTGACAGAACTGCCTCTGGCTATTTCATCAACTTCAATACCTTTTCTGAGGATCCCAGTGAACCTGAAACAGCACAGACAAACAAAACTTTCAAGGAACAATTAACGGAACTTGGTCAGGAGCTTGCAAATACATATCTGGTTTTACCATGGGTTGAATTTTGGATTGGGTTAGGTGTATTTTATCTTCTGCTATGGCTCATTCTTGTTTTAAGTTTGGGAAAGCTGATAGATGGAAAACATATTAAAATGGACACAGCAAGTAAGAACATCAACTTGCTCCTGAAACCACACAAATCATCTCATCGTGAACAACGAGACCTGTCATCAGTAAACATCACAGCGGTTTCTCTACCTGGTGGAATAGCATGGGATATAACTGATTATGACATTTATGGCCCTGTCAAGCTGCTGAAAATTCCACGCCAATTTAAGGTTTCCTTGAGTGATTTCGTTTCACCTAGTACATTTTCTGATGATTGGGACTTTGAAACTGTTAATAACATGATGGCAGATTTAGAAATGTCAGCGAAATTTGCAAAACTTGAATACTTAGAAGGTTCATCAAATTATGAAGAAATGTATTGTTTTAATCATTTTGGTCATCATTATTTGCACAAATCTGCAAACCCTAGAAATGTTTTAGAAATGTCCAACACCTCCAAAAGGTAGCTCTAAAACATTCTATAGAAAATTTCCATATTTTACAGGTTTTAATGTCACAAACCCAGAAAGATTTTACTTCAAAAACGTTAATAAGACAGGCGTGAAAAGCATGTTGACAAATGCTAAACAGATTTATTCTGCGGCCTTTTATGCTCAATTATCCACATTAGGCTTTAACTTTTGGAAAGAAAACATTGAGACAAAAACAGTTTGGGGCACAAAAGACTGGCAGGTACAAGGTTTAGAAGCATTATTCAGAGCCTGCATCATCTCAGAGCAAATAATGTTCTTAAATGAAACTGTTCAACAGACATCTTGTCTTGGCCTGACTAAGATAAAAGATTTAAACAAACCGTCCATACCTAAGCCCACACCTGACAGTAATTTAACTTCAGATGAGGAGGTAGATGTAAATTATATTCTTCTACAAGACAGATCAAATTCTGAATGGAAAAAATGGTTAATCTGACCCACAGACACAAATATCTGTCAAGATAGATTCCTGAACAAGACACAAGGGTTTACAGTAACACGGCCAGATCCAAGATATATCCAGAGACAACATCCAGTGATAATAACAACTTACAGTGTAGGAAAACTGTGCCTTGAATAGTTACAAAAATCTACACTTCTGGAGATAAAACAACACTTAACTGTACTTAAAGATGGCGTTGATTTATGAGAATTCTTACTAGGTCCTCGCAAACCACGTTATAAACGTTTCATATACGCCAGTATATACGCTGCTTACAATGAAGCATGGAAAGTCACGCAAATGGAAACAGCTGAAAGAATACGAGAAATTGATCGTATTAATTTAGAGAAAGCACTCTCTGTAGTTGACAATGGGTTAACAACTCTGTCCTCCAGAATTTATTCTTTGGACAGCATTGTATCCTCTGCCATAGACATAATGGAACAGGACTTGCTAATGTTACAACATGGCCAGTCTCAATTACGTTCTATAATGCTATTAGGTTGGACGTTACAAAACCTTTGTTCTGGCTATGTGCCTTGGCGTCTAATCAACACTACGCCATTGTTTACTGTATTTAACCTTACAGATAAACAAATCTCTTTGGCACAGAGGGGAGCAGACTATACGGTGCTGAGCATAGAAAAACTGGAGAGATTACCATTGACCGTTTCTGAGAAACCATCAGTTGAATGGATAATACATGGCACCATCACGATACCAGTGACGATTTTCCAGTTTCAATTTTGCTTAAAACATATACCAGCAGGCCTGTATGAAAGGTTGGGTAAAGAATACATAAAGTCAACCTGGGATTTACCATACACACACAAATGTTGGAGTGGGGAAAATGAGGTATTTCTTAGTGGAAAAAACTGTAAAACCACACTAAGCTGTACACTTCTGTGTCAAGGCATTAATTTACATGGAGCCTGTGAGGGTTCATCAAACAACTTATCATGCCACCTGCAAGGTTCCCCGACAGCGGTGATAGATCCCATTTTTAGGCAGCTTTTCAATGGAAGCTACATAATGCTCAATGATCCCAGCTGTTGTGGAATGATGCCAGGGACAGCGTATTTGGTTAGTGTGTCAGCAAGGGTCACTTGTTGTATGCAAGTATTGTTTCCGAAAACTAAGACAGACAGGGAGTCGCCACTATGACCTTCACTGAACATCTCCTCTATACAAACTGATACTTTAAGCAGAATGAAAACCATTCTTTTACAAAAAACTGTGCCACTGACCTCGTCCAGAGAGACGTATGATCTGCAAGTTGCAAGGTCCTCTGCAGAGATACTTGCATTATTATCAACAAACTGCCCAATACATTTCGCAGAAATGTTAGGTTGTATCTTAAACATGTCTGATACCAGCGGTATTGTACATGTATTTAAGTCAATTTTTTCGGGACTGTTAGCACCCTTTGAAGCAGTTCTGGGCATTTTTCCTAACTGCGTGCACTCTGTGTTCGGCGGCCTGCCTCCCATCTTGGAACTCGTAGCAGGGATCCTATTTTTATTCCTCCTGCTCCGTTAAGGCAAATCCGGCCACCAGCGTTACCCAAATTACCATGGAGAATGCTCTCCTGGCCATGCAGTATCGTGACAGAATAACACAGATCCTTGGCTTGGCTCGTTTGAGAGATCTGAATACCACATGGTTCCTGTCATTTAGACCAATCTGGCAAGATTGCATCTTACCTGTTCTACGATGCCTGCTTAGTGGAGAGGAATGCGTGTTAGATGTCTGTCTAACACTTCCATCAGCAATGCCAATGGATGTTGACGCTTTACTGAGTCCGGTGACGGCTCATGTACTGTGTTGCCCCCAACGGCTACCGATCCTGATGACGGCATTCATTGAGATCTCACCGGTAATTACAACTGAAGGTGAGATGCGCGAACCAACAGGCACACAGGTACCATCTGCTGCGAACATTGCTAATGCGACTGACGCTGTCGGCGATGTTTCACATCTGTGTACAATCGACCTTCTTAATGAAGTGGTTCAACTTTCATCTACTGTGGTAGACGATTTCTTTGCCAGCCTTGACAAATTAATGTTTTCTCCTGACACCGAGAATAACTTTTGAAGTTAGCACACAGCGTTCTTTGAACTCTTGAAATACGACCTTCATTTTTTCAAAACAAAAGCTTTTAACTTTGGAACTGTATTTTTCTACGATTTGATTTGACTTTTTCCTAAACACAATGACCTTTGGCACAATCTGCTTGAAGTAGAACTATTCTTAGAGAACAAGAATTCTTTGAATACTTCCTAGGAACGATATTGACCTAATTCACAGACCAAAAAAAGCATGTATATTCTGCAATGGGATGGTCTCGATTTTTCTTCCTCCTGTAACTCGGAGCCATTTCATTAATATAATTTTCGTGATTCATTCGGTTAGCATTGCTAATATCATATCAAATGTTTACAATGAAATCATTGCTTTTAAACGCGTACTGTACAAATGCTTGTTTTATGTGTACAACCATTTTTTTATGCATTTTATGTATTTTTGGGTGGGATTGTAAACACATGCTTTAGATTATATGTTTTAGTACTTGAACTTAGATGAACATGATAATGTGCAGTGGGTGTTGTGTAACATTTTAGGACCCTATTGTAATTTTCCTGATTCATGCCCTTATATAGGTATAAATCACCATATCCTTATATAGGCATAAGAATCATTACCATATTTAGACATAGCTCATGCAGTCCAAATACGGCAGAGCTATTTTCACTAGTTCCGAAAATCTACAACGATTTCTTGGAAAACTCGGCTTCAGCAGCTAGGGACTTCCCCTTGCTTGAATACTGACTTGTCCAAGAACTCATGGATTTTTCAAAGAACTGAGACTCTTTGATGACGTTATTATGTCCACCTTTACGTCAATCTCGGCACCTTCAAGATATAAATATGCCCACACTTGCCATAGCAAACACACGGTGGTTTGGAGCAGTTCGACTATCTACTTGCCTGACGCACCCTGCTACTGCAAGTGCCGAAGGAAGCCGACCCTCCAGCAGACGCATTTAGAGAGACCCTGTCTTTTCTCCTGCCGAGAAATCCAGCTCCAGTGTTTCCAAGCTACCCTTGCGGGTTGTTGAGAAATCGAGTCCTGAGCCTGACCTTCTTTATTCCAAATCAAGGTACGGAGCTGATTAGACCCTAAGAGAAATCTTGGACAGATTCTTGGCAAAAGAATACTACATTTATGCTACACCTCACTTACTTCTTCCCTTGTACTAAGCTTAGGTTAGGTTCATCGGGGTAGGCGTATTTTAGAAGCACCAGTTGAGTACTTTTAGCCTCTGTTATTTATGTATGTATTTATCTATGGGTTAGGAACCATACAATGCTCTTACAGTATTATTTTATTCTACTCTTTTTACTTTATGCATTATATTTTGCAACCAGTCTTACGATTTTAGCAGTTCATTTCTTATGCTTGAGAAAGAAGACTGTTCAATAAATCCTTTTATTGAAAAGGCCCGTCTATCTATTTCTCTGCACCTCTGGTGAAACGAAGCATGCACTATTGACTGAGTGAAATATCTATCTATTGTTTCCACGACTCTAAAGATCAGTTTATTCTTTGGGAAACAAAGTTGTCATGTTTATGCGGTTGTCAGAAACGAATTCCTTCTTGTGAACTCGAGAAAGTTTCTAGTGACCTCTGAGCTAACTGGCACTCACAATTAAGTTTAATATATTCAATAGAGACCTAGTCGACATAAGTCCTACGTCATATCTATAGGATATATTATTCCAATGCGCAGAGCCTATTGGGAATATAGGAACTACACTACAAAGAATCTGACTCCACACTAGCCCCACATTTACTTGCAATGTTTCAGGATTCCATGACCAATGGTTCCTTAACCCATTCGTTGATGGAGGCAGCTATTATCAGGCTGCTTAAACCAGAGTAACCGGCCTAACTATGGGACTCTAATTGCCCATTATCAATAATAAACATAGACAATAAAATCCTCACCTAATTGCTTGCTAATCACTTACCACCCCTGCTACCCATATTGGTTTGACCTGATCAGTCGGGATTTATCCCTGTCGATTCTACCACTCATAACTTACGCACCATATTTGCAGTCATGCACCACTTGATACTCAAATATTGGCTATGACAGCCTTATTAGACGCCAGTAAGGCCTTGGATTCATGAGAATGGAGCTACAGTTTTCCTCTCTTCCTCCATCTAGGCCTTAGCTCTAACTTTATCATACTAATACCACTCCTCTATACCACCTCATCAGCAAGGGTGTGCATGAATGGGCTGATATCGGATTCTATCCCGATTGGTTGAAGTGCCAGAGAGGGATGTCTGCTATCCCCACTTCTCTTTGCTATAACGATGGAGCCATTGGCGACGTGACTGTGGCAACACTATGCAGACAGAGGTATCAGATTCACAACTCAGGGACTAGTATTTTCCACGTATGCAGGCGATCTCACTCTCTACCATAAACCAATAGAAAACCTAGCTCCCATGACATGTGAGGTGGTCAGATTTGGTGGCTACTCTGGGATACATATAAATTGGTCAAAATCCATAATATTCCCCCTCACTGATAATACGTAATATTTCACCACAGAGAATCCTCTACGGTGGCCCACCAAACCTGTCCAATATCTTGGCATATGGCTCAGTCGTGATGTAGAAGAACTTTGGCAAGCAAATTACAGCCGCACAATGACTTGGCTAGAGGATAGGTTGGCCATCTGGTCTAAACTCCCTTTATCCCTTACGGGTCGTATTGATATAGCAAAAAAGACTGTGATCCTTAAATTTCTATATTTGTTCACTAATATCCTACTTCCACTTACAGCTAAATATTCCTTTGGCAACTAAAATCAACTATGATTACATTATTATGGGCTGGCACTCATCCTAGAGTTTCCTAGGACCTTCTCTCCCTTCCACTCATCCAAGGAAGTATGGGTGCACCAGATTTAGCACTATATACTTTCTGCGCTCAAGCCCAATTCCTCCACTTCTGGCGCCCAACCCCTTTCCGACTACATGTAGCTGTGGAGAAGGATCATGCTGCACCGCATGCACTTTGAGCTGCATTGTACCGACCCTATAGAAATCCTAGAAAAGAGATCAATATTGTCTAGTGCATTCACTGGTCATGGGAGTGTTTGAGGAAAAGAGCTAAACTACCACACTTTGATGCACCCTCTATCCCCTTGGCCTGTAACCCTCAGATGCCGCCACTATTGGAAAAATAAGTTTTATTAGGTGCACAAAATCGCAATCTGAGGGTGTTCTCTGACCTTTACCTAGAGGGACAATTTCTCCCTCCCTTCTAGTCAACTAACAAACCACCTCCCACACTCCTGGACATGCTTTTATATGGCCAATTACAGGCCGCATGCCGTGCAGCTCATACTACCTTTCTTGTTTCACCTCCAATCCTACAGGCACTGGAACATATCTTCGTTACTACAACCTCCTGGAAATTAGTCACACGCCTATACAATACTATACAACATACTTCTCCAATTATTGTGCCAAGGGCACCGGAAATGTGGGAAATAGATATCTGACCACCTATAACAGATGTCCAATGGGCATATTACTATGGGTAATTGAAATTTGTGTAACTTACTACCTGTTAAAATTCATTAATTAAAACAACATTAATTGCATATATCCGACCCTCTCAACAATTACACTGCATCAGATTAATGGCCGATTCATCCGGCTTGCGCTGCCAAACCCCACAAGTCTCATTCCTGCACCTGGCGTGGTTGTGTCCATGGGCGGCGTCTTTGTGAGAAGAGGTATTTACACACAAGCCCATGATCACAGGGTATCTACTCCCGCAGATTATGCTAGGTTGTTTATTGGGATATGTTAAGGATTCACCTTAGACACATCACTGTCTTCTTGTCATGATGCAGTTGTTGGAGAAGAGCAGAGTGGCCATTTATTGGGGCAGAGAACACGCCCCCAACTGACAAATTGGCTACACAATATTACATTAAGCCAAGAAAAACTGTCAGTATATTGGGACCTGATACCCCTCCACTCTAGACCTAGAAACAGGGACTTTATAGTGCCTCTGACATTTCACTTGTACAAAACCAGAGAAATTCAGCAGTAAAAGTTACCTGAGCTAACTATAACTCGTGCCCCTGCAATGCACACAGCTTATGACCTCACAAATTACATCACTCATGACATGGTCAGTGACAGCACTGACAACATCACTGATGACATATCAAATGACATCACTGATTACATCTGAAATGGCATCACTGATGAAATCATCCAGTGATTGTGAGGGTTTTCTAACAGTTACTGAGTGTTAAACATATATATTGAGGCAACTCACTTTGGAAGTGCATGTATGGGTATGTGAGTGGATTTGTAAGTGGTGTACAGAAGAATGACTGGGTATATAAGAGACTGTATACATGAGAGAGTGAATGTGTGAGTTTTTGTATAGGTAAGGGAGAGGGTGTGTCAGTGCGCTTATGAGCGAGTGGCTGTGTGAGTATCTGTAGAGTTGACTGAGTTGGTGTAGCAGAAGTTGTACATGGTGAATCAGAGGCTGAATGGGTGTTTGAGCAGATACATATGGGCAAGTGACAGGGTACATGAACGGCTGTCTTGGTGAATCAGTGGGTGTGTAAGAGGGCAAATGGGTGAGTGGGTATATGAGTGGCTGTATGTGTATGTATTAGAAATGGGGGTATATTAGTCCATAGTTGGCAATGGTATACACCTTTGTCCAAATAGGTACCCTTGCTTCTAGTCAGGGTAAGGGGCTACACTTCTAAAATAACCCTCGCTCAACCCCATGGTAGCTTGGCATGAGCAGACAGGCTTTTCTCAGAGGCAGTGTGTAAGGCATTTGTGAACACATACAGTAAAACAGTGAAAAAAACACTACACATGAACACCACACCAGTTTAGAAAAATAAGTAATCTTTACTAGACTTAACACAAGAACAAACAAACAACACAAATTCCACAATACTGTAATCAACATAAGTCTCTAAAGTGGTAGAAATAGCTTAATTCACTTTAGATTGTACATGTGACACTTTACTCTCAAAGTACCTGGGATGCGTAACACAAAACAAACAAAAGGGTCGCAGGGAAGGTGATGCGCCGTTCCTTACACTCAGGGGAGTGGATGCGTCGCTTCCTTACTGTGTGGGGAGTTGATGCGTCGGTTTCTTACTGCGATCTGATGCGATGACGCTCCGCTGTGATGCGACAAAAATGGCGTCTTGGTAATGGTGCAGCAACATAGATGCGATGCGTACACGCCAGACGGCCGTACGGTGACTCGGTGAACTTCTGAGCTGCAACAGGCCTTGTGAAACCCTTCTCCGGGGATGCGACGCACTTCGGTGATGTGATGGAGACAGCGGCAGTAGCAGCAGGCTTACTCTGCGATGCGACGACAACTGCTGCGGCTGCTTTGGGCGATAGAACATGGACCCTGGCCCTCAACTACAGAGGCATACTCCAGTTCTACGCCAATCTAAATCTTTTTGGATCCCTCTGTCAATACTCTCAGATCCCACTAAACTAACAGATGGGGAACCTTTCTCCTCATCTGTGGCATCATCTGTACAGCACCTAACCTTAGCTTGCTCACAGATGTGTCCCAACAGACAGACAGTACCCACACGGCCAACACAGTGGTGTGGCCCAGTCCACCCCCGGGGTGCGACTCTTGTCCCCCTCCCAGGGGCAACTCTGTCCACCAGGACAACAACCCACAGTGGCCACTGACAGCTTTCAGTGATGAGAACCAGGCCCCAGGCCTTTCATGGTTCTCCAACCTCCTTGGCGTCAGAGAGTGGGGGCAGTAGCTCTGGGTCCTTGGCACCCTTGGTCCACTCTCCCTCCTGTCAGGTCAGGTATAACATCCTGACAATGACCCACCAACCCCAGGCCTGTATCCGGTGGCTGGACAGGAGACTGGGGTTCTCCTCCTCCTTGGGGCTCTGTATCCTCCTACCTGGAACGGTACCCCCTTCCAGAATTGTCAGGGCACCTGTGGCAGGTGTCCTGCACAATTCGCCCACCAGTTCAGGGGTTCTATCCAACAACTGGGATCCCAGCCTAGGGTCTGTATTTATAGACTGGGCATGAGGGAGGCTCGCCTCTTCCCACCCCCCTTACTGAGGCCCTGCACCCTCCCACCTGGAACGGTGCCCCCAGAAGGCAAACCGGCAGGGACACTGATTAGAGTTATCTTTCCGTCCAGGTCAGGCGACACCTGAACCTGGCTTCCCAACCCAGGGACTGACCCCTGTGGCTGAGCACCTGTCCAGCGCACCAAGCCTTCTTGGGGAGCACACAGGCCCACCCCTGAGGTTAACACATAACACATGTGTTGTGGGATAGTCTGCCTGGCACAGATCTCCTGACTCTTGTCCATCTGACAGTGTGTGAAGATCCCCCAGGACAGAAGGGGTGTCACCATGGTCACTCCTAGGAGACTCAGACCCCTGACCCACTGGTTCTTTTACTGTGGACTCTCTCTCCCTCTCACCCCTCAATCTGGACTTCTGCACCCTCCACTTAGGAGTGGCACTGCCAGACACCAGAACTGATGGAGGTCCACTTACAGACACTCCCGGTTCTGCTGACACTAGGAGATCCCCTTCTGGACTACTAGTACAGCCTAGGTTCCCTACCTGGTGTTCCCTTAAGGAACCATCCAGGTCCTGAAACTGAGGTTGGAGCACTCCGGACACATCCCAGTCTCACTCCTTCCCCTTGGAGACCAGCCGTGAGGCCCTACAACCATCCCACTACATCGGGACTTAGCTTGGCTGCTCCGAACCTCCCCCACCACTCTGGGCTGGAAGATACCTGAGCCACTCCTCTTAGGGTCACTCCCCAATGCCTATTCAGACCCTCTGGAATCCACCAAAAGGTCTGCCTCCCTGATGAGCTCTCTGGGATCAGAGAACTCACTCTCCAACAGGTGTTGGCATAACTCTGGAAAACACTGACTTACAATATGCTCTCCCACAATTGGCTCACACAGCCCCCCACAGGTGTTAACCAAACTATCCTTCACCTCAAAATCCAGTGCCTCGCACACGTACTCCACACCACTCTCTCGAGATTGGCAAGACAGTATCTGACTGTCTCTGTCACTCAACTCACACTCTTCTGGGCAGTCTCCACACTCACACACCAGGATTTCAACCATGCGGGAACCCTTCTCCCTGTACCTCTCATCTAGAGTCAGTAGAGTGTCCCGCCCACCACTAGGACCATGAACCCCTGTGTCAGTTTCCCAATTCACCTCAGGAACACTGCGCACCACTGGAGCTATCTCATATCCTTGATCCCCTTGGTGTATGTTAACCCCCTCCTTCAAGTCAGGCGGCACATCTCTGGGTGTGTGTACTGCTCCCACAGCACTAGATAACTCAATTATGCTGCCACCATCTGAGCTGGACTCCACCTCCAACCCAGCCAAGCTCACTTCCTGAGCTACACAAATTTCTTCTTCTTGGGTAAAGGCCCTCTTGGCCTCAGCCCTCTCGAGCTCCTCATCAAGCTCTCTCAGCCTCTTCTCAGAATCGAGAAGCCCTTCATCTTTCTCTGTTTCTCCCTCACTTTCAGAGAATTCCTCCTCCTCAGACTCATTTGGTAGTGTTAGCATCGAGCGTGGTAGTTCATACCGAAATAGGGCTGTCTCTAAATCCTCCCCGGACCTTCTCTTCACAGGCAGCCCCCTTTCCTTGCAGAATACACACAGCTCCCTCGTTGTATGCATGAATATGTGCCAGAAGTCAAGTCCCATCAAGTGCTCAGGCAATGTTACATGATGTTCTGCAGGGACAGGAGTTTTTCCTCTATAGATTTGGCAATCCTAAGTTTTACAAAAGAGTCTGACTTAAGATTCTATTGGCTGCACTAAATAACTGGGGGTACATTAGATAAAGTCTGGGAATATCATATTATACGGCACAGCACCAATCTGGGATTCCCCAGGTACCCCCGAAGGCCTCCACGACCTATTATCACAACCACTTAGATTAGCAGGTATTAGGTTGTGGGGAGATCTCCAGAAAGATTCCCAACTTATTAGCTGGGACCTAATTTCGAACAAAACCAGAGGGAAATTGACGAGATTTAAGTTTTATCAATTGTCCGCATGGTGGGCAACACAGTCATGGAGCAACGATGATCTGAGTACAAGTACCGACTCTATTTCTAGACTAGGACCATGGAAAGGCGAGGTATAATTCTGGTACAGGGCCCTCATATATACAGGAGATCATCTAGATTTGGAGTTGGTGAAACGCTAGGGCAGTGTCCTTTCCGAAAATGTGGATGGTCTACGGAAACTCTGGTGTGACTCTTTTACTATGTTACAGGCTGTGGTTAAACCAGCAAATCTCAGGAGAAACCATCTATACGCGGCTTACAGAGTGTACTGGACTCCTGGGAAACTATCCAAGGTGACCACGACGATTTACCACTGCCCCAGATGTAAGTACCCGACTGCTGATGACCTGCATGTATTTATGGACTGCCCAAAGATCGGTTCCTTTTGGACTGAAGTATGTGGTTTCCTGGAGGAGGTCCTGCTAATACAGATAGAAGTAAGTGTAAGGCTAATCTTTTTTGGCCTTCTGCCAGACTATTGCATGATTGCTCAAGCTTCAAGGCTTGTATTTAACGTAGTAATCATTGCCAGGAGGGAAATTTGTAGAGCCTGGAAATCGGAAGCTCCACCTTCCTTTGCGGATTGCCTAAAGAACATCATTATGATTAGTCAATCTGATATGGCCTGTGATAATTCTAGTGCCAATAAGATCTGGGCAGCCCTAGAGGTCTGGAGAGAGAAGTAAAGATCAGTCCTATGATTATGCCAGAGGTCTGTCGGTCCGATCCTCCTTAGTAACATACGGTCTTCCAGGTGTCGTGAACAGGAGTGGGACCAGGATACAGCCGTACCTCTGGGAGAACCCCGACTCTCTTTCAGGCTCTTTTCAAGGTCGGTTTCAAAAATGGGCTCGTTTGAAGGGCATGGAGTAATCCCATCTAGAGCTTGTTTGATGGCATGTATGAGGACACAAAAAAAAGACTTCACAAGTGCAACAACTACCCAGAGTCTAAGTATCAAAAATACTTCCAGGAGGACACCAGAAAACAGAAAAAACAGAATGTGGTTGCATTATGGTCGGCACTCACTAGTAGTATACACCAATCACTGTATATGAGTCACAAATGCAAGTCCAAATCCTCACGGATATATGACGGTACAACGCGGGTTTTACACCGCAGTACCATTACAACGAGGGTTTTACAACACAAGTCGTTACCACGACTTGCGCTGTAGGGTGTTGGACTTAGGAATAGTAAGATTTACTATTCCAACACCAGCCTACGTACAGTAGGGAAGATGTTAGAATAGTAAATCTACTATTCCTTAGTCTAGAGTGCCCTCCAGCGCAAGTCGTGGTAACGACTTGCGTTGTAAAACCCTCGTTGTAATGGCACTGCGGTGTAAAACCCGGGTTGTAATGGATGTTCCCCATCCTCACCACTGACCACTAATGTTAGAAATGGGGGTCTCTAGTTGACAATGGTATACACCTTTGTCCGAGTCAGGGGTAGTCTCACTGGGTAAGATAGCGGCTGACTGACCGCCCCGAGAGGGCCGCTTCCTTGCCCAGCTCCTAACCTGCTGTAATCTCGAGTAAATGCAAATGGAGCAGTTCAAGTGATGTTTTATAACGAAGCAAGTATACCTTACCTGTTGAACCATAGGTCTTCAGTGTGGTCTGGTGTGCTCTGCTGGCTGGAGCGGTGGACTATTTCATTTTTTAGACGCACAGCAACACTAGCAACACATGTGCAAGAGAAACTGTTTACTGCAGGAGGCATGGCTCTCAAGCAGGTAAAAGCTAAAGATGCGGCGAAAGATTCTGGAATCACAAGTGTGGGCCGAGGCGCAGCTGGCCAGTGGCATGGAGGTGCAGCCGGAAGGGCAGATGTGATCGAAGCCAAATTTGCGAACGGCTGCGGGAAAAATGGACACCGGAAGGGGCTGCCACTGCGGATCGCAGCCTGAAGTAGCCGCTCATTACTGAGGCCTTCCTGCAGGGAGTAGAGCAGGGAGTGACGCAGGGTACAGAGACGGAGGCACCTGCTGAGCACATGCCTCAGAATGTCTCACCTGTGGAGATTGGTGCCGGTGCCGACCCCCCTGACTTCGCTGCTGTATCTGCGGTGGCTGCAGCTGCGCAGGATTGCCTTGTGAATCAGCCAGATGGCGAGGCAGAAAGCGGATGGTGCACGGAGAAGGAGGTCGAGCAGTCTGCCTTGTCGGAGGCAGGATAGACTCAGGCATGGAATGAGCAGTCTGGGATACCGATGGAGGATAGCTCAGGTAAAGACATATTGCCAGTAGATAGTGTGCTCCCAAATGTGACCATGATAAAAGGCACTGATCTATCCTTGGAAACGTGGGTAGGGAATAAGAGCGAAGCCCAGCACATCACAAGAACCACCACTAAAGGGGGGACAGTCACACAGGGACTGATGGGTATCCCCTGGTTAGGAAATACAATGGGCTCACCAGATGGTGGAGGGGAAAAGTTTTATTCCCTCACAGATGACTCTGAGCTTTCAACATCTACTCCTGGGCTTACAGAGGAAGGGTAAGGATCTGAGGGATCATCGACAAGCAAAAACCAAGATAAGCCAGCCACTCAAAAAAGAAGATAAAGATCAAAGGGGGTGAGTCACCGAATGAATACCAATGATGAAACCACTTAAAGATTGATATAGGACTACTCCGCTACAAGTCAGGTTTATAACGAACAGGATAAAACCGCGGACAATGCCATAGCTACCTTCTCTACCCCTCCGTCAATGGATTTGATCTATGCCAACTGCAGGGATCAATCCGGAAGGTGACAAAGATGTGTGCAGAAATGAAGGAAAGGGTGACACATGTTGAGGAGAGGACCATGTCTTTAGAGAACTAAGTTGGGAAAATTCAGGCATGTAAGGAACAACAGGAATAGCAGTCAATTGACGTAATGTGGAAGCTTGAAAATTTTGAGAATCGACAACACCGGAATAACCTTAGATTCCTTGGAATAGCAGAAAATGGCGAAGGCGGCGACGTAAGAACCTTCATGGTGGATCCGTTGAAGGGCACCTTCCCCGAGCTCTCAAACTGGAATTGGGGTGCCGAGGTCTAATGCGCACACCGCTTCCCGCTCTATGTGAAGAAGAATAGCTTTTAATCAAGGAGAGAGGATCACTTGTCCTGCATAACATAGGGTATGCGGGAAGGTTCGTACTAGTCCCAGTAAAAAACCCTCATACACGTGTTGGAAATTTCGATGTATTAGCGGTGTATCTTGATTTTCCGCTGTCCCTTACACGTGTTCGCATAATCATTGGGTTAGTGGTTTATGCGACCTCCAACCGGGAGGTGTTACCCTTGTTAGAGCAGTAGTGATCAGAAATAGTGCAGTGCTGTTGTGATTAATAAAATAGCTAAGTTTAATGATTCTGATATTTCTGAGGCCAATATTAAAAAAAAATTGGGGAGTGAATTAGAGTGATTATGACTCATTCACAAGGTGTTACGTGGGTTTGGTCGACATGTTTCAGCCCATCAGTTGCCAGAAGGTCAATGGGGCTTTCATCAGGACCACGGTGCTCAGGTGAATAGAGACCTCTCACGTCTCTATGTAAAGTGAAAGGATTTTCAAAAAGAACAAATCTCTGTATTGTTCTTTCCAAGGCCAAAATGTACCTATGAAATAAAAATAACAAACTCAACATGGGGAAGGTTTGGGTATTAAAAAACTAGTAAACTGGTAAGTATTACCAGGAACATTTTGTTAGCCTTATTGTTAAATTGATCGAAGTAGTCATACTTCTAACTGACCACCTCAGTTTTCAAAAAGGGTCAACTCTCACAGAACTGACAGAATTACGTGTAATGGAAGGTTCATAAGTATTACGTTTTTTAACGTTAATGGTCACATGTATTAAGCAAGGAGGGACAGTTGTTGACTGGTCTCTTCCTTCTAACTGAATCACAATTGCCTCTAAATATTGTTTACCTGTAAGTATAATGCAGATCTTCATACAAAACGAGCGCATTAAATCTTTTTATCACTCGATTAGTACAGTCGGTATGAGTTAGAGCCTCATTATTATATCTAATCCCAATATTATCTTATGGCTTAAAGCGACTTCTCGCCGTATCGATAATTCAACGTTCAATTAAATCATGCACATTCACACATTTGGGCGTACCTTGTCAAATGGTCGTAATAGACCTCAACGGGTACCAGCCAGGTCAGGGGGTGCACTAGGACAACAAGTAGTGATTTTTAGTCACTAGTTAAAGACAGACAAACAAACACGGAAGATACGTTACAGTTTTCGCCCTTCTCCCGCTACCTCTGTCACTCCGTCTCGCTGCTTGTGCTGACTCTGCTGGTTCTGGACCCGGAACTTGGGAAGTCTTTCCCGTGGCTGGTTTATGTTCATTTCGGAGGTATAGAACCAGGGGAAAGACTATGTTTTGAAGACTCTAGTCTGTCTTCCGTTGTTCGTTATAGTGTTTATAAAATTAAATTTATCTTTATGAAAAAGCGAACTAGCAACAATTATCAGATTTTACCAATATCATTGTTTCAAAAAGATTCAAGGGAGCCATTGTTTTAATTAAAAATTGAGAAGTGAACGGGAACGTGAAGTACAGACTATTTAGAGTTCTTTATCAAGCCCAGACATATTGGAGAGTAGACTTTCATCTGTACACAGTACCCCAAGGTATATTATCGTTCAATCCGTGCTGATCTGTCCCAAGCCTATGGACCCATCGTTGTTCTTTTTCAAAAAGAATTTTATCCGCATTTTGATCTTTATGTGACAGAGTCTCAAGGACGACCCACTGGAGGTCGTTAACTGTGTGTTGTGCCTCCAGAAAATGAATTGACATTTTCGTCGTCATTTTTTTGAGTTTAACATTGCTCCGATGCTCACACAAACGTTGTTTTATTTTCCTACAGGTCATCCCTATGTAACGTTTGTTACAGGGACAAGTGATCATATAAACAACATGACTTGTGTTGCAGTTAGTGTGGTGAGTTAGTCTCCATTTGAAATTTGGTAGAAGCTGGATCTCTTTGGTGACTTTAGTAAGGTGACAAACTGAACATGTTCCACAGGGGTAATGTCCAGTGACTGGACTATTATCCCAGGGGGAATTGGTAATGGCCAGTTGCTTCTTTGGAGGAGGTCTGGTATGTACCAGTATATCTTTAAGGTTGCGTGTGCGTCTATTCGCAAATCTGGGCTTAGGCCACTGGATATTGGCTGATGTTATGATCTTCCAGTTCTTATTCACGATCTTTTTTAGTCTGTTACTTGCAGGGCCATAGGTCGTGACGCAAGTGGTGATGTCTAGATTTTCCTCTCGTGGATTAGTTTAAAGAAGACTGTCTCTTTGCTGGTTACGGGCTCTTTTCTTACATTTATCGACAATTTTTTTGGGATAATGTCTTTCCACCAGTTTGCCACCGAGTTCGTCTGCTTGCTGTTTAAATTCTGTTAGTTTGCTGCAGTTCCTTCGCAGCCTGAGGAACTGGCTGTAGGGCAGATTCTCTCTTAATGGTCTCGGGTGGTAGCTATGGAACGAGAGTAAGCTATTTTTGGACGTCGGTTTATAGTACGTCTTTGTGTGAAGTGTTTGCCCTTCCACGTAGATGGTAATATCCAAAAAGTCCAATTCACTTTTGTTTGCAGTATAAGTGAACTTCAGGCACTCGTCACAATTGTTAATCCAGGTGTGGAAATTGATCAGACTTTGCAAGTCACCTTTCCAAATTAAAATGACGTCGTCAATATATCGACGCCAAAACAAAATCTGTTCATGGTAGGGATTGATGGGGTTATTGATGTAATTTTCCTCGAAGACACTTACGTACAATCCTGCCACGCTCGGTGCGAACGTGCTTCCCATGGAAGTTCCGTGGCATTGTTGGAACATTTTGTCGTTATATTTGAAGAAGTTCTCAGTGAGGGCAAGTCTGCAGCATTCCAAGATGAAATGTTTGGGTGTTTTGTAGTCCCAGTTGATGTTGTAGATTATTGTCTCTAAGGTTTCCAGTGTCTTTTCTTGGGGCAGACTGGTGTAGAGACTCTCTACGTCGAGTCCTACTAGGATCATTTCATCTTCACAATAATTGAAATCTTTCAGGAGATTCAATAAGTCTCTCGTGTCTTGTAAATATGTCGGAGTTTTCTGGACAAGTGGTTTCAGGTACTGGTCCGCAAATTGCGACAAAGGTTCCAACACGGAACCTATACCAGACACTATAGGTCTACCAGGAGGTGGTGTGCGTGGTTTATGTATCTTTGGTAGCGAATAGAAATATGGTATTCGTGGGTTTGGAGTTTCCAGAAATTCTGCCTCTTTTTTCGAGATCCAATTATTTGTCTCTGCTTCATTAACCATCAAAGAAATTGTCCTTTGTAGTCTCGGTGTAGGATCCACATGTATTTCTTTGTAAAATTTCTGGTCAGAGAGGAGATCTAGGCATTGTTGGTTATAGCCGTCCTGGGTGAGGATGACTACTCCTCCTGCCTTGTCCGCCTGTTTGATGACAATGCTTTCGTCATTCTTCAGTTCATTTAGTGCTTCCCTTTCCAATCTTGAGAGATTCTGAAATGGTTTGCTGATATTATTCTTAAGACCATCTATTTCCTTCATGACAGCGTTCTCAAACGTTAGTATCTCGATCGGTACTTGGGAATTCATTGGGCAAAAGGAGGACTTTTTTCGTAGGGAAGTGTCTCCATCCCTTGTTTGTGACGGTTGATTTGTGAAAAAGGCTTTAAGTTTTAGTTTTCTGCAGAATTCTGCGACCTCACACTTCATCCTGAAAGTATCAAGGTTTGGTGTAGGGACATACCCGAGGCCTTTGTTAAGGACTTCTTCTTGGTCTTTGGTTAATGTCTTGTCCGTCAAGTTTACGACAAGGGAGTTGCGTTTGTTCCTGTCTTGCCTCTGGTCACACTCCTGGTTTGTGGTTGGCGTCCTTGATCTTGCCAAGTCACTCCTCTTTGTTTCGGACCTCGACTGTTCTGGCCTCTTCCTAAAAAAGGCTGTGGTCCTTGTTGGTAATTGTTCCCCATAGATTGTTGTATTTGATGGTTCACCTGTGGGGGACCTTGAAAGTAAGGGTCTACCCAACCTTGGAAATGTGGGTTAAAGGTTGGAAATGGAAACATCGGGGGATTCATCTGATAGTTAGGTGCCCGCCAATAGTTACGGCTGCGGCGATTTCCTCGTCTGTTTCGATTCCTTCCTCTTTGGTTATTAGTAAAATCGTCACCACTCCAATCAGAGCCATCAGTCGAAGAACCACTTATCGATCCCTCATTGGACGTATTGTCTTTTTGGTTGAAATCTTTATGGCTGTAGGGGTGAATTTTCTCCAAAGAGAATTTCGTAAGTTCTTTTGCCAGTTTTTGTAATTTCTGTTGTGTCAGAAATTCTTGGGAATCACTCATTTCCTTATTGATTTCTTCCAATCGTTGTTTATAGACCGTCACATGGACCATATTATTTAGTTTAGTCTCAATGATTTTGATCTTAATAGTTAATTCGTCTGTAATTTTGGTGGCTGTTTTTATGATTAATACTAGATAATCTCTAGTACATTTCCAGGAGATTGCTGACCAATCTTTGCGAAACGCAAGGTCTTTAAGAAAAATGCGAGGGGCATTGGTTACCCACAAGCCTTTCGGTGCTGCGTTCACCCTAAGATATTCCGTCATAATTATGCCATGTACTGCAGTTCTTACTTGTTCCTTCTTGAGCTCAGAGAGTTCATCCCATTCTTTATTATTCGCCAGTGTCTGTGAGAGGTCCCTCTCCAATAGCAATGGTGGTCGAGCGAGTATTTCATCGATTTCTGCGGTTGAATAGCTCAATCCGAGGTTGTCTGCCATGTTAATATCACTGTTTGTGGACAGGTTACATTACCATGTGCAACCAATGTTACCCACAGCTGTACGCTGCTAGCATTCAAAATCAATGAGGGAAGGTAGGAATATATGATCCAGTCAGTTTCCCGAGTTAATATTATTTCTAATCAAGGAGAGAGGATCACTTGTCCTGCATAACATAGGGTATGCGGGAAGGTTCGTACTAGTCCCAATAAAAAACCCTCATACACGTGTTGGAAATTTCGATGTATTAGCGGTGTATCTTGATTCTCCGCTGTCCCTTACACGTGTTCGCATAATCATTGGGTTAGTGGTTTATGCGACCTCCAACCGGGAGGTGTTACCCTTGTTAGAGCAGTAGTGATCAGAAATAGTGCAGTGCTGTTGTGATTAATAAAATAGCTCTCTATACCAGACAATTAAGTTTAATGATTCTGATATTTCTGAGGCCAATATTAAAAAATTTTTGGGGAGTGAATTAGAGTGATTATGACTCATTCACAAGGTGTTACGTGGGTTTGGTCGACATGTTTCAGCCCATCAGTTGCCAGAAGGTCAATGGGGCTTTCATCAGGACCACGGTGCTCAGGTGAATAGAGACCTCTCACGTCTCTATGTAAAGTGAAAGGATTTTCAAAAAGAACACATCTCTGTATTGTTCTTTCCAAGGCCAAAATGTACCTATGAAATAAAAATAACAAACTCAACATGGGGAAGGTTTGGGTATTAAAAAACTAGTAAACTGGTAAGTATTACCAGGAACGTTTTGTTAGCCTTATTGTTAAATTGATCGAAGTAGTCATACTTCTAACTGACCACCTCAGTTTTCAAAAAGGGTCAACTCTCACAGAACTGACAGAATTACGTGTAATGGAAGGTTCATAAGTATTACGGTTTTTAACGTTAATGGTCACATGTATTAAGCAAGGAGGGACAGTTGTTGACTGGTCTCTTCCTTCTAACTGAATCACAATTGCCTCTAAATATTGTTCACCTGTAAGTATAATGCAGATCTTCATACAAAACGAGCGCATTAAATCTTTTTATCACTCGATTAGTACAGTCGGTATGAGTTAGAGCCTCATTATTATATCTAATCCCAATATTATCTTATGGCTTAAATGCGACTTCTCCCCGTATCGATAATTCAACGTTCAATTAAATCATGCACATTCACACATTTGGACGTACCTTGTCAAATGGTCGTAATAGACCTCAACGGGTTCCAGCAAGGTCAGGGGGTGCACTAGGACAACAAGTAGTGATTTTTAGTCACTAGTTAAAGACAGACAAACAAACACGGAAGATACGTTACAGTTTTCGCCCTTCTCCCGCTACCTCTGTCACTCCGTCTCGCTGCTTGTGCTGACTCTGCTGGTTCTGGACCCGGAACTTGGGAAGTCTTTCCCGTGGCTGGTTTATGTTCATTTCGGAGGTATAGAACCAGGGGAAAGACTATGTTTTGAAGACTCTAGTCTGTCTTCCGTTGTTCGTTATAGTGTTTATAAAATTAAATTTATCTTTATGAAAAAGCGAACTAGCAACAATTATCAGATTTTACCAATATCATTGTTTCAAAAAGATTCAAGGGAGCCATTGTTTTAATTAAAAATTGAGAAGTGAACGGGAACGTGAAGTACAGACTATTTAGAGTTCTTTATCAAGCCCAGTCATATTGGAGAGTAGACTTTCATCTGTACACAGTACCCCAAGGTATATTATCGTTCAATCCGTGCTGATCTGTCCCAAGCCTATGGACCCATCGTTGTTCTTTTTCAAAAAGAATTTTATCCGCATTTTGATCTTTATGTGACAGAGTCTCAAGGACGACCCACTGGAGGTCGTTAACTGTGTGTTGTGCCTCCAGAAAATGAATTGACATTTTCGTCGTCATTTTTTTGAGTTTAACATTGCTCCGATGCTCACACAAACGTTGTTTTATTTTCCTACAGGTCATCCCTATGTAACGTTTGTTACAGGGACAAGTGATCATATAAACAACATGACTTGTGTTGCAGTTAGTGTGGTGAGTTAGTCTCCATTTGAAATTTGGTAGAAGCTGGATCTCTTTGGTGACTTTAGTAAGGTGACAAACTGAACATGTTCCACAGGGGTAATGTCCAGTGACTGGACTATTATCCCAGGGGGAATTGGTAATGGCCAGTTGCTTCTTTGGAGGATGTCTGGTATGTACCAGTATATCTTTAAGGTTGCGTGTGCGTCTATTCACAAATCTGGGCTTAGGCCACTGGATATTGGCTGATGTTATGATCTTCCAGTTCTTATTCACGATCTTTTTTAGTCTGTTACTTGCAGGGCCATAGGTCGTGACGCAAGTGGTGATGTCTAGATTTTCATCTCGTGGATTAGTTTCAAGAAGACTGTCTCTTTGCTGGTTACGGGCTCTTTTCTTACATTTATCGACAATTTTTTTGGGATAATGTCTTTCCACCAGTTTGCCACCGAGTTCGTCTGCTTGCTGTTTAAATTCTGTTAGTTCGCTGCAGTTCCTTCGCAGCCTGAGGAACTGGCTGTAGGGCAGATTCTCTCTTAATGGTCTCGGGTGGTAGCTATGGAACGAGAGTAAGCTATTTTTGGACGTCTGTTTATAGTACGTCTTTGTGTGAAGTGTTTGCCCTTCTACGTAGATGGTAATATCCAAAAAGTCCAATTCACTTTTGTTTGCAGTATAAGTGAACTTCAGGCACTCGTCACAATTGTTAATCCAGGTGTGGAAATTGATCAGACTTTGCAAGTCACCTTTCCAAATTAAAATGACGTCGTCAATATATCGACGCCAAAACAAAATCTGTTCATGGTAGGGATTGATGGGGTTATTGATGTAATTTTCCTCGAAGACACTTACGTACAATCCTGCCACGCTCGGTGCGAACGTGCTTCCCATGGAAGTTCCGTGGCATTGTTGGAACATTTTGTCGTTATATTTGAAGAAGTTCTCAGTGAGGGCAAGTCTGCAGCATTCCAAGATGAAATGATCCTAGTAGGACTCGACGTAGAGAGTCTCTACACCAGTCTGCCCCAAGAAAAGACACTGGAAACCTTAGAGACAATAATCTACAACATCAACTGGGACTACAAAACACCCAAACATTTCATCTTGGAATGCTGCAGACTTGCCCTCACTGAGAACTTCTTCAAATATAACAACAAAATGTTCCAACAATGCCACGGAACTTCCATGGGAAGCACGTTCGCACCGAGCGTGGCAGGATTGTACGTAAGTGTCTTCGAGGAAAATTACATCAATAACCCCATCAATCCCTACCATGAACAGATTTTGTTTTGGCGTCGATATATTGACGACGTCATTTTAATTTGGAAAGGTGACTTGCAAAGTCTGATCAATTTCCACACCTGGATTAACAATTGTGACGAGTGCCTGAAGTTCACTTATACTGCAAACAAAAGTGAATTGGACTTTTTGGATATTACCATCTACGTAGAAGGGCAAACACTTCACACAAAGACGTACTATAAACCGAC
The DNA here is from genome assembly GCF_964261635.1 of Lissotriton helveticus. Lineage (NCBI taxonomy): Eukaryota > Metazoa > Chordata > Amphibia > Caudata > Salamandridae > Lissotriton > Lissotriton helveticus. The sequence continues at coordinate 510,139,837 of NC_136071.1, read as the reverse complement.
GTCCAAAAATAGCTTACTCTCGTTCCATAGCTACCACCCGAGACCATTAAGAGAGAATCTGCCCTACAGCCAGTTCCTCAGGCTGCGAAGGAACTGCAGCAAACTAACAGAATTTAAACAGCAAGCAGACGAACTCGGTGGCAAACTGGTGGAAAGACATTATCCCAAAAAAATTGTCGATAAATGTAAGAAAAGAGCCCGTAACCAGCAAAGAGACAGTCTTCTTGAAACTAATCCACGAGAGGAAAATCTAGACATCACCACTTGCGTCACGACCTATGGCCCTGCAAGTAACAGAATAAAAAAGATTGTGAATAAGAACTGGAAGATCATAACATCAGCCAATATCCAGTGGCCTAAGCCCAGATTTGTGAATAGACGCACACGCAACCTTAAAGATATACTGGTACATACCAGACCTCCTCCAAAGAAGCAACTGGCCATTACCAATTCCCCCTGGGATAATAGTCCTGTCACTGGACATTACCCCTGTGGAACATGTTCAGTTTGTCACCTTACTAAAGTCACCAAAGAGATCCAGCTTCTACCAAATTTCGAATGGAGACTAACTCACCACACTAACTGCAACACAAGTCATGTTGTTTATATGATCACTTGTCCCTGTAACAAACGTTACATAGGGATGACCTGTAGGAAAATAAAACAACGTTTGTGTGAGCATCGGAGCAATGTTAAACTCAAAAAAATGACGACGAAAATGTCAATTCATTTTCTGGAGGCACAACACACAGTTAACGACCTCCAGTGGGTCGTCCTTGAGACTCTGTCACATAAAGATCAAAATGCGGATAAAATTCTTTTTGAAAAAGAACAACGATGGGTCCATAGGCTTGGGACAGATCAGCACGGATTGAATGATAATATACCTTGGGGTACTGTGTACAGATGAAAGTCTACTCTCCAATATGACTGGGCTTGATAAAGAACTCTAAATAGTCTGTACTTCACGTTCCCGTTCACTTCTCAATTTTTAATTAAAACAATGGCTCCCTTGAATCTTTTTGAAACAATGATATTGGTAAAATCTGATAATTGTTGCTAGTTCGCTTTTTCATAAAGATAAATTTAATTTTATAAACACTATAACGAACAACGGAAGACAGACTAGAGTCTTCAAAACATAGTCTTTCCCCTGGTTCTATACCTCCGAAATGAACATAAACCAGCCACGGGAAAGACTTCCCAAGTTCCGGGTCCAGAACCAGCAGAGTCAGCACAAGCAGCGAGACGGAGTGACAGAGGTAGCGGGAGAAGGGCGAAAACTGTAACGTATCTTCCGTGTTTGTTTGTCTGTCTTTAACTAGTGACTAAAAATCACTACTTGTTGTCCTAGTGCACCCCCTGACCTGGCTGGAACCCGTTGAGGTCTATTACGACCATTTGACAAGGTACGCCCAAATGTGTGAATGTGCATGATTTAATTGAACGTTGAATTATCGATACGGCGAGAAGTCGCATTTAAGCCATAAGATAATATTGGGATTAGATATAATAATGAGGCTCTAACTCATACCGACTGTACTAATCGAGTGATAAAAAGATTTAATGCGCTCGTTTTGTATGAAGATCTGCATTATACTTACAGGTGAACAATATTTAGAGGCAATTGTGATTCAGTTAGAAGGAAGAGACTAGTCAACAACTGTCCCTCCTTGCTTAATACATGTGACCATTAACGTTAAAAAACGTAACACTTATGAACCTTCCATTACACGTAATTCTGTCAGTTCTGTGAGAGTTGACCCTTTTTGAAAACTGAGGTGGTCAATTAGAAGTATGACTACTTCGATCAATTTAACAATAAGGCTAACAAAACGTTCCTGGTAATACTTACCAGTTTACTAGTTTTTTAATACCCAAACCTTCCCCATGTTGAGTTTGTTATTTTTATTTCATAGGTACATTTTGGCCTTGGAAAGAACAATACAGAGATTTGTTCTTTTTGAAAATCCTTTCACTTTACATAGAGACGTGAGAGGTCTCTATTCACCTGAGCACCGTGGTCCTGATGAAAGCCCCATTGACCTTCTGGCAACTGATGGGCTGAAACATGTCGACCAAACCCACGTAACACCTTGTGAATGAGTCATAATCACTCTAATTCACTCCCCCAAAAAATTTTAATATTGGCCTCAAAAATATCAGAATCATTAAACTTAATTGTCTGGTATAGAGAGCTATTTTATTAATCACAACAGCACTGCACTATTTCTGATCACTACTGCTCTAACAAGGGTAACACCTCCCGGTTGGAGGTCGCATAAACCACTAACCCAATGATTATGCGAACACGTGTAAGGGACAGCGGAGAATCAAGATACACCGCTAATACATCAAAATTTCCAACACGTGTATGAGGGTTTTTTATTGGGACTAGTACGAACCTTCCCGCATACCCTATGTTATGCAGGACAAGTGATCCTCTCTCCTTGATTAGAAATAATATTAACTCGGGAAACTGACTGGATCATATATTCCTACCTTCCCTCATTGATTTTGAATGCTAGCAGCGTACAGCTATGGGTAACATTGGTTGCACATGGTAATGTAACCTGTCCACAAACAGTGATATTAACATGGCAAACAACCTCGGATTGAGCTATTCAACCGCAGAAATCGACGAAATACTCGCTCGACCACCATTGCTATTGGAGAGGGACCTCTCACAGACACTGGCGAATAATAAAGAATGGGATGAACTCTCTGAGCTCAAGAAGGAACAAGTAAGAACTGCAGTACATGGCATAATTATGACGGAATATCTTAGGGTGAACGCAGCACCGAAAGGCTTGTGGGTAACCAATGCCCCGCGCATTTTTCTTAAAGACCTTACGTTTCGCAAAGATTGGTCAGCAATCTCCTGGAAATGTACTAGAGATTATCTAGTATTAATCATAAAAACAGGCACCAAAATTACGGACGAATTAACTATTAAGATCAAAATCATTGAGACTAAACTAAATAATATGGTCCATGTGACGGTCTATAAACAACGATTGGAAGAAATCAATAAGGAAATGAGTGATTCCCAAGAATTTCTGACACAACAGAAATTACAAAAACTGGCAAAAGAACTTACGAAATTCTCTTTGGAGAAAATTCACCCCTACAGCCATAAAGATTTCAACCAAAAAGACAATACGTCCAATGAGGGATCGATAAGTGGTTCTTCGACTGATGGCTCTGATTGGAGTGGTGACGATTTTACTAATAACCAAAGAGGAAGGAATCGAAACAGACGAGGAAATCGCCGCAGCCGTAACTATTGGCGGGCACCTAACTATCAGATGAATCCCCCGATGTTTCCATTTCCAACCTTTAACCCACATTTCCAAGGTTGGGTAGACCCTTACTTTCAAGGTCCCCCACAGATGAACCATCAAATACAACAATCTATGGGGAACAATTACCAACAAGGACCACAGCCTTTTTTAGGAAGAGGCCAGAACAGTCGAGTTCCGAAACAAAGAGGAGTGACTTGGCAAGATCAAGGACGCCAACCACAAACCAGGAGTGTGACCAGAGGCAAGACAGGAACAAACACAACTCCCTTGTCGTAAACTTGACGGACAAGACATTAACCAAAGACCAAGAAGAAGTCCTTAACAAAGGCCTCGGGTATGTCCCTACACCAAACCTTGATACTTTCAGGATGAAGTGTGAGGTCGCAGAATTCTGCAGAAAACTAAAACTTAAAGCCTTTTTCACAAATCAACCGTCACAAACAAGGGATGGAGACACTTCCCTCCGAAAAAAGTCCTCCTTTTGCCCAATGAATTCCCAAGTACCGATCGAGATACTAACGTTTGAGAACGCTGTCATGAAGGAAATAGATGGTCTTAAGGATAATATCAGCAAACCATTTCAGAATCTCTCAAGATTGGAAAGGGAAGCACTAAATGAACTGAAGAATGACGAAAGCATTGTCATCAAACAGGCGGACAAGGGTGGAGGAGTAGTCATCCTCACCCAGGACGGCTATAACCAACAATGCCTAGATCTCCTCTCTGACCAGAAATTTTACAAAGAAATACATGTGGATCCTACACCGAGACTACAAAGGACAATTTCTTTGATGGTTAATGAAGCAGAGACAAATAATTGGATCTCGAAAAAAGAGGCAGAATTTCTGGAAACTCCAAACCCACGAATACCATATTTCTATTCGCTACCAAAGATACATAAACCACGCACACCACCTCCTGGTAGACCTATAGTGTCTGGTATAGGTTCCGTGTTGGAACCTTTGTCGCAATTTGCGGACCAGTACCTGAAACCACTTGTCCAGAAAACTCCGACATATTTACAAGACACGAGAGACTTATTGAATCTCCTGAAAGATTTCAATTATTGTGAAGATGAAATGATCCTAGTAGGACTCGACGTAGAGAGTCTCTACACCAGTCTGCCCCAAGAAAAGACACTGGAAACCTTAGAGACAATAATCTACAACATCAACTGGGACTACAAAACACCCAAACATTTCATCTTGGAATGCTGCAGACTTGCCCTCACTGAGAACTTCTTCAAATATAACGACAAAATGTTCCAACAATGCCACGGAACTTCCATGGGAAGCACGTTCGCACCGAGCGTGGCAGGATTGTACGTAAGTGTCTTCGAGGAAAATTACATCAATAACCCCATCAATCCCTACCATGAACAGATTTTGTTTTGGCGTCGATATATTGACGACGTCATTTTAATTTGGAAAGGTGACTTGCAAAGTCTGATCAATTTCCACACCTGGATTAACAATTGTGACGAGTGCCTGAAGTTCACTTATACTGCAAACAAAAGTGAATTGGACTTTTTGGATATTACCATCTACGTGGAAGGGCAAACACTTCACACAAAGACGTACTATAAACTGACGTCCAAAAATAGCTTACTCTCGTTCCATAGCTACCACCCAAGATCATTAAGAGAGAATCTGCCCTACAGCCAGTTCCTCAGGCTGCGAAGGAACTGCAGCAAACTAACAGAATTTAAACAGCAAGCAGACGAACTCGGTGGCAAACTGGTGGAAAGACATTATCCCCAAAAAATTGTCGATAAATGTAAGAAAAGAGCCCGTAACCAGCAAAGAGACAGTCTTCTTGAAACTAATCCACGAGAGGAAAATCTAGACATCACCACTTGCGTCACGACCTATGGCCCTGCAAGTAACAGACTAAAAAAGATCGTGAATAAGAACTGGAAGATCATAACATCAGCCAACATCCAGTGGCCTAAGCCCAGATTTGCGAATAGACGCACACGCAACCTTAAAGATATACTGGTACATACCAGACCTCCTCCAAAGAAGCAACTGGCCATTACCAATTCCCCCTGGGATAATAGTCCAGTCACTGGACATTACCCCTGTGGAACATGTTCAGTTTGTCACCTTACTAAAGTCACCAAAGAGATCCAGCTTCTACCAAATTTCAAATCGAGACTAACTCACCACACTAACTGCAACACAAGTCATGTTGTTTATATGATCACTTGTCCCTGTAACAAACGTTACATAGGGATGACCTGTAGGAAAATAAAACAACGTTTGTGTGAGCATCGGAGCAATGTTAAACTCAAAAAAATGACGACGAAAATGTCAATTCATTTTCTGGAGGCACAACACACAGTTAACGACCTCCAGTGGGTCGTCCTTGAGACTCTGTCACATAAAGATCAAAATGCGGATAAAATTATTTTTGAAAAAGAACAACGATGGGTCCATAGGCTTGGGACAGATCAGCACGGATTGAACGATAATATACCTTGGGGTACTGTGTACAGATGAAAGTCTACTCTCCAATATGACTGGGCTTGATAAAGAACTCTAAATAGTCTGTACTTCACGTTCCCGTTCACTTCTTCAATTTTTAATTAAAACAATGGCTCCCTTGAATCTTTTTGAAACAATGATATTGGTAAAATCTGATAATTGTTGCTAGTTCGCTTTTTCATAAAGATAAATTTAATTTTATAAACACTATAACGAACAACGGAAGACAGACTAGAGTCTTCAAAACATAGTCTTTCCCCTGGTTCTATACCTCCGAAATGAACATAAACCAGCCACGGGAAAGACTTCCCAAGTTCCGGGTCCAGAACCAGCAGAGTCAGCACAAGCAGCGAGACGGAGTGACAGAGGTAGCGGGAGAAGGGCGAAAACTGTAACGTATCTTCCGTGTTTGTTTGTCTGTCTTTAACTAGTGACTAAAAATCACTACTTGTTGTCCTAGTGCACCCCTGACCTGGCTGGAACCCGTTGAGGTCTATTACGACCATTTGACAAGGTACGCCCAAATGTGTGAATGTGCATGATTTAATTGAACGTTGAATTATCGATACGGCGAGAAGTCGCATTTAAGCCATAAGATAATATTGGGATTAGATATAATAATGAGGCTCTAACTCATACCGACTGTACTAATCGAGTGATAAAAAGATTTAATGCGCTCGTTTTGTATGAAGATCTGCATTATACTTACAGGTGAACAATATTTAGAGGCAATTGTGATTCAGTTAGAAGGAAGAGACCAGTCAACAACTGTCCCTCCTTGCTTAATACATGTGACCATTAACGTTAAAAACCGCAATACTTATGAACCTTCCATTACACGTAATTCTGTCAGTTCTGTGAGAGTTGACCCTTTTTGAAAACTGAGGTGGTCAGTTAGAAGTATGACTACTTCGATCAATTTAACAATAAGGCTAACAAAACGTTCCTGGTAATACTTACCAGTTTACTAGTTTTTTAATACCCAAACCTTCCCCATGTTGAGTTTGTTATTTTTATTTCATAGGTACATTTTGGCCTTGGAAAGAACAATACAGAGATTTGTTCTTTTTGAAAATCCTTTCACTTTACATAGAGACGTGAGAGGTCTCTATTCACCTGAGCACCGTGGTCCTGATGAAAGCCCCATTGACCTTCTGGCAACTGATGGGCTGAAACATGTCGACCAAACCCACGTAACACCTTGTGAATGAGTCATAATCACTCTAATTCACTTCCTACCTTCCCTCATTGATTTTGAAGAAGAATAGCTTGACAGGAACCGGAGCGACCCAGGGCAATTCTACTTTTCTTCGGGAACTTTCTCTTACGCCAGGCTATCGCGGACAGAGCAAAACCAGATGCGAAGAGGTCATTCAATGGGCATACGTTTTTTGCACAGCCTGCCTTTTGTCATAGCACAGTGGAGAGGCGCTGGAGGCTACAGCAGCTGATTTCCCCATTTCAGGTTATTGGCCCGAGGCTTATTTCCTGAGCCCTGCACGTCTCAAATTCATATATAGAGGGAAGGTCAGAATGCTGGCATCTGAAATAAAGGCTCAAGACTATCTGAAGGAACTACAAGAGTTAAGGGAATCAGTTTTAACAGAAAGATAGAGTTTGTTGACATGTTCAGTGACATTTAGACTTCTAGAGAATGGGAGTGCCCCACTGTCAAATAAGGAGGGAGGGGGGAAAAGGGTGAAGAAATGCTAGCAAATGTTTTTGTTAACCTCTCTCACAGTCTATTATTTGTTTTTGCTGCTTAGCTTTTACTGCTATTCCCCAGGAAAGTTTAGCTGGTTATAATGCTCTGTTTTTTTACAAAATTTTGGGTTGGGGGATGGGGCACAGAGGGGCCCGGGCGGTCACCACAGGCGACATCACATGGGTCATCTATTAACCTTTTTGCCCAATAAGGGGGGGTGGCGGGAGGCGCAGAGGGGGGGTAGAGAGGGATGGGGGCGGGACAGGGGGGGAGAAGGGATGGGAGGGAGAGGGGGCACAAAAGGGGGAAAATGGTTAATGAGGTACATGTAGGTTTACGAGGCAAACAGTAAGAGAATAGGGCAGTGACGGATAAAAGGAGCGCAGGAACTTATCTTATAGATATTAAATGTTGAGTATCCGAATAGCATCTATAAATGTGTGTGGCCTGAATGATTTAAATAAAAGGCAAAGAACTGCAATTGAATTGAAAAGGCTGCGAGCAGATGTTTTGTGTTTACAGGAGACACATATCGAGGGCACAAGGAGCAAAATAATGGAACAGCTAGGATACACACTGGTTGTCAATACAATACAGGGCGCCAGAACGAGAGGTGCGCTATTCTTTCACATAAAAAAGAATTAAAATGGAAGAACTGCCAGGCAGCTAAATTAGGTAGGTGTGTGATGACTGAGTGCTGGCACCACAGTCATAGCTTTACTCTTTACTCTGTGTAAGGCTCTACTGGAGATGAACCTGAGGTCCTGGAGGAGGTGAATGCAGTGCTAGCTTCAGGACAAACACCAATAATATTCAGTGGTGATATAAATATTAATGGTCTGACCATCAGCTTCGGGGGGGGTTCTGGGAATTATACTGGGCGTATAAGAAGGGTATTGAGGGCCCTGCTCACACTAGTTCAAGATAATGGTTTAGTGGACGTCTGGGCTCAGCAAAAGTGAATGATTCTGGGAGTACTTACTACTCAGCCCCACACAAAATAGTCGCAAGGCTAGATTATTTTTTCACTTCAAATCAGCTGGTGTTAGAAAGTATCAAAGAAAAGCATCCCCGGGTGATATAAAATCGTAACCCATTAGTATTAACAGTGAATTTTAGAGTGATGGATGTTAAAGAATCAATGCGGACTTTCGAGAGAGCCCTCCTGAAGGACCCAGATTATATTATCCATATGAAGTCCTGGATTATTTGGTTTTTGGATATTAATAGGGATATCACTAGCTGTGGAATGGTCTGGGATGCCCAGCAGCGGAATAAAGAAGGAGAACAATCAAATATACTTTCTAAGGCTCTGATAAAACTGGAAGAGGAGTTGACTAGTTCAATAGCACAAGAGGCGCCGGTAGAGAGCTGGATTCATAGATTAGCGATATCCAAAGCAGATATTGGGGCAATTACAGTGACTAAAGTGGCTGAGAAATATCTGACATGGCGCCAAGGATGAATTGAGCGAACAAGTTGGACATATGCTAGCTGTACAGAAGAGTGGTACAAAAGGGGGTGGTGATGGACGGAGCATCTGAACCAATCAAACACTCACACCCAGTCAACAGAACTGGGTTTAATCCATCACCGTTCTTTAGCCCACTCTGCCACCCCAGTTCAGACATGGCCATATTCAAATCAGTCTGACCCTGTGCCTCATGGGAACAGTCCAGCCCGAACTGCCAAGCCATGCCTTCCCTGGACCGGAAACAAGCTTCCGAGGACCGGTTTCTGGCATTTCAGCCGTCTTCAGCCCGGCTTGCTTGAATCCAGTGGCAAAGTGAGCAAGGGACTCACATCTGAGCATACCCTGCCAATTTATGGCGAACAAAGTGGTACAAAAGGGGGTGGTGATGGACGGAGCATCTGAACCAATCAAACACTCACACCCAGTCAACAGATCTTGGTTTAATCCATCACCGTTCTTTAGCCCACTCTGCCACCCCAGTTCAGACATGGCCATATGCAAATCAGTCCGACCCTGTGCCTTATGGGAACAGTTCAGCCCGAACTGCCAAGCCATCACCACCCCCTTTTGTACCAAGCTGTAGAGAAGAGGCAGAGGAGGGTGATGGGGGAGATAGCGGTGATACAGGATGCTGGGGGGATTTTGATTAAAGAGCCCTTGGGTATTTGGGAGGACTTTCAAAGGTATTACAGTAAACTTTATCAGGAGGAATCTGACCCATCAGTGGTCTTTGAATAACATTCAAATAGAGCAGTTCACCCCAAGTGACGTTAAAGACCTGGAGGGGAACCTGACAGAAGAGGAAAGACATAATGCCTTAAAGAACTTGCCATCGGGTAAAGCAGTGGGGCCAGACCACATACCCCTGAAATGCTATAAAACCTTCTACCATATATTGAAGCAAGATATGTTAAGGACAATTGATCAGGCGTATGGAGGAGGTTCTATACCTGAGTCCTGGGGCAAGGCAGCAATAGTTGTTTTTTTGAAGAAAGAGAAATCTCTGCAGGAACCTGGATCATATAGACTGACCATCCTTATGAATAGTGACTCCAAGCTCTTCTCGAAGGTCTTGGCCTATCGATTAAGCTCAATTATCAGCTGAGTGATCCACCCTGTACAACACGGGATTATACCCGGCAGAGGAACCACCGAGCATGGGCATAGGATTATAACGCTATTTGATGCTGCAGCTGTCTCAGGAGACCCTATGGCATTGATTGATACTATTAGATGCTGAGAAAGCGTTTGATAGGGTCTCCTGGGCCTACCTGTGGGGCACTCTTGAGAGGTACGGGTTAGGAAAGGGATTCATTAAAACAATCAAGGGTCTAAATAAGAACCCAGTGGCCTGCATTAGAATAAATGGAGAATATACGGAGACTAATCAGATTACAAGTGGAACGAGGCAAGAGTGTCCTTGTTCCCCGTTACTCTTCGCTTTATACATAGACCCACTTATTTGAAGAATTGAAGGGAATGAAACAGTCAAGCCAATTATATTTCGGGAGCTAGAAACTAAAATCCTAGCATACGCGGACGATCTAGCTGTAGTCACACTGATTCAGTCCGCAGTCATTGCAATTGGCGAAGAAGCCGTAGTATTTGGGGTAATTTCAGGGTACAAGTTCAACCAGGAGAAAATTAAAGTGGTAATCAACAGTTTGGATAGGTGGAAAGATACATGGGTTACAAATATGGCAATGTAATTAGGAATAAAAATTACAACTGAATTTGAAAAAATTGTTGAGGCATATATCGTTCCGATAATAAGGAAGGGGAAAGGTGATTTTGATAGGTGGCACAGTCTTCATCTTTCGATAGTAGGTAGGTGTAACATAATAAAGATGCTATTCTTGACTGAAGTACTATACCTGTTTAGGGCTATTGCCCTCGAGTTTGCGAGCTGTTGGTTCAAAGAAATAGAAAATCTGCTCAATAGGTTTATTTGGTCAAAAGGCAAGACAAGAAGGGCGTTAAAATGTATGTCATTAGCAAGGGAGAAAGGAGGATGGGGGTTCCCGACTTAAGAATGTATTACTGGGCAGTTGCTATACAGTACATGCGGGTGCTACTGGGTGGTCATGGGGAAGCACTGAGGAACACTCATGGGATGGAAAATGTATAAGAGTTACTCATAGATAAAGCCGCCAAGGATTGCTTTTGGAAGTATAGTGAGCCAAGCTATTATAAAAAGGTTAGATTTAAGACCCTTCAGGCAGCATTTAAGATCTGGGTTGCTATTAAAAGAAAAACTGGGCTTGGCAGGCTGAACTATTACAGGCAGTTTTTTAAAAACCCAACAATGCCAGAGATCTTTAGGGATAACGTTATGTCAAGATGGGAGGACGCATGTATTTGTATGATAGGGGGATCTGCAAATGGGACGGAGATATGCTCATTTAGCGAAATTCAGGACAAATATGGGATACCCGCCATGGATTATTTTAAGTATCTACAAATTACAAGCTCAAAACAGGGAGGTACAAGAGGTTTTAATAATAATAGCATTGTGGATACTGTTCAGAGTGAAAAGGAGTGCACTATCTACAAAATGTATTTAAAACTAACACTGTTTACTCAAGATGATCTCGAGAGGTATGGGTCTAAATGGGAGCAGAAACTGGGTATATCGCTCAATTTTATTTTTAGATTCATTGGAACTTGGAAGGACTGTGCTCGTTTCTGCTGCCTTCAGGGTCAACACTATAAAGCGTTATTTTTATTATACTATACCCCCGCTAGAATTGCGCAATGGGTTCGGCAGGAGGGGACCACCTTTCCTCGTTGCAGTAGCACCGACGCCAATATAGTGCACATGTTCGCAACCTTCCCCCTGTTGTGCAGCTGGCTAGGGGAAATTGAAACATTTCGGAGAGTTTCCCTCAATATAAAAACGAACCTTTCTGCACAGCTTATAATAATGGGAGTTACTAACGAGGAGGCTCTTGAAGATGATCGCTATTTTATTTTCATAGCTATGGCAGTGATTAGGATATGTATCGCGTCAGCCTGGCTGGACCCCCTGGCACCTGGGTTTCAGCAGTGGTTACAGTGAAAACACAACAGATGGACACCACACTAGTTTAGATAAATAAGTAATCTTTACTAGACTTAACATCAGACCAAACGACAAAAAAATCCACAAATCTGTAATCAACATATGTCTCTAAAATGGTAGAAATAGCTTAGTTCACTTTAAATTGTACATGCAACACTTTACTCTCAAAGTACCTGGGATGCGTAACGCTAAACAAACAAAAGGGTCACAGGGAAGGTGATGCGCCTTTCTTTACACTCAGGGGAGTGGATGTGTTGGTTCCTTACTGCTGCGCAGGGGAGTTGAGGCTTGTTTCCTTAATGTGTGGGGAGTTGACGCACCGGTTTCTTACTGCGATCTGATGCGATGACCCTCCGGTGCAATGCGAGAAAAATGGCGTCTTGGTTACGGTGCGACAACGTAGAAGCGATGCGTGCACGCCCGACGGCTGCTCGGTGACTCAGTGAACTTCTGAGCCGCGACAGTCCCTGCAACATACTTTTCCGGTGAGGCAACGCACTTCGGTGATGTGATGGCGACAGCAGCAGCGGCGGCATGCGTCGCTTACTCAGCAATGCGACGAGAACTGCTGCGGCGGCGAAGCGCTCCTTCTTCGTTGAGTCGCACTTTCAGCTCCCAGCGACACGCAGTCTCTTAGGAGGCCCAGCACAACAGCAGGCACTTCGATTCCCAGCAAGGGAACTCAGGGGGGAGCTGGGGGTGAAGTCTTGTATCCCTGAGACTTCAGGCAGGAGGCAAGCACAGTTCAAGCCCTTGGATATTCTTCTTCAAGATGATGAAAGCACACTCAGACCTTTTTCTCCTTTCTTTGGCAGTGAAGCAACCACTGCAGGCCAACCCCCAAACAGCACACAGCACAGGGGTAGACTCCTCCTTCAGTTTCCTGGTTCTTCTCATCAAAGGTCCGTCTTGATTCCCAGAAGTGATCTAAAGTTCTGGGGTAATGGCCTCAATATTTATACTGTAAAATCCTTTGTCCTCTGAAGGCAGAGGGTGCCTGTGTCCAGCCAAAACCAGTTATGGGTGCACGTTGCCAGTGTACAGCTTCTTCCTTTGTCAGTGTGGACCAGGGTCATCAGACCAGCATTGTGGAAGGCAGGCACAGCCCTATTTAGGCCCAGGTGCTACTCCTCCCACCACTCCAAAGGCAGATAGGTCTATTCAGCCTAGTGCTGACTCACCCAGGCTCCTGGAGCCACAGCAGCCCCTGTCACTCACAAACCAGACATGGAATACACAAACCTAGCAGAGGCATGCTGGATGGTTAGGCAAGAAAATACCTACTTTCTAAAAGTGGCATTTTCAAACACAGAATGTAAAAAACAACTTCACTAAAAGATTAATTTTAACATTCTGAGTTCAGGCATACTAAACTCAAATTTCTACCTAGTTCCCTGAGTCAGTTAGGATTATAAGATGTTTATATCAAACTGCCCTTCTGGCCTAGGGGAACAGGTGGCCTTGCAATAGTGAAAAACGAAATCGGCGTAGTTCATTATCAGGACATGCCTCACACATCAGGGCATGTCCTTCCTTTCACATACAATCCACCCTGCCCAAAGGGTACCTTGGACCTACCTTACGGGTAACTAACATGTAGAAAAAGGAAGGGTTAGGGACTGGCAAGTCGGTGCACTTGCCAAGTTGACATTGCAGCACCAGGCTGCACACAGGCTCTGCAATAGCAGGCCTGAGCCGTATTTTGCAAGCTGCTTCTGTGGGTGGCACAACCAGTGCTGCAAGCCCACCAGCAGCATTTGATTTACAGGCCCTGGGCACACATGGTGCACTGTACTAGGGTCTGACCAGTAAATCAATAAGCTAATCATGGAGTCATTAATCCATTACAACAATTTACAATAGAGAGCATATGCACTTTAGCACTGATCAGCAGTGAAAAAGTGCCCAGGGTTATAAAAAAAACACCAACAGGTCAGAAAAAATACAGGAGTAGGGCAAAAAGTTCAGGGATGACCCTGCAAAAAGGGACAAGTCCAACAGTAAGCAAATGGATGTTTGAGTGGTTGTATGGGTGAGAAAGTGAGCGTGAGAGAGGTTGTATGGGAAAGTATGTGGTTGTCTCAGTCACTTTATAGGTGAGTGAGTATATGTATTAATATATGTATAAATTAACTGAGTGGCTGTGTGACTAGTCGTATGGGTGAGTTAGTGGCTGTATGAGTGATTGTATAGGTGAGTGAGAATTGGTGTGAGTAGGTGTATGGGTAACTCATTTACTGTGGCAGTAGCTGGATGGGTGTATAAGTGGGTGTGTGTGTCTATGTCTCTATAACTGAATCTAATCTATGACTGGCTGTATTGGTAAGTGAGTAGGTACATGCATGAGCGAGTTAGTGGCTCTGTTTGTAGCTTTATGGGTGAGTTGATGTGTTACTGCTGCATGGATGAGCGATGAGATGTGTGAGTGTTTGTATGAGTTCTGTGAATGAGTTTATTAGTGATTGTGTGGGAGTGGGTGTAGGACATGTTTTATGGGGTGTAAGTGGGGGTATCAGTGTTTCTCTGGATGATGCCATCAGTGATGTCGATTCAGATGTCATCAGTGATGTCACTGACAATGTCATGAGTGATGTAAAATGTGAAGTCATAAGCTGTGCATTGCGGGGACGTGAGTTATAGTTAGCTCACGTAACTAGAACTGCTGAATTTCTCTGGTTTTGTACGAGTGAAATGTCAGCCTGACTATAACGTCCCTGTTTTTTTCAGTTAATATACTATATATATATTTATATATATATATTACCAACAAAAAGATACTTGCACTCAAGGAGACATATATTCCCGGCTGTTTAATTCCATTAATGGCATCACCATAAACAACCAACGTGTTTTGACCTCAATGGTTTTGATCATGGTTAGTTTAGCCCCACTACAGTTCCAATTTCAATTCAATTACTCACCTAGCCCATAATGAAGCATTGTGGCATATACAGTCCTATGTTAAAAACCTTCATGTTTGTTCATATACTAGGTTGTCAAATACATGGTAGTATATACTTATCTAGTAACAATAGTATATCAGACCAATGTAAATTGTAGTAGTGTCAATAACAATGCATAATGGGTCTTAGGTCGAGCTGGTTTGGCTATTCCAACTCCCTGATTGGTTGACAACTATAGTTAATCATCTCTATGGTTAAGTACCATAGTACAATAATTTATGACTGAGTGCCATATATACAGAAACCTGTCCCAGGATGCTTGTTTCCAGTCCAGGGAAGACATGGCTTGGCAGTTCGGGCTGGACTGTTCCCATAAGGCACAGAGTGAAGACTGATTTGCATATAGCTGTGTCTGAACTGGGGTGGCAAAGTGAGCTAAAGAACGATGATGGATTCAACCCAGATCTGTGACTGGGGGTGAGTGTCTGAAAAGTTTCAGCGCTCCGTCTATCATCTCCTTGTGTTTGCTTT
Source organism: Lissotriton helveticus (assembly GCF_964261635.1). NCBI lineage: Eukaryota > Metazoa > Chordata > Amphibia > Caudata > Salamandridae > Lissotriton > Lissotriton helveticus. The sequence continues at coordinate 510,124,372 of NC_136071.1, read as the reverse complement.
GAGTGCCATATATGCCATTTTTTGCAAAGATTTCTAGTTGATGGTTTGAGATCTATGAGACCCAATAATTTAAACTTGCAAATAATAATTCTTTGTTGTTATTCTGGCTGAGTATATGAATGTTTTACATTCTCAATGGTCTTATATACATGTTGGAAATCAGATGCTTGTAGCTCTATCTCAGATGTGGAAGGTCGCATTGTAGATTATAGGTGCACATGTAATTCTTTATCCCCATTCAATCCGTAGGGTTGTTTGGTACGGAATAGAATTATCAATCTGGATTCAAGGCGTATCAGTGTTGTTGTTCTGTCCCCGCCATTCTCATTTGCAGGTACCGATGCAATGCACCAGTATTTCATTTGTTGCCAGTTGTATCCCTGATGTGTGCTCATATGTTTCATCATTGCATAGCTGTTATCATTATTTTGTATTGCTTGAATATGTTCGAAGATCCTCTTCTTTAATTGGCAGATGGTACTGCCAATGTATCTTAGACCACAATTGCATTCCAACATGTAAACTACATATGTTGTTTCACAATTGATCGTTTAATTAATAAAGAAAGTTCGTCCCTTGAAATCCATAACTTTCTTGATATTTTTTCCAATGCGACACATTTTACATTTATCAAACTTGTTGAAGCCTTTTTGATATTCCTGTAGCCATGATCTGGCCTGTGGTCTAGTAAAGTGACTGTGCATCAATTTTTCATTTAATGATGGCGCTCTTCTGTAGGTTGTTTCGTTGGTTTCCCAGTTTGCATCCAATGTCTGGATCTTTCATAAGGAGACTCGAATGTTTAGTAATAATCGTGATGATTTCATGATTTTCTTTACCACATGTTAGAATCAATCTAATTTCTGAGTTGTCATTGTGCTGTGTCTCACTGATCTTTTTTTCTTATCTAATAGAGTCTGCTCCCTAGTTACTTCCTCTGCTTTTCTTTTTCCTTCCTTGATGGATGCTGGTTTATACCCTCTTTTCCAAAACTTAAATTCTGTTTCAATATCTTGTTTGTTAGTTCCTTCTCATCCGAGCAGTTGTGTTTCATTCTTAGAAACTCCTCATATGGTATAATCTTTATTAGAGTCTTCGGATGGAAGCTGGATCCGTGTAGGATACTGTTTTTTGTATTTGGGTTACAATACACAGCGGTCTTGATTATTCTTTGTTCTATGTACACTTGTACATCCAAAAATTGGACCATTTCTGTGCTGGTGTTACAGGTGAAGCTCAGACCTATATAATTTTCATTCAGCAGATTGAAATACTGGGTGAAATCTTCGCTTGTGCCATTTCATAATATGAAATGGTCATCGATAAACCTCAACCACAACATTATTTTTTCTGTATGTTGGTCATTCTCCTCTCCTCAAGCCATTGTCTTTTCCCATCACCCCATGGTGAAATTTGCGTAGCTTGGAGAAATGGAAACTCCTATCGCAGTTCCACAGATTTGGCAAGATATATATATATTTTTTTTTTAAACTTTATTTTTGAAAATTTGTACATCGAAAACTATCATCGAAAAGTGCATTAGTGTTACACATCACAAACTCATGCATAATACAAGCGATTAACGAGCCAGTGGTACATATTTTACAATACGGCATTAAGGCATCAACAGGAGAAAATGAAATATGACAGGCAAGCATATTAGGTATCATAGCCAAGCATTGATTATTCTAGATGACATCCAAGAGTGATTCGACCGTTCTTGCAAGAAACACAGGTGTATAAGGTGTCGGCCTCATTGAGGGTCAGAGCAGGGGTATCTTGTTGTGGGAAGTCAGCTCATGCTGGCAACTCCACTCTGTCTTCCCAATAGCTGAAGCAATATAATGACCATGATATGCTAGAACATGAGGTGAGAAGCATAGATGTATCTAATGTGTTGGGTATCAAGAGGAGCCAGTGAAGGGGGGGCCGGGGGCTGGCGAGTTGTCGCCAGGGCTGGTAGTATTTCGGGAGAGGTAACCTCTCAGAGGGTCCCAAATTTCGCTTGGTCGTGAAGTAGTCGGTAATAGTTCAGAATACGTATTTAGTTGTTCCTGGCAATAAATGAAATTGTGCAACCAGTCTTTGACTTTAGGGGCCCTGCCCCTGCCCCATCGACACGCCACCCTCCGCTTTGCCACTAGAAGAGCCAGCGCAATAAATGTGCGACGTGCCGCCTTTATGGGTTCTACGTAGCCCAATAGTGCCAGTACTGGGGAGGGAGTTATGTCAGTGTGAATCATGATGGAGAGTGCAGCCATTACCTGAACCCAGTAGAGTCGAACTGCGTCACACGTCCAGGCTAAGTGTACGAAGTCAGCCTCGGGGGCATGGCATCTGTCACAATTGTCCGTGGTGCGGAGTTGAAGTCTACACATACGGGCAGGGGGGTATGTAACCTTTACAACGAAACTTTTACAACGACCTACCATTACAACACAACTTTTACAACGCAAACTATTACAACGCATTGCTCTGGGGGGCGCTCTAGGATAGGGAATAGGTTAATTTACTATCCAATAACCTTCCCTACTATCCACGGGGACTGGAGTTGGAATAGTAAATTAAACTATTCACTATCCAGCGCCCCAAAGCGCTATGCGTTGTAATGGTATGCGTGGTAAAAACCGCGTTGTAAAGGTAGGCGTTGTAAAAGTATGCGTTGTAACGTCATACATCCGGGCAGGGGTGTAATACAGTCGATGTAGGAACTTATAGTGGATGATTCTATGCCTGCTGCTAGCAGAGATGCGTTCTGTCTGTTGGAGGCAGAATGCCCATTGTTTGTCAGTGAGGGGCCTATCAAGCTCCAGGTCCCATTTCAGTTTGGCCGCCAAAGATGGGTAGTTGCTTTGTGTATGCACTGTTCTATAAATTAACGATACTAATTTGCGAGGGACGTCAGTGTCGAGTATAAGCTGTAAAGGGGTGAAGGCGACAGGTTCGAGCGGAAAGTCAGGTGTAAGTGCTCGTATACCTTGGCGAAGCCTAATGTAGAGGAATACGTCGAGTGGTGTAGGTTGTATCCCTTCATATAGGTGTGCCATGGAGCGAAACGTGCCGTCGTGGTAGAGGTCCCCCCAGGTTGTCACATGTATCCTGTGGAGCAATTTACGGAATCCCGGTTCCTGCAGTAAGGGCATAGTAGGGTGATAGACTAGCGGCAACGCCGGGGCATACAGCATCGTCACTTCAAGCCTGGAAGCCAGTCGGGCCCACGCGGTGACCGTGCTGAATATTGTCGTGGGTGTTTTGTCTCTGCCGGACACCACCGCATAGAGAGCGCCATCTATAGGGAGAGGGTGGGCCAGCCAGTGTTCCGCGGCCAGTTGGGGCATGTATCTAGGCTGGTGGAACCAGAAATAAGCATAATGGGCCTGAGCCGCTTGGTAATATAATTCAAAATCTGGTATCCCGAAACCACCTTGGGAGCTGGGTCGAATCAGGACGTCCCATTTTAGACGAGGTGATTTATCGCCCCAGACAAGTTTAATGAATTCAGACCGGAGCTGGTGGAAAAAGGATTTGCCAGGGTAGAACGGAATGTTCAAAAAGAGGTATAGTAGTTGCGGGAGGATCACCATTTTGATCAGAGATGCTCTGCCCGCCATAGACAGAGGCAAGGTAATCCAACGGGCGACGTTATCAGTGATGCGATTCATAGTAGTGCCATAATTGGCGCGCATAAGCTCATCTCTATCCCTCTCTATGTGGATACCCATGTATTTAAAATCGCCGTCGCTCCAGACAAGGGGATAATCCAATTCAAAACGCAAGGTGGAAGGGGTAAGCGGAAATATGCAAGATTTACTCCAATTAATTTGGACACCCGAAAGTCTACCAAATTGTATAAATTCCCGTAGAATAGGGTTTAAATTGTCACATGGGTCGCGTATATACAAAGTTATATCATCGGCATACATTGATATTAATATTTGCCTTTGAAAGCAACGAAGTGGACTGTCGTTGTGATGTTGTCGTAACTTTGCAGCTAGAGGCTCCGTGGCTATTGCGAAAAGGAGAGGTGAAAGGGGGCACCCCTGTCCGGTCCCCCTGGTGATGGGGAAGGCCTCAGACAGTTTACCATTAAGAAGGATTTTGGCAAGAGCGCGGTCGTAAAGGAGCCGAATCCAGGAGATGAAAATCACCAGAAAGCCCATCCTCTCCAAGACGCAAATCACATAATCCCATTCCAGGGAATCAAATGCTTTGGTGGCATCGAGGAAGACGGCTGCCATGGGTAGGTCCTCATGCACTGAGTTGAGGATTGAAAAAAAGATACGCAGATTATGAGAAGTGGCCCTGCCGGGTACAAATCCGGATTGATCGGGGAGTATCAGAGTGGGAAGCAGAAGGCTGATACGATTCGCAATCAGTTTGGCAAGTACCTTTACATCACAATTAAGCAATGAAAGTGGGCGGTAGGAGTCACATTTATTCGAAGGCTTGCCAGGCTTAAGCAGCGATGTAATGAGTGCAACTCTCATAGAGGGCGGCAGATGGCCGACCTCAAGGGCATCCTCATACACTTCACGCAACACTGGAGCCATGAAATCAATATATGTTTTATAAAATTCTATCGGGATCCCGTCGAGGCCAGTGGCTTTTCCGGATTGCATACCCATTATTGCGTCCCTTACTTCGTCTAGCTCAAAAGGCGTACTAAGGAAAGCTCGTTGGGCATCGCTAAGCCAGCCCAAAGAAATATCAGCCAAGTAGTCCTGCAGCTGCAAGACTCCCATTCTGGAGGAGGTGTACATCGTGCTGTAGTGGGAGACAAAGGAATTGAGGATTTGAGCAGTGGACGCTAAAGCTTTCCCCGGCCTTTCGCCCTCGCCATAACGGCGAGCAGTCCAGTATTTGCCTCTAAAATTCGATTCTCTCTCAGCCTCGGCAGTGTAGTCAGATAGTTTTTCCCTTATCTTCCAGAGGACCGCATCAGAGGGAGCAGTGGCTAACACTGTTTCTAAAGTTTTAAGTTCATTTTCTAGGGCCAGTATCCGAGCAGCAATAGTCTTCAGAATCCCAGCACCCTTAGCTATGCAGAACCCTCGTAGTGTCACTTTGAATGCTTCCCAAATAGTTTCCACATCTTTAACCGAGTCTTTATTTCTCCTGAAGAAGTCTAAACATTCATCTCGAAGTTCCTCCTGGAAGGCGGTGTCTAGCAATAGTGAGGGTTGCATCCGCCAAGCAGTGGAGGGGGGGCCTAGGTCCGCTGAGCGTAGAGTGATTTTGACAGGGGAGTGGTCTGAGTAGGTCCTCGGTAGGTGTTGTGCACGAGAAAGTGAGGTAAAGAGTTGGGATGTCAGTAATATAAAGTCAAGTCTGGCCCATGAGCGCTCTTGCGCGGTAAAGTGTGTGCCTTCTTTTATATTAACGTGGAGGTGCCTCCAAGCGTCAATAAGACTATAGTCTGTGATCACTGCGCGTAATTCCGCACGTGCTTTAGTGCAGTGTTGTGGGGCAGGGTGTGACCTATCCAGAGTAGGATCTAGTGTCGTGTTAAAATCCCCCCCCCAAATGAGGTGGTGAGGTCCCGTCCCCACAATAGCCGCCCACAGCTCAGCAAAGAACCCCGGGTCATCTATGTTGGGGCCATAGCAGCAAACCAATGTGACCGCCACTTGTCCCAGTCTCCCCCACAGTATGCAGTACCGCCCTTGAGAGTCAACCCTGGATCCAGCCATAACAAAGGGCGTGCCTCTCCGCACCGGAATCGCCACACCTCGAGCGTACGTTGAGTAAGACGAGAATACAGCATGGGCCGCCCATCTACTAGCAAAAGTATGAGTAGTATGTGGTCTGAAGTGCGTTTCTTGTAGAAAGGCTATGTGTATTGAATGGCGATCCAGGTAGGATAGGACTTGCCGCCGCTTCCGGGGATCCCCTAGCCCCCTAACATTCCACATCAATATATTCAGGTCAGTGTCACCCATGAGTAGTGTATAGCCCTATCACCTAACACATCCCCTGCCAGTAGCCCGTGAGTAAGCACCTTAAAGGAAAGCATGACCCGTACAGCAGTATCCATGAGTAATCTGTCGCTTGTGTGTGTAACCTGCACCACGAAAAAGACATCTCGCACACAACTTTCAAAGCCAACCTCATCAATTGTAAGTGAGTTATCAGTAGATTTCGTGAATAACGATAGAACGAAACAGCTCAACCAAACAGTTCCCCCCTCCCCACTCCCACCATACAAAAACCCCAGTAACTGGGCTTCAAGAGCCGTCAAAACATCAAGTACACTCAGTGCAGTATGATACAGTAATCCTCGTGCGCCCACCCGCCACTCTATCTTCCCTCCCTGCAGAGCCTTGGACAATAATAACACAAGCATTGCAAAGAGTATGACTAAGAATGCGCAAAGCGCCAGCTCTTAATTTCCCAGCAGAGTCTAGTTGCATAAGTCATACAGATACGTGTCAAAGTGCGCGGCATATAGTCATACACGGGAAGAATAAAGCAAGTAGCTCCTGTCACAGTTTGATCACGCCAGAATATATACTGCCAGTGGATAATTGTAGCCAGTGCGACCAGTAGGCCAAAACACCTAAGTAGGCCAGCATCAAGGGTCCATTTCACTGCAAAATGAGTGCTCCCATCCACCACCCACTGAAGCAACCCAAACTTGCCAGGAATCCCATCCTCCCCCCTCCCTTTAACAACAACTAAACTTCCCAACATTTGTATCAGTGTGAAAAAACACAATGGGATATACCCTTTGGGGTGTAGTCTAGTAGCGCACATAGCCACCCCCCACTCCTCGTGCCTTTTCCTTTCCGGCCACCCAAAGTACAACCGAGGTAGTGGGGGGGGGGGGTGCCTGGAATACTTTACCACCATAGTACAGCGCTCGACCAGCGACCTCAGTAGCACATGAAGCGACCACCACAACCAGGGCCCAACAGGGGAATCCGGAATGGGCACTCAAATGACAGCACAGGAGTCACGTGGTCAGTGTCCTGTGTCATTCATCTTTATTGGCCGAATGAAAGTCGTCTTGTCTGTCATCACCGCTATGCTTGTTCTCTGCACGTTCCCGCTTAAGTCTCTTAACAAAGTCTTCCACTTGCTGAGGACTGGTAAAGAAATGTTGTTTTGCTTGATGTGTCACTCTTAATTTGGCATGGTAGAGCAGCGCATAGTCAATTTGTAGTGCCCTCAGCTTTTTCTTGACGTCTAAAAATTTACGCCGTTGTTCTTGCACTATCGGGGTGAAATCCGGATAAATGGAGAATTGTACCCCATCACAGGACAGTGTACGGTTGGTGCGAGCCACCCGTAGTGCAGCATTACGGTCCCGATAATTCAGAAGGCGGGCAATGATGGGTCGCGGCGGGGTCCCGGTAGCAGGCCGAGGGCCAAGTGACCGGTGAGCTCGTTCAACAATAAATTGCTTGGAGAAGGCCCCAGGGCCAACCGCCGCGATCAGTATTTTCTCCACATAGTCCTCCATGCGTCCTGTGTTTGTAGTTTCCGGAACTCCAATCACGCGGATATTATTGCGACGACTTCTGGCTTCCAACTCCTCATTCTTAGCGGCTATGAGCCGTAGCACATTGTCCATTCTCGCAATTTGCGTCGTGTGGGTGGCCATCGTATCATCATGGTCGGAAATGCGTTGCTCAGTCGCCGTAATGCGCTCCTCATGCGCATCCAGCTTGTGTACCATGACGTCCATTCTCGATGACATCCTGTCCACTTTGTCAACTATGGTAGCGAACCCCTGCCTCATTTCATGCATCACCTGCTGAAAGTCGGAGGCGGCAGGGCTGGTGTCAGTGTCCATCCCAGCGACGGTTTGGGAGCTTCCCGCCTCCTGTGTGTTGCGCAGCCCTTTTTTGGTCGCAGCTGAATCGAACGATAGTTTGGGCTGTCTATTGTCCGGTTTGCCCATGGTTAGTCGGTTGCAGGTATGCGAAACAGAGGATAGGGAAGGTCCTCCTCAATGGGTGAGAAGTGAGTTGGAAGCGGCGCAAAGCGACCCAGCACAGCTCCCCTGGAAGCGCCTCTTCGTGAAGCGACAGTGAATGGCTGTGCAATGGGAGAGCAGTCTTATGCCAGTCTCAGGGATAGCGATATCGGGTCAAATCAGTGGTGGATCCACAGCGCAGGAAAGGTGAACAGGTGGCGAAGTGATTACGATCAGCGGTCGCCCTCCTAGAGCCGAGACCCCCCAGACGATGCAGGAGGAAGAGAGCGTCGCGAGCAGCAGTCCGGGCTGACGCTGTGAAGTTCACTTCTCACCGGCAAGCACTCCCCACGGCACAAGGAGGGGGTAGCATTAAAGAAGAGACCTAGCAACAGTAGATGAGCGCCGAAAAACACCGGAGCAAGCCGAAGCGGTAAGTCCGTGGCAAAATGGCGTCTCCCCAGGTCCCAGCAAGTAGAACAGGCACATAGATCGCTGTATACTGCAGTTGCGAAGTAGCGAGGCTTCAATAGTCCCAGAAATGCAAGTTCGTAAATCCCGTCCCAGAGGCGGAGGGTGCAGGATGAGCTCTCTGCCCGAGGCCGGCGGCCCCACGCTGATCCCCCGGCGCCCCAGGGCACCACGGCTCGCAACTCAGGTGCAAGGGGCGAACGATATCGCAGGCAGCACCCAGATCCCCAATAATAGTCACCAGGCGTACCGCATGCAATCCGTGGGCGCTAGTGTCCAGAAAGCTGAGTCGGCAAGGGCATCCACGCAGCAGCGTCTTGCAGCACCCTCTGCACGAGATGGCCGCCAGTCTCGTCGGCCGTTATCGCCGAGCAGCGCGACGCTTCCAACAGGAGCAGTGGAGTGGGATAGTGGGCGCCCCACTCCCAGGGGCAACAGCACCACCGGACGCACTCAGGGCTGTCTTATGGTCATATGGTGAATCGGAGCTGGTCGGGGACGCCGCGCGGATGGGTACGCTGTGGGGGCCCACCTGCCTCGTGGTGAGCCTCGGTCTCTCGTAGGCCGCCAGCCCCGCCAGCGGTCACAGCAGGTCCACAGCTCCGCTCCGGCCGAAACTTCCTGTCAACATAACTTCGGATAGGAGGGTGGCGGAGCACTGAAACTTTCACCGAAGCCGCAGTGATGTACCATCCGTGGGTCAGTATGGTCAGGTCGAGCACGGGTGGCAGAATTACAGGATAAATATTGGATTTGTAGTCCAGGCAGCAGGAGCCTCACATCAGTGCGGCCATTCTGCTAGTGCGCCCTCTAGCGCCCCATTTGGCAAGATAGTTGTTGATCAAATAGACAGATGTTATTTCTAAGGCATATTTCAGCCATTTCACTTATCATCTTGGAGTGTTGCACATATTTGATATCTTTCTGACGTACAAAGTATTTAATCCTATCACATGGTTGATAGATGTATAGAGGGACACCACATCAATGGTGACAAGGAAGTAGCCATCTTGCCAATGTGTTTTTTCCAAGATTCTCAAAATATCCCCAGTGTCCTTTATATAGGAATTCAATGTAGCCACCTTAGGGGCTAGAAAGTAGTCCATGTATTTTGAGACTGATTCGTAAACTCCAGCGACACTAGATATTATTGGTCTAAGGGCGGGTTCACTAATGTATGTACTTTGGGGAGGGAGTAGCTCACTGGGATCACCGGGCTTTCGATTTTCAGAAATGTTGCTTCCTCCATACTAAGCAGACCCCTTTCTGGCCATGGGTCTATCTTGTCATGTAAGGTCAATGTTAATTCATTGATTAGATTTTGTTTGAGTTTTTTGTAGTTTCCTGGAATATTGAGTTGCTATTATGTCTTTTTTTGATATTATGTCTTATCCATTTTTACAATATTTCCGCCTTTATCAGCTGGCTTGATTTCTATAATGCGATTGTTCATTAGTTCTTGTAAGGCATTTCTTTCTGTTTTAGTTAGATTTTCTTTTTGTTTGTCTTGTACCTTGTTGTTCAGATTCTCTAAGTCTGTTGTTACCAGTTCATGGTACAAGTCAATCCTGTTGCCTGGAGTAAGCGAATGGATGTGTGTGTAGACCTAGGAATCAGTGAGTGGGTATGTAGTAACTGGTATTGGTGTGTCTATGGTTTTGAGAATGACAGTCTGTATTTTAGAGAGGGTGTATCAAAGGCTATATTAGGCTTTGAGGAGGTGCATCAGAGGACCACGTGGATGATGTCATCAGTGATGTCATTTGAGATGTCATCAGTGATGTCATCAGTGATGTCACTGACCATGTCATGAGTGATGTAATATGCGATGTCATCAGCAGTGCATTGCGGGGGCGTGAGTTATACTTAGCTCAACTAACTATAATGGACAAATTTCTCTGGCTTTGTACAAGTAAAATGTCCAACTAACTATAACATCCTTGAAACCTGTGGGTTTTTTCAGTGAATTTCTATGGTTTTTTAAATATTAATTTCTAACTTTAACGTCCTTGAAACCCATATTTTTTCAGTGAATTTCAAAGGTTTTTTTAAATGCTAATTTTTAACCATAACATCCCTGAAACCTATGGTTTTTTCAGTGAATTTCAAAGGTTTTTTAAATGCTAATTCCTAACTATGCCTACAGAGGTAGGACATGTGCAGAAAGAGGAAGAAAGGCGCAGAAAGAAGCAAGGGAAATGCAGAAAGAGGCAACAGAAGTCCAGAAAGAAGAAGAAAGGTGTAGAAAGAAGCAAGAGATATGCAGTAAGAACCAACAGAGGTGCAGAAATAGGCCTTGTTGCAAAGTCATCCTGTGCCCCCAACTTTTTGCTGACTGGTACAGTAGGTAACTGACTGACTAACTAGGCCCGGAGCCAGTGCTATGCTGAAAGACACTTAGAATACAGTGAAAACACCTAGATACTCTAGGGTACACAATGGGTTGCGGTACCCCTGTGATTGCATTACTGCCCCTGAAAGGCCCTAGTACATAGTAGGGCAGGGTGATTAAAACTACCTCTAACTCAGAGGTGCTGAAAGATGCAAGAGAAGTGCAGAAAAACGCAACAGAGGTGCCGAAAGGGGTAAGAGAGGCACAGAAAGAGGCACGAGAATTGCTGAAAGAAGCAACAGAGCTGTAGAAAGGGGCAAGTGAGGTGCAGAAAGAAGCTAGAGTACCGTAGAAAGAACCAACAGAGGTGCAAAAAGAGGCAAGAGGGTTGCAGAAAGAAGCAACAGAGGTGCAAAAAGAGGCAAGAGAACTGCAGAAAGAGGCAAGTGAGATGCAGAAACAAGCAAGAAAGGTACAGAAAGAGGAAAGACGAGTGCAGAAAGAGACAGCGGGGTTCAGAAAGAAGCAAGACAGATGCAGAAAGAAGCATGGAAAGTGCAGAATGAAGCAACAGGGGTGCAGAAAGAAGCAAGAGAAGTGCAGAAAAAAGCAACAGAGGTGCAGAAGGAGGCAAGAGAACTGCAGAAAGAGGCAAGAGATTTGCAGACGCTTGTCTTTCTCATCTGGAGTTCTGGAGGAGAAGTCTTTTGGTGAAAATATATATATATTGAAAACTGCAAATACCAGGTTGCATAGCAAAGACGCCAGTGGGCGGGACTACATTAATATTAATTGAAGAAACGTGACGCTGCTTCTCCCTACAGGCCATTTCCCAAGATGAAGGGCGCAGTGACGCCCGAAACACGGTGGAAGTTCTATGGCGATATTTGCTCGTGCTGATGAAGTGTGTGCTGTGCTGCCAAAAGAAAATAAATAATTTCATCACGGTTGCGTATGGGCCTCCAACTGTTGGTGTTCTCTCTCATTTGTATATATATATATATATATATATATATATATATATATATATATATACAACACATTCCTCTTTTACAAGAATACGCTGGCATCCCATTTAAAGATTTTCAAGTGCTTTTATTTCTTTTAGGAGTATGCAGCAGTTCACTTCCCAAACCTTATGCGTTTCAACTCTCTCTGAAGTCTTGATCCCAGGTGAGCTTTCTCTTATCTTTTCAAATTGACCACGTGATTCTCCTTCATCCAACTACCTTTTTATTCAGTGGTTTTCGGTCATATAAATTATGTGGAGTGCGCAATGCAAACTTTAAAAGTAATTCTTTAAATACAGCAGCATGTTTGTTGGCATTAAAATTCATTAATAAAAGCTGCACTTCTCTGTATTTATTTTTCCAGTCCTAGTGCGCAAAAAAATAAGCTACATACATGGTGCTCCTGCTCTTGGTTCTACTTCTCCATTCACGCAATTGAATACCTTTAAATCTGCAAGCAGGAAGCAAGTGCTCCTTTTTAGGTCAAGGACTCCGTCGCACTGCTGTAAGCAGTGTGGGCGGAGCCCGAAGATTTTATGTTTCTTAGAGGGGACTTGGAACCCACCCCTCTTCTCTATTGGCTGGCCTAGTAAATGCTGGCCAGCCATTGGAGGAGAGGGGCGTCACTCGGTCCAAGCCCCTGTCTTTTTCGGATTCGGGGCGTGTTTTTTAACTTTCTTTCTATTTACTTTCTCTCGTCTTCCCATTGGCTGGAATTTTACATTCCAGCCAATGGGAAGAGGAGAGAACGAAAACACGCCCCCCAATCACGAAAATGGCGGTGGTTTCTCCGAATCATTTCTGCTTTGCCTCGGAGAAACGTGGTGGTGTGGAGCGCTCCTCGGGGAGACCGGCGTGCTGGACCCGCTTCTACAATGCAGGTGAGATGCCCTTTCTGCCCTCCTTCCCTCGTTGTGCTAGCTTTCTTGCCCCATCGTTGTGTGCCCGCTTTCCTGCCCCCTCATTGTGCTTTGTTTCCCACCCCCTCATTGTGCTTTGTTTCCCGCCCGTCCTCCCCTCATTGTGCTTTGTTTCCCGCCCGCCCCCCGTTGTGCTTGGTTGCCCGCTTGCTCCTCGTTGTGCTTTGTTTCATGCCCCCCCTCGTTGTGCTTTGTTACCCGCCCCCCCTCGTTGTGCTTTGTTTTCCGACCCTCCCCCTCGTTGTGCTTGGTTGCCTGCCTGCTCCTCGTTGTGCTTAGTTGCCCGCCCGCTCCTCGTTGTGCTTTGTTTCCCGCCTGCCCCCGCCTCGTTGTGCTTTGTTTCCCGCCCCTCCTCGTTGTACTTGATTGCCCGTCCGCTCCTCGTTGTGCTTTGTTTCCCGCCCCACCTCGTTGTGCTTTGTTTCCCACCCCCCTCGTTGTGCTTTGTTTCCTGCCCCTCCCTCGTGGTGCTTTTTTTCCCCGCCCCCCTCTCGTTGTGCTTGGTTGCCCGCCCGCTCCTCGTTGTGCTTGTTTTTATTTTGTTTTCTTTCCATTGCAGGCTATGTTAATAACATGGTACCTACTCTCTAGTCAGAAATGAGTGTTTAGGACACATATTTTTCTTGCAGGCCTGTTGTGCTATCAGAAAAAGAAGTTTCTGAATGGACGTTTTTGTGCGTTATACCACAGCAGTGGGTGCCCTTTCTACCGATGCAACAAAGACTGTCATATTTCTGAGACTACTGGAGAGAGGTTCAAGTTGTAACACGCACAGCCAAGACCAATTGCAAGACCTACTCCAAATTGATCTCCTGTTTGCTTGGTCTATGCCAGTGTTTGACTGTTGTGCTGTATTTTGATACATTAACTCATCCGGCTGCAGGCATCCCCAGCAGAATAGAACAGTTAAATAAGAGCCTGTCTTGACTCGAGTGAAACTACTAATCCTAGGGTTTCTAGTTGTTTCAGAAAATGCAATGGATGAGACTGATTAAAGGGGTTCATAGCACCGGGGTTCTGTTCATTGAGTTAAAGCTCAGAGATTGGGGTGTGTGTATGTGGCTCGCTGTGTGTGTGTGTGTGTGTGTGTGTGTGGCTCGCTGTGTGTGTGTGGCTCGCTGTGTGTGTGTGGCTCACTGTGTGTGTGTGGCTCGCTGTGTGTGTGTGTGTGGCTCGCTGTGTGTTTGTGTGGGTCGCTGTGTGTGTGGCTCGCTGTGTGTGTGTGGCTCGCTGCGTGTGTGTGTGGCTCGCTGTGTGTGTGTGTGGCTCACTGTGTGTGTGTGTGTGTGTGTGTGTGGCTCGCTGTGTGTGTGTGGGGGGCTCTCTGTGTGTGTGGGGGGCTCTGTGTTTGTGTGTGTGGGGCTCTCTGTGTGTGTGTGTGGGGCTCTCGGTGTGTGTGGGGGATCTCTGTGTGTGTGTGTGGGGCTCTGTGTGTGTGTGTGTGGGGCTCTCTTGTGTGTGTGTGGGGGGCTCGCTGTGTGTGTGTGGGGCTCTGTGTGTGTGGGGGGGCTCTGTGAGTGTGGGGGGGTCTGTGTGTGTGGGGGGCTCTGTGTGTGTGTATGGGGCTCTGTGTGTGTGTGTGGGGCTCTGTGTGTGTGATGGGCTCGCTGTGTGTGTGAGTGGGGCTCGCTGTGTGTGTGGGGGGGCTCACTGTGTGTGGGGCTCTGTGTGTGTGTGTGGGGGGGGCTCTGTGTGTGTGTGTGTGTGTGTAGGGCTCTGTGTGTGTGTGTGGGGGGGGCTCTGTGTGTGTGTGTGTTGGGCTCTGTGTGTGCGTGTGTGTGGCTCTGTGTGTGTGTGGGGGGCTCTGTGTGTGTGTTGCTCTGTGTGTGTGTGTGAGGCTCTGTGTGTGTGGGGGGCTCTGTGTGTGTGTGGGGCTCTGTGTGTGTGGGGGGGGCTCTGTGTGTGTGTGGGGGGGGCTCTGTGTGTGTGTGTGGGGCTCTGTGTGTGTGTGTGTGTGGGGCTCTGTGTATGTGTGTGGGGCTATGTGTGTGTGTGTGGGGCTCTGTGTGTGTGTGTGTGGGGCTCTGTGTGTGGGGGGCTCTGTATTTGTGTGTGTGTGTGTGGGGGGCTCTGTGTCTGCGAATACTCTCTACTACTCTCTAATGCTCACCTATTGCCATTGTAAATGACAATACCATTTATTTATGTTTTAAGGAAAAAAAATGTCATGAGCAATGCCAATAGCTCTACCTTTAATAATGCCGAGACCATTGCATTGTAAATGCTTGTTTGCTCCCTTGCCTTTCTCCAGTCCGATTTCTTGTAGGAAATTCCTGTCTTCTTTCGTTTTTGTGGAGGAGGGCGGGTCAGGCTCCTTTGAATGAAATCCGCCACATAATTCTTCGTGAAAGGGGCCCCAGACCAGGCAGGGCGGCTCCGGCCAAATGGGCACGAAGAACCTCATTTTAATATCAAACACATTTCTCTTAAGCAAGAAGATGCCGGCATCTCATTTAAAGAATTTCAAGTGCTTTTATTTCTTTTAGGAGTATGCAGCAATTCACTTCCCAAACCTTACGCGTTTCAACTCTCTCTGGGGTCTTGATCACAGGTGAGCTTTCTCCTATCTTTTCAAAACGACGATGTGATTCCACTTTATCCAACCACACACATATGTGTGTATGTGTGTGTTGTGTGTTTGCCAATATGTCAGTAGTATCCTTCTTTTCTTTATATTCCTGAAGGGCATCAAACAACAACTGAAAGTCATTTGGTATTGTCTGATGTGACTGTGCAGTATAGGTAGCTGCCTAAATGTAGAAATTTGAAGCTGCATATGCCCTTTTCAAGAATATTTCCATCTTTTATCAGTGGGATCTGACAAAGATGCTTCCTCTGATGCCAAAGAGGAAAGAGTTGTATACAAAACAAGGGGACCCAAATAGAATAGGTCAGGGACCGTGAGAACTAACTTATTACAAAAAACAGTGGTACCTGAAATAGGAAAAAATATATGTGCAATGAATATAGCCCCAATCAGTACTATATTTTAGCCAATATCCAGCCGGACAAAGGCGAGTTTAATATGCAGAATAGTTACAATAGAACACAAATCCAAGTCAAATAACAGTGGGATACAAGTCTGTATCCATGAACTCACATATTAGGCAAACAAACAAAGTAAAAAGGCTCAGGCAGTTTGTGGTTGTTTCTAAAAGGTAATGCAGGACTAGGGAAACAACAATTATAGAAAAGGTCACCTTTACACAAATTATATAAAAAAATCACTGTGTATAAGGTTGACAACTGTGTCGACAGCGTTTCGATCCTTATCTGTAGACTATTGGATCATCATCAGGACTAAGAGATAAAGTGCCTGCAAGCATTTGCCTGTAAATTACTGTATTTTTAAACATGGAAATAAGGAAGAAAAAAGGGGGAAAAGAAGGAAATACATAAGGTGGTGAGTCAGGGATTAATAATGCAGATAGCGCCACGAAACACACACCACCTGATAATACTGAAACGGATCATGGCAACATGATCATGATGGCTGATTTATTTTCCATGAGGGGGTTGTGACGCCCTAAAATTCGGACAATTGGGGTGACGTGAGGGTAGGAAGGAAGCGCGGTTAGCCATGCATTAAATATGGCATGGACCTTAAGCAAAAAAACGGTACTGTTGATTTGACATGGTGCCTGGAGTGTGGAATACAATATCAATAAGTGCTGCTTTCAGTGTGCGCGTGTTACTACAGCGGAGTTTAAAACTAGGGGGGTACCTGCAGTCAAGCCCTGTGAATGAGGGCTAGTGTAACCTGGTCCGGATTGCAGGTGAGCCCATGGACCTGAGGATTAGATGAGGAGGGTATTTAAGGGGTTGTAGCTTATGACAATGGATTGTGGATGAGAAGGTCGGACAGCATACCCTGGAGTAATGGATTCTGTCACAGAGAGATTCTGAATGGACTGAATCAGCGCCTTCTCAGTGGAATGTTGGATTCTATCAAGGAGAGATTCTGAAAGAGCGGAATCAGTTCCTTCACAATGGAGGACACGGAGGGTGATTCATGACAAGGTAGTCAGATTTGGCAGCCTGAGGGGGAGGAAATAACAATGTAAAGTGGGCTTAGACACGTTAGAGACGATCTAAGGAAAACGGGGGGGGGGGGTAATCTTACCTAATTTAGAGCGCCATTTTATATGGGTCCAAGTCGGCGCGTAATGCGAAGTGGGCCTGAAAGAGTAAAAAGAAAATTTAGGATCAAACGCCTCGCAGTCGGTGTAAGGATAGAGGGGGGCGCTTACCTGACATGTCGCTCGTTGTGCTTAAATGTTCTGGGCGCAATCCAAGGAGAAGGATCCGGTTCCTTGGAGGGGTTTGAAATGGAGACGAGTGGTAAGTCATGTGACTAAGTGAGGTGGTCATGTGACCAGCGATGTGGTTCAGAGTCGTGAGCGGTTTTTAGAGTAGACATTTGATTTGGATACTCGCCGGCCATCTTGGAGTGGAGATATACAAAGTGAAGGCAGTATAAAGAGATTGTAATAAAGCATGGAAATGATAATATACCTGTGACTTTGGTAAAAGGATTTATGGTTAAATTGAGTGACTTGGAGTGACAGATACACGAAGATAAATTAGAGGAAGTCGTGTGAAAACATCGTATCAATGTAAAATTGGTGACTTTGAAAAATACATATTGTGAGTGATAGCTGCTATTGAATAAGGATTAACATGATGGGCGGCATTACTGGTTCAGGGTACTTGGATAAGGGCGAGGAGGCCATGTTGGTCCTCCTCGACCTGTCCGCCGCTTTCGATACGGTGTCCCACAAAATACTTTTAGATCGACTGGAGCAGATTGGTCTGGGTGGCACTGCTCTGTCATGGATTAGTTCTTTTCTCCAAGGACGATCCCAGAGGGTCCTTCTTAGACCGTTTACATCGGAGTGCAAACCTCTTGTGTGTGGAGTCCCGCAGGGCTCTGCTCTGAGCCCACTGTTTTTTAATGTCTACTTGGCCCCTTTGGCCAATGTAGTGGAATCATGTGGAGTCAGAGTGATCTCTTATGCTGATGATACACAGCTGATATTTTCCTTTAGAGATCACTCTGACTCCAGCCTTTCTAGCTTTCGCCACTGTCTGAGCAAAATTTGCTCTTGGATGTCGGTTAACCATCTCCGACTTAATACTGACAAGACGGAGGTCCTGTTTTTTAATCAAAAAATGATCATATCTCCCTCACTGTGGTGGCCAACAGTACTCAACCCCCCTCCCATCCCGGTGCATGCCGCCCGCAATCTGGGGTTTCAATTTGATGATATGCTTTCTTGTGGCCCTCAAATTAACAAGGTCACTGCTGCCTGTTTCGGAAAATTAAAGATGATGAGAAAGATATTCCCATTTCTGCCGATGGACGCGCGCAGAACGGTTACTCAGGCCTTAATAACCTCCCATTTGGATTATGCCAACAGTCTTTATGCTGGGGCTCCTGTGTATCAAATTGAACGTCTTCAAGTAGTTCAAAATGCTGCAGCAAGACTGATTGGCAATATCCCTTTCAGACATCCGATTTCCGCATTTCGCAAACAGCTTCACTGGCTACCTATAGCCAGTCGCATTAAGTTTAAAACGCTTATTCTTGCTTACCGAGCCCTGAACGGAACAGGACCAGAATATTTAAGAAAGAGATTGGTACTTTCCCATTCTGTCAGAAACCTACGTTCTAACAACTTACGTCTTATGACTGTTCCACGCTTCCGCCGTGCTAGAATGGGTGGCAGAGCCTTTGCAGTCCTTGCTGCCAAACATTGGAACAGCTTACCTTTAGACCTCAGATTTGCCCCTTCCGAAGCTCTGTTTCGTGGCCGGTTGAAAACCTGGCTATTTTCATCTATCTAGATTGATTCTCCTTTTCTGCTTACAGCCTTAGCGCCGGGACACCCCCAATGGGGGTAGCCGTGCGCTCTATAAGATTCATAAATAAATAATAAATAAATAATAAATAAATGCGATCAGAGGCAGGTGAATCAGTTACCTTGATTATGTGTATAATCAATGTAAATTGCTATGCAATGGAAGGCAGTTTGTTGAGTCTGGCGTTGCCACATAGCATAAATAGTTACAAAACCTATCTTGAGCATATACTTCCTCGTTAAACTAGAAACTAGCTGTCCAATCTTACAGTCATGTACATGATCAAATTGGATATTCTGAAATAAATGCATATGGCTAAGGAATGAAAAAGCTGTTTGGCAAATCTGCTAGTGCCACGTGACTTAGATTATAAGACTGCCTAGAGTCTGAGTATGAAACATATTACACTTGTACATTCAAAGCGTGCTAGGAGCAGGTTGGAGTAAGGATATAACTCACACACATATTTGGTACCATTACGTGAAATGATGTCCTAACATTAATGGTGGTTGGATGGTTGTTAAGCAGGTTCTGGACACAAGAGGGGAGTTACAGCAATGTTGTCCAGTCTTCCAACCGGATGAGACCTCTGTGAATACTTCCCGTGCGCAGGTTCCTTTTCACTTCCTCTCTGTTGAACAATTGAGCGAGGTCCGCTCCCCTTGGGGGCACTTTCACCACACTTACTACTGTCCAACGGATGTCATCTTCAGTGTGACCCAAAGTATCAAACTGATCTACCAATGGGGCATTGGGTGTCTTGCAGCGAAGCCTGCTCCTGTGTTGGCAGAGCCTGATTCGTATTTTTTGCGTCGTCTACCCAATATAGATCTTGTCACATGGACACAAAATGGCATAGATAACACTGCTAGTGTTACAGTTGGAAAATTCTCTAAGTACAGATTTGTGGTACCAAACATAAATTCTTTGCAATCTGAAGTAAATCTACAGACAGTGCCGTTCCCACATTTGGCATTTCCTATTAGTCGTGAGAGAACCCAGTGATCGTTCAGTGTGCTAGTGCTAGGTGGACATGGTAGTGCTGCCCTAACTAAATGGTCCTTAATGTTTTTACTCTTCTTAAATGCGAAGAGGGGTCTGTCTAGGTTCAATATTCCTGCATTGATGACATTCCAAGGTTTGAGTATGCTTTTACGTAGTTTGAGTGAGGATGGGGATAAAGTGGTGACACATACAATGCGGTTCATTGGTTGTTTGGGTTTCGGTTCAAGGAGGCATTCTCTAGGGCCAGTACCAAGCTCTTTTTAGAGCATTGCACACTAGTCTTTTCGGGTACCCTCTAGCTGTGAGTTTGCAGCTGAGCACTTTGGCTTCCGTGAGATAGTCCTCTTTCAGTGTGCAGTTGCGTCTAATTCGCAAAAACTGAGAGTAAGGTAATGATCTCTTAGTGCTCTAGGATGGTGCTGTCATATTTAAGCAATGTATTGCGTTCAGTGGGCTTCCTGAATAAGCTAGCAATAAGCTGGCCCTCCTTATGCACAATGTTTAGGTCTAGAAAAGGGATGGATGTCTTGCTGTGGGATAGTGTAAATTTAAGTCCTCCACAATTATTATTCAGCCAATGCAGAAACTGATTTAGCATGGTCTGTGTGTTGCGCCAGATCATGAAAATGTCGTTGATGTATCGCTTCCACATTGCTATAGCAATGTGGAAGGGGTTCTCCAGTGTGAGTATTAAGTTGGTTTCAAGGGCATCCATATAAAGTATAGCCAACTTGTGGGCAAAACTCACATATTAGACAAACAAACAAAGTAAAAAGGCTCAGGCAGTGTGTGGTTGTTTCTAGAAGGTAATGCAGGAATAGGGAAACAACAATTATAGAAAAGGTTACCTTTACACAAATTATGTACAAAAATCATTTTTGTTTGTCCAATATGTGAGTTCATGGATACAGGCTTGTATCCCACTGTTATTTGACTCGCATTTTTGTTATATTGTAACTATTCTGCATATTACTCTCGCCTTTGTCCGGCTAGATATTGGCTAAAATATAGTACTGATTGGTGCTATATTCATTGCACATATATTTTTCCATATTCCAGGGACCACTGTATTTTGTAATGAAAGAGGAAGGAGATACCATACTAGCCAATATAGTGTTGAATTTTGGTGTTTGTGAAAATTTCTCCCTATAGGAATTCAAGACATATTGTTTTTCCTAGAAAACAAGGGAAAACAGTTTTTTCAATTTCCTTTCATTCCTTTAAATACATGTTCTCAATGACCTCATGAATAGGCAAGTCATCAGCCACTGGAAAAGTACATTGCGAAAGAAAGCCTTCTTCCTGGGTCTGTTTCTCCTGAAACCACAACATTCCTCTAACATGCTTAAGTATGTCGTAAAACTTAAGCCCTTGGACATACCTGCCCATGCGACCACCCGAAGTCTTCCTCATCATCTGTGTTTAGCCTTTGTTTTTCTGCAGCTTGCTGTGATAAAGCAGAAGCCATCGCCTCATCTATCATTGTCTGTAGAGTTGATGGTGATACTGATATCATCTCCTCAGGATCAGCCTGACCCTCTGCAGAAGTGCCAGAAATGGAATCCATAACAACATGAGACGAGTCCAGGCTGCGACTTCCGGCTTTATAGAGATTGCTAAGCAATCAATTCTTGTCTCTGGAGAATAAAAATAAATGAATAGCTCCTCTCATGAAAAGGCATTAAACACAAACACATGTGGGTGCTGATTTTCCGTAAATAAAAAGAGCACTACGGTTTGAACTTGTGCTAACATTAGCTTGTGTTTACAGTGCCCTCCATCCTTCCTCATCATCACAGGATATCACAGGACTACTGTTATTAATTCTGTTTTCTAAACAAAACTCATCTACTTTTGCTTGAATAAGCAGAAAATATTCTTAAAGAAATCTCCTTTCTGCGCTGAATCAAGGACAGGTCTTACTTTATCAGCTATGTTAACAATGTATCAGTTCAATTGTACAGCTAAAACAGTAAGAATGGATGAATCTTAATGTACCCTTGAGAGAGCGCTACACAGAAGTGAAAACTTGTAGGGGTGCATCATATGTACACGTAGTCAGCACCCGCATATATAAAGGGTTTACTAATCAGGTTCAAATGCAATGTAGGGTTGAGAACTGAAGTATTTGATGTTAGAACTACATGCAGAACAAATGTTAAGGGTTTTGAAACACTAATGATGGTGTTTTAATAGATTACCATTGTATGTTTAGGTCTGCTTTATTAAAATTCATATTTGCATTTATATTTATACGTGATAAGCTTGCTTAAAGTAAAAAATGTATTTGCTTAAAGTTGGAGGCCTAAAGAACGAAAGGATTGTTCATGTAGGATGTTGGGCCTATAAAACATGCAGAGGTCGAGTCCATGGAAATCGGGTAGGCCTGACTGGAAATGTTTTGCTTAGCATTAAATGGTAGAAATGTTTAGTAAAAGCGGCATTTGGCTAAAACTAATCAACGTTAAAGAAAGTGTGAGCCGATTCTCATGTATTTCCTTGCAGGTGCCGACCAAGTAGAGAGTAGAGTAGAAGGGCCCATTGTGTATGAGTGTTAGGATGCTAGACTCAGACATGGAGGAGTAGCCGAGGAATTTAAAGATACAACTTGAAGCGACTGAGAGTCTGGGACCCAAGGACGTTTGAATCAACAAGGATGGAAAGGTGCCATAATGGACATTTTTGGAAACCAACACCTTCGAGAGGGGCGTACCTGAAGGCGTGTCGCCAGTATTGTGGGGTTTTGCATTAGGGACAGAACCCGAGGGTGGAGGTAGAGCAGATGGGCTGAGGAGCTAGAGAGAGCGGTTGGATTGGCAAAGAGCTTAGCTAAGACTGAGGATTCTCTAGGCTGAAGAGAAAATTAGTGTACTTCTTTGGAAGTCACCACGGCTGACACCTTTTGTTAGGGTGGGCGATTGCTGAGTAGGGATGTCACATAGTATAGTGTAGGGACAGATTAACTTGACTTTTTCTTTTCAATGCATACCAGATCTCAAGTTACAGCAATTTTTGTTAGCCTGATGTTTCTGGAATTGATTCTCGTATTATTCATAAGCCGCCTAAGACTTTTCCGTAGGATTATGTTTGTATTAGTGCCTGTTTATCTTCTGAACCTCGTGTTGAGGTGTTTGTATCTTCAGCTGTTTTCATTTCTGTAATAAATCTTCAAACATAGTTTTGGTCAGTGGTTCTTTGGGGGAAGCAACTGGGATTAGTAGAAGGTATTGATTGTTGGTAAATAGACTGCCTAATTCACTCTATGACAGGTAAAAAGGTCCAGACGACCTGTGACGGGATTCTGGGAAGTGGTAAGCTAGTTCCAGAATGAAAATCCCGCCTTATCAGTTGGTAGCAGAGTAGGATGGTTTATCTTCTGGAGTGAGGGTAATCTAGAGTAGGTTGAGATTTCCCCGAGGCCCATAGAGAACAAATGACGAGTATCCAGAAAGTCGCGGACGGAGGATGGCGTTCCATGGAAACTGACGGAGAGTAACGGTGCAGCAGAAAGCAGCAGCTCGGAAGAGAGTGAGTATGAAAAAGGGTCATGCGTGTTAGATTGCGGTGTTACGGTTGTATTGTTGTGTTGTATTGTCTTGCGGAGTTGAGTGCCTGTAGTGTGCGAGGAAGATCAGGTTGTGAGCGCGTGCAACCAGTGAAAACCTTAGGCTCAAGTGGAGCTTAAGTGGTTCGGGTGTATCGAACACCTATAGTAATTGTCGACCATTGTTAAAGGGGGTCATGAGGTACCATTGACCGCCCGCAGGACCGAGATAGGGGGAATGAATGTGTGAGTGTGTGGGTAACGGACGCTGGTCGGAAGTTGTCGTGTGTCTGTAACCTATCAGTGAGGCGATTGTCCGGTCGTTCATGGACAGACATTTGCCGGTTCGGTGACAATTACAGTTAGACTGTGGCCGTACAGTCAAGGAAGTGGCTGCTTGGTCGGAAGTGATCATTTTCAGTGTATGATTGGGATGCATGCGTGACCGGGAGACGAGCGGAGAAAGGAGGGGAACTGCTGCGAAACGGAGGCGAGTGACGTCAGAGGAAGCCGCGCTGGGATAGGGCGGCTAGTGAGGAGCCGCGCTGGGATTGGTGGATGTCATCGGGAAGTAAAAGAGCGCTGTAAACAAAGAAGAGTTGCCGTTTTTCATCATGAAATGCTTAAAAGTGTTGCGAGATTGTTTTAGAGGTGAAAAGACGTTAGAACCTCGGGGTGGGGAAGAGGCTCCACCCGAGGATACCCCAGCCTATTATATGGCTACGAATGTTGGGTTGCATACCATATTGTGGCTTGAGAACTGGTGTAAGATGACTGACGGAAAGGAGGAATTGACTTTTCCTAAATATGGAACATTTAGACTGGAGGTGCTGTATCAGCTAAAAGCGATTATGGCTTCTTTGCGGCCTTTGCCCAGACCAACACAGTTTGAAGCATTAAATGCGTGGATCAGGGCAGCCCATGAAAGGAACAGAGATAGGAGACAAGAAAGGGTGAAAAGATCAGTTAGGGCGGTTCAAGATGCGAGATGGGATGCATTAGCCAAGAGGTGGAGAGTGCAGACCATCGAAGGAGACAGGTTGTATCCGTTGTTGGTCAATGCAGGGGACGCGCAGAGAAGGAGTACAGAGGATGAGGACAGTGAGACAGACGACAGCCTGTTAGAGAGACTGTTGTCGAAGAGACCACCTCCATATAATCCAGAGATGGGGGGGGGGTCAGCACGGGCGGGGAACAAGGAAGCCCCTGTCATAGGCGGTGGTGTCCCGATGGAGAGCAGTTTGAGCTCCTTAGGGGACAAGTTTGGCCTGGAAGAGGGAGAAAAAGCACCTCAACCATATCCCACAACGAGAGTAGTGGGAAGGTTCACGGTGCAAAAGGTGCACACCGAAGAGGGTGTAGACTCACAGAGATTGCCAGACGCCCTTACGGTGCCTGTTACCATAGGTCCCATAGTATCAGTATACAATCCAGAACAAAAACAGAGCGAGGGTTCGCTACAAATAGAGAGAGAGAGAAGTGTCAGCGAAGGGAGGAGTAATGTGGCGGACGGATGGTGCCAATGACCAAGGCCGGTGGAAAGGAGCACCCCTTTGGCAGCGTCGGCAGATTCCTCTGGAGAACAGGGGGGTTTGAGAGGACCGATGGACTTGAGAGGACCCCGGCCAAGGTCCATTAGGGAAATAAGGCCTGACTTGAGAACTTGGGATACGGTTGTTGATACCCAGAGCAATAGGTCGAGGAATGAGTTCGACAATGGAAACCAGGAGAAAAAGGGGGTGTCTCACTGCGCGCCAAGCAAAAGTAGGCAGGAATGGGAGCGCGGAATTGTGGGAAGTAGGGGGGTGTCCCACCACACCTCTGGCGATAATAGACAGGAATGGGACCAGGAGGGTTGGGAAAACAGAAGGGTTCCCCCTAACACACCTGAAGAAAATAGACGAGTGAGTCAGGACGGTGGCGGGAGGGACTCTAATGGAAATTCTAGCCAAGGAACATTGAGAGCGGCAATAAAAGCAAGAAGGATTGATGTGTTGAGACTAAAATCAGAAGTGGAGGAAATAGTGGAGGGTACATTGCCACTAGAGAGAATAGAACTCTATGAACCAGATGAACTGTTGTTTGTGGCAAAGGATGTCACTCGGAGGGCTAGGACAGCACATGAGAAACTGTCTGAATTGGCAAACAAGTATGTTGTGGATTTGACAAAGACAAAAGCATTACAGGGTGGCCATAGGTTACAGTACTCAGACCAAGATTTAGAAGAAAAGAGGGTGATCGGATTAAAAACCCACATCAGGGAACTGATAGTGGGAATCCGAACCTGGACCCAATTGGACAAATGGGAGGAAAGGTGGTCAAAGAGAAGGAGCGTTAGACGAAGCGCTATTGAGACATCCCCGGGAGGAGGGTTGATGCAGGTAGAAGCGTACCCCTTAAGGGAGGGGGCTCACGGGGGATATGTACATGTACCCTGGAGTAGGGGAGATTTGGCTGCCTTTACGAACTCATTTCCAAAGTTGCGAGAGAGTCCAGTAGAATGGTACAAACAGGTAGAGAGGTTTGTTAAGATCTCAAAGGTATTGTGGATTGATCTAAACACACTGTTCGACATTGTAGTTCCAGGAGACCTGTGGATAGCATGTAAGGTTATTGTCGAATGGCCCACAGAGGAGCCAGATCGAGATACTAGCACAAATGGACCCTCACCCAAGGTGATGATAAAATATGAGCAGGTGATCACGTGGTTGAAGACTAAGGTACCACCACAGGACATAGACTGGGTGAAGATAGATCGGACTAGGCAGGAACCGAAGGAGATAGTCCATGAGTATTATGAGCGGCTTTTGTAGATTTTCAAGCAGTACAGTGGATTGGATGTGATGGATCCAAAGGACATGGGACAGTTTGTGTCCAAGTTTGTCCTGGGACTGAGACCTGATATCTGTCTCATGATACAGCAACATTTAATTTGCTGGCAGAACAAGCCTCTGGACGAGATCTTGAGGTACGCGAGGTATTGCAGTGATGAGATAGACTCCAAGACAAGGAAGCTTAAGGATAAACTGATGTTAGTACAGATGCAATCGGGAGGACAGGGTCAGTCTGGAAATGGCACATTGGGGAGAAAATCAGGGGGACAGAAAAGGGACAATGAGGAGGGCCCAAGGCCAAGGATAGACCTGGCGGCTCTGAAAAAGACGACAAGGTATCACCAGTGTCACGAGATCGGACATTGGAGACGCGAGTGTCCCCATAACCCAGACAATCAAGTACAAGAAGAGGAGGAGGAGGAGGTCCAAGCCCCTCCTGAACCGAGAGTAACAGTAACTAAATTTAAGACGGCAAAAGGGGGGACTTCAGCCCCTAGGGCTCCGGTTCCCCAGCCACCGAAGATTACAACAGGGAACAAGGTTTACAAGCAGATGCCCTTCATAGTTGAAGGGGACGAGTATTATTACTTTGATCCAGTGACAGGACGGTGCCTGAGTGGGAAGGAGGACTGCACCCTCGGGGCAGTGCTGGAGGTAGATCAGAGGGGACCATTCGTAGAGGCCGATGTAGCTGGACATCCCACCACCTTTTTGGTTGACACTGGTGCTTCCCGGTCTACTGTGCGGTCTGCAGTTGTCCCTAACTTGCCCCTTTCAGGACAGACTATCCAAGTGGTAGGGGTTCCAAACAGAAGAATGACAAACCCTCTGACTGAACCAGTCCCAGTCAAGATCGGGAGTTTCAGGGATAACCATCAATTCGTGGTGTGTGATTCCAGTCCTGTGTGTCTGTTGGGAAGGGATCTCCTGTGTAAACTCAATTGTACCATTTACTGTACCCCACAGGGAGTAGAATTACAAACGAATGATGATGATGCTGCCTTCAAGGTTGCAAAAACACATGTGTGTATAGAATTGTACCCTGCTTTAACTGTAGAGGAACTCCCTTGGGACCTGAGGGATGCAGGCTCACCAGAAGTGTGGGACTTTACAGGAGAAGAGATCGGGTTGATCAAAGGGGTAGAGCCAGTTAAGATTCAAGTAAGACCGAACGCTGAGTTCCCAAGAACACCTCAATACAAGTTGACCCCAGAGACTATTGCAGGAATAAGACCTGTGATCGAATCCATGATTAGACAGGGAATTTTGAAGGAAGTCATGGGCAGTCCATGCAACTCCCCGATCATGGGCTTGCAGAAGCCTAGCGGGAAGTTCAGGATTGTGCAGGATTTGCGAAAGGTGAACAACATAGTTGTTCCATGCTGTCCAGTGGTACCGAATACATCAGTGATACTGTTTCAGATACCGTTCCAAGCTGAAGAGTTTTCTGTGATTGATTTGTGTCAGGCTTTCTTTTCGATCCCATTGCATGAGGAGAGCCAATTTCTTTTTGCGTTCAAAATAGAGAACCGCGTCTTAACATGGTGTCGTATCCCTCAAGGGTATACAGAGAGCCCATCGATCTTTAACCAGCTACTGAAGAGAAATCTTGAGAATCTGGTACTGCCACAGAACTCCGTTCTTGTACAGTACATAGACGATCTCCTTGTTGCGTCGGACACAGAAGATGCTTGTAGAATTGACACCATTGCTTTGTTGAACCATTTGGCCGAGAATGGACATAAGGTATCCCCTAACAAGATACAGTACTGTTTGTCTGAAGTACAGTATCTGGGTCACAGGATAGAGAAAGGAAAGAGGAAAGTGTCGCCAGACAGGATTGAGGCGATCATGAAAATGATGGCGCCTACGACCCAGAGAGAGGTTAGGATGTTCCTGGGTATGGTTGGCTACTGCCGCCAGTGGATTGCCAATTTTTCCCTGAAGGCAAAGCCATTGCAGAAACTGACGCACAAGGATGTAAGTGATCCGGTACCATGGGACAAAGATTGTATGATGGCTTTTCTTGAGTTGCGAGAGGACTTGTGTCGCGCTCCGGCTCTGGGAATGCCCGATTACACCAAATCATTTTCACTGTTCTGCTGTGAAAGGGAAGGGTGCGCTTTAGCAGTTTTAGTACAAGATCATGGAGGAGTCCGTAGACCAGTTGCTTACTTCTCGGCTACCTTAGATCCAGTAGCCGCAGCGTTGCCCGGATGTCTCAAATCCGTTGCCGCAACAGGTGTCAGCATTGAGAGGTGTGAAAGCATTGTGATGGGTCATCCACTGACAGTACATGTGCCCCATTCAGTGGAATTGTTGATGACCAGGTCCAAGACACAACACCTGACCAATAACAGGCTCACACGCTACGAGCAGGTTATACTTGCTGCGGAGAATGTGACCCTTAGGAGGTGTTCGGTCTTGAATCCTGCCACTTTGATGCCACTACCAAATGACCTGGATGATGATTGGGAAGACCATGATTGCCTTGATGTGACTGAACTGTGCACCAAACCCAGACCGGATATTGTTGATGAGCCACTGGTAGACCCAGACGAAATTTACTTTGTGGATGGCTCATGTGTAAGGGACAATACTGGTCAGTTGAGAGCAGCGTTTGCTGTCTGTACTATCTCTGGGATAGTCGAAGCGGCCTGCCTGGAAGGAGTACACTCCGCGCAGGTGGCTGAGATAATTGCGTTGATGCGTGCCTGCCTGGCAGCCAACAAGATTCGGATCACCATATATACAGACAGCCAAAACGGGTTCGGTGTGGTTCATGATTTCGGTCAATTGTGGTCCCAAAGGGGTTACATGACATCATCAGGTTCCCCTATCAGGAATGGAGAATTTATCAGGTTGTTGCTGGAGGCTCTGCAAGGTCCAGCCGAAATTGCCGTCGTGAAATGCACTGCACATACAAAGAGTACTGACTTTGTGTCTATGGGTAATCGTTATGCTGATGAGGTCGCACGTTATTGTGCCGAGCAGGGATACTCATTTACTGAATAAACAGTTGAGGGAGCGCAGGAAGGAACCAAGTTAAGCATGATGCTCGAGGTGGTAGATACCTGGGAAGAATTGAAGAGCATGCAGGAGCAGGTGTCTGACTATGAGAAAAGAGTGTGGGAAATGGCTGGTTGTGTCAGAGGAGAGTTGGACTTATGGGTTTCGGCTGATGGGAGAGCGGTGTTGCCGAATGAGCTGGTGAGTCCGATGGCACGACAGATACATGGTCCTGTACATCTGTGAAGAGATGCCATGATGCGTGTGTTCAGACAGACTTGGTACAACCCAAAATTCAGGACGGCTGCGGGAGCAGTGTGCCAAAGGTGTGTTACATGTCACCAAATGAACGTTGGGAAAAGAACGCCAGTTACTATGGGTCACATTGGGAGGTCCGGCGGACCTTTCTACAGGATGCAACTGGATTTCATTGAGATGCCGAGGTGTAATCGCCTTAGGTATGCCCTGGTGATCGTGTGTGTGTTTTCCAGGTGGGTTGAGGCATACCCAACTCGTAGGTGCGATACACTCACAGTAGCAAAGTTGTTGTTGAGGGAGCTAGTGCCACGTTTCGGGGTTCCGACCTCTTTGGAATCGGACAGAGGAACACATTTTAATAGCGAAGTTGTGAAAATGCTCTGCTCTGCACTAAACATTGACCAAAGGCTGCATTGTAGTTACCGACCAGAGGCTTCCGGCATAGTGGAGAAAATAAATGGGACCCTCAAGGCCCGAATGGCGAAGGTGTGCTCATCCACGTCCCTGAAATGGCCAGATGCTTTGCCGTTGGTGCTAATGAGCATGCGTAGTACACCAGACAGGAGGACAGGACTCTCACCTCATGAAGTACTGATGGGGAGGGCTATGAGACTGCCATCTATTCCTACAACCGCCTTGCTAAATATCACAGATGATCTGATCCTTGATTACTGCAAGGGACTTTCTGATGTCATTCATTCTGTGTCCCTTCAGGTGCGGGCTGCTGAAATTCCGGCTTCCAGAGACCTTTGTCACGACCTGTGCCCGGGTGACTGGGTCCTGGTGCGGAAGCACGTCAGAAAAAGCTGCCTGGATGTGCGCTGGAGAGGACCTTTTCAAGTTATTTTGGTGACGAACACTGCTGTCAAGTGTGAAGGGTTGCCGAACTGGGTCCACGCTTCTCACACCCGACGAGTACCAGCACCCTTGGAAGAAACAGCTCCTCCCGTAGAGTGCAACACTGACGAAGAGGAAGATCCACAAGAGGGGACAAGTCAAGCTGTGGGGGAGTCCGAAGAAGCTGGTATCTCCTCCGATAGAGCTGAAGGAGATCACAACAACAGTGACACTGAGTCTGCCTCTGAAGGGAGAAGTGGCTGTGAAGGTGATCTGAGCGCAGAACAAGCTGAAAGTGGTGATGAACAGGGGGTGCAAACGAGAAGCAGAAGAGTGAAAAGTGCAGAGGCTCATTGGCCTGAAAGGCGGAGGCGCCTGAACGTGCGATTGGTCTCAGGAAGGGATCTCGCTCCTGTGTCTGAAGAGTCCAAACAGGACGAGGGAGAACAGGTGACGGAGCAAAGAGGTCCGAGGAGGTCAAGGAGGGTGAGAGTACCTTGTCGAAGATACGCCACTCCCGAGTGGATCTACCCTTTGACAAATGCCAGGTGTACTGAGATCAGGGAGGGTGAGGTCGGTGGCAGTGACCAGTACAATCCCAAATGTTAAGTTGGAAGTGATACTGTTGGTACCTGGACTCGAGATTGAAGGCGTACTGACACTTACCATTCCAAATCCCCCTTACCTGAGCAAGATACGTGATCTAATCCTAGATAGACTGATTTTTCCTACATTTGGTCCAGAAATACCATCTTATGAAGCAGTAGTCCTTGGCATGGAACTGTTGGATTATGTGCTTTGCGCAGTTGGAGCAAATATCATCATTGATTATTAGAGACTTTGTAAATAGCTGTCAAGACCAACCTAGAGCCGAGTGGAGGAAGAAGAAATTTAGGGACTTTCCACAGAGGACGGAGAAGGGCTAGGGTTGTCTATTGTTGCTACAGAAGAAAAGGCTGCAAAAGAAAAGCAGAACGGGGATTTCTGCCTTCACAGGTGTGGTTCGGGAGACTCAAATAACCAAGAAAAAGAGACTTTGAATAGTTGTTGAGAACGAACTACCCTGTCCTGAAACCATGGAGGCTGGAAACCCGACTCGTAGAGCTAAGTGTATAATAGGTACCATTTCAGGAGGAGTGATACTCCTTATAGCATTAGTAGTTGCAGTTTCCTATTTAGTACCACACGAGCAGGCAGTGAAGGTTGAGGGAACACCGACACCCATCACTCCTAGCAAGAAAGAGGTCAAAGTAGGAGTAGAAAAAGCTTTGTTAGCAGAAGAAAGTCGTAGGTTACACGCAGATCTGTCTAAGGGCAATTTTGGACAGAATGCGTATGCGAAGTTGTTGTATGAATACATTGATGCAATGGATGCGAAAGACTGCTATGTGTGTATGCAATTGCCGGCTTCAGTAGATGAGGGTATTAGATACCATCACCTTCCATTGACATATGGAATCTCATGTAGTATACTGCTTAGCATACTTTATGGGCGTAACCATTTTGAGTATTTCTTTTCGAATTATGATGCTGTGCTACCGGAAGTCCCTGCTTATAAACACTTGAATAAGTTTGACTATTATAAGTCAGAGGACAGACTTGGATATTTTTTCATTCCGACACAAGAGTTAGACACCTCATATGCTCACCGACACAATTTGACGTGTTTGTTATCAGAGACAGAGAAAAAGTTAATAGAACAGGTTGAGGACAGGTACACGAAACAAAAACAGTTGCGAGATTCAGGGCAAGGTAAAGTTGATTGGACGGATGAGGAGAAGCAGCACAAGTCAAAGGGGAGTTATGGTCCGATAGCTCTAGATGAAGTGCAGAAAGGGAAATTATGCCTCCACAGACCACAGACGTATTATGAAAATGTGTATGTGGGTCATACTACATGTGAACATACTTTCACACTGGAGTATTATACGAAAGATTTCTTGAAGAGTGTGGTGCAGGTGATTCCAACGGTGTACTTTGTCTGTGGAAGGAATGCGTATGTGAGATTGCCGGAAAAATGGTACAGGACGTGTTACCTAGCGATCATTTTTCCCAAAATTTACCATACTGAGGATTTTGCTCTCCTAGAGGGGGGACATCAGACGAGGGTAAAGCGAGGTGAAAGTGCGGGTGCGATAGTGGGAGATGTGTTTGGAGCAATGATACCCATGTTGGGAGTCATTCTGAATGACGTGAAGATACGGCGGTTGGCAACTGTGGTGGATGAACTGTCAATGAATACAGCAAAGTCACTAGTGTTGGCTGAGGGTGAGATGTTGTCGATAAGGACAATGGTTTTACAAAACCGTCTTGCTTTGGACGTCCTTCTAGCCAAAGAGGGAGGAGTCTGTAAACGTTTTAAAGGTCCAGGAGTGTTGCACATATATTCCAGATAATTCTAAGGATCTGGAGAAATATATCAGTAACATTACTGCCATTCATTATGAAATTGAAGATTTGACACAAGAGAACGTGTGGGAGAAGGTTGGCAAGGGATTTGGAACCGTGGGAAACTGGTTTGCAAATCTGGGAAGGAGTTTCCTTGGGTTTGTACTGAAACCCCTCATCATAGCTGTGGCATGTGTAATTGGGTTGTGGGGTTTGGTGAGACTGTACAAGTGGTATAGGTCAACTATATTGCAAAGATCGATGAGAGTGCAAGAGCAAAGAATGGAAAGACTACAGGACGGTCAATATCGCAGCCTGAGAGCATTGGAGATGCTTAAGCGAGGGCAAGTGGCCACAAGTTCTGTTTAGCTCGGTTCTTACCTTGAGGAACGGTGATGACACAGGTCATCAAAGGGGGGAACTGAGAGAGCGCTACACAGAAGTGAAAACTTGTAGGGGTGCATCATATGTACACGTAGTCAGCACCCGCATATATAAAGGGTTTACTAATCAGGTTCAAATGCAATGTAGGGTTGAGAACTGAAGTATTTGATGTTAGAACTACATGCAGAACAAATGTTAAGGGTTTTGAAACACTAATGATGCCGTTTTAATAGATTACCATTGTATGTTTAGGTCTGCTTTATTAAAATTCATATTTGCATTTATATATATACGTGATACGCTTGCTTAAAGTAGAAAATGTATTTGCTTAAAGTTGGAGGCCTAAAGAACGAAAGGATTGTTCATGTAGGATGTTGGGCCTATAAAACGTGCAGAGGTCCAGTCCATGGAAATCGGGTAGGCCTGACTGGAAATGTTTTGCTTAGCATTAAATGGTAGAAATGTTTAGTAAAAGCGGCCTTTGGCTAAAACTAATCAACGTTAAAGAATGTGTGAGCCGATTCTCATGTATTTCCTTGCAGGTGCCTGACCAAGTAGAGAGTATAGTAGAAGGGCCCATTGTGTATGAGTGTTAGGATGCTAGACTCAGACATGGAGGAGTAGCCGAGGAATTTAAAGATACAACTTGAAGCGACTGAGAGTCTGGGACCCAAGGACGTTTGAATCAACAAGGATGGAAAGGTGCCATAATGGAAATTTTTGGAAACCAACACCTTCGAGAGGGGCGTACCTGAAGGCGTGTCGCCAGTATTGTGGGGTTTTGCATTAGGGACAGCACCCCGAGGGTGGAGGTAGAGCAGATGGGCTGAGGAGCTAGAGAGAGTGGTTGGATTGGCAAAGAGCTTAGCTAAGACTGAGGATTCTCTAGGCTGAAGAGAAAGTGAGTGTACTTCTTTGGAAGTCACCACGGCTGACACCTTTTGTTAGGGTGGGCGATTGCTGAGTACGGATGTCACATAGTATAGTGTAGGGACAGATTAACTTGACTTTTTCTTTTCAATGCATACCAGATCTCAAGTTACAACAATTTTTGTTAGCCTGATGATTCTGGAATTGATTCTCGTATTATTCATAAGCCGCCTAAGACTTTTCCGTAGGATTATGTTTGTATTAGTGCCTGTTTATCTTCTGAACCTCGTGTTGAGGTGTTTGTATCTTCAGCTGTTTTCATTTCTGTAATAAATCTTCAAACATAGTTTTGGTCAGTGGTTCTTTGGGGGAAGCAACTGGGATTAGTAGAAGGTATTGATTGTTGGTAAATAGATTGCCTAATTAACTCTATGACAGGCAAAAAGGTCCAGACGACCTGTGACGGGATTCTGGGAAGTGGTATGCTAGTTCCAGAATGAAAATCCCGCCTTCTCACCCTTATGTTGAGAAAATCTTCAAATGTATTCAATAATAAATGTTTCTTCTAAGATGTTCCTTAGTGGTCCAAAATGTGAGAATCATAAATCCCAATCGAATGTATAAACCTCTTTGTCTAAAGTCCTATATAAGAGTATGGATATTCCTAGTAAAAGAGACCCCTTACTCCCCATCTTAGAAGTCAAATGTATGCTGGAATTTATTTAGAACTGTGCTTAGTTCTTTATATTTATGACTTATATGTTTTGCTGCTAAACATGCTTTTGACAACTCTTGTGCATTTTACCGATTAATTCTTATATAAAACATTGAAAAGAGAATCCTTGTCTGTCATTCTTATGAAAATGTATTAGCATCAGTGAATGAGTCCTAACAAAAAAGACAGTTCCAATTGGGGAGCACCGAAATCCGTTCGGGATGACACTGCTGGTAATTTACAGGACAGGGGAGGAGCCAAGATGGCGGGCTGATACCGCCGAGTGAAGGTCGCTGCATGGGGCTGCTCTACCACGATTAGTTTTGACTCACCGGCAACACACCTAATCGGCTGATTTTGGAAAGCCGCTAAAGAAAAAAGAGAGGGTGCGCAGCAAGAAAGCTAATAGCAAGAAAGCTAATAGATGTCGGAGAATCCTTGAATACGGAAATTTACCGTTCCAGATACTGCTTCAGCATCACTCCATTTCCGTATCCACTTTGTTTTCACCACACGCCAGGAACCAATGCTTCGGGTCTTGCTTTTTCACCGTAGCGGTTTGCTCCGCTCTTGGACTCACGTAAGGGCTAATCTTACCCGCACAACCGATAGGCTGGTTAGTGGGGCGTGCTCTGGACCCTCCCCGCCTCCCTCACAGCTGAGCACTCACCTGACGCTGCGTTCAACACTACCGACGCCGAAGTGTTTGGTGTCGGAGGAGCCGGAGGAGCTGATGTCATCGAGGCAGACGAGGTCTGCAAGGAGCCGGAAGATTTGCCAAACATCGAGACCAGCAAACACAGGTATGATGGCAACAGCTGCAGCGACAGGCGATATTAACGGGGCGCAAATGGAGCGCTCAATGACACTTAAACTAGCCAGTGGGAGCAATAACGGTGGGAAAAATAAAAATACCAAACCAAAAACTGCTGACACAATTGAAGTAACTTTGGGTTCTGACACAAATTTTGTGCAGATTAATAATAAAGGAAAGTCTAAGGAGTCTGAGCCCGAGATAGTAGCAAAATCAAAACTCAAAGAGAATACTGATAAAAATAAAGAAACTGCTACTAATATGAATGAAGCTCCGCTAGCTACCAATATACTCTCTGCTGAGAAATTCGAACTTAAGAGCGGCAGCAAGGGCTCGGATAAGCTCCTTAGAGCCAATATAGAAACCCTCTCTCTAGAAAATCAGTCGAGTATGGGGGGCTCCATACTAAGAGAAAATGAAACCGATTTGGTGATAATTGGTGAAGAAGGAGCATATGTAGTGAACGCGATGAATGCAAGCCAAAAGCAATTACAAGATACAATGTTAAAAAAGGGGGCGGTTATTGTGGAAACAAATACAAACTCCAACTTACAGACGAACAAAATGAAAATGAAGGGGAAAAAGGCTGGAGACAACCTAAACCAAGAGACCACGGAACTAACAGATGAAGACTCCAATTTAGAATATGAGGAACTAACTGATGAAGAAGAAATAGTTGACACTCTCAAAACTCTTTCTAGTAAATCAACCGTCTCAAGTGTGGTTCTGAAAATCTGGACCCTGTTGTCATCCCGATATCGAGGTCCAATACCCGTGTCACAAAATATCAACGTACCATGACGAATTTGGTGTCAGCGAACCGATAATGATTAGGGCATCATTTCCATGCATTTGCGTCATAATTGAGGGTCGCCAACACCCCCAAATCGTAGTTTCCGTCCCAACCCCTTAGACTCCATTTTGTGAACGGCATCCATCTTACGTCTTGCCCTCATGATAAGTCAATTAAAGGTCGAGCTTGATCTAAAAGGACACGTCCTCCTTCCCTGACTTCCCCCTGACCTATCCCAACCGACTCCACTGCCTTTAGCCAAACCTGTCTGGGCAGCCCCTCGCCCAGTGGCCAAATGCGATAGCATCGATACATAACATTCCCCAAACCATTCACTACATACAAACCATGCTTTCTACAAACACACACCTGTCCTGTTCCCTGTTTATGGCCAGTTTTATGACTAGGAGGTGCCTTCCTTTATTAGGGTTTCATCGATATCTGATGGGAGTTCCGGGCTTGGCAGAGTAATCTATCACACATTGGACATCTAAAATACGGGCTTGCCTACATGACTTCGCTCTTTTGTATTATTGTAGAAATATGTGTATAGCCATATCATAAACTCAAGAATTCTCGCTCGCAGCTATTATTTCTGTATATAAGGAGAAGGCTGGTTCTGTAAAAACGAACAGTCTCCTTAGAACACATGACCCGTGTTTGTCGTGCTTCTAGGACACCTGTTACTTGGTAGCTATCAATAAAAACTCGATCTCTGACTCGACTAGAAGACTCCGTGTTTCTGTGGTCCGGAACAGGGGGAACTCAGAGGTCTTCGGGTGTTACCCCCTGGCACCAAACGGGTTCCTAAAAACCCGTTACCTCAGTTGGCGCCCAACTCGGGGCGATATCAAGCGGCGACGGTCCAAGCCAGATGTTCGTGAGGAGCTTCGTGTGAAAATTCCGGAGGACGGCCAGCCACTTCAGCGACCCCTGTATGTTGACGTGGTTCCGAAGGTCTTTGCTGCGAGGTTCCCCGCGTCCCGACGGCTACGAAGGACTGCTGCCCTGGCTATCGCCTTGTTTTGGACCCAGTGATCCTTGGTAGAGCGAAACGATAGACGAGTCTTCTAGCGACGTCACCGATCTTCAAATACTTCAGTTAAGTATAAGTGGAGCGTCTCCCAGTCCTTAGTTTGTCCTTAGTTTTTGGTATCCTTGAGATACGCCTTGATTTGGTACTTGCAAGCCCCAAAGCCGAAGGACTTGTGTTTTCACGAGAAATATCGTAATTGATAATCCTTTGAAGTTTGAAGCTAGAGTAGTGAGCAAAGATGCCTGGTTTTAGCAGACTTGGAAACTTGTTTTGTCTTGGTTATAGTAAGGACTCCCGATTAGAGGATTCCTGTCCGGTTCCTCCGATTGAAACTCCAACATATGAGCTCTACGTAAAGCACGGCGTAGGCCCTATCACATATAATGAAGTGTGGATAAAATACACCCGCAAGGATGGTGTTTTAAAATGGCCCCAATATGGTAGTTTCGACTCAGAAATATTAGATAACCTAGAGGTCAAATTATTTAAGAGAAAAGCCCGTCCGGCGATGTTCGACTCTTTTCGCTTATGGCGCAAAGAAGCCAAACAGAAAGAAATAAAGTTAGCGAAAAAGAATAAAAGAGGTATGTCGATGGTGCAAGCTGCCGTTGCATAGAGGGATAACGAGGAAGAGCAAGAAAGCGAACAAATACTTAGGAGCAAGAAACTAGCAGTAGATAAATGCTACCCGATGTTACCAAATAAGGGACAAGGTCAAGAGGAAAGATCCGAGAAAGATCCATTAATGTCCCACTTATTAAGCTCACCTCCACCTTATGCGTTAGACGCTACTACAACGCCAAAGCGTTTTTCTATACCACGCCCCGGCGCACGAAACACAGCTTTTGCACACACGCCAGCTACTGTTCAGCTGGTTCCTACTTCTCCGGCGCAGCCTTCTCAAGGGTCGCCATCTTTACTACCTATCCCATCTACTTCTACGACTTTGCCTACAGCTCCAGCTATTGTCTATGATACCACGTCTGCTACTACTTCAACTTCCTCTACTATTGCCTCTACTTCTTCTTTGCCTCAGCCTGTTTTTTCCGATGCACTTGCTCCTCCGCAAGCTTCTCCTTCTATTAGACAAAGAGTGACAGGTACCGTCACTGGTCTGCTTTCACCTTTCTTCGGGTCGCCTAAGACGACCCCTAAAACAGAAGATAGACAGTTACGTAGTCAACTGCCTGATTACGAGGAAAGAAAAGTGCTAAATGAACTAGCCCGTAAATGGATTACGGATACTGTTAGATATGATGTTCAGTCTGTTATGGAAGTTTTCCGTCAATGGAATGCACCCACTCAGAGATACGTATTCGAAGAAATGTGTGTATATCTGGGCGAAGATTTGGAGACAAATGATCCCACATACACAATGAACGAACTATGGCGTACACGCTTTAAGTTCCACGAAGGCATGATTACAGGCAGAGATGTTGAGAAAGCGATAGAGTTATTACTCTCTTATAGGAGTAAAGGAAACGTCTCTAGATCTTTATACGAAGACGACGTATCAGATAGGAAAAGAGCGAGACAGTACCCCATGAGAGAGGTTCCTCCGGTTTGGAGGGAAGGCGATGCAAATGTAGTACCGCCAATTCTGCCTCATTTCCAGCGTGTATGGGTACATGTCCCCTGGAAACGATCCGAAGTCTTGGCGCTCAAGCAGACATTGCCTGATCCTCGTAAAAACCCGACTGGGTATTATAAGGAGTTATCGCAAACTGCAAGCTCATGTATAATGAATTTAGCGGACATAGACATGCTGTTTGGGAACGTTGTCCCACATCCTCTATGGAGCAAAATACGCCATACGAACGATGCCCAAGAACTAGGTGACTCATGGGCGAACATTGCCGCTATAGATGCTAGACAAATTGGTGGTTCTAAACCTGAGCCGTTAATAGCTGAACTTCCCGGTAGAATTATTGCATACATGAAAACAATAATGCCTGAAGTACTCGTGAACTGGGACAAGCTATCTGCATGCAAGCAGAAGAAAGATGAGAATGTGTCTGACTTTTTCACAAGATTCGAGGAGACTTTCACCGATCATAGTGGTCAGGATATGGCTACCGAGGGTGGCCAAAGATTGTTTGTAGACAAGTTCGTACATAATTTAATCCCTGAACTATGTAATAAATTGAAAGATTCAGAGAGTGCTTGGGCTGTCTCTACGTCAGCTCAAATTTTAGCTACGGCCCAGTACTATGAAAATAGGCGCAAAGACGAGCTAGATAAAGTAGACAGAAAGACAAAAGATTTAAAAACTAAAGTTCTTCTCCAGCAAGCCTATCTGCCTCGCACGGCTAGTCAGCCCAGTTATCAACCGCAACATCAGTATTCGAGAAACGCGCAAGGAAACGAGTTTTCCCACCAGCGTATTGCTTATGGCCCAAATCAATGTGCATATTGCAAGGAAGAGGGTCACTTTAAAAGTAATTGTCCGGCTCTTGCGCGACGTTTGAGCGGTGCTTCGGGTGTAAGGGGAAGAGGTGTTCAACATGCCCCTAGAGGTAGGGGCCGTGGAAATTCCACGCAGAATACAACTTCTTTTACGCCTCAGAATTCGATGAACAGCTTCGACCAACAGAATAATGCGTCGACCAGGTCAGCTCAGTACTATGCTAACGACTATTACACCGAACATGAATACGAGGGTAACGATTGCTAGGACAGCCATGGACAAAGAGAGGGAGTTGTTTCAGTTCCAGTAGATCAGAATGGACCTTATGTCGAGGTAATAGCCTCAGGAGTGTCAGAGCCATTTCTGCTGGATACTGGTGCTACAAAAAGTTCTATCATGCACTCGAAACTTCCTGGCGCACCTTTGTCTGGCGAAATGAATGGCTCAGTAGGTTTCTCTAGCGCCCCTGTTAGAAACCCGATCTCCAGTCCTGTATCTCTTTCTATTGGCCCATGCGAATTAGAGGCACCCCTCATTCTTACAACAGGTTGTGGTGAAAACTTGTTAGGATTGGATTTGCTAAAAAGGTTATATGCGACTTTGTACTGTTCACCATTAGGAGTACAACTTACTTTCGGTAAGAAAGTCATTTCTCCAATGTATGTGTCGAAAGAAAATATTGCAACTGAATTGTCGTGTCTTCCTGATGCACTCTGGGCAAATGGTTCTAATGATGTAGGTCGTTTGGAGATAGCACCGTATGTCATAACGTTGAAAGCCAACATTAGGTTGCCACGTATTCCCCAATACAAAATATCTAGCGAATGTGAAAAGGCGTTATTGACGATTGTTTATGACCTGATTGATAAAGACGTCATCGAAGAAACAACAGGAAATGTTTGTAACAGTCCAGTTTTGCCCGTCTTAAAACGTACTGATCCTTCACAACCCCCTGTGTATAGGTTCGTGATCGACCTCAGAGAAGTGAACAAGATAGTTATCCCACAGTTTCCAGTTGTCCCCGACATTACTGCTTTATTGACGATGGTTCCAGCTTCAGCAAATTGGTTCTAGGTGATTGACCTGAAGAACGCTTTCTTCAGTATCCCGATTGCTGAGGAGAGTAGAGATATTTTCGGATTTAATTTAGGAGGACGAAGTTTCCGCTTCAAGTGCGCTCCTCAAGGCTACTGCGAAAGCCCATCAATATTCAGTCAGGCCCTGAAAACACAACTAGACACGATTGTTCTACCAAATGGTTCAACTCTGATTCAGTATGTAGACGATCTACTGATCGCTGCAGACACTGAAGAGATTTGCAAGAAAGCTACGTTATCATTATTGCATCACTTATGTGACATGAAGCACAAAGTGTCTTTCCAAACTACAATTTTGCCGACAAGAATTAACCTACTTAGGTCACATCTTGTCGAAGGAGGGAAGGAGACTGACACCAGAAAGAATACAGGCAATCGCAGAACTAAGTGCCCCAAGGACACAGAGAGAGGTTCGAGCCTTCTTGGGCATTACATCGTACTGTAGACAATGGATACCGAATTTCTCACTACTAGCTAAACCCTTGCTGGCACTACTCTGTAAAGACACGCCAAATCCTATGCCTTGGTCTGAAGATTGCCAGACGAGTTTTCACAAGTTGCGTGATGCATTATGTTCGGCTCCTGTGTTGGGAAACCCCAACTACAGTAAGCCTTTTACATTATATGTCCACGAGAAGGAAGGTTGTGCATTATCAGTTTTAACACAACATTTTGGGGACAGACAGCGCCCATGCGCGTATTTTTCGGCAACTCTAGACCCTGTGGCTAAAGCCCTACCAAGTTGTCTGAGGGCTACCGCCGCAGCAGCTGTCTGCATCCGACAGTCCGCTGGATTAGTCATGAATAATACTCTGATCGTTATGGTTCCGCATGCAGTAGACATTTTACTAAACAGGACGAAGACACAACACCTTACTAGCGCTCGACTATCCAGTTACGAACTTACGCTGCTAGCAAGTCACATCCACATAAAGAGGTGCGATACACTAAATCCCGCAACGTTATTACCCATTCCGACAGGAACAGACGAGATTGATAAACATGACTGCTGCTTTAGGACAGAAGGAGAGACAAAAGGGAGAGTAGACTTACAGGACACTCCCCTTCCTGAATGCAATGATACTTTATGGGTTGATGGTTCATGTTTCAAGCTGCCGAATGGTGATACGACTGCAGCATATGCCGTAACGACATTACACACCATTATAGAGACTACGCGCATTTCCCATAATTCTGCACAAGCTGCAGAGCTAATTGCGCTTACCAGAGCATGTGTGTTAGCGAAAGGAAAACGAGTGAATGTGTACACTAACAGCCAATACGCCTTTGGTGTGGCTCACAGTTTTGGGAGATTGTGGCGTGAACGTGGGTTTCTTACGTCACATGGTGCAAAGATACAACATGGTCAGCTAGTTAATGAGCTCCTCCAGTCACTGACCTTGCCACTACAAGTTGCCATTATAAAATGTAGTGCACACAAAAAGATTCAGGATGATGTTGGCCGCGGGAATGCATTTGCAGACGAGGTTGCAAAAGAGACTGCAAGGA
This sequence comes from Lissotriton helveticus, assembly GCF_964261635.1. Lineage (NCBI taxonomy): Eukaryota > Metazoa > Chordata > Amphibia > Caudata > Salamandridae > Lissotriton > Lissotriton helveticus. The sequence continues at coordinate 510,082,359 of NC_136071.1, read as the reverse complement.
ACACAATGAGTCGGATGTATGTTGTAGGTCCCGCTAGATGGATTACTGATGTAGGAATGTGTGAGGACACCATTGAAAGCGTGAAATCTATACAAGCCGAGGCAACTGAGAAAGAGGTGAATGAATGGAGAGAAAGTAAGGGTAGATTAGACACAAATGGTTGTTGGGTCGAATTGTCAGAACACCAGCGATGGTTATTGCCTAACGCCTATGTACTTGCAGTAGTAACAATGGCTCACGGATTTGCACACATCAGTTCGAGAGGAATCTGTAAAGTATTGGCCCCAGTATGGCAAAATAGCAATATCCCGAAATATGCAGAGAATGTGGTCAGAAACTGTATGGTGTGTTTGAAGTACAATCCCGGTAGGGGAACCCCAACTCCAGCTGGTCATTTTGCGCCTCCAACGTATCCGTTCGAGGTTTTGCAGCTCGATTTCATTCACATGGAGAGATGCAACAATCTGAAGTATGTGCTCGTTGTTGTTTGCGCTTTCTCCAGGTGGGTGGAAGCGTACCCCCTTAAAGACAACACTGCCTTGTCAACCGCCAAAGCCCTTGTCAAAGAGTTCTTCCCGAGGTTTGGCATGCCTAGAATTGTCTGGAGTGATAATGGAAGTGAATTCGTAGGACGCGTGATGAAGAGAGTGTGTGAATGTTTAGGCATACAGCAAAAATTCCACTCTGCGAATCACCCCCAATCAGCTGGATTGGTAGAGTGCTACAACGGCACTTTAAAGCTCAAATTAGCCAAAATCCAAGCCAGTACAGGTCTTAAATGGCCTGACGCCTTGCCCCTAGCACTCTTGTCAACGAGAATGACAGTCCATTCCAGATTAGGACTTAGCCCCCATGAGATAGTGTTTGGCCGCCCAGCCAACGTCTGGGGCGTGCCAAGACCAAAGAAACTTAGCGAAATAGAGCACCCCGTACTGCTTGACTATTTGTGCGAATTGACAACTAAATTGCGTGTTTTACACCAACAGGTTCACAGTTCCTCTCCACCAGCCTCTGACGATCCAGGTCACTCCATCACACCCGGCACGTGGGTTTTGGTGCTGAACTTCCAGCGCACCAACAACGGACAGCCGAGGTGGACCGGACCTTACCTGGTACTTCTTTCCACGAGGTCAGCGGTTCGGGTGGACGGCAAAAAGAACTGGGTGCACGGGACCCATCGTAAACGGGTCCCTCTGCCCCTTCCATACGACCGGTGGGTCAACGAAGGAATTGCCGACTCCGAGACAGAATCCATACCTCGCTTCATCCCTTTCAGCGATGCACGTTTAAAAGAAACTGGTACCGAAAAGGAGAGTGATCATATTTTACAAGGATTTGTGCCACAGTCTATGCGGTTGGACACTACCGAACCTGAGACATTGTTTGAAGACCACACCGTACCTGGGAAAGAACAGTATAATCTAAGGTCAAGACAAAGAGACTAATAAAAAGACACACAAACGAATGTGATTTTCCCTTCCCCCAAGAACTATTTTTGATTTTTCAGCTCTCTCGCTCTCAGGAAACTTGCTCATTTTTGATTTTCGAACCGCCATCCGGTTCTGCTGCTAGGGTCGCGGTTGAAGGCTGGGGAGTGCAACTGGGGACGTTTAGGTCAACGGTTCTGGTTGGTCCAAGGGAGTTACCCCGGACTGAACAGAGCGCACCCCCTGGCAGAACCAACCTACCACCGCGGGCAGCAACTAGAGGATGGAGTTTCCTAGGGTAAAGAGACCTACCAGACTCCCAAACTTTGAAAGACAATTGTGCACTGTACTGGCCAAAAGAAAGTTTCTGATAACATGTATTTTAATGTTGTGTAGCATAACGATGTTTTTGACTGGTTATACTCTATTCGTATTCCGAGTTACCTTTTCAAATGACACCCGGCCACAGCCTCCTCCTACTATCTCTCCACACTACTTTCACCCTCTACCTGAACACGAATCTGCCAGAAGACTCGAATTTGTAAATAACTCATTTATTCAACTCCTACACCAACACCAGTCCATCATGAACACATCGAACTGTTGGATATGTGGACTCATGCCACACACAACGGATAAGGGTATCCCATATTTCATCCTGCCTTTCAGTTATTATGGTTCTCTGTGGGCTTTCCAGACCATGTTCCTATTCGCCCTAGAACCATACCCGACACGTTCTACTGAAAGTGATTCCAGTAACAAGGCACTAATAGCAGGGATAAGAAATATGAGTAGAGAGTTCGACACCTATCTTACGATTCCCAAAGATGAACTCACTCCGTACACTCGTTGGAACGTAACCAAATATGGGGTTTACCTGAGTAAGAGCCAGACAGCAAAGAAATCCCGCCCAGTTTGGATAGTACCCAACCGAGGTCACTTATGTTTACAGGGTATCGGCAGGGATCCCAAAGCTCAATTAGGGAAGAGTATATGCGCGGAAACATATGTGTTCGCTTCCCGAACTTCCCCAATACTATTAGCAGCCAAAGGCACGTATTTCGTCTGCCATGACCAAGCTTACACGTGGTTGCCCCCTGACTTCTCAGGTACATGCTTTATCGCATTTCTGCTGCCTCCCACTTACACGGCCAGAGCAGATTACCATCGGACAAGGACAGCTAGAGGTGTCGTGAGTAAAGACGACACCGCGGGTCAGGAATTCGCTGACTTCGCAAAGGGTTTTCTGCCATTTTGGGGGCCTATGGTAAATAGCAGGAATATTCGCCAGTTATCGAGGATAGTTGAATCCGCCGTGACTACAACGGCCGGAGCCCTTGGAAATTTGACGACCGAACTTCAGTCGGATCGACTTATGACCCTTCAGAACCGAGTTGCCCTAGATATCATACTCGCCGATCGTGGTGGTGTGTGTAGAGTGATCCAATCCAGTTGTTGCATTTTCGTCCCTGATAACGCACAGACAGTGTACCAAGCCATCTCTAAACTACACGAAATATCTGATTCCCTCCACGTGGAAAAAGGAGATTGGTCCTTACTAGGGTGGTTCTGGGAACTGATCGCTACATGGGGATGGAAAACACTGATCTTCATTGGGATGATCTTAGCACTTCTGTGTATGTTCTGCCTGTGTATACAGTGCGCTCCTGCACTATGTGGCCTCTGTGCTACGTCATGTGTACGGAAGCCTGTGTCAGGAGACGAACTGAGCAACAGAATGATGTTACAGCAGCATCTCCACGAATTCCTTCATACGGATTTGGACTCCGATTAATATGAATTATTGCCTTACATAAGGGCAAAAGGAGGGTCTGTGGTTCTGAAAATCTGGACCCTGTTGTCATCCCGATATCGAGGTCCAATACCCATGTCACAAAATATCAACGTACCATGACGAATTTGGTGTCAGCGAACCGATAATGATTAGGGCATCATTCCCATGCATTTGCGTCATAATCGAGGGTTGCCAACACCCCCAAATCGTAGTTTCCGTCCCAACCCCTTAGACTCCATTTTGTGAACGGCATCCATCTTACGTCTTGCCCTCATGATAAGTCAATTAAAGGTCGAGCTTGATCTAAAAGGACACGTCCTCCTTCCCTGACTTCCCCCTGACCTATCCCAACCGACTCCACTGCCTTTAGCCAAACCTGTCTGGGCAGCCCCTCGCCCAGTGGCCAAATGCGATAGCATCGATACATAACATTCCCCAAACCAATTCACTACATACAAACCATGCTTTCTACCAACACACACCTGTCCTGTTCCCTGTTTATGGCCAGTTTTATGACTAGGAGGTGCCTTCCTTTATTAGGGTTTCATCGATATCTGATGGGAGTTCCGGGCTTGGCAGAGTAATCTATCACACATTGGACATCTAAAATACGGGCTTGCCTACATGACTTCGCTCTTTTGTATTATTGTAGAAATATGTGTATAGCCATATCATAAACTCAAGAATTCTCGCTCGCAGCTATTATTTCTGTATATAAGGAGAAGGCTGGTTCTGTAAAAACGAACAGTCTCCTGAGAACACATGACCCGTGTTTGTCGTGCTTCTAGGACACCTGTTACTTGGTAGCTATCAATAAAAACTCGATCTCTGACTCGACTAGAAGACTCCGTGTTTCTGTGGTCCGGAACAGGGAGAACTCAGAGGTCTTCGGGTTTTACCCCCTGGCACCAAACGGGTTCCTAAAAACCCGTTACCTCACAAGGAAAACTAAAATGAAGGTTAAAACCAAACCAAAAAACCATGCTCTCAAATCAGTAATTAGAGAACCAACTGGAAATAAGAAAAGTCGCCTAATTGATGATAGCCCATTGAGAAGATGGATGGAGGCAAAGGGTGGTGTCAAGAACATGGCTTTAAGACTTTCCGGCACAAGTCCCGAAGATGTGCATAGCTCTCAGGGGAGCAATGAAACAAGCGTTATAGACTCCATAACGGATCCTACAAAGAAATCATCATATGCGAATCAGGAAATAATAACCTCCATGCGCGAAACTGGCGTTGATCTAAATAATGTGAACAGAGAAGGGGCCTCCTTGACAACGACAACAACCCCAACCCCTACCCCTACTCCTACTGACAATCTTGCGATCAAGGAACTTGTGGGTATCGACTATGAAGTCACAGCTGATAACCCCAAGAGGATAAGCGAAGACTCGGACTGTATAATATCAAGTCTAAAACGAACTAAAACCTTGTCAGCGGGAAACCCAATGGGCAATGCAGGAGATCAGCTTGAAACGCTAAATATAGCGACTGAGGAATCAAATATAATTATTTGCCCACTAGAAGTCAGGGACTAGCTAGTAGACAAAACAAATATGGACCCCCCACACTCAATCTCATCGGTGGGTCATACACCAATATCTACACAGGCATACGAGACGATAATATCACAGAACCCTTCAAAAACAACATCAAACAATATATCAATGGAATCAATTATGCAAACTCTTTTGGTCCAAAGAATGGAGAGTCAGCAGCAATATTTGCAGTTGAGAGAAGACAACACCAAGCTACAAGACTGTATGAGAGATATCTGCCAAGGCCTTGGTGGAGTGACAAAGGATATAGAGGACATGAAACAACGTTTAGTAGAAGTGGAAGAAGGTGCCAGTAAGATTGACTTAACTGTTAAAGAAAATGCATCAAGGGTTACCAAATTAGAAGCTAAAGTTGAGGATTTGGAAAATCGGGCACGGAGACAAAATCTCAGACTATTCGGAATTCCAGAAGGGATGGAGGGGACCGACCCGAGAGGGTTCGCGGTGAAATTATTTCAAAGAGCCTTTAGCGATCTTTCAGATTGGGATTGGGACTCCCAGCTACAGAGAGTACATAGGTTGCCTTTGTTTCAAAAAAACAAAAACAGTAAATTCCCCAACCATTTTTGATTTATTTTGGGAATTTCCTATTGAGACAAGCCGTCTCATTTAAAGCCAGACCAAACAATCCTATAACTGTTGACGACTTTACCTTTTTTGTGAAATCTGACCTAAGTAAAGGCACAATGGATAGACGTTGGGAACTTCGAAAAATGATAGACGCTTTCAAAAAATTAGGATGCATGGCTTATCTTCAAGAACCTGCACGTCTCAAGGTTATACATAATGGTCATGTGGCTTTTTTTACTGATTTCTCTGTGGCAGAACAAGCTTTGGAAAGAATCTCGTTGGAAAAGGAAAAGGAAAAAGAAAAAGAGGATAACTGAACTACAAAATTGGAACTCAATATTAATGATACTACTCCTTTTTTTTCTCATAGTTTGACCGCTCTTTCTGATATAACATTCAAATAACTTTTGGCTTATACATCTTTTTACCCTAATATCTCATTTCCCAGTACCGTCATTTTTTCTCTTTTGAGCGTGGGCTTACATATTACTTTCTTTTTCTAGGGGTGGTCAAATATAGATATACATAGATATACATACGATGTGGTAGGGGCAGCTTCTCATGTAAGCTCCTTCACTACGCTGCCCATCCAACGGCAGCAGAAGATAGAGGGGTGCTCCCCCCTAAGGGACGTGAGGGTGCGAGGGTGGGGGGGGGGGTTCTTGCAAGGGAGGGGGTGGTAAAAGGTGGGGGGAAAAAATGGGGAAAAAATTGATTGCAAGATTTGACTATGTCTTAAAGAACACTAGCAAATACGTAGCTAAAAAAAAGAAGGTATCGACAGCGGGGAACCAACTATACTGGAGAAATACTTCGGTATTAAAATGCTCAAATTAAGATTGTTAAGTTGGAATGTAGATGGTTTAAATAGTAAAAACAAAAGGAACTTAGTACAAGAAGAAATTAAAATGTATAATCCTAATTTTGTACTTATTTCAGAAACCCACATCAAATATCAGGATAGAAAGTTGCTTTCTCAGATAGGATATCAATTGGTTGTATGCTCCACGCTAAATGAGACCATTAGAGGGGTAGCTATTTTAAAACAAAGAGGAACTCGATTTGATACTATCAAAACTGCTTCAGATGCTCGGGGCAGGTGGGCAATAGCACAGATGCAAGGTGATAACAAAAAATGTGTTTTATGTGTAGTATATGGACCGAACATTGATGATCCCAAAACATTTGAAGAATTGAGTTTAGAGCTACTTGAATGGGAGGGAGAAAGTATAATTGCTGGGGACTTTAATTGTGTTATGGATTATAAAGTAGACTCTACAGGGCAAAGTAACTCTAAAAGAATGTATAAAGTTCGATCAGCTATTGTAGAACTAGCAAGATTAAACAATCTGAGAGATCTATGGCGGTCTAAACATCCCCTGATAGCAGGTTATACCTATTATTCTGTGCCACATAGATCTTGCTCTAGAATAGATATGATATGGGCATCGGACCAAATAGTAGACAATTGCGAAATTGAAATCTGCCCCAAAATTACTTCAGATCATAATCCCCTGCTACTCGAATTTGTAATAGAAGACCAAAAAAAAGAACCACGAAATTTCACATTCCCAAGATACCTACTGGCTGATACAAGATTCATAGCACTATTAAATAAACACATACAAGAGTTCATCTTGTTAAATATTAATTCTACTAATATCAACATCGTATGGGATACTTGTAAATGTAGCATCAGGGGGTTTGCTCAACAATATATACTTAGGTCAAACGCAGAGAGTCGTAGAGCTAACAAGAGAATTATTTCCACTATATTAGATACTGAACTACAACTTGCTGACGCAACACGACATTCAAAAAATGATATTGAGGAGATCAGACTAAAACTAGTCGATTTACAAGCAGGATTAAAAAAAACTCTAAGAGAAAGATATAGTGCCAAAATACACAAATATAAGTTTGCTCAATACGAAGGCGGTGATCGCATAGGCAAAGTACTTGCTTTTAAAACTGCGGATAAAAAAGCCAAAACTAAAATTAAGTAAAGGAATAGACATATACTAAATAGTATATAACCTCTGTCCAGCCGGACAGGAATTTATTATTTAGATTTTTTGTAATGGTTCAGATTTTTCAACATTTATACAAAAGTGGGCACAACCTGTGACCCATAGGAGACAAGACAAAACAAGTGACAAGATTTCATGTAGAAAGCGCACAAGGCGGTCTGTACTATTACTCAGTATAACAGACTAAGATTCATTTTGAGCAACCCATTGTTAGCAACATTTCTGTAAATTCATAACAACATATGGTGCTTTTAAAGTCGACGACGTTTCGATGCAATTCAAAGATACATGCATCATCTTCAGGACAAAACTATTAAGCCATGTTTGTCTTGAGATTATTTTACATATGTTACATAACCACTGGAAGGGCTGAATACGATAGCCGTGTTGCAGTTAGGGGCTGATTATAATAGCCGTTTTTAAGTCAGGGGGCCGCGGGATATTTGCATGGCATTTCAGGTTGGTCAGCACGGGGAATTTACCGGAAATTGATAAAATAAGTTCCTAGATCTGGAACGCGGTGCTGCCGGGCTTCCAAATGGAATGTGTGAGAGGTCTTGCTCGATGGCAGGCCGGATGGGGTTCAGGCGGTGATCACGCAATCGAGCAAGACCTCTCACACATTCCATTTGGAAGCCCGGCAGCACCGCGTTCCAGATCTAGGAACTTATTTTATCAATTTCCGGTAAATTCCCTGTGCTGACCAACCTGAAATGCCATGCAAATATCCCGCGGCCCCCTGACTTAAAAAACGGCTATTATAATCAGCCCCTAACTGCAACACGGCTATCGTATTCAGCCCTTCCAGTGGTTATGTAACATATGTCAAATAATCACCGCCAGAACCCCATCCGGCCTGCCATCGAGCAAGACCTCTCACACATTCCATTTGGAAGCCCGGCAGCACCGCGTTCCAGATCTAGGAACTTATTTTATCAATTTCCGGTAAATTCCCTGTGCTGACCAACCTGAAATGCCATGCAAATATCCCGCGGCCCCCTGACTTAAAAAACGGCTATTATAATCAGCCCCTAACTGCAACACGGCTATCGTATTCAGCCCTTCCAGTGGTTATGTAACATATGTAAAATAATCTCAAGACAAACATGGCTTAATAGTTTTGTCCTGAAGATGATGCATGTATCTTTGAATTGCATTGAAACGTCGTCGACTTTAAAAGCACCATATGTTGTTATGAATTTACAGAAATGTTGCTAACAATGGGTTGCTCAAAATGAATCTTAGTCTGTTATACTGAGTAATAGTACAGACCGCCTTGTGCGCTTTCTACATGAAATCTTGTCACTTGTTTTGTCTTGTCTCCTGTGGGTCACAGGTTGTGCCCACTTTTGTATAAATGTTGAAAAATCTGAACCATTACAAAAAATCTAAATAATAAATTCCTGTCCGGCTGGACAGAGGTTATATACTACTTAGTATATGTCTATTCCTTTACATGATCCTAAATAACTAGGGTCCACTGTCTTGTACAATAGATTACTGCCCAAGGACCCTAGTGCTACTCCTTCGGGTTTTCCCTTGTCTAGAAAAAACAAAACTAAAATTAAGGCAATAATAGGAGCAGATTTAGACACTTACGAACAAGCTGACCAAATATTGAACCAATTTGTCAATTATTATAAAAAACTTTATACCCCCGAAACTACACCTTCTAAAACCGCAATATTACAATATCTCAATAAACATTTAACAACACACAGGGTGCCAAATATAGAAGTCCTCCAACAATTAAATTAAAAAATAACTCTAGCTGAAATAAAACGCGCAATTGATAATTTACCCTTAGGGAAGGCGGTTGGAGAAGATTGTTTGCCTTTAGAAATATACAAATCTTGTGCCCAAGAACTACTACCATTATTAGAAAATGTGATAAACTCAATCCTTCTATCTAAACATTCACCCGCATCTTGGAAAATTGCTAAAATAATTTTTTTTCTCAAAAAGGGAAAACCGGAAAAAGAGTGTGGATCTTACCGCCCAATTTCTCTGCTCAATTCAGATGCCAAAATTTTCTCTAAAATCCTCGCCAACCGCTTAGCCCTTACAATGCCAGATATGGTTAACCTACAACAACATGGTTTTGTAATGGGTAGAGATACCACCAATCATGTAAATACGTCTATCACAGCCTTTGATGTGGCGGAAACAACCTGCACCCCACTCGGTATGATTATGTTAGATGCGGAAAAAGCATTTGACCGAGTGGGGTGGGAATACTTGTGGGAAGTTTTAAAGAAAATGGGAATATCTGGTTCTTATTTGGAATGGGCAAGCTCCCTATACGATGAACCACTGGCCAAGATAAGTTACGGAGGCAATGACTCAGTTTGTTTTAAGATAGGAAGAGGAACAAGGCAAGGGTGCCCCCTTTCCCCATTACTTTTTGCTCTTTCTCTTGAACCTTTTCTAAACGCATTAAATGATCAGGCTAATATCATCCCAGTCAATCATGGGGGCAAATCCCTCAAATTAACCGCCTTTGCTGATGATATCGCAATATACATAATGGACATAAATAAAGCTATGCCAGGGATCATCAATGAAGCGGAAAATTATGGAAAAGTATCTGGATACAAACTCAATGTGAGGAAAACACAAATTATTGCTAACTATACCCCTGATGACCCTATCTATGATATCTGCCAAACTGCTATATATTTAGGAATTAAACTAGCTGCTAATGTGGGAAAAATATTAGAAATGAACTATGAAGCTTTTCTAAAGGAAACTACCATAAGTCTTAAAATATGGCATAAAATACCTCTTAGTTTATTAGGACGACTTAATTTGATCAAAATGAAAATATTACCTAAATTACTTTACTTATTTAGGGCTATACCACTTCAACCGAATCAACTCTTTTTTAAAAAACTAGATGGTATATGTAGCAGCTTTCTATGGGGGTACATAAAAGCACGAAGGGCTATAAAATTTTTGAAATTGCCAACATCTAAAGGGGGACTTGTTTTTCCGGATTTTAATCTGTATTTCTTAGCCACTTTCTTTGGACGAATAAGGAGCTTAATAAAAAATGAAACTCCTTTATTTTTTCATCAATATATGTTAGGTTCTGAATGTAAACAATTCCTACTTCGCGTACACGACCCGAATTACTTTAAACGAGTCAAATTCAAGACTGCCAAGCACATCATAAAAATTTGGGATAAAATTTTGCTCATTGACAAGAGCTCATTTTTTAATGCCGAACTTAGACTCTGGAACAATCCTGGTCTCCCTGATATCTTCTCGGATGGGACAGGAAATCGTTGGGTTAGTCATGGAATAACTACATTGGGGGATCTTTATGGATCAAATGGTATGTTAGATTTTGAAAACTTGAAAATAACAAACGGCATAACTAACGATATGCACTTTAAATATAGACAAATAAGAGATTTCTTTTATAGCAAAATGAAAATAACGGAAGTTACTCAATCAGACTTACTAGAGTGTATATATTCAGACAAAATTAAATCACTAATAAAACTGGGTTATCAACACTTAATTAAAGGCAAAAGCGATAATACGAATAAAATAGCATCTAAATGGACTGGTAGACTTAATCTGGACATAAACCCTACACAGATTGCATTTGCACTATCTCATTTAAATAATATAGTACACTCTTCCAATCTCAGATTACAATCCTATAGAACAATTACAGAACTTTATTATACACCACAAAGAATCTCTACCTGGACTCAGGGGATCTCTACAACAGATAAAACTAAATGTTCAAAATGCAACCTATATGCTGCCGGAATTGAACATATGTTATTTTCCTGCCCCGCATTATCTATTTACTGGAATGGAATAATGGAAATTTTAAGAATTAAAGAGATAGCAACTCCGGCACTCTCTGCACACTTAGTTTTATTAGATATTCAAGAACTTAACTGTCTCAATAAAGATCTCATAACCATACTGTTTGCATGGGCAAGACTAGTTATAGCTAGGACATGGATATTTAAGGACCCTCCAAACGTTGCAGAATGGTGCGCTTTGGTTAGTGAAATAAGAACTATGGAACTTACATTAGCTAAACATAGAGGCCCAAAAGCCTTTATTAAAAAAGAAAAGATTTGGAAACATTTTTTTGAATTATAAAAGTAGGAATTTCCATCTATAGTAGTCTATTTACTCTTTCTGTGAACTTTTCCTTTTTTCTTTTCATTTGGTTTCTTATCTTATCTGTTGACCTTCTTGAATACTTTAAAATCTAATACAAAGCTAATACTATTGCAGTTTATTGTTATATGATTTATATATTTGTCTTATCATGTTGTATGTCTTATCTTGCAATAAAAAAAATTCAAAAAAAAAAAAAGGGATGACACTGCTCCCAGTCCTAGATGTGGGAACATCTTCTGAGCTGGTGATTAATATAGATATCCATGACAACAGTTTTGGTAGTAGAAGAAATGGTTCTGATTGGAGCTGACTTATAACAGGAAAACTGATTGTCTGTGGAAACGAGTACAGTTCCTTCATGGCCCAGATGGTTGACCCCGAAATTTAAATTGACCATTCCCACTCTGATCCTGGTTCTGGAGAGAAGAGGTTGTTGACAGAACAACAACGACGTGAGTGTCAATAGGAATTGCATGTGAAATGAGGAAATGGTTCACTGATAGAATATCGATGTTCAAAATATCAATGTTCAAAACATCGAAAAAAATATATAGACTACTGTAACGGGGCGCCCGTGGCTTGGCTCCCCGTTCAGAGTTCGGGACCTATGCGAGTGCAAGAGTCTCTGCAAAGTGCTTGCATTAACCCCTCTTTTATCCCTCAGCAGACAGACTATCAAGGGTCAGGGGAAGACTTTGCTGTGATACAGGAGGCGGAGAGAGACTGGCCCTTTAACTATCAAGGAGCCAATGAGTGGGCGGAGTCACGGAGCGAAGGTACGCCGTCAAAAGAGGAAGTCCGGGACGACGAGGTGTGTTTGTACACCTGGAGTGAGGCAGAGGAGAGAGGACGGCGAGAGAGAGGATCGAAGGAGACGGAAGACGCGCTAGGCGGAGGACGAGGAGCCTTGACGGACGTGGAGACGCAGGAGGCCAACGACCCCACGTGTCGCCCAGCCACTCACCCGGGGGAGGTGCGTGGCTCGTGCAGGTGCGTAATCGTCTCAGGGGCTGGGTGGGACGAAAGGGAGGTCCTACGGTACCTTAAGAGACATCCCTGGGTCCCTGTTTTCCCATTCCGAGCACATAACCCCCATCACGCCCCCTTCACTGATACAGAAGAGCGGGAGCACGCGTGGGTTTGAATCCTCACCCCCTTTCCCTGGTACGGCTGGCTTAGCCGGACATCTCTCTCACGAGTGTTCTTTGTTTGTTTTCTGTCTGGTCCCTTGGGAGGAGGCGAGGCCAAGACGGACCCCGAAGATACCACAGCCCGACGGAGCCTGACCGGCTATCGGAGGACTGCACATCTCGACAACCGCCGACGATGGAGGTCCCGAAGTAGATCTCCCAGGAGAACCCCAGTCCTGAGAAAGACTTGTTCGGACTATTTACTTAGCACAATAAAACCAGTTATCACCAAGACCCGTCTATTGCCCTTCACTGTCAAGCCCGCCAGCACTGAAAAGCTTACAACTACAAAAATATCGACTCCCCTACCTACACATGTCAGTACAAAAATGTAGATGTAAAAAATATATATAAAATGAAATCATATATACAATATGCAAGACTTGTATTACTCTAACCTGTGTACTTCCTGAAATGTTCAAATTCAATAAAAAATGATTTAAACTAAAATGAAATCATATATATTAAATATATTACATATTAATACGAATTTTAACAAAATAAATTACATTTAATATACATTTTTACAAAATTTTACAAATAAACTTAATGAAAAAAATAAACACACAAACATAATTTATACATATATATATAATTATATATATTTACTTTAAAATCATTCAGACTATTATCTTAATTAATTTAAACACTTTAAAATTATATAAAAATAAAATATATATGTGTCAATAATTTAAAATATAAAAAAATATACAATAAATTAAAATATTAAACGATAAAAAAATTAAACTTAAATTGCCCAATAAAATCAGTGCAACAGTAGGAAAAGTGTTGGATAGCAAAAAAATTACATTTACTATTCCCACTCCAGTGAGTGCAACAGTAGAGAAAGTGTTGGATAGCGGAACGGTAAAAATTACTATTCCCACTCCAGTAAGAGCACATGTAGGGAAAGTGTTGGATGGCGGAGGGGTAAAAATTATTGTTATTCCCACTCCGGTGATTGCAACAGTAAGGAAAGTGTTGGATAGCAGAGGGGAAAACATTACTATTCCCACTCCAGTGAGTGCAACAGCATGGAAAGTGTTGGCTAGCGGAGAGGTAATAATTACCATTCCCACTCCAGTAAGAGCAACAGTAGGAAAAGTGTTGGATAGCGGAGGGGTAAAAATTACTAATACCACTCCACTGAGTGCAACAGTAGGATAAGTGTTGGATAGTGGAGAGGTAAAAATTACTATTCTTACTCCAGTGAGTGCAACAGTAGGGAAAGTGATGGATAGGGGAGGGGTAAAAATTACTATTACAACTCCAGTAAGTGCAACAGTAGGAAAAGTGTTGGATGGCGGTGGGGCAAAAATTACTATTCCCACCACAAAAAGTGCAACAATAGGGAAAATGTTGGATAGCCGAGGGGTAAAAATTTCTATTCCCACTCCACAGAATGCAACATTAGTATAAGTGTTGGATAGCGGAGGAGTAAAAAATGTATTCCCACTCCAGTGAGTACAACCGTAGGGAAAGTGTTGTATAGTGGATGGGTAAAAATTACTATTCCAACTCCAGTGAGTGCAACAGTAGGGAAAGTTCTGAATAGCAGAGGGGTAAAAATTACTATTCCCTCTCCAGTCAATGCAACAGTAGGGAAAGTGTTGGATACCAGAGGAAAAATAATGACTATTTACACTCAAACACAAATAAAATTACATTAAAAAAAAGCATAACAATATTACAAAAAAAAAAAATATATATATATATATATATATATATATATATATATATATATATATATATATATATATATATATATATATATATATTAAACATATAAAAAGAACACAAATTATAATATCAATTACATATAACAAAAACCTACAAATACTATATATAATAAAATAATAAATACATTTGCAAAAAAATAATTCTTTAAAACTAGAAAATATTTACAAACAAAACAATTAATTGCAACATAAATGTATTTATTTTATTTCCTACCCTATAGCACCACACCAATAACAAAACACTTCAAAATTTTTCATATACATTTATTTACATAATTAACATAACTAACCCGTTCGGTGCTTGCGTCGGCCAATGGCAGATGCAAGCACTACCTCCCTGGTGCTGCGCACGTCCGCTGGCCGTTGCAGCCCCGCCCACTCTTTAATTCTTCCGCACTGCGGGAGAATTTGCACCATGGTTAAGGGGTTAATAATCAATAGCCAAATATTATTAATTTAAAAAACAAATAAACATTAATAGACTACACACACTTTAAGACTATAATTCCTACAATACATTCCTTAATTAAACGATAAAATAATAAAATATAATTAAAACGTATTATAAAATTAAAAACTATTACTATTAAAAACTAATAATTAAATAATTAATATTTATGTAATACCCACCCTTTACCCATTTAAAGGTACAAACAAAACACACAAAATAAACAATTACCCATAATAAATATCAAATAATTAACATTAATTAACAACTGTATATTAATTAATTAAACACAAATTACTTCTCAACCTTTACTCCTATAAACACCACACACATACCTGAAATTAATTACACAATTACCATAATTAAAGTGCCACTTGCGGGGTTTTCTGTATAAATTCGCAGATCCAAAATACTTTAAAAAAGTTAGACTGAAGGTCTTAAGAGATTTAGCAACGGTGTGGGTACCGTATTAGGCGAGTGACAAAAATCCCATACTTCAGTGCGGCTGCATCAATCTGGGAGGCTCCGGGGGCTCCAAGTTGGACGGAGGATGTATTAGCAAGGGCATTAAAAACAGAAGGCCCACAAGTTTGGGGCGAGCTGTTCTGCGAAGGAGTTTTGTTACCGTGGGCGGTTAGCGAGCAACTTTGGGGTCGTAACTTTGCAAAATTTAAGTATCTTCAGATACAAAGCTGGGCGGTAGGTAAAGAAAAGTTAATTGGACGACACAACGAGTTCGAAGAGAAGCTGGTTTCAAACATTCGGATAAAAAAAGAAGTGGCAACATGGTATTGGGAAATAGTCGAAATGGAGGATGGCCCTTTTCAACTTCCAGAGGTCCTGTGGGGAGAGTGCTTGCCGAGGATCGCTACAGAAGAACAATGGCAAGTAGATATGTTGATTCTTTACAAAGTGGTAAAACCTGCAAATTTTAGGAGGAATCACTTGTTCACTCTCCACAGGGCATATTGGACCCCAAAGAGGCTCGCTAAATTTAAGGATGGGGGCATGGTGTTATGCCCTAAGTGCAAAAGCCCAAATGAAGATGACATTGATATGTTTGCGACATGCCCAGAGATTCAAGATTTTTGGGCAGCTGTAAGTACAACGCTATCAAAAATGATGGAACTAAATATTACGGTAAGCCCTGAACAGATCATCTCGGGCAGATTGGACACACAAGGTAAGGGCCTTGATGATAATTCTAAGTTGTTTTTCTATGCCATTTTGATTGCTCGAAGAGAAATATGTAAATTATGGGTATCGCCAGAGCCTCCAACAGACTTAATGTGGATCAGAGCTATGAGAGGCATAGCTAAGTTGGACATGGTCGGTCAAAATAACAGGAAGCACCAGTTTTGGAATTTATTTTTAAATCACTATGGGTGAGGGGAACGGGAGTTCAAAATCCTGTGACTTTATTGTTGTGAGAAGAAAAACGGTCCGATGATTAAGTCACTTTAGATGCTCTTGGAGGTCAATGTAGTCTATATGCTTTGCTACACCAGGCATGGCTGTGGTACTTCCCATCTCCCTTAAGCCTATAAGCCTGCAGTATAAGCAGTAGGAAACAACCTCTCATAGTTGAGTGGAAAACCACCTAAGGGCGCTACAAGAGAAGAAGGGGTGGGAAGTGGCGTATGAGGACAAAAAAAAAGAAAAGAAAACCAATTACCATAATTAATTACCAATTAATTAATTACATTTAATTAGCAACCAATTATTAATTCATAAATTAAAAATAAATTACTTCCCACTCTTTACACCTATAAAAACCACAACACACATCTAAAATAAATTACAAAATTACCAAGAAAAATAACCAATTAATTAATTAAAAACCAGTTATTAATTTGTAAATTAAAAATAAATTACTTCCCACCCTTTACACTTTAAACACCAAAACACACACCTAAAATTCATTTCAAAAGTACCATAATTAATTACCAATTAATTAAAATGTATTAATAACCAATTATTAGTGAATTAATAATAAATTACTTTAAACATTTAACACTACAGCATTTCATTTAAACAAATATTAAAAAATACAAATTGATCAATAAATGTAATATAATTACATTACTTCCCAACCTATTCCCCTATAAACCCACAACCCACTACAGAACTAAAAGCGCCAAATTCAAATAAAAAAACCCGTAATAAATGTAATATCATTAAATTACTTCCCACCCTATTCCCCTATAAACCCACAACCCACTACGGAACTAAAAGCACAAAATTCTCTATATTTTTTTTTTAATCTACTAAAAATGTAACACATATATTAAAAATACAAAAAATTCTTATACAAAAAAATACATCACATACATATAAAATATATACTAAAATACATAACATTAATGAAAAACGATATTTTTAACAGCTATATTTTTGCAAACAATAATAAACACTTCAATATTTTTAAAATTGATATTACTTACCTTAAGTTGATATTCTTCACCACGATATTCTTGCTGTCAATATTTCTGACCCACAATATTGATGACTAGATATTTGTGCAACTCGATATTTTGTACTCGATATTCTGTCTGGGCACCGTGGATAACAATTTTGTGGCTTTGATTGTTGGATTTGTTGGAGTTATAGTTATTGTGATTCTGATTAGGTTTTTTAAACCTTTGATGAGAGGTACCTCAAGTTGAACACTGAATCTGTAAACTTGCCTGCTAGGAAGGGTGTACAGTGAGGCACTATAAGATACACCAAATTAGAAACTTAATTTTCTTTGGCAAGTGTGTTAACAGAAGTCACTGGTGATTTGTTCCTTATGCACAGGGACTGGATACATTGAGTATTGACTTTTGCAGGGCGAGAGCTCACATAGTGTGAGAGTTGGTAGAATTTCTGTTCTTTAGAAAACATTTGTGTAGTCAAATCAGGTAAACAGAGTAAAGATTGAAAAGAGACTTCAGAAAGGTGGGAGTGCTGCATCAGTACAGTGCTGTGCAGTGATTAGCTGGTGAACAGCGAAACTGCACTTTGATAGTTGACCTGTGACAGAGACGCACTGTGATTTGAGTACAGATTAGAGCTATTGTCGGTGTGAGAAGAGGGAAAATTTGAACCCGAATAGCTTGCGATTGTTGTTATAATGGGGAATCCGCTGTCTAAAAGAGAGAAGGATTCCAGTAAGGAGGAAAAGTTTCCTCCTGAGGGTATCCTTATGGGGAAATGGCAGCGAAAAAAGGGTTACACACATGCATGTTACTAAACTAATGGCACAAGTATGCATCTATAGATGTGGAGCTTAGGTTTCCACTGTATGGAACCTTCCACATTCCTCGAATAGAGAATTTGAGAAGAAGAATGTATGATCTAAAACTTCATCGGTGAGGCGAGGCGCTAAACAGCGGATTTACAGAGCGCTCTGCTCTTTGATATTCTGCACCTACCCTTCAGTCCTCTGTTGGCTTTTTAAAAAACGTTTTATACCTCCATTTTTAATTGTGTTTGTGAGTGTCTGCATTTTAGTGATTACTACTGATCTGTGTTTCTGCTCACCTTGCACTTTATTCTGCTGCCTCTCGCTGGTCAATTGCCCCGTTCCACCACGGCTGGTGCCGCTTGAGTGGAGGGCTTAGGACCAATAGCTGGGCTAGATTGGCTCCCCCTGGTGACGCACGTCCGGGGGCGGGCTGCAGGCGGGCCTTCCCTGGGACATCCTCACTTAAGGGAATGGCAGCACCGTCGCGCAGCGGACGCGCTTCCTCGGTGAGGCGCTAAACAGCGGATTTACAGAGCGCTCTGCTCTTTGATATTCTGCACCTACCCTTCAGTCCTCTGTTGGCTTTTTAAAAAACGTTTTATACCTCCATTTTTAATTGTGTTTGTGAGTGTCTGCATTTTAGTGATTACTACTGATCTGTGTTTCTGCTCACCTTGCACTTTATTCTGCTGCCTCTCGCTGGTCAATTGCCCCGTTCCACCATGGCTGGTGCCGCTTGAGTGGAGGGCTTAGGGCCAATAGCTGGGCTAGATTGGCTCCCCCTGGTGACGCACGTCCGGGGGCGGGCTGCAGGCGGGCCTTCCCTGGGACATCCTCACTTAAGGGAATGGCGGCACCGTCGCGCAGCGGACGCGCGAAACGGGCGCGCCGCGGGCGCGCCAAAGGCGAGCCCGTCTGCGCCCGTCCGCGCACGGTCAGGCCCAGGGGCTAGGACCCCTGGTTCTAGCATTGTTTATTCCAGACTATCCCTGCTAGGCTGTAACTCACCTGCTCATAAACTACCGAAGAGGGTAATGTTTAAACTCGACCGGGAAGGACTCCTAAGACCCTATGTTGGTCTCACCCCAATTAGTGGACCACCTCCTCGAGACACTCTGCCTACACAGACCCGTAGGCAGGGCTGTAAGTTTTCATTGCTCAATACCCGATCCCTCCAGAAGCATTGTCTTGAAGTCTTCTCCCTCTTACAGGAAGACACTATTGATATCCTATGTGTCACCGAGACTTGGCTTAATGATTTCTCTACCCCTGATTTAGTGGCTGCCCTCCCTCCTAACTTTTCTGCCATCTATGCTAACCGGCCAAATAATGCCGTGGGGGGCGGGGTAGCTTTCCTCTTTAACGATGTCTTAAAGACGGAAACTGTACACTCTGAGTGCATTGAAGGGGTAGACGTCCTGGGAGTGAAATTCTGCTCCCCCACGGACTGCGTAACCTTCCTGTTAGTCTATCGCCCTCCAAATACAACCGTTAAGTTCCTGGAGCCATTTTTGAAGACGGTCCAGGACCTCCGCACTCGTTATGAGGGGTTGGTGATACTAGGGGATTTCAATTTCCACTGGGAAGCCACTCCAAGGAACAATCAGGCGAATCAACTTGACGAAGTCCTTATGTATTTAGGACTCACACAGGTAGTAGAGGAACCAACCCACCAGAAGGGCCATACGTTGGATCTGATATGGTCCTCTCGCCCCCTTCTAGCTCCCCCGATGATTTCCCCTTGTCCCTGGTCGGATCATTATCTGATCGAAGGCCATTTTCCCCTCTTGCGAGGACAACAAGAAGTAAGATCTCAGTGGAAATTCCTCCGGAGCTGGAAGCAGGTCACAGCTGATGACTTAATTGCTGCCCTCTCACGTACCACACCTCCCTTGCCACTAAATGACGATGTGAATATTGTAAGCACCGTCGTGCTGGCCTCCCTCAAAGAAGCAATTGAGGTGGTTGCTCCAGCTCGTAAAATCAGAATGAGAGACAAGGGCAAATCCGCAGGTTGGTTCAACAAAGATCTGAGGTTGCAAAAGCAGGTTTTGCGTCAACGTGAAAGAGCCTGGCGGAAGTCACGAGCACTCACTGAACATGAAGCCTACACATTGCAGCTTGCACTCTATAAAAAAGCCATTCATCGAAGGAAAGCCGAATTCTATGAAACAGCCATATCAACGGCTACTAATCCCCAGAAAGAGGTTTTCAAAGTCCTGAATGATCTACGTACTATCAAAGAGCCAAAACCTCTTTTTGACTCCAAAGATTGTCAGGACTTTCAGGACTTCTTCCTGAATAAAATTAAGAACCTGGTCTTAGAAATCAATCAGAGTCCAATTCCCATGTGTCCTATAGACCCCCTCCCTCTCCTCACCAATCTCAATACGCAAAAGCTATCGGTTCTGCCAGCCTTAACAAAGGGGGGCTTAATGACTATACTGAACCGGGTGAAATCAGGTTCCCCTGCCGATCCCTGTCCTCCTCAGATTTTTAAGTTAGGCTGGCCTGGTTTGGAAGACAATGTCCTTACGCTGCTTAATCACTCTATAGATCAGGGACTGGTGCCCGCTAACTTTAAGGAGGCAAGGGTGGTCCCGCTACTTAGGAAAGCTGGAGCGGACCCAAAAAATTTAAAGAACTTCAGGCCTATTTCCCAGCTGCCCTTTCTTGCGAAGATTCTGGAGCAGCATGTTCTACATACTCTCACCCACTTCCTGGAGAGTAACCACCTCTTGGAGCCTAACCAGGCGGGTTTCAGAGCTCACCACAGCACGGAACTGGTGATGCTATCCGTGCTGGATGACCTGAGACGTAAGTTGGATAATAAGAAACCCAGTGCCCTGATCCTTTTGGACTTATCCGCGGCATTTGATACTGTCAATCACTGCCAACTTTTAACGCGGATACAGGACCTCGGGATTCAGGGCACAGCCCTTGCCTGGTTGACATCCTTCCTCGAAGACAGGTTGCAACGAGTACAGCTTGCTGAGTTTGTGTCCAAATCAGCAAAACTGACTTGTAGTGTGCCCCAGGGCTCGGCTCTGTCACCCTTACTTTTCAACATATATCTGCAACCACTGATCGCGTCACTGAACAGGATGGACTGTAGAGTCTACAACTACGCAGATGATACACAAATCCTGTTTCAGATTGACAACAATGCTCAGGCTCATTTGAGAATGCAGAACACTCTCAAATTCATAACTAGCTGGATGTCGAACAACTCCTTAAAAATAAACCCAGAAAAAACCGAAGTCCTGGCAATCACTACAGTGGCCAACCCTTGGTGCGATCAGTTTTGGCCGGCTGAACTGGGGCCGCCTCCAGCCCCAGTGCCAGCAGTCAAAAGTCTTGGCATCAAAATTGATGCCCGACTTTCTATGACTCAGCAGGTATCCTCAGTGGTGGGCATCTGTGTGAGTTTGATCCGCCAGCTGAGGAAACTCTCCTCATTTTTATCCTCTTCCACTTTGAGGCTGGCCGTCTCCGCCTTAGTTCTAGCTCGGCTGGACTATGGTAACTCCCTCTACTATGGGCTCCCTAACTACCTTCTGGCCCGCTTACAGGTCGTGATGAACGACGCGGCAAGGCTTATTTTGAAAAAACCCAGGCAAACTCATGCTACGCCCCTCCTTCGCAGCTTACATTGGCTTCCTATCACCCAAAGAACTAAATTTAAAAGCCTTTGTATTGCACACAAAGCGGTTTACGGCTCAGCCCCCAAATACATTAAAGATCGGCTTCCTAGGTACCTACCTATTAGGTCCCTCCGATCGACGGAGGCATGTAATCTTCTCTGTCCTCGGTACAACCTTACATCTAAGGGTGGCCGAGCCTTTTCCAGCACTGTCCCTCCTGCATGGAACCTTCTTCCGGCTGAACTCAGGAAGGAAACAAATCTACTTTTGTTCAGGAAAAAACTGAAGACAGTGCTTTTTGTGGAGGCGTGGGGGCTTCTGTGATCTGCTCGTTTTACCCACCGATGTTATGTATCCGCTGATAGCGCTTAGATACCCCAGGGTGATACAGCGCTTTATAAGCTTATAATAACATAACATAAACTAACATAACTCCAACCGAGACCCATACATTTTGAGTTGCTAAATTTTTGTGAACAAATGGGGAGTGAGAAGAATAGAAACAAATTAAAATTCATATCAATGCTCATTCATGGAGACAGGAGAAGGACGAGGATAGGCAAAGAAGGTGAAAGGAGGAGGTCATAGAAACATGTCCTCTGTTAGAAAAGGAAAACCCTGAAAAAGAACCAGATACAGAAAGCAACAGTGGCGGTTCCTTCTTTAGGGAGGAGGAGTGTCTCCCGGCCTGCTGCGAGCACAGCAGCTGCGACAAACAG
Organism: Lissotriton helveticus; assembly: GCF_964261635.1. Classification (NCBI taxonomy): domain Eukaryota; kingdom Metazoa; phylum Chordata; class Amphibia; order Caudata; family Salamandridae; genus Lissotriton; species Lissotriton helveticus. The sequence goes on along the minus strand of NC_136071.1, from coordinate 510,059,854 downwards.
AGTAAATTAAATAAAATGGTCATTATCATTTTAATAAAGTGAAGTGTACTTCGATTATTAGGGCGGGGAAGCAGGAGTGCCTTGTAGACCGTTACCTAAAGCATAAAGTGCACATGTCGGATTGGCCTGCTGTCTTGTGACGGCTGGCCCGACATGGGCACTTTAGACCGCAGCAATCTGTGAGCTCTATAACACAAGGGCGGATGGCAGACACAGGCTCCTAGTCTCAAAAAGAGCACTACCGTAGTCTGCTCCAACCAATCATGGCACTACTCTCATGCTGAAAACTGTATGAGAGCAGCTCCAGGGCTGGTTAGGTTCATTGGATCTTCACTAAGGGCTCGATTCTGATGCGGTTAGGAAATCTTCCCGATCAAATCGGTTTGGAAATGGTTTCCGACCGACTTGGATTGGGAGAGTCCGACCGACCGATTATGCTGCATCCAGATGCTTCAAGATACAATTTGGGTGGACTCCTATTGACTTCTATGGGAGCCTATGTTCCTAACCGCATCGTAATCTGGCCCACGGTCGGGAAGACACATAACCGATCTGATTCAGAAGGAGCAAATGCCGTTAGGAGGCCATCCTAATCATATCATAATCGGGCCCTAGGTGGGAATGATTTCCTAACCGCATCGGAATTGGGCCCTTAGTTGTGAGTTCCTGTGGTTTCTGGGAACAGTCAACAATGCCTTCTCTGAAGACACCAATTGGATGGTGGTCCCAGAAAACAAATTTGGTAAGTACTTTTGGTGTTATCACACTACAGTCTGCATGAAACCCTTGGTCTCTTGGTCCATTCGTATGTATTTATTGGTTCAGAGTCTTATGTAGCACAAATAAAAGCCAACAGGGTGATAGAGCGCTTTGCTTAAGAACAGTCTCATGCATATGATCTGTTTTGTTTCATTTTCCATACTTAAGAACTTTTTGTGGATGGAAAGATAAGCGAACATCCCGTATCTTTGCTAATAGATACAGGATAATGATCAACAACAAGAGAGAAAGGGCTAAGGGACACTCCTATACCCCAATTGAATTTTGTCGAACAACAAAGGAGTGACTTCTCTAGTGACTAAACATAGCCACCATATGAGAACAAAAAGTGAAGAGGAGAAAGGATGTGCAGCAAGAAAAAAACATTTTTTTTATTTTTCATTTATAACCCTCACTCACCCGTCTATTGGGTGACATGCTTCATCATTGGGTTTTTTTCACCGGGCGGGCCGAATGCCTACCCGGTGTGCTACAACACCTGCAGTTGCTGTGGAGCTGGTTTTAAGTAAAACAGTGCAAAAGAGTGATTCGGGCGGTGGACGTGAACCAGACTAGGTCACATGCGGGGAGTCATCGGGAGTGAGTACCCTCCGATGTGAAGTAACCCCCGCCAACGGTCCCATGAAGTGAGGCACAGTTTGCTTTCACGTTTTGGACACCTGGAAATTCCAAGGTGATCCGGTACAGAAATCGTGAGTTTAAAATACCTCTTTCTCCTTTGAGCACTGAGGTTAGGGTGCGCCTTAGGGTGCGTACACCGCCCAGTGTTCCCATCACTTAAAAATCTCGGTCCTGAAGAAAGCTCAGCGGAATTGGCTACGAAAGAGCAGAAACATGTCGACATTCTGAGATATGTATGGGACATTTTGACTCAAATTTAAAGTCAGGTTTGTCCACATTTGTTTTTAAAGTGTGCTCACTCCGACCTTTATTAAAGTTTGATATTGGTCAGAATCCGCACTCTTTTAACTTGCACTACTATCACTCTTTTGCACTGTTTCACTTAAAACCAGCTCAACTGCAACTGCAGATGTTGTAGCACACTGGGTAGGCATTTGGCCCGCCCGGTGAAAAAAAACCAATGATGAAGCATGTCACCCAATAGACGGGTGAGTGAGGGTTATAAATAAAAAATATACATTTTGTTTTTTTCTTGCTGCACATCCTTTCCCCTCTTCACTTTTTGTTCTCATATGGTGGCTATGTTTAGTCACTAGAGAAGTCACTCCTTTGTTGTTCGACAAAATAATAGATACAGGAGCCACTTGTTCAATGGCCAGAATAGTCATGTTCCCTAAACTACCCTCTCGGGAAAAAAGTCAAAGTTGTAGGTATCATAAACCAGCAGCATCTAATCAAGTTACTGCCTCAGTGCCAGTGAAGATAGGAGATGCTAATGAACAACACCAATCTGTAATCTGTGATTCAAGCCCTGGAAAGCATTTGGGCAGAGATTGTCTCTGTAAGTTTAACTGTATCATAAATTGTATGGAGGATGGAGTGGGGATTGAGACTCAAAAAGCTGACGCTGAGTTTGAGTTACAGCCATTAGAGCCTATTGTCAGGCTATACCCAGTCCTCATTACTGAGGATTCACCAGTAGACTTAAGAGAAACAGTCAAAGAAGAGATCTGGGATTTTACAGGAGCAGAAATTGAATTGATCAAGGATGTTATACCCCTAAAGATTACCCTTCAGTCTAATGCCATTTTCTATCAGACTCACCCATACAAGATGACTCCCAAGGCTATTGAAGGGATTGCCTGTCATTGAGAGCATGTTAGAGTGAGATATAATAAAGTAGGTTATCAGAAGCCCTCGCAACTACCCTATTATGACACTACAGAAGTCCAATACAAAATGGAGGATCACCCAAGCTCTCTACAAGATTAACCAAATTGTTGTTTCATGCTACCCTGCGGTACCAAACCATGTCCTGGTCCTATTTCAAATCCCCCCCAAAAGCAAAATGGTTCATGGTCATGATCTTAGTCAGGCATTCTTCCGGGTCCCGTTGTATGAAGAGAGTCATTTTCTCTCTGCGTTCTAGTTCCTAGAGAAGACTCTTGTGGGGTGTCACACCGCACCGGGGTAAAGATAGCCTTTCCCACTTCAAACAAGTTCTTAAAAAGAATTTAGAGTCCTTACAGCTGCCATGTAGCTTGACACTGATATAATAAATTGACGATCTCCTGATCGCATCAATGACAAGAGAAGCTTGCAAACAGGACACCATTGCTTGCTGAACCATTTATCTGAGAATGGACATAAGGTCTCGCCTGAAAAGCTGCAATACCGTCAGAGGGAAGTCATGTATTTAGGACATCAATGAGAGTGAGGCAAATACCTCATGAGCACATAGAGACAGGTCTGAAAATGAAGTTCCCAACTACTAAGAGAGAGGTGAAGATGTTTTTGAGCATGGAAGGCTACTACCTACAATTGATCCCAAACTTTTCCTTAAGTCTGACGTACGCCGATATCAATGACCCGGTATCAAGGGATGATGAAAGCATGCAAGGCTTCCTGGACATTAAAATGTTACTTTGCAGTGCACCCGCTCTTGGCATGCCAGACTATACAAAAGATTTTGGACTGTTTTGTCACGAAAGAGATGGGTGTGCACTGTCTATACTAAGACAAGCCAAAGGAGACACCAAGCTTACCATTGGCTAATTTTTCAGCTACTGAGGGGATCATGATGGGCTATGCTTTGTGTCAGGTTTCAGGTAGGAACGAACCGACGGCCCGCACACAATCAACTGCGCTAGAAGGCCGCTAGCGGAACTACATTCCCCAAGAACGCCGCACAAATAACTAAGATTCCCAGAGGGCCTAGCGCGGAGCATGCGCAGGCCCCTGATGGCACAAAAGGACGGCGGAAACAACAACCGGCGTCGGATATTCAGCGTCCGTTCGAGACTGTACTCCACAAAGCTTCTAAGGTGAGTTACAGTTTTTAGGATTCCTGAATTGGATATTTGTTTCGATCAAGGGATTGTTCAGCAAGGTGAGCGGCTGCTCCCTCTCGGCAGGAGGTCCCAGTTCCAGTTAAGCTTGGAACATAATTCTTACTTTGTTCTAGTTGGGCTGTGTTGGAAGGACGCCCACTGCGCCTCGTAAATACTTTGATCTTCAGTTCATGCTCGAGGGCTTATTGAGTGTGGGAAGGAACGAGTGGCTTTGCCGGCCACTACTTATCACAGTGCCCTCCGTTGGGGAGTGTCAGGACCGACACTCATGCGGGGGACGGTAAGACCAGTAGACATTTGCTGAGGAGACTTATCTACCCTTAGAACTATCTCGAGTGGCATTGTCGGCCACTGCTTAGCACAGTGCCCTCCGTTGGGGAGTGCCTGGACCGGCATTCATGCGGAGGACGGTACAATCATTGATTTATATACCTTTCTTATTTAAGTTACGTAGGGTGACCTTAACCCGGTAACTGACCTTCCTTTGAACGTACTTTTGCAATAACTGGTGATATGTTTTGCTTTGGAAAAAGCCGACAACATTTAGGCGTCAAACCAGTTAAGGTACATGTTGAACGACCGTGAATGGAGCAGCTGATACAGGCGTGATTGAGAGAGGAGAAGCTTACCAAAAAACGGCACCACCCTGGGTCACGGGAGCCTGGGGAGCCGATCGGGGTGGCAGCGTCTGAAGGGTAAGCTGAAACGAGAAAAAGGGAGGGTGAGGAGGGGGGAGGTGGAACAGGAGGTGGGCCGGGTGAGCGGTGTCAGAGGGTGATATACTAACATTTGAGCAAGCAGGACGTGCATCCAAAGGGGTCCGGGGGTGTGGTTCACTTAATGGATCGGCATCTGGCGGGAAAAAGAATAAGGAGAGCGTAAGGGGCTGGAGACAAAGATTGAGTGGTAATGGTGCTAGAGGTCGGGAAGCGGAGCTGTAAAGATCTCGATCGATTCAAACGGAGCGTAGGGGAGGTCCGGGCGGGGGTTGCAGCGCCTGGTGAGGGAAAGGTTAAAGGGGTGAGAAAGACCAAGCGGAACGCGGGTAGCCGCAGAACCGGCGTGTAGCTGTAAAGCAGGGCATAAGCGTACCTGAGTCGATCATGGCTGCTGGCAGGGCGCTGGGTCCCAGGGAGGCAAGACAGCGGGGCGGTACGTAGCTTACGGCACCGACAGCCAGAATGAGGAAGTGTGGTGTTAAAGTAGCTCGCGATTGGACGCGGAGCCCCTGTGATGTCGGGAGGGGGGCGGGTTGTAAACGGGCGGGGAGAATTAAAGGGGAAGCGGGAAGAAGTGTGCCTATGATGGAGGCAGAGTGAAACTATAGGAATTGTACAAGCAAAAGTAGCAAAGCACACTGTCAATGGAATGAGAGAAGGCAACAATAAATCATTACACAGTGTCAAACATATGACCAGCGGGATGAAAGAACCAGTATAATAATAGGTAAAGCCATTACAATGTATATTCAGACATACTGGTGAGTATGTGTCAGGGCCACAAGGAATTTGGATAAGCAAAAGTAGCAAAGCACACTGTCAATGGAATGAAAGAAGGCAACAATAGATCATTACACAGCGTAAAACATATGACCAGCGGGGTCAAAGAACCAGTATAATAATAGGTAAAGCCATTACAATCAAGATGTATGTTCAGACATACTGGTGAGTATGTGTCAGGGCCACAGGGAGGGGGTAGATGGCCAATGTCCCGTTGGGTAGGCAATGCGTCCAGGGCCCAAGAGAGAAATAAGGGCATCTGTGGGAAGGCCAGCCAGACTGGTCGAGGTGGCAACCTGTGTCACAAGAAGGAGTGGGTGGTCGTGGACAGGGTATTGGAAAAGATATAGACTACGTGGTGACAGTACTGTTCCACTCGTCGAGTGTGTTCAGGCCGTGGTTAACAAAGTCCACAAGGGCAATCCATTTTACTCAGCTCTGTTCAGTAGGCTAGCGATGTTACCTCCTCTGATGGGTAGTGAAGGTTTTTCAATGACTTGCCACCGTATGTCTGTGTCAAGGTGATGAAGGTCGATGAAGTGTGTCACTAAGGGAGCAGTCATGATTTTGCAGTTTATTCTGCTCTTATGTTGGATGATATGCTGTTTGACCATCTGTGTTGTCTGGCCGATGTATATCAGGTCACATGTAAATGTAAATGTAAATGTATTTGAGCTTGTAAAGCGCACTGCTACCCGTCCATAGGTTTCCTGGCGCTGTATAACTCTGGAGAACCCGTCCTGGCTTTCCCTGTGGGATGGTCCCTGCTGGGAGTCCCCAAGGTGGAGCCAGGCATCCCCGGAATTGATGGGGCCGTTGTGGAGAATAGGCAAGCTAATGCCCAGAGTTGCCGAGTGGAACCCCTGATTAGAGTAAGCACCGAAGCGAGAATTATCGAGTCCGCTGACCCAAGTCCACGACCCTGCCGCGTCGGGAATTGAACCCTGGTCCCAGGCCGACTTCTGCTCCTGGGTCTGCCGCCTCTAACCAGTGAGCCACACTGCTCCACATGGGCAGCGAATAGCGTAGATCACATTCTGTGTTCTGCAGTTGGTGTGGTTTCTCAGTTTGTGGGTTCGGCCGTTATAGATGAATTCTCTCGTATTGGACGTGAGGTCGCAGACACTGCAGTTCTGGCATTTGTAGTGGCCAACCACTGGTTCCAGTCACCAGGCGGCAGTTAAAGTGTGTTTGTCCTCAGGTAGGTTTGGCCAGGTAATAGCATGTACTAGGTGGCTCGCTAGATTGTTGCCTCGTTGGTAGGAGAACAGGGGTGGATCGTGAAACTGTTCATGGGGGCGTAAGAGAGGCCAATTTTTCTTGATTATTCTGCTTATCTTGTTGCTGTCAGGGCTGAAAGTGGACACAAACGGAATCCTGGTCATGGTTGTCTTGGTATTTGGAGTGAGGAGGTGCTCGCGATGGTTGTACCAGGCACGTTTTTTAGCTCTGGTGACTAGGCGTCGTGGGTATCCTCTGTGTATCAATTTGTTCACAAGTATGTCAGCTTCACAGAAACAGTATTTTCAACACTTACAGTTGCGACAAATCCGCAAAAATTGGCCTTATGGCAATCCGTCACATAGGCCTCTTGGATGGTGGCTGGAATATTGTAACAGTGTATTCCTTTCTGTGGGTTTTCGGTAGAATGATGTGCCTAGAGTCCCATCTTCTGCGTGGATAGTGACATCCAGGAAAGCTAAGTCATTGGACTTGCAGTCGCTTGTGAACTTCAAATGTTCTTGCGTGTTGTTAAGCCATTCAATGAAGGGGTTTAAGGTGTCAGTGGAGCCATTCCAAATGAGGAGAACGTCGTCGATATATCGTCGCCAAAGATCGATGTGTGCCAGCAGCCACGACTGACTCAGGTACGCTTATGCCCTGCTTTACAGCTACACGCCGGTTCTGCGGCTACCCGCGTTCCGCCAGGTTTTCTCACCCCTTTAACCTTTCCCTCACCAGGTGCTGCAACCCCCGCCCGGACCTCCCCTAGTCTCCGTTTGAATCGATCGAGGTATGTACAGCTCTGCTACCCGCCCTCTAGCACCATTACCACTCAATCTTTGTCTCCAGCCCCTTACGCTCTCCTTATTCTTTTTCCCGCCAGATGCCGATCCATTAAGTGAACCACACCCCCGGACCCCTTTGGATACACGTCCCACTCGCTCAAATGGTAGTATATCAACTTCTGACACCGCTCACCCGGCCCACCTCCTGTTCCACCTGACCCCTCCTCACCCTCCCTTTTTCTCGTTTCAGCTTACCCTTCAGACGCTGCCACCACGATTGGCTCCCCAGGCACCCGTGACCCAGGGTGGTGCCGTTTTTTGGTATGCTTCTCCTCTCCCACTCACGCTTGTATCAGCTGCTCCGTTCACGGTCGTTCAACATGTACCTTAACTGGTTTCACGCCTAAATGTTGTCGGCTTTTTCCGAATGCGCAGCCCCTGACTTCTGCCTCACAGCTTTTTTCACTCATAGCCTGACATGACTTTTACCGCGCAGGGCACCTGTATACCTGACCATCTAGGTATCACCTACCTCGTCCTTGCGCAACTCTTGATCGCTCGCCTTATATTCTCACAGATCCCTCGTTGAGATCTTCACTAGTCTCACCCGGTAATCAATAGCTCTACTCTTCCAGATTGTATGCTCACAAGATCCCCCGTTGAGATCTTCACTAGTCTCACCTGGTTATCATTAGATCTACTCTTCCAGATCCTTACTCCACTGGCTGCACGCTTCAGCCTTCTAGGCCGTCCTGCGTTGTCCTACCCCCTTCTTCCCTCGCCCTGACCTCTTCCCTTTCCCCCGCAGCACTCTACTAAATTGACAACCCCGTCCTGAAGACGATCCCTAGTAAAGAGGATCGAAACGCTGTCGACACCACAGCGCAACCCTTTGGCGTATTTCTGCTGTTCGGCTCATGACAAAAATGGAAAATAATGAATGCGACTGTTGTAATTTATTATTCTTTTGAGCCACCACTGTATATATATTCACCTTGCGCCGCTCACGCTGTTCACACTGTTCACTTGCGTCGTCACCTGTTTCGACTTGTATATATCACTATACACCAAGTGTCATATGATTTTCTCTATACAGTGCTGCTTTAACTGTATATCCCCATGTAACTGTATGTGATACGAATTGGTGATTAACAACCTTTAGACAAACCAAATGAGTCTCCTTGTTTCCTGTTTCTGTAATGCTTCCTACATACATGAATAATTGTCTTTTGAATTGATACCTGTTGGGATATTGTTTTTTTTATATATATTCTATACCCAATGCCAACTTGGTTTATGGGTCCTACTCCTGTTTTGTTTCACCTTACCATTTACACTGGCAGCCAGTATGGACTTGGAATTGTGCACAATTTCGGTCAGTTATGGTCGCAACTGCGATTTTCTACTTCAGCTGGTATGTTGTGTAGTTCCTATAAATCTATATAGGATCTGTGTGTTTAGACAACATAAACTAAGGTATTGATGTCCAGACTGATTTGAGAATCCCCAAAAGGATATGTTAGTCTGTAGATCAGCTAGCTCACAGTGCCACTGAAAGCTGCATAACCTTACCAAGGAGTAAATATTTTCTGGCAACTATCGAACATGACAACCTTTAGCCCTCAGGGATCGTTGAACCAGTACAGTACTTTTCGCCTAGTCACTCGTGGCCATTTGTTCTCAGAGAGATACACAGAATAAACAGTGGGAACATTTTCAATAAGCATTTATTGAACCGACGTCAATCTAGTATAAATACGTGTGCTGCACCAACGATTATACAGAAACAGATTTATACGGATATAAGCACCATCAGAGTAAATAAAATGTAGAATTCTACCATGGTGCTAAAACAGTGAATATATGCAGGCATATAGATACATTGCAGTAATCTTGAGTACACCTAAGATGCAAACCCTAACTAAATGTACCTAAATGTACTTAGCATGTATGTAGGTGTAAAACCAAGAATCCCCCTAGGAAAGAGCTCACCCCATTACATCATGGGAGAGAACAAAAGACCCTATCTTGGTCACGAGTTGGACACCCTACAAGGGATGCCATACCACTACGTGCTGAAGTGTCCATGTGTAGGGACTTCAGCGCCTCATGTCAGCATGGTCCTTCATTCAGTGCCACGTGTCGTGTCATGGCACCGAATGAAGGACCGGACGTATCCGGTAGCGGTGATAGGACCTTTGGGCATTCACTGTGGGGACACGCGATCTTTTGACGCATATTAGATTCCCCTTCCTTTTTATGCATGGTTGCAGGTATATATGATGGACGCAACCAGATGGTTTGATGTGAACCTACCATGAGATTCTAATCTTGGAACCCAGCAGCCCTGAAGAAGTTGCCTGAAATTCTTCCTGGGCAACAAAACATGTCGGCGTAATTGATTATGGTTTGAACTGAACCATTTTTAATCTGGGAAGCTAGTAGCATCAGATAAAGTTAGCTATAGCTAGGTAGCTTTACCAAGTTTTAGTGATGAGGATTCTCTGTTTGTATCCTCATGGGGTCCATTGGGTATACATGTTATTAGCATGTTATCTCACTCAGGTCTTTAGTTTTTCTTGACTTCATGGTTTTGACCCCTCTATTGCTGGATATATAGATTTGGTTGTAATGTTTGGTGATCAGGCCCATTGTTGATTGATAATATTTGAGTGGGGGCGGCCTGTTCATTTCTTCCCCCTTTAGCTCCTATAGTTTGGATGACAGTCTAACAGCTGCCAAACTACTTTTGTGGAAATGAATACCGCAATACAGGATGCAAGTTCATCTTGCATTGGATCAAGGTACACACTTCAAGAGTGAAGTCATGCAGTTGATATGTATAGCTCTAGGAACTGACAAAAGGTTCCATTGTAGCTACAGACCAGAAGCATCAGGAATTGCGGAAACACTGAACAGAACTATCAGAGCTACATTTGCTAAAGCTTGTGCCTCAACATCTCTTACCTGTCCTGGCATCCTTCCTTTAGTGCTCATGTGCATTCGAAGTACCCCGTGTAAAAGAACTGGATTATTACCACACAAAATGTTCCTTTTGGAGAGCTATGTGTACACCCTCTGTCCCGGCTGCAGTCCTTGTGATTATCACGGATGACATGGCCCTCAAGTACTGAAAAGGATTGTCTGACATGGTGCATTTCAACTCCCATCAGGTCGACATGGCTACTCCAGCTGTCTAAGAATCTCCAGGGCATAACATGCACCCTGGTGACTGAATCCACTTCAAGGTACATGAAGAGTGCTGGCCCTACCAGGTGATCCTGCTTACAAACACTGCTGTCGAGTGTGCTGATCTGCAAAAATTAGATACACGCCTCACACCAAGATAGCAAGGTGCGAAGGGGAAGAAGCAGAGCCAACATCTGCCATTACGCTGAATCGCCCCAGGTTTGAGGTGTCTGAAACTTAGGAAGGAGATGGGAAGAATCAGACTGGAGAGTTGTCATCTCCGTCAAATGACAGTCTGCAGAACCAGAGACTGATGTGGATGCTATAATTTCAGCAAGCACTGTGATGCCGACCAGTGGATAGAGGATACGCATACACCGGGACGGTGCCAATTCCTGGATGGCTGAGACTAATGTACCACAACAACATTTACGAGGAGCAGATTCTGAAGCTGAACTGGGAGAATCCACCTCAGGGAGTGAATCAGCCCCATCAGAGGCAGAATTCTCAAGCGCTTCAAAGGAAGGTTTTTTGTTTTTTAAATGTATTTATATTGGCATTTCCATACAAAAACACAAAAACAGTGGCATTTCTTACACAGTACTGTAATTTATTCTGATCTGTCAGACAACCATAAAGCGTTAACAGCTTGTAGGACCTAATTTAGGCATTTAATTTGTGGTATTACCTTGGTTCGTGGAGATCTGACCCTGGTACAGTACAGCAATATTTTGCACAGTCAGTCCAATAGTGCCTTCGGCTAAACAGGAGAACGGGTAGGCATCACATGTATCTGTCTCTTACACATCTTGGACTGTGAGCTTCCCCGCACCCCCCCAGAATCTAGTGTGGTGCTGAGCACCGCGGCGTAGCAATCTCATCTGTGCCCACTATATCCACAGATCCCAACCAGCTCACAAATGGCTCCCATATGTCTCTTGTGCGGGAGCGCATCGGCATTTGCTCCCAGTATTCCTCTAGCTGGGTCTTACAATAAGGTACCTCCCAGATCCACTCCTTCGTGGTCGGGGGATGAGCAGCCCCCCAGTGTATTACCACCTGTCATTTGGCCATCCACAATAAAATAGTTGCAATTTCCTAACCTTCGGTGGCATGTGAGAAATGATCCCCAAAAGCGCAACCAGAGGCTTGCAAGGTAAGGTTAATCCTGTTGGTAAACAGCGTTTACAACGCAACTTTTACAACGCAGTACCTTTACCACGCAACTTTTACAATGCAAGTCGTTACAACGACTTGCGCTGGGGGGCGCTCTAGGATAGGGAATAGTTAATTTACTATCCAAAACCTTCCCTACTATCCACGGGGACTGGAGTTGGAATAGTATATTAAACTATTCACTATCCAGCACCCCCCAATGCAAGTCGTTGTAACGACTTGCGTTGTAAAAGTTGCGTGGTAAAGGCATGCGTTGTAAAAGCATGCATGGTAATGACATACATCCAATCCTGTTATGCTACCAATATAATGCATTATTTGGTACCAAAGTATGTTTTCTAATGTGGCCAGTGCGGGGCGGTGCTGGGAAAATTTCGAAATTCTTTCTGCTGGAGGCCCGCAGCTGACAGTACAGCAACATGTCTAGCTCTGAAGGGGCTGTTGGCCCACACATCTGCTGCAGTGTAAGGAAGGTATCCCTGGGGTATAGGTCCCGCCCCATCTTCAGACAATGTACCTCGACACGCGCCTGCTCCAGTGTCTTCTTCAGTGGTGGGATTAGCACATTTTCTGCCAGGGCAATGGAGGGGGCATATAACATGTCTATTTCGGAGCGTTTGCACAGACCTCCCTGCACCCACCGCAGTGCCTCCACTGAGTCTACCTCATTGCGGGGGCGCTTGAAGGGTTGAATATTAGCTGTTGTGAGTGGGAGGGGGCAGCCTTATCCAGTTCAATGGCAACGTGGGGCTGGAATGGAGTGTGGTGCACCCAGTAATGCAGAAACTGTGCTCGCGCACGATACGCTTAGAGGGTGAAGTCTGGAGCTGCCAGTCCGCCCTGCGCCTGCGGAAGTGTAAGTGTTTCCCAAGAAACCTGTGGCTGTCGTCCTGCTCAAACCAGCTCGATCAAGGTTGAAATAATTTTGTTTAGGAAGTGTACTGTGAGGGGGATAGGGACATTGACAAACAGATAAAGGAGTTTTGGTAGGATAACCATTTTGGCCACCACAGTGCGGCCTATCAGGGGCAGTGGTAGAGTCCTCCAGCTACTCACTTTGTCATCTATCCAGTCCATGACTCTTCCATAGTTTTATGTCCAGAGTTCTTGCATGTCATTGCTAATCCAGACCCCTAAGTAACGTGTTGGTCCATTCGCCCAACTTATAGGGTACTCAGTGTCAAAGGATTGTGTCCCAGGTGTTAATGGAAGTATGACCGATTTATTCCAATTTATCTCTATCCCCGATAGTCCCCCTTAGCGCACAAGCTCACGTGTCATAGGAGAGAAGTTATCACGCGGGTTTACCATATATAAGGTGATGTCGTCCCCATACAATGACACAGTGAGCCCCCGTGTGGTGTTGTCCAATCCGAGCCACCAGTTGCTCGGTAGTGATAGTTCATAGTGATGGTGACAAGGGGCAGCCCTGACGTGTGCCAATTCTGATTGAGATCTGATTAGAGGCCAGTCCGTTTACTCGAAGACACGCCGTGGGTCTGGTGTAGAGCAGCTGGATCTGTTTTATAAATAATGGGCTCATGCCCAGTCAATGCAAGAGTGGGAACAGGAATCCCCACTCCAACGAGTCAAACGCCTTGGTGGCGTCCAGTAGCGCAGCCACCGCAGGCACATGGGGGCGCAAGGTAGTGTATTAGTGCGAATAGCGTCCTCAAATTATGAGAGGTAGATCTCCCCGGTATAAAACCAGATTGATCCGGTCTGACTATCATGGGCAATAATGGCTGAAGGTGAGTGGCAAGGAGCTTAGCAAAAATCTTTACATCCAGATTGATGAGTGAAAGTGGCCTATAAGAATCGCTCTGCATGAGGTCTTTGTCGGGCTTCAGTATGGTGATGATGATGGCCTCTCGCATGGATTCAGGCAACATGCCTGACTCAGCAGCTTCTTGATAGATGACTAGAAACCGTGGGGCCAGAATGTCAGAGTATTATTTATAAAATGTGACCGTTAGTCCGTCCGCCCCAGGCACCTTACCGGCTGATAAGCAGCCTATGGCTTGTCTCACATCCTCTACAGTGAATGGGAAATCCATGTATTCTCTGTGTATTCTGCTGAACCACAGCAGCTCTAACGAGTCAAAGTATTCTTGTAGCGTCTCTGTAAGTGGGGGGACATAGAGGTATATAATGTTTTATAAAATTTCATCATGGTTCCAAGAATTTCTGGCGGTGTGTGCACCGCAGTGTTCGCTGAGGTTTTGAGTTCTGTGATGTACGTAGAGCCACAAGGTTTACGGAGTAAGTTTGGGAGCGTCCTGCCAGGCCTGTCCTCCTACCCATAGCAGCACGCTTTAATGTGTTTGTGTAGAAATTTGGTTTCTCGGTCTGCTTCCTCTTGGTACTCAGTCAGTTTTGCTCGAATGTCAGCTAAAGTCCATGGGGTGGGCGCACGGTAAGACTGCGTCTCCAGCTTGCGCAGTTCTGTTTCTAGTCTAGTCAGTCGTCCCCTAATGTCCCGGCGCTCTCCTGACTGGCCTGCTATGCAAAGCCCATGTATTACCACTTTAAACGCCTCCCACATTGTTCCAATTGTGTCCACAGAGCCTGTATTCTGCTCAAAGTAGTATGCTATTTGTGTTCGAAGCGTTTCCCTGAATGCTATATCTAAAAGGCCATTGGGGGAAGTTGCCATGTGAATGGTTTCCTGTAAGGCTGCTGCACTTCAAGGGTCAGCTCCACTGGGGAGTGGTCGGACAGCGTGGGGGCTTGATGTCGCCCATCCACCACCCACGTATGCATGTCTTTGGTCGTAAGCCAGAAATATAGCCTGGACCACGCCTTATATTGCTGTGTAACACATGTGCCCTCTCTGGCTGTGGGGTGGAGCGTGCGCCATGAGTCCACCAAGTGATGCTCCTACAAAACGCCCTGCAGTACCGCAGTGGCGTGGAAGTAATGTTTATGGAACACTCCCTCCCTGTCTCTCTCAAGCGACAGCACAATGTTGAAGTCCCCTCCCCACAGAAGTGCAGCATTTCCCTGTGCCTGGATCTTGTGCCATATTTGTTGAAAAAAGGTGGGGTCATCTGTATTAGGTCCACTTGTGTTCGCTATAATTATCGGTCGGTTGTATAACGATCCCATAAGTATCAGATACCCGCCTTCTATGTCACTTACTATCGTGTGTGCCTTCCAGGGCACACCCTTTATGATCAGTATAGCTACCCCACAGGAGTAGCTTGAGTAGCCAGAAACATGCACCTCCCCCCATCTGCTCCTGGACAATCTCTTCTTGGTGTTTTCGGTCAAGTGTGTTTCCTGTAGGAGACATATGTCCAAATTGTGCCTGGCAAGATACGTCTGCACTAGCCTCACCTTCCGGTGGTCATTAAGATCCTGGACGTTCCAAGTGATACAGTTTAGTTTAGACATCGAGCAACAGCGCAACCCAGTGCCACTCGTAACCCAAGGCCCCAATTATTGGGTGTTGATTCTCAAAATTCCTCTTGTATCCTATGGTGTGGTATAGTCCTGCGAAATACACCCTGGTGATTCAATGGTTGTGGAATACGTCTCAGCTTGGCAATTATGGGTGACAGATCTGAGGTGTAGTGTAATAGCCAACACAGAACATAAACAACCCCTTCCCTCCCTCCTCCCACATCAACCCCCCAATCAGGTTGTGTACTCCTCGGAGCCCCCCCCCGCTTCATGTTGTGGCCCATTTAACATATAACTCTCTGGCTGTGGGGTGGAGCGTGCGCCATGAGTCCACCAAGTGATGCTCCTACAAAACGCCCTGCAGTACCGCAGTGCAGTGGGAGTGATGTTTATGGGACACTCCCTCCCTGTCTCTCTCGAGCGACAGCACAATGTTGAAGTCCCCTCCCCACAGAAGTGCAGCATTTCCCTGTGCCTGGATCTTGTGCCATATTTGTTGAAAAAAGGTGGGGTCATCTGTATTAGGTCCATTTGTGTTCGCTATAATTATCGGTCGGTTGTATAACGATCCCATAAGTATCAGATACCCGCCTTCTATGTCACTTACTATCGTGTGTGCCTTCCAGGGCACACCCTTTATGATCAGTATAGCTACCCCACAGGAGTAGCTTGAGTAGCCAGAAACATGCACCTCCCCCCATCTGCTCCTGGACAATCTCTTCTTGGTGTTTTCGGTCAAGTGTGTTTCCTGTAGGAGACATATGTCCAAATTGTGCCTGGCAAGATACGTCTGCACTAGCCTCACCTTCCGGTGGTCATTAAGATCCTGGACGTTCCAAGTGATACAGTTTAGTTTAGACATCGAGCAACAGCGCAACCCAGTGCCACTCGTAACCCAAGGCCCCAATTATTGGGTGTTGATTCTCAAAATTCCTCTTGTATCCTATGGTGTGGTATAGTCCTGCGAAATACACCCTGGTGATTCAATGGTTGTGGAATACGTCTCAGCTTGGCAATTATGGGTGACAGATCTGAGGTGTAGTGTAATAGCCAACACAGAACATAAACAACCCCTTCCCTCCCTCCTCCCACATCAACCCCCCAATCAGGTTGTGTACTCCTCGGAGCCCCCCCCCGCTTCATGTTGTGGCCCATTTAACATATAACTCTCTGGCTGTGGGGTGGAGCGTGCGCCATGAGTCCACCAAGTGATGCTCCTACAAAACGCCCTGCAGTACCGCAGTGCAGTGGGAGTGATGTTTATGGGACACTCCCTCCCTGTCTCTCTCGAGCGACAGCACAATGTTGAAGTCCCCTCCCCACAGAAGTGCAGCATTTCCCTGTGCCTGGATCTTGTGCCATATTTGTTGAAAAAAGGTGGGGTCATCTGTATTAGGTCCATTTGTGTTCGCTATAATTATCGGTCGGTTGTATAACGATCCCATAAGTATGAGATACCCGCCTTCTATGTCACTTACTATTGTGTGTGCCTGCCAGGGCACACCCTTTCTGATCAGTATAGCTACCCCACAGGAGTAGCTTGAGTAGCCAGAAACATGCACCTCCCCCCATCTGCTCCTGGACAATCTCTTCTTGGCGTTTTCGGTCAAGTGTGTTTCCTGTAGGAGACATATGTCCAAATTGTGCCTGGCAAGATACGTCTGCACTAGCCTCACCTTCCGGTGGTCATTAAGATCCTGGACGTTCCAAGTGATACAGTTTAGTTTAGACATCGAGCAACAGCGCACCCCAGTGCCACTCGTAACTCAAGGCCCCAATTATTGGGTGTTGATTCTCAAAATTCCTCTTGTATCCTATGGTGTGGTATAGTCCTGCGAAATGCACCATGGTGATTCAATGGTTGTGGAATATGTCTCAGCTTGGCAATTATGGGTGACAGATCTGAGGTGTAGAGTAATAGCCAACACAGAACATAAACAACCCCTTCCCTCCCTCCTCCCACATCAACCCCCCAATCAGGTTGTGTACTCCTCGGAGCCCCCCCGCTTTATGGTGTGGCCCATTTAACATATAACTCTTGGGATTCATCCCGTGGGGGAATGACGTCACCAGCATTCCACCCTGTCTAGATGTCAACAGGGTGGCTGAGCATTGTACCTGCTTAACAGAACAGTTCAAAGCAAGGTCAAATTAGAGTAGCCAGTTAGTGTGTTACTCCGGAAACCTCTCCTGTCCGCGCACCAGGGCGTTCTCCTACCAGTTCTCAGTCGGTGTCACTTAGATGGCTGCTTGTGGATCCTTCAGCTCCCGGGGTCTTGCTGTGCTGTTGTCTAGCCACCTGCTTAGCAAACTTCATCGCTGTGTTGGCTTCAGTAAATATCATGGGTTTACCGCCCGTTTGTACTCTTAGTTTTGCCAGGTACAGCATTGAATATTTTGTGCCAACCTTTTGGAATAACTTCTTGGCTGGAATGAACTCCCGTCTCGCTGCCTGTACCGCTTGGGTGAAATCTGGATAGAAATCAACGCTGTTCCCTTGGTGCCTCAGATCCCCTTTCTCCTTGGTCAGTCTGACGATAGTATCTCTGTCTTTGTAGTTGAGTAGGCGGGAAAGGATCGTTCTGGGTTGACTGCCGGGGGGGCCAGGGTCCCAGCGTTCAATGTGCTCGCTCCACCAGGAACATTGGTGATAGGTCAGGGCCAAATAAGTCTTACAGGAGATCCTCCATGAATTTTTCTATGTTTGCAATATTTGTTGACTCTGGTAGCCCTGTTATTCGAACATTGTTTCTGTGGGACCTCGCCTCAAGGTCCTCGTTGCGGGCCTTGATATGTCCAGCACTTTATCCATACGGAGGAGTTGTTCCTGTGTTTCCACTTGTCTATCATCTGAGTCCGACACCCTGGTCTCTAGGGTATCCAGTCGGGCTTAATGTTTATCCACTTTTTCCGTGACATGGTCCATCCACTGTGCCAATGTGTCCATTTTGGCGTCTATGGCTCTGAGACTGACTTTCACCTCCCGTAACATACTTTTGATATTGTGCTTCTGTTCCGGCTCCATCTGCGTTTCTGGCACCACTGTGATTGATGTGGAGGCAACATCCTGCAGTCTGGAGGGCTGCTTTTCTAAAGTAATTCTGGCTTGCCTGTTGTCGGACTTCCCCATTTTCACTTTCCTGCTGTATCGCCTATCTGCAGCACTGATTGTCCTCAGATCCAGTCTCTCCAGGTTTACAAATAGCAGTGTTCGTTTTCCAAGGTTGCAGTCGCCGCAGGTAAGAGGCGCCAGTCCCGTGGAGCCTACGTACAGCGCTGAGGATTTGCTCCACCGCCGATGCCCGGCTACCCACCTTTGTGACACAGTTCCCTTTTCCCCCCAGCCCTGCACTAGCCATGGGAGGGGTTCAGCCAGTGGTAATGGCTGTTTGTCCACTTATGTCGTCTCGGGTGTATCAGATATATGGCTGGTGGACCACTTCTTTAGTCAGTGCGCTCAGTCCTGTATCTATGCGAGAACCTTTCACTTGCTCACGGGGTTGCGTCTCTGTGGAGAGTTGTGTCTGCAGTCTATTCCCTGTAGGCCCCTCTATGTGCAATTTGTGCTACGCACCCCTTACATTCACCGCTGTCACTCACTAGGTCCTCGCAAGGCCCCCAGGCCGGATCGCCGCTCTCTTAGTTGTTGTGTCCGCACACGTAGTCACCGGAGGGTGCGTGAGCTGCCTGTACTCGTCATCTGGTTCTCGTATAGGCCTCAGCAGGTCTCAGGATAGGAGTCCAGGACCCCGGGCTTAATATTGTAGCAGGCACCCAGGCTCCTGGCAGTCCGCTCTGTCCGCTGCAGTCTGCCTTGGATCACCGTCGGTCTCCCGATTTCCACCAGCAGGCCACACCTCTGCGTTGACCCCGCAACACAATAAAAGGCACACCGCTATGTCTCGGCAGGTCTCCGCAGAGTCGAACCCCCGGCACTCGGCTCCTCCGGGAGTACCCCTCTCCGCAGGGTCTCGCGCAAGGCAGATTATGCGCACTCTGCCCACTTGCTTCACGGTACACCACATCATGTTGCTGCAGTCCTTTCAGTGATTGCCGGGACTTTGCAGGCGCTCGCCACTGCCAGCATCTACTCACCCGACCGGTCTCTGCTGGGTCTCTGAATACTTCGGTCGTCCGCCAGCGCACTGTCAGCTCCGCTCGGCCCGTGAGTATGCTTTCTTTTCCTTTTAAGCAGCTTGGGCCATCTTGTCTGCCGCAGCCGAGAGCACACCCAGCGGCCCGCTTCGATTTCCTCCCAAAAAGTGGGCAATTCGCTATCAGAAATTCCACCAGGTGCAACGCCGCTGGTAACTCAGTGCCTTGGCTACTTTTAGGCTTCAGATTCGTGTTAGTGCCCCGGATATTGAACGGATTTTGCGCTCGGCCTGCAGAGCCAACCTAGGAAGTGGCCATCTTGCAGCTCGGCTCGGCCCCGCCCGCCCTTCAAAGCAAGGTTGATCAAGAACAACTACTCCTAGAAAGCGACTGCTGATACCTAAGATGATACCAGAGACATTTAGGCGGGATAGTGAGCTTCTAGATCAGGAACAATTAGACCTGATTGATATTCATGACCTTAACTTTGGAGTCTACAAATATTAAGAGACCTACGAGAGAAAGAAAGGTAAATCGAAAGTACTCAGGTCCAGAATGGAGGTACCTCGCCAAAATCAAGTTTGACTGATATGACTGCTTGATGGACTCAGACGAGCCTCATGGAGAATAAAAGGCCTTACGCTGACGATCCTGTATGCCAACAACTGACAAAACATCAATAGGACAAATAAAGAGCTAGGGTTATGATTAAAGCACAATAGCTCCTTAGTTCTCCAGTTGATGCAGAATGAAAATCCTGATAGATTTCAAGAGAGGGTTGCGACAATAGGTAAATAATTAGAGAACTAATTCCTTACAAACTTCCTTGATCTGAATTAAGTTGAATATAGTGCAGTGACACTACTAAATTATAGTTGTAAGTTTGGCAGTTGCCGTCTTAGTTTCTATGTTTGGATGGCTGTTGAATGGTTTTTTTCTGGGAAGGGATATTTCGCAAGTTATAAATAATTTCTGCCATGACCCGTAGCCAAATCTCCTTTGTTCGAGAGTATGATTTCCCATCTTCCACAGCAAGAGAGTGTATATAGTTAGAATGTGTATTATCAGATGTGATTCAAGTATTTACGGGACATGGAGGTTGAGGATTGTCAGGTTTATTCTTATCTTCCTGCTTCAGCATCTGAAGGAGCAACTTACTTTCACCTACCTTTGACTTACTCTTTCACCTATTCTGTCTTCTTAAATCGCTTCTACCACCAGAACACCATCAAATTGCTTTATTCTGACTTTGATGATTCTTTAGAAAATGTACCTGTTATCAGTGGAGAAAATCTGTATCTATGGGCTACTAAAAACACATTTTGCACCCTCAAAATGGGTCAAAATCATGAGCATATGTTGAAATTCTTTACCTCTGTCACTAACATGAGCACTACTAATCATAGTTTGGATGATGTAACCTGCAAAGTTAACAACGATGAAAGGGTATTTGTATATGAGTTGAATGAAAGGATACAAATAGATGGAGAAAAGGGTGAAGTTATGATGATTGCAGAGCATGTTATTGGAAGAGGTAAAGAGATCTTAAAGGAATCTGGCCCCTAGGCTAAGCACTGAAATCAACAAGAAGAGATAATTGTGCATATTACGACAACCAGAAAGAATTGAGACAGTTGAAAGGCTGGGATGGAGTGAGTGTAATCGTGATTATTTAGTGATGGGTAAAACTCTTTCTAATCTAGAAGTTAGCATTAAGGGTATATACTATGTATGTGATAAATCAGCTTATTTTCAACTACAGCAATATTAGGTAGGTAGCTGCTATGCCACATTCGTTTTTCCCCACATATATCATACTAATGAGTTAGATTTTCCACTTGAGAAATATATTAGGTGGAGTAAGCAAAGATTTAATTAGATTCTCAGTAACATTTTTAGAGCACTTATACCCTCTATAGGTGTAGCATTGAATGATGTAAAGATTAGGGAGATGAGGAGGAGCTAGGCAAGATGGCCTGGTGGACGTGATCCACACCGGCTCCAGAGTCCCGTAGCTGTCCCGACCTGCCACAGATAGGAGAGATAGCGGGAATTTGACCAGAATGGTCCACAGTGCAGCGTGACCCCATCGGGAGCCCAAGAGATCCAGTTTGACCCACACACAAAGCGGATTACGGAGCAATCTAGCGGAGGAGAAATACAATGGTGCCACCAGACCTGCTTGCCGCGGGAGAGCAGAATTAAGGAAAGATGACTGTAGCGCTCCCACCCGAGAAAGTAAACCTACAGGAGAGTTGCAGGAGTTGGCAGGGACCATAGGTCTGTCCTACCGGGAGAGGGACGGTCCAGCATAGGATAGAAATGAAGTGGAACACATGCAACGCATGCCTGAGTCTGCAACGATTCACCGGGACATCTGAGACGGTGGGCGGGGGCTGTGCAGGTGCTGGTGGGCAACGTGTTGTGAGACCCGGTGTGGCAGGGGGATAAACCCAACATTGCTGAACCTTCGATCAGCAAACTGCAGGTTCGGGGAGGCCCAGGAGACATGCCTTTTCCAACATGGCACCCGTAGCGGATTGGCGCCAAGGGACCCAATGATCAGCCTTGAATGCCACTGCATCTACCCTAGAGGGGGACAGCCATAATCCTGAACCCACAGAAACAAGTGTGTAAGTCATGGGAAGCACCTCCTCTCACAATCACACCAGCTACTCACTCTATGCCTGACCCTAAGATGGCCACAGTCCTTTACTTGGGGAGCTGACTCTGCTGGAAGAGAAGTATGCTGACCGAACACATCTGATGCACTGGTGACTACAGAGGGTAGGGTCTTGGGGGACCGCTCCCCCTCGAAGAAGTGAGCCTACTTACCTGCACATATGCCACATAAGGATGTATGACATTACAACGCATGCTTTTACCACGCATGCTTTTACATCGCAAGTTTTACAACGCATGCCTTTACAACGCATAGTGCTTTGGGGCGCTGGATAGTGAATTATTTAATTTACTATTCCAACTCCAGTCCCCGTGGATAGTAGGGAAGGTATTGGATAGTAAATTAAATATATTCCCTATCCTAGAGCGCCCCCCAGCGCAATGCGTTGTAATGGTTTGCGTTGTAAAAGTTGCGATGTAAAAGCATTGCGTGGTAAAAATTGCATTGTAAGTGATGTTTCCCGCCACATAAGCACTCTTTTCTCCGCTTGTTGGCCAGGGATCTAGCATTTTTTCTCCGGGGCTACTGGGACATCTCCGTGACTGACCACAGCGGCAAAGGAGACACACCCAGTAGAGGATTGGGAGTGGTCCCCCTACCACTTGGATCCTGTACAAATGCCCAACACTCACTACAACTGCTGGGAATGGGGTAGATCTGCAGACTTTGGAACTGTCCCTTCCACCTCCCCTCTCACCACTCTTGACCTGGGGGCGAGCTGGAAGATGAGGTGGACAGCACCTCCCAGTACCACCGTGACCGGTGCTCTCAATGGAACTTTTGATGATGCCCCCTGGGTGCCCGAGCAACCTTGACCGATGCCCGGTGGAGCTATAGAGGAGTTTGGCTCTGGTTCACCCCAAGGCCGTCACCTCCCCAGCCGGACATTGGACATTGTTTTCCTCGTCCCCCTGTTGTGTTTCTTTTCCCTCCCCCGCCTCCTCTCTCCGTGATTTTTTGACTGCCTCCCCTTTTCCAGCCTGACTTTTCTGTGTCCCCTGAAGTACTTTCCCCCTTGCCGGTATTTTTCTATGTTATTCTATGCTTTAGTAACTCATGTAACTATGTTACACTGTTTCCCTATCTATGTTATGCAACGCTCTAGCAACTGATGTAACTATGTAACATTGTTCTGAAACAATTTCCTACCTCATGTAAAGTGCTCTGATACCTCTGGCTCTAGCCAGCGCTATATAAAACATTTCAAATAAAATAAAATAAATAAAAAATGTTGAAAATTGAAAACTGTCCACTTTAGTTGATCAACTTACAATTAACCCTGCGGGTGCACTTACTGTAAACAATAAAGAATTGCTTGCTATGTGAGCTATGATTAAGGCTCCCTGTTTTCCATTTTAAGGGATTTTTACAGATAAAAACAGACAGAAAACAATGTGTTTTCTGACTGCATTTATTTTTTAAAATGGATAAATACAGAAAATCTGTTTCTTTTCGGTGACTCTTCGTGCGGTCTTTCCTGAATTTAGCCCAACAACTGAGCAGATGGACAGCGTGGGAAATTGAAAAACAGGATGACATTTCTTTAAATAACTGCATTTGTCAACTAACATTTATGGTACAATGCTAATATTTGCCAGTGGATGTACTGTTATGTAATATTTGGCAACTTAAATAGCTAAAACATGACAGAGATCAAAGTATGACTGTGCGTCTATCATTTAAATAAATATGAAAATGTACAGTTTTACAACTACATTTTTATGCAAAACACAAAATAAATATGGATAAATACAGATAACATGGCCCAAAAATAAATATGGATAAATACAGACGGAAATGTTAAAAAACAAATACCATAAAACTGGGAGCCCTAGCTATGATTATGTGAAATCGCCATTCGCTAGCCTTAATCTTTGTAAAGAAAGGAGGGGTTTGCAAAGTAATTCATGCTCAAGAATGCAATGTATTTATTTCTCGCTTAGATACCCAGCTTGGCAGCTATATTACTATCATTACTACAGAGCAGGCTCCACGCTCCAGCCACAGAACCTGAGTGGGTAGCATTTGAATTATCAGCTCTCATGTCACTTTGACCACTGAAGCAGGACGCAGAACAAAAAGGTGTGAAACTCAAGCCTAATCATGTACAAAACTTACCTCAGTGATTGCGTTGCTGTACCAAAACTGGGAAGTGTCTCTCATCCCACAAGGGGGAGGAGCTTTATGCAGTTGGATGAAGAATAAAAAAGAAAAGAAAACTTGGGCAGGGTTTCCCTATCAGGAGGCGGGGCCTCACAAATACAGCTATGAAGAGGAGGACAGATGTGGGGGTAATCGGAAGTCTTTTAAATAGGATCCTCACTTTGAAAGGCCAGCAGGGCTAAGGTCAGAGTCATGCCCACCATGAAAAGTCAAAGAGGCAAGGGAAAGGAGCAGCAGCGACTTCCTAGGCTATGCCCGACATACTGTGGGTCCTGACACGGCCCTATTGGCCTTGTAGGGGCACTTGGTCTTTATGGAATTCTTCCAATTTAGAATCTAACCTGACTGTCTCTTATGAACCCCGTACCCCTGCAGAGGCACAGATCCGAATGAGCACATTTTCCCTTTTTAGGTCTCGCCTGTCGATGCGCATGCGCATCGAGCAAGCGAGACTATAGGGGCTCATCGACTCTTTATCTAACTTGCAAGGAATCGTGGCGATTCCTTGCAGTGCCCGTGACTTTTAAGCTCAATGCGCATGTGCATTGAGCTTAAAAGCGCGTGCACAGCCGCCCGCATTCCTCCGACACCTTTGAAGTGAAGCTTAGCTTCACTTCAAAGGCCCGGCTTCTTCACACCCACATGCCGCTCTGCCCCGCTCCGCCCCCTCCCCTGAGTCATCCTGCCTGCCCAGACTTCTCCTCCCCCCTACTTACATCCCGCTTTCACTTGTTTTTTGTTCCGACTCGACGTTCCCCCCGCCCCCTCCCGCCACGCAATGCCGAGAGCTTGTTTTTTAATGCCATCTTTTCTCCCCACGCTCTTTGGAGAGAATGCATTTGTGTTTTCTAATTGCTTCCCCTGACTGACGCCTTCCCGGATCATTGCAACCACAGTCACTTGCAGGTTTGCAAAACAGGCTGGGTAAACAAACAGATGACGTGGGCAGTTCAGTGCGATTGTCCAGCGAGTTGATATCGTCCGCAAGTTATTGTCCGCCCTCTGGTGCTTTGGACCACATCCTGACCCTATAGCCCTGAAAAATGATGGTACCACACAAGCCTATTGACCGCATACTGTCTGTGGTGTCTGCCCGCCCGCTCTCCACTCTATCAGGCAGCCAGCCGCACTCCTCCCACACCCCCGCTCCGCCCCCTCACTCTCTCTGCCCGCCCGCTCTCCACTCCATCAGGCAGCCAGCTTCAGGAGAGCAATCTGGAGAGCAATCTGCGGGGTGTCGCCATTTTAGCAGCACGGGCTTTCCCGATCACTGGACACTTACAAATTGGGCAGCAGCATTGAAGGCTTTGCTGCCTTACAAAACCGGCTCAGCGTGGCTGTCGCAACGCAAGTTTCCGTGTCTCCTGGAAGGCATCAAGTGCAATACTCTATTCCTCGTGGAACAGATCCAGCAGGACAGACGAGTACAAGAATAGTAGTTTGTATCAAAAGCATGACCTTCATTACCGCATGATAGCTGGGTGTTAATCAGCATGGCTAAGTCTAATTCCTTACGCACGGTGACATTTCTAATGTAGCTTCAGCGCCATCGGAAGTATAAAGCACTATATCCGTATCATACCATTATCGGCACTACAGGTCTTGTGTTGCGGATTGAGTTTCCTTTTAGAGGAAAGTTTGGTTCTGATTTGCATGTGTGCCAACTGGGGCCTCTGGTCAAGAATTGTAACTTCTGTCATTGCACAGAGCCCTAGAACTTAGGGTGGCTGATTATCTCACAAGAACATAAGAAACTTTACACGAAAAAAACACGCCCTTTTGGCAGAGCCACTGGAGCTTACTTGACTAACTATTTACAGCTGTTGGCTGGAGACTGTCATGTCTGGGTTCATTATGATATTCCGAGCGTTAAAACATACACTGCCAAACGCGCCTTCACATCCTCACCCCCTCATCCTCACACACCCTCACTCACCCTCACCCTCACTCACCCTCAACCCCTCACCCTCACTCACCCTCACCCTCACTCACCCTCACCCACACTCACCCTCACTCACCCTCACTCACCCTCAACCCCTCACCCTCACTCACCCTCACTCACCCTCAACCCCTCACCCTCACTCACACTCACCCTCACTCACCCTCAACGCCTCACCCTCACTCACCCTCAACCCCTCACCCTCACTCACCCTCACTCACCCTCACCCTCACTTACCCTCAACCCTTCACCCTCAAACCCTCACTCACCCTCACCCTCACTCTCACTCACCCTCACTCACCCTCAACCCCTCAGCATCACACTCACTCACCCTCACCCTCACTCACCCTCAACCCCTCACCTACCCTCACCCTCAACCACTCACCCTCACCCTCACTCACCCTCAACACCTCACTCGCCCTCACCCTCACTCACCCTCAACACCTCAACCTCAACCCCTCACCCTCACTCACCCTCACCCACCCTCACTCACCCTCACTCTCACTCACCCTCAACCCCTCACCCTCACTCACCCTCACTCACCCTCAACCCCTCACCCTCACCCACCCTCAACCCCTCACCCTAACTCACACTCACCCTCACTCACCCTCACCCTCACTCACCCTCACTCACCCTCACTCTCACTCACCCTCACTCACCCTCACTCTCACTCACCCTCAACCCCTCACTCACCCTCACTCACTCACCCTCACTCACCCTCACCCACCCTCACCCTCACTCACCCTCACTCTCACTCACCCTCACCCTCACTCACCCTCAACCCCTCACCCTCACACAGTGCAATAGGTCTCGGAGCATTTGAGTTAGAGCTTTTACATTTGTTTATGGCTTTTTTTCTTTGTAATTCTTTAGCATTGCCTACAGGAAACAAAAATGCTAAAGATTTACAAAAAAAAACCATAAACAATTCTAAAAGCACTAACTCTAATGCTGCGAGACCTATTGCATTTCCAATGCTTGTTCCTAAAGCATGGATTATGTCTACCTCGGTACCACGCGGCCTTTCAGAAGTACAGGAATTATTATGCCCATTTGCCAACGTGTGGCATGTCACTGACTGTGGCCCAGCCCTACTACGCACTCAATTGCCAACATTTTCCTATAATCCGAAAAATGAGTCCACATTTCCTTTAAAGACAGAGACTGGTGTGTGAGACGCAGGTGCACGTCCCTCTCCACTTCCGCCCAGCTGAGCAGGGGTCAGTGCCCCGGGCCTCTGTCCCGCAGCGGATTCCTGTTTCCCTTAGAGTGTTTCAAAGTGAGGCGGGGAGGCCCATAGTTCCACTGCCCCTTCCCATGCCCTTCCTGAAGAGAATCCGCTGTAAACCGAGACGCTTCCCCGGGCCCTTCACCTGACCGAAGCAGCACGCTGGCATTCTTGGCTGCTGCTGGGGCCCCGCTCCTGGCCCCCAGAGCTGACACAGCCCCCTCTCCACTCCGTGTGTTGTTTTAAAAGGTGGGCCCAGAACGAGCGGAGCTCTGCCATTTCCTGCCGGGCTGGAACATTCCTGCTCACATCGATTTCACTGCCTAACGTGTGCTCTCCCAAGAACGCGCTTCTCCCTCACTGGACAGCCAGGCTAGCGTCGAAGCACTCATTCATTCACTCACTGGACTCACTGCCTGCAGTCTTCGACCCTTCACAGGGTGCCCGCAGGGCTCTCATCCTCACTCAGTCCCTGGCGTGCTTCCCTTCGCTCACTCAGAATAGGAAGTGTTCCCTTGACCCTTCGTTTAGGAAACCAGTCAATCAATACAATGCCGACGCCTTCATTCAATCACTAACACTCGCAGCAAGTGGTGCAGGTAAAGAATTTCAAGCTATGCGGGCAGAGGTATCCTTAAGAAATAACAAACTTGCAGTTTGAACACATTGGACAAACCCAATCCGATTATGATTGAAAGATTGGAGTCCATGTTTACCCCTACATTCCCCACTAGGGTTGAATTGCTTTGTGGGGGCTGGTTGCAAAGGCCATATTGTTCATGGGGTGATTTGATCCTTTTGGCGCATATAAATATTTCAATTTGTGGCGTTTATTTTGCTGTGGCTCGAGATGTTTCTTTATGTGAGCTCTTGATGCAATGCCCATTTAAGTATGAGTTAAAGTCAGGTGGGTTTTTATAGTTAAATCTAATTTGTGTATTATCTACGTAACAGTTATTGCGGAGGTTAAAGGAGGAGATTAGATCCGGTGCAAAGGCAAGGCAAGTGAAATAGGGAAGGTAGAACTGTTAGGTACATTAGTTGTGAATTGAATGGAGCAGCCTGAAGCAAGATGATCTGTCTGATAGAAAAGATGCAATCTATTTCAGGTCGCTCCCTGCGGTCCGATGTTGTCAACAAGGGTGGTTTCTCCGTAATGGCGGAGGAGCGTCGCCCCACTGGTCAGTCAGTCAATGGTCAAGTGAAAAATAGAATGACCGCTGACTGACTGAGCCGATGCCAGCAGTGTGGGGAGGGGCGGGCTGGGCAGGAAGGAGTGGTAGGCGCACTGTAAGTGCGCATGTCTGTTTGGCCGGTCAAACAGAATGTGCACTTAGGTTTCTCTAACCCAGCTGTGTTGCAGACCCGGGTTCGAGAGACGTCACAGACTCCTAGGCACTGTCTGAGCGGCAAACGACGGCACTCAGAACAATCCTGGCACTGCTCTCATGCTATTGAGTGGGGAGCCTGTGCCCCAGTGCATGCTGGGAGGAGAGCCAGAGAAGAGGACAGAGGCGGCCACATGTCAGGTTAGTTTTTTAAAATTATTATTCCCCCGAATCCTCCCACCCCCCATTTCAGTATTGCGGCAGCCACCACTCGTTGTCAAGTCTCTGTAGAAGCTTGGCATGAGGGACAGTATCAAAGGCAAGGAAGAGTTCTAGTAACAAGCATGTTGGTACTCCAATGCAGATATTTGTCTTAAAGCATATCTTTTTATCTTTTTGACTAAAACTGTCTATTATTGGCCATAAGTAAGAAGGATCTCTTGTTTCAAAGCATGTTTGTTTTATTTTGGGTTTATGTAAGACATTAAGATTTCTGTTGGGAGCAGACCTGTTTTCAAGAAGTCGTCAACAGTTCAGGCTGGATTGGCAACAGAGCTATTTAAAATGACATTGGTCTGCTGGTGATTCTGCTGGGTACAAGAGTTTCAGCACTGATGAAGTTTGCTCTGGTCAGGAACTTGAAAGGTGATTACCTGTAGTTGCTTTCATATTTTGTTATTTGGCGAGCTGCGTTGTACTGCTAGAATTGTAGTTGAGCAGTATGAATGGAAGGAGGTAGGCTGACACTGGGGGTGGGAAGTAATTGAGGTGTGTCTTGCACAGGGCCAGACTTGGAACTAAAACCGGCCCTGGCAAACTACTTGGCTGCCCCCACCTGGGGGCATGGGGGTGGGGCCAAGCTGTTTCCTAGGGCCGGTTTTAGCTGATTTTGTTACAGGGGGGCGATATTGCTTACTCCTGGTAACAAAAACAGTCCCCCATGGGCCAAAAACCAGCCCCCACCCTGGTGGCCCACCGGGGAAACGCCCGGTGCCCACTACGGCCAGTCCGACCCTGGTCTTGCAGACAAAAAGGCTCAGTGGTATGGAGGCCTTTTTTACTGTGTTGCCAAGGAACCAAGATGCCTTAGGTACTACAACTTCAGGTATTACAGTTGACTGACCCTTTTTATTCTGTACTCTTATAGGGAAGATGTAGTTTGTGAACTTTATGCCCCTCATCGGGTATACAGGCCACTCAGCAGCTCTCCCTATTCAAATCTCCTTTCCGGTGTTACGGGTTCTTGGCAGCTGTCAGCTCACCAAGCTGCAGCTCAGCTCTCCAGGAAATAGGGCAGATCTCACAGAAGCAAGGCAGACATCAGGTATCGCTTCACCCAGCTTTCTTTCCTACCATCTCCAGAAGAAAAGAAAATTAAAAATCCACATTGCTCATCATTTACAGGCTGCAGAGCGACTCTTACCACATGTGTGCATGGAAATAATATATATTTAGACCAACTACCTATACACTGAGACATACAAATGCACTTTTTTAGTGTGCTAATATTGATGTTGATGTATGCAATGATATGTGTATGTACAAAAATGAAATCAAATCACTGTTTGCGAAATCCCCAAATATGAAATCTCCATCAACTCCTAGTCAGAAATACATGGTCAGGCAGGCCCTGTGCCCTAGGCCAGAGTCTATTGATTAACAGATCACAGGTGGGGTGGCACTTAACCAGCAGGACTAACGTGCAAACAGGAAAAACCCAGATTAGTCCCACAGATAGGCAGTGACACCACAAAGGTCCTGGGAGATTGGCCCCAATAGAACGCAAATGGCTGGAGGTGTGAGCGTTCCCAAAAAAAAGTGAGATGCCACATGAAGTTAGGAACACTCGGCCAAACAGGACACAGCACACACACTCCATGCCGGACATCTGGACACGTTACCCCTGGCCATCGTTGTATTCACGGAAGGACGAGACCCACTTGCATTTGTCATTAGGAGGGACTAATTTATGGATTTATGACAAGGCCCACATTCCACTCCCAAAACAGGATCTATGAATTGTTTTATGATGCCTCAAGAAATGTATAAAAAGACAGTCAAAACAATTGTACTTTAAGTCGTATCGTATCAAAACTTTTATTCGATTGGCACTTAGCAGAATCATAAAAAGTACATCATAAAATTACGGTACATAGTTAAAACACAGTATTATGATACAGGTAAAAACTGATTGACGTTAAAAACTTTTAGTAAAAACCAATTATTGTGAATTGTATACAAGAAGGCATGGAATCATGAAAACAGTAGCTCAAACTTTACAGCGGATTTTCAAACATGATTTTAAGAAGCAAGCTACACATTTAGCGGCATTTTGTGAGTCTAGTGACTGCAGGGCCAGATAGGCTGGCCGGCAGGTTCTCAAGCCCATTGCACGAAGAAGGGGGATAATCCAGCGCTTGCGGGGTTGCTCGTAATATCGGCAGAACAAAGTTACATGTATTGTGGACTGGGATGATATTCCATCACAAGGACATTTAATCATATCATGGGACCAGTTTAACTCAATGGGGAAAGTAACAAGGCGAAAGAAAGAATTAAACCAAAACCTGGTTAAAACGAATTTTTCATGGTTAGATAAGAAAAAAGTTAAATATGGCTGAATACCAGGGCAGGTCTGAACCATTAGGATCTGCACATTTGTTGGCTTAGTTACTTCTTGAGAAAGATGCAAATCTCTGAGGTGGTTTATACAGAGATTTTTCAGGGCACTCCTGGTGATGTCTGATGTTGAAATAGGCTCAGAGAAGTAAGATGTGCAGTTCAAATCCTTTAGAAAGTTGGGGACATATAATAGCCAAGGAATTTTGCTCCAGCTTGCAAGGATAAGCAGTCAGTTATTAATGAACGGGTTAAATGGCATTGCGGTTTATTCCAAATACGGTGCCATAGGAGAATCGGCTGGCATCTGATGTTATCTATTAGGTAGTCGATGCCCAGCT
This sequence comes from Lissotriton helveticus, assembly GCF_964261635.1. Taxonomy (NCBI): domain Eukaryota; kingdom Metazoa; phylum Chordata; class Amphibia; order Caudata; family Salamandridae; genus Lissotriton; species Lissotriton helveticus. Next base: position 510,028,428 of record NC_136071.1, on the reverse strand, counting down.
CGATGTGGCAACCGTATATTGGGGCGCTTTGAGGAAGTGCCAAAATGTATTTTAAGAACCCGTTTTGGACCTCTTGTAAATCGTCTACAGGAGCATAGCCCCAAACACCTGCGCCGTAAGTTGCTACGCTATGGCATTTGGCGTGATAAATTTTGAGCAACTCGGCTGGGGCTGGTTTGCCCAATTTTCTCGAGAAGGAAACCAGAGCTGAAGTTGCTCTCTGATAGAGTAACGTTTTACTTGCCACTGCTTGTTTCCAGGATAATTGGTCGTCCATTAGGATACCTAAATAGGGATATTCCCTGGCACGTTCCAATCTAACTTGGTCTATAAAAACAGGTTTAGGGTTCTTCGCCTTGGGGCCGATGTGCATGACAAAGGTTTTGCTTTTATTTACTTTCAACCCCAAGGAAAGCATGAACTGACAGTATTTGTCTAATTGTCTTTGTAGCTGAATTAGTGTTCTTGCTAAGATAACTGAGTCATCCGCGTATAGTAAAGCGGGAATAGGGCGATGATTAATAGATGGAAGGTCCTGCCTCCTTGCTAACATGGCTGATTCCAGCCCGTTGGTATAAAGATTAAATAAGAAAGGGGCCAGGACTGTAGTACTGAAAATTCTGCACTCGAGATTTAAACTTCGTCGTAACATGACGAATTTAGTATCAAAAGACCGAGAATGGCGAGTATACTATGTACAAGCATTTTCGGCATATTCGAGTGACGATTTCACCTCGAAATCGTCATTTGAATTCTGAACCCTTGGCTTCCATTTTGTATACGGCAGCCATTTTTGTGAGTTGCCCTTTACATAGGCTTATAATCCAGCTAAATTCGATTCCAAAAGGACACGTACACCTTAATCGACTTTCCTATGACCTGTGCAAGTTGGAACCATCGCCCCAGGCTGAACCTGTTTGGTCAGTTCCTCTCCCAGTGGCCGAACAAGATAGCATCAAGGCTCAACAGGCCATAAACCCCTTGCATCGCACACACACCCTGCCGAATCTTGCTCACACCTGTCCCCGCTCTTTTCTCTCTCACTTGCTTTATGATGGGGAGGTGCCCGTTTTTATTGGGGGTCCACCGGTATCTGATGAAAATGCTGGGCCTTGCCGGGTAATTTGTTATGGGCTGGACAGAAAGAAATGTGGGCTGTCATCATGACTCTGCTTTTCCTTTGTAAAGAAGATATTTGAATGGTATACTGTAAAACCAAGAATGTTTGCCTGAAGCTTAATATTTCGTATAAAGAGAGAAGCCTGACTTTGTAAGTTTGAGCAGTCTCCTGAGAATATACATCCCGTGTGTTGTACTTCTAGGACGCTTGTTACCTTGGTTGCAGCCAATAAAATCGATCCTTGACTTCACCTAGAAGACTCTGAGTTTCTGTGGTCTGAATCAGGAAAGGACTCGAGGTCTTTGGGTGTGTTCCCTGACACCGCTGGGTTACCGGTTCGGTACCGGTTCTGAAAAACCCAATACCTCAGCTGGTGCCCAACGTGGGGCGATACCAGCGGTACCAGTCCAGCCAGAGGTTCGTGAGGAGCTTCGTGTGAAAATTCTGGAGGACGGCCAACCACTTCATCGACCCCTGCATGTCGACGTGGTCCGAAGGTCTATGCTGCGAGGTTCCCCGCTTCCCGACGGCTACAAAGGTCTGCTGCCCTGGCTATCGCCCTGATTTGGACCCTTGAAGTTTGGTAGAGTGAAACACTAAGACGAGTCTTCTGGTGACGTCATCGATATCTCAGTTAAGTATAAGTGGAGCGTCTCCCAGTCCTTAGTTGGTCTTAGCTTTGGGTATCCTTTGGGATCTTTAATTTGGAACTTGCAAGTGCCAAAGCCGAAGGACTCATGTATTCACGAGAAATATCGTAATCGATAATCCTTTTGAAGTTTGGAGCTAGACTAGAGAGCGAAGATGCCTGGTCTTAGACTTGGAAATTTGTTTTGTCTTGGTTGTAATAATAGGGACTCCCGATTGGAGGACTCATGTCCGGTTCCTCCGGTTGGAACTCCAACTTACGAATTATATGTGAAACACGGAGTAGGCCCCGTAACATACAATGAAGTGTGGATCAAATACACCAGAAAAGATGGTGTTTTAAAATGGCCCCAATATGGTAGCTTTGACACGGAAATCCTAGATAACCTCGAAGTTAAACTTTTCAAAAAGAAAGCCCGGCCGGCGATGTTTGACTCTTTCCGCCTATGGCGTAAGGAAGCCAAACAGAAGGAAATTAAATTAGAGAAGAAAAACAAGAGAGAAAGGGGTATTTTGGTAATACAAGCTGCTATGCAGTTTAAAGCCGATGAAGAAGAACAGATGAGTGAGCAGTTGCACAGGCAACGTAAAATGGCAATAGATAAATGCTATCCAGTTTTGCCGCCTCTTAAGCAAGATGCAGCAAAAGAGCTTGGAAAAGATCCATTAATGACGCATTTATTAAGTTCGCCACCCCCCTATGCGCAGAATGCTACAGCACCTCCGCAACCCTTAGTTGCGCAACCTGTGATTGCATTGCCTTCTGCTCCTCTACAGCAACCACCAGCTGTTCTTCAGCCGGCTCCTACTCCTTCGGTGCAGCCTCCTCAAGGCCCACCGATCACGTCTACTTCACCTGTGCTTTCTACTACTTTGCCTAGTGCACCTTCTACTTCTCCTGATGCTCCCTCTGCTAGTGCCTCTACTTCTCCCTTATCTCACCCCGTTTTTCTGCCCGTTCTTCCGTCAGTTTCTCCTTCCGTTCGACAGAGAATGGCCAACACTGTTACTAATCTTTTCTCGGGTCGCCTAACGCGACCCCTAACGCAGAACGAAGACAGTTGCGGAGTCAACTGCCTGACTATCGAGAGAGAGATTTACTGAATCGTTTAGCGCATAAATGGGTTATGGACACTGTAAGGTATGATGTAGAGTCTGTCATGGAAGTCTACCGTCAATGGGAAGCACCGAAGCAGAGATACGTTTTTGAACAAATGTGTGTTTTTCTCTGTGAAGATTTAGAAGACAATGATTTGGAATGCAACCCGCCCGAGTTGTGTCGCGTGCGGTTCGATTTCGCAGAGGGCATGATTGTAGGTCCCGATGTCGAGAGAGCAGTTGAGATATTGTTGTCACATCGGAGTAAGGGGGGCACGTCTCGATCGCTATGTGAGCGTGACACATCCGGTAGGAAAAAGGCATGACAATACCCCATGAGAGAAGTTCCCCCACAATGGAGAGAGGGTGATGCAAATGCTAACCCACCTATTCTGCCACACTTTCAGCGTGTGTGGGTACATGTGCCATGGAAGCGATCTGAAGTTTTGGCCCTTAAACAGACATTGCCTGATCCCCGTAAAAATCCCGCAGGGTATTACAAAGAGTTGTCACAGACTGCTGGGACATGTATCATGAATTTAGCCGATATCGATATGTTGTTTGGGAATGTTGTTCCACAGCCTTTATGGGGTAAGATTCGTCATACAGATCATGATCAGGAATTAGGTGACTCATGGGCTAATATTACTGCTGCAGATGCCCTACAAATTGGTGGTGCTAAACCTGAGCCTTTAGTAGCAGACCTCCCTGGCAGAATTATTAATTGCATGAAAACTATAATGCCTGCCATGCGAGTAAATTGGGATAAATTGTCTGCATGTAAGCAGAAGAAAGATGAGACGGTGTCAGATTTCTTCACCAGGTTTGAAGAAACGTTTGTTGACCACAGTGGTCAAGATATGACCACAGAAGGTGGTCAACGTTTGTTCGTCGATAAATTCGTGCACAATCTGCTTCCAGAGTTGTGTAAGAAGTTAAAAGATTCTGAGAGTTCATGGGCAGTTTCCTCTTCTGCACAGATATTGGCTACTGCCCAGTATTACGAAAACAGAGACAAAGACGAGAAAGATAGAGCAGAAAAGAAAACTAAGGAGCTGAAAACGAAGGTTCTGTTACAGCAAGCATATTCGCCACGTGGTGGTGGTGGTCAGAACAATGGTGGTCAGAATAACTATCAGAGTAATTATCAGCAGCCTCAACAGTATCAGAGGAACTCGCAAAGAGTCGAGTATACTCAACCGCGTGTCCCTGTAGGCCCCAATCAGTGTTCGTATTGCAAGGAAGAGGGTCATTTTAAGTATAGTTGTCCTATTTTGTTACAGCGTGCAAATGGTGCTTCTAGTGTAAGAGGTCGTGGTGTTCAGCAAGCGCCTAGAGGTAGAGGACGCGGAAACGTCCCCCAGAACGCACGTCCCCTTCCACCTCAAAATTCTATGAATAGGTTCGATCAGCAGAATAACGCATCGTGTAGGACAGCTCAGTACTATGCCGATGATTACTATACAGAAGATGAGCATTGGGAAGGTAATGATTGCTAGGACAGCCATAGACAAAGAGAGGGAGTTGTTTCAGTTCCAGTAGATCAGAGTGGGCCTTACGTTGAGGTGATTACATCAGGTGTGTCAGAACATTTTCTGTTGGATACTGGTGCTACAAAGAGTTCTATTATGCACTCCAAACTCCCTGGCGCACCTTTGTCTGGCGAAATGAATGTTTCTGTAGGTTTTTCAGGCGCCCCGGTTAGGAACCCGATTTCTGACCCTTTGTCTCTTTCTGTTGGTCCTTGTGAATTAGAAGCACCCCTTATCCTGACAACAGGTTGTGGTTAAAATGCCACGAATTCCCCAATATAGAATTTCTAGTGAAGGTGAGAAAGCTTTGCTAGCGATCGTTTATGAGCTAATTGAAAAAGATGTGATTGAAGAGACAAGAGGCAACGTTTGCAATAGTCCTGTTCTGCCTGTTTTAAAACAAACTGATCCCTCTCAGCCACCTGTGTACAGATTTGTGATTGATCTCAGAGAGGTGAATAAAATAGTTGTGCCACAATTTCCAGTTGTCCCCGACATTACTGCATTATTGACTATGATTCCAGCTTCTGCCACTTGGTTCTCGGTGATTGACTTGAAGAATGTTTTCTTCAGCATCCCGATTGCTGAGGAGAGCAGGGATATTTTTGCCTTCAGTTTAGGAGGACGCAGCTTCCGCTTTAAACGCGCTCCCCAGGGCTACTGTGAAAGTCCATCAATATATAGTCAAGCTCTAAAAACACAGCTTGATACGATTGTTTTACCTGAAGGTGCTACTCTTGTACAGTGCGTTGATGATTTGCTCGTTGCTGCAGATACTGAGGAAATATGTAAGAAAGCCACGTTGTCATTGTTGCGTCATCTGTGTGATTTGCATCACAAGGTGTCACTTTCCAAATTGCAATATTGTCGACAAGAAGTGACCTACTTAGGTCACCTCTTATCGAAGGAGGGAAGGAAACTGACCCCAGAAAGAATTCAGGCAATAGCGAAATTGAGTGTGCCAAGAACACAGAGAGAAGTGCGTGCTTTCTTGGGCATTACATCGTACTGCAGACAGTGGATTCCAAATTTTTCGTTATTAGCCAAACCCTTGGTGGCATTAACGTGTAAAGACACACCCAATCCCGTTCCTTGGTCTGAAGAGTGTCAGAAAAGTTTTTATGAATTGCGCACAGCATTATGTTCGGCTCCTGTGTTAGGTACCCCCAACTACAGTAAGCCCTTTACATTGTATGTCCATGAGAAGGAAGGTTGTGCATTGTCAGTGTTGACTCAGTTGTTTGGGGACAAACAACGTCCATGCGCGTATTTTTCATCGACTTTGGATCCAGTAGCTAGAGCGTTGCCAAGTTGTTTAAGAGCCACAGCGGCAGCAGCTGTTTCTATTCGACAGTCTGCTGGTCTAGTAATGAACAATACGCTAGTCGTGATGGTCCCACATGCAGTAGACACGTTGTTAAATAGAACCAAGACACAGCACTTAACTAGTGCTCGATTGTCAGGTTACGAATTAACATTGTTAACGAGTCATGTGCACATAAAAAGGTGCAACACTTTAAACCTAGCTACGTTGTTGCCAATTGTAGAGGAATTAGATGCCTCAGAACAGCGTGATTGTTTTCTTAGAACAGAAGAAGAAACGAAAGGGAGAATAGATCTTAGGGATACTCCTCTTGCTGAATGTGATAGTACATTATGGGTGGATGGTTCATGCTTCAAGCTCCCGAATGGTGACACGACTGCAGCATATGCTGTTACGACTTTGCATACAATTGTTGAAGCTGCACGTGTTCCACATAATTCAGCTCAAGCAGCAGAATTGATTGCACTTACAAGAGCATGTGTGTTGTCAAAAGGAATGAAAGTGACTGTCTATACCGACAGTCAGTATGCATTTGGTGTGGCTCACAGTTTTGGACGATTGTGGAAAGAACGTGGGTTCCTGACTTCGCATGGAACTAAGATTCAGCATGGTCAGTTGGTGAATGAGCTTCTTGAATCACTGACCTTGCCTCTGCAAATGGCGATTGTGAAATGTAGTGCTCACAAGAAGGTGACTGATGATGTTGGTCGTGGAAATGCATTTGCTGACGAAATCGCGAAAGAAACTGCAAGGAATGTGATGAGCCGAATGTATGTTGCAGGCCCTGCAAGATGGGTTGGTGATGTTGGAATGTACGAAGACACGATAGAGAGTGTGAAGTCCATTCAAGCTGAGGCCACAAAGAAAGAGTTGAGCACGTGGAGAGAAAGTACGGGTAGAATGGATGCAAATGGTAGTTGGGTTGAATTGTCAGAGCATCAGAGATGGTTGTTACCCGATGCGTATGTGCTGGCAGTGGTTACAATGGCTCATGGAATGGCTCACATCAGCGTGAAAGGGATTTGCAAGTTGCTGGCTCCAGTATGGCAAAATTCAGGGATTCCCAAGTGTGCAGAGAATGTCGTCAAGAATTGCATGGTGTGTCTGAAACACAATCCTGGTAGGGGAACCCCAACTCCAGCTGGTCATTTTGCGCCTCCTACGTATCCGTTCGAGGTTTTGCAGCTAGATTTCATCCACATGGAGAGGTGCAACAATTTAAAATACGTACTCGTTGTTATTTGTGCCTTCTCAAGATGGGTAGAAGCATACCCCCTAAAAGACAACACTGCCTTATCCACAGCTAAAGCCCTTGTGAAAGAGTTCTTCCCCAGGTTTGGAATGCCTAGACTGGTCTGGAGTGATAATGGGAGTGAATTTGTGGGTCCAGTGATGAAGAGAGTGTGTGAAGGGCTAGGCATTCAACAAAGGTTCCACGCTGCAAATCACCCCCAATCAGCTGGATTAGTAGAATGTTACAATGGCACGCTTAAGTTGAAACTGGCCAAAATTCAAGCGAGCACAGGTCTTAAATGGCCTGACGCTCTGCCCTTAGGACTCCTGTCCACCAGAATGACTGTGCATTCACGAGTGAAACTTAGTCCCTATGAGATTATTTTTGGCTGCCCGGCCAACATATGGGGAGTGCCTAGGCCCACTAAGTTCAGCGAACTCGAACACCCTGTTTTGCTTGATTATCTGTACGAATTGACGGCTAAATTGCGTGTTTTGCATCAACAGGTTCACGACACCCTGCCTCCGGTCTCTGAGACTCCAGGACATCGGATTGACCCTGGAACCTGGGTGCTGGTCAAGAACTTCCAGCGAACGAAAAACAACCAGCCCAGGTGGACCGGACCGCACCTCGTCCTTCTCTCCACAAGATCAGCCGTTCGGGTGGAGGGGAAGGCAAACTGGATCCACGGGATCCATTGCAAACGGATCCCTCTGCCTCTGCCATATGACCAGTGGGTCCAGAAGGGTGTCGCCGACTCAGAAACTGAAACTGTGCCACGTTTTCTGCCCTTCAGTGATGCACGAGTAAAAGAAACAAATTTTCCTCAGCAAGAGAACGATAAACTTTTGCAACCAGCTGTATCACCGTCAATTCCATTGGGCACTACAAAACCTGAACTCTTGTTCCAAGATAACACTATACCAGGAAAACAACGGTATCATTTGAGGCCGAGACCTATGGACAAATAAAAATAATTCTTTTTTCCCTCCAAGTACTATTTTTTAAAGTGCAGCTCTCCCATCTGAGAAACTTGCTTATTTTTGTTTTTCGAACCGCCATCCGGGTTCCGCTGCTAGGGCCGCGATTGCCCAAAGTCTTTGGGGTACAGCTGACCCTGTCGGCAGTTCTGGTTGGTCTAAGGGAGTTGCCCTGGACTGACAGAAGCATTCCTTAGCAGAATCAACCTCCCGTCGCGGGCAGCACTTTAGAGAGGATGGAGTTTTCCGAGATGGAGAGACCTGCCAAGAGAGTGAACTTTAAAACCAGGATTTGTAAAATAATGACAAGGAAAAGCTTTTTGATATTGTGCATTTTTATGTTATTCAGTGTGATGATATTTTTAATAAGTTATGTTTTGTTCTCTTTTCGAGTAACATTTGCACCCACTACATCGCCTATACCTCCCCCTTCTACTGTTTCCTCACATTCTTTTCAACCCCTTCCTGAACACGAATCCGCTAGGAGATTAGAGTTTATTAACAACTCCTTTGTTCAGCTCTTGCACCAACACCAACTTGTAATGAACACGACTAACTGTTGGGTGTGCGGTCTTATGCCTCACACAATGGATAAAGGTATCCCTTATCTGGTCCTGCCATTCAGCCACAATGGTTCTGTGTGGGCATACAGAACAATGTTCATATATGCTCGTGAAGTCCACCCCCTACGTTCTGTAAAAGATAATCCTAAGAATAGTGCTCTAGTTAAGGGTATAGTTGACATGATTAAGGATGACATTTCTTATGAAACTACCCCCGAAGATGAGATACGTGCCTATATAGGATGGAACGTGACCGGATTTGGAGCTACTCTGAGTGAGAAACAGCAAGCTAAGATATCTTCCCCGATTTGGATTGTACCCCACCAGGGTCACCTGTGTCTGCAAGGTACTGGCAAGAATCCCAGAGCTCAGTTAGGGAAGAGTGTCTGTACTGAAACGTATGTTTTTGGATCTCAGACTTCCCCTGCGTTTTTAGCAGCTAAGGGTACATATTTCATCTGCCATGATAGAGCCTATACATGGTTGCCCCCTGACTTTTCGGGCTCATGTTTTGTTTCGTTCCTGTTGCCTCCCACCTACACAGCAGCGGCAGATTACCACAAGACAAGGGTAGTTAGAGGTGTCTTGAGTAAAGAAGACACTGCAGGTCAAGAATTTGGGGACTTCGCAATGGGTTTTCTGCCGTTCTGGGGATCCATGGCTAACAGCAGGAACATAAGGCAATTGACAAGGGTGGTTGAGTCCACCGTGATAGAAACTGCTGGTGCCCTTAGTAACCTGACTGCTGAGCTCCAGTCAGATCGTCTTATGACCCTTCAGAACAGGGTCCCGTTAGATGTCATACTTGCAGACCGAGGTGGGGTATGTAGATTGATCCAATCGAGTTGCTGTGTTTTCGTTCCAGATAACGCTCCAACAGTGTACCAGGCCATCTCCAAACTGCATAAGATTTCCGAATCTATTCATGTTGATAAAGGAGATTGGTCGTTAATGGGATGGTTCTGGGAACTGATATCCGCCTGGGGATGGAAAATTCTGATGGTCATTGGGATGGTCTTAGCCATTCTTTTCCTGTTCTGTCTGTGCGTACAGTGTGCTCCTGCAATATGTGGCCTCTGTGTTACATCATGTGTAAGGAAGCCTGTATCGAGAGACGAAGTAAGTACTAGAATGATGTTACAGCAACATCTCAATGACTTTAGGAACATAGATCTGGACTCAGATTAGCATGAGGATAGATTAATTGCCTATGTAAGGGCAAAAGGAGGGATTGTAGTACTGAAAATTCTGCACTCGAGAATTAAACTTCGTCGTAACATGACGAATTTAGTATCAAAAGACCGAGAATGGCAAGTACACTATGTACAAGCATTTTCGGCATATTCGAGTGACGATTTCACCTCGAAATCGTCATTTGAATTCTGAACCCTTGGCTTCCATTTTGTATACGGCAGCCATTTTTGTGAGTTGCCCTTTACATATGCTTATAATCCAGCTAAATTCGATTCCAAAAGGACACGTACACCTTAATCGACTTTCCTATGACCTGTGCAAGTTGGAACCATCGCGCCAGGCTGAACCTGTTTGGTCAGTTCCTCTCCCAGTGGCCGAACAAGATAGCATCAAGGCTCAACAGGCCATAAACCCCTTGCATCGCACACGCACCCTGCCGAATCTTGCTCACACCTGTCCCCGCTCTTTTCTCTCTCACTTGCTTTATGATGGGGAGGTGCCCGTTTTTATTGGGGGTCCACCGGTATCTGATGAAAATGCTGGGCCTTGCCGGGTAATTTGTTATGGGCTGGAAAGAAAGAAATGTGGGCTGTCATCATGACTCTGCTTTTCCTTTGTAAAGAAGATATTTGAATGGTATACTGTAAAACCAAGAATGTTTGCCTGAAGCTTAATATTTCGTATAAAGAGAGAAGCCTGACTTTGTAAGTTTGAGCAGTCTCCTGGGAATAAACATCCCGTGTGTTGTACTTCTAGGACGCTTGTTACCTTGGTTGCAGCCAATAAAATTGATCCTTGACTTCACCTAGAAGACTCTGAGTTTCTGTGGTCTGAATCAGGAAAGGACTCGAGGTCTTTGGGTGTGTTCCCTGACACCGCTGGGTTACCGGTTCGGTACCGGTTCTGAAAAACCCAGTACCTCAGCACACAGCCCTGTTTAACTCCTTTGTTTACTGGGAATGAAGGAGATAGTTTGTCGCCGATCCCATATCTCACGCACGCAGTAGCATCGGAGTAGAGCTCGCGGAGAAATTTTATAAGAGGAGGGTCTACCCCCAATTCACTGAGAATGGACCACAACCTAGAGTGTATCACGCAGTCAAATGCTGCGCTGAGATCGACGTAAACTAAGTACAGATTACCTCCTTTTGCCCCTACGTACTTGCCTATTAGGAGGGTTAGAGTCAATGCCTGTTCAACAGTGCCAAGTCCCTCCTGGAATCCATACTGGAGATCAGTTAGAATGTTATTCCCCGACGCCCAATCCTGGAGGCGTTCCAAGATCAGTCGACCTGCAACTTTCCCCCGGGAGTCCAGGAGAGAGATGGGCCTGTAACAGGCTGGGTTATTGCGTTCACTCTTTTTAAAGATAGGGAGCAGAATAGAAGAAGACCAGGAGTCTATTAGGCCTATCTTTGAGACTGCTGCCATTACCTGGGTGACGAGGGGTGACCAAAGTTCTATGTTACTTACAAAGATATCGAGTGGGACTCCGTCGGGACCGGGGGCCTTACCAGTTTTAGAGGATGCTAGTGGGTTAATAACCTCGTTTAGGTCGAAATAGAGGTCAATTGGATATATTTGATCCTTGGTACGATCCTTTTCCGTCTGAGTCACAGTTATAGCGTAGACGGAGGAACCGCCAAATATCCTTGAAAAGTGAGCCACCCACTCGTCAGCCGCCACAGCCACATCTAAGTGTTGGGAAGCTGTGGCATCTACCAGAAAGGGTGATTTAACTGTGCGCCAAAACAGGGAGCTGTCTTTAATTAGGCAACTCTCATGTAATTGGGCCCAAAGATTTTTCTTTATTTCCTTTTTGTGGTTGTGTTGTGCCAATTTGTAAACCTTTCTAAGTTTGGCTATCTCGACTGTGTCTCTGTCTTGACTGTGAAGGGCTCTTTTTAGGGCGGTTAACGCTTTACGGCAGGTAGAGTTAAACCATCCTATGGATTCCTGTTCTCGGGGTTTATGATGACAGAATAATTCTGCCCGTATGACTTTTAAGATCTCCAGAAAGCTGGATAAAATCAGCTGGGGTGTGGAATCCTCTGCCAGGCAGTTATTCAACCAAGGAAGGGCTTTGGAAATAACTTTGCCAGTAATTACTTCAGGATCAACTTTGGACCATTTTACGGAGAAGCCGTTTACTTTGTCCATGGTCAAAGCTTGTTGGTTTAATAAGCTGATCCTGGTAGGGTGAGGTAGAGCAGTGTTAATTGACAGGATGATACTATTTGGAAAGTGGTCGCTGGATATATCAGAACCTGTTTTAAATGATTGCAGTTGGCCCTTTAATATTTGGGAGCATAGAATATAGTCAATGAGACTTGACAGACCCCTACCGTGAAATGTAGGCTTAAATTCAATGGGTGGGTCCACAAGGTCATTTGCGTATTCCAGTTCCAAAGAGAAAAGACAGTCATTCAGGGTATTACCTAAATACGAGTGTGTGAAATGGGTCAAAGGGCAGTCATTTTCCTCTTGAAGACCACAAATACCTTTCTTGTGATTGTTGCACAAAGGAACATTAAAATCCCCCCCCCAATCACATAACAGATAAGAGAGGGGTACTTATTACGTTGTTCTTTTACAAAAGAAGTGATTTCAATTAAAGTGTTGACACAATCAGCAGGCAGGAGGTTGTTATACAAATTAATAAAAAAGTGTAACATGCATTTATTAAATGAGACGATTATAATTTGAAAGCTCACGCTGGTGAGAAGGACTGTTACGTTCATTGATGGTAAGTTGTTTGAGAAATATGCTACTAGGCCTCCCTTTCATCTACCATGAGTTGTAGTACTAGCTGGAACATGGTATGTTTTGTAGCCCTGAATGTGTATGGGCTCGGTGGCCCAGGTTTCCTGTAAGCATACTATTTGATGTGCGTTCACTATGTCTAACCATGGTTTGTGGTTTATCTTGGAGCGGAGACATGCTACGTTCCAAAATAGAACAGAAAGCAACTGGTTAGAGATAGCTGAGTTACTTATATTCGACGAAACGTCAGAAGGTAGAATTCCTGGGCATGAGGAAGTGTGTGTTATTGAGACAGTGGGATGTGGTACAGAGTGATCGTCACACTTGGTAGGGTTATCTTGCACTAGATTTGGGTCTGATGGATTTAGAGAAACTGCTTCCCTGGTTTCGCCAGGGTGCTTAATCGATGTTATTACTTCTGGGGGCACTAGTGGTTCGTAGGCCATTTCTACAGGAGAGGGTGGTGATATTGGAGTGAATTCTGCCATTGTAACTAAAATACCATCCGTAGGATGAAGGCACGAGGGGCAATAAGCTGGTTGCAATAATTTAGACTCGTGAAGGGAGGGACCTGTGCTATCCTGGTTATTGCAGGCTGGTGGTCAATCCACCATTTCCAAGCAGTCGTATCTATTTGCTAGTGGAACACCTCTCCATCCAAAAGTTGGAGCAACGTCTCAACCTCCATGTCCTGGCCAGTCAACCCAATCTCGTCTTCTGTCCCAGTTTCCAACTTGTGTCCAGTTCCATTCTGGACCTTCGTTATATCGGGGTGTTGGTGGATAGAAATAAGAGAGTCTTTTGGTATCTATCCCATTGTTTGTTATTTGCATACCCCAGGAGAAAATATGCTCGACTGTGAGTGGATCCTCAAAATTAACGATAACGCAGTCTCCCTGGATTCTTTTTGGCTCTTTACCTATCCAGGGGACCCTGCGTACCATTGTGACTCTATTGTCTGAATACGGTGGAAGAGGTCTATTGGTAGATAACCAATGTAGTACTTTATTTCTTAGGGACCAACCTGGTTCTTCCGAGTTTGTACTCAGCTCGGGAACTCCGGTCATGATCACCACATACGGACTAGCTTCTGGGGGTAAGTGGGTAGGATAACCACCCCTCCTCCTAGTCCTAGGGATAGTATTTTGAACCCCTAGTGGCTGAGCTTGAACAGGCGCCTGGGTAGATGAAGGAGCTGGTACTTTTGTTACAACAGGACCCTTATTCGCCGCTGTAGGTGGGGGTTTTTGTAGTACAGCTTACACTGTGGTGGCCGGTTTTGGTGCTACCGCCCCTTCCTTAATGGTTTTGGGGTTAGACTTTTGCACCACAGTTTGACCGGGACCTGTACCCTTTTGGGTTTTTAAAGCTGTGGTCAGTGCTGCTATCTGTTTTTCGATCATTAACAGAGTCTGTTCAATAGGTTGCATGTAAGATTTGATTAGATCCCCATATCTAGTCAATAGTTGGATGTTTGTACCGCAGATTTCACACCCTCTTCCCGCATTACTGTTAACACTGAGGTTAGCAGTATTTGTGGAAAGATTAATTGTTTCTACGGGTGTGCGATTTAGCTCTTGCTGTAGCGAAACAGCTTGACTTGGAGGCTGAGTAGTAGGTGAAGCTTGGTGGTTAGGTTGTTTCGTGGAGTAGGTCGGTTTGCGGGATTTATTATTTTGATTTCTCTTTTTCTTGGGTATCGCTCCCTCCCTTAATCCCCTATTTAGTGCTGTGGTGGAGTCCTCCCTGCTCGGGCTTACGAAAAGAGCCGGGGTTTTCTCTAATGATAAGGATGTCTGTGAATCTGATAGCTCTAAGGATACAGACAAGTCAACAGTACATGGGACAGTGTGTGAGTCGGCATGCTCTTCCAGCAGTGCGCCGGGTTCTAAGAGGCGCAAGGGAGCTTTGGCTGCAGCAAGCAAGCCCAACGAGGAGCGTTTGGCCGCGGCCAAGTCCTGCGAAACCCTCCGTTCCAGCAGGATTATGCCCTGGTCAATTGCCTCATTTGCCCTGGAAATAAATTGGTCAATTGGGCCGGTTACCTGAGCAGCACTTTGTGCTTTTTTACTTCTGGTACCTCTAGGTGACATGGTCAGGTTTACAGAACAGTCAAAGGGGTTACAATGTGGCTACAAATGTAGAATGGTATTAAATCAATGATAATAGATAGCGCGATGCAAATGTTAATAAGGTGGCCCAGTCCAGTCTTACCCGGTCTTGAACGGGCTTAAACGGGCCCGCCCTTGGCCCGGGCTTCGCCCGGCGTCCCGCGAGACGGGGGTGGCGATGATTTTAAGCACCTCCTGGCGCGAAAAGCTGTCACTGGGTGCCGCTAGGGCTGCTGGGGATTGCAGTTTTTATGACCCGCCCACACTCCGCTCGGCGGCCAGATGCCACGATGGTGCAAGGAGTAAGGCGGCGGGAAGCGGGCAGGCAGGACCCCAGACACAGTTCTTCCCTGGGCAGGAGCAGTTAGTAGCAGGTAAGGCAGCAAGGACCTAGTGCAAACAAGATTCCCCCTCTCGACCGGGGTGACGGTGATTTTAAGCGCCTCCTGGTGCGAAAAGCTGTCACTGGGTGCCGCTAGGGCTGCTGGGGATTGTAGTTTTTATGCCCCGCCCACACCCCGCTCGGCGACCCGACTCCACGATGGTGCAAGGAGTAAGGCGGCGGGAGGCGGGCAGGCAGGACCCCAGATGCAGTTCTTCCCTGGGCAGGAGCAGTTATTAGCAGGTAAGGCAGCAAGGACCTAGTGCAAACAAGATTCCCCCACTCGACCGGGGTGACGGTGATTTTAAGCGCCTCCTGGCGTGAAAAGCTGTCACTGGGTGCCGCTAGGGCTGCTGGGGATTGTAGTTTTTATGCCCCGCCCACACTCCGCTCGGCGGCCTGACTCCACGATGGTGCAAGGAGAAAGGCGGCGGGAGGCGGGCAGGCAGGACCACAGACGCAGTTCTTCCCTGGGCAGGAGCAGATAGTAGCAGGTAAGGCAGCAAGGACCTAGTGCAAACAAGATTCCCCCACTCGACCGGGGTGACGGTGATTTTAAGCGCCTCCTGGCGCGAAAAGCTGTCACTGGGTGCCGCTAGGGCTGCTGGGGATTGTAGTTTTTATGCCCCACCCACACTCCGCTCGGCGGCCCGACTCCACGATGGTGCAAGGAGTAAGGCGGCGGGAGGCGGGCAGGCAGGACCCCAGACGCAGTTCTTCCCTGGGCAGGAGCAGTTATTAGCAGGTAAGGCAGCAAGGACCTAGTGCAAACAAGATTCCCCCACTCGACCGGGGTGACGGTGATTTTAAGCGCCTCCTGGCGTGAAAAGCTGTCACTGGGTGCCGCTAGGGCTGCTGGGGATTGTAGTTTTTATGCCCCGCCCACACTCCGCTCGGCGGCCCGACTTCACGATGGTGCAAGGAGTAAGGCGGCGGGAGGCGGGCAGGCAGGACCCCAGACGCAGTTCTTCCCTGGGCAGGAGCAGTTAGTAGCAGGTAAGGCAGCAAGGACCTAGTGCAAACAAGATTCCCCCACTCGACCGGGGTGACGGTGATTTTAAGCGCCTCCTGCCGCGAAAAGCTGTCACTGGGTGCCGCTAGGGCTGCTGGGGATTGTAGTTTTTATGCCCCGCCCACACTCCGCTCGGCGGCCCGACTCCACGATGGTGCAAGGAGTGAGGCGGTGGGAGGCGGGCAGGCAGGACCTCAGACGCAGTTCTTCCCTGGGCAGGAGCAGTTAGTAGCAGGTAAGGCAGCAAGGACCTAGTGCAAGCAAGATTCCCAAGGTACTTTAAGTCAGTCCTCAGACCCGTTTCTGCAGCAACACCACAATGGTACTGGGAGATTGGCCCTAATAAAACACACATGGCCAGAGGGGCACACGTTGCCAAACTCCATAAAGTTAGATTCCACATAAAGTTAGGAACAATCAGCCAATCAGGACACAGCACATAATTCACATGCAGTGATCACGCGCTGCCCATCCCAGATATCTAGACACGCTACCCACTGGCCCTCATTGTGTTCACGCAAGGTTGAGACCCACCTGCATTTGTCATAAGGTGGAAGTAATTTGTGGCTTCATAACAAGACCCACATTCCACTCACCAAACAGGATCTATGAATTATTTTATGATGCTTCAAGAATCGTATAAAAAGACATTGAAAACGATTGTACTTTTGAGTCAGTCCTCACACTTATTTCTGTATGCTGCTCTCCCAGCCATAGTGTTTGATTAAACTAACTGTTTCTGTTTTGCCAAATGCCTCTTGACTTTGTTTTTTCAAGGTAAATTTATATTCAAGCAACCTTTTGGTGAACCAGATAGGAGAGATTGGTGCTTCGAACCTTACTGCAGCTGAAGGAAAGAACCCTGCTAAGACAGATTCACATCAGTGCAGCAAGGAAGGAGAGCAGAGGCCGAAATTGATTGAAAGCTCGGCTGAATCCGTGTGGCAGTCAATTGTATACGAGACTACATCTGATTGTTAGTCCCCAGCATTTGGCATAAGGCAAACTAGAAAGAAGTGCAAAAATTTAACCTGAGCACCCTGCCACTGTCAGAAATCTGACATATTGTCCACTTCATGGGTCCGAACTGAGTAGTCATAAGGTGGCCTCGGAGGGGATCCCACAGAGGATAACTTTCTTGGATAGCCAACATGCTAGGAAAGGTGAAGTTGTTTGTGACCGCTGGGTGTGACACAGTCACTACACCTTTCCCCTGGATGAGAAACAGGGGGGAGGCCTCACCCCTTCGACCACTGGGAGTGATACAGATGGTGTGTGAAATAGTGTGTAATTCAGACATTAGGGAAAATTTGGACCTTGGAGATTAGGTGTAGCTTGTGCTTTGCCAAGGACGGCATGTGGTTGTCAAGTTGTTTCTCGCTTCCACGTAAATTGTTGTTATTTTGGGCTAAGAGCCGATATTGATAAAGTATCAGGCTCACTTAATCCCGTGTACCGCGCAAAGCCTCCCCTCATCATCGATTTAGCATGCACTAAGGAGCAGGGTAAGGTTTTTTTTCTTTTGACAGTCATCATCTTTTTCTTCATTTTGATTATTAACTGATGCATTCTCGAAGTTGTGGTGCTGGTACATTGTTGCAATTACATGTCTTGTCTTGAGTGTTGTGTTTTGTTAATGACAATGTGCTTATGAAGGCGATGCTAATTCTTACAGTCGTTTTTCCATATCTGCTGTTTTTCTGCTGAATTCACAGGTTTTAAACTAACCATTGCACTTTTTTTCAGGTTGTGATCTTTCATTTACATTTTTGTTTGTGTTTAATGTTTATCCTACTGCAGCTGTGTAAATAGTATGGAGCTCATAGAATTAGTTGAAACCAGTAATCCTTGTGTATTTATTTCTCGAATGATCAGAGCAGAATCAAATATAAATTGATCATGAGAAGCTAGAGCGTATCAGTCCCTTAAAAGAATTCCCAACTACCATGGAGTCCCCGCTAAAACAAATGCAAACTAGATTCCCCAAACAAATCAAAAAACTTAGCAAGTATTGCCATGCATGGTACGTACACACTAAGGCACACACATTCCCCTGGCCAGAGAGGGGAACCTTCAGCAACAACATATTCAAACAATCGAGAACACATATGCGGACCAAATGTGTAGGACAAATGAAGCAGAGGAGAGAGGCACTGCTAGAATTATGGGTAGTTCTTGAGGAGGCCTAGACCGACAATCCTCTCATAGAACCTGCAAGCAAGGCGCCGCACACCCCTCACCAGATTTAGGAATGTCGGTGTTCTCTCTGATGTCTGCCATCCCCGCATAGGTTATACCAATCCACCAGTCGAGGGAGCCAGGGGGCCCCCCACCAAACAACAAACTACTGGATCTAGACAAGGGCAGCCAACAGGCCCAGGCAATCCCAGGATCATTCCAGTCTAGTGCTAGAGCTCCCCGAAGCTCAATCCCCAGTCTGTCGCTCTCAGCCAATCGAACCCCAGTGGCATGAAGAACGAGCACTCCCACTCGTCTGGGTGAACGCACTTAGGTGACCGAGAGATTTATAGCAGACTGTATTAAGGAGGAAAACCGATTTGGCTGGTCCTCGCTTAGGGTAGGGTCAGATAAGACAGAAGATATGGCTGTGGCCAAGGATTGCATCAGATACGGGCAGGGAAATCACAACTGGAATTTTCCCTACGTACGTCAACGCCTCATAAGAGGGGAAAGAAGGCATGTCCAGGAACGAAGGAAAGAGCGAGAGAACTTGAAAAAGTTGGGCTGGAACTAGGCCATCGCTACAAGGTCCATGGGATGGGAAGAGACCTTTCTGGTCATAGTAGCTGTGGCAACAATGACACAGAAGGCGATGGTACCAATAGGAGTACGACCGCAGAAAATTGGGAAGGATTTAGCATGTAGTAGCAGGGTTCAAGGAAGTAGTACAGAGAACACCAAAGGCCAGGACCGGGTTGTGACCCTTCCTCATCTCCCAGAACCAAACAAACTCCGGGTCAATATGGGCAGTCCCGCATCCTGTGGGTGAAATGCTCGCCCCCACACTCACATACCCGTGCTCTCAGTGACCCAATGGTCCGAGGAATAACCCACTGTAACAGTTTGGGTAAATAACACACCTTACAGCTTCCTAATCGACACAGAGGTGACAAAGTTGTGTCTGAGGGAAGGGATTGTTCCCCTATCCAAAGACTCAATGGACATGCATTGGTTCTCGGGCAAGGGTATGAGTGTCCCCTTCACCAAACACCTGAAGATAGATGTGGGAGGCAGCCGCGTAAAAGGGCAGCTATTATATAACCCCTCATACCAGACAAATCTCCTATTTGGAAATCTAATGGCCAAACTAAATATGACCATTCATTTCTCAGAAGATGGGACAATAACCTGCTCAACCACTGGGGTTACCCCCATCAAGACTCATGTCTTTAACCTGCCCATGGCGCACGCCAAGCCAATAAGGGCAACACTCTCTGACCTGATGGCCTTCACTGATGCCATCCTCACAATCATTGCCCATGCACCAGAATTGCTGGGTCGAAAGTTATAGCTGCCCTTCAAATTTGTGTTCCATAGGTTGGGTTACCATGATATGGAACCCCAGAATGAGGAGTTGTTTTGTTTAGAAGCCATCGAGGTCTGGCCCACATACGGAGTACTACTGGCCACCGACTAATCAATTGCAATCTGGGCATGTATCATCTTTGTTATGCCTGATCTAAGCATACGGATGGTGACCGATGATGACCAGCTGTTCATGGAGTGTCCCAGGGTCTCAGAAGTCATCTTCACTGACCCTATTATGGCTAGGGTGGAACAGCTGAATAGGATCCCATTGTCCATGGCGTAATTAGCAACTCGGCAAGAGCAAGACCTGTCAACAGTACCACAGCAGCTATGGACCTGGGGATCCTATGATGTGGGGCTCATCAATACCGTCAAACCAGTAAAGATAACACTGTGAGAAGGGGCAATCCAGCCCCAGGTACACAAGTACCTGCTCTCCAAAGAAGCAGATGAGGGCATAGCACCAACAATTCAAGCACTAATTGATCAGGAGGTCCTCCACATGGGGGTCTCCTCCTGCAATACACTGATTGTCCGGGTCAAAGAGTAAGGGAGGGACCTGGCACCTGGTGCAGGACTTGTGCCCCCTCAATGACATTGTGGTCACAGAATTCCCTGTTGTACCAGACCCCTCCATCATATTGACAAACCTACCCACAGACATCCGCTATTGGGGTGTAGCATTTTTCAACACCCCAACAGTCAGTACTTGACTGTGTTCACGTTCCAAGGGGTTTAGCTGCTATACCGCAGACTGCCGAAAGGGTACTGTGAGTGTCCCAGTATCTTCAATACAATACTGAGGAAGGATCTTGACAACTTCCAATCAAACAGCACTCTGATTCAGTACGCTGATGACATCTTGATATGCAGTCCCTCTGAGGACCTAAGACGCCAAGGCGCAATAGACCTCCTGACTGCACTTGCCGAGAGAGGATACAAATGGAAGAAAGGGAAGTTGCAGTATGTAAAAGAGGAGGTTAGCTTTTTGGGCCAGCTAATCTCAGCGGCCAGGCAACGGATCATGCTGGAATGCACAGATTCTATCAGGGCCATGCCACCACAAAATGGAAAAAGGGTATGGAAAAGTTTTTAGGATTATGCAACTATGTGCGACAGTGGGTCTTTGACTACAGTATGCTTATCGCCCCCTTACTCGAAGCCATGAAAAAGGTGAAGACCGGCCTTCAGGAACTAGCGTGGAGACCCGAAATGCGGGAGGCTTTCATCAAGCTCAAAACAGAAATAAGCATGCCCCCGTGTTAGGGACACCCGATTATAAGAAGGAATGTTTCTTATTTAACCACAGCGACAGGTGAGTCATGTCAGCTGTCCTAACAAAAAAGTACCTCCTGGGTCACAAACCCCTTGTGTACTACAATGGGCTCTTGGATTCATTCTTGCAGGGTCATTTCCCATGCAACTACGCACTTGCCGTAGTAGCCTTTGACATCGACAAAAGTACCTCCATTGTACTGGGGGCACCGCTGACACTGTATGCCAAGCATTCATATTTTCGGACCGAAAACATTCATGTTTTCGGTCATGCAAAAGAGCAAGAGCACACTGACTATACAACGGGTTTCAGGGTATGAGCGAACATCATAACCTCTCAAAAAGAGGAGGACTATAACCCGAATTTGCTGGAGAGAGAAATTGGGGTGCACTGTCACATGTTAAAGGGCAAAGTGCTACCTTATTGCCCGAAAGTGCAATAAAATTGGTGACACCTAATGGTTCTTTAAAATGGTCGATCTTTCCCGATGAGATTAGTATTTAATAAATTTCAGACATACTGTGTATGGATGCACACCTCCCGTTTCTAATCCTAAGCGGCAAAGTGAAGATCGTGAAACACCGTGAAGCGTAAAAAAGAAGAGAAACTAACCATATTTTAAATACCTAGATCTTCCAAATAATCAATCTCTGTAATGTAAAAAACACGGGTAAAACACAATTTGAGTCAGTCTGCTTTCAAATAAATCTTCATAGATACACTCAATCTATCAAACTCTTGTTGAGCTCGTATCACCTACTTGATATGGTGATAATTCCGGATCACAATTGGTTTCTGGTCTGAGCGGCTTGTCAAACGTGTAACCAATTTCAATGTAAAAGTTTCCATTGAAAAGCAGTATCCAGGTTTCTGTGAAATTTACATATATGACATTATCTCTTTATCTTCCAGAGGAGATAAACATTCACACATAATATATACAAGACCATCTAATATCCACACACTCTACCATAAAGAATTATTTGTGCCTAAGAGTAAAAAGGCCGGCATATCCAGTCTTAAGACCACTGGAATTTCCGCTATCAGTCATTCATGATAGTGGTGTGTACATTGGCAACATTTGAGCTAAGCCTCTAAATTTAATACTAATATCAGAGGCAACATTTCATATGCAATACAAGTTGTTCATGAAAAACTGTGTGCAGTCTATAATTAAAATCGAGACACCTCACTATTATTAAATTGCCTTCAAAAACCATGGTATATTAAAGTCAGCTGCGCATTATAATCTATGCACGCCTTATTTGTTCGTAAATGTGATTGGGCTCGCAAAACCGAGACTAAATTAGCGTTATCCAAATAAACAAAGTTAAAGCGTATGCTCCCACTGTTAACATATATATTACCGAGTATCTCAAACTCCTCGCTCTTGTAATCAGAACATCTACACCCATAGCCACATCGGCTCACTCTAGAATCTGCGATCTTACCTCCGTTTACAATTTACTGATTCCTTGTGCAGCTCGTGTCATCTACCGAGTACTAAGGCGGAGTTTGAATAAACATTGGCACTTGTTAGGGGCCGATAAATCTCTTAAGGACCATATTACTGACAAACCAAACATTACCTATAGACGGGGACTGTCATTGAGAAACATTCTAAGTCCAAGTTACCTCATACGACCTACCAACGAGAACTGGATGAATAAATACACTAAGGGTTTCTATGGCTGTGGCCACTGCGTAGCTTGCAAGTGGGCCATTGCCAAGAAAACTGAGTTTCAGGGTCCCAATGGCAAAACATATGAGACCAGGATGAATATCAATTGCCTGTTATCTATGCCATTGATTGTAGATGTAAGAAAAAATACATCAGCAGTACCATCAAAACACTACGAGAGAGGATTGGGGAACACATACGGGCAGTCAAACAGGGTGATATTAGATACCCTTTAGCTGCACATATGTCGATTTGCCCTACTCAATTAACCAATAAACGCTTTGAGTTTTATGGAATAGATCACACACCCAGACACCCCAGAGGGGGTAATAGGGAATTAGAACTACGCAGGAGAGAAGCGTTTTGGATACTGAAATAACATAGTACAGAGTGCGGTCTGAATATCGACCAAGAACTACATTATTTCTTGGGCAGATAGGATAGGGATCAAATTCTAGAAGGGTTCTGTGTGTCTGCAGATACCTTACTAGTAGATACTCGCAAGTCATTATCCCAAAACTAAAGAGTGCTTTCACTATAGATGTATAAGACATCAAATGTAGCTGGAATAAATGTAGAAATTATGTGCGACCTAGCGATCGTTTTTCTCCTTTTTCTGTTTTAATCTATGACTGATATGGACATTTATGTACGATATACATGAATTACGCTGTATTATGTTAAGTGTTGACATTGTTCTAAACTTAAAAGATGGAGAGACGTGAAATTTGAGAACACTTTATCATGGAGAACCCTGTTTATTAACACAGTCTTATGAGAGTACGGTCATGATTAGTGTCACGGGTGGGGCACATGGCTACAGAATTGCGGCAATAAAACAAATAAAGCATGAGATAATTTAATAGAAGAGATATGATTCACTATACTTTGAAGTTTTAGTGGGAAAATAGATATGCAGCATTTATTGCCCTTCTGACACTTGTGCACATTACGAGATGGCGGCTATTCACAGGAGGGTTGATAGTCCTCTTTCCATGCGTACTATTTGAAAGAGGACGGTCGAACGCGCACGCCTTCGTAAAAGAATCCCAGCGTGTGAATATTTAGGCAGTCGGTACAGGGCATTGGGAGTTTGTCGCTGTACTCGGTAGATGACGCGAGCGGCGTGAGGAATCGGAAAGGTGTAAACGGAGGTAAGATCCCAGATTCTAGAGTGAGCCGATGAGCCTATGGATGTAGATGTTCTGATTACAGGAGCGAGGAGTTTGAGATACTTTGTAATATATTTGTTAACAGTGGGAGCATGCGCTTTAACTTTGTTCGTTTGGATAACGCTAATTTAGTCTCGGTTTTGCGAGCCCAATTACATTTACGAACAAATAAGGCGTGCATCGATTATAATGCTCAGCTGACTTTAATTTACCACAGTTTTGAAATCAATGTAATAATAGCGAGGTGTCTCGATTTTAATTATAGACTGCAGACAGTTTTTCATGAAAAATTTGTATTGCATATGAAATTTTGCCTCTGATATTGGTATTCAATTTAGAGGCTTAGCTCAAATGTTGTAGATGTACACACCACTATCATGAATGACTGATAGCAGAATTTTCCGTGGTCCTAAGACTGGATATGTGGGCCTTTTTACTCTTAGGCACAAATAATTCTGTATGGCAGAGTGTGTGGATATTGGATGGTCTTGTATATATTATGTATGAATGTTTATCTCCTCTGAAAGATAAAGAGATAATGTCATATATGTAATTTTCACAGAAACCTGGATATTGCTTTTCAAAGGAAACTTTTACAGTGAAATTGGTTACACGTTTGACATGCCGCTCAGACCAGAAGCCCATTGTGGTCCAGAATTATCACCACTTATCAAGTAGATGATAAGAGCTCAACAAGAGTTTGATAGATTGAGTGTATCTATGAAGATTTATTTTAAAGCAGACTGACTCAAATTGTGTTCTACCCGTTTTTTTACCTTACAGAGATTGATTATTTGGAAGATCTAGGTATTTAAAATATGGTTACTTTTTCTTCTTTTTTACGATTTGCGGTGTTTCACAATCTTCACTTTGCCGCTTTGGATTAGAAACGGGAGGTTTACTTCCATACACAGTATGTCTGAGATTTATTAAATACTAATCTCGTCGGGAAAGATCGACCATTTTAAAGAACCATTAGTGATCACCAATTTTATTACACTTTCGGGCGATAAGGTAGCACTTTGCCCTTTAACATGTGACCGTGCGCCCGAATTTCCCTCTCCATCAAATTCGGGTTATAGTCCACCTCTGTTTGAGAGGTTATAATGTTGTACACAGAGCGCGAAATGTTGTGCCAATGTGAACCAAATTCATTAGTTGGTTAGTTCATCTTGTGTTAATCTCCTAATATTGTCAAGATTTATATGCACCTTTTTTCTTACATACATGTTTTTATGATGCAATAAGTACATAGGTATTTTATATGTTTATACCTATACAGCCTTGAAGAAGTCGCGGGACCACACCTCCTACACAACGAAACACGTGTTGGCTGTGGCTGTTGAGAACTGATGTGCAAGCCTACAAGAATAAAACTTGAAAGAGAAAAGACGAAACGTTTACAATTCATATTGTGTGATAAAATTATTATGGGTTTGGTTTTATGTACAATAGGGAAAACATTTTGAAAGTTGACGTGTGCTGGGGAGTGAATTGCATTTATTGCTGAGCTGAGGCTTGGATTTGTGGAGTTTGGTTGTTCTCCACACCCTGCAGCACTGTTTATACAAATAGACAGGTCCTAGATTAAATTGTGTGACTCTACCCAGTGGCTCCTTGAACCTATACTTAATACCACGTTTCGGAGCATTTACTAGCGTATGAAGTCCAGGAGAAGGAGGAGATCCATGACTGCTTCACATACACCCGAAGGAATTACCCTGGCAGAGGCGGATCCCATCTTAGACAGTGAATCTTTGTTTATCGATGGATCAGCCACCAAAGACCAAGAGTCGGGTGTAAGACACACAGAGACAGTGGTAATAACCATGTACCCTCAGGGACATTTTAAGTAACAGCAGAGCTAACTCTCCTCCCCCAATTCTTAGTGCAGGTGACGGAGCTGACAGCGTTAATTGACGCCCTCACCCAAAGCTCAAGAACAAAAATAACCATCTACTCAGATTTGGCTTATGTCACCACCACGGTGCACTCTAGCATAGGGAGGTGTAGAAGGCGGGAGTTTCTCAAATCAGATGGCACTCCTGTTGCCGACGGGGATCTCCTAGAGTTACTGATCAATGCACGGACCAGAAATGGAGGTAACACAAGTTAAGCTGTACACAGAGAAAGCAGGGCCATGCTTGAGGGAGTTACAGTAAACAGCAATGCCTGGTGAAAAAGAGCGATGGTCAGCCAGGGGCTGCACGCAAACCGCACGTGACCTTACATACATGTACAACCACAGGGAAACCGGTCATACCACAGAGCTTAGTTAACATAGCCTTACCCCAGTTGCACCTACCAAAACACACAGCAAAAGGCAACATGATAACGGCACTCCAGAGCACCTGAATCCTCCCTAACCTTACAGAAGCAGTAACCATGTATTTAAATGAATGCACTGTCTGCCAATTGCACTCACCCAAACCTACACTCAAGGTTGTGTCATCAGCTATCTCCAGAATAAAGGGGCCCTTTAATGCGCTATGTATTGGCTTTATCAATTTGATTGATTGATGTGCCAACTATCAATACTTAATTGTAGTGGTCTCTCCCTACTGCAGGTGGATTGAAGTTGCCCTTGCGTACACTGCGACACCAATGCAGCGGCGAAGTTCCTTGTCAGGAAAGTAATACCTGGGTGGGGTGTACGAGACATCATCCAATCAGACAGAGGAAGGCATTTGTACATTTCATGTTCAACTTATCTCCACCCTCTTAGGTATAACACACAAACTAGCCATAGTATATCATCCCCAAAGCAACGACGTCATTGAGAGACTCAACGGCCTGTTAAAAAATAAATTAAACAAAATCTGTGCCAGCCTTAATAAAAAGTGGCACCACTGTCTGCCCCTAGTCTTGTTTGTGTTACGGAATACACCCACCAGTGAACACCATCTCACACCACACCAAATTGTAACCAGTAGAATGATGGGAACCCCATCCCAAAAACACGGACCAAATTAAGGGGCCGATTAGGATGGCGGACGGCCCGGCGGGGGCAATCCGCCCGCCATCCTCGGTGAAATGACCCCCGCCATATTAGGATGGCTGGGGGGTCCGCGGCCTTGTGACCGTGGTGGAAAAGGTCTAATATGGTGGCGGTGTCTATCAGACACCGCCAGACATATTAGGATGGGCTTTGGGGAATGCCTTTCCGTGGCGGCAATGCCGCTACGGAAAGGCATACTGTCTTTGCTTTGGGGGCCCGTTGCGGGCCCCCACTGTGAAGGGGGGGTGGGGGGTGCACATGGGGTGGTACCTATGGTACCCCCCTGTGTTTCCAAGTAGAACATGGCAGGCACCGCGCGGTGCCTGTCATGTTGTGCTTTGAAACGTACAACATGCATATTTAGCATTGCGGCGGGCGGTGCTTTCAGCACTGCCCTCCGCAATGTTAAAAATGCGGGATGCACCTGCCACTGTGGCGGGTGTATCCTAATACGATGCACGGGACCTCCGCCATTATGGCGGACGGTCCCTTGCCACAACAGGATGGTGGACGGACAAAGTCCGTCCGCCATCCTAATCGACCCCTATGTGCAGAGACAAGCTCACCGGCACTTGGGGATGAACCGCATGTGTATCTCTCTGAATTAACCAGAACAGTTAAGTTCCTATCTAAGCAGGTCAACCATTGAAACTCTAAATGCACCATCATCAAGCTACCATATCAAACGCCTCAACCAGGGCAGGAAGTGTATGTCCACAATTCTTTAAGAAATTGGAAGTAGGCCAAGTTTGAGGGACCCTACAGAGTGATTTTTGCAACACCTACCACCCTCAAGGTGGAAAGAAGAGAGGCATGTGTCCACCTCACGGATGTGCAGCTGAAACTTTCCATGGTAAACTCACCATAAACTATTGGACACTGAACTCTTGCAAACTTTTCCAAAGTAAAGAAACCTCCAAATCCCCGGAGGACCACCAACATCTTTCCCGAATCCATTCCCAAGATCTGCAATGTTCCACAAGTTATGTGTTGTTACACAATTGTATATACTATGTTTACTGTGGGTGTGGCCTCAGCCACATTTTGCCAAAGATCTGCCTGGTCAAATGAAGTCCACCCAACCTATTGCACAGCGCTTGTATAGGGACTCTCTCATGTCACCGATAATTACACTGAACGCCACACTAGTATGCCACACACTACATATCACACTCGTACACAACACATTTTATCAGCACATGACCACCGTGGGCGCCCAGACATCAGCCGGGCCATGCTTCTTTTGTTCACTGATACCACATGCAGTAGGTGCAGACAGGCTTTACTTGTCCCAAAAGGTAGCTCCCGAAAAAGTGAAATACCTTCTTCACCTGTACCTATGTAGAAATAGTGCCAAGATTGAACTCAAGAGAGTAGAACTCCATAGTATTGTTGTTAATGTGACCCAGTACGAGACCAGTCCCATAGTGCTGTACCTCTTCACCGATCCTAGTGAGATTCAAACAGAGTTAGATAGGATGCACAGGCAGGGCACCATAGGAGAGGATGCATTCTAGAAAATAGATTCTTGGAGGTAGCAAAGCCACAGCACCAGTGCTGAAACATGTTGGCTCCTGTTTCCTTTTGTGGTCCTAGGGTGGCCCTTAGCATGTCTGGTGCAGTCTTCTTTAATACATACTAGTTTACCCGTCACGCGTTGCTGCGATCTCCGAAGAAAGGAAATTCAAGGAAACTCGTTATGATAACATTCAGTTTACACTGTGTAATTTTTATTGAAACGTATTCATTTTAATATGGAAAACATTTCAAAGTGTCGTTTTAATTCTATTTATTTATTCAAGTGCTTGTGGATACACGATTTTTTGTTTTTCCGTATGGTGCGTACATCAGTATTCGAAAGATTATGAGGGCCCTGGGGGGCCGATATTTACAAAATGTTTATGCCAGAAACCTTCGCGGGAGTGTACTCAACAACTTCCCAAAGTTTCATGGCGATCGGATGAATGGTGTTTTAATTCTATTTATTTATTCGAGTGCTTGTGGATACACGATATGTTGTTTTCCCGTCCGGTGCGTACATCAGTATTCAAAAGATTATGAGGGCCCTAGGGGGCCGATATTTAAAAACATTTTATGCCAGAAACCTTCGCGGGAGTGTACTCAACAACTTCCCAAAGTTTCATGGCGATCGGATGAATGGTGTAGTAATGCATAAAGAACAAACAGACAGACAGACAGACATACATTCGTTTTTATATATATAGATGGGTGCCAGTCATGGAGTTCTAGTATATAGCCATTCACTTCAATGACACGAAGGGAAATGAGTCTCGTAGGGGAGGGTTGAATACCAGCATAGATAAGCTCTGTCAGGAAATATGGGTCACTGAGATAGATAGGTATGCATGGTTGTAAGGGAAGAGGCAATCCCTAATTGTAATGAAACGTACCCTGCATTCCTTGTGTTTCAGAGGTAAATGAACGATTCCAATCAGCACTAATGAGAACTGTGGAACAATACTGCATGTACTGGACATGCAATAGGGCACCTCCATGCTGATGGATACATACTGGCAGCGTAGCAAATATGCCTACACCCAGCTTGTCCCAGATGGCAAGGCCTGTGCTCCCTGGTCACCATACAAACCTCTACCCTGGTCATTTCTAGAGAAGATCTGTCAGAGTTGTACCAACATCCGCTACAGAAGAAAACAACTCTATTGCATCAGGCTTCAGAAAAAGGAATTGCAGATTATTTTGGCTGAGCACAGTTTAATGACATTCCAGAAGAATTCAGACTATTTTCTGACACACAAGTCAATGAGGGGGAAGGTTCATACCCTTCTTCACAGTGCAGACGAAAGCAAAAACCCTCTGGTTGCAAATAACCAAATGGGAGATGAAAATGATCAACAGTATCTAGCTCAATGTTTGTACATTCATGGAAGAACTGAGAACCAACTGCCTCATGGTGATGCAACATTGGTATGTGTTGGACTTGACCGCAGTGGTAGTAGGGGTGTGTCCGTCCTGCTGCACGTTCATGCCAGGCAACAAAATGAACAATGGGACTCTGACTCTTGCCATCCAAGCACTGCATTGTTTACAAACCGACATGCGTAAGGTGGGAGGTGCCCCTCATCAGGACTTATACTACAGCTAATTTTCCTGTGTCCCCAGGTGGGTGACAGGATTCTGCATGTCATTTCTGCCTATTCCCGTTTTTGGCTGTTTTGTGTGGTTTCCTACAAGTGGGGGTTTCCTACTGTAAAAATGCAGTCCTCAAATTGGGTAGAATGCAAGTAACTAGGGAAGTAGCAATTGTTAAAAACTGAAACACGACAAACCCCTAACAATGTGACTATCATAAAGTATGGGGTAAATGATGAAGTTGGAAATTCGGAACTCCGCGAGCTCCGCGTAACCCGGAGTGCGGAAATTCACCACCCAGACTTACTTTTATGGTCTATTGTTTTTAAGATTGAATAACGTTTTTTCATGAATGAAGTCCAACACGTACCAATGTTGCATCACCAAAAGGCGGAAGTCCCCCAGTTCTTCCTTGATAGCGTTTAGCCTGAGCTCAGTATTGCTGATCATTCATATCAGCTTGGTTATTTGGAACCAGGTTATTTGGAACCAGCTTGTATTGGCTTTTGTTTGCACGGTGAAGAAGGGTATTGATCCTCCGGTCTTTACTTGAGTCTCTATAAACAGTCTAAATTCTTCTTGAATGTCCTTGTATTGAGTCCAAATAAAATAATAAGTTAATTTCCTTTGAGTCTGATGCAACAGAGTTGTTTTCTTCTGTAACAGATGTCGAGACAACTCAGACAGATATTCAGGGATGACCAGTTTTGGGGTGTATATAGTTCCGAGGGTGGAAAGGCCCCGCCATCCAGGGATGAGCTGGGTGCAGGCAAGGCAACTGCACTGCCAGTATATATCAGTGTGGAGGTGCCCCATTGCAAGTCCGGAACATATAATATCATGTTGCAGCACTCATTATTACCTGATGGTATGAATCCTCTGCCTCAGAAACATAAAGAGTGCAGTGTAAGTTTCCGTACAATACGGGGTTGCCCCTTCCCATCAAACTATGTGCACCTATTAATCTTGGTAACCCAGATTTCCTGGCATGTCATTTCTAAGCTAGCATTGTAACCCCTCCCATGGGACTCATTTCCCCCGTGTGATTGAGATGAGAGGCCCTGCACTGGAATTTCATGTCCTGTGTCCATTTGTCATTACAAAAAGGCAGCCCCAAATATGTTAAGGGCCCCACTGGACTGCAGACGGAGGTGAGAGTGGACATATTTATGCACTGGTGCTGTTGTCTTGCTACCTCCAGGAATCTCTTCTCTACGAAGTCCCATGGCCAAACAGTGTCCTACTCTGTGGTGCCCCGTTTGAGTATCCTGTTTACCTCGGATTGGCTACCGTTAGTCTCGGTGAAGAGATACAGTGTAGTGGGGTTGGCCTCATTACCAGGTGACATTTACTAGTGTCCTATGGGGAACTAGTCTAAAGGGTTGGATTTTTGCCCTGATCGTACATAGGTGCAGATGGATGACACATTTGGCTCTTTCATGGGCTATCTCCTGAGAAAGGTTAAGCCTGTCTGCGCCTATGGCATGGGGTCTCAATGAACATATATACCATGACTGGATTGTAGTTTGTGTTCCTACGGTGGTCATTTCGTTGGTACCAGGTATTATTAGGAGTGCACTGTGTAATGCAAGCGGAATACTAGCATTTTGTTTGGTGTAAATGTATGTGAGGTGAGCGAGGTCTCTGAACATTCGGTGCAAGAATGTGAAGCAGATTTTACAAGATTAGGCACGTCTAATTCCTGATGGGCTCAAGAGCACCCTGGCTAAGTAGGGAAAGTGCAAAAATGAGTGTGGTGTCTGTCGTCTGGGACCCTAGAGGTGTCTCTGTCTTGATGCAGTGTAAACGATGTATTTCAAGGGATTGTTGAAAAAAGTTAATGTATCTTGTATTACCTCATCAATTGTCCTTGTGAAAGAAAGTCTTTAAAAGCTTTTGTTGAAGGAATGGTGGGCCATGGCAGTGATGGTGCATGTTCAGCTCGATCACAAACCTGTAAGATAAGATCTGTGGTTTTGTGGGTTAATTTGAAAAAAACACATCGTTAGGCAGTTGTCTATAAAATACCTGCGTTTACATTTGACTGATACACTTAATGGTTTAGTCATGAGAGAAAGATATCCTCATGGGGGGCTGAAAAGGAAGTGCTAATATTTTTAGGAGGAAGGTGAGTTTTAAACTGTTTTAAGAGGTGCTGCAATTTTAAGGGAGTAGTGGGTGTTGAACTGTTTTAATACTCTTGTATTTTTGTTCCCCCCACATCTAACTACGGTGGGGACCATACTCTTTTGCTGTGGGCTACTAGAGGAATGTTTACTGTTTGGTGGTTAGTCGGGGAGGTGCGCTCTAGCTAAACACTTGGGTTGTACATCAGAGAGGTGGACCCAGGCTTCCCTTTGTTCCCCCTTAAAGGCAGAGGGTATTGAGAATATTACTCATATTACTCTGTAGGGCTCTTCGAACTTGGCCTGCTTCCATTTCCGTACGAAGTTGCGGACATAGACTCCTTGTGCTGGCTGAGGGGTCTGGTAGAGTAGGTTGGTGTTGTCCTCCAAGCCCATTTGTGGTGGACCTGTTTGGTCAAGAACTTGGCAGTCTTAGTTAGCTCGGTGAGGTAAACATGCAGCTCATCCCCTATTACCTGGGAACTTGCTTCAACGTTTTGTCCTGGCCATTGGTATGGGTGTCCCCATTAGTCTGGCTGTCACAATTTGGTACGGTGTGATGTGGTTATCGCTGCGAGTTGTGTTCCTTAATGCAAGGAGAGCTGGGGGAGGCAGTGGAGCCACTTTTTATTGAAACTGGCAAATATCTTACTAATTTTGCTCTTGAGAAGGCTTTTGAATCTCTCAACGATGCCTATACTTTGAGGGTGATACACTAAGTCTAATTTATGAGTGATGCCTAGGAGTGTTCAGATGTGTTCAAACGTTGAGTTGACAAAGTGCCTTCCGTTATCCGAACGGATGATGTCATGCACTCCCCACCTCGGTATCACTTCCCTGATGAGGTATGAGGCCGTTGCCTTGACATCGCAGTGTACGCAAGGGCTGGCTTCGATCCACCTGGAGTAAGGGCAGACCATAACTCTCAGCTATTGAAAGTTTGTACAGCGGTCTACAATGTCGTTGAAAGCGATATGTAGGGCTTGGAATGGTCCAGGGTATTGCGAAATGGCCAATGACACGACTTTCAGTGTGGGTTTGGAAGAATACGGTAGCAAACAGTGCATTAGTTGAGGTACATTGTTATTATCTCAAGAAAGGAACTAACCAGTTACTTTGAAGCTCTGCTACCATATTGTCTTTGGTCATGTGCGTGGGTAGGTGCAGTTGTGGCTATGTTGAATAGGCGATTCAAAAAGAAAGAGAGTACCCTAATAGTCTACACCCACAGGAACAGGGTAATAAATGCGAAAAAGAGAAGAATGTTCCCTGGGTTCTTGGTTCTAGCGGGGAAGTTAGATCATTCACTCATTGCCACTTGTTTGCTCTCATACTATTCACCACTAAATACTGTAATGGAACCACAAAAATAGAAACTATTTTCTGTGCAAAAGCATCAACATTTTATTTTAAAATTATTTCCTTGAAAAGGTTATTCAGTACATAAAAAACATGAATTCATTAGACAAAGGTTAAAAAAACAATATCCGTCACTTCAGTGGTATATTCAATTTCAACGTTTTTTTGATCAAATCACTGAGTGCTAAAAATGCACAAATCAACATACTAGTGAAGACATCAATTGTAATGATACATAATTATAAAATATACAATATACAAAAACATCCCCAACGGGGTAGTCGACGCGTTTCGGTGGTTTTTGGCAATGTGCCCCACCTTCCTCAGGACAATTTTGGTATACACATTTATCTGTGAACAGAAAAAACCAGCATAAGAATATATTTAATTTATTTTAACAATAACAGTTTTATCATTTCTTTGTCCAACCCTTTTTACTCTTTTCAGTGCTTGTATATCATTTTTTGTGGTTCCATTTTTCTATACCAACACTGTGGTGACCCCTTGGGACACACCCTCTTATTTACCCAAAAAACCACTGGGGAGTTTTTTTCTGGGAAGTATGGGCACACTCATTCACACATTCGCACATTTCCCTCCATTTTAGAAAACACGCAATCATACCCGATTGCATACCTTAAAACTTATCCCTTGTAACTTGGGATATTTGCTTGAAGAACTTCTGGGCGGCTAGTTATAGTCTCGCTCTACCAACATAAAGGAAGGATATTATTTAGAATTATTAATTTAATTCTTAAATGTTTAGACATACTGTGTTTCTTTATTTCATGTCCTACCTTATGTTATTCAGCGTTATCTTTAGTCTTTTCCCACTTGTTCTTGGCACATTATTTATCAATTTCACTCTGCGGGGAAGCGGGGCAATGATATATTAATTTTCCCTTTATTCTTATTATGGATGTGTTATTCTCAGCTGTCCTATTTACTTACACACCTTATTTCGGATAAACTGCTCTTGGCATCGGTGTAAGTTCCACTGTGATGATCGCAGCGTTTTCAAGATAATGATTTATCTGAAATGATGGGAATAATGTTTTTAATTCCATCTTCCCTTTCTTGTTTCTTATTTCCTTGTCTTATTTGTCTTTTATTGATAGAAACATGCTCACCTTATTTATTCTCAGCTGTCACTGCTATATTCAGTTCCAACTGGCCACTCCACTTTCAAGGTTTCTTTCAAATTTACCTACAGGAATAGAGCGTACGTGAACTATGTCCTGGAATGGGGCATGCATGGGCCAACACTCAAACTCCAGCTATTGAATGTATCCTTCCTATTCCTTATAGCGCTCACCTTTTAGATTTGCTTTCCAGGGGTTGATGGATCCTGGCCACTTCCGTGATACTAAGGGCTTCTTTCGCTTGTCCTTCTTAGCTCAGGGTTCTAGGAGAGAGTATTATTTATGCTGTTATTCCCCTTCTATCTTCTACAGCATATTATTAAAGTATCTGCATTTTTAAGAAACCGCTCCGAATGGTTAGCGCTACTCTTATCTTCGGCGGTCATAAATGCGCGCCGCGCCTCTTAACTGTCATTTTTTTGGTCATTATATATCGGTTGCGAGTTCCGCAAAAAGTGTCCTCCTTTCGTGACTTGGTCTTTGCTTAGGCTCGCGTTGCCTATCCTCTCACCTCCTTTAGTTGTTATCCTTGGTGCATAATGCTCCCATTCGCTCTACGCCTATTTGCGCTGTGCTGCTCCTGCATGTCACCACATCGCGTTCGCTTCCTCCCGTTTGGGCATAAAACAAACCTAAATTAAACGCTAAGACCTCAGCTTCGGTGTTACCCGGTACTCGTGCGTTCCCCCTGTATCTACGGGTCTCTTACCTGCTTGGCGGTCGATTAGTTCCTTCACCGATGCATTTCCAAATTCCGAGTGTGGGAAAGACACATTCTCGGAACCGCTCTCCTTTTAAAGTAAATCTAAATCGCATCACCTCCCTCATCCGGGTTTCAAACCTCCTCATTGTTTTGGACACTAAACATAGAAGAAGTAGCTGGATGGATTCTATTAAGCGCGAATATGGGCGCCATCTTAGAGTGTTATGTACCTGATGTAATAGATACTATGTTAGGTCAAATACAATATACCTCTTGCTCTATTTGTTATTAGGCTTGTTTACATACTAATTTCCTTATTTCTATTCATTTGGGATGAGATGAAACAACCCCTGTCTATAGAATATGTTGGGTACTGTTATTATGAGTATATATCTCATGTTTGATTCTTCATGATTTTATCGGTATATTCTTTCCCATTCTTCACGGTTGTTAAGGCCCTCACAGTGTGTTTTAAATTTACACATAAAGAATTGCTCTCTCATTTTGCGTTTTTTTTCCAAATTACCGCCTCTTCTTGACATTGTAATTTTTTCCACCACACACCATCTGAGGTCCTCTACTTTGTGGTTGTGCTGTACCCAATGTTCTGTTAATGGGGCATTACATTTCTGAGTTCTAATCGCTGAGCGGTGTTCGTTCAGCCTTACTTTTACTTCTCTTCCCGTCTCACCGATGTACCCTAAGCCACATGGGCATGTTATTAAATAAATAACATTTTTACTCTTACAGTTGTACATCTCTTTAGGGACATGTGTTCCTCCATTTAGGGCGATTTTTTGGCTTGGCATTATTGTTTTGCAATTTACACAGGAGCTACAGGGGTGTGTTCCTGTCACCTTAGTTCCAGTTATGCTCATTTGTTTATTTTCTGGTTTGTCCCTGTATGTTTTTACCAGCATGTTTCTTATTGTTCTATTTCTTCTATATGAGTAGAGGGGTTTTTCAATGGTACCTATGCTCGGGTCTTGTAAATAGCTCCAATTTCTATTTATTATGTTTTTTATTTTGTTGCTCAACAGTGAGTAGTTTGAGACAAACACTATTTTATTCATTTCTTCATGGTTTTTATTATTAATTTCAAATAGTGCCTCCCTATTATAAAATTTGGCTCTTTTGTATGCTTTTTTTATAATGCCCTTGGGATAGCCTCTATTCTGCAGTTTAGTCTTAAGGCTTTCAGCATGGGTCTCAAAATCTTGTCTATTGGTGCAGTTTCTGCGGAGCCGCAGAAACTGACCAAAAGGAATATTATCCTTTTGACACCGCGGATGGTCACTGTTGTAGTGGAGCATCGTGTTACGATCCGTGGGCTTGACATATAGATCCACAAACAACGTGCCATCCCTGTTCTTAATAGTAATGTCTAAAAAGGCACATTCCTCCTGGCTCATTGTGGAGGTGAACTTCAAATTGGGATCCCCGCAATTCAACCATTCAATGAATTCTAACAATTCACCCTTCTCTCCGTTCCAGATAAAAAATATATCATCTATGAACCTTGAGTAGTTTTCCACATTTTCAAAAAAAGGACAGACCTCGTTGTAAATATGTTTATCCTCAAACGCACCAACATAGAGGCATGCCAGGCTCGGCGCACAGGTAGCCCCCATGCTGGTGCCCTTTGTCTGGCAGTATAGATCATCCTCAAATAGGAAGATGTTGTTTTTAAGAATAATCTCTGTTAGGTCCACTAAAAAAACTGAGTGCTCCGATAGATCTCCATTTTCATCTTTGAGTAGTTCCCTGATGGTTTCTACTGTCGCTGATTGCGGTATATTAGTATACAGTGATTCGATATCTAACGATACCAACCATTGTTGTTCTTTATTACATTTTATACTCTCAACCTTTTTGATCATCTCAGTGGTGTCTTTAATATACGATCTTTGTTTCGATACCAGGGGTCTTAAAAATCTATCCACATAGATACTTAATGGTTCAGTCATAGAGTTTAGACTCGACACTATGGGTCTCATGGGAGGATTTTCCAAGTTTTTATGCATAAGAGGGTGTGTCCCAAGGGGTCACCACAGTGTTGGTATAGAAAAATGGAACCACAAAAAATGATATACAAGCACTGAAAAGAGTAAAAAGGGTTGGACAAAGAAATGATAAAACTGTTATTGTTAAAATAAATTAAATATATTCTTATGCTGGTTTTTTCTGTTCACAGATAAATGTGTATACCAAAATTGTCCTGAGGAAGGTGGGGCACATTGCCAAAAACCACCGAAACGCGTCGACTACCCCGTTGGGGATGTTTTTGTATATTGTATATTTTATAATTATGTATCATTACAATTGATGTCTTCACTAGTATGTTGATTTGTGCATTTTTAGCACTCAGTGATTTGATCAAAAAAACGTTGAAATTGAATATACCACTGAAGTGACGGATATTGTTTTTTTAACCTTTGTCTAATGAATTCATGTTTTTATGTACTGAATAACCTTTTCAAGGAAATAATTTTAAAATAAAATGTTGATGCTTTTGCACAGAAAATAGTTTCTATTTTTGTGGTTCCATTACAGTATTTAGTGGTGAATAGTATGAGAGCAAACAAGTGGCAATGAGTGAATGATCTAACTTCCCCGCTAGAACCAAGAACCCAGGGAACATTCTTCTCTTTTTCGCATTTATTACCCTGTTCCTGTGGGTGTAGACTATTAGGGTACTCTCTTTCTTTTTGAATCATTTAAGTACGGTTTGTTAACCGGAGAGTTGTCAACAAGAAAGTCCAAATTGATATGGATGCCATAAAAACCTATGGGTTTACAGAGGATCAATTCTCTAAAATCATAGGCAGCTCAAAGACCACAAGTGCATCCATTATCACAGACAGTAATTCTGAAAAATGGAATACTTTCTGGAATTTAAAAAAGAAAGTAGTACGCACGGAGCTGCACTCTGAATTCCTAATTGAATATTGTAAGAAGGGCATCATTCCCATTGGTCTGCAGGTAAAAAATGAACCGGGCCTGTTTGTAAAAGATGAGAAATTTATTGAGCGATGGACCCTAATAGCAAACAGATGCAGTAGGGACTGGATGCTTTTAATTATTGAAACAGCGCAAGAATTCATATTAGTGGAAAGAAGAGATCTAGACAAGATGGAGATAGAACTCAAAAATAGCTATAGCAATGCCCTTGATGAGGCTAAGAAAAAACTAAGTGAAATAGCAGAAGATGTTGAAGGGTACAGGGACTACCTGATAAGTAAAAAAACTAATAAGCTACAGAAAGATCTAAATAGGTATAGTGTGGAACTAGTTTACCCGTACACCAAAAAGGACTACTATGACACACCGGCCCAGGAAACTAACCAGAAAAAAACGTGGTACCCATATAGGCCGAGGGGACAAAGGAAAAACGTGAGTTTTTCAGAATCCTCCTACGCAAGTACAGAATCAGAGGATGATGTCCGCAATGATACACGAGGCAGGAAGGACTCAAACCAAGGCCAGAACAGGGAACAAAGACCTTTTTTAGGGCAGCAACAGCAGCGAGGAAACCATGCACCGAGAGGGCGGGGGAGGGGGAACTACCCTCGACAAGCTCAACAATACAGACCAATGTACATGAAGACCCGCAGTCAGAAAGTATGGGACTAGATGCAAAGGAGGCTGCCCCAATAATAAATCTCTCAAAAAAAGTTCTGAACAAAGACGAGGAGAAAGTATTAAGTCTAGGCCTAGGATATGCCCCCATAACAAAACCTAATAATTATGAGATTCAAAAAGACCTAAAAAGCCTATTTAGGAAGGTGAGACTTAAGTATTTCTTTCTAAACACTGAACCACCGGAAAAAGAAAACTTATCGGGCCTAAAACCCATGTCCATTTGGACCCCAGCTCGAGCTATGGTTAATAAAAATGTAGAACTCTTCGAAAGAGCAGTAGAGAAAGATGTTGATAACTTGCTGGAGAAAGAATTAAAAATATATAACAATAATTTGTCCAAAAACTGTAGGGATGCCCTTAATAACCTAGAAAACTGTGAGAACATAACGATAAAGCCTGGGGATAAAGGGGGTAGTATCGTGATTCTAGAAACTGAGGATTACAGAGAAAGAATGCTGTCATTATTATCAGTGAGAGAGCACTATAGAAGGTCTACACAAAGAGAGTGGGATAACTTACAGCTAAGTATAAAAAGAGTATTAGATTTAGCACTGGAAGATGAAATCATCTGCACTGATGAATATGGATTTTTACTAAATACCAACCCGGTTATACCGGCGATCTATGGTCTCCCAAAAGTGCATAAAAACTTGGAAAATCCTCCCATGAGACCCATAGTGTCGAGTCTAAACTCTATGACTGAACCATTAAGTATCTATGTGGATAGATTTTTAAGACCCCTGGTATCGAAACAAAGATCGTATATTAAAGACACCACTGAGATGATCAAAAAGGTTGAGGGTATAAAATTTAATAAAGAACAACAATGGTTGGTATCGTTAGATATCGAATCACTGTATACTAATATACCGCAATCAGCGACAGTAGAAACCATCAGGGAACTACTCAAAGATGAAAATGGAGATCTATCGGAGCACTCAGTTTTTTTAGTGGACCTAACAGAGATTATTCTTAAAAACAACATCTTCCTATTTGAGGATGATCTATACTGCCAGACAAAGGGCACCAGCATGGGGGCTACCTGTGCGCCGAGCCTGGCATGCCTCTATGTTGGTGCGTTTGAGGATAAACATATTTACAACAAGGTCTGTCCTTTTTTTGAAAATGTGGAAAACTACTCAAGGTTCATAGATGATATATTTTTTATCTGGAACGGAGAGAAGGGTGAATTGTTAGAATTCATTGAATGGTTGAATTGCGGGGATCCCAATTTGAAGTTCACCTCCACAATGAGCCAGGAGGAATGTGCCTTTTTAGACATTACTATTAAGAACAGGGATGGCACGTTGTTTGTGGATCTATATGTCAAGCCCACGGATCGTAACACGATGCTCCACTACAACAGTGACCATCCGCGGTGTCAAAAGGATAATATTCCTTTTGGTCAGTTTCTGCGGCTCCGCAGAAACTGCACCAATAGACAAGATTTTGAGACCCATGCTGAAAGCCTTAAGACTAAACTGCAGAATAGAGGCTATCCCAAGGGCATTATAAAAAAAGCATACAAAAGAGCCAAATTTTATAATAGGGAGGCACTATTTGAAATTAATAATAAAAACCATGAAGAAATGAATAAAATAGTGTTTGTCTCAAACTACTCACTGTTGAGCAACAAAATAAAAAACATAATAAATAGAAATTGGAGCTATTTACAAGACCCGAGCATAGGTACCATTGAAAAACCCCTCTACTCATATAGAAGAAATAGAACAATAAGAAACATGCTGGTAAAAACATACAGGGACAAACCAGAAAATAAACAAATGAGCATAACTGGAACTAAGGTGACAGGAACACACCCCTGTAGCTCCTGTGTAAATTGCAAAACAATAATGCCAAGCCAAAAAATCGCCCTAAATGGAGGAACACATGTCCCTAAAGAGATGTACAACTGTAAGAGTAAAAATGTTATTTATTTAATAACATGCCCATGTGGCTTAGGGTACATCGGTGAGACGGGAAGAGAAGTAAAAGTAAGGCTGAACGAACACCGCTCAGCGATTAGAACTCAGAAATGTAATGCCCCATTAACAGAACATTGGGTACAGCACAACCACAAAGTAGAGGACCTCAGATGGTGTGTGGTGGAAAAAATTACAATGTCAAGAAGAGGCGGTAATTTGGAAAAAAAACGCAAAATGAGAGAGCAATTCTTTATGTGTAAATTTAAAACACACTGTGAGGGCCTTAACAACCGTGAAGAATGGGAAAGAATATACCGATAAAATCATGAAGAATCAAACATGAGATATATACTCATAATAACAGTACCCAACATATTCTATAGACAGGGGTTGTTTCATCTCATCCCAAATGAATAGAAATAAGGAAATTAGTATGTAAACAAGCCTAATAACAAATAGAGCAAGAGGTATATTGTATTTGACCTAACATAGTATCTATTACATCAGGTACATAACACTCTAAGATGGCGCCCATATTCGCGCTTAATAGAATCCATCCAGCTACTTCTTCTATGTTTAGTGTCCAAAAAAATGAGGAGGTTTGAAACCCGGATGAGGGAGGTGATGCGATTTAGATTTACTTTAAAAGGAGAGCGGTTCCGAGAATGTGTCTTTCCCACACTCGGAATTTGGAAATGCATCGGTGAAGGAACTAATCGACCGCCAAGCAGGTAAGAGACCCGTAGATACAGGGGGAACGCACGAGTACCGGGTAACACCGAAGCTGAGGTCTTAGCGTTTAATTTAGGTTTGTTTTATGCCCAAACGGGAGGAAGCGAACGCGATGTGGTGACATGCAGGAGCAGCACAGCGCAAATAGGCGTAGAGCGAATGGGAGCATTATGCACCAAGGATAACAACTAAAGGAGGTGAGAGGATAGGCAACGCGAGCCTAAGCAAAGACCAAGTCACGAAAGGAGGACACTTTTTGCGGAACTCGCAACCGATATATAATGACCAAAAAAATGACAGTTAAGAGGCGCGGCGCGCATTTATGACCGCCGAAGATAAGAGTAGCGCTAACCATTCGGAGCGGTTTCTTAAAAATGCAGATACTTTAATAATATGCTGTAGAAGATAGAAGGGGAATAACAGCATAAATAATACTCTCTCCTAGAACCCTGAGCTAAGAAGGACAAGCGAAAGAAGCCCTTAGTATCACGGAAGTGGCCAGGATCCATCAACCCCTGGAAAGCAAATCTAAAAGGTGAGCGCTATAAGGAATAGGAAGGATAAATTCAATAGCTGGAGTTTGAGTGTTGGCCCATGCATGCCCCATTCCAGGACATAGTTCACGTACGCTCTATTCCTGTAGGTAAATTTGAAAGAAACCTTGAAAGTGGAGTGGCCAGTTGGAACTGAATATAGCAGTGACAGCTGAGAATAAATAAGGTGAGCATGTTTCTATCAATAAAAGACAAATAAGACAAGGAAATAAGAAACAAGAAAGGGAAGATGGAATTAAAAACATTATTCCCATCATTTCAGATAAATCATTATCTTGAAAACGCTGCGATCATCACAGTGGAACTTACACCGATGCCAAGAGCAGTTTATCCGAAATAAGGTGTGTAAGTAAATAGGACAGCTGAGAATAACACATCCATAATAAGAATAAAGGGAAAATTAATATATCATTGCCCCGCTTCCCCGCAGAGTGAAATTGATAAATAATGTGCCAAGAACAAGTGGGAAAAGACTAAAGATAACGCTGAATAACATAAGGTAGGACATGAAATAAAGAAACACAGTATGTCTAAACATTTAAGAATTAAATTAATAATTCTAAATAATATCCTTCCTTTATGTTGGTAGAGCGAGACTATAACTAGCCGCCCAGAAGTTCTTCAAGCAAATATCCCAAGTTACAAGGGATAAGTTTTAAGGTATGCAATCGGGTATGATTGCGTGTTTTCTAAAATGGAGGGAAATGTGCGAATGTGTGAATGAGTGTGCCCATACTTCCCAGAAAAAAACTCCCCAGTGGTTTTTTGGGTAAATAAGAGGGTGTGTCCCAAGGGGTCACCACAGTGTTGGTATAGAAAAATGGAACCACAAAAAATGATATACAAGCACTGAAAAGAGTAAAAAGGGTTGGACAAAGAAATGATAAAACTGTTATTGTTAAAATAAATTAAATATATTCTTATGCTGGTTTTTTCTGTTCACAGATAAATGTGTATACCAAAATTGTCCTGAGGAAGGTGGGGCACATTGCCAAAAACCACCGAAACGCGTCGACTACCCCGTTGGGGATGTTTTTGTATATTGTATATTTTATAATTATGTATCATTACAATTGATGTCTTCACTAGTATGTTGATTTGTGCATTTTTAGCACTCAGTGATTTGATCAAAAAAACGTTGAAATTGAATATACCACTGAAGTGACGGATATTGTTTTTTTAACCTTTGTCTAATGAATTCATGTTTTTTATGTACTGAATAACCTTTTCAAGGAAATAATTTTAAAATAAAATGTTGATGCTTTTGCACAGAAAATAGTTTCTATTTTTGTGGTTCCATTACAGTATTTAGTGGTGAATAGTATGAGAGCAAACAAGTGGCAATGAGTGAATGATCTAACTTCCCCGCTAGAACCAAGAACCCACGGAACATTCTTCTCTTTTTCGTATGTTGAATAGGCTGCAGGGCATCACAGGTTTCACGGAGGGTGTGCATTGATATAACAGGCTGTGTGCTGTGTGTGTTCAGCCCGTGGCCAGCCACAATTTCCTCTCTTCCATAGGGGCTGTCTCCTGCAGTTCCCTTAGATACAAACTTGCTGTCTCCATGTATAGTTTGTCCTGTGATAGTCTGATCCCCTCATTCTGCTGCAAGGGCAACATATGAGTCTCGGAAATCCTCCCATTAGCTGCTCTCTTCACCATCTGGTCAGCAAATGCATTTCCCCAGGACACAACGTCTGTGCCCCCAATTTGGACAGCACACTTCACCAGGACTACAAGCTTAGGTACAGTCAGCTCCAGGAAGTCTCGGTACACAACGGGTTGCCATCTGATTTTAGGAACCCTCATCTTCTCCA
This sequence comes from Lissotriton helveticus, assembly GCF_964261635.1. Classification (NCBI taxonomy): domain Eukaryota; kingdom Metazoa; phylum Chordata; class Amphibia; order Caudata; family Salamandridae; genus Lissotriton; species Lissotriton helveticus. Next base: position 509,984,677 of record NC_136071.1, on the reverse strand, counting down.
CATTCCTATTCTCTAGTGCACCATGGTGGTGACATAAGCAAAGTCAGAGTAGATGGTCACTGTAGATGGTCACTGTTTTCCCTGAGTCTGGGTGAGCGCTTCAATCAATGCTGTTAACTCTGCCACCAGCACTGAGAGGTGGGGGAGGAGAGTCAGCTGGGTGATGACCAGTAGGCTGTCTAAAGCTTTGTGTCCGGGGGCCATAACCACAGCTGCCTCCATATGCCTCAATCCTGTCTCTTGGTCTATTGTGGAGCAATCATCAGTGAACAGTACCTCGCTTTTGGGGATAGGATCTTCCTCAGCTTGGCTTATTCCATTGGGCTGTGAGTCGCTCAATCATGGGTCTCCTCCTTCTCCCGGACCTCATGAGGTAGGAAAGTGGCAGGATTGACCAGACAACACTGGATTATTTTTAGGGGTGGCCTAGAGAGCACCCCCTGTGAGATTAGCGTGCTCTTGTATGTATGTATGTATGGCGTACTTGTATAGCGCTAATCTGTCACCCAAAGGGTATCCTGGCGCTTGACTTGATCAGCCATACACAATTTGTACTGCTGTAGACTTTACAATAACCTTGGGAAAAGATGTGTTTTTAGTCCTTTTTTAAAGGAGGAGAGATCCTCCTTACTTCTCAAGGGCAAAGGCAGAGCATTCCATAACTTAGCTGCGGCAAACCTAAAAGAACGTCCACCCATCCGCATCCTCAAGATTTTAGGAATGACCACCAAACAAGCGGAGGAGGAGCGAAGGGATCTGGTAGGGGTGTACCAGGAAAACATTGTCAGTAGCGAAGAAGGCCCCTGACCATGAAGCGCCCTAAAGACAAGGCACAGTGCTTTAAACTCAATGCGTCGGGCGATTGGCAGCCAGTGGAGATCCACGAGCGCTAAGAAAGATGACTCAAGACGCCATCTAGAAAGGGCCAGTTTAGCAGCCATGTTCTGCACTCGCTGTAGTTTACCCACTAGAGTGGCAGGTGCACCCAGAAGTAGCGCGTTGCAGTAATCAAGCCTGCTTAATATGATACTACGCACTACCTCTGGGCGGGCATGGTCCGGGAGGAAAGAGAGAATCTTCCTCAATGTTCGAAGCAACAGCATGCACGTTGCCACGGTTTTATTGACAAACGCGTCTAGCTGTAAGTTGGGTTCGAACAGCACCCCCAGGTTCCGGGTGGACACTGCCACTGCCCCCGTGCTCTGGAAAGAAGAAGGCCAGAAGTCCGGCGGCAAAGGCCGAGGAATACGGTCCGAAGAACAATGCAATACCTCGGTTTTTGAGCTGTTAAACTGCAGCGAATTCAGGCTCAACCATTCTGCGGTAGCTGACATACAGCGGTGGTAAGTATCCTGTGACACAGCATCCCTACCCTCAAACGAGAAGATGAGTTGCGTGTCATCAGCATAGTTGATGACCGCAATGCCATAAGACTTAATTAAGCTGATCAGGGGACGAAGATAGAGATTGAATAGAATAGGGCTAATGGCCGACCCTTGAGGCACGCCCTGCCCCACCTTCTTGGTGTCCGTGCGGCAGGGTGGCAAGGCTACCATCTTACCTATTTGTATGACAGCAAACACCAAATGCTCAGAATACAGTGTTACACTGTTAGGGGTGCCCTTGTCAACCACAAAGTCTGCAGTAGCCAAAGCTTATTTGCATGGAAAATGGCCCTGCATGACTGCTTCCAAGAGCCCACTGTAATACTCAAGCGGTTTATGCCCCAGGGGGTACTTTTGGTTAGAACGGCTGTCATGATTCGCCGATCCTAGTGGCTGAATAGGAAGAACTCTTTCCCATAATCAGGTGTACCTAACACTAGGGAGTGCAATATTTCTGTTTTTAGTTTGTCAAAGTTTCCTGCATCTCAGATGTCCAGACCAACTCCTCACTGCCTGTTTTGGCCTTCTTCTGTGCTCCTAGCAAGGGTGCATTCAGTGTGCTGTAATGGAAGACCAATTGTTGAACATAGTTCCACAGGCCCAATAACTTTTGCATACTTTTTTTGTTCTGAGGGTGGCAGGGCCTGGATGGACTCTACCCACTCTGGTGTGTTCTGCCGGCCAGTTGCTGAGATGAGCTGACCTAGTCAGCTAACTTCTGGGTGCTCATATTGCACTTTCCGTTTCTCTATCTTGTATTCCTTTGTGGCAAGTGCAGTTAGAAGGGCTATGAGCTTTGGGCGGCATAGATACTTGGACGAACTACAGACCAAGATGTCTTCAGCATACTGTATGAGGATACTGCTTGACTGAAAGTTGGTGATATCCGCTCTCAGTATTCTGTTGAAAATACTGGGGGATTCACAGTGCCCTAGTGGTAGTCTCCGTTATAAATGCTGGACCCCGTGGAAGGTGAATGCCGTAAGATACTGGCTGTCAGAGTGCAGTAGGATGCTGAAGAATGCATTCTTTATATCTATCACGGACAGGTAGCGAGCATCTGCTGGTATGCTAATCAGTATTACAGAGGGGTCTGGAAACACTGGGAAATCTGGGACCACAACGTCATTGAGGGGGCATAGGTCCTGAAGCAGGCACCAAGTTCCTCCCTGGCTCTTTTTAACTGAGCAGATCGGAGTATTGCAGGGGGAGGCCCCTACCTGGAGGATCCCCAGGTCTATTGGTGCCTTGATTGTGGGTGCTATACCCTCATCTGCTTCTTTGGAGAGCAGATGCTGGTGCTCGTGTGGCAGGAGGGTCCCTCTCTCAATGTTATTTTCACTGGGTTTGCGGTGTTGATGAACCCTACATCGTAGGGCCCTTTGACCCACAGTTATCATAGTACAGTGGCCAAGTCCCGCTCCTGTCACGTAGTGAGCACTGCCAGGTGCAGCGGGGCCTCAATCTGTATCTCTATCCTAAGAAGGATGGAGTAAGCGAAGATGATCTCTGTCAGAATCCCCTCGTGACCTCGCCCTTCGTCCTTGTAGGGTTGGGGATCATCAGACAGCGGGCCCCCTCTACGTGTAACAGATGTACTCCCTAGGAATACTGCTATGGCTCTCAGCAGGTTTCCCCTTTACCAGCCCATTATTTGCACCACGTAAAATGCTCTCTGCCACCTTCCATACATCTCACCCTGGGCATACAAGCATACCTATTGCAGTGTGGTGTGCCCTTTTGTGCTCTGTCTTCTTTTTCTTATATTTTTCCCTCCTGACAGTGCAGTATCATGACGAACTGAAAGCAGAGTAAGAACTGGCCCAGAGGCGGCTGGGGCTCTCTCTTTGCCTGACAGGCCCTTAACGCCTGGACTCTTCTGACCTGCTGCACGGAAGGTCCGATGCAGCTAGGGCTCCAGCTATGCGACCCACCGACCTCACGGGGGCCATCTTGATTAGTCAGCTGGTATATACACCCCACCCCAGTGATGCACAAATGCTTCGCACTGACGAGCTCTCCCAGAGCGTTTCCGCGACTGTTCGGCCCTTCTCTGGTAGCTTTGGTTGGGAGTTCCTGGGCTGCTGCGAGTCCTACGACTCTCAGATAATTTCCCAAACTGCACTTCCTTTACTTTGGGGCATTTCCTTTTAGTTACAGTTACAGTGGAGGGCATTTCATGTTGTTATTGAATTTTCTTGACTTCTTGGATATTTTGTTTTCTTTTCTTGCATTTCTTGAGTAAAACCATTCCTCACTGCTCAAGAGGACTTGATCCATGCCTCCAAGCCTTTCGGAGCCAGGATTCCGACGTTTGCTTTATGTACCATATTTTGTGAATGTCTTTTTTTATCCTGTTTGGTTGCTTGTTATCGCTGTTGCTGTAGTCTCCTGTGTTGAAAGGTCTTGGTAACGCTCCCAAGCCTCATGTGGTACTACAGCATATTGTTACAAATACGAGTTGGATTTGTGTATAACGTCCTACCTGTTGAACTGTGGTGTACAAACTATATGCAAGTGTGAAGTGTGTGTATAAGTTTACGCATACTAGAGTATGTATGCCTACTGAGTTTTTCTGATGCTAAATGTATATTCAGACACAATGCAGACGTTTATGCACACTTGTTGTTTGTGTTGTTGAAGATTCATTGTGTATTCATGTGTTCGCAACATTATCCTTTCAGAGGTTGGTCTCCTCATTCTTAAGGGACTGTTTCATATCACCATCTTCCAAGGCTGAATCTGTGACCCATCGTTTGCTTTCTCCACCAGCAGGAACATGCACTGGTTGATTCCTTCTTTATTTGACCTTCTTATTTTTGTTCTTTGTTTTAGTTTTTATTGCGTGTTCCAAAACTCCCTTCCCTTGGGGTCATTGGATGAGCACTGATGTCTCTGGTTCAGTGCTTTTCATATGGTTTCTGGGGCTGTTGGGTTCCAGCTGCCTCTGCGAGCAAAGCAGAGAGAAGAACACGTTCCAACGTTCATCATCCCAGTTTTTCCCCGATAATCTCTGAGGCCCCCAGGTACTCGCCAAACATTTGGTCATCAGTTATCTCCCGTACTCTGGGGTCAGTTACTGTGAAGATGATGCATGCCCACAATGCTCCTGCCTGATCTGTTGCCAGTAGTACCCCAGACTTGGGTCATAGCTCAGCGGCATCCAAGCAGAGTAGGTCCTGCCATGAGGGTTCCCCCATCATAGTGACCCTGGGGACACAATATGAACATATGCAGCAATTGTAGCTTTTGTCCCAACAAATTGGGGACGCTGGCCACGAAGATGAGGATGGCACTGGTGCAGGCCAGTTATTTGGTGGGTGTTGCTCTTGCTTGCCTGGTCGGGCTCTGTGGATGTACCAGAGGCAAGAGTTGAGGCACATCACTGTCCAGTCCTTTGAGAAGTGGATGGTGATGTTCAATTTGGCCATCAAGTATCTGAACAGGATGATACAGCAGCTCCCCCCTCTCCCTTCTCCGTCCCACTTCTAACTCTATGGGCTGTGTGAAGGGGACCCTCACAACTGCACCAGAGAATCCCTGTATGTCCATGCAATCCCTGGATAGGGGCACAATCCCTTCTTTTAGACAGAACTTCATTGCCCCGGTATCAGGAAATTGTGGTGCATGTCATTTAGCAGGATAGTCATGGTGAACTCTTCTATAGATTACTGTGTTACGGATAGCACAAGACATATGCGAGCGGGGTTTCCCTTCCGTCAAATGGACATGGGACTAGCCGTTCACTTGGGATTGGGGAAACGGAGGAGATGGTGGTCTGGTCCTGGCTTGGGGGTTTCTCTGCACTACTTCCTTGAAACTTATGACTATGTACTGTCTCCTTTTTAAACCTCTGCGGCGGTGCCCCTGTTGGCGCCATCGACTTCTGTACCATCGCGGATACAGCAGTTCCAACCTGTGCTGCCCTTTCCTCGTGCAGGATTTCGGCAGCGACCACGTCCCCTTGGGTTTACCTTCTTCTTTTTGCCTCCTTTTTCTTCTCTGCCTGCTCTCTTTTGCATTTTGTGAAGTATTGCTGCATATACGGGAAATCCCAGTCAGGATTCCCTTTCCCGTATCTGATGCAATGCTCTTCCATCAACATATTCTCTAACTCAAAAGACGCCACTCTTGTCCAGGACTGGTTGGAATGGGTCCCCTCCTTTATTAGGTTTTGCTGGCAATGCGTACGAAGTACGCATGCGCTAGCAAAATCCTTATGTTTCTCTGTTGGGTCGGGTATCCGCCCCCTCCTCGCCCCCTCCTCCCATTGGCTAGCTCCATAAATGGAGGCTAGCCATTGGGAGGCGGATCTGTCCGTCAAGGCCGGACCAGATTCGGGGGCGTTCCCGTGATTTTTTCCCTCTCCGCCCGCCCCTCTGTGCGCTCATCTCGGCGGTGGGCGTGTTGTTTTTGGTTTTTTTGTTGTCAGGGCGTGTTCTTTCATTCCGCCGAAGATGGCGCCGGGGGCCCGTCGACTTCTCTTTGCTCCACGAAGTCCAGGTCAGTGCTCTGCATTTTTATTTGATATCCCGCCCCCCCTCCCGCTGCCCGTGTATGCCCCGTTCCCGCCCCTCCCCCCCCCCGTGTTTCCGGCCGTAAATGCTTCCGCTGCCCGTGGCCAGGTCCCGCTGTATGCACTCGTCACTCCTCTCCATATGTCGGAACGGCTAAAACCAGGTATGTTAAGCTGCAAGCAATTTGAGGTGTGGGCCTAAAATTTAGTAATCACTCGCGTGCCTTAAGACTGTCTAGCGATGATGTTTACAAAGCACATGGCTGACCTTTTGTGATGTACCCTAACGCTGAGCTAGTTGCTCTGCTTTTAGATAAGAACTAATTGTGTCGGTGAAACTCTTATGATATCCCGCCCCCCTCCCGCTGCCCGTGTGTGCCCCGTTCCCGCCCCTCCCCCCCCGTGTTTCCGGCCGTAAATGCTTCCGCTGCCCGTGGCCAGGTCCCGCTGTATGCACTCATCACTCCTCTATCCGTCAGGAACGAGTTATTTTATTTTGTCGTGAGAATCTGTGTCATTCCATGATTTATAGTTGACTTTCCACATGTCGGAACGGCTAAAACAAGGTATGTTAAGCTGCAAGCAATTTGAGGTGTGGGCCTAAAATTTAGTAATCACTCGGTAGTATAAGTGCCTTAAGACTGTCTAGCGATGATGTTTACCAAGCACATAGCTGACCTTTTGTGATGTACCCTAACGCTGAGCTAGTTGCTCTGCTTTTAGATAAGAACTAATTGTGTCGGTGAAACTCTTATGCTTCCTTTTTTTTGCTTTCAGGCCTTGCGCTCCTGCTGCAAAGCGTGATGCACAACCCGGCTGACTCTGCAGGTAAGTTTGTGTACCTTCCTGTCACGATGGACTTGGAGTTTGCGCAGGTGTTAAAAGATTTGTCTCGTGAGGGGGCGCTCTTCTGACATTAATGTATTGTTGGGTTCCCCACACTATTAAGCAATTAGCGTTAACTACTTATGTCAAGCGTCTTAAACAACGTACCGAGGATTGAGCTGCGTGGCTCAAAAGCAACAATATTTTTGACCATTTTAGAGTGTTTAAGAGTACAGGCCTTCTTTTCAGACGAGGAATAATATAACGGCGCTCCCCTCGTAGAATTTGGCAGGTTATGCAGTAAATTCATTCAATGCGTATCTTTTTCACATGGCACCGAGGTGAGAGCCAGCATGTCGGACGCACCCAGTCATGTGCCATTTCTTAGTCCCAGTTTTACGTTCTGTAATCAACTGACTTTAAATTATTACGTCGAACTAGTAGCTCAAAATTCAGTCTTCTATGCGTTTAATGCACTCGCTACAAAGGTTCTGTTCCGTGATGAATTCTATAGACAAGCATATGGCTGACTGTATAGTGATGCCATCTTTAATCTGAGAACAGAATAATGAAGGGGCGGGCGATGTTCAGACAATAGTGTCATGGGCAAGAACCACTTGGTGGCTCGTAATGCTCACACTAACTCCCTAGAATGTAGTAATAAACCACTCTGTAGTTTAAAGTGCCTTAAGCGATGATTAACAAGCAAATAGCTGACCTTTAGTGATGTATCGTCAGATAGTTGCCCTGTTTATGAGTAGGACTAGTTGTGTCGAAGAAACTAATGCATCCAATTTTGCTTTCAGGCCTCGCCCTCCTGCTGCAAAGCGCGATACACAACCCTGCTGACTCTCCAGGTAAGTTTGTGCACCTCCATATCATTGGTTTTCATGCTTTGTGGTTTACCCTATGCAAATGAGGAATGGCTCACTTGTGACATTTGTAAAATAAGTACTTTTGGAAACAACTACTTATGTCGAGCTTCTTAAACAACCCGTCGAGGTTTGAGCTGCGTGGGTGAAAGCAACGTTGTTGACCATTTTGAGTTGTTCAAAGCACACAGGCCTTTCCTCTGCAGGCGAGAAATAATATAAAAGGTAACTGCTCTACATTATTTTTAGCTCCACTCGTAGAATTGGTACAAAAGGGGGTGGTGATGGACGGAGCATCTTAACCAATCAAACACTCGCACCCAGTCAACAGATCTGGGTTTAATCCATCACCGTTTTTTAGCCCACTGCCACCCAGTTCAGACATGGCCATATGCAAATCAGTCTGACCCTGTGCCTCATGGGAACAGTCCAGCCCGAACTACCAAGCCATGCCTTCCCTGGACCGGAAACAGGCTTCCGAGGACTGTTTCTGGCATTTCAGCCGTCTTCACCCAGGCTTGCTTGAATCCAGTGGCAAAGTGGGCAAGGGACTTGCGTCTGAGCATACCCTGCCAACTTATGGCAAAGGAAGCGGTACAAAAGGGGGTGGTAATAGCATCTGAACCAAACACTCACATTGCATATGGCCATGTCTGAACTGGGGTGGCTTGGTGAGCAAAATAACGATTGTTTTTTAACCCAGATCTGTGACTGGGGGTGAATGTTTTGCCATTGTGCAACATTCTGTCCATCTTGTGTGTTTTGCCACTCGTAGAATTGGGCAGGTTCTGCAATAAATTCATTCAATGGGGATCTTTTTCGTACATGGCACAGAGCTGGGGTTTTAAGAATTCCATCTCCAGCACCCAGTTATGTGCTATTTGTTAGTCTGGTTTGACGTACTGTATAATCGGTTACTGACTAAATTATGAGGCCAAGCCAGTTGCCCAGAATTCATTCTTCTGCATTTAATGCACTCCCAAGGGTTCTGTTCCGTGATGAATTCTATAGACAAGCATATGGCTGACTGTATAGTGATGCCATCTTTAATCTGAGAACAGAATGAAAGGGCAGGCGATGCCCAGAAAATGGTGTCCTGAGCAAGAGAACCACTTGGATGCTTATTGGCTGGTACTGCTCACACGACTAACAACTTGTGTGTTTTTTTCCCTCCAGGTTGAGGCTCCTTCTATTGACACTACAATGGTAAGTGCTCGTCAGTCAAGATGGGAGAACAGGGGCCTGATATTTCTTTACCTCCACATGATGTTTTAAGTCTCGTTCGTCTGAGCATCTGTGAAGAACGCTCATAGCATGGTGGAGTTCTGATGGTGGCAAAGCGGCCAGGGTGCACTTTAACAAAGGCAAAACCATTGCATTGTAAATGCTTGTTCATTCTGTGATTAGGCGCAAAAAGGGCGGGCAAACCTTTTCCCCTCCTCCCTTGTTGGTTGGTTTAATTAAATGCAGCAACCGGTAGACTTTCCTCAGACACATTCTGTCAAGACTCTCCCGGCTGCTGCATTTAATTAAACCAACTAGGCCCTGTCTTGCCAAACGCCTCTTGTCTTTTCATTTCTTTAAGGTACCTTCATATCCGAGCAACACTACTTATCGTTTCCACAGCCTCCATTGCCTCAATTATCATTACTGGTTCTTTAGCATTACATTTTATGAGGATGTTCAGGTCTCTTTGATGACGCCATCCCAATAAGTGGGACCCATAATTGGTTACTCAAATTTGTCCATAAACACCCCCGCCCTTGAATTTGATAGTCATCCATCGCATTCTCAGTATTTCAATTCTTTTGCCTGCATCTTCAAATGCCTTGATGTCAGACTTCTGGAATGATGCATTAGCATCCAATCCCATTCATTCATATGTCTTCTTTGATTAAAGGGTATAAAGACTCCCTGATTACACAAGCACTTGTAATGGTTTACTATTGATAGAGACCTCACAATATGGTATTTCTAAGTTTATCTGTACTTTCTGTTTTTACTTCATGCACCTCTGATACAGATATCCCTTCTTTATTCACGCTATTATGTTCCTCTTCTGTGCTTAAAACTATCTCTTGACCACTCTCACATAAGTCACTTACATCATGACTAATTTCTTTTACTTTACTATCTCGCATGTTTGCCTTACTCACCTTTGCGAAGTGTCCTCTCCTTCCCCAATGTATGCCTGTTATGTTTCTAGCCGCATACCACGTGCTGGAAGCTATATGTCCTGGAGCCCTAGAACGGAAACACTTTGGGGCATATTATCAAGCCCCAGCGATAATTATCGCTAAGCGCACTTAGCGCTAGGATAATTATCGCCGGGTAGCGTGGATTTTTATCACTGAGATAGCGTGCTATCAGCAACGCTTATCTCAGAAGTGATAAAAATCCTCGCTCTAACTGCCAAGTGAGAGATTATCGCTGGAAAACCAACGATAATCTCTCGAAGTTTGGCGTTAGCTTGATGATAGGGGCTCACAAACTTAGCCATGATATCAACCTTCCATAGGATATCATGGCTAAGTCAGGAAAATACCAGGTGTAAAAAAAGCAGCGCTAACCGCGGTTAGCACTGCTTTTTTTTATCACTAACAGGGTTAGCGATATCCTTGATAATAGGAGAAATGTCGCTTAACAACATTTCTCCTATTATTTTTTTCTGGAATGCCCCCTTTGCATCTCATTAGAGATGCAAGGGGAAGCGTAGAGAAAAAGGGTGCTAACATGCGAATTTGCGTGTTAGCACCCTGTTGCTGATAGGGAGATAATTTTATCTCCGCTTTCTTGGCTTTTAAAGCCAAAAAAGCGGAGATAAATCCCTTGATAATATGCCCCTTTATTTCTCTAGAAGTGTTACTGTTGATCCCTGCGCCCAGTGGCAGGCACCTTGAGGTGCCTGCCACGGGGTGCAGGACTGAACTGCACCCCTGCTTTTTGATGTGAGAGCATGCATTACATGCTCTCATAGCAAAGTTGAGGATTGCGATCGAACCCTGTTCCTAAATCGTGGTGCTGGAACCGATGACTGGAGGTTGTTCGGTTCCAGTTCCAGAACAATGCCGGACGGACTCGGGTCCGTCGGGCATGGTAATCGGCCCCTTATCTCATGGTTTCAAGTACTCTTGTAGTGTAACGGTGGTGAGGATCAATGAACAATTTTTAGATTGTATATGTGAGGGCTCACCATCTTTATAGGATGACTTTGAATTGAAACTTTTTTGATTTTATGCACTTTATTTTACTTTTGTCAATGGTATTATTATACTTTTTATTGAACATGCTAAATAAACCGAAACTTGAAGTACCTGTATCCAGTCACTGGAAGCTGTATACTCTTCCTTCAATGTATGTGTGACCTCGGAGATGCATCGGAACACATTGTTGGCCCTGGCCCTGGTCAAACTGTTGAGAGTCACCAGCCATTATGCCTCACTTTATCCATTGCCTCCAGCACACGAGGTAACAGGGCCTACCTCTCGCCTCTTGGTGAGCTGCTGTGGCTAGCTCGCAGTGGCCGTAGACTAAACAGAAGGCCTTGCTGGCACACAGCAGTGATGTAGCCAGTTGTCCATTCCATTTTCCACACGCTGAAGAAACAGGATTTAAAGCACCCCAGATGGCATGGGGCAGGGACTCAGCCCCTGCCATTTGAAAACCATATATGTGTAACCACAGTAACTCTTTTCCAGCAGCCTATGGGCTGAGGGTCTGTTGAGCAGACCCACCGTGCATCTGGCAAAAGACTGACCGTAAAGTTACAGTCTATGTGAACCAAGCAGACAATGTAATTGCCAGCTGCTGGCACTGGGGTGTTCGTCATGGGCAAAGACTGTGAGGTGTACTGCAGGGGAGATCCCCCATCTCCGCAGCACTCGGTGGTCTTCTTCTTCTTCTGTAAATTGTTTAATTTCCACTCCCCCTGTAAGGCCCTCCCCACAACCTGCCCGCCTGCTCCATAGCAGGTACATTATATCTAATTGGAACAAAAAAGCCTGTGAGAGGCGAGTGTGCTGTGAAAGCTGTCCGGCTCCTGGCCCCTTTCCACACCCGTCCCCCAGGGCAACGCTCCTCAAACCACGTTTACAACCCTCCGAAGGCAAGGAATGGCTGTCAGGAAACCTCAAATCACAGCCAGTGTTTTTGAAACATTCTTTTTTACGCACCTGCCAGTATAATCCAAGCTTTTTAAAATAAATAAGATTCCAGCCGCACCTCAAGTTCCCCGCTCTCTCACTTCTTCCCTGCTTTTCTCCCTCCCTTTTCCATTCCCCTTATACCCGCCTCCTCGCGCTCTCTCTCTCGCTTCGATACTTCGCTTTCTCGGTCCCTTTTATTTCCAGCATCGTTCTCACCCGGCAGGCTGTTTTTCTAGGCCCACTCCTAGAAAACTGAGAACAGCGCCCCCCCCCTATTCCCCCTTCTTCCCCATCCTATCTCTCTATGTACTAACTGTTCTCAGGTTGTCACCTGCTTCACTGTAAATCTGTGACACACTCTCCCTCTCTGGAACCTTCATTCTACAACCGTCGCTATTGTCAGTCCCTTACCATGGGCCTTATTTATGAAGACCTGGATCACCTTTGCGCCGTTGTTGCATCACTGAGTGAATAATAATGCATCATGTTGCATCATATTTACGAAGTGACGCATCCAGGCAGATGCGTCCCTTTGTCAACCTCTGCGCAACATTATACCTGCATCAGGTATTATGTATGCAGGGTGGGCGTTCCCCCGCAAGAAAGGGTCGTAGGAGTGGCACCGTGAACTCTATAAGATTTCACTGCACCACTTCTTGGACGCCAATGCGTCAAAACCTTACGCCTGACTCATGGCAGGCATAAGAGTGACTCCGGCCCTTTCACATGGGGCTTGCCCCATGTGAAAGGAACATTGCTGGATTTGCGTCACGCTTCTCACACAGCTCCAGCAATGCGCCACTTTTGCGCCGACAGATACGTCAGTGATACTGATGTATCTGTCATTCCTTGCGACATGATGCATCATACAGTAAATATGACGCATCAATGGTGCTGCAAGGAGGGCGCACTGAGAAGTGTCGCAGCGACACTTCTCATAAATGAGGCCCCATGTCTTTTCCTTACTCCTCTACTGAGCAGGGCCCCTGTATGTAACAAAAATATCATACCTAACCACTAAGTTGCATGGTAAGTCTAGATAAGATGATGTGGAGTTAGAAAGAGTGAAAATAAATATATATACCGACGGAAGGAAGGAGCGCGCTGGACTAGCTCCGGGTCCCCCTGACGGAAGACGGGCTTGCTGGTAAGCCGATTCCTCTTTTCCTTTTCACGCATGGATGTCTTGAGCGTGTAGCGGTATTGGATAACAGAACGCCCATAATACCGAGAGGTGTCCAGGGTAAAGGGAACTATGCACTAAGGTTGCAGAACATCATATGAGCAACTTTAACTGTGATATATCTATAAACATCCACTAACAGTGACAACATGTTTTCTGACACAGAGCGTATGAACGCTGCAAAAGATATGTTTAAGCGCAAGGGGACGTCAGCACAGGCGGCGACTAAAACAACAACGCCCGAAGAACTACCACAGGATCGAAAATTAAAAGAGACACTCATGAAGCTGGAGAAACTACACGAGCGCGAAGTGCGCAATTGGTGGGAGGCCACAAGCCTAACAAACTATATTGAAGAGAAGAGAGTTCCCAGGGGGCTGAGAGTGCACACGGTACCCTCGTACGAACACACGGATCCCGTACTGCTTACAGACTGGTTCGAACACACGGCATCCTACTGCGAGGGCACCTTGAAAATCCTAGTAAAGTACGCCTGGAGCGATAGGGGGAAAGCGCTGGCGGAAATAGATACGCGCAACGAAGAACTAGGAAAGGAAACAGACAGCGGAATAAAAGCATCAATATCCCAGATGAGGGATCAGATGAAGGCGAGATTGGCTAAATGTGAACAAAAGATAAGAATGCGCAAGCAAGAAAAATACGAGCGCGATGCCAATGACTACGCAACCGGGCGTGTACTTACTTATGCTAAAAAATACGATGCCCCCCGGAAGGCTCTCCAGAAAAGAACCATGATAACCACCACAAGCGGAACACCGGAGACAGAACTCGCTACCTCTGAATCAGACCTGACTGAGAACGAGTCGGGAGACGAACAACGGAGGCAGAATGACTCGGATTCACAAGACGCCCTGTATGATCTACAAGGGGCCGCCCAAAGAAGACTCCTTTTCAGGAGGAATACGAGGTGATCAAAAGCTCCTGGCTAAGGGGCGGCAAAAACAAACCGCCCGATGTGGATGCAGATGCCACAACAACATCAACCAGAGGAGGAGGACGAGGAGGGCAGGCGGCGGGAAGAGGAGGCAGAGGAAATGCCAGAACCTCCAGATGGTCGAACCACCAGATGAACAAGAAGCAATGAATGCGAATCCAGAAGACCACACTGACCCTGCCAGTCTCACTGTAGTGAATCTAACATCCAAGATACTGACGGAAGCGGAAACCGAAGTTCTAAGCCTTGGTCTCACTTTTTGCCCCACGAACGACCTCGAGTACACACAGACAAGAATTGATTTGTTTCGATTCACTAGGAAGCTGAAGCTCCATAAACACTTCAAAATGCGCCCGCATCTAAAAATCAACAAGAAAGGCACAAAAGTGAATGAGATGGACATACTCAGCTCCAAAGATCTACCAGCTATTGAAGCACTCGAGGACCTACGTTTAGATCAAGAGTCCGATCATGAACTGGAAAACTTGACCATAGCACAACGAGCTGTTCTACAAGGGGTAGAACAAGAAAGAGAGGAAAGCTTGTTTAAACCCGCATCGACTTTTGTACCACAAACATCATGGGACGCAGTCGATGTTTTCACGGAGGCAATGAAAAGAGACCTGACAACATACAGGAAATCGCAACCGCTAAACCCAGTGAACAACATCACCGAATGCCAACGCCAAGCATTAAGGGCTCTGATGAATGACAAACTCTTGGTGATTAAGCCCTCGGATAAAGGGGGCAATGTGGTCCTAATGAGCAGAGACCAATATAGAACTGAAGCACTGAGGCAACTTGCAGACAGAAACTTCTACAAGGAATGCACGAATACGGTGTATCAAACAAGTATTACCAACTATGATGCACTAGTACAAAAATGGTATACTCTTAACATGCTCTGGAAAGATGAAAATCTTTTCCTAAGGAACCACACCCCCATGCTACCTACTTTTTACCATCTCCCCAAGTTACACAAGAACATGGAGAATCCCCCTGGCCGTCCAATAATATCATCTATTGGCAGCTTGACGGAGAATTTATCTCGTTTTGTTGACAACATTTTATTTCCCTTGGTGATTAAGTTAAAATCGTACATAAGGGACACGAAAGACTTCTTGACCAAGATCCAGGAACTAACATGGGATTCTGGGTACCTGCTAATGGTTTTAGACATCACAAGTCTTTACACCTGCATAGATCACAGGCAGGGTCTCGGAACTATTGAACATGCTCTGAAGCGACGACAAATGAAATATGCAAGTCACAATGAAATGATTTTAGAGTTCATTGAATTTTGTCTGACTAATAACATTTTCCTCTTCGAGGACCAACTGTACATACAAACATCAGGGATGGCGATGGGTACCTGCTTCGCTCCCAGCTACGCGAACTTGTTCGTTGGCTGGTGGGAGGAGCAGGTACCCAGGAGCTGCACAGTTGGTACAGACACAGGGCAGGTAAAATGCTGGTATCGTTATATTGACGATTTGTTTATCGTCTGGGATGGAGGGATGGACACAGCAGAAGAATTTATTAAAATTCTTAACACCAATGACCTCAATTTGCGCTTTTCGGGATCAGTTAGTCCGGTGGCAGCGGAATATCTGGACCTGAGGGTGTATATTGAAGGCAACCATCTGCCTACCACCTTGTACAGAAAAGAAACTGCTGGCAACTCGACACTTTTTGCCAGCAGTAGCCATCCCACCCAGTTGAAAAACAGCATTCCCTACGGAGAACTACTCAGAATCCGCAGGAACTGCTCTAAGGACTCTGATTTCGAGGCGGCTGCCTCGGAATGTCTAGTGAGATTCTCCATGAGGGGCTATGGTAATACCTTACTGAAAAACACTTTGAATAAGGTAAGGAAGATACAGAGAGCTACTTTGCTGGCCACAGATGATCCTACTATGATGAGAAACAGAAAATCCAACAAAGAGAGTGGGAAATTTAGACTAATCACCCCGTATTCTAGGGGAGCTAAAGATCTGAAAGCCATGCTTAATAAGAACTGGCACATACTGAAGACTGACAGTATACTGAAGGATGACCTACCTACACATCCTTTAGTTACGTTCAGTAGGGCAAGGTCATTAAGTGACATGTTGGTCTCGAGTCATTTAGACAAGCTACCTCCGAAAACCAATTCTTTAAAGCATATGGCGGGTTTCTTTCCCTGCGGCCACTGCAAGGCATGCAGCGGCAGCAGACGTGTGCTATCATATGATATACCAGACACCGGAAACAAAGTGCAGATTAAGCACTTTATCACATGCAGCACCCAGTTTGTAGTTTACTGTTTAGTCTGCCCATGCGGCTTGTGCTACATAGGCAGTACTATTAAGGAACTCAAACTGAGGATCCTGGAACATCAGCGGGCAATCGAGAAAGTAGACATCTCATATCCGGTTGCCCGGCACTTTGCTGAGGAACACAACAAAGACCGCACAAAACTCCGATTCTTTGGATTGGACATTGTTCCACCCAATGTAAGAGGAGGTGACCGGTTAAGGAGACTCCGCAGACTCGAGTCAAGATACATTGTAGATCTTTCCCCCAAACACCCGGGAGGGATGAATAGCGGAGAGGAACTATCATGTCACCTGGGGAAATAAGACCATAGGGACAAGTAATTCCGATAGGCGGCTCTGCTTGCATACTGTCAGTCTAAGGACCATCTGTATATTTTGTATATTTTGTACATAGTGTTAATACTGTATTCTAATAACACTTAAATTCCCAAAATATCGACTCTTGAAGTTGGAATGAACTGTATAACGTAACTGCGTTGAAGATTAGTTTTCTTACCCCTTTTGCTTAAACTGTGAGTTTAAAGTTAGGACGTAATTATGTAGATATGTATATATTGAAAATGTGTATATACTGAAGCTTAATTGGCCAATATGGAATCTCGACCTGAAACAAATCATGCTTTACGATTGGTGTTCCTTATTGTGGGCTCTGCAGAATTTAAATGCAATGGAATTTATAGCAGTCCAAGGATAAACCGTGACAGATCTGTGTACTTCTTAGGTAACTCAGTCGAGAGTCTCTGAGGTTCTTCTTGGCCCATCGGGATACACTATCAATGCATGTCAAATCCTTGTTTACGCCTTTATCTTTGAACGTTTTCTTTGAATGTCTACTGTTTTTTGCACTGTTTATCTGCAAAGAAGACATTGTACATTCTATCATAGGACACTAGCCGATCCACGGCTTTATTTCACCGGGAGTATTAACGGATGAATTGAAACAGACCCCTATATGGATAGAACACCTTTCCAATATGGCGCCCATAGAGGCACAAAGGGGTAAAGTCCTATGTTTATGTCAATGTCCACTGATTTCTATATTTTATGGGATGTTTGTAATTGACGAGTGACACACTGACGAAGGCTAACGCCGAAACGCGTCTGTGCCTTTCTGTTCCCTAAAGAATTAAAACACTGGACACCTCTTGGTCTGTGAGTGCTGCCTCTTTCTTATGTATGAGAAGAGTTTTGAGCGCAATATATATATATATATATATATATATATATAAATAAATATATATCTCAATGTGGTGGTTGGCGGTGTAGTGGATGCAATATTTTTGTAGGTTCATACTAGACCTCGGTATACTGATATACATCCGTGATATATGCTTTTTATAACTCATATGTCTTGCTCTCTTTCTTGCTGCCTCTTTACCATCATTTGCTTGCTTAGCTCCACTCTTTGGCTCTCTCATTCGTGTTTAATTCTCATCTGCCCTTTATTTCCTCTTGGTAACTTTCTCACTTCTCCTGTCCCTCTCCTTCTACCTCTTGCATGTGCTTTATTCCACTCTCTTTTTAATTCTGGACAATCATCAGTATGTCTGTGTGAAAAGGGTGACGGGGTAGAAAAAGTACCACTGATTTGCAAGACTTGGGGGGCAACATGAGTGAATGGGTGTTTCCACACCCATTCCTGCATGCTTTTTTCAATACCTGGCCTTATTTTCACCTGGACTATGCCTGCTTTGAACTCCCATAACCGAGGCCATAAGTATTAACCCCTTGGCAGAGGGGGGTCCGCACAGGTGGGGAATTAGCCACGCGTGGTCGGCCCACGGCCGTTATGACGAGCTCAGCTCGTCATAAGCATGGGAGGGGTTAAAAGGCCGCTGTAATAAGGTCTGTATAGTGCTCACCTATTGGTGGGCTCTAATACCCCTGTAACGAAACAAAATGTCCTGCAAGCGACAGCGTATGCTCTATCTCAGCCAATGCCTAAAAAGCACAGAAGTAAAGCAATTGCAAACAAGCATTGGCATAGGCAATAGGTCTCGCCTTTGGGGCCTTATAATTGTTTAGCCAGAGCTATTGACTTTCCGAATGTCTTTAAGCTGTGCTGTAGAGAAGTGTGGTGGCTGTGCAGCATGCTGAAAAGTTTTAATAAAAAAGTGTCAGAATCATTTTAGTTACCTTATATATGACCAGAAGGCATTATGTACAACTGAACGACTATACTAAAAAAAGTATTTACAATAAAAAATGTCCTCAGTTTTCTTTTGTTCTTGCAATGCTGGCAACTTGTTTCTGCCTATTCCAATGGTTGTTTGTTAAAGGTTTTTTTTGAGGGGGCATAAACAATCGGAGGGTGAAGGTTGGGAACTAGTAACTATCTTATAACACTAGCAGCGGCCAGACACTAGGGGAGATTCAACAGATGCCAGATTCCGAGAGCAGGCTGAGGTAGTGCTGAGTGATGCTGAAGTGGTAGTGGTGGTGGTGACTGCTGCGGAGATGATGCTGAGGTGATGATGAATGATACTCAGGTCTTGCTGAGTGATGATGATGTGGTGGTGTACTAGTGCAAGGCGATGCTGAGTGATACTGATGTGGTGCTGAGTGATGCTGTGGTGGCGCTGAGTGATGCTGTGGTGGTGCTGAGTGATGCTGTGGTTACGCTGAGTGATATTGTTGTGGCCTTGAGTAATGCTGTGGTGGTGCTGAGTGATGCTGTGGTGGTGCTGAGTGATGCTGTGGTGGCCCTGAGTGATGCTGTGGTGTCCCTGAGTGATGCTGTGGTGGTGCTGAGTGATGCTGTGGTGGCGCTGAGTGATGCTGTGGTGGCGCTGAGTGATGCTGTGGTGATGCTGAGTGATGCTGTTGTGGCGCTGAGTGATGCTGTGGTGGCCCTGAGTGATGCTGTGGTGGTGCTGAGTGATGTTGATCTCAAAATCACATCATCATTAACGTGAACTCTTCTCGAGTTTCTTTGTGCAACCCTTAGTGGTCGCACTATGTACGAGTCCAGTCACAAAAGAGAGCTGTGCGACACTGACACTTCCGGACAGGTTATGGGCACAGGTAGAGATTTAAGGGCAATAGGAGCCCATCACTTATGCATAATTAGGGTATGTCATGTACAGGAAGTGACGTACGTGCAACACTGAAAAGTAAATGTCCCGCCATGTTTAGAACAGGCATGGAAAGTGCAGGTGTAGACGAATCCTCTGACAAAGCAAAGCTGAGGACCTTCGAGGAGGAGGGGCCAGAGGTTCGGGGAAAGGGGAATGAGCCATCCCTGCAGGTGGAACAGCAACCAGGTCCTGTGGACGAGGAAGAGGAGCTGCGGCATAAAACCCAAGCTCTGTGGGAGAGGTATGGACATTGAAAGAGGACGAGTCTACACCAGGACGGTCAAGTAGTAGGACTAAACTAGTCCATGCTAGTAACATTTTGTAGAAAGAGCAATGAATGCATAAGAGGTTGGAATGGTAGGACTCTGTTAAATCAGTGTTAGTTTAAAAACAATTTTCTCGCAAAGCTGCTCCAGTTATTGGCGGAGCGTAAATGAGCTGTTAGCTACACGGGGTGGGTGGAGCTGCTTTAGATTTTTGTTGTTGCCCGTAGACGCGCCCCGTGAACCTACAAAGAGTGTAGTTTGATTTTTAGTATCTACAGCATCTCAAATCATGCACGTAGCAGGGCGCTTGCAAGTGTCACAAAACATTAATTAGCATCGGCGGCAATAGTTTTATTAAAGATAACCCTTGCTAAGATTGGCTGTCCTGCGAGCGCACATCTTTATGCCTGCGCAGTTAGACAACAGCGAAAAGCACTAGCAAAGCCAATAACTCAGTTTTGAGAGCTCGATGCCTATTGGCTTTGCTAGTGCTTGTTTCAACTTTTGCAGTGTTTCAACATTCATTGCTTGGCCACTAGATGGCAGTGTCCGGCAGCCAATGGAGATTTTGGAAAAAGAGAAATGATGTAATAAGCAGTGGCGGCTCACGTGATAACCCTTTAGGGCTGTTTTATGCATAGATGACTGCAGTTCCCCGAATGCACAGTAAATTGATTGTATAAAAACAATTAAAATGAACATTTTTTGTTACAACTTAATTTAATCCAGAATCATCTGAAAAAGTTTCGAAGTATGATTTTTTTTTAACAAAGTCAGTAGGAAGTATAGCACAAACAAACAAGCAAATGGTGCGCGCGAAAGTGATCACGAGCAAGACATGCGGCCGCAACCGGGAATTGTGTGCGCGTGCGCGCAAAAAGGAAATTTTAAAAACATGCATGCTGGCGAGTGGTGTGCGTGCACCATGACGAGAGAGGAAAGCAATATTGCGCCTCTGCTCGTCATTGTCCGCGTAACCGCACACTCTCGCCAGCCAAAAGTGTGTGGTAGGACTTTTAAAGCCCACACTCTAACTGTCTCGCAGAGCAGCACATGCTCTGGCTCAGCGACACCTAAAGAGGGGAAATAAAACCGAGGTACGCAGGGGAGTGGGGAAAGCAGACGCTGCACAGATACTTTGTTGAGATTTCAGTGCACAACAGTTACCGGTGCCAAAGGTGTGTGGATGATTGTCCCACCATGTAATGCCCTGGGGCTGGTTAATAGAATTGTGCTAAGCCATATACACTGTAGAGACAGTCATGCAAGTAACCTACAATCTTGAGATTAGATTTGGGATCATAGGAAACACAATAGTGAAAACAGAGGTTCTCCTTGAGAAGACCATTAAAAAGTGAACAATGAAACCGCAATTTTAATAGGAATAAAAAATAAAAAAAAGACTCCTGGTGTCCCACAGCACTATAAGATCAAGAACAAGCAGGAAGTTTTGGATTGAAGGTAGCAAAATCCGAACTCTTATTGGTGTACCTTCAGTTTGAATGACATATGTTCAGGCTCTCTGAGACACAGTACAATCCGAGAGGTTGGGACATATTATTTCATATTACTAGCATTTTGACAGATACTGCAGGCCATCACAGAGCTTTTGGAGTCTGTGCGCCCTTCCATACGGCTCATGGATTATTGTTGGCCGAGCCAGTTTGTCCAATGTATTGTTTAATAATGGGTCGTTACTCCAGTCTTCATACCAGTAGCGGCTGCTACCAGACGGGTTGGGATGCAGGGGGGAAGGGACAGGGGGGAGGGAAAAAATAAAAAAGACTTACCTGAAATGGGTAGCCGCCTTGCCTTCATCCTCTTCATCTTCTGGTCTAGGCCGGCAGAAGCATGAAGCACCTGTCCGGCAGGGACTCCTGAGCCAATCACAATGCTGCAATGCAGTGTTGCGATTGACTCCCCCTAGCCAATCACAACACTGCAATGCAGAATTGTGATTGGTCTGAGCACCATGGTTCGGAGCTCAGGGGAGTACAGGGAGGCTTTGCATGTTCCTGACCAGGCTGTGTAATGCAGCCTGGTAGGGAACATGTAAAGTATGCAGGACTGCTTGGCCAGCCGCAGAGGGCCGGCCAAGCTGTCATGCGCACGTAGGGAGTGCACACCACTCCTCGCCCTGCGCTGCCCAGCCTAGTGTGCCGCTAACGTCCATAGGAAAAATACAATAATAATAACGATAATGATTTCCTTTGGATCAGTGGGGCGTCGCTTCTCTGCCTTAGCGGAGGAGCTACCACTACATTGGTCTGCTTCATTGCCACTCTCATTTCCTTGCTACTCCTCGGTCAGGGCATGCCATCATTTTTTCCTCTTTGTGTGATTCCTTGCCCAGTGTCCTTCCAAAGCTCACAATTTTGGAGCAACTTTTTTCTTTTAGTTGCAGCACTTCTTAGAGTGTAGTATTTTGCAGGCCATCACCCCACCTCCCGTCCCTCTCCACTGCTTTCCTGTTCAACCCTGCTTTGTTGCTTGCCTGTGTTGTTGCTTGCCCCTCCTGGAGTGATGTAGAGTAGAATGGCATAGAGTGCAGTGGCCGTGGAGTGCAATGTTGCAGAGTAGAGTATCATAGAGTGCAGTGGTGCAGCGTAGTGTAGAGTGCATTGGTGTAGAGTGCAGTTGCGTAGAGTGCTGTGGCGTTGAGTACAGTAGTGCAGAGTAGAGTGCAGTGGGGTGGTGTAGAGTAGAGAAGACTGTGTAGAGTATGTTGGTGTGGAGTGTTACAGAGTATAATGGCGTAAAGTGCAGCGAGGTAAAATTCAGCAGTATTCAATGCAGTGTCGTAGAGTGCAGAGGTGTAGCATAGAGTGTTGCATAGTAGAGTGCAGTGGTGCACAGTAGTGTGCATAGTGCAGTGGTGAGGAGAAGACTAGAGTGGCACAGAGTGCAGTGGTGTAGAGTGGCATAGAGTGGTTCAGAGTACAGCATAGTCCCATAGCCTGCAGTGGCATAGAGTGCATTGGCATAGTTTGGAGTGCTGCAGAGTGCAGTGGCATAGAGTGGAGTGATGCAGGGTAGAGTGGCGTAGAGTGCACTGGCCGTAGAGTGCAATGGCATAGAATGCAGTGGCATAGAGTGCAATGTTGCAGAGTAGAGTATCATAGAATGCAGTGATGTAGAGTGGCATACAGTGGAGTGGCACAGAGTAGAGTAGACTTGTGTAGAGTGCATTGGCATGGGGTCCTGCAGAGAATAATCGTGTAGAGGGCAGTGAGGAAGAACTCAGCGGGGTACAAAGAAGCATTACAGAATGCTGTGGTGCAGATGAGAATCTTGTATAGTAGAGTGCAGTGGTGCAGACTAGAGTGGTGCAGAGTGCAGTGATAAAGTGTAGAGTGGCATAGAGTGCAGTGATGTTGAGTGTTATGGAGTAGATTATAGTGCCGTAGAGTGCAGTGGCATAGAGAGTAGTGGTGGAGAGTGGAGTGCTGCAGAGTAGAGTGCTGTAGGGTGCAATGGCTGTAGAATGCATTGGTGTAGAATGCAGTGGTGTTGAGTACAGTGGTCCAGACTAGGGTGTAGTGGGGTGGTGTAGAGTAGAATGGACTGGTGTAGAGTGCATCTGCATAGAGGAGCGTATTTACAAGTCCCCTGCACCACTGGTGCACCACATTTTTTTTATCTATGAGGAAAAAAGGGAGGAACCTCTTCTTTAAGAAGTAACGATATCAATCAAGTCTATCGAATACCTAGCATACTTGCTACTAAATTAGGCATTCAAACAATGTACACAGAACCATAAGTGATTGTGGGTGAAACCGATAAAGTGATATTGGATTCCCATCAAAGTCATGTTGTGATCAATACTATCATCTGGTCATCCCTCGTGGATCATTGAGACATTTCTACCATACCCACGGTCGAAGTAGAGTTTTTACCCACAATCACTCCGAGACCATGTAGACATTGATGTGTGATAGGAATGAGTGCAGTGCAATTGACCAAAGGAAAGGTGTATTAAAGTGGTGAATCTAAAATAGGATAGTTTTAAACAAATAACTGCATGGGGGCCCCATGCAGTTATTTGTTTAAAACTGTCTTTATATGCACTGATCCTGGTTTTTAATTAGGAAGAGGTCAATTTCTATTAAAGTCTCTTTTTTGTCCTCTATCCTATTTTAGATTCACCACTTTAATACACCTTTCCTTTGGTTAAGTGCACTGCCCTCATTAGATAGTATTGATCACAACATGACTTTGATGGGAATCCAATATCACTTTAACGGTTTCACCCACAATCACTTATGGTTCTGTGTACATTGTTTGAATGCCTAATTTAGTAGCAAGTATGCTAGGTATTCGATACACTTGATTGATATTGTTACCCCTTAAAGAAGAGGTTCCTCCCTTTTTTCCTCATAGATAAGACCCCTAGGTTTTTTTGTAGTATATATTAATATTGGGGATTGTAACCTAGGCTGGTCTATAAACTTCCCTTAGACCCTCCACACAGTATAGGTTTATATGCACCAAATTTTTTGTCACACTGGTGGCACAGTGTGGTGCTCCATATTTACATGGTGGCATAAAGCCACCCTGTGCGGCATTTCGTGGGCTTGTGAATACGGCCCCTTTTCATGTATTACAGTGTGTGAAAGGAGTGTGTCATGGGTGTTGCAGTGGGTGTTTCCACATAACACACATGGATTCTGCCATATTTCTAGATGAACAACATTTTGTAAACCTGAGAATGCATCAGAATCCTATGCCTACTTAGAGGAGGCACAAGGAGACACAATGAGGAGAAATACTTATATTTTTTCTAGTTTTTTCCTCTTTTCCTCTTTTTATGCGTGCTGCATTCTGCAGCACACATAGACAGAGGAAAACACCTAACTTCATTGTTATCGTGCAGGAAGGTATCCCTTCCTGCACAAAAATAATCTCCCCTAAAATGCAGACACCCTTGCACCGTGGTGCAAGGGTGCCTGCGTTGATGCATGCAGCCAATTGTGCACTAGCGCTCGGGAAAGAACCGTAATGCAACATATTGCAGTATATATGATGTATCCATGTGCTTTAAAAGTGACGCAGCGCAGTCAAATGGCTTGCGGTGCGGTGCAGTGCTGCGCTGCGTCACTTACTTGTAAATAAGGCCCTGAGTGTATAGTGGCATAGAGTGCAGCTGAATAGAATTCAGCAGATTACAATGCAGCATCGTACAATCCAGTGGCGTAAATTAGAGTGGTGCATGGATGGGTGCAGTCGCGCATTGACACAGAGTGCAGTGGTGCAGAGTACTGTGGCATAGAGTGAAGTGGCATAGAGTGGCTTAGAGTTCAGTGATGTAGAGTGGTTCAGAAATGTAAAATGCAGTGGCATAGACCGGTGCAGAGTAAAGTGGAGTGGCGTAGCGTAGAGTGCTGTGGCATAGAGTGGAATTTTGCACAGTGGAATGGCATAGAGTGTATTGACGTATAGTGTAGTGGTTTAGAGGAGAGTGCAGTGGTATACTGTTGAGTGGCTCAGTGTGGAGTATACTGGGTGGAGTGCAGTGGTGTAGAGTAGATTATTTCAGAGTAGAGTAGAGTGGTGCAGGGTAGACTGTAGTGGCATAGAGTAGATGGTTTCAAAGTAGGGTTAAATGGAATATAGTGCAGTGGTTCAGGGTAAAGTGCAGTGGCGTAACGTAGAGTGTAACTGTATTTATATTGGACTTACTACCCCTGATGAGGCGTCAAAGCACTTTTCGGTGAGTAGCACGCTACTCCCGAACCCAAAAAGAATTAGTGGTGGATAAGTATAGGGAAATATGTGTTAATTTGAGCAGCGGACATGTGAGTCTGTTAGTTGGATTGAATAGGATAATGGAGGTCTAGAAAGTGTTATTTGTAGTAAGATGATCTTGGGATGAGTAAAAGGAGAGATGGAGGAGGAAAGAGTCTCTAGAAAGGGATTAGGGAAATCATAATGGTAAAATGAAGTTTGGGATACACGAGTAAAGAATTTAGAAAGGGTTGCTTGGGAAATTATAGTAGTAAAATTAGGTTTTGTGTGAGCTAGGGGGGAATGGGGGAAACAGTCTAGAAAGGTTTATTTTTTAGAACATTGTAGTAGAATGAGGTTTGGGATGAGTGAGAGAGTGGAGATACAAGATATATTGAGAGAGATATACGGTGAGACAGAGTAGTGCCTTGGAGAGTGTCAAAGGTTTTTTTTTCTTTTCCTACAGTAGGAGTAAAGTAATAAATGTATAGATACAAACCTACATTGAAAGGGAATAAATGTATAAGGAAGATAATATATTGAGATTTAAAAGTTGTATTGTACAAACTCGAACTTTCAGGTGTTGCTGTACTTGAAGCTAAATTATTTCTTTAATCTTTTCCTCAATATTTCAACAATGAAGCACTTGTAGATAAAATAGTTATGATAATATTTACATATTGTGTGGAGATGAATAAAATAGGGACCCATAAACATCTAATAAAAAATATTATATGAAAACTATGAAGTGAATATATTTAACTATAAGTAATATATGAATTTCTTAAGCAGACCTAAAGAATATCTATATATTTTAAAATCATAGTTATACATATTTGTTCAAAGAAATACACATATCTAGATACATACATAATGAAATTGTAAATATTTTCAAACACATGGATATGCAGTACATTAAGTTTGAGTATAGTGGTTAATGTACAAAAGAGCCAACTCTTCAGTAGTCTTCTGAAGGTAAGATAGTCATCGTGGACCATTTGTTTGGGGGTAATGAATTCCATAGTTTGGCTGCTTGAACAGAGAAAGATGTACCACCTATGTTTTTTTGCTTGTGTGGTTAGGTTTTGATGCGAGGAGCCAATCTTGAGCGGAGGTTCCTTTATTGAATGTATTTGGCCATTTTATTCCAGATGAAAAGTGGTCGTGTTCCATGCATTGCTTCTTGGGTGATACTAACAGCTAGAAGGTGGATCTTCTGGCAACCGGTAACCAATGTAGGGCCCTCAAGGCAAGGGAGTTATGGGCGTGCGGCTTTACATGTAGGAGGAGTCTGGGAGAAGATTTCTGATTCCATTTTAGTCGTTTTATAGTTGACAAAGATGAACCGTGGTAGAGGCCATTGGCGTGATGAAGTTTAGACAGTAGAAGAGAAATAGTAGCCTTGACCTTGTGTGGAAATCCCAGGTGGGGGTAGATGCGTCGCATAGTTTTCATGGTAATGCAGCTTGATCTTTCTAGTTTGCCGCTTGGGCATTCATTGATAACTTTGAGTTCATGGCAAATCCAAGGTTTCTTACTTACATGGATACTTTAGGAGGTTGTCCTAGATTGTCAGGCCAGGCGCAGAGTGGGTGATTATTTTTCCAATCGCTACATGTGAGTATTTCAGTTTTGAAACCATTTAATTTGAGATGGTTCCATGTTATGCACCGATCAATGCCTCTGAGGCAACTGAAGATTTGTTCGTTTCCAATGTCTTTGGCGTTTCCAGTTGAAGGAGTATGTGTGTGTCATCTGCATATTTGTAGCATGTGGGCTGAAATTCATTGACCACTGCATTATGGTGTAAAGTGGTGTAGAGTGCAGTGGTTCAGAGTAGTTTAGAGTGGCATGCAGTGGATTGCTTGGAGGGCAGAGACATAGAGTGCAGTGGTACAGAGCAGATAGAGTGGACTGGCTTAGAGTGTACTGGCATAGAGTGAAGTAGCTTTGAGTGCAGAGTGGTGTAGAGTGCAGTGGTGTAGAGTAGATTATTTCATAGTAGTGTGAAGTGGTGTAGAGTGAAGTGGTGCAGGGTGCACTGCAGCGGCATAGACTGGACTGTAGTGGTGTAGAGTACAGTGGTGCCGAGCAGATTAGAGTGGGGTACAGTGGATTGGTGTAGAGTGCAGTGATTCAGAGTAGAGTGGAGTGTTTGCAGAGTGGAGTGGTGTAGAGTGGAATGCCTAGACTGGAGTGGTGTAGAGTGCATTGGCATAGGGTAGAGTTTGCAGAGGAGAGCAGAGATGTGTAGAGTGCAGTAACATAGAATGAAGTGGAATAGTAGAATAGAGTGCAGTGGGGCAGAGTGCAGTTGCATAGAGTGGTGCAAAGTGGAATGGTGCAGAGTAGAGAGGAGTGGCATAGAGTGGAGTATGCATGGTGTGGTAGCACACTGTCATTACAAATAACACATTTTCAATTGAAACTATCATTATCTTTGCATAGCCATACAGTTTTCTGAATAAAACTATATAGTGCACAAACAACAACAACAACAACAATGTGTGGAATTGGCATCCCCTAATGTATTGATTTGTTTTGATCATATTAAAGTATTTGTTTCCAACACACTTCAGAATTAACACAAAATGTGCCTCATTTGTGCTTTCCTAATCCTGTTATAGTCTGAAATACTTGCACAGTTCATGTAAATGTTGTTGGGTGGTAGAAAAAACCCTTTCCTAACCCCATAATTCAGCAAGATTGTCACATAAAGCCTCTCATTATGAAGTCGGAGAAAGGAATAAAAGCACCAGGCTCCCTTGGAAGACAGAGCCTGAAATGTGACCTCTGTCATTGAATGTATAGCAAATGTGACAAGATACAAAAAAGATTTACAAACCTGTTTACAGAAAGGAGCACTTGTGGAAGTATAAAAAACTAGGTAGTGTGAAAAAGCTTTGTTCCTTGCAGGGACGAACTGAAGCTGGGCACCCTAAAACAAATAAAGCCTGCAAATAGAAAACTAGAAAACGTGAGTTACAAAGCCAATGGTAAGCAACAGAAGGACTGCATTCCCAGGGAAGATTCTGAATGTCCCCAAGATGTCTTTAGCAAGCCAGGACTTCCACCTAAAAAGCGTTATGATGCAGTGAGCGGTGAGTACATTATAGCAGTTTTCGTTAAGTTTCAGCCATGCTGCACAAAAAATGCATTGTTGTACTCCACTCTACTCTGAATCACTGCACTCTACACCAATCCACTGTACCCCACTCTAATCTGCTCGGCACCACTGTACTCTACACCACTTTACTCTACGCCATTACAGTCCAGTCTATGCCGCTGCAGTGCACCCTGCACCACTTCACTCTACACCACTTCACACTACTATGAAATAATCTACTCTACACCACTGCACTCTACACCACTCTGCACTCAAAGCTACTTCACTCTATGCCAGTACACTCTAAGCCAGTCCACTCTATCTGCTCTGTAGATGGCTATAAAATTGAAAAAGGCAACAGCTTTCATAGGTGGGACATATAAGCTTTGCCAATGCATGTTTGGAGGGCCAGCCTCTTATGATTACTGCAAGGGGCAGACTATGTCCCAGATGATAGCCCAGAATCCTAGGCCCACCTCCTCTTCTGGTGTTTTCTTTTGCTCTTGTTGGTCCTATTATGCTCTCACTGCCTTTTTCATTCTTTATTGAGTGCTCCCTGTAACAGAGTTGTTTTCCTTTTTTTAGGTCTTGCCTGTCGTTAGCAGTGTGCATGCGCTGCCCTCGCCATGCGAGGCCTTCTTGGAATAAATATGATTCCAGAAGCTCGCTTTCTGCTCTGCCCGTGTTTTGCATTGGTGCGCGTCATTTCGTGTCACCAATTATGCAAAACCGGGTGTTCCTGGTTACCACCCTGTCCACTTTTAGCCCTGCCCACCGGGATTGGATCTTTAACTTGCGGCGGGAGACAGTGTCTCCTAATTAGCCGCTAAGCACTTTTTTCTTTTCTTTGTGAGCCACTCTCACTGCAGGCTTTTAATGAAGCATTGCGCTTCAATGTGCTTTAAATTTTAAATGCAGTACTGGGCTGTACAGAGCCCTCATTGCTGTGCGTGCGCTACATGAACGGATATAATAGGCACTTGCTCTACAAGGTCTGCTGGCTGTTTGTTTAGCAAATTCATGCAGCGCAATCTGAACTCAAGAGTAGTAGAGACCTTTACAAGACACCCAGTTACATTACACAAGAGCACATTCACACAGGAACACATTGCCTTTTAGAAGGTACTGGAGATTAACTAATTTGCCCAGAATTACACATTGGTAAGCCAACACCGGGACTCAAACAACACCAGCTTCCACACGCGATCATCATGCATGATTAATCAATTAATCGCACACAATCATCATGCATGATTAATCAATTAATCTCCCCATAGTCCCCCTGTTTACTAAAAACGGGGTGCTAAGGAACATTCACATGCGCTATAGGAGGGGCCCAACCAGTTAAATCTGTTTCATGTTCTATCTACTTGCTGTTTTTTGTTTCAAATATTCGGCCTCTTTCTGCTCTCCCATGTGCTCCCTTCGAGATCCTCCTCTCCTTCTGCCAGCAGACTCTTTCCAAATACTTGTCCACCACCACCACCATGTCCACCACCTCTACCATGTCCACCACCACCACCACGTCCACCACCACCACCATGTCCACCACCACCACCATGTCCACCACGTCCACAATGTCCACTCTACCACCACGTTCACCACCACCAGTACCCGTCCACCACCCCCACCACGGCCACCATGTCCACCACCACCACGTCCACCACCACATCCACCACCATCACATCCACCACCACCACGTCCACCACCACCACATCCACCACCACGTTCACCACATACACCACCATGTCCACCACCACTACGTCCACCACCACCACCATCTCCACCACCAACACATCTACACATCTACCACCATCAAGTCCACCACCAACATGTCCACCACCACCATGTCCACAACAACATCCACCACCACATCCTCCACCACCACCATGTACACATCCACCACCATATCCACCACCACCCCCACATCCACCACCACCATGTCCACTACCACCACATCCACCACCACCACATCCACCACCACGTCCACCACCACCACATCCATCACCACCACATCAAGTTGATCTTGCCCTTATGTCAGATTCTTCCAAGGACTTAAGATTGTGTTCCTAATTACTTGGTGTAAAGCGTGTTCCTCATTGCAGTGCATCTTCACCCAAGGTGGGAAATTATTTATTGACCCTTCATGATCTTGACTGTGAGAGAAGCCTATAACAGCTATGTGTGTCTGTAGTACTTCATGCCAGAGTGTAGAAAGTGGAATCTTGCCATGCGGCAATTCCATGCGCTCTGCTGGAATGTGGATTTTCACAATCGAGACAACTGCTGCCTGCAACACGTCTCTGGTGGCTTGTTGTATGCTGTAACCTGAAATAAACATTCTTTGATGAAGAAACCTACTTTGACTTCATTTTTCAGTTGTGACAGCTTTTTGGAGACGAGTGAGTGAGTCACCAACACGAACCCTGCCATGGAGGCCATAGGTCTGTGAGACACTCTGTGAGTGCACAGATCACAGTTAGAAACAGGCTGGTGCGTCTATGCGGAATAGGCTGGCGGGTCTCTGGTGATACTTGACGAGACTGGTTGGAAAATTGGAGTGCTGTAGTACACAGAACCGCACTTGGAAGGGAAGGCCTAGTAACTGTCTATGCGTTGGGTGGTGAAACACACTTTTTTGTGTAGCGTTCCAGCTTCAACCCAGACCATCGGCATCCATTTTGGAAGTTAGCTGTCCATTTATTTTTGTAAAATGGTCTCTGTGTGTCCGTTGGCTATCAGCCAATCAACGTCCCAGCTTATTGGGATCCAAGCCTTCTCCAAGTGCCGACTGGTTGTTTCTCTGTTTACATGCTGGCAGGTCTTTACTATGGTGATCCACAAAGCAAGTGGGCACAATATTGGTTCTCACGCGGCCTTCTACAAAGACCGGCAGGTTTTTTCTATGCTAATATGCCTGTAAGTTGTTTCTACGCTGACCCGCAAGCGAGTGGGCATGAAATTGGTCCTCTCACAGCATATCGGTTGGGCAAACGTGTGTGTCCTGCTCATTGGTGTGCCGTGTTCTGCATTGTATTTATTGAGAGGAGCAATTGGTTGATTATCATGAAATGTTAAGAAACTCAAAGTTAGGTTTGATATTCAACCAAGCTTGCTAGTGTTGCATCACAAATTCTTTTTAAGAACTTAAAAATTCCAGTGAAGATGTGGACACCTATATTACTGCGTTGAGATGGTTGGTTGCAGAGTGCCGATTTTAGAACTTTACGGATCAGTTAGTGAGGAATCAATTTGTCTGTCACTACAATGATATGATGATTAAACAGAAGTTGCTGGCAATGGGTAATCCAACATAGGAAGCAACAATTATCTAAGAGTATTGAAACCTCGCAGTTATCACCCAAAGAACTGGTGGGAAAGACTAATGAGCCAGAAGCTGTTGTTAAAATGAACGGTGGAAAAGATGGGAAGGACAACAGACAGGCATAAAAACCACAGTCAGGTTATTTTAACTAACCCAATTCATTGTTTTCGCAGCAGAATATTTGTGTCCATTGTGGGTATTGTACACATGTGAAAGGAGGCAAACAATTTCCAGCAAAGTATGTAACATGTGGGTTGTGCAATAGGCAGGGTCATTTTGCGAAGGTGTGTCAATCTTCCAAAGTGAAACAACAGTCATCAGTGAAATGTGTTTCAGATAGTGATATTCAAGAAGAAGATGAAACAAGTATAGCCAAAGATCTAAGAAATATGGTTATGGTTGTACAAAGTGAGGAGGTAAAAATGGGTAATAAGGTGTTGTGTGTCGATCCATACATGGAGATCATGGTGGGTGACAAAAAGTAAAGGCTTTTGGTGAATTCTGGGACACTGATCACCATAATCACTTAAGACTTGTATGACAGTGTTTGGCCTTTCTGGCAGCTTTTACCACCTGATCGGAGAGTGGAATCTTATGAGGGACATGATATCAATTTGCGTGGCTACATTGAAGACATACTGGAGTTCAAAGGTTGAAAAATAGCTGGGAAAATGTATGTAGCCCACAAAAGACTGAACATCATAGGGTGGTTCCATCAGGGCTTATTTTTAATGATTCTCAGACCATGGGCAAAAGAGCAGGTGTTGACTGTGAGAGACAAGATAGAATTGGAAAAAATCATGAATAGGTATCCCCATGTATTCTCAGGTGAATTAGGAAGGTCCAGGATTACAAGTACAACGTAATAGTGAAGGAAGTAGTACAGCCATTGAAAATAAACTTAGAAAGGTACCTTTCAGTATACGGAAAGTTAAGGAGAAACAATTAGACTCATTGGCCAAAAGTGGGATAATCAAGCCCCATGATTTGTCCTTTTGGTTATCTCCCCTGGTAGGTGCACGCAAATTAAGTGGTAAACTGAGGATGTGCGTGGACTTGCACTGTCTTCATAAAGATATCTGGGTGGATTACCATCCCTTGCATAATATCACCGTACCGCCAAATCGAGCTGGAGTCAGAATCTAGGCATTTAACAGCTTTTGTCTCTACTTTTGGTACCTATCAGTACTGCTGCATGTCTTTTGGGCTTGCTTCTGCAGCCTCAGTCTTTCAGCAGGTAATTGCAAACATGCCGAAGGGTATCAAGAGGTTGTATTTATTTCAGGATGACGTGCTAATATTTGCACCTGATAGACAGACAGATGACATTGTGTTGAAATCTAGTTTGTGAACTGAACATCATCTGCGCCATCTTGTCCATTTCCTCAGACTCACGCACAAATATGCACAGCAGCCATTTTAGGTGCCATGGCCTCTCTGCCTACTGCCGATAGCCAGCGCGTCTCACCCCCTCACTCCCCGGCCTCGCAAGCACACACCCCCCCCCTTGACAGCCCCCCGGTCTCTCCTGCTTGGGCCCTAAACGCACCTCCAGCGCGACCCTGCCTCCGAGCCACATCCCGTGCTGAACCCCCCACACTTTTTCATCTCATTCATAAAACAGGCCCTTTGATAACCTCTTCCTCCTTGCCCGATTGTTCGGCCTGATCCCAGGCCATCACTTAGCCCAACAGATGCAGTTTATTGCCCCTACAGTAGGACCTCGCCTCACTTCAAAGGAGCGGGGATTAATCAATGCCCTCACACCCCTAGATCCGACCGATTACCCGCATTTCTGTTCCCAGCGGAATGTCCAGCTGCGCGATAGCCATCATGCTGAGATTAGGGGTGGGGACTCCTACTGTAGATATGTATGGGAACGGGCCTGAACCGGGGATTCCAAAGATGCCTTTTCCGTACTTCAAAGCAATACCACGGATGTCACAAATGTAATAAAGCCATAAAACTGTGTATAAGAGGCCAGGCCTCAGAGATGCGACCAGAGCACCTCGAAACGATACCTCGTTGTCTGATCTGATGTGTTCTGCTCCGTCGGAAATAAACTCCTGTTTCCTGCCTTCCAGTCTCCAGCACCTGCCTCTTTATTTGATAATCGGGAGTTGGGTGAGAAGCGGCTGACGCCGGGCAAACCTTGAAAGGGGTAATCGACCTGATCTGCCTGAACCCTTTGTTTAACAATTGTTCTTGAGGAGGTGTTGAAAAGAATCCAGATGAAGAGTGTAGTGTTAAGGAGGGATAAGTGTGTTTTACTCACTGACAAAGTTAAGTACTTGGAACATTTGGTTACTAGCAATGGCATCACACCAAAATCTAATTTGGTTGACAGTATAAATCAGAGCAAACCGTCTGAAGACAAGGCTGGCCTTAAATCATTTTTAGGCCTGTGTGAATTATATTCACTGTTTATACAGAACTTTGGAACTTAATTGAGACTGTTGTTAAGTATGCTCATGATGGGGGTTACCTTTGTTTAGGATGTGGAATATCAAGAGGTGTTTGAGTGGGTGAAGTGTCAACTTGTTTCACCTAAAGTTCTAAAATATTATGATCACGATTTGCAGTTTGTATTAACTGTTGATACCAGCAATGTTGGGGCATGGGCGGTGCTTAGTCAAGTCGATGGTGGTGAGATGAGAACGATTGGTTATGCTTCATGTGTGTTAACAGGGGCAGAGAAACAGCATACAGTGATCGAAAAAGAACTGTTAGCCTGTTAGTTGACAGTTGTAAAGTTCAGAAATGATGTTTGGGGCAAGAAGTTTCTAATACAAATGGATCATAAACCGCTGATTTTCATTTTGAGTGGATGGAATACTAGAGGTTGTCGTGTAAGCTGCTGCAATTTGATTTTATCCCAGAGTATTTTCTTGGTTGTAAGAATGGCTGTGTAGTCTACTTGTTGTGGTCCTCTGAGTGTGTTGAGAAAGAGGATGGAGAATAGGATGAAGATACGGAAAATTGCATAGTAGAAGCTGTAGACCTTCCAGAGATGTGTGCTGTTTCTAAATGTGAATGGATGAAAGCAGTTGAAGAGGATTCTTCTATGGGGACAGTCATGAAACACATGGAGTCTGGGTGGCCTGTGAGCGGAATCTTGGCTTTGAACTGAAGACCGATGTAAAAGTGAAAGAAAATCTGCCAGTAGAAGATGGATTGTGGATGAGAGCTGACAAGTTGGTACCACCTGTTGTCTTGAGTAATGCTATCATAATCCATGCTCATGAAGGCCATTTTGAGGCTTCTAGAATGAAAAACCGGGTGAGGCTGTCTTTCTGGTGGCCCTCCATGGATAGAGAAATTGACGAGGTAGTCACGGAATGTATGATATGTGCTATTTGTGACTAAACCATGTAGCTGCTCATTCCTACTTTATATCCAATTGATTTACCTTCTGCACCATGGGAAGAATTCGACATTGTAGGACCATTTAATGCATTGACATCTTCATCTAAGTTTGCATTGATTGTGATGGATTATTACACCAAATAGCCAGAAGTAAAGTTTGTAAAGAAGTAACGTCAGTCGTGGTTGCTGAATTCCTGAAGGATGTGCTCCCAAATTAAGGTTTTTCAGCTACAGGTGTGTCTGATAATGGTATATAGTTTGTTTCAAGTGATGTAGAGAGTTTCTTGAAAGCTAGTGGTGTAAACGATTTGAAAATCTCTCTGTATCATCCCCAAATCAATGGCCTGGTTGAAAGGATGAACAGGGTGTTAGGAGAGTGTATACAGTGGACTGGGGCCAACAATTGTATAGTGGCGAATGCAGTTAGGCCTATGTTGTGGTTCTACCGCACTACTCCACATGCATCTACTGAGGTGTCACCATTTGAGTTTTTGCGTGGTTGCAGTGCCTCCACAAGTTTCTGCCCAGTTGGGATGAACAGATGGGTCAAGCAGGGCAAGTGGCCGGAGGTGAATGTAAGGAAACATGTTGAGGTTATACAGGAAAAACAAAAGAAATACTTTGATGAGAAGGATAAAGACAAGGATTTTGAAATTGAAGTTAACAATATTGTACTGTAAAAATCTGTACATTTAATGAAAGGGGATCCAAGTATGGTCCCCCTGTGAGAGTGTTGAAAGTGAAAGGCAATAGTGTGCGAATAGAAGGAGGATACTGGTGGAATTGCTGCTGGTTGACTAAAGTGTGTGGTGGAAATAGAGAGGGTGGAGACGACCGTGATGAGTGTGCTCAAGAGATGGAGGTGAAGAATGGTGGTGGTAGTGTGTGATTAACTAGTAGAGTAAATAATGTACTCTTATGCTTCAGAGAGTGATGTAGGGGTACCTTGATGTAATAATCATCCCCAGTCTTTATGTCATTCAGAGAAGTGTCATGGTGTGAGGTGTGACTGCATGGTGAAATCAGAGTTTTGTTTATCAAAATTTTCTGTGTTCATAATCGATCTTTATGTGACTTTTCCTTATTGTTAAATTAGTTATGTAGTGCTTTTGTTATATCTAAATCGGTTATCATAGTGGAACTTTTGTCTATGTAGGAAATGTCATTTATTCGTTTTTTCCCCGTATTGTTCACTAGTCATACTTTTGGGAGATAGTTGCTGGGATCCTAGTTTTTGTTTCTTCTCTTTAAGCACAGCTTTTGTTCTTATCCTTTATGTAACCAGTGTTGACTGTTTTACTGTTTCATTATTAAAGGGTGGAAATCCATGTAGTATTCATGACAGAGTGTTCAGGGTGGAATTCTGCCATGCAGCAATTCCATACTCTCTGGGGCAATGTGGATTTTGACAGTTGGGCGAACTGCTGCCTGCGAAGTGTCTCTGGTGGCTTGCTGGATGCTGTAACCTGAAATAAATATCCTTTGATTAAGAAACCTATCTTGACTTCATTCTTTAGTCGTGACAGTGTCCTAGTGTTCCCTTGAATTTCTCAGCCTAGATAAAAGAAGATGCATGCTGGATTCTGCTTGTGTGTTTTTGATATTGTTCCTGAAATCTGTATAATTGTTTTGGGGTTGTGCATTCCACCGCACAGTTTCCAGTTTCCATAACACCTAACAGCTTTTTCCAAGGACTTTTGAACATAGCTACAGAAACGTAGATGGAAAAGAATTGAAGGGGTTGGTGCATGGAAATTAAGATTTATGATGTTTTTGCTGAGGTAACAGAGGAAAGTTTATTTTGCATGACCAGCTTTGATGCGGGTGGAGAGGTTGGTATGGGGTGAGGCTGAGGGTGGTGGAATCATTGAATCCCGTAATGGACTGAAGATGTTCCATTGTGTTTCATACCTTTAGTCTCTGTACACGAAAAGCCCCATTCCTCCTTTGCTTACCCATCTATTTTAGTTATTCAGACTTTTGTTGTAAAATGGTCTGAGCATGAAGTATGTGCTGCAAGTGGCCAAATACTTTTGATCATTTCCGAGGCTAAGCTTTCAATATGCTGTGTGATCTGCCATGCATCCCTGCTGCTCTCTCCTACAAGCTCCATTGCTGACCTTCATCGAGACATGGGCACCAGTGAAGAGTGAGCTGTGAATGTACACCTGCTCCCTGCAATGTGCAACAGTTTTGCATGCTCTATACTTGTGAACTTTTTGTCTCACCACTAGGACCCCTTCTCATTCTGCAGTAAAACAGTGGGAGGTGTCGGAGTGTGGGCCTGAAAATGGTGAGGCAAAGAGGCCCCTGAGAGAGGACTTTAAGTAGCATTGGGCGAGGTTTGGTGAGTTGAGGTGTCTTATGCAGAAGTGGAGAGGGCAGGCTAGCTTTCCTTTACCTTTGGAAGTGCATATGAGCTCTTATATGGTAGTTGTTTGCCATGGGAGCCAAGATGTTGGAGGAATTTGACAAAGAGAATGTTGGCATCAATACCTCTATGCCTGAAAAGATATTGTTTTGATTTATGCTGGGTGGTTCCTTGTGTCTGGACAAAGCTAAAGCTCTCTGAAGAGCTATATTGATTGCAAAACACATGTCAGGCGTTACTTTTGTTTATATCAGGTTGGCTTGGATGGTAGTTTAGAAATATAAAGCTATAATACTGTGCCTGGATTGGTAAAAGGCTTTCGTGATTTTATAGCTCAGCGTGGACTGCACTGTGCTAATCCTATGCTCAAGGACTTTGCTGTAGAAATGCCATAAGACTTTGTTCTTTTCTACCTCAGTGTGGATAGCACTGTGCTGATACTATGCTCCTTCAAGGGACAGCTGGTGAAGGTTCTCATGGATATAACCACCACCATATTTTACTGCAACAAAAAGGGTGGTTTTCGGTCCTTGGTCCTGTGCCTAGACACTCTCTCCCTCTGGAGCTAGCTGAATCAATAGTGGATCTCTTTGGTGGTACTCTACATGGTGGGATATTTAGATACCAGTGGACACATTTAAGACTTTGTTCCTTTCTACCTCAGTGTGGATGGCAGTGTGCTGATACATTGCTCAAAAACTTTGATCGAAAAGCATACATTTGAGGTGAGCAAATTCAGAGTGTCGCTGGTGTTGTAAGGTGCTCTATACAGGAGCGACTCTCCACCTAAACTTGGAAACTACCCAGAGTTCCCTGCTTAATTTTTGCGTATCTATTTATATATATATATATATATATATATATATATATATATATATATATATATATATATGAATGAACAACCAAGCCTGCTTCCTCAGAACCAACCAACGAAGTAGGCATGGACACGAGGCTGTAAGAATATGGCTTCTTTAATGGATCAGGTCACCCTCAACCCGGAGACACGAGAGACGCGTTTCACCTGCACAGCAGGCTTTGTCAATCTGATTAGCGCCCCCTTGCAGTAAGTATATATAGTGTGTTTCCCCCTAAGGACAATAGTAAATACTGAAAAAATACTTTCAAGTTAAATACATGAATGTATGCAAATGTACACAGTGTGCTGGTTTCGCAGATAATATGGCAGGTAAGACAACATCTAACTATATATGCTGGGCACAAGGCTCAAATCACATAATGTGGTTCACCTCGACATTCAAAGCATTAGTACAAACAAATGCAAAGTTAAACTGCATGACATCGGCCTTGAAGGGAACATTCAACTATAGAAACCTGCGGCGCTAATCACTTGTGATATTATGCCATTATATTCAATACTCAATATGTAGTAATAATTAAAAATGAACGACGCTGCTGCCAGACATGGTATTACTTTGGCTCAAATATTGCTTTTGCTCAGTTCGTGGATATATCCCCGGTAATTGAACTCCGACCTCAGCTCCAAATAAATGTTTGTGACTGCTTGCTTAAAATATTTGGAAATGCCTTGAAGTCACAGGAGACAGAACAATGGTGAAAGCGCCACCGGGACTGCATCATAGTTTAATGCCTAAAATTCAAACCTCTCAGTGCGTGCCTGTCTTCTGATCGGGACTGCCAATCCCATAATGCATCTTGACCAAAATACATTCGGAAGCAGTTTTCGGGCAAAAATGTTTGTGAGTGAGTCAGAGTTATCCACATAATATTCCGGGGTTAGAGGGCAAAAGCATAGGTCTAACGAGCATAAAATACCTTCATTTAGAAATCTAAATCTCTGTGTCAATAATGGACCAGCAGCGCCAAGTACATGTACAAACAGGCACATACTCAGGGTGGAGGGGGACCAGTGAAAAAAAGACTCGAATTTGCCCTACAGTCCTCACCGCATCTGCGTCAGCTTCCGCGGTGCCCGGTCACCAGAGGGCACCAGTCTTAAGGGCAAGGCATTTCTAGCAAGGGAAATGCTGACCCCGTGCTGGCAGTTGAAAAACCGCCCGCTTTAGGATCGAAGACTCCCCACGCTGTCATCCCTGTTCCTCTTCCTGGCAGCTCCTCTGGGGGCTCACCCTTTAGCACT
Source organism: Lissotriton helveticus (assembly GCF_964261635.1). Classification (NCBI taxonomy): domain Eukaryota; kingdom Metazoa; phylum Chordata; class Amphibia; order Caudata; family Salamandridae; genus Lissotriton; species Lissotriton helveticus. The sequence goes on along the minus strand of NC_136071.1, from coordinate 509,945,124 downwards.
TCCGTACTCCTCCAACAAAATGCGGTCATAGGGAGAGCCACAAAATGACCAGTGTTCCGTGAACAGCGTCTGAGGCCGCTAACGCAGAATTAAATGAACAACCAATCCTGCTTCCTCAGAACCAACCAACGAAGTAGGCACGGACACGAGGCTGAAAGAATATGGCTTCTTTAATGGATCAGGTCACCCTCAACTCGGAGACACGAGAGACGCGTTTCACCTGCAGTAAGTATATATAGTGTGTTTCCCTCTAAGGACAATAGTAAATACTGAAAAAATACTTTCAAGTTAAATACATGAATGTATGCAAATGTACACAGTGTGCTGGTTTCGCAGCTAATATAGCAGGTAAGACAACATCTAACTATATATGCTGGGCACAATGCTCAATATATATATATAACTCGCTATGTTGATGCGGGGGACAAGTGTATATCGTTGCCAGCATGACTGGGAAGCCACTGGGCTATTCGAGAGGAAGCTTCACTGTATGTTTTCACTCAGGATGGTATACATGAAAACCCGGCATGGAGTAGCGCCACAGTGACTGAGGAGGCTGGGATAACATCAAAAGCCAATCAGAGCGAAACATGACTCTTTTAAACCAGCCCCCAGTTGGAACAGCAATCACTTGATGGAACAAGGCACTGATGAAAGCCGACAAGCTTCCACCAATTTCAAACTCGAGCGCTTTAATTATGGAATAAAAGTTGCTGACAAGCTCTGAGCATGTGTCGGACCCGTTTTCTCTTTTGGGGAAAGGGGACTGGTGTCGCCAGTAGGTATATATAGTTAGGATTTTTTCTCTATGGGATTTTTGAAAATTCTATGTCTAATAACTTTGGCGTTTGTGGACGGAATTGGCTGAAATTTTCAGGAAAATGGAACATTTTGTTTCTGAGCAGCCCCTGAAAATTTGGGGGGGGGTTCGTCAAGGGGGGGCCGAGAAAAAAGGGGGGCCCCAAAACGCGTTTTTCCCATGTTAATTTCCATAGGGCGGTTGGCCTCACTTTTAGCCCGAACGGCTGAATGGATATGCATGAAACTTAGCAAAATTGTAGGGACTGTTAGCCCGATGTGCCTTTGCTAGGTCTCAATATATGTGCTCCAGTGGATTTTGATAAATTAACGTTCAAAAAAATATATATATCTGTAACAGCGCTCCGGGTAGCGCTCCGGTTCGTGTACTTGACGCGTAACGGAACTTCGCGAAGCGAAGCTGATTGGCTCTCCGGTGTCTGTCAACATTCTAAACAGTCCGGAGCGGCCGCCATCTTGTCTCTCGGTAGGATCGAGAGACAAGAGGAGGCCAAAACAAAGGGGGAAATGACCATAAGGGGGCATAGTAGATCCTCCCTGACCCCCTAGGTTTGATGTGGAGGCTTTAAAAGGGCCCCGCGGGTCAAAAAAAATCGTTTTTTATGCGTGGAGAGCGCCCGGTACGCTTTTGTGCAATGGGCGGTGGTAAAAAAAATTCAGTTTTTTTGCGTGGGGAGCACCCGGTACGCTTTTGTGCAATGGGCGGTGGTAATCTAAATGATGAGGGTGGTGTTACTAAGGCTTTAAAACAAAAAAACACTGACATATAGTTCCCTTTTAAGGGTCAGATTAGGGGACATCAGTCGTCTTACCTGTCCTTTCTTTCTCAGCCAATTAAGTTCCAACATTGTACAGAAAGGAGAGGTAGTAATATGGCAAAATACGATCGTTTTGTTTCTATCAATTTGTTCAAACACTGTCGTGTCTAAAGCCAATTATACCTGTACCGGCGAGGTACAGTGTCGTCATTTATTCAAAAGGGAGCAAGGGAGCCCTCAGAGGGAGAGAGCGTCGTGCGCACCAAATAGGCTATTAGTACACGTACAACATAAAGAGAGAGAGAGAAAAACGTGTATAATAATAGGTTATTCAGTGCACACACATATAGAACAGTACGGGTCGGTTTCACGTATAAAACACAAGCTGAGGGAAAACATAAATTCATAGTTTACGTACACACAAATACCAGACAGGGTGCGACATTACATACATCAAGTACGGAAACCTAAGACAAAACACAGAGCTATTTTGGGCAAAAGGACTTTTTCTTGCGCGTTGCGTATTCTCAGTATTCCAATTCATTCATTTGGGGGTCGAGCTCTTTGTTCTCCTTCCTTCCTAATAGTAGACAATTTTTGTTGGTAACCTCGTTTTCGAAAACACTTACTCCTTTTTTAGTTAGTCGGACACTAGTCCAGTCGAGCTTATACTCACAGTGGGGCCTTCCAACATCTAGAAAATGATGATCCAAGCTGATGTAAAGGAGGGGTGTCAGTCGGACGTGCGATGGTACAATTCTGACTTTTCTACGAGGGTGGAAGAAGAAGGGGTAAATCTAAAACATAACAATATCCCTAATTTCTGGGCTGAGGGGGATCTTGGATGAACCCCAACCCGGGGTACTCTTAACTTCTCTTATTTAGTCAGCACATAAATTGACTTACTGGTGCGCATTATTTTGGGTGTACATTTGGGATATCGGTTGGGGTCGGGTTCGTCGTACTGAAATAACCCTTCAAGTTTCTGGTGTAGGCTACTGTCCCATTTACTAGCTCCAGAGAGAGTCGTTCCTAAGTAAGGAAAGTGCTATATTCTTTTTCGTCCTTCACATGCGGATAGTATATTCGGGCTTATTTTTCTCATTCCATTAACCGTTCGATCAACGCCTCAGTCATACAAAAAGCATTCTTTTATTGACCCAGTCGTGCGCCACACATACGCATTCAAACCGAACAAATCAGGGCCCATGCGCACATTCATACCATACAATCTTTCACGCTCCCAGAGATAGCTCCTACATATAATGTAACGTCTCATAGAGCTAGCCTATTTTTCCTCGCGTGGAACACGGTGCGGTTTAGGTCTTCTCCATACTTCAGCTGAAATTCCAATGTAACCTGCAGAAAAAGAAAAGAGGGGGGGGGGGCAGCGTTCAAAGCACATCAGCGTGCATAAACACGAAAATGTTTTTACCTACCACGTACTTGACTTATCTCTCTGAGATGCAGTCCCTTGTGTCTCGGCAATGGTAGTCTGTTCATTACATAGATCGCCCGAGGGCGGTAGTACAGACCGCGCGTAGGAAAGGGTCAAAAGCCAGGGGTATAGGAGTATGTAACAAGCGAGCCACTTAATTGAAAAAACTAAACGTGACAAACGGTTGCAGGATCAGTGAAGGTTGATTTTATAATTGAAAGTATAACAGGATCAGTTACAATAAAATCGTCCATACGCACACCATGGGCGAGTATCATGGGTAACATTACTTCGAAGCTTTAATAATACAATAATCAATAATGAAAAACCGACATCAATAGGGTTGTCCGTATGCTCAGTCAGTACCCTTCCCCGCCCGCCATGTGCACAAAGACCGCATACATCCCCCATAACGTCAAGGCTAAGTAACTAGAACGTCATAAGGAGTTGCAAGTCGCTCCCATACTGGCGCCATTTTGGTCGAGGCCAGGCAGGTCCTTTCAAGTGGTGTGGGACCTGCCTGGCTTGGGGAATCTTTCAAGTGATGTGACTGAGGAGCAAATTGTGACCTCTTTAAAGACTTCAACCCACTACATGTCAAGAAATGTCAAAGCGGAATGAAATGCTTTGCATTTGTAGACTTCAGTTCGGCGAAGACCCAGCAGAATGTTATAAGTAAATGTCATGGCACGAAGTTCAGTGGGCGGTCTGTCATTGTGAAAGCCTCAATTAAGTTGAATGGCTGCAAGAGCCCCGATTACACCAGCAGCCCTGTTAATATGCCGATCTTGGAAAAAGTTCCTCTGTTGGATTGTAATGGCTGCAGTGATGGTCTTGGGAAACTGCTTCCGAAAAATCTAAAGGCCACGAAAGCTTGCTATGCTGTTTCTTTGGAAATGCAGTGCTGGGTGATGGAAGTTATTGAAGAGTTGGCAGTGGTGTTTTTTGTAGATTTTGGACGCTCTGCCACAGTCCTGGCTTCGTCATTACGAGCACTTGAAAACAAGACATTCTGGGCAATACCACCCTTGACGCAGCCCTTTATGCTACAAGATGGTGTCTTCCATTCAGAAAATATTGTTGGCAGCATTTTGAAAGGAAAGATAAACGGCCGTTCTCCTAGTGAGTCTCACATTCTTACATTTATGAAGAATGTTGAAGAGTAGTATGTTGAACATCTGAAGCCATCGTTCTACAAACTCTCAACCAGCCTTGGATGGAAAAATCCTGAAGAATGTGCAAACTGAAAACCAGTTTTTGTCTGCATAGCATCAGCAGCAACACTTGAGTCAGCTTTGTGTCAAGCCGCCATCTTGATCCAATCAATACCGTCCCCCCGCACACATTCAGGGACCAGGCTGCATTGCGAGGGCACCGCAGGACGTGTCTTCAGGTCAAACGGATTGTGGGACAAGGTCCAGAATGGAAGAGTCACCAAAAGGCTAAAAGTCCTGCCGGACCCCGGGAGCCGGCCGCCTATGTCGGGGGCGTTCTCAGGCCACACCAGGGCAACAAGACTTGGGGAGGGGGCAGGAGCCAAGCGCCCCCTCCGAGTCCGCGCCACCACACCACCCCTCGGGGCCTCCGTCAAGCGGCTCAGGGAGGCACCGCAGGCAGCGGTTCTTCAGATCAGTGGCTCTCACCGGCAAGGCTCCCCTCCATCAGCAGAGATCGTTGGCGCTGTGGTTGCGGCCGGAGGCCCCGCCTAGTCAACGCCCCGGCCTCTCCATCTCGTAGGCCGCAGAGTAGTCGGGGAGAAATCCCGGGAACGGCGGCATGCATTACACATCACTAAGATGGCCGGTCCTACGACCCTGGGTTTAAGAGTCTCATGCTCGATCGATTGAGCTGGCCGGATCAGGCAACAAGAAGGTGGGGGGTGGGTGGCGGCATCAGCAAGGCATCCCCCCACACAACTTGCTGGACATCATCTCTAGGTGTATTGGGGACGAGCCTTGGCGCGTGGTGTCGCCCCCGGGCTATTTGCACAACGGTCCTCCACCCCTAGGCCGCTACCTCGCCGGCTGATGGCCTTTGTAGACTTTCTAAAGCCCACATCCTACTAAAAAGTAGCCCAAAGTAGCCCAACATTGCTACTTTAAGGAAGGAGGGACAGGAACAGCGTCATGCATTTGGATCGATGTTGCAGCAGGCTGCCATGTAAATAGTTATTTAATAAAACGTTTTACCCTGTTACTTTGCTGGTGTGTTGTATATATTTATAATATTTGCATAGGGTTTGTCGTTATTTTGGGCGGGGTGGGCGGCGGAGCCGAGCTGTCTTGCAGCCATCATGGCGTCGAGCTCGGTTCCTCTCACTAGTTTCATATTTCTCATGAGGGGTTGTTCCTAATGTTTCTATTTTAGCGAGGTCAAAAAGAGATCCCATCAGTGGCCTACTGATTTTGCTTGATTCCTTTTGTTTTTTCTAACGATTTTTATGTTATAATTTGCTTGCACGATACAGCGGCTAGTCCGCATTTTATATATATGTCCTTTTTATTAGGGGTGTCCTCCGGTGGAGTCGGATGATCTACCTCTAATAAACGGTCCGGGCTGAACCAACTACCAACAAACGGGGCAGAGATAGGCATGACGGGTTACAAAGGGGACAAAAGTCTGCACTACCTATCCTTCACTATCCGTAAAGACTAAACAGAGTACTGCGACTCTGTGCTTATTTGTGAATAGAGAATCACCCAAAGAGAACCAATTCTGAACGATCAATGTTCGGCCAAACAATCAATCAAATGAGGGATAAAAATAGGCACAACGGATTACAATGGGGGCTAAAGCCTGCGTTACCTATCCTTCACTATCTGCAAAGACTAAACAGAGTATTGCGACTCTGTGCTTGTTTGTAAATAGAGAATGAACCAAAGAGAACCAATTCCAAAACAGTAAATGCTTGGATAACAATCAATCAAATGGAGAGGGAAGCAGGCACGACGG